>NW_024870772.1:41649166-44620000 GCF_019054845.1 Dipodomys spectabilis | reverse complement strand
GTTTTTGAGATGAGTATTGGAAATTTTTGTTATTGTTATTGGTTTGGTTTTTTTTTTTTTTTTTTTGGGTCCGGTCGTGGGGCCTGAACTCTGGACCTGGACACTGTCCCTCAGCTCTTCAGCTCAAGGCTAGCGCTCTACCACTTGAGCCACAGCACCACTTCCGGCTTTTTTTTTTCTTTTTGCTTATGTGGTGCTGAGGAATCGAACCCAGGGCCTCAGGCATGCAAGGCAAGCGCTCTACCACTGAGCCACCTTCCCAGCCCATTGGTTTGGGTTTTATGCTAGAAGTTGAGGAAGAAAAGTACAGCTTTAGGAAAGAAGGAAAAGATAGGATTATCTTCTTAATCTTTTTTTTTTTAATTTATTTTATTTTATTTGTGAACATACTGTACAGAGGGGTTACAATTACATGGGCAGGATAATGCATACATTTCTTACCAAGCATTGCAGCCTCCTCCTTTGTTTACCCTTCACATCCCTTCCCAGCCTCCCCCCTCCCCCCTATCTTCCTAATCTTAAACTGAGTTACATTTCCTTTTTTATAGCTGTCAAGAAAGCTGCAGAACAGTGAATTGGTGACATCATTAATCATCTTAACTAACAATATAGAACACTTTAATTGCATCAAGTTAATGAAAGTTTAGTAAATATAAATAATAATTTACCTTGCTTATTGGTCCATTAGACTAAAGGTTTGCCAAGTAGAATTACTACTTTAATGAATAACTTACTGGTTTTTGATAGTTATATCCTTAATATGTCCAAGTATTTTGAGTACACAATATAAACATTTTGCCATGTTTACATAGTTGTATTTTTTTGTTTTGGATTTTTAAAAATGTAGTACATGGAATAGAAGATTACAGATAGCATGTATTCTCCTTTGTTCCCTTACACAGTGTCATTCACCTTTCTTCCTCTTTCCAGAAGTAACAATTGTGATTTTGGTGTATAGTCTTAGTCTTTTGTCTATATTTTATTTCACTACATATGTGTGTGTGAATATGTGTACGTGTGTGTATATATACACTAAATCTTGCTAACTTTTAGCAATGTCTATACTACTTTTTCATTTATATCATTTTTCATTTTGCCATTTTTTTCATCTAACATGGTTCTGGACTCAAAAAGACATATGTGTACAGTCACACAACACAAGAAGTAGATGATCCAGTGCAGCAAAGACAAGTACAGTCTTCTCAATAAATGGTGCTATGTCTACTAGGTGACCATTTAGGGGAATAAAACTCAACAATTTATTTTCACTCACTGAAAATAAAACATACTTCAGATGTATTTCAGGTTTAATACCAAGCAGGAAGACACTAAAGCTTTTAGAATATAGGAGAATATCTTCATGATCTTTGAGTACATAGAAATTAATAATTACAAAAAGAAAATATATTTATAAATCGTTTTATCAAAATATAGTATTAGCTGGATGTGGTATAACATATCTATAATCCTATCTACTCAGGATGCAAAG
This sequence comes from Dipodomys spectabilis, assembly GCF_019054845.1. Taxonomy (NCBI): domain Eukaryota; kingdom Metazoa; phylum Chordata; class Mammalia; order Rodentia; family Heteromyidae; genus Dipodomys; species Dipodomys spectabilis. The sequence continues at coordinate 44,618,511 of NW_024870772.1, read as the reverse complement.
GTAGGATCATGGTCTGAGGCAATGTCTGAGGCTTAGTATAAGATTCTATATTAAAAAGGGGGGAGAGGAAAAGGACTGGGGGTGGGGCATGTCAATAGAGTACTGTCTTAGCAAGTATGAGCTTGAGGCCCTGTGTTCAAACCTCAATACCCTCCCTCAAAAAAAGCAAACACAAAAAAAGTAGTGAAAGAGGATAAGTAGAGAAGATTCTTGTAATGCTTGTATCCAGCTAAGAAACCGATATCTTGAATATTTTGGTAATACTTCAAACTAATATGAAAAGGCAATTCATTATTTCTTTAGAGGCAAAAGATTTAATAGGTATTTCACAAAATAGCACATTGAAAGGTTCAATTAAGTATATGAAAAATGATTATCTTCTGTAAATATTGGTGAAATTGAAAGTACCTAGAAACCAATATATGTATACACTAAAGTGATAATGAAGAAGGTAGCTATATAAAATTTGTAAGAGAAACAAAGCAGCTAATGTTTTAATATACTGCTGTTAGGAGGAAAACCATGTAGGAAGACTATTTGACAGGTTTCCTGCCCCACTCTCCCTCCCCCCGCCCCTTGGGGTATTTGATCTCTCTGCTGAGGTTGACTTCAAAACTTGAGCTTCAGCTTTCCAAGTGCTGGAATTACTGACAGGTGGCACTGTTCCTATCTTTTGTAGATGTTTTCTGAGAAAAGTTAATATGACAAATACATATGTGTGCCATAAAGATGTACTTTTTTTCATAGTATGTTATTCATAATAGAATTTAACCAAATACCTCTCATAACAATATTGCATTAAGATGATCTACAGCTATATGCATATATGATATATATATATATATATATATATATGAATCAAAACTATAATGATGAAAGAAGCCATGAAACAGAGACTATGGTCTATAATTTCATTTATGTAAATAAGTTCAAAATCAGACCAAATATCAGTTGGGAGGGTTAATAACTAGAGAGGGCATAAGTCATGTTATACATGTACACTCGTAAAAAAATCTTCAAACTTTACATTTATTATTTATATTCTTTTTTCTTTTTTTTGTGTTGGTCCTGGTGCCTGAACTCTGGGCCTGGGCGCTGTCCCTGAGGTCTTCAGCTCAAGGCAAGAGCTCTACCACTTGAGCTACAGGGCCACTTCCAGCTTTTTCTGCTTATGTGGTGATGAGGAATCGAACCCAGGGCCTCATGTATGCAAGGCAAGCACTCTACCACTGAGCCACTTTCCCAGCCCCTTATATTCTTTTTATGTTTGTATTTTATAAAAAATACTGTTTTGAGATCTGTCCATGTTGGATCTTAGAGATTTAGAGTACTGATTCAGTTGTGGTATATGAGTAGACTAACAGGTTGTTTGTAGTTTTCTTGTTTCAAATAACATTGTGGTCAATGTTCTTCCTCTATTTTTTTAGGTGATTCTGGGGCTTGAACCCAGGAACTTGTGCAAATGAAGTACACATTCTATCGCTTCTCTTCCCCACCCTCCAACTTTTTTCTGTTTCTTTTTCTTTTATGCTTGTCCTGGGGCCTAAACCCAGGGCCTGGGTACTGTACTTGAGGTGTTTTCCTCAAGGCAAGCTCTACCCCATGAGCCACAGCTCCACTTCTGGCTTTTTTGGTGGTTAATTGGAGTGAAAAGTTCATAGACTTTTCTGCCTGGGCTGGCTTCTAGTAGATCTCAACTCCTGAGTAGCTAAGATTATAGGTGTGAGCCAAGGGTGTTGGACTCAGTGTTTTTTTTTTTTTTTCTTTTAAGAATTTTTAAGACTTACACAACTTTTTAAAGACTAAGAAATAACATTTATGTTTTTTAGGATATGGATGTTTCCCTTGAGCTGTACTAACTGATATCAATACATTTTCCAAATGGTTGTATATTTATAGACTTGCCAGAAATGTTGGCAATGTTTGTCACTCTTTATTCTTAAAATCACTTGGGTTTACCAGAGTTTTAAAGTTTTTTTTTGCCAATTGTATAGGAGTAAGTGGCATTCATTGATATTTTAATTTGTATTATTATTTTCCATTTGTTATATAGGCCATATAAATTTCCTCTTGAATATTCACACATTTGTCAATTTTAGAAAGTATATATTACCCATTTTCCTTTTTTTTTTTTTTTTTTTTGGTCCGGTCGTGGGGCCTGAACTCTGGGCCTGGGTGCTGTCCCTCAGCTCTTCAGCTCAAGGCTAGCGCTCTACCACTGGAGCCACAGTGCCACTTCCAGCTTTTTTCTTTTTGCTTATGTGGTGCTGAGGAATCAAACCCAGGGCCTCAGGCATGCAAGGCAAGCGCTCTACCACTGAGCCACCTTCCCAGCCCCTACCCATTCTCTAATAGTTCATTTTATGTTTTTCTTTTTAATTTATGCAATTTTCTTTGAATATTAAAGTCCCTATATTCACAAAGAGTTCTTCCCTTTGTGATTTTAAGATGTTACTGGAATTTCAGTTGTAAACTTTAGATTTGGAATAATTCAACATAACAGGACTTTTTATTTAGAATTAGATTATTATTATTTATTTTTGGTGCCAGTCCTGGGGCTTGAACTTAGGGCTTGGGCACTATTCTTGTGATCCCTCCTCTCTACCTCAAGGTTAGTACTATTATTTGAGCTGCAGCTCCACTTTCAGCTTTTTGGTGGTTAATTGGAGATAAGAGTCTCACGAACTTTTGGCAGTCCTCAGAACTCAGTCTCCTGAGTAGTTAGGATTATAGGTGTGAGCCATTGGTGCCTGGCAAGACTTTGAATTTTTACCTGTTTTTGTTTGACAGGCATTACTTACTCCCATTTTAATAATACACTTCCCACTCTCTCTTTGGTAGTGAGAGGTTGATGGCAATAGGAAGAGGGGATAATAGAAAAATGAAGGTCCAGAATTGGTAGCTCATGCCTTAATCTTAATCCTAACTACCCAGAAGGCTAAGATCTGAGGATCACAGTTTGAAGCCAGCCTGGGTAAGAAAATTTTACAGACTTTTATCTTCAATTAACTACCAAAAGCCAGAAGTAGAGCTGTTGCTTATGTGGTAGAGCTTTTAGCCTTGAGTGAACAAGCTAAAGGACTGTGCCTATGCCCTGAGTTCTGGCCCCAGTAACCAACACACACACACACACACACACGCACACACACACACACACACACACACACACACACACACACACGCATGCACACACGCACGCGCGTGCGCGAGCGCGAAAGTTGTTTGGTTTTTGTTTTGGTTTTTTTGGTTGGACAGTCCTTTGGACTTGAAGTCTGGGCCTGGTCTTTTGCTCAAGACTAGCCCTCTACTACTTGAGCCACAGCACCACTTCTGGCTTTTTCCGAGTAGTTTATTGGAGGTAAGAATCTCAGACTTTCGTTCATGGTTGGCTTTGAGCTACGATCTTAACCTCTTTAGTAAATTAGGATTATGGCATGAGCCACTGGTGCCCAGCTGACAAAAAGTTTTGTAGAACTGGAATTGATAGGTATAAAATGCTTGGAAGTACTTTTGTGACCCTTGTTGGCTTTTCTTGTTACTTGAAGTGAAGTACATTTTTGATTTAGTATGTACAACTAAAGGTCAATTATTGTAGTGAATATTGCCCATGTTAGAGATTCTTCTCATAACATAATTGTGTGTATATGTGTAGACTATATAGTAGATCTTATTCCCTGGAATTTGAGAAAGTTTCATGCCTCCATTCTCAACAAATCACCTGCATTAAGAGTTGAAAGTCTTTAGCAACTGTCATTGGTGCTTTTATATTTCTATGACCTTTAAAAATGACTAATGAATTAGTAGTTGTGCTTCCCAAATTGAAAATTGATCAGTCCAGATAAAAGGAAATGATGTGAACACTACTTCCTCATTTATGTTCTGGCAAAGTTCAGTAGCAGCAGCAAGGGCCTGGAGTTCTTGACTTGTTTGCAAGTGTCACAAAGCTTTTGAGGTTGGTGACCCTTCTTCAGCCCAGATTTTATTTTATTGTTTTATTGTACTTTAATTTTTGTTTTAGCTTGCATTAATCATACAGAGGGGGATTTCATTGTTGTATTTCCACATACATGTTCATAATCCAATCAGGTTCTAAACACTATCTCTTCTTTTCTTTTCTTTTTTTTTTTTTTTGTCTTTTCTTTTTTGGTACTGGGGATCGAACCCAGGATGTTGCACTAGCTAGGCAAGTGCTTTGCCACTGAGCTACATCCCAGCCCCTATCTCTTCTTTTCTAAAACAATTTCAGCAGATTTCCTTGTTCAGTCAGCATAGTTGCAAACAATCTATTTTGACTATATTCAACCTCTTTCAAAATGTATTTCCTTTTTTTTTTTTTTTTTAAATTTGTGTAGGTTCTGGAGCTTGAACTCTAGGCCTGGCCTCTGTCCCAGAGCTTCTTTTGCTCAAAGCTAGCTCTCTACCACTTGAGCCATAGTGCCATGTCTGACTTCTAAGTAGTTTATTGGAGATGAGAGTCTCATAGATTTTCCTGCCCGAACCACAATTCTCAGATCACAGCCTCCTGAGTAGCTAGAATAACAAGTGTGTGGGGCTGGGAAGGTGGCTCAGTGGTAGAGCGCTTGCCTTGCATGCCTGAGGCCCTGGGTTCGATTCCTCAGCACCGCATAAGCAGAAAAAAACAGAAGTAGCACTGAAGAGCTGAGGGACAGTGCCCAGGCCCAGAGTTCAGGCCCCATGACCGACAATAAATAAATAAATAAGATAAAATTTAAAAAAAAACAAAAACAAGTGTGACCTACCAGCACCTGGCTTGTATTTCAAAAGTCTTACTGGTCTAATACTATTTTCTTTTCTCCTTCCTTCTACATCTCTTTCTAAGTAGTTTCATAGTTATCCTTACATATAGTTATGTAAATGTATTGATGGATGTGTTTATGTTCATGCGCATGAATATTATGTATGTCCTTTAGGCCATTTTTTAAATATATGAGTAAAAACATACGATATTTTGTATTTTGAGCTTGTCTTGTCTTAGTATGATGTCTAGTTACATCCATGTTCCTGTAAGTGACATGCTCATTTTTACATGCTTGTGTGATATTCCATAGGAAATATGTATATATGTGTGGTGTGTATATTACATCTTCTTTGTTAAGTATCTGTTTCAGCCTAGATTTCTTCATTCCTCTCCTCATGCCTCTAGCATTTGCCTTAATTAGGACCAGTGCCAGAGGAAGACTATGACCAATGCTCACGTTCTTAGTTACAAAATCATAACTGATGTTGATGTGAGTCTTACAGCATATTCTCTTGGCATGAACCTTTGGGAGACAGGTGCTAACATAATGCAGCTTCACTAAGAGCTCTTCCTAGAGTAGAATCAGGTGTGTGTGTGTGTGTGTGTGTGTGTGTGTGTGTGTGTTTGTGTTTGTGCACGCTTGCACACGTGTGTGTGCACACATATGTTCTGCAGCTTACTTGAACTCCTGGGCTCTGTCCTTGAGCTATTTTATTTTGCTCAAGCCTAGCGCTCTACCACTTGAGCCACAGTTCCACTTCTGGCTTTCTTGGTAGTTAATTGTAGATAAGAGTCTCACATGGGGCTGGGAAGGTGGCTCAGTGGTAGGGTGCTTGCCTTGCATGCATGAGGCCCTGGGTTCCATTCCTCAGCACCACATAAGAAGAAAAAACTGAAAGTGGCTCTGTGGCTCAAGTGGTAGAGCACTAGCCTTGAGCTGAAGAGCTGAGGGACAGCACCCAGGCCCAGCGTTCCAGGCCCCATGACCAACAAAAACAAAAAAAAACCCAAAAGAATAACAAAAAAAAGAGTCTCACAGGCTTTCCTGCCCAGGCTGCCTTTGAAAGCGTGATTCTCAGATCTCAGCCTCCTGAGTAGCTAGGATTATAGGCATGAGCCACTGGTGCCCAGCTAGAATCAGATTTTTTAAATGGGTTTGACATGTCAGTGAAGAAACTTGAGTTTTGAATTAGCGTAGAATCACTTAAAATTCAGATTTACTGAGTCCAGAAATTATTGTAAGAAAGAAAGGCTGCAAAGCAAAACAGGTCTTGGTTTAAGAAGAAATAATTATGAACTAGCTGATAATTTAAAGGTATATTCTGTGTTTTAAAAGACACTTTTAATAGTTGTAGAACTAATCCTTGACTGAGTATGTTAGTCTTGGGCTTGAACTGTTACCTTTTTAAACTTCATAAATGATAGGGACTTTTATATTACTAAGAACAATACCTTTAACAAAACTAAAGTATTTTAAAATAATTCCAATAATATATATTTCTAGTTTTTCTGATTATCTCAAAATCTTTGCTTTTGTTTATATTGTCTATTATTTTACAGTAGTTCTGATGCTCCATTCTCTACCTTTGGCTTTTGCTTCTTAAGATTTTAAGAATCTTAGAAAGGCATTCTGATTAAGCAGGTCTAATAGGAATGATAAGAAACACACATACTGTGCTGTAGGATATGGCTCATTTAATAGAATGCCTGCTCCTCCTTCCCCCCCCTCCCACATAAAGCCTTTTATATTTATTCACATATGAGAGGACACAATCTGGGGCTGGGAAGGTGGCTCAGTGGTAGAGCGCTTGCCTTGCATGCCTGAGGCCCTGGGTTCGATTCCTCAGCACTACATAAACAAAAAGAAAAAAGCCGGAAGTGGCGCTGTGGCTCAAGTGGTAGAGCGCTAGTCTTGAGCTGAGGAGCTGAGGGACAGCACCCAGGCCCAGAGTTCAGGCCCCACCACCATACCCCCCCCCCCCCCAAAAAAAAAAAAACAACCAAATGAGAGGACACAATCTTTAATACTCCCCCCCGCCCCTTTGGTCCAAGACTGGAACTCAAATTTGGTACCTGTGTCTACTTTTGCTCATTGGCTAGGGCTCTACCAACAGAGCCATGCCACCAACCCCTTTTTAATACTTTTAAGATGTAATTATTGACAAAATTTACTTTCTTTTTTCCTGAGACCTACACATATACACACGCATACAATAGTAAAATTCTTTCTTTTTCTTTGTGGGGCTTGAACTCAAGGCCTGGGCACTGTCCCTCAGCTTCCAGTTTTCTAGTGGTTTATTGGAGATAAGAATCTTACGGACTTTACTGCCCAGGCTGTTTTTGAACCACGATCCTCAGATCTCAGCCTCCTGAGTAGCTAGGATTACAGGTGTGAACCACTGGCTAGACAATAGTCTAACATCTGATGGTTAGCTGAATATAAATTTGAAGTACATTACGTACAATATTTCAGATTTGTTTCAAGTTAGTTCTTTACAATAAAATTTAAGGAAAAAACAAGTGTGCACTGTATTAGGTATATGTGAAGCTTTTTTATTTTATTTTTATTTTTTTGGCTGGTTGTGGGCTGTGAACTCTGAGCTTGGGTGCTGTCCCTGAGCCCCTTTGTGTTCAAGGCTAGCACTTTACCACTTGAGCCATAGGACCACTTCCAGTTTTCTGGTGGCTAGTTGGAGATGGTCTCATGGACTTCCTTGCCTAGGCTGCCTTCAAATCACAATTGTCAGATCTCGCCTCAAGTAGCTAGGATTACAGGTGTGAGCCACAGGTGCCCAGTTTCGTTTTTATTTTTGAACTTGTTTTTAGTGTGATAGGAAACTCAATGAAGTTTTAATATATGTTATTGAAGTGGCTTATTTGAAGAAAAGTAATGTCTAGAAAGGTTACTGATTTTGTTGTTACTGTTTTCCCCATTACTTTCAGCTCCATTTACCTCTTAATTCACCTTTGCCTGGAAGTGAATTGACTAAAGAACCTTTTCGTTGGGATCAGAGACTCTTTGCATTAGTGTTGCGGTTGCCTGGCACCATGTCAGTAGAATCAGAACAGTTGACAGGTGTTCCTTTAGATGACTCTGCCATCACACCGATGTGTGAAGTGACAGGCGGTAAGTTGTTTTTGTTTTTGTTTTGCTGGCAGTAATTCAATGACTTAAAGCAGAGTTTTTCTGAATGTGTTAAAGTGTACACTTCCAAAAGTCATTTTTGTTGTTTAACAAGATAACATTAAGAATTAATAGACATAGAGTTTTAAAATTATTTATAGATGATGGTCTATAATCTTGATTAGAAGAGAGAATGTGGTTACTGCTGTTGGATCTCATAATGAGTGGTACTTTTTTTTTTTTTAACACAATAGAAATGGCTAGTATTTGAAGTTAGTAATCAAGTTTTCTAATCTATAAAGATCACCAACAGTTTAGATATGATGTAACATTATTTCCTATAAATAGTGTTTTCAGAAGCATTTCATTATCCATTTGAAAGATAGGTACATTTTAAAGTTTTTTCCAGACTTAAAGAAGTAGGAAAATAAATTAGAGGAAATAGTAATGAAGTTTTATTCAACTATATGTATCACTTATTTAATCAGACTAGGTAAGCACTGTGCTATGTTAATATTAATGAGAATCTCAAATACATACTATGTTTAGATCTCTATAATGTAGAATCGGTTAATAGGTGGCTTTATTTCATATAGATATGCATTAACTGCTTACTGTATACCAAGTGTTGCCCCAAACTTTAGGGTTCATTACTTAGTAATGAGTAAGATATACGTGGGAATTTCATTTCATAGAGCATCTATGTTACCTAAGGAATTTGAGTATTAAAATGTTAAGTCTGGCACTCTTATTATTTCACCCATCAGAGGCCTCCAGTATGGTCTCTCGATATAGTTGGGCTCCACTCAGTCAATTATAGCTTAGCTTCAAAGGAAAAAGAAAGTATGAGTTCTAATTAGTACTTTAGGTGAATTTCTTATAATATTCTATGGGTTTGGGCAATCACAAACTCTAAAGGCAACAATGATGAGCCTTTATATATAGCTATTTGAAGTAGGTAAGTAATGTTTACATTATTAAATGTTTCCATTTTAGAGGATTTGTTGAATTGTAATGCCTTCCTAATTTAGTTCACAGAAGAAAGAATGTATATATGTGTCTAATTTGATTCCTATACATTTATCGTATTGTTAGTAAATGGTACTCATTTTTTTAATGGTAGAATTACTTTTATAGTCATGAAATTTTAGTTTTTAGCTTTAAATTGACCTACTTTTAAGATTCGGTGCTGGGTTTTGTTTGTTTGTTTGTTTGTCTCTCAGTCTTGGAGCTCGAACTCTGGGCCTAGCTGCTGTCCCTGAGCTCTTAAACTCAAGGCTAGCACTCTACCACTTGAGCCAAAACGCTGCTTCTGGTTTTCTACTGGTTTATTCAAGATAATAGTTTCACGAACTTTCCTGCCCGGGCTGGCTTTGAACTGTGATCCTCAGATCTCAGCCTCCTGAGTAGCTAGGATTATAGGTGTGAGCCACTGGTGCCCAGCCGTTTTTTTGTTTTTTGTTTTTTTTTAATCTAGGATTTTTTTCTTCAATGATTATAAAAGATTTTGTAGTTGCAACTTAGATGTTCTCACATTGGAATTTGCTTGTCATTTACAACTTAGTTTGATCTTAAAATTATGATAAGGTTATGATACTGCATGTACTAAAATATAATGCATGGGGCTGAGAAGGCGGCTCAGTGGTAGGGCTTGCCTTGCATGCCTGAGGCCCTGGGTTTGATTCCTCAGCATCACATAAGCAAAAAGAAAAAAGCTGGAAGTGGTGCTGTGGCTCAAGTGGTAGAGCACTAGCCTTGAGCTGAAGAGCTGAGGGAGAGCGCCCAGGCCCAGAGTTCAGGCCCTCAACCGGACCCCCCCCCCCAAAAAAAAAAAAAATAAATAAAATATAATACATTTTAGAGTCAGAAATATTCAGAGTATGAAATGAAATGAATAATGTATAACAGAAAGTGTCTGAAAAGAATTTTGAAATGTGGTATAGTAATTGGTAATCTTTAGGAACATCTCCAAAGTTGAAGGGTTCAAAATTGATGTTGTAGATTTCCATAACAGGAGAAGCATTAGTCAAGAAGTTAGGAAGTTTTCCTTAGATAGTCTTCCTGGATCTTTCCTGATTTAGTTCTTTATTTTCTCCTTTTCATGCTTTTATAGCAATAATGGGAACCTGTATGCATACCACTCACTTTTTCATACATCTGAATAGTGTTTCTTTTTAATTAAAAAAGTCATTAAAGGAAGTTTTTGAGATAAAGTACCAGAGAAGTAACACAAACAATAGAAGTTAACATCCTTTAGTATTGTATTAGACAAATATGGAATCACTACTAACAATCCTTTTGTATCTTTTTAACTTAGTGACAAGGAGGTGTGTATATGTATAAATTGATCCCCCCCCCCATATTATGTAATTCATGTTCAAGTAAAAAGAAGTTAGTCTGTATTGTCAAAGTAATAAGTACATTGTTAATACCTTTATGTATGCTTTAACAAAAAAGCTATACAATTGTCATTGTAAGTGTTTTTCTTTGTAGCTAATTAATGTATGCCACATGACAGTCCTAATGTTCGGAATACTTCAGGAACAATAGAAAGTTCGTAATTTTTGATTTGGTGACAAAATTATTACATAAATAAGGATTTTAGGAAGCATACATACTGTAGGGGAAAATTAGAGATAGAGATTAGAGAATAACTTGAAGCTGAGAGTGAATATTCGTAGGTTAGTTTGCTTTTGAAGAGGTGATCTAGCTTACTTCAGGAAGAGTAGAGAGTAACTTAGGTTTAGAGAGGTGGGTGGGAGCCAAATGTTGACTTAACTTTTTAGTCCATAGTATTATGTTTTCTGTTTTTCAAGTGTTATAGAAGCCAATGGATAGTTTTTGATATAAAATAAAATCTGAGTTATATATCTTAATGATCACTTCAGCTTTTAGATGAAATACAGAGTGGCAAAAATGGACGCAGGGAGACTGGTAAGAGATGATTGTGGGGCTGGGAAGGTGGCTCAGTGGTAGAGCGCTTGCCTTGCATGCATCAGGCCCTGGGGTTGATTCCTCAGCACCACATAAGCAAAAAGAAAAAGCTGGAAGTGGTGCTGTGGCTCAAGTGGTAGAGCGCTAGCCTTGAGCTGAAGAGCTGAGGGACTGCGCTCAGGCCCAGAGTTCAGTCCCCACGACTGGACCCCCCCCCCCCAAAAAAAAAAAAAAAAAAAAAAAAGAGATGATTGTACTTTGGTCTAGAGAGCTAAATTTAAAAGTGGTAAGAAATGATTTGATACAAAGCACAACCAAGGATGAGGGCAAAGAGAGTAAAAAGAATTGAGGATGATTCTCAGATGGTTCAGTTGGCTTGAACCACTGTTCAAGTTCAAGCCAACTGAACCACTAGCAATGAATGTGAACTTACATAGGCACAGTGGCAGGGAAAGAAGGTACAAGTATGATACCAAATCAGTAAGTGTCTGATGGAACAGGTGCTGGTGGCTCACACCCATAATCCTAGCTACTTGAGAGGCCAATATCTGGAGGATAGTAGTTTCAAGCCAGTCCTGGCAGAAAACTAGAGGCTCCATCTCCAGTTAACCAGCAAAAAGCCTGACTGGCAGCATAGTTCAAGTGGTAGAGCCTATTAAGAGAGTACAAGGCCTTACAGTTTTTTGTTGTTGTCAGTCGTGGGGCTTGAACTCAGGACCTAGGCGCTGTCCCTGAGCTCTTCAGCTCAAGGCAAGCACTCTACCACTTGAGCCACAGCACCACTTCTGGTTTTTGGTGGTTTATTGTAGATAAGAGTCTCACGGACTTTCCTGCCTGGGCTGGCTTTGAACCACGATCTTCAGATCTCAGCCTCCTAAGTAGCTAGGATTGTGGTTGTGAGCCACCGGTGCCGGGGCAAGGCCTTGAGTTTAAGGCCTGGTACTGGCAGAAAAAATCTGATATGTTGATAAAAATGTCAAGATGAGGGGCTGAGAAGGTGGCTCAGTGGTAGAGTGCTTGCCTTGCATGCATGAGGCCCTGGGTTGGATTCCTCAGCACCACATAAGCAGAGAAAGCCGGAAGTGAGGCTGAGACTCAAGTGGTAGAGCGCTAGTCTACAACTGAAGAGCTGAGGGACAGCGCCCAGGCCCAGAGTTCAGGCCCCTCGACCGACAAAAAACAAAAACAAAAATGTCAAGATGAAAATTTTATTAAAATTATAGGCTTTTTGATATAAATATATTTAACTTAATTAGTCTGTGAGAACAGTTATCTCAATTAGAATTGTTCTTTTGCTTCTTGTTTTATCAAGATGTAAATGCTGACTTTAAACTTAACTATATTCAGTTTGGCTTTTTTGTGTGATGTCAACATGATCAAAAATGAGCCAACTTCTTGATTTAAAGGTGTGTACTTAATACAGCCCTTTGTTCACAGTTACAGTGATTCTAGAAACGTAATGCTTCACCAGAAATACATTTTCTAAGGGATGAGAGAAACATTACATAGGATATAAACTTCTTTGTGAGGTTTTTACTTTGTAAACTTTGCTATTTTACTTTCAAAACGATGAATGGATTTTTATTGATTTATAATGGGCTTTTTTTGGGTATGTATTGGGGCTTGAACTTAGATCCTGGGTACTGTCCTTTAGCTTTGCTCAAGGCTAGTGCTCTACCTCTTGATCCTTTCCAGCTTTTTGATGGCTAATTGGAAATAGAGTCTCACAGACTTTGGTTTGAACTGGGATCTTCAAGTCTCAGTGTCCTGAGTAGTTGTGATTACAGGAATGAGCATCATGCTGGTGGATATGAGTTATTTACCACATGTCTTATGTCTTTTAAGGTTTTTTTCTAATTTCAAAAGTCTGTTAGTTTTATATCATACTATGATCATAGCTATTTTATTTATTTTCTAGTTGATTAATTAATGGAATGATTTAGAAGACAGAATTACCATAGTTATATGCTTAAAAATTTTTATACGGGCTGGGAAGGTGGCTCAGTGGTAGAGCGCTTGCCTTGCATGCCTGAGGCCCTGGGTTCGATTCCTCAGCACCACATAAACAAAAAGAAAAAAGCCGGAAGTGGCGCTGTGGCTCAAGTGGTAGAGTGCTAGCCTTGAGCTGAAGAGCTGAGGGACAGCGCCCAGGCCCAGAGTTCAGGCCCCACGACCGGACCCCCCCCCAAAAAAATTTTTATACGTCAGGCATGGTGATGTATCAGAAAGATCAAGGTTTAAGGTCAGCCCAAGTAAAAATTGGTGATACTCTATCTCAAAAAAAAAAAAAAAAGCTGGGGGCTAGGAAGGTGGCTCAGTGGTAGAGTGCTTGCATTGGATGCATGAGGCCCTGGGTTCAATTCCTCAGCACCACATAAGCAAAAAAAAAAAAAAAGCTGGAAATGGGGGTGAGATTCTTATCTGAAAAACAAACTAAGAAGCAGAATGCTGGAGGCATGGCTTAAGTGATGAGGCCCTGAATTGAATCCTAATTCTGAAGAAAAGAAATTGTATTTTTAAAAAATATCTTGGAAAGACTTAATTTATGATATAAGATATTCAGAGTTTATATTCTACGAATATTTTGTGTGTAATAATAGTTTATATTGTACTGCTTTATGTATATCATTAAATTGACAGGAAAAGAAGTAAATTTAACAATTCTTTCAAATAGCATGACTATTGTATAGATGCTTTGTTTTAACTTCAAATTAAAATTTAGAGTACAAAGTAGACCCAGAATAAATTTCTAATACCTAGTTTTTGAATTTTAGTTGTACCACTGTATTAACTCTCTGTGCCTTGAGTTTCTCATTTGTGGACTAGAGAAAATAATCCAAACAATTGTTTGTAAGATTAAGCAAATTATAAAAATGATTAGAAAAGCTGAGCATTGTGGCTTCTACCTATAATGCTAGCTACTCTGAGTTGGAGAAGATCTCACTTTAAGGCAGTCCCAGTCAAAAAGATTTTGAGACCCATCTCAGTCAATATGTTGGGTATGGTGAAGAAAAACATGCCATGCCCGCTACCAGGGAGGCCTTAGGCAACCGTAGAAAAAACTATGAAAAACAAGCCAAAAAAAAAGGACTAGGGGGTGAGGCATAAGTGGTTGAGTGCTTGCTGCATTCAAACCACTGTAAATAAAAGAGATGAGAACAAGAATAGACATAGTTATTGGTGTAGATATTTTATAATTACCAATATCATTATCATATTTTTTTAAGGATTGAATCATTATTACCTAATGTTCCCTTTTTCTGAGTAGCCTTTACAAAGTAGATTATAAGTTGATAGGGGTAAATTGATTTGTCAAATACAACATAGCTTTTGTTTTGAAATAATTGGCTGAATTTGTGTAAGAATAGGGCTACATATTGAGCTTATTATAAATAACATTGCAGGGTGCTTGGTTGAAGATTGATTTTTAGCTGTCAAGGCTTTTAGTGGTTCATGTATATTGGCATTTTATAGTAGAAATACCATTCAGGTTCCATGTTAAAAATTTGTTATAGCTATATTTTAAAAAATAAAATTTAAATTAGTATATCCAGAATACTATTTCAGTATGAAATTGAAAAACATTTTACACTTTTCCATATTAAATCTTTAACAATCAGGTGTACATTTATACATTTCATAGATCTAAAATTAGATTAGCTCTATTTCAGTAGTTCTCAATAACCATGTTCCTAGTATCTGTAATATCAGACAACAAACATGTAGATATCCTTGTTGAAAATTCCTGTTTAAAGATGGTGTGATGGTACATGCCTGTAATCCAAACCATTGGGAGACTGAGGCTGGAGAATCAGAAGTTGAAGGCCAGCCCTAGCTGTTTAAAAAAATCCTTTTCATTTGTATTTTTCAAATCCCTGGCATTTTAATGCTTATCTAAAGTACTGTAGATTAAAATATCAGTAGGGCAAAATAAGAGCCAGGATCCGTTGCTCATGCCTATAATCCTTAGCTACTCAGAAGACTGAAATTTGAGGATCACGGTTCAAAGCTAGCCCAGGCAGGAAAGGCCCTGAGCTTATTATAAATAACAATAATCTTCAATAATCTCAGTAATCTGCAATTAACCAATAAGAAGTGGGGAAATGGAGCAGTAACTCAAAAGGTAGAACACTAGCCTTGAACAAAAAAGCTCAAGGACAGTGACCAGGCCCTGAGTTCAAGCCCCAGGACTGACATCTCAAAAGGCAAGATAGTAATTTTCAGCTGTTTAACTCAAGTGAAATTAAGAAAAAAATACGTACTACCATCAATATCATGATACAGATATTTAAAATAATCATCTACTGCCCACAAACCAGTTAAATAGTAATTACTATTTATTGCTTAATGTAGCTTAGGGACATAATACTTTGGTTAAGTGGAGAAAAAAATTGATTGTATTGGTACTAGAGGTTGTATGTGTATACTCTGTTAAAGATGTATTGGATAACAGTTTGCAGTAGTGCTTTATACATATTATACCTAGTGTATCTAACTTTTTTCATTGTCATTTGTACATGCTGAGTTTTCTTTGTTTCATGCACCTGTTCTTGGAAGAAAAATTTTCATGCGCTCACAAAAATTTTCATGCTCTCACAAAATGGGCTTGTTGATTAGAAATAATTTTTGTTCATTCTCTTTAAGATTATGACACGTTAACCTTTACCATTGACTTTCTGTTTATTAGTGTTGTCTGAAACCACACTTATAATTCTTACTAAAAGGTAGGAGTTCTTGCAGCTAACTAGTTTACTTTATTCTTTATTTTTTATTTTTTATCTTAGGCCGTTCATACTCTGTATGTTCTCCAAGAATGCTTAATCAGTGTCTGGAGTCCTTGGTGCAGAAAGTACAAAGTGGGGTGGTAATAAACTTTGAAAAAGCAGGACCAGATCCTTCCCCTGTAGAAGGTATTATTATATTTTTCTTATAGACATTCTAAACTTGCTTTTAAATTATTGAACTAGAACTGAAAACCTATAAATTGGCCTTACTATCAGCAAGGTCAGATTATCAACATGATTAAACTTCTGTTGTAAAGAAGGGAAAATGAATAGGAAAGTCAAGTTAAACTCATCCTGGTTTCTCCAAACACCTTTTTACAGCATTTCTAGATAAGCAAACTTACTGTCCTCAGTAGATATCATTACCTCTCCTCAAATATTTTTGCTCTTCCAATCTCCCATAATATAAGTCAGTGTTCTACCCTACTGAGTAATTTCTTACTGCTTTTGTTCCAAGGATCTTAATCAGAAATAACAATATTTGAAGTCCAAAATTGAGGAACCAGCTTGTTGTTTAAGCTCTTGATGAGCTTCACTTCTCTATACTCTTGTTTAGATCATGAACTATTTACAGGAGCCAGTGGGTCTAAATAGTTATACTAGAACCCATGGACAGTTTGTAGCAGAGATTTGGTTTCACAGTACATATTTCAAGAATTAGAAAGTTATTTATTAATGACACTTGGCACACATGTTCTACTAGAGCAAGTAATTGGAGACAAGAAAGATTACAGAGTTTAAATAATAGGTATATTGAGAAAGTATAAAGAGCAGGTAGATAATATGATAAGACAAGTTGTGTCTGATTTTTTTTAAATCGGTGTAAAATTTGTTAGACATAGAAGATACCTGTTTTAAAAATTACTTAATAAAGTACTTGTCTTAGACATTGACTAAATGTTCACTGAATTGTTGAAAAGGATTCTTTTGCAATTAAAGGTAATTGAATTAAACGTAAATTGAATTAAAGGTAATTTTTTTGTGTGTCTAGATTTGTGGAGGGGTTTTGTTTCTTTTTTTTTTTTTTTTTTTTACTAGACTTTAGTAAAAATTATTTCTGAGGAATACTTGTTTAATTCAGGTGTTAGGGATCAAAACCAGGGCATTGAACATGCCAGATAAATCCTATCCCACCGAGCTACAGCCGAGAAATACCTACTGAGTAATGTTTAAATAGTACTTGCTATATAACTGGCATGGTTTTTTAACACTGGGAATATAGTGATTAAGAAAGCAAATTACCCATACCATTTGATGTTTGGAAGACATAATCACTCATTAAACAAATATTCACCGTACAGTATATTTTTCATGTTCTGATTGGGCAAGCCAAGCATGCTGTGGGACCTTCTTTCAGCTGTGGACTCGTAGTTGAAATTTACAGACTTTACTGTTTAGTGAATTACAGTTTAGCTATTACAATATAGTGTGAACTACAATTTTAACTATTCAACAGTCATAGTATTTTATTTAAGAAAAAGGATATCCAAAAATGAACAAATTTCAAAATATGTTTATTAGGATATTTCTAATTAGAAAAATAGTGGATATACTTTGTATGTTTTTCCTTTTAATGATATATACTTTGTCTTAATTTCTTTGCTGTAGATGGGCAACCAGATATATCAAGGCCTTTTGGGTCTCAGCCTTGGCATAGCTGTCACAAACTCATATATGTCAGACCAAATCCTAAAACAGGGGTTCCTATAGGCCATTGGCCTGTTCCAGAATCTTTTTGGCCAGATCAGAATTCTCCAACACTAGTAAGTACCAGAGGGACAAGCCTATGTAATAGCAATCTTATCTGTCTTTCATACTAGATTTTTAAGAACTACTGTGAGTTAAAGGTATGGCTCATTTTCAGGAATTAGAAGCTATGATAAGCTATTATTTGCTTTAGACTGCGTTGTTCATTATAAAGCAATAGAAAAACAATTTGTTGTCTTTAGAATCCAGTACTATTATCTGGATATTTAATCACGAATATAAAATCTCTTTTTTCTTGAACCCTAAACTTAATATAGCATGAGGATTTCTTTTTTTTTTCTTTTTTTTGGGGGGGGGGGTCCGGTTGTGGGGCCTGAACTCTTGGGCCTGGGCGCTGTCCCTCAGCTCTTCAGCTCAAGCCTAGCGCTCTACCACTAGAGCCACAGCGCCACTTCTGGCTTTTTTCTTTTTGCTTATGTGGTGCTGAGGAATCGACCCCAGGGCCTCATGCATGCAAGACAAGCGCTCTACCACTGAGCCACCTTCCTAGCCCTAGAATACGATTTGAAATTTAAAAGAAAGCTTAGGAAAAACTCTTGACAGTTTACCTACAAACTACCAGGTTATAGTCTTTAGAAATTCACATAGAGTTGACATTTTAGTTATATTTAGTATTGTGATCTGGATGCTTGGTGATTTTTTTTTTTTTTTTTTTTTTTTTTGGTCTCTCTTAGAAAAGACGAAAGGAATTTTGTTTTTTGTTTTTTTTTAAGCTGATACCTGGGCACTGTCCTTTAGTTTTATTGCTCAAAGCTGGCATGCTACCACTCGAACCGCAACTCCATTTCTGGCTTTGGGTGGTTATAGATAAGACCTTCATGAAAGATTTTGGTGCCTAGACTGGCTTGGAACTAAGATCCTCAGATCTCAGCCTCTTTGAGTAGCCACCAGCACTCTGCTGATAAAAGTATTTCCTAAGACTGTAATCTGAAAGATGGCAGGCAAACTAGCAAAATTATTTGTTAAGCGTTCATTTAAATTTCAGATTAGTTGAAATACTTTATAATCCAAAAAATACATTTTTGCCAAGCTTTAGAAATCATATATAGCTAGGCACAGGAATATATGACAGTGTTTATCTTTTGGAATGTTAATTTTCTAGAGGAGAGTCAAATTTGTTTACATGGTAACAGTATAAGGTGTTAACTGTGATATAGAGTGTGGGACAGAGCCAGAGGCTCCTAACTGCTTGATAGAGGTATTCGGACAGTCTCTTAGTAGAGGGTGGTTCTTATCAAGTTATTCTCTAAAATTTAGTTTGTTGGTAATATACACAGGAAAAAGCAATATGCAAACAGTTGACATAAAAGACATAGGTACATGAAGAATGATAATCTACTGGGGAATCTACAGATTGTCGCATGACTGAGCACAGGGTCTGGCATGGAGGAAAAAAGATAGAATAGATGTAGTCTCATATAATACATTTGAGAGCCACTGTGATTTAGTTAGATATATATTTAGTTTTATTTCCAGTTTTAATTTGGTTTTAAGATATATTTAGAGTGAATTTAGATTTATGTTTAGTTTCTTCCTATTATATATAATATATGTTTGTATGTATAATAAATACTATAAATGCACACGGTTTTTGGTTTTTTGTTCTCTCTCTCTCTCTCTCTCTCTCTCTCTTTTTTTTTGGTTGGTTGTGGAGCTTGAACTCTAGGCCTGGGCACTGTCCCCGATCTCTTCAGCTTAAGGCTAGTGCTCTACCACTTGAGCCACAGTGCCACTTCTGGCCTTTTCTGGTAGTGCTGAGTAATCAAACCTAGGGCCTTATGCCTGCGAGGCAAGCACTCTACCACTGAGTCACCTTCCCAGCCCCATATGCACACATTTTTGTGTACATCTTTATTAGCAGAGTATGTGTCTGAATCTTATATATTCAAAAACTGATGAAGGTATACACTTAGTTTCAAAAGTCATTACTCTACAAGTAAATTAAATGGCTATAGATAAGGACTTTGGAGGTCTTTATATACTTCTCATTTCTGTATGTAAAAATATTTAGGTCTAAAATGTTGCATGTAATTCTAGTAAAGGTTTTCATATGGATTTTTAAAAAGATTTTCATATGGATTCTTAGTGTTCAATTTCAAGATTTTCTTTACCCTCATGCTGCTTTTAGTAGTAAGTGAAATTCATAAACAAATCTGAGCAGCTAAATATTAATAGAAACATTTTAAAGTAATTTTGTTTTGGTGTTTTATGTACATAATGACTTTTTCCTCTAGCCACCTCGTACATCTCATCCTGTAGTGAAGTTTTCCTGTACAGACTGTGAACCTATGGTTATTGACAAACTGCCTTTTGATAAATATGAGTTGGAACCTTCACCACTTACTCAGTTTATCTTAGAAAGGAAGTCTCCTCAAACATGTTGGCAGGTGAGCTGAAAAACTATAACAAGTAAAAAAATTTAAATAAAAAGCTAAAGTTGAATTGGTAGTTTGCATAATATTCTTTGAAGGTTATTAAGTATGAAAATTTAAACCTCCTTTTTAACAGGTATATGTAAGCAATAGTGCTAAATATAGTGAACTTGGTTATCCTTTTGGTTACTTGAAAGCCAGTACAGCACTGAACTGTGTCAACTTATTTGTGATGCCTTACAATTATCCAGTCCTCCTTCCCCTCTTAGGTAAGTAGTTCTTGTTCTCTTGCTTGCATATATAAATTCTCCTAAGATGAACTTTGAGAACATCTGTTTAATATTTTTCTTCTAAAAATTATGAAAATGCTTTTAATATTTAAAACATTAAACCTATTTAAAGAAATAGGGGCTGGGAAGGTGGCTCAGTGGTAGAGCGCTTGCCTTGCATGCCTGAGGCCCTGGGTTTGATTCCTCAGCACCATATAAGCAAAAAGAAAAAAGCCGGAAAATGGCACTGTGGCTCAAGTGGTAGACCGTTAGCCTTGAGCTGAAGAGCTGAGGGACAGTGCCCAGGCCCAGAGTTCAGGCCCCACAACTGGAAACCCCCCCCCCCCCCCCCCAAAAAAAAAAAAAAAAAGAAAAATGTTAGGACTGAGAAGGTGGCTGAGTGGTAGAGTGCTTGCCTTGCATGCATGAGGCCCTGGGTTCGATTCCTCAGCACCACATAAGCAAAAAGAAAAAAGCAAGAAGTGGTGCTGTGGCTCAAGTGGTAGAGCGCAAGCCTTGAGCTGAAGAGCTGAGGGACAGTACCCAGGCTCAGAGTTAAGGCCCCCACGACCGCCCTCCCCCCAATAAAAGAAATTTTACAGTAACCTGTTTGTAATAAATGGAGTCACAGAATCTGAGTACATTAAAAAAAACAATTGCCTAACTTTAATTTTTTTTTTTTTTTTGGTGCTGGTCCTGTGGCTTGAATTCAGGACTTGGGCACCTGGGCACTATCCCTTAGCTTTTTTTTTTGTTGTTGTTTTTTTTGGTTATGGACCTTGAACTCTAGGCCTGAGCACTGTTGCACAAGGCTAGGGCTCTTTCACATGAACCACAATGCCACTTCCAGTTTTCTGGGGGTTAATTGGAGCTAAGAGTTCCAGGGACGTTTCCTGCCTGGGCTGGCTTTGAACCATGATCCTCAGATCTCAGCCTTCTGAGTAGCTAGGGTTATAGGCATGAGCCCCCAACACCTGGCATCCCTTAGTGTTTTTTACTCAAAGGTGATGGTACACTACCACTTACACTACAGCTCCACTTCTGGGTTTTTTTTTTTGTTTTTTTTTTTTTTTGGTGGTTCATTGGAGAGTCTCATAGCTTCCTGCTGGAGCTATCTTTTGAACCGTGGTGCTCAGATCTTAGCCTCCTGGGTAGGTGAGGTTATAGGCATTGCATGAGTGTCTGGCTCATCCAGGTATTTTTTTAAACAAAGGAATTTTGTTCCAAAGTATTACAAGAAATCCTAAAGTTAGCTTCTGTTACAATCTAGTTGTCATTTTTTGATTTGTACTGAGGTAAAAAATTCATTAGATTTAAATATGTTTCAGCCCAACTATTTTAATAGAAAATGTTGTATGTACTTGGTTTCTGTCACTTCATATATTTTGTGTCTTGAGTATGTTAGAGAGAAAATAGATTTTTCTTGCATATTTTCTGATTCTACATTAGTATATTAGTGTTGTTTTTGTTTTTGTAGTTGGGTTTTTGTTTGTTTTTTTGTCAGTCATGGGGCCTGAACTGTGGGTCTGGGCACTCAACTCTTCATCTCAAGGCTAGCGCTCTACCACTTGAGCCACAGCGCCACTTCTGGCTTTTTTTCTGCTTATGTGGTGCTGAGGAATCAAACCCAGCGCCTCAAGCATGCAAGGCAAGCACTCTACCACTGAGCCACCTTCCCAGCCCCTTGTTTTGTTTTTGTATAATTAACCTTTTTTCTTTTGTGGAGGTGCAAGGGCCTGACTTAGGGCCTAGTCGCTGACCCTAAGCTTTTTTTACTCAAGGTAGCATTTTGTCACGTATTTATCAGTGTTTATCAGTACATTATACCTTTTAGACTATGATCTTGGTATCTTTTCACTTTCAAAATAGTGTCACAATAGGAAACACCAAAACTAAACCTCTTACTCCTTTTAATTTTGTTAAAAATTAATGTCTGAGCCAGGCATTGGTGGCTCACACCTATAATTCTAAATACTTAGTAGGCTAAGATCTGAAAATTGTCATTGGAAGCAAGATTGGTTAGGAAGTCTGTGAGACTATTAGCTCCAATTAACCACTAGAAAACAGAAAGTGGCACTGTGGCTCAAAGTGGTAGAGTGCTAGCCTTCAGTGAGCAAAACCAGGGACAGTGCCCAGGCCCTGAGTTCAAGCCTTATGACTTAAAAAAAAAAAAAAAAGTAATATCTGATGGTACTGTTCACAAACAAACAAGCAGGCTTCTAAGATGAAGTTCTTTATTATTTTTGTGTGTGAAAACATGTATGATGATACTTCTTCAAAACATATATTTTTAGATGACTTGTTTAAAGTGCATAAAGCAAAACCAACATTGAAATGGAGACAGTCGTTTGAAAGTTATTTGAAGACCATGCCTCCTTACTATCTCGGGGTAAGAATATTATTGTTAAATCAGAATTATCCTTCTTCCCTCCCCTCCCACCCCAGGAGACTTAACACAGAGCTAGGCAAGAATTCTACCACTTAGCTATTTACTCATTTCATAAGAAATTTTATACTTGTAACTTCAGATAGTTATAAACTTTTGTTTTTTATATAAACTCTTATATGAGAATTGAGTATTCAAATAATATATGGTATAGTAATAAGATAGGTTTCAGAAACTTAGAGAATGATGATAATCATAAAAACATTTATATACTACTTAATATGTAAAGTGTGTTAATATTATTTAATCCATAGATTCACCCTGTGATGTAGAAACACACATTCCTAAAAGTAATTTATCCAAGAGTACATAGCTCGTGCTTGAAGGGCACAGTAGTTACTGGAATTCAGTCTGGTTCTAGAAGCAGTCTGGCTTTAGAATTAAGCTTTTAATTTAGCTGGGTGCTGGTGGCTTATGCCTGTACTCCTAGCTACTCAAGAGGCTGAGATCTGAGGATCACAGTTCAAAGCCAGCCCAGATAGGAAAGTCTGTAACTCTTATCTCCAATAAAAACCACTAGAAAAACCAGAAGTGGCATTGTAGCTCAAGCGGTAGAGCACTCCTCTTGAGCTGAAGAGCTGAGGGACAGCGTCCAGGCCTAGAGTTCAAGCCCTACAACCGACAACAAACAAAACAAAACAAAAAAAGCTTTTAACTTTGATTGTTAATGCTAACTTTTAAAAGTTTACTTTTAAGATTATTTCTCTTTAAGGGTAGGAAATAATTTTTAAGCATTTTCTTAATTTCAAAAAAACCTGTTTTGGTGAATAAATGTGTACTTTTTACAGAACCATATACATTTAGAAAACATAAACAAATGCTAGGTGTATTAATAATATATATTTTACTAAATGGACTTTGTTGGGAGAAACTTAATGAAAATTCCTACAGGGCTGGGAAGGTGGCTCAGTGGTAGAGTGCTTGCCTTGCATGCCTGAGGCCCTGGGTTCAATTCTTCAGCACCACATAAGCAAAAAGAAAAAAGCTGGAAGTGGCGCTGTGGCTCAAGTGGTAGAGCGCTAGCCTTGAGCTGAAGAGCTGAGGGACAACGTTCAGGCTCACAGTTCAGGCCTTACTACCGGACCCCTCCCCCCCTCAAAAAAAGAAAATTGCTACAGTAGAATCACCTTAAAAAAAAAATTAGGGTTCTGGAGATTGAACCTAGGACCATGAACATACTAGACAAGTTCTTTGCAACTGAGCTACATATTCAGCCCCTATTTCAGAATTTGTAATGGATTTTTCAAGTGATTCCTAATGCCATTAGAATATTTATTGCTTATGTTTAGAAATTATAACATCTTATGGTTAAAATATATAATTAGTGTTGAATGTCAAGCTCTGTTTAAAAATGTGAAGTGGAAAACAAAACAAAAAAAAAACATTTTGAGTAAGAATCAGTACATGTATTGGTTTATTTACATTTTATAGCATCCTCTAAAACTGATCCAGAGCAGCCTAGGTATTAAATATGACAGCTGGATTTGATTCCACGGTAGCGCCTGTGCTTACACAGTTTTTGTTAGTGATTATAATTCTCATATGTTAGACACTTCTTCTGTTGATACTTTTTATTGTACGAAAAACTTTTAGTTTTTTTCATTATTCTAAATCCACTATAAATACTGGACTTTCTCCCTCCTGCTTATTTTTGATTCAGAGCTTATTTGGTTTTTCAGTTCACCTAATGATAATGTAAGTAATGATTACCCTTCAATTGCTTACTGTGTGCAAGTGCTTTTATATATTAGTTCCTATAATCCCATGGCAGTACTTTATAAAGGATAGATACTGTTATTACTGTTTTTACAAGTGAGAAACAGAGGCTCGAAGAAAATACATAACCTATATAAAGCTAGTGACTGATTAAGCCAGTTAACCCAAGAGAGAAATCTATTTTTCTTTAGTATCCTTTATACTTCCAGGTTTTATCAGATAATCTTCTAAAATGTGGCTGCTCTCTCTTTTTTTTGGGGGGAGGGAGGGAGGGTTTCAGTCCTGGGGCTTGAACTCAGGGCCTGGGGCTCTTTTCTGAGCCTCTCTGTACTTAAGGTTAGTACTCTACCATTTGAGCCACAGTGCTACTTCTGGCTTTTTCTGTATATGTGGTACTTAGGAATTGAACCTGGGGCTTTATGTATGCTAGGCAAGCACTCTACCAGTAAGCCACATTCCCAGCCTGCTGCTGTTTATTTCTTCCAAATGAGTATCTTCCATTATACTTAGCAGTCCAAAACTACCCTTCTTACTTTGGGGATTATTATTATTATTATTGCCTCTACTCCTTTTTAGCTACTTAATTTTATTATATACCAAACATTTTACTGTAGTGAACTGTGATTATATTATATCATTTGAGGAAAAGGAGAGAATTTGAGGGAAGGGTTTAAACAGTGTATAAATAGAAGCATAATTTTTTAGCAAGCTTATATTTGAACATGATTTTCTTTCTTCTTTTTTCCTTCCTCATAGCCCTTGAAGAAAGCTGTTAGAATGATGGGTGCTCCTAACTTAATAGCAGACAGTATGGAGTATGGTCTCAGTTACAGTGTCATTTCATACCTCAAAAAATTGAGTCAGCAGGTAATGGCAAAATCAGGAATGAGTAATTAAGTATATATGAATGGTTTTAGTTAAAGTAGTTAATAGACTAAGCTAGTTCTTGATGGTTCTTTCTCTCTCCCTTTAGTCTCTCTATTCTTCTCTAATACATCTGGCTGATTATTTTTCTAGTAAAAAGCAGCATCACTGTTTTTCATACTTGCCAGTATAATAGCTACATAATGTCTTCAAGTAAATATTGATGATTTTTTTTGTTTTTAACTAATTTTCACCTGAATTGGGACTATACTTTCATTTATGTACCATTTACCCTTAATGATTTGAGTATAATGGTTATTAATGAGTAAAAATAAACCTAATGTGTGTTTGTTTAGACTTACAGTAGTTTAAAATGTTAGATTGTATTATTTGAACTTAGTGTCCAGTACTTGACAGAAAAGTTTTCTTGATTGAGATTTTAATTCTGATTTTAATAAATCAATATATGTTTAATTCATAGAAGACTATAACTGTTAGTATCTGACTTGAAAATTTAGATTGTATCAAGACAACTTTTATTTGTTTTTACTTTAGGCCAAAATAGAATCTGATCGCGTCATTGGATCTGTAGGCAAAAAGGTAGTACAGGAAACCGGAATTAAAGTGCGAAGCCGATCACATGGTTTATCAATGGCATATAGGAAAGATTTTCAACAACTGCTTCAGGGAATTTCAGATGATATCCCTCACAGATTGCTAGATCTTAATATGAAGGAATACACTGGGTTCCAGGTTGCTCTACTAAATAAGGTAATAATCAATTTAACACTAGTTATGTTCTGTTCATTTACTGAATCAATTAGGTTTACCGTTAACTATCATTTAGTTTCTCCAAACTTGTCTATATCTGTAGAAAAGTGATCATACTACTGGCATTGAATCACAGAATTTTAGAATTAAAATCATGTTTTATATATAATCAATAGCTCTATAATAGCCCCAAATCAACAAGTAATAAAAGTGATATGATCAAACATTCAAATAGTAAGTAAAGAAAAATTATGTGGAATATCTATCAAATGATATACTGCTGGTAGACTAAAAGGAAATAGACTAGTGAAACATCCAGGAGCGTCATACTAATTACAGGAAACCATGTACAAAAATTAGTTATTTTAAATTTCTGTTTATGAACTGAATTATAGAAGAAAAGGTAAACATTGGCTGCCTGAGGATAAGAATAAGGATTGATTATAAATGAGTACAAGGAATTTTCTGAGATAGTAAGAATGTTCTTAGACACTTAGTAATGATTTCAAAACTGTAAATTTTATTTACTGACTCATAAAATTGCAAAGGTGATTTTATGGTATATAAATTATAAAGCAGCTTTAAAGAAAACATGTGTTTTTAAAAGTAGTGAACTATTTTACTTAAATGAATTTATTTTAATAAAAATCATCAGTGAATTTGAGGTAATTTTGTTGTGCTGACTACCAAATTTCTATCTTTTGGTATTAAAACAGAACTGTACTATTGGGTTTCAGAGATTTCAATCTCTTTAACTTTGTTTAAAAATAAATTTTGTCAGCCGGGCGCCGGTGGCTCATGCCTGTAATCCTAGCTACTCAGGAGGCTGAGATTTGAGGATCGTGGTTCAAAGCCAGCCCGGGCAGGAGAGACCGTGAGACTCCTATCTCCAATAACCACTAGAAAACCGGAAGTGGTGCTGTAGCTCAAGTGGTAGAGCGCTCGCCTTGAGCTGAAGAGCTGAGGGACAAGCGCCCAGGCCCAGAGTTCAAGCCCCACAACCGTCAAAAAAAATAAAATAAAATAAATAAATTTTGTCCTTTAATGTTTGTCAATAGGATTTGAAGCCTCAAACATTTAGAAATGCTTATGACATACCAAGGCGAAATCTTTTGGATCACTTAACAAGAATGAGATCTAATCTTTTGAAGAGTACCCGCAAATTTCTTAAAGGACAGGATGAAGGTTAGATTATTATTTTAATATTTGGTAATTTTTAAATAATTCTTTATAATTGAAAAAAGCATAATATGGTAATACAAATTTTAAAGTAATTACATTCTGATCATATATTCAAACAAATGAGATCAGGGGTAAGTCATCTCTGATTTTCTACCTTCCTTCCTACTGTCACTGTTGCCTAGATTTTATTCCCCAAAGGTAACAGCTGTTGTTACACTTTTGTTTCCATTTTAGCTTTCCTCATACTTCAGGATACTTACATACTTATTAATTTTTAATGATGTATTAGTATCTGATAGTTTAATTGAGTGGCTATTGCACAGTATGTTCCTGAGTAATTCCTTGGAATATTTATAGCATCTAATACAAATGAAGTCAGATGAGAATTTAACCTTGCTTTCTGATGTAACCATTCTGACTATAGGTTTATATCTGTGTGCTTTTTCTAGTATACTATAATGCTACAAATTATACCATAATTAAATTGCTTGTTTACTTAGAATAGGATAGAAAAATAAAGTTACACATAATTGTCTACTGTAAGCACCAAGATTAACTATAATATTTTTGTTTTGTTTCAAAAATAAAATCAGTATTTTCAATTTTATTTTAAAATCTCAACGGCTTTGCCATACTATTTATAATTGCACTAAACTAATTTAGAATATGTAGGAAGAGAAGACTGTCTAGAGTAGAATAATACTAAGTAGTATTGATCCATTTGATAAGTAGATGGAGGTAATTTTAAAGAGGCTAACGTTCGCCATTGGTATATTCTCTTTGAAAAGATCAAGTACACAGTGTTCCTATAGCACAAATGGGGAATTACCAGGAATACCTCAAGCAAGTACCTTCTCCACTAAGAGAACTTGATCCTGATCAGCCTCGAAGGTTGCATACATTTGGCAACCCTTTTAAGCTGGATAAAAAGGTAATTTTGGAGTGTCTTATCTAATTTGTTTGTCTTTTTAGTGAGCACTGTCAATTTTTAAGGGCTTATAATTTGGATAAAGTAAGCTGAAACTATTTTCCTGGTAAGACTGTAAAGCGCCAACAT
The DNA here is from genome assembly GCF_019054845.1 of Dipodomys spectabilis. Taxonomy (NCBI): domain Eukaryota; kingdom Metazoa; phylum Chordata; class Mammalia; order Rodentia; family Heteromyidae; genus Dipodomys; species Dipodomys spectabilis. The sequence continues at coordinate 44,590,466 of NW_024870772.1, read as the reverse complement.
GGCTAGAATGTAGTTGCTTCAAATTATATATAAACTCAAGAAAAGTATTCTTTTTTTTTGGTACAGAGTAAACAGGTGGTTACCAGAAGCTATGGAAGAGAGGAATGAGGAAGGTTGGATATTGAGCAAAGCGTGCCAAGTCTTAGGCTGGAGGAGTAATTTATAGTGAGCTATTGCATTGATCACTACCTTGTGATCATAGTTAATGTAGTATCTATTTCAAAATTGCAAAAAGAGCAAGTTTATAATATCTTCCCCAAAAAATTATAAGTTGGTGAAGTGATGAATATGTTAATTAAATGGACCAAAACTGTATGTGTAGATCCAGGTGTCATATTGTACTCTATAAGTATATACAATTATTGTTTATCAGTTAAAATAAATGACATTAAAAATTTTTAATGTATGTAAATCCAATAAAATTATATGCTTTTATTATAGGGTATGATGATAGATGAAGCAGATGAGTTTGTGGCTGGACCCCAAAATAAACATAAGCGACCTGGAGAACCAAATATGCAAGGGATCCCTAAAAGACGTCGCTGTATGTCTCCACTACTAAGAGGCAGACAGCAGAACCCTGTGGTGAACAATCACATTGGAGGAAAAGGACCACCCACACCGATGACTCAAGCACAGCCAGATCTTATTAAACCACTTCCTCTTCATAAAGGTAGAAATTATAATTTTTTAATGTTATTTGTTGTTTTTTAGTTCTCCTGAGGGAAAAGATTTTTATAATAGGTTATAGAAAAATACAGTCCAGTAGAGTTTAATATATAGAGAAAATACTTTCTCAGTATAAATTTGTATATAATAATTTTTAATGTCTTTTTGTTGGTGTGGAGCTTGAACTCTGGGTCAGGGCACTGTCTCTGAGCTCTTCAGCTCAAGTCTAGTGGTCTGCCACTTGAGCCACAGTGCCCTCTTCCGGCTTTTTCTGTGTATGTGGTACTGTGGAATTGAACCCAGGGCCTCATGCATGCGAGGCAAGCACTCTACCACCAAACCACTTTCCCAGCTGTTGAAGGTTTTTTTGGTTGAACATTTCTTATAGCTCAATATTTTCTTAGCTGTTATATTCTAAAATGGTATTAGCAGATCTCAAGGAATTTTTTTAAAAAATGATTTTGAGCCAGGCACCGGTGGCTCACACCTATAATCCTAGCTACTCAGGAGCCTGAGATCTGAGGATCACAATTCAAAGCCAGCCCAGGCAGAAAACTCCGTGAGACTCTTAATCTCCAGTTAACCACCAGGAAACCAGAAGTGGTCCTGTCCAGTGGAGTGTACTTGTCTTGAGCTGAAGAGCTGAGGGACAACGCTCAGGCCCAGAGTTCAAGCCCCATGAATCCCTGCCCCAACACATACACACAGATTTTGAAAGGGGTATTATCACGCCCAGCAGAAAGATGGGTTTCAATTTCAGTGAAATTTTGAAGGTAATTATCAATAGCATATATTTTTTGGAACATGAAGGAATAGCAGTAAATAAGACAATAAGTGATGTTAGCCCTCAATTATAATGAGCAAAAAAAAGGATCACTTAATAGATAATTAGAAGTATAATGAATGTTATAAAAGAAAGCCAAGTATGTTGAAGCATTAGGTTTGAGGATTTAAATTCGTTTATGAGGTTAAGGCACTTTTCCTTAGGAAATTATGTCAAAGGATAAATGGAAGCTAGATAAGTAAACTGTTGAATTTGCCCCTATGGTAGAGCAGTTTCTGAAGAAAAGTATGTATAAAGAAGGGCATTAAGGGAAAGACTCCGGTATAATAAGAATGTTGGGTATAAGGTAAGGTGAGAACTGGAAACTAATATAATTGGAAGCCAAGTTCTGGAATGCCTTGTAAACTATTGTAAAGAATCTCCACTTAAGATATAGAACCAACCCAGATGCCCCTAAGTAGATGAATGGATCAAGAAAGTATGGTGTGTGTGTGTGTGTGTGTGTGTGTGTGTGTGTGTGTGTGTGTGTGTGTGTGTACATACATACAAACATACAATGGAATTCTATGCCTACATAAGAAAGAGTGGGATTGCCCCATTTGTTAGGAAATGGAAAGACTTGGAAAAAATTATATTAAGTGAAGTAAGCCAGGCCCAAAGAAACTTAGGTCCCATGGCTTCCCTTATTTGTAATAACTAATACATGTGTAGGACAAGCAGAAAAGGTCAAAAGCTATGTTCATATGACCATATTAAGATGATGTTAAGGGAAATGAACCCCAAGATAGGGACACAAATATTTTTTTTTCTTTCTTGCTATTGTTTCTAACGTATTTATATTGTACCATGTGATTTTTTTGTTTGTTTGTTTCTTTGTATGTTCCTCCCCCTGGGTATAACCTTTGTTTTCATTGTATTTGATGTCAGTGCCCTGCATCTTGTATATATACTTCTCTTATTCGGGGAGGGGAAAGGAAAAAACAAAATGCTTAAATAAGGATACAGGTTGATCCATTGTAAGTAACAATGAGATATACAAAATACTATGTTGAAAACGAACTTTACAAGTTTGGCAGGGGCAGGATAGTTATGGAGGTGGGAGGGAAGGGATGGTAGTAGGAAACCAAGGAGGAGACAACAATGCTCAATAGGAAATGTACTCATTACCTTGCTCATGTAACTGTAACCCCTCTGTACAGCATTTTCATAATAAAAAACATACCAAAAAATGTCAGCAACAACAACAACAAAAGAATTCCACTTGGGGTGATGAGAATCCATTGAGTAGTTTACAAGAAGTGGTGACCTGGTCTAAATGTGCATTTTGTAAGGACTAAACTGACTGTCCTAATAAGACTATCACTAAGCTGTCTTGAGAGACACTAGATGGGCTTGAAGTAAATATGAAATGTGGCTTTATTTAGAATTGTATACTAGTTAGTCAAGTAGAGATTAACATTTTGACATTTTGGGGTACACAAGAAGGGAACTGGTGTTGAGAAAGGTGTGGGAGGCAGTATCTAAGGTAGGAGAATGTAGGGAAGAATCTAATGTGATAGAAGGTAAAGAAAGAGAGAACTGAATGATTAATGATCTCAAATATGTAGGAAAACAGACCATTCAAGAGTATTTGGAAGTTCCTTTTGCCTTTGTCTTAGCAAGAACAATTCTCTGGAATAAAGGGGTGGGAAACCATAATAAAGAGAGATGTTGAGTATGAACAGCCAGCCAGTTTAAGTTTAGCTGGAAAACACAGGAGGGAAAAGCAAATGGTAGCTAGAAGAGTTCATGAGATTAAAAGTAGTGACTTTACTTTGTTTTTAAAATCAAAGAGACTTAACAGTGTTTAAATGCTGGTATGATGTTACCAGTAGAGAGGTTGAAAATGAACATGAGAGAAGGCATATAACCTGTACAGTCACCAAAAGGCAAGAGGAGATGGCCCAGAGCATACGCTGTTTCCAATAGGGAAGCCGAAGAAATTTCTGGCTCTGCTTTTCTTTCCTCCTGAAAGTAGACTTGTAGAATAGAGAAAGTTTAAATAGTTTCTCTGGGAGAGAGAGAAGAGCTAGTCTACCTGTGAAGACTAGATTTATGTAACTACATCCTTGAATTTTAAATTGGATGGGAGAGGCAAAAGTCTTAAGTGGGAAGTTCTTTGGAAATAAGAATTTAGGAACTGCAGGGCACTGGTTACTCACGTCTATAATCCTAGCTATTCAGGAGGCTGAAATCTAAGGATTGAAGATTGAAGCCAGCCAGGCCAGGAAAGTCCATGAAACTCTTTTATCTTCAATTAAAACCAGAAGTGGAGCTTTGGTTCAAAGTGGTAGAGCATTAGCCTTGAGCAGAAGAACTCAGAGATAGTGCCCAGGCCCTGAGTTCAAGCCTCATGACTGACCAAAAATATAAAAAAAATTTAGTAACTGGCAAGGCCAGGTTCTTGATAGGTTGGTAATCTGCTTAACATTGGTTACCACAGCATTTCTTGAATTTTAATATACATGAGAGACAGGCACATTAGAGAGAGGTCTACACTATCAGTCTAGGGTAAAGCTCAAGATGAGCATTTCTGAGAAGCTTCCTGATGGAGCTTAACCACAGACTATACTTTGAGTAGTAAGGACTTAGATTGATAATGGGAGGGATTTGAAGATAGGCTTTGAAAAAGGTATCAGGCGTGAGAGACTTTAGGCATGTGCCCTTCAATATTAAGGTAGTAATCAGAGAGAACAAAAGTTAGTGACATTGAGCCTCAAAAGAGTAAGAGTTTTACAAGAGTTACATAGGAGAAATTACACTGCTCGGGGAAGAATCATTGACTGCATGTCCTGATTTTTCAGTCCATGGAAAATATGTGAGAGAAGCCATCCCTAATCCAGGTCTGAAGAGAACAGTGTTACTTTGTAGGTAGGAGAACTGAATTTCAGTTGGGGCTTATACAAATTGTGAAATAGAATTTCAACAAGAGTCAGAAGATCAGGGGAAGAGTGTAGAGGGAAGCATGGGAAATGGGGCATTTACATATGAAGCCGAGGAGATAGGTTCAGCTGCTGTTCTGGAAGTGGTGAGTAACTAGAATTTAGCTACTTTTTATAGAGAACAAGTCTTACAATCTCCTTTAGTGTCAAGCCTCTGGGTCTAGTGGTCTTAACTGAGTTAAAGTGGGGACCAGATTGCCTTGCACTGTTCAATTCATGAAGACTAGATGGATGGTTATAGACAGAACATACTGTGAAATACTACCTGTTTGGTAATGTTTCCTATAGGACTTGGAACAGAATTAACTACTCATTGTTTACTTTTGCCTCTAAATGATAGATGTATAAGGTTTGAGATAAGTTGGAATGAACTATGGCGCTCTTCATTGATGATTTTGATCATATATATTTCACAATATTATTAAAGTTCTTTTATTCTATTAGAGAATAAAGCTGCAAACTAAAAGTTGTCCCAAATTGGTTTTTCAATTTTATTCTACTATTATCTTTGGTAAAGCTTGAGAACTACATCATATTATTCCTTAATACGTATTACTCAAGGAAATCAATTGTGGTTTGCTCTAGTTTCTTTGTAGCTTTTGTGTACTTTGACATTGAATCCTAATTTTCCCTCCAACTTTGGTTTTAATTTCAGAAACCACTAATGATTCAACAATAGACGATGTGGTTGAAAATCATGTTGTAGACCAGCTTTCTTCAGACATTATACCAAATGCTATGGATACTGAATTTTCACCATCTTCTCCAGCCAGTCTACTGGAACGACCAACCAATCATACAGAAGCACTTGGTCATGACCATTTAGGAACTAATGACCTCACTGTTGGTGGATTTTTAGAAAATCATGAGGAGCAAAGAAATAAAGAACAATGTGCTGAAGAGAATATACCAGCATCTTCACTCAACAAAGGGAAAAAATTGATGCATTGCAGGAGCCATGAAGAAGTCAATACTGAACTGAAAGCACAAATAATGAAAGAGATCCGAAAGCCAGGAAGAAGTATGTATGACTAGAGACAAATCTCAGGTTTAACTCCTTTTTTTTGGGTCGGGTCATAGGGCCTGAACTCTGGGCCTGGGCCCTCAGCTCTTCAGCTCAAGGCTAGCGCTCTACCACTTGAGCCACAGCACCACTTTCCGGCTTTTTTCTTTGCTTATGTGGTGCTGAGGAATCGAACCCAGGGCCTCATGCGTGCAAGGCATGTGCTCTACCACTGAGCCACCTTCCCAGCCCTCAGGTTTAATTCCTAAAAATGAAAATCTGATTCTAGATCAATCTTGAACAATATCTGAGTTATGCAAGATTTGATTCTTTATCTGACAAACACTATCACCATGGGTATTAAATGTCATCAAGAACTGAGAGCAAAAAAGACTACATTGTTAAAGAATAACTACCATGACATAGACCCAGAGTTAACACTGTTCTTATAACTAGCAGCTGAAATTTTATTATAACAGCTAACTCAAAATAATGTAGTGATATTAAAAAACTGCATGTATCAAGTTCTCATTATAGAGTGCCTACCATTATGTTTAAGATTTTAATTGTAGTTGCTGTCAGTGATGTGTTTAGGTAAAAAAAAACTAAAGAAATCCTAGCTACTCAGAAGCCAGCTCTGGCAGGAAAGTCCAAGACTCTGTTTCCAATTAGGGACTAAAAACTCTGAAGTAGAGGTTTGGCTCAAATGGTAGAACACCAGCCTAAAGCAAAAAAGGTAAAAGACAGCACCCAGGCCCTAGGTTCAAGCCCCAGACTGACATGTGTGTACATACCTCTTACTTTAATGGCAACTTTTGCTGAACAGCAGTGTTTGTTCTTTCTTTTTTGTAGTCATAGGGCTTGAACTCAGGGCCTGGGCACTGTCCCTGAGTTCTTTTGGTCAAGGCTAGTCTCTACCACTTTGAGCCACAGTACCACTTCCAGTTTTCTGATGGTTAATTAGAGATAGGAGTCTTTCAGACTTTCTTGCCTGAGCTGGAGATCTCAGCCTCCTGAGTAGCTAGGATTGTAGGTGTGAGCCGCTGGCACCTGGCTTGTTAATAATTTCTGACACATACTTTCTTTCTTATATATGTACATTAGAATGTATTATAAAATCCTTAAAGAGTGGTAAAATTTTCACAGAATATTTTGGTTTAGGTATATCTTAATGTAAAAAAAATGGCAGGAGAAAACTACTGGCAAAAATACAGATAAAGGCCACTTAATTTTTTTTCTTTTTTTAAGAATATGAAAGAATCTTCACTTTACTGAAGCATGTACAAGGCAGTTTACAAACAAGACTCATATTTTTACAAAATGTTATTAAAGAAGCATCAAGGTAAGGAAACATGAAAATGATGAGTTTTCAGTTTATATAGTATTTTAACAGATCTGTGTACTTGATTATGTATGCATATGACATACTAAGTTATATATCATGTGCTTTTTGTTTATTGAATGAAGTTCACTTAAAATAATAGCTACAAAGAAATTCTCCAAGAATTGCAAAACTTTACCTTTGAAAAGTATTACATAGATTGAAAATTCTTCTTTATCTTTTTCTTCAGTGTTTGTCTCTTTTTTGCCTTCCTATATTAACATTAACAGTTTTGAAATCATTTTTACATGGGAACACTTTGTAATTAAGCGGATTGTTTTAGTAGCCCATGATTATGTACTTTTAATACAAGGGATGTGTAGGGGCAAGATGACAAATGTAGCTATGAAGTGCAGTTATTTAAGAAGTATAGTTATACAAGCTCAAAAGTGTTTGCAACTTTTTCTTTCAGTTTGTGAGAAAATAGGGTTTATTTTATGTGATTTTTCAAATGTAAATATCCTCATCCCTTAATTAGTCCCCTGTCTGTTTTGTCGTATATATAAAGGTTTTGTATAGAACAGTTTCTTTTTGAGGTAGAAAAAGGCACCCACTACTTTTTATATAATTTTGAGTATACTTTTTTTTTTTGTTGGTCGTGGGGCTTGAACTCTGGGCTTGGGCGCTGTCCCTGTGCTCTTCAGCTCAAGGCAAGTGCTCTACCGCTTGAGCTACAGTGCCACTTCTAGTGGTTTATTGGAGATAAGAGTCTCATGGACTTTCCTGCCTGGGCTGGCTTTGAACCATGATTCTCAGATCTTAGCCTCCTGAGTAGCTAGGATTACAGGCGTGAGCCACTGTAAATTTTTTTTTTTTTTTTTTTTTTGGGTCCGGTCGTGGGGCCTGAACTCTGGGCCTGGGTGCTGTCCCTCAGCTCTTCAGCTCAAGGCTAGCACTCTACCACTTGAGCCACAGCACCACTTCCAGCTTTTTTTTTTTTTGCTTATGTGGTGCAGAGGAATTGAACCCAGGGCCTCAGGCATGCAAGGAAAGCGCTCTACCACTGAGCCACCTTCCCAGCCCTCGGCTACTTATTCTTATATTTGTGTTAACACTATTCTGTTTTCAGATATCATCCTCAATTTGTTTATTTATTGACTGTACTAAGGCTTGAACTCAGGACTTTAATGCTCTCATTTTTTTGCTCACGGTTGGTATGGTACTACTTGAGTCATGCCCTTAATTCTAGCTTTTTGCTATTGATTGAAAATGGGTCTCTAGAATTTGTCTTTTCTGGCTGGCTTTAAAACACAGTCCTTAGATACGAACCTGAACCTCCTGCGTGGCTAGGATTATTGTTTTTGGCCTGGAGATGATTGTTTTTGAGGCAGGATATACTTTGTATCCCAGACTGGCCTCAAACCTAGGATGCTCTTGCCTTGGCCTGGAATTAATCACCAAACTTGCCACATCCTGGATTTAGCTCTGTTCCTGGTACCTGTTTACTCATGTCATCTTTTGGAAAGTTGTGTAATGTGGTGTCTATCTGTATTATTTTACAAGTAGGAAAGAAATGGGAATAAAGTGTCTAGTATTTGGAGATATTTTAAAAAGCATCAGTGATATTATATTTATGTAGATGATTGCAATTTTAGCCTGTCTATATTTATTTCTGAAAATTTTAAAGACTTGCCACTCAAACTTTAGCTAATTGGTACATACTATAGTGTATATACATAAATATATATATTTGATTTTTCTTGATTTGCTACTTTAAAATTTTAGTAGCAGGACACCTTGATTATTAAGTACTACTACCCAATTTTCATTTCCCCCCTTATTTTTGTGGGAATTAATCATAATTTGTTCAATGTTTATTTTGTTCAAATTTAAGACCACAAGAAAATTCTATAGTAACCTCTTCAGTAGCCTCAATTACACTACAGATTTGGAATCTTTGTATAAATTAGTTTTTTCTTTCTAGTTGAAGGAGAGAACCCTTTTCCCCCTTGTTTCTAGACTATTTGTTTTAGGGAAAAACCCAATAGTGTGTTCAGGTGTAAATATTAATTTACAGTTTTCCTAATACAGCATTTTCTATTTCCATCTCAATTTGAAGAAACTTTGTCAATGTGGTTTCTCTCCATAGGAAACATTTTGTACCTAGTATATGCTAGCCATTGCAAAGTAATTGAGAGTGCTGTTAATTATTTTTCATACAGGTTCAAAAAACGAATGCTAATAGAACAACTGGAGAACTTCTTGGATGAAATTCATCGAAGAGCCAATCAGATCAACCATATTAATAGCAATTAAAAGAAGATAGAATGTGGCCACTTATTTTACTATCCTCTCCAAATACAAAGTAAATACAAGACTATTGTGACCTTGCAGTTCATTTTTTGACATGCATTGTTGGCTATTTGAAATACTAAAACAAGTTGACAGAATCCTTTTTCCATCATTTTACAGTGACCTTTTATTCATTTTGGTTTATTTTTGTAATGTGAAAAGTATCACTAAAAAAAACATTTTTATTTAACAAACTAAAAATACTCCTTTAAATCTCTTGCTTGTCATTGACTCTTGCGTGTCAATTTCCCTCAGGTTCTATTTTCTTAAACCAACCTTTAAAATTGTCACCTCTGTTAAGGTTGAACTTTGCCAAAAAAAAAAAAAAAATTAAAAAGAAGTTACTTTGTAATTTTTGGGGAAAAAAAGCACATACATTAAATCTAGGCAATGTTTTGTATATACAGTTATTTTGGATATATTATTGTAAGTTGTACAGATGTATTTTGAAGAATATTTAAGAAAAGCACTTTTGTTATTCCATCAATAAATGCTCTATTTTACTCTTGTGTGGTTTAGGAAATAATCACATTTAAAATAATCACTTAAAAAACATCCTAAGACAATGGAATTTTAAAGCTCTTGCTTTCTAGTGTTGGAAAACACATCACTTGAAATTCATATATTTGTTAAACCTAACTGTGATTACTCTGCATTGTCTTTTACTAATATGTTTATAATTTTCTGTTGGCCATGTCAACATACTCCAAATGGGAAATTTGCATTATAGGCAGACACTTTAAACTTCCTTAAAAAGCAGAAGTTCAGCTTCCTGATTTCCTTACCTCCTTTCGACCCCTTTTCCTTTCTCACTAGGATTGTAGGTGTCATTCAGTTCAGCTGCTAGTGAGGGAGTGGTAAGTTTGAGGTACATTATATACCTTGAAATGTCTAGCCTGTTGCAATTTAATACCATGTCGTGTTTACAAAAGTCACAACATTAGGAGTTTGGAGATCTCTTCTACACTGTAGTTTCACATTTACACCCTAAACTTTATTTACCAGCTAAATAGAAAGGTAATAGATTTAAGATGACTCTGCTCATTTTTTCCTTCTCCAAGTAACAAAAGGAAAACTGACATTATTCATTCTTCACCCTGAATCCCACATGACCTTATGTATCCTTATTGAGGTTTCAATCCTATGGCCTGACTCATTCACCATTCATAGATCACTGCTGTGCCTTTTAGTGGTTTGGGGGGGTAACATAGTAGAAGAGATAGTTAAAATGTTTAGATTTGGAATAAGAGAGGGAAAGCAAACTTATAAAATTATAATAAAATCGAACTATTTTTATGTTCATAATATTTGAAAATTACATGCCCTTATCTTTTTGTACTGATTCAGAAACATTTTAAGATTTCAAGCCTATTGCAAATAAAGTTCTAACTTTTTATGAAGGAAAGCATACATAAAAGTGGGGAACATTCTCAACATCTTTAGTCAAGGGGATTTGAAACACACCCAATACTGAAAATAAACCCTGTCAAGAAAAAAAAAAAACATTAAGTATAGAGTATTTTCATATGCTATTCTTCAAAACTTTTTTTTAATCTCTACAAAATATTTTCAAGTAAAGGATGATATAATTTGATAAATGGAATTACTGAAGTAACTGCCAAATTACACAAAACCCAGAATGTACTGTCTGATCTAAAACTAGATTCTGAAATTAATCAGAGGCATTAGAAGTCATTGTGACAGAAGTTTATACTTAAGAATATCTAGGAAGAAGGTTGAGTCTTTTCTAATTATCAGCTTTCCTAATAAGGAATTTCTTATTTTCATATAACATGTCCATCAAATGCTGGTAATGCTTTAGCCGCTTGATCTTTAGTACATTTTTCAGGATGTACTAAAAAGTTGTACTAAAAAGAATATAATTGAAAATTTTGGGAAGTAGCAGTCTGTTCTGTCTCCTCTTTCTGTCCTTTATGTCTCTGCCCTGATATTCTTTATACACTCATCCTAAATCCTATTCACAGTTTTGAAATACATCAGTACTAAAACTTAATATGCTATCTCTCTCAGGCTGTTTACATTAAAAAAAAAAACAACACTTGTGTTTAGTGTTAGTTAAATTAGTGAAATAATTGCTATAGAATTATCAGCACAATATGTCTGGGTGGGGAGGAGGATTAACTTGTCTTTCAGGCCATTTAGGTTACTAAATGACTTTAGTCTGGATAAATTATATTCTCTGAAAGGTTAATCTTAAGCTCTTTAGATAGTTTTTCTTATTGTTTCCCAAGGTAATTGGCATTTGTCCATTGATTGATGCCTTAGTTGCTCTTAGCAGATTTGCCTGGGCACTCATGTTTAGTCTATTTTGGTAACATCACCAAAAGAGTAACTACTTATCCTTGGGTAGTATGGGGACCTTCTCCCAAGAAGAGTGTTAAGTAAATTCATAAGGACTATACCTAGACTTGTGGTAGATTATGGATCTGATTTTGGATTAACCATATATATTCATTCTGATCACTGAAGGCAGTTAGAAAAACATGTCATTGAAATAGAAATAGTGATGTGTCCTTTCCTAATTCAACAATTTAATGTTGAGTTCCAAAAATAACATCTTTTTCCTTTAACTTTCATCCACATTTATTGGATCTCAGCTTTTTGGTAGTGATCTTTTGTTCAATTTAATTCTCTCTTGGTTTCTTGAAGAAGCAGAAGTGCTTTTTTTTTTTTTTTTTTTTCTTAACATTTTTGACCACTATCTCTTCTAAGAATCTCTTTGCTGCTTATTCTAAATGACATTTCCAGAATCACTGTGGGGTTGGGATGATCATGGTGAAATACTAAGTCGGTACATTCAGTTGGTAGACTTGTTTCCCCCAAATAATTTCCAAATTGAATATTTTCAAGTAAATGATTACCTTCATCCTTTTGGTCACAAAAAATGTTTCTTTGGTTTCTAGCACAAGTTATATCAGTATGCAAATGATTCTCAGATAGAATGATGTTGACAGTATTTCCTTAATAATTTCTGTAAAGTTATGCATAATTTTCACTTTTGACTTTTTTTTTCTCTCCACAAATAAAAGTAATGCCTGATGTTTAGTTAAAGTAGATCCACTTTTGCTTGATTTTATTAGTCTTGTTTCACCTTTTTACTTTTTATACACTGGTTAGACTTGCCAACAACTCTTTACTGAGAATCTCTTCTTTACTAGGCTGGTGATTGTCAGAGGGCAGGAGGAACATTAAGAGAACTAATTTAAAAGATTTTTCTCACTATTGCTGTAACTTAAAGAACAGCTGCTTGTCCTTCTGATGTGTCTACTGCAGCTTTGCTTTGAATTGAGATGCGCTTGTATAATAATACTAGGGCAAATACTTTCTTTTCAGAAAGAGCAGAACAGTATAGAAATCTCAGATGTATTCACTAGAATACTAGAGTCATTGAGAATCAGTAGGGGAAATCTCTGATACACCCTGGTAACCTGAAGAAACACTTGTTTTATAAAATAAGAGGACAATTATGGGGGGGGGGAAAGGTGTGTTGCAGGATTTCTTTTTGTTCCCTTAGTAGAAACCTACTAAAATGTTTAAAAATCTGTATTAACTGCAAGTAAGCTAGGAGAATTAGAATGCAAAAACCATGGGAGATAATAAATTTTCCTTTATGCTTATGATATAACCTCTTTCTCTGCATAATACAAGCATTTGGGACGCCTCTGGAATGCCATAGGAACAGAAGCAATGCTTGTTTTTAGGCAGTAGTGGACAAATAAGCCCTGTTGCTAGAAGGTTGCTGATAAAATATTTAATTATCTTAGTACTCTCCAAAAATACTGTGATACCTGTGTTAGGTTCTCTCAGGAAAAAGATGAATGGCCGATCTGCTTTAAAAACAGGAATCCGAGACCTTTTCAGTAACAACAGAGCTGCAGGAAAGATAAAAGAAAAACTGCATTGCATTTTCTATGCATTTGAAGATAATACAGAATCTTAAAGACATCTCTTAAAGACATGGGGATGTGGATGGGAAAATTAAAAAGAGATTCTATTTAGCCACATCAAAATACCCCATGGAGTAAATTCCTTACTGAAGGAAATTCTCAGAATGCCTCTTCCTTATATATGAGATGATGGTACAAGTTCTTAAATGGACATCTCTTCCATCATTTGAGAAAAAGATGTTACCATTAAAAAATATATTTGGGCATAAGATTTTAAATGGAAAGGAAATACACAATTGGGAAGATTGACCTGGAAAAGTTTAAAGTAGAAAGCAAGTGTGAACAGGTTTTACTCCTTTCTCAACATACCTGTGGCTGCAGCTGCCTTTGTGCCTTCCTCTGAAACCTCCATCGTGGCTTTGTGAATTGCTTCAGAAACATAAAAGCCATCTTGACCTGACCCCAGAAAGGACCAAAATGAATTGCTTTACTTTATTCGTGCATTTAGTATAAAGATTGAGTACATTTTTAAAGAATATACTTAACAAAGTTTAAAGTATCTGTTGCTGCTTTCTAAATTTAATCTACCCCTAAGTTTAATATTCAGGCATAGTGAACCCATGTTTTAGTAGTTTCTTAAAACAGTTTTAGTTAATATATTTCCATTAGGTAATATTTCTAAAATTAGTCATAGGATCACCTGGATGTATGTTAAATGGCAGATCCTAGCCTAAGAATCAATTTCAATGTCTCAGATGTTTTCCATTGAATGTCTTCTTGGTCTGCAGTTCAGGAGCCACTTTTAAATGATTAAATGATAGGTTTGTGCCATGGGCTTTAAAAAGAGGCAAAATGCAGTATTTTAAAAGTGCCTAATGTTGCATGACCGCTTTCTGTGTACACTGTTAGGACAGTTGCGCAATTAATTTGCCTTTTCAGCTAGAATCTGCAAAGAAAATGAGAAGTTATAAACTATTCTGTGCACTAATAGTTTCAAAAGATGGTAGAAGCTTAGTAATAGAACTATAGTAACTTAGAGACACTGACAAATTTTTGTGATTTAGCCATTTTAAAATAATCCCCTAATTAGTATTGCAATAAAGAATGAGAGCCAGCATCTTTAGAACTAGAAGAAACTTAAAAACATTGTTATAGTCCAACCTTTCCATTTAGAGGGGGTTGTTAAATCATCTGAGATTACATATCTGATAATCTGATATGCAAGTTTTTAGACCCGATACCCTTTTCAATCTTAACCCTCCACTCTAACACTACCTCATTTCACAAAGTGTACTTTTGCCTCCAGAAAAGATGTGTTGCATGAATATTAATGTGTACCTGTATCTATATGTGTAAAACTAGGGATTTTTGTTTCATCTTTGACTAATAAAATTGGTTTGTATTAGCTACACACATATCAGGAGATGGTCCATGAGTGTCATATGAAAACAAAACCATCCCAGAACACAGAAATGCAGTATTCTGTCTTATAATTAAGATTTAACAATATTGTGAGTTGGCTATATTCACTGGCAACTAAGCATCAGGTAGAGGAAAAGCAAAGGCCAATAAAAGGAAGAAATCAGTATTCAATTAGCAACAGTGAAAAGTTCATTTGGCAGTCAGTCTTTTTTTTGTTTTTCTTCAGGGTGTTTGAAAAAAGAATTTCTAGCTGCTTTTACTAGATAACTGAGTAAACACAGTTCCAAAATTGAAAGGAAAGCTTTATAGAAAAAAGAATTAACAGTTGGGAAAGTTTTCCTGGGATTTCATTACTATCTGTTTGGTGTCTGAATTTTTTTGTTTGTTTGTTCTGGTCCTGCGGCTTAACTCAGGGCCTGGGTGCTGTGCCACAGTACCATTTCTAGTTTTCTGGCAGTTAATTAGAGATGAAGAGTCGCACGGACGTTCCTGCCTGGGATGGCTTTGAACTGAGATCCTCAGATCTCAGCTTCCTGAGTAGCTAGGATTACAGGCATGAGCCACCAGTGCCCAGCTCTGAATGACGATTGATGTAATAAACAGATTCACTATGAGCTTCCCTCCCCCCCATACCAGCTAAAAGTATGGTAAATGCATGTCTTTTAGTCTGAGCACCCTGACACAGTATGAAAAATGGGAACAATTAGTATGGAAGTCTTTGGTAAGACAATCTGTGCTACTTTAAATTTTAGTTCTCGGCATTTCAGAAGACTAATTTGTGATGGAACTGTAAATTTGGGTGTTAGCTATGATTTCTGCATTTTCCTTTATCTCGTATTACAGATCACGATTTACTCCTTTTGTTATGTGGCTATTGAAGAAGAGGTTCTCCAGGCCCTTTTCTCCTGTGTTGGCAACTTAGTGAGGGTCATACAACCTGTCAGCCTAAAATTTGCTTTCAAGGTCATTTATAAGTACTATTCTGTAGATAATTCTGTGGATAATTGTGAAAGAGATACTAATCAGTTTTTAGCTTTTGTGTTGAGTAGGGGACTTGAGAGTCACTAAGTTGCTAAGGTTCATAGTGAGAAGGGCTAGGGGGATTATAATTTATAGTGACCATAAAGTTAAGTATAACATTTACTGTCTCCCAGTTTACCATATTAGCTTTCTGGGGAATATAATAGGGAAAGCAGCCCACCATAAACCTGTTCACTTCTATATTACATTTCAATATTCAAGGTGCAGGGGTGATATTCTTAGCAACTCCCTTTTACCTTCCCTAACCTGTACCAGTGTGTGTGTGTGTGCGCGCGCGAGTGTGCGTGCGTGTGTGTGCGCGCGCGTGTGCGTGCGTGTATGTGCACGCACGCACGCGCCCATCTGTCTTGGGGCTTGAACTCAGACTGCATGCTGTCCCTGAGCTTTTTTGCTCAAGGCTAGTGCTCAATCACTTGAACCACAGTTCCACTTCTGGTTTTGCCTTTGAACTGAAAACCTCCAATCTTAGCCTCTTAACTAGCTAGGATTACAGGACTGAGTCACTGATACTTGGCTTTGTTTTTCTTTTTACAGTTAGCCCTAGAATGCAGAAAGCTTACTTGTTTTAAATGTTTATTTGCCTAACATGCATAATAATGTGTGGTACACTATCAAGTAATGAGTAACAAAACACTTCTGGTACTGTCTACCTCTTTCTCAAAACTTTAAACACACAGATACATACGTGTGTGTGTGTGTGTGTGTGTGTGTGTGTGTACACGCACTCCTGGCCTTTTAAATGGTTTGTACACATACAGATATACACACATATGTGTTACTACTCTTTTTTTTTTTTTTTTGGTTGGTCATGGGGCGTGATCTCAGCCTGGGCACTGTCCCTCAACTCTTCAGCTCAAGGCTAGCACTCTACCACTTGAACCATAGCTCCACTTCCGGCTTTTTCTGCTTATGTGGTGCTGAGGAATTGAGCCCAGGGCCTCATGCATGCAAGCAAGCACTCTACCACTGAGCCACCTTCCCAGCCTCGTTACTATTCTCTTTTACTATTCTCCATAAAGGCATAGGGAAGCCATTCAGTTCCCTACTTCCTTGTTATGAAGACAATTATTCTTTTGTATATACTCTAAAAAGGTTTAAGAGGCTTCACAACATGCCACTGTGTAGGCATGAGATTTACAAATGTCTATTTTTGATCCTTAGCTTCTCATCAAGCATGATAAATACATTATTCACTATTTCTTTTGTCATTTCACTAGCAGCATTAAAAGCTTTTAGGGGCTTTTTTTTTTTTCCCCAGAACTTTTTTCTAGCTTATGTTTCTCATCTTTTTGTCAATGAATTGCTGAGAGGTGAAGGGTATGTTTGTCACATAGCACCTAGCCCAGCATATAGAAAGTTTTGGGAGGAATCTTGGATGGCTTCGAATCTAGGCTATGGTTAGTTGCTTTGTCCATTCTTCTCCCTAGCCACTTATTTCTTTCTGTGGTCTCCTTGGCCTATGTACTTTGCATAGTTTGCTCACTGAAATTACAGAGAACTCATAGTTCTTACTGGGAAGAGATTATGAAAGCAAGCAACAAAGTAATTGCTTCGTAATTTTGCGTTTTTGCATAAGGAGTATTTTCTGGACTAAGGGTATATGTATATACCTGTATTGAAATCCCACTGATCCTAAAGGAAGTAAGAATGAAGACAAATTACTCTTAAAAGCTTCCAACATCAAAGAAGTTTAGGGGAAAACTATACATTAGGCTCAGCTGAGTCTTGAAATAATACTGAGTTCAAACAGCTAAAAAAGGCTTTTAGATGGAGAGCTAAGTGATCCTGGACTCTGGAATCCGATGGAAAGAAAAGATCAAATGTTTCCTGTTGGTGGACTTTCAGTCATGCATAGCTGTGTTAACCGCCTGTTAATTGAAGGAGGAAAGGACAGTAATTTCTGCCCATTTCCTCTGGTAAAAATTATGGATGTTGTGCTGCTAACTCATTTTATTTGTATTATCAAAAAGTGGTGTGAGTGATGACTACCTTGTTTGAGGAATGCAGAAACTTTTTTTTTTTTTGTGCCTAGGTCTTGAACTTAGGGCCTAGGTTCTGTTCCAGAGCTTTTTGACTCAAGGCTAGTGCTCTACCATTTGAGCCACAGCTCTGCTTCTGGCCTTTTAGTGGTTAATTGGAGATAAGTCCCATGGACTCAACTACTTGGGCTGACTTCAAACTGTGATCCTCTGACCTCAACCTCCTCAGTAGCTAGTATTACCAGTGTGAGCCACCAGTGCCCAGCTTAGGAATGCAGGAACTTGAAAGATTCAGTGATGTTGTCAAGGTTAGTCTGAAGCCACCTTGCACAGATATGACTGCCTGGATTAGGTTCTTTTACTATACCACTCCCTTCTTGGGCAATGTAGCCAAAGGCATTTGGAAAAGCAATTTTAGTTAACAAATTTTATAAGAACCAGATATCAAAATTTTAGCCAGGCACCAGGGGCTCATGCCTGTAATCTTAGCTACTCAGTAGGCTGAGATCTGAGAATCATGGTTCAAAGCCAGCCCAGGCAGGAAAGTCCATGAGACTTTTTTTGGGGGGGGCGGGGAGGGGTCTTGGAGCTTGAACTCTGGACCTGGATGCTCTCCCTTAGCTCTTCAGCTCAAGGCTAGCACTCTACCACTTGAGCCATAGATCCATTTCTGGCTTTTTCTGTTTATGTGGTGCTGAGGAATCAAACCCAGAGCCTCATGCATGTGAGGCCAGCACTCTACCACTGAGCCACCTTCCCAGCCCCATCCATGGGACTCTTATCTCCAATTAACCATCAGAAAACTGGAAGTAGTGTTCAGCATTAAGCTGAAGAGCTCAGGGACAGTGCCCAGTCCCAGAGGTCAAGCCCCACCACTGACAAAACTCTAAGGTTTATGGACAGTGGATGGCTTTACCAATAAGGGAACTGTAGAGTTAAGATCATTTTTTTTTTCAAGACACGTGATTAATGTTTTACCAGGACAAAGGGAGAACATTTTAAGAATTATGAAAGCATAATCAGTAAGTCATAATCTATAATTGAATATGTTCATATAAAAAGGTGAAGACTAGTCCCATAGTTACTCACCTCCCCCTGGTGCTGGAGATTGAATCCAGAACCCTAAATTTTTGAATTTGGATCATCAAAAGGAGAGAATTACCATCAGCCAAAAGGATCTCGTAGCTAAGCCCTGGAGTCTAAGTAAGGTAGTATGGGTTGCATTTTACACATTTATTGAAAATAGAATGTACTTTTTAATTCTTTATGTCTTTCTCTTGTCTTGCCCTCTGATCCTTCTTGTATGGTCATATTCTTCCTTTTCCTAGTGTCAGATTATATCTGTGTCACTAAGGAAATTTTTTCTACCAAATCAGTATTTATTAGGTATCCAAATTAACCAATCATTGCTTTGGGCAGTGTAGGCAAACTTTGATTATTGCATTGCTTATTTCTTTGCATGTGTAAGCAGTGAATAAAGAGATGAAGGACTGGGGTTTTTTATGTTTTGTAGTGCTGAGGATTGATACCTGGCAAACACTCTACCACATCTCCAACTCTTAAGATGGTGCACTTTTAGTTCTATATAGTTTCTTCTGTTTTTTTTAAAAATAATTATTTTTTCTTTTTGGGATAAGTAACACTGGCAATCTGCGTGGTCTTATCTAAATTCCAACCTAGAACTCTTCAAGCTTAAACATGCATAATTTTCTGTGATTGCTAAGGATGGAAGATTCTGAACAAAGCTTCTGAAAACTTTGCAGTGTTTAACATTTAAAGTAATGACTTTCAAGTTCATCAAGTAAGGGGAATGTCAAAGTCAAAAGGAAGCCTGAAATCCAGTGTCATCACTATACAGATAATTTCCCATCCAAAGTAGCAAACAATTTGGGCCTTTGAATTGAGAAAAGTTTGACCAATAGGGATTTTGGAAATTTGTTTCCAGTATCCCATTCCTTTCTTATGTTGTTTTGTTGTTGTTGTTTTGTTTTGACAGTTCTGGGGCTTGAACTCTAGACTTGGGTGCTGTCCCTGAGCTGCTTTTGCTCAGTGAGTGCGCCACCACTTGCGCCACAGCACCACTTCCAGCTTTTCTGAGTAGTTTATTGGAGATTAGATACTCACGGAGTTTCCTGCCCAGGCTGGCTTTCAACCACGATCCTTAGATCTCAGACTCCTGAATAGCTAGGATTATAGACATCAGCCACCAGTGCCTACCCCTTCTTATGTTTTATACACACTCAAATCACAAGGATACACATTTCTATCATCAAATGCTAGTAGAATGTCAACTATATGGACAAAGAAACTGAGCATGGAGATTGGGAAGGAGAATGTTTTAGAGCAAGGTTACAAGAGCTTGGGTGGTTTGAGGAAAGGAAATAGGGTAGATGAGGGAAATGTTGAAGGTTAGCTATATTAGAAAAGGATAGGGGGAGATCCTGGGGGGAGATGCGAAGGAGAAGAGGTAAAAACAGGGAGACTGATATGACAGTAGAGGGCAGAATGAAGGTTCTTTTATTACACCAGTCTCTAGTAGTGCCCTGGTTATCTGAGCAGAGCGAGGGAGACCTCACTACGTTTTGTGGCCACTGAACTCAAGGTGATCTCCAAAAACTGCTCAACTCTCTCAACGCATATCCCTCCTCCCTCAGATCTAACCCAAGTTTGACTCTTGCCAGAAGCAACACATCCTTATACAAAACAAGGCACTTTATTTTGTTACCTAATGTTTGACTCTGACTGTTGGTTACTGAAGGCTGGAAACAATGAAGCACCCTTGGTCAATATAACAATAATATACCAAAAAACTTGGAAGAAAAATTATTACCTGAAATTCCTTTCAAGTTAGCTTTGAATGGGTCAAAAACATCGGTGACTCCCCAAGAAGTTAAAATGCTTTTTAAGTTGAACTGATTTTGGATCCTAAATCTAAAAAACAAAAACAAGCCACCAATTTTCATTTAGAATTCCCATTCAAAATACAAAGTACACACAGTATAAAATGCAAAGTTCCAACTTGGAAGTCTGTGCCCATTGGATTCCATCAATGCTGTTTTTCCTTTCCTTTTCCACCTGACCCCTCATGGCACTTTCCTACCTCTGCAACTTTTTACCCTCTTCACCCTACTGCCTCCCTTTCTCTAAGCTGGTTTAGTGGTATTGGAGTTAATGAATTTAGGGCCCTTGAGCTTGCTAGGCAAATGCTCTATCACTTGAACCACACCAGTCCTTTCTTCTATAGCTGGCTTATTTGTTTGTTTTAGATAGAATCTTATGCTTCTCCCCCACCCCAGGTTTAGTTTTGGATGTTGAGCTGTAATTCTTTTTTTTTGTAATTCTTTTTTTTTTTTTTTTTGTCAGTTGTGGGACTTGAACTCTGGGCCTGGGCGCTGTCCCTTAACTCTTCAGCTCAAGGGTAGTGCTCTACTACTTGAACCTCAGTGCCACTTCCAGATTTTAGTGGTTTATTGGAGATAAGAGTCTCATGGCCTTTCCTGCCTGGGCTGGCTTTGAACAGTGATCTCAGATATCAGCCTTCTGAGTAGCTAGTATTACAGGTGTGAGCCACCAGCACCCGGCGAGCCATAATTCATAAAGCTGTATTAGTGTTTATTTTATCTTTATGATGTATAGAGCATTCTGTGTTCTATAACCATTCTTTATGATATTATAAATGACCTGATGAGAGAGGTTATCCCAGTGTGTGATTATTTCTTAGTAATATTTAGAGCTGACATTTTGCTCTCGGCCTTGTTGTAAGAGATGTATATGGATTTTTTTTTTTTTTTTTGTTGATCATGGGGCTTGAACTCTGGGCCTGGGCGCTGTCCCTCAGCTCTTCAGCTCAAGGCGAGCGCTCTACCACTTGAGCTACAGCGCCACTTCCGATTTTCTGGTGGTTTATTGGAGAGAGGAGTCTCACGGTCTCTCCTGCCCGGGCTAGCTTTGAACTGCGATCCTCAGATCTCAGCCTCCTGAGTAGCTAGGATTACAGGCGTGAGCCACCAGTGCCCGGCTTTGTATATGGATTTTTATTTCATCTTCATGTAGCCATGTTCTTACTATCTTCAGACTAGATCAGAAATTTGAGGCTAAAGAGCTTAAGAAACCTGCCCAGGGTGCCCTAATGAGTATGTGATAAACCTCCATTCAAACCCAAGTGTGTGAGTGTGGAGCCCAGATTTGGATCATCTGTGCTTTGCTATCTCTCAATTTGGGCAATATCACTGACACAGGCGGTACAGAAAAGTTATTGATGAATTGACAACTAAGAGTAGCACTGGTGGCTTATGTCTATAATCCTAGCTATTCAAGGGGCTGAGATCTAAGGATTAGAGTTCAAAGCCAGCACTGGCAGGAAGGTCTGTGAGACTCTTATTTCCAGTAAATTATTTAAAAAGCCAGACGTGGAGCTGTGGCTCAAGTGGTAGAGCACTAGCCTTGCATGAAAGAACCACAGGACAGTACCCAGACCCTGAGATCAAGCCCCAGGACTGGCAAAAAAAAAAGATGGTATAGCTGTTTCTATGGGTTAGCCACATCTTCCTGTGTGCTTTGCTTTATGTAGGGAATGCCTTCACCACAGGGAGAGAAGGAATGAACCTTAATTTGCCTAGCAAGCCCTGGAGAGCAGTAAGCATCAGCATGTCAACTTTACAACATGTTCCCAAGGGCAAAGCCCTTAAACTTTGCTGTTAAAAAATCCTTCAAATGGGATGTTGATCTTTTTTCTTTTTTCTTAAAAATCTACCACTTGAGTCACATCTCTACTTCCTGCTTTTTTGGTGATTAAGCACAGATAAGAGTCTCACTGACTTTCTTCCTGATGCTGGCCTTGAACCACTGTCCTCAGATCTCAGTCTTCTGAGTAGCTAGGTTTACAGGCATTAGCCACCAGTGCCAGGAACTATAATTTAACTCCTCTCACTGTCTCTTTGTCTCTGTGTATGTGTGTCTTTCTTTTTTGAAAAAAATCACAGTGGAACTTAGATGGTCTTTCCTATAAATCATGTGGCATTTCCAAGAAAGTAAAAATATTGACCAAGACCAGCTACTAGCAAAGATCTTCCTGACTATACTGGGTAATGGAACCAGTATTTTACACAAAAGTATCAGGCTTTCTCATGAAGCTGTATTTTGGATTGTTTTTAGAACAATCTGAAAAAAAAAAAAGGTATATACTTTTTACAAATGGGCAGACATTTTTCAAAAATTTCTTACATATTGAGGACATCTTTCTTCTTTTCTTTTTGGTAGTCTTGGGATTGAAGTTAGGCATCCTGCTTGCTAGACTGGCATAACACTACTTCAACCACACACCTAAAACATCTTTTTGAAAACTGAATGCTGAAACATAGTGATAAAGACTATGACCTTAGGGTTTCAATGGCTGGGCTTTGAGTTTTGGCTTAATATCTTAATAGTGGAGAGGGAACTAGTTCCTTTATCTCCAGTGCAAGTTCCTTTACCTGTCTTTGCCTCAGTTTCCTCTTTTGAGGTGAATATAATAGTGGGTTTTTTCAGTGTTGTGAAAATTAAAGAACATAATTCTAAGTGATCAGAACAATGCTTAGGGTATACCATTGTAGTTCTATTGTTGTGATTTTATTTTGCTTTCTCAATGATATTGAGAAAAGCTGTTTGAAACCAACTATGGTAATTATTTTGGGCGGTAAAACTGAATAATACCATTTTAGCATACTAAAAACAGCAGTAAAAATGAGCCCTAGTACTTGCTCCCTAAAGCAAGTTATGTATGTGTGAATTTTCCACTGTGAGGGAAGTTGACATCCCTAGACTCAAAGTCGTTCAAGTTTCACCCATATAGCAATTAATTAATAATGGACCAAAGACCTAAGAAGTAAAAGGAAAACTATAAAATGACTAAAATAAAAAGTGGACAAAAAAGGAATCTGAGATGGCGGAGGAGAAGCTGGCGACTAAACATAGAAAGCAGTTTTAGTGTTAGTTTAGTGAACAGTCCTAGGCTAGAGAATCACACCAAGTGTGCCATCACAGTACAGAGAGTTTGGCCAGAGAGGGAAAATCCAGGCAGCTCTGTCAAGGAGACAGATCTGAGCACTTGCTGGTAGCCACGATGGTGGCAGCAGTGGTGGTGGTGGTGGTGGGGACACCATATAACAGAGAGAGTCTGGGACAAAGGCACCAAACACATGTGTGAGTGGATTCTACTCACCACCAGCAAGAACTGACAAGGAGCAGAAATCTTCATCCTGCTGATTGCAAACCATGGACGTCCCAGAAACTAAGAAGCTGGTGTGAGTAGACCCAAGACAGCCTCACTTCTCACGGAGCAGTGGTGGAAAGGTAGCCCCACCACCACCACCAAAGAAGATCTCCATTTTTGATACTGACCTAAACCTGGTGGAAGCAGCTAGCTCCAACTCAGGCCTTGGAAGAAAACAATAGGAGCTATTCTACAGGTCACAGGAACCTGAACTGACCTGACCTGCTGGGCTCAGCTCCACTCAGGGGAAAGCTGCCCTTCCCAGGCAGAGAAAGCTCCACCCCCAGAAGAGTGGCTTTCTTCACTGGGTAAACAGCATGAGGCTGCCCCTCCCCACTGCAGCCTAGGCTCTCAGTCTCAGCAGCAGGCGGGGTAAAAGACAAATAATTGAAACTCAGTAAACAGGCTGAGCTCTGTGAGTGTCTCAGGAGCTAGCCCCTCAGGGAAATGCTACTGCTTGCTGATAGGCCTCAACCCTACCCAGAACCTAGCCTCATCACAGCAACTCCAAGCTAGAGGAAACAGCCATCTCCTAGGGACTTTTGTGGTACTCAAAGCAGATCTCCCTCTCTCTGAACTAGCCTAGGAGGAGGATTACAAAATCCTGGGTAAAGCAGAGCTTTTTTCTGCCTGCTCAAACAAACTGACTTAAGAAACCAATCAAGCCACAGAAAACCAAAGGCCACAAGCAAACTGGAGACTCCACCAAGAGACTGCTTACAGACACCGGGGAGATACAAGATCTTCCACTTCCCTCCCCACCCCAAAAAAAAAATCAACTCTTTTTTCTACCTAATTAAAAAAATTTTAAAGTGTTTTCTATTTTTTTCTTTCATAATTTTTATTTTAGGGGTGTGTGTGTGTGTGTTCTTTTTTTTTTTTTAAATCTCTTTTTACCTTTGGCCCCGCCCCCCTTTTTTTTTTTGCATGATGTAATTGTTGTTCTGCTCATCCCCAGATATATATCCATCCTTGATTATTAGACTTTATCCCTCATTGTGTACATACTTAATTCAGGAATTGATTACTCAATTCACAACCTCTTAGGCTTAAGTTCTTTAATAGTAGTATTATTTATTTATACTTACATAATTTTAAGTGTTTCATTTTTTAAATTTAAAATTTTGTTTTTTCATTTTTTACTTGTTTCTTTTTTTGGGGGGGGGGTCTGGTCATGGGGCCTGAACTCTGGGCCTGGGTGCTGTCCCTCAGCTCTTTAGCTCAAGGCTAGCGCTCTACCACTTGAGCCACAGCGCCACTTCCGTCTTTTTTCATTTTGCTTATGTGGTGCTGAGGAATTGAACCCAGGGCCTCAGGCATGCAAGGCAAGCGCTCTACCACTGAGCAACCTTCCCAGCCCTTTTACTTATTTCTTTAGCTCTCTCCTTTCATTCTGTTCTATCCACTTCCTCTCTGAGATTAGGACTTGATTAAATTCACTCTTTTCTTTTACTTCTCCACATCCCTCTAATCTTATTTTCCCCCACAATTCCCCCTAAACCTATTAATTTCTAGACTGATGAAAGCCTCCCCGATGTTCTTAGCCCATTAATCCATAGTTGTTTGATGTTTCATAGATTGTATCTGTTGAACTAGATTTATCTGCAGGCTTTTTGACTGTGCAACTACAGGACTCTGGTTGATGCTTGCCTTAAAATAGTGTTCAAGCATGAAATTGGTGTTACTTTCATACCAAATGGGCAGAAAAAACCAGAGAAGGCAGAACAAACTGGAGAAACAAGAAAAATGGCAAGTCCAGGTATCTCAATTCCCACTCATGATAATCAGGTGACAGAACAGTTAATGAATAATCCAGAGGAGAGTTCCCAAAAAGCTCTACAAACACTACTGGTAAGCATGGTGAATGAAAAGATTGAAAGCCTGCAAAGGACTCAGTGTGAGAGTGATAGGGAGGGAGATGAGGCAAACCGAAGATTAGTACAGGAACTACATGAGCATGATGAGGATAACCAAAAATTAATACAGGAATCTCCTGAGCTTGAGGAAGCTACTCAAAGATTGGTACAGGAATTGCGTGAGCAGGCTGAGAACAGTCAAACAGTAATACAGGAATTGCATGAGCAGGCTGAGAACAGTCAAAGAGAAATACAGGAATTGCGTGCGCATGAGGAAGCTAATCAAAGAGTAATACAGGAATTGTGTGAGCAGGATAAGAATAGACAAAGATCAATAGAGGCATTCATGGAATCCATAAACAGATAGCTGAAGGAATCCAGGGAGACCACAATGGGAATCTTGAAAGGAGCCCTTAAGAAGGAAAGGGAGTCCAATGAAACCATAACCAATCAACTAAGGGATTTGAGAATAAACACTGAACACCAGATTAAGGAAGAAGTCTATACAAGATCTAAAACAAAGCTCTAACAAAGAATTTGAAGCCAGGGGCTGGGAAGGTGGCTCAGTGGTAGAGCGCTTGCCTTGCATGCCTGAGGCCCTGGGTTCGATTCCTCAGCACCACATAAGCAAAAAGAAAAAGCCGGAAGTGGCGCTGTGGCTCAAGTGGTAGAGCGCTAGCCTTGAGCTGAAGAGCTGAGGGACAGCGCCCAGGCCCAGAGTTCAGGCCCCATGACTGGACCCCAAAAAAAAAAAGAATTTGAAGCCATCAAAGCCGACCAATTAGAAGAAAAGGAAATAAAAACAAAGTAGAAATCTTGACAGTAGGTTAGACCATTCAGAAGATTGAATCTCTGGGATTGAAGACAGCTTAGATATTATAGAGAAAGAACATACAACTATCCAAGACAAATCCAAGAAATATGGTAGATCTATTCAATATTTAGAAAACAACATCAGAAGGCCTAATCTGAGGATGATGGGTGTAGAGGAGCACCAAGAGACAGAAGTTAATGGTCTAGGAAATTTCTTTAACAGGATCCTAGCAGGGAACTTTCCAACCATGCAAAAAGATAGGCCTATTCAGATACAAGAAGCTTTTAGAACCCCAAAGAGACCAGACCAGAACAGGACATCCCATGGTCACATTATAATCCACACAGGATCAATCCAGATCAAGGAAAGGATCCTTAAAGCTGTCAAGGAGGAAAGATCAATCGCCTATAAAGGGAAAACAATTAGCATAACCTCAGATTTCTCAGCAGAGATAATTAAAGCAAGAAAGGCCTGGAATGATGTATGCCATGCCCTAAAGACAACTATCAACTAAGAATACTGTACCCAGCTAAACTCTCCTTCATAACCGAAAGTCAGATAAAAACCTTCCATAACAAAGAAAACTGAAACAATATATCTCCACCAAACCAGCCCTACAAAAGATACTTAAAGATGTCCCTACACATAGAAGACCAATAAGACGACAATAAAGGCCAAGAAACCGCACCCAAACTGAGAATCCAAGAACCATAGTAAGAACCCAGTTGTCACAACCCCCAAGAAGGTAGATAACATGGCAGGAACTACCAAACATCCCTCAGTCCTAACTCTCAATATTAATGGACTTAACTCTCCAATTAAGCTACACAGACTGTCAAGTTGGATTAAAAAGCAAGATCCCTCTATCTGCTGCCTTCAAGAGTCACATGTTGCCCATAAAAACAAACATATTCTGAAAGTGAAAGACTGGAATAAAATCTACCAAGCAAGCGGCCTCCATAAACAAGTGGGAGTTGCAATCCTAATATTAGATCAAATAGACTTCAAATTAAAATTAGTGAGAAGAGATAAAGAAGGTTGCTACATACTAATTAAAGGATCTCTTCTCAGGAGGATATTACAATTCTAAATATCTATTCACCAAACAATGGAGCACACAAATTTATCCAAGAAACACTACTTTCCCTCAAATCTCACATAGATCCAAAGACAGTAATTGTTGGGGACTTTAACACACCACTATCCCCACTAGATAGATCAACTCAGCAAAAACTCAACAGAAAAACTGCAGATCTAAACAACTGCATAGATCAACTAGATTTAACAGACATCTACCAAATATATCACCTAGCAGAATCAGAATACATGTTCTTCTCAGCAATATACAGAACATTTTCCAAATTAGACCACATTTTAGGTCACAAAGCAAACTTGTCCAAATTCAGAAACATTGAAGTTATGCCCTGCATTCACTCACACCACAAGGGAATAAAATTAGAACAAAACACCAGAAGCCACCAAAAAAAGTCCTGTAACACATGTGTATGTTCTTTTTTTTTAAAAAAAAATCTCTTTTAACCTTTTGCTGAAACTAAACCAACTAAACAGACCCATATCAAGAATCAAAATAGAAACAGCAATAAGAGACATCCCATCTAAGAAAAGCCCAGGACCAGATGGATTTACAGTGGAATTTTACAAGGCTTCCAAAGCAGAACTCACACCAATACTCCTCCAACTCTTCAATGAAATTGAAAGAGATAGTTCACTACCGAACTCTTTCTATGAAGCCGTCATAACCCTCATCTCCAAACCATGCAGGGACTCATCAAAGAAAGAGAACTATAGACCCATTTCTTTTATGGACATTGATGCAAAACTTCTCAACAAAATTTTGGCCAATCAACTTCAACAATTCATGCAAAAAATCCTACACCATGATCAAACAGGATTCATTTCAGGGATGCAAAGCTGGTTCAATATATGCAAATCAATTAATATAATTCATCACATCAACATGAGCAAGGACAAGAACCACATGGTTATCTCAATAGATGCAGAAAAAGCATTTGACAAGATCCAACACCCTTTTATGATGAAGGCTCTGGAAAAACTAGGAATCCATGGAACATTCCTCAATATGATAAAGCCTGTATGTGACAAGCCTACAGCCAGCATTATAATTAATGGTGAAAAACTAAAGCCATTTCCTCTAAACTCAGGAATGAGACAAGGATGTCCACTCTCTCCACTTCTCTTCAATTTAGTATTAGAATGCCTAGCTACAGCAATAAGACAAGATACAAATATAAAGGAGATACACATAGGGAAATATGAAGTAAAACTCTCCCTCTTTGCAGATGACATGATCTTCTATTTAAAGAATCCCACGGACTCCACTCCCAAATTACTCAAGCTGATTCAAAACTTTGACAAAGTAGCAGATATAAAATTAACCCTCAAAAATCAATGGCTTTTCTGTATGCCAACAATGAGAAGAGCCCAACTGAAATCAGGAAAACAACTCCTTTTGTAATAGCCCCACAAAACATAAAATACCTAGGTATTAACTAAAGAAGTGAATGACTTCTACGATGAAAACTTTAAAAACCTGAAAAAGGAAATCAAAGCAGAACTTAGAAAGTGAAAAAACTTTCCATGGTCCTGGATTGGATCAAAATCATGAAAATGGCAATATTTCCCAAGGCTATCTACAAATTCAATGCGATACCTGTCAATATTCCAGCCTCATTCTTCAAGGAAACAGAAGAGGCAATGCAAAAATTCATGTGGAACAATAAAAGAACCCAATAGCAAAAACGATCCTTAACAGAAAGAACAGTGCTGGAGGAATATCAATACTAAATTTCAAGCTCTACTACAAAGCCATAGTAATCAAAACAACTTGGTACTGGCACAAGAAGAGACCTCAGGACCAATGGAATAGAATTGAAAACCCATCAATAAACCCACAGATCTATAGCCATCTAATCTTCGATAAGGGAGCTAAAAAAATAGAATGGAAGAAAGACAGCCTCTTCAGTGAATGGTGCTGGCAAAATTGGTTAATCACATGTAGAAAACTAAAGCTAGATTCTTCTATATCACCCTGCACCAGAATCAACTCCAAATGAATCAAAGACCTCGAAATAAAAGCAGACACTTTGAAAATATTAGAGGAAGGAAGAGGAGAAACTCTTGGGATCCCTAGCACAGGCTGAAATTTTCTTACTAGATACCCAGAAACACAACAAATCAAAGAATGGTTGGACAAATGGACTTGCATGAAGCTGCAGAGCGTCTGCATGACACAGGACATAGCTAGCAAGATCAATAGAAAGCCCACGGATTGGGAGAAGATCTTGACTAGCCATACAACGGACAAGGGTCTCATATCTAAAATATACTTGGAACTCAAAAAATTAAATCCCCCAACAACAATTCCTCAAAGAAACAACTGCCCAATAAATAAGTGGGCTAAAGACTTAAAGAGAAACTTCTCTGAAGAGGAAATAAAATGGGCAACAGACACATGAAGAAACGCTCAACCTCTAGCCATAAAAGAAATGCAAATCCAAACAACATTGAGATACCATCTCACTGCAGTTAGAATGGCCATAATCAAGAACTCTAATAACAGCAGATGCTGGAGGGGCTGTGGCCAGAAGGGAACCTTACTGCATTGTTGGTGGGAGTGTAAACTTGTTCAACCACTTTGGAAAGCAGTATGGAGGTTCCTCAAAAGACTCCACATAGAGCTCCCCTATGAGTCAGCAATCCCACTTTTGGGCATTTACCCAAATGATCACAAATAAGACCATACTACAGCTACCAGCAAAACTGTGTTTATTGTAGCATTATTTACCATAGCTAAGATATGGAACCAACCCAGATGCCCCTCAGTAGATGAATGGATCAAGAAGATGTGATACACACACACACACACACACACACACACACACACACACACACACAATGGAATTCTATGCCTCCATCAGAACAAATGACATCACCCCATTTGTTAGGAAATTGAAAGACTTGGAAAATTATATTAAGTGAAGTAAGCCAGGCCCAAAGAAACATAGGTCGCATGTTTTCCCTTATTTGCAATAACTAGTATATGTCTGGGCCAAGCAGAAAAGGTCAAAAGCTATGTACATATGACCAGATAAGATGATGTTAAGGGAAATGAAGCCCAAGATAGGGACACAAGTGGTTGGTTATTTTCTTTCTTGGTATTGTTTCTAATGTATTTATAATGTACCATGTGATTTTTTTTGTTTCTTTGTATGTTTCTTCCCCACGGTATAACCCATTTTCAGTGTATTTGATGTTAGTCTAATTTGGGGAGGGGAAGGGAAAAAACAAAATGTTTAAATAGTGATACAGGTTGACCCACTGTAACAATGAGATGTACAAGACAGTCTGTTGAAAAATGAACCTTACAATTTAGGCGGGGTGGGGGCAGTGTGTTGTGGAGATGGGAGGGAAGGGATGGTAGGATAAAAACAAAGGAGGAAGCAATAATGCTTGATAGGAAATGTACTAATTACCTTGCTCATGTAACTGTAACCCCTCTATATAGTATTTTTACCATAAAAAAACATTAAAAAAGTGGACATAATTTTTTGTGACTTTGGTTAGGCAATGATTTGTTAGATGTAATCAAAAACACAAGAAATAAAAGAATGATTAATTTGACTTCATCAAAATCCACAACTTCACAGGACATTGTCAAGAAGGTGAAAGACAACCCAGAGAATGGGAGAATACATTGACAAATCATATATCTGGTCTAATAACTCAAATAAAATTTTAAATTGTCACAACTCTATGATTTAAAGGCAACCAACTTAAAAATGGAGAAATGCTTGAATAAGTATCCCTCAGAAAAGATACAAATTACAAATCAGCATGGAAAGATGCCATGCTTCATTAGTCACTTAAAATACATAACCCAGTAATTCTATTCTTAGATGTATGCAAAAAACTTAAATACAGGTGGTTCATGCCTGTAATCTTTGCTACTCAGGTGGTTGAGATCTGAAGGTTGTGGCTCAAAACCAGCCCGGGCAGGGACGTCTGTGAGACCAATTAACCAGCAAAAAGCCAGAAGTGGAGCTGTAGCTCAAGCAGTAGAGCATTAGCCTTGCACAGAAAGCTTAAAGACAGCATTTAGGCCCTATGTTTAAGCCACAATACCAGCACACACACACACACACAGACACGTGCATGCATGCATGCACACATGTGCATATGCACATAAAAGATAGATAAATAGGTAGATAGATATAAAAATATGCATACAGGGCTGGAAGGTGGCTCAGCGGTAGTGTTTGCCTTGTATGCATGAGGCCCTTGGTTCGATTCCTCAACACCACATAAGCAGAAAAAAGCCAGAAATGGTGCTGTGCCTCAAGTGGTAGAGCTCTAGCCTTGAACTGAAGAGCTGAGGGACAGTGCCCAGGCCCAGAGTTCAGGCCCCATGACCAGACCCAAAAAAAGAAAGAAAGAAAGAAACAAACAAAAACGACCAGACCCAAAAAAATGAAGAAAGAAAGAAGCAAAGTATTTATTTAGCTCACAGCTCTGGAAGTTCACAAACAGGGTCTTCTAGCTATATGATAATGTGGAGGATGGTGTCCTAGAGCACAATGGGGAAGGAGAGATCACATGACAGAGAAATTACGGACCAGCTTTGTTATAATAACTCACCCCCGTGGAACTAAAGGCAAGAACTGTATTCATCCCTTCCAAAAGTGATGTCCATAGTGTTCACCTCCCATCAGGCCTCTTCTCTTAAACATTCTACCACTTAGACACAGTTACACTAGGAACCAAGTTTCTCACATGTTAATCTCTTGGGGATACGCTCAAATGATGTCCAAACCACAGCATTTATGTGTTTGTTTAAAAAGTTACCAGATCTCACACATCCAAAATGAGTTTTGCCCTTCCTTGAAAAAAACTGATGCTCATCACGTGTTGCCTATGCTTTTCTAAAGATATTTTGCTTCTTTTTAAAATTGAGATATATGTATATATCCTCAAATTCATCGCTTTAAAAAGAACAATTCACAAGTTAGTGTTCTTACAAAATTGTGCAGCCATCACTACTATATAATTCCAGAACATTTTCATCATCTCAAAAAAGAAACCTCCAAGACAGTCACTTCTCATTCCTGTTGGATCCAGGGCAACCCACTCATCTTCTCTGTCACTGATGGATTTGTCTCTTATGGAAATTTCATGTAAATTAAAACATACAATATGTAGTTGCCATTTGTGTCCAGTTTCATTCATCTAACATGAAATTTTTAAAGGCTTATCGTGGTGGTGGGGGGGGCAGTCCTGGGGAATGAACTCAGGGCCTGGGCACTGTCTCTCAACTTTTGTACTCAAGGCTGGAATTCTACTTTCACAGTTCCACTTCTGGCTTTTTGATAGTTAATTGGGTTAATATTGGGCTATGTGGTAACTCTACAGTTAAAGGAGTTTCAAGATGTTTTCCAAGTGGCTATACTATTTGATATTCTCAGGGAATTTCTTGTCTAGGCTGGCTTTGAACCTTAATCCTCATATCTCAGGCTCCTGAGTAGTTAGGATTATAAGTGTGAGCCATTGGCAACCAGCTATTAAAGTTTATGAATGTAGTAGCTAAAAGTGGATATAAGTAAAAAAGGGTATTGGTACTTAATATTTATAAAAATTAAGAATGGTTAAACAAAATAGTGTTTCTATGCAGTAGAATATTATTCAGCTATAAAAGAGATGATATGCTGGCTCAAGTTTTTTCATTTGCTTATGTGGTGCTGAGGAATTGAACCCAGGGCCTCTGGCATGCAAGGCAAGCGCTCTACCACTGAGCCACCTTCCCAGCCCCACTTTGTTTCTTTATAGAGTATCCAGACTCAGGTATTTTTTTCAAGTCAGTATGAAACAACCTAATGTAGTATCATATCTTATATTAAAAATGCTCATGTTCAGCTTCCTACCATGTTGTTGACCTAATAACTAAGGGTTTTATTCATTAAATGCAGACTTGACATTAAAGGCATTGTCTATTAAATGATGAAGAATAATTTGATGGGACCAGAGGAAACTCTTACATACAAGTTGACTTTGTGCCTACAATAGTTTAAAGTTTATATTCAAATCTAGACCTAAAACAAGTTTTAGTTCTTTTTGGCTGATTCCTAAAGGGTTTAAGCCTGTCTGACTTCCTTCCTTCCTTCCTTCCTTCCTTCCTTCCTTCCTTCCTTCCTTCCTTCCTTCCTTCCTTCCTTCCTTCCTTCCTTCCTTCCTTCCTTCCTTCCTTTCTTCCTTTTTTTCTTTTGGTTGGTCATGGGGTTTAACTCAGGGTTTGGGCATTATCCCTGAATTTTTGTACTCAAGACTAGGGCCCTACCACTTTGAGCCACAGCATCACTTCCAGCTTGGGAGTGATTAATTGGAGAAAAGAATCTCAGACTTTCCTTCCTCTGGCTGGCTTCCAATGGCCCTCAGATCTCAGCCTCCTGAGTAGCTAGGATTACAGGCGTGAGCCACCAGCACCTCCCTTCCTCCCTCCCTGCTTCCTCCCTCTTTTCCTCCCTCCCTCCTTTCCTTCCTTCCTCCCTTCTTTCCTTCTGTCTCTCCTCTTTTTTTTTTTTAACTAGTTTAGTTGTAAAGTGGCCTCATTCTAAAAACTTGTATATTTCTTACACAGGAATCTTAGGGAGATTAAAAAATAATTTATCAGAAGGATGCCAAGTTTAGCCAATAGTTAGAGCGCTAAGATTCATGCTTTCTCTCTCTGTCCTCCAGAGGTTTACCATTATTGAGGGGTTAGAACATCAGTGATTTGTTGTTGGCAGTACTGGAATTGTACTCCAAGCCTCCTGCTTGTTACTTGGGTACCCTTACCCTCCTACTTGAACCACACACAGCTCTTCTTTGCTTTAGTTATTTTTCAGATAGAGTTTCATAGTTTTTCTCATGGCTGGCCTCAACTTCAATGATTCTATCATTGGCCTCCTATGTATCTGGACCACAAGGATGTGCCACCACACCCAGCTTTGTGGCGATGGAGGTCTTGTTAACATTTGCTCACGCAGGACTTAAACCATTATCATCCCTATCTCTCTCTCTCTCTCTGCCTTCCAAATAACTGAGATGATCAGAGTAAGCCAATGTGCCTGGACTGGGCTAAAATTGGGCTTGCTGTGTATCTCAAATGGGCTTGAAACTGGTGATCCTCCTTCCTTAGCTTTCCAAGTCCTGGGATTACAGGCATGAGCCACCATGCTTGGCTTGAGACATTTAAAGGCATAATCAGAAAACAGAGTTCTTGATGGAGTTGGGCATTTCCCTGAGGATTATTGCTTATATCAGTTGCTCCAAGTTGAGCCAGACATCTGTCCCCTAAATCTAAAATGATATGGCAAATTAATGCAATGGGCTGCCTTTTCTCTCTGTGTTTGACTGTGAAGAGTTCCTTCTCTACCCTTCACTAAGCTGCTTTCTAATATAACAAGATGAGAGTTTCTTCAACTCCATGCCAGAGAGATCTGTTGATCTGTTGAAATATCCAGATTTGGTCTGACGTCCAAATATTTGATTTTGAAGATAGACTTTATCTGAGAGTAAAGTTCACCTCTGCCCTGGGTTATGTCTGATCCCACATTAGACTTTGGCCCTAACTCACTGGATCTTTCTCTGTATGTTTTTGTTCCAACACATGGACTTATTTTTAACTGCTTGAGGGAGCGCTGCCAGGCCTTTGCCTTTGCCCCTGAGAACCCTGGCTATGGAGTGAGGCCAAGGCCATGGATGGACAGGAGCGGGAGGAATTCATCTGCTGAAAATGAGCCCTTGGATGGCATTCCTCCCTTTATGCTGACTACAAATTGATTGTAAACTCACTCTGATCCCGAGCGTCCCAAAGATGCACTCCACTATATATATATATATATATATATATATATATATATATATATATATATATATATATGGAAGAATCCTTTTGCAAGGCAATGAGGTTAGCGGGGTAAGCAAAATCTAACACCACCATTTAACTTTTGGAAATTTGTGTTTGTATCAATTGGATAGTTTTAAAGGAGAGGCCCTCACTATTTGGAGGAAATGAGGAAATGAGAACCTTTAGCCTAAGGACTTCAAATCTCAAATCTTTAATCCTTAATTTGGCTTTGAATTTGGGTTGCATCCATATTTGTTTAAATACATAAACCATCTTGCCTCTTCATTTTTGATGCAATTTGTATATTTTTAATTATATGAATCTTATCATATAAATACACTCTGGGAATGGACTCAGTCTAGAACAACATTTCTTGGCTGAAGTACTAGAGGTACATTGGATAAGCCAGCACTGGGAATAGGAACAGAACCTAGAGTCAAATCCCCTAGTTCTAAATCCAGGTCCTGCGACTGCTGTGAGCAGGTTGTATGAGGGAAAGATAGCCACTCACCTGGGAAGGAACACATCCATCCTGGATCTTTTCAGCCTGCTTGTCCAGAGATTGATGACTCTAGCTGTGAGGTGTGGCTCAATGAGGCCCAGGTCTATATTTTTGTCCCGGGGCAGAACCAGGAACAAACTGGCTATGTTTCCCAAGAAAGGCAGCTCCAGCACTCCCACCTCATGCCCCACGGCATCCCGGAACACACCTGGGGGTTCAGGGCAGCAAGAATTAGTAATGTCCCAGGAACCAAGGGAGGACTAAACAGTACCAGACCCCAGAAAGAGGCAGGCTTACCGGATGGACATAATCACCCTTAAGAATCAGCTAGAGGCCTAATACTGTTGGACAGCCTGGTCTCTTCCTGAGCTTAAGACCCAGAATCTCTAAGACATCTCACAGGACCCAAGTCACAGTCCTGAAGTGGCCAAGCACAGGTTGGAATGGTACAGGTACTATATATCCTGTCGAAAAGGATAATTTGTGGCTTAACAGGACCCAGTCTCTTTGTGTTTAAGTTTCCTTATTTTTCCAAAAATCCAGATTTCATGTGAGATTTTTCTCACAGACCCAAGAAGACATGAGCTGGATCTGACTTAGAGACTGACCATTTGTAATTTATCATCTAAGCAAACAGGTCATAGGATAACAGCTGGGAGCTTGGGGGCAATAAAAATGACTTGCTGAGGACAAGTCCAGGCCACCAGGCAGAGCATAATTTTAGCAGGATGTGAGGTAGCAGGTGACAGCAGACACAGATGGCTAGTGACAGGGAGCTTCAGCCAAATTTGCTAGTGAAAAATCTGGCAATGACTAGATCCAGGGATAGGAAAGGGGCAGAGAGTTATGCAGACAATCCAGAAGGGCAGGGGAGCCTCTGGGTAGATTCCAAACTGGATCTCTTTCCTGGGAGACAAGAAAAACAAGGCTCTGGTGTATGTTGGGGAACAGCAGAACTGGCAGACCATTAAGGCAGATGCTTAGGCTCAGGAGGAAAAGAAAGGATATACTTCTTATTGCATGTGTCACCTAGTCTGTACTTACTGGACATCCACTATGTACCAGCCATTCGGCACTGTGCTTGCATATCCTGGGAGGGACAAAAGTCATATGGGGCCTGCCTATGATCCTGCAACTTCCCATCAAACCAGCCAGTGTGTCAGAACAGCAGCAATAAAATGAGAACAAGAACTGTACTAAACCATACTTACATATATTTAATTGTCCAGTATACTTCCTTCCGTTCTCCTCTTACTTGACCTCAATGAGTAATTATTGTTTGACTAAACAAATGAATATATTTACTGAGCACACACTGTGGGACCCACACAGAATGGAAAAGGATTAGCAGAATAGTAGAGCTTTCTGAAGACCAAGGTTGACAAGCTGGTGAAGTCTCATGAATGTTTCTTTAAGTAAGACTGTGAGCTCCACAGCTCCACAGCTCCACAGCCGGGGAACCACTTGGAGGGTAAGTGTGGAGAAGGGGTGAGGCGCGCTCTCCTGTAGAACAGGCACTGTTGGAATCTACCATACATGTGGCGCCCAGGTACTTGCTAGCATTGGCACTTCCAATTTCTAACCCTACTCTCACCAGGATGAGTGGCCATCAGGCAGGTGGGCACCCACAGAACCCATGGTCCTTCAGTCTGAGGGGCTTCGAAGAACCTTCTGGATTCCATCCTGGCCCTCACTTGATCTACATTGCATGTACACCAGGGGAGATTGCTTGGCCCAAATGTTTTTGGTTTCCCATTAACTTCCCTTCTTACTAAGCGCAGAAAGAAATGTCAAGCAGTTGTGACATCTGCCACCTCACTGTTCTGTTGGTGCAAGCTCTCTGAAGGCCCCTCTATTAAGAATCTCCCACTACCCTAAGATCCTGGGCTTTCCTTTAGCCCCACCCACGGCCTAGAGCACCTGCCACTGAAAACAGGTCTCCATGCAATCCTTCAGAGCAGAGACCTGGCCTCTTCTCTCCACCACATGCCCATGTTTCCTCTCCCTTCCGACAGCCTAAGTGAAGCAGGCTCACCGTAGTTGACCTCAGCCATCTGGTGCATCATGGGAACTTGAAGGACGAGGCCATGGACACAGGTGAAAGGCAGAGGCTGTGAGTCCATGGAGGAGAATCTCCTCTGCCAGGTGTTCTGGAAGGTCATGGTGCTCACAAGCACAAGCTGAGCAGACATGGTGCTGACCAGCTCCCACAGTGGGTCTCCTGGGTTCTCACCTGTAAGCAGGAGAGCTAGGGTTGGTGTGTTATGACAATGGACGCGGTGTGTGACAAGTATACAACAAGGGTGCAGAGCTTCCATGCTGACAACAAGATCTTTTTTTTTTGGTCAGTTGTGGGGCTTGAATTCTGGGCCTGGGAGCTGTCCCTCAGCTCTTCAGCTCAAGGCTAGCGCTCTACCACTTGAGCTACAGGGACACTTCTGGCTTTTTCTGTTTATGTGGTGCTGAGGAATCGAACCCAGGGCCTCATGCATACAAGGTAAGCACTCTACCACTGAGCTACCTTCCGGTCCCTGACAACAAGATCTTTACTCATGTGGTCTTCCCTCCCCTCTTATTGTTTCTCTCTCTCTCTCCCCCCTCTCCTCTTTTTTCTCTATCATTCTATTTTTTGTGATTCTTTTTTCAATTTACTTTGTGTGTGTGTGTGTGTGTGTGTGTGTGTGTGTGTTTGTGTGTGCTAATCCTGGGGCTTGCATTTTCCCTGAGTGCTTGTGCTCCAGGTTAATACTCTAACACTTGAGCCACAGCTCCACTTGTGTGTGTGTGTGTGTGTGTGTGTGTGTGTGTGTGTGTGTGTGTGTATGTGGTTAATTGGAGATAAAAGTCTCAGGGACTTTCTTGTCCAGGCTATTTTCTAACTGTGATCCTCAGAGCTCAGTCTCTTAAGTAGCTAGCAGTATAGGCATGAACCACTGGCTTCTGGCTCTATATACATTTTTATTTTTTAAATTTCTAGTCTCAGATCCTTGCTAATACCAGGGATCCAAGTTCCAGCTATGTGCTCTTTACTGGCCATCTCAGGGTTGGGGGTGGAAATGGAAAGCAAGCACTCAGAAGTCAGACCGGGGAAGTGGCACTGTAGCTCAAGTGGTAGAGCGCTCGCCTTGAGCTGAAGAGCTGAGGGACAGCGCCCAGGCCCAGAGTTCAAGCCCCACGGCCGACCAAAAAAAAAAAAAAAAAAAGAAGTCAGACTGGGTCCTGATGCCTGCACTCCATTCTGGGCACAGTAATGCATCTCTGTAGCTGGGTGATAGCATACTTGTTAACATCTATCAAATATGGCATCCAATTGTGCTAACAGCTACATGTTGCTGGAGACCTTGTTGTTGTTTTTCTTTTTTTGAAGAGGTTGGGCTGTTCTGGTACTGTCTGGGATGAGGAACCATTAGGTGTTCCCTCCCCAAGCAGGCCTGAGGAGGTGCTATGACTGGAGACGTCACACTGTCCTCCTCTAGACTCCCATCGTTTCCTGTTGAGTCTCAGCCTTTGTTCAGTGATATTCAGGGCATGGTTTTAGGAGGTCTATGGTTAAATTTTTCATCTGTTACCAGAAAGGGACAGGCAGACCACTGTACAGGCTCAGCTTTTGCTCTAGGTCTTTGTTTGGCAAACAAACAATGCTCTGTGCTAAATGCTTGAACAAATTCTCACCAACTCTCCCCTGTTATTCTTTATTTCACAGCGGGAGGCTCAGCAAAATTGCCCCATGGTCATGTACTTGGAGGGCAAAGCTATCATGGAGGGAATATTGCAAGTATATCATTCACAGTATATATCGGGGTGTGTGTGTGTGTGTGTGTGTGTGTGTGTGTGTGTGTGTGTGTGTGTGTGTGTGTGTGTGTGCATATTGTCATTATGGAGGGTGGGAAGAGGGAGGGGCAGAGGGGCACAGGTCAGTTTTGATTGCTTCACAGAGCTGCCACTCCAGGTATGTCTCCCATAAAGACAAACTTCTGCTGCAATCAAGGGGATCCTGAGCACCCACCACTTTGGCTTCTGACATGTGATGGAGTAACATTCTATCTTGTAGCCCTCAGACCTTTAAGTTTTACCTGTCGTCTGTCTGGATAGCCCTTCGTTCGCCTGGATGGTGGTGCTGTTGGGATCTCTTAGGTCTGCTGGCTGAAAGCTACTGTTAGCCCACCAGGAGATCTGCTCCACAAAGCAAGGGGAGAGTGGAGTTCCTTCTTGCACAAAAAGGTTGCAGGCCAGCTCCATCACAGTGCCATGGCTGGAGTTGCGTAGTGTGGCATAAGCTGTATACAGGCAATCTCTCACCCTGAGATCTGGGGGGGAAAATCGGGGTAAGTCAGCAATGGTGAATGAGTGGAAGGAGTTGGTACAACCTTCGTCTACATGGTGCATTGAAGCAGGCCTCAGCAATACTGCCCTAGTCTTATATATGAGGTGCATTCTCATATAGAGTTCATTTGGAAATGGCATAACTAATCCACGTGGGAACTGGCCTGGCTTCACAGATTAGAAGTTAGAGTCAGGCACAGAGGTTTCTGGTTTAGCCTCTCAAGGCTGAGATGGGAGAACTGCATTTCAAAATCAGCCTAGAAATAAGAGGAGACTCTCATCTCAAATACTGAACCAGAAGTGGTGGTCACACCTGTCCATGCAGTTACATCAGAGACATAGGTAGGAGGGGCACGGGCTAAGACCTACCTGGGAAAACTTGAGACCCTATCTGAAAAATAACATAAAACAAAAAGGGCTGGAGCTATAGCTAAAGTTGGAAAGCACCTGCCTCGCAAGTAGGTCTTGAATTTAAACAACAACAAAAAAGGGTCGGAAGAAACTATACTAGATCAGGAAGAAACTCAGTTGTCATAAAATCTACTAAGTCTACTAACAGCTTTTAGGTGATGGAAGGTTTGTTTTTAAAATCTATGTCTACTAACAGCCTTTAAGTGATTGAGAGTTTTTTTGTTTTTGTTTGTTTGTCTCTAACTTCCTGATTCAGGAACACTGCCAAATGCTGGAGTTGATTCTGAAGTTAGAAAAATGGCAGGCCTACTGCTCAGGTGATGGGATTCAAACACTCAACCAATTCAAAGTGAATTAGAAGCCATGCCATGAGTCATGGTGATGGGCGGTGGCTTGGATGTTGCCCTTTCAATCAGTGTATTAGGGCCCCAGATCCACCGCAAAGCCTGCATGCCATGACTGTCAATGGCATTGGAATGCAGTCTTGGTTAGGACTACGCTTTCCCTTGGAGAAGTGCAAGGGCAGGGTAAGACCTCTCCCACACCCATCTCCCTTTGGACAGCACACAGCTCATGTTATGCATGTCAGCGAGAAGCCACAAGAACATTGAAGAAATAAGCAGCATTGTGGAAAATGATCTGCTTCCACCTTCTTGGATGGCAGAGTTTGGACTTCTGATTTACTATTTACCCAAGGGATTGCTTTCTTCTCTGTTTAGTCAATAGTGGATTCCATTTTCATGCTATTCTTATAAGCTGCAGCTTCTGGCCTCCCTAGGCATCCTGTAGCTGGAATGAGGCTTTCTGCCCACAGGTGAATCTGAACACAGTTGGGTCCTGCAGGCTTCCCACACCTGACCATCCAAGTGGGTATCCTAGCTGTTAAACCTGTGGTGTGCAGGTTGCCTGGGTCACCAGCTGTACATCTCCACACATCTGCTTCGGGTCAGGCATAGGCAGAGGGTCCCTCTTCCCATTCCACACACAACAAGGGTCCCTCTTACTGCACCACCTGCTTCTCTGGCTCTGGCGACATGCGCATGGGGATGTCTTTCATTCAACGAGCATCTGTCCATTCTGACATCCTGCAGGAGGTGCAAGTAGACCTCTAAGGAAATTATCAGCAGAATTTCCTGGGTCCTGCTTGTAAACCAGTCTTTTTGAGAGATGGTTATGGCCAGCATCTTCCTTTTCAATAAATCTGGTGGATTAATCTTGGCTATGATTCTGAGCCTGGTGTTCTTGACTTTGTAAGGGTGGTGTATAGTATGTTCTCAACTTGTATGAACCATCTTTTTTATGCTGATACTTTCATTTCCAGAGAGCTAGAAGAGGACTACGTGGAGGATGCTCTCCAGCAGCTTCGGTTGAGTAATACAGGGGATACTAAAGCTGCCTCTGGTGAGCGCTAGAGAGGGAACAGTGCTCATATATTCAGATAATTGCTCTATAGCTTGGAGTGAGGCTGAGGAACTCTGGAAAGAATAGAGGATTTGAAGTCAGAAAACTGGAATCTGAGTCCCAGCTCAACCCACGGAGTGCTGTGAGTTTTGCCAATTGTTCACCTCTTATTTACAAATTGGGAATATTAAGAGAGGCCTAGTGATTGTATATGGTTTCTGTGAGACAGAATTCTTTCCCCAGGGCCAGACTGCTTTTGTCTCTGATGACTATTCCTAGAACTGTTCTTATGCTTAATAGAAAGTGTGGGTCTTCTGTGTTAATTTATCTGTAAAGACATCGGCAACCCCAAGAAGTAGGGGAACTGAGAAATCATGTGTTTCTTGTGGTTTTGACAGGAAGGGCTGTTTCCATGTGTCCTGAATCTCATGTTGTCCTCAGGAGTACAGGTAGGGACCCTGGCAAAGCTGGTTGTCACATACTGACAATACTGATGTGTCACACTGCAAGCTTGGATGGATCTTCCTATAGACTAAGTGGACACAGAGCCCTAAGACCTTTGATGTACTTTGTTGCTGGTTTAATACCAGTGTGACTTGTATCAACTTTGCAAAGAAAAGACAGGGCCAGGGCAGGTGGCAGGCTCTGGAAAGTTCCAGCAGAGTAGACATGCTTCTCTGAGCTAGTGTGGAGCAAACCAAAGCACAAAATTATTCAAATGCCTAGAACTCTGAAAATGGCACAGTCCTGTTCATAATAATGAATATGAGTGGTGAATAATAATGAAGAATGAATAATAATGATGCCTGCATAAGTTAATAAAGCAGTTTATGATTAAGAAAATTAGAGGGATTATTGTTCCACAGACCGTGATTATCATGCATTCTTGACATTTGTCATTTCTCTCACAGGCTCTATGGAAACTCTGCTCATTATTATGGCTGGGTAACCAGGTACCATGACTTTGTGACAAGCCAGAATTTATTACCCTATTTCTTCTGGGTAGTGACACAGGCATTTAATTTCACCCCAATCATGACATCTGTCAGACTGTTCTGAGGTGGAAATGATGACCCTTTCTCTCATGTTCTTGTTTCTTCACACTCCAGCTCAGATGTCATGTCTTCTGGGGAGCCTTCTATTCTGCAATAGAACCAATCATTCTCTCTCCTGTACTATCTCATAAACACACTTACAGCACTGGGCTGGAGAGGGTTTCTGTGGGCAGGGCTCCTCTAAGGCTGAGATGTCTGAGTGCATTTTTCCTAATGTGTCTGGATGCCACTTTCCTGGCCAACACTGGCCCAGGTGGCAGGAGCCCCGTTGAGTTCTGTGTTGCTCTGAATCTGATGGGAGTGGAGAATAATTCTGATATTCTATCACTGCTGTGATGTACTTGCTGACAAAAGTTAAGTTCACTAAATAA
Organism: Dipodomys spectabilis; assembly: GCF_019054845.1. Lineage (NCBI taxonomy): Eukaryota > Metazoa > Chordata > Mammalia > Rodentia > Heteromyidae > Dipodomys > Dipodomys spectabilis. The sequence continues at coordinate 44,547,103 of NW_024870772.1, read as the reverse complement.
CTTTTGATTTCAGTTGTCCCCAGAGAGAGCACACATTTGCCTGTTAGCCAGGAGGATCACGAAAATTGTTTTGGCAGGGTTGGGGTATAAATGGAGAAAAATGGGTGTTCAGCTGGCACCTGGTAGCCTGACTTGTTGAATGCTAACCTTTATTTGGCAACTTAAGAGTCCATCCCAAAGGAGGATCTGGCCAGCTTGTATTGGAATTATTTCTGTGCGTTCTGAAAAATTTATTTATGCTGTTTTTATTGCTTAATATCTTATTATAATGTGGAGAAAAGGAAAAAAATCATGTGAGCAAGAGCCTGCCTCACTGTGGAGTGGTAGATGGATACTGGGGCTGGGCATGGAGCCGGGCTCTGAGTGTAGGCCAGCTGAGGTCAAGGTGTCCTCACGAGGTTCAAGCTGCTGCTGGCATACCTATTCTAAGATACAGAATTGGGCACTGGCCAGAAGTCACTCAAAAGCATGGGTTTTGGTGTCAGCAGTCTGAACTTGATTCCAACTCTTCTCTTTAATGGCTGTGTGACCTCCAGCAAGCTGCCTTCATTCTCTGGGCCTGTTTGCTCATCTCTATAGTAGGGGCAAAACATCAAACTTTTTTTTTTTTCTTTTTGGTGGTGGTTAATTGGAGATAAGAGTCTCACAGACTTTCCTGCCTGGGCTGGCTTTGAACTTTGATTCCCAGATTTCAGCCTCCTGATAGGACTCACAGGCATGAGCCACTGGCACCAGATCAAGTCATCAATCTTAATGATGTTGCTGAAGTAATGAATGAATGTTTGCAAGGCCTTTCCCCACATTGCCTAGCGCCCAGTAAAGACTACAAAGAGCTGTGAAGTGAAACAAATACTGCCATGCAATGTGAGCCTGAAGCCTCAAAAATCAAGGGTAACCCCTGTGGCAGTCTGTTCCATTGCTACTTAGTGAGTATCCTTCTGTCTGTATGCACTGCTGGGAGCTGAGCTCCCATGTCCTAAGATGCCTGAACTGGGTGGGTAGCTAGCTGCAGTGTGAGGAAGAGAAGGGTAGCCAGGAGCCAGTGCCTTACAGGCCTCTTACCATGCACAGTGTAGCCCAGGGCACTTGTCAGCTGCCTGCCCGTGTTCCCCTGGGCTCCAAACTGCAGGATCTCTAGTGAGAGGGCCACGCCGGTGGGTGAGATGACAAAATTTGTTCCATTTCTCCCTGCTGCCACGCTGTGGTAGAGGCGAAGCGCAAACTCAGTCTTCAGCAATCGCAGGCCCTCAAGGAGGTGACTGGCTCTTGTTCCAGCCACGCAAGGAGAGAGGAAGAGGATAACCTGGAGGAGAGGGGGCATGGCGACTGCAGGCACCTGAAAATCAGAAGGAAGAGGAGCAGGATCAGGAGGGCTTGCCAGCCTTGAGAGGGGCTGTCATCCCATGAGAACCAGGAAACCCAGCTCTGTGTTCTGCCACTGGAAATAGGCTGAGAAAGGTGGCATTGGCTTGGTGTTCCATGCTGCTTACCCACTGACAGTTTTACCTGCCAGGCTGCTGTACTGAGGTGTGGTGCAATGGCTTATGCTAGTAAACCTAGCTACTCTGAGAGACTGTGACCAGGAGGATAGGAACTTGAACCCAACCTCAGGAAAAAGTTCACAAGACCCTATGTCAACCAAAAAAAAAAAAAAAAGCTCAGCATGGTGGAACACTCATTCTCCCAGGTATGAAGGAGGCATAAATCAGAAGACGTTGTTCAGTCTACATAAGCATGAATGTGAGACCTTATCTGAAAAATAACTACGGCAAAATGGGCTGGGGATGTGGCTCAGGAAGTAGAGCACCTGCCTGGCAAGTGCCTGAGCATATCCCAGTATTTCCAAAACAAGACAACACAATTGAAAACCCAACTCTGAGTCAGCTTGGGTCACTTACTAGCTGTATGGACTTGGTAAGACCCTGGTAAGATAAGAGGCAAACTATTATATCGAGTGAAGAAATGGGAGAAATATATCTTCTTTATTATGAATGTCCTATTTATGAATAATAATAAAATTAACAATCAATTGTTACCTACTATACTAAAAAGAACTGTACATTCTCAGTTAACCCTTCCAACAATCTTACTAGATAGCTGTTATTACAACTCAATCACAGACATGTTGGTTCAGGTGTAGAGAGTTCAGTGACTCACTAACATGAGGACGGTTACAGGGCACAACTCAAATCCTGGTCCTCAGAGTGGTATATAAAAACAACCAAGAATATAAATTGAACTGATCATCGATGGCTCACATCTGTAATCTTAGCTACTCAGGAGGCTGAGATCTGAGGATTACAGTTCAAAGGCAGCCTGAACAGGAAAGTTCATGATATTCTTATCTCCCATGAACCAGCAAAAAAACAAACAAAAAATACCTAGAATTCAGGCTCCAGGACTGGCACACACATATAAAAAGAATACATATGAATTAAGCTGGGTGCCAATGCTCATGCCTGTAATCCTAGCTACTCAGAAGTCTGAGATCTGAAGTTAATGGTTCAAAGCCAGACTAGGCAGGAAAGTCTGTGAGACTCTTATCTCCAATTAACAACCAAAGCCAGAAATCGAACTATGGCTTGAAGTGGTAGAGCACTAGCTGAGGGACATTGTCCAGGAACTGAGTTCAAGCCCCAGGGCTAGGGCATACATACAAAAAGAATATTTATGAATTAATATTGTATTAAATATTTAATATGTATTAAACATTGAAACATGAGTTAATTGTACTTAGAATGCTAGATTAACCATGTGAATTATTCCATAAAAAACCACATTTGCATAGATAGTAGACTTATACTGAGAAAGCTCCTATCACAGAGCCATAGCTTTGCAATAAAGTGAAAATCCATTGCCTAAAATATCATGCCAGAAGAGAAAGGCAAAATGAATTGTATTTTCAACAACCTTGCTCCATAGAGAGACAGCAGTAAATTTTGCTAGGTGGTCTAACTCTGGAAGCAGAGACAATTCATGGAAGAGAGACCCATTCCAAGTCACTTCTTGCAGACATTTCTATGCAAGGTCTGGGTTCCATACTGCTCACTTTACATCAAGACCCAAGATAGAGAAAGCCATCCTTTTGTTTTCCAAGTCCTCCACCTGCAGCTGAGTATAAATGCTGCACACAAGGACCTTGGTACTACAGAAGTAGGGATGAGTGTGTGAGGCAGTGCGTATTGGAGACAGTAACTCCCAGCCCAAGGTCATTTCTAAAAGCCTCAAAACCCACTTTGGGAGCTCTTGCAACTCCTATCAACTCCCCCAGGCTCACTGTCAGCCCTGTGCAATCAGACCTCGATGCTCAGGGCTCCCCACAAGTCCAGCCCTGCCATGCGTGGTTCCACGCGGTCAGATGAGCTGCTTACTTACAGACTCAGATCACACTGTTGCGTCTCCTTGCTTGATTCTGTTTCTGTGGGTCTCCAGTATTAATGTGCTCCCTTTTTTAAAAAGTGGAGCAGAATCTGCTTTGAATCACAAGACAGAGCAGAGGGGAAACTGGCGATTGCCGTCTCTGCCGGCGATGTCTCTACCACTCGGTCCAAATTCCTGGAGCCTGGAGGTCCTGCAGGGCGCCAGGAGAAGCAGCCCCACCCCTGGGCAGAAAAAGCCCAGATGGGAACAGAGCTGGACCCTGGGGACTGAGCCAGCCACACCCGTCAAGCCTTCTTAGGCTTGTGACCTGGTTGTACCAGCAAGGAACTCCTTGTCTAGCCGTTTTGTCACATTGAGGAATTCCACTGATAACTCTGTGTCAGGGCTTTGACTGGGTACCAGGTACCTAATGCTTCCCTCCTCCTGCTGTAAAGAAAACAATAAGTCAGTCTTTGGGCATGAACAGAAACGTTCAGAAAATGGAATTCTGCAAACAGGAAATAAAGCATTGTAACATAATGGCACAATCAGTTAAGAGCAGGGCATCTTTATTTATTATACTAATAAAAGTGAACGCACTCTGGTAACTCATTTATGTGTAACATAAGCTCAGATACAATAGTGAATAAGTCTGTTGACATAATATGAGAAAGAGGCCTTTTTATCAATGAATAAACACATATTTTTGGAATATTTAGGCATGTTCTGTCCAAAGTCTGTTCTTATGATCAATTTGCCAATTCAGTTACCTATATTTTTATTAAGATCTTAGGCATTAAGTTCAAAACTGACCCTAAGTTATAGGTTGCTAAAGCTTAAAGAAAAGGCATTTTGAAAAAAAAATGTAGTTCTTAGTAATTGTCTTTCAAGTACTTACTAACATATATTCCTAGGACTAGAGACTTGGAGTCTCATGTCTTGCTTAGCATTTTTACATGATTTTTTTTTTTTTTTTTTTTGCTTATGTGGTGCTGAGGAATTGAACCCAGGGGTTCATGCATGAGAGGCAAGCACTCTACCACTGAGCCAACTTCCCAGCCCTTGCTTAGCATTTTTGTTGTTGTTGTTGTTGTTGTTTGTTTGTTTGGCTCTACCACTTGACCCATACCTCCAAATGTGGCTTTTTGCTAGTTAATTGGAGATGAGAATCTCTCAGATTAATCTGCTCAGGCTGGCTTCAAACCAGGGTCCTCAGATCTCAGCCACCTGAGTAGATTACAGGCATGAGCCAACAGCACTTGGCACAGAGTTAATACTTTTTTACATGACAACCATCTATACTATACTGGCCATGAAGCATGGTTAGGGAAACTTATCATTGTAACTGGTTTGGATAGAGCCAAATGTGCCATCAGTAGGAGGAGACTAATCCTCTCCGGGATACCGATGACACAGCACTGGAGGTCTATGGTGGAGATAGCCAAGCTCTGGTGGTAGTGGTAAGACTCTCTGGAGTGAAATGCCTACATGAATGGGGGAAGCCCAGCCTTCTAACTGGAGTGAACCACTGTTTACTTGAAAAGAAGGACATCTCATTCTGGATGCAAATTTATGCAAAGTAGCAGGTGGCCCAGTAAGTCCTGGCAGATTCTTTCTACTCTAAAGGCAACTCTGTTCTGATTCCCAGCTGGGACTGCCAGAACCCAATAGGAGGCCTGGGAGATACAGGGGGTGAGGTCCTGAGCTGCTGTGTCTGCCAGGTGCCCTTTGTGTAAAGAGGTAAATGGGTGATAGGCCTCAGCACGTCTGAGTGTCAGGAAGCACATGCACAGTATTGACCCTTACCATTTATATAGCATCTGCAGACTGGCACAGAAAGCACACTGAAGAAAACAGAAATATCTTTCCTGGAGAAGCTTCCAGAGTAGACATAGGTGCTATATTTCCATGTGAGGCTCTATAATATGCTATATATTGTGTGCTACATAATGTGCTATAATACAGCATATGCCATGGCTGTGGGAAGAACCATCATAACAACCCTGGGGGATTAGAAATGAGGTAAGATAAATTTTATTGTTTGTCTGTCTCTGTTCTCTACCTTTGTTTCTATTTCTTCCCTTTCTCATTGCGCCTTTCTTTCCTTTTGTTCTTTCTTTCATCAATGGAGCATATTCCATGTGTTGGGTCCTGACTGTGTTAGGTGCTGAGAATCAGCAGTGGGAAAGATACACATTGTCTCTGTCTTCTTAGACATTTACAGTCCAGTAGAGGTACTGTCAGCAACACAGCAACAGCTCCAAGAGCAACACAAGTACGGCTATGGGAGGATTAACCCTAGTCTGGGGGTGTCAACCAAGGTTACATTACTGGTGAGAATCAAGCCTTTGTGACCTGTCTTGAGCCTGGCTGGTACTGCATGGTAAGGAACAAAGGACATGAACACTGTCCTGGGAAGATTGGACTAAAGCACTTGAAGAGCTGATAATGTCCTGCACCATCGATTGGGATTAGGACTCCAGCTGAATAGTGTAGAGTTTGAATACTCAGATGTAGCTTGTGTGTCTAACTTCTGTCCTAGCCCTGACAATCATCATCAAGTGCAGGAAACACATCTTTTTTTTTTTGGTCATGGGCTTGAACTCTGGGCCTGGGCACTGCCCCTGAGCTCTTCAGCTCAAGGTGTAGGCTCTACCACTTGAGCCACAGCACCACTTCTGGTTTTCTGGTGGTTAATTGGAGATAAGATTCTCATGGACTTTCCTGCTCGGACTGGCTTTGAACCATGATCCTCAGATCTCAGCCTCCTAAGTAGCTAGGATTACAAGCATGAGCCACCGGCTCCCAATGATTCTGCACTTCTTAAAGATGTGTCTTGCGGGGCAAGGGTGGCTCATGTCTGCAATCCTAGCTACTCAGGAGGTTGAGATCTGAGGATCATGGTTCAAAGCTAGCCCGGGCAAGAATGTCTGTGAGACTCTAACCTCCAATAAACCACTAGAAAACCGGAAGTGGCACTGTGGCTCAAGTGGTAGAGCGTTTGCCTTGAACTGAAGAGCTAAGGGACAGCGCCTAGGCCCAAAGATCAAGCCCCATGACTGACAAAAAAAAAAAAGTGCAAAATCTCAGAAAAGGGTGTAAGAACACCCTGATATTTATAGAATAATTCAGGGCTTTAGTACTTAAAAAAGGGACCGATATGGAAAAGGGAGAAAAGCACATAACACTTCCTTGGCACATATAAGCAGAAAATGAACTTGTTGAGAACAATAACCCTACCTCTGAAGCTTAGAATTTATATGGAAAAGATAGACCTGAAATTAGTTCAAAATAACAAAAATATTACTTATTCATCCATATGATCATTCATTCAAAATGTCTTTTAATGAGTTTAGGTCTTAGGTGCTAGGGTAGGTTTGGGAGATTGAACAAAAGTCTAAATATAAGCCAGTGTGGATTACAGTGTTCACACCTGTGATAAGGCTGATATCTGAGATGTTCAAAGCTACCCAGGCATAAAAGTCTGTGAGACTGGGGCTAGGAAGGTGGCTCAGCGGTACAGTGCTTGCCTCGCATGCATTAGGCCACAGGTTCAATTCTTCAGCACCACATAAACAGAAAGAGCCAGAAGTGGCACTGTGGCACAAGTGGTAGAGTGCTAGCCTTGAGCTGAAGAGCTGAGGGACAGCACCCAGGCCTAGAGTTCTAGCCCATGACTGACAAAAAACAAATAAAATACAAATCTATGAGACTTTAATCTCCAGTTAACCAGGAAAAAGCCAGAAGTGAAGTTGGGGCTCAAGTAGTAGAGTGTGAACCTTGAACAGAAAAGCTGAGCAAGAGTTCAAGGCCCTGAGTTTGAGCCCCAATGTGTGTGTGTGCGTGCGTGTGTGTGTGTGTGTGTGTGTGTGCGCACGCGCGCGTGTGTGCGCATGAATGTGTGTGCATGCACGTACACACACACATCAATATAATACATTCTTTTAAGTCTGAACTGAGGGAGTCAGCACATATGTGTCATTTCTAGTGGACAGAGTACACTGTGGAAGTTATGCCTAGGCCTTTACCAGAGCAAAGAGCAGAGTGTGTATGTCAGTAGTGTCATGCAGAAGAGGTTTCTGGAAGGAGAAGCAATTTAGAAAATGGGAAGGAGTGGTTTAATGAGGGGTCCTGTTTTCTTATGGAGGAAGAACATCCTGTTCCAGAAGTATCTGAGCAGAGGAGTGGCCTTGTTAGTGTGACAAATCTGGGGAATGATGTTGAGGTTGCTTTGAAGGCACAAGGCAGACCACATGACATAGAAGGATGATGGAGAACTGAGCTTGTTGCAGAACAGGGAAACCAACAAGGTCTGGGAAGCTCTGGGAAGTAATGTTTGGGTCTGACGGGGGAGTTGGGGTCCAGCTTTATCTATCAGTAGGAATAGATAGGGATCTGGGATGAAGTTGCATATCAAGAGCATAGATATATGTGACATGGGTGACATTGACTTCCAGCCCCTGCGGGTTAAGAGACAGTTATTAGGGGGAAGGTCTGCAAACTCCACTCTGTTTTCTGAACACATTGCAGGACACAACCTTGGGAGACAGATGGGTATCATAGGAGACAGGAACACTAGCCCAGCTGACAAGCCAGAGAACACTTGACTCTCACCAGCTTTTTAATGTCTCTTTCTTGAGGCTAGAATTGAGAAACTTAAAGGCAGGGAGCAGTCATTGAGCCCCTGTTAGGGCCAAGCACCAGAAGGAACCTTCTAGATCTTCTGCTATAGGCCTCAACCTATGATGATTATTTTTATTTGAATCATCATTATTTAACTCTCCACAGGCTTCTCTGAGATTGTCTTTCTAAACATTTTGTTTTCTTTTTCCACTAAGCAGGGTTGTATTATTTGTAATTAAAATTATATTAAATCATAATATGCCACTCAGACATGGGCTGGGTATGCTGGCTTTATATTTTATTGGTACTGGCTCTTCCTGGAGCATAATGTGAGCATGCCCAGGTTGGAGTGGGGGAGGGGAACATAGGCAGAAAGAAGCAGGGAGGGCCTGGTATTGCCACCATGCCTGCTTTCAGTGGTTGTTACTAGACTTTGCTGTAATCTAAACTTATTTTTATGCCAGTCCTGGGGCTTGAACTCAGGGCCTAGATGCTGTCCCTTAGCTTTTTCTACCTAAGGCTGGTGATCTTCCATTTGACCCATAGCTTTTCCTGCATGGGATGGTTTCCAGCCAGTTTCCTCAGATCTTAGCCTGAGTAGTTAGAATTACAAGTATGAGCTACCAACATGCAGCTATGCCCTCAATTTGAGTATCCTGTCAGCTCAGGTCCAAAGAGGCCCAATGTCAAGAATCTAAATGCATGTCCATCATCTCTTCCTTCTAATCCACATTTTCAGAATTCATTTTAGAAATCCTTACTGGTCTGGAGACAATGTTGTTCTCTCCTATGAGACTAAGCAAGAAGCTAGGACAACATGCAGTCTGAGCACAGTGTAAATTTAATTAGTTTGTTCAAGAAAATCTCCATGAATGAAACCTGCATGATTTCCAATCTGTTTCTATGGTTTCCTTCCTCTGTTCAGATACATTAATCAGCTTGTCAGTTTATTATGGATTTTGGTACCTTTTTCCTCTTCAAATTTGAGTCCCTATTAATTTAGCTTTCATTTCACCAGTATTTAAAAAATAGAGCAAAATTATTTTGACTAGTGTACAATCAGGCCTCGACATATTTAAGTAATTTGTCACAGTGGTCTAGATTGTCACTGCTTTTTTCTTGGCTTAGCTGACTTCCCTTGCCTTAGCTATAATTCCCTGTTTTGTTTTGTCTTATAGCAAGGTAAGATAACCTCATAGTCTTCTCTGTAATGTGCAAAGTTACTTTAAACTTTTGTTTCTTTGCCCTGCCAAGCTCTAAAACGCACCTGGCCTCTCTTTGGGGGGGGGGGGGAGGGATTCTAGCAATTGTATCCTTATGTCTTTATTTATTTGGTCGTAAAGCACAGCACCCCAGGCCCCTGTTATTTTATGGCACTAGGCCATTATTTAATACTGTTTCGGAGAGCTGAAGTCATCAATCCACTTGTCCTTGGGCTATTCAGCCCCTCCCCAGCATGACAGATGTGTCCACAATCCTGTCATTACAGCATCATTGGCATGAGCCCTTGTTTGCTGAATGTCAAGGGGGACATAGAGATTAAAGATGAATTTTGGGGTCAGATTTGACCTGGGTTGCTCAGTCCAATATCTCTCATTGGCTATGAGATCTTGGTCTGCTTTCTAACTTCTTTAAGTCTCCAATTTCTCACTTGTAAAATGAGAGTAATAACCCTTTTAAGGTTGCTGTAATGGGGCTGGGAAGGTGGCTCAGAGGTAGAGTGCTTGCTTTGCAAGCATGAGGCCCTGGGTTCGATTCCTCAGTACCACATAAACAGAAAAAGCCAGAAGTGGTGCTGTGGCTCCAGTGGTAGAGGGCTAGCCTTGAGCTGAAGAGCTGAGGGACAGCACCCAGACCCAGAGTTCAGGCCCCACGACCGACAAAAAAAAAAACAAAAAACGTTGCTGTGAGGCTCAGAAGACGGAAACCTCTTGGCCTAGAATAATCCCTCCATTAGCAACATATTTAATACTTCCTGCCAAGATTTTAATCTTGAATGTTCCCCATAGGTTCATGTGTTAAAGGTTTAGTTATCAAAGTGCTATTGGACATGGTAGAACTTTTGGGAGAAGGGGCTTGGAGGGAGGTTTTTAGGTCATTGGAGGTGTGTCCTTGAAAGGAATTGTGCTTCCTATCCATGAGTAGTTTGCTTCAACATATATTTCTGCTCTTGTTGTTCCTTAATTTATCAGAAATCTAAAAGCAAGGGCTGGGAAGGTGGCTCAGTGGTAGAGCGCTTGCCTTGCATGCCTGAGGTCCTGGGTTCTATTCCTCAGCACCATATTAAGCAAAAAGAAAAAAGCTGGAAGTGACGCTGTGGCTCAAGTGGTAGAGCACTAGCCTTGAGCTGAAGAGATGAGGGACAGTGCCCAGACCCAGAGTTCAGGCCCCATGACCGGATTCCCCACCCCCCCCCCCCCCCCAAAAAAAAAGAAAAAAGAAAAAGAAAGAAATCTAAAAGCAATGGCTTTGGCTGAACATAGTCTATCTAGATCCTCTAAAACCATGAAATAAAATGAACATTTTATCTTTAAAAGTTGATTATGTCAGGTATATTGTGGTAGTGACAGAAGGCTTCCCTCCCACTCCTGTTACAGGCTCCCTCTCTCTAGGATTTTTTTTCTTTGTCTGTAGTTGTTGATTTCATTTTGTTTTGGCTTAGTTTTTTGTTTTGTTTTGGTTTTGAGATAGAGCTCTACTCTGTAGGTGAGGATGTCTTCCAACTAACCATCCTGCCTTTTAAGTGCTTAGATTATAGGTATGTACCATACTGTACTTGTTTGACGTCCTCTTCTTTAAACAAACAAAAAAAAGTGAAGCACTTATAGGTGCCAGATATTTAGTTAAATGCTCCATAATTATGCACACTGTTTGGTTTCATTCTCACAGTGACTCTATTAGGAAGATCTCTTACCCCTCTGTGGCAAAGGAAGCCTTGAGAGTCAGAGGTTGAAGCATTTGGTAAGATACAGAGCTAACCAGAGATAGGATGAAGATTCAGTTCTGATCTTCACCTAGGCACGCAGCTCTTTTATTTTTATTTAGCTTTTGAAGAAGTCCCAACTGTAGTCGTGGTTTTGAGGGAAAGAACCATGTGTAATTTTTTTTTAAATTCCCACAGTGCCATGAATAACTGATAAATAATTGTTGATTGATCCCCATAAAAGGCCTTGACATCAGCTGACCAGTCTTATGACAAGCTTTTCTCTTTGAGAACCTTCAAAGAGAAGGTTGGCTTCAGGTCACAGAGATGAAAGCAGTATTATGCTTGAGGATAAAAATTGGGCATCAAGTGTGTAACCCTGCTTTGCCAGTAACAGTGAACATGAGTCAGGTTCATAGTTAAGGTTCTTAATACTTTTTAACCTTCGGTGCCCTGTATTCACAGAGACAGGCAGTCAGCATGGATTAAAGGAGCCCCAATCAACTCCTCCCTCTTAATATTTGGTCACTGCACAGAAGTGGGCTGCCAGGTACGGAAGATTAACGGGTCTGGATTATCTGCCGGGGCAGATTAGCTGGCCCAAGGTGGAGCAGCTGAGTGTCCTTTAGCTGAGAGGAGCTCATTGTAGGTCAGCACAGTAGAAGGTTCTATACAAGCTACGGGTCTTGAAAGCATTTTGTTCTCTGTTGTCTTGAGTGAATCTTAGTCCTCTCCCACTGCCATAAGGGCTGTGTGGCTTAAACACAAGGAATGTATTGTCTCACACCTAGGAGGCCACCAGTCCATACTGAAGGGATTGGTAGGATTAGTGTCTTCTGATGCCTCTCTTCTCAGCTTGCAGATGGCTGCCTTCTCCCTGTGATCTCACAGATATTTTGCTGTCTCCTTTGTAAGTATTCCAGTCATATTGGATTTGAGCCCATCCTGATGACCTCACTTTAACTGCATTATCTCTCTAAAGGCTCTGTCTCCAATTAAAGTCACAACTTGAATTAGGACTTAATACAGCTACTACCTATTCTGCTATCACTGTCCAGCAGTGGGCTCCCTGGCTTTACCACATGGTCTCTTTCAGCTTCTTGAGTGTGTCACAGTGGTACCCAAGTGAAAGTTTATACACAGACCCCTTTCCTTCAGCCCACCCAGCATTTATAATGGGAGAGACCTGTATCTATGGCATTGCCAAGTGTCATAATGACTTCTGGTATAGTTATGATAACTACTCTTTGGGATACAATGTATCTCTATCATGGGCTGAATTGTGTTCCTCATCTCCCCCCCCCCAACAAAAATTAATGTGCTTAAGAGGGTTTAGCAGTTATTGTAATCTGTTTGATGCACATATACTCTGTACAGTATATATGTATATATTATATATAACATATATATATACATATATATATATATATATAAGTATATACCTGTGTGCACATAGTATACATGTAATAGGACGTATAGGTAGTAGGACTCGCAGTGGCTACATGTGTGGTAGAACAGTCCCTGGGGTTCTGGGCCACCCTCTTTGCTGATCACAAGCTGTCATTATGCCCTAGACATGATTTGGCATCTCTGCCAACTCCACAGCATTGCAGTCTTCTTAGAGCCTCTCATCTGCCGAGTTCACCTCATTTTGCAGTAATGACAGCCCCCAGGAAAAGCACAGATTGGATTAGCACACAGCACTGTTATTTCAGCACCCTGGAGATTCACAGCTGTGATTCACAGCTGTGAAAAGCTGGTTCGCTTTCTTTAAATCAGCAACGACCTCAACAAACGAACCCTAATGCCCAGGAAATTTAGCTGGAGTTAGTGCTCAGCAAACAGAAAGGCAGAGGACAGAATGAAAATTTTATGGTTCCCAAGAGCTAAAACTGCAAGCCAGGATTTATTGATTTGTCCGTGTAGCCCTCTAGAGCTCACATTTCTCACAGAAACTGCCAAATTGTTTAAATGCAAATACTTTAGCTATCTCACTTTCCCTAGAGAGTTCAGCTTTATCAAGAGACTTTAGTTTGTGGATCCATTCCCCATTGAACAATTTCAAGTCAAACTTCAAAATGCAATGCATTTTGGGGGTCCCTCAGAGGAGTAAGGTGCAGTACCGATTTCCTCAAGAGATGCTTGAAGACTTCAGGAAGGAAGTAGAGCTGTGGTCCAAGTAGCAGTGTTGGCCTTGAGCAAAAAAACTCCAGGCCAGCACCCACGACAGACAGACAGACAGACACAAACACAGACACACACATACAAACAAACCTAGACAGACAGACAGACAGACACACACACACAAATAAAAAGAAAAGATGTCATGGAGAAAGTAGCAAAACAGAAGTTGTATATTCCTAGCAGTCCATGACAAACATGTAGAAGAAGCAGATAGGAGAGAGAGAGATTAATTCTGATACTACATGGACAGCAATCAATGAAGCCTCATTTCCTTCTGGAAAATATGGCATGTGGCTCTAGGCATTCACATACAGTAAGACAAAAGGAGGATACTCTTAGGGGAGGAACACAAAGGTGTAAGGCCATTGCACCTCTGATCATATAAAATAATATTTATAGAAAGGCACTCCAGGGTATGGAAACAAGTGGTTTGGTGATGTTTTTGTTTTGTTTTCTTTTTGTCTTGTTTGTTCATTGCTATGTCTCTGGGGAGGATAAGGGGGCATAGAAATGGAGGGACAAAGGGTGGACAAATACAACTGAGTGATTCTCATACAACACTATGTTGAAAATGAACTATATAACTTGAAGGTAGGGATGGGAAGGAAAAACTGGTAGAGAGAGCCAGAGAAGGGGTGATATTATTCAAAAAGAAATGTACTCATGACTTGACTTAAGTTACTGTTAGCCCTGTGTATATTATCTTTATAATAATAATTTTTTTTAAAAGTTTGGGGGAAACACAAGAAAATATGGCAAGTGGGTCTTCTGAGACTTTATTGCTTACTTTACATGAGGTGGTCCTTTAGAAGGAGAGATTCTGAGGGGCAATATAAGCGGGGGCTATCAAGGGAAACACTTTGACTTGAGAATGTGGGCAGGGGAAGAGGATACGGTCTCAAGAGGAAAAGCTGTATACAGATGTTAAAATAATAAGGAGCCTGATGAAGGAAGGATGCAGGATCTCCTCTGTGTAGTTTGGTTTGGGAGAATGTTTAACCCAGAACAGGGTCAAGTGAAGTGGTATAAACCAAAAGGGTGGAAATACTGTCAGCAATGTGGTGGTTAAAACAACACATTGACCATAATGGTGAAATGGTAAAATAGTAGGACAGCTTATTTATTGAATTTAACTTTTATTCAGGTACTGATGATTTTATTTTGCATAAATAATTTAACATTCTTTGTTGTGTGTTTTATTATTGTAAGGTCTGCTACTAGGTGGCCAGCAGATTCCACCCTCCTCGCAGCAAAGTCTCCACCCAGTACCTGCATTACCTAGACACCTGGAAGAGGTCACATCTGCATGCTGAGGTCACATCTGAATTTGGTGTGGCCACACCTTTCCCTGCTCCTACCCTAGATAAGGCCTAGCCCAGGGCCAGATCCCCTCTTTGTCAGCTGCGTGGAGTGCCAACCTGGCCTGGTCCCAGCAGGTCTACTGAATAAACCTACCCCTTACCTGAATACCACGTGCGTGGTTCTTACTCGGCTACCTTTTTTTAAAAACCTAACATAAATGGTGCCATTTAAACCCGGGAAGGGCTTAAAGTCAGAAAAGGTGGGATTCCTCTCCGCTTTTTTTCTTTTTTTTCCTTTTTTTTGCTCTGAGGAATACCCACAGTTCTAATGGCCTTTTTGTGAACTGGTTTGCTGTGGACACAGTACATCAATACCATTGCTGGCATCTACATCTTCCTTCACGCTTCTACATTTTGGTGAGTGAACTACTCCACATTTTGGTGAGTGAACTACTCTCTAAGGGTTCTCTGTCACTCAGTCTCTCTCCAGGCGTGGTACCACACCAGAGAACCTACTAGGCCTTTAACTGAAAGGCTGGTCACCTCTGGAGCAGAGGATGCTTGACTCTGGTTGCTTGGCCACTGCTCCCTAGAGGGCTTGGTGGTAAGTCGGGACACCACTTCCATCCAATAAGCCCTCCTTCACTTACTAAACTTTTCCTCCTACGTTTTTCTCTTTTGCATTTCTAATGGGTTGTTGTAAATCATGCCCAAAGGAGGAAACTCCATTGGAATGCTTCCTACGCTCCCTGGAAAGCCAGAGCGCCTAATTTTTTATGCTGTTCTCAGATTTAGACAATTTTTGCCTCTGCAATGGTAAATGGTCAGAAGTCTGTTTACTTTCAGTCTCTTTTTGCTCTCTGCTAATCATGTCCAACTTTCTCTATCTCTCCCTTTCTCTTTTCTACAAATTTTTGGCTTGTGCCCTGAAGAGTACAATGCAGGCTGGGTCCCGGGGACTCCTCCCCCACATCCCCCTCAGGATCCCTCTCAAAAGCTAGCCAATCTAGGCTTGATCTATTTGTTCAGGCTTTCTTTGCATTTTTCAGAAATTTGCTATCTTGGCCACAAATTGGGTGAAGGATTTGGCCCCATCTGACCCTTACCCTTCCACCAAGCTTACTACTCCATCCATCTATTCTAATGTGCCTTGCTAACAAGTTGCTCTTTTCACAGGCCCTGGTAACTGAGGCCCAACCATCTGATGTGCTTTCTTAGCAAAGATGTCAAAAATTTTAGGTTCTGAGTTTGGTCATTTTTGTTTTGTGTTGTGTATTCTAGTACTGACTACGTGGTTCTAAAATATTGAGCATATCTGTGCTAAGATTCTCATCACATCTAATGAGTTTTTTCATTGCAGACTATTTGTTTGTCAATTCTTGATAAGGAGCAGGTAAGCTCTACTTATTCTATTTGATCTCCTTGTTGCTTTAATTGGAAATAACAAAGGGTTTTGTGGCAAAGATTGCAGTTCAAAGCCAGCCCGGGCTGAAAAATCCCTAAGAGGGCTGGGAAGGTGGCTCAGTGGTAGAGCGCTTGCCTTGCATGCATGAGGCCCTGGGCTCGATTCCTCAGCACCACATAGGCAAACAGAAAAAAGCCGGAAGTGGTGCTGTGGCTCAAGTGGTAGAGCACTAGCCTTGAGCTGAAGAGCTGAGGGACAGCGCCCAGGCCCAGAGTTCAGGCCCCACAACCGGAACCCCCCCACCCCCCAAAAAAAATCCCTAAGACTCTATCTCCCAACTAACCTTCAAAGAGCCAAGCTGGAAACATGGCTCAAGACTCTTTATCTCTAACCAGCCAAACACTTGAAGTGGTACTGTAACTCAAGGTGGTAGAGCACTAGCCTTGAGCAGATATGTTCAGGGACAGTGCCCAGGCCTTGAGTTCAAACCTCCATGAATACTAATTGGGACAAGCCATCCCAGTAATGAGCACCTAGACTTAGCTGGTCTGGGGAACAAGGGGCCATGGAGAGGAGTAAGAGGAGATGATGTCATATCAGCCACTTTGTGCCTGCCCTTTCAAAATTAACCAGAGCCAAGAGATCAATAGAAGTAAGAAGCCTGGACAGGAATTTACATTCTTGCCTTTGTTTCCTGACATCTCCTCTACCTACTCGCCAGATGTCAGAAGTAGCTAGGGACATTTCTACCAACCTTTTCAGCCCCAAGTCCTTCCTCTTGCCATTTATTTGCTCTTTAGTATTTTTTTTTCCAGCCCCTCAATGCCTCATGAGACTTCTCTAGACTTCATCCAAGAGACTTGCCTCCTCCAGACTTCATCTAATGACTCATGCCTACCACCGGACAGCTGCTACTCACTGCCTTCTCTGGGAGGGGACTATATTCCAGCCTTTTACCCCTAATGTAGATGCCCCTTGTCAGCAGGAAGTAGCCAGAGAGAATCCATGCCCTATTTCATGATTATTAAAAGCCTGGAATGTAAGGTCTGTTCCTGGATGGTGAGCAGACGCCACCCTCCTCCTAGCAAATCTCCACCCAGTACCTGTGTTACCTAGGCAACTGGCACACCTGGAAGAGGTCACATCTGCATTGCTGAAGTCACATCTGGATTCTATGTGGCCACACCTTTCCTTGCCCCTGCCCTAGATAAGGCCTAGCCCAGGGCCAGACCCTCTCTTTCCCAGCCACATGGAGTGCCAACATGGCCTGGTACCAGCCAGAACAATGAATAAACCTACCCCTTACCTGAATACCATGTGCATGGTGTGGTCCTTACTCGGCTACCTCTTTTAAAAAAACCTAACAATTATTAAATACTTTTAGATTTCATCACTTTATTATGTTTTGTTTCTCATTCACTTTCAACTGATTATGACTCTTACTTGGTAGTCAATGATTTCATCAATTCTTAATATTTTACATTTATAATCTCAGCATTTGAGGGGCTAAGTCAGCAGGACCTTGAGTTTGGGCTAGATTCTGACTCAAGGGGAAAAAGAATACATTTAGCTGTTAGTGGATTGATCATCTGTAAAAATGGTTGAAAATGAATGTTTTTAACCACATACTTCCTTTTTTTTTTTTTTTGGGTCCAGTTATGGGGCCTGAACTCTGGGCCTGAGCGCTGTCCCTCAGCTCTTCAGCTCAAGGCTAGTGCTCTACCACTTGTGCCACACCGCCACTTCCGGCTTTTTTCTTTTTGCTTATGTGGTGCTGAGGAATCGAACCCAGGGCTTCAGGCATGCAAGGCAAGCGCTCTACCACTGAGCCACCTTCCCAGCCTAACCACATACTTTCATGCTCAGCTTTTTATGTTATCTAAAGCTGTTGATGGCATATAAAAGTAATTTTGTCCATGTTTGTGAAGTCACTTTTAGTTAGTAGGAAACCAATATATATGCAGAGTAGAAGAAACTTGTATCAGTTTCAAGATACTGAAGTCCAGTTAACTCTGTATAGAAATTTGGGGGTAAAACCTTTCTCACATGACCAACATGTCTCCATGCAGAGTTAAGTATAGTTTGACTCAGATTGAGGCAGCTAAGGGGACAGTCAAAATGAAAACAAAAATGTTTTGGCCACTCATTGGATATTTGTAGGCTTTATTCAAGAGTTAGTGCTTAGCCAGGTGCTGGTGGCTCATGCATGTAATCCTAGCTACTCAGGGAGGCTGACATCTACGGATCATGGTTCAAAGCCAGTCAGGGTAGAAGAGTCTGTGGAAGACTCTTCTCTCCAATTAACCGGAAGTGGAGCTGTGGCTCAAAGTGGTAGAGTGCTAGTCTTGAGCAAATGAGCTCAGGAATAGAACCCAGGTCCTGAGTTCAAGTCTTACAATGAATTAAAAAAAAAAAAGAGTGCTTTTTTAACAAGGTGGCCTGCAAGTTTCTGCAAAGTACCTAGGCAACTGTTTGTCGCAGTCCATGTGTCAGAAGGGTTATCTCCAGCAAGCTCATGGGAAGCTAATAATGGAGGACCTCCAAAGTTATTGATCTTTAAATTAATTTAGAGCAAGTGAAGCTAGAGGGCTTATTTAGGTGTTTTTTCCCCTAACTATGTTAAACCCTACTGGTTTCAGCTAGGTTTAGTCATAAGGGATTCCTTTTTTGTAAACATTCTTGTTTTGTGGCCTAATATGGTGTGTTATGATAAAGATGTTGAAAGCATGCTTTTAATGGTTAACAAGGGCGCAGAGTTTATTTGCTATTTGTCCCCTTGAGGTTATTCCTGCCAATCTCAAGGGTATCAATAGTCACTTCATGATCAGAATTGCATTTCTGAGAGAAATAATGCTTACATTTATGAATTAAATAAGACATTGTATTTAAAATGCTTAGTGATGCTGACACTTATATATGCCCAGGAAATCTTATTTTCCTTCTTTCACTGCAAAAACAACTATATTCATTATTCTCCCCTTTGCTCCCATGATTCAAATGTTCTAGCATAGTCTCTTTGGAGAAAGAGACTAAAGTGAAATTAGATGTGCAGGGGATTTGGAGGCATGGAGACCCTTGGGTTGTGATGCTAACCTAACACTAGGGAGAAAAGAGCAGGAAGGAGGCAAGGGTGGCTAAGAAGAGCTAGAGAGTTTAGTACTGAAAGAGGATTGGACACATCCATCCCAGGGCACCATGCAGAGGCAGGCAGGCACAGGAAAAAGATTATTATAAGGTTTATTGGAGGAGCCATATTTCCCCCAAGAGGGAACACATGGTCTCTGTCTCCATCCATTTAATAGGAGGGTCTGGGGGCTAGGAAATGAGGTAGATGGGAGTTCTGGTGGGTCTGGGCAGAGGGAGGGAGGGGCCAACCATATGGAGGGAACTCCAGGATGGGAGGGGGGCCCAGGTCTGGGTGGAGCTGAGGACCAAAGGTGAGCATAGCACTAACATTTTCTGCTTTGTTGTTTAATAACAATAGGGGGTACCAGGCTGGGGGGGGGTGATGGACAGAGGTCTTTTCTTCTGGAGCTACTTACTGCTGTCAAGGGGCGAAGTAGTCAGGGGTCTCTGCTTTGTTGCTTGTCTGGGTACCATCCAAGGAGAATGATTGGTAAAGGTCCTCCTTTTTCCATGACAATAGTTATCTAAAATGCAAGACACAATTAATAGAAGGCAAAATTGCTGTTAACACAAAAATTGCTGTTAGTAGCCCAAGACAGGAATATGCCATGGAGGAACTGATTTCCAGAAGGGGCTGTCAAAGACCTGAAATTGCCTTTTCTGTCTCAGATTGGAGACATAGCATGATACCTGACTCCAGGCATCCTGGAGGAGGGGGAGTAGGGTTTTTCTGCTTTAGGAACCTGAGGAGGGGGTAGCAGAAATATTTAAAGGTACCAGAGCCAATGGGTGTCTTAGGCTCTTTTGGCTACTTCCTGCTGGACTGGGGGCATCAAGGAATCCCTGGAACTGAGATCTTTAGGGTCCGGGTCTGCACTGGGCAATGCAGGGCAGTGTAAGTGATGTCTCTGGTTGCCTGTAGGAACAAGATGGCCTTGACTTGTTTCCAAGTGGTATCCTGAGCAGGGGATGTTATCCTGTTGAAAGAGACTTTGGGAAAGATCAGGCAAAAAGCTGACAAAAGATCAAGCAAAAAGCTGACAAGGTCAGTTAACATGAATGACATAGGAGAACACAAATTGGTCATGGACCAGAAATGTTTCATTTGGAGTATGAAGCCCAGTTGTAGCCCATTACAGGGAAGGTGAAATAACTGGACTCGGGAGAAGAAGGTAGAAAGGGGTATCTAGGGTCTTTTGGGCAACTTGGTAGAGGAGAACATCAGAAGCTACTATAGATAAAAATAGCAAGCAACAAAGGCAAGACTGTTAACTTTCTGTCCAGTTAGAAGGTAGACAGGTATGGACATTAGGTGGATAAGCAGCTATTTCTCTTGATTTCCCAGCTCTGATTAATTTTGAAAGGTCGAGCATAAAGTGATTCCATTTAGGACATCATCTCCTCGTACTCCTCTCCATGGTTTTCCATTGTCAGACTGATTTTGTCCTGGTGGGGTCTCAGTGTCCATTGCTGGGATAGCTTGTCCTAGTTGGCATTTACGGTTTGGACTCAAGGCCTGGGCACTGTCCCTGAGCACTTCTGCTCAAGGCTAGTGCTCTACCACTTAGAGTCACAATGCCACTTTCAGCCTTTGGCTGGATACTTAGAGGCGAGTCTGGAGCCATGCCTCCAGCCTGGCTCTGAGCTGATTAGCTTGGAGATAGAGTTTTAGAGGATTTTTTTTGTGCCCAGGATGGCTTTGAACTGTGGCAAAAGGAGTCTTTGTTACAAAAACCTTTTTATTTCCAATTAAAGCAACAAGGAGATCAATGAGATAGAGCTTACCTATAACTTGTTAACAATTGATTAACAATTACTTGTCAGATTTTTTTAATAAAACGCAGTAGATGTTTTTAACCTGCCACTGATTGGCACTCTAAGTACTGCCCACTGCCTCTGGGCAGCCTGTTTAACATGGCTTATATACAACATTTAACCTTTAACAAACATACAGGCCTTTTCTTGGGCTACAGCAGCATAGCCTGTTTAACACCCTGGTTTATAAAAGCATTTTCTGGCTGGCAGAGGTACCTGATTTCTAGTGGCCCCAACAATGCCTACCTGTGTAGGCCTTTAGACCGATCTCAATAGGGACATAATCTCAGCTTCACACACTCTTTAACAGATGATTTCAATCAGCTCAAAAGTTACTGCTAATTAGGACTTTGAGCAGATACAGGGGGTTTGGGATTTACATTTTACAACCTTAGCTTTTACTGCCCAGTATCACAGATGACTGGCAAGTTTTGCCCAGTTAGACCAACATGGGTGATAGGCATGTTTACAAACTATCTTCCCATGACCTCCTGGCTTGATCAATTTTTTTGGAGGGTGAAGCTCAAGTAACTCAGGATCTGATACCCTTTTTGTCATCCAAGCAGTTGCTTATAATTGCCTCTGGATGTTTTAACATTGTTGGGGTCTCTGAAGTGCCTTTTTCATGTTGGGATAAATGCACTTTTGGCATTTTACTTGGTCAGTCGCTGGACTTAAACTCAGAATTGAGTGCTGTCCCTCAGCTCTCCAGCTCAAGGCTGTAAGGTCCACTCCTGGATGGCTAGCAGACTCTACCCTCCTCGCAGCAAAGTCTCCACCCAGTACCTGTGTTACCTAGGCAACTGGGACATCTGGAAGAGGTCACATCTGCATCCGCTGAGGTCACATCTGAATTTAATGTGGCCACACCTTTCTCAGCCCATACCCTAGATAAGGCCTAGCCCAGGCCTAGATGCTCTCTCTGCTCTTTTCTAGCTCTTTTCTTTCTCTTTTCTCTCTCTCTCCTCTCTCTTTCCCAGCTCTCTCTCTTTCCCAGGCCTTTCCCAGCCACGTGGAGTGCCAACCTTGCCTGCTCCCAGCTGGTCTACTGAATAAACCTACCCCTTACCTGAATACCACGTGCGTGCTGCTGTTCTTACTCGGCTACCTCTTTTTAAAAACCTAACATAAATGGTGCCGTGACTCGGATAAAGGGCTTAAAGTCAGGATAGGTGGGATTCCTCTCTGTTTTTTTCCTCTTTTTTCTTTTTTTGTTTGTTCTTCCCTTTTTGCTCTGAGGAATACCCACAGTTCTGACGGCCTTTTGTGAACCGGTCTGTCTGCTGCAGAATCAGTGCATCGATACCATCGCTGGCCTTCACATCCACGTCCACATCACTTCTCTACTCTGGTGAGTGAAACTACTCTCTACGGCTCTCTGTTGCTCAGTCTCTATCCAGACGTGGTGTCACGCCAGAGAGCTCCTACGGCCTTTAGCTGAAAGGCTGGTCACCTCTGAAGCCGAGGACGCTTGGCTTTGGGGACTTGGCCATTTCTCTCTAGAAGGCACTGGGGGAAGTCGGGACGCCGCTTCTGCCCGGTCAGCTCTCCTTCACTCACCAGACTGACTCTCCTACTCATTTAATGGGGTGCTGGGAATCACGCCCGAGCAGTGAAACCCCTTTGAAATGTCTCCTGCGCTCCCTGGAAAGCCAGAGTGCCTCATTTTTATGCCATTCTCAGATGTAGACAGTTTTTGCCACTGCAATGGTAAATGGTCAGAAGTCTGTTTACATTCAGGCTCTCTTTGCTCTCTTTCTGCCATTCATGTCCAACTTTCCCTATCTCTCCCTTTCTCTTTTCTACATTTTGGCTTGTGCCATGAAGTGTGCGACTCAGGCTGGATCCCGGGGACCCCCCTCTAGGATCCCTCTCAAAGGCTAGCCAATCTAGGCTTGATCTATTTGTTCAGGCTTTCTTTGCATCTTTTCAGAAATTCACCATCTTGAATTTGCCATCTTGGCCACATGGTGGGTTAAGGGTTTGGCCCCATCTGACCCTTAACTTTCCACCAAGCTTACTACTCCATCCATCTATTCTAAGGTGCCTTGCTAACAAGTTGCTCTTTTCACAGGCCCTGGTAACTGAGGCCCAACCATCTGATGTGCTTTGTTAGCAAAGATATCTAAACGTTGTCAAAATTTTAGGTTTTGAGTTTTGCATTTTGTGTTGTGTATTCTACTACTGACTACGTGATTCTAAAATACTGGGCATATCTGTGCTAAGATTCTCACATCTAAGAAGTTTTGTCATTCCAGAATATATGTCGGTCAATTCTTGATAAGGAGCAGGTAAGCTCTACTTATTCTACTTGATCTCCTTGTTGCTTTAATTGGAAATAATAAAGGGCTTTTGTGGCAAACATTTCAGTTCAAAGCCAACCCGGGCTGAAAAATCCCTAAGACTCCATCTCCCAGCTAACCTGCAAAGAGCCAGGCTGGAAGCATGGCTCAAAACTCTTATCTCTAACCAGCTAAACACTGGAAGTGCTATTGTAACTCAACATGGTAGAGCACTAGCCTTGAGCAGAAGTGCTCAGGGACAGTGCCCAGGCCTTGAGTTCAATCCTCCTTAAATACCAACTGGGATAAGCCATCCCAGCAATGAGCACCTAGACTCAGCCAGTCTGGGGAACAAGGGAACATGGAGAGGAGTAAGAGGAGCTGATGTCACATCAGCTACTTTGTGCCTGCCCTTTCAAAATTAACCAGTGCTGGGAGGTCAGTAGAAGTAAGAAGCCTGCCCATCAATACCTGTCTACCTATTAACTGAACAGGAATTTCTATTCTTGCCTTTGTCACCTCTACCTAGTCACCAGATGTCAGAAGTAGCTAGGGACATTTCTACCAACATTTTCAGCCCCAAGTCCTTCCTCTTGCCATTTATTTGCTCTCTAGTATTTTTTTTTCCAACCCCTCAATGCTCATGAGACTTCTCCAGACTTCATCTAAGGACTCATGCCTATCCAAGGGACAGCTGCTGCTCACTGCCTTCTCTGGGAGGGGACCAAATTCCAGCCTTTTACCCCTAATGTCCACGCCCCTTGTCAGCAGGAAGTAGCCAGAGAGAATCCATGCCCTATTTCATGATTATTAAAAGGCTGGAATGTAAGGTCTGCTCCTGGATGGCGAGCAGACTCCACCCTCCTCGCAGCAAAGTCTCCACCCAGTACCTGTGTTACCTAGGCAACTGGGACACCTGGAAGAAGCCACATCTGCATCAGCTGAGGTCACATCTGAATTTGATGTGGCCACACCTTTCTCCACCCATACCCTAGATAAGGCCTAGCGCAGGCCCAGACGCTCTCTCTCTGCTCTTTTCTAGCTCTTTTCTCTCTTTCCTCTGTTTCTCAGCTCTCTCTCATTCCCAGGCCTTTCCCAGCCATGTGGAGTGCCAACCTTGCCTGGTCCCAGCAGGTCTACTGAATAAACCTACCCTTTACCTGAATACCACGTGTGTGCTGCTGTTAATACTCGGCTATCTCTTTTTAAAACCCCAACAAAGGCTAGCACTTGGCCACTTTGAACTCCAAAACAACTCTGCTTTTGAGCACTCTGCTGGCAGATGAGAGATGACAATATCACAGGGACTTTAGTCTGCCAGGGCTGGCTTCGAACTGCAGTTCCCAGATCAATGAGTTTTTTTTTTTTTACAAACAGACACATTTACTCCAATTAAAAACAATAAAGATGTGAAGGACTAAGCTAACTCCATTCTAAAAGCAAGCCATAATCTCCTGTAAAACTGGCCTCAGGTTAAACTTAAGGGACAAAACAGTTATTGGAAAAACCAGTTTTTGGAAAAGTTCTCGGAAAACCCACAATAGAAACTGCAATTATACCCCTAGCAACTGCCAGTTAGATAAGGGTTGAGAAACACGACCCCAGTTACTGGAAAATGGACAGGTTGGTCAAGTTCCTGAAAAAAGCAGCTGTAGGATCATAAACAGTTAAAAAAATATATTGTTGCCTGCATTCCTTGGTTAATCTTATGTATCCCAACCAGTGATCTGCTTGCTATGTATGATTTAACCAATCCTGTAACTACTAAGTTGGAAAGCCCCTACCCTTACTGGAAATGATTATGCCCCTAACCAATGAGCCTACCCCAAAATTTGCTCCCGAATTGCTGACCAACTGCTGACCAATTATGTAGAAGCCAGCTAACCTTAAACCCCCTCCTATTTGCTGGAAACCCTATAAGAACCCTACTGAACATGTGATCCAGGCTCACAACTCTGACTCGCTGTGTTGGCGATGACTGTGAGTCCAGGCTCGAGCTTGCAAATAAACAACTCTTGCTGTTTGCTTTGGTCGTGGTCTTTGTGGGTCACTCGGGGGGTCTCGAGTTCGAGTCTAACAGATGGTCATTGAAGGTAGTTTTATAAGCATTGTTTTACCTGGAACTTAGTAAGCTACATTTGACAAACTTGTCCGGTCTTTTCTGTGGGCCTGCTGGAAACTATTACAAAATAATTCGAAGGGCAAGATAGAATAATCCTAATTTATCCTTTTTTACTTTGAAATAAACCTTTAGGACAATTGTATCTTTTAAACTTTTGTCTGGGAGGCCAGCCACTCCCCACACCCTCCCAAATTTTTACAAAGGAGATGTCATTTTAATCCCTTTTTGTAAAGTTACTTTAATTTGCATTTAAATTTCTCATTGAAACACTAGGCTACACCCTTTACCTCTAGGCTGCCCAGTGCAATGGCACAGTGAATAGAAAGAATGACATTTTGTCTGCAGTCTGAGTTACCGTTAGGAATTTATCAGTTTTTTTTTTAATGTACTAGCACTGTGGCATCTCTCTTTCTCTCCCTCTCTCTCTTTAGAAATACATCCAATTGTAAAATAGTATAGAAATCAACTTATAGCCTTTGCTCATACACCCCTGATTGTCTAACTTGTGGGGATTAACATTTACAGAACCCAATATTTGAAGTGGCTTGTGTTTTACCCCAAATCAGCAGGCTTTCAGTCATGTGTGATGGACCAAGGCTGGCTAGGTCTGGGCTAGGCTGTGGCATCTCGCAGCGTGTATAGATTGTTGCACCTCCCGTTGGTTACCTGCAAAATTCTATATATATATTGGTTAAAGACCTGGTTTACACCGGCTTTTGCAGGCTGGTGTCACTGGTTTCACTCTGGTCCCTTGATCTTAAAGGGAGTTGACCAGCACACGGGAGAAAACAGAGAATTTGAAGTAGGCAAGCCCACCTAATTGTCCAGAGTGACAGAGCCCATGACAACAAAGTTGTTAACAAAGAAGCAACTTTATTGAGAAGGTTCCTACACTGACCAGTCAGGGCAGCAGCAGAGGCTCCAGAGCTGATACTGTGACCCCAACCTGCCCCCATTCTTTGGTTTTTAAAGACAAAATCCATGAGGTTGAGCCTGATCATGCGCAGGTGACCAATGGTATTGTAATATACACAAAGGATTGTTCAGTCATACCAGACCACACACAGGTGGCCAATGAGGTTGCAGTTGGTCTGTAATGGCTGTTTAAATCAGCCTATCATCTTGGTTTAAAATGGCAAGCAAATTTAGCGGGTAAGGTGAGGTCTACCTTTTGGTGGGCCAAAGGCGGAGTTTATTGTAAGCATGTGCAAAGGGCAGGGCTAACAGTAAGCAAGTGGTGTCGCCAAATGGAGCCAGATTACAACCCATCTGTTTTATGTGTCAGTCTTTAACTGAACAATCAAGGGTGGGCTAGGTTGTTAAGGGGAGGAGGACCAGATGTATTTTTTTCATTCCAGTAACTAGGCCCATCAAGTCTAAAATTCCTAAAACAAAGGCAAAGCTCAGAATGGAATCATACCAGCTTGGGCCCCATCTCAGGGTCCACTTCAAATTAAAACCCTAGCCTTAGTTTACTAGCCATGGTCAGAGAGGTACAATATTTAACTCTTAGCATAGATGAACACAGGAATGACATAAATCACAGCCAACTTAATTACCAATTTCATTTACTTTGCAAAGGAAGCCATCTTTTTTACTCCTTTCCCAAGGCCTTTAAAACTGTTTTTTCCTCCCTTTGGCTTATAGTCAAGTCACAAAGTTTTAAAGCAATTTAGGTGAAATCACAGCTTTCATTGACAAAGATCTTTTAGTACACAGAATACTTGGTAATCTTGAGACCATAACCATTTACACATAGACAAATAGACACAGACATGTTTGTGCACAGATTATAGAGCACACTTAGATTTTAAAATCGGCCATTTTAGTACTTTTCTTAATTATGATGGAACCACGAGGTCAGTTTTGCCGAGTAAGAACCACATCACACACATGGTATTCAGGTAAGGGGTAGGTTTATTCATCATTCTTGCTGGCACCAGGCCATGTTAGCACTCCACACGGCTGAGAAAGGCCTGGGAAAGAGAGGGTCTGGCCCTAGGCTAGGCCTTATCTAGGGTAGGGGCAGAGAAAGGTGTGGCCACATAGAATTCAGATGTGATGTGACCTCTTCCAGGTGTCTCAGTTGCCTAGGTAACACAGGTACTGGGCAGAGACTTTGCTGTGAGGAGGGTGGAGTCTGCTCACAATCCAGGAACAGACCTTACATTCCAGGCTTTTAATAATCATGAAATAGGGCATGGATTCTCTCTGGCTACTTCCTGCTGACAAGGGGCATCAACATTAGGGGTAAAAGGCTGGAATGTGGTCCCCTCCCAGAAAAGGCAGCAAGCAGCAGCTGTCCCTTGGGTAGGCATGAGTCCTTAGATGAAGTCTGGAGGAGGCAAGTCTCTTGGATGAAGTCTGGAGAAGTCTCATGAGGCATTGAGGGGCTGGAAAAAAAATACTAAAGAGCAAATAAATGGCAAGAGGAAGGACTTGGGGCTGAAAAGGTTGGTAGAAATGTCCCTAGCTACTTCTGACATCTGGCGAGTAGGTAGAGGAGATGTCAGGAAACAAAGGCAAAATGTAAATTCCTGTAGACAGATATGGACATTAGATGGGCAGGCTTCTTACTTCTATTGACCTCTTGGTTAATTTTGAAAGGGCAGGCACAAAGTGGCTGATATGACATCATTTCCTCTTATTCCTCTCCATGTTCCTTGTTCCTCAGATTAGCTGAGTCTAGGTGCTCATTGCTGGGATGGCTTGTCCCAGTTAGTATTCAAGGAGGTTTGAACTCAAGGCCTGGGCACTGTCCCTGAGCATATCTGCTCAAGGCTAGTGCTCTACCATCTTGAATTACAGTACCACTTCCAGTGTTTGGCTGGTTAGAGATAAAGAGTCTTGAGCCATGCTTCCAGCCTGGCTCTTTGAAGGTTAGTTGGGAGATGGAGTCTTAAGGATTTTTCAGCCCGGGCTGGCTTTGAACTGAAATCTTTGCCACAAAACCCTTTGTTATTTCCAATTAAAGCAACAAAGAGATCAAATAGAATAAGTAGAGCTTACCTGCTCCTTATCAAGAATTGACCAACAAATAGTCTGCAATGACAAAGCTCATTAGATGTGATGAGAATCTTAGCACAGATATGCCCCATATTTTAGAAACATGTAGTGAGTACTAGAATACACTAGAATACATAACACAAAACAAAATTCAAAACCTAAAATTTTGACAATGTTAGACATCGTTGCTGAGAAAGCACATCAGATGGTTGGGCCTCAGTTACCAGGGCCTGTGAAAAGAGCAACTTGTTAGCAAGGCACCTTAGAATAGATGGATGGAGTAGTAAGCTTGGTGGAAGGGTAAGGGTCAGATGGGACCAAACCTTTCACCCACCATGTGGCCAAGATGGCGAACTCAAGATGGTGAATTTTCTGAAAAGATGCAAAGAAAGCCTGAACAAATAGATCAAGCCTAGATTGGCTAGCCTTTGAGAGGGAACCTAGAGGCGGGGGGCGGGGGGGGGGGGGGTTGAGTGGTTCCCCAGGACCCAGCCTTTTTCGCACTCTTCAGGGCACAAACCAAAAATTTGTAGAAAAGAGAAAGGGAGAGATAGAGAAAGTTGGACATGATTAGCAGAGAGAAAAGAGAGACTGAAAGTAAACAGACTTCTGACCATTTACCACTGCAGAGGCAAAAATTGTCTAAATCTGAGAATAGCAAAAAAATTAGGCACTCTGGCTTTCCAGGGAGTGCAGGAGGCATTTCAGAGGGGTTTCATGGCATCAGAGTGACACACAGCACCCCATTAAAGGCGTAGGAGAGAAAAAAATTAGTGAGTGAAGGAGGGCTTATCGGATGGAAATGGCGTCCCGACTTACCACTGAGCCCTCTAGGGAGGAGTGGCCAAGCAACCAGAGTCAAGCATCCTCTGCTCCAGAGGTGACCGGCCTTTCAGTTAAAGGCCTAGTAGGTTCTCTGGCGTGGTACCACGCTGGAGAGATTGAGCGACAGAAAACCCTTAGAGAGTAGTAGTTCACTCACCAAAATGTGGAGTTGTTCATTCACCAAAATGTAGAAGCGTGGAGGAAGACATAGAGGCCAGCAATGGTATTGATGTACTGTGTCTGCAGCAGTTTGCAAAAAGGCCATCAGAACTGTGGGTGTTCCTCAGAGCAAAAAAGGGAATAATCAAAACAAAAAAACAAAACAAGAAAAAAAAATGGAGAGGAATCCCACCTATTCTGACTTTAAGCCTTTCCCAGGTTTAAAAAGCATCAGTTATCTTAGGTTTTAAAAGAGAGGTAGAGTAAGAACCACACCATGCACGTGGTACTCAGGTAAGGGGTAGGTTTATTCATCATTCTGGCTGGCACCAAGCCATGTTAGCACTCCACGAGGCTGGGAAAAGACTGGGAAAGAGGGCATCTGGCCCTGGGCTAGGCCTTTTTAGGGTAGGGGTAGGGAAAGGTGTGGCCACATCCATTCCAGATGTGACTTCAGCAGATGCAGATGTGACCTCTTCCAGGTGTGCCAGTTGCCTAGGCAACACAGGTACTGGGCGGAGACTTTGCTGTGAGGAGGGTGGAGTCTGCTCCCCTTCCAGGAGCTAATTTTGGAACAAGCAGCAGAGTTTAAGGGGGGGAGAGAGAGAGAGAGAGAGAGAGAGAGAGAGAGGGAGATAGAGAGAGAGAGAGAGAGCTACCTGTCCAAGCACTTACAGAAGTGGAATTTAAATCTGGGGCCAAATTTGACTCCAATGGGTGCTCAGTAGCCCTTCAAGGCCCAGGTGGTCTTAATGTAAAGAAATTTAGTGTCCTTTCCATGGTAAATGACCTGAAGCTATGCGCCTACTGTAGAGCGTTCTCTACAGTGTTGGTTGGCTCCTAAAGAGGGAGTGGCCCCACCAGTGGAGAACATCATGTTTGCCCACAGGGTGGGGTGGGGGGTCCTTGGGCCACTGTAGGCCCCATGTGGCTAGGTCCAGGCACTTGACCAAGATTTTGCTCAGACAGGGGCTTGGTTAGCCCACAAAGGCCCAGGTGGCCTTACCACTGAGATATCGGAATCTGAAACCTGGACCTCAGATAAACTGGTCACTTACCCTGGAGTGGGACTTAATTAGTGGTGTTGGATGGGCTGGTAGAGAACTTGGTCAGGAGAAAGTTACCTTGGTAGTACTCTGGTGACCCGAGTGTAGGATCTCAGGATAGGTCCCAGGACAGGTGGTCGAATCCCCTTCCAAAGTAGAGCGGGAAGCAAATCCACTGGGGAGTCTATCCCCATATAGGCCACCAATGAAAGAGGATTGGACACATCCATCCCAGGGGACCATGCAGAGGCAGGCAGGCACAGGAGAAAGATTATTATAAGGTTTATTAGAGGAGCCATATTTCCCCCAAGAGGGAGCACATGGCCTCCATCACCATCTAGGTAGCAGGAGGGTCTGGGGGCTAGGAAGTGAAGTAGATGGGAGTTCAGGTGGGTCTGGGAGGTGAGGGAGGGGCCAGCTGTACAGAGGGAATTGCAGGATGGGAGGGGGGCTCAGGTGTGGGTGGAGCTGAGGACCAAAGATGAGCATAACACTAACAAATACAGTTGTTTTTAAGTCTTGGCTGGGAAATGGGGAATAAAAACTTCCCATTAAAGGATCCTTCCTTAAAATCCTACTGTGTCCGGACATGGTCTGGGATCAGCCCAAAGAGAACGTGGTTTTTCTTTTTATCTTTTTTTTTTATTAGTTATATACTTTATTGTTATTATAGAGGTGATATATGGAAATATTAAAATTACATGAGTCAGGTAATGAGTACATTTCCTTTCATACAGTGTCTTCTATTCTTTCGCTCTTTCCCAGTCACTCCCTCCCATCTCCACCCATGAGTTGCATTGTTCACTTTCATCCATGTCCAGTGAGCTCTACGGCTGCACTTTTTCAACCTTTCCCCCTCAAGTTCTGTACCCTCCCTCAAGCCTTTCTGAAGATGTCTACTTGAATACACCATACATAAGGTAAAGAGGACAGAATCATCATAAAGGAACAACTAAAAAAAAAGGTCTCTTGTTTCCATATCTTGGAGTTTACCTCAATATATATATTATTTTATACAAATATGAAGAGGTACTGAGACATTGTGCCTTTGTGTTTATTTCCTGAGTATCTCCTAAGAGTATCCTCTTTTGGTCATGCTTTGTGTTACTAGAATCTTGTTTAATTATTATACCCTAGTGTATTTTAGATCTAATTTCTGCATCTCAGAGAGAACAGAGAACATAGCTTTTCAAGAGCTACTTTGTATCAAGAAGCAGTGGTTGACTGCCAATTACATTGCCTGCATCAGGTTCCCTGTGGAAGAGAGAATTGAGCTATGTATTTTCAGCAGTCACTAGGGATGGAGGAGGTTTCCCCCCAAATGTACAGAAAAAT
The DNA here is from genome assembly GCF_019054845.1 of Dipodomys spectabilis. Taxonomy (NCBI): domain Eukaryota; kingdom Metazoa; phylum Chordata; class Mammalia; order Rodentia; family Heteromyidae; genus Dipodomys; species Dipodomys spectabilis. The sequence continues at coordinate 44,515,591 of NW_024870772.1, read as the reverse complement.
CTATTATAATAACAACTGAAATGATTTTTCATAGATTTCACATTGTAGCTAAAATCAAACCTTCAATAGCTGAGCAAAGCAACCCTATGCTAAGCCCTGATGGACAGACTGGACTTTTTCTTTCAACGTAGCCAGTATGTGGGCAAAACCTCCCAGAAGCTATGAGCTGAGCATTGAGGTCTGCATGGCATACTCAGGGTTAATTCCAAATACTTCCGATGAGACTGTAAAGGGTGTCAAACAGAGAAGTTTCTATCACTGAGTCAATTAAGTCTGATAATTAATTCTCTGCTTTAAAGGCATGGAATGAGAAGTTTGTGGAGGCCCTGAGTACACAGAGATTGACAGGACTTGGGGATTAGTGGATTGAGGCTTAAGGAGATTTTTTGGGGGAAACCTATTTTTGTTTTTCATGCCCAAAGAGACAAGGACTTAAGGAAGAGTTAATGGAAAGATTTAGAGCGCTGGGGCTTTGTTTCCAACATTTTATTTGGCTCAACATACTGTATTGATCTTGATGTCAGAGCCTTTAGAATAAAAAGTGGAATGGCCCTGTGCTTCTAGTTCTAACCTTCACCTGGTAGATCTGCATGTTCAGACATATTTTGTGTGTGTGTATGTGCTGGTTCTGGGGGTTGAACTCAGGGCCTGGATGTTGTCCCTCTGCTTTTTTGGACAAAGTTAGTGCTCTACCACTTGATCCACAACTCCGTTTCTGGATTTTTGGCAATAAACTGGAGATAAGAGACTCATGGACTTTTCTGCTTAGGCGGGCTTTGAACCATGATTCTTATATCTCAGCTTTCTGAATAGCTGGGGTTACAGGTATGAGCCACTAGCTCCAGGTTATGTTCAGATTTTAAATTGCTAGTGAGTATTGGTATAGGTCCAAGTTCTGGGAGCCTGAAGTTTACATAATTTGGTGCAGGAAGCTTTTAGAAAAAGAATAGGTAATATTAAAACTACTCACAACAAATTATAGATTGGAAACATCTGACAAGCCAGCACCAAATTCAGAACAAAAGTGTAATTTTTAGTAAATTAACTACTTGATATATATCAAGAAGATTCTCCTTAAATTTTTTAGTTGAATTTTGCTTGAGCATCTTTTCATTCAATTTTTTAAATTTAACTTAAAAAATGCATTTTCTGAGGCTTAAAATCAGGGCCTTGTGCTCTTGCTTGGCTTTTTTGCTCAAGGCTGACACTCTTGCCATTTAAATCACACTCTATTTCCTTTATTTAACTTTCCTTTTCTTTTTTTGGGGGGGGGGCAGCTCTGAGGAGTGAATCTTGAAAATGTTAAGCACGTTTTACCATTGAGCTATACATCCCCATCTCCTGACCACCCGTTCTTTTTTTGAGGGTGAGGGGGAGTCCGGTCGTGGGCCTGAACTCTGGGCCTGGGCGCTGTCCCTCAGCTCTTCAGCTCAAGGCTAGCGCTCTACCACTAGCCACTTCCGGCTTTTTTCTTTTTGCTTATGTGGTGCTGAGGAATTGAACCCAGGGCCTCAGGCATGCAAGGCAAGCGCTCTACCACTGAGCCACCTTCCTAACCCCTGACCACCTGTTCTTACAGCAATAATTTTGTAGTATCATTTCTGTAGAGAGACTAGTCAGGGAATTCAGACTCCTCTCTGGAATTGTTGACAACAAATATAGCTGTTTAAATTGATAGTCGGGATGTGTACAACATGTGATTTTAAATCCTGAAGTATAGACTCTATAATTACACATTATTACCTGTAGCTTTGTATATACAGACACAGGAATGCTTATAAACTCCATTTTATGCAATTCCCATTAGAAAAGAATCACACATGATATGTGTATGAGGTAACTCATACACATAATAATACTAATTATTATTAAATATTTATCATGTTATATATTATATTATATTATTATGATATATTATTAAATAATTATTATTACTGGGTATATTCTTGACAAGTACAAACTTCTATTTTTGACTTGGCATCTATGAGAACTGTCAAAATTAAAACTAGGTCAAGTTAGGAAAAATTGGAAGCTGATTGTCATACTAAAAGGACAGATCTTGGACCTACAGACCTCCATCTGGGTGGTAAGAAGCTTTCCTGACAGCAGAGAGCCTAGAGCAGCTAGCTTATAAAGCAGAAAGAGGGAAGTTGTTGTGACTTTTTCTTATGATTGATGTTTCTATATTAACTTGTTTTGCAAACAGTGTTGTTTAAACTGATTTGTGCACCCTCCCCCCTCCCTTGGTTGGTTTAATATAACTAAACAGGGAAGCAAAGCTTAGGTTTCATGTTTATGATTTTAAAAATAGCATGTTTCAAAGAAATCAAGAAGACTTCAGTTTTGGTTTATTGTTATGTAAGGTTGGCCTTAGGTGTATCTAAATTGTGGCCTCCAGTTTTATTTCTCTGTTCACATTTTTACATGTTTGGGGACTGGGTTTTTCCCACACTAGCTTCTGGCCTCAAAACATCTCAGATCTCCTTTCTGTTCTACCATGCAAGTATTTTGTGATGCTGTGTTTCAAAGGCACCTTCAGAGGGCAGCAACCCTGCCCCATATGTTCATGCCAAAGGCTGAGTCCATCAGCATGGGCTGATAGGAGCCTTTATGAAAGCCATTCTTAGACCTGTGACAAGAGCCATAACTTTATCTGGAAGAGGCTTCAAAGGAGTACATATCCTCCAGACCCAACTTAATTGCATCTTCAGCTAAACTGACCTTTAGTGGGATACCTAAGTGCCTGTAAGTACTCTACCTCTCAATTAGGGGAAATTGGAGTCAAAATAAACAATTGTGGTAGATATTCACAACGGAGTTCTACCCAACCAAAGAAGGAATGAAATTATGTTATTTGCAGGAATAGATGGAACTCTAGTGATCATTATGTTACGTGAAATAAGACAGAAACACAAGTATCATGTTTTCTCTCCTATGTGGAATCTAGACCTTGAAGATGAGAAACAGGAATAGGCATGGGTATCAGCAGGAGGGAGCAAAAAGAGAGAGTAGGGGGAGGTGAACACGGTCCAAGTACCATAATACACAGGTATGAAAATAGAGCATTGAAACTTATTAAAATAGTCTTAAGAAGGGAAGAGGAATGGAGGAAGTGGTAGAGGAAGTGACATTGGTAATTTCCATATATGGATATTACATACATTGTATGTGTATATGGAAATACTCCAGTGAAACTCCTTTGTACAACTGACATGCAAATTAAAAAATAGAATAAAAATGTTAACAACTTGTGATTAAAATAGCTTGCTTTTGTAAGTTTGCCAAAAAATCTGCCTACATGAATAAGTTGCCAGATTCATTTTCTTAGTTACACTCCCGTTTTATTGTGTTTAATACTGCTTGACATAAATAGATGTTAGCTGGGGTTGATTTTTATTTTGGGGGTGGTGGCACTGGGCTTTGAACTCAGGGTCTCCCATTTACTAGTTAGGTGCTGACCACTGAGCCACACTTTAAGCTCTTTTTGTTGCTACTTATTATTGGATAGGATCTTATTTCTTGTCTGGGTACATGCCTAGGGCCACATTCTATTTGAGGCTTCCATCATAGCTTGGATGACAAGTGGACACCACTATACCCAGCTCTTGCTAGAGAATGAATCTTGCCAATTTATTTGCTGGGGCTTGCCTCAAACCATGATCCTCCCAATCTCAACCTCCCAAGAATCTAGGATCACAGGCATGAGCCACCTAGCACCTGGCTGGAGATTTTTTCTTTCTTGCTTTCTTTTTATTGTATGTGCTTGTGGAGAAGACATTACAGGTTTGCTTTGAATTTGTTTCTTTTTTTTTTCCATCTAGTATTTCTGTCACTTCTGAGACAGCACAGTGCAGTGTGCTATCTTACTTTTCTTCTAAACTTCTAAACTTCCTTTCCTTCTCTTTTTCTTTCATTTCACAATGTTGACAGAAGAGTCTCAGGGTTATATGTGAGAAGAAACAATGATAGTTGATACTGATTGTTTTGTATTGCTCTATTTGCCTTGGATATCCTGCAGTCTACTAAATGCTAACATCTTTACTAATTGTTCATTTGCTTTTGTAAACCATTGCTCCTTGGGTTGAGAGCCTTATTTATAGAAATGATGAAAGGCCTCATTTCCATCTAGATCAGAGCCATTTCATTGTGGGTATTGGATTTTATCGGTGTTTTTGGTGCTTTTGGTGGCCCTTTACAGAATCTCTAAAGCAGAGACCTGATGTAAGATATGCTGCTTTTCCCCTCCCTGCCGCTGGAAGTAGGGCTTAAACTCAGGGCTTATGCACTGTCCTTGAGGTTTTTTCACTCAATACTAGTGTTCTACAACTTGAGCCACAGCTCCATGTCTGGCTTTTTGGTGGTTAATTGATGACAAGGCTGAATTCAAACCATTATCCTCAGATTTCAACCTCCTGAGTAGTTAGGAGGATAATAAGCATGAACCACCAGCACCCAGCCTGCCTTTCTTAATTAAAAAAAATTTTTATGAAGAGGAACAAAACAGTCCTGCTTGTTATATGTGTATTGGGCTTTGTATTTACCAAGTATTTACCATTATAATGTAATACCTCATAGAAGCCGTTCAAGTGAAGGAAACTGATGGTGCTCCTGGGGAGTATTAATACTTACTAATAAGCATGTGGGATGTGAGTCTACATTTCAATAGCATCTGCGTGATGATTTATCATTTACAAAACACTCTGACAAACATATCCACTCAAGGACAGGAAACTACTTAGTACCTCTGCTCCTTTGGGGGTAAATAAATATTAAATTGGGCTTCATAGCAGCAGGGTTGCTTCTTCTGTTAAATTAAATCTTTTACTTAAAAACTTGGACACCATAATTAAAAAAAAAAACTTGGACACCAGCAGACTCATAGTTTTCACTGAGGATCACTGATTGGGAATTGGGAAGGATGAGATGGTTCTGCCATTACAAGCTATCTTATCAGCTCTTTCTGAGTTGTCCCTGGAGGTGTCATGGTTTCTTATAGCTGGGAGCACAAAACTTAAAGGAAAACCTTCCTCTGAAACTGTCATTTCTCTGCCTGGATTTCCCACCCAAGTTTCTTACCTTCCTTGTTTGTATTTTTCAAGGCATTGGTAAGTGTCCATTCGCTACAGATACCAGTGAGTGCTGGATGCATCAGAAAGTCTGCTAAAGGCCTATGCCTATTCCAGTCTCACTTATACCCACAGGCATCATTTCTGAACCCAATTACATTATGGTAGCTCAATCTTCCTGTGTACTAACATATCTTTGCTCAGCAATTTCTCTTGTATGTCATTATGATTTGATAGAGATTGAAAGCACAATCATATGCCAGATTTACTCTCATTCTTCAGCCTCCCTTAATAGGTTTTCCTGATTCTGCAACTGAGCTGTTTCTTCTTGACACCTGCCCTATATTCAGAAGCCAATTCAATCTGTGTGTCATGGAATCAGTGGTGATAGTAATGAAGAAATGAAGCGAGAAATGTTTTAAAGTATACTCCTCAGAGCTGTATATTATCTGCTTTACACTTCAAAGAACTAAGGAAACCTGATCTGATGGTCAAGTTCAAGAAACACCTTAACTTATACTTATGGTTAGTTTTAAAACAAAATGTTTCTCATATCCATTTTCACTTTCTTCCTTTTGGTAATAGAGCTATTTGAGTTTTTGTTTTTTTTTTTTTTTGGGTCCGGTTGTGGGGCCTGAACTCTGGGCTGGGCGCTGTCCCTCACTCTTCAGCTCAAGGCTAGTGCTCTACCACTTGAGCCACAGCGCCACTTCCGGCTTTTTTTTTCTTTGCTTATGTGGTGCTGAGGAATCGAACCCAGGGCCTCATGCATGCAAGGCAAGCGCTCTACCACTGACCACCTTCCCAGCCCCTAGAGCTATTTGAGTTTTAACTAAGCATGTATCCTCTAGTTCCAAGTTACAGTTCCTAGCCTCCCTTGCAGCATTGTATAGCCATGTGACTCAGTTTGAGCCAATGGGATGTGAATAGATATTTCTACTTAAAGTTTGTAGTTAAAGAGGTTTGTCCCAGATTATTTCTTTCATTTTTCTCTCCACCTGGGAAAAGGCAAAAGATTAGAGCAGCCTTGCAAACCCTACCCCTTTTACTCCATACCACACACCAATAGAATGGACTACTTAGTCTGTTCTTTAACTTGTATGGCAGGTTATCAAAATATTAAAACTAAGCCAGGCACTAGTGGCTCACGCCTGTAATCCTAGTGACTCAGTGGGCTGAGATCTGAGGATAGTGGTTCAAAGTCACTCAGGCAGGAATGTCTGTACCACTCTTCTCTCCAATTAACCACCAGAAAACTGGAAATAGAACTGTTGCTCAAAGCAGTAGAATGCTGTCTTGAGCAAAAGAGCTCAGGGACAGAGCCCAGACCCTGAGTTCAAGCCTCACAACTGATAAAAAAATTTAAAAGTATACACCTTTTATTGTTAAGACAATAGTGCTGTATATATGAAGATATGAAAGAGGCTATGAAAATAGAAATAGAAATCGGGTGCTGGTGGCTCACACCTGTAATCCTAGCTACTCAGAAGGCTGAGATCTGAGGATCATGATTCAAAGCCAACCTCGGCACCAAAGACTGGGAAACTCTTATCTCTGATAAACCACCAGAAAACTGGAAGTGGAGCTGTGGTTCAGGTGGTAGAACGCTAGCCTTGAGCTGAAGAGCTGAGGGACAGAGCCCAGGCCCAGAGTTCAAACCCCACGACCAACCAAAAAAAAAAAAAGTTTTCTACAGACTTATGTATAAAACACTTAGTTCCCGGGTGGTGGCACTTAGAGGAGGTTCTGGGAACTTTAGGGGGTGTGGCCTCCACAAGGAAGTTACTCACTGGAGATATGTGACTATGAAGGTTATATGTGGTGCCCAGTTCTTTTAGCACTCCTTTAGACTGCTTCTTGTTGGGAGTGAGGTGAATGACCTTCTTTGCTATAAACTTCTACCACCACAATGCATTGCCCAAGATTTGGGGCCACCTGACCATGGACTGAACCCTTTGAAACCATGAGTAAAAAATACATCTTTAGCCACAGAAGTTTCTGTCAAGTATTTTGTCACAGCAATATACAAGTGACTAGTACATGGGGTTATGATGCTTAGTGATTATAACTGGTCCTTCACTTTCATTCTCTCCTTTCCCCAATCCATTCTCAATGGATAGCAAACAAGATCAGTCTGTTGCTTAAAATCTGCCACAATACACACCGTGAGGTTATATTGGAATTTGTTTTGGCAGAAAACCACACACTTAGTGTCTAATAACTAGCTAAACATTAAAGCTTTGGTTACCCCATCTCCTAAGAATTCTTGAGGGAGGTGTTTCCTGGGTTAAACAGCTCAATAATGTCAAGATTCAATACCCTTGCTTCATGTTTCTAACGTTTATAAAATGGCTGCAATAGTTCCACCTCAAATTGTTTCATCTATTCAAACTTAGGAAGGGGAAATAAGATCTTTCTTCTTTTTTTTTTATAGGACCAGGAAGGAAAATCTTTCCCAGAAATCCTGGCAGACTTTGTTTAGGCCCTTTTGACCAAATGTAGATCACTGTTTATGCCATGGTTGTAAGTTGGCTGAGGAAGGGAAAACTTGACTGCGACATGTTAGGAAAACGGAGGAGAACGGAAAAGGAATAGGCCGGACTGGATCATCAACAGGCGAGGATTGTTTATTGAGGAACAGCGAGGGGCACAGACCTTCCCACCAGTTTGGAGTTTATGCCTTAAGTTGGGACGGGAGCTGGGTTTCACAGGAGGTCAGAGCAAGGAGGCAGAGGTTAATGAAAAAGCCACTAGGTCAAGGAAGGCAGGGGCCTTTCACTTGAACCCACAATGGGATGTTTACAGCTGGGCTTGGGTGGATTGTTCTGCCTTCACTTCAAAGGAGTTCACACATACCTGGGATTTTGCCTGGAGTCTGTATGGGCCTGGGACAATGTAGGTGTGTATGGGGTCAATCCTTCATATCACATAGTGAAGCATACATGGCTTAGGGCAGAAGCTGAGTGTACCAAGAGTCTCACTTACTTCCCCAAAACAAATATGACTGTAAGTCCTAAATATAAAATATTCCCTGTAGTCATCAGGCTCATTACAGTTGTGTGGTGATGATTTTTAAAAAAATCAGTGCACAACTGACCAAAAATTTAAATAGTGAAATAAGTAGATAAATTTGATTTTGTTAGAAATATGTTCTAATGCTTCTGGAACATGTTCAGTGAAGAATTTATTGTTGGAATGGAATGGGGTAAGAAACATTTGCATTCTAATTTTCCTATCTGTGGGCATAAATGTTGTTGATCAGGAGAACAAGCCAATGGGAATGACAGATATTCTCTAATAGCAAGGCTGACCAGTTCCTTGGACTCCTTTCAGCAGGTGCATGTGGTAGCTGATACTAAGCATTAGTCTATGGTATGCAGCAAGTAGGAGGCACGCTAGTCTCTTGTAAAGAGAGAGCCTTTTCAGACCAAGAGATTTTCAGTGGTTTAGCAAGAGGATAGAGGAAAGTTTAGGGCTGAAAATGGATACCTTTGACTTCATCCATATCTAGCATTTTCTTCTTTCCCTCTTTCTTCTTCTTCTTCAGCTTCCTCTCTTCTTCCTCTTCAGCTTCCTCTCTTCTCTTCCTCTTTAAGTAAATGAAGTAACATGAAAGCCTTTTGTTTGTTATAAAGTATATGACAAAGTGTTACTGATAAAAATCAAATTCCCTATTATGTATTTCTATTTTTTTTCTTTCAAAATCCTAAGTGTAGCCCACAGAGTAGAATGAAGTCCTGAAAATTGACTGCCCTCAGGCAAGCCAAGCTGGCTAACACTCCTTTCTTCCATGACATATGAAGAAAGGTTGGAGGAATGAGTGGGTGATCACATTTTGAGGAGGATTAAATTGGGGCAGATTCATGGAAGAGGGAGCCACTGAGCCCTGGCTGGATGTCTTCTCCTCTAATGCAAAGCCACCAACTAGGGACAGCCATGCCACAGAGTACCTGCCCAGTAGGTGAAGGCGCTACCTGGGCTATGGCCCCTGACAGCAGAGCATGGGGACTATCGATTGCTGATAATGGCCAATGAAAGAGGGAAATCAACTTCATCTTACCACATGTGACTGATGGATATGGACAAAGTTTTGGCCTTCTGGTCTACCTCCTTGCCTAACACTAGAGTAGCAGGCTCAGGGAAGGGATGGGAGAAGGGACCACGCACCCCCATCTGTTCCATGCAATGCTTTCCTGCTCTTCCCAGACTTCTAGAGCTGATTGTGTCCATCTCTTTCTAACTGTGTATTGAGTGACAGACATCATCTTGGCTGCTGGAGATCCACCATAGTGGGTTTATTTAACCACTAGAATCAGCAGAAGCACAAACCAGGGTTACTCTGTAATCTAAAGCAAAGGGTTTTTCTGTGGGGTGCATGAAAGTCAGTCTGCACAACCAGGTAAAAGGAATGAAGGAAGTTCTATTATTTGTAGGAAGTTAAGGATTATACTGGAAATAACTCTCAAAGCAGAACATTCCTGAACAAAGAAAGCAAGGGACTTTTTACTGGGGAAACATATATTTTCCATATAAGAAAGACATATATATTATAAAGGGGCATACTCCTGAGCATAAAACCATGCAGCACATTAAAAAGAATGGTAGAGGCAAATGCTTCTGGGGAAGAATTTAGTGTTATGGTGAGTGAAGTTAATTCTACGTCACCCTAAAAGGGTGTCAGAATAATGAAGGATTGCAGTAGCTAGGATTACAGGCGTGAGCCACTGGCACCCGGCACTGGCCTGATCTTATTCTATATTGGACCTAAGGGAAGGAACACCAGGGCCTGGGGACTGCACCGTCCCTATATGGCTGATGCCTGTGTGTCCCTGGATTAGTGCTGGGGCTGCTGCCACCCTCCCTAAGTAGTCCTTCATGTGCTACAGTGTGTTTGTGCCCAAGGGCCTCTTCTTGTTCACCTCAAGCAACTTTGTCTTTCTGATGTGTGTGGGCCCAGGGGTGGATGCCATTCGAGATGCCCCCATACTGAGGTAAGTTTTTTCTTACTGCCATGTAGTGAAAACTGAATCCCAGGTGAGGGGTTGTGCATATTTATATACACATTCACATGAATGCACATACATGGTCCCATATTGGCCTGGTCATGTGCTATATGGGACCCAAGAGAAGGAAGGCCAAGGCTTGGAGACAGACCTGTCTCTACCTAGCTGTGGCCTGTGTAGCTGGGACTGGTAGGCCTGGAACTAGGGATGCTGCTGGAACTAGGGTGCTTCTGTTGCTGCTGCAGCAACAGCTGATTCCTCTGGAGAGTCTTATCTGAAACAAAAGCAAACTAACAATATAACAACAAAACAACTTTGCAAGATCATACTCCCAACATAGGTGACAGCCCTTTAAGCACCTGTCTGGCAGCTACACTCTTATCTGGCACATCCGCACGGAGACACATTAGGATAGTCAGCACCTGCCAGTAGCTTACTGACTTTAGGCCCCTGTGACCACATACCAAACATGAGTGTGGGGGGCAGGGATGTGATTCAAAGTAGGTTATTTAAAAGTAGGTAAAAGCTCACTAACTGAAAAGAGACCATTTTAATAGAAGATGATTTGTAAAAACAATATGGAAAGGATAGAAAATATCTCTGGGGTGTCTACAACCCAGTAGAAAAGTTGATTTTGACAAAATATGATATATTTCAATAAAAATCTGTTTAGTAATCTGATTCCTCTCTCTCTCTCTCTCTCTCCACTTACTTTTGTATATACATATAGGTACTTTAAAAGGGTCTTCTGGGGGTTAAATCAAGGCCTTGTACTGAAATAAAGATGCTGAATCTATAAAACAACAACAACAAAAGAAGATGCTGAGTCTAAGCAGCACCATCTTGACCTCGTGGTGAATGATAGGCAATTGGGTTTAACTGATGCCATCTTGTCTTCATTGTAGAGGTAGGGAAGTTCCATCCCCGGTGTTGAGGGTGCCTGAATTCCTAGCTGCAGGGGGAGAGACTTGAACGATAGGTTACTGAATCTGTCAGTCCTGTGCTTGGAACTAGAGAGGCTGGTTTCCTGTGAGCCTGCCCCCTGACATTGAGCCTATTTAGGCCTGGACCAACTTAGGTGCCATTTTGCCAGGCCTCCTGTTCTCATGTTTCCTGTCTTCTGACTCTCCTTTGGTCACCATGGTATCCCACTTCAGCCCTCCATTGGTGTGGATCTGGTTTGTTGGTGTTGTTTCTCTGCTCTTTCTTTTCTTCCCTGCTCTCATGGCTCAGTTTTCTGACAGTTTTAAGTGTGTTTGAGAGGCTGCAGTTCTTTGTGACAGGAGTGCATCTGCAGTCACCGGCTTTCTAACAAAGACTCCCGATTCTGCCTCTCAAAATAGCTTCTCTTTTTCTCATGACTGAGTTCCCTTACAACAGTACATGCCAAATATTTTGTAGAGGCATGCAACAAAATTAAAGATGTAGAAAAGAGCCCATTGTAGCAGAGATCTGCTGAATAGGGTTTGGGGATCTGAGTTTCCCCTCTACCCCCAACACGATCCAGTTAACTTTTAGCTCCTTTCTCCTCTTTGACTTGTGGCACTGCAACCTCTTGACCACAGAGCAGCACTGCTAGGTCCTGTCTCTGGGTTACTGGCTGGCTGGGATTGTAGGTCAGGGGTGTGGGCCAACGGCTTCCACTCTTCTGGAGGTTCAGGGGTAAGGCCAGCTTCAGTCTTGGCCAGGCTCTAGAAGCAGATTCTGCAGAAGCATCAGGATCACCCTCCCTTTGGTACTTGGGCTGTTTCTAAGGATGAGCAGCTGTGCAGAGAATTAGTTCTTTTGCAGAACAGAATCCTTCAATGAGACTAATTGTTTTTATAATAGGACTTTCACAGGAAGGGGAAAAAACCACTCTCATAAAAGCAAATGGATTCTCTCTGTGCTCAGAATGCACATCTTCTGCCCAGCAGGTACCAAAATGCAGATGGTGTTTTCACATTCCCAGCTGGGTATTTAATGAGGAAGGAGGGGGTCAGTCCTTTTCTCCCCTGCCACCAGCACTGCCAGTGGGGATTGCCTTTTTTCTTCCAGCTTCCTTTTGGGAGGAGGTGATCTCAACTGTAAAGAAAAAGTAAAAAAGGCTGGGAAGGTGGCCCAGTGGTAGAGTGCTTGCCTTGCATGCATGAGACCATGGGTTCGATTCCTCAGCACCACATAAGCAAAAAGAAAAAAGCTGGCAGTGGTGCTGTGGCTCAAGTGGTAGAGCGCTAGCCTTGAGCTGAAGAGCTGAGGGACAGCACCCAGGCCCAGAGTTCAGGCCCCACGACTGGACCACCCCCTCCAAAAAAAAAAAAAAAAGAAAAGGTAAAAGATTTTAAGATTTAGGTGGAACTTAAATCAAGAATAAATATTGAAAAGGGACCTGTACAACTATCCCCCTAGAATGACAATCCTTAGGACCCAAGCCTACTGCCCACACATGCTAATTCCAAATGACCTTAAGTCATGACGAAGGTTTCTACAATAGTTAGGACTAAGTTAGACTGAAACTGAAGAACGTAAAAAAATAATTATATATATGTGTATGTATATATATGTGTGTATATATATATATGTGTGTGTGTGTGTGTGTGTATGACAGCACCTACCTAACAGCCATTTTTGCTTCTGTATGAATTGCTTTGTGCTAGATGATTGTATGGTTTTTGTATGATTTTAACTGTGACTGGTTTTAGTTATTCAGTAGTGGAATGTCAGCCTGGGAGCCTAGAGTTGCTTAGTAAAAGACTTCAAAGGGTTTACAGCCCTGACCAAGGGGGCAAAGTCCTCAGAATTATCCCCCACAGCTGCAAGGCCCCTCCCGGAGGCTGAGGCAGTAAGGCCCTAGGGAAGAAATATAATGTTTTAAGAAACCTAAGCAACTCCATTTTTGTTTAACACTCCATCTCAGTTCTGCGACTTGACTTGTGATCCACTTTAGCCCCAGTGCTAGGAATTTATGACAGAAAGCCATGCACAATTCTTGGAGCCATAGATGGCGTTTGCTTAAGGCAGGTGTTAGCCACCAAGTGGTGTTGCACCCCAGCCACCTAGGACTAAGAGTTTCTAACCAACCCGTTCTTCAGAGCCCGGGGCGAGACATGTCATGCATTTCTGTTGGTCCAGGTGTGACTCGTAACCTTTTTCGGTCAAGCTATGGACCAAGGACATTTTTCTGTAAAGGTCAACCAATCATTATTTGCCCAGTTTAGCTTGCTTTAAATGTAAATGTTAACCAATCATGTAATTTCTTATGTAAAAGTTCCTTAAAGTTGTTTGTTCAATACTATAAAAACTGCACTGATTCTATGCTCAGGGCCTCTTAGCGTCACCGGTTACCGTGTGCGCGGAGGACCAAGCTCGAGCTTGCAATATAAACCGGCTCTTTGTTGCTTACATTGATCGTGGTCTCTGGTGGTCTTCTGGGGGTCCCCAAATTTCGGTATAACAAAACAGCGAGCAGTCCAAAAAGGGATCTTTTTCATGTAATTAAAAAGTCTGATGCTTGCAGTCCAGGACTGATATGGCTATTCAAGGGGACTCCCTGGCTTCTCCATCCTCCTTCCTTAGCACAGATGGCCTCTGCCACAGATGCCGAAAGGGCTTCTCCTCCGGGCAGTACAGGCAGGCATGAGAGCAACAGGCAAAGTGTAAAAGTAACGCAGTTATCTCCTAAGTATTTACCAAATGAAGCAAAAACACACACAAAAAACTCCTACCCTCAGACATTGATATTACCTTTCTTCATAATTCTCCAAAACCTGGAAACATTCAGCTCTTTCAAGAGATAAAAGTATAATCTGTGGTATATCCAGACAATAGAATATTATTCAGCACTAAAAAGAAATGAGCTATGGAGTCATAAAAAGAAGATAAGAAGGAATCTTTTTCTTTGTGTGTGTTTGGGGGTCCGGTCATGGGGCCTGAACTCTGGGCCTGGGCGCTGTCCCTCAGCTCTTCAGCTCAAGGCTAGTGCTCTACCTCTTGAGCCACAGCGCCACTTCCGGCTTTTTTCTTTTTGCTTATGTGATGCTGAGGAATCGAACCCAGGGCCTCATGCATGCAAGGCAAGCACTCTACCACTGAACCACCTTCCCAGCCGATAAAAAGGAATCTTAAATGCTTATTATTAAGAGAATGAACCTAATCTGGAAAGGCTATCTCCTTTATGATTCCAACTATATGGCATTCTGGAAAAGACAAAACTAAGGACACTGTGGTGGTAAGGGGTTGGAGGAGGGAAGGAAAAGACAAAACTAAGGACACTGTGGTGGTAAGGGGTTGAAGGAGGAGCCCTGAAGCATTTAAAGGCAGAGACTTTTCTACAGGTTACTACAGGGGTGGACATGCCATCACACCACTGAGGGTGAACCCTGGAGTAAACTATGGACTCTGGGTGCTAATGATGTAGTGATGTATGTTGATTGATTGGAACAATTACCACTCTGATGGAGGTGTTGATAATTGTGAGTCCATGCATAGACTGCTCTAAAAGAATATTTGTAAAGCATTTAGCACAATGTCATTGTCACTCAGTGAAGGAAAGAGTAGATGTCTAGTGTATCTGCCCCCTCTTTGACCCTTAAGATGAAATGTTGGAAATGGCTGGAGCTCAAAGCTCCCCATTCTATCTCCTGTAGAGAAGTCCTGTTCCCATGGAACATTGGAATCTTTCAGAAGTCAGCAGTCTCTCAAGTAGACAAGATGTCCTTTCTGTACTGGACATTGGCTTCTTCATTGGCTTTACTTAGGCTGATGCTATGGGTCCTAAAGATGGTAGTTGGGAGAGATGAGGAGTGGAAAGTATAAACATTAGTCTCACAGATGACCTCAGAAAGGAACCTGTAAGGTTTTAGGTGAGGAAAGAACACACAGGAGGAGGTAAAGGTGAAGAAAGAAAAGTTTATTGGGGTAGGCTCCCAGGTGAACTCCCTGGTCAAGATCAGAGAGGCCACCCACAGTTTGGTTGTAACAGGGTTTATATGGCCGGGGTCAGCAGGAACTTTTAGCACATAACTTGTTTTGCAAGTTTGAGCAGTTTCAGGCTAGTGCCCCTGAAGAATGACTGGGATAGGTGGTGTATAAGGAAATGGCTCTTCTCGGCTGCCTCTGCCCTCCAGTAGCCTGACAGAAACATTCTTGCCTATACCATTTCATTCCATATAATAGAAGAACAATCTCTATTCACTCATATCTCTTTGTTCCTTCATCAGACACTTTTCCTGAGTGTTTACATCTCATCCTGGCCTCCCTATGCATTTGGTCCATATATCCTCTTGGTAATTTCTGGTTCAGCTGTTTGGAAGATGTTGATTTATAATGATTTGCTGGGGAGATGTGGTGGTAGGGGAATGAACTGCCAAGTGCAATGGAAGACCTTTGCAATTCAGCAGAATAGTCTTAACTGTGGTGCTATCTGTGTTGTCTAGAGGGACTCACAGACAGTGTAATTAAGTGAACAGACATAAATCCAGACAGGCAGGGCAGTGGCTTTGAAGACCCCATGTTGATTATAGAAAATGAAATACATTGATTTCCCATAGCTTAGCAAACTCTGGAGACTTCGGGAAAGTCTGTGACACTCTTTTTTTTTTGTTGTTGTTGTTGTTGAACTCGGGGCTTGAACTCAGGGCCTGGGCACTATCGTTGAATTCTTTTGCTCAAGGCTAGCACTCTACCATTTGAGCCACAGTGCCACTTCCAGCTTTTTCTATGATTGACTCATTGTCTCATGGTCTTCTTGCCCAGGTTTGCTTTGAACCATGATCCTCAGATCTCAGCCTCCTGAGTGGCTAGGCTTACAGGTGTGAGCCACTGGCACCCAGCATGTGACACTCTTGGACCTGTGCAAATGGTCTCCATTTCAGGATGAAGACCATGTAAAGATTAGGGGTGCCTCCTTGTCTGCATGCATCTCATTGTCTTGCTTGTTCTTTTTTTTTTTGTCAGTCATGGGGCCTGAACTCTGGGCCTGGCGCTGTCCCTCAGCTCTTCAGCAAGGCTAGCGCCCTACCACTTGAGCCACAGTGCCACTTGCAGCTTTTTCTGCTTATGTGGTGCTGAGGAATCAAACCCAGAGTCTCATACATGCAAGGCAAGCACCCTACCCCTGAGCCACCTTCCCAGCCCAGTTTTGACTTTTGTTGTTGTTGTTGTTGTTGTTTTGTCGGTTGTGGGACCTGAACTCTGGGCCTGGGCGCTGTCCCTCAGCTCTTCAGCTCAAGGCTAGTGCTCTACCACTTGAGCCACAGTGCCACTTCTGGCTTTTTTCTGCTTATGTGGTGCTAAGGAATTGAACCCAGGGCCTCATGCATGCGAGACAAGCACTCTACCACTGAGCCACCTTCCCAGAACACTTGCTTATTCTTTTGATAGACTCACCCCATCCTTCTACGCTTCTACTACATCCCTACCTTTTACTTCTCCTTAATTCCAAGTGAATCCTACAAGTTCCCACATAGTGTACTTAATATTTTGTTTTGAGAATTTAAGATATGCTTTGACCTAGTTGAAATGTCACAAGTCTGATTTTTATATACTGTCTGGTCTTGGCTGCTTTCTTATTCCTTTCCACATCTGACCGTTCTTATTTACAGCAAAAGTTTTTTTGTTTTTTTTTTTAAAGATTTGTCCTTCATGTACCCCTGGAAAAGGTGAAGTTATAAATCTCTTCTTTAAGTCTAAGAGGATGAGGAGTATAAGGGGTGTTACTTTAAACACCCCTTTATACTATACTATACTTTAATAGTGTGGGGTCAAGACCACACAGAAATGCTGAGGTACCCCACGCAGCCCTCACTGCCTGCCTCCTCACCAAGTGCACTGAGTGAGGAGTAGAGACAGATGTGTTCTCTGGAGCCTCTGTGGGAGTTTTCAATTTCTTCCATCCTTCGTGTTGTCCTTTTGACCTTCTGTCTCTGTCCTTTGTCCTAGGCCAAACATTGAGTTGGTGGAAGAATTTGTCTCTTGGCTGGGGTAAAGAACAAGGAGTGTTGTTACCCCCAACTAGAAAGGTGAGGATTTCCCCGACTCCTGTCAAAGTGTTCCTGGTTATCACACCATGGGTGTAATAACAAGGATACTTGCAATGGGACAGTATGGTCCACTGAGTGACCATGGATGAGCCTGAAATTTAATGTGTTTGTCCTCCATAAAAGCCTGTCAGGCCAGGCGCTTGTGGCTCATGCCTGTCATCCTAGCTACTCAGGAGGCTCAGATCAAGAGGATCATGGTTTTCAGCTAGTTAAAACAGAAAAGTTTGTGAGACTCCATTTCTAATTAACCAGCAAAATCATAAACTGGAGTCTTGGCTCAAATGGTAGAACATGAGATGTGAGCAAGAAAGCTGAGCAATAGGACCCTGAGTCTCCAGTACACACACACACACACACACACACACACACACACACACACACACACACACACACACACACACACACACAGAGATCTTTCATAGGTCATACATGAATATTCATGACTACCTTCCAAAGGCAGAGTCAGACTCTTAAGCTAGGCAAACTCCTGCTTCCATAAATTTCCTAACATAAGTAGAAATTTCCGATTAAAAAATTAGTCTTAGCTGGGTGCTGTGGCTCACGCCTGTAATCCTAATTACTCAGGAGGCTGAGATCTGAGGATCGCAGTTCAAAGCCAGCCCAGGCAGGAAAGTCTGTGAGACTCTTATCTCCAAAAAACCATTCAGAAAATTGGAAGTGGCCCTGTGGCTCAAGTGGTAAAGCACTTGTCTTGAGCTGAAGAACTAAGGGACAGTGCCCAGGCCCAGAGTTCAAGCCCTAAGACCAAAAAAAAAAAAAAAAAAAGTCATCCTATATGGTCATATGTCCATAGCTATTGAGCTATTTTGCTCATCTGCTAAGATTATCCTAGATGTCTACTATTTATTGAAATAAGGGAAACCATAGCACCTATGTTTCTTTGGGTCTGGCTTACTTCACTTAATATGATTTTTTCCAAGTCTTTCCGACCATATAAGATGATGCTAAGTGAAATGAACTCTAAGACATGGACGCAAGAGGTCTTTCTCTCTCTCTTTCTTTTTCTTTCTTCCTTTCTTTCTTTCTTCCTTTCTTCTTTCCTTCCCTCCCTCCCTCCCTGCCTCCCTCTCTTCTTTCTTTCTTGCTTTCTTTCTTTCTTTCTCTTTCTTTCTCCCCCCCCCCTTTTCTTTCTTTCTGTCTTGTCAGTTGTGGGGCTTCAACTCTGGGCCTGGGCGCTATCCCTCAGCTCAAGGCAAGCGCTCTACCACTTGAGCCACTTCCAGTTTTCTGGTGGTTCATTAGAGATAAGAGTCTCATGGACTTTTCTGCCCTAGCTGGCTTTGACCCACAATCCTCAGATCTCAGCCTCCTGAGTAGCTAGGATGACAGGTGTGGGCCACTGGTACCCGGCTATTGTTGTTGATTTTAATGTACTACGAGATTTCTTGTCTCTTTTGTATGTTGTTCCCCCTATGGTATATCCCTTGTTGTCACTGTATTTGATTTTGGTACCTGGTATTGTACATATGTTTATTTGAATTAGGGAAAGGAAGGGAAACAAGGGAGAACCAATGCAATAGCAATATTCACAAGACAATATGTTGAAAATAAGCTGTACAACTTGGGGGAGGGTACTGGGAGGGAAAATGGGAAAAAAATGAGGGAAGGGGTAACAAGTTTGACAAGAAATGTACTTATTATCTTCCTTATGTAACGTAAACCCTCTGTACATCCCTTGACAATAAAAAAAATTAGTTTTAGCTGGTTGCCAGTGGCTCATACCTGTAAGCTACTTAGGAGGCTGAGATCTGAGGATCGCGGTTCAAAGCCAGCCCAGGCAGGAAAGTCCGTAAGACTCTTAACTCCAATAAACCACCAGAAAATGGGAAGTGGCACTATGGCTCAAGTGGTAGAGCACTGGTCTTATGCTGAAGAGCTGAGGGCCATAGCTTAAGCTCCATGACCAAAAAAAATATTAGTTTAAGTAGTAACCATAAATATGATATATGATCTATACATAGTTTTTCTTTTTTCTTTTTCTATAGGATTTGCTTAGAACTTTTGAAACCTGAATTCAATCCTACATAAATACAGGCTACTTCTACCAAATTTTCACTACCAGATTCATTTCAGTGTGACTCTGAGAACAACAGGGTTGTGGATTTTGCACATAATTACATATGTGAGAAAACAAATGCACTTAGTATTTTGCTAGAATAATAATAAATAATAAAATAAGTCATTTCTGGATATGCTTGTGTTATTATTCTTGTTTTTGGAGATGTTGTGGTTTAATGCATTTATTAGAAACTTCTTCCTTGTTGTAACAATATTGAGAAGTGGGAACTTTAAGAGGTACTTAGTTGAGATACCACCTCACCCCAGTTAGAATGGCTATAATCAAGAACTCTAATAACAACAGATGCTGGAGGAGATGTGGACAGAAGGGAATCTTACTGCATTGTTGGTAGGAGTGTAAACTTGTTCAACCACTTTGGAAAGTAGTATGGAGGTTCCTCAAAAGACTACACATAGAGCTTCCCTATGACCCAGCAATCCCACTTTTGGGCATTTACCCAAACGTTCACAAACAAGACCACACTAAAGTTACCAGCACAACTATGTTTATTGCAGCATTATTTACCATAGCTAAGATATGGAACCAACCCAGATGCCCCTCACTAGATGAAAGGATCAAGAAAATGTGGTATATATACACAATGGAATTCTATGCCTCCATCAGAAAGAATGACACTGCCCCATTTGTTAGGAAATGGAAAGATTTGGAAAAAATTATAGTAAGTGAAGTAAGCCAGGCCCAAAGAAACATAGGTCTCATGGTTTCCCTTATGTGCAATAACTAGTATATGTCTGAGTCAAGTAGAAAAGGTCAGATAAGTTGATGTTAGGGAAATGAACCCTAAGATATGTATTCAAATTTTTTTTTTCTTTCATGCGATTGTTTCTAACACATTTATAAGATTATTTCTTTGTTGCTTTGTATGTCCCTCCCCCACAGTATAACCCCTGCTTTCACTGTATTTGATGTTGGTATAATTTGTGGAGGGGAAGGGAAAAAACAAATTGTTTAAATAGAGATACAGGTGGTCCCATTGTAACAAAGAGACATACAAGTCGTTATGTTGAAAATGAACTTTACAACTTTGGTAGGGAGGTGGGAGGAGGGTTGGGAGGGACGGGGGAGGATGGGATGGGAAAGGGAAACAAAGGAGGAGGCTATAATGCTTGATAAGAAATGTACTCATTATCTTGCCCATGTAATTGTAACCCCTCTGTACAGTATTTTCACAATAAAAAAAAAAGAGGTACTTAGGCACTAATTACTCAGCTTGTAATACTAGTTACTCAGGAGATGAGATTTGAGGATCAAGGTGTGAAGTCAACTGGGGCAGAAAAGTCTATGAGACTCTTATCTCCAATTAACTAAACAAAAGTTGAAAATGGAGCTGTAGATCAAGTGGTAGAAAGCCAGCCTTGAGTGAAAAAGGCAAGGGAGAATGTTAGGCCCTGAGTTCAAGCACACACACACACACACATACCAAAAAAAATGTGCTTAGGCCATGAGGGTTTTACCCTCATAAATGGATTAATGCCCTCACTATGGGAATGGGTATCTGCTCATCAGCGTGAGCTTGCTATAAAAGCACACATTGAGCTTCCTGTATTTTTTTCTCTCTTCATTTCCATCTTGGGATGATACAGCAAGCCAGCCTTTGATCTTTAACTTCCCAGACTCTAGAACTATGAACTGATAAATGTCTGTTCATTATAAATTTCTTAGTTTTTGATGTTGTATTACAGCAACACAAAATCGAGTAAGACAAAAGAGTTTGACGGGAAAGGTTTCTGTTTCAAAGGACTTTTACATTTTATTCTGCTCTAAGAATAAAGTGCTTATTTTGCTCACAACACACTTTATTCTTCCTTCTAGATATCTGTGGGTCCTTTGAATTTGTTTATCGTATCATAAATTCCTTAGCATAATTTGGGTTATACATAACTTCACATGTTATAAAGCAGACTACTATACTATTGACTAGTTACATGATTTTAGGAATCTCCCATTTTCTCTCTCATTATTATATAAAAATAGCCATAAGATTAAATGAGATCATGCATATAAAGTGTTTAGGATAGGTCATGGGCTTGGCACATTGAGTTCTTAATAAATATCAGCCATTTATTTTAGCACTAACCTGGAATGTCCTTTCCTTTTCTCTTTTCTTTCTTTCTTTCTTTTTTTTTTTTTTTTTTGTTGGTCATGGGGCCTGAACTCGGGGCCTGAGTGCTGTCCCTAACCTCTTCAGTTCAAGGCTAGCATTCTACACTTGAACCACAGTGCCACTTCAGCTTTTTTCTGCTTATGTGTGCTGAGGAATCGAACCCAGGGCTTCATGCATGTGAGACAAGCACTCTACCACTGAGCCACCTTCCCAGCCCATGGAATGTCCTTTCCTGTAAGTCCATTAAGGCGGAGTAGTTTCTTAGCTGACCAAGGGTGCAGAGGTAAATGAAAGCTAGATATAATCAACAATAGCCCATAACAGCAAAGTAAGAACAAAAAGCTGGAATAATTTCAACTGGCAAAATAATGCTTTAACTTCTATGACCAATAATGGGCAGTTTACAGAAGGCTCTGATATATTCTCAAGCATACATTCAATATCATGTTTATAGTATTTGTGTGTGTGTGTGTGTGTGTGTGTGTGTGTGTGTGTTGCAGTCCTTTTATGACCCAGGTCAACATCCAAAGCAGGTTTGCTCAATATCTATTTATAATCACATAGAGGCTATTTTTTTCAATCACTGGAGATTTTTTTTTAAACAAAGTAAGATCTGAACCTAGCATCACCCCTTCAAGTTTTGCATTTTTCCTAGTTTCATCAAAATTCCTCTGTCTCAAAGAATGTACATCCAGGGTGTCAGATTGAAAAATCATATATGAACTTACAAATTGTGCTCAATAGCACAAAGGAAAATAAAAACCTGCAGGGCAAACTGGATAATGAGAGGAATGGGGTGGAGCAGCATAGATGGGCAGATACACAGATGCAGACAAAGAAAGGATGGTGTTTCAACTGAGACCAACAGAAGAAGATGATGTGGGAATAAAATGCAAGAAAAGAGCAGCACTGGCAGAGGGAATTTCTTGTGCAAAAATCTTGCTGAGCACTTGTTAGATTGAAACTGAGAGTTTGAGTCTGGCCAGTGCCATCTTGGCCACATGATGGATGGTAGGATCTAGCATCTTGTCTTCATGTTGGGAGAAGGTGAAGCCCCCCAGGTGATGGGTGTGTCTGAATCCCTGGAGGCAGTGGGCAGGCACTTGGCTGATAGGTTACTAAACCTGTCAGTCCAGTGCCTGGGACTGGGAGTTTCTTGTGACCTGACCCTATTTAGGCCTGGACCAGTTCAGGAGCCATTATGCCATGTCACATGTCTCCAGTGTTTCTGTCCTGTCTCCTGTGTCCTGGCTCTTCTACAGTCACCAGGGACTATTGGAGCTGAATTGGTTTGTTGGTATTGTTTTTGTTCTTTCTTTCTTCTCTGGCCTTCATGGCTCAGTTTCCTAACAGTGTTAAGTATATTTGCTGACTGGTCTTTGACACAGGAGTCTAGCATGCAGTCCCCAGCATTTATTTATTTATTTATTTTTATCGGTCATGGGGCTTGCACTCTGGGCCTGGGCTCTGTCCCTCAGCTCTTCAGCTCAAGGCTAGTGCTCTACCATTTGAACCACAATGCCACTTCCGGGTTTTCTGGTGGTTTATTGGAGATAAGAGTCTCATGGACTTTCTTGCTGGCTTTGAACTACAATCAGCCTCCTAAGTAGCTAGGATTATAGGCATGAGTCACTAGTGCCAGGCACTAGTTGCCAGCTTTTAATAAAGATTCCAAGATCTGATCCTTTCAAAATGTGGCTTCTCCATTTTATTTTCCTTACAACAAAATAAACTGAAGGGAGTGGGGTGGGGCAGGAGATCCAGAGAGCAAGGCCAAGGGGCTAAGAGTGGAGGCTAGGTCAAATGGAGGGTCCAGATCATGCAGATAGAGTTTTAGTCCAAGGGCAATAGGAAGCCACTGAAGAACTTTAAGCAGGGTAGTGACATGGCCCAGTGCACAGGTAGCCATCTTCCCCATTTTATTTTAACTTCTTTCCAGTGGGCTGTGATTCCATCTTGGGCTCCCACAGCATTTGTCTTGTAAGGACCACAGTCACTTTGTGCCTTCAGGTAGCCTCCAGTCCTTCTGAAGTCTCATCATTCTCTGAGGAAGGTGGTTACAAATCCTGGATATACAGAGAGGACTGGTGAGACCACTGAGCCTAGAGTGGCAGCTGTCACCCTTAGCCATGCAGGTGGCTAACTCCTCCTCCATTGACCTTTGGCCTCCCCCGTCCTGGGTCTTTCACCATTCTTCCCAGGAAACCTAGGGATGGAGAGACTGTTGCTTCTTTTTCATCTGATTTGGAGGAAAAAAAGAAAAAAGCAAAGTCATTGCACAGCCATTTCATTGAGATGGTGAAATACAAGACCACTTACTGTCAGAGTCTGAGGACTGAAGCCCCGGTAGCTGCTACTGTTCTGGGAGAGAGTCTTAGCACTTGGCCTCATCCCACAGCCAAGAAGATTCCATTTGGTGTTTTATGTCATACATATAGCTCTAGAGGTACAGAAGGCCAACCTGAGGAAATAGGTAGAAAGTGACAATGGAAATAATTTCTACTGTGAGGCAAAGGCATATGTCAAATATTTGAACTCCCAGGCCTATCTAGAAATACTATAATTCTGACCTGGCAAACATTAAAGGGGAAAGAATTATATTTGATCCATTTCAAACACGTGGACTGGAGCCAGCTGGACTGGAATCCATTTAATTTGTGAGGTGATTTTCCCTCCCCGGAGTTTTGCAGGTGAAAAGTTTAAAATAGCTATATACACATAGGGAACCTGTGTAAATTGTAGGTTGGGAAAAGGTTCTGGGAGCAAGTGCTCTTCATGTTTGGCTCCGATTTTAGCAAAGGCAAGAAATATTTTAGAGAGCAAAGTAACAACTTTTATCTTACTCGTGGTCCAAACCATATGTTCTGGATCCATACATAGGGATGACTCAGAAACACATCATGGTAGGAATGAAAGGTCTAGAAAAAAAATAATAAGAATTCCATTAGTTGTTAGAAATAATAGAAAATGTGTGTGTGTGAGAGTGGAGTAAGGGAAGAGGGAGAGAGAAAAAAATGCCATATGGATATGGATGGGTTATAAGCCAAGTAAGCCAAAGAAACATAGGGTGCATGGTTTCCTTCATTTGTAATAATTAGAGTGTGCCTATAAATCTGTAAGTAAACACAATGGATAGCAAAAGACAAAAATTATACTTGGACATGATAAATTAAACAGGACTCTAAATATTCAAACAGTGAGACCAAAGGAGGATATTCTCAGAAGATCACAAGAGCTCAATAACTATGTGTATATGATCATATAAAATGTTATTTACCAAAAAAGGAAACAAGATGTTGGTGTTTTTTTCTTCGTTGCTCTTTTGTTTTCTGTACCTTTTGTCTTGTATGTAAGTTTATCTGTTTTGTGGAGGATAGAGGGGAAACATAGATATGGTGGGACAAAAGGTGAACTAATTTAGCAGTGTTACTAGATACTAATGTTGACAATAAACTATACAACTTGGGGGAAAAGGGGTTCAGGAGGGAAAAACTGGAAGAAAATGTGGGAAGAGGTGACACTGTCCATAAAGAAATGTACTCATTTCCTGACCTATGTAACTGTAATCCCTCACTTCCACAATAAACATAAATTTGAAAAAAGGAAGTCAGGACTTTTCAGACCAGAAGAATAAAAGCAGATAGGATTGGAACCCAACCAAGAAGGTAACTACAGATACCAGCAATGCCCACACATGTTTTCCTCCCTACATTCAATTTCTTTCTGGAGGCCCTCTAGAACACCCAGATTGAGTATCAGGAAATGGGCAGTTTATCACTATGAAATGAGCAGTTGATCAGGGCCAGGTGCTTTGACCTGGGATTGTGAAAATGGTGTTTTTCATGAAAAGCCCACCATTAGGGACTGCAGAGATTGAGTCACACATAAATAATCCATGCATGCATGCATTCACTTGGATCTTGTTTATTGAGGCACTGTTCTGAACAAAGGGCTCCTTGGTAATTTGCCTGGGTAGATAAGCAACTTGACCTGAGTCAGAGGCATTACATACTAGGGTGCTTCTGCAGTGAGAATCACGCTTGGGTGGATATACAGGAAAGCTTCCTGAAGGAGGTGGTCTTTGTAAAGGACTGTGAGATGACAGGAGTTTGACAGGCCAATAGGATGTGTTGGAGTAACAACCCAGGCTTTGGCCTGCAGATGAGAAGCGTGAAGTGTCTTTAATTGAGAGTGAAGGGCACAGCTGGCTGCAGCACAGAATGATAAAGGCTAAAGGCTAGGGTGGAGTAGGCAATGAGGTAGTAGGGTGGAAGTCTAGAGACTGCATCTGAGGAGAAGCTAATTCTACTTGATTGGTAAGAGGCACCAGTGGGAGGGTCTTGGGCAGGAGGGTGGGTGAAGAACTTTAAAAACAATTAGCCATTACACATGGATGAATGGAAGGAGATTGATGCCAGTACTGTGGAGATTTGAGAATCTATGATTACACCCAGGAGAGCTAGAACACCGTTCATAATGATACTGGATGGTAGCCTGATTCTCTGGCAACAAAATCAGAGAATGAAAAATGTTCTTCATTTCCTTTAGCTCAAACTCATTCTGACTCAAAGCCATCATCCTGGGTAGCTGAGAAATTCCACTGAAGTCATCATTGGATCTCTGTTCTCCAATAGGGGGCCATACCAGAGTGTAGGAGGCTTATGTGGCCTCTGGTCTCTTTGTATTCCTCCTGCTGATGCCCTAGCTGTTCAGCCAGTTGTGGTCCACCAGGAGGTTTCTGTACCATGAACACATGAAGAGATGAGGTATTAGCATGCCTCCACTTCACAGGTGAGGTAACTGTGTCACAAAGGTTAAGGAGCTGGTTATGATGAAAGATCAGCAGCTCCGTGCTCCACCCTGGTCAAAACTATCATGTAACCAGGGTAGGAAGGAAGGAACGAGCAGCAGTAGTTAGATGTGAAGGGAGCTGGAATTCTCCATTTTACCATGCTTAAATTGTGAAATTATTTAAAATCCAATCAAAATCGAAAATTTAACTTTTTAATGTTATTTAAAATTATTTAACAAGTACTTACCATAGAAAATATGAGTGGAAAGAGTGGTTCCATGACTCCACCACCCAGAAGCAGAAGTGACTGAGCTTTGGCACGCTTCTTTACAGTCTGTTTTTCTCTGTTTAGTTTTACATGGCTGTGTGCATTTTATGTTGTCAACATTTCATCCTCTTATTTTAGCTTTTTCCATTTTAATTACACATTCTTGGACACATTAGCCATAGTTTACAATATAGGCTCATAATTTATTATGGGGGGTGTGTGTGCGTGTATGTGTGTGTGTTTGGGTGTGTGTTTGTGCTGGTACTAGGGCTTGAACCCAGAACCTGGGTATTCTCCCCTAGCTTTTTCAACTCAAGGCTAATATTATATACTTGAGACACATCTCCACTTCCAGTTTTTTGGTAGTTAATTAGAGATAAGAGTCTCATGGACTTTACTGCCTGGGTTGACTTTGAACTACAATCCTCAAGTCTCAGTCTCCTGAGTAGCTAGGATTACAGAAGTGAGCAACAGGTATTAGGCCTAATTTACTGTTCTTCCCTTGTGTACTGCACAGTCATTTGGCTCTCCAGCAGTGTTATTATTGATTGTACTGTGACAAAGATTTTATCAGGCTTTAGCTCTACTTTGGACAATTTCTTTGGGAAAGAGTTCTGGAAATAAAATGAGGCATAAGTATTTCACTTTCATTAATCAGTGATGAGCTAATCTACTAATCTAATTTTTAAAAATAAGAGTGGTAAGACAAAATTGCCAAGTGCAAAACTGATTATGACTTTTGGATAAAGTATGAATTCAGAGAATTTGAAATATGTCGCTCTGTTTAATTGGTCTATTACTATCTAAAGGTAAGGTTTGATTTTTTTTCTTTTTTAACCATATATTAATAGTACAAAAGGATTTCATTGTGATGTTTTCATATATTCACATAATGTGCTTCAATCAAATCATTCTCACTATTATTCTTTCTTATACTTCCACTTTCTTTATAATTTTAATGTTTCATTACTTTTATATTACACATAAAGTACTTTAGTAACATTCATCCTTCACTATAATGAGATATAAACATTTTATTATTTTTGCCATTCCTGGGGTTTGAACTCAGGGTCTAGTGCTGTCCCTGAGCTTTTTTTGCTCAAGGCTAGCACTCTACCAGTTGAGCCATAGCTCTGCTTCTGGTTTTTTCTTTTTTCTTTTTTTCTTTTTCTTTTTTATATTTTAGTTTATTGAAGATAAGTGTCTCATGGACTTTTCTGCCTAGGCTTACTCAGATCTTGGCCTCCTGAGTACTAGGATTACAGGGATGAGCTACCAGTGCCTGGATGCTAAAAACATTTTGTTTGTTGTTGTTGTCAGTTGTAGGCCTTGAACTCTGGGCCTGGGCACCATCCCTCAGCCCTTCAGCTCAAGGCTAGCACTCTATCACTTGAGCCACAGCACCACTTCCGGTTTTCTGGTGGTTTATTGGAGATAAGAGTCTCAAGGACTTTCCTGCCCAGGCTGGCTTTGAACTGTGATCCTCAGATCCTCCTGAGTAGCTAGGATTACAGGCATGAGCCACTGGCGCCTGGCTTGATAAAAGCATTTTTAAGGTTACTATTTCTAAAAACAGTTGTGTCAATTACTGGTAAAAGTCATCTATAAGACAGACACTGGGGGCTAGAAAGGTGGCTCAGTGGTAGAGTGCTTGCCTTGCATGCATGAGGCCCTGGGTTCGATTCCTCAGCACCACATAAGCAGAAAAAGCCAGAAGTGGTGCTGTGGCTCAAGTGGTAGAGTACTAGCTAGCCTTGAGCTGAAGAGCTAAGGGACAATGCCCAAGCCCAGGTTCAGGCCCCACAACCAACTAAATAAAATAAAATAAAATAAAACAGACACTGCTGGTTTATGTCTGTAATTCTACTTACTCAGGAGGCTAAATTTTCCTTTGAGCTGATTTTCCTCTGGTCTGATTGCAAATCAGAGGAAAAAAGTCATAAAAAATGTAAGAATCTTGGCATGGTAGCCAGTGCCTGTCATCATAACTATTACTGGAAGCAAATATTGGAGGATCAAGAGCCAGGTACATGTCTGAGCAGTAAGTGAGACTCTTTTTCAAGTGGGCCCTGGTGGCTCATGCCTGTAATCTTAGTTACCTAAGGTTGAGGTCTGAGAATTGTGGTGTAAAGACAGCTTGGGCAGCCAAGTCCATGAGACTCTTATCTCTAAACACCAACAAGCTGGAAGTGGAGATGTGGCTCAAGTTGTAGAATGCTAGCCTTGTACAAAAAAGCTCATAGACAGTACCTAGGCCATGAGATCACATCCCAGGACTAGCACACTTGCGCACACATACACCCCCCCCCCCCCCACAAAATCAGCACAAAAAAGGGTTAGAAGTGGCTCAGTGGTAAGGCACTTAGTAAGCAGAAGGTTGTGAGTTCAAACCCCAGTAGGATAAAAGAGTCACAAAATAGACATAAGTTGAGTGTTATTTTTAAAACATTTGCTAATTTGAAAGATGGACATGATATCTCATTGTGTCTGGTTTTGCTTTTTTTTTTTTTTGGTTGGTTGTGGGGCCTGAACTCTGGGCCTGGCCGCTGTCCCTCAGCTCTTCAGTTCAAGGCTAGCGCTCTACCACTTAAGCCACAGTGCCACTTCCAGCTTTTTTCTTTTTTGCTTATGTGGTGCTGAGGAATCGAACCCAGGGCCTCAGGCATGCAAGGCAAGCGCTCTACCACTGAGCCACCTTCCCAGCCCCTGGCTTTGCTTCTTGATACGATTTATTTCTCACAACAACTTTATAAAGATGGTATTGGTCTTTTGCCTACTATCAACCTTGAAGGTGAATCTTCTGGCACCTTATCTAGTCTTGGCCTTATTCTCCTACAAATGAGGAAAACAAGGCTCAGAAACACACTTGATGAAGGATACATGGCTAGGAAGTCTCAGCAGTGAGATTCAAATTCAGGTCTTTGTAACCTCAGACCTCTATTTCTTTCTACTATGCTGTCTTGGGACATTCATTCTGGGTTTTAGAATGTGAACAAGTAAGAGAGAGAGAAAAAGAAAAACCATGAACAGAACTGAGAAATACAGGAGGAGGAAGAAAAGAAGAGGAAAAGGGAGAGTTCTCTGTGGTACATAATTGTGTATGATGCTTTGGTGTGGGTTAGTTTTGGGCACAGGATAATCCTAAATCATGGTTATTCAGTAGGCAGCTGAAAATTCAGTTCTAGCCCACCAGCAAAGTGTGACCCAATGTAGGAGAGGCCAGGTAAGCTATAGGACAGGACAGGAAGGAAAGACACCCAAATGGAAGGCACTAGTGTTTATCAAATCTGAGAACAATGGCAAGGTTAGACTTAGAACAGAACATGACCTCCTTGGGAAGGTCACATGTGATTAGGTCACAATCCCAACCAGGTGTCCGGCAAGGGCAATGCTGGACAGA
Source organism: Dipodomys spectabilis (assembly GCF_019054845.1). Lineage (NCBI taxonomy): Eukaryota > Metazoa > Chordata > Mammalia > Rodentia > Heteromyidae > Dipodomys > Dipodomys spectabilis. The sequence continues at coordinate 44,485,838 of NW_024870772.1, read as the reverse complement.
GGAAATAGTCGTAAGAAGCCAGAGTGGAACTACGAACTGGGAAAGTAAACAAAGAAGCCAGTAGATCCACACAGGTCCACAGAAACAGCTCAGATGATGGACTCAGCTCCACAAAGCCACTGAGGTTCAGGGCAAAGGAAAATTCCAGAGCTCCTGGCACAGGTGAGCTAGCTTGTATAGGAGGACCATTTTTGTAGCAAATGGAACACAAATCTTGGAGCAGAACTAGGAGGAGTCTTCTGTTCCCAAGTCAATTTCCTCTGCTCTGTCAGGTAGCATTTTCCATCTTGTGATCAATGCAAAGGACAAAAGCCCCTACTAGACCCATTCTACCCTTTACTATCTTTTTCACAACTGGCTCATTAGACTCAGACTCATGCAATAAGAAGGGATCTTGAAGAGGGAATGGATAATTCTAGCTCTGGCTGACTGGGGCACCAGGTTAACTTTTTAAAAAAATTGTTAAGATTTTTATTTTATTCTATTTTATAGTATCTTTAAGTAGTTGTACAAAGGAGTTGCAATGTAACAAAGAAGTTTATGAATACAATGTGTCTTGATCAGTCACTCCTTTCAATATTCTTACCCATCCCTCCCTTACCCACCCCTTCCCTTGCTCTTCTTAATTTTGTAGGCTATATATTGGATTCTTTTTTTTTTTTTCTTTTTGCTTATGTGGTGCTGAGGAATCGAACCCAGGGCCTCAGGCATGCAAGGCAAGCGCTCTACCACTGAGCCACCTTCCCAGCCCCATATATTGGATTCTTGATTGCATTCTCCCACTCTTCTCCTCTTCATTTGTCCACTCCTTACTCTTTGACCCCACCCCACACTTTTCAAGAACCCGCTTTCTGGTTCTTTATTTTGCTGAACTTTGACTTTGCCTTTCTAAGGAATTATACTATTTGAGATCTCCTTTGAATCCACTGTATTTCAGTTAATACACTTGTATACATTTACATATTGCCCAACATATTTGCTTATAAGTTTATAAGCTAAATCCAGCTTCCACATATAAGGAAGAACATGCATCCTTTGTCTCTCAGGCCTGACTGACTACACTTAACACAATTTTTTCCCGGTCTCTCCATTGCTTTACATTCTTTCTGATGGATAGGTAAAATTCCATGTATACCCTATTTTCTTGAATCATTCATCCATTGAGAGGTATCTGGGTTGATTCCATACCTTAGCTATGGTGAATAGTGCTATAATAAACATGGCTAAATTTTGAGAGGGGAATAATCCAAAGCCAAAGGGTTTGGAAGCATCTGGGAAGTCAGGATGAGTCTGGATCGTTGAGACCAGAAATAAGAGGTGGATAAAAGTTGGCCAAATAGCACAGGATGGAAGCAACTCAGTACAGTAATGCTTGGAAGTGATGGGATGGGAGGGCTTGGGCTAGGTCAGGCCCCCAGAAGGCCAGAGGGGCAAATGTCTCAGGTTATTACAGATGGCAACAGGGAAATGGACAACCTTGGACTCTAGAGTAGGCAGAGAAATAGACCAGCAGTAAAGCAGGTTTCACAGGCTGATGAACTGATGGGTCAGGAAGCAAGAGGAAAGGGATTAGGGAAGGGGACCTCAGAACTGGAGATTTGCAAGCAAGATGTTTAGATGTTTCAGGGCCTGGCTTTGTGGGTGGTAGCTGGAAATGGAGGAGAAAATCAGGGAGGTGTGGGAGGTTAGTGGATGGTGAGGTGATCAGCACATATGATTTCCTGGTGGGTGAATTCTACCTGGAGATGGTAGAGGGGAAGTGGGAAGAGAACTGGCTGAAGCAAAACTTTGCCTGACTCTTCACAGGAGTCTGGAATGGCATAGCGTGGCACCTGCTGGATAGAAGGTACGGTTATTCTTTAGGGAAAGATTAGAACACAAGAAAAGAAAGAAAAGAACATCAACATTTATGAAGCACTGAGAGGTAGTCTTGGGTCTTTTGCATAAATTACTTAATTAAAATTTCAAAATGACTCTCCAAAATAAAGAGCTCTGTCCATTTGTTATGGATGGTGAAACGAAATAACTCAGCCACACTGCAAGTGAGAGTCAGAACTAGGAATCAAGTCTATTTAGTGTCAAAATGTGAGGCTGTGACTCTGAGGTAAATTCCATTCGCTCTACCAGGAAGATGCTAAAATGGATGGAAAAATAGTAAATAATAATGTTGGCAGAAGAAGAGTAATTCCTCAAGGGTGGTATGTCTGTTCCTTTCAATACCTGGCTGGCTGCCTGATGCACACTGGGACATAATAACTACTGGCTGAATGTTGCATGAATGACAATATGCAAATCTGTTCAAAGCAATGAAGAGGGAAGAGTTACCTTCTTTCTCTTCCTTCTCCTCCCACTCCTCCTTTCTTTTATTTTGCCAGTCCTGGAGCTTGAACTCAGGGCCTGGGCACTGTCTCTGAGTCCTCTACCACTTGGGCCACAGCATCATTTCCAGCTTCTTCTGAGTACTTTATTGGAGATAAGAGTCTCACAGACTTTTCTGCCCCATCTGGCTTTGAACCACCATCCTCAGATCTCAGCCCCCTGAGTAGCTGTGCCTGGCTAAGGAAGAGTTTCTGACACTGGAATTCTTATGTCTTCTCAGGCATGTCATTGAAGATTGGGGAAGATGAGGAGACTCATCTTACCTGAAAGCCTTCACTACACTGGAAGCCTTTTCTTGGGGTGGGGGTGGGGGTGGGGAAGAAAATCCAAGTTGGCCATGCAGCTACAGAATGTGGAAAACCAGCCTCACCCTTCCCACACACCAGGAGTTTCCTCCTCTCGCCACAGGATGATGGGTGGAGATCTCAGGACCATGTCCAGAGCACTTGGGGTGGGTACCCTGCCCTCTAAATATTCTCCTTTCCACACTCCAAGTTGAAAAGCCATCAACTTGGACCAGAGAAAATCCCCAATGAATCTTTCCTGATGAGAAGATACTTTTAGAAATCAGCTTTTGGAAAAATAGCATTGAGGCAACTTAAATCACAATGAAATAGGATTCTCTGGACCTGAATGAGATCTATAAAGCCAATCACCTTTCCCTTTTTCCCCTGGCTTCCTGGACAGTCAACTGCAGCATTTAACCCCATTCTATTCTTTAATCTGATTTTTCTATTTCTGTTCACATTATTTTATCTCACTGTAATTTAAGTCGTCTTAATGCTCTTTAGAAGTAAACAAAATAGAAAAATGAAACTTGGGATAATGAAAGGAAGTCAAATGGAATCTTTTTGATGGAAAAGGGCTGTTACTGACCCTCCTGGACACAGCGGCCACCAGGTGGCACCAAAGTCTTCTCATAGCCATCTCCAGTGACCCACTATGGCCTGGAAGTGTTTCTGTTCAGCAGCCATTTCTAGGATAGTACCACACACATTTGGGTGCTTTGAATCTAGTAGAACGTGACTTTCACACACTCAAGATTAGCAATGTCCCCAATTGGACAGGGCTTCTACCATCTAGAATAGGGCTGATGGGGGCTCCAGGCGCCTGGAGGTGAGGACTTTGTACCAAATGGATGGGAAGGATGTCATCAATCATGTAGGAACATTCTGTCACATATTATTCTAGTGACTTCTGCCTGCAAGAAGTATATTGTTCCTAATTGTGGCACATCTTTGGACAATAGTTGTTACCATCCAAAGTAGAAATTGAAGTTCTCTCTCTCTCTCTCTCTCTCTCTCTCTCTCTTATGCTGAGATCAAACCCAGAACTTTGTGTGATAAGCAGTACTCTGCCACTGAGTGACCTTCCTTCCTTCCTTCCTTTCTTTCTTTTCTTTCTCTTTTTTCAGTTGTGGGGCCTGAACTCTGGGCCTGGGCACTGTCTCTGAGCTCTTCAGCTCGATGCTGAACCACTTCAGCCATAGCACCACTTCCAGCTTTTTCTCCTTATGTGGTGCTGAGGAATCGAACCCAGGGCCTCATGCATGCTAGGCAAGAATTCTACCACCGAGCCACCTTCCCAGCCCCAGTCTATCTTTCTTTTTCTTTCTTTCCCTTCCTTCCTTCCTTCCTTCCTTCCTTCCTTCCTTCCTTCCTTCCTTCCTTCCTTTCCTTCCTTCTTTCTTTCTTTTTTTCTTCTTTCTTCCTTTCCTTTCTCTTTCTTTCTTTTCCTTCCTTCCCTTCCTTCCTTTCCTTCCTTCCTTCCTTCCTTCCTTTTTTTTCTTTCTTTCCTTCCTTTCTTTTCTCTTTCTTCTTCTCTCTTTTTTTCTGACAAAAGGATGCTTTATTTCTCTTGTGAATATACAGAACCAAATGGGAGCTCTCAAAAGCTTGTTTAAGTTCTAGGCAAAATTTGTTCTCTTTACATTAAAAAGTCATTTCATTTTTGAGTTAAGATACAGTTATGAGGGGTTTCACTGTGACATTTCCATACATGCACACAGTGCATATTTTATGAATTCACCCCTTTTATTGTATTCACGTTGCTCACCTGTCTTCAACAACCTCTTTTCAAACAGCACTTGGTGGTTACATTATGCTGATTATCTCTCACTCCTATTCTCCCCTCAGTGTGGCCTCCTTTCGCCCTTCCCTTTCCCTCTTCCTCCCCAAGTCTCCAGTGGTTGTTGTACTTGCTCTTAAGCTCCTAGACTTCTGTGTTTACTAATAGAGAAGGACTGACAGTTGGAGAATTCAGCTATAGAAAGTACAGGGCCAGGAAAACACTTGCATGTCTTCTGATTTCTTTGGAGGCTAAAGACATCAGCCATATATCCCAGGGTCTTTCTGCTAAAAGTAAGTATCTGGTCTCCGAGATACCCTCGATGGCGTGATCCAGTATGCCACTGTGAAGGTCACCTCACCCGCTGACTTTAATAGCTTGGGGCTCAAGTAAAACCCCATTTGTTTTACCATGTGCCAACCCTCTCAGGGTCACAAAAGTCTCATCATCTCGGGTCCCCACTGACCCACTGGGTTGGGCTCTACAACAATCCTAACAAGGTATGCAAATATGCTAAAATAGGAGTGCCATTAAGGATGAAGATGGGAATCATCACTAGGCATTTGATCCACTTCATTGCCTTCTGCTACATGGGCTTGCTTCCCTGTTCTCTAGACTGTCATCATCTCTAAATTTTTATTTTTTCCTTATAACATTCATATGCTGTTGACTTGGAGTCACATTTCTAGGGAGGAGGTGGGCTGCTGGCTGCTTTCTAGGAACCAGCTCTGGAGAAAGCTTCTCCTTTCTGTTCTGAGCACTTCAAGGGTCTGTGGTCACTGGCTTGGCCCAGGAGACCCATTTTCTTGTTATTATTACACAGAACAGCAGAATGGGGAGCAGAACTTAAATTTTTGTTGTGGACTAGAATCTGGGCTGGTCAACTACTTCTTAGGTCAACTCTGGTCTACCACTTGCACTGGTGAGTTAAGTTTTGTTTTTGTTTTTTTGTTTTTTGTTTTTGCCGGTCATGGGGCCTGAACTCTGGGCCTGGGCGCTGTCTCTCAGCTCTTCAGCTCAAGGCTAGCGCTCTACCACTGGAGCCACAGCACCACTTCCAGCTTTTTCTGTTTATGTGGTGCTGAGGAATCGAACCCAGGGCCTCATGCTTGCAAGGCATGCACTCTACCGCTGGGCTACCTTCCCAGCCTCTGAATTAAGTTTTATTGCAACTCAGCCACTCCCATTCATTTACATTTTATTTATCATGCCACAATTGAAGTGGAGATTGACAAAGATTAAAATATTACTGACAAAGTTTAAGACATTTATTATCTAGCCCTTTTCAGAAAAAGTCTGCTCACTCATGGCCTAGAATTTAGAAGAGACCATGTATTTTCTTTAAAAAAATTTTATTTACATTGGAGCAGAATATTACAATCCCAAGTCCTGGGAAGTCCAGGGTGTTTGAGGAAGGATCTAAAGCCCTTGCTACAGGGTGGCCCACCTTAGGTTGCAGCTCAAGTCTGATGACTGGTAACAGCAGCCTGGAGGCCATGTGACAGCTGGTGTGAACACTTCCGGAGAAGAAACGTGGCTCCTGAGTAATTCAGGCAAGGAGCACCAGGCTGGTAAATGAACAACGCAGGTCCATGTTGTTTCTCTGTAAATATTAAATAGCATCAGGGACGCATTGCCCCTGATGCTAGCACTTGGCATTGCTGACATTGCAGTTGTAAACATATCCTTACAGGGAGACTTAAATGCCATTCACAGGGTGGCAGAATGGGACAATAGACCGGAAAAGCCAATGTTGGGTTAAAGCATCAGCTTTAATTAAGGCTCCCATGTCCTCACGAAGGCTAGCAGGGTACCAGTGTTCGCTCAGAAAGAGTATTTTGGGTGGCTTCCCACTGTGGGGGAAGGGTGACACTTGCTCATCTGTGCAGTCAGAAAACACTGGCTGAAACATTCCAAGTTATTAAAAAAATGAAGAACATAGGAGAGCCATGTATATTTCTTGAGAAAAGAAAACAGTGTAAAATGTGGCTCCTGTCACTTACAGAGCTATGGATGTGGCCCTTGGATTGTGCTTTTGAAAGTGGAAGAGTCTTATGAAGCCCGTCTAACCATTATGTTTCACATCCTATTATACTTTATCTCCAAAGACCGTGTCTGTCTGGGTGATCCAAATCAGCCTAGATGGTGGACTGATCTTCAGCCCATCATTCATGACAGTGAATGTGTTGTTGAAAAAGTATTTGCAAATCTAGGTTTGAGAACTGAAATTATTTAACTGCACCGGGAATCTGTGACTCATGCTAAATTCTTCAAAGCATATTAGCCACTTTGGTCCAAATCCAGATTTTCGTATGCTGCAGGGGTTTTGAAGGGAGGCATTTTGCAGTCTGATGTAAGCTGACAGCCATCTTAGGCTGCCTGTCAGCTCTAAGCAAGACTTGCAAATTTCTAGGGCCATTGTCCTGTGGAAATATAAATCTATGGGGGAGGGGAGACTCCAATAAGCCGTACTTTCTGTCATTGTGCTTGGATAGCTCTTAGAAGTCACTTGCTTTCTCTCCCACATTCAACATGTTGGCTTTAATTGTTTCACTTTCACAGCATGAAACATTTGCCAAGTCAGCTCTGGCTGACTGGGTTTTCTCTTCATCTTAAATAATTATACAAAGCATTTAAATTGTATAATGGAATATTCAAAATATATTTTAGGACTTAAGTTTGTGGAGAACTTATTTGCATAGAAATGTCAGTATTTTTTTCCACCATGTCCCTAGAAATACATTGTCTCAGCTAAGGAGGTGTGGCAGGGCCTCTGTGCTAATAAACCCCCAGAAACGGATTAACGTGTCCCAGATAGACCTGGAAATCCAGGCTGAGAACACTGGGGGACCTGAGCCTGTGGGTCTGAGTTTGTGTTTGGAAGACAAGCCATGATCAGATGTAGAACTCCTCCACGTCAGCCACTGCTGCTGCTGCTGCTGGTGGTGGTATATTTTGGTCAGCCCTTGTAGTTTTGGGGGCATCAGAAGGGAGCTGTGTGGATGATTCTCTGAGTGACGAGGCACTGAAAGCTGGGGGGGCAGTGATGGCTGTCTCTGAGGAGCTGGCAGACCCTTTGGTGAGGAAGGGGAGGGGAGTCCATGAGGATTCTGGGGTCATCCCACTGGCTGTAGGTAGAGGTCTTTCTTCTCTGGGATCCTTGTGTGCTGGCTTGTGGCTGTTGAATCTTTCAGAAGACAGGGAAGTTTCCACAGAACTGCAGAACGTACTTGGGGCAGAATATGCTGAGACCACTGATAGGTCGGAGGAGGACAGCCGCAGGCCTGTGTCTACATCTGTCTCCTGGGCCCCCTCTAAATCATCAATGGAGAAGAGGTGACCAGACTTCCTCTCTGATGCCCTGTGGCTTGGGGCATCGATGTTAGAAAACCACTGTGGTTCAGCTGAAGAGACTGAGGAGGGGCCTTGGGTGGGCAAACAAAACAAGGACTTGCTTCTCTGGAAAGACCAGGGAGGGCAAGGGATGCTACTGGCTAGTCTGGCACATTCCTGCTGCTGCTCAGGAGGCAAACTCCTCCGGCTGGGCACTGTGAATGGGGTTGGCTCTCTGATGCCCGGTGCATGGCTAGGTGCAGTGGTAGTGGGTGAAGGAGCATAATGAGGCTTCTTCTCATAGGAGTGGTGTGCTCTGTTGGGTTTGGTGAACTTCCTGTGCTTCTTCTGGGCCTATGAGAGGAGAAGGTAGACCTCGTTAGTCAGGAAATTTGCTGTTCAATGCTGCATGAAAACACTGCCAATCAGTGGAAACTTCCAGCAATGTCTCAGCAATAAAGCACTACCAGTAATTTTGTTCTCCAAAGACAGAAGCAGACAAAACAATGAAGAGGAGTCTGTGGCAGTCTGAGGACGAGCCACCTTTGAGGTGGGGGGAGATGCAGGCAGGTCCTCCTTACAATAGGGACCAATACTGCAGTCTTGAAGTATTGAACATGGGAATGTATCCAACAGGTTAGCAAAAATGGGCAAGTGCTTGGCTGAGCACGCTAATGAAGATAAAGAACTCTTGGGGGAATGCAAAAGGAATATGTGCAGGGTTTATGCTTTTCCTCAACCACATTGCCATGATCTTCCCCCTGTAGACATTGTTTGGACGGTACTGGCAGGAAGAGGAATGTGACTTTTGCCAGGGGCTGGATTACAGCACATGAGGTCCCCAGGACACAGTCCTCCTGGTAGCCTATGGTTCAGGATGAGGGGCTCTCAGGAGGTCAGCATTTGTTCACTTGCTCTTAGGCACTACTGATTCCTCTCTGTATTCTGCCCTTTCCGAAATTAAGATACATGAAAGGGAAGTTCTGAGCACAGATGGGTCCTGAGGATGCTGGTGGGTGAGTAGTTTCACCCTTAACACAGTGCCCTCATTGCTCACAAGGGCCCTCCACACACAGCCCACACTGAAGCTCTCCAGGCCCTTGCTTCTGCTGTACAGAACTGGGCCTTTCCCTTCCCACACACCAATCTACTTATTTGTTTCTCTCTGATTTTCTCAGTGACCTATGTCCAAGCCTATAGGCCAACCTCACAGTACAACGTTTCAATTCAGCGATGGGTAGAGGATAGTAGATCTAGCTTTAGAGAGGATTGGATCATCTGATGTATGAGCTGTGAAATACTGATTTTTCCTGGGGTGTTCAAGGGGACATTTCTATCTAGTCAGTATACAGCAGGCAGAGTCACTGGGCTTCACAACAAACACTTCTGCCTTCTCTGTCAAATGGGTTTTCCCATAGCCATGGAGGAGCTTCAGCTCAATGTGACACATACTCATGGAGGATCTGGGTTATAGAGAGGGAACTATGAGGAGGAAGAATCTGTTTATTTTTTTACCACATGGAATTTATACTCCATTGAAAGGGTGGAAGAGACAAGCAAGTAAGAGCCTAGATGATGTGAAGACAGGCCCTTTCAGGAACACTGAGGAAAGACCATGGTTGCTCAGGGCACAGTGGAGGAAGTCTGCCCATTCGTCTTGGAGAAGGGGCAACTGTGCACCTAGAGGTTGGCATGAGTGGAGAAGGTGAATGTTGGGGAGAGAAGCCAGCACAAGCAGAAGCCGTGGGCAGAGTCTGGCCTGGCTGCTGGCCAGAGAGGTGGAAAGCAGTGATGGAAAGCCAAGTTGAGAATTGAGACTAGGGCCATGTTGGTCAAAGAGGTCTTGACCATGTGGGCAAACAATCCATGAACTTATTTTTCTGCTAGTGTCAGAGTCTTATATTTCTTCTCTGACTGTTCCTTTCATTGATTTCCAAGGTAATTTTTTTTTTGCCTTCTTCCAAAAATCTCTTAATCTTATAGATAGTTATTGACTTACTTCTTTCAAATACAGAGGGCCTTTTATGCAGAGCATCTCAAACGTGATTAGGCCTTGGGGAGTATTAAATATGCCCCAGGATACTGATTTTCTTTACCGGCATCCTTGTGTACCACGATCATATGAAAAAGACCCAGAGAGCAGGCACAGTTAACTTTGATAAGACAAGGGCTTAGACTCCAAGAATTAACAACACAGCATTCAAACATAATAAGGTGAGCTATGACTGCAGTCCACAGGGCAGAGAAGAGTGTAGTCAACTTGACAGGGGAGTTGAAACAGCATGGCTTGCTTTAGTAAGTCACGGTTGGATAGTATCTTGGAAGCTGGTATGGTATGAGTTAGCTGGAGGGCCAGGTATACAGGCCAGGAAGGCCATTGAGGCATAGGAGCAGCCATAAGAGTAGGGTTAGGGGCATGAATCAGAGTAGGGGGGGATCCTGAAGATTCTAAACTGGATCCTGAATCACATACAAATACAGGACACCACCATTGCAAATCTTGAAGACTGAGAGCAAAATGGCAGGAGGCAATGGGGTGAAGAACAAGTTAGATGCAGGCAGGGATGCTGTTCAGAAGATACGGCAATTGTCTTCATTTATTAAGATTCAGGACAAAGCAGCTGCATTTGCAATCCGTCACATGAGGGTCTTCTCCATCATGGATTCAGGTGGTCAGCATTTTCTGTGAATTCTCTGGCTGGCATTCCTCTCTGCACCCTTAGCCTCTGTATTCTGTTTGTTGGTTGTTCTCATGTCTTACTGTTCTCTGTCTGCAGGTTTTGAAATGCCAGCATCCTCTATTTGCATATGAATCAGGGCATGGTGTGACTTGTCTCTTTTAGATTTTTCAAGATTCTCACATAATGAAAATTCCAAGTTCCAGTTAGGATAGCTTAATGACTAAATGTGAGGAGCAGCGAGTAAGATCTCTGAGCACCTAAGTTATGGATCTTTAAGGGATATAAAGTGAACTGTGTTCAGTGTAGGTGGTAAATGGGCAAGGTGTGGTTCTTCTCACAATCCACAGCCAGTTGTCACCACAGAACTGGCTACAACAGCTCTAGACTTCACAGGGGTCTTATTAGATAAGGGTGTGGTTAGGTTCCTTTAGGTCTTGCTGCTCTGTTCCATTGTCCCCTGAACTCTCAGCTCTGCCCTGTGACTGACACGTCCTGTTCCCATTAATGTATGCTCTGCAAAGCTCTGTGCCAAGGAGGGAGGACCAGCTCAGCACACACTTTGCCTAGTGTCTGGCCTGCAACTGTAGTTCAGGCACCAATGGAAAGCCACTCCTTTGTGACAGGGTAAGGGGCAGTCCTAGAAGGCACAGCTGTCACAGCTGGGTGCTTGTTGGAGAGACCAACAATTTCTACAATCATTTGAGCTTGGATGAATAAGAGAGAAAACAAGTCATGAGCCTGTTGGGGAAGGAGGCTGCTTCTGGCTGGGAAGGTGACAATTCTCCTGGGTGTTCTCGTCTCATCTGCTTGTTAATAAGGACATGCCACCTTGTTATTTCCATCTCTTATTAGAGAAAGTGTTCTCAATGAGGATATTTAAGGCTGAATCTGCATGGAACAGGAAGCCAGTGGGGAAGCCACAGCAGCATGTGATGCCCAAGGTGTCAAGGTTTCCGTGGAAGGAACAGCTAGGGCATGCCTTAGCCTTTCCATTGTCAAGGAGAAGGAAGGTGTTGAATCGGACTTAAAAATCAGGCATGACTGGCAGAAGGTGACTATTTTAGCAGAGATTTTCATTACTAATTGTTGAACACTTACCTGGACTCTGTTTTTTACTGCATGGTGAAGGCAGGAGGCCAGAGAAATGCTGCATTGTGCTACCCTCAGTTTTTTTCACTGGCAGTGTCCATATGCATAGTGGAGGTGCCTGCTGGGTGCGTGGATTCAGAGCTGGCACAGGTCTTTGGATTAATTGTTGGATGTTCTGGGGGCAGGAGATGGAGGGAGGGTGACTGGACAGCCTCCCCATCATGGCCTCCATCTGGGCCCAGGGCCAATGCACATTCAGGATCTGCTTGGAGCTAACCTGGTGCTATCTTCTGACAGCCCAGTGACAGAGGGGTCCCTAAAAGCAGGGTTTTATCTAACCTGAGATAACTCACATAGGCAAAGGATAGAGTTTATGTCCATTCCCCTGAGGGCGGCTCTGTTTCCTGCCTCTCTTGTTTGCCGGACTGGGAATGCCAGAGGCTAAGGATGAATGATGGCAAATGTTTTCAGGGACTCTCCCCCAGCAGATCTTCCCAGAATGAAATAAGAGCCTATGTCTTCCTCCCATTGCTTTCAGCTCCCAGGGGCCTCCAATGACAGCAGCAGTGGCACGAAACCAGCTTTCTTTTCTTCCCTGTGAAGCAGTCCAGACCTGGCGTCCCCCTGGAATCCAGAAGTTCCCTTTGCTGCTATTTAAGGAACTTCTGCAAAGGAACAGGGTAGCATTTGCATAAATTAATCTGCCTAGAGAAACTGGCCAGGATCTGGTGATGGTCCTTGAGTCATTAGAAATATTGGAATTTAGCAGTGGACCTGGGAACTCTTCCTGCAACTGTAAGCATTAGGCACTGTGCCTAGGAGATTGGAATGTCTCTGCAGCACCATCAGGCTAAGGATCTTTCGCAAGGGCCTGGGTATTAAGAGGCTCATTCCTGGGCACATGGGAGGATCTCTTCATCTGAAATCACTAGTAAAGGATGACTCCACTCCTTCTCCAGGAGCTCCAGCAGTCTTCTTGATTTGTTCAGGTCAAGGTGTTCTCCTCCAGCCTCACCCGATTTCTGAGTAAGGCTATTTCCTCTTGCTCTGTCCGTGGCCTGAAGAAGACCTGCATAGCACTGTCTGCTGTTCACTGAGCCAACAATGAACCTTCAACCCATGGGTTAAGAAAAGCAAGGGGCATCTCAGGAAACTGAGCAGTAGTAGGTTCACATGAAAAGTCACATGCTTGTTCTGAAACAAAACATGACAAGTTTGTCTCTTCCTTCACTCTGCTCCACAATATTTTCAAGAAAGTACTTGTTAAGGATGCTGCCCACAGGCAAAGCCTCTCATTCCTTGAATTATAAGGAGTCTGGGGGAATCTGAAAGATTCAGTTTAACCTAAGGTTCCTCACACACAACACAGCTGAGCTGAGACTGGACAGTTCTCTTCTGGGAAGTGCTATCTTGTGCAGATATTATTAAATGACCTCAAGCAGGACACAGGAAGCACGCTGAGAAGAAACATGCGGAGGCTGACTTTGAACTGTGACCCTCAGATTTCAGACTCCTGAGTAGTTAGGATAACAGACATGAGCACCAACTTCTGGCTCTTGTGAACTTTTACATTTGGGTTATCCTCAAGCTATGACCCCTGATCTCAGACAACCACGTTGCTACTACAGGCATGAATCACCAAGCTCTGCTTACCTCGGACCATCTGCACTTAGAAAGCTAGAGGAAGAGGTGATTGCCGGCATGTAAAAATAAAATTTTTCTCTTTGTCTTACCTCCCTCTTTTATTTATAATTCCTTTTTTTTTTTTTTTTGTCAGTCTTGGGGCCTGAACTCTGGGTCTGGGTGCTGTCCCTGAGCTCTTCAGCTCAAGTGCCACTGCTTATGTGGTGCTGAGGAATCGAATCCAGGGACTCATGTATGCAAGGCAAACACTCTACCACTGAGCCACCTTCCCAGCCCAGACTTCCTTCTTTTTACATAGGTATTTTGTATAAGGCACACTGAACTTGTTTCTTGATTTAACCTGTGTGGGAAATCACACAGATAATGGAAATTCTGTGCATGGAGTTTCCACTGCCATGTTTACCTCTCCATGATTTTTTACTTTGTTCTCATCATACTTTGTCCTTTCGTAACAAAACTTACTTTCTGTTCTTGAACCTCATCAGCTCTAACCATGTCTATTTATGCCTCTCAAAAGTGTGCTCTTGTAGGAGTATCTGTTAAATCACTTAGAACGAGACGACTGAATGCATTTGTAACAGGAATGCCAGAAACACGAGGCTGCTTACATCACTGGAGATTGGCTGACCCAGAACACAGGTCTGTGTGGAACAAAAGCCTCATCCAGCCCAGCTCAGACCATAGAGACGTCATTGCCATTGTAGGTTCTAAAAAGTAAAGACAGGTCTATTTTTTTTTTCATGAAGCTGCCCAAGTGGGGAAGGTGTTGATTGCTGAGATTGGTCTTAAAATCACAATGCTGTACTCAGCAGACAGTGAAGGCCAGCATCCCCGTATCTTAGTACTCAGGGAACATGTCAGAACTTACTTTCACTACAATCCACCAAGCAGTTATCATTACAGCCCAAGGTGCCCTCCTGGCTGGAAATCTGGGTGGGCTTTTTTGAGTAGTAAAATGAAATTGAAAACTTTAAGTAACAATAACTTTAAAATCCCATCTTAAGGTGGCTCAGTGGTAGAGTGTTTGCTTTGCATGCATGAAGCCCTGGGTTTGATTCCTCAGTATCACATAAGCAGAAAAAGCCAGAAATGGTGCTGTGGCTCAAGTGGTAGAGCACTAGCCTTGAGCTGAAGAGCCGAGGGACAGCACCCAGACCCAGAGTTTAAGCCCCACGACCAAAAATCCCAGCATAGAATAACACTAGTCAAGACAGACACACAATAACAGAAGGACCTAGAGATAGGAGACCTGGACGGATGTTCAGTGATGTCAGGATGTCAATGAACTAATTAGCAACTTCACTAAGATGTGGTGGGAAATGAGTCTCTTCATACTGTGAGCAATGAATTATCTCAGGTTTACACTTGCAAGAGATGGCAACAACCTGACAGTTTCCTGTCTACCTGAAGAGGTACCAGTTATTTCGACTTGCTAGCTATGTAAAGGCTGGAGGATAGATCTGGGTCTGTCTTCTCTGGTTTGAGTTGGGCTCACCAGGAGTTACAGAAGCCCTTCAAGAGGGTGAATCGCATCCCCATTGCCGTGGGAATGCCAGAGCCTCGAGTAAGAAAGGCCACCTTGGGAACTCAGTGAATTACAATGGCCACTAACCCTTAACTCTCCCTGTTCAGTAACAAGTCAATTATTATTATCACTTTCAAGCACATTTGTCTTAAACACTGACTTGTGTGCAACTCACAAATTTTATTTTCTGTTAATAAATCTAGACAATATAAACAATTATTTTAAAGGGGATTTAGTAGCAAAACTCATTCTCTTTAATATGTTAAACAGTTTTTAAAAAAACTATGTGTGATGGCAAATAACTATAATTCTAGCTATTCATGTAGTAGAATTAGGACTGCAGCCAGTGATCTACCTTAGCAAAAGTGAGAAAACATATCTGAAAAAGCAAGAACTAAAAGCAAGAGCACTTGGGGCATGGCTTAAGTGGGAGAATGCGTGCCTAGCAAGTATGAGGCTCTGAGTTCAATTCCCTGAATAAAAGCAATTCCCAAATGTTTTTTATACATGCCTTGCTTTGCCTTCCTCCTCTCTTTCCCTTACCTTTCCTTCTTCTTCCTCTCTGCTCCCTTCTCTCCTCTCCCCTTTCTTTCTTCTAGTCTTCCTGGTTTTTTTGGGGGGGGGGGAACGGTGCTGGGGATGTAACTTAGGGCCTTACAAAGATTAGGCAAGTGCTCCACTGCTAAGCCACATCCTCAGCTCCTTGGTTATATTTAAACTAGATCAGTGGTCTCATGATAAGCACTGGGGTTTGAACTCAGGGCCTTGAACTTGCTAGGCATGCAGTCTACTACTTGAGACATTCTTCTACCTAAAACTTTTTTTTAATGATTTTTTTATTGTGAAAATACTGTACAGAGGAGTTACAATTACATGGGCAAAATAATGAGTACATTTCTTATCAAGCAATGTTGCCTCCTCTTTTGTTTCCCCTTCCTATCCCTTCCCATCTCCCCTTCTCCTGTCCCCCTAAAACTATTTTTTATAGGATGATATTTTTCAATTGTCAAGGTGATGTACAGAGGGGTAACAGTTACATAAGTAAGGCAATAAGTATATATCGTCAAATTTATTACCCCTTCCCTCATTTTTCTCCTACCTTCCCTTCCCACCTAAAGCTTTTGAGATAAAACTATTCATTTAAGTCTAATCAATTAAACATATAAACAAGTGAACATTAATCCCTCTTAAAACTCTGTATGTTGCATATTACTAAAACTTTACTACTTTAGCCCTCAAAAGTTCAAATCTAAGGGCTGGGAGTAGAGTTACTCACTGATAATCCAAGCTACTCAGGAGGTAAAGGTAAAAGGATCAACTACCTAGGCAAAACTAGAGAAACCTTATCAGAGAAACAAAGCAGAAAGAAAAAAGTACAAATCTAAATTAAGCCTAAACCACATTTAAAACTGTAATAACAAGACTGACCTCTAGTTTTAAAAGGCCAAAGTTTCCAAGACACAACAGAGACTTAAACTACCAAACATGAACAAATTGTTTCTGAAACTGACACAAGAATGTTAATATTATGGGTTTTGTTTACTGTAGTCATTTTAGCTTTAATTCTAAATATTTCTGGGCTTAGTGTCCACTGCAGGGACAGTTACGTCATCCTACAGAGGTTTGGGTTTTTTGTTTTTTTTTTCTTCTGAATGACTTGAGGTAGCTGAGAGGCATCCAACAAAGAAAAAGTAGCTCCATTGTTCCTGGCTGCTTTATTTTTTATTTTTTTTTGGGGTCCGGTCATGGGGCTTGAACTCTGGGCCTGGGCGCTGTCCCTCAGCTCTTCAGCTCAAGGCTAGCGTGCTACCACTTGAGCCACAGTGCCACTTCCGGCTTTTTTCTTTTTGCTTATGTGGTGCTGAGGAATCGAACCCAGGGCCTCAGGCATGCAAGGCAAGCACTCTACCACTGAGCCACCTTCCCAGCCCCGTTCCTGGCTGCTTTAATGGATATTCCAGAACTTAAAGGGTGGTTCATATGGCCCATCTCTCTCCACCTAAATCCCTAATCCCACTCTGCTGACAGATTTCTGCAACTCCCACTCAGTTTCTATGACTGCTTCTTTGGCTTTTTTTTTGTTTTTCTGATATTTATGCAATCACTGGGAGATGTAGATCTCTCCCAAGACTGCTGCTTCGGCAGGCCTCTGACAGCCTGGT
Source organism: Dipodomys spectabilis (assembly GCF_019054845.1). Classification (NCBI taxonomy): domain Eukaryota; kingdom Metazoa; phylum Chordata; class Mammalia; order Rodentia; family Heteromyidae; genus Dipodomys; species Dipodomys spectabilis. Next base: position 44,468,958 of record NW_024870772.1, on the reverse strand, counting down.
GCTCTTGGACTCTTGGAAGAGAGGGCAGAGGCCACTGGAAGGCCAGACTGTTTGCAATATTCCACTCAAGAACAGCACTAAAGAAGCAACTTTTTTCTCAATTTCAGTTTCTGGATGCCAGTGTGACATCTGGTACACAGAATTACAACTAGGGAGGCCACATTGGGCCACCCTAGTGTAGTGCTCTGGTAGTACCTTTGTGAATAAGGAAGGGGACTCTCAACCAAGAACTGCTGGGAAGGAAACACCTTAGCTGGCCACAGCTGACCAGTGCTGAATATTACACTGACACTCAGACCAAGTCTTAGATGGGTCAAAAAAACCTGCTTGTCATTACCAACTAAAGTATTTTTAGCATTTACATTTGTCTAAATGTCTTTTAGATCAGAAAAGGACCAGACTCAAGAGAGAAAAGAAAGAAAAGGAAAAAGAGAGAGGAAAAAGAGAGAGAGGGAGAGGAAAAAAGCTATGTGAGAAGAAGCCTGTGAAACCCAATTTATAGAAAATGAACAAGTCAATAGCTTTATGACTTAGTTGTGGCTTTGGCCTTGAAGTCTGAGGTATTTTGTTTGTTGGTTTGTTTGTTTACAAAGTCCAAGGGATAAAAATCGACTTGAAATATTTATAACCAATGCATCAGATAAGCAATACACTGGAATCAGAGAAAAAGTACCTAGATTTGGGATGTTGAAAATATAAAAATATAAAATAGTACACATTAACATATTTAAATGAATAATATAACTATGCAAAAGGAGAAGAATGATCTGGGTGCCACTAGTAATTCACACTTGTAATACTAGCTACTCAGAGGCTGAAATCTGAGGATTATTGTTCAAAATCCATCTGAGTAGAAAAGTCCACGAGACTCTTACTTCCAATTAACTATCAGAAAGTCAGAAATGGAGTCGTGGCTCAAGTGGTAGAGTACCAGCCTTGAGTGGGAAAGCTAAGGGATGGCACTCAGGCCCAGTATTAAGTCCCAGTACTGGCACACCAAGCCAACTAAACCAAACACCCCCTCAAAACAACAACAACAACAACAACAACAACATGAATAACAACACACATGATCATTTCTTCCAAAGGAGGTTTATCTAGATGTTTCCAGAGGGGTTGACTTATATTATCAAGAGATCTTGGAGGATAAGGACATTTCTTGCTGACTAAAGTAACTACATATCCTTCAGTTTATACTCTGGTTTCTCTCCAGATTGTATAAATCTTTCGCCCTATACATATCCTTCAGATTTGATGGTTTATTAGTGGGGTTTTGATAAACAGAACCAACTTCACATTATAAGTTTTAGAGGGCAGGTTGAATCCATTTTCTCCTATTGCTCCTCAATATCCTAAATGATTTTTTTTTTTTTGCCAGTCCTGGGGCTTGAACTCAGGGCCTGGGCATTGTCCTTGAGCTTCTTTTGCTCAAGGCTAGCACTCTACCACTTGAGCCACATGACCACTTCTGTTTATGTGGTATTGAGGAATCGAACCCAGGGCCTCATGCATGCTAGGCAAGCACTCTACTACTAAATCACATTCCCAACCTCCTAAATGATATGTCTTGTTTCTTGTTTCTTATCTGCCTCCCCCTGCTAGAAGATAATTTCACTAGGGCAGGGACTTCTGCCTAGAAACACAGACATTCTATAGTTAGCTGCATGAATAACTAGTTAGGCATGATGTTAATTTCTCATGGTGTAAAAGATTACAGGTATGTGTGATGCCATGGCGCAATGACTATAATGATTGGTTATAGTAGCAGACACTGTGGTAGGATGTGTCTTGTTGCTAAGTATCAGTGTGATGGCCATGTGCATAGTGGCAGCCAGGGCCCGATGGGAGCAAGGACCAAGGAACACAGCCACACTGGAGGCAGTCTGTTTGTCTCAAGTAAGTGGCCTTATCTTTTAGAATGACAACACTCGAGCTTTTCACTCTTGCCACTTATTCACTACTTCCTGACATTTTTGCACCTTGCCGCATTGTTACCAGGAAGCTGCTGGTCTGTGTGGCTTATAATGAGTTTCATCACCTTCTGAGATTTGGTTGATACACTGAACTGGCTTTAGGGTTGGAGAGATAGGTTCCTTGTCAGTAATGTAAACGATACCTTGAGGTCATTATGCTAAGTAGAAGGAGCCAGTCACAAAAATGGTAAATAGATCCTGTTTATATGAGATACCTAGAGCTTGCGATATTAGAAAGACAGGAAACAGAATGCTTGTTTCCAAGGCTGGGGAAATGGGCAATAGCTAATCAGTACAGTCTCTATGTCTCTTTCTCTGTCTCTGTCTGTGTTGGTCTTGGGGTTATAAGTTCTAACTATGGTATGAATTCAAGGTTGTGAGCAATCTGTCTAGCAAGGTCCTCTACCGCTCAAGCCACATCTCCAGCCCTCTTTTCTCTGGTTACTTTAGAGATAGAGTTTTGCTTTTGCCTGAGGCTGACCTGGTCCGTGATCCTCCTACGTATGCTTTTGTGGCACAGGTGGGATGACAGGCATGAGTCATTGTATCCAGGTATTGGTTAAACAGGATCTTGTTGATGTTTTGAGTGGGTTGATCTTAAACTGTGATCTTCCTGATCTCAGCTACTTGGAAAAGTAGCTAGGATTACCTACTGCATCAGTTTGGGTATAGGCTTTCAGTCTTACAAGATGAGAAAGTTCTGGAAGTAAATGGAGGTGATGGTCATACACAGCATGAATTTATTTAATGACATTTGAATATAAATTTTTATAGTTAAAAATGAAAAAAAAAAAAGAGATTCCTGGAGTCCACAGGAGTCTTATTAAATCCTCCGCAGTACCTGTCTGTCTCTCCTCCTCTAGTCCATGTCCTGGCATTCCAAGATCAATGTCCAGTCAATCACCTTGTGAATGAAGAAGTGAAGTGAACTAGCTGTGTGGTTGAGACTGTAGAGGATCCTGGATGAGCACAGTCCTGGGATTCTGACTAGCAGTTCATTTCAAGTGGTAATAACTATATTTTGTTGTCAGGGATATTTTTCTTTTTAAATGTTATTTTTAAACTGTTACTTCTGTGGAAGTTCTTCTTTCCTGCTGCCTTAGGAGGACACAAAGTACAGCTGGTGACAACATTCTAGGGGAGGAAAACTCTTCTATAAGCCTCAGCACCATTGTCAAACCTGGCATCTCCAAAGACACCGAGAAACCTGCTTCCTACAGTTCCAGCCTAAAACAGCAGCCTCAATCTCATTGTGGACTTGACTTTGGGTCTTCCCTACATTTCTGTCTCTCTTTCTTTTTCCTTTGCAGTACTGAGGTTTGATCTGAGGGCCTTGTGTTTGCTATGCATTTTTCCACTTCAGCCAGCCCCACTTCTGTCTCTAAATGGATCCAAAGTTTCCTCTTAAGAAGTCCTCTGCCCTTGGCATGTACTCCCATGGTAGCAAGGGGCTCTCTATCCAGGACTCTGTCCTTAGCAGATCCCTGAGCTGCTCCTGCTTGGCTGAGCTTCAGCACATGTATCTATCCTCCACAGGAGACAAGTGTTCTCCCAGTAGTTGGCTCAGAGTAAGAAGGCAAACTCATTGTCATTGGCTAGCTACTCAAAGCCTGCAAACAGTCTTTGGGGGATTCTTTGCAAAGCCTCAGGAGCTGTAGGTGAGGCCTGCATTGTTCTGCCCAGGTTCTCAGTGCAGAAGCTTTTCTTGGATTATACCTGACTGGTATGCCTGGCCTGCACTTGCAAGTTCCACATGAGAATGAACCTTGTGAGCTCCAGGCGTGGTGAGTGCACAGGTGTGGTTGACACCACTGCTGATGGGCAAGAAGGGCAACTTTTCTTCCAAGAACCAGAACCAAAGATACTTGTGAAGCTGAAAAACATGGATTTTGCCTCATATCACTGATGACTCTCCATTTTGCTGCTGCTAAGAAACACCAAGTCAACTCTGGGCCTATTTTGGGGAACAGGGATGTCTAATAGAACTTTCTGGAGGGATGGGAATTTCCTGCATCTTGACTATTCAATATGGCAGCTATCAGCTACCACAGTGTGCAATGATGGCTGACGATGACTAAGGAATAGCACTCTGCGTGTGTGTGTGTGTGTGTGTGTGTGTGTGTGTGTGTGTGTGTGTGTGTGTGTCAGTACTGGGGCTTGAACTCAGGGCCTGGGCTCTGTCCTGAGATCCTGAGCTTTATCATTCAAGCTTTATCATTCTATTAATTGGAGATAAGAGTCTCCTAGACTTTCCTGCCTGGGATGGCTTTGAACTACAATCCTTAGATCTCAGCTCCTGAATAAATAGGATTGCATGTGTGAGCCACAGACATCCAGCTTCAGAAATGACATTTAAAATTTAACTTTTAATTTCAGTTTCAATGGCCACATGTGGCAAGTGGCTACCTTTGATCCACATATTCTAGAAACTACCTAGTCACTGAGATGGATTTTGGGTATCACTCTTGGCTGAAATCATTTTTCTAGTAATATTTGCTTTCTGCTTCAACTGTCAGTATCTAATTGCTTCTATCACTCTTCTTGTAAAGTCTCCATTTTTGTCAGCCATCTTAAATTTCTTAAATATGAGATCTACCTATAAATACTAAAATGAGAGATGATAACAGCCTTTTTCTAATCTTTTTTTGTTTTGACTGCATATTTCCCTGTTTCTATCTCATACCATACAGAGTAAGATGTGGGGGCTGGGAAGGTGGCTCAGTGGTAAAGTGCTTGCCTTGCATGCTTGAGGCCCTGGGTTCGATTCCTCAGCACCCATAAGCAAAAAAACAAGCCAGAAGTGGTGCTGTGGCTCAAGTGGTAGAGCGCTAGCCTTGAGCTGAAGAACTGAGGGGCAGCGCCCAGGCTCAGAGTTCAGGCCCACGACCGGACCCAAAATAAAAACCAAAACAGAGTAAGATGTGGGTTGGGGTGAGCGGAAGCTAGGGAAAGGAGGCTGGGGTGAAGGAAGAGGTCTCTGTTCTGTTTCTTTAGCTGAGTGCTCTTCCACATGTGTTCATATTGTGAAAATTCGTTGAGCTGTATGTTTACAACTCATGTACTTTTCTGTACATATACTATTTATAGTTTCCCCCACTAAGAGTAAACAAACACATATAAAGAAAACACACTGTATTCCAAGCATGGCATCAGTTTAGTTTTGTGGGATGTGGGAAGCCTCATGAAACAGAGTCTGGGACTCCACAAAGCTGTAGTTCAACATCAATCATGCATCAATGCAAATCTCTAAGATGCATTTTTCGGAGAGTTCTCAGGCAACTCCTCACTATCCTTTATCCTTTTCCAGAGAGAGAGAGATAGCTTTCTTCCCACCTTATTAGATCTTAGCAAAGGACTTCTCCTAATTCTTCTGCCGGGATAAGTACCTTCCAGAAAAAAAAAATAAATCTGAGCCTTTCTCCTCCAGAGGAATTAAAAGGGGGAGGAGTAATTCTCTCATATATGGAATGTGAAGTCAGTGGGATGGGGTCAGGGTAAGAAAATAAAATGTATTTTAACAAGACCATGACAAAACTCCTCAGCCAAGCTTTCCTTCAGTGTTGGAGCGCATCTTACAAGAACAAAGAACTTGCTTTAAGAATGTGAGCTGAAAGTGGATCTAGGATACATATAGTGTTAAAGAAAATGTGGCCACAAGGCAGTCTTCCCAGTGCCCTGCCCCCGTGATCTGAATACGTTCATTTTGCTGAAAGCTGAAATATAGATTTTTACTTTGACAAGGAACTATGGTAGGTAGATGAGGTCTAACTCACAAAAGAATAGAAACTGCTCCCAGCAGAGAGGCAAAGATGTTTAAATGAACTTAATGAAGAATGAGGGACTATTTGTTACTTCTGTGCATACCTTTGCTTTACACAAAGATCTGTATTCTTGAGTCCTAAAATGCAAATCATTTTTCTTATCCTTTCATGGATCCTTCAAACTAAAAGTCAGCACCTGTATAGACTTAATAACCATTTACATGTGGGTCTTTTGTTGAAATGCTCTTTCAGTGTTTCCTTTGAGCAGAGCCCAGGACAAACCTTCACATTTTCTCCTTTCATTTGGGTTATTAGAAAGATTAAGATAGGGAAAAAATTCCTCTCATTACTACAAAATAGAAGAAATCAGTTAAAAATAATCATATATATTTGTTTTTTACTATAAACATAATCCCTTGCATTTCAATAACTTTTACTTGGTGCCACTCTTTTATATTTTGCATAGAGAACTGGCACTCTTGAATGCAGAAGAAAGTTTCCTGACATTTCAAAGGGGACTGTGAAGCAAACACAAGCATTCAGTTCATTCAATAAAAAGTGGCATTAGTTTCTTCAAAAAGAAGTCTGAAAATTATCTAGTTCCTAGGAATAGGCATCTCTAGGTGACCCTGCTTACTTGAGCAACACAGCTTAGCTGTACCTAAGACCAGTGTGTGACGTGTGCTAAATTCTCACTTCATCTCATGGTATGGGGATTACAATTCTCATGTTAAAGCTCACATCAACAAACACTGAAAATTCACTTCTTGATTCTAGCTACTGCAAACATCAACTTTATAAACAACGTCCCCTAACTGGCTAGTGTATATCTCTTGTTGGGTAGCCAAACATGAAAACTAGAATGCCAGAAGTTGAGGCTTTTTCAAATATAATATAAAGCCCTATCTACCTAGACCCAATGTACTTGTCAATTCAAGAAGGTCTGGTGGGAAAGCAACTATTCTCCTAACAGGTTGTGAATGACAGGAGCAGGGGGTTCTTTCAACTCCAGGCCCAAATAAATGCCTCTGATGAGTTTGGGATACACCATGAAAGGAGAAATGGGCCAGCAATGCTACAAGGTATTAGCTAGGAAGGATGGGGCCAGTCCACTGTCATTAAAATGTGCTCATTCTCCCAGCTGAGGGAGTCCAGATACATCCTTTAGTCCTCCACATATTCAGGAGGGAGTCATCTTGCAAGTGCTCACAGATTCTTATAACCTTCTCTTGTGGTGAGAGTGGACAGATAGGAGGCAGTGGATGTACCAGAGGGAAGGGAACCAACAGATCATCTTTCTCTATGGAATGCCAATGTTGTTTATAACTTTCATATACATGGGCTTCCCTGAAGTTTGTTTGCAGGAGTGAACAGTGTGTGGGTAAAAAACTTTTGACTAAGGACTCTAACAGAGATGTCTCAGATTAGGGCAACTGATTCCCTTCTCCCCTCTCCCCCTTCTAGAGCAATGTCCTAGCATCCAGAGAGAAAAGGGCTATTGCTAGCAGTGTTTCCATTCTAGAAAGGAGATTTTGGCCCTATACTTTATCAGGCTGAGTGTACTTCTGATCAGACAACACGAAGTCAAGTGTACAGACAGGGAAGGGACAACCAGCCAATGAAAGAAGCCACTGCGGGATGCCTGCAGGCCATTTAGGATTTCCAGAACAGGTAAGAGGTCTCTAGTAGAACTGATTGGCTTTGCCCTTCAGACAGACAGACAGGGAGACAGGCAGACAGACAGAAAGACAGACAGGCACGCAGGCAGACATTTTCCTGATACCTGCAGAAGGATCTTGTTGCCATCATGGTCCTCGGTCTGCCAGCGCCCCTCACTGATGGGGCTGCAGGGGTTGGGCAAGAGTGGCACCAACTCACCGATGTCCTTCACCCGGAACTCTAGCACAGAGGAGTCGGTGGGCACCGGGTTCTGGTCACAGGGTAGCCTTTTGAGGGAGAACTGAATATCCACATCCAGATTGGAGAAAATAGGGAAGATGCAGAAGTCCGCTCTCTTCTGGCTGGGGCTCCGGCGCAGGATGAGCTCATAGAGCCGGAGGCTGTCTGAATAGTTGTCGTGGCGACAGTAGATGGTGAAGCGCACAATCTCCTTGCCATAGTGCACAGGCCTGATGGCCCACAGTGGGGTCCCAGGGGCCAGTGTGAAGTAATCCTGGCTACAGGGCAGATAGGGCAGGAACCGGCCATGCACCTGCTCTGTGTGGTGGTGGCGCCAGGGTGGCCGCTGCAGCATGCGGTACAACTGCAGGATCTGCTCCTCACCATATTCCTCCTGCAGGAACAGCACCACGGCCAGTGAGGGCTGTGAGTCCTTGGGGGGCTTCCGCCGCCTATGCCGGCCAGCCCGCCGTTCTGACACCCGGAACAGAGGGAGGTCTGGGTGGATCCAGGCCAACACCTTGTCGATGGCTTCCTGCAGCGGCTGGGACTCCCCTGGGTCTGAGATGATGTGGATGCTCACTAGGAAAGGGTCTTGCGCCTCTTCCACGGAAAGCTCACCTGGGGGCACACAAGAACGGAGGAATGGATCATTATTCTGGATGGATGGATGGATGGATGGATGGGTGGATGGGTGGATGATGGATGGATGGGTGGATAGAATGATTATTCTACTTAGTAGAACAGTGGAGGCATGTAGTGTAGTATCTTGGCAGGAAAAGAAGCCAAATTCTAACAGAACTGAACTCATGATCTGTGATTTTTTTTTTCTGATTCCCAAATACACTTGCAAAAACTTCTAGAGCAATGCCTAGCATCCAGAGAGAAAAGAGCTATTGCTAGCAGTGTTTCCATTCTAGAAAGGAGATTTTGGCCCTACACTTTATCAGGCTGAGTGTACTTCTGATCAGACAACACAAAGTCAAGTGTACTGACAGGGAAGGGACAACCAGCCAATGAAAGAAGCCACTGCGGGATGTCTGCAGGCCATTTAGGATTTCCAGAAATCACCATACTGCCTTACTCTACAAACCTCCCCTATATTACTGTATCTTTTCTGGTCCTTTCATTTCATTGGCTTATTTAGTTCATCCACTTAACAGACTCTTAGGGTTCTTCCTATGTGTTCTCCACTGGGCAAGGCATGTGTACACAGTGGAAGACAAGGGAGACATGTGTTGGCCTTCTGAAATTCACGCTAATTGACAAGTGAGTGGTCCTGCTCAGGGCTCTTGCATAGTGTGAGGTCCTTGGCTTTGCTGCTAGCAACACAGGGAAGAATACCTCAGGAACAAATGCAGAATTCTTACTGGGGTATGATTAGGGGGTGAGAAAAATCTGATGAGGCTCTACCTATACTGCCTAGATAAATCTGCCTTTGGTGCCTCTTGTTAGTCCCCATCCACCCACAATCATGTATCCTAATGGGCTGGTTACCTCCCAGCACCCTCTGGTAGGTCATCCAGAAGCTTCTAATGCCAAGTAAGAAGCTGACTTTCTCATGAGGTGACACAGATTACCAGTGTCTATAATCCTAACTAATCAGAAGGCTGAGATCTAAGAATATTAGTTTTGAGCCAACCTGGAAAGACAAGTCTGAGAGACTCTTATCTCTTAATTATCCAGCAAAAAGCTGGACCAGAGACATGGCTCAAGAGCAGGTAGAATGATTTCATCTTTCACCACTCTCTTTTCCTCCCTCTGGTTAAACATATATTCCTGCAGTCACATGAGCATCATGCAATTTTGACTGACTTTATTGGACCAAATGAACTCTTTTCCCTAGGCACTGCTAACAAGGCTGCATGAAGGAGACACCATATGATCTTGTCCCTGAAGGTAAATGGTAACTGACTTAGAATAGCCTCAAAGGGGGAAGGTCACTGTAGGAAGCAGCAGACTGTTGATAAAGCATAGTACTGTGCAAAAAGAAGTCCATTTAAGCCAGGCACCAGTGTCTCACATCTGTAATCCTAGCTACTCAAGAGGTTGAGATCTGAGGATTGGGGTTCGAAGCCAGCCCAGGCAGGGAAGTTCATGAGCTTCTTATCTCCAATTAATCACCAAAAAAGCAAGAAGTGGTGCTATGGCTCAAGTGGTAGAGTGCTAGCTTTGAGCAAAAGAGCTCAGAGACAGCACCAATGCCGTGACTTCAAGCCCTGGGGAAGGAGATGGGAGCAGGGGACAGAGGAGAAGTCCATTTAGAGGTAGTGGTGAGTAGCCCTGAAGCACAGAAATGGATGAGACTGGGAAACAGGACTGAAGCCCGGTTCTTCAGCTCAACTGTGTAGGTTGATAGGATCAGGGGACGCAAGAGGCTGACTGTAAGCAAAGTAATGATCTAAAGGATTAGTGAAGAGTCTAGACAAGGTATGACAAGGACCTGACACCATTTCTTCTACCGACTCTAGCATCAGCACCTACCTCTGTCCCTGCTCTCTATGTAGTTTTGTGACTTTTTTCCCTAAAATGAGGTGTATCCCCCTATCCTTTGGCCTTGGCTTAGACTACACACTTAGGTTTGGCCAGTAGAATGTGAGCAGTGACATGTGACAAGTGATAAAGTACCAGTGGAGCAAGCAAGCTGAGCCAATGTGAGAGTCTGAATTCAAGTCCCAACACTAGCAAGGAAACAAATAAGATCCAGGCTCTAGGGGCTGGGAAGGTGGCTCAGTGGTAGAGCGCTTGCCTTGCATGCTCAAGGCCCTGGGTTCGATTTCTCAGCACCACATAAGCAAAAAGAAAAAAGCCAGAAGCGGTGCTGTGGCTCAAGTGGTAGAGCGCTAGCCTTGAGCTGAAGAGCTGAGGGACAGCGCCCAGGCCCAGAGTTCAGGCCCCACGACCAGATCCCCCCCCCAAAAAAAAACAAAGATCCAGGCTCTACAGGTTCCACCCAGAGCATGCACAGACAACCAGGCGCCCTGAGGGGCAATGCCAGCCAGCAAGCATCCTTCTCAGGCTTATACCTGGATGAGCCTATTTAATCCTTGTAAAAATCTGGAAGAGTTTTGTCTTTACTTACAAAAACAGAGCATCAGGCACAGACAGGCCAAGTTACCTGCCAAGGGCACACAGATCGAGAGGCTGAGCACTCCTTCCAGCATCAGGGGCCCCACCGCCCACACTCTCTGCTGCACCCATTTCTCAGCAGAAGGAGCAGCTGCCACTCTCCTCCATGTTTGGCCACGTTCCTACCACTATGTCCATTTATCTCTACAGCTCCCTTCCTTCTGTCTGCTGGCTGTCTTGCCTGACACTAGTGAACAGTTCTATGATTTGACACCCTTTTACATTCCTTTCCTATGGCCCTGAGTGTCCCAGGAAGAATCTGCCAGAGACTACTCCTGTTGGCATATGCCCAAGTCTTTCCATCTCAGTCCTTGCCTAGAGGGCAATTCAGACAGGCTGAGGTCACAGGTGGGTGCAATGGGGAAAGAAAAGCGGTGACCCTTAGAAAGCTGGTGGCTGGACAGGGAGAGCCCTGCCTGGGCATGAAGTGGGAGACATAGCATCCAACTCTCCCGAACAGAGTTGTCAGGGCACTCAGCCTTGTGTCACCTAGAGCGATCACACAAAAGTTTCCCAGAGAGCAGAACAAAAGCCTATTGAAGAGTGTATGGATGAATGAGTATCAACAACTCTGCCAGAGCAGGCTGCGCAACCTGGGAGCAGGGGCTGGGCTGAAAGGCATCCCACCAGACGTCAGCATGCTTGGTAGTTTGGGATGTAGCCAGGAGCGAACAGGCAAGGAAGGAAAAGCCTAGCTCTCAGTATGCCCTTTTCACTGCATGAATTGAGGGAGCTGAAAGTGCTTAAAATCCTGCCCAGGCAGAGCTAAAGAGAATGGACAGTATGCTTCAGCCATTGTTAGCCTGTGATGTGGCATGAAACACACAGACTCCCAGAACCATAGATCTCAGCTCCCAACTGTCATCAGCTGCTAGGGTTACATGTACCCCAGGGAATCTGCCTCTGGTGCTGCACAGGAAAGCAAGTATTTGAGGGGAAGAAGAGAAAATGTGAATAATTAATTGTCACAAAAAGCCTGTAGGCCTCCCTGGAGATGATGTGTCCATAGGGTGTGCTCTGCCTTTATCATATCTATTACCCGTCTTCTCCAAGGGCCTCAGCAAGCACCTGTTCAGCTAGGATGAAACCTAGGCCAAACATAACCCAGGCCATAGGCGAGACCCATCCTGGGCTGCTTACAGGGTGGGAGCTGGTCACATGGCTTGTGCATCCCAAGAAAAGAAAGAAGATTTTTTTCTCATGTGTTTCTGGATTAGAGTCTCCTTTAATTATACAAAACAGCACAGAGTTTTAGAAAAGCAGGGCACATTCAGACTTTCTATAGAAAAGAAAGTGCACAATTATTTGCTTATTATCTATTACATAGATGTATAAACATTTGATACATCTATCTCATTTAATTGTTGACAGAATGCTATGATACAGGTATACTTTCCACTTCACAGCTGAAGTGTCAGCTGACTTGCTCAAAGCCATTTGGCTAGCAAAGGGCAAGAACTCTCTGGGCCCAAATCTGTCTGAATCCCAAGTCTCCCTACCAGTGTGTGATGTCAAACCCCCATCCCCTAAGCCTACTGTTCTTACAGTCAGCTTGTTGGTTTATTTTGCCCCAAACTTCAGCTTGCTTGCTTGGGGCTCTGAACCTATGGCTCAGTTCCTGCAACCTACTTGGATGGGAGACCCTGCTGAGAATGGACTATTTTTCAGAGAATATATTCTAAGTCTTGAGTACTATGGACAAGTGGTCAGGGGACCCAAATCCTCTGCTTGTTGATAAGATTGCCAGATGCCAAACAGCCTTTTAGGAATCTGAATGCTGCCAGCACTAGAGACCAATCTCTGCAGCCCAGAGCTCCATGCCAGCCCTGCCTGGACTGTTTCTCACCATAATGTTCCTGTCAGACTCATGTGTCTCCAAAGTATCTACTTCTTGGTTGTGAGCATAACCAGCTAAAGGCCAAACAGACTGACTGGACTAGTTTCATGATATAGCAAGCTCAAATTCCCCTTTCTAGAACTTTTATTATTATTATTATTGTGTTGTTAAGTAGTTGTACAATTCCATAAGTCAGGTTATGAGTACAATGCTTCTTAGATGATGTCACCTCTTCTTTCATTCTCTTTTATTTTCTTCTTCCTGACGCTACCCTCAAGTTATATAGTTCTGTGTTTATATAATGTCAATTGAATATAATAACATTTTCTCACCCTTTCTCCCTCCATTCCTGTCACCCCCTTTGTCCTCCCCCACAAAAGAAACATGTTTTCACTTCCTGATATTTGGTTTGATAGATAGTACTTTAGCTGTTTAGGGGAATTACACCTTAGGATTCTTCCCCTAAGTGTACCCCCCTCCCCTTTAGCCAACTTGTTTTTTGTGTAAATGCATTCATCCCTGAATATGTTATCATGCATCGTTGTTTTTAGATTTAGCTTCCACATATATGAGAGAACACACGTGCTATTTGTTTCCCTGAGCAAGCAACCTGATTTGTTCTAGAATTTTTGAGCAACAACTCATATCACTGTCTTTTATGTGACACTTTGCAATTCAGTTGTGATGATTTATATTATCAAGGAGTGTTTATTGATAACATGTGCAAACTCTCCTATACAAAGCTAAATGGACAGTCTCTGCCTTCATACGGTTTACACTCAGATAGGGTAGACAATATATAAAGTTATGAGATGAACTTGGGAAGTGAAAGATATTTGGGAAAACATGTGTTCAGTGTAGGCATAAGAAGTTTCCAAGGCAGCAGCCAGAAAGACTTACCATTAACTGGGCAAATCACCATGCTCCCTTCCAGTGCCCCACCTCGGTCTCCCAGTAGCCCCCAGGAAGCTAACAACTCAGAACAAGGGCACCTGTTGCTCCTCAGAGCTGTTTGGTTTAGGGGCCTGGCTTGAGGCCCGATCACCTCATAGGCCTGAGGTGAATAAACTCTATTTGCATGTCCAAAGCCTCATTCAGTGGTACTGAATAGCTTGGCACTCTGACTTGGATACTGGTCTGCCAACTAGACTCACAGAGATAGGCTGGCAGAAAACCTAAGTGGGATGTGTGTAGGGGGGTTTTAGACACATAACCAAGACTTGCCCAGGGCAAAAGCTAACCCTGGGAATCAAGATCAGGTGAGCAGACAGGAGAGAAGAGGCTCAGGTCAGGAAAAAACAGAACACAAACTCTGCAGGGAGGGCCATTAAGCAGTGGGGTCTTCTCAGAATGCCAGAAATAAATGCCCAGGCAAGCTTCCTGCTCCTTCCTTCCTGGGAGAGTTTCTTCATCCAGAATGTGATGACTAACCCACCTTCCTTGCATTTTTTTTCACTATTTTATTTATCTTTTTAAATTTTATTGTTGAGATGCTGTACAAAGGGCTACAGTTACATTCGTAAGGTAGTGAGTACATTTCTTGTGGAACTTGGTACCCTCTCCCTCATTTTTTTCCCACTTTCCTTCCCCTGCAGCCCCCACCCAGTTGTAAAGATCATTTTCAACATATTGTTTTGTTATTTTAAAACCAGTTATTTGAACCTCTGAACTAATGAGAAAATTGTAGGCACTCTCCTTACCATTAAAAAAAAACCCTTCATGGGGCTGGGAAGTTGGCTCAGTGGTAGAGCGCTTGCCTTGCCTTGTATGCCTGAGGCCCTGGGTTCAATTCCTCAGCACCACATAAGCAAAAAGAAAAAAGCTGGAAGTGGTGCTGTGGCTCAAGTGTTAGAGCGCTAGCCTTGAGCTGAAGAGCTGAGGGACAGCGCCCAGGCCCAGAGTTCAGGCCCCACAACCAGAACTCCCCCCCCCCCAAAAAAAAACCCTTCATTTATCTTAGTTATGTTTGTAACTTCATAATCTCCACCAGGTCCTTCATCTCTCTCTCTGCATATATATATGTGATATCTATATATATCTATATATATATACTGTAGGCTGTATTCACAATACAGATAAAAGAGTTTTCCTCCCCAGCCAGAATGCACAGAACTTTGTTGTAATGGAAGACTTGACATTGGCTGAAATAGTTAAGCTGCGGCTCTCTTTTCATTGACAGCTGAGAACAATAAAGAATCATTCTGATCCCTAAGCCCTTTCAAGCTTTTGTGAGAAAGATGCTTTTGTTATCACTGCAATTACTTTTGTACTCTCAATTTTTTATCTCCTATTGTAGAAACAGTATCAGGAGCCTGATATCTGCCCCCATTTCTGAGCTCATTACCAAACCAGGTCATTGTTAAGAAAGAAATAATATAGAAAGCAAGGCAGATATTTTAGATATAATGTATTTTTTTCTGCTTAGAAATAGGTCATTCATTTCACTTTAAATGTATTTCTCAGCTTCATGCAGATTCATCATCCTGAAACTTGCCCTGTGGTGGGAAGAAAGAAGAAAGGAAACAAGCCAGACACCAACCTGAAAGCTGTGACAAGACACTTGAAATTCTGACACAGCTCGACACCTATCCTGAGGTAGAACCAGGAGATTGGTAAGCAGTCTGAAGAGGTATAAGTGTAGCTAAATATGTGTAAATATACTTAGCATAGTTGTGTAACTTTAAGAACTACAACAATTGTGGAAGCTTATGAGCAGATAACACAGGTTAGAGGCACATTAGCATGTATGCTTAATGATATTCTCTGAGATGCCTTTTGTATAAAAATTCCAGAGCTGAGCTAAGTGTGGTGGTATGGACTTGTAATCCCAACTATTCAGGAGGCAAATACAGATCTCCAGGGCCATTCTTGCTATTCTTGAAATAGCAAGATGCTATCTCAAAAACAAAATAAAATTAAAGAGCTAGGAGTTTAGTTCAAGTGGTATGATGCTTGCCTAGTAACCTCAAGGCCCTGACTTCATTCCTCAATAACCCAAACCCAATCAATCAATCAGGTCATCCATCCAGTGTTTGAAAAGACTAACTTCACACCAAATCCTTCTTTCTGCTTAGTGCTTTCTAAACCACATTATGCGCTTATTGTAATTTTCATTGGTAGCAAAGGCATCCTCAGTAAGTGAAGATCTCAATAAAACCTTGTGGATTTGGAGACACCATGGTAGAGATTAGAAACAACAGGACTAAAATTAATATTCCTCTTGTTTAAGAGAAAAAAGATAAAACTACCCCAAGCAAAAAAAAAAAAAAAAAAAAAAAAAAAGACAATAGAGGAAGATGTTAGCTAAAACCAATCCCATGGACTCATTCATTTGAGACCTTCAGGCTGAAGTCTGACACTAGAGCTAGGAAGAGGACTCTCACAATTACAGCAGTGAAGATTTTAAAAGATAAATTATTTTGGCAGGATGTTCAGGAATATGATGAAGAGTGATGAGCTATTACATATTTTCTGAGAAGATACACTAAGTGTATGCTAATAAAATGCATCCAGACCACAGCAGGGGAATCAGTGAGATAAAATCCTGCACTGGCATTGGCCACAGCTGCACTAGAGATGTGGGAAATGGAGCTTAGGGATTTTTTTTTTTTGCCTAAAATTCAATGTTCCACTGAATATTCTATTCAAACACTTTGTCTAGTTGAATAATGACGTGGACACATTCCCTGACCTTGTTTCCAAGTATCCGTAGAAAATATGTGCTTTGAGTCTATTTGCAGAGAAAGTTCTTGCAAGCTCAAATTAAAGACAGGTATTTTGTCCAAGGCCTCTTAGATGAAATGGAGCCATAAATAACATCTCCTAACTCCCATTTCAGTGCTCTGACCTTTATACTTGGGGGCTCATCGCCCAGTCTTGCTAGTCCCTGAAGAGTAAAGAAGATACACAGTTGTCTTGTCCTTTGGGAACTTCACATCTATTGAGAAAGGGAGATGTTCACACCATAGCAGATAAGAAAAACACCAAAGGGAAGTGATAAGTTCCAAATGACATGTAGGCTGGAATGCAGATCCATTCACTAGGTTTCTTTCCCATACTTTTCCTACTGCCTTGTATTTCTTATCCACCTACAGAGTCCCAGTTGTTCACTGCTTCAGTGACAACAGTCCAGTAATTACATTTGTGCTTTATTGTAGAAATGGGTACTTGTGGAGGCATAAGCCAATGGCATTCCCCAAAGCATGACGGCTCACTAGGAAAGCTCTGGCTTCTCCCTCTAGGTAATATCTGTGACCCTCAATACCCTCAAGCTTGAGGCAATAACCAATTAATTATAGAATCACAGAAAAAGCTCATTTCTCTCACCCAGTAAGAAAGACTTCTTACAACTATTCTTGTAATAAAAAAAGAAAACTAGTCTTCCAAACACAGGTTGAGCAGCTCAATCTCACTACCTTTACAAGCCAATAATAATGTCAGATAATGTTAGGCTGAGATAAAAATAAAAGAGGGAGTGAGAACAGATGGAACATTCCATCTTTTCCATAACTGGTGCGTTGTACATAGCAGTGATTTAATACATGTTTAGAAAGAAGAAAGGGTAGGTCAATTCTGAATTTTGGGCAGCTCTGAGAGATGACAACCTGGCTTTTTTTGTACAACACTCTCCCCAATACTTCCAATCCTTCATCCTATCAGACAATAAAGCCTGCTGTATGGATACTAAATAGATAGGAACTTGTCCATTGGGGTGAAAAATACTTTCCATAAAGCCTGTGCATAGCACTGAAAGCTTTGTTGTGGCCATTACTGCTGCCTTAGAGTAGAAGGGAGAGAAGTCAATACTACCTTTGAATGATAAAAACAAGAAAGACTTCAACTTGAGAAGTCTTGAGAACCTTCCTGTTCACAACAGGAACAATTTTGTTCATTGTAGATATATACATACACACATATATCCTATATATTCCTTATATATGCCTTTAAAAATGGATAAAAGGATATGTATAAATCCTTTTCTTTACATTAGATTGTAGTTTTATGAGGCCCTTGGTGAAAGAGTGACATGGAACCTCCTATAGCATGGCCACTGGGATCAGTAGCTTCACAAGATTTTTTTTGGCCCAGCAATTTCACTGGAAGGTATTCATTCTAATAATGTAAGATGTACACAACGACTTACAGCCAGGATGCTCTTGGTAATAGTGTTCATAATACTGAAAGCTTGAATGAAAAACTATAGGACCTACTTCAAGGCACTGAAAAAAAAAAGTATGGTGTAGAAATACAAAATGTAGATACTCAAATTGCTGTAGAAGTATGCCTCTTGATTCATAAAGAAAGGTGTTTATAATATAGTTAGTGAGAAACTTAACTCTAAAATGTATGTGATGCCGTTTTGGGGACTAGTAAATATATCTATAGAAATAGAGATATTCAGGAGAAAATCTACACAGGGAGACACATAAGCATAAATAATAGTTCTTTCTGGCTGGAAGGATTCTAGGTTTTTACTGTATCTGTTTGAAAATTCGTAGTTGCTGACTATAATGACCATGTATTATTTGTGTAATAAAATACTGTAAAGTTGAGGAAAACACCAGGGAAGTGAAGAGTAGCAAATGGTGTTGGCAGATTCTCACTTCTGTTGCCTCTCTTAGGTAGACCCTGGTAGACCAGATGTTTCTGAGGTGGTACTTTAGCTTTTCAGGGAAAATATGGTTAAGAAAATCTGATTCTATCTTTCATACATATCCTGAGTAGAAATGGATACCCTCTATATATTTAAAGTTTTACAATGGAAACTTATCTTTGAAACCAGAATGACTATAGCATTTTTTTTTTTTTTTTTTGGAAATGGATGTCAGTGTAGCAAACATCACAGGAAAGGTCAGTGTGGCATATTGTCCTCATCCTCTGATTTCCTGATGTGTATCTTTGGTTATGGTTTGTTCTTTCTATCAACTGTCAAACAGTAATATTGTCTAGCCTTCCAGACTCCCATGAAAAGAAAACATAGACACCATACCATCAAATAACAGGTTAAGTGCACCAATACTTTCAGCTCAGTTGCTTTGTTCATCTCAGAGGTTTTATTTGTGACCCCCTTGACCCTACAAATAATGCTGCCCCCTGCTTGTCAAAAAAACCTAAGACATATTCCATGTTTAAAGTAACAGGGTGGGCCAGGCACTGGTGGCTCACACCTATACACCTAGCAACTTAGGAGGCTGAGATCCAAGGATCACAGTTCAAACTAGCCCTCACAAGAAAGTTCATGAGACTCTTACTCCAATGAACCTCTGGAAAACTAGAAGGGAAGCTGTGGCTCAGAGTAGTAGAGTGTCAGGTCCTTGAGCAAAAGAGCTCAGGGACAGCACTCAGATCCTGAGTTTAAGCCCAATGACCCCAAAATAAAATAAAATACAAAAGCCAGAATGGATGCTGACATGTTTGCCCAGCACCCACCACTCAGGAAGAGCCCTGCCCAGGGCTGCAGAGCCCTTCCAGCCTTGCATCAGCTCCCTTCCACCCTCCTCTAGAACATTGCTGCCTATAAACATAACTACAGTGCAAGAATGTGGGGTGACATGTCATAAAAATGGAAACAGTTTTTATTTAGGCATCATCTGCTGGAAGATGGCAGAATGACTGTAGAATGGTAGAGTGGAATTTGATTTTGGTACCTGGTATTGTATGTAAGTTTATTAGAATTAGGGAAGGGAAGGGGAACAACAGAATGGTGAGACAAAGGACAAGGGGGATCCAATGCAACAGCAATATATACAAGATGATATGTTGGAAATGATCTGTACAACTTGGGAGTGAGAAGAGGGGAGGGAAAGTAGGAGAAAAATGAGGGAAGGGGTAACTAATTACTTATGTAACTATAACCTCTCTGTACATCACCTTGACAATAAAAACAAAACATAAAACATTATGACTTTACTCTATTTAGAAATAAATATACCATCTCCACAATGCTTTGATTTGTCTTATATCATCTGTGGGTTATGACAGTATATCAGACAACATCATTAGGAATGTTATTAAGCCCTTTGGAAACTGAGGACATTGGAAATTAATTAAATCAGTGTGTGCCTGAAAGAAGATATTCAGGTTTCACCATCAACTTTATCTAAATGGCTGTGTCTTATTTAGAAAACATTGATAACTTTTTTTTGATGCTTTTACCGCAGTAGGGATGAGTAGCAAGGGGTCTGAACAGGTGACATTTGAGTCCTTCTGCAAGCTTGTGCCATGGCCACTCTAAGCTAATCATAGAATGCAGCAAATTTAATGGCTAAAACTGTTCTCCACAAGGATTAGTGACTAGGTTTGAGTTTTGCCTAGATCCCAATCTAAAAGAATATTTGCTCTGAGAATCATGGTGTGGAATATTACATACATAAGAAGAAAATAAAGTCTGTAATACTTGGAGATAGACTGAATCTACTATAATGGCCTTCTACCACATCTTCCAAAATAGTAATCTTCCTTTTTGGGGAAACATGATTGAAAATAAAAGCTCTAAAAGGATCAAAATCTGACAATATGTTAGCCTCTTCCCAAATAAAAAACAGGAAGAAATAATAAATACTTCATTATAACAAGTCTGTGTGTACAGCACTTAGATGTGGAGACACAGAACACATGTGTTGAAATATTCTCCACTACAGAATGCACTCATGTCTTCTTGGCATTCTGCTTTCCAATTGCCCTCACTTGCTCAGAATTAAATCACAGTGAACTCATCTTTTTCTTCAACATGCTGAGGGATTACACAAATGTGGCCAATTCTAAAAACAAAACATGATGTTTTGGTGTCCTGGAATTGCAACAAAGAGTTGAAACCACTGAGAAACTAAAGAAAGAGAATAGAATTTAGGTTGAAAGATTGAAGAGAAGACATCCCTAGGAAGGGATGAAATGTCTTTCTAGGCATAGCAACAGAGCTTGGAAAGCCCTAGGGTGGCATTAGACCTGAGACACAGCCTTATAATCAGTTAGGATGCCTAGGTTTTCTTGGCCCTTTGCTTCCAATGAGAATGTGAGCATAGGTCCAGACATTTTTCTCAGACACATAGGCCTACTGAGGGTTGACCTCAGGGAAAGTCACAGATGTAGTCATACAAAATCTGAGGAACAGAACTCCATTAGACCTATGGTCTGTGGAAACACTGTGAACAGCAAAGCCACCTGAGTCTTTAGAAGGACAAACAAAGCAAGAAACTAAGGAAACTAAGAAAAACACAAAGGCAAAAAAGAATCTGAAGCCCAGGTAGGCTGAAGAACAAATGCAGAGGAAATTTTTTAGACTCAGTGCCAAATGTTCTATTCAGAATGAGATGGGCAAGGTACAGCGCTCGGGCCATTCCTCCCTAATTCTGCAGATACAGAACAGGTGTCAGGGCACTGCCAAGAGTTGGGAGATACCCTGTGGGTCACTTCTACCATCTCTGGTCACTTGTGCTTGGAGAAGCAAGAAGGGAAGGGACACAAAACTGCCAGACATTCTGCTGCTACTGGTATTGTGCAAAATGTCAAGAAAGAGTTTATCACAATCCTGAGTTTCGAGGTAGAACAGTTTTAGGATGGAAATTAGAAGGGTCATGTGAACTGCCTCCGTGGAGAGAACTCTTTTGACGACTCCCTACTGGCATTATTCTGGGGCTAAATATCTTTAAGATGTGTCACACATTCCTAAAAATAGAACTGTTATGCTTCCAACATCTTCTAAAAAGTAACTCCAAGTGTGATTATAATCTTTATTTAAATAGAAATACTCAATCACACAGGCTGGGAATTTCATTAGGATTATGTGGCACACTTGATCTCCCCCCTCCTCTGGCATAATTATTGTTTTTCTCTTTTTACTGTTTATAAAATTGTCCCTTTCTCTTGAAATCACTTAAGATAGGAAACTATGCATACTGGCATGATGATCTTCTCACTAGATTTCTGGAAAGACAACTTGAAAATTTGAGAGTATGAATGAAATTCGTTTTCCCTAGGAAACATCAGTGGCTTCTTGAGTGATATCTGAAGGGCTACAATGTGCTGAGCCCTTTAGAAAGTGTAAAGGCAAATCTTGCCTTCCCTGGCCATTTCCAAAAGACAGTGAGCCAGGTGCAATGGGAAAAATCCACCCACGCCAAACCAAACTATCCACCGAAGATGTCCCTCAGCTACCAACACCACTGGAGTTGGATAAAGACACAGAACAGTCAGTGGAAATACAACTCCAAGATCTTTGAGGTCAAAACCCAAAGGTTACTACCACCCAACCATCTTCACATTCTCCCCAGCACCAGGGAGGTGTTTCTTTGAGTGAAGGGGTATAAAAGCAGACATTTCCTCTCATTTCAGCCTCTCACTAGCTCCACCTGTCATGTAGCTCCCAGTGTAGAAACTCAAGTGGATTCTGAACAGTTCTTGCTTAGGGATTAACACTAGAGCCACAAAGAGGACACCCAGTTCTCTAGACTTTCATTCTGGTCTAAGAGGAACAAAGAGAAAGGCACAGGATCCTCCTTCCTCCCGTCTTCATGTTCCTTTTAGAAGAACTTCTAAAACATTCACATCAAAGGTTGTTAAAAGCTAGCCTGTTGAAGTGCCTCATCCTTAGGGGAGGAAACTGAGGCTCATGGAGAGTGTTATGGCTGTCTCTTGAGGAACAAACTACAGGGTTCATATGTGAGAGATCTGTGGGGGGTGGACCCCCACAGCTGAGGCCCTCCACCCTGCTGGCTCCACAGAGGACAAGGAAAGCAATTTGGTCACTAAACCCATCAGAACAAATAACTCTCCTACCTTCTTCTCTCTACTCAGCTTCTTGGTACCACTTGCTAATTTGTGGGGAATGCAATTTTAATAAACAAGTTGGAGTATACTTTTACTTGTCACAGTGTGATCAAAACTATGTTTCAAATGCTTCAAGCTGGGCACTGGTGACTCACACCTGTAATCCTAGCTATTCAGGAGGCTAAGATCTGTAGGTTGAAGCCAGCATGGGCAGAAAAGTCTTGAGACTTTTGCCTCTAATTAACCAGAAAAAACCTAAAGTAGAGGACTGGTAGAGTGTCATCTTTGAGCAAAAAGTCAAGACAGAGTGTGAGGCCCTGAGTTCAAGCCTTAGTAACAGCACAAGCGTGCATGCATGCATCCCCCCAACACCCCCACACACATACAAATATGCATATCTTCAGACTCTCAGATTTTTTTTTCCTTTTCAGAAAATATACTCTATTATCTTTCCCTTCCTGCTCAGAGGATCTCTACAGCAGATGGGATTTCTTTTTGCCTGAGGGTCGGGCCAAGAATTGGGAGCAGAGGCTGACCAGGCATCATGAGGAGGCAGGAATAGTTCAAGCCCATTAGCATCCACTCTCTTCATCAACCTTATGACCAAAAATGGATTTGTGGTATAGGTAGTCAAAGAAAGCAACATTGTCTGGACCTCTATAGAGAAACAGGACCAAGATCTGGCCCAAAGGGATGAAAGAAAAAACTGGATAACATCTTTGAGAAAATCTTTAAAAAGTGATTGTTTCAGTTGGGCACTTGTAATCAGCTTGTAATCCGAGCTACTTGAGAGGCTGAGAATGGGAGTATCATAGCTCAAGAAGAGACTGGACAGAACAGTTAGTGAGACTCCTCAAACCGTAGCTGGGTGCAGTAATGCCCCTGTCATCCCAAGTTATGTGGGAGGCTGAGAAGAGTCCCCAAGATTCTGTGTTCACAGAGGGAAGGTGGTCATGGTGTCAAGCATCTGTGAGCCTAGTAACAGACAACAGGAAACCTAAAGTAGGTAGACTGTATCTCAGGTACATACTGAATGAGAAGCAAGACCCTGTCCAAAAAATAATTAGTGAAAAGTAAGGCTAGGGGCTCAGTAGTATTGTGATAGTTTAGCAAGTATAAAGCCCTGAGTTCAAGTCCCCTGTGTCACCCAAATAAACAAACAAATAAAAGTTTCTTTCTGACCTCCTTTTTCCTTGCTTACTGATATAGAAGTCCCAAACTGAGACTGGAACAGTAGAATAACTGGAGGAGTTTGTACATAAAGATTCAAACTCCTTCTTTGAGTCTTTTTCCTTTTTTACTTCTACCATTAAAAAAAAGTCTGCTTGTTTAATCACTATTTGTAGTTAAACATATTTCCTAACTGCAAACACACACACACACACACACACACACACACACACACACACACACACACACACACACACACACACACACACTCTACATGGTCACCCAGAGGGCCCATCATTGAGGAGTAAGAATAAGTTTCAGGAGTTGTAACCACAGAATACTTCAAGTGAAAAACAGAGCACTAACACAGCATCAATCCAGCTGCACTGAGACAAATTCCAACTTAGAGGCTGCAATTAAAAGAACAGAAAAGACAACATCCCAAACCAAATTACCAGTTTTGCTGCCTGGAGAGGTGTTTTGTTGTGACCCAGAGGACTGATTTGAGAGCTATACAAATTGAGCAAAGAGTATTTTAGGGAAAAAATCATTCTTGAAGGAACGTAGCCTCCGGGCCATACTGAGTGGAATGAAAATGGAGGCCCAGAGTGGGAAAGTTCAAGAGGCTCACTCTGGTTTTCCAATCTCATGGGCCTGAGGGAAGAAGAGCAAGCCATGGGAGCTCTTTCCTCACTATCACTAATGGTTCCTAATAATGAAGAGGGCAATATTGGGCCTCTAGTTGGCTGAGAGGATCAGAAATTGCTCAGTGCCGTCAAACTAATAACTTAATATAATTGGACACTAAATTACAATGCTAGATACACAGCCTCCCCCACAGCCTCTAATTGCCAAGGAAAATCAAGCTGGAACTTCAATAAATAGAATAATCCAATTAAGTATCTCTCCTATTGGGAACTATTTAGAATTGAGGGTTTAACAGGATAGTGAGATAGGGCAGAAGAGACCAGTATTAAGGCTTTTATTGTAAGACTTTTTTAAATTGTAAAATGTGTTCAATCTATCTAAATGGCTGAGTCTTGATGTCATGATTTGAACCACCATAAATTTTTCTTCTACATGTGCTATCATTGCTCACAAATTCTTTTACTTGTATTTTAAACTAAATATAAGCACCTTTTGTTTAAAATGTCTTCAAAAACAAACCCAAAGACCAATGGAATAGAATAGAAGATCCAGAAATAAAACCACATGCCTATAGTCAGCCAATATTTGACCAAGGAGCCAAAGACACACAGTGGAAGAAACATAGCCTCTTCAACTGCTGGGAAAACTGGGAGGCCACATGCAGAAAACTATCACCATGCACCAACAGCAACTCAAAATGGATTAAAGACCTTAACATCAAACCTGAATCTCTGAAACTACTTCAGGACAGAGTAGGAGAGACACTTGAACTTACAGGCACAGGCAGGAACTTCCTGAACAGAGTTCCAGGGTCACAACAAATTGGAAAGAGACTTGACAAAGGGACTACCTTAAAATAAAAAGTTTCTGCACAGCCATAGCTATAGCAACCAAGCTAGAAAGACAACCAACTGGGAAAAATATTTACCAGCAATATATCAGACAAGGGGTTAATATCCAGTATATACAGGGAACTCAAGAAACTAATCCCTCCCAAACCTAACAAACCAATTACTAAATGGGCAAGGGAACTAAAGAGAGACTTCTCAGAAGAAGAGATAAAAATGGCAAAGAAACACATGAGGAAACGTTCACCATCCCCGGCTGTGAAGGAAATGCAAATAAAGACAATCCTGAGATACCACCTTACCCCAGTCAGAATGTCCCACATCCACAAATCAGCCAACGACAAATGCTGGAGGGGATGTGGAGAAAGAGGAACCCTATTACACTGCTGGTGGGAATGTACACTTATACAACAACTTTGGAAAGCAGTCTGGAGGGTCCTTAGAAAGCTAAAGATTGACCTCCCTTATGACCCAGTCATACCACTTCTAGGCATCTACTCTGAACAACAGGAACCAATATACAAGGACACGTGCACCTCCATGTTTATTGCAGCACTGTTCACAATAGCCAGGATATGGAAACAACCCAGATGTCCCACCACAGATGAATGGATCCAAAAATTGTGGTATCTATACACAATGGAATATTATGCAGCCATTAGAAAGGACAAAATAATGGCATTTGCAGGGAAATGGATGGAGCTAGAAGAAATCATGTTGAGCGAGGTAAGCCAAGAACAAAGAGACAAATGGCACATGGTCTCCCTGATAAGTGGATGTTAAATCCAAAATGTAAGGTGATATGACAAATTAACAAGACTTAAGAAACAAAGGACTTCCACTCATCTGGTCGAATCACTACTAAATAACACCATGCTGCTGATCCCATATATGGTATATATGTGCACACCAGAGGGAAACCAGGAGGACGACACAGAACTAGAGGGAATCAGGGAAAAACATAACAGCGGGACCCATCAGCTGCACTGGACATTGACCAAAATGAACTAAGCAACTTAATGGCAGTGATGGGAGGGAGGGAACAAGTGGGAAAGAGGGAACAGCTGATGCTATGCAAAACAAAAGAAATGTACATATCACCCAATGTGGAAGAAATAACTGTATTGCAAAGCTCATAGAATCCATAAATGTTAGAGACCACGATAGACAATTTGCCCCATGAAAGTTAGAATGTATTTGTGACTTTAACTAAGCATCACTATCCCAAAATACTGTGAAATTTGGGAAATTATGTAATCACTTAATCACAATAAAGAATTTGAAAAACAAACAAACAAACCACCCCCCAAAATCCTAGTCATCTTTTTACCATATGGAATGATCACCTAGAAGCCAGAAATTGAACTACCGAAAAATGGACTGATAAAAATGCCTGCCATTCCTTTTAACTACCTTGAGGTAGAGAGATGATAGATAAACTGCCCAATTACAACTTAGCGTGGACTGTTAAATATACATTTTTGAGGGGTTTGGTTGGAAATGGATAGTCCCTCTATTTGTCTGTAAAGGCAACAGTTGAGGGAAGAAATTTGCCATGAGTTAAGTTGGAGCAACCCCACCATAGCAAGAACTGGGCACCAAGCTTTCTGTTAGTCTGCAGGCAGCATTGGACAGGCATTGTTCTGCAAATGAGTTAGTGGGATTCCTGAAGGTGTTTCTGGAAGCATCTGGAAGCAGCTGATAAAGCTCAGGGCACATCCTTCAGGCTGAATCTTACCAGGAAAAGAGTGATGTATCTGGCATAGAAATCAAAGTACAATCAACTTCTACCCTGTAGAGCTTCCTGTATCACACTCTTTGGCTAGAACCCCGCTGGCGATTTCTACTGACTACTAAAGCATGTGCTACAAAGATGGCCTCCCAGAACTGACCCCTGGGGGGAACTGAAGCCAATGTGGAAGGATATTTGAAAGGTACTTACTGCTGGTTGAGGACAAGTGGCTGTAGTCAGACCTGAAATAAAAGATGGTAGTGTCAGAAGGATTATACATCATTTTTTCTTTATTCAAATGATTCAGTCAAGCTATAAGTTTAGTGAGTGGTGAGTTGCATTTAATGCATAAAGAAATAGTACCAACTAAAAACTATAGTGTGAAGGCTTGTTTTATGTTTGTTTGTTTATGTTTTTGTTTGAATTGCAACAGCAAAAATTTCCAAGGCATTGTAGAATGGGCATCCTTCACATGGGTCTGTGAATCCTGCTGGGAAGCTGGTAAATGTGCTAGTAAAGTGTCCAATGATTATTCACTTTTTTGAGGAGAAAGGGCCAAGAATTCAATGATATCTCGACTCCCTAGAAGGTTTAAACCCAAGCCAATGAGAATCCTTCAAGTTTCACAGGGCACTTGGGGAAAGTTTCCTGCTGATACAGCTGAAGATCCCAGTCTGTGGGGGGGTGGGAGTGGGGGAGACCCTGGGTCCTTTAATGCATCCCCATGTCAGGTACAGCTGATCAGCGGGACCTAAAGGCACTAGCCTCTTCCCTTGCCTTCAGTTCTACTATGAAGAAATCCTGCTGGGCTTAAGAGTAACAAGATATGGGCTGTGATGGGCAACATAGAGAGGGCTCCCGTGAAATGACCCCATGTGGATTTTAGGCTGAAGTCAGCTGTTGGCACTCAACTGCTCTGATACTCTGGGCCAAGGACCTGCCCAGCATAATCTCTGCTAAGTTCCTGCCCTCTGAGCCTGGCCATTAAGACTTCCCCTCTGGCAGAGTTTGGTGTAGAAGTGATTTATTTTCTCCCCCTGGGTCTCCAAAGTCATTCTCGGCAGGAAATTAATCACTTAGGCATGTAGGGATTTATTCCGCTCTGGTAGTTAGGGAATGCAGTTATGCAAATAAACTGCTTAATTACGTTTAATTTTTATAGATATACACTCCTTAGACTCAAGTTGCCTTTCTTGAATCATCCAATTTTCACTCCATTGAGCTCCTTACCACATTAAAAAGTACATTCAGAACAAAACAAAACAAACAACAACAAAAACCCCACAAGTGTCTCATATTAGCTAAAACAATCTATAGCACACAGAGCAAATGATACTTTGATGTACTGGTAGAGGAACAAAATGGAAGAAAACCAGCAGGTGGTTTTCTCTTTCCCAAATGAAATATGTTAGTAGCCTTAGAACTCTTTAATTTTAAAACTGGGAAGAGAAACAATCACCATATCCCTTTGCATATCCCATTATAGATTAGAAGCTTCATTTGCATCCATCTAACTCAATTTTTTATTTTTACTAGTTGAGAAGCAAAAGTGATACCATTGGAAAGGACCAGGAGGTGAGGAATGGTAAGGGTTTTCACTCAGTACACAGGATGGGCATCCAGGAAGGAGCTAGAAAGTAGGATGGGCTGGCCAGGGAGTGGTACCCCCGCCAGCTGGCAGAGAAGAAAGCATCAAGCATCAGTAACATTCTGAAGCCCAGGATTTCAGCACCCAACCCTGGCACATAAAATTCTTTCTGGAACCAGACCAAGGATAACTAAACTTTGGTTCAACACTTAGAAATGTAACTATATAAATGCCCAACAAACATCCACTGTGGTGAATGTAACAGCAACACGATTCCATTACAATATGATCATCTTAAAATGGCCAGACTTTCAAGAGATTACCCAACCATCCAAATAAAACATATAATAAGAATGTGTAATGTTACTATTTCTCTTAGGTTAAAAATGTGTAAGTCTTTTCAGCTAGGACTTTCCAAATCCTCCAGAAGCAGATGGGATTCACACATGCAGGCATTTGAAAGCTCCGCATAAGATGGATATGTACGCAGAATGAAATGTACACTGGAAACATAGTTTAAAAATCTTGAAGTGCAATGTAGTATTTTAGGGTAGGTGCTAACATAATTAATGCTTTTCTACCAGTTTCTCTCCCCACCCCCCAATCCAAATCCCCTAAACCTCTTGAGATTAAAGGCACTGCCTGCTTGGTCCTTCCAAATGATCAGTCTTCAAAAGTCACTCCAGTCTCCTCTGAATTCCTTTTCTATTCAGCATCCAATCTTGACAAAGCACAAATCTGATTATGTGTCCCTCTGGATGAAATTCAAGCTTGCTAGCTAAAACACAAACTCCTCTCTTGATGACTGATATCTATGGCCTGCTCTGCAGCCCAACCTCCAGCCTTGTTTGACACAGAGACAGAACTCCAACAGAAAGATGAGTCACCCGCACATTGTCCCCAGCATCTGGTCCTGAGTTATGTAATTTGCACACAGTTGCCATAATGACAAGAGATCTAATTCCTAACTGTTCTTTTCATGGTACACCATTTCAATGTGTGGCTCAAGAAATTGATAATTATATGAAGTGATGTGCCACGATTCATTCAACCACTTCCATTGTGTGCACGGTATGAGTGTTCCTGATTGCTCACTGTTACAAAGTGCATGGGAATGAGATAGTTGCACATACAGTTTTACATCTGCTTTCTTGTCCTTAAAATTACCGGGAGTGATAATACAGGATGAAGAGAAATATGCCACTTTTATACTTCTTAAAAATATTCCAAACAAGCCGGCAGCGAGCTCACTCTTAGCTACTCAGGACGCTGAGGATTGTAGTTTGAAGCCAGCCTGGAAGGAAATGCCATGACACTATCTCCAATAATAATAATTTAAAAAACACAAAAAAACTACTCAATTAAGGTAAAATGGTTTGTGGTTCCTTGGAAATGCCACACTCTTTGTATTCTCCATCACAGTGTAGCTCAGTGTAGTTCAGAGGTCTCTGTGTTCACACTTTAAAACCAGCTAAATGACCTCATCTTTCAAGCTTGAATTTAGTTTTATTTTTAATTTTATTTTATACAGTGTGTAGCTAATTCCCTGTTCTCTACATTTAGATGTATACACAACAACAAAAAGACCTACCCAGGAAAATCCAGAAGTGGTTCTATAGTTCAAAGTGGTAGAGTACTAGCTGCGAAAGAAGTTCAAGGACAGTGTCTAGGCCCTGATTCAAGCCCCAAGACTAGCGCATATATATATATATATATATGTATATATATATATACACACACACATATATATATGTATATATATGTATATATATATATGTGTGTGTATATATATATATACACACACACACACACACACACACACACATATGTATATTCTAAACAATCACCAAAGATTATCTACTGAAAACATTACCAGTGATAGACAAACTGTGAAGTTTTAAACAATTGTGTCTGCGCAAATACCTTTAAGAACCATTAGCTACTTCAGAGAACAATCAGATATTGATCAGGGTTTTCTGAGGGAGTTTGTATTCATAGCCTTTTTAGGGTCACAAGAAATAGTAGCTGGGTACCTGCCTCATGATTTCTACTTATTGGCCTTGTCTCATATAAATTTACCTGGTGGGCTCTTCATATGACATTCAAGCCTGCCAAAATAAAGCATAAATGGAAAGGTAAATTTATTAATTTTTTAATTGCAAGAACCTTTTAATTAAGCATGCAGATGAGCAGTATAAGGATTTTCTATTCTCACTCATCTGGCACACACAAAGACACATTTGCAAATATTGTATTTATTTAATATTTATGTCAATAGCCAAAAGTTAGATGTAGCCCTTTGATTATATTTTTTATATTATATATAAAGTCATTCTGTAAATAGAACTGTTAACCCCTTTTAGTGGTTACTGTCTTGCCAATTTATACATACACTCGTTATATAAACTGAAAGTCTTTTGAAATTCTCTTTTCTGGGAACTGTCGCACTTATGTCAAATTGATGTTAATGTTTCTGCATCAGCCCTGATCTGTCAACTCCGGGAATTCAGGGTGCACTGGCTCCACATTGAGAATGAGTTAAATACAGTGCCAGTAGAACATCTTAACTTAAGACTTCCGGATCCCTGCACCACACCCCCTAGTCTCCCCTCCCCCCCCCCCCCCAGCCCTTCTTTTTGTTTCTTTTTCTTGTTGGTTGTCCTGGTGCTCTACCACTTTGAGCCACAGCGCCACTACAGGTTTTCTGGTGGTTAGTTGGAGAGAAGAGTCTCACAGACTATTCTGCCCAGGCTGGCTTTGAATTGCGATCCTTAGCTCTCAGTCTCCTGAGTAGTGACTGGATCCCACTTTCTTTTTCAACTTTACAAAACTGTCCCTTTAAAATCCATTCCTCCTGTTCGCTCTCATCCCCTAGCTTAAACTCTCGGCCCATAATTTTTTTTTCCATCTTTGAAGTCACAGAGAAGTACTGGTTTAAGGCTACCCAAGGTCTCAAGAAATGGCCTGACCCCGCTATGAGTTGGGAGCTCTGTGGCAGTTGACACAGGAAGCAGTCCATGAATGAGGGCTGAGACACTGAGGAAGTCATTCCGTCAGGTCTGGTCATGTGGGAAAATGCAGCTGAGAGGCCAAATCTTGGAGAGTCACTAATGAAACAGGCATGGCAAGGTCTTGGCTTTTGTTCAGATTGACAAGGACTTGCCAGCCTTCTAGTAAGGGGTTCTGTTTCTTAAGCTAGGTCACCACTGGCAGCTGCTGACTTGCCAGCTTCTTCCATCTGAAAGCACAGAAAAGCAGGAAGCTTGCCTTCAGTAGATTGGGAAAACGGTAGTTTCAAAATAACACTCACTGTCATCATATAACACTCCCTGATTCTTAGCCTAAGCCAGGCAGCAAAGACAGCGTTTTAAGCGAAATAAATGCCTAAACAGAAAACAAAAGGCAAGTAAGCTGAGAGCTGGCTCACAACTGTAACTAGCAACTCAGCAGACTGAGTTCTGAGGATCACAGCTCATTGTCTGCCTGGGATGACAAATCCAAGAGACTCTTATCTCCAATTAACTAGCAAAAGGCCAGAAATGGAGGTATAGCTCCAAGGGTCAGTGGTAGAGCATCCCTTGAGCAAAAACAAAACAAAACCAACCAACAAACAAAAAAACAAGAGGCCAAAGATTTGAGTTCAAGCCCCAGTACGGCATAGAAAAACAACAAAAGGTAATTAGTACAGAGCAAACAGCTTTGTCTTGGGCATAGGGTTGATGGGAAAGCCACTGGGTAGGATACACGCTGGAGCCTCAGCCTTCAATTCAGGCTACTAAGGAGCCATGTGCCCTGTGAATGTTTTTCCTATCCATAACATAGTAATGAGTATAATAAAGGTTTGCCCTGTGGTGTGCTGTGTAATCTGAATGCTGAGCCAATTATTTAAGGCATCTACCAGGATGAATATAATGAACACATGAGGTTGAGGTCCCTATTTGTACTACATAAAACTCTGTTTATCAAGTCCAGTGCTCTTTCTAACAAGACTAAAGGTCTGATAAGAAATAATAAAAGACAGAAAGTTCATTATGCCAGACACTATTCTAGGAGCTGTAAACACACACCAAATCCTCACAATGACTCTGTGAGAGCGGTACTATCAACATCTCCACCAGAGGGGGAAACTGAGGCCAGAGAGAGGTGCAGTAACCAGCTCACAATTCCTTAGCAGAGGAACTGCAATTTGAATGCAGGCAGGCAGGCAGGCTGGCTTTATAATGTAACTTTCTAGGTGACCAGCATAGCCTGCCCACTGATAGTGAGAGACATGAACTTTTTCAGAACTGCCTCTTGCATCTGACAGATAATAGGATTGGCAATCAGCTTACGCTGCTATTTTGTTTACAATGGTCCCCTCCACCAGTCCTTCGTGATCCTGAGTGCCAACCCCCTCTCTCTGGTTTTCTCTGCCTGATTTGAGATGTTGAACACTACTGTAGGAAAATAATTAGCAAGGTAGACTGATTCCTGCCTCCATAATGCACAGATAATCAATGGTTCCATCTCTTCCAAAAGCTGACACCACACCAGATCATCTATCTTGCCTCTTTCTCCTTTTGCTTTTTTCTTGGTGTAGGTATGCTGAGGTTTAAACACAGGGCTTTATGCTTGCTAGGCAGTTGTTCAAATGCTTGAGATATCTCCTGGCCTTTTTAGTCTGGTTATTTTTGAGATAGGGTCTTGCTCCTAGAGCCATGATTCTTCTGTTTATACTAGGATTCCAGCTTCTCACTGTAGTGGAATTACAAATGAGTGACACTATATCCAGCTATGGGTCCAGAGGAGGTCTCATGAATTTTTTGCCTGTCCTGACCTCAAATTACAATCCTCCCGATTTGTGCCTCCCAAGTAGCTATGATTAATTACAGGTGCATGTGGGCCACCAGCATATGGCCTCTATTCCCTTCTATAGAATCTTTTCTATTAGCAACGATTGTCCAATTAGAGCCTATGTTGAAGAAATTTTCCCCACTTCATTCTATCCTCTAACTAATGCCTTTCTGGGCTCCTTTCTTTTCCAGACAAATAATTCTGTTACTTCTCCCTCATTTTCTATGCTCTTCTGAGGCCATTCTAACTCTTCTACCTCCACCATCCCACTGACAGATATTCCATTGTCTCCAGTAATAAAATGGCAGTTCACAGCAAGACCTTATCTCAAAAACAAAAACCAAAACAACAAAAGAAAACAAAAAACCAATCTGAATGTGATGGTACACTCCGGTAACCCCGGCTAAACGAGAGGAAGACTAGGAAGATTATAGTACTAAGCTTGCCTGTGAAAAAAGTGAGAAACTCTATCTGAAAAATAAACTACAAATGCAACTTAAAGGACTGGTAGTGTGGCTCAAGGGATAGGTAGAGTGCTTGTGTAACCAATGAAATGTACTTGAATTCAAAGTCCAGTACAAAACAAGCAAAAAAGAAAAGACATTTCCTGTTCCTCATCTTAGTTTCTTAGTTGCACAGCCTGTCTTTCCTTTCTTCCCACTTCTCCTCTCAGCCTTAACCATCCTCCTTGACCTGACATTTAAATGTGATGCTTTCTTAAGGCTGAG
Source organism: Dipodomys spectabilis (assembly GCF_019054845.1). Lineage (NCBI taxonomy): Eukaryota > Metazoa > Chordata > Mammalia > Rodentia > Heteromyidae > Dipodomys > Dipodomys spectabilis. Next base: position 44,435,047 of record NW_024870772.1, on the reverse strand, counting down.
TGTGTCAATCAGCCAAGGAAACAGTAGATAGCATAGCACATCCTAAATGTAAAGTGTTCACTAGGAGACTCTATTGATTTCATCTCTCCCAGGGCTTCAGGTGCCTTGATTAGGCAGCTAGTTCCAAAGGCAATGCGGTCATGCAGACCTCCCTCCTCACTGAGTTCCAGACAAAGCCCCACCATTTGCTGACTCACTGACTTCCCTTGGCTATCTCTCCAGACCTCAGATACCTGCTCAAAACTTAACATCGTATACTCTGATTGGGAAGGCACTACAGGTTCCTACTTTGAGATCCCAACAGGAAATAAACTCTCTACTCACAAAAATCCACAAAAAATGATTCCGTGGACCCTAAAGTAAATACCACTGTCTCAGTGGATGGATGTATCATTGAGGTGGACCGTGGAGGAAGGCTAGCTTCACCTGGTGGACAGGCATGCCAGGTAGAAAGGTGCAGAGCTGGCAGAGAGCAGCAGCAAAACCTGCCAGATGTATCCAGTTGTAGGAGGCAAAGAAGCACTTGTGGAGAAATAGCAAGAGAGAGAAAGAAGGAGTCCACAAGTCACATTAACTTCTGGTGCTAGATAGATGACAGTCATAAAAGTGTGCATGGGTGAGAGACATGATCAGATTTATGCTTTAAAAATAGTAACATCTGGCACCAGTGGCTCAAGCTTATAATCCTAGCTACTCAAGGGGTTGAGATCTGAAGATCATGATTCAAAGGTCAGGAAATTCTGTGAGATTCTTACTTCTAATTAGCTTCCAAAAGTGCCAGAATTAGAGCTCAAGTGGTAGAGTGTTGGCCTTGAGCACAAAGCTTAATGACAGTGCCTAGGCCCTGAGTTCAAGCCCTACGACCTGCATGAAATATTAACAACAGTAACAAACATTTACTGAGTGTTTTCTACATGATTTATACTCAACCTCCACAAGATGACATAAGAAATGTGGAACAGAAGCTGAGCACCGGTGGCTCACACTTTTCATTCTAATTACTCAGGAGGCTAAGATCTGAGGATTGAAGTTCAGAGCCAGCTCAGGAAGACAAATCCATGAAACTTTAATCCCTAATTGTCCAGCAAAAAGCAGGACGTCGAGGTTCAAATGGTAGAGTGCCAGCCATTAGCAAAGAAAAACGTAGCAAGAGCCTGAGGCCCTGAGTTCAAACCCCACTAAGTGGAATAGAGGAAGGAGGGGCAGAAAGAACTCTCGAGGAGTAAATAAATGATGAACAGCTTTTCTGAAAATTAAAACTTGAAGGATGTAATGAGCATACAGTGTAATTATTTTATTTAAAGGCATGCCATGTTTAACCTCTATTTTTAGCTTATGAGTGCTAGTGATGTAATAAGTCTTCACAAAACTCTTATCAAAGCTACACAGTGTAGGGACATGCAGCAGACAACCCGCTCCCCCCCCCCCCCCCCCCAGCAATGGCAACTGTCACCCTGATGCCTGGTTGCCTGGGGATGATGTCATCCTGGAGGTCAGGGCTGCCCCTCCCTTCTCCAAGGCAGAGCCCTTGAGAACCCCAGTTTTAGGAGAGCTCTTCAAGTTGAAGATGAATGGACTAGTGAACCCTCTATTTAACCAACTATTTTTTTTAAAAAAATGGTTAATTTGGCTTTGTTGCTTCTGTTTATTGTTCATAGCCCAGCTGACCCGAGTGGAGGGTGGGAGAGGAAAAAGCAAAGTTCTTACATTAAAGTTAACAAATGCTGGAGGTGTGTGTAGCTCAGTTGCCAGGGTGTTTGTCTGGCATGCGTGGCACCTCGGGTTCTATCCTCAGCAGCATTAAAAAATAAATTGATAAGTGTCACATATATAAAGTGCATGAAAAAGCAAAAGAAAGAAACATAATCCCATAGTACGAGAGGTAACCGCATCATGCATAAGTCAAAATTTGGAGACCAGAGAAAACCACTGAGGGGTGAACTGAAGTGTCACATGCGGGGTGGTTGTGATGGCTGCAAGGAAGGGCCAGTTTGGAAGGCAAGACGGGCTGCCGCCTTTCTGCAGGTCAGGTCAGAACCCTGGATCTATTCTGGGCCTGGACTGTTTTCCTGCCTCTTTACAAGGGAGCCCAAACCCAGAGATTAGCTTCAAACCTCCGAGGCCTCGCAGGCGTGGGGTTTTCTGTATCCTGGGCAGCTCCTGCTTCTCCTGCAGGGTGGACAGGAAAAGCCACCCCTTCCTCCGGCGCAGCCGGCCGAGGTGCTGATTCTGCACCGGAAAATCCGTTAGCGATAGGGGCTGGGTGGAAGCGTGTGCAAGGACATTCATCTCTGTCAGGACACCCGGTCTTTTGTCCCACTCAGGAAAACCATGTTGTTAGCGAAGGACTAATTAGTCTCCATAGGTTTGCGCTAATTGTTTAAGTGTACCGAAGCGCACCGGGCATGGCAACCTCTTTACATACACAGGGCCAGATCACACCCAGCAGGTGCCCAAGCGAGGCGGGTCGGGGCGGGACAGGTGAGCGCCAGAGGCCGGGAAGTTGGGCGGGAGCTGGCCGGGGAGCCAAGACGGCTCGGCAGCGTGGATCAAGTCCCACCACGAAGCCGGGACGTGGCCGGAGCCGACTCTTCTCTGACTTCCAGAGACTCCCGGGTGTGGGACGTGCCTCCCTCCGGCCCGCTCTCACCTCCCGGGAAGGGCTCCCGGAGAGACCCGGGGGAGGCCGGGGCAGGTGCAAGCGCATCTCTAGTCTCAGAGTGATACCGAGGGGCACCGCCTGGGCCCGGCACTCGCACGAGGACGGAGGACAACAGGAGCCGCTGGGACCACGCGGAATCCCGGTGCCAACCCTCCTCCTCGCGAGGCGGGCATCCCTCCCATCTTTAGCCCCGGAACACGGGGATGTGCTCCGAGGCTGGTCGGGAGGGAGCCGCTCCCCAGCATCGGGGAGCCCCCCCCCACCCCCGCGCCCCGATCCCAGCACAGCGGCTTCGCTCTAGGACTCGGAGGGAGTCCCCGCCCGTCGCCCAGCCCCGCACTGCCGGGCCCCGCGCCTCACCCTCCGGTCTCGGCGCCCGAGTCCACGCAGTCGTCCTCCTCGCCGCCGCCGCCGCCACCCGCCTTCGGGTCCATGACGCGCGTCCCGGCCGCGCTCCGCTCACTCCGGACCGCCTGGCCCGGCCCTGCCCGGCTCTGCCTGGCTCCAGCTCCAGCCCGCCGGGCTCCGGCCCCGGCGCCTCGCAGCCGCGGATCCCGCAAACAACTCGGGCGCTCGCGGCCCGCCCCCTTAGCTGAGCCGCGCCGCGCCGCGCCGCGCCCTCTCCTGGCCGCGCCCCTTGCCGCTCCAGGAGTGCGCGTGTGCACGGGGTGCGCGTGTGCACGGGGTGCGCGTGTGCACGGGGTGCGCGTGTGCACGCGGCTGTGGGCAAGCACAGCGCCGGCGGAGTGCACGGCGGAGGTGGGGGGGGGGGGGCGCATGGGCTCGAGCTTGTGTGCACGAACGCATGCGCGCGCCCTCGTAGTTCGCCGGATTGTACACGTGGGAGGACGCAAGTATATATATGCACTTCGGTGGTGGATTTTCATTTGCACACACACGCGTGTGCGTTCGCATGCAAAAGTTGCCCCTTTCCCCTGGACCCCACAGCAGGGATCACCCTGAGGGGTTTCCAGTCCTAGGAAAAACCCCACTCACACACCGGCAACCCGAGAGGGACAGTTTTGCTGGGGGCGAGGGCGGACCGGTGGGAACACCTGGGTGTTTTCTGGTAGTTTCCTCAGAATTGCCAGCGCTGAATACATTATCACACTGGAAGGCGTTTGCACTGCTCCTGCCAGCTTGCATTGTTCTGTTATTTTTTAAAAATACCTTTAAAAATGAAGTAGCCTCAGGGTGGGTTAGTGCTCATTATTGGGGAGGGTCTCCTAGTAGAGTGGCAGAGTGGCAGGGGCCAATGAGAGAGGGGAGGGAGGGGATCTGAACACCTGGCATTGAATTCTGGCAGTCCAAATGATTGGAAATCACTTGTTTTTAGTTCCTTCTCACTTTATTTCTAGGGGGACACTGTTTTGGGGCATGGAATCCAGGGCTTTAGGTGTGCTAGGCAAGCACTCTACTACTGAGCTCCATCCCAGCCACTTTCTTCTCTTATAAGGCAAGTTCTTTGGGTCTTGATTTCCTCGTTTATAAGATAGGGCTATTGTGATCTACTTGGTATCTCTGTGGAGAGTTAAGTATGATCTTGTTCTGTAAAATATTTAGCATGGATCCTGACATACTCCAAGCACTCATCATGGACACCTGCCATTACAAACGAAGCCTCAGCTACCTGTATTCTCCTTGTCATTTTGCAAAAGTGCCACCCTCTAGGTGGCTAGTGAGACCATGAAGTGGAATTGTTTCATTCCTCTCTCCCTTTTCGCCTTCCCTCCTGCTCTTCCTTTTTACTTGTCTGCCCCAATATCACCCCTTTTGAACTCATCTCCAATACATTACACAAAAGGGAAATCTAGTTAACAAAACAGAAAATGCAATCCATCATTAGGAAAAAAAAAAACCCATTGGTGAATGTACAACTTCAAATCTAAACAGAATTTGCAGAGCCCTAAATTGCTTGCACCCAAACTAGCATATATGATTGGTGCCCATAAACAGAAAGTAGACATGCTTCCCCATATTATATGCTTTTGTTTTGTTTTTGGTCAGTTGTGGGGCTTGAACTCTGGGCTTGGGCACTGTCCGTGTGCTCTTCAGCTCAAGGCAAGCACTCTACCACTTGAGCCACAGCACCACTTCCGGTTTTCTAGTGGTTTATTGGAGATAAGAGTCTCACGGACTTTCCTGCGCCAGGCTGGCTTTGAACCATGATCCTCAGATCTCAGCCTCATGAGTAGCTACGATTATAGGTATGAGCCACCGGCATCCAGCTTATGCTTTGATTTTTAGAATGTCCCTCAGTAGGCTTGGTTACTTACCAAGTTGGTTGGCTTTTGAGAGGTGATTGGATTTTGAGGGCTCTAACCTGATCAGGGCACTAAGCTCTAACTGAATGGATGATTAGAAGTAGGTCTTGGTTGAGGAAATAAGTACTGGAGGCTTGTCTTTGAAAAAAATACATCTTGCCCCCACACCCTTCCTCTCTGTCTCTACCTCCTGTCTGCCATGAGATGAGTAGAGTTGCTCCACCAGATCCTCTCCACTATGATGTTCTGCCTCACTGCAGGTCTAAAAATATGGAGCCAAGCAAATGTACATCTGAAATTATGAATCCCAAACAACTCTCTTCCTTTTAAATGAGTTTTGCCAGGTATGTTGTTACAATGATGCAAATTGATTAACACAGAAAACTGGTACCAACAAGAGGGGCCATTGTTATGACAATAACTGACCATGAGATGCAGAAGCCTTTGAAACTAATTTGTTTTATTGTGCTGGTACTGGGGCCTCATGCTTTTATGTTGAAAGCTGGTGCCCTACCACCTGTCACATCTCCGTGTCATTTTTGCTGATTATCTGGAGATAAGAGTCTCATAGACTTTTCTCCTGGGGATAGGAGTTGATTTTTGAACCGTGATCCTCAGATCTCAGCCTCCTGAGATCTAGCTAGTAGTTAGTGTAATAGGCATGAATCACCAGTACCTAGTCTTTGGAACTAATTTGATGTGAGAATTTGGAAGAGTTTGGAGAAGCAGGCTAGAAAAAAGCTTAGAAAGCTGTATATGGAACTTCAGGGGTGATTCAAGTGGGAGCACAGATGACCAAACTACCAATAGGAATGTGGACAGTGAAGACCAGGCTCTTGAGGTCTCTGTTGGGAATTTTACTAGAAGCCATATTGTGCTACATTCTTAGAGAAAAAAAATGTACATTTTGTCCATGATCTGAGACTTTGTGAGAATTTGAATTTTACAAGTGATGAGTTTGTTGAGATAAATCCTTCCTCTCTTAATTTGTTTGTCTCAGGTATTTTTGTCACAGTGAGAAGATAACTAACGTGCCTTGATTCCTAGAAGAAAACCCTCAAATGGTCAAGAAACATTGTGGGTGAGGTGTGGTAAGGTGTCATTCATACAGTTTTATGTATTTCATTGGAAAACTGTTTACTAAACAGGTGATGATCTCAGCATATACAAATGAGGGAAAATAGCAACAGAGGATCCCTGCCCTCTGAGAGTCTGTAATCCAGAGGGAGTGACTTAAGACTAGTATATTTTGAGAAAGAAAGAATTTAAGAATTTGAATTGGAATGTCAGGGAAAGGGATACTTGCGTCTTCTACTTCAGAGTTTTTGTACTCTGTTTCTTCTCCCTGAAACATTTTCTTCAAGATTTGCTAGATTTCCTTCACATTTTCTTCAAGATGCTGTTCAGATAACTCATCATCAGAGAGACTTTCTCAATGAATCCCATGTAATAGCATTCAGATCTACTTTTTATTTTGGTTTCATTAGTGCCTGGTGGATGTTAGTTTTATTTCCTAATTGTCTGTTCTTTCCTTCTTACCTCTATCCTGGCTCCAAAAGGATGAGTGCTCTGTTCACTACTGTACCCTCAGCACCTAGAGCAGCCTTCAGATGGCAGTAAGTGAATGGGAAGCAGCCCCTGTGTGAGAGTGGGGCTGGGGAGGAGGAGGGCACTCTAGGTAGAGAGATAGTCAGGTGTATGGTTGTGCTGGGCACTGATCATTCAATTAGAGGTAGAAAGAAGCAATCTGGGTGACAAGCTGAGCATTTGACACAAATGTGAGGTCTCCAGGAAGCCCTCAGGAGATCATAGGTTAATTGGAAAATAGAAAGACAAATGCAACACCAATTAATGCAGATTAAACGAATGGGAAAAACGGTCAAAAGTTAAATATAATGAGCACTCTGTCTTATTGTCCTCTCAGCCATGGGGAAGCCTTCCTTCCATTATTCTTTGTCTATCCTATTCTTCCTATATGTACCTCATTTAATCCTTGGCAAAGTCCTGTGAAGTGGACTTACTCTCAATTTTATAGTTGCATCAGCATCTGAGGATAGTGTTAGCAGAGCACTGACGTTTATGGCAGGAAATATGACAGGCCTATAAATATGACCCATGAATTCTAGAGCTTGACCTTTATATTTAAATGTAAGGACTGTGCTAGGGATTTTTCATATCTTTAATTCTTATAAAATCCTTGTGAGGCTTCCATTGCCTTTAAAAGGGGTGGGGAGGCTGTTGATCTAAATCTCACAGGAAACTCCAAACACTAAAAACTACAAAGCTTTAATCTGAGTGTGATGGCACACATCTGTAATCCCAGCATCTGGAAAAATAAGGTAGAAGACAGGCTAGGCTAGGGTTATACAGAGACATGTTATCTGAAAAAACAAATAAGCCCTCCAAGTAAAACACACACACACACACACACACACACACACACACACACACACAGAGCTATGTGTGAAGCCTGGCAATATACAAAATGTCACTGGGTTTTTATTTGACTTTTTTCAGAATTCTGTGAGCATTACTCTCATGTTTTATTTACCTACTCCGCTTTAGAAAACAAGATCCTTCATTTGTATATTTTGAGTACCAGGCAATGACTGGTGCCAGGAATTTACTGTGCAGCAACCAAAGGTGGGTCCAGGCATAATGAGGTTTCTGTGGTCAGGAGAAGGCATTTCTCATGGTCCGTGGTCTGCGAGCAAAGCTAGCCTTCCTTCTTCCTTACACAACTCCTTGTAGCCCTTGTACACCTGAGAGGTCCACAGTGGACCAGAATATAAAGCCCTCTATTCCAGGAAGATCAAAAGAATCTGGGGGTAAATAAAGCAAGTCACTTTTGCTGATGCATATAAGAGATGAGTAATCAAAATGGCCCAGGAGTAACTGGGAGGGGCTAAAGTTTTAAATAACATAAGGTAGCTGGGAAGGTGGCTCTGTGGTAGAGCACTTGCCTTGCATGCATGAGGCCCTGGGTTCGATTCCTCAGCACCACATAAGCAGGAAAAAAAAGCCGGAAGTGGCACTGTGGCTCAAGTGGTAGAGCACTAGCCTTGAGCTGAAGAGCTGAGGGACAGCGCCGAGGCCCAGAGTTCAGGCCCATGACTGGACCCCCCCCCCAAAATAACATAAGGTAATACATAGCTTTAAGATAACAACTTTAAATCAAGAGACTGAAACTGACATAAAAATTTCCAGTATCAGCTAGGTACCAGTGGCTCATGCCTACAATCCTAGCTACTCAGGAAGCTGAGTTCAAAGCCAGCCTGGCAAAGTCCATGAAATTCTTATTTCTAATTATCTACAAAAAAGCTGGAAGTGGAGCTGTGGCTCAAGTGATAGAGCATCTAGCCTTGTCTGAAAAAGCTAAGTGACAGTAGCCAGGCTCTGAATTCAAGCCCCAGTACAAGCACAGAAAAAGCAAGCAAGCAAGCAAAGAAAAGAAGAGAAGAGAAAGGAAGAAATAAATCTCCAGGACTTGTGATTTTGTCTGGATTTGGGTTTGAAGTTAGAGGAAAGGTAGAATCACTTCCACTGCATGAATTTAGGCCATTTTCATGAAGACTAATCAGATTCTTTAAATAGACCTTTAAATAAAATACATGTTTCAGCTATTTGGCAGCAAATAAAGCTGGGAAATATGCTGATTTGCGAAGTTTTCTTCACTCATTTACAGTAATTAATTTATTAAAAATCCCACATTTTCCCACAACAAAAGTTTTCAGGTTATAGAGACATTAAAAAAATAATAGAGACATGAAAAAAACATTACTTTCTTCCAAGTCTCCAGAAGAGTTTGTCTAATGTGAAAAATAAATATTATGATCATGACAAGAAAAATTATAAACTATTGACAAATCTACTCGCACAAAGAAAGCCACTAGCCTGCAAGCGAGCATAAGGGACCAGATGGCAAAGGGATAAATGAAAGGGAAGATAAACTGTTGAGTTGGAAAATCATCCCATTAAAATATAAATGACTCCACTTTGATCCAGGAGAGCAGAGATAGTGGTCCCATCTGGACCACCAAGGACTCAGCCTACAGATTAAGGGGATCCAGAGATAGGGACTAAACCAGACACCTACCTAACGACCCACCCACCCATGATGGCTCTTCAATAGGCAGGATAGTGAGTGTAAAATGAGCTGAAATGTGTACAATGTCAGGAAAAGTGCTGTGGAACTTTAAGAATGTGCAGGAAACCCTAGACTCCTGAAACTGGCCTCCAAGCTCCTGTGAGGATATACCAGGCTTCTGGAAACCATGGCCACATCACCTGTTCACCATGATAATGAGGACCTAGATTGTTCTTACTTGATGCTCACTTTTCCCTTTAGTGACCCAGGATCCCAGAGCTCAGTTGCCCAAGACACAATTGCTTTGCGAGGGCCACCAGAGCCAACTCTCACAGCCTACAGCTTAAATGGACCTCCATTGTCTCCCAGTTCTAGAGGCCAGACATCTGAAATCGGGTATGGGCAGAGTCAGTTTCTTCTGAGGCCTCCCTCCTTGACTTGAAGTGACACCTTCTCACTGTTTTTACCTGGTTTCCAGACATGGGTGGTTCATACCCAGGCAGTAGGCTTAGGTCTGAGGACTGGAGTTACAAGTCAATACAGATCCATAAGACCACCCAAAAGGCCAGAAGTGGAGTGATAGCTCAAGTGAAAGAGCACTAGCTTTGAGCACAAAAGCTTAGAGACAGAGCCTAGGCCCTGAGTTCAAGCTCAAGGACCAGCACGCACATTCTCTCTCTGTCTCTCTGTCTCTGTCTGTCTGTCTGTCTCTCTCTCTCACAGACACACACACACTGCCAAAACACATATGCACATACAAACACACACACATACACACACACACACACAAGGGCATCATGATGGGCCACATGTTATTGGTCAAATATTATGCTCACCATTTTAAAAAATCTCTGTCTACCTAACTGTTTCCCGGCTCAGATGGAACCCAAACTACAATGAGGGAACAAGAGTGATGAGTGCTTTGGGATACTTCCTCCTGGGAGTGGGATAGAGCAGTCTGGGATTTGGGGGAAAAGTCTTTTTGGCAGACAGAACATGGTTTGTGTATTGTTCCACGCTCACCATCTTTTAAAAGAAGGCTTAGAATTTATTGAAGTTCTCATCATGAAACAGAGCCCACACAGTTCAGATCATGAAGCTTCCTCCCTCTGGGAGATGAACTGGAAAAGACATGAAGAAAGTTTATACCGAGTGACAAGAACGGACCCAAATGGACATTGGGTGATTTGTAACTTCCCTCAGCACGAGTAATCTAATCCAGAAAACATTATGTTCTGAACTGGCTGTACTTTTTAATGTTTTCACTTTTTCATAGTATTTTCCAGAATTCAAAGTATTTTATCTGAGTCATCTTTAGGTGAATTAGGTCACTTTCTTCCCAGTCCATTTATGACTGACAGTCTCCCAATGTAAGCTGGCTTTTAAAATCTGGAGTTTCCTCAGTACCTTGGGGTTAGGCTAAATGTTCTCCTGCCAAAGGGGAGCAGATTGATCTTGCAAGTTCCCCACATCATCTTCTGCATTATGATACCATGATCAGATTACTGTTTTGCAGAAGGGCAAGTCTAAGAGTGCAACTCCATCTAACCCCTGAATTTTCTCCCAGGGCTGAAATTGAATAGAAAATGGAATAAATCATGGTAATAGGAAACTGGCTGTGTGCTTTGGAATGGTAACTAGCTGCAGGGTTTTGTCACCTTGGAAACAGGCAAAACTCAATATGGGGACTTAGAGGGTTAAGGGTACTAACTCAAAATATATCTGAATTTGGCTTCCTGGTGGGAGGAAATACATGTGGGATTTTATCTCTGAGTCTCAGAACACTGACATGTGGGGTTCTAAGAGATTTAAGAAACCAACAGTGCAGAAACCAAAAAGATCAAGGTGCCTATTCTGGCTTGAAGTAAAAAAGAGGCGATGTGAGTGAGTTGTGGAAAGTTCTATGTTGTTTTGTACTTGATGCTAAATATCAGCATGATTCATGGGGGTGGGGGGAGGGAACTGCCAAACATCTGCCCTTTTGGTTTACATGATGCCAAACATTTAGATATTTGAAAAAATTTCAAATGTCTGGAAGTGGAGTCACAAATTTCTAGATGAACAATTGTTTCTGTTTTTGTTTTTTTAAATCTACATTTTGGGGTTGTGCAATAATTTTTTGCCAGAGTTGCTTTGTAACTAATGTTACTCATGTAATTGGAATTTACATTGCATATCCGTGTGCACATGTGTTGGACTTAGAGCCTGAGCTTTGTCCCTTAGCTTTATGGCTCAAGGCTAGTACTCTACCACTTGAGTCACAGCTCTACTTCTGGCTTTTTGGTAATTAATTGGCAATAAGAGCCTCACAGACTTTCCTGCCCAGGCTGGCTCTGAACTGTGATCCTCAGATCTCAGCCTCCTGAATAGCTAGGATTCCAGATGTGAGCCACTGGTGCTTGACACAGAGGTTTTTATAAACTAACCGTATTTTACTTTTTTTCCGAGAGAAAAATGGTAGAGATTTTTACCGATACTATGGCAGCATTCCGTGCACCCTCCTCCCTAGAGCGCTCTCTGACCATGGCCTGCGTAATGTCACCTCTGCAAAGAATCCTCTGCTTCTCAGATTCTTTCGCTGGGTCCTTTAGATTAATGTGACTTCCAGCATGAGCATCTCTGTTCCACTACCCCTTCTCGTCCTTTTCTTATGTTTTGGTGACCCCATGAATTCTCAAGAATACAAGTATTATTCAAATGTTGATGACTTCTACATTTATATTTGAACCATGTCCTTCAGCTAACCTTCAGTACTAAGTCTAATTCCTCACAAGACATTTCACTTGGTTGTCTCAGAGATGTACCACATTCAACATTTTTTCACATAATAATTAAGATCTTCATTCCCATTCCCACCCCACCCCACCCCCATATTTCTGAGAAATGACCTCACTATCCACCAGAAACCAAGGGCTCATGTTTGATTCCTTCATCTCTTCTGCCTCTTCAATCTACCTGTTCAGCTACCCCTTCTGTCTCCAATTTTCCCCCTTCCCCAGTCCAAGCAATTGTTGCTGCTGATTTCTTAACTGGCATAAAGGCCCTCACTAGTTCTTCATACCAGGGGTACACTCTTGCAGAAATGCAAACCAGATCCTGTTTCTACTCTGCTTAGTCTTCTAATCAATCAACACCTCTAGGAGTAGCAGAAAGAATGGGCGTGCAGGCCTACACTATAAATTATGTGTTAGCAGTCCTGAGTTTGAAGTGCCTGTGGGGGTAAATTGGCAGTTGTAGAAGTCCCAGCAGGGAATTGTCTTAGTTTGGGCTGCTGTAACAGGCACAAACGGAATGGCTTATAAGTAATAGAGATTTATTTCTCATAGATTTTTGGGGACGGCATTAAAAATTCTGGTTCAAAGTGGCAGCATAGTCAGATCTTGATGAAGGCTCTCTTCCAGGTTACAAATGGACTTTTATTTTTTTTTTTGTCAGTCACTGGGTTTAAACGCTGGGCCTGGACACTGTCCCTGAAGCTCTTTAGCTCAAAGCTAGTGCTCTACCACTTGAGCCACAGAGCCACTTCTGGTTTTCTGGTGGTTTACTAGAAATAAGAGTCTCACGGACTTTCCTGCCTGGGCTGTCATTGAACTTCAATCCTCAAATCTTAGCCTCCTGAGTAGCTAGGACTACAGGTGTGAGCCACCAGCACCCGGCTTAACTACTTCTTATATCATCAATGGCAGGAAAAAAGACAGAGTAACCTACTTTAAGGGTACTGATCCTATCATGAAGGCTCCTTTCTCATCATTTAATTACCTCTCGAAAGCCTGTCTTCAAATACCATCACAGATTCAGGTTTCAACATATGTGGAAGACACACAAATGTTCTGTCCATAACAGAGATGTAAAGATGGTAAGTGATTCAGAAATTATCACAAAGGGTCAAAGGCAAATAAACTCTGGACCCTTTCCCTATTGCCTGTTATAAGCATCATTTTAATAGCTTTGTCATCAAACACCAGATTAGAGCTTAAGACCAGAATGTTTTCAGACTAGAAATCCCTATGTCTAAACCAAGATGAAACTAGTGGGCTATACAAATGAAAAAGAAGACAAAGAGAACATTTTTACTGAGGAAAAATCTGGTACCATAAAATATCCTCAGTATACCCCTAGAATCAATCCAGCTATCAAACAATCTGTCAGAGCAAAATTACAGCATTTACTCTTAGTTGACTTATTTTGAAGGTCACACAGCTGATTAATATGTTATTGTCTTCCTGCTGGTTTGCTGGGGATTACACCTCTGGTATGTGGGTTATGATAATGGTTGCCTAGGTTGCTTTGAAGAGTCTTGAAGGCTAAAATGACTGACTTCATTTGGAACCCATTGATGTTCCATGGATAACTCATATGAGATAAAGAGCTTAAAACCTCTTGTGTCTCTCCTTGCTGTCTTAACCTTTGTGCCAAATTCCCTCAGCTCTGCATATAAATATGTTGATCATTTGGCCTGTTGTCATGTGGTGTTGGTTTGCGTTTCTTCTGCCTTGTCCTTCTGCTATCTCAACAGCTGTAGCACCTACAATCCTCAGTCTTGTCATAAAGCTCAAATCAAACCATGAGACCAAGACATGCAGGACAGTGAGTAAATAACTCAGGAGTTCTTGAGGTAAGTTGAGTATCCATTAGTCTACCAAGTACAAGACCAGGATGTTTACTTACAAAAAAGTAAACCATGCCTATGACTACTGAAAGTTGCTAAACTAGCCTTCCTCATAAAATCAGTAAGAACCTGCTGATTCCATTGCTATGCAAGCAGCCTGATCACCTCTTGGATCATTGTTAGCTCTAATTTGTCCATAAGTTGCAGTTCCAGTAAAGGATCTTTGCCTGTCTTGTTCAACTATGTGGTTCTGTCTCCTTTCTACTGCTTCCATACCATAATACACCTCCATGCATTATCAACTCTGAGTGATTAAGAACAAAATGGAGATGCTGTAGAGGAAGTCCCACGGCAAGTCTCACATTTGCAATCATACCTGAGTGGGACCACAAGATTTAAGAGAACTGAGCGCTCTCTCTCAATTAGAGATATAAATCAAACCTGTTTTATGTTCTTAACCTACTAAAGGTCAATGTACAATCAAGATGTCAGTTCTTTTTTTTTTTTTTTTTTTTTCGGGCACTGGTGGCTCATACCTTTAATCCTAGCTACTCAGGAGGTTGAGATCTGAGGATCATGGTTCAAAGCCAGCCCGGGCAGGAAAGTCTATGAGACTCTTATCTCCAATAAACCACTAGAAAATCAGAAGTGGTGCTGTGGCTCAAGCGGTAGAGTGCTCGCCTTGAGCTGAAGAGTGCAGGGACAGTGCCCAAGCCCAGAGTGCAAACCCCATGACCAACAAAAAAAAAAGTTCATTCATTTTTTTAAGAAAAATAATCATAAAAATTTCCCAAAGACTTAATTTAATCACTTAAGGCATTTTCAACCTAAAGACAGGTTATTGTGAGACAAATTATAACAGAAGGCTTCCTGGTGCACAATTGATTTCTATTAAACTGTTGGTCCAGAAAATGCTCATGCCCATAGCTTCTTGACCCCATCAAGACTAACTCTTACAGTTCAATGCTCTTAGCTAAACTTGAAGTTGGGATAAACATAGTTAATCAGTTTCTACCATTACAAGAGAATTTTCTACATTTCTACAAATGGCTTTTTGCTTCTTATAAAAGCAAAATCACAAACAAACAACAAAAGGAAAATACCAGGCAATGGAAAGGAGATAGAAATGTGTTAGCCAAAATGCATCATGATCTAAAAAGTAACTTTTTACTGTCAACAGGACAAAATGCTCTGGAAGAATACTCTCATTTATTAAACTTTTTGCCCTGAGGAAGATACAGCAGTTTAGCAAATAGTCATTTGATTCTTCTTTTCTGCTTAGGTCTTAGGGGGAAAAAATTAACCACAGAGAGATAAGCACTGTGCTTCTCTTGTGATTGCCTTGGGGGAAAAGAATCAGTGAGAAGTAATGTCTGCTTTGATGAACAGAAAATTGGAGTTTGAACATGCTGAGATTTGTGAAATCTCCCTGCCTTCCTTCCTTCTATTTGATATTGTGTGTGTGTGTGTTTGTGTGTGTGTGTGTGCGTGTGTGCCCTCCCTGATGAGGAAAATGTGTCCAAAGTTTAAGACCCATGGTCCCAGGGGAAGCCAGTAACACCATGTGTGCAGTCAGTCGCAGCCACTTGAGGATGTTTGTCTCCATGGAGGAATCCTGCCCAGGAACTGGCAGGGGACAGGGATCATATAGGATCTGTGATGTTGGTACATTTTTAACTTTTTCTTTCTTACATACCAAAGAATGGAATTCTTTTTTGCAGTAGTAGGGTGTGAACTCAGAACTTCTTCCTGCTAGGCAGATACTCTGACTTGAACCAAGTCTTTCAACCTTTTTGCTTTAGTTATTTTTTTTTATACAGTCTTGAGATTTAGCTCAAAAGCTGTCCTGGATTGTGATCCTTCTTTTTTCCTTCTTTTTATACTTCCCCATAGGTAGGATAGCAAGTACACACACACACACACACACACACACACACACACACACACACACACACACACACACACACACATGTCCAATTTATTATTTGGCTGGGCTGGCTTCAAATGAAACTCTCCTGATCTCTGCTTCCTGAGCTACTGAGATTACAGGCATGAGTCACTGTACCTGATCTAGAATTCGTAAGTACTCTAGCTTCAGGCTGCTTACCTCAGGTAATCAGTAGAGGGCTGTAGGAACTTTGGTTGGTTCACCTGGGATCCTTTACTTCTAATCTGTGTGTTGGACAAATAGCATAGCAGATGGCTTTTTCTCTAGGCTACAGGCTAAGCTATCCTTCCATTCAAAACTCTTTTTAAAGGGAGCAAATTCTTACTTTTTAGATCCTAGCTTTCTTAATAAAAAAAAATCTCACCACAATTGTGCATCTCTGAGAAATTATTCCCAAGCTCTCCTGACTAGGCTTAGGCAAACAGAGTACATCCATTTTATATGCACATGCCATCTTTTTGCTTTTTTTTTCTATGTGCATTTAATGCTACTCTTTAAGTTGTTGATTTTCTGCTTAGCACTTAGCAGAACTTATTTACAAGCTGCAATGGCCATAAGTGGGTGGAAATGGCCTCACTTCTTATGGGTTAATGCTGGGACCATGTCAGAGGTATCTTAGTCAGAACCAGTGCAGGGAGGGACAGGGGGAGAAAAAGAGACAAAACAGATCCTGGGAATATGACCATTTAAAGGATGAGAAGAAAAAGGAGGGAAATAGAAGATTCATGGGAAAGCGTGCCAGGATAGCCAAAATAAGGTGAGAGTCAGTTGGTCGATCACAGATAGATAGGTAAAACCAACAAAGAAGTCTTGCTAGAAAAGTACAACAAGGTGTCCACACAGTGGTGGAAGAAGCTGGAGCAGAGTGAGAAGAATAGAGAATCAAATCGTAAAGAGGTTTGATGCTTCAAGCCCAGGGGGCAGAAGATTCAACTTAGACCTGACAATTCAAGTTTGTAGACTGAAAAGAGGCATGGTCTTGGCATCCTTATTGGGATAACGTCTGTAAGGGAGGGAAGCTCAACTCCTTGCCTCAGGATCACTGGCAAAACTAACCTGAGTATCTGCAACTAGTTAATAAACATCATCCATTCTCAGAGGAATGACCTTGACATTCTTGGGCCAGTCACTCCAATTCTCTTGGGCTACTAATTTCAGCCTGTTCCAGTTCCCATTTGTTGAGAGCGTAACAGAATAGAGTAAATGAAATAAGTCAGGCTTCTCTCACCCTAATCGTGGAAGGCTTTGGGCCTGAACTTCCCAAAGTCTGGCATTCAGCTGGTTCAGCGTATCTTTGTAGCCTTGAGTCATGTACACATGCACTACCTTAGATAACCCTGCATGTAGGTAGCCTTGAGACTGGGTGTGCATGCAAGGCCTTGTGTGGCCATTTTTGGCCAAATGCCACTTTTGTCCAGAGAGGGTACAAAGAAAGGCCACTGAAGGACAGGGTGTGATGGGGTGAGACCACTGCTGGACAGTATGCTATTGTGCCCTGGGATGCTAATGTTGTTACAATGATGAAACTATGGATAAAGCTTTGAATAAACACAACCTTTGTCCCCACCTTGCCTGGCATCTTTCTATGGCCTATCCAAACCAAAGGAGAACCTGAGAAGAACAAGCAACACACTTGGTTAATGCCTAGGAATGAAAGAAATGAGGAAGTAGATCAATGCCTTGTGTTACATTTGGGAATAATCTTGGTATATTTGAAGGATTAAAAAAAAAAAAAAACAACTCTGCATCTTGTTTGAGCACATTCCGTTTTGCACTTGGTATTCACTTGCCTGGAAATCTCTTCCACCCAAAAGCATCACACCCTGATTTACCAAAATCCTTTCAGTCTTTACTCTAGCATCAACTATCAGTAAAACTTTCCCATAGCACCCTCTTAAAAATTAGACTTAACTGTCCCACACCCTACCCCCACTTCCCCCATTTGCTTTAGTTTCTTCTTAGCACTAGCAGCCATCTGTCACAATGTTTTAATTAGCATTGTGCACCAGGTCCTCTTCTGCATACTAGAGGTATAGGAATAAGCAAAACAGACTTAAAATTAATCTGTTTATTTTTATTTTTTTTTCTGGTTTCAGGATTTGAACTCAAGGCTTCACTGATGCTCTGTCACTTGACCCATGCCTCCAGCCTAGCTTTTTTGTTGGTTAGTTAGAGATAAGAACCTCACAGACTTTTCTTTGAGGCTCACTTTGAACCACAATTCTAGTCTCTGCCTCCTGAGTAGATAGGATTATAGGCATGAGTTACAGGTGTCTGGGATACTGTTTTATTGCCTCGTCTTCCCCCTCCTTCTCCTCCCCCCCTCCTCTTTTTTTCCAGTCGTAGGGCTTGAACTCAGGGCCTGAGCACTGTCCCTGACCTTCTTTTGCTCAAGGCTAGCATTCTACCACTTGAGCAACAGCACCTCTTCTGGTTTTTTTGATGTGGTGCTGAAGAATAGAATCCAGGGCTTCATGCATACTAGGCAAGCACTCTACCGCTAAGCCACATTCCAAGCCCCTTCCTTCTTTATCTCTTTGAGCTGGTTAGAATAAGAGTGAATCTTCAAGGATGTGATCAAGTGGCAGAAGATGACAACCAGAGGTTTTCTCAGACACAGTAGAACTGAAGACAACATGGGGGATGGTGAATATGACCAAAATTCATTACATGCACATATGGCGATATCACAATGAAAGCCTTTGGGCAATGCATACAAATAAAGAGTAAAAACCAGGAAATGAAAAGAACAAAATGGTATGACAGGACTTAATCTTTACAGATATTAAGTTATTTTAGTATGTTGTAATACATTGTTTGCACTGTTACTGAGTTAATGATGTGTTTTTTTCCTGAGTTTATGACATGTGCAGATGACTGGACATTTCAAATGATTACAATAACAATTTTCATTTTATAATGAAAAGTGAAATTCTTTTTCCACTCCAGATTTCTTGATTCATTTACCAAACTCCTTCTAACAATTTTTTTCTGCATGCTTTTTTTTAGTTATTTACCAATACCAGGTGCTGTCCCTTAGCTTTTTTGCTCAAAGCTGGAGTTCTACCACTTGAGTCACAGCTCCACTTCTGCCTCTCTGTCTCTGTCTCTCTCTGTCTGTGTGTGTGTGTGTGTGTGTGCATGTCTGTGTGTGTCTGTGTGTGTCTGTGTGTATGTGTGGTTAATTGGAGATAAGAGTCTCACAGACTTTCCTGCCTAGGCTGGCTTTGAACTATGATCTTCAAATCTCAGCCTTCTCAGGAGCTAGGATTACAGGTGTGAATCATCAGCACTCAGCTTCTAAGTGCATTTTAAAGAGCTGTTTCTACAGGGGCACCTATACATTTGCCTGTTTTTTCAGTTATTATATTGACAAATAGTAACTGAATGCATTTGTGGAGTACAAAGCAAGGTTATGATATATGTATAGAATGTGGGATGATTAAATCAAGCTAATTGACATGATGTCAAATACTTATGTTTGTGTGATGGTAGCATTAAAATTTCTTCCGTATTCTTTTAAAGGAGACTCCTTTTTAATGTTTCAAAATTTTAATATTGCTATATTTTACACACTAGTAACTTGTTGATGTGCTCAAGCAGTGTCTTGGTGAACATCCTTGTAATGCTTTTGTGTTGATTTGTCCAGGAGTACATAAGTTGTAGGATTGATGGTTAGAAGCAGAATTGCTGTTATTGGTTACATAGTGGGAAACATATTTGCTGCCAGGGACGTTTGAGTCTTTATAACATAGTTTGAGGGCCATACACATTGTCAGTACAGGCAGACCAGCTGTGAATGAGATGGGAGCCTACAAGGCGCTGTGCGTGTCTGCCCCATCAGGCACCAAATGATTTCATGGGCCTTATATGGCTCTCCAGCTGGACCTTCCCCACCCCTGGCAAAGTATTGTTTTTCCTCAAACTTTAAATGAATACAAATTTGATTTTACTTCTAGCATTCCCACTGTGCCAGACTAACATAGGGCTTGAGACTTCATCCCTTGCTGCCTAATTTCCTTTCCTAATAACAAATATATTTAATAGCTATGCAAATAACACACTGGAGATGTAATTTATTAAAGTGGCAGCACAAAGTACCACTTACACACCAGGAGATTGGCTTCATAATTCAATTCTCCAAGTCTTTATGAAAGGCTCAATTCATGGGCCTGATTTCTTCCTTTTGTGCACATCTCCGTCACCTGCGTGGTCCTCTGCTACAGAGAGGCATATGGGATGCCTGCCATGCCTCTCAATCTGAAATGGTAGTAAGGCTCAGCCCCCTGGCCAGGTTTCACTAGCCCATTTGTGGCCAGCAGGGAGCTTTTTGTGGGCAGTAGAAAGTCTTTCTATCTCCCAGGGAATCATGGGACATTTGATCCTCCCAAATATCTAGATATGCTTCACCTCTGCCTGTATCTTTCTGTCAGGAACATAGCAGGAATGGGATATCTCACATGGAAATCTTCACAGAGAGTAAGAATAGGGGGAGACAAACTACAAGTCTTTGGCTCATGAATAGCACTTACATCATTTTCTAAAGCAACCTGGAGAAAAAAATAGCTAATAAAATCAACTTTCCTCTTTCTCTGTTGTTCTTTTTTTTTCTTTGACAATAAATCAAATAATACTAAGATGTGAAACTAAGATGGATGTTGGTGTTTCACAACTAAAATCCTAGCTATTCAGGAGACAGATCTGAAGATCACAGTTCAAAGTTAGCCCAGTCAGAAAAAGTCTGTGAGACTCTTATCTCCAATTAATCACCAAAAGGCTGGAAGTAGAGCTGTGGTTCAAATGGTAGAGAACTAGCCTTGAATGGAAATAGCTAAGGGAGAGCACCCAGACCCTTAGTTCAAACCCCAGAACTGGCATACATACATACAAAAGATGTGAAACTATACATTTCCATGGGTATATGGGTAAACCAATTCTTGGGAAGGGGAGGGAGGAGATTTCCTGATTTGAATTGTTTGCCAAATTCCAAGGTGTAAATATTCCTACCATGGCATTTGAGGGATGCAGAGTTGCCTCTCCTGGACCAATCTGAGCTGACCTTAGAGCAACAGAGCACGTGACCAAACAGAGGCCTTGACAGATTTTTAATTGTGCCATGCTGTCACTTGTCCAGTTGATACTGAGAGGTCATAAACCTTTTATAACTAGCAAAGAATATTTGTGTTTCAGTCACTATTGATTATTACAAATCCCCAGCTATCATGTCCTCAAAAATTTGTTTATTGTGCTCATGGATTTTGTGGGTCAGGAATGTGGACAGAAGAGATCTCTGGTACCTGATTGCTGGGGGGCACTTGGCAACAGAAGACTGGATTCATCTAGAAGATTCCTTCACTTATACATCTGGTTGTGCTGCTGGCTTTCATCTGGGCCATGGCTGAGACTATTGGCAGGAACATGTAACTATGACCTCTGTGGGTAGCTACTCTGGCATTTTCATAGAATGGTAGCTAGATTTGAAGAATAAGCAACCCAAGAGAACCACTGGGAAGGCGTATTTTTGATGTAACCTCATTTCTGTTTGCTCTTTCAGGAAGGACTTGGAGGATCCTGTATCATTTCTATTAAAGGCATAAGCATGGCCAAATTCAAGGATTGGGTTGAAGGGCAGTATAGACTCTACCTCTCAGTCAGAGTGTCAAAGTCACAATTGTAAAAAGGTATGTTGACAGGAAGGTATTTTGTACTCAGCTTTGGGAAACAAATGTGTTGGTATTGACATGTAGGGAGGGCCCTAGAGAAGTAGGCTGGGAAGTAGTTCCTAGTCTAGCCCTTCTCCAAGCTTGCATCCAGGCTTTTGAACCTTCAGAAATGTCTGAGAGCTCTGGCAACTGTTTTCTCTGGGGTTTTTAGACTCTAGGCCGACATCACCAGAAAACGCTGTGAGAGAGCCCTATTAGCTTAGGAAGATAGAATAACAGCATTCATTCATTCATTGATTCATTCCACAAAGTTTGTCACATACCTACTGTGTGCCTGACACTGCGCTGGGTGCTGAGTGCTATGTTTGTGCATTCTTGGTAAACCAACAAAGTAACAAATAAGTTAGGAAAATATTGACAGCTCACCACAGGCATTTACAAGAAAACCAATAGTATGTGAGGGGTGTGATTGACAGGATTCCATTGTTAGATGGAAGGGTCAGTGACAGCCCTTCTGAAGAAATGACATTTGAGATGACAAATGAAGGAACAGGAAACAAGTCTGAAGTCACCCAGATGGAAAAGTGTGAAGCACATTCAGGAGCATATGAGAAAAGGAGCACTTGAGACTTGTGGATGCATCTGCTCAAAGGTCACATCTAACACTATTTAAATTCTTCTATGGCCTCTATCCCTGTCTTCCCTCACACATATACATTCTACTTATAGAGAACATTATTTATTAAATCCCTTTCAGCTAACGACCATTGTTACTATTCTCAATGGTCAGCATGTCTTGAATTTCAGCAAGTGGAAACCTCTCCAAGTGCTTCCTCTACTTCTTTGACTTGTTCCCACTCGTCTGTCAGTACATCCTGGCCTTCTGACACAGCATGATGTCCAAATGCAATTAACTCAAGCCAGCCCAGTTATCAAAGTTCTCTATCTTCAATAAACCAGGAAAAATAAAATCTGAATGGGAGGTATGGCTCAAGTAACAGAGGAGAGGAAACTACTGTGGGAAGTCTGACCCTACTGTATGCAATCTAACCTTTTTCTGTATTTCCATTAATATGTAAAGACCCAGACATGCTGGCTGGCATTCTCAGGTAATATTGTTTCCTATGGATACTGCTTAACATTGGAGGTTATGATCTGGATGATTTAGGGTCAACAGGGTGCATTAAAAAATATGAGTTTGGTAAATAAAAGGTAATAGGATAACAGCATCTAGGAGATCAGTGGTACACAATTCCTGTTGATCATTGGATTCAGGACTAGTCATGGGAGAAGTAATTGAAAGAGAATGGCAGTCAGTGATGGCAGGAAGTGAAGAAAAGTGGGCAGAATTCCTCCTTCTTTTATTCCAGTGTTTGAATTCAGGGTCTCACATTTGCTTACTTGGCCTTCTACCTGTTGATCTACATTCCCAGCCCAGCTGGTTATTTTGGGAGATGAGAGTATTGTAGACCTCTCTGTCCAGGCTGGGTTTGAATCACTATTCTAAGTAACAGGCACCTGGCTCAGAATGGGTTCTTAACAATTTTCATGCTCTGATTATGATTCTTTACTCATTACTATGTCATTACAACAAGCCAATCACTGCTTTTGTGAGTGTTTTCAACATGCTGTGTCTGTAACATAAAATACCCAAATAGAAAATGAGAAGAAATTGAGGGTCTCTATGGAGGTGATTTTGAGAACCACCAAGCATTCCAGCAGTGGAAAGATAAAATGTCAAAATGATGGATGAATTTCTAATTTCTCCTTTTCAGTTGCACACTTGGAAGTCAGGTAAGAATAACTAGCAAGTGGATATTGGCAGACAATTTACTAGACATTAAATTTAAAAGATAGGGTAGATAATTGTACCTAACCTGAAAGACTATAGAGAATGGAGCGTCTATAATCTCCAAAATGGAAATGAAAAGTAGACAAGAGCCTAGGAAAGTATGTCACAGGAAGAGACTAGAAAAAATAAGGTGCCAGGTAAGTGACAATGCTACAGCTAAGATTAAAAACAAACAAACCTGGGAAGTAAAACCTATAAGAGGTAGCAAAGGGCATGAAATATAGGAGAGGTGGTGTTCAGGACATGGACAAAATCCACTACAATATACCAAAGCGACCTTAAAAATAATAAAACTGACTGGGTCCTGGTGGCTCACATTTTAAATCCTAGCTACTCAGGAGGCTGATATTTGAGGATCACAGTTCAGAGTTAGCCCAGGCAGAAAAAATCCTTGAGACTTGTATCTCCAATTAGCCACCAAAAAGCTGGATAGGAGGCATGGTTTAAGTGGTAGAGCACCAGGAATGAATGAAAAAAGCTGTGAGGGTTCAAGTCCTTGAGTACAAGCTTTGTCACACAAGCAAACTATAAACAAACAAAAAATAAAAATATATGAAGTTAGGCTGGGTACTGGTGGTTTATATCTATAATCCTAACTACTCAAGAGGCTGAGGATTAGGGTCCAAAACTAGCTTGGGAAGGAAAGTCTGAAAGATTCCTAATTTACTACCAAAGCTGAGAATAGAGCTGTGGTGGCTCAAGTGGTAGAGCACCAGCCTTTATAAAAAAAATTCAGGGATAGCACCCAGGTCTCTCTCTCTCTCTCTCTCTCTCTCTCTCTCTCTCTCTCTCTCTCCCTCCCTCCTTCCCTCCCTCGCCCCCCCTCTCTTGTGCGCACGCACGCGCGCACACACACACACACACACACACAGTGAAGCTGGATGACTATCCTTAACAACAATTTACTGCACACTTCAAAAAAGCTAGGAGAGGATTTTGAATATTCCCAACACCAAGGAATGATAAATATTTGAAGCAGTTTGATCATTGTATAGCTATACATGTATTGAAACATCACATTATACTGCATGAATATGTGCAATTATTATGCCAATTAAAATGTTTTAAATACAAAAAAATAAAACTAGCTGGGCACTGGAAGTTCCTGCCTATAATCCTTAGTGATTTGGGGATTGAAACAGGGAGAGTGGCGGTAGAACGCAGTTGAACCAGAGCAGTCTGCTCTGGTGAGACACGGTACTAGATGCTGAGCGATTCTGAGTGCTCTGGTTAGAAGGTCTCCATCTTAGCTGTGTGTAGATACACAAATAGCGTCTGACTTCTTCCTGGAGTTCAGGCAGCAGATTCCAAATTGTAATCACTCTCAGCTCCTCTCTTCAGTGTGACCTACTTTTTCTCTATGAGAACAACTTTTTCCCCAAATATATATCCAACTTGTAATGGGTTTCCTGGATCCACACTGATCTTCAAGATGACCACTTGTTTAGCCAGAAGAAAGGAAAAGCTCTGGGAATTTAGAGATCGAAAATATTAGGGTTATTTTTTTCTTCCTAGGTAACAGATTTGTCTCTAAGTCATCTGTCTCTTGAGACAATTTCATGTCCCTTACCCCAGCATCAGTGAGGATGTGTTTGTTATGCTATTATAAATCTTTTACCTTAAATTATTATTTTGCAATGTGTTGTATTCTGTACCAGGCTGGCTGGCAAAGGTTTGCCTTTTTTTTCTTTTGCTTAAATTGCTTTTTTTTGGGGGGGGGGGGAGGGGTCTGGTCGTGGGGCCTGAACTCTGGGCCTGGGCGCTGTCCCTCAGCTCTTCAGCTCAAGGCTAGCACTCTACCACTTGAGCCACAGTGTCACTTGCGGTTTTTTTCTTTTTGCTTATGTGGTGCTGAGGAATCCAACCCAGGGCCTCATGCTTGCAAAGCAAGCACTCTACCACTGAGCCACTTTCCCAGCCCCTTAAATTGCTTTTTGAGAATCACCAACACTCAGTAAGATAGATTCTTTTTTTTTCATGAGTTTTTTTTTTTTTTTTCTCTTCAACTGGCTTTTTTTTTTTTTTTTTTTTTTTTTTTTTTTTTTTATTGTAAAGCTACTATACAGAGGGTCACAGTTACATGAGTGAGGTTATGAGTACACTTCCTCTTGAACATTGTTACCCCCTCCATTGTTTTCCCCCTACCATCCCCTCCCTCCCTCCCTTCCCCGAGGTTCTTTTTTTTTTTTTTTTTTTTTTTGATTGTGATTAAATGATTACATAATTTCAAAGTCACAAGTTCATTCTAACTTCCCTGGAGCAAATTGTCTACCACAGTCTGTAATATATAACAGTGTTCACATGTTATATACCATATTTGTGATCAGCAGCATGAGGATATTTAGTAGTGGTTCAACCAGATGAGCGGGAGTTCTTTGTTTCTTAAGTCCTGTTAGTTTTGTCGTATCACTAACCTTTTGGATTTAGCATCCACTTATGAGGGAGACCATGTACCGTTTGTCTCTTCGTTCTTGGCTTACCTCGCTCAACATGATTCCTTCTAGCTCCATCCATTTCCCTGCAAATGCCATTATTTTGTCATTTCTAATGGCTGCATAATATTCCATTGTGTATAGATACCACAATTTTTGGATCCATTCATCTGTGGTGGGGCACCTAGGTTGTTTCCATATCCTAGCTATTGCGAACAGTGCTGCAATAAACATGGAGGTGCACGTGTCCTTGTATATTGGTTCCTGTTGTTCAGGGTAGATGCCTAGAAGTGGTATGACTGGGTCGTAAGGGAGGTCAATCTTTAGCTTTCTAAGGACCCTCCAGACTGCTTTCCAAAGTGGTTGTATAAGTGTACATTCCCACCAGCAGTGTAATAGGGTTCCTCTTTCTCCACATCCCCTCCAGCATTTGTCGTTGGCTGATTTGTGGATGTGGGACATTCTGACTGGGGTAAGGTGGTATCTCAGGGTTGTCTTTATTTGCATTTCCTTCACCACCAGGGATGATGAACATTTCCTCATGTGTTTCTTTGCCATTTTTATTTCTTCATTTGAGAAGTCCCTCTTTAGTTCCCTTGCCCATTTAGTAATTGGTTTGTTAGGTTTGGGAGGGATTAGTTTCTTGAGTTCCCTGTATATACAGGATGTTAACCCCTTGTCTGATATATTGCTGGTAAATATTTTTTCCCAATTAGTTGGTTGTCTTTCTAGCTTAGTTGCGATAGATTTAGCTGTGCAGAAGCTTTTTATTTTAAGGTAGTCCCATTTGTCGAGTCTCTCTCCAACTTGTTGTGACCCTGGGACTCTGTTCAGGAAGTTCCTTCCTGTGCCTATTAGTTCAAGTGTCTCTCCTACTCTGTCCTGCAGTAGTTTCAGAGATTCAGGTTTAATGTTAAGGTCTTTAATCCATTTTGAGTTGATGTTGGTGCATGGTGATAGGCTGGGGTCCACTTTTAGTTTTCTGCATGTGGCTGCCCAGTTTTCCCAGCACCAGCGGTTGAAGAGGCTGTGTTTCTTCCATTGTATGTCTTTGGCTCCTTTGTCGAATATCAGCTGGCTGTAGGCCTGTGGATTTATATCTGGATCTTCTATTCTGTTCCATTGGTCTTCGGGTCTGTTTTTGTGCCAGTACCATGCTGTCTTTGTGATTATAGCTCTGTAGTAGAGTTTGAAGTTCGGCATGGATAGCCCTCCCATATTGTCTTTATCCCCTAGAATTGTTTTGGCTATTCTAGGTCTTTTGTTGTTCCATATAAATTTTTGGACTGTTTTCTGTATTTCAGTGATGTACGTCATTGGGATTTTAATAGGAATTGCATTGAATTTGTATATTAATTTTGGAAGTATCACCATCTTTACTATATTAAGTCGGCCTATCCAGGAGCATGGGAGGTCTTTCCATTTCCTAGTGTCTTCTGCAATTTCTTTCTTTAACTTTTTATAGTTCTCATTAAATAGTTCTTTTACATCTTTGGTTAGGTTAATTCCTAAATATTTTATTTTTTGGGAGGTTATTGTGAATGGGGTTGCTCCCTTTATTTCCCTCTCTTCCTGTGCGTTATCAGTGTATAGGAAGGCAACTGATTTTTGTGGGTTTATTTTGTATCCTGCTATTTTGCCGAAGTGACTTATGATTTCTAAAAGTTTGGGGATGGAGTTTTTGGGATCGTGGAGGTATAGTATCATGTCGTCTGCAAAAAGGGATAGTTTCACTTCTTCTTTCCCTATGCGGATCCCTTTAATGTCTTTTTCTTGCCTTATTGCCCTGGCTAAGGGTTCTAGGACTATGTTGAAGAGGAGTGGAGACAGTGGACATCCTTGCCTTGTTCCTGTTTTTAGGAGGATTGGTTGTAGCTTTTCCCCATTAAGTATAATATTGGCTATTGGTCTGTCATAAATGGCTTTTATTGTTTTTAGAAATGTTCCTTCTATTCCTATTTTCTCCAGAGCTTTTAGCATGAATGAATGTTGAATTTTATCAAAGGCCTTTTCTGCATCTGTGGCGATAATCATGTGATTCTTGACCTTGGCTCTGTTGATATGCTGGATTACATTTATTGACTTACGTATGTTAAACCATCCCTGTGTCTCTGGGATGAAGCCTACCTGATCATAGTGTATTATTTTTTTTATGTGTTTCTGGATTCTGTTAGCTAGAATCTTGTTAAGGATCTTTGCATCTGTGTTCATCAAGGAGATTGGCCTGTAATTCTCCTTTTTGGTTGGGTCTTTGCCTGGTTTGGGGATGAGTGTGATATTGGCTTCGTAGAATGAGTTTGGGATAGCTCCCTCCTTCTCTGTTTCTCTGAAGAGCTTGAGGAGTATGGGTATTAGTTCTTCTTTAAAGGTCTTATAGAATTCTGCTGTGAATCCATCTGGTCCTGGGCTTTTTTTTGTTGGAAGACTTTTGATAGCTTCCTGTATCTCATTATAGGATATTGGCTTATTTAATTGGTTAACTTCTTCTTTGCTCAGTTTGGGTAACTTGTATTTCTCTAAAAATGCATCCATTTCCGCCAGATTTTCTTCCTTTAGAGAGTATAGCTTTTGAAAGTAGTCTGTTAGAATTGTTTGGATATCTTGGGTACGTGTTGTGATGTTTCCCGTGGCATCCCTAATCCTATTAATATGGGTTTCCTCTCTTCTTTTTTTAATTAATCTTGCCAACGGGCCATCAATTTTGTTTATTTTTTCAAAGAACCAGCTTTTTGTTTGGTTTATTTTGGTTATGGTTTTCTGATTTTCTAATTGGTTAATCTCTGCTCTCAATTTGGTTATCTGGCTTCGTCTAGTAGCTTTAGGTCCCATTTTTTCTTGTTTTTCTAGCTGTTTTAGTTGCAACATGAGATTATTTACTTGGTCTGTCTCCATTCTCTTGATGTGGGCACTGAGGGCAATAAATTTGCCCCTCAGGACTGCTTTTGCTGTGTCCCACAAGTTTCTTTGTGAGGTGTTTTCATTTTCATTGAGTTCTAGGAAATGCTTTATTTCTTCTCTGATCTCTTCTGTTACCCAGGCCTTGTTAAGGAGTGTGCTGTTCAATTTCCATGTATTAGAGAAATTTCTGCGGTATGCTTTGTTATTGAGAGCTAGCTTGATTCCACTGTGGTCAGATAGGATACAGGGGATTATGTCGATCCCTTTGTATTTGCTTAAGTTCCTTGAATGAACTATGATATGGTCTATTTTGGAGAAAGTTCCATGAGCTGCTGAGAAGAATGTGTACTGTGTTGTTTTAGGGTGAAATACTCGGTAGATGTCAGTTAATTCCGCTTGAAGTATGGCCTCACTTAATTCGGTAGCTTCTTTGCCAATCCTCTGGTTGGTAGACCTGTCCTTTGGTGAGAGTGGCGTGTTAAAGTCTCCTAGTATTATCGTATTGGGATCTATTTTATTCTGTAAGTTTGAGAGCATTTGTTTAACATATCTGGGTGCACCGATATTTGGGGCATATAAGTTGATGATGGTTATATCCTCCTCTTGGATTGTTCCCTTTATTAATATGTAATGTCCGTCCTTGTCTTTCTGTACTGATTTTAATGAAAAGTTTATTTTGTCAGATATCAGGATAGCTACACCTGCTTTCTTATTGGGGGAATTTGATTGGTAGATCCTTTTCCACCCCTTCACTCTGAGTTTGTTTGTATGTTTGGCTGAGAGGTGGGTCTCCTGAAGGCAACAGATGGATGGGTCTTGTTTTCTGATCCAGTCCTCAGTTCGTTTTCTTTTAATTGGCGAATTCAGCCCATTTATATTAAGAGAAAGTATAGAGAGATGCATTGTTGTCCCTGCCATTCCGTTTTCCTAAGTTTTTCTTCTTTCCTTTCCTCCTGTGCTTGCTCAGTTAGACTTTGAGTAATGCCTGTTTGGGGCAGGTCCCAGTTCCTGGTTGCTTTCTTCAGGTTGTGTCCCCCCTCTTAGAATTCTTTGTAATGCTGGCTTAATGTTTATGTATTCATTTAGTTTTTCTTTGCTATTAAAAGTTTTCAGTTCTCCATCGAATGTGAATGCTAGCTTTGCCAGGTATATCAGTCTGGGTTGGCAGTTATTGGCTCTCAGGGCTCGTATGGTGCTTTCCCAGGCTTTTCTTGCATTCATTGTTTGTGTGGAGAGATCTGCAGTGATTCTAATTTTTTTCCCGTTGTAGTATAGCTCCTTCTTCATTTTTGCTGCATGCAGGATTGTTTCCTTATTATTCAGATCCATCATTGTTACTATTATGTGCCTAGAAGTGTTTCTCCTGGGATCTTGCTTGTTGGGTGTTCGATAAGCTTTTGTGATGTAGTTAAGATGGTCGTTTTTGAGGTGGGGAAAATTTTCATTGACTATCTTGTTAAGTAGGTGTTGCATTCCCTTGCTCTGGAATTCCTCACCTTCGTCCACTCCGATTATGCGAAGGTTAAATTTTTTAGCATTATCTGCTTGCTCTTGAATTTCCCTTTGGTTTAATTTGAGTGATTTTTCCATATCTGTCACTTTTTGGTCCAGTTGGTGTATTCTGTCTTCTGTATCTGACACTCTACCTTCCATTTCATTCACTCTGTTGACCGTGGCTTCTATTGTGGTTTGCATGATGGAAATGGATCCCTTTATGGATTCAATGTTGGTTCTCAGAGTACTGATCTCACCTCTCAATGAGGTGATATCAGTATGCATTACCTCTAATTTGGCGTTTATCTCACTTCTTACTGAGGTTTGTGCAGCTTCTATTTTTGCATCCAATTTTTGTTTGATATCCTGTATATCTTTTGATAGTTCATCCTTGTGCTCTTTCAATTTCTGATCCATTTCTCGCTTTATTTCTTGAGTCATTGCCTCCAGCAACCCTTGGATGTAGTTTTTGTCTTCCATTCCTGCTTTGCTCCCACTGGGGCTCTCCCCTGCGTGGCTGCTGGCTTTTGAGGTGAGCTTGCTGTCCTGGGTAGTGGTAAACCTTGTGATTTTTCTCTGTGATTTTCGCATGGGGGTTCAGGAGACTGCTCTTCAATCTTGTTTTGGTGTGTCTGTCTTTGCTTGGTTGCTGATTCTCTATTGGTAGAGAGAGTCTGTGTCTGATCTGGATTCTGTTGGGAGCCTATTTCCAGCTGCTATTCACTTAGGATTCTCAGCTCTCTGCTGTAGCAATTCCCGCCTTTGGAAGGGTTGAGCAGCCTAGACTGCTTGTGTTTGCTCCTGCGGGTGCTCTTGGGAAGATCAGATGCTCTGGATGCACTCTCCCAAATACTGGAGTCTGCTATGGGCTCCTGATGTGTTTTTGTTTGTTTTGGGCTGGTTGTGGGCTTGAACTCTAGGTTTGGGTGCTGTCCCTCAGCTCTTCAGCTCAGGGCTGGCACCCTACCATTTGAGCCACAGCCCCACTTCTGACCCTTTTTGCTTTGTTCAGGCGCCGGTCCCCTGGCCTGGTTCCGGCCCCAGCCTGGAGCGCGCTCGTTAGGCCTGTGCTAATGTGTATACCACCTTGGTTATGCAGCCTGGAGGACACAGATCAAATTTCTTCTACTGTTGGTAGTATTGACCCAGGGGCACTGTTCCTGGCTTGAGCATTTAAGCTCCCTTCCCGGGGCGCTCTTGCTCTGGCCTGGCCAGCAGAGTGTGCTCCACCGGCTGGTGGGGCTCTCGAACAGTTCCCAGTTTTAGTGGGTCCTGTGGTCCGGGTGTTGGGGTAGGGAGTCTAGGTCAGGGTCTGGGGATTCCCTCCAGCTCTGGTCTCCCTTGATGGATTCCCTGTCCCCTGATGGGTACTCACCCTGTAGGTCGTCAGTTGTTGTTGCAGTCCGTCAGTTGTTGTTGCAGTCCGAGTTCAGTTGGGGTGGTTGCGGGCTGGGTTGGGCGGCCCCCCGCCGGGTCGTTGCGATCGCGACAGGTCCCTTTGTGGCGCTGCTGGTGCCGGGCGGCTTTGGCGGGATGGAGCCTCTCCGCTCCGGTGGAGAGTGATGGGTGGGGTGGGATCCTCCTGGAGACTCCCGGCTGGTAGGTTTCTCTGTTCCTGGCGATCCGCTGTTCTGCAATCCGGTACCTGGTGATCTGCAAGCAGCCCCCTGTGTCTCTGTGGCTCCGGCAGCCCCTGCCGGGCCGGCTGGCCGGCGGCTTGGCGCACTGCCGCGTGGCCAGTAAAGGTTGGGGGAGGGGTCTTCGCTCTTCTCTGTTCTGAAATTCTTCTTTTCCTCTCTTTCTTTTTTTGTTATTTTCCACCTCTGGTTTTTCTCTGAGTGTTCGTCTTTTTGTTGTTGTCGGTCTCTTGGGGAGATTAAAGGTTGGAACTCGAACTCTCTTTTTGGTTGGAGAGAGCTGTGGCGTTTCCCTACTGCCCCGTCGCCATCTTCCCACTCTCCTTTCATGAGTTTTTAAAATTATCTTTAAGCAGTTGAACAAAAGTTGCCATTTAATCAAGCAGATTATGAAGACAATATATCTTTATCAGTGTCAGCCCTTTCAAAATTCTCATCCATTCCTCCCCTCCCCATTCCTTCCCTCACTCTTCTTAATTTAGTAGGGTATTCACTGGATTCTTGACTGCATTCCCCCCCCCCCCTTTTCCTCTTCATTTGTCCACTCCTTTCCCTTGACCCCCCTCCCAACCCCTTCTGAGTACCAGCTTCCTGTGTTTTATTCCTTAAAAAGGTAAAGCCAAAGTTCAGCAAAATAAAAACACCAGGATAGATTCTTTTTTTTGGGGGGGGGGGGGTCCGGTCGTGGCCCTGAACTCTGGGCCTGGGCACTGTCCCTCAGCTCTTCAGCTCAAGGCTAGCGCTCTACTACTTGAGCCACAGTGCCACTTCTGGCTTTTTTCTTTTTGCTTATGTGGTGCTGAGGAATTGAACCCAGGGCGTCAGGCATGCAAGGCAAGCACTCTACCACTGAGCCACCTCCCCAGCCCCAGGATAGATTCTTAATAGTGGAATTACTTGGTCAAAGAATTTGAACATCTTTAACCTTTTAATATAGATTGCCAAATTGCTTTCTACAAATATTATAGTTCCTTCTTAATAGCAGTCCTTGAAAACACCAGTTCTCTTGTATTCTTGCTAGAAGAAGATATCAGCTAATTTTTATAACATTGACAATTTTGAGATAGATGGTATAGAGTTGTTTCAGTTTGTACTGTTTGCCTGCTAGAGAGTTTGTAAATTGCTTGTACATGTATTCATCACAAGTTTCTATTACCACAAATTATGTTCCTTCCTTTTATGCTCATTTTCTATCTAGCTGTTAGTATCGTCCATATGGATTTATTTCATAGAATTTATATATTAAAAATATTATTCCTGGGGCTGGGAAGGTGGCTCAGTGGTAGAGAGCTTGCCTTGCATGCCTGAGACCCTGGGCTTGATTCCTCAGCACCACATAAGCAAAAAGAAAAAAACTGGAAGTGGTGCTGTGGCTTAAGTGGTAGAGCGCTGGCCTTGAACTGAAGAGCTGAGGGACAGCGCCCAGGCCCAGAGTTCAGGCCCCACGAACAGACTCAAAAAAAAAATTAGTCCTTTGTCTGACATATTAACTACCAGTATGCTTCTTCCTTGCTGTTGATCATTGAGGCTATTTTATCATTCTCTCCTACTAGGTTTGGGGAGTTTTTATGTAGACAAGAGTCATATTTTCTTTGTATCTTAATGTTTTCAGCTTAGAAAAACGATGTTTTTCTTCCACATAAAGAACATGATTACCTTCTATTCCTTCTTCTCTTCACATTTTAACACTTATCTCAATTTGTCTGCAACTTATTTTAGACCATGTTGTAATGTGCTGACTACTGATTTTCTTTAACAACCAAACTGAAGATATATTTAACTAAATATCTCTTTTGTACATGGCGTGGCTGTGGGATGGATGGGATGTCACTGGGAGTGCAATAAAAGGCAGGTGAGAGAGTGTTCATACTAACTTTCATGTGAGAGTACAGACAGGTTGATGTGAATGAGTGAACGAAGTAGACACATTGCTGATACCAGCAATTACTAGAACTAAATCCCTCAGATAACAAGGTTGGGTTTTTTGTTTGTTTGTTTGGGTGTGGTGGTGGTGGTGGTGGTGGTGGTGGTGGTGGTGGTGGTGGTGTGTGTGTGTGTGTGTGTGTGTGTGTGTGTGTGGTACTGGAACTTGAACTTGGGGCCTCTTGCTCCCTCTTGGCTTTTCCACTTTTTGGAATTTTTGGCTTTTTGGAATTGAATTAGAAATAAGAATCTCCAAGACTTTTCTACTTAGACTGGTTTTGAACCACAATTTTCAAATCTCAGCCTCCAGAGTAGCTAGGATTACCGACATGAGCCACTGGTGTCCAGCTTAATTTTTTATTTCTTGATCCCTGGATACTTACTAGCAAAGTTTCCATACTCATCATTACTAAAGAGATAGTATGCCCCAAAGAGTCATCAACTTATTGGCTCCTTTCCTTTCCTTTCCTTTCCTTTCCTTTCCTTTCCCTTCCCTTCGCTTCCCTTCCCTTTGCTTCCTTTCCCTTTGCTTCCTTTCTCTTTCCTTCCCCACCTTCTCTTTCATTTTTCTCTCTTCCTCCCTCCCTTCCTCCCTCTGTTCTCCTTCCTTCCTTCCTTCCTTCCTTCCTCCCTTCCTTCCTTCCTTCCTTCCTTCCTTCCTTCCTTCCTTCCTTCCTCCCTTCTTTCCTTTCTTCCTTCCTTCTTTCCTTTCTTCCTTCCTTCTTCCTTCCTTCCTTTTCTTTTCTTTCT
Organism: Dipodomys spectabilis; assembly: GCF_019054845.1. Taxonomy (NCBI): domain Eukaryota; kingdom Metazoa; phylum Chordata; class Mammalia; order Rodentia; family Heteromyidae; genus Dipodomys; species Dipodomys spectabilis. The sequence continues at coordinate 44,400,828 of NW_024870772.1, read as the reverse complement.
TTCTTCTTTTTGGTATTGTGACTTTGAACTCAGAGCCTTGAGTTCTCCTTTGACTTTTTGATGCATGGATGGTGTCCTACTATTTGAGCCACATCACCATTTTGCTGGTTACTTGGAGATGAAGTCTAATTTACTTTTGGGGTTTGGCTGGCTCCAAACTCTTATATTTAGATCTCAACCTCCTGAGTAGCATTCTAAGCATGAGTCACAAATGCTTGGTGGATCCTTTTTTAGTCTCTTTCAAAATTCTTGTTCTTCTTCCTAAATTCTTAAGTTGATTGTTCTAGGATCCAGTCCATGGAGCTCTATCATGTAACTGGTCAGGATTCTGAGAGGAAATATGCAGGCAATTTGAAGAGACATCACCAATAACATGGTGATGTTAAACATTTAACATTGCTGTTAAAACAATACCTGAGATAAATTAACTTATTAGAGGAGGAAAGCTGTATTTTAGCCTATGGCTTCAGAGGTTTCAGTGCCTACTCCCTTTGTGCTGTTGCTCTGGGCCTGTGCTGAGGCTGTACATCATAATGGGAACACATGGTGGAGGAGCTTCTCACCTCATGGCAGCCAGGAAGCAAAAAGAAGAAAGAAAGGATTAGGATTTCAATATCTTCTTCATGGGTCGTCCCTCAATGACCTTTATTTTCTTCCACTAGGCTCCACTTCTTAAAGGTTCCATCATTTCCCCTTAGCTAGGGTCACGCCTTAACAGATAAGCCCTGGGAACACATTTCAAGGTCCAAACTACAACAGGTGTCATTATGACATTATATAACTCTTAAGTAATCCTGTGAGAAGCACACATCAATCTTATGATGTTAATCTTGTCAGTAATATTAGGACTGAATCTACTTACAAGTAAACAATGAAACAAATACAGATTGTTGGGTATCCCACAGAACTATTACCTAGAGTTTTAAAAAATATGTCACGTCCATAAAATCTTTTTAAAAAAAATGTAGGAGGTAGCTAATGGCTCATGCCTATAACTGTAGCTACTCAGGAGGTTGAGATCTGAGGATCATGGTTTGAAGCCAGCCTGGGCAAGAAAGTCCATGAGACTCTTATCTCCAATAAACTACTCAGAAAAAGCCAGAAGTAGCTCCATGACTCAGGTGGTAAGGCACTAACATTGAACACAAAGAGGCTCAGGGACAGAGCCTAGGCCCTGAATTCAAGGCTTAGGACTGGCAAAAAAGATCAAAAAACCCCACAACAGCTGGAAGTTGTGGCTCAAGTGGTAGAGCAATATCTTTGGCAAAAATACCCAGAGACAGTATTCAGGCCCTGAGTTCAAGTATCAGAAGCAAAAGGCAAAAATAACACCAAAGGCAAAAATAAGTGAGAGGGCTATTCTTGGTTGAAAACAATATGAAAAATAAATGTGTGAGCACTACTTGCATCCTAGATTTTAAAATTATTTCTAATTGAGGATCCTGGGTTGCGTAATAGTATAGATCAATTGATATTAAAGTTGGGGGTGTAATTTAAAAATAATAGCATTGTATCTACCTGAAAACCTTCAGTTTGGCTCTGACTTCTTTCTATCCTATTTAATGTTTGATGATCCAACAGCAGAAACACATTATGATAAATGACATCAAACAGCAAACCACCTTGGATTAGAATTCTTTTTACAATCTATTGACAGTCTAGTCTTTCTGATCCCACTAATTTCAATGACACCTTAAAATTGACTTTTCATGGTAAAACCAATCAATTGCCTATATTGTCTATCAGTTCCAAATACCTGGAATGGTGGCACATAGAAAGTGCTCAATAAATATCTGTTGGTTCAATGAATTGAATATAGGAAACTCATTGATCTTACTAGATTCAATTTTTATTGACCATCAGTTTGGAATTCTTTTATTTAGAATTAATAATTCTAAGTACTTGCAAGGTTTTTTATGCATACACTTGCATTATAACATACACATACATCTTATAATATTGAAACCTTATATCTCAAGATTTCTTTATGTCAAAATATCAATTGTGAGAAATGACAATTTGGTCTTTTGTTTCCAACCCTTGCAGGTTTGATTTTTTTTTCTTATTAACTGAGTGAAGTCTCCTATGTGACATTGAACAACACCGAACACCTTGTTCCTTATTTTAAAAGAGAATGCTGTGTTGGTCATAGAGACTTGTACTTGCAATAGAAATTTTTATAGCTGCTTAAAAAAATCAGATAAGAATTTTTTTCTATTCCTCATTTGCCAGGAGATTTTAATCATTTATGGGCATTCCCACAATTTTATTCCTGCCATATGTAGTTTGTTCTTCCAACATCACTGAGAATGATCAACTTTCTAATGCTTCATAGTCAAATTCACCATCATCCATTCATTTTAAGCAAGGAAATGTGTGGGCTAGGTTATCTTTTGGGCACCATAAAGCATACCAATGTAGGGGAACAAATCAAAAATTTAAAGATTGACATGTCCACCCAACACTGTGCTACATGAGTTGGCAGGAACTCATGTAATACTGGGTATAATGAATAAAAACATGAAATGTACATTTTATATTCCAAGTAAACAAACTTATGGAGCTTTATGGTGAGTAAAGCTCCACATCCTGAGTTTCTGATTTTTTCTTTTTTGTTCTTTTTTGGGGGGGTCGGTTGTGGGGCCTGAACTCTGGGCCTGGCGCTATCCCTTAGCTCTTGAGCTCAAAGCTAGCACTCTACCACTTGAGCCACAATGCCACTTCTGGCTTTTTCTGCTTATGTGGTGCTGAGGAATCGAACCCAGGGCCTCATGCATGCAAGGCAAGCACTCTACCACTGAGCCACCTTCCCAGCCCAAATTTCTGTTTTCTCTCTCTCATTATATGGAGAATTTCAGTTGCACATTCATTTCTATAACCCTGTGATCTCAGCACAGCAGTGGGACTTTGATGACAGCCACTAAGACTTAGAGACTGATTTTTTGGGGAAGTTAATATAAATTTAATTATAATCCATTTCCTAAGTGGTGGGTCAGCAAGCTTATGTCTCCTCACAGTTGAGGAAAGAGTAAGAGCTCAGTGACTCAAAGAAAGGTTCCAGAATTCAGTCAGATCAGATGTTTGCCTTCTTGCCCTCCCATCCTTTCACTGAGTTCTGTTCTGACATCTGTTTTTAAAATCACTGTCAGTGAAGGCAAGTGTGCTGCTGTGCTGAAATCCACAGAAAGCAACCTCCAGAGAAGATCTCATAAATCCTAAGTATGTATGCCATCACCCCTAAAGTTGATGTGCTGTTGACTTGCCTGGGAGCTTGAATTTTCATTTAATGCAGAAAATCAGCTGTGATTCGCATGATTGGTGGTGGTGGAAGCATATTGAACACAGTGGTTTCAATGACTCATAACTGACAAAAGTCTATGCAGGGGCAGGGGGAGGGGGAGAGAGACTTGTGAATGCATTTTGGCATTGACTAGAAAAATGGAAAGGGAATCAGCTAATCAGCATATTGGCATGCAATGACAGGCCTCTTAAATGCTTTCCAATTCCATGTGCAGAAGAAGTAGAGAAGGAAAACCATTGTCATCAGAGAAAAAAAATTATTTGCTAGAACCTTCTCTTTAATGAGCAGCTTCATTCATTTTTTCCCCCTCCCCCAGGGGACCACACTAGTATTTGTCTCTATCACACTAAAAGAACTGGTGGGTGCAATCAATGTCACAGAATACCATCAATTCAGTTAAACAACCAGTGGGGAGGAAAAACCCCAGAAATCAATAACAGTTGTTTCACTGAATTGATGGGTTACTGCAAGTCATTCAGATCTATGGCTCGACTTGTATGTTCAGTTGCTGCCGTGACAGTGACAGACCCTGCTGGAAAGCCTCATATGCAGGCTTACCATGGACAGAGCTGTAGCTCTGGCTGGGGAAGGGCTTGCTGTGGGGTGCAGCCATTGTCTTGGCTGGCAGCTGCCGGCAGTAGGCATTGCTGACAGTCACCTCGCTGAGCACCTTTGGCAAGAAAGGCACTGTGGCTGTTATGATTACTTAACCTTTTAGCAAATCGGCAAGGTAGAAATGGCTGCTCCCCCCACCCTTGTTCTTTTCTTACTTGTGGACTACAGAGAAGCTATTTCCTCTGTTTTAATATGAGAAGTACAGGTAGGAAATGACCTCTGCTCATGATCAAAGCTGGAGTCTTTTCTGAGCTCCCCTCTCTCCCCTATCCATGCATAATGGAGTAACTGAGAGCATTTGGTTTCAGAATCACAGATGCCCCAATTCTTAGCTTTGAATTTCAGTTTTCTCATCTTCAAAGTAGACATAACACCCATTCACTAGGACAAAGGATACAAAGTCTATTTCTAAGGACTTGTGCATTGTCAATATGAAGAATCCTAAGTTGTTAGGGTTTTTTTTGTCTTTGTTTGTTTTTTAAACCTTTATTCTCAGGTATATCACTAAAGATGATGAATTGAGGGTGAATGTCTTATTTCACATTATGGCTCACAATGTTCCTCCTTCCTCATGGGTACCTTTATTTTGTGAAAATACTGAACAGAGGGGTTACAATTACATGGGCAAGATAATGAGTACATTTCTTATCAAGCATTGTAGCCTCCTCCTTTGTTTCCCTTTCCCATCCATTCCCATCCTCCCCCACCCCGTCCCCCTAATCCTCCCCCCCCCCACCAAAGTTGTAAAGTTCGTTTTCGACATAACAACTTGTACATCTCATTGTTGCAATGGGTCCACCTGTACCCTATTTAAACTATTTGTTTTTCCCCTTCCCCTCCACAAATTATAACAACATCAAATACAGTGAAAGCAGGGGTTATATTGTGGGGGAGGGACATACAAAGCAACAAAGAAATAATCTTATAAATGTGTTAGAAACAATCACATAAAAGAAAAACACATTTGAATACATATCTTAGGATTCATTTCCCTAGCATCACCTTATCTGACCTTTTCTGCTTGACTCAGACATATACTAGATATTGCAAATAAGGGAAACCATGGGACCCATGTTTCTTTGGGCCTGGCTTACTTCACTTAATATAATTTTTTCCAAGTCTTTCCATTTCCTAACAAATGGGGCAATGTCATTTTTTCTGATGGAGACATAGAATTCCATTGTGTATATATACCACATTTTCTTGATCCATTTCTCATGGGTACCTTTTTACAAATTCTCTGAGTGCTCTTTGTGGCTCTCACAACAAGGGTCAGTCTTCAATTGCCAAGTTCTGAATGTGGATGATCATTTATCAGAGTTCATGACACCCTGAGGCTTCTCCTGACCCTTCTTTATTCATTCAACATTTTAATGATGGCAGCTGGTAGCCTAGAGCTGCAGGCTCCCAGGTGTGGGGGTGCAGTGAGGAGGAAGGCGTTTTCAGCAGAGCCATACATAGCTCACTCTCCTGCCTGGCAGACGGCAGGAAGCTTCCACGAAAGCAATGCAGTCCACAGGCAGGGAATCTTACCTCTGTGAAGTTCAAATGCAGGCAAAACCTATGCAAGGCATTAGAAGTCAGCCCAGTGGCTGTCTCTGGGTTGGGTGGAGAGGGGGTAGAGACTGATAAGAAAGGAACACAAGGAGCCTTGGGATTCTAGAAGTGCTCCAGACATTGGTTTGGCCTTAAGCACATATTACATCTGAGCTGTGCATCCACAGTGTGTCCCTTCCTGTGTGTGTGCTTTAACTCCAGCAGGGAGAATTGGAAACATAAACAACCGTACACAAGCACCACAATGCTGTCCTTCAGCAGGAGGTGCTGGTAGGTACCATGACTGATCAAGCTGTCTTTCACACCTGTGACACAGAGTTACAGTTATACTGACTACTTCAAACACAGCATATCAGCTTCCATGACAGTTGGCCCAGGTGGGCAATTCCACTGTGGAAAAGGAGGTCATACCCATCCACAGAAGAACTTGGTACCTAAAAGCCATTCAAATGTCTTCTCATTTCCTAACAATAATAGCTACATTTTGGTTAAGTGCTTATTTATGCTAAGTGTTTTATAGATACAGCTTGTCCTGTTGTCTTTCCTATAATCTTAGTAAGCAAGTGTCTTTGGTTGAGCATAGGGCATGAAGATGGATTGTGTGGGTTTAAGTCCCAGCTCCTCATTTCCTTTTATGGACTATTGGTAGGAGTCTTTGACTGTTTATATCTTAATTTTCTTGTTTTCAGAATAGTGATAATGGCAGCTGTGTATCATCCAGTTACTGGGAGTTAGTCTGGTAGAGTAATGAGAACATAGTCCTTTGTGATACATGGTAAGAATTGTAAACATATGAGTCACTATTTTGCTTTCAAAAGTGGAAGGGCTGAATCCCATGGTTTTCTGAGATCAAGTTGAAAAGCCCAAACCTGTGTGCTCTCTCCTTCTCTCCCTCAAGTAAAGATAGCCTCATGTCCTAAACACTTGTCAGGGTTGTGGGTCTGCTTTCCTTCTTATGCAGGTCCCAGGCCAAGTGTGGGTTTGAGGTCCTCAGTCACTTCGGCTCTGATCATCCCCAGTATCTTCAGGGTGACCTACGAGGAAAGGTGGTTCTAGTTTTGCTGGCAGGTCCTAGACTATTTTGGAGTTTGAGAAGCTGCCAGAATGAGGAATTTTTGCATGTTCCCACCTAGATTGAGAAAACTGCTCTCCTCCATCCACGTAGTGATAGTGTAAATCGGGCTCTACTTGGGAGATCCACGTCCCCAGCATACATTCCTCTATAATCATGAGACTCCACTTAGGGAAGAAAAAGGTCAAAGGGCTTCTTAAGACTGCCATCATAGAATACTATACCTCCACCTTTTGTGAGTGTGGGACTCTAGCCAGTGCGTTGCATACAGCCCAGGAAACCAGTCCTTGTTGTGAAATGTAACAGAACTTTAGCGGAAATGTAACAGAACTTTAGCAGCCTGCATCCCCCTGAAGCAAAAATGTTTCTGGGCTTCCAGCAGAGTAAGAGTCAGTTCCAAGTGTGTACAGGGCCCTTAGCTCCCAGCACCAAGAAATGCAAAGTAGCAGAAAACACAGAGATAGAACTCCAGGTAACAAGAATGCAGCCAGTGGAGGGCTATGAGGGAACTTCCAGGGACAACTTCTTGAGAACTTCCTGAGAACTGGGTCTTGGATTTGTGGGAGTCCCACTAATAGGTTTTATTGATGGCATGACAAATAAATTGAAGCTCAGTAATTTGTAGATTAAGCTGTTTGATTAATATTTATGGATTGAAATCATCAAGCTAGAGGGGAAATTTTTTCTATTATAATTGCTAGGACTCAAGTCACTTTTTTTGAGGTAAGGTATTGCATTGTATACCAGTCTTGCCTGATCTCACTATGTAGCCCGAGCTGGCTTTCCAACTTGTGATTCTGCCACATCGTCCTCTTCAGTGCTGGGATTAAAAGCATGTGTTACCATTCCTGGCTTAAAGTCACATTTTCTAATAAAGAAATAGGTGATATTTGTGATCATATTTTAACAAAGTAAACCTTGTGTAAAGTGGTCCCTGCCAATAAGTTTCCACAGTAAGTAGAAATGTGAATAGTAAATGTTCATTAAGTATTCTTTTTGTTGTTGTTGTTGTTGTTAGTCCTGGAGCTTGAACTCTGGGTCTGGGCACTGTCCCTCAGCTCTTCAGCTCAAGGCTAGTGCTCTACCATTTGAGCCACAGTGCCACTTCTGGTTTTCTGGTGGTTTATTGGAAATAAGAGTCTCACAGACTTTCCTGCCTGGGCTGTCTTTGAACCATGATCCTCAGATCCCAGCCTCCTGAGTGGCTAGGATTACAGGCATGAGCCACCAGTGCCCAGCAATGAGCTTCTTTTGCTCAAGGCTGGCACTCTACCACTTTTTGTGTGTGTGTGTCGGTTGTGGGGCCTGAACTCTGGGCCTGGGCACTGTCCCTTGGCTCTTCAGCTCAAGGCTAGCTAGTGCTTTACCACTTGAGCCACAGCACCGCTTCTGGCTTTTTCTGTGTATGTGGTACTGAGGAATGGAACACAGGGCTTTGTGCATGCTAGGCAAGCACTCTACCACTGAGTCACATTCCCAGCCCCTCATTAAGTATTCCTGTCTCAAAATTATCCCCAAAGTCTGCTTGTATCATTGCATGTAGAATTCTGTTGCAGCATTTCAAACTTCAAAATGTATAATGAGTTTACTTATCAAGGGCTCCATTTATGCATATAAAATCCTCAAGTGATGTTAAAAATTATGTCTTGTACTGTTTTCTAGAAAAAGCTGTGTTTCTTAGGCTAAAATGTAGCCCCACCAAGATAAAATTAGTGTCCTTCTTTTTAAAATTGGTGTCTGACCACCATTTCAGCTCTGCTTAAAAATGTCAGAAAAGGATTTTATATAGTGAAGGAGCAAGATGTGTGCTCTGTGGGTATTTACTATTGATGATGAACATAAAGAAACAATAATACAGTGAAAGGAATTTACACTTGAAAACCCTGGTTGCCTTTTTGCTGGTAGTGGCTGAATTTTATCCTTACCTTCCATGTTCTCTTGATTTGTATATCTGCAATCTGAGTGGTTCAAGGAGAATTTGGCTTTTATTGATCAATTAAAATGATAACTGTGACAAGGCAAAGTGTGTTTTCAGCCTATCGTCCAGGATTAACAGGACTAGCCTACATCTAAAGGGAGCAAACTTACTCATTTTTCAAAATGGTTGTTTGCCATGCACTAGTGGATCATGCCTATAATCCTAGCTACTCAGGAAGCTGAAATCTGAAGATTATGGCTCAAAGTCAGCCCAGTCAGACAACTACTCAAGATTCTTAACTTCAATCATCCACCAAAAAGCTGGAAGTAAAGCTGTGGCTCAAGTGGTCGAGCACCAGTCTAGAGTGAAAAATCTACAGAGCCCAAGCCCTGAGTTCAAGTCCTACTTGCACAGCCCTCCACTCCCGTATACACAAAAGTTCTTGAGTCATTTTCTAGCTGACTCTATTTGTATCCACACTTTGCCAAGTTTCTTGGCAAACAGTTTTTTTGTTCTTTTGTTTAAGAAAAATTTTATTAATATTTCAACAAAGTTAAAGTTATTACAATAGGTTTAAAAGGCAGACAGACACATATTACAGACTATAAAGTACTAAATGAGTTTTATACAATTAAATATTACACAGATGGGATATATTTAACTGCCAGACTCAGAAATTAAATTTTTAAGACTAAATCTAATATTAGCACTTGCAATATCTCTGAAAATTGGAACTTTTAAACTGCTTCATTCTCTAATATATTCCTTAAGTTTCTCCCAAATACAGTGCTCTCAAATCCTGGAAAAAAAAAAAAAGGAGAACATAACAGACAAAAGAACTAGAAATCTTGACTGAAGACTTGAGAGTTTCACCTGGGTCACTTAACTCTCTTTACTTGAACCAAACCTAAAGCTTCTGTGTATTGAATACTGTTTATGAGGAGAATATGGATCAGAAAGTTTGTCAGTAGGATTAAAAATTAGCAATATACAGTATTATTCCTATCAAACTTTTCTCATAAGTTATATTTATAACAAAACTATAGTTAAAGCATTTATTACACTGTGTATTACACATTCAGGAACAGAGCAGGGACATTTATGTGTTTGACATTTCCGCATCCACTTCATTGTACTTACTTATTTGTGTAAATGAACAAGTAACACATACCTTGAAAGGATCCTTCGCATCCATCCCAGGGGACCACCCAGAGAGGCAGGCAGGCACAGGAGAAAGATTATTGTAAGGTTTATTAGAGGAGCCATATTTCTCCCAAGAGAGAGCACACGACACCCTTCACTATCCAGGTAGCAGGAGGGTCTGGGCGCAGGAAGTGAGGTAGGTGGGAGTCAGGTGGGTTTGGGAGGAGTGAGGGAGTGGCCAGCTCCAGGTTGGGAACTCCAGGGCTGGGAGGAGCTCAGGTCTGGGTGGAGCTGAGGACCAAAGGTGGGCACAATGCTTACATACCACATCTTCCCAACATCTAAAGGTAAAGCAAATCAACCTAAATCTCCCAAGAAAAGAATGAACATTGCATTAAATACTGATTCAATTAGCAATTATTGCTGTAATAAAACAAACAACATTATACGTTTTTCTTTTTTTCATTGAGCTTCCGCTTGAGAAACTGAACAACAGAAATAAATCTTAAGATTTGAATCACAGCAGAAATGGTAGTCTTCTGAAATCTGGGAGATGCATTGGCAAAACCACAGACCTAATACACACCTACCTTAGAGAAAAGCTTTCCAGTAATCTGAATTTTTGGCGAAGATTTTTGAAGATTAAAGCTACCAGGGAAACTGGCTCAAGGAATGAAGAGAGCAATTTCTTACCTGGTAGCAGGTAAGAAACTTTGCATTAGGCCCTCTAAGTGCATATTTTATAAAATGACTGACTTAAAGAAGTGAAATGCTTCATTGTATTTTCTCAGAAGCTAATCAAAAGATGACAGAATCCTACACAGTTTTGAGAGACGAAGTGGATGCTGAGTGACCAGAGGTCACTCCAGGTGTGGAATTTTAGAAAGTTACTCGTTGGCATAAATGGCACCATTCTCTGGCAGCAGATACAAAGGAATGATGCTCTGGAGAGAAGGTAGGAACACTCTGCGATCGGCCCATGGGTCGATGAGGGTTCCAGCTAGAGGTGGGATCTTTAATTCGATGATGTATCTTCCTCTGCTCAAACCTCTGTCTTTATAAATGGTCATTTCAATAACTCCAAGTCCTCTCTTAACGGGATCTGTCAGGAGGAGGCCTCGGGGAGCAGATATCTTCTCATTCTGTTCTTGAATGTATTGGGAGACTTTCTTCAGAACCTTCTCATAATGGGTTTCCATGCCCAAGAAGATGGTATATGCTGCTAAACAAGCCAAATAGCCTCCAAACTAGGACGGGTCCCCAAGCTTCTCTGCTTCTGCATAAAGATAATTTAGAGTTGGAACTGTTTTCTTCAAAGTGCTGCCTATCAATCCTGTTATCCAACTCTGTGGGGAAACTTGGTCTGGAACGTGCTGCTGCTGTAGTCTCCATGGATGAATACAGAGGCGCCTGCTGCGGCCTGGTGGCCAGGCGGGGACCGGGGCCCCTCCTCGGCCCTCCAGCCTTCGTGCAGCGTTCGGCTGTCCAGGACGTTCTGCCCGGCCCACAATGTGTTTTTGCCTTTATCACATTTGCTAATTCAGGCAGATACACAAAGCAGATTTCCCAGAGTTGTTCTGCTTCCAGCCTGTATAGCTCATGGCTACTGTCTATAAAAGGCGGCTTTGAATTAGAATTCCTGAGCAGGCTCCAAAGGAGATCCAGGACGCCACCTAGCGGGGAAAATGGGTGGCTGCCGGCTGCAGATGTAACCTGAAATCAGTAGGGTGGCTGGAATTCCTGTCCATTCCTTCCAGAGAGTGGCTGGGCTTCCTGCAGCAGAGCCTAAATTCTGGTACTTCGCTGTGGCTGTAATGTGGCCGGAAGTGACAGAAAGATGCTCTGTGGAGGGAAACAGAAAACAGCTCCCCACCGCTCCACTTGGCCCTCTGCCGACACAGGGACTCCTGGCCCTGCGGGAGAAGACCCCGCCTCCAGGGGAGGCCTGTGCAGCTGCTCTGGAGACATGGGTGTCTGGAACATCCGTGGAGGAGAGCGCTTTCACTGAGCCCTTGAGCCTAAGGCCCTGTTCTGTCATCAGCTTATGGGGTTTAGCCCTTCCATTTTCTTTTTTTTTTTTTTAATTTTATTTTATTTTATTTGAGAACATACTGTACAGAGGGGTTACAATTACATGGGCAGGATAATGCATACATTTCTTACCAAGCATTGCAGCCTCCTCCTTTGTTTACCCTTCACCTCCCTTCCCAGCCTTCCCCCTCCCCCCCACCCAATCATACCCCCCACCCACCCAATCATACCCCCCCACACACACACACCGACATTGTAAAGCTGGTTTTGACATGACATTTTGTACTTCTCATTGTTGCAACAGGTCCACCTGAATCCTTAAACGACTTGTCCCTTCCATTTTCTAAGACTAATAAATAGGAAGTCCATTCCTGTCCATAAACCAGAAGTCTGGCCATGGGGTGATCACAGCTCACAGCTGATCTTCAGGTGTCATCTGACCCCAGAGGTAGGACAGGGGCCAACACATGTTTCCCAGTTGTCCATTTGTGAGCCCCTGGCTCTACACCGACAACTTCCTTCTTAGCACACATCTCAAGTGAAATGTCACTTCCATGTGGGCTTCTTTCACGGTGCTTGTCACAACTTGCCATCATTTCACGTTTTCGCGTTCATCATTATCTCCCTGGAAATGCCTGGGTGCTGTCTGCTGCAGTGTCCTTTGCAGGGTACCGTGTCCCCTTATTGGTTTAAAGAATGCAGAGGCCAGAGCCCAGGATGGAGAAGTGAGGTGGGGAGGGCTGGGCAAGGCCTGGGAAGGTCCTTGACGTGCAGGCCCTTGTAGGTCTCCTCTCTTTAATGGGAGCTGTCATAGGGGTCCAGTTCAGCATTGGTTGTTAAGTAAATCGTTTGGGTACAAAGCATCATGTGGATGCACAACTTTCTCAAGGGCTGAATCCTTTTCATGTGCTTGATTCCATTTACTGTAAGTGCATCTGCTTTCCTGGATCCCCTTATTAGAGGGAAGAGATAGGAGATAGAGGAAGGCCCACCGTCCTCCGGGGCCCTGGCACAGAATGGCAAACATTTGAGGTGGGAGCCTTACAGATCTTCCAGGCCAGGGTTTCTGGGGCTTAGCAGGAACAGTTTTAGCCACAGATTCAGGCCTCACCCCCAGAGGTTCTGATTGAAGTGGTCTGTATGGGTCCAGGTATAAGGACTTTCAGGAACTTTCCAGGTGATTTTTATGAGCACCTAAAGCTGAGGACTAGAACCCAATCCAACTTTTGCTTCTATGATGTATGGACAGAAATCTGGAGGCTGCCTAACTCCTGAGTCTGCAGCCTTCAAGCCTCTGTTCCCTTCTCCAGGGCACAGAAGGATCCAAGCCCCAGATGCCGGCAAGGATTGCTCCCATAGCAGGACCAAAGGTGATAGGTTGTTCTCTTACATTTAAGATAAGACGGGGGACCATACCACACTCAGTCCAAGGTCTGAGAGCAAGGTGGGTATTATGAGCAGGAACCAGCAAAGGGTCTGCATCCAGGAAGAGGATCTGGGATGCAGACAGATGAGTAGTGCCTGAAACTTCTCTAGGACACAGTCTCTTCCTGGACCACCCTTTACCTTTGGCAGTTGCAGGGAATACTGCAAGCTTTAACCTGGGCCCCATTGTCAAAGCGGGCAGCTGTAGGTTGAAGAACCTGGTCAGGTGAGGTGTGCAGGCCAGACAGACACTGAGTCATCTCAGAGCTCAGCGAAGAATGTCTGTTTGCATTTAGGGGGACACAGGAGCTTCATTTTGCTCCAGATGGAGTATAAGGCATGGTTGTAAAAGGTAGGGGTAAGACACCCTTGGATGCACAAGTCAGTTTCTTATGTAGCAGGCAGGACTCTGGAGCCTATAGATGCAGGTAGTGGCTTGTGAGAGACTTCCAAGCTTCTGGGGCTACCCAGTTCCAGCCAACTCCACAGCTGAGTATTCAAAACTTCAAATGTTAAATCATGGAGAATTGTGTAGAAGTCTATCATAGTGCACAATTCGGGTTTGTTAACCTGTATAAGCATTGTTTATCCATCATCTAAAAAAATCACATCATGGCTTTGCTTAATTTCTACATGTACTCTTTCGTTTCTAAGGATGGGGGGAAATAGAGCTATGCACATGCAGAGCTTTCCAAGTGGTTGAGGAGACTCTTTCCAACAGAATAAAACAGAAGGAATTCACCTCATCTCTGTTGTCAGGAGTGAATGATGAATGAGTCAGTGAATTACCTGAGCTGACTGATGCTAGTAATTCTTGGTTGTTTTTCCTTCAAGACATGGCAACTTCTTTGCTGTTCATCCATTTCCTTCTTCTCTCCTTCCTCTTAAAGAATGTATCAGATGTCAAATTAACCATTACTGATTTGCTCATTTGTCAAAGCAATCAGGTCTGTCAATGGCCTTTGTCAATCAAATAAAACTAACCGTGATCTCCTCCAATCTTGGGCTGGGAGGCCCTTGATAATTCATGCCCACACCCTAGTCCTGGTGGTCACTTTCCAGCCCATGACTAGGTAGTCGTTACTCTCAGAAGTCTCTATTTTGGACCTAGTCACATATATATATATATATGATGTGGATATTTCAACAAATTAATGAGAAGGTAAGGCCTTTGAAATGTATAGGTATATTCAATATATTACCTTCAAGGAAATCATTTTAACATTTTCTCCTGCATCTCTCTTACCAGCTCATTAAAGCAGAGTTTTTTTTTCTGCATATAATTACTTTATAATGATATTACTAACAGGAAAGATGCTTTTATAAGACAATTAGATGGTGATCAACAAGATTAGAGGGAAAGGCTTATTTTACCTGTTAAGACAACTGTATTTCAGTGCATTTTATTAGGCCACCCTTCACATAAAGTACCCACGACAGACCATTCTTCATTAAAGGCAAAAGTAAACCAAGTAGTGTAAATTCTGGCCTATGGTAGGTGTTCAATAAACATTGAATGACATCGTGACAATGACTTTGGCAACAATATGCACTAGTAGTTCCACCATTCTCCCACACAGCCATGCAGGCACAGACACAAAGTGAAGATGCTTTTAGTGATTCTAACAGGCTTCCTTCTCTCCCTCCAACCCTTGCCTGGATTGTGTCTTGTGCTATGCACGTGGACCAGAGCTGGAGCTGAGTGTGTGAGGTGAACCCTCTGGTGGAAACTAGAAAAATTGCATGTTTAGCTAAATAAAAGAAATCAGCCATCAACCAGCAAGCAGCAAGAGCTCAGTGTTAGCTCGTGTTGCATTTTTATTTATTTAACACCAGACAGATGACAAGGGAACTATGAAGGACCTGGAGAGAAATCCCCATAGAGCCTAGGACATTCATGAGCTGCACAGAGTCTCTCCCAGTAAATAGTTGTTGTATAATTAAGAGCATAGGCCTAGGGGCCATGGGTGATGTTGATTTGTAGATGCTGGGAGTGGGGCTGGAAGCCTGAAGGCTGGCAACTGAGGTGGCCTGAATAATTCCACATAGCCCTGGGAATCCTGCTGAGTCTTGAAATATTTCAATATTCACGTTCAGTAATCATTTAATCTACCCAGCACTGTTAACGAGGTGTGAGGCTTTCCTCTATCAGCTTTTTGAATTATAGCATTGAGATGGTCAGCCATTTTCCACTCAAAGGGAGTTAAAGGGGTTAGAGATGAAATATGCATTCTTGACAGGTGCAAGGCCAGCCATGGAAACCTCCCTTCAGCCGGGCATCAATATTCAATGTGAGGTGCAGTAGCAGTTTCACTCAGGCCTTTCAAGAAGAGGGGAAGAATAAGCTTGGCAGGAAGGGGCAAGCTGGGGAGCTGAGAACTTAGAGGGGGAGATAATGTAATTACAGGTCAGGATGGACAGGTTGCTGGCATGTTTGCCAATCTTCCTGCAAACCTTGAAAGATTTTCTGCCTCTAGCTACACCTGTTCCTAATTTACTTGTCACAAATAAGACGGGCACCTCTGCTCAAGAGAAAGGCTGTTGCTGCATGGAAAGATGAGGCATGCTGCAAACTCTCAGAGCTCTGAGAAATTATACAGGGCCCCTTTCCCCCAACACTTGAGGAGAAGTGGGGAGGGTGGATGGGGAGGGTGTGTGTGTGTATTTCTGTGCCTGTCAGGTTGATTCAGGCTATTTAGCCACTGCACTGTATGTATATTTTAGTTAGTCTCACTGAGTATTAAAGAATGACTCTTAATGCTCAAAGTAAAAAGATAATAATAGTCCCCGTATTAATGTCCTCTTGTTAGTTTTTAGGAACAACTGTCTTCTGGGAGTGATCTTTATTAAAGCTACCTCTTTGAGGTAGTGCTGTACTGAACACAGTCACTCAAATAGTAAAGAGGGAGAGGAGGAAGGGGAGGGAAGGGCTCTTTGCTTGCATTTTCACATCTAGAAGACAAATTTCAATTCTATGAGCATTTGTGTGCATTCTTGGTAAAATATTCATAGTTATTAGGCAAATATTTTATTATTTCATATCTAAGCTGCTGTATAGATGTCCTGAGGTGATGGTGTATAGTCAAAAGCAGAGCCAATCAATTAGTTAACATGTATCTGCAAGGACCAATAGAAAAGATGTATCTTGGACAAAGGATTGCTATGTCACCACCAAGTAATGAAATCAGGACCTATTCCTTAGACAGGCAGTGAAGGGGCAGAAAGGAACCTGTAGGGAGAGACGTGTGCTCAGGTTGACATTTTGGTGAGAGCCACTGACACATGTGCTTCTTTGGGCTATACCATAGAGATATATTAATTCAGTGGGAATATACCTTTTGCTTATATAAACATGTGTGTGTGTGTGTGTGTGTGTGTGTGTGTGTGTGTGTGTGTGTGCATGTGTGTGACAGTTCTGAACCTTGAACTCAGGGCCTTGGCGCTACCCCTGAGCTTTTGTGCTCAAGGCTAGCACTTTATCCCTTGAGCCACAGCTCTATTCCTGGCTTTTTTTGGTGGTTAATTAGAGATAAGACTCTCATGAATTTTTCTGTCCAGGCTGACTTTGAACCATGATCCTAAGATCTCAGTTTCCTGAGTAGCTAGAACAACAAGCATGAGTCACCAGCACCCAGAACTGCCTGATATTTTAATAGGACAGGTTTGATATGAGCTCTCTAAGAAAATATATTATTAGTGCCTTCTGTTGCTTTACAACTCATTCTAAACAGAGCACTGGGGGAATGTAATATGTTAACTGTAACTCTGACAACTCTGTTGGTATTGAGGGTTGAACCCAGGGCCTTGTGCATACTTTGTCCTGAATCACCTGAGTGACACCCCCTGCCCCAGCCCATTGGGTTCTTAGCTTGTTTTTGAGATAAGGTTTCCCACTAAACTTTTGCTTGGGCTGGCCTCCAATTGTGATCCTCATGCCTTCACCACCTGAGGAGCTGAAGTAGGGATGAGACCCAGAACTGTGCTGAGGAACACAGTGAAGGTGTCAACCAGAGGGGTACAGTTACATAACACCTCTGTAATCACCTTTACAATAAAAATTCAATAAAAAAGAGTACATTTCTTTTTGGACAATGCCACCCCTTCCCTTGCTCTCTACCCAGTTTGTCCCTCCTATCCTCACCTTCAAGTTGTTTAGTAAATCAATAGTTCTTGTATATTCAAATATTCTTTTCCACATGAATTAAAAAAATAATTCAGTTGTACTTATAGCAAAGAAGTACATGAAATATTTATGATTTGGATCTACAAAAGGAGTATTATGTTACAGACTATTTCCACTGGACTTTGTTCACTTGGGACATTATAGACATATTATTGTGTTATTAACCATTGTTCTAGGACTTCATGTCGGTATTATTTATTTAGCTAATTCACAGCCGTAGAAAATTTATAGCCAAATATTTACACATAACCATGATTGCTTTTGTAGGCTGGAGTGCTAGAAGTCAAATAGCTAGGTCAAACTTATTGCGCAATTTTGAGGATTTGGATTTTTTTTTTTTTAACAAACTACCTCTACCAAAAGTTATTCTAGTATGTTTGAAGCCCCCACCCACCTTTCTTCTCAACTTTTCCTATCCTCACAACATAGATGGACATAGTTGTTCACATCTGTAACCCCAGCTACTCAGGAGGTGAACTAGGAAGATCTGAGTTAGAGGCTGGCTTGAACTAGCATGAGACATTATCTATAAAACCAACTAGAGGCATGGTAGAGGGCTAGCTAATTAAGCATGAGATGCTGGGTTCAAGCCCCAGTATTGGAAAAGAAAGGATCTTATCCCACAAATATTGTCATCTGAATTTAAATATCTTTGATTGGCTATGATAGATGGCATTTGAAATCAATCTACACTTTCCATTGTGAGTTGGAGGACTCTGGGCTCCAACTCTGACTGGATGAAGCTTTGGTTGTGTTCCTCAGCATAAGTATGGGCATTCTAAAGACAAGATTCTTTTATTGACCATGGGGACAAGAGCAATAAGCTGGAAAGCTCCTGGGCTCAGGTGTTTACATGTAGCAGAGGCATTTACCCTGGATTACCGTCCTCCAGCTGTGACATTAGAGAGAAATAACAATCTTATCTCTCTTCTGGAAGTCTAACTAATCCCATGACAGGAGAAGAGGGTCTGGGAACTGAGGTAGGGAGAAGGAGACTAGTGTTTGTGAATGTGAAAAAAATCTTAGCCAGTAGATACTTTGTTTTATTTCACATCTGCAGGCTCTGGCTTCCAGTGGAAGTCTGGAAAACTGTTCCCCAATCTTTCTGTTGATGGATGTATAAATGTTTGGTAAAGAAATATAAGTGTTCATGAGAAGACTATATGCTTGTTTCTGAAAGTTCTGATACAATGCTATAATATTGGAAAATATTTTAAAAAAAAGGTTGGGCCCTTCAGTTTGTCTTTCTAAGTGTGACACATTTTGCTTCTCATTATCCACATTCTTCTTACATTTTGGGAATATGACATGTATTTCTTCAGTGATTTATTAAACTTGATTTTGAGTAATTTAATCTGATTTGCCATTAATCTTAGCAGAATGCACCTAGAAAAAGAAAACTAATGAACGGGTAGACTATTAGCTCCCTAATGGACTAGTAAGGACACTATTGGCTGGTGGCTGCAATGGGCATCTCTGTGTACTCCCCTCCCTTCAATCTGACTGAGTTGGACATGTGATTTGACTAGAAGAATAGAATGTGGCAGAAGGAAATGGAGCAAATAGGCTGATTGTTCTCGGATTTTTCCCCCCCTGTGGGAGCCCTGAGCATCTATGTAAGTATGCCAGGCCCAGTTGGGCAAGCCCAGCTTTTCTGATATTAGAGGGAGATTATCTGATAAACAAACCAAAAAAATGAAAGGGCTGGGAGCATGACTCAAGAGGTAGAAAACCCCATGGGTTCCATCCCCAGTACAAAACAAAAACAAAAATAGAAGCAAGAAACAAACAAACAAAAACTAACATGCCACACTGATGGAGAGAGCAGTTGCAGAAAGGACAAACTGCTGCCCCAGTTTCACTCTTGTCTGAGACCCAGTCAACCTGCCACTGAATGTGGCTACAGGATGGCTGCTGACACCCAGACAAAGCCTGGAAGTCTACATTGCTGACTTGTGAACCAGCACAGTCCTTGTTGTTTTAAGCCAACGAGTCTCGCTGTGGCTTACACATAGTGACAGAGCAATGAAGAAATCAAGCATTCTCGAATCTATGGTGTTTTCACTGAACCTTTAAAAGTAGAATTTTGTTATAATTCCATTTGCCATCTCTTCTGCATTAGGTTTCTGAGCAGTCACGGTTGCTGTGTGGTTGTGGGGACTGGTGACTGAAGGATCTCTTTTTAGGAAGCCAGATTGCTTGCCTGGCTTTCACCTGCAGAGGGCACTTTTTTCTGAATTGAATGAAAAATGCCTTGTGAGTTTTCTTATTGAATAAAGACCTAAAGCCAAGGTTGGACTTACCAGGTGTCAGTGGCTCATCCTATAATCCTAGCTATTCAGGAGGCTGAGATCTGAGGATCATGGTACCAAGACTTTTGAGTCTTGCAAATCTCAGGGACGCTAATATTTGCTTATAGCAGATGTGTTTCCAGGATCTCTGAGCACGTTAAAGTAAGCATAAGGGCAAGACCACTTGCTTTATGTGGAGTGTTGAGCCCAGGAAGACTTGGAGCGGTACTGTCTCTAGACTGTGTTTTGGCAGACCAAGGGGCAGCTCTAGTTTGTTTAGTCAAAGAGGCTGAATGATACAGGAAGCTGGTTGACAGGGAAAATTATTTTCCTCCTCATTTGTAGCACAACCAAAGAAAGATGTTCCAGTACACTGTGCAAATGGACCAGCATGACATGGGATACAGGTTGTCTGACTTTGTCATCTTATCCTTCATTAAATATGCAACGCAATTATTTGATCTCTTCCTTTTCTCAGCTTCCCCCTTGTTCCTCTGCACTCTTCCTTCCATCTTGCCCCACCCTGTTTCCCACCTTCTTGGAAATACGGAATGGATTCAAACTCTTTCTTGTTAGAGACACGGCTAATGGGAATTCTACAACAATGAACAGTTGAGGGACAAAGCTATTGATTAGTTTCTTTGAGTCAGGACACTTGAGAGGAAATGTAGTTGCATGCCGTGGGATGGAAGTTGCCATGACTTTGAGAAGTATTCCACTGATACTATTTCAGTCAATTCCATGCAGCCAATGCATCTAACCATAAGGCATGTGATGAGGTGCTCATGTGAATCTATGCTATGAACGTGTGCCAGGTTGGACAGGTGTCCTATGAACAAGTAAGGTGTTCCTGATAAGTGACCCACTTAACCACATTCAGAACAGTGGGCTGATTGAGCAGTTTCCAAGCTGACTGATACTAAGGCTGGGCCATTTGAGTCTATGAATCCTTACAAATAAGGATTATATTTATCTCAAGGTGGGAGGCCTTTAGAATTATGACTGAGCCCTAAATATTTGCGTAGGAGAATAGTTTGGCAATTGTATGACAGGAGCTGCAAAATACAAATAGTAGTAATATTTCATATTTTATAAAGTAATCATTGCTACCTTAGATTGATCAAATATGAGTTATGTGCTCTATATTATATCGTGTGGTTTTTATTTTGTTTTATGAATTAAAAAATTATTATTAAGTAATTGTACAAAAGGGTTACAATTCCATAAGTCAGGTTATGAGTACAATGCCTCTTGGTCAGTGTCACTCATTCTCCCTCATCTTCTCCCTCCTGTTCCTACCTTCAAGATACATAGTTGATTTTTTTACTTAATGCATATTAGCTATAATGACTGCATTTTCTTCCTTCCTCCATTTTATTGTATATATATTTAAGGTATACAATATGATGTTTTGATATATATATTTCTAGAATATTCATAATCTTACAAGGTCAGCCTGTTTAGGGAGGACAAGAATTCTGAAAACTTAGTCTTTTGGGCAAAAATCCCAAATAGAACATGATATTATTAAGTCTAGTGCTTATGTAGTGCATTAGATTTCCAGACTTATTTATCCTTCATGTGTGCACACTTCCATAGTGTTCACTACAATCAAATACAGTGTCTAATGAACAATGAATAAGTGAAAAAAATCCATAGTCTGTGAACACCATGGAATATTATTCAGTCCTGCCACTTGCCATGACATAGACGGACCTGAAAGATTCATGTTAAGATAAACTAAAAAAATTCCACATGATCACATTTGTATGTGACCTCTAAAAACAAAACAAGTTGAGTCCACAGAGATAATGAGTAAAACCATGACAGGAAGGAGGGTGAGGAGTGGAGACACGTGAATCAAGGGCTGTGTTGTTGGATGGTTTGGAAGTAAGTATCCTCTATGAAGGCTCACATGTGGAAGACTTAGTTACCAGTGAGGTGTTCTGAGGTGGGGCTGTGGAAAGTGATTGGATCATGAAGGATTACCAAAGATGGATTCCTGATTTGATGGCATTTTTAGGAGGTGGTGGCAGTGTTAGGAGTAAGGGCTTGCTGAAGGAAGTTAGTTCACCAAGAGCATGTGTTGGAGGATGTATCTTATTGCAGCCTTTCTTCTTTCTCATGCTTCCTTCTCTTGCTTCCTGGATAGAGATGAACAGCCTCCACTACAAATGTTCCTGTCACCATGATATTCCACCTCCTCTCAGGCCCAAAATAATAGAGCCAGCTGATCATACACAGAGACTTTCAATTTGTTTTGCTTTTGTGTCAGTCCTGGGGCTTGAATTCAGTGCTGTCCCTGAGCTCATTTGATCAAAGTTAGCATTCTACCACTCGAGCCACTGATCTACTTCCAACTTTTTGGTGGTTAATTCGAGATAAAAGCCTCACAGACTTTCCTGCCAGGCTGTCTTTGAACTGCAATCTTCAGATCTTAGGCTCCTGAACAGTTAAGAATACAGTTGTGAGAAGAGGTAACAATGCTAGCTACGAAATATACTCATTACTCTACTCATGTAACTGTAACTCCTCTGTATAATATTTTTTGCAATAAAAATATAATAAAAAAGAAAAACAAAGGAGGGGATAACAATGCTAGACAAGAAATGTACTCACTACTTCTTCATGTAACCCCTCTGTATAGCATCTTTACAAGAAAATAAAATTTTAAAAAAGAATACAATTGTGAACCACTGGTGCTTGACCATACAATGAAACATTTGAAACTGTGAACCAAAATAAATCTTTCCTCCCTTAAGCTGTTTACCTTAGGCATTTTGTTACAGCAATGAAAAACTAACACAATAATCCCACTTAATGATTCCAAGAACCCTAGAAAATAGGTAGTAGTGTGTTTTTTACTTCTATTTTTTAGTAGTGTGCCTTTTTGATAGGGCATATCTAACATGCTAAGCACTCATTCTATATTATCTCAGCAACCCTATGAAATGGGGGGTAACTACTGCATATGAGAGATTCGAAGCCCAAGGAGTTTAACTTTCCTAAGTCAGTAGGTAGCTAAGCTGAAATTCAAAATGGGTTGGAGTGACTCCACACTCAACATATCTTCCCACTAACCTGCTCTGCCCACAAGGCTATGAGCATCAACATAAGACCAGCAGGCAGATGCTCAGTCATCCTTTTCTACATCTACAGCTCTTGGCTGACTCTGCCCAGCATCATTACAAAACAAATCCTCTGGACTGCCCTGCGACTGCTTGGGGAGTCCACCTTTTATCTTTGCAAAATTATTATTAGTCTGAAATAATGTGAGATTTCCCACACTGTGTCATCATTTCAGGCAGATTCCCTGGTCAAACCTCAAGGCTCAGATACCACCTTCAGTATAGTTCTGGTCTGTGTCTGACCCGCAGTGGGGCTGGAGGGCAGGGGCTGGGCTGAGAGATCTGTACACAGCCTCTCCACTCCTACAGCTCAGATGCTTATCCAGAGCTCTTCAGATGTGCAGAAAAAGTTAAACCTGTGGCAGTCTGAAGGGCATTTGCAGTATCCTTAATGTACACTCGGAAAGCCACAAGGTGATTTCCCACTTTTAAAAGAAAATAGCTGAAACCAAAAGAAAATCCAATAAAACACAGGAGAAGCAGTCACCATTCTGGCTGAATTTCCATCCTTGTGCAGCAATGACAAGTGCTCTGTAAGGAGACATCATTCTCTCTCCTCAAACCCTTTCCTCTTGGAGCTCCCAGAGAGAGGTGGCTTTGAGGGCGGGGCTGGCACAGCAGGTAAGGAGTGTCAGCTAGTGGGATTGTGGCTTCTGCTAAATGTCTGGCTTATTAATATACATGAAAGTCTGTGCAAGTGGATATTAGTATAATTTTCTCTTAATGCTCTCCAGAAGTCTGGCCTTCAGGAAGAATCCAACATAGGGATTGGAATGTAGAGAGAGGAGGTGAAGATATAGAGCTAGATAGCTAGATAGATAGATAGATACTTTTATTCCCTTTGTGACCAAGAGGTTAGATTGAACACGACATCCCAAGTAGGAAAGTCAGTGTAATTTTTATCTCCTTATGCCTCTTCTCAAACCATGTAAAATCAGCATAATCCTGAATCCACTGGCATAATCTAATGAGAAAAGTTGTGACAGCAGGATCTTTGGATAGAGTCTTTGGATAGCTCTGAGAACAAATCCCATCAGTCACTGTCCACCCTAGGTGGATTGTGAAGCCCAAGTGAAGCCAGAGCAATGCAGGGTCCTGACTTCCCAGGAGAGTTTGGATCTTGATGGGGGAGCATCTCCGACTTGCAATCAGGATGTTAAACCCTGAAAAACTCATCACCTTCCTAGAAAATCCCTTCTTCATCTGGGAACTGATGACCACAAAGACAACAACTCTGTTTTCTCATGGAAGCTAATACTAATATTACTTAGGAATACTTAAATAATAGGAAGAAATGCCTCATATCTTCTCCATTGCAGCTCTCTGTTGAAGCTGCAAGGGAGATTTTTTTTTACAGATAAAAGAAGCTGAGCCCCCACAGGGTCTAGAAGAATGCTGTACATGGAAAACACCTTCCACATGATTACAGTTATAATGTCATTTGATGGTTTCATGAAAAGATGCAGTTGTTATTGGAAAGCAGGATATAAACATTTAAAACTGCTTTTCTTTGTATCTGATGAAAGGGGTCTTTTCTCTTTCATAATAAAATAACATAACACGAACCTAGCAAGTAACAAAAACAAACTATTCCAATACATACATCACCTAATACTTGACATAAGATTTCCAGGCTCCTCAGCTTGTCTAATACGCATTTCAGCTTAAGACGATGCTTGTCCTAGACACGCATAGGCTTCAGCTGCTGGATTGAAATTCTGGAGGAAAAAAAATAGACTATGTAGAGAAATGAATGGAAATTAATATAGTAATGGTGTTTAGCACCTGCCTGGAGAAAATAGCCCTTGGATATGAATGCGCAATGCTCTAGGGGAAGAAGTTTACATCGGATTCTAATTGGTCCGAATTAAAATGTGCTCAGGTGCAGAAACAAGTCTTCTCCGTCTACGTGGCTACTCTTCAGTTCACGGATGTATTTATGCAAAAAGTCACAGTCCAGATATTTGAATCCTCCGCCTCCACAAAGGGCTGCTATCCGGTAACGGACGCGGTCCCCTTACTGCAGGCCGGGGCCTCTCCTCGGGTGCCTGCTCCGTACCCGGCTTATCAGGGCATCTGCGAGCTCCTACCAAGGGCTTTGCCTCTGTCCTTCCTGGCTCATCTTGGTAGGGGGAGAAGGGGGAACTGGATTTTACCCTGAGCAATACGCCACCTCCCCCTTCCTCCCCGCCCCCCTTCTTGGCTGTGAATTGTCCTTGCTACATAGAACTTCATTTGTGGAGCCAGACGATTCAGCACCCAGAGCCAGCTCAAGCAAAGTGCCAATGTAAAAAGAGATCCTTGGCAGGGATCATGTCAAATAATTGAGCGAGACCACGCCCAGAGATGGAAAAGGAAAAGGAAGAAAAGGAGTGACCGAGCTTCCAGGTCCTGTCTCCATCCGTGGAAGCGCACGGAGCGCGCTGGCACGGCCTGGCGCCCAGGGCCGGCTGGCACCCTTGCTGCTGACCCTGCAGATCCTCGCGGGGCGCTGCATGGGTGAGGCCCGCAGGCCCCTGGCCCGACTCAGCCGGGCGCGCGCTGGGATTCCTGAGCCTCCTGCCAGGCAGATGGCGCAGGGCCTGCATGTGGGCTCCTCTACCACCAGCTAGATCAGGTGGCGGCTGCGCAGGCAGCTGGAAGGGACCCACAGACGGAAACCCGGCACCATGTTCAGAAAGATCCATTCAATCTTTAGCTCCGGTCCCCAGAGGAAGGCAGCCGCCGAGAGCCCCTACTACCCCGGAGCCGGCCCCAACGTAAGGCTCCTTCGAAGCACCTCCATGTACGTGGTTGGGGACCACGGTGAGAAATTCAGCGAGTCCTTAAAGAAATATAAAAGCACGAGCAGCATGGACAGCAGCCTGTACTACCTGCAGCAAGAGGGGGACCGGGCGTGGATGTACTCGCGCACGCAGGACTGCTTGCAGTACCTGCAAGAGCTGCTGGCCCTGCGCAGAAAATACCTCAGCAGCCTCAGCGACCTGAAGCCGGGCCGTGCGCACGGCTCCTCCTCCACCTCCTCCAAGTCCTCCAAGGGAGGCAAAAAGCCCTTTGGCCAGTCCAAAGAGACCAAGGTAAGCGTGGCAGAGCAGCAGGACAGAGTCCATGGAGGCTCTTCCCAGAACCTCAGGCATGTGTAGCTTGATCAGTCTGGTATCTTATGAGCAAGGGGTCGGTCAGTAGTCCTCAAAGACTTTTCCTGGCCTGGGAGGGGCCTAGTCTCCTGCTTATTTGTTTGTATATTTATTTGGCTGGTATTAGGGCTTGAACTCAGGGCCCTTAGCTTTTCCCTCAACAGGTTGGTACACTACCACTTGAGCTATATAGCTCTACTACTTCTGGCTTTTTTTGGTGGTTAATTGGAGATAAGAGTCTCATGGATTTTCCTACTTGGGTTGGCTTCAAACCATGATCCTCAGATCTCAGCCTCTTGAGTAGCTAGGATTATAGGTGTGAGCCCCAGCCCCCAGATTCTTGCTTACAACTTCTCATGCTGAGGATACAAAGAAGAGCAGTGAGGAATCTCAGAGCTGCCTGGTGGGATTTTGCATCTGTCACTTGTGGCCAGACTTTATAGATGAGATAATGTTTGTATGGCATTTGGATGATAACAAAAAATTTCTCAGTAAATTATTGCTACTTAAAAAAAATACCGTGATTACATAGAAAAATCCCAGCAAAAAGTGAAATGTTCCCATGTTCTAGATCATTCCTAGTGTCTTAGTGTTTAACTCCCAGGCCAACTAAACAAGTGAAGATTTTTTTCACTACTGACCTGGTGGGTATGGCACAAACAGTTGGGGGCTTGCAGGAGATTGTCTGACAGCCTAGCTTGGCACTGAGGTCTCCAGCCAGATATATGCATAACATTAGTGTGTTCATCTTGTCATTTATGCTTTCCAGAGAGTTTTGTAACCCTTAACGTTTTCTTGAACATACATATAATGCCATACAGAAGGTGGGGAGATGCTGCCCCACCATAGGAAATGGACATCCAGTTACCCCATCTTTATCTGCCAGATTACCTGGTGCCAGTGGTAACCTTCCCAATTCATTCAGTTTCTTTTCCTTTCATTTTCTCAAATTCATTTTATGTGTTTTTCATGTCTGTAGTTGAGGCTCTTTTGTTGCCTATTTCTGCCAAGCATTTTCCTGATAGCTAAACTAGAAGGCATTCAGAGCAGGCTTGTCTCTGTCTTTGTGACTGGCTCCCCGGAGCATCCTGCAGGCCATACAACATCCATTAATGTTGAATGACTGATTGGACTGTTATCAAATCTCTAGGACTTGGCCTAACCTTACCGGTTTCAACTGTCTGCATTTAATACCAAAAGGGACTAGTTTAAATCACCATTTTAACTGCAAAAGTATGTCAGTGTTGGGCTCTATAGAAAAGTCTTCCAGAATTGGGCCTCTGAGCCGAGGCCTATGGCTAGTCTGTTGTAGATCCATGAATCAACCTCTTTCTCTTTGGAGGCCACCTCTGATGACAAAGATGATTTTAGGGCTTCTAGGTTTTCTTGTAGCTTGAATCTTCTAGGGTTATAGACTCTGTTTAGAGATGCTTTTGGTTCCATAGATAGGGGAGAATGAGAACCATGTTCTGTGGTCCCAAGACATCATGACAGTCCTTCCTTCCCTCTCTCTAGATAACAGCCCCTGGACCTGCTTTCTTTATCTGTCCCTGTCAGGAAAAGTGTCCTTAAAACTATTTTGATTGAGAAAAGTATCCTTAAAATTATTTTGATTGAGATCCACAGCAGTAAGAAATATATCTTAGGTGTTGACCAGTTTAGCCAAACATACAACCAGCGAGAAAGTTTTGAAAAATAGACTTATTTCTCCTTCTTTGCTTGATACTATGATCTCACAAGCCACTGCTGGGGTCCAGAGAGGTACAGAGTGTCATACTCTGGAGTTTTAATTTTAGCAGGCTGATTGAAGCATGAATGAAGTTTAAGACATAACGCACTAAGATGTCCACTGATCTGCTATCCAACCACTCTGAGGAAACCTTGAGCCTAAGAGGGAGGAGGAAGTAAGAACAACCTGGAAAGGAGTTGAGCCCGGGGTTAGTATAGCAAGCCCCCAGAGACCTTGCATGTGGAGATATCCCAGGCAGTCCCTGTGGCAATCTGCTTCTCCTTCAAGGCAAGAGGTGATTGTAAAAATGAATTTAAAATGATTTTCAGCATTTTAAAAGTAAAACAACAGCAGTCTGATGACTTTTACGTAAGTGTTGGGCATGAGCTGCAGTTTGAGAGTCAGGGTCTGGATGTCCAGATGGTAGAATGTCCAACTCAGGGCCTGATGCACATTGCAGAAGGATAGCATATTTGAAATGGAGTTGTCCCAGAACGTAGTCTATGAACGGACAAAGTGAGAGCTTCCTGCTCTGGGTCTCTTCATTCTGTCTGTCAGGGCAGAGAAGCTGTGACATTCTCCCATTCTTCTGTCCTTGTGCCTCAGCCATGACACATCAAAGACAACCAGCTGTTATCCTTCACTTCTGATCGTCTTCTACTTCTACATGTAGAAGGTAAGCAAGCTCCACTCTACAGATGAGAAGTGTGGGGCTCAGAGGCACATAAGGATTCATGAAAGGCCAAGTTCTTAAGAGAGAGCCAGTTTTTTTTTTTAAAAAAAAACCAATCTGAACCATATCAGAACTCACATCCTTGTTCAGTTTTACCAGTACCTTTCCATTTGGAAAACACATTTTGAGCACAAGTGTTTGGAGTGTGCAGCTTGGGATACAGCGAGGGATTGCTTTATCCTGAGCTTCTGAGCCTGCAGGAGATGCTTGTCTGCTATTGAGCATGAACTCTGTGCTAGAAATCTCCTGAAGGGGTTCTGAATGACTTGGTCTCTCTTTTCTTAGGAGAAACATGGCTAAAGATGACCAGCAATGTATTAAAAAAAACTCCTCTGAACAATTCAGATATAAAATTTTCTTCCATTCTTCCTTTTCTTCACTTAGTTACTATTGATTCTACTTCACCCAATGTCTCCACTGAGTTTGTCCTATCTACTCTTGCACTTCTCAGCCTGCCTTAGGAAAAGAATACAAGGACAGTCTTTCCACAGGCATGTCATCATGGGTAGGCATTGCAGCCTCCATATATTCTAGCACAAGTATTTCCTCATAGCTCATCCTACAAAGAATCTGAAGTGAGCAAGCTACACTCCAGAATACTAAAGTAGCAGCAGAAATTAGAACATCAGGGGAGAAGAAACATCTATAGAAAGTCAACATCACACAAAAGCATTTGTAGATAATGTGAGTCACTTCAGTTGACACATAGATGGCAAACTTTAGATTTAGCTCTATACTTAATGGAAGTTAAGATAAAAGAAAGTTGGACTCATTTCACAATTCTCATGATCTGAGAAGAACTATGTACATTACTTAGGGTTTTATCTTAAGTGAAGGTTTTATCCACTCCATAACTTTGAATTCCCAAATCTCTCAGTATTTGATCATGGAAACCTTAGGGGACATGGTGGATAATGCTCTTAATAACATTGTGGTAACCATTCATTAATACATTATTTATGCATTCCTCAACATACTTATCAAATTCATGCTATGAGTCAGGAAATGTTCTAGATGCTGGTGAATAACCCAGAGAACCTGTCTACATGGTGCATCAGTCTGAAGGGTCATTAAGCAAGGTAGTAAGCCAGTGCAGAGTTTCTGGTGAAGATTTCTCAGAACTTCAGCTGTAACAATCAAAGATTGGCCTTGAGCTGCATTTTCTTTTTTTTTTTTAATTGTGAAAATACCATACAGAGGGGTTACAATTACATGGGCAAGATAATGAGTACATTTCTTATCAAGAGCTGCATTTTCATGAGGGCTGAAGGATGCATGAGTGTGTAGCTTCTGCCTGTCCTTCTGGGCCCAGTGGAGAATTCAGATGCCCAAAGTATGCACAGAACAACCACCTTTCCAACATCCTGTGAAAATTCGCTAAAATGTGATTCATTCCAGGAGACAAAACTGAAAAGCAAAATGTTATCCTGCTGGGTTTCTTGCAGGACAACACTTTTCCTTTACCCCCACATCTTAACAAAAGCCAAGTGCCCCTTGTTCCATTTATTCTCAGGCCATATCTGGGACAGATTGGCTTCTGCCTTGATTTTTCTCTCCTCACCTGTTCCTTGATGCTTTCCTCAAGTAGTAGTCCCATCCTACTGTAAGGGGGCTGTGGAATATTTCACTTCTCCTTTTCTCCTCCTTATAGCATATCTCAGTTTGGTGTAATAAGATAGTTTGAACCCACATACGTACAACAGGTTTGCATTCCAAGAAATGGGCTAGTAGGCAATTTTGTCATTGTGTGACCATGGGAAAATATCCTTACACTAACTAGGAAGATTAACCTAGAGTAGCCCATAGAATCATACGGGCTACCATCATTTGTTTGTGGGCTCTGTTGATGGAAACATCAGTGCATGACTGTAAATGGAATCATATAGTATTTGCACTTTTGTCTCTGACTTACTTTGTTGACGCTAACATTTTCCAGGTTCGTCCATATTGCAGCAGGCATCTGAACTTCCTTCATTTATTTTTTAATGCCCAATTGTTCAACTTTTGGTTTTTCATGGGAAGTAGAAAGGAAAGTCTGTGATTATGTTGTTTCTGACAAGGACATTTGCTATCATTAGGGGAGGATACCTCATTACATTTTTAGGGCTAGATAAGCAGGTACACAACCAGCATTCCACTATGAGAATTAGACCCTATAAGTGGAGCGTGGCCTGGGTGACTATAGAGAAGAGCTCCGGGCGGCTGGGCACAGAGCTGACTGGTAGAAAGAGGGAGGCTGTTAAGGCAGGCCACAGTACGTTGGAACACTTAAGCCTCATCAACTCAGATGGTTTTGGCTGTGTATATTTAAAGATTGAAGTTATTGGTTACTATTGGTCAGAAGAAACCTAATTAATTAAGAATTATGTGTGCATTACAAGCTATGAGAAGCTTGCATGTATGTGCACCTAGACCGTACTAATTACAAAATGAACACCCATTCCTGTCTCCTGACTAAAGAAATTCACCTGCTATAAAAATGATTTTAAGACAGGCACCAGTGGCTCACACTGTAATCCTAGCAACTCAGGAGGCTGACAGCTGAGGATCATGATTCAAAGCCAGCCCAGGCAGGAAAGTCTGCAGGACTCTTATATCCAATTACTACCACAAAAATCTAGAAGTGAAAATGTGGCTCAAGTGGTAGAGCACTAGCTTTGAGCACAAAAACTCAGTGACAGCACCCGGGCTCTGAGTTTAAGCCCTAGAATAAGCACATGAAAAGGAAGAAAGAATGATTTCAAATGAACCAGTTGGGCTCTGGAGAATGGCTGCCCTAAAACAGCTTTATTTTGAACATAATTAGCTTTCAGAACCATTTTCTATTAAGACCACACAGTCTTCATTCATAAAATAAAGGTAGTGTCAGAAGCAAATAGCAGAAGGGTCTGAATCTAGCGTTGTAAGTAAAGATTGCAAATCATCCATAGATTAATGGCATATGAAATGGGAAATGGATTCTGGTTTGCAGTTGTGGGAACTACTTTTCAGATGCAATGATACTAAAGCACAGATTTTTCTGTATAGTTACAAGGGAGTAGGTACAGGAATCTATCACTTGGCCCGTATCTAGTTTGCAGAGTTGAAAGGCAGTAAAAATTCAATATGAACTGCAAAGAGTATTCCATTATGCTTGGCAGAACTTTCTGCAAGATGGCAGGCAGTGTAACAATGATGGATAACAGAGCATGTGAGGCCTGCAGTCATTTGTTCTTAGTCAAGCCACAAAATATGTGTTTGCATTTCCAAGCCTTCCCTCTACACAAAAGCTCTTTGCCCTGCCTAGAAACAATACCTCCTCTTCCTTTTCCTCTCACTCCACTCTGTTCATTTGGCCAACTTCTTATCCTGTGAGCACTTCCCCAGACTGCCTCTTCTCAAATATGCAATCTGACTCTGTAGATTCCCTCTT
Source organism: Dipodomys spectabilis (assembly GCF_019054845.1). Lineage (NCBI taxonomy): Eukaryota > Metazoa > Chordata > Mammalia > Rodentia > Heteromyidae > Dipodomys > Dipodomys spectabilis. The sequence goes on along the minus strand of NW_024870772.1, from coordinate 44,369,153 downwards.
CCCTGGGTCAGAGTTCTCCCTCAGCACTCAGCCTATGTGTTGAAATTGTCTGTTCATTGGCTCATCCTGGCCACTGACTGTGAGCTCATCTAACGGACAGTTCATCTTCTCATTGATCTTCTTAACTCCAGTCTCTGGCAGAAGTCTAGGCATGTGGTAGATGTACAATAATCAATAGCCTGAGAAACTCCAATAGTTAAAAAAAAAAAGGTTACAAAATTTGGTGGTAAACTGGGAAAAATCAGAGGTCTGCTGTTTGGATGAGTAGAGATTTGCCTTTTCTTTTTAATGGAGTAAAATGTTGGTTGAGTATGTTATATGATCAAAACATTCATTGTGTACGTGACTCAGAGCCCACCATCAAAAAAATGTTTTTTAGTTGTACATTTTTATGATGACATTTGTTTGTTATGTAAAATTTATGAAACATAGGAGGCATAAGAAGAAAAAAATAACTTACAAATCCTACCATCTAGAAATGATCACTACATGAATTTTAAGTGTATCTTTTAAAAATCATTTTTCTACTAGTGTATTTGCATTTAATATGTAATAAAATGAGGATGTCTTATTAAATTCGTATTTCAGCTATCTGATGGATAGGCTTGCTTGTTTATTCATTTATTTGGTGGTACTGAAGACTTCTCACTTGCTAGGCAGATGCTTGAACCCTACCTTTATTCATTTTGGCTGTGATTATCTTTGAGATAAGGTCTCTCTTTTTGCCTGGGATATCCTGTGATCCCCTTATTTGCATTTTACACTGTAGGTGGAATAGAATGTACCACTCAATCCACATATCCATTTTTCTGTTTAGGTGGGGTCTTGCTTTGCTCAGGCTGGCCTGTAACCATAATCCTCCTGATCTCTACCTCCTGAGTAAGATGACAGGCTCGAACCATTGGCACTTGGCTGTGTTGGATGATTTTTTTTTAAGCACAAATTTTCCCCATTCTTGAGTTCTAAGGTTTGAGTGATCTCTTGAACATCTGAGACAAAAAGGGATGTGGCACCAAGTGACACATGGCTTGATACATACTTACACTAAAAAATTATTCATCATTCACCTGAAACTAAAATTTAACTTCCAACTTGTATTTTATTTGCTAAATCTGGAAATGTGTGTGTGTGTGTGTGTGTGTGTGTGTGTGTGTGTGTGTGTGTGTGTGTAGATGTACATAGGCATGTGTGATGTTGAGTAGATTTTGTAAACCAAGTTTTAAAGACAAAAACTTTAACACATTATTTCAAACACTTATCAGACTTTAAAAATAAGTATATCTGGGGCTGAGAAGATGGTTCAGTGGTAGCATGCTTGCTTTGCATGCATGAGGCCCTGGGTTCAATTCCTCAACACCACATAAGCAGATAAAGCCAGAAGCCGTGTTGTGGCTCAAGTGGTAGAGTGCTAACCTTGAGCAGAAAAGCTGAGGGGCAGTGCCCAGGCCCAGAGTTCAGGCCCCACGACTGACAAAAAAATAAAAATAAAAATAAATACATCTTACTTTATGGGCTATAAAGCATTTTAAAACAGATTTCTAAAGGTGGGATTAATGGGTAAAACTAAATAGATGGTTAACTTTTAAAGAATCTTCTTTATATATGTGATGCCATGAAATCTGTTTCATTGTTCACTCTCCAAGTGAACTCTCAAGTCAGTAAGTACCATTTCATGCTGAATAGATTGATGGCTGCCAGCCCTTGGGTAGCTTTGGGGTGGAGGACTAGGGAAAGACCAAGGCAGGAAAACAGGATTGTGGTCTTTAGCTCCAGTAGCCAATATTTGGTCATGTGCGGGGATGAGGGTGGGCAGAGGGGTGTTTGAAAGTTAACTTGATTACCAATGGCTAATGACTAAATCAGTCATACCTGTGTTATGAGCTTCCATAACACCCCCCCTCCAAAAAAAAGAAAGAAAGAAAGAAAGGACTGGGATCAGAATGCTTGTGCATAGTAGGGCAGAACTCGTGAAGGTTCTAGAGTGTGGCACCCTCTGCTGCTTGTGAGTATCATTTACAATAGGCTTTATACCAACAAAACAGTAAACATGTCCTTGTCCTGTGAGCCACTCTAACAACGTAGTTGAAATTAGCAAGAGATTGTGGAGATGCTGACTTACAACTTGGTCAGTCAGAAGCACAGGTAAAACAAGCTGGGGCTCCAGTCTGGCATCTGAAGTGGTGGTGAGGGCAATCTTGGGGACTGAGCTCCTTACCTGTAGGATCTGGCACTGCTCCAAGTAGATAGCCTCAGAATTTAGAGGACATCTCCTTACTGTCCGCCATAGAACCGTTTGCTCACTTGATGTGCAGGGAAGAGTCACAGAAGATTTTTGGGTGGATTGTTGATGTTTATTTATAATAGATAGTACCAAGGTTTCATTCATCTAGAGATCTTCTTTCCCTTTTTTAAAATTTTTTAAATATTTTTTATTGTAAAGATACTGTACAGAGGAGTTACAGTTACATGAGTAAGGTAATGAGTACATTACCTATCGAGCACTATTACCCCCTCCTTTGTTTTTCCCCTACCATCCCTATCCTCCCCACCTCCCCTACTCCTCCCCCCTCCCAAGTTGTAAAGTTCGTTTTCAACATAGTGTCTTGTACATCTCATTGTTACAATGGGTCAGCCTGTATCTTTGTGTCAGCATTTTGTTATTTCCCTTCCCCTCCCCAAATTAGAAAAAAATGTATATACAAGATGCAGTGCACCAGAATCAAATACAGTGAAAACAGGGGTTATACCATGGGAGAAGAACATAAAAAAAGAAACAAAAAAATCACATAGTACATTAAAAACAACAATGACAAAGATAAGGGCTGGGAAGGTGGCTCAGTGGTAGAGCGCTTGCCTTGCATGCTCAAGGCCCTGGGTTCAATCCCCCAGCACCACATAAGCAAAAAGAAAAAAGCCAGAAGTGGCGCTGTGGCTCAAGTGGTAGAGCGCTAGCCTTGAGCTGAAGAGCTGAGGGACAGCGCCCAAGCCCAGAGTTCAGGCCCCACGACCGGACCCCCCCCCCAAAAAAAAACAATGACAAAGATAAAACCTCTTTTGTCCCTATCTTGGGGTTTATTTCACTTAGCATCATCTTATATGGTCATTTGTACATAGTTTTTTACCTTTTCTGCTTGTCTGGCAAGATTATCCTGGACATATACTAGTTATTGCAAATAAGGGAAACCATGGGACCTATGAGTCTTTGGGTCTGGTTTACTTCACTTAATATAATTTTTTTCCCATGTTTTCTATTTCCTAACAAATGGGGTGGTGCCATTCTTTCTGATGGAGGCATAGAATTCATCTATAGATATCTATATCTCTATCTGTATCACATTTTCTTGATCCATTCATCTACTGAGGGGCATCTGGGTTGCTTCTGCCTAGCTAGAGCAATAAGACAAGATGCAAACATAGAGGGGATCCAAATATAGAAAGATAAGGTAAAACTCTTCCTCTTTGCAGATAACATGATCTTGTATTTAAAGAACCCCATGGTCTCCACTCCCAAGTTATTCCAGCTGATCCGAAACTTTGGCAAAGTAGCAGTGTATAAAAGTAACCCTCAAAAACCAATGGCTTTTCTGTATGACAATAATGAGAAGAACACAGCTGAAATCAGGAAAGCAACTCCTTTTATAATAGCCTCCTGAAAAATAAAATTCCTAGGAGTTAACTTAACTAAAGATGTGAAGGGCTTCTGTGATGAAAACTTTAAAAACCTGAAAAAGGAAATTAGAGCAGAACTAAGGAAGTAGAAAAACCATGCTCCTGGATTGGGAGAATTAATATCCTCCACCCCTTTTTTAAAAAATCTCTTTGTGTTGATTTTTTATTTTACTGATTTTCGTAAGTTTTATAATTGTAAAAAAAAAACTGTACAGAGGGGTTACTGTTACATGAGCAAGATAATGAGTACATTTTCTATATGCAGGGCACAGACATCAAATACAGTGAAAACAGGGGTTATACCTTGGGGGACGAGCATACAAAGAAACAAAAAACCACATGGTACATTATAAATACGTTAAAAACAATAGCAAGAAAGACAAAATAATCTTTGTGCCCCTATCTTGGTGATCATTTCACTTAATATCATCTTATATGGTCATACGTATATATCTTTTGACCTTTTCTGCTTGTCCTAGACATGTACTAGTTATTGCAAATAAGGGAAACCATGGAACCTATGTTTCTTTGGGCCTGGCTTACTTCACTTAATATAATTTTTTCCAAGTCTTTACATTTCCATTTCCTAACAAATGGATGGAGGCATAGAATTCCATTGTGTACACACACACACACACACAAACATCACATTTTCTTGATCCATTCATCTACTGAGGGGCATCTGGATTGTTTCTATATCTTAGCTATGGTAAATAATGCTGAAGTAAACATAGTTGAGCTGGTGGCTTTAGTATGGTCTTGTTTGTGATCATTTGGGTAAATGCCCAAAAGTGGGATTGCTAGGTCATAGGGGAGCTCTATGTAGAGTCTTTTGAGGAATCTCCATACTGCATTCCAAAGTGGTTGAAAAAGTTTACACTCCCACCAACAAGGCAGTAGGGTTCCCTTCTGGCCACATCCCCTCCAGCATCTGTTGTTATTAGAGTTCTTAGTTATAGCCATTCTAACTGGGGTGAGGTGGTATCTCAATGTTGTTTGATTTGCATTTCTTTTATGGCTAGAGAGGTTGAGCATTTCTTCATGTGTCTATTGGCCATGCTTATTTCCTCTTCAGAGAAGTTTCTCTTTAAGTGTTTAGCCCACTTTTTATCAGGCTGTTGTTTGAGTATTTGTTGTTGGGGGATTTAATTTTTTGATTTCCAAGTATATTTTAGATATGAGACCATTGTCCATTGTATGGCTAGTGAAGATCTTCTCCCAACCGTGGGCTTTCTATCGATCTTGCTAGCTATGTCCTTTGCCATGCAGAAGCTCTGCAGCTTCATGCAAGTCCATTTGTCTAACCATTCTTTGATTTATTCTGTTTCTGGGTCTCTATTTAGAAAATTTCGGCCTGTGCTAAGGAGACTTGGGTTTCTCTTATTCATTCCTTCCTTTAATGTTTTCAGGGTGTCTGTTTTGACTCTGAGGTCTTTGATCCATTTGCAGCTGATTCTAGTGCAGGGTGATATAAGGATCTAGCCTTAGTTTTCTACAGGTGATTAACCAATTTTGCCATTCTATTTTTAGCTCCCTTATAGAAGATTAGGTGGCTATAGGTCTGTCGGTTCATTTCTGGGTTTTCAGTTCTATTCCATTGATTTCACTGACTTTTTTTCTTCAGCTATGGCAAGTCTACCAATTATTTAGCTTATGTATTGAAAACTTTTATGTGGGTGTGTGTATGTATGCATTTAAATGTCAATAACTGTACTTTTGCTAAGCTGTCTGTTCTTAATAACTATAATTTTTATTATAAATTACCATTCACTTTTCATAAAACTTCAGTCTTGGGTATCTATTTCCTTCAGTACTACAATGCCAAATGGAGAAGATAAATATTACTTTTGACTTGGTCCTGAAACGCCATCTGAAGTATGTCAGGAGTTGAGCTCTGAAGATTTATCCTGAAAATCTTCTCTCAATGATGTTAATTTTTTTGTGGGCTATTTTGAACTGTTTTGCATTTAATCTCACCCAGTTGAATAATCCAATGGTAGAACCATTTTCCCAACCCAGACCAATTCCATATTTTTTCCCTAGAAATTACATTACTATTAGTGACATTTAGACTTACAGCTCTGATTAGCCCAGAACAGTGTTACCACAATGCTATAGAAATAAAATCTACTGCTCATCTGCAACTTATGATGATTCAACTTCCAATACTTTGACTTTATGATGATGTGGGAGTGTTGTCAGGCAACATTTTGCCTTTCAGTTTCTGTGCAGTGTTCAATAAAATGCATAAGATATCAAACACTTTGTAAAACAGGCTTTGAGTTAGATGAACTTGACCCAACTGTATTCTCATGATGTTTAATGTAGGCTAGAGCTGAGCTGTGACGCTTGGTAGATTAGTTGCATTGAATGTACTTTCTGCTTATGATATTTTCACATTAATGTTAGTTTCTCAGAATGTAACTATTGCAAGTTAACAGGGCATCCTGAGAAATACAAAGTTTTTCAAATCTGTCAAGTTAAATTCCAAAGTCATAAATTAGCAGCACTCAAATTGATTGGCAAATATAACGCTAGGTAATGGTACATATGCTGGTCATATTAGTTGGCTCCAAAAGTAGTTATACTCCATGTCAGGCACTGAAGTAAATGTTGATGTTTAGAGATGAAGACAATGCTTTCTCTTTAAAAAAAATCTTTGATGCTAGTCTTGAGGCTTGAACTCAGTGCTTGAACATTGTCCTTGAACTTTTTTGCTCAAGGCTAGTGGCTCTAAAGCTTGAGCCACACAGCTCTACTTCCAGCTTTTTTGGTGCTTAATTGGAAATAAGAGTCTTATGGACATACTCCTCCAGTTGGTTTTGAACCACAATCCTCAAATCACAGCTCCTGAGTAGCTAGAATGACAGGTGTGAGCAGCCATGATCTGAAGCAGCAACTCCAGATACCATATCTGGAATCACACTCATGTGATGAGGTTGCATGGAATGGAATCAGGTAGAATGACATTAAGATGCATTGTACATATAAGCCGACATGCTCGATTGTAATCCCTTTGTACAACTTCTTAAAGACAATAAAAGTTATAGTTAAAAAAGTTACAAGCAAAACATTAAGAAACCATGAGTGGAACTGTGGCTCAAAGTGGTAGAGTGCTACTCTTGAGCACAAAAGCTCATGGACAGCACTCGGGGCCCTGAGTTCAAGCCTCATGACTGACAAAAATAAAATAAAATTTACAAACAGAGTTCTTTGAGTTGCCAATGTCCAATCTGTCTCATGGACTTTTCTTCCTGATCTAGCTTCGATCCACGATACTCAGATCTCAGCCTCCTGAGTAGCTAGGATTACAGGTGTAAGCCACCTGTACCTGACGTCAGATCTAAGATTTTTATATTTAATTTTTTTCACAAGGGATTTTAATATACTAGATCAGTTTAAATAAACTGAATCTGGAAATTTGAGAAGAGTTACTGTGCACAAGATTAAAGCAAGAAAGATAAAGAAGAACTGAAGTCAGAGAATGTGAATTTGCGAAGAATTAGAGAAAATACTCTCATAGGCACATTAAGTTTTTTGCAAAATGGACAGTCTGCCTACTGCAGACTTCAGAAAATGGAGAGATGGCATAATTATAATGTTGTGGGTGGAGGGAAAGGCTATTAGTCCTCCAACTAGACACACTTTTGACAGTGGGAGAATCATCCCTAAACTGGGACGATTCCTGAGCAAAACAGGATGTTTGGTTACCTTGATGATAGGAAACTACTAGAATCCTCAGCTTTTAAAACACATTGAAGCCAAGCACTGGTGCCTCACACTTGTAATCCTATCTATTCAGGAGCTCTAACGATGACAGTTCCAAGCCAGTCCAGGCAGAATAGTCTTTGTGAGACTCTTATCTCCAATTAACCAGCAACACCTCCCCCCACTTCAGCCCCCTAGGAAATGGAGGGATGGCTCAAGTGTTAAAGCACTAGCCTTGTGAGCACAAACATGAGGTCCTGAGTTCAAGCTCCAGTATTGAAAAAAAAATATCGAGGCAGCAGCTGTGTCTAACCAGAAGATGCAAAACACTGAACCGAGGAAGCAAACAAGCCTCAGGAACACAAGCAGAGAGATCCTGCCCAACAGAAGGCCTGGGTAAGGTTTGGGGCTGGGAAAATACACCCTTTTGGGTGGGATGCTTTCCTTCCTAGGTAAGGTGCAAGGAGCTAGGAGGATCCCTGTGTGTTAAGCACCAGGAGGTACACAAGAGTCTAGGGAACTTAGTTCAGGAGCTTTCGTTCTCTGTCCTCATTCACTGTATATCCTGACCAGTTGTTGGCTCCTTTGTCCTGTGGCTTCATCTTCATAAGATGCTTCTCTTGGCTCTAGCAAAGGCAGAGAGTAAGACTAGAATTATAACGGGGGCTACATTAAACTTTGAGAATTTAAAGACGCATTCAGTCATTCTAATCTGTTCTCCTTAAGTTGCTTTTTCTTTCTAGCTTCTTTTTTTTTTTTTTTCTGGAAGTAGGAAGTCTTCCCTCAAGTCCTGGTGCCAGGGGAGCCCACAGAATAGGAACTATAACACGCACATATATGCAGCCCTTGGCATCCTGCCTTTGTCCTTTTCCTATTTAGACTCATAGCTGTTGTTCAAATAGGGAAGACAGATTTCTAGAATGTCTTTCTGGTTTGGGTTAAACAGAATAAAAAATTCTTGCTTTACCATATTTCTCTCTTTGTAAGTTAGACTTTCAATATGGCAGTGTCGCAGGAGACCCAGGCCAGAGGCCTAGCTCCAGGGTTCAACATGTCCAGTTCACTTTGATGTGCCAATTAAAGACATAAGTAGAGGTGAAAGTCAGGGAAAGGAGATTGGTGAACGCACTGGCTGCTTTGGGGAAGAGTATAGGGTAAACATTTCAGCTTATCTTTGGAGTGCTCACGTGAGCTTTCCATAAAACAGAGGAAGAAATGAGGCAGGAGTTGCAATGTACATGATTAAGCAACCCTGGGCAAAGTTTGACCTGGTTGGTCATTATTTCAGTTTTGGTCCTGTGAGGAACTGAAGTTGTTATCACCATTGTCACTGGAGGAGGGCCATCTGGTCCTCGTCAGATGACTCCTCTTGCTCCAGGGTACAGCCTCATCATTACAGATAATTGCCCTCCTTTGGTAGGTGGTCTGTCCTGTAGGATCACTGTTGCTTGTGGGTAGTTTTATCTTTTGTCACAAAGAGATATCCTAGCAGTCAGTCCTGTCATTTCTGGAATCCAGGTGACTCTAGGAGAACGAGACTGAGAGAGAAGGGGACAGGTACAAAATGGAGGCAGAGACATCAGTGAATTATCCTGCTGTTAGTTAACTCATGGCCCCAAGCAGGGAGTCACTTTTTTTTTTTATTCTTTCTTTTGCTGGTCCTGGGGCTTGAAGTCAGAGCCTGGGTGTTGTCCCTGAGCCTCTTTGTGCTCAATGCTAAGTGCTCTACAACTTGAGCCACAGTGCTCTGGTTTTTTCTGAGTAGTTTATTGGACCTATTAGTCTCATGTACTTTTCTGCCCAGGCTGGCTTTGAACCATGATCCTCAGATTTCAGCCTCCTAAGTAGCTGGGATTACAGGCGTGAGCCACTAGTGCCTGGTTGGAGCCAATGATTTTTAGCAAAAGCAGTTTCTTATTTTTAAGCTAGCAAATAAGTGACTGTATCTGGTCTTTGTTGGCACCCCCAGAGTCAAACCTGTGGCAAGGGTCTCTAGTAACAGACTTTGAATTTTTCATTCCAAAGCAACCATTGCAATGAGAATGACCTCTCTTCTGTTCTCTTTGTCCTTGAGATTACTACTTTTCACTGGTCTTTACTTTTTTTTTTTTTTTTAAAAGAGTCTGGATAAGTGCATTATTAGTCTTCCATTTTTTAATGGTACTGGGCATTGAACTCAGGACCATAAGCTTGTTAGACCTGTCATTGTCATTTGAACCACTTCCCCCAGCCCAATCTTTCATTTTTAATAAAAAGATTCAGTTCTACTGCACTATTCACAATAGCCAAATTGTGGAAATAGCCCAGATGCCCTACAATAGATGAATGGATTCAAGAAATGCGGTACCTATACACAATGGAATTTTACACAGCCATTAGAAAGAATTATATTATATCATTTTGCAGGGAAATGGAAGGACCTAGAACAAATTATGCTAAGTGAGGTAAGCCAAGCTCAGAGAGACAAAAGCACATGTTTTCTCTCATATGCAGAAGCTAGATCTAAAAATACCAGGACAAAATAAATTATACAAGGCTCCAGGCATTTCCACACATTAAGACCAAAGGAGGATACTCTTTGGAGAGAAACAGAAAAGCACAATGCCCGTGTGCATCTGATTATACAAATAATATTTATCAAAATGAACTCCAGGAAATGAAATAAAGAGTTTTTTCCCCTTTTTCGCTGTTTTTGTTTTCTTTTCTTTTGGTTCTATTTGTTCATTTATATGTCTTTAGGAGTAAAAGAGGAGGCACAGAAAGGAGGGAAAAAGGTGAACAAATGAAGCAATGGTACTCACTGGACACTGTGTTGAAAATGAACTATACAACTTGTGAGCGAGGATGGAAGAGGAACACTTGGAGAGAGCGATAGAAAGGGTGACATTGTCCAAAAAGGAAATATCACCTTTATAATAACAATAATAATGTTGTTTTAAAAAAGATCCAGGGTTATATTGTGGCCCTCTACTATATCTTATTAAGGAAAACCTTTGTAATTAAAACAAGGAAAAGAACCAATAATTTAAAAGTGTTTCCTAGCATTATAAAGCACATCCATATCACAAAATAGGTGACGCACATAGAAATGTCATCCTTTTTCCCCCAGCATGCCGGTCTGTAATGTAATCCTAGTTGTTGATAAAACCATTCCCATGTTCCACTTCCAAAATGCCCACATAGAATGAAAAAATTCTACATTAGGTGAAAATGGCCCATAATAACAGAACTTGAGGAGGGTTCTATCACTTCCTAAATTTTTCAGTTCACGTGTTGGTTCTGTCTCTCTCATCTGGAGTTCTCCTTTTTTTTTTTTTTTTTTTTTTTTTTTTTTGGGTCTGGTCGTGGGACCTGAACTCTGGGCTTGGGTGCTGTCCCTCAGCTCTTCAGCTCAAGGCTAGCGCTCTACCACTTGAGCCACAGTGCCACTTCCGGTTTTTTTCTTTTTGCTTATGTGGTGCTGAGGAATCGAACTCAGGGCCTCCAGCATGCAAGGCAAGCGCTCCACCACTGAGCCACCTTCCCAGCCCTGGAGTTCTCCTATATGGCGCTCACTTGGTGCCTGGACTTGTTAGTGGCTCTCAGCTCCCAGTCCTTTGTGAGACATGATGAAGATGATAACTTGAGATGGAGAAGGGCAAGTCAGTACAGAAGCTGGGACTTGCTTGGGCACTGAATAGATTTTTCTGACTTCATGTTTTATTGTTTGTTATACTTCTCAAGTAACCATACTAAAATCTCTATAATTTTATCAGCAGGAAACAGGACCAGAGAAAGACTAATTATTTTGCCTAATGTCAAATCTGTGACCAAGAAAGAAGTAGATCTTATTGGACTTTCATTTTTTCTCTCTCTTTGAGATAATTGGAAATCCATTGACCTATGGCAATTAAAAATCTGGACTACTTGCCTTCTATCCATAGGGCACTTACGTTTACCTTTAATAATTTTAATTGACACACAATAGTTGTAGATACTTACGAGATACAGTGTGACAATTCAATATATGTATTAACTGTCTAATGATCAAATCTAAGTGCTTAGTATTTTCCTCTCCTTAAGCATTTATAATTCTTTGATATTGTTGCTGTTTTGTTTTTGTGCTAGCACTGGGCCTTGCACTCAGGGCCTCAAGTTCTTACTTGGCTTTTTTTGCTCAAGGCTGGTGCTCTATCACTTAAGCCACACCTTCATTTCTGGCTTTTTTGGTGGTTAGTTGTAGGTAAGAGTCTCATGGACTTTGCTGGCTTGGCTGGCTTTGAACCTTGATCCTCAGATCTCAGATTTCTTAGTAGGAAGGATTGCAGCTATGGGCCATTAACACCGAACATTTATCATTCTTTATTTTGGGAACCTTCAAACTTCTCTCTTCTGGTTATTATAAAATAGATAATAAATTGTTCAAACTGTTGACTCCCTATCACACTGCAAACCGTTAGAACGTGTTCCTCCGAATGAACTGTATTTTGGCATTTATTGTCTCACCTCCTCCAATGTCCCCTCACAACTTCCTTCCTCACATGACAATTCTACTCTCCACCTCTATGACACGAACCATTTCATTTCTTCGTGTATATTATTTGCTTTCTGTGCCTGAGTTATTTCACTTAGATGATAACTTGAGATGCCCCATCCATGTTGTAGAAAATGGCTATTTTTTTAATTGCTGGAGAAGTTTCTATTGTGTGTACACACGCCACATTTTCTTTATCCATTCACCATTGATAGGCATTGTTGATTCCATATAGTGACTATCCCATTTACCTTTGCAACCCCACAAATTCCTAACTCTGCGTTTCGTTTTTAACAGCATATAATCTTTTCAGCATCTCTGCCTTCTGTGTATGAGGCATTCAGTGGCCCTGACCACTGTGTCTCCTCCCCTTCACCTTAACAGAAAGCATCCTCAAAGAAATATTCCCAGTTCAGTTCCGATGTGGCCGAGGCCATTGCTTTCTTTGACTCCATCATCGCAGAGCTGGAGACAGATAGGTGCCCAAGGGCTGCTGAGGCCGATGTGCCCAATGAAGACGTGGACTTTGATGGTAAGTACTGGATAGGTACTGGAGCTGAAGGTGGCAGGGCTGCGGGTGGGTTTCTCAGACAGGCCTCAGGAATCCCACCCCTCCCCATCAAAGGGAGCCTTAGCCCTGCCCTAGCACAATAAGCCCTGGCACCTCCCTTTGATCCCTTGAGGGACTTCCTGATTTAGTTGTTCCTGCTGCCTCTGCTGTAGTCCAGGCCTCCAATGCTTGGACAATGTTTGGATAAAAACTTCCATACAGGCTACTTAACCCAGCTAAGATAGGGTAGAATTTTTCCAAGATTGGATTTGGGAAAACAATGGAGAAGTGATGAAAGAAAGAATGGATCCGTTGGGGACAGTTTCAGCTTTATGAGATGAGAAAGTTCTAGAGATTATTTGTACAATAATGTGAATACACTTAATAGAATGACTGAATGGCAGACTTACAAATGGCTAAGATGGAGCACTTGGTGTTATACATACTGACCTAACACTAGTGGGGCATGAAGACAGGAGGGGCTCAGAGTCTGCTTAGGCCCCTACTAGTATGCCTGTGCACTCTCCCTGAGCTTTTGCACTCAGGGCTCTAACTTGAGCCACAGCTCCACTTCTGGCTTTTTGATAGTTAATCGGAGATAAGAGTCTCACAGACTTTCCTACCTGGGCTGGCTTTAAACCATGATCCTCAGATCCACCTTCCTGAATAGCTAGGACTATAGGCATGAGCCGTTAGTGCCTGGCTGTCCTCCTTTTGAATGGAAAGCATATTCCATGTTATGGCTACACCATAACTGGAAGATCAGACCCTCTTGGCTTGGCTCTCAGACCCCCAGGAGCTCACTAGGATGAGCAAGGTTGTCTCTACCTGTCCTCAGCCTGCCCACTATCTCCTTTGCCTCTGTTCCTCCTGATAGTGAGTCCTCTGTGCCAGGAGCCCTTGCTTCTCTCTTCTAGTGGCCACCAGCTCCCGGGAGCACAGCCTACATTCCAACTGGATCCTGAGGGCTCCACGCAGACATTCTGAGGACATGGTTAAACACGCTTCACATAGCCCCGAAGGCCAGCTGCGAAGAAGCACTGAGCGCAGGACCATTGGCACTCAGAGGAGGCTTGAAAGACACCCCATATACCTTCCAAAGGCTGTGGAAGGGGCATTCAACACCCTGAAATTTAAGCCCAAAGCTCATAAAAAAGAGTAAGTATTTGAACTAAATAGTGTAACCAGAATGATTGTTTTTGTCCCAGTTTCTGTAGTGCTTCTTTCCTTCTCTCCCTCCCTCCCTCCCTCCCTTCCTCCCTCCCTCCCTCCCTTCCCCCTTCCTTCCTTCCTTCCTTCCTTCCTTCCTTCCTTCCTTCCTTCCTTCCTTCCTTCCTTCCTTCCTCCCTTCCTTCCTTCCTTCCTTCTCTTTCTTTCCCCCATTCCTCCCAATCACATGCCTCCCCTTCTAAAGTGGTTCTGTGGTGTGTGTGTGTGTGTGTGTGTGTGTGTGTGTGTGCCATTCCTGGGGCTTGATCCTCAGATCTCAAACTCCTGAGTTGCTAGGATTATGGGCATGAACCTCTGGCACCTGTCTGGAGTTTTTTTTTCTTTTTTTTTGGGGGGGGGTCCGGTCATGGGGCCTGAATTCTGGGCTTGGGCGCAGTCCCTCAGCTCTTCATCTCAAGGCTAGCGCTCTACCACTTGAGCCACAGCGCCACTTCCAGCTTTTTTTCTTTTTGCTTATGTGGTGCTGGGGAATCGAACCCAGGGCCTCAGACATGCAAGGCAAGCGCTCTACCACTGAGCCACCTTCCCAGCCCCCTGGAGTTTTCTTTAAGGTGTTTTGCCACCCCCATCCTACGTGCCAACATTATTCTTGTGTAGTTGATGTGGGGAGGACTGATTAGAATTATTTTTTCCCTGGTACTCTAGCCTGGTGACCTGCTATCCCTGCCTGGGAACTTGCTTTAGCTCTTCATCTGCCTCCTTCTCTCTCTAACCCACTTCCATAGTCCTCCTGCTTTGGGCTTCACTTTCATCCTCCATCACCCAGTGCCATGGACACATGGTGTGCCACTAGTCTTTAATGAGAGTGCAGGGCTGAACAGAGAAGAGTACCAGGAAGGAAGAAGTAGGGAGAAGCAGGGGCTCCTTCCTTAGAACACATTGGCCAGACTCTGAGGTAGAAGACTTCTTGCTGGCCCCTCTGGAGCCATCTTGGCACTTTCTCTGGTGGCCTCCCTCCCTTGGGTTCTCCCCCCTAGGACTAGGTACCTGTCTAGTTGTGTAGTACTGGAAATTCTCTCTTGCCTTGGCCAATCCAGTCCATCTTGTAAGGCCTGGTAAGAGGCACCCAACTGTTTCCTTTGCTTCTGCACAAATAATTCAACTCTACTAGAAACAAGGTTCCCTAGATAGCCTTCTCCTCCCACAATGACTGGACTTATACTACATGTAGTGAAAGCAATCATCAACAGCAAAACCCCATACCATGCCCCAGCCCCAATCCTTGCTTTTCTCCTTCCAGGCCAGGCCAAGGCTCACCTGAGGTCCATCCACAGCCCCCTTGATGCCACTGCTTGATACTTCCTGAGGCCCTGGACTGGGGGCAGTCTGATGCCCTCCTCAAGAATAGTGGTATTCCAGAAATCTCTTCCCTCTGTGCAGTGGCCAAGCTGAACCTGAACCTGTGCTTCATTCCTCCCTTGCAGACTGGGGAGCTCCAGACAGATCCTCTCCCACTTCTCCGGAGAAGACATGGACTGGGATGCAGAGCTCTTTGCATTAGAGCCCCTGGCAGCTCCAGGGGAGGACTACTACTATGAGACAGAGAACCCTAAGGGGCAGTGGCTGCTTCGGGAAAGACTCTGGGAGCGCATAGTGCCCTGACTCCATAAGGCTTCCTTGACTTGTCTCAGGCTGGTTTTCTGAGAAACTGTCTACTTTCAGTGTGCATGAGATGGTCAATCGAATGCAAAGAAAATGGTAACACAACCGAATTCCTCAACACTGCATGCTGGTGCCCAGCTAGTGCCCAGCTCATGCCTAGCTAGTGCCAAACAGACCTGTGGCTTCCCAGATAACATGCCTCCGGGAATGTGGAGCCTAGGTTTTCCCACATGGTGGATGGGTGGGCAGGGGTCTAGAGCCTGGCTGGTGTGTCCTGGCTCAGTCCTGATTCTTCGTAGACATCTGCACAAGGGGCACTTGCACTATGCTCAGTGCCAGGAAATAACTCACCCCTGGAGCTCTGGGCCAAAGTTTTCAAGAAGATCGTCCCTGTTCCCTGGGCTTAGAAACTTGCTGGTTTGCTTCTACAGATGACTTTTTGTGCAGCTAAGGCAGCACAAAAAATATCTCTCTAGATTTTCTCAGAGTTTTCTAGGAAATTTCTACAGCCGAATTAGGCTGAAAATGAAGTCAGTGTCTTGGTGGCAGGTAAGGGCTCTGCACTAAGAACATGCAGTTTCCCATAGCCTGAAGGCTCAGCTCCAGTTTCTAAAGGCAACTGGCTAAAGAATGAAGATGTGAAGTAGGAAAAAAGGGCTACTTAAAGCCTGCCTGCCTGTCTGTCTTTCTTTCTTTCTTTCTTTCTTTCTTTCTTTCTTTCTTTCTTTCTTTCTTTCTTTCCTTCTTTCCTTTCTTTCTTTCTTTCTTTTTTTCTTTCTTTCCTTCTTTCTTTCTGTCTCTCTCTCTGTCTTTCTTCTTTCCTTCCTTCCTTCTTTCTTCCTTGCTTCTTTCCTTCCTTGTTTCTTTCCCTCCCTCCCTCCTTCCTTCTCTTCTTCCTTCCTTCCTTCCTTCTAACCACACCAAAAACATCTTTGTAAGTCTGCATGTGAACAGTTTATGGCAGGCTGGACATTTTAAAGGTAAGCAGAAGTATACAGTTCTTTTTGTCTCAAAAATAGTCCCATATTCCAGGAACTGTCTGAATCAGAATTAAACATCATTTTCCTTTTAATAATCATAAACAAGTAGATGAATGTACTCACCCAAAGCCAGAATTGAGTTTCAAATAAAGCATTTTTTAGATGATATTTTTAATAGGAGCTGAGGATGGAGCTCCCATCTGTGGCAAAATATCTTTCGGTTTTTGCACAAAAGAAGAAAATAATGTCAAGGGAAGGTATGATCTAAGAAAGTAACATGTTAAGTATTAAAATTTTGCTATGTAATGAGAAAGAGCAAATGAGATACTCTACAAAATACGTTCATGGCCACCAATTGTTTCCAGAAGTCCTTTTTCATCGTGTTTTTATTCATGTTGTGTTTTGGTACTGGGGCTTGGACTCAGGGCTTCACTTACTAGGCAAGTAAGTGCTGTGTCATCCAGCCATGCTACCTCCCACCTCCACGCAGGCACTCCATTTAAAATACATTCTTTGTATTTCTAGCACACTGTTTGTATTTCTAGCACACTGTCTCTCTTGGTTCCCCCCCTCCCCCCTTGCATATAGTCGTGTCCACGTAGGCTTGAGAACCTCTGGCTTGAAGAGCACACTGCATTTTGTCCTATCTTCCTTTTTTTCCCCCCTGGCATCTTGTATAGTTGGGGAGTGCCCATCCAGGCTGACTGATGGGATGGTGCCACAGGGCAAGGGAGGGAGAGATGTGGGAGAAAAAACCCTCATTCTCTAATTAAGACAAGGATGCTTCATACAAAAGTCACTCTGAAAACAGAATGAAGGCATACTTTTGGCCAGGCTTGAGTGGTGATACTCTTATTGCTACTTTTTTTTTTTAATTGTGAAAATACCGTACAGAGGGGTTACAATTACATGGGCAAGGTAATGAGTATATTTCTTATCAAGCATTGCTGCGATTTTTTTTAAAGAGTCTTTATTTATGTGAACCTTACCATCAGAATGTAGGTATGTTTAACTCCTAAAAAGGAAAAGCATAAATCCTGCAACATGCTTAGAAGTTTTCTATCAACACCTTTTCAGAATGGAAAGCATACTGGAGATGTTTTAATACTTCTTTTAAAAAAATTTTTGGAGTGCCAACATCAATGTTTGCACTATTTCTTTCATGTTGTTGCTGATACTAACCCAACTACAGCCTGAAGCTTGACTGAAAAATAAATGTTTGGAAGATTTGTTTTTATAAACTTCATTAAATCACTGCAACTTATCCTTCATGGATCTTTCTTTTCCCCCAAGGGGGCCTTGTTTGAAGTCTCATGTTTAAACATTCTCTGCTAGGGATAAAATCAGGATAAAGGTCTCTTAACTCTGCCCCCATCAGACCACAGTGTATCATCAAATCAACCTGACACTATGTAGCAAAGGCCTTGTGTAGAATTGCTTTTATAAACATGAAAAAAAAAAAAAAAGGACAGAGATGCTTGGATCCAGACTTCTTTTCTTTTTTTGGCATCTACCTCTTATGGGACTGTGTTTTTCTATTTTGCTTCATGTTTTGTATACTTAAGATTTTTATGAAACATATGCTTGAAAACAGAAACTAGCTTGTCTTTGGGGATGATTTTTATGTCTTTGAAGTTGGTAATAAACCCTAAGATCTAGGCTGTGCCTGGTGAATCAGATCTAAACCTAATCAAATCAAATGTAAAATAATAAAAGTCAAATTGGAAAGCTAAGCTGATTTGACTGATTTTTGTGCCCCTAGAGTTGATCAGCTATTTAGTGGAATCAGTTGCTCACTGAGACACTGTATTAACAGCTCTAGCTTTCCCAAGAAGATCTCTGTTTGTTTGTTTGGTAATTTCATCATTCTTTTGAGATAAGATCTTGCCATGTAAACTAAGCTGACTTAGAACTTGAGATCTTCCTTAGTCTATAGGCATGCACTGGACTGTCTCAGTTTGGATACATGAAACTCTACTACTTATCCCTAGACAAATGTTTAAAAAGAGAAGAAAAGAAAAAAGGAGATGGGGGGGGGGGGGAACTATGGCTTGACTTCTAGTTTCCAACACAAAATGACAAAATGTCTTCTTTTCCTGAAGGAAGTGTGTGTGTGGCGGGGGGGGGGGGGGGGGGGGAGGGTGCGGAGGGGGGTGAATTTGGTTTGCATCATGCTTAGTTGCTATGCATCATGCTTAGTTGCTATGCATCTAAGAACATGGCTGCCAAGGCAAAATGCACTCTCAGACACGGAGTCCAGAGTGGTTCTGAAAAGAAACTGTATTCCTCCATGCCACTGTTTACTTTTTCAGAGTGAGTTAGTTTCTTGCTGCTGCTGTAATAAGTTACCATAAGTTTAGAGGCTTAACAAAACCCAGAGAAGTTTGTTCTCATCAAGTTTGGAAGCCAGAAAAACCCCAATCAGCCGAGTCAGTGTGAGCAGCGTCGAGTGCCCTCTGGAGGCCTTGGAGGGAGAATCCACTTCTTTGCTTTTTCCAGTTTTCAGAGGCTCTCTCAATTCCTTGGCTGATGACACCTTCCTTTGCTTCTTTCCAACCTTTTACTTCCCCAGATCTCCAACTGCTCACAGTGGTCCCCTGCCTCTTTTATAAGGTGCTTTGTGATTAGATGAGACCTTGCTAGGATCATCTAACATACTTTCCCCATGTCAAGATCTTTAATTGAATTAAACCAGAAGATTTCCATTTGCCAAGCAAGGCAATGTGCTCAGCTTTGGGGGATTAAGATGTAAAACATCTTTGAGAGGTTTGTTATTCAACCAGCAGCTCCTAGTACCATAGAACAGTCTAGTCCTTCGTATGAACCTAGCCCAATTTCCATTTAAGCTTGGTTATAACAGCCCAACATTTGTGGTTAACTTGGACTTAGCTAAAATGACTCGATTCCTATTTTTCCAAATGCTACTCTATATTTTTGTAAGGTGAAATTCTATCTTGTCTGATGGATTCCAATTTTGGAGTCTTGATTCTTGGAGTATACAAAATTCCCAGTTAGAACAATATAGCATTTCAATCCTGTAATGATGAGGATACATTTTTGCTATATCAAGAATGATGTTTTCCTTCAATCAATTATCAAGTTTCTATTAAGCCATTGGATACAAAATACAAAATAGTATAAGACATGCTTTCTGCCCAGCAGCAGCTGGTCTTCCAAAGAGAGGAACCCAGAACACAAAGTACTGAGTTCCTGCTGCTTAGGTGGGTGTCTTTCAACTTGCCAGATCTGTGAGGGATAGTCTTCACAACCATAGTGGAGCTTAAAAAGATGAATTCAACTTCAAGAGAAGGTTGTGGAAAGTGGCTGGCCTTGCACTATGGAGGAGGAAAAATGCAGGACAGTTATCAAAATGGTTGTCGGAGTGGTCATGCCGTCAAGAGATGTCTTCGACAGAAGGGCAGAGCTTCTACACATGGAAAATCAATCAGTGTGTGGGGAAGCATAAAAGAGGCACTGATTTTATGAGGATAAAGAATTAAGATCAGAATGAGAGGAGACATGGTAAAATGGCAGATTAGAAACATCCTCTGTTTGGCTCCATGAATAAAAAGATGAGTGTAATAAAAAAGAGACAATGTTTGATGAAAGAGATAGCATCAAGAATGGAGGAGAAGAGGTGACAATATAAAAGGAAAGAGTAGAGAAAGGCAACAGAAAAAAGTAGAAAAAGTTTATGACTCCAAATTTAGCTTCCGAGAAAGACAAGATTAGACAAATGACTCTGGAACAGACAGGCAACTAGATGTCAAATCCCAATACAAAAGCAAAAATAAAAACCACCAAACAAGACCAAAAACCATGAAAAGAGAAGGCAATACAAACTTCTCTAAATGCTAATAATCTTATGGACATCATTTTAGGTACACATGACAGGGAAATGGATGAAATCTCAGATGAATAATTCAAAACTGTGGTTATAAGAATGATCAAGAAGGCTAAAGAAGATATGAGTAAAAAGGAATGAATTCTAAGAGTATACAAATAAAGAGCTTAATGGAATAAAGACAATGTAGGACACAATGGAGGAATTCGGTAAAGTTACAGAAATTCTGAAAAAAATTAAATGGAAATTCTGGGAATGAAGATCTCAGGAACTCAACTAAAATAGCTTTATTGAAAGCCTTCTGTAGACTGGAACAAGTTGGAGCCAAAATATTGAGAGTATGAAAACACGATATATAAATTAGTACATTCAGATGAAGACAAAAAGAAGCACAAGTAGAACATGAAAGATGATTTGGGACACCATAAAAAATCTAGCACATGACTCATAGGTATGATTACTATTGCAGCTAGTGTGTGTGTGTGTGTGTGTGTGTGTGTGTGTGTGTGTGTGTGTGTGCCAGTCCAGGGTCTTGAACTCAGGGCCTGGACACTGTTCCTGAGCTTTGTGCTCAAGGCTAGGGCTTTACCACTTGAGCCACAGTGCCATTGCCAGCTTTTTATTAGTTACTTGGAGATAAGAATCTCATGGTCTTTCCTGCCTGAGCTGGCTTTGAACCACAACCTGAAGATCTCAGCCTCCTAAGTAGCTAGAATTACAGGTATGAGACACTGAAGCCCAGCTATTGCAGTTAGTATTACCAGGACTATCAAAAAGCATCAAACTACAAATTATAGCTAGTTGATTACAGTGTGACAATACTATGTACCTCTTTCCAGATCACCTGATTTCTTTGTGGCTTTCCTTGAATTAAACAGAGGCATAGATTAGGTTATATCTGAGAATAGCTGCATGTCATCCAAAATGAGTGCTAATTTGGAATGTCTCTGTGTTGTCTGACTTCTCACCTTCAGTCTTGTATGTTTTTGCATTTAATATGGAAAGGCAAATGCATATTCCGACTGCCTTTCACAGAATGACCAAGCCTGGAATCATATGTTTCTCTGACACTAGGTGAACTTCCACTTGAGACCTTTTTCCTGAGCAATACAGACCTGGACTGAGTGCTCATTCCTCTGCCTGGTCATGATGTATAGGGGAATGCACACACACACACACACACACACACACACACACACACACACACACACACACACACACACACACACAACACACACACACACACCTTGGCTTCCTTTCTGGGGGAGGAATTAACCACTCAACAGCCAGTTGTTATTCAGTACTTTGACCACACAGTGGCACTCCATCCCCAACAATCCTTTTCGGGTAGCACTGAAAATTTTAAATCCAAACGGAGAGGAAGGGGCCCTGTTCTTTCCTTGTTAGCGTACACAGATGTCATTGTCAAACCGCATAGTTTCGTTATTGGATTGCTACAGAGTGGAAAAAGTCTTAAGTTTTTGCTAGGTTCCTGGGTCCTAAGGGAAAGCTCTGAGTCAAAATGTAAAAAATCCAAATTTCCACAGTCAGGGCTCATTTTCTTTCCAGATCATTGCACCCAAGTTTATATATATATATCTATATATAGATATATATATAGATATATATGTATATATATGTATATATGTATGTATATGTCTGGAATATTATCTTCCAGCTTGGTAGGTATAAGGAAATGGACCTACATAACCCAGAGTTTTTATTTTCCTGAATAAAAGAGATTTTTTTTGTGTGGGGGTGGGAGGGGGGTGGGGGGGGGTGGGGGAAGATCGTCCAATTCCAAGAGAGTTCTAAGCTTCTTCTAGTGCCCTGAGATTCATGGTAAAATGTGATGTGCTTTGTGCAAGACACGGTGAGGCGCAGTAGACATGAGCGATTATTTTCACAGCAGGTGTGATGAGAGTAGAACAGGAACATCTTATGCACATATTGCAAACAAAATCACCCAGTTTTCTGGATTTGTTTTCCTGCTGGAGTTTTACTGATTGGTCATGCCCTAGTTTCTGCATGTAAAAGAAGTTCAAAACATGAAAATAAAGGAATATAGTGCTTTTTTTTTTTAAGATGAGGTTTTGAGATGTTGTCCAGGCTGGGTTCAAGTGATCCTCATCCTCCATTTCCTGTGTCTAGCCTAAAAGTCTAGCTCTACCTTTAGCCAAGTGATCGCTACCGTAGACCATCTTTACATAGATGTTGGTCCTTCCAGAGAAGAGAATCAAGGTTAACCCAGGCCTACATGAGTACAATGGAACTCTTTTCCATCCGTTTTCTCCATTGTCCCTGGAAGACAATGTCTTCCTCCCTGCATAGCACTTGTGCTTCACAGCACTCTGTGCCTTGACCTGATATGGAATTTATCCCCCTGTTTCTGTCTGATGCAGGTTCTTCAGTGACTGATTAGTAAGGGAAGAGGTAATACTGTTTTGGTAGAAGATTTCAAGTCTATAGCCTGAAAGAATGAGAATTGCAGGTACCTGGCCTGCCTGTGTGTTATGATCATAAGAGCTTCTCTTGGAGCTCAGAAGTTCAGCTATAGTCCACATGTGTCCTAAGATAACTGCCTGTACTTCTGTAGACCAGGTACAGCTACTAAGCCAGGAAGCCAGAGGCAGACTGGAGAAAAAACTCTACCAGAGCACAGCAGGTGAGTTATAGAGATGCAAACCCCAGGTAAGGACAATATTTTCTTCCCAGATACTGCTCTTGTCTTCTCCCTCTTCTATCTTTCTTTACACAATAGAGACTTCAATATAGTTATGTTGCCTTCCCCTCTTATGATAAAAAAAGGGTAATATTTTTTCTTGCACCCATGCATAAACTGTCATGTGGGATCTTATTCCACTTTACAGAAGACATAGCTAATAAGGGTGCATAGCGACAACTGTCTAACTTGGAGAATGATGTCTGAACTTAGTGCACCCAACATGAACTGAAAGTTAAGAAGACAGACACAGCAGCGTGTCCTGTGTTCATGTGTGTGAAGTTCAAGCAAGACTCTATGTGGGAGGAATCAGAAAAGTGGCAGCTAAAGGTGACTGAGCTAATTGAAAAGTTCAAGGAATTTCCTAAAATGACAAAGATGTTTTACATCTTGTGTGTGTGTGTGTGTGTGTGTGCGCGCGCGTGCGTGTGTGCGCACGTGCATGTGCACGTTCACTAGTACTGGGGCTTGAACTCAGGACCTGGCTGCTCTCTCTTAACTTTCTCGCTCAAGGTTAGCACTCTCCCACTTGAGCCACAGTTCCACTTCTGGATTTTTTGAAAAAATTCTGTCAGTTGTGGGGCTTGAACTCCTGCCTGGGTATTGTCCCTCAGCTATTCAGCTCAAGACTAGCCCTGTACCACTTGAGCCATAGCTTCCAGTTTTCTGGTGGTTTATTAGAGATAAGAATCTCACGGACTTTCCTGCCCAGGCTGGCTTTGAACCACACTTTTGGCTTTTTGCTGTTTAATTGGAGATGAAAAGTTTACAGACTTTGCTGCCTGAGCTGATTTTGATCCTTGATCCTCAGATCTCAGCCTCCTGAGTAACTAGAATTTCATAGGTGTGAGGCACCAGTGCATTCTTGTTCTATATCTTTATTAGAGTATGAATTAAGTAGGTGTGTACATGTGCCAGAGCTGTTGGAATTGCGGTAGAATATATTGGATAGCGGTAGGAAATGTCCCACAAAACAATCCTAACACCCGGTCAGGAAGGCCCATGAGGTCATAGAAGACATTATCATATGGTGACAGCCCCTCCCTGGCAGTGTACGCTATGGCAAAAGATGGGAATGCATAAGCCAGGTTTCCAGACAGTTTCAAAATCCAAGGATGTCTCTCTTCATGCATACCCAGTCTATGTCTTCTCAAATGTTTACAGAGTATTTACAAAAAGTAGTCCTTCGGCTGGCAGTTGTAATTAGCGAAACTGGCAGCAAAAATTAACACATACCATAAAAGAGGGATAATGACTCCACTGTCATATACAATATTATTATCAAATGGTATTCACCCAAGAATCCAGTTGGTTCCTGCACTCCAGCCCTTGTTGTTATAAGAAATAACTCTCTTCCTCATTACTCTAAGTATGAAGCTGCCATGCTCCTGGAATAGTATACCATATGGTACTTAACACAGAATCAAAATGAGCTGGTGTGTGTGTGTGTGTGTGTGTGTTACTGAAATTTATTAGAAAATCAGAAAGCTTAATTTCTACCAAGTTCCTGAGACCTGCCATCTGCTGCATGAAAAAGAGAGAGGGTTTTTTTTTTTTTTAACCATTTACTTAATGTGAAATGTGAGTGTGCGGGCGTGCGGGCTTGAAAGAGCAGGGTGGGGTAGAGGGCTGTAAGACAGAGCCAGAGCAAGCCCACTTGGCAGGCCAGAAAGAAGAATTGTCAGCTGAATGGTGGCAAAAGCTTAGGAAGCATAATTATGGAAATGATCTATTCCCGAGACTTTCTTTTTCTCCTCCTGACCACATGTCTCTTCTACATAGGATCAGCGCATAGAGCTCAGCTTTCACAAATATGCTGTGCCCCTGATTCAGAACGCAGTGGGGCTCGTCTGTGTGAGTGTTAGGTCTCTGCACTGAGGAGGTGGTGTGAACCAAAGCCCGAGGGAGAGTAGTCCACAAGGGAATCAGAAAGCTTAGTGACTGAGGTGTCCAGTATTCTTTCTCAGGGGAGCTTCAGACAGAAGGCTAAGCTGGATGGGAGAAGATCTGAGCAGGGGAGGGCGGTGAGGCTGGATATGCTGG
Organism: Dipodomys spectabilis; assembly: GCF_019054845.1. Taxonomy (NCBI): domain Eukaryota; kingdom Metazoa; phylum Chordata; class Mammalia; order Rodentia; family Heteromyidae; genus Dipodomys; species Dipodomys spectabilis. The sequence goes on along the minus strand of NW_024870772.1, from coordinate 44,344,292 downwards.
GAGAGAGATGGATGATGACATTCTCCTGGGTGCCTGGTGTCTGCCTCAGCCTCTAGCACATCAGAGATTCTGTCTTAACCATGAGTCACAAGCAAATAGCCACCCTGTTCCTATAGAATTCACACCAGAGGGACTACCACACCCTCTCTTGACTACATAGTATTATTTTTATCTGTCTATCTCTATCATCTATCTCTATCAGCAATCTTCTATCATCTAGATCTCACTCAATCATCTATATGTATCATTTGACTCTATCACCTATCTATTTTCATGTATGTATGTAGGTGTGTTTGCATGTATGCATGCATGAGCATGTATCTATATCTTCTATCGATCCATTTCTATCATCTATCTGTATTTATCATCTATCTATCTATCTATCTAAAAATCTATCTATCTATCATCAGTACTGGGGTTTGAACTCAGGACCTCAACTTGTTTGGCAGATGTTCTACCACATGAACCATGTCCTAGTCTTTATTAGCCTCTTGTATTTCTGCCTATGTATACCTGGACTGAGGTCTTCCTACTTAAGCCTCCCAGTAGCTAGAATGACAGGTGCATAAACATGTTCAGCTTACTGGTCCAGATGGGTTCTCAAGAACTTTTTGTATATATGTGTGCTGGTCCTGGGGCTTGAACTCAGGACCTGGGCACTGTCCCTACGCACTTTTGTTCAAGGCTAGCACTCTACCACTTGATCCCCATCTCCACTTCTGGCTTTTTTGTTGGTTAATTGGAGATAAGAGGCTCACAGACTTTGCTGCCCCAGATGTCCTTGAACCTTGATCCTCAGATCTCAGCCTTCTGAGTAGCTAGTATTACAGGTATGAGCCAACATGATTGGCTACCTAAAGTTTTTGCTGAACTCTGATCCTCCTCATGTCTAATTCCTGCATAGCTAGGGTTATAGGTATGAGCCACTAGACATGGCACTTTGTTTATATGTACTCTTTTTTTATTTTACACTGGAGCTGACAGTCTATTGGAAGCTACCATGGCAATAATCATGGGATCAGGTTAGTGGCTGGGTTTCTCCTGACCATAAATAGTCTATCTAGATTAACATGGAACAGTGACATGGAGGCCTTTCTTGGGTGGTACCCAGAGTGCTTTGCTCACAGACCCCTCCACAGACAATGAGGCAGCCTTGTGAAGGACCTAGTGGTACTTCGATAGCCAACTTCAGGATTCTTGGAATGTTCTGGTTGCAGAGCAGTCACTTCCATGCTCAGGTGCTGACCACGGTGATGTCATGCAGATCAGTGACCATTGCTGGTCTGTCAAATGAAAAGATGAGTGACTGAAAACTCTCATCAGCTGCCATGGATCTTGGCTTCCCATATCAAACTCTCAGAAAGAATCCAACCCCAGCCCACACTCTGTGGAGGAATAGAGGGGCGTGTGTGTGTGTGTGTGTGTGTGTGTGTGTGTGTGTGTGTGTGTGTTACACAGCGAGTTTCTGAATTTGCAGCTGGATTCCATAGGAATGGGAGATGAGCATGAGGGTCTAGCAGGACCAGGATGAGCTCATTCTCCAAGCCCTATGAAGGTGGCAAACCTGCAGGGCTTTGCCGCCTCATGTTCTGTTTCTCTATGGCAGAGAGCCAGGCCCTGGCTTGGTGCTGGTATGACAGCACTACTGTGTGTTGGCAGCTCAGGGAGATGCTGTAGCTTTCCCAAGAGTTTAGCCCCCCACAATGGATGCCCCTTGGGGTGCCAGGCAGCAGGTCCCACTCATTCACAGGCAGGAGGAGTTGTACTTTTCACTCCCTGGGTGACTGTTTACCAGTTTGCCCTTGGCTAGAAGGCGAGTGAGAATGACGAGTTCCTAATTTCTCCAGGGAGCTCCCAGACTGCTTCAAGATCAGCCTTGGTCAAGATCAGTATTGGGTGTTGCCACAGGTCTAAGCAAATCCTTAGGTCAGGGATACTGGGGTTCCACCGTGGTCACAGGGCCTGAAGACAAGCCACGGGGCAGCACCATGGTAAGCAGCCTTCTTACCTGTATTATTTTTTTTTTTGTAGCCAGTCGTGGGGCCTGAACTCTGACCCTATCCCTCAGCTCTTCAGCTCAAGGCTAGCGCTCTACCACTTGAGCCACAGCACTACTTCTGGCTTGTTTTTTTTGCTTATGTGGTGCTGTGGAATTGAACCCAGGGCCCTCATGCATGCAAGGCAAGCACTCTACCACTGAGCCACCTTCCCAGCCCCTTTTACCCATATTCTGACTCCTGGACCCCACCTGTTGAGCAATACATCATTGTTCAGGTTGTATGTTCTGTAAGAAGCATGGCTGTGGCCTTCCAAGCATTTATGCTTGCTGTGTGCTTAACATATTATATCATTTAGCTAGCCTTATGAAGAATGGCACATCCCAGCACCACTTTCCAGATGAAGTAACAGAAAGTGGGGGAGACTGAAGGGGTCAAGATCGGGGTCAGACAACAGGTAAGACTGAGGGTCAGCAATCAGCTGGTTGGTTCTGACTTGAGAATCATTCCTCCATGACCCTGCAATAGCCCTCCAGCTGAGAAAGCACAATCATTTCCCGCTTAGCTCATGAGAAGACTAGGTTCAGAGAGGTTTGACAGCTTACCCAGACACATAGCTTCAAGACACAGAAACAGAAATCTATTTGTCTCCAGAGCCCAAACCCTTTCCTCTTAGGAGCTGCACCTCTCTCTGGGTTCAAAAGAGTGATTATTATGGTAGGGAGTCCCTCGTTCCCCATCCAGAAGCCAGCCAGCATAGTAAGCAGGACTAGAGCTGGAATGAGAAGAGTCATGGTTACAGGACAAGGACTGGACTAACTTGTAACATTTTCAGATTTTTTTTTTTTTTTGATCCGGTCCTGGGGCCTTAACTCTGGGCCTGGGCGCTGTCCCTCAGCTCTTCAGCTCAAGGCTAGCACTCTACCACTTGAGCCACAGCGCCACTTCCGGCTTTTTCCTTTTTGCTTATGTGGTGCTGAGGAATCGAACCCAGGGCCTCAGGCATGCAAGGCAAGTGCTCTACCACTGAGCCACCTTCCCAGCCCCTTTCAGATTTTTTTTGTATTCCCTCCCTCTCTCCTTTCCTTCCTCCTTTCTTCCATCTTTCCTTCCTTTCCCTCCCTCCTTCCCTCCCCCCTCTCCCTGTCCATCTCTCCTTCTTCCTCTCTCTCTCCCGTCCCCCTCTCTCTTCCTCTCTTTTTTTCTCTCTCTTCCACCAGGACTGGAGCTTGAATTCAGGGCCTGGTCTCTGTCTCAGACTTTTTCACTCAAGGCTTGTGTTCTACTACCTAAACCACAGCAGTTTTTTTGTTGTTGTTGTTGGTGGTGGTGGTGGTCATAGGGTTTGGACTCTGGGCTTGAACATTATCCCTCAGCTCTTCAGCTCAAGGCTAGCACTCTACCACTTGAGCCACAGCGCCACTTCTGGTTTTCTGGTATTTTAGTGGAGATAAGAGTCTCATGGATTTTCCTGCATGCGTTGGCTTTGAACTGGAATCCTTAAATCTCAGCCTCCTGAGTAGCTAGGATTACAGGTGTGAGCCATTGGCGCCTGGCCCACAGCAGTTTTTGATGGTTAGAGATAAGAAATATAAGCCATAGTGGCACTGTAGCTCAAGTGGTAGAGCGCTCGCCTTGAGCTGAAGAGCTGAGGGACAACGCCCAGGTCCAGAGTTCAAGCCCCACGACTGACAAAAAAAAAAAAGATTGTCAGTCCTCCACACAACCATCCTACAAAGAAAGTGCTTGGGCTGGGAAGGTGGCTTAGTGGTAGAGCGCTTGCCTTGCAAGCCTGAGGCCCTGGGTTCAATTCCTCAGCACCATATAAGCAAAAAGAAAAAAAGCCGGAAGTGGGGCTGTGGCTCAAGTGGTAGAGCGCTAGCCTTGAGCTGAAGAGCTGAGGGACAGCGTCCAGGCCCAGAGTTCAGGCCCCACAACCGGACCCAAAAAAAAAAAGAAATATAAGCCAGGCTTGCACCTGTAATCTTCACTACTGAGTAAGGTTGTTGTTCTAGGCTAGCCCAGACAGAAAAGTCTATGAGACTCTTATCTCCAATTAACCACTAAAAAACCAGAAGTAGAGCTGTGCTTCAAGGGGTTCCCTGTGTGGGGAGTAAACAGAGCTCTTAATCAAAGTCAAGAGAATCCAGGAAATGTTGTAACTTGGTTCCTCCAAGTTTTGAGTTTTGGTATGCATTTCCTAAGGGGACATAATGAAAAGGTCAGTGAGGATTTCACGCTTCACATCTTCCCTCTCATTCTGTGTTCTAGTACGGATTTATTAACACCTGTCTACAGTCGCTGGTCATAGAGAAGTTTGGTGAAGAGACGTGGGAAAAATTGAAGTAAGTGTGTTAAAGAGACAATGGAGCCCTGGGAGCCACCAGTGAGGTTTTTCAGGTCCTTAGCTGGTCGTGGGGTTTGCTGACTTATTGATTAAGCCAATTAGGTGACTAGCCTTACTATAATGTTACGATGACCATTCTCAAAAAGATTCAGTTGCTAAAAATATTAGTTCTTACCTAGAGCCAGAAAAGAAATGGATAAAGCACATCTGATGTTAAGGAAAGTATCAATCTCTTGAATTTTCATCTCTTGAATTTTCATTTGCTGTTTTTGTTTTTGGTGATGCTGGGATTTGAACTCAAGATCTGGCACTTCCTAGGCAAGCACTTGCTTACTTGAGCCATACCCCTAGCCCTTCTTACTCTGGATGTTTTTCTCATAAGGTCTTACACTTTTGCTTAGGATTAGCCTCAGACTGACTTCCTACCTTTATCTCCCTTGTAGCTTGGATTATAGGCATTTTCCTTAACACCTGGCTTTTTCTTTGTGACAAGGTCTTGTTAACTTTTTGCCCTGGCGGATCCTCCTATCTCTACCTTCTAAGTGGCTAGGATTGCAGGTATGAGCTATTCTGCGTGGCTCTCATTTGCTCTGTTTTTAATCACAGAAGAGAAAATAATGATTATTATTTTCATCACATAACAATGGAGTTTCTGGTCAGAAGAAAAGACAACTCTTCTAAATTTGACCAGAATAACTCCTTAGACATTCTCTAGTTAATTCTTAGATTTCCATGCTCCTAGCTAGCAATCCCTGTCATTTATATCTGCAAATACTTTCCTATCTGTTCCCAGTAATCACATATTGTCTAGCTGCTTTCTTGGAGGCTCTCAGCCTTCATGTTACAGGTCAGTGCTGAAAGAATCTCAGCCATCAGCTGATCCTATCTATAAGGAGAAGAGACTACAAAAATATGAAAGGATGGGTTGGCTGCCTTCGTTAACCAATGACATACAAACTGAAGCAAGTAGGTGTTGATTTGCCTGTTAAATCTCCAAAAATTTAGGTGATAATAATCACTTCTAGTAAAGTTGCAGAAAAATGGGTAATGGTTCATGGCATTGTCACTCAGTGCAGACCTTTTGGAAAACAGTTTTGATAACTTGTACTAAGAGCTGTAAAGGATCAGATTTTTTGAAGTCACAAGCCTATTCCTGAGAATCTCTTCTCTTGGAAGCCTACACTTTTACAAACACATATGTAGACACACATATGCAAGAAGATGAGATGTGGTTTGCATCTATTAAAAAATATGAGAAAAATGAAGCTGTCCATGGTTCAAAAACAAAACAACAAACAGATGGAATGACAAAAGAAATGTCATCCATTGTATGATGATTGCAAAGATCAGTAGATGATCTGTCAAATTTCATAACCATTTTAAGAAACAACAAACGAATAAACATTTACATAGATTTACTTGGTCAATCACACAAATGAAGCATTAAGAGACAGGCTTTTCCTAATACCTATTGCTCAAGTTTCTTTTTTCTCTTCTCTCAATTTTCTTTTTTCTCAATTTTTTCTATGTGTTTAAATTTCTTTTTATATAAAATAACTTGAGCCAGGCACTGGTGGCTCATTCCTGTGATCCTACCTATTCAGAAGGTTGGGATCTGTAGGATCATGTTTTGAAGCAATCCTTGGAAGAAAAAGGACTCCATTTTCAATTAACAAGCAAAAAGTTGGATTGGAGGTGTGGTTCAAGTAATAGAGCACCAACATGAGCAAACAAGCTGATCAAGTAAGCAAGAGGCTCTGAGTTCATGTCCTTGTGCTGGTATGTTGTATACTTTAGATATATTTGATATAAATAATGATTTTAAACAAGGCACAGGGGGCACATGCCTATAATCTTTAGCTAACCAGGAGGCTGAGCTTTTTCAGATCCCATGAGTCTCCATCTGTAATTAATCAGCAAAAACTAGGGCTAGAGAAGTGGCTTAAGTGGTAGAGTACCAGCTAAGCAAGTGTGAGGCTCTGAGTTCAAACCCTCATACAAGAAAAAATTAAAGTTTCTCACTCTTCTTGCCACCTCAAAATTTCAAATAAAATAGCTAGAACTAAGCCTACAATGACTTCCCTACAACCATGTGGTTAAATTGAAGTAGACTGGGTACAGCTTCACATCCTGGGCCCATAGAGCCCAGTATTGGTGCAGCCTATTCCCCCACACATGGTGACCTGGCACCCAGGACCATGTTTTCAACAACTAAGGGGTATTTTGTTTGAAGCTCCACAAGTTTAAGTAGAAAAAAGAGTAAACTCAGGAAGAACAGAGGAAGGAAAGGACTGAACACTTCCCTTGGAAAAGGCACCATACACAATTATCTTATTAAAACCCAAACAAAAATACTGTAAAGCAAATAGTTTGTTTCACAGAAAGAAACTGAGTTCCAGAAAGGCCCTTGTTTGACATAGCACAGTAAGCAGATTGCCAGGCCTCAAAGACACCTCTTTCTACTTGGCCACACTGTGCAGGAAAGAATCCCAGTTTGTGACTTCCACCAAGTCTCTAGATGGAAGGAGAGAGTATCCATTTATACATGCATCTACTGAGCTCCTGTAGTGTTCCTGGTACTGTGGGAAACACTGGCATATTAAAGAACAAAACCCTTTGCCGGGTGTTTTTATAATCTGCCTTAACGTTACATTTACCCCTGGAAGGCAGGAACTGAGGTATGAAAGGCCATGTACCATGGGCATTGGGATCACTGACTCTGCCACAAATTGGACAGGGAGAAGTCAGCCAAAGCCTTGTGCTCTCCTGCCTGCTGAGGATTCCTGCTTCTACCCAGGTTGGGGTGGGAATAACAGACTGCGATATGGATATCGCGAAGTGGGGTGAGGAACTGCCTTACAAAACACAAGATTTCCATTCTCAGAAGTCGACATAGTTGCAAGTCCATAGCAAGCTGTCATTAGATTCACTAAAGATACAACAGCCTAGAAGCATTGCTTACTCTATATGACCTGGAACAAAAATATTTAACCACTCGATGCCCTAGATATTTCATTACAGAAGAGTAATCTCTCTGGGAGGACTTGTTGCAGGTGTTAAATAAGATAATACATAACAGTCAGAAAAAAATGCCTAGCCTGTGGTGAGTGGTAGATAACTGTCAACGGTTGTAATAGAAGTCGCTCTCTGTTCACTTATGTCTGGGATGTGGATCTTCAGAAAAGATGGGGAGATGCAGAAGGACAACAACATGTGTGTCTTGCTGGACCAGCTTTAAGCCAAGGTCGTGTAGAACTTGGGCAGGTTGCTTCACCTCTGAATCTCTCATTGCTCATAGATGAAAGGGGAACGATGCACCTATCTTCTAGGATTGAGGACAGGATCAAGGGGACCAATCTATCCCATAGGAACTAGTAGGAACTCGGTGGGCCTCATTGTCCCTCACTTCCATTACACAGATGCAAGACCAGAGGCAGGTTGCATTTGACATTAGAAATCATTTGGTTACTAGTCACATAACTGTGTTGTCCCTCTGAGGGAGCAGATGCTCTTCCCAGCTCCCTTCTTTACCCAGAGGAGACCATGCTTCTTGAGTGAGCATGACTTGATAGGTAGTTCTGTCTTGCTCCTTTTTTCAGACTGGTCTTCCTGACACTCAGTGCCAGTTAACATCTAGCTCTTTCTTGAGGGACTAATGACCAGCCCATGAGTGGGCAGGACTGATTTTTGGTTCAAAAATTAATCTTATGTTATCTGATTTCCTGGTTAGGAATTTTGCCTCCAGATCAGTGTCCTTTCCTAGGGGAAAGACCAGGAATCAGCCTCCAGCTCAGTGTCCTTTCATAGGGGTAAGACCAGGAGTCAGGAAATATCCAGAAATAACCAGAGATAGCTGAAGTATTTAGAAATAGAGTCATAAGAACATTGGATTCACCTCTGTCCATAGCCAGCAGCTGGGATATGCTAGTTATTTAAGGGAGGCCTTTCACTTTTTCCTGCATCACAGAGAAGGTATAACACAATCAGATACTGGAATCCCAATGGTGGAAGTACTCAGAACATCATTATAAATATAAACCTAAGAGAAAAATAGGTTTCCATATGTAAACATGGGGAAGAGACCTTTCTCTTGTTGGATCCTGGTGTAATTTCATTGGCAGAATAAATGTCATTTTCCCATCCTTCCAGGAAAGTTGTCTTGAACAAACCTAGACTCCAACTTAGAATAAGAGGGTAAAGTTTACAGGAGAACCATAGAAATGGGAAATATTTCTGGGCAATGTTCTGAGTCTGTGTCTCTAGGTTTTCTCTTTTCATTTTCAGAGTTTCTGCTTAGTTGAGTTCATATACTGAGCATGAGGTGCTTAGGTGATTGCATCGGAAATGTATTTTTTAAGCCAACGTCAAGCCTATCTAACAAGCCCAATCAACTATGAAAATTGCATTGTATTAGAGGAAAAAAACTCTGTAGTACAGAAAAGGCAGCTTATAAAACACAAATTAAGGCAAGATTATTTTCTGTGAAAAAGGATTTGCTTCAGGCTACATTTAATAACAAATTCCCTAATGCTTTTAAAATTGATTTTTTTTTTTTGCTGAAAAAGAGAAAAATCTATCAATTCCCACACAAATTTTAAGAAGAAATGATGAGATAAAAACAACTATGTCTCCAGCCCTTATGACATAGATTTTATTTTATATGAAATAATCAGAAACAGATGTTTCTTCTCCTCTGCCTACATTGTTGATTTCCCTCTCATTTAGTCTAGATTTATGGATTTCTAATTATGACCCACTCTTTTTATAACTCCTTTGGCTAAAACCTCTCCCAAAATTCAACAATAAGAGGTGACTAATAGATTAAGAATAGCAAGGTTTTGGGAACCAGATAAGCCTTTATATCTTGCCTGGATCACTCACTAGTTATTTGACTTGGGCAAGTTTGTCCATTCAACAAGTGCTTATGTAGCTCCTAAATAAGCATGTGCTGAGCAGTGTTCTGGGCACTGGGGACAGTCATGATGTGTACAGCAAGGAGATATGATGTCTCTGGGAAATATTCCAAAAGTCGGGGGGGGGGGGGCAGAGGGGACAGAAAATAAATAAATAAACCAGTGAGTAAAAGTCCTTCAAATTTTGCAGCGCACTATGAAATCATAGAGCATTTGATAGTGGTAGCGAAGAGGCATGTTAGTTTTTCTAAGGTGATTAGAAGTCTCTGCAAAAGTAAGGTCTCCACTGAAAGGAAGGACAGAGCCTACCTTGGGTCATGGGAGTATTTGTGTTCCAGGCACAGAGAATAGCAAGGGCTTGAGTTTTAAGGTGGAGTTGAGCTTGGTGAATCAGAGGCCCAGAAAACAATTCAATGTAATTAGAATATGATGGCTTGAATTGTCTGACAGAGATTAGAAATTCCATTCTAATTGCTTGGGTTACTGAAGCCTCTGGCCTTGGTTGCATTGTACAAATAGAGGTAACACTTCATCCACTCAAAAGGATGGATGCAGCTAACAGATGTGGTAATTAATAGCCCCTGGTACATTGATGGGGACTTTAGCCCTGTGTTTTGCTTGCAAGGATCTCTGACCTACTATGTGAGTGGCAGTGGAAGAATGTTAGGGTCAGGGCTCAATGGACCTTCACGGAGCTCAGCTGCAGAACACATAGAGAAGGCTCAGAGGAAATAGGAGGCAGCAGCTGGCCACATCTGTGTCTTTCCTCATACTTGTTCTGTTTTCCTGGCTCCTTCTGAAAGTCTCTTAACTTCTGCTTCTTCCAAACTTTTCTTCATGCCCTTTAACTCAAGAGCTTGCCATCATCTGACTGGCTTTGTTTTCAGGGTCTCTATTCCAGGTGCCCGATAGGCCTGTAGATTAGTGTGTTGAATGCATTTTAGATTTGGTGATATTTCCAATGTATGATGGGTTCATTGGGATGTCACCCAGTCTTTAAGTCGAAGAGCTCCTCTATTTCAAAACATGATTCAAGTCAATAAAAAGCAAAACGGTTCCCATTCTTCCTCCTTTATGGTATACCTTCTTCATCTTACCAACTTATCAGACCTCTTATCCCTTCATACAGGCTTAAAAGCCCCTTTTCCTCACGTGCTTTAGTGTTGTCCTAAATAAAGGCTAGTTACAAAATGGTGGAGGGCAGGGCATTACTGCCATTACTAGTTCAAACCAATAATCCCAGCTACTCAGAGGTGGAGGCAGGAGGATCATGATTAGAAGCTGGCCCCAGGCAAAAAGCACACAATCCTATCTAAAAAAGAACTGAAGCAATAATGGGCTAGGGACGTAGCTTAAGTGGTAGAGCATCAGCAACTCAGGTTGCTGAAGTCTAACCCCTGTACCAACCCCTGTACCAAAAGCTAGCCAAAAGCAGAGAGCTATTATTCCTTGAGGCTATCTGAAAGTGTTGCCTTTCTTTCCCTCTGCTCTATTTCTGGATAGGAACCTGTTGATTGACTTTTTTCTGCCTTAACCCACAGGCCATTAATTGGTCCCTTAGAAATCCATGTAGCCAGACTATTTCACTTGGGAGACACAGTCTCCAAAAGATCATATTAAAGCACCCAGTGATGTAGGAAACATTTTTTAAAAATACAGCTTATTTTATAATATTATTTGCTTTAAGTAGAACTGTTTCTTTTCTAGAAAAAAATCATTACAGGCAAGAATTGAAAGCTTCTGTTTTGTTTAGTGGGATTACATGGGAGATAAATCTAGGATAAATAGAGGCAGATATATTTTTTCCCAACACAGATATTATGAAACCTGAATCTATTTAAAGACCTCCCTTTAAAAAGAATGTAAAAATTATGAATAGAATTTTTTTTTGGGGGGGGGTCCGGTCATGGGGCCTGAACTCTGGGCCTGGGCACTGTCCCTCAGCTCTTCAGCTCAAGGCTAGCGCTCTACCACTTGAGCCACAGCACCACTTCCAGCTTTTTTCTTTTTGCTTATGTGGTGCTGAGGAATTGAACCCAGGGCCTCATGCATGCAAGGCAAGCGCTCTACCACTGAGCCACCTTCCCAGCCCTATGAATAGAAATTTAGCTGCAAAAGTAAGTCCTAATTTTTTTTTTAGAATGGAGGAAATAAATTAAAGCTGATGGCTAACATAAACACTAGAGCCTCAAAGACAAAGATTTTATTCTTAGCATTCATTAACTGACTTGCTTTGTTTCCTTCCCTCTTTGACTGCAGTTGGTTTCCTGTTCATGACACAATGATTTCACATCATCTTCTATAAGGAGAAAAGGATAAATATTCATATAATATAACCAGTTAGAGATGGATTTTATTATATGCTCTTTTCATTGGATGCTTAGACAAATTTTTTTTGTACCAATCCAAAACATTCTTGTGGAGGTGTGCCTTTTTCCGGGAAAGAACTTCAGCCTAATGTTCCTCTACCTGTCCACCTTTAGGGCCAAATGGTGCCCACAAGGAATGTGTATAAACTGTCTTTGGAGACTTTCTGGAAGGTTATATTAAGGTTTGAATGCTGTAAACTCTACCAGAGGGTAGGTGGTACTGGGGCTAGGTAGCCTAAAGCCCCATCTGTAGACATTTAGTGTGAACCCCCAATTTGAGATAGCCCAAGCTAGATAGGGTTGGGAGGGGCCTCTTTCTCCCTATCCTGAAGAAAGCTTCAAATGCAAATTCTTGGTTTACACTAAAAACTTTTCAAGTGCATTATATTCTTAGAGAGCTTTTGTGTCTTTCAAAATTCTGAGAGACCGCAAGGAGCTTTTGTTTATCTATTTCTGTATAGAGTTATGGAAATTAAGACTGAAAAAATAAAAATAGTTGTCAATTCATGTAAAGTAATCATAACAAACTTATTATGGGTTAGCACATATAACATCTTTTAATACTACATCACTATAATACCCCAAAAATATCAAGAAGAGGGGCATTGTTTTAGAACAAATTTCTTTAATGTCTGACTTAATAGAAAAATAACTCCATCTTCTCTTTTGCATTCTGTTTTGACATGTGGTTTTTGGTTGAAATATATCAAGAAAATGTAGAAGGAAGAACTTTAATACTCTCCAAACTGTGGCTGTTTTCTTTAAGGCTCTCCAAAACTTGGCAAGCGTAGTTTCTCTGAGGTCAATAATAGTGTTGAACCTGAAACCATTCCAGTGACCTTCTTCATACTGTGTTATGAAGTTATAGTGAAGTAACTATTATAATGAAATGCCTTCATCTGCATTACACTTGAGTGAAATCTTTTGCCATCATTCTGTATCATTACCCTCATCAGTCATCGGGAAACCAATAGCTCCCTAAATGGTAAAGTTCTTCATATTGCTGATGTGTTTCATGCTCTAATATGAGAATCACATTTGTCAACATCCATCTCCAACAGTCTCACCAGAGAGGCCTTCCAGAATGGGATGCTTCTCAGCTCACAGCAGCAGGTGCAAGTTTTTCCAAATCTCTCATTTTTATTTGAAAGCTTGAGTTTGATCATTGGTAACACATTCTGCTACTTGTTTTCATTACAATGAAAGGCTAACTTTGTTCTTTTAGTTCTTTTGAAGGAAATCTCTGCCAAATATTCTAGTCTGAGTAATCAGAGCTCATCTGTCAGTGGCTTGTTCAAGTAAAAATGATATTCCGGGAAAAAAAAGAAAAAGTGGCTAATTCAGCTCTTAAGTCAGTGGTGTAAGTGCTCGTTCTGGAAGTGGCCACCCATGCTTCAGTGTGTAGCACACGTGCTTTCTGCGCCCATGTACTTCCTATTTCATCACACAGATTGCTCAAAAGATGGGTGCTTAAGGGCCACATGTAATAGACTTGATCATGTTCACTGCCTCCAAAAGAACAATCTGCAGTGAAACTGGCATTTCTTGACTGCAGTATGTGTTGGCCAAGAATGTAAAGAATGTAACGAAGAACATAATAACTTGGTGCCATTGCCTTGATCAATGGTAGGCACCACCAACCAGTGCTTTTACACCATTAGTTCAAATGACAACTTGCAAAATGTTATTTGGTTGTCTTTTTTTCTATTATCTAAGTCATTTTTACCTGATGGCAAAATGCATATGTTCCTGAAAACATATTAAGAATCCCTAAGGGTTCCATGGATCATACTTTGAGAACCTCTGCTTTTGGTGCCAGATACTTTAATTTTCTTTTTCTTTCAGTGAATCAGAGATGAGGAGGGACACATCATTGGTGGCTGAGAGAGTAGGTCACAATCTCCATGATACTTATAACAATGGAGTAATGGAGGCAGAGTGAAATTTGTTCCAAATCACCCAGATAGATGGTAGCAGGCCCAGGGTGATGCTCAGGTCTCTTCTTGATTCATACACAGTGATTGTGCGAGCCACTGTCCTGAGAAGTCTCTCATCAAAATCTCTTAAGTTTTCTTTTCAAGTATTGATTAGACTCCTATTGTATTCCAGCAACAATGTAAGTGTTAGGGATATGAACTAAAATGACAATTTCTTCATCTTTAATGGATTAGAATGACAATTTCCTCATCTTGCTTTTCCAGCCCCTGATCTCTTGAAAATGTTTTCCAGTAGTCATATTACTCTCCTTTTCTTCTCTTAGCAGATGTTTTTCATTTTACTAGACAATATCAACCAGCATTAAGAAAATCATTGGTGTATACATTGCTTCACTAAACCAGTTTGAATGATTATCTGTGCAAATGTACACTGACTCTGAGGAAATGTTATATGCACCATCATATAGACCAATAAGATCAATAAGCATGGTGGAAAACCCTTATGAAATCCCAACCATCTGGCTATGCTTGGCATTCTAGCAACATGTAACACATATACAAACCTAAATCAGTTTTTGATAATAAAGTTCAGCCTGCAGGAAAGAAGCAGGGATGAATGGGGAATCCTATTAGAGGGTTGGAAAGAGCCATAGAGCATCTTACACTCCCCAAGGGATCTGGATGTCACAGCATCCTTCTTTAGACAGGACAGATCATAGCCACGTGTCAAGTTTAAATGGGGTTCCTGCCCGTTCTGTCCCTAGTTTGATCATAAGTTCCATGGGGAGTACAGAAGTAACCTGACCATGGGGAAGAGCAATTCACTTAAGAAAATAATGGTAATAGATTGCAACACGTCCAGTTTGCTCTAGGCTTCAGATAAGTCACCTCACAGTAGTTGTATCTGATAATGCTTAGAAGCCATTGCACCAAAATGGAGAATTTTACAAATGGTGAGAAATTCATTGAGCTAGCCCCTTAAGCCTCAGCTGCAGGCACAAGTCCCCCAGGCCGTTTGAGAAGCCAAATGGGTATGTGAAGCACAGTGCTTTTGCCTAAAGATTCAAAGCTGAAGATAAGTCATAATGAACTTCAAGAGCCCAACTTCAAGGAGGTAAGTTTAATAATCTCGATGTAAGTTGGGGAATGTATAGCCTATTCAAAGTTCTTGGCCCAAACTGGGTCCAGGGAAAGATCTTTGTAGGAGGTGACACCTAAACACATTCATTAAGATTATGAGTCAATTATTATACTATACCTTGCTGGGTCTGTGGATATACCGCCAGGACTAAGCTCCAATTTCTGGGTGTTTATTTCACCTTGATTCATTTTCCAGAGCTTCTGCAGAAGTACAAGATACCTTCATGACCTACACAGTGTATGATGACATCATCACCATGAAACTCATTCAAGAGGCTTGCAAGGTTCTGGGTAAGGCTCAAAGGGTTACTTTTGGCTACTTAAGGCTTCTATGGCAAAATACAATAGACTCTGATTATTTACAGCAAGCATCCTATGCTGTTTCTGGGAATACTGAATTATTGCTCCTAGAGAAAGGATCTAGGTTCCTGGGAGTGAGTGGCCACAGTGTTCTTGTCAATTGATCAAGGTATAATCTTGTTTGTTTCTGTTGGCTTTAACCCATAAATCTGGAACTAACAGAATGGAGAACAAACTTTCCCCTTGTTTTTCACATGATGATTTGCCTGACATTTGTGTCTCTGCTCATGCTCTTGGTGTCCTGCAGAAGACTTTCCAGGGTTCTGTAGCTGGGAAAGGTCAAAAGATTCTCCCAAGTCCAAAGGAGGAAGTTTGGGAAACTGAGTGTTTGTGAGACACTTGGAGTCCTCTCCAGTAAAGAGGAGTTTACCTGCTCCCTGTTTGCCACCTGCTGTGCGGGCTCATCAGGCTGCTCTTGTCTGTCCTGGACCACAGAGCCACACAGCAATTTAGAGATGCCAATGAGTCCTGGCAGGATGTTGGGATGGTAGTTGAGAGGAATCTAGGAATTGATGCTTATGAAAATAACTTCCCATCAGACCTTGCTCACCTGCCACCTGTACTTCCTGTTAGCACCAGATAAACTTGGGCTTGAGGCTGGAATATGGCTTAGGATTGAAATTTGTCATTGCTCATTTCCTGGACCTCAGACCCCAAGAGCAATAACACTTCCTGGGCCTCCCCAAACAAGTCCCACACACCATGCTGGATTCAAGTGGGCTCCCAACCATCACAGCTGCGCATTTCTTCCTCTACCTCTACCCCCTCTTTCAGAGTAGCTTCCCTAGAGACATTCTAGGCGAAAATGAGTCTGGAAACCACAGGATTTCTATGGCACCTTATTCTTTTTTTTTAATTTTAATTTTTTTTTATTGTGAAAATACTGAACAGAGGGGTTACAATTACATGGGCAAGATAGTGAGTACATTTCTTATCAAGCATTGTAGCCTCCTCCTTTGTTTACCCTTCCCATCCCTTCCCATCCTCCCTCCCCCCCAATCCTTCCCCCCACCCAAGTTGTAAAGTTCGTTTTCGACATGACAACTTGTACCTATCATTGTTGCAACAGGTCCACCTGTATCCTTATTTAAACGACTTGTTTTTCCCCTTCCCCTCCACAAATTATACCGACATCAAATACAGTGAAAGCAGGGGTTATACTGTGGGGGAGGGACATACAAAGCAACAAAGAAATAATCTTATAATTGCATTAGAAACAAATGCGTGAAAGAAAAAAAACATTTAAAATACATAATCTTAGGGTTCATTTTCCTAACATCACCTTATCTGACCTTTTCTGCTTGACTCAGACATATACTAGATATTGCAAATAAGGGAAATCATGGGACCTATATTTCTTTGGGCTTGGCTTACTTCACTTAATATAATTTTTTCCAAGTCTTTCCATTTCCTAACAAATGGGGCAATGTCATTCTTTCTGATGGAGGCATAGAATTCCATTGTGAATATATACCACATTTTCTTGATCCATTCATCTACTGAGGGGCATCTGGGTTGGTTCCAGATCTTAGCTATGGTAAATAATGCTGCAATAAACATAGTTGTGCTGGTAGCTTTAGTGTGGTGTGTGGTCTTGTTTGTAAACATTTGGGTAAATGCCCAAAAGTGGGACTGCTGGGTCCTAGGGGAGCTCTATGTGAAGTCTTTTGAGGAACCTCCATACTACTTTTATGGCACCTTATTCTTTCCCTGTCTAGCCTGCTTTTTGAGGGGGGATTGGAAGAAGGTGTTTCCAGACTCTTAGGTCTCCCCAACAGCCAACAGAAGGGTAGTGGGTGTCAGTTATTGAGCCACAGATGGCAGCAGGCTTCGCTTCACAGTACTGTGCTGCTCTTGCTGGGCTCGGAAGCCTGGGGACCTGGATGCTGGCTTTTGCACACAGCAGCTGAGCTTGTGCCTCTCAGCTCCCTTGTTTAATGCATTTGCTAGAGAGCGTGTCTGTTTTCATTTTCTTAACATCTGTTTTCCTTAAAAATTTAAAATACATAATTGTGTTAAATATGCCTCCCCAAATCCCCAAGACAGTCCCCTTCTTGATCCTAATATGTACCACCACCCCAATTAGACAAGGCCCAGGTGCCATTCCTCTAAGGACAACTGTGCAAGTGATTCTAAGTAGGGGCTGGTGGCCTACAAGCTATTTGATTGTTTTCAATAACACTCTATATTCTGGTTAAGTAGGAGGAGCCGCTAGATATTTTCTCTCCACAGAAAGACTACAAGGTGTTAGGTGAGATTTCCATATGAAGGTAATTACTTCCTATATTAAAAGCTGGACTTTTTCATTTATTTATTTATTTAGGTCTGAGACTGAGACTCAATCTCAGTACTTGACTTTTTGCTCATTGGCTGATGCTCTACCAACTGAGTTACACCTCCAATCCAAAAGCTGGAGTTTTGACAGAGCTTAGAAGATAAAAGAGAAATAAAAAGTTGAGAATCAATGGTTAAATGAAGTCCATCTGGTTTTATTTCAGGAAGTCCCAGTGGCCGGAGGGTGTGGAGGCTGCATCATGACTTGGTTCATAGCTCTCTCCAAAGAAATGCACCTTTTTGTTATTTTAGAATAAACAGAAGGGCTCATTCTGCTCTGTCCTACTAGCCATGACTTTGACTAGAATGTCATTGAACATTGATCTCCTTGAAAAGGAATACCTCGCAGATTTGTGGGAGGGAATAAATTAAATTAGATAACAAATGCAAGGCATCTAGTACTGTGCAGACATGATCAGCAAAAGTGAGCTGAATGGTGAACCTGAACTAAGGCAGGACATGTTTCTACATTTTGTAGCTCTGAATGCTGCCCCTTAAAAATAGAGATGGTCTTTGCTGTTCTCTTCAAATGATTAAAAACCATGATCTGGCCTCTTTGATCAGTGGTCAAGGAACTACTGACAGCCTATGGGCCAAACCGAGGCCCCTGTTTTTTTATAAATAAAGTTTTATTAGAACACAGCCATGCCCATTTGTTTACCTGTTTGTAGTATAATGGTTGCGTTGGGTTATCACAATCAAGACCATATGAGGTACAAAGCTAAAAATAGCTAGTTTTTATATGTAAAGGTTTTGATCTTATAGAGAATGGATAATGAACAGAGTTCTTTTCAAGATTTGAAAAAAAAAATCCCTTTGTTTGAAATTTGTTTTTACTTAAGGACTGTTACAGATTGAATTATATCCCTGCAACGTTCAGATGTTCAGGCCTTAATTTCCAGAGTGATAGTATTTAAAGAGAAGCCTTTGGAAGATGCATAGGCAAGTGAGGTCACAAAGGTGCAGTGCCCATGACATGATTAATATCCTTGGAGAAAAGTCACTGGAGAGCTTGCCCTGTGTGTTTTTTTTGTTTTTCCTTTCATGTTAGGACATAGCATGAAAGCATTTCCTGATAAGCCAGGAAGAAAGCCCCCACCAGAAACTAACCAGGTCAGCAGCTTGATCCTGGACTTTCAGACTTCAGAACGGTGAGAAAATAAGTTTTCTTTGTTGAAGTCGCTGGTCTATAATTGTCTGTTTTGGGAGCGTTAGTGGACAACAGTAAGAACCTTAGTAAGTTTCCAGCCCTTCAGAAATAAATACTCTGTACATCTGATATCACTCCAGCCTGCTTTTATATTTCTGGGCTTGTAAATGCCACTTGGTGTGGCAGCACATTTAGCAGAGAGATGCTATCCCACACCTGCCCAAACAGGTCAGGTTTCTAACCCAGTCAATACTTTAGAGACAGCAACAAGTTTAATAGATGGATGTGTGCATCACCTTCTTACCCAGAGCCAAAGCAGATCACTGTGGCATCACTCTGCTTTGTGTTACATATCACAAATGTTCTATCTCCTAGATATGTACCTCGGTGACATCTGTTGGCCTATATATAAGAGGGCAAGAAAGCAGGGCAAGTATATTTTTCAAATTAAAAAAAATCAGAAAGGGGTGACACTGATCAAGATTCACTGTATTCACATACTTTGTTCAATGATAACTCTTTTGTACAACTACTTAAAGATAAAAATAAATTTTTTTAAAAAAAGAAAAATCAGAATTCAGAATCTAGTAAACACACACAAGAGATTTGCTCTCAGGATGACCCTGGACCATTTTATTTTTTGATATATGCAATTTCACCAATCCAAGACAGGGAGGCCCAGCTAAGGGAAAGCTATAGGAAGGGCATTTTACTCTTCAATAAAATATACTGATCAGTTGAGATCAGCTTCTCCCTTTCTGTGAAAGAGAAAAGGATTTGTTAGTCACCACCAGCCAGGACTCTGTCGTCTGAGTTGTGGGCTCCAGGATGCATTTTTTCTTACCTTGAAGCAATTGTTGGGATTTTTTCCAGATCCCTCTGCCACTGCATAGCTCTGTGCTTGCTCATTATCATAATTCAGGATGGGACCAGATGGCAGGTTGACTATTGCATAAGGAATTGTTCTGTACATGAATAAGTGCCTACTTAGTGTGTAAGTGGGTTATTAGTGATCTGAAGTGACAAAATTCAAAACAACACCCAACAGCCATTTAGCACAGCTGTGTCTGTCTAGACGTCCTCTGCTAAGAAAACCAGAGTAAAAATGCGTTTCAACAGTTAGCCCTCAGCAAATGCCAACAGCTCTTCTCCTGACTTCTTTCAGAAAGAGAGAGAGAGAAAGAGAGAGAAAGAAAGAAAGAGAGAGAGAAAGAGAGAGAGAAAGAAAGAGAAAAAGAAAGCAGCAATTGCAAATTTACAGTTTAAAATGTATAATACTTTTCCCTTTACTCATCTGAGATTGGAACAAGTAGTAGCCCAGGCTGTGTAACCAACTAAAAATGGAGATTTGAGCTTGGGTTTCCCGATTCCAGGGTCTGTGCAGACTCTGGAAGACTGGAAGAGACATTGACAATGTCTATATCAAGTGCTTTGTCATCAGACACATGGGAGTGGCAATATCCTGCATAGATCACCTCCTAATAATGTAACCTCGTGCCAGTACCTCACCAGGTCAGGATACCTGTGTCTATCACAGAGTGATGCTCAGCAAACTAACTCACACTGTTCCCTTCCCACACATGACACTCAGTTTCTGCATCTCTTTTGGTGTTTGGTTGGACTGATAGCACTGTTCCCAGGTCTGTTCGGAAGCAGGCAGCTGATTATCTACCAGCCCTGTAGAAGACTGCCCACCTGAGCTGTCATTAACTATTCCCCAGCTGTGCTGGTCTCAGTGTCCAAACTTCCTACCATATCTGCAATGCAACCCTCCCAACTTAACCTGCTTTCTCTCTTAAAAGCACCATCTCAATATGTGTGGTTGTCTTTCTCTTAAATTCCTTTTTTCTCCCACTCACAAAGCACTCCCCACACTTTAGGCTGTGCTAACCTAAGTGACATCATTGAGAAGGAGCACATATTCAATAAAAGGCTTTTTCCAGGTAGCTGGAGCTATGTAGAAAATCAAATTATTCATTTTGAATGAGACACTTTAAAAGATGTAGGACTTGTATTTCCTTGTCTAGTGGCTCAGGGGTATCTCTGTGAAGAATAGGTTTTGCTGCCTATGTCTTGGGTGATGGGAGGTGGGCAGGGGTCCTGAGAAGTCCAGGCTTGCCTGGTGGTCCTTTCCCAAGTCCTGCCCAGGATGTGGAGGGTAGGCAGTAGTAGGTTTCCTCCCTCCATCCCTTACTGGGATACCAGAAGGTGGCTTCTCACACCTTGCACAGAATAGCTCACCTCTGCTCTTCCAGTCCCTAGATCTGTAACTCAGCAAGAAGTAAATACTTTTTGGTAACCCACAAGAACCAGGCATGTTAAGGAGAAAATTCAAGTTCATGTATCATTTCAATTTAAAAGTCCAGTAGACAGCTCCACCTCTCTTCTGGGAAGCCAAGCATAGATGCTTTTTTCTACTAACAAAGAAATTATTCACTTAAACAAAAGAATTTAATGGAGTTTTGTCTATATACACCAAAGTAGAGAGACTTGTATACTGAAGTTCAGTTTCGCTCATCTTCTGTGTTTTGCCAGTCTTACTTCATCTATCTGATTCCTCCACCCCTTTTCTGGTTTTGTTTTCACTGGAATGTCTTATAGCAAATCTCAGATTTCCTATAATTTCACTCATAAATATTTCAGTATGAGTCTCTAACAAGATAAAGACACTTTAAGATACAATGATAATGCCCTGATTATACCTAACAAAACTCATAATAGTACAGAGGTCGACTTTCCAGCTATGTCTCAGCTAGCCATGAATAAGTGGTCTTTGTGGTATTATTATCTAAAATTTCATGAGGTCTTTTCAGGGCAATCAGCACAAACTTTTTACTTTGACACAAATTCAAACCCACAAAGGGTTTATATGAATAGTGCAAAGAGGTCCCATATATTCCTCACCCATGTGACCCACATGTGAACATTTTAACCATATTGGCTCTGTTCTCTCCATACCTGCATCTATATTTTATCCATGAATTGTTAGCATATTGCAGATACGACACTTCTTTGTTCCTAAAGATTCTCTTATTTAACTCAGGAAATCAAAATTGACACAGTGCAATTATCTTAACCTACAGACTTGGGAGGTTTTTTTGTTTTTTGTTTTTTTTTCCAATTGGCCTATTAGGTCTTTATAACAAAAAGAAAATCCTGGCTCATGTCAGTTGTCAGGTTTCTGCAGTCTCTTTTTGTCTGGAAGAGATCCTGAGTCTCCCTGATATCTGTGGAAAGTTATGTTCAGCTACTTGGTAGAGTCTGCCTTAGTTTAGGGTCATTTGCTAGTTCTTCTTGATATACTTTCTTGGCAGGCAGGCCACAACAGTGATTTTTTTTTTTTTTGCTCTTCCCAGTTTATTCTATCAGGAGCTGTAAGATGTCAAAGTGCTCCATTATTGATTGAGGAGCACTTTGGTCATTTGGTGAAGTAGAATCTGCCAGATTTCCCCAATCTCTGGGTGTGATTAGTATCTATGAAGACACACTATTAGATAGTGTAAATAGTGGTTGCTTTTCAAACTTTCTCTTCTATGAGTTTAGTATTTATTGGTGATTCTTGTCTGAATAGATACTTATACAATGCTGATTTTCTGAGCATGGTATTTCTTTTATATTTGTTACTTGGATTCCTATAAGAAAATATTTTCAAGCCAGGTGCCCATGGCTCATACCTGTAATCCTAGCTGCTCAGAAGGTGGACATCTGAAGATTGCCATTCAAAACCAGCTAAGGCAGGAAAGTCCATGAGATCCTTATCTCTAATTAACTATGAAAAGGCAGAAGTGGAGTTATGGCTCAAATGGTACAAAAATGTCACGTGCCTTGAGCAATAAAGCTCAGGGACAGTGTCTAGGTCCTGAGTTTAAGCCTCAGGAATAGCACCAAAAAAAAAGAAAAAAAAAAGAAAAGAAAAGTATTTTTTAAAATTTGTATCAATATAGAATCTTGATTTTTATATTTTGAAATAAGTTAGGATCCTTTCTTTTCTTTCTTTTTTTTTTTTGGGTCCGGTCGTGGGGCCTGAACTCTGGGCCTGGACGCTGTCCCTCAGCTCTTCAGCTCAAGGCTAGCTCTCTACCACTTGAGCCACAGTGCCACTGCATGCTTTTCCTGCTTATGTGGTGCTGAGGAATCGAACCCAGGGCCTCATGCATGCAAGGCAAGCACTCTACCACTGAGCCACCTTCCCAGCCCAGGATCCTTTATTTTCATTGTTCATTTTGATGCTTGAATTTTCCATTCCCTCTCCACACTGGCTACAGCATCTTTTTGATCTGTACATATTCATTCTTTGATCACTTCTTTGCTTTCTGGCATGACAAAGTTGTATAGGTTCATATCCATGCTTCTCCCTGCCCCATTTCAGCAAAGCTCTGGTTCTTTTTAGATGTGGGTGACATGTAATAACCAAGATCAGGTTACTAGGTCAGCTCCTTGCTACACGTCACACCTGATTCTATCTATCTATCTATCCATCTATCTATCTATCTATCTACCTACCACCTCAGCTGGGCCTGTGGTTAGGTTTTTCTAATCCACTGAGACAAAATGCATTCTTTTTTTTCTTCTTTCAATATTTGTTACCTCATTCTCAGCAAGAAACCTAGCTCCTACCAACTACAATATACTCATCTGTATGCTTGAATGTACTTCAAGTATGAAAAGGAAGCTTACCTTTATAATTATCATTAAATTGTGTCCAACATTCTTTTTATCTTTAGTCAGAGGATCATGAAGTTGAAAAACTATGTTCAAATGGTTTAGGTTGTTTTTTTTCCCCCGGGGTAACTATTCAAAACTCTTTTGTTGAAATATTGTTCTGTTACTTTGTTCCATCTTAAGGTTTTAATAGATTCTTATTGATCTTATTTGTTTAAAATATTAACATGACTAACTAGAACTGTGCAAAGAGTTTTGCTCAGAATGATACTAGTCCCCTGATTTTCACAGTCTTTCTAATCTTTCACCCCATTCTGCTAATGCCCTGTAAATAGTCAATTGAATGCCCCTGGTTTATCCTGATGACATTTAATTTTCTACAATAAAGCAGATAGATACATCCTTATTTCTCCTTTTTTCTTAGACAAAAGATAGAATACTACACGTATTATAGTTGGCCTTTTTTGAGTATCAAATGACAGTTCAAAGCAACAAAGCTTTGTGTTTTGTTTGCTCATATGTTTTCTTACCGTTTTCTATACATCCCTGAACCTTGTGACTTAGACAACTCTTGGAATTCTAAATCCACAGGGGTGAATCTGAATTTATAAAAAGAGGGTCGGCATTAATTTTAAAAAGAGGTCTTTGTCCTCTGCTAGACAAGCACTCTGAACCAAGAATCCTAGCACAGATGGAAAACACTACATGTAAGCCCTAGATTGTTGTTTAAGGTACAGTTAGTCTCTTAGCCAGATGTCTTCTGTTAACTGAGCTAGGTGCCCAGAAACCAAACAAACAGGTTTGGAATGGGCAATTGGAATGGATTTTTGTAAGTCTTCAGATTAAATAAAAAAGTCCAACAGGCAATCTTTCCACACCTGGTTGCCAGTATTGCTAAAATCTAACTTTGTTTGGCTTATCGTCAGCCTTAGTCCTCCTGGGAGACGCCCCTGGGAGAGGGAAGCCTTTGGGGACCTGTGCTTTTTCTGGCAGGTAACAGGAAGCACCTGCACAGAGCTCCAGCCTGCAGGCTGCACAGCACAGCTGGTTTTCCTTAGAGTGAATTAGCTAGATTTAGAGAGAAAGGAGGGGCGGAAGGGGAGAGGAAGGAGTGATTCCACACCTGTCCATTTATTTTCCAGGAGTCCTCTGAGGCATTCAGAAACATTGGAAAGGACCTGAGTCGAACATGCTTCAGTTCACTTACGATTGAGCAGGTGGTTCCTGGTTACGGGTACAGACAAGCCTGCCTGCATCCAGCTAGGAGAGGCTCTCATGCAAGGAACCCAAAGGAGGCAAATGATTCAAGTCATGGCCACATGCCATTCCAAGCTTGTCTAGATTCAGAAGACTTGGCTGAAGTGCTTTTTTTTTTTTTTAAAGAAATATGTATAACTTATCTCTGACAATACCAGAGCAACTCCATGGTTTTCTGCTCAGATTGTACAGCAATTGTCTGCCCACAGGTTTGGCTTTGGGGAGTTGTTCAGACTATCTTAGGAAGCAAGTAGAGGCTAGGAGTGGTCAGACCTTCTCACATCCCTGATTCTGTATGATTCAGTCTATACTTGGGATGCCCCTCAGTGTACATTCCAGATCCAGCTGGAGTCTCCTAAAATCCTTCAAGGATAAATGAAAGGAATTGTAAATCCCAGGTCTCCCATAATAAAGCCACGTATATGGGACTTTCTACCTAGCTCTCAGGACTTACAAAAGTCCCAATGTGGTTCTCATAGGAGCTCCAAGGAGGCAATAGTTTATGGACATCTTGCCTCCTGTGTCAAGGGTGACAGGCTAGAAACAGCTGTCACCTTGGGAAGTTTCTTTGTCTAACTACTGCTCCAGAGGCTTCAGGATATGATATGAAGAGCACTAAATTTAGGATTCATTTTTGTTCAAGCAAATCTGTCTTCTGATATTCTGTTGATTGGGGTCAATTCACTAAAGATAACATTGATTAGTGAATTTTGGAGGGATTGTAAAATATTTTCAAAACATATCCCTGTCCTCACAGCACACATAGAGAATGAGGAAGTGAAGGTACTGGCTCCCATCTAAGGCTGCAATTGTATTTCCGGGAATTTCTTAAGCACATACTTGGTACCTAGCTCTGAAAGCATGTAAGGAAAGTTATTGCCTACCCAAATTGATCTTTATTTAGGAAGAAAAACAGTGCAAAACTTAAGAGGAAATTTGATGTGACCTGGGATATTCAGAGAAATCTTTATGGAAAATGAAGTTAAAAGGGAGAAAAAGGAATGCTGAGGCTAAGAAAGAAAGAATCACTTCAGGCATTTGCTCTAATATATGTGTGTGTGTGTGTGTGTGTGTTGCTGGTCTTGGGGCTTGAATTCATGGCCTGGGCACTGTCCCTGAGCTAATGTTTGCTCAAGGCTAACACCACACCACTTTGAGCCACAGCTCCACTTCCAATTTTCTGGTGGTGGCTAATTGGAGATAAGAATCTCATGGATTTTCCTGCCTGGACTGGCTTCAAACCACAATCCTCAGATCTCAGCATCCTAAGTAGCTAGGATTACAGGTGTGAGCCACCATTGCCTGGCTCTGATTTTTTTTTTGGTAAATCAGGTGGAATTTTTTTTTACATTGTGATATTAGTGATTTCTCAGAGGGAGGGGATCTTTGATTCCTCATTAAGTTGTTGGATTTAAAGATTTGAGGTGGCAGGAGTGATTACAGGGAGCTGCACTTTACTCAGCCCAGAGTGACCCTTTATATGGAGGCAGGATCAGTGGTGAAGGGATACAATAGCTCCACAGCCCTTGCTAGTGTATTGGGAAATGTTTCCCATGGATGACATGGGAAGGCTGAGGAGGGTGGGATTGGGAAGGACTTATGGTTAATGAGCAGGTACTGGTACCAGGGCTGCTTTGGCATCTCATAGGACTGTGACATTCTTGGCTTTTCATGGATGGAAAGTGAAGCTTTTAGACAGCAATGTCAGGAAGAATGGCACAAGCAGGGTTTTAACACTGGAAATACATGAAGACCATCAAAGGAGGAACTACTACCTCACAGGGGATCTTACTGGAGGATGTGCTCTGGATTCCACAGGTGTGTCCATGGAAGCCATTCTGAAGCTCTTTGGAGAATACTTCTTTAAATTCTGTAAGATGTCTGGCTATGACAGGATGCTGCGGACATTAGGAGGAAACCTCACAGAATTTATTGAAAACCTAGATGCCCTCCATAGTTATCTGGCACTCTCATATCAGGTGAGACCATGTGAGTCTGGTCTTGGTGGTCCTAAGAGGTAGCATTGCTTGGGGACACTGTGTACCATCTTTCATCTCCCCTCAATGGTGGAGTAGGAGCAGAGGGATTTCTTCCCATCTGCTTTGTCTCTGGTGTCAGTTGGCCCAAGGGAGCTCTTAAAAAAGGAAAGGAAACTAAATACCAGTTGGCTACCTTTATGAATTAAATGGCAAAGTAAAGCAAAATAAAACAACAAAGAGAAATCCAACTTTGTGGTGGGGGAGGGCCTCTTCCACAGGGATGGTGTGGATTTGGAACTAAACCTAGGAGGTTGATCGCAATTGGAACAAAAGCTGGAAAATAGTCAGGTTTCAGTGGCTTTGCAAAATCTCTCCTGGCCTGGATCGAGCTGATAAATAGCTTGTGCGGCCAGATTCGTGTTATTCAAGTATCAGAAGGAAAGAGTTGACAGAGCCAAGAGCTAGCATCGGAAACCATCCAATTCTGATTAACCATGGGGTGACTGAGGTGTTAAGAAATGAATTTCCCTACTGGGACTTGTCCTTCTGGAGTTCATGCCTTCCTTTTCTTCTTTGTAGAGGCAGTGGAAATTCAAAAGCTTAGAAACTGCCTTTTCTTTTTCAAGACAAGAAAATGCTTGATTCAAAAAAAACAAAATGGCATTTATGCACATCATAATATTAGTTTATTTTATGTAAAACAGTTTGTGTTTATTTTTAAGGCCCTTATATCTACCAAGATCTCCCTTTGCTATTTCTGTTTTTAGTGTTCATAAGCACTCTCAGTTTGTCTGGGTAAAATGGGATTAGGTATGTGAGAACCACTCATCAATTTGCACTCTCATATATTTAAAAAGCAAAATGAATTCTTTTCTCCAGTTTTCAGATAAGGGATCTGAGGCCTAGAAACCTTAATTGCTTCAAGGTGAAGGAGTTCTTGGGCCAGTTCTGTTGTTATCATGTGAACTTTTTAAGGACAAAGTGTGTGAATAGAGCTCTGGCTATGGAGTCAGATGGGCACATACTTCTTTCTTACCAGATCTTCAATTTGCCAGCTATGTAATTCTGGACAAGTTATTGTTCTATTATTTATTTAATAGTTATTAAGATTTTGCCAGACATATTGGTTTATTCCTGTAAAATCTCAACTACATAAGGAGTGATGTTAGGAGGTTTGTGGTTCAAGGCCAGCACCAGGTTAAAAGCAGATGGTACTTGAAAAAAACTGGTACCACAGCAACAAAAACATAGGGCTAGGGGACCTGGTTAAAGTGGTAGAGCTCTTGCCTAACAATCACCGAGTCCTGAGTTGAGACCCCAGTATTGAAAAGAATAAAATATTGAAAGAGAAGGAAAAAGAGAAAAAATATTAAATGCTACTATGTAGTCACTACTTTTTAAGGTAATGGGCACAGAGACAAAGGAAAGTAGGAATAAAAGAATTTACCTCATATGACTGTGGATAAAAAAAAAAGGGATAAAAAGTGGAGATGTGGCTCAAGTGGCAGAGGACTAGCCTTGAGCTGAAGAGCTGAGGGACAGCGCCCAGGCCCAGAGTTCAGGCCCCACAACCGACAAAAAAAAAAGTTTTTTAAAAAAAGAGATAACAGATAAAGTTCATAGCATTGTAATAGACTCAGAAAAGACATTTCTCCTTTCCTTCCTCTCTGTTTAGTACAGTTTAAAACGTATAAGAATTTACATGACAAATTTTGTGTCAAACTTTTAGCTTAAATATTAAAAAACACAAGTTAGGCCTCTTCTATGAACTTCCATAGTATTTTAATATCTCTCATTTGAAATTTGGCTAATCTAATGTGTCATTATTTTAGAGAAAGAATTACTATGCTCATGGCATTTCTTCACCTCCTGAATAAAAGTAAAAGAAATTAAGGTTCACAAGTCCTAAGGCAACTATTTTTACACCCGATCCCTCCACTGATCGTCAAGTCTCAAAACATAGTCACTTGCAAAAAAAACAAAAAACAAAAAAAAACATAGTCACTTGCCAAAATCTAATTGTTACACAAGCAAAAATAGAATAGAATCTCTCTGGGAATATGTGAGGACGTTTTGCATATTATAAACTAAATAAGATGTTTAAATGTGAAAATGTACAAAATGAAATAAAATACAGGTCACCATACCAAATAGCTATATAATGCTTTAAATTAGACAAAGTACTACAGATTGTCTTTTTAGGCAAAATTATATAAAGTAAGATAGTGATGATTTCCCTTAAAGCATGTATCCTGGCTACAATTGTGCCTTAAGCTGTTACTTTTTTAGCTAAGTTTCAGTGATTGCTAATTTTGAGGCAGATGTTATGCTGAGTCATTTATAAACATTGATGCATGCTCTTAATTCTCCTAAGAGAATTTCATCAAGATATGAACACAAATGTATAACAACATATGTGTAACTATGTATATGCTTTTGGAAATAGAGAATGTTGAAAAATAAGGAGCCCATTTTCACCCGCAGCCTTGCATGCCATGGGAGAGGACTGTAATCCACCACTCCAACCTCTTCATCCCCTCAGACCAAAAGCTGTGTGTTCATGACATTGTACTGCCTGCTGATTAAGCAGGAGGAAATGGTTGCTTCTCCCAAAGAATTCCCCAGGGAGATTTTTCAACCCTTCTCTCCCAAGGAACATCTCACCAACCCTGAGATGGGGCTTTCTTGAGTGCCAAAATTTATTCCTGGAGAAGGAAAATTTTTTGGATATGTTCTTGAAGGATTCTCTTTTCCAAAAATGGAACTTGGTACCACAGATGATATGATCCTTCTAGAACAAGAAACAGATCAATTCATTCCATTAGGAAATTCCTCTGAGCCTTTGGTCTTTCTTTGGAGATGCCCATAGTCACTTGGTCAGTGACCATGACTAGCAGAGATCCATTAAGCCTTTTTTGGCAACTTCTAGTGAAGCATTCCTTGCAGTAGTATGGGTAGATGATGCGGAATGACAGGGTACCAAGGGCTCGTTTGGAGGCAGGGGTAGGTAAGCATTGTTCTGTCACTAATCTAACTTTAACTTCATTGCATCTCAGTTTCCTCTGCTCTAAACTGGAAATAATACTTGCCATGTGGAGCTGTTTGGGGATTAGCAACAGTTGAGAGAGATCATGGGAGGTACGATGTGACTGGAACAATATGGGGGAATATAGTCCCATGCATTATAATTGAATATTATTATAGATTATTTCATGAGGACTTAAAGTCATAACTTAAACAATTTGCCTTCTCTGTGTCTTTCAATTAGGAGATGAATGCACCATCATTTCGTGTGGAGAGAGGAGCAGATGGGGAAATGCTCCTCCATTACTACTCTGACAGAAGTGGTCTGTGCCATATAGTACCAGGTATAAAATAACTCCATCGGTCCTGGAGATCTGAGGCCTCTTAGTGAGGAAGGAAGGATTCCCATGAGTTCTCCAGCAAGGCCACAGCCTGCAGTGGGGAGAGAGCTCCTCATTGGAGCTGACTCCTGTTGTCATTATTCCCAAAGTCCTTGAGCTTTGAAAAGAAGTTGCCAAAATTTGAAAAAAAGAAAAAAGGATCATGTTTATTTTAACACTTTCAAGTATGCAGGTGTTGGTAGCATGATATAATTCTATAAGTGTTTTTGCATCCCTCCTTTTTATTTTTACCATTCTAGAAAGAACATGCTTTTATGCCTGCACATAGTCTTCCAAAACACATTTGGGTTGAGTTGTGGGTTTTTGTTATTGTGTTATGCTATGGGTTTTCTTTAGTGTGCTGAAGTAAATCCAGAGCTTCATGCATAGTGAGTATGTACTCTACCACTGACCTACACCTCCAGTCCCTAAACCCACATCATGTGACTGAATTAATGATTTTTGTATCATAATTATCTTAATGATTCTCCTATAGTTGTATTTTTAACTGATACTAATCATTCACTATTATAAAAAGTACAAGGCAACAATGCTTGATAAGAAATGTTCTCGTTATCTTGCCCATGTAATTGTAACTCCTCTGTATGGTATTCTCACAATAAAAATAATAAAATAAAATAAAATGAAGTTCCTCCCCCCCAAAAAAAGTACTGTCATGAATACTAGGGCAACACCTTTGAAAATATGATCATAAATTCTCATAAAACTGAGTTTTGCCTGTATTATTTCCAGAGTGTGTTTAATGAGGCAAACACCTTTCTAAAAACAAAACAAAAGAGTTGAACCAGATATTAGGACAGTGGGGTTACATTCCATCTCTGCATATTTTTACTTCATTAATCTGTCATATGTTCCCTATCTTAAGATAGAGCTTGTACTTGAACCCTAAAACATCTGTCAGAAATTGCACACCTTGATTTTTCCCCCCTCATGCATTGTCTTCTGTCATTCCTTACAAATGGATGTCCTCCTCTGCAGGTATCATTGAGGCTGTGGCTAAGGACTTCTTCAACATTGATGTGACCTTGGATATACTTGACATGAATGAGGAGGTGGGGAGAACAGGGAAGAAAGAACATGTTGTATTTCTGGTTATGCAGAAGGCTTGCAGGCAGATAAGAAGGGCAAGGCCAAACAAGTTACAAGACCAAGAGGACATCCCGAGAGACCAACAAGTACGAGGTTTACTATGCTATAAAAAAGCACAGATCCTCCAGGGATCTGTCCATGGACCCTGTTCCACATATAAAGACGGACCCCATGGAAGTAGGCAGGGTTTGTCTACCTCAACTCATGTGACCATCTCCCTTTGCTTCTCTCCCTGCCATCTGCAGGCTCTTGAGACAGCTTTCCTCAGGATGAAGGAAAAATATTTGAGTGTGTCTGTTTATCCTGGGAAGAAATCCCCCTGGGATGTTGTGAGGGGGGTAGTCATGTTTGGAAAAGGTAAGTGGCATATTCTCCCAGCCTGGACTCTGTTCAGAAAGATTGCCTGGTTTGCAGTGGAAACAGTTTCTGTGCAGAAATAGCACAAAGCCTGTGAGATTGCAATGTCCCTGATTTCATCAGAGCTTGGATTTGCTACTTATGGTTTTTAAATTTTAAAACTTCAGACTCAACCAGGTGCTGGCGACTAATACCTATAATCCTAGCTCCTCAGGAGACTGAGATCTTAGGATCATGGTTCAAAACTAGTCTTGTCAGGAAAGCCTGTAAGACTTTTATCTCCAATTAACTTCCAGAAAAGCTGGAAGTAGAGCAGTGGCTCAAGTAGTAGAATGCTAGCTTAGAGTAAAATAAAAGCTCAGGAACCACATCCAGGTCCTGAGTTCAAGCCCCAGGACCAGTATAAAAACAACAACAACTCCAGACTCTATCTTGCCTTCCAATGGACCTTCTGTGTGTGCTGAGCAATGTAGAGATGCATTTTCCTTTATAACCACTGCAGAGAGGGGTGGAGTCCCAGTTGATGAGTGTTGAAGACACTGATGACTATTGAGAGCAGTAAATTTTCAATAGCTCTTCTTCTGGATTCACGCCTCCTTAATTAGGGTGCATTTTGGGATGGGAAATCAGTGGATAATAACCATGGGCATCAGTAATGCAAAGGACAGTAGTAGATCAAGAGCCAAGAAAGCAGATTTCTGGCTCCATCTCTTAGGGGTTAGGTAACTTTAGATAAGGTCCTCCATCTTTTCATTTGCAAAATGAAGCTCATAATCTCTCTATGGCATACCCTTATGGACACTTAAGCAGATCTAACAGCCAAGACCTAATGCTCAAGTTAGAAATAAGGGCTCTGATCTACTGGGAGAAGGGAACTGGTGTTCTTCACCATGGCCCTGGGAGTCAGATGACATGCATCTGGGAGGAGGTCTGCAGGACTCAAAGCGCTGCATTCTGAGTCCTTCAAGCTGTGGCAAATGAGTCAAACATGCAATTGACATCCTTTGTCTAAGAGATTTTCATATCAAAAAGGCTGCTGCCTCGTATCTCTACCCCCTGCCAAATAGGACTGTTGGTTAAATTTTCATGTGCCACCCAAAACTGTCAGTCTAAAAAGCTCCATGGCAAATGTCCCTGATGCTGGGCCCGGCGCACACGCTCTGCTCTGCTAGCTCATTGTCTGCCTGTCACCATTTCAATGCCGACTCTGTTTTCATGGCAAGACATACTCAATTGGCCCAGAAACTCTTTAGCGGCAGGCAGAAACTTGGCAGGGGGCAGGAGGGCTTCTCAACCTGGTAGCAAGTTTTCTGTTTGTTTTAATTTGGAAGAATTGCTGGGGCCATCTGGAGATGCTGAGAGAGCCTGTGTGAAAGAGTCGGGATTGCACTTCACTGTGAGATGCTTAAGATTCTAAGCCTGTCCCCAGCACAGCTCTGGGCGAGGGCTTCAGCAAGACCTGGCTTTCAGTACCACATTCCCTTTCTATAATACAGGGCGCCTCAGGGACTCCTTCGAGCCCATGTATCCTGAGAAGCTCTGGATTGAAGAGAGGACGTTCTGCAATGCTTTTCCTTTCCACATTGTCTTTGATGAAACAGTAAGGATCTGGAGTTTGTACCTGGGAATCATCCCGAGAAGGGCCAAGACTTTTAGATTCTTAAAGTTGGTGGGGACTTTTACTTCACTAGCTTTTCCCTTTACAGTACCACTAACTTTGTTTCATTAAATTTATGGAATCCTTCAGAAACCATATGCAGGATCTTCCTCATAGATATGGGAGGGAGGTTTGAATGAATCAATGAGAAATTTTGCCATCAGAAAAAAAAAGAAATGAATATGGCACTAAATTTCACTCTCTAAAAGCACATCAGAATGCTGCATGCTGGTGGCTTGCACCTGTAATCCTAGCTAGTCAGAGGTTGAGATCTGAGGATCATGGTTCAAAGTTAGCCTAGGCAGGAAAGTCAGTGAGATTTTTATCTCCAGGTAACCACCAGAAAACCAGAAGTGGAGCTGTGGCTCAAAGTGGGAGAGCACTAGCCTTGAGCAGAGCAGTGACAGTGCCCAGGCCCCGAGTGCAAGCCCCAACAACAACAAAAAAGAAACAAATATCAGAACATACTAGCAATGGTCGGGTGGATTTCTAAATATTACCACCTACCATTCTTACCACTGCTTTCAATATCACCACACTTCACTTCACATAAGCATGATCATTTAAGTTTCATTGTTATTCATTTACCAGGATAAACTACCCATCAGCTGAGTTGATTATGAAATCATTTTAAGGGCAAATAAACAAAATGGATTTGGTTAACAATTCAGTTAAAATGATTTAAGCCATTATAATTTTCTCTTGTATTTATTGTAATCTATAGGCATATTAAATCACCCAGTTGACTGCTAGATACAGATTCTATGAAATTTATTCATCTTAGGTTGTTTCTGCTCACAGAGAAACTCCCACTATGGTTAAAAAAAAAATCCCCATGTAAAATAATGAGAGGATCTTAAATGAGTGTATGGCAACTTTGCCCAATGCCACAAGCATCACTATCATCATTATTATTCCTGCCACTTCTAGTCATTTAAATTCTACTTTCATTTCTTTTTCTTTCTTTCTTTCTTTCTTTTTTTGTTGGTCACAGGGACTGAATTCTGGGCCTGGGTACTGTCCCTTAGCTCTTCAGCTTAAGGCTAGCACGCAACCACTTGAGCCACAGTGCCACTTCCTACTTTTCCTGCTTATGTGGTGCTGAGGAATCCAACCCAGGGCCTCATGCATGCAAGACAAGCACTCTACCACTGAGCCACCTTCCCAGCCTTAAATTCTACTTTAAAAATTTGTCTTTCTTTTTTAAGTTTTGGACATAGAATAACAGAAAATTTAATAACATATATGCCCAAAAAGAAAGTTGAATTTTTACAGTCTTCCCTTCCCCAAATCAGATAAATTTACATACAAGACAAAAGGTACAGAAATAAAAAACAGCAGCAAAAGAGAAAAAAAACAGAAAAACAAAAAACAAAAGTAAAGGACCTGCAATAAGTAAAATAAAAAACCTCTTGTTTCCCCTTCTTGGAGCTTACTTTGGTAAGTATCATTTTATATGATTGTAAGTACATAGCCATTGAGCCCTTGTGATCCTCTCCTAAAAATACCCTCTTTTGGTCTTACTGTGTGAATTGAACTTTTTAAAAAAAATTTGTGTGCCGGAGCCGGGCGCTGGTGGCTCATACCTGTAATCCTAGCTACGCAGGAGGCTGAGATCTGAGGATCATGGTTCAAAGCCAGCCCAGGCAGGAGAGACCGTGAGACTCCTATCTCCAATAAACCACCAGAAAACCGGAAGTGGCACGGTAGCTCAAGTGGTAGACCGCTCGCTTTGAGCTGAAGAGCTGAGGGACAGCACCCAGGCCCAGAGTTCAAGCCCCACGACCGACAAAAAAAAAAAAAAAATTTGTGTGCCGGTTCTGGGGCTTGAACTCAGGGCCTGGGCACTGTTCTGGGGCTTGAACTCAGGGCCTGGGCACTCTCCTTGTATTTGAGGCTAGTGTACTACTACTTTGAGACATGGAACCATTTCCAGCTTTTTAGTAGTTAATTGGAGATAATAGTCTCATGGACTTTTCTGATGGGCTGCTTTGAACTGTGATTCTCAGTTCTCAGCTTTCTGAGTAGCTAGGATTGCAGGCTTGAGCCACTGACACCCAGCACTATTAGACATTTTAATGCAAAAGACACCTACTTTTTCTTTCCGGAAGATAGCAGTGGAACCTCTTCCTATGTCCTTAATAGACTCCTTCATCCAGTCTAGGTGTCAGATCCAAAGCTATGGGATGTGCTGATTTCTTCATGAGACAGAGACAGAGACAGACAGACAGAAAGACATCCCCCCAGAGAGAGACAGAGTCAGAGACAGAGAAATGTTTTCCAAAGCTAGTAAAGTGGTATTGATCTTACTAATAGCTTTGACAGATCTTTCTTCCTAGTCAAGAGTATGCTTCTGAGAACTCTTACACTATTGTATTCCTTTTCAGATGTTAACTTCAGATTTATTTCCATATAAAAATCATGATGGGGCTGGGAAGGTGGCTCAGTGGTAGAGTGCTTGCCTTGCATGCATGAGGCCCTGGGTTCGATTCCTGAGCACCACATAAGCAAAAAGAAAAAAGCCGGAAGTGGCGCTGTGGCTCAAATGGTAGAGCGCTAGCCTTGAGCTGAAGAGCTGAGGGATAGTGCCCAGTCCTAGAGTTCAGGCCCCACGACTGGACCCAAAAAAAAAAAAGAAAGAAAAAGAAAATCATGATATTTACTCCATAACCCAACCTCCTTTCTCCTTAGTAAGTCACAAAGCCTGACCCATAATATTTCTAAGGGGAGGATCATGGGGGAGAGCTTTCTGTTCTTCAGTCTGACATATGCTCTGTGGGTAGCTGAGGATCAAACAAGCTGGTGTGAATATTCAGAAGTATGTCCCAGGACTCCAGACCCAAAAGATCCGACTAGATGAGTATTTCTCCATCGTTCATCCTCAAGTTACCTTCAACATTTTCAGCATTTGCAAGTTTATCAACAGCCAATTTGTCCTGAAGACACGGAGAGAAATGATGCCAGAAACATGGCAACATCAGCCCACACTCAAACTTCGAGGTAATACCTCCTTTCTCTTCCCTTCCTGCCCTCATGGGAGGGAGAGATTTTTGTCACCTTTAGTCATTGCCTAATCCCTTCTCTGTAAAATGATGTGTGTGGGTAGCAGTAGTGGCAAAGTACCCATGTGCTAAAAATTAATAAAGAAAGAGAAAATGCTATGAGGAAATAGAAAGTACTTGAAAGGTAGTAATGAAAAAATAATTTTAATGGAAGCATAAATGATCATGGTTATCTTAGGGGGTAATTTGGATATGCATACATATATGACATATATATATATATATATATATATATTCACACATACATATATATGAGTATTTTTGTCTAAGTACCTTTAACAAAAGTGCCATTTTATAATGACTTATTATTTAAATAAAATGCACTATAACTATTCATCTGGCAAAATTTAAATATATATATATATATATATATATATATATATATATATATATATCTACCTTGACTTTAAGCAGAAGCTCTCTTTCTGGCTCTCTCTCTTTTTCTACCTATCTAGTGTATGTGTATGTGTGCCAGTCCTAGCTTTTTGTTCACAGCTATCACTCTACCACTTGAGCCATAGCTCTTCTTCTGGCTTTTGCATATGACTAAATGTAGGTAAGAATCTCACAGATTTTTCTTCCCAGGTTGGCTTTGAATAGCAATTCTAAGATCTCAGTGTCCTGAGTAGTTAGGCTTATAGGCATGAGCTACCAGAGCCTAGTGTTACATATTTTAAAACAAAATTTTCAGATTGCAAAAAGATACCTGGTTGTCTTTTTCTGGTAATACAAATACGTATGTTTGATGAAGTAAATAAGAAAATACATGCTGGGAAGCATGGTTTCTCTGGAGATTCAGACTCACTGTTAGCACACTGTCAGATAGTAATCTTGTAATATTAAAACAGAACAATCAAGACAAATTTGGAGCAAATGTAATTTTTTTTGTAATTTTTTTGTCAGTCATGGGGCTTGAACTCTGGGCTTAGGTGCTGTCCCTGCACTCTTCAGCTTAAGTTGAGCGCTCTACTGCTTGAGCCACAGGGTCATTTCCAGTTTTCTAGTGGTTTATTGGAGATAAGAGTCTCATGGAGTTTCCTGCCTGGACTGGCTTTGAACAGTGATCCTCAGATCTCAGCCTCCTGAGTAGCTAGGATTACAGGCATGAGTCACCAGCACCCGGCACAATTTTTTTAGTATATATTTTTTATTGTAACGATACTGTACATAGGGGTTACAGTTACGAGGAAGGTAATGAGAACATTTCCTTTAGAGCATTGTTACCCCTCCTTTGATTTTTCCTTACCATCTCTTCCCTCCCCACCTCCCCAACTTCTCTCCCCTCCCCCTGAATTTGTAAAGTTCATTTTCAACACAGTGTCTTGTACATCTCATTGTTACAATGGGTCAACCTGTATCCTTATTTCAGAATTTTGTTATTTCCCTTCTCTTCCCCAAATTAGAAAAATGTGTATACAAGATGCAGGGCACCAGAATCAAATACAGTTAAAACAGGGGTTATACCATGGGGGGAAGAACGTACAAAAGAAACAAAAAAATCACATAGTACCTTAAAAACAACAGTGACAAAGATAAACCCTTGGGTCCCTATTTAAAGCTATGTACATATGACCATATAAGATGAGGCTAAGTGAAATGCAAAAATTTAAAGAACGATGTGTGTGTGTGCACATGTGTTGGTACTGGGGCTTGAACTCAGGGCCCAGGCACTGCCCCTGAGCTTTTTTTGCTCAAGGCTACCCCTTTGCCACTTGAGCCATGTCCCTACTTCTGGCTTTTTGGTGCTTATTGTAGATAAGAGTCTTGTGAAGTTTTCTGCCTGGGCTGGTTTTGAACTATAATCCTCAGATCTCAGACTCCTGAGTAGCTAGGATTACCTACTCCCCAATGTGTGTGTGTGTGTGTGTGTGTGTGTGTGTGTGTGTGTGTGTGTGTGTGTTTGTGTGTAGGTGTGTGTATTTTTTTCATAGAGAAAGCCCCAAGGAGTGAGTATTCAGGAAGGATGTTTGGGTTAATATTATCAAAAGCAGAAAGGCCAAATAAAGATAAAACTTAAGTGGGCCACTGGTAGCTCATACCTGTAATCCTAGCTACTCAGGAGGCTGAGATCTAAGGATGGCAATTCATAGCCAGCCTGGGCAGAAAAGTCCATGAGACTCTTATCTCCAGTTAACTACCCCACCCTCCCGGCAAAAAAAAAAAACCCAGAAGTAGAGTCATGGGTCAAAGTAGTAGAGCATTAGCCTTGAGCACAAAAGCTCAGGGACAGTGCCCAAGCCTTGAGTTCAAGCCCCATGACCACTACTACCAACAACAAAAGATAAAACTGAGAAACCAGTGTTGGGGTTGACAGTCTGGACACATGTGGGAGCCACCTTAAAGTGAGAATAGCAGCCAGGAGGACATCTATGAGGGAGGGGCAACAGGGGGAGATAGAAAGCATAGGTAATTCACAAGACACTTGACCGAAAGGGGAGAGCAGACTATGCAGTGACTAGAACACACACACACACACACACACACACACAGAGGACGCCTTACTCTGTGGTGGGCTCATGAGCTCCCATCTTAATGACAGACTCTCTTTTGCATTTCTCTTGGTGATGTGAAGGCCAGATGATCTGGATGGAGTCACTGCGATGCATGATATTCATGTGCTCACCAAAGCTCCGCAGCCTGCAAGAGCTGGAGGAGCACAAGATGCACCTCTCAGATATTGCCCCCCACGACACCACCAGGGACCTCATCCTCCTCAACCAGCAGCGTCTGGCAGAGATGGAGCTGTCCAACCAGTTGGAAATGAAAAAGGAGGAGCTTTGCATCCTCTCCAAGCACCTGGCCATCGAAAAGAAGAAGACAGAGACCTTGCTGTACGCTATGCTGCCGGAACATGTAGCCAATCAGCTAAAGGAGGGCAAAAAGGTCGCCGCAGGTGAGATGTCCCTTCTCTTTGGGGGGACTTCTGAGTAAGGGGCACTGTATCCTCATGGGTAGGGAAATGAACTTTGAACCAGGAAGATCTGAAGTTGAATTTTGACTCCATCACTTGTAAGTGGTAGCATCTCAGGCTAATTGCCAAACCTGCATCTCCATAGTTCCTCTTCTTTACATGAAGAATAACAATGGTAATACAGGAGTGAAATGTACATTAGATTAAAATGCTAATCAATGACACATGAATATATTAG
Organism: Dipodomys spectabilis; assembly: GCF_019054845.1. NCBI lineage: Eukaryota > Metazoa > Chordata > Mammalia > Rodentia > Heteromyidae > Dipodomys > Dipodomys spectabilis. Next base: position 44,305,108 of record NW_024870772.1, on the reverse strand, counting down.
ATTTTTAAGAATATGGGCTATGTTCTAGGACTGGCATTATGATTCAGTGACTAAGAGCCGGGTCTTTATCATTGGAATTAATATACATCTTAACTAAATCATGAGGAGCCTCTGAGGAACATTCTGGAAGTGCTATTTCTGAAGGGAGGATGTTGTGTTTATGCTGAGCTCACTTCCTAATTACTTCAGATGCATTCATCCATAGACATGCCCTATGAATAGTGTCAGAAGCTATATCAAAGGACGCAAAGGAACACACAGCTTTTTGGTTTTGGCAGAGAGAGAATCCTAGCAATGGGACTGACCAAAGGAAGGAGACTAATGTGCATTAAAGAGCAAATAGTATGCTGGGGGGAACTGCATTATATAGTTTACATATGCTGTTTTACTTATTTTTTTAACTTTTCTATAAGAGGGTGCTTCCCATTCTATACATCCATATTGACATTTGTTCTTACTTGTGAGGTGGAAACAAATCATGCTAAGTCCTCTAACTCCCCAATTCATGCTATCTCCCCCCATACTCTTTCCAAGAAATGTGGAATCACAGATCACAGAGAGATTAATAAGGAGAGGAGATGGGGTAGAATAAGGCTGTGAACACACTTTGTGAAAGTGTGTGGCAATTGAGGTAGGCTTTTAGTTTGAACTCCAGCAGGCAAAGAAAGGAAGAGCATTGGAAGGATGGCTTAGCAAGAGCAAAGATAAAACAATTTGAAAATAAATTTTCAGGCAGTGGCAGTCCTTGTTCCTAGAATGTGGGTACATTCACAAGTGGTATTTAATGATTAGAAGGGGAAGGATGCGGTTCAAGAGATACAGTGATAGATCTGGATGACTATGGTAAACGAAACTGGCTTTTATTTTGTAAGCAATGGTGATCCACTGAAGTTTGTTTCTCTTATGACGGAAGTACCTAGTTTTGTTAAGTGTAGTTTGGGCTGTTTGGTATAGGCAATACAGCAGAGCAAGGTAGATTGAGAGAAGGTTAAGGCCTGTGCTAAGGTAGTTCAGGGAGAGACAGCAGAGTCACATCCTAATGTGTGGGGAATGTCAGAGATGGGACTCAGTGAGGAGTCTGAGATTGCCAACAGAAAAACATATGATGCTTTGTCCTAAGATGGAAGAGAAAGAAGTAGAGTCCTGATGAGGAAACCAGGTCAGAGAAGAATGTTGATTTTGAGATGTCTGTGATATTCTCCATGTAGTGAAGGAGATGTGGGAGAGCTCGAGAGAAAAATTCTAGCGTGGAGTTATAGGATACAGGAGTTTCTGCTCTGTGGGTGATGGCTAATCATGGATCATATGAACGATTGTTATAAACATCTGAAAAATGTAAGATGAGATGAAAGTCAGGATTATCTAATATTGAAGGAGGATGAGAAGCCAGTGAAGGATATAAAACAAAGGCAAGAGGGTGAGAAGAATATTTGCATCCAAAAACCACAGATTTATTATTCTATATCCTTGGCTATCATTGACAACAATTTCTGTTGCAGGAGAATTTGAAACCTGCACGATCCTTTTCAGTGATGTGGTAACATTTACTAACATCTGTGCTGCCTGTGAACCTATCCAGATAGTGAACATGCTGAATTCAATGTACTCCAAGTTTGACAGACTAACCAGTGTCCATGAAGTCTACAAAGTGAGTGTGGGAAGGAGCTGGGAGTAGGTACTATGGCTGGGCAGACACTTGATTCTAAGTCTTTCTTCATCTTTATCTGCACTAGTCTTGGTGTGCATGTGAGTAGGATAAAGAGAAGAGTAGATTGAAATTATTGAAAGAATTTTAGGAATTTTAGTTTTCTTTCCCCTCAGGACTGGGGATTGAACTCAGAGCCTCATATATGCTAGGAAGCACTCTACCACCTATACCATTTATTTCCAGACAATGAACTTGTTTTTTAGGAACCTTTTCATAATATCTGGCATTAAGATGATACTTTAGTACCCTTGAGAAGTTTTCTGCTCCTGAATTCAACAAAAACTCTCATTCAGATAAGTATTATCTAACAGAATCACACTACTACCCCAGAAGGTTCATCTTCTCTGGGATATGTTTCCACTAAAAGTAGACATGGAGATGGGATATAGCTTAGGGATAGGGCACTTGCCTGGCATTTATGAGATGCCAGTGCTATCTTCAGAAGAAAAGAAAAGAAAAAGGAGCAAGGTATCTGTAATCTTAGCTACTTGGGAGGCTGAAAATAGGAGGAATGTGGTATAGGGGACAGCCTAGGCAGAAAACTTCTTTGAGAACCCCTTCCTAACTCATAGCTGAGCTCAGTAGTGTATGTCTGTCATTTGAAGCTACATCGGAGAAAAATCTATGAAATTCCATTTTCACAGAAGGAAAACTGTATAAAGTGGCATATGTCTGTGATTCCAGCTACTATGGGAAGTCCACAGTAGGAGGATCATGTCTCAGGCTTATACCCAGGAAGGACGCAAGACCTATCCTAAAAAATAACACGTGAAAGACTGGGCTGGATGTATGGCTTAGTGGTAGAGTACATGCCTAGCAAGTATGAGGTCCTGAGTTCAAACCTCAGTACTGTTAAAAAAAAAAAAAAAAGCAAGTCGTTGTTGGCTCTTCCATGGTTTTTAGAGTCATATTCCTTCTCCCCACCTTCTTCATGTTCCTCAAACCCTTGGCAGAGAGTCACAGCTCTAACATTGTTCTTGTCTCAATATATGAGGAATTAAAAGCATATTTAGTGACATATTTAGTGTGAAGGAATCTCTCTGAGTACTTTTTTCCCCTGGCAGGTGGAAACAATAGGTGATGCTTATATGGTGGTAGGAGGTGTGCCAGTTCCTATTGGAAGCCATGCTCAAAGGGTGGCGAATTTTGCCTTGGGGATGAGAATTTCTGCAAAGGAAGTGATGAATCCTGTTACTGGAGAACCCATCCAGGTAGAGGGCAAACCAACGTCTTGCTTAATACAAACATGTCTCACACAAAAGTAGAATTCTCCTCTTCTCAGGTGATAATGGGATGTATTACAGTATTTAAGATGGAGAATTTCTCCAAAGCCTTTTGATCCCTTGCATATGTGTCTAAGAAAAAGATATCTATCTATCTGTCTGTCTATCTGTCTGTCTATCTATCTATTGGTACTAAGGTCTCAACTTCTCTCAAATTTCAGAAAAGGCTGTGGATTTTCCTGTGATTCACTGTAGCCCTCCTTTGTCTATAATTCAGGATGGTAGGCACATCTCTCTATTTACCTTGTAGGGCTCCATTTATTTTGAAAGCCAGCTCATTTACTATTCCTGCTTTTTTGTTCAAGCATTTCAACAGGTGGCTCAGGTTTATAGCACAGCCAACTCAACACCCTGCTTGGGAAAATTGCATATCCAACATGTCATCTGACAGTTTAGAGCTCAGGCAGAGGTGTGAAGCTGTCTTCCGTCTACAACCCAGGCATGGCAATACCCTAAGATATTCAGGAATGGCTTTCCTTCCACCACATACTGTTAGCGCGACATCTGCTCGCTTTTCTCTCAGGAAGCCACTCTTCCATGCATGGACATTTATGCACATGATAGAAGCTGGACAGTCTGCGAGATGAGAATTAGAAATTATCTTTAACCAACAGCAGATCCTGATTCCCCCTGAGATGGCTCAGAGCCTGTTCTCTCTGCCTTTTTACATCTACAACCCTGCCCTGCCCATGCCAAAGCTCAAACTAAACTTAATAGCCAACTGAAAATAAAACCAACTTTAAGATGGAAAATGATTTCTCCAAGTTATAACCTTTTACAGGAGATTCTGAAAGATATTTGTAGGCTGAGAATAGTGTGGGGTCCTGGCTAGAATGTCCACTGTAGTCCTCTAAGTAAAACTGGCTTTAGGCCATCACAAGAACAAAACAACCACAGTCCCTTGACTTACTGGAAACTCGTAGTGCACATCTGTTGAATAAAACCTTCCACGTAATAAGTAAAAATCAGAATGGGAAGGTGATGAGGAAGTAGGGATAAGATGATCAGATAAAAGACAAGCCTTTCTATCGAAGGACTGTAATGTAAGCCACTGAAGAAAAAATAATTGAAATATATGCTGTCAATAGGAAGAGGAATGGAAGAGAGTATTAGATGAAAATAATGCTGTACCAAGAAGAATGAAATTCAAACTGAATTTCGGGATGTATTAAAAACAAAACCCAAACAAACAATCAGGAAAGGATGTTAGCAATTCTGAGCTAAGACTAGAGATATAGGCACATCATTATCCAGCCATCAGGAACAATATATTGTATGATTTATTCAAGGATGTAGGGGGAAGGGGGAAGGCATCTTACCTCTTTAGAAAATTGTGCCACCATTTCTCGACTAGCATATATTGAGACGTTTTCTTCTTTTGTTCCTGCATTCTTTAATACACATTTGAGGAAGACATAGCATGCATGAGAGAAGTAGTATTATGAGTTGCTTTAAAGGATTCAGAGATATATTAACAGGCCCTTTTCCTAGAATTTACAATCTTATTTCAAGGAGAATGAAATCTAATACAAAAAGACAAAAAGGTCTAGTTAGAATGTAAAAAAAAAAAAAAAGTTCCTATCCTAGCAGATTTTTTCAGTCCCAACAGTGAGCAAAAACCCCAAACTGGAATAAATTACAGAAAGTGACTCTTATTTTCAAGGAGGAGATATCAGGATTGTACTCATCCAAGATAGAGCAGCAGGAAAAGTATGACTGCAGAGGCGAACTTTAGAAGAGGGGAAGTAGGAGAAAAATGAGGGAAGGGTAACAACACTCAGCACGAAATGTACGCACTACCTCACGGATGGAACTGCGGAACTGTAACCACTCTGTGCATCACCTTAACAATAAAATTAAATTTAGAAATAGAAGAGAGCAAGCTAAAGTTTAGTGAGCTTTTCATGATCATAGGAGGCTAAAATCATAACTTGGTGCCCCCTGATCTTAGTTCTTGAAGTTAAAATCCCCCATAGTCCAGCCACATAGTTGGCGTCTATCTACCAGTTCTCTCCCGCAGGCCTTCACCAAACACATGAGATTCTTTTAGCCAAAGGCGAGGGCCAGGGGAGGACAGTTGAGAACTCCTTGAGATGTGTAGAATCCCCCTCAAATGCAAGGCAGTGGCCCACTAAGAGAACTAAGAAAAACTCCTGTCAGGTACCCTTAGTTTTTGCCAAGTACATATGACAGTCCTACAAAGTATGGGGCAAGGACCATTCTAACCATAAAAGCTAGAATTCTTGATGGAAGTCCACAGGAAAGAGGTTCCTGACTCTGGTATAAACAATACTTTCTCAGTGCAAAAAGGCAGTGAAGAGTTTAAAAGGCAGTAAACAGAAAAGAAAACATATCTAGTGTGATAGGAAAACTTGCATCCCTCAAAATTTATATGTTGAGGTCTTAGGCTTCAGGACCTGTGATTGCATTTGGAGACAGAGACTCAATCCAAGTAAGTAAGGTAAAATGAGACCTTGAGGGAGAGGCTAATTCACCTTGACTGATGTCCTTATAAGAAGAGGAAATAGGACAGAGATGTTAGGGTGGCCCTCTACACAGGGGAAAGGCCATGTGAGGACATGGTGACAGTCATGGAGAAGAGCCTCAGGAGAAACTAAATCTGCCCACACTTGGATTCAGTATTCTAGCCTCTAGAAACATGAGAAAATAGAGGGCTATTGTTCTAACTGCCCACTCTGCGATTTTGTATGAATGTCTAAGCAAATAAGTGTATTTAACAATATTCAAAATTTCTTATTATTAAAGAAAATGAATATACAGACTAAGGAAAATACTATGTTTACTTACACATTGCACATGTCCAAATAGATATACAGTGCATATTCATTAGAAATAAACAATGTACAACCCAATTTCTTAACTGAGGAAAAAAACCTGGCCAAACTTTTCACAAAAAGAGATATATAGCAATATACAATATGTGTGTTGAAAATATGCATCATTAGCTACCAGGAACGTGTAAATTAAAATCACGATGAAATAGCATTTCCTATGCACTGGAAGGACAAAATGGTGGAAACATTTGGACATCTGGAAGGCTCTTCTTCCTGGTGGCAGTAGACAATGGAGAACTGAGAATAAACTCTGGAGAATTGTTCAACAGTTTTGTTTCGATGGGAAAATTAAATAAATATGTACTTGTGACCGAGAAGTGGAACTTCCACTTGTAGGTAGCTACATAAGAGTGAAAGTGTATGTCCACTAAAATGTTCGTACAGAAATGTTTTTATTTTAATTTTTATTGTAAAGGCGAAATACAGAGGAGTTGCCATTTTGTATGTCAGGTATTCAGCGAATTTCTTTTTGAACAGGGCCACCTCTTCCCTCATTTTCTCCAAGTTCAGAAATGTTTATAGTAGCCTTTAATGATATAACATTCCAAATAAATGCTCATGAAGAAGAAAATGGATACATGAATCACAGTGGAGCTTTGCTATTCACCAATAAAAATAATGAACTGCTGATACACACAACAATAGGACTGAATCTCAAAAACACTATATTAAGTCAATGAAGCTAGCTAGGAAACACTATGATTTCATTTGTGGGGTGTTCCGGAACATGCAAATTAATCTTTGGTAAAAGTAATAAGAAATTGGTTCTTTCTGTTAGGGTGATGGCATTTACAGTGATGTATCTATTTTTCCGTATTTAGGGAGCTAAACACTTTAATATCTGTGGGTTTCACTTTATATAAATGATGCCATGAAAGCAAAAGGATGGTTTCTTTTCAGTGCAGTTTTCTCTGTACAGATCAGAGTGGGGATCCACACTGGACCAGTCTTAGCAGGTGTTGTGGGAGACAAGATGCCACGGTACTGCTTGTTTGGTGACACTGTGAACACAGCCTCTAGGATGGAAAGTCATGGGCTTCCCAACAAAGTGCACCTCAGCCCTACAGCCTACAGGTATCCAATGCATGGACTCATGCCTTCCTTTGTCCCTTTCTTCTTCCAGAATTTACCAAATGCCTAGCATTCATAGAAGGGGGAATAGTGGAGGGAATGCATGCTTTATTTCCTGTACATCACTTAGATGCATTGTGCCAGATAATAAATAGGATTCAACTTCTACCATAATGTAATTTTCACTCTCAAGAAACATAGTTTAGTGAAAGAACAACAAGTTATAACTCACGGGCTATATACAATTGGATGCTTGTTTTTATTGGTACATAATCATGCTCTTTATGTATTTTCTATAGCTTGTGACTTGATACTATAGCAGAGTTGAGTAGTTGTGACAGATTATATGGCCTATAAGGCCTGAAATATATACTATCTTGGCTTTTACTGAAAAAGTTTGCTTACTCTTACTTTAGAGGAGTAAGAAAGAAAACTGGTAATTTTTTTTTTCCTGCAGTGCTGGGGTTTTGAACTCAGGGTTTATACCTGCCACTCTACCACTTAAGCCATGCTCTTCTTGCTTTAGTTTTATTTTTCAGATAGGGTCTTGTGATTTTTTTCAGCCTGGCCTTTTACAGTGATCCTCCTACCTCTGACTCATATGTAGTTGGCATTACACGTATGCGCTATCATGCCTTCCTTATTCTTTGAAACAGTCTTACCAACTTTTGGCCCTGGCTGGCTTCAAACACCTATTTATTCCCCAAGTGGCTGAGATTACAAGCGTGAGCCACTGTGCCCACTCTCCTAGCAAATTATTTTTGAAGTGAGCTAAACACAAGTATATATATATGAAGCAAGCTTACAGTTTCTTAAGCACTTGCAGTAGGCTATATTTATTCTATAAAATTTTTGCCCTCATGCTAATTCATTTGCCGGTGAATAACTTCACAAAGATCTATTACTATTATTCTAACTTACATATGTGAAAAAAAATAAGGTGAAAAGGTTAATAACTTGCCTTCGGTCAAAGTAGGCCAGGAAAAAGAACATAGATGAAAGATGAGCATCAGACTCTCTCTAACTATTCTACTTCGTTGCCTGAAGAAATTAGAGCATGGCATGGAATGTGGGGACAGAGGTCTGACCCTGGAAAGGAAGGATTTGTGGAGATGCCTGAGCTTAATATTGAATAAGGAGTTTCAAAGAAGAATTTAGACAAAACTGGAGCACTGGGGGTAGGGTGGGGTAAAAAACAACAACAACAAACAAGCAGTAGAGGGGAAATAAGGAGGCTGCATGTGTGAGGGATAGATTGGAGGGAGGAGCATTGTGGTAAATGCAACAGGGATTGGGTGGGTTCCCTCTGCTCAGATCTTTGGCCCCCTGCTCAGAATATCTGACCTTCTGATCTCTCTCCTTCCTCCACTGCTTTCCCTGTCATCCCTGTGGGCTCTGGCTGATGTCTCGGGTCCTCCCTCCTCTTCTGGGCTTCTTGTATCACCCTCTCTGTGATCTTTTGTATCTGGTATATTTTTTTTTTCTCTGTGCAGAGCCTTGGAAAATCAAGGATTTGAAATCATGGAGAGGGGTGAAATTGAGGTGAAAGGAAAAGGGAAAATGACCACATACTTTCTGATTCGGAACTTGAATGCTACAGAGGATGAGATTATGGGAAGGCACAAAACTCCACTTGATGACAAAGGTAAGCAGAGAAGAAGAAGACTCCTCATTAACATGGACTGTTTCCCCATGAATCACTTCACATGTGTCCAGCTGGTGTTTTGGTTTGCAAGTTTGACTTAGATTGCATCACCATGTTGCTACCTTCCAGGTGGCACAAGCTCCAGAGGATGTTTGCTGATTGCTGGATCTCATTCTGAATGCTTTTCTCTTGTGTGCTGGGGAGTGTGCTATTCCTTGAGCCGGGCTGCTGGGTGCAGCCTCAGCATCTTCTTCCATGCACTCTTCTTCAGAACATTCACTGCTTACCTCATTCATCACATCTGCCACCCACACATGGTGGCATGCCTGTCTGACTTGGCTCCTAGGTGTAGGACCCAGGCAATCCCCTGCCCCTCCCAGTCCCTCTGGAGACCAATGCTCAGAGGCGTGGCAGCATCTGGTTCACCATGCAGATATCTCTTTGGGGACCAGATGAGACCTGGTGCTCTTTAAAGGATCTTCATTGAATTTCTGCAAGGTCCAGCCACCTAGTGCCATAGCAGTAGGAAGCACTGGGCAAGACCCAAGCCCATAGGCTGCACCCAGAACCCCAGTTGCACTGCAGTAAAGCACTTTTCTTTCACTCCAGTATAGATTTGAGTGTAAGATATGTCAGCAGAGACTCCTCCATGCAATTAACTGATTAAACAGGAGTATTGAGCCAGGGGAGTTGAGGCGGGGTGGGGAGGGGGAGGGAGAATCAGTGGTGTGTGGACTCAGATACTTAAGTGGGTACCTTTCAGTATTGACTGAAAAATTGGCCTTCCAGCTGTCCCTGTTGGCAGGCTCTTCTGGCACTTCATCAGGCCCTTGTTAATAATGTGTTTTGCAAATTTCAACTTGCTTCAACTATTTAACCAGCTCTCCAGACCATTATAATTGTTTACCAGGCTGACCTACACTCAGAGCTTAGGCTAGTAGCCTACTCCCCTGTGCCCCTACACCCCTCTTGGGAGGCAATCCATTCAGAAGTGTCCACTTGCTGGGTTTGTGGCAGGTTAAGCCATTTTGGGAGACTTCTTATACCAACTCCTAATTGTTCCTCCAGAGAACCTCAGTGGTAAGGGATTCTCCTGACCTAATTTAGGGTTTAGTGGTTTGCCTGATGGAAGTTTCTGTGAGTGTCCAAACTGGACTTTTTCAGACAAAAAGAGCTTTCCTACCAGTTACAATCCTCCTTCTACAAAACCAATGCAGTGATCATTGGATGGGTTTATAGTCACTTAATTGCCAGTGTCCTTGCCCCTATCTTTACAAAGTCCCACCAATACAAGCATCCTTCCAGACATGTCCAACTAGCTTGGGTCCAGTTGTTTGGAGGCAGCTGCTCAAGAAGATCCCTATTCTCAGTTCAGAAGCCTCTCAGTAGCCTTTCTGAGGCCTTCCCAAGTATGGCCATCACACTTCCTGATCTTTTCTACCCGAGGTTCGTGAAAGCTATAGCCATAATTTTTCTTCTCTTTCCTTTTCCTTTCTTTTCTTTTTCCAGTCTTGGGCTTGATCTCAATGCCTAGGAGCTGTCCCTGAGCTTTTGTGCTCAAGGCTAGCACTCTACCACTTGAGCCACAGCTCCACTTCTGGTGTGTGTGTGTGTGTGTGTGTGTGTGTGTGTGTGTGTGTGTGTGTGTGTGTGTGTGTGTGTGTGTGTGTGTGTGTGTGCTTAATTGGAGATAAGAGCTTCATGGACTTTTCTGCCTGGGCTGGCTTCAAACCACAATCCTCAGCCTCCTGAGTAGCTAGGATTACAGGTGTGAGACACCAGCGCCTGGGTATAGCAGTAATTTTAACCTTGGTTTTCATAGAAGTTAGGCTTTTAATCCAGGTAGGTTCTAGAGAAGGAAGAGCTTGAATTGTATAAATGGGCTTTTCCCAATCAAAGGAGTAACCAGTGTAAGCAACTAGGTTTTCAATGGTACAGCTAGCCTCTAAAATCACAGTTGTCATTCTGGGTGACATAGACTAGAATGGCCATCAGAGCTGGTGAGATGGAAGGCAGTGGGTGTGGGGGCCACATACATCTGTGGGACAACATATGGCAAGTCTCACCTGAGGATGACATAGAAGGTCCATAGTGGGACTATGACTCTTGTTTGTTAAGCTCTTTACAGGTGATTTTGATGAGCTTCTAGGCTTGGAAACCACCATCATGACAGAAAGAACTTTAATCTGAAGTTAGTAATCTAGGGCTGAGTCCAAGAAGAGCAAGTCCTAGTTCATTTTTATTGCCCCAGAGGAAAGCATGAAAGGAGGACTGCTTCACAGCGTTGCTCCAAGGAACAGATGAGGTAGTAGGTATTTCTTTAAATCACAAAGTGCAGAAGACAATCAGACATGGTAACTACATGGTCACTTAGGACCCTATTGCTAGGAGTTCATTCTGAAATAGCCAGGTACCAGTGATCAAAACTATTTTGGGGGGGGGGCAGTCTGAGAGCAAGTAGAACATGGTTAAAGGCCAGCTGGGGAAAAAAAGTTTGTGAGACCCTTCTCAGCTGATAGCTCAGTGCATATAATATCATCTGATGAGGTGCCAGGCCATGAGAAAAGTTCATGAGACTCTATCTTCATGCAGGTAAGCTGGATGTGGTGCCATGTGCCTGTGGTCCCAGCTACATTGGCCTAGTAAGCATTAGACCCTGAGTTCCAACTCCAGTACAGAAAGAAAGGAGGAAGGAAGGAAAGAGAAAGACAGAAAAATAGGAAGGAAAAGAAAGGAAACAGTAATAAATATATGGTCTTAGCACAAAACTGTGGTTTGTCCCAATAAAGGTTTGTCCAACCTGGTCTTACAGAGACTTAAAGAGCCTGCTGTATACATGAAGCTTTCGATAAAGAGCTCAGAAAGATCCACTAGTTGACATCAGCTTCCACTTCACTTTTATTTTATTTTATTTTGGAAGTGCTGAAGTTTGAACTAAAGGCTTTGAGCTTGCAAGGAAGGTGCTTTACCACCTGAGCCTTAGGATCTCAGTTTGTCTTAAGGCATCCGATACTGACAGTGAGCATGAGGGATTCTGGGTATATACTAAGGAATTAGAAAAGCTCTTAGAGGTCATTGAGTGATGGCATAAATAAGCATAGATAGGACAATGCTGATCAGGAATTTTTTTCAGGGAGAAAAGTGAGAAAGAGGAAAGTAAAGAGAAAGGGGGGTAGGAATAGATGTCAAACACCACAGTGAAGGTACAAAGAAAATGGAAATTGACAGGTTAGAAGACAGAAGAGATGAGAGGTAGAGGAAGGAGGGATGAAGAGAAATCAGAAAGAAAAAAATCCACAAAAAGGTGTTGAATAAAAGGAAGACTAAGCCAGGTGCTGGTGTCTCACACTAATCCTAGCTACCCAGGAGGCTGAGTTCTGAGGATCGCAGTTCAAAGCCATCCAGGCAGGAAGGTCCATGAGACTCTTATCTCCAATAAATTACTCGGAAGTAGCTGAAAGTGGTGCTGTGGCTCAAGTGGTAGAGTGTTAGCCTTGAGAAAAAGAATATCAGGGACAGGGCTCAGGCTCAAAATTCAAGCCCCAAGACAGGCACTGAGAGAGAGAGAAAAAGAGAGAGAGAGAGAGAGAGAGATCTTCTATGAAATGTTGTTTCCTAGACTGAATGTACTTCTAATATCCTTTTTGAGAGGCAAAGCCAGAAAACTGATGACTCAGTTACAAAGAACTCATGTGTTCTCTGGAAGCAAGGAACATCTCAAATGGAATCTGACTGCATTAATGAAAGGAATAGCTTCCTTTGCTTAATTCCCTTTCATTTTAGCAAGTCAAAATCCTTTCTGGTTCCACTTTCCTTTATATTAGGGTAATCCTCACTTTTAGAACTGTCACAAAGGCACCAAACAAATTCTGCAATGACAGTTCTGTTCTGTGGAGATTTTTCTGTCACAGGTTCTTACAATCTGCCTATGAATGGAAGATAGTACTATTGAGTATCCTTTTATATCTAGAGAAATTGAGGCACAGAGGGATATTGGGTTGGGAGAGTTCAGTTGGTCTGATAGGTGGTGATGGATAGGGAAAGAGATAGCCACTTGTTTTCCATAGGAAAAATAAACCACACTTCTGTCTAGAATCAAGTCTATGTCCTGTATTTCCTATGATACCAAAACAAAATGGAACCGAAGCCTTTTGTTTAATCTGCATATTTTCATTTTCAAAATATATAATGCCTTTTAAAATAATAAAATGCTATCAAATGGAAATTTCAATGATCTTGTATCTTGACATTTACCAAATATGTCAAATAAAAGTAACACTGCAATAAATTCTTTAGTTGGAAATGAAAGAAATAAAAACATTAGGAATAATAATAAAATTGGTAGGGAATTAGCAAAAAAAAAAAAAAAGCAAAACTGGGAAACTTCCTAACAGTTTCCTAAGAGCATAAAATAGTGCTGAATATGATTCAGTTTCAGAGAGATAGAGAGACAGACAGACAGAAACAGAGACATAGAGATGGAGACAAAGAGACACAAAAGAGAGAATATGCTACAGCCATCAAATGAACCTATATGGTAACCACACTAAGCCAACTCCACTTTTGTCATAGGCTATATAAAAGCTACAATGGAGAGATTAATGAGGGCTGGTTCTTATAGTTTAGTGCCAATGCATGCATGAGCTGAACTCTCCAGATCCCTCATCTGCCAGAGTTGCCCCAGGGACATGGCTCTACTTGACCCAGGTCCTCCCCTTTCTTCTTCTGGGCTCTAAAGATCTCTTCTCAGTTTTCGCCTTTTTGGAGCCTGAGACTGAGTTGTGTCTGGAGATGGGTCTAGTAGCTCCAAATGTTCTATGTGTATGTCATCACTTACATTCATTAGGGACCAGAGCATTAGCATATGGAGCTTGTCTCCATCTAATTGAGTTGACATCTGCCTATTGCTCTTAGGATCTTAAAGCAAAACTGATCATTGATCCAAGTCAGGAAGAAACTGTGGTGCCAACAGCTTCGCATGGTGATGGAAGTCCCTCTTAATTGCTTGCTTTCTGGAACACCCTATGTACATGAGCTCTCATTTAATACAGGCACCTCTGAACTTGAGTGTCTGGAACAATGCTTAGTGTAAAGGAGGAAATGGAGATGATAAATGGCTTAAAAAATCTCAGACTCTGAGCTTTCCAAATGAAACCACATGGAGAGCAGAGGAGATAGAGACAGCATCTTGCAGCCAGTTGCTTGTCTCCTACCTTCTCCAGCCTTCTCCTATTCACTCCCTCCTGCCTTGGTTCATATCACTCTTTACCAAGGCTCCCTCTCATAATTAGAATGACTAACTGGCATCATGGAGCTTGTATTCTGTGTGGTGGTGGTGGTGGTGGTGGAGAGGAGACATTGTGTGAATCACTCGATATAAATCCACCAATGTAATAACCACTTCCCCATTTTACAGATCAGGAAAGATGAGGTCCAGAGAGGTTAAGTAGCTGGCCCAAAGCCAGCAGTAGCTTGTCACTAGCACTCATGGTACCAAGCTCATATCTCAGCCCCTTTGACATTGCAGCTCAGAAGTCCGATAGCATGGCGACTCATCCTATTATGTGAGTTACACAGAAGGTACTAGTAGAGGGGTAACAACAAGATGGCCCATGGTGGCATGAAAAGAATGATAGAGCCAAAAGTGGTGCTGTGTATGGGTCTTCATGGCCATGAAGACATTTTCCCGCCAAGGATCATGTTAGGAAAGAAAGACAGCACTCCAGTATCCATAGTATGAATGCTGGTCAGGCTTGATTCATTTATGTTTGTCTTTTTCTAGCTTCTGATGAAGCTCCACTCTCCAGGAACCCAAATGCAGGAGGGGACTCCATGGAATCAGCTGATCACCAACCATCCACAGATCAGATCAAGATAAGTCCTTTTCCTAATAACCCCAGGCCATCTGCTTTCTGCATTTTGTTGTAGCAGAGAGAAAACCAGTGCCTGGCATTCATTTCCCTCTGTTAAGTTCCATGGCAGTGGAGAAGGGAAACTTCATTTTCTAGCTCAAAACTTCTTAAGTCTGGTCTCTTCCATATCACCCCTTTGAGAATAAAAGTCTAGAAATAAAACCCAGGCCTGACAAGTTTGGAAAATATGCTTTGACATTCATGGTTCAAATCCAGCCCTCAACCTTGAGGACTAGACCATGTTTATTCTTAGAGATGGTGAGTGTGCCAGTTTCTGTTTGTTTCAGACAGGAATGGATGGCTTCGTGCTCTCATTATTGACCTCGGCCTCTAAAAAGTTCTCCTGGGGGCCGACTTCACACAGGACACTCTGACCTTGGGGCTCAAGATTGCTTTAAGTGTTGGGTGGAGGAAGGGGAAAGAGGAGGAGAAATTGAAGGAAAGAGATCCAGACTCTGCAGTTTATAAGTCACTCCCTAACACAGCGGAGATGTGAAAGACACTCAGCCAGAGGTCTGTGAAAGGAAATCATTTTCCTTTCTTAGCTCTTGGAAATATGTGAAGCAACAAAACAAAAGCTGCCTTCCCCCAGAGATTCTCTGAAAGTAAAATGGGAGGAAACCGTGAAAATCACCGGAAGGGTAGAGTTAGGAAAGCTGTGGAACAAGGCCAGACACCCAAGTCCTTTGGGCAGCAGCTCCCCTTCAGCTTCTAGCTGTGGATACAGTGCTTCCTCCTGCAAAGAAAAGCATGGCGAATGTCCTCAGAACCTCCTCCAACGAGGGGATCAGAGGTGTGGTGGGAGGACAGAGCTGTCATTGGGCCACGCATCTGAGTGAGTGATGATGAGAACAAACACAGTTTTGGATATAGATGATAAAGACAATCCTAAGGGCACAATAAGCTTGTTATCCATTCTTGCTAGGTCTTGACTTGTCCCAAGAGGCACCTCCCAGGAGGGCATGGGTGGGTCCTGACTCGGTCCCCAGTCAGTCCTAGCAGAGGGAGAGGAAGGCAAGGTGACAAGAATTGTAATCTTGCCTAATCATGGACAGCAACCATGTGTTGACAAATATAGAAGCAGAGAAGTGTGCTCCAGCAGGGCAGGGCAAGCCCAGGTAAGATAAGGTCAAGAGATGTGGGCTCTGGTCACAGCTCTTGCTCTTCATGTCTTGTGTTTCAATTTCACCAGCTGTCAAATGGGTCTACCTCACAGGTATTTCATGAGAATTCAGTGGAAAGAGCACAAAGATGATGGCAGTACTCACACTAGTAGTTACTAGTCACATTTAAGGAGCACCAACTGCTAGGGAAAAAAAAGGGGGGGGGGAATTGTTAGGTAGATAAGGATAAAGAAAAATGGCTGACAAAACATTTAATGGACAACATATGGTTCATCATGGAACTTTGTTTTTCCAAAATGCTCTGGTGTCCCACTCAACCAATAAAAAGAGCTAGGACAGCACATGCACAAGCCTTCAAGCAACCAATGCAAAGCCCAGGGGAGGAGATATGGGTCCAAAAGACCCCCAGCTAATTCTCAGCCTTGGCATTCCTGTCCGAAGAGTGTATACTTCCTCTTTGAATAAACTTGCTGTTGTACACGTCACTACTCTTAATTCTTTAGTTGGCAGGTTTGGCATGCCGAACTGGATGCTGGCTAGGGGTCTGCACAGGTATTATATGTTACTTCTGTTCTTGGCAACCACTCCATTTTGTTTTGTCTGGTCCTATCTTCATGGATGCAGGAAGATTCAGTCACCTGAGATGGCACTGCTAGGGAAGGACCAGAGCAGAACACCTTGTGATCAGAGGCTGAGCATCAAGAGGCTGGTGTGGAGGACAGTCTGGAACCAGATAGAGCCAGGAACCAGAGAGCCACGTTTGAATCCTGACTCTGCCATTTATCAGCTATGTGACATGAGCACATCTCTGTGCCTTGCCATCCCACCTGAGTATAATCAGAAGATCTGACTCCTGAGGGTTACATGAAAAATTGACAAAGTAATTGAAATGCCAACATCTTTTCTTTTGGTTGTTGTTATTGTTTGGTGCTGATCCTAGGGTTTGAACTCAGGGATCTGAGCACTGTCCCTGGGCTTTAATGCTCGGGACTAGTATGCTATCACTTAAGTCCTAGCTCCACTTCTGGCTTTTATGGTGTTTAATTGAAGATAAGATTCTCATGGGCTTTCCTGCCTAGGCTGGCTTTGAATGGCAACCCTCAGATCTCAGCTTCCTGAATAAGCTAAAATTATAGGAGTGAGCCCTCAGCAGCTGACAACATTGTGTGTGTGTGTGTATATATATATATATATATATATATATATGTATATATATATATATATATACATATATATATATATATATATATATATATAAAGTCTCCTATAAAGTAATGGATCTCCCTGTTCAGTGAGGTGAAAGGAAGGCCTTTGTCTTTCCTACATGTTTGCCTTTTCCTTTCAAAATCCTTAGCTGTGGGTGAGAACCCTGACTAGAATAAAGAGCACTGTTAGAGAGCATTGCCTTGGAGATCTAGAGCAAAGCAGTTATTCGGTAGGCAGGTGCCTTTCAGTTTTAGTTTTGGAAGAAGAGCTGCAGCCTATGGTCTCAGCTCCCAGCTGGCAGCTTGCTTCACTTTCTTGGCTAAAGTAGAATATGCCAATGCACCATTCAGTTATACCTATGACTACCAGAATTGGGGAAGCAGGTGCCCTAACCCTGGCTGAAAATGGAGTGGATCTGGCTCCGTGTTTAAAGTGATTCAAATAATCATATCCAGCTGTTAATGAAAGACTAGCTCTCCCAACACTGGGCATCACCTTGGAGTCTTTGGTGTGTTCTTTTGAGTCAGCACTGCTGGAGACAACCTTCTGGGGCTTGGCTTGGCCAACCAGACTGGAGGAGTACCCTCTGGGTTCCCAACACCCTACATGTTCCTCTATTCATAATTGGCGGGGTGGTGATCCCTGGGTCAGGTGGTGTGAACACATACTCCCAGGCACCCTGGCTTGTAGGAAGCCTACACCTCTGTGCACATATGCATATGCTAGGCTTTCACTCCAGTATTGGCTAGTCTATCTGAAGCCCACCAGTGGGGGTCAGGCTGTCACTGAAGGTAAGAGACTAGCTGATGAGCTGTGAAGGTTTTGCTTTGCATGGTGACTCCCAGCCTTCTCAGTCTCAGAAAGTTTGAGAAGAGGAACCCTCCATCTCGATAGTTTGAAATGTTCATTTTGACCCCAGAACGTTGCCTGATTTCAGCCTCCCCCAGCTCCTTTTACCTTAGGGCACCTGTCCCAGGCATGGCAGGTCCAGATCCATACTAATGCCTGGTCCTCAGGCCATGGATTGGCAGATTCATTGGCCATTAGGCTATGGAGATGGCAGCACTTTTATTAGTAAGAAGTTGCAGACACTAGCCACTGTCCCTTCTCCGCAGAACTGAACCCACAACTTCTATTGCCAGTGTCTGTCCCTCCTTCTAACTTCCTCTACCTCAAGCCTTCCAGGTCACTTTGGACATCAATGGAGGAAATAACAGTACACTGGAAACCTTGTCTGCTGTCTTTTCTCTCTCCACAACCACGCTTTGTGGACAGCTGACGGCAGTTCCCCAAGGCTGGCAGCTGCCTGGAGTCCCTGCCTTCCCTGCGTCACAACTTGCTCAATCTTTACGAGCAATCATCCAGCCTCTGTACCTCTCTTTTTCATCTTTATTTTTCTCTTTTCTGAAAAAAGAGAGAAAGAGGGTAAACTCGTTGCCTGGTTAAGAAGTTAGCTCGCTACTATCTCTTGTCATTGCATCTGCTAGATGGGTGCCTGAAGAAAGCAGAGAGCACACACACACACTCTCTCTCTCTCCCTCCCTCCCTCTCTCTCTCTCTCTCTCTCTCTCTCTCTCTCTCTCCTTCCTCCTCTTGCCATCTGGCTCCAGCAGACTCACACTGATGCTAATCTATGGTTTTCTTTTTTCTTTATTCTTTTTTGTTTCTGAGGAGCACTTCATCTGCAGCTGTAAGTTCAGACCTGGTCCCAGTAAAGCTGTTCATTTGGCATACGTGTTTATTCCCACATTATGCCTCCCCCCCTCCCTCCTGTCCCCTTGTAGGTGTCAGGAAGCCATTGTTATCTTTGGTGGGTTTATGTGGCGTTAATGTCAGGGTTGTACTTTCAAATGGAAATCAGGCAATTATGCTCCACATGGAGAAATCTGACAGATGCAGAGGTTTTACACCACTGGCCGTGTCTCAGGGACAAAGGCGCCCAGGGTTCCCAAGGGGCTGCTAAATAAATAGAATATGTTTCAACAAAGCAGAGATATTCAGGAATAATTAACTGTGATGAGAGTTCATAGATTCCCTGGCTGTTTAACTTCAAAAATATGATAATGATATGTCAACCAACCTCTTGCTTAACTCATCCTTACAAAAGGCAGCATTAGAACACTGGTTACAATGTGCCTTAGAATAGAGGGTAGAGATGGGCTCTGTGAAACTGCTCTGTGGGTTTTGTAAGCAGAGGGTTTTTAAGGGGTTTTGTTTCCCCTCTCACAGGGGGCTCCATTTCCTGTGAGAAGAGGAAGAAATGGTAGCAATCTGAAGTCTACCTGATGGGCCAGCTTTATAGCTGTATTCACTGGTGTCTAATCAGTGTTTCTGTAGACTCTTAATGGTGTCTAAGACCATAACACCCACTCAGCCATCAACAAAACTAGACAACATCATCACGTTATGCTAGAAATGACACCCATCACATGCCAAGTACCCAGCTAAGTGTTGGCCCTGGTTTATAATCTTGTGAATATGAAGCAGTTATGTCACCCATGCAGGTGAAGGTTTGTAAAGTTTCCTTCTAAAAGCAGGAGTCTTCATTTAGGGTCCTTGACTTCGATATCAGGATACGAATTTCTGGACAAGTATAATGGTAAGAAAACTTGGCAGAGCTTTATTGAGTAAGTAAGCCAGCAGGCAAGCAGATGAGCCAACAAAGAGACAGACAAGCAAACAGGGGACCTACTCTAACAGAGTAAGAGTGCTCTCAAAGGGATAGAGACTAAGCGCTCTAAATACATTTCACAGAGAGGAAACTGAGGCACAGCTCTAGTCCTGCCCATCTCTGTCGGACCTTTGCTTTCAGCCACTGTGTAAGCCCTCACTAATACATTAATAGCCAGAGAGAGAGAAAAAAAACATCTACTCACTCACATACATATAACATGTATTGAAGTCAACTAAACAGGAGAGTCTTAAATAAGACTTAATTTTATTAAATTATAATTAAGTTAAACCTTATTTTCCCCTTAGAATACAAAGCTGTTTAAAAGCTCATTAAGTTGGAGCCAAAAACATGCAGAACATTTTGTCAGTTAATGAGTTCTAAAGTAGGTTTAAAGAATGAAGAAGAAAGAAGTTGTAGAGCACAAGAAACCAAGTTTTGAAAAATACAGCATAACAATTTAGAATCAGGGAGAACCACAATTGCAGTTAATCACCCTCAAATTATGTCATAACTCATGTCATTCAACTGGTTAATGTCCACAATGTTATCAACTAAAGAACAATTTTCTACAAATAACTTATTTCATATCTTCATCACAAAATTTTTAACCAGTTTTCCTCTCTGTTTGTCTGTCTGTCTCTCTCTCTCAAAAGAACTGAGGTTTGAATTTAGAGCTTCCTACTTGCTAGACAGGCATTTTACAACTTGAATTATGCCTCTAGTTCTTCTTCCTCTGGTTATTTTTTTTGTGGTAGTGTCTTACTTTTTTACCCAGGCTGCCCTGGATGTTAATCTCCCTTTTATGTTCTCTATTGTAGCTGAAATGATAGGCATATGCCATAACATCTAGCCTTTTTTTCTTGATGTGTGTGGGGGTGGGGAGGGGAGTGGGGAGTGTTAGGAAAATGGAGGGGAATGGAAAAGGGAAAAGGAATAGGCCAGTCGCGATCAGATCAACAGGCATGGACTGTTTATTGAGGAACAGGAGGGTTACAGACATTCCCGTGGGTTTGGAGGTTGTGCCGAAGAGTTGGGACGGGAGCTGGGTTTTTTAGGAGGTCTGAGCAAGGAGGCAGAGGTTAATTAAAAAAGCCACTAGGTCAACGAAGGTGGGGGCCTTTCAGTTGGGTACACAATGGAATGTTTATAGCTGGGCTTAGGTGGGTTCAAACAAGTTGACACATACCTGGGATTTTGCCTGGCATCTGTATGGGCCTGGAACAATAGGGTGGGGGTCAGTTCTTCATATTCCATCTTTAGATACATAAAATGATTGGGCCAGGAGAGGAGAGGCAAGTCCTTCAGGGAGTGTCATGAAAATTTTTTGCCTAGTCTGGCTTAGATCCCTGATTTTCTTTCTCTTAGACTCTTGTGTAGCTTGGGTGATAGGCATGAACCACAATACAGTTTTTGGTTGAGGTGGTTGGGGGTTAGGGGAGGTCTCATGAACTTTTTGCCTCAGCTGGCCTCAAAATGGCCTCAATCCTCCCGATTGCTACCTTCTGAGTAGCTAGGATTACAGGTGTTTGCTATTAGCACCTTCTCAAAAAGCATTTTTGATTGAGCATTTGATTTTAAAAATAATTTAATGGAGCAGCTTCTAACACTTTTCCAGAGTCAACAAGTAATACTTTCTACATTATGGCAGAAAGATACAAAACCAGAGGTGTCAACTATTTTTTTGTGGTTGATAAACATACCTATCCATACACTATCCTTAGTCACTTTTACTTCTAGAATATAGAAAATCATTTAGAAAACAATTCAAAAGTTTCTGGCTATTTGTGATATGTCTTTAAAATCCTCTAATTAAAAATAAAGTTTGTTTTTCTTTAAAGTATTTTAAAAAGTAATCTTATAGTGACTGAGAGATTATGATTGGCAGCATCAAAATTTGTTTTTGATATAGCTATTTCAATATATATGTGTGTGTGTGTGTGTGTACATTGTATGTAAATGTATGTGAACAGCAGCCAGCCTCTCAATGTATATTGTGACCACACAGGTGACTACTGTTGTCTTCATACTATCATAAAACTCTAGCATCTTAGGAAAAGTAAAGCAGATGCCTGGCAGAGAGGGCCCACAGAAATCAATAGGATTATCAAGATACTGTCTACTGGTCAACCCATATCAGCTAGTTGACATATCATCTTCATTTACCCTTGATTATGAGCAATAGACCATAGAAAACACACACATAGGGTTTTTCAGATTGCATGCTTTGTACCCAGAAACTCAACTCCAAATGAATCATGGTTACTCATGGAAGTGTCACAGGGGTTCGATGAATTGGGGTGGAGAAATAGTGGAAAACTGCTGATGTAGATAAGAACCTAAAAGGTGGTCATCACAGGAGCTGGGATTATGGGTAATTTCCTCTTTCTTTTTATGCTTCTTTAAATGATAGTATTGGCATGGGGCAGAAGTGTATGACACTGAATTTGAGCCACAAGGTTTAGGCTTTGTAGCTCATTGGCTTCTGCAAACCATTTTCTACTATTGGACCTTCCATGCTACCTTGGTTGAAAGGAAGGCATCAGTTTCAAATATTTAAATTGCATATGAAATGGAAGCTTTGGGTTTGACAATGAAGGAAAATAGATTCTTTACCCTCAGCTGAATGCAAATAGGATGATTAATTTGTCAGCAGTATAGGACCTATTATTATTTCTCCCAAATAAGTTCATCACCTTGAGGAAATGAGAAAGGAGGTTTGAACGTCTTTTAGCTTTCTTAAAATACAAGTAGTTTCCTTTCAAAATTTGAAAAAAAATAAAAATAGATACATTAAGAAGTTTTAGCTGGGTGCCGGTGGGGGCTCACATCTGTAATCCTAGCTACTCAGGAGGCTGAGATCTGAGGATCAAACTTCAAAGCCAGCCTGAGCAGGAAAGTCAATGAGTCTCTTCTCTCCAATTAACCACCAGAAAACTGGAAGTGGAGCTGTGGCTCACTAGTGGTGGATTACTAGCCTTGAGTTAAAAAGCTCAGGAACAGTGCCCAGGCCCTAAGTTCAAGCCTCATGACCAACAAGAAAAAAAAGTTTTATTTTTACACCCAAATATATGCATAGGTATTTTTCCTTATTCCTATCTTCTTAAACAAATTATACAGTAGTCACCTCCTTATCCATGGCAGACCAGGCCATATGCAAGACTCCCAGTGGATGTCTGAAACCATGGATGGTTAGAATTCTATATGTAGTCTTTAAGTCCCCCCACCCACTATACATATCTTCTCACTTAAAGGAAGATCTTTATAGATTCTCCTTGAGCCACATGCTAATACTGCAAGGTAATAGCGCAACTGCTGGGGGTCATTATGATAACCAATGGCTTCTAAGGGTCAGTAGCATGTACAGTGTGAATACATTGGACAAGGAGATGATTTGTGTACCTGGCAAGATAGCATGCAATCATGATAGTCAGAATGACATGAAATTGAAAACTTACGACTTATTTATTTCTAGAAATTTCCATTTAATAATTTTGGATTTCAGCTGATCATAAGTAACTGAAACCAAGGGAGAGAGAAACTATAAATGGTGGTTAGTACCATGTCATATTATTTACTTTGCCCTATGTTTAGCTTTTATTCACTTAAAACCGTTTCCAAGTTAGTATATAGAGTACCTCCTCACTCTGTCTCTCTCTCTCTTTTTTTTTTACAATTGCATATACTTTCATTATGAGGTACATTATAGATGGTCCAAAATTATTTTCTCCTCTTTCCATTCAGAAGTAGATTATAGTTCTTCTCCCCTTGAATATGAGCTGGCTTTAGAGATTTGACCCACAGAATGCTGTGTAATTGACAGGCTGTTCCAGTTGCAAGTCAGGCATGAGGAAGGTCTGCTTCTGCCTCCTGCCATAGGGGACATTCGCCCTTGGTGTAGTCAGATGTCTGATCCCTGTAACATTGCCTTGTTGTGAGGAAGTCCAGGCTAGCCTTACTTAAGAGACCACTTGGGGAGAGATGCTCAGCCACTCTCTCACTTCTTCAGCCACACCAGGACAAACAGCAGACATGGAAATGAGGATGGTGGAGCCTCCGGAGGCTTCCAGCCCTGTCAACAGCTAAGTGAGAACTGCCAGGCTGAGTGTGGTCAGCCCACAGAATAGTGAGAGAGAATAATGAATTGTGGTTCAAGCCATTAAATTCGAGGAAATTTGTCATGTAATGATAGATAACTCGAAACCATCATTCAGACACTGTAATTTAGCCCTTTACAGATGAGCAGTGATGTTTCCAATCTTTCGTTATTTCAACCAACAACATAATGAATAAGCTTGCCTACACAACTATTCCATCTAGTCTACATATATAAATGCCCAGAACTGAAATCAATGAGTCACAGTTTGTCACTGGGTTCATTTTGTTCCATTAATTGTCTTTCTCCACATCATTTTCTGTTCACTTGTGCCTTTTTTATCTTTTATAATATTTGATCTTTTTGGAATTTTTCATATTTGCAATTTGAATCTACTTTTTTTTTTTTGGGTCCAGTCATGGGGCCTGAACTCTGGGCCTGGGCGCTGTCCCTCAGCTCTTCAGCTCAAGGCTAGTGCTCTACCACTTGAGCGCTTGTTTTTGCTTATGTGGTGCTGAGGAATCGAACCCAGGGCGTCAGGCATGCAAGGCAAGCGCTCTACCACTGAGCCACCTTCCCAGCCCCTGAATCTACTTTTTTAAGAAATTACTAAATTGTACCAAATCATTTTTTATGACCCTTTCTTTCAGCTATAGATGTAAAATGAAACTTTCATTATACACTAGATCTTTGAATGCATTTATAGCTTTCTATAGTCTTTCTACTCTGTTTTATCTTTCTATTTAACTTATATCATGCTTTTAATTTTTGTAACTTAAGATTTCACTGTGAGATGGATAAAGTATTCCTATTATCCTTTATGTGTGTGTGTGGGCACACGCACACACATGCATTCATGAGCACAAACGTGTGTTATGGTAACAGGGATTGAACTCAGGACTTTGTGTTCATGCTATTAGATCCAAGCATTTTGCTGGTTATTTGGAAATGGCATCTTATGGACTTTCTGCTTGGGTTACTTTGAACCTCACTCCTTCAGATTTCAGCCTCCTGAGTAGTTGGGTCTACAGATGTGACCCACCAATGCCAGGTCTAGTTATTGATAGTTTGAAGAACTTTTCTGAATATTTTATCCTAATTTATTTTCTCAAGGAACTTTAGTATCAACTTGTTGGGCCATAACACTATCCTAGCAGAGTATTTATTATAATTATAAATGACTTAGTTTAGGGAGTTTTAGTGTCAGTCTGATGTTTACTCCTTTTATTCAAGAATATAGTATAACTGCATTTTTCAAGACTGCTTTGTTTCTGTCAGTTAAAGTTTCTTAATATAGATCTATAACTTTTCTTACATGTATTCCTAGTTATCTGAACCCTAAATATTTTTTTGGTTGGTTGGTTGTTTTACTGCATTGTTTTACCATGTAGACCAGGCTGACCTAGAGCTCATGGTATTCTTGCCTCCCCGATGACAGGTGTGCATTATTTTTTTTTCTTTCCTGTCATGGGGCCTGGGCGCTGTCCCTCAGCTCTTCAGCTTAAGGCTAGCGCTCTACCACTTGAGCCAGAGTGCCACTTCCGGCTATTTCTGCTTATGTGGTGCTGAGGAATTGAACCCAGAGCCTCATGCATGCAAGGCAAGCACTCTACCACTGAGCCACCTTCCCAGCCCACAGGTGTGCATTATTATACAGCCAAATGCAGTGTCTTGCCTTCTGTAATTTCTGTGAATTCTTTTATCCCTACTGTGTGCTTGAGGGTTTTTTATTTTTTGGGTGTGTGAATGGCTTCATTACTATGTTTTGTAGTTAATTACTATTTTTACTACTTTCACTGGCTGTTTGACAACATTTTATCTTTCATTTCCTTTTCTTGATATCTTATTTCATGTCCTTCTCTTTGACCTAACTTGGGTTAATTCTTGGAGATTTCTCACTTTTGAGACAGATGAGTATTTCTTTGATATTTGTAGGGTCACATCTCAACCTTGTAGGAATTTTATGAACCAGTTTTTGTGTATATTTTAGGACTATTTCTTTCCAGTAAATAAAGGTTGCTATGGGGCTTTGAAGAGCAATGTCTCTCTTCTTTTCTACTGCCACTAAGAGAACATCTTTCCTGAAAGTGTGCTTCCTATAGGTGTTTTTTTTTTTTAACTCTTGTCAAATTAAATAACAGATCTATTACCTATCTGTGAGGGTCCTTGCAATGGGTGACACATACCTGGTAAACTATGTGTATATTCAAAGATGTCAGAGAAAAAGAGTTTTTATTAGTGAATGGAAAGACATTCATGGAAGACACTTGGGCACATAATTTAACTGGTTTTGAATACTTCAGGCTGGAGTTGTCATCTGCTTATTGCTTAGAGGTGCCATTTCTTAACAAAGGTTCTACCAGGGCATTTTATCTGAATTGCTATAGTTTTAAAGAATGTGAAGATAAACTTAGGTTATAGAAATCCATGCTAGGTGAGAGGCATGACGAACATGGATGTGTATAGAATGTGATGGAATGTCTTGTGGATTTTCTTCTCAAGTCCTTGAGGCAGTGATTATCCCAGACAGAAAGGCATGAGCCTTCTTCCTCCCTGATTTCTTGGCTTCAGTTTTGTTTGGTCTGACAAGAAAATGTTCATTTTTATCAGTAACTTTCATAACCCTATCACCCTCTGTCTTTCACAACTAAATTGAGTTCCGGAAAGTTCTTGCTATCCTGGTATGTATGATGTTCCCCTCTGTTTAGATCTTCCCCTTGCCTTACCCCTTCCTAGTAACAGATGTGTTTTTCTTGTTCTGATTTCTTCAGCCATACTCTTCCTTCCTTGTTCTCCTGGATGCTTCCTACGTTGTGTAGTACTGTATCGTTTTGTTGTTCATGGTTTACAGAATGAACTGGTTTGGTGAGTATTGGAGTGGTGGAGTATATGGTGGGAAGATGGAATAGAGAGCAGGGATGGGAAAGAGGACAGTGTAGCTGCAAACAGGAGCGCTGTTGGTGGATTTCAGGTGGGATGGGCCTCACTCTTTTCCTCTGGGAAACAACTCTGAGCTCCAAAACCAGAAAGACCAGGACTTCAGTTCTTACACTGTCATCATAAGTCTTTTAACCTCTTGCAGGAGTGGGAAACATTTTTCTTCTTGGGGCCACTGGAATTATAACACTACTAGAGAACTATCAAAATTATCAGTACAAGCAGACAGACTAGGGAAGCTGACAAGCATACAAGAAACATATGTCTGCCCTGTCATGTACTAAATGGTTTTGTAAGTCTTATATACCTCAATTGGCAGGAGCTTCCCCCATCCACTTACTTCCTCATTTTGTATGACCTTAAAACAGATCTGATAATAACATTATTATCAGTATCAGTATGTAAAGAATATTGCCATACATAGTTTCTAGCACAGAGCCAAGCTGTGCTAAAAGTAACTGGATTCAACCTGCATGGGTCCTTTCTCTGGGGCCTGTGTGCCTTACAGGAGGGTACTCATTTACTAAAACTTCATTAAAACTACTCACTCAAAAGAGACCAAGCCAGGTGCCAGTGGCTCATGCCTGTAATCCTAGCTACACAGGAAGCTGAGATCTGAGGATCATGGTTCAAAGCCTGCCCAGGCAGTAAAGTCTGTGAGACTCTTTTTTTTTGGGGGGGGGGGGTCCGGTCGTGAGGCCTGAACTCTGGGCCTGGGCGCTGTCCCTCAGCTCTTCAGCTCAAGGCTAGTGCTCTACCACTTGAGCCACAGCGCCACTTCCGGCTTTTTTCTTTTTGCTAATGTAGTGCTGAGGAACCGAACCCAGGGCCTCAAGCATGCAAGGCAAGCGCTCTACCACTGAGCCACCTTCCCAGCCCTGTGAGACTCTTATCTCCAATAAACTACCAGAAAACTGGAAGTGGAGCTGTGGCTCAAGAGGTAGAGTACTGGCCTTAAGCTGACAGGCTCAAGGATAGCACTTAGGCCCAGAGTTCAAGCCTCATGACTAATGAGAGAGAGAGAGAGAGAGAGAGAGAGAGAGAGAGAGAGCACAAGAAGATTTTTTTTTTTTTTTGGTCTGGTTGTGGGGCCTGAACTCTGGGCCTGGGCGCTGTCCCTCAGCTCTTCAGCTCAAGGCTAGCGCTCTACCACTTGAGCCACAGCGCCACTTCCGGCTTTTTTCTTATGTGGTGCTGAGGAATCGAACCCAGGGCCTCAGGCATGCAAGGCAAGCGCTCTACCACTGAGCCACCTTCCCAGCCCCACAAGAAGATATCTTTGAAAATAAACTCTTTACCTAAATAATTGGGTAAACAAAGAAAATCCCACTCATTTTTCTCTGTATTTTTAGTTATGGCTCACTGATCAAATAATTATACACATACTATATATGCATATGAATCAATATAAATATCTTTATTTTTAATTTTGTGCCAGTCCTGGGGCTTGAACGCAGGGCCTGGGTGTTGTCCCTGAGCTTCTTTTGCTCAAAGCTAGCACTCAACCACTTGAGCCACAGTTCTACTTCTGTCCTTGTGGGTAATTTATTACAGATAAGTCTCACAGACTTTCTTACCCGGACTGCTTCAAACTGTGATCCTCAGATCTCAGCCTCATGAAGAGCTAGAGCTAGAATCACAGGCATGAGCCACTGGCGCCCAGCAATATCTCTATGTTTTTACACAAGTAAAAAAAAATTCATTTCCTACCAATGCACTTTACCTTTTGAACTTCCTTGGCCTTATAAAGCTGTCGTTAGAGAAAAGCGGGAGCCAGTTTTCTGAAGTCATGAACTCCACTACCCTTTTTACAAGTCTTTCTTCTTTGGAAAGGTACACACTTATTTTGCAAAGCATTAACTGGGAAAATAAATGAGCAGCAAAATGATTAGCTTTCATTGAGTGATTAGCTGCCTCTGGTCTGCTTGTTAAGCATGGAAAGGTACTTGAATAGCTCTGAAAGCTGACACCTATTTTCACACCTGGGCAAAGGAAATCTCCTGACTTTGCACTTACTCTGCCTGGACTTGTCCAGCCCCAGGGCCCTCACACAATTGCTGCCCTTCCAGGTTGTATGCCTGCCAGCAGGTTAGCTGGCTCTTGTGGTTCTAACCACAACTTAAACTGGAATTTTCACTGTGCTTTTAGACTAAAGCACCAGGGAGAAAATAAGTGAAATTATATCCCTAAGCCAATGTGATATTAATTCCTTCTTGTCTTGATGTCTTGACAAGGCTGCCTGCCTTTGCCCTATGCTCATTCATTCTTGCCCAGGTCTACCTCTTACCCATATCTAGAAATCCTGTAGATCTCTTTTCTGTCTCTTTTACACTGTTAAAAAATTTCCCATGTCCATCCCCTTCAAAGCCAAAGTCTACTGAATAGCCATCCCTCACCCAGTTTATTACTCACTACTCCAGGCACACAGTTCATTCATGGGCAGCCATGATGAGTGTTATACAGGAAAGAGAAATCACAGCCTGTCCATCAACACCTGATTTATCTCATGGTGGCTGTCTTGCCTAGAGAAGCATTGGGGGAAAAAAAGACAAATGGAGGATAGATTTACAGGAGAAATAGCTTTCCTTATATGCATCCTTGTTACAATAATGAGTTATCTCCAAACATTCAATATAAATTAATTACTTTCATCCCCCTTTGAGAAACATACCTCTCCTGAATGAGTCTGTCCCAGGATCATTTCACTTTAGGAGGGATTTCACTTTCAGTAGCTCTAATGGACCTGGCTTCAAATTCTACCTTATTGTCCCAGTTACTTCAGACTTCTTGTGCTTTTGGGGTATTAGAGTGTGCCTGGGCTGTGTGCTAGGAAACTAGACAACAGCAAAATTAAAAAGAATACACTTGTCTTGGTGAAAGTGAGGGCCTTGTGAAAACTGACAGGGGTAGGGATGAGGAGGAAGAGGAGAGTGAAACACCATTAGGGGCCACATGTAAACACCCAGTATCCAGACACTCCTAGACCAACTAAAGCAGCATGTCTACAGTCAGGGCTGGCATCAGGACTTGTTAAAGCTTTGTAAACCATTCATGGTATCTGGCTAATTGGTCATCAACCCAAACACACAGTGGGGAAGAAGGTGACAGTAAGTTTGTAAAACAGCCACTGAGCCAGAGGAAACCTTCTGGAGATCCATCTCCCACTACTACCACTTTAGATACGGAATGTTCATTCCTCCCTCCCTCTCCGCCTTCTTTTTCTTTCCTCTTTCTTCTTTCTCCTCTCTTCCTTCTTTGATCCCTCCATCATACTGAAAAAATATATGTATTTCTAGGAGTTTTACAATGTAAAATGTGTTAAGATAAGTGATCCACACTCAATTGGGAAAGACATTTATTGTACGCCTCTCAGGTCAACATCCATACCAAAAAACTCTCAATCTCAAAAAAGTCTCAATAATATTAATGTTTCATAATTTTATTAAATGATCAAATCATGCAAAGTATGAGGGGAAAAGATGCAACATTAATTTAGGATCATCCAGTTTCACATATTCCTAGAAGTGGTCCAAATCATTTCAAAAACATTAAAAGTACAGTCACCACTCATCTTGACTCATCCTTATAAAGTCCTTTTGAAGAACCAGTAAGTAGCATTCAGGAACTGGTTCTCAAAAGCTTTCCCAGTAAGGCTGAGCAATTTGGTTCCTGTCTCTAAGGGAAAAAACTAAGAAGATGGTGGCTGTCAGTGAGTGTGAAATGTTCTCTTCTGTCCTCAATGATGGGATGCTTGTTCTCTTTACTGTGCTGGAGACAGAAATAGTCATTCTTCATTCAGGCTGTGGTAGACCCTAGGGCATTTACAATTATTTCCAGGACCCCTAGGAAACTTTCAAGGAAACTTTTTCAAGGAAAAAGAAATAGTTTATTTTGTCATCCATGTACACATTCCAAACACACAACTTAAAGCCCATCATCTTTTTGACTAGGGGAGGGAGGCAGGGAATCCCATAGAGAAATCTTGTAAGTCTAGGGATAGAAGAAGAGCCATTATTTGCTTCCTGGCAGTATTTGCTATGCATCCATATGAGTAGTCAACATAGAACGATGGAATATTCACTCTTCCATGCTGAGTCTTTCTCTAAGAAATTAATTAACACTCATTTTTTTTTTTAGGGCTGGATAGGTGGCTCAGTGGTAGAGTGCTCGTCTAGCATGCATGAAGCCCTGGGTTCAATGCTTTAGCACCATGAAGCCCTGGGTTCAATGCTTTAGCACCACATACACAGAAAAAGCCAGAAGTAGTGCTGTGGCTCAAGTGGTACAGTGAGTTTCC
This sequence comes from Dipodomys spectabilis, assembly GCF_019054845.1. Taxonomy (NCBI): domain Eukaryota; kingdom Metazoa; phylum Chordata; class Mammalia; order Rodentia; family Heteromyidae; genus Dipodomys; species Dipodomys spectabilis. The sequence continues at coordinate 44,274,303 of NW_024870772.1, read as the reverse complement.
TAAGCAAAAGCAGCTCAGGAACAGTGCCCTAGGCCCTGAGTTCAAGACCCACGACTGGAAAAAAAATTTTTTTTAAAGATTTATGATTGTGAAAGGAACTAATTGTATACATTAATTATTTTTTAATATCACTAGGTATCCTCCCCCCCCCCCCCCTTTTTTTGTGCTGACACTGGGCCTTGAACTCATAGCTTCACATTCTGGCTTGGCTTTTTTTGCTCAAGGCTGACACTCTACCACCTGAATCACACCTTGGAGTGTCTCACAGACTTTTTTTCTGGGCTGGCTTTGAACTGTGACTCTCAGATCTCTTGTCTCCTGAGTAGTTAGAATTACAAGCTTGAGCCACCAGTGTATGGTATTTTAAAATTAATACATGTTTATCATAGAAACTTTCTAAAAGAGGAAGAGGGGGAGAGAAGAAAAGATCGGAAAAGGAAAAACAGGGAATCATTGTACTTTCAATACCAAAATATTTCCCCTTATCTTTCAATTTAGGTTTTTCCCCCCATTTTCTATTAGCAGCCCCACAATAAAGGTTCCTCCTTCTCCTAAGACTGTAATTCTAACCATGAGCATTGCTGACTCAGGGATGCAGGATTTGATGCTAAAAGAGATGCAGGATGCTTATTTCCACATTGGCTTCCAGCAGCCTCGACCACCTCCTCTTCTGGTTGAAGCACGATTGTTTTCTAAAAGAACACCATAACTTGGGAAAGAGGAGGAATATTAATCTGTCCATTAGTGACTCACATTTATGTGGGAAGACATGGAAAGCTCATCACTGGGGTAGCACCTCTATTTGAGACCCAGGCCAGATGGTTTTTGCTGGCGAGAAAGCTAGATATCCATGTGGGAAACATCCTTGGGCTTGTGGCAATAGGTATGCAGTGGGAAGGGCTGGTGCAGCCAGTGTGGCTCAGTGGTAGAGGACATGTCTGGCATATGTGAGACTTGAGGTTCAACTCAGTTTTTAAGTTCTTATATGTGTTGACGTATTTGAATTTAAAATTTCCCATGGGATTTCTGAAGGACTTAGTTAAGATTTGACCCTTGGATAAAATGACAGAAGTGAATTGCATAAACAGTGACCACTGGCTACTTATTAAAAAGAGGACAGAAGCCAGGCACTAGTGGCTCACACCTGTATTCTATCTACTCAGGAGGCTGAGACCTGAGGAACGCAGTTCAAAGCCAGCCTGGGCAGGAAGGTCTGTGAGACTCTTATCTCCAGTAAACCACAAGAAAACTGCAAGTGGCACTGTGGCTCAAGTGGTAGAATGCTCACCTTGAGCTGAAAAGCTCAAGGACATTGCCCAAGCCCAGAGTTCAAGCCCCCATGACTGACAAAAAAAAAAAAAAGAGGACAGAAACTGGACGTTGGGCATTGTGTAAACTAAGGAAATGAGCAAATTCAGAGCTTACAACTGCCAAAGAACCTGTTTGGTGTTGGGGGAAGTTGTAGATCACTTTTGTTTGTGCTTGATTTTTTTGAGGGAATGTATGTTACATAGGGAACAAAATGAGTTTTTATAATTTTAGATGTGCTAAGTTTGACAGTTCTTCAAAGGTCAGAGGCCAGTGGAATATGAACATAGGTCACAATAAGAGAAAAGGGCTTCTGGGAACAAGTTGGGCATATCTAGTAGCTCTGGCAGGGTGTGACTGGGAAGGTAAAGGGGAAGGAGGAAGACAGAGAACAGAGAAGCACTAGGCTGAAGCTGGGAGTGATATGTGATATGAGGCAGTGATAGAACTGTACCAACCAGCCATTCACAATCTGGGGGATCCTCACACTTGGAACCCAGTTTCAGAGTAAGTGTCTTGCAGGATATACAAGGGTAGGGCTTCACTAGCCACTGTGCTAGGCTTTCTTGCTCAGAGATTAGCTCCACAAAACTATTAGGTCAAGGACTTAGCATCTACTCAGCAATAGCACTCTAGTGTTAGCAATTGCTTTGGGCCAAAGGCAGTGCTTGGGATTGTACAAGACGAGGATAGGGAAAGCCTTATTGTTTAATTCCATAAATGCACAACTGGTAAGGCTCATTAACCTTACCCAAATGGCATGCATGAGTTTCAAGTGGATCATTTCTGTGTAGCACCCCTTTCTGGAAGTCTGTAATATATCCAGAGTTCTATACTGACTTTGTAGAGCTAGGGTTTGGGAAAAGATTTGCATCTCAACTTTGGTAAGCATAGAAATGTTAAAATTTCTCTGAGGTTATAAAAATAATTCTACATATAAAAGCAGATGTGAAAAACTAACAGACTACCTGTCAGAACTGGGTTCAACTTACTTGGTGTAGATTTAGAAATTTAGAAACTCAGTTCTTGCAGATGATGTTGGGGGTCCATGTGATGCAGGCAGATCAAAGAACAGCAGCCACTCCACCCATTCTTCCTGCAGGTCTAGTACATGACCCTGCTTAAATCCCAGGACATGTTTGCATACGACCCCCACTACCTCCTACAACATTCCCCATTTAATTAATTACTTTTTGGCACTTACTTACAGCATTCCTTCACAGCTTATACTCCCACTCTAAAAATAACAATAATACATACACTCGGCAAATCTATTATAAAAATGAAGAAATGTTTATAACTCTGTAAGATCATAAAATGCACATGTTAATATCATGAGGTGTTAGAAGCTGCCAAGTTGGTAAGGAGGAAAGAAGGGTCAAGTTTTTGGTAAATATTTAAAGTATGGGTTGAAACTTGGTTCAGCAGAGCCTTTAAAATTAATCAAGGGCTTATGTCACCATCTGTAGGTCTAAACCATGCTGATTTTACTCAAGTAGGACAGGTCAACCAGGTCAGATTTAAGAAGTGACCCAGATTTCCCAACAGGCCTTCTCCTCTTGATATTTTGCAATCTGAAGCTTTCTACTGCAAAGACCCACACTGTTATGGGAGGCTGGGGCTGGGGAAGAAGGTAAGTGAACCGAATTACTCAAATCTACATTAGGTACCTTCAAGCCTAAGATAAAACTACCTTGCCAAAGGCTCCAGGTGGAAATACCCATAATTGATCAAAGAAATACAGCATCCATCACCGATTCTTCAAAATACACTATGGCATTTCGTGGTTTTCTAGAAAGTGCAGCAGAGTTTTAGACTTTTGCAGAGTTGGAAGTTACCCAGGAAGCAGCCAAGCCTTGTGTGGAGCTGTGTCACGTGTCATTTGCCCCTTTTCTGTCTTTGTGTTGCCGTCTAGAGATGAAAGGAAAACAGTTACCTGAAAGCCCAAGCACTATCTGTAGCTTCTAGAACAGAAAGGTAAGGCTGGCTTGTCCTGAGTATGGGCAGCTGCACATTTATACTTCTAAGAGTACCCTGATGCCACCAGCCTTGGCCACGTCTTTCCCAGGTTAATCCCAGGCTTCTGGCCAGATAGAGAAGAAATACAATTCTTGTAATACCAAAAAGAATTCTTCCAAAAGAATTCCAAGAGTTCTTCCAATGTCCAAAAGAATTACAAAATCACCCAAACTTATGGTATGGACACCATTATTTTAGGGGAACCCTACCCCAAAACTACAAGAACTGCATGAAGACAAGTTGCTGAGATAAATTCTTAAATAATTTTGTCTTTCTCTAGCATGTTTTTTGCTCTTTTTTCCTTTAATGTAGATCTTTTTAAAAAAACAAAACATGTAGACTATGATATAAATTACAACAAAAAAACATATAAGCATAGACTTGTAGGAAAAAAATGGGAAAAAATGAAATTGAACAAATGTCATTGAACAAGTTGGTTTCTTACTGGGCACAATGTTAAGAAAAAAAAAAGGTTTAGTCTGAAGTTATACAATACAAAAAACCAAGTTGCTATAAATCAGATTTCTTTGGTGGAAGGTAGAGAGGAAGTAAAGGTGATGAAGGCTTCCCTTGACCCTCTCTCTCCAGAGCCTGCCTCCTGATTGCTCAGCCTTTCCCATAGCCTCTCACACTATCTGACATGTCTTCCTATCCTAGAATGGAAACATTTCCAGGGCAGAGATTTCAATCTTCTACACTGTCAGTTTCACCAAATAGTACACCTAAATCAATGTTTGAAACACAATGGGTGTTCAAAACATATTCTTAAAGAGATGAAAGAATCTAAGCATATTCCTTGGCTTCTTCTTTTTCAAGAGCATGATTTTACTTTTATACACATCCTAACTAAAATACATGTGTAAGGTAACAATTCCTCTAGTAATTATGAAGCTTCTGATGCCTCTGTAAATATCTGGTGCTTCCCCTCTCTCACATAGGCTTGGTTAGTATGACACGATCAAAATATCATTCACTAATGAGAGTACAGTAAATGCCAAAAGGCTGGCAGTTGAATTAAAGCTTTGACAGGCAAATGTGCAAGCAAGTAAAGCTTTCCCTCAATTCTGGTGTGGCCTTCTGGGAACAAACTGACCTGCAGAATTCATTAAAAATATATAGAGAAGACAAAGAAAAATAGATTTGATTTTTCCTTTTTTAAAGTGAAATTTATACTTACAACAGAGTAGTTAAGGATGAGTGGTTATAAGCTACACAGACAAGGTAGAGGAAAGATCTGTGGGAAGCCAAAGGGAAAAGCCTGAGCTTCGGTATAGAAAGGAGGGCATCTGGGTACTGCCACCTACAGTCTAAAAATCAGGGAGGCCAACCCCTCTGGTTTACCTTGGAGGGTTATAAAGATGAATTTCAATTATAGCTGGGCTCCTATGGCTCAAACCTATAATCCTAGCTACTCAGGAGGCTAAAATCTCCAGTATCATACTTCACAGCCTTGGCAGAAAAATCCCTGAGAGACTCTGGTTCCAATTAATCAGTAACTAAGCTAGACTGAAATGAGGCTCAAGTGGTGGATTGTCAGCTGCAAGTGAATAAAAACAAGCAAGAGCACAAGCTCTGGTACTGGCACTAAGTAAATAAATGAATGAATAAATTAATACTGTTATGTGATTGCTGTAAAACCTGTGAAGAGATTTTACATAAAGCTAGGAAACATCCCAGTCACTCTGATAGGCCCCAAAGACAGTGTGTAAATTACAGCACATAAAAAAGGTGTAAAAACGGAGTCACTTCTTTTAGTTATTCAAACAGGGCAAAGTTGCTGGACATCTTCCAAACACTAATAAGGATACCCTTCCATCACCTCCTTAACCTGTCTTTTAGGAAGCAGATTTTCTGCATGATCACCAAATTTGGGTAACTCCTAGAGAAAGCAAACTTGAAAATACAGCAAAAGAAAATCTAAAAGTAGAAAAAGAAGAAAAACAAAAACAAAACCAGAAACTCAGTTCTATTCTCAGGACTATTAGGACTACTATGTGGTCAAGCATATATATAGCTGAAGTTCCAGAAACTGAGGGGAGAGCCTGGGGAGAACATAAGACTATTTGATAATACTGGCCAGAAATGTTCTAAGTCTGATGAAAATTATAAACTCAAATCCATGCTTATCCAATTTTCAAGTAAGATGAACAAAGAAAACAACATTAATATATAAATAACTTGTAAAAAGTATTATGAAACAAAAAAAACATAAAAAGCCAAGGAGAGAATGCATTTATATAATGTGGAAGGAATCTTAAGAATTATCACAGATGTCTCATTAGGAATTATGCAATCCAGAAGGCAATGGTTCCTTGGATGGATAAAAGGAATTGATGAACTTTGCCTGTGCTAATCAAGAAAACAAAGACAAAAATGTCTGATATGGATATAAAAAGGGAAGTATCATTTGAATAGTAAAAGAGTAATGCAAAGATGAAATCCTATGCCAAAGAACTTGAAAACCTAAACAAAGCAGACATATTTAAAAAGATATAAATAATCAAACTGACACAAAAGAAAGAAGAAAAGTGAAATAGCTATACAGCTACCACAAAAACTGAAATTGTAAAGAAAATTCCAAATGGCTTCACTGGTAAATCTGTCTGCCTTATACAGAAGAAACAAAGCCAATCTCACAAGATCCTTCAGAATACAAGCTTTGATATTCCCAATTCATTATAAAACCAATATTATTCTGACACCAAAACCAGACAAAGTTATAACAAGTAAATGAAAAGGCAACATCCCTCATAAGTAGATACATAAAAATCCATAACAAAATGTTAGGAAATAAAAGTTAATGCTGTATATGAAAAGAAATAATATATACACTGAGAAAACATAGTTTTTCCCAAAAAATGCAAGGTCAATTGAAGATTAAAAAAGCAATCGCTTATGCAGAAGGGAGACTACTGGAGGAGAGAGGGAACCAGTGGGAGGAAGAAGAGAAATAAGAGAGGGTAAGAAGATAACTACAACTAAAGTGCATAGTATTCAAGAATGCAAATGTCACATTAAAATCATCATTTTATAAAATTAAAACAAAATTTTAAGTGAAGGGAAAGAAAATTGGTTCTCTATGATTCAAACATTAAAAGATATTCCTTTATTGAAGGAAAACTAGGGCCATCTCATTAGATACAAAAATTTGACAAAATTCAATACTCCTTGTGTACCTGGGCGCAGGCCCATGCCTGTAATCCTAGTTACTCAGGAGGCTGAGATCTGAGAGTCGCAGTTCAAAGCCAGACTGGGCAGGAAAGCCCGTGAAACTCATCTCCAATTAGCCACCAGAAAACCGGAAGTGGCGCTGTGGCTCAAGTGGTAGAGGGCTCGCCTTGAGTTGAAGATCTCAGGGATAGCACCCAGGCCCAAAGTTCAAGCCCCATGACTGACAAAAACAAAACAAAATAATAACAACAACAAAAACTCCTGGTGTAAAAGGAATAGAACACCATTTCTTCAACCTAAATATTGACATGAAGATTTAGAAATTCTAATGACTATATAATTTGTCTCTCTCTCTCTTACTTACACACCCACACACACACAATTCCTAGCTTTGGACACTATTAGGTATTAACATGCCAAGAGTAATGAACATAACTACTACCTACTCTAAAGCTTTACAAAGGAACAGTGTTCCCTGGGGAAAAGATTCATTCAAGTAATAGACAGGGAAAGGAAAGGGCCTCTAATACCCTGCAGCAGAAGTAAGGAAATATGAACACAGATGAAAGTTATACTGCAGCAAGTTTCTGGAACTATATGTACATTAAAGTTAATAGAGATACTATATTATAGCTCACTATATAAAATAAACATCTACAAACCCATTCTGATGTGCATTTCTTTTATTTTTTATTTTATTTTTGCCTGTCTTGGGGCTTGAACTTAGGTCATGGGCACTGTCTCTGAACTTCTTTTGCTCAAGGCTAGCACTCTAACACTTGAGCCACAGCACCACTTCAGACTTTTTTTCTTTATGTGGTACTGGGGCTGCATATATGTTCCACAAGCTCTCTACCCTTAAGCCACATTCCCTAGCCCCTGATCTACATTTATAAATGCTTATGTAGTAAGCAGAAAGGGAAATCTGTTCCATACAAAAGGATGCCAATGGATACAGAAGATATGATAGAAAAATCATGAGTAGATCGTAAAACAAATGGGTTGGATATGGAATAGGATACTTATAATGTCTTAGACATTTTACCCACAAGTTATTTGTTAATTTCAAGGGCAGTTGATAGTAGTGTGAAGTGGACACTATTCTGAGTGACTGGGCTTAATCTGACTAGCATTGGGAATACTGATCTCAATAGGATGCACTGAGAATGATATCACTCCTCTGGTGTCCATCCAAAGTATACAGTATTTAATCAAGAGAAAAACAAAAACTGTTAGACAAAAACTGAGAATCATTCTGACAAATAGGTGGACTGTACTCTTAAAAAATGACAAGTAAAAAAACAGAAGAAATTCTTCCCAATTACAGAAAAAAAATACAACAAGCAAAAAAACTACAACAAAATTGAAAAAATCTTCAGTTCTAGACCCTTGTACTTTTGGTAATCTTTAAGTTTCCCAGAGATAGAATACTCCTTGCAAAAGTGTTTTCCAGTGTTCTAGAGAACACTGGAAAAAGGTAGAGAGCTAGTGTATGTCTAACACTTAAGTCCTACCAGAAACTCTGTCATTAAAAATATAAAAAATTTAAAAACCCTAGAGATAATAATGGAAAATGAGTTTTGATACACACTAACCAGCCAGGGCACATCCACAACATAATAAACAAATACCAAAGACAGTCATTGTAGTAATAATGGCTAGTTTCAAAAATCAATGGTAAAGCACATCAATAAAACCAGAAGTCAGAGGCTGGGAAGGTGGCTCAGTGGTAGAGCGCTTGCCTTGCATGCCTGAGGCCCTGGGTTCAATTCCTCAGCAACACATAAGCAAAAAGAAAAAAGCCAGAAGTGGCGCTGTGGCTCAAGTGGTAGAGCGCTAGCCTTGAGCTGAAGAGCTGAGGGACAGCGCCCAGGCCCAGAGTTCAGGCCCCACGACCGGACCCCAAAAAAAACCAGAAGTCAAAGATGATTATTATTACTCTTTAACACCACTTTGAATATCCTAGCATACATAAGAATACAAAAGACAAAAAAACAACACGTATAGGTACTAGAAAAAATTACAGACAGGGGCTGGGAAGGTGGCTCAGTGGTAGAGCGCTTGCCTTGCATGCATGAGGCCCTGGGTTCGATTCCTCAGCACCACATAAGCGAAAAAAAAAAAGCCAGAAGTGGCACTGTGGCTCAAGTGGTAGAGCACTAGCCTTGAGCTGAAGAGCTGAGGGATAGCGCCCAGGCCCAGAGTTCAGGCCCCACAACCGGACCCCCTCCCCCCACAAAAAAAAAGAATTACATATAAATTTTTAGAATTCATGACCTTATTTTGAGTTGAATATTCAGGATAAATAAAAACAGAAATATTTTAGATTGAGTTTAATTGATTATTTAAACAATACACATATAAAAATCTAAAATTTACCATAAAATGACCAGTTAGTAGCCTAAATGAAAAAACAGATCCCATTAAAAAAGAAAAATGCCAAGACATTCTACTAAAAAGAATTATCTCTGAGAGATGATGAACAAAATCTCAGTGAAAGGAATGTTTAGGATCTGAATATAGAGAAATACTGTGTTTCTGAATGAAAACAATGAATTCTATAAGAAAATATTTGATTTCCTCAGAATAACTTATGAGTCTAACAAAGTCATAATGTAAATCCCATCAGAACTTACTCTTAAAACCCAAGAAATCCCCATGGTTTCCCTTATTTGCAATATCTAGTATATGTATGGGTCAAGCGGAAAAGGACAGATAATGTGATGTCAGGAAAATGAACCCTTAGATATGTATTTTAAGGTTTTTTTCTTTCATGCATGTGTTTCTAACGCATTTATAAGATTATCTCTTTGTTGCTTTGTATGTTCCTCCCCCACAGTATAACCCCTGCTTTCACTATATTTGATGTCAGTATAACTTGTGGAGGAGATGGGGAAAAACCAGTTGTTTAAGGATACAGGTGGACCTGTTACAACAATGAGAAGTACAAGTTGTCATGTCCAAAACGAGCTTTACAACGTCGGTGCGGGGGGGAGGGGGGGGGAAGAAGAAGGATTGGGATTGGGGGGGGAGGGGGGAGGCTGGGAAGGGAGGTGAAGGGTAAACAAAGGAGGAGGCTGCAATGCTTGGTAAGAAATGTACGCATTATCCTGCCCATGTAATTGTAACCCCTCTGTACTGTATGTTCACAAATAAAATAAAATTAAATTAAAAAAAAAAACCCAAGAAATTAATCCCACAGGCAAAATGGAAAATAAAAATGGTAAGAAAAATAACCAAACCATAGCTTTATCTCATGTGTTGTTTAAAAATATTACCTAAGTGATTTAATTAAATACAAAATAAAAAACTACCAAAATATTAGAAGAAAATAAAAGCAACTAGTTAAGTTTTCTATAGAGGAAACACTTAAGTGAAACATATTTCAATGTCATTACTAATCAAGTACAATAAATTTCTTTGAAATATATTTCCACATATATAAGCATATATATGGATAGATATAGATATATCTTCATATTATTATTTATTTTAGAGGTTGAACTCAGAGCTTTGTTCTAGGCGAATGTCTTACCATTTTAGCTATGCCCCTAGGTTACTTTTGCTTTAGTTTATTTTTAAGATTGGGTCTTGAACTTTTGTCTAAGCCAGCCTGGAACCATAATCCTCCTACCTCTACTACCTACAGAACTGGATTAGAGTTACACAGAAATCAGTAAATCCACATTAGAAAATCTGTTCTAAGGACAAAATAACCAAGTATCTAGACACCTGAAAATTATATTGTCATAAAGGCATTTATTCACTTATAGTAATCAATTTTGGTAGAACTGGGATTGAACCTGAGGCTTTAAGCATGCTAGTCTAGCAACAGTGTTTCACCACTGACCTATAGCCCAGCCCTGAAATATCTGTATGAAGAATATCTAAGAGGCTGGGAAAATGTTCACAAAATGATATTCCAAAAAAAGAAAGCTACTAGGGGGGAGGCTGGGAAGGGATGTGAAGGGTAAACGAAGGAGGAGGCTGCAATGCTTGATAAGAAATGTATGCATTATCCTGCCCATGTAATTGTAACCCCTCTGTACAGTTTGTTCACACAAAAAAAAATTAAATTAAATTAAAAAAAAAAGAAAGCTACTAAAGCTGCTATTCTTTCAATTTTTTTTTCCAACATTTTATTGAAAGAAAATACACCAAATTATCTTTGGGCAATGAAAAGGTAGGAGATTATAATTTTTAAAATTTTTATCTCTATTTTCTGAAAAACGTATTTATAAAAATAAAAAAGCACTTTTAAATATAAGCTTACTAAAATGTACAGTATTGTTTCCATTTCTTTCAATACTCTGAAAACTATGTTTATAAAAGTTTATGCAAAGGAGCATAAACTAGCAAGCCATTCCCTCAAATAGCTGATTTATGAGGATACTTCGAGGCTTGAGTTACCTCAATTTACCATGATCGTGAAGCTATACAATTAGTTTCCATATTTTGTTCAGAAATACTAAATCCAAAGCAACATTGAAGGATGAAAATTTCTCCCTGCTGCCAAAGTGGTGATTAAAGATCAACATGAAAGAAGAATGAAAATGGAACATGTAGGAAACAAACATTTTGTTTTGCTTTATGAGATTTTATTTCTAAAGTTTCAGATCTTCCCGATTTTTTTTTTACTTTTTGCCCCAAAAAAGGTTTCAATACTTTTCATTCCGCTCTTGTCAACTTTAGCCAAAGCCTTCTGAGCTGCAGTCATTTTGCTACTTTTCTGTTGTGAAGATAAGAGAGAAAAGTTGTTATGAATGTACAACATTTGTAAATTAAACATGCAAATCAGACAAGACCGTGCAACCCTCAAGGTTTTCTCCGGGAGGTAAGCATCTGTTGCTAACAGCTTCATAAAGGAGTGAAGCAAGTTCTGATATCTATTCAGAATTCAGACTTCAGAGATGGAATATGTTAAGACAAAACTGCCACCTTCCAAGAAGGAATGTTACAAGTGGTGGTTTACTTTGGGGGAGTAATTCTGGAGGGTGCATTAAGTGTAATAACACAAACAATGGGACTGCCACAGGCGGCAATTGTCAGGGGGAGGAATTACAGCCTTGTATTACCACATGATGAATAATTCACAGCAATTTACAATCTGATTTTATTCACCCACTCTATGGGAAACCAAGGACAGCCTATATTCAAAAGATGACCTGTATTGCCAATTATCCCAGGCCAGCAGGATAGCTGTCCTGTTTTTTTCCTCCTAAAAGAAATGCTTTCCATAAAGCTGCCTCCAATATTTCTGCCCTGTACATTTCTCTCTCTTCCTGGTCACTGTATATATTTTTATTATGTCCTGTAAAATACACTAGAAGATGGTAAATAGCAACTGAGTTCACTAGGAGGCATTACAACTTTTTAAAACAAGAATCAATAATGGAAATCAGAAAAGAAAAAGAAAGATTTGTCTCCTTAGGAACTCTAAGACCAGATCCTTTAAGGACACTGTATAATTTTGCCATTTTGCTTCTCAATCTGCCTACCTTTGGTAGGCTTATTTTGTGACTAGATGGTGAAAAGTGACAGTCTCTTTCAGACAAGTTTTCCCGCATTTAACTATAATTCTTATCCAACCCTCTTCTAGCACTGGTGGCTGGCCAAGTGAAAATACTGGGAAGTGTTATTTCTCCTGAAGGCAGGGCAGAAAGATTCTCTGAGAAAATGAAATGTCTCTGTCGAGAGCTAGCTATTTAGGTCAGTCTTAAACTGGCTCATTCTCAGATTGATATCTACTTATGAATAAAAGAATGACATTTATGCAAACATTGAACACTATTCAAATCTAAGAGGAAGTTAACTTATCTTGAAATAGGCATAAACACAATAAAAAAAAACCCCATCTCTAGACTTAACTTCAGAAAGTTTAATTGTTTAAAAAAAATCAATTGAAAAGGCTAAAAACACACCAGAAAATTGTTGGTACCATAAATGGGTATAAATAAATGGCTTTAGTACTATCCCAACATAAAAATAGTTAAGGAGAAGTGGGACTGTGCTCAAGTGGCAAAGCACTAGTCTTGAGCAGAAAAAATAGGCAAGGGACAAAAATAACTATGCAAAAATGCAAATAGACAATGAGCAACTAATAAACCTTCTTCTATTTGAAAGGCAAACATTTTCAAGAATAAAAACAATATTTAATTCTGTTAAGAATGCTAGAAGTGAAGCTTTGGCTCAAGTGGTAGCATGCCAGCCTTGACTAGAAAAGCTACAGTACAGTACCCAAGCCTTGAGTTCAAGCCCAAGTACTGACACATTTAAAAAAAAGTAAATGAATAAGCAAAATAAATGTACATTCACAATTTCCAGGGCTGGGAAGGTGGCTCAGTGGTAGAGCGCTTGCCTTGCATGCATGAGGCCCTGGGTTCGATTCCTCAGCACCACATAAGCAGAAAAAAAAACGGAAGTGGCACTGTGGCTCAAGTGTAGAGTGCTATCCTTGAGCTGAAGAGCTGAGGGACAGCGCCCAGGCCCAGAGGTCAGGCCCCACGACGGAGGGGGGGGTGTGGGGATGACTGGACGGGATGAGACTTGAGCACAATTTCAATTATGTCAAAGCTCATGGTCCCCAATTTAGTTCTAAATTGTGTCAAATGAAATAATCAGAAATGCAGGCTGTAAAAAAAATTATCTATCCTTTCATTAAAAAAAATCTAGAAGTAATCTGTATGTCTACATGCAGAAGACTGATTAAATGCCAAATCCCTTATGATGGAATAAAGACTTATGATTGGGTATCACGAAACCATGATTATGATTTCAAAGAATGTATAATGATACATGAACCTTTCCACAATATACCAATAACTGAAAGGGGCAGAACCAGAAACTATGTAAGTATTACAATGCCAATTTTAAAGGCTACCTGTTATTATAAAGCATGTACAACTAAGTAAAAAATGTTATCCAACTCACATTTGTAAGGTGAATGCTGACTAGTGGAATTATTATTAATAATTTTTATCACTCTAATTTCTGGGAAGCTCTGGAGAAGTTAGGGTGACAAAAGAGTTACCTATAGTGAAACTTCCCACCTACCAACAAACCTGGCAAAACTTCAGGGCATTGTTGCTAAGCAGAATGCTTTTCTTTGGTGTGTAAAAGGTCTTAATGCCTTAATGCTTTCACTACCATACACTATTTTGAATGAACTATTAAGCTACAGAAATGCAAGTGAATAGTTTTCCCCAGTCAAAACTGTATCCACAATCAAGCATGCAATTATTTCTGGATGTGTACTGTATCACTCACTGAGGTATGAGGACAGACAGTAGCCACTACACCTGGACAAACATACCTTTTCAGTCTTCAAATCTTTAGTGTTAAACTTAGTGTAATCTTCTTTTGCTTCTATAGGCTCATCTGATAACTTTTGTTTCTGCAATGTTAGAGCAGTGAAGAGCATCAAATATCACTCTGCCACTTATACCAATCCATTAAAAACAACCATGCAACTAAATGTGCAAATTTGTACCTACACAGAGGAGCACAAAGCTGGCAATGATTTTACTTTTATAAGCTGCTTTTTATTTGGACCAATCCCTAGGGAAGGAAGCCGCACATCACTTCCAGAAAGAATCCATGGTGATGATGGGATATGACACAACCTGGCCTCAGCCCCTTAACAAAATAAACGGTTTGTATATACCAGCTTCAGTGGGCATCTGGGTGCTGTAGACTTAAAGGATGTTAAGAGGCAAAATGCAAATCATGAAAGCTAAAGATGAGAATTCCCTTATAGGGAGCCAGGTGTCCAGCTGCAATCTCCACATCTGGGGCTGATTTATGCTCAAAATGAATATAGGGCAGCATTATTCTATTATTACCATCTATGAGTAGCTTCATATCCTTCCCTCTTTTTTAATTCAACTATCTCAATTTATCCACATGAGAATGGCTATATACAACAATCAGCCGGTAAGAGAGGAAACCTAAATTAATAGCACCTAGTAGAGGGCTTCATTGAGATGTTAATTTTTATAAAAGTGTCCTTCCCATTAGGCTCAATGTAGCTAAGTTGAATCGTTGTATTTTCATCTTTCACTAGAGTGTTTTGCACCAATGCATGTGAGAATCCTAGCAAGAACCAGACCTTAATAATGAATAATGGCCTTAATAATTATAATATAGAATGGCCACACTTCATGGAAAAGGTAAGAAGCAGGGCAGATTAGTCTTGTTTGACATGGAGGATTGATCATATGGTAATTATAATTTGGAGTTTTAAAGACCTTTAAGCTGTTAGTGGAAATATGCAGCAAGAGTCAACACGGATTTCCCCTAGGAAAGAGAGATTAGTCTCCAGATCTCTTCTTCATACCCCTGCCTTGTTAACCAAAGCACCAGTTCAGGTGGTGCTAACAGATGTCAATGCCTCCATGACAGGTGGAGATAAAACTATTAAAGTTTTTCAAAAGCTTTTGCCATTAAAAAAAAAAAAAAAGGAGAATTCCCTTCGCCACAAAGCAATCTCTAGCAAATAAATCATTAAAAGGAAAAGGCTAATTTACCACAAATCAATGACTCACCAACACAAAGTGAATGGATGTATCTCATGAATACATGTTCATATTTAAAAGAAAATCGCAGTTAGGGAATGCCTATCTTAACTAGAAAGTTATCATCAACCAGTAAAGTGGAACTTACAGCTTATAATGCTGAAGGCCACAACTGTTTCAGAACTTGAAGACATGAGGATATATTCAATGAACTGTATCTCACAGATAAGTCATTATAAATACTTGGACATTATTATAGGACATTATTCACATTATTCACTTTTGCAACTTGACAGTTCAAGTTGTAAAAAGTTCATGGCTAGAACCTAAGACAAATATATTTCCAGATGAATATGAAATGTTTATTAAGGGCAAGGAGTTGGTCAGATCTTTTAATAGCACATATTCAAACAAGACATGAGTTACAAGTGCATCTAACAAAAAAAAAAAATAATTGTTACACTTTCTGCCCATAACTAATTTTTGTTATTCCCAGCACACTGTTGGAAATGTTTGAAAAATAGGATCGTCATATTTATTGAGATTCTTGTTATTTAAAAGACCAAAACCCTATAGTTTGGGGAGATACTTCAGCAGAAAGAGATGAGTGTCTCAGAAGCCAGTACAATGGACATAACCACCAAAGGGAGAGAGTTCTGGAAGAGAACAGAAGAGCACCACAGAGACTAATGTCAGGCCTGGACTTACCATCTTGCAGATAGTTAACAAGAAAGAGATTGGGAACGTCTCCAAACCCCTGACTGCATTCAGCTCTGCTAGTTGACAATGACAAATTCAAAAAACTAAAGAAGGGAATGGAGGAAGTCCAGCTTCAGAACAGACAGATATGTGATAATAAGGGACAATGAGGTAAAAAATAAGGAGAGTGAACTCCATCTATCCATTACAAATACAGACAGAGATGCCCAATGGCTGTCGGAAGGTATTTCCTGAAAATAATCAAGGATGTTGCTGTAAAAAAAAAAAATCAGTCAAATCCAGGGCACACACAGGTAAACTTGTAGAAACTTAGCTTACACTTGTTTAACCTATAGTACAATATATACCGTGTACCCCAGAATCCCAGGAAAACGTACAGAGAAGAAAGCCTTGAAAAGCAACTAATACAACCTAAGAAGTGAGGCTGAGGTTCAGTGACAGTATTCTGAGCTCTAAATCAGGAAAAGAAAAAGAGACAAACTATGCCCCCATTGGCCAAATCCAGCTGGCCCTGGATTTTATAAATGTAATTTTGTTGGAACCTGGCCATACTAGTTCACTTACAATGTGTTGTCTGGGATGTTTTCTCACCACAAAAACAAGAGTTTAGCAGAGACTTATGCTTTAGGAACCAGAATCTAAACAGACCCTGAATCTAAGTCAAAATCTAAAACAAAATACAAATGACCTAAATTTTAGAAATAAAAGTGGAAAAGAGAAAAATAAACGATGGAATGCATTACTCCAGGAAATAACAGAGGTTAAAATCTTCAAGAACAAGTTTAGATGAATCAGTGGATATATTTGGGGAGGAAAAGAAACATTCCTAATTTTTCTGATGGAGAGAGATAAAAAGCAATTACTTTTAGAGCGCCTACCTTCTTAGTTATAGCAAGACGGTTATTTTTCTGTGTTCCCCAAGCTATTCTCAGAGATTAATTCCTAGTTTTTCTAAGAGCAATTGATTTCCATCCAATGCTATTCTTCAGAAGAGTAAAAGATATATCTGCTTTAATAATCTACCAAACATGGCTCTAAATGAATACATGTTCAATTTTCTAGTAAGACTCAAGGTGATAAATTTTTTCAGAGCTGCCACCATTACCTTTATATAGGACATGATACAAAAAAAATCCAGAGTATGTTGGTCCTTCTGAAGCCCAAGGAATGAATGAATGAACAGTAAAAGAAAGTTATTTAGCATCAACAATGTGGGCACTGCACATTCACAAGGCATCCATTCCTCAACTGAGCAAGGACCAACCAAACATAGAAGAGGTACATGTGCTTATTTTCCTGGCTTGGAGCAGCACTATACTTAGCTGAGATGTAGCCTAGTCTGAGACATGCTAGATTGCCATCAAGTGTGGTTTATGACTGACTGGCTCCTCTAGTCTTAGTATCTGGGCAATTAACACAATTTGTAGAGGAGTTGTGGGTGGCAGTATAGAAGTCTAGAAGAGGAAATGGATTCCCACTAACAGATGAGATTTACATACAGATTCTTCATTTCAAATTCTGAATAAAAGCCAGGTTATCTTTCTTCAAAGGATTCTTTGTTACAAAACTCATGTTCTGTATACCTTTGTGTTAACAATTATATTCAGCAAACTATGTTTAAATTGTGTGTAGCGTATTCTGGGTGATTAGTAAAACTAGCGATCCATCTACCTTAAGATTTCAGCTAGGGCTGGGAAGGTGGCTCAGTGGTAGAGCACTTGCCTTGCATGCCTGAGGATCTGGGTTCGATTCCTCAGTACCACATAAGCAAAAAGAAAAAAGCCGGAAGTGGCGCTGTAGCTCAAGTGGTAGAGCGCTAGCCTTGAGCTGAAGAGCTGAGGGACAGTGCCCAGGCCCAGAGTTCAGGCCCTACAACCAGATACCCCCCTCCCCCCCCCCCCAAAAAAAAAGACTTCAGCTAGGCATGATGGCCCATACCTGGCATGCAAAAGCAGAAGTAGGAAAATCGTGAATTTGAGACCAGCTTGGGCTAAGTAGTGAGACCATATCTTTAAAAAATAAATAAAGATATATTTATAATACTTTTAGAGAAGTATTTTCTAAAATGAATTTAGTTTTTAGTATTCAGGTAAAGTCTAAAAACATAAGAAATACTACTGGAGAACAGTCTACATTCCACATTGCAATACTCCATGCAAGATGGATTTTGTATGCTTTAAAATACATGAGGACAAGCTAAATTCGTGTGGTAAAACGTGTTATATTGTTCCAAGCCCCTAGAGATAGCTTGGCCACAGTCTCTTACCTTTGATGGAGGGTTTGGCAATGGAGTTGAAGGCTCTGGAAGCCTAAGGAAGTTAAAAATAAGAATCATAGTCATGGTTTTTCATAGAGAATCTGGGCCAATTTAAGACTTAGGTAGTCCTTATTATAGCTTTACCTCCACATGTCTTTTCAGAGTGAAGAATGCAATTTGTTTAAATGAATGAATCTTTATTTTGCTACTTAATTCCATATATGGGAATTGTCTAAGAAATAAAATTGGAACTCATTTTTTCTTTGGCCTCCATAATTTCTCATTTTGACATTGGAGTGTTTTGTCTTCATAAATAGTTCATTTGCAAGTACAAATTATTCTAATTATTATACTGTTCAGAAAAGCCACACAACTCTATTAAACTCTTCTATTAAACAAAAATTCTATTTCCATTATTTCTGCCTCCCAAATCTTTAGCCCAAATTTAAAATTTTCAGTTGAAAAGATCTAAACAAATAATGAAGTTCCAAGACATAAAGTCTCTAGACAAGCAGCTAAGAAATCCAGGCAAACATTTCTTTTTAGAGAATGTCATCCCTTCCTTCCATCCCATTTCCTTCTTCCATCCCTTTTCACATAGTGTATACTAAATAATATGAATGCATTTATTCAACCTACCTCTCTCCCTTCTCTGTATCCTCTCCCCCACCCCCAAAGGAAAAAAAAAAAACCCAAAGCAAAAACAAATACCAGGGCTGGGAAGGTGGCTCAGTGGTAGAGCTCTTGCCTTGCATGCTTGAGGCCCTGAGTTCGATTCCTCAGCACCACATAAGCAAAAAGAAAAAAGCAGGAAGTGGCGCTGTGGCTTAAGTGGTAGAGCTCTAGCCTTGAGCTGAAGAGCTGAGGGACAGCGCCCAGGCCCAGAGTTCAGGCCCCAAGACCGGACCCCCCCCCCCAAAAAAAAAACCACACACACACAAAAAAAGCAAATACCATCACCACTACTACCAACAATAAAAACAAAATCCCTACATTTCCATTTCCCGGAGTTTATTTTAATAAATAATATTTTAAATGTTCAGAGAAGTTATATCTTTGCATTCCTCTCCTAAGGGTATCCTTCCATTCATTAGTATGAATGCCTAGGTTAACATGCCCAGTTATATTTTAGCTCTCACTTCCACATATGAGAGAAAACATGTACCATTCCTGTCGCTAAGCTTGGCTTACTTTACTTAGCATAATTTGCTCTAGGTCCATCCGTTTTCCTACAAATGATATACTCTTATTCTTTCTAAAGAATAAGTAAAATTCTATTATGTATCTGTATCACATTTTATTAATCCACTTAGCTGCTGTAGGGCATCTGGGCTGTTTCCACAACTTGGCTATTGTGAATAGCTGTGCTATTATCTTTAAGAGTCTCACGTTGTGCCACCTACCCTCAGACCTCCATTCCTAGGTGGAAAAACAGGCACATACCACTGTATCCAGTGAGATAGAAGTATTGAACGCTTTCTGGCCTCAGCTGGCCTGAAACCTCAGTTCTCACAATCTCAGCTTCCCACACAGTTTAGGATAATAGACACATGTCACCATGCATACCTACCAGATGAGAGAGGGCCTCACAAACTTCTCTGCTAGGACTTGCCTCTAACTGAGATCCTCTCAACTTCTCAAGTAGCTAGGATTACAGGTATGAGTCATTGTGCCTAGCTTCTCTTACTCTCAAAATATTCATAAAGAACCAAAGTAGGTGAGTCTCAGTACGGGATAAAATTTTAATAAACCTCATCCTCTACAATCATACAAAGCAATGATTCTAATTTTAACACACACTAGTTGCTGCAGATTTCTCCAAATCAATTCATTCCAGTCAGTTAATTTGTATTAGAAATCAACTCTGACCCATGTATGACATAGCCCACATCCACCAAGGAAAGCCATTGCTGGGGAAACCAAGAGGCATGAAGACTTGTTAATTACAACTAAAGATGAAAGACACGTACTTTAAATGTTTAGATAAGCCATCACTTAATTCTTTAGGGATGTAATCAGAGATCAGACCATGAGCATAATGAACATAATCCTCTGAAAGAGAAAAATGATGAAAGAAAAAATTAGTAAGATTATGATAGTTTTATAGTCAAATTGACTTCAGTTCAAATTCTTCGTATATCTGGATTTATCAGGAAATTCATGTATGCTCTCACTTCAGTTTCCTCATTAGTTAACTAGGGATACTAATACGTATATGTAAGGGCATGAAGGAATACAGAAGATAATTCCAAAAATATGATATATTGAACATTAGATGGCCACCAGATGCCAGTAAACTAAACTAAAATTCAAGGTTGCTTTTAGTCAAGGTCTCTAAATATGAAAAGCCAATTGTAACAATACAAGATATTCATGTGTCTTTTTTTTTTTTTCCTGTGCTGATCCTTGGGCTTGAACTCAGAGCCCAGGCACTGTTCCTGAGCTATTATGCTCAAGGCAACCACTCTACCACTTGACCTACTGCTCCAAGTCCAGTTTTTTGGTAGTTAATTGGACAGTCTCACAGACTTTCCTGCCCAAGATGGGCTTGAACACAGTTCTGAGCTCTCAGCCTCCTGAGTAGCTAGGATTATATGTGTATTTCTTTTTACTTTCTTTATTATTATTATTCTTTCAGTCATTGGGCTTGAACTCTGGGCCTGAGCACTGTCCCTCAGCTCTTCAGTTCAAGGCTAGCACTCTACCACTTGAGCTACAGCGCCACTTCCGGTTTTCTGGTGGTTTATTGGAGATAAGAGTTTCACAGACTTTTCTGTCCGAGCTGGCTTTGAACCACAATCCTCAGATCTCAGCCTTCTAAGTAGCTAGGATTTCAGGCGTGAGCCACCAGTGCCCGGCTACATGTGTATTTCTTTTAAGGCATATGCATTTCTTTTAAGGTAACTTTTTTCTACAATGTTTTCATATAGAATAAATGTAATAACTAAGCAGTAATGAGTATTAGGATTTAAGCAAAATAAAATAAAAATAGTAAATAAAATCATCTCTATGAGTTGCCTGTTAGATATTTGCTTCCTAACAGCATTATATACACTCCCAAATTAAAAAAATAAAACCTTTTCAAAAAAATGAAAAAAACTTACTCAGCCGAATATATAATTAATAATTTATTTTCTAGCATCTGGACCCTTAACACTGACATCACATTAAATAGTTACAACGAAATCTGTCTCCAAATCCTCTTTCCTACTTCAGTATTTTGTGTAAAATATGATGAACAATTGAATTTAACCTTCAAATGGGATAAGCACAGGGGCTATATAAAATACCAACAGTTGACCTCAGGTTTGCTGCTGGGATGTCCACTTACTTTCTTCTTCCTTCTTTTCTCTTCTACTTTCAATGTGGCTCAACACTATTTAGAAAATTACTGCCATCTGGTGATGACCTGATTTCATTTTTTTTCTTTTTTTTGTACATTTTTTTATTGTAAAAATGCTATACAGAAGAGTTACAGTTACATGAGCAAGGTAATGAGTACATTTTTTTTGGGGGGGGGGGGGTCCGGTTCATGGGGCCTGAACTCTGGGCCTGGGTGCTGTCCCTTAGCTCTTCAGCTCAAGGTTAGCACTCTACCACTTGAGCCACAGTGCCACTTCCAGCTTTTTTCTTTTTTCTTATGTGGTGCTGAGGAATTGAACCCAGGGCCTCATGAATGCAAGGCAAGCACTCTACCACTGAGCCACCTTCCCAGCCCATGAGTACATTTCTTATTGAGCATTGTTGCCTCCTCCTTTGTTTTCCCTCTACCATCCTTTCCCTCCCACCTCCACAACTACCTCCCCTCCCACCCTCCTCTCCTCCTCTCTGCCAAAAGTTGTAAAGTTCGTTTTGAACATAGTGTTTTGTACATCTCATTGTTACAATGGGTCAATCTCTATCCTTATTTAACCATTTTGTTTTTTCCTTCCTCTTCCCGAATTAAGGAGGTATATATACAAGATACAAGCACTGACATCAAATTGAAACAATAACAAGAAAGAAAAAAGATACTGTGTCCCTATCTTGGGGTTCATTTCGCTTAACACCATCTTATATGGTTATATGTACATAGCTTTTGACCTTTTCTGCTTGTCCTATACATGTACTAGTTATTGCAAATAAGGGAAACCATGGGACCTATGTTTCTTTGGGCCTGGTTTACTTCACTTAATATAATTTTTTCCAAGTCTTTTCATTTCTTAACAAATGGGGCGATGTCATTCTTTCTGATGGAGGCATAGAATTCCATTTTGTATATATATATACACATTTTCTTGATCTACTGAGGGACATCTGGGTTGGTTCCATATCTTAGGTAAATAATTCTGAGATAAACATAGTTGTGCTGGTAGCCTTTGTATGGCTTTGCTTGTGATCACTTGGGTAAATGCCCAAAAGTGGGAGTGCTGGGTCACAGGGGCACTCTATGTGGAGTCTTCTGAGTAACCTCCATACTGCTTTTCCAAAGTGGTTGAACAAGTTTACATTCCTACCAACAATGCAGTAGGGTTCCCTTTTGGACACATCCCCTCTAGCATTTGTTGTTATTAAAGTTCTTGATTATAGCCATTCTAACTGGGGTGAGGTGGAATCTCAATGTAGTTTTGATTTGAATTTCTTTTATGGCTAGAGAGGTTGAACATTTCTTCATATGTCTATTGGCCATTTGTATTTCCTCTTCAGAGAAGTTTCTTTAGCCCACTTATTTATCGGGCACAGTTGTTTCTTTGAGGATTTGTTGTTGGGAGATTTAATTTTTGGGTTTCCATGTATATTTTAGATATGAGACCCTTGTCCGTTGCATGGCTAGTGAAGATCTTCTCCCAATCCGTGGGCTTTCTATTGATCTTGCTAGCTATGTGCTTTGCCATGCAGAAGCTCTGCAACTTCATACAATCCCATTTGTCCAACCTTTCTTTGATTTGTTGTGTTTCCTGGGCCTCTATTATGAAAATTTAGGCCTGTGCCAAGGAGATATAGGGTTTCTCCTATTCCTTCCTGCAATGTTTTCAGGGTGTCTGTTTTAACTCCAAGGTCTTTGATCCATTTGGAGTTGATTCTGGTGCAGGATGATATATAAGGATCTAGCTTTAGTTTTCTACAGATGATCACCTGATTTCAAAAGGTCTTTGGCAGATTATATTGTCAATGTGTAAGTGGAAGTTATGTTTGGACCCTTCTTAAAATATGTTCATGGTTATGCCAGGGTCCATGAAGAGATAAAGAAAACTATTTTAAGAAAGCCAACATACGGTTCGTTGGCTGTTACCACATGAAGTTAATGGTCTATAAGAGGAAGAATGTAAGGTGTAATAGCTTCTTGGACACACTAAAAGGCAGAACAGCCCAGCCGAGATCCTCAAATGGGGAATCTTAGCAGAAGCACTGGACTCAATGCAAAATACTTTGTTTACCAGCCAGAATAAGTCATCTATCTCTCTAGAATCATAGTTTCCCATTCTTAAAGTAAGATCTGCCTGAAAAATATCTAATATCCTTTCTCCTTTGTTAGAAAAATGACCATATGGTTTTATCAACTGATAGCTCCATCCATCCACCTATCCATCCACTTGATTTAATTCTTCCTCTTTTTTTCTTAAAGCCATTTAGGACCCTAACTGCTGGTAAACTCATTTTAGCAGGTATGCCATCTGCTACTCCTAGTAGCTACCTATATGTACAAACAAGGTGTTAAAAATAGATTACTGCAAATCAAAGACTACTTGAATCACTACCACTCACAAACAGGCCACTGTTCCTCAGTCTATTTTCTGTTTGTATGCATGTGTGTGTTTGCTTTTTAATGGCTGAAGTCAGATTTTAGGAGTCACATAACCAGGTTAAGAAAATACTAAATTAGAGCTTAAGATTAGAATAATTTCTACACCACCCATTTGGGAATGTTAACTGCAATACATAATTGTTCATGTATTTGTAAATATAAAAATAAAAGGACACTATATTGAAAAGAGCAAAATAAAGTTCCTTGGTAACCAAAAGAAAAGAACTGCCAAGTGAATCAATTTCATCTAAGTTCAAAACATTGAGAGCTATCTAAGGAAATATGCCTCATGGAAACAAACTGCAGCAAAGATGAAGTCTATGTGCGGTTTTCCTATGTTAGTGTGGGTACAGTACGCCCAACAACAAGGTGAAGAGTGGGGATAGAGAATGCCAAGAACCATCCACAGCTCAGCCCTGCCACTTGCTAGTAAGGCAACTCTAGGGTGAGCCTCAACTTTCCTGAGCCTTCCTGTGAGGTCAGATGAGAAATGTGTGTTATATAGGCCAGTTAGCCATGGGCCTGGCACATCACACACTCAATAAATGATAGCAAGGGTCCCTAAGGTTGTTCTCATTATTAATCTAAAGGAGCCATTTGTGGGCTGGGAAGGTGGCTCAGTGGTAGAGTGCTTGTCTTGCATGCATGAGGCTCTGGGTTCGATTCCTCAGCACCACATAAGTAGAAAAGGCCAGAAGTGGTGCTGCGACTCAAGTGGTAAAGCCCTAGCCTTGAGCTGAAGAGCTGAGGGACAATGCCCAGGCCCAGAGTTCAGGCCACATGACTAACCCCCCCCCCCCCAAAAACAAAAGAATATATATTTTTTTTAAAAAACAGAGCCATTTGCTGAATGAAATGACACAAGTAGCAACTAGTAGCAGTCATGATGTGAGATAGAAATAGTGCTGAATTTTGAAAGAACACACTGAGCATACTGGCAAGACCAATGAGCATACTGGCAAGAATACGAAGAGTGACAGTATCTTAATTCTGGGACAGTAAGATTGTTAACTCCTTAGATAAGCATTTGAAGAAACAATAACAACAAAAAAGAACTTATTCCAAACAAAAATAATTTCTGATTTACTTACCTTCTTTGTCATTAGAAACCTGGTCACCAGAGAACAGAGATGACTGGACCCGGGCACCAACAATGACATTATTGGCTTTTAAAGCTGCCACAGTTTGATGAACCTAGAAGCAACCACAGGGGAATCAGGATTCTTTCACCTTAGTTCTAGAACTCCTTGACTTTACAGATAGCCCTCAATCCATTTAAGAAGTACCTGAGAGCCAGCTATCAGAAGATGGGATGGCTGAGGATTTGGAGAGATGCTGAGAATCAATGCTGGTGCTCTCAATACATGGACTTGCTTAGGTCTCCACAGTAGGGGAGATGGCATGTTGTGGTGAATGAGAACACTGACTCTGTAATGAGGCTGCTTGGATTTGCTCTGTGATCATTGGTTAGTTTACATCTCTCTGACCTCTCTGTGAAATTGGCAAAAAAACTAGTACCTATTTCCACAGGAGTCTTATGAGTCCAATGAGTCCTATGAGTCCAATGTAAAGCCTTAGAACAAACCCTAGCACAAAACTTACATGTAATACTTCCTCCCTCCCTCCCTCCCTCCCTCCCTCCCTCCCTCCCTTCCTTCGTCCCTTTTCTTCTTGAGCTGAGGAACAACATCTCTGGAGGTAGCTGTGGGGTTACCACACCCAACAACATCAGGCCTGGCATGATGTGGTTTAGGGATATGAGTCTGCATTAACCAACAGCAGAAAATCCTTGCATTCAGTGGTAGGACCAGCCTTTTATCTTTTTATACAGTTTTTCTCTTTATAAAGGATATACAGGATGGCCTTTGGACCCAGTCTTACTGCCTTAGCTAAGGATTTTTTTTTAGAACCAACATTACTATTTCTTTTAATCAAAAAGCAGCAGAAGAATCTTATACATACATTTTTCTAATTTGGGGAAGGGAAAGGAAGTAACAAAATGCTGAAACAAGGATACAGATTGACCTGTTTTTTTTTTTTGTTTTTTTTTTTTTTTTGGGTCCGGTAGGGGGCCTGAACTCTGGGCCTGGGCGCTGTTCCTCAGCTCTTCAGCTCAAGGCTAGCGCTCTACCACTTGAGCCACAGCGCCACCTCTGGCTTTTTTTCTTTTTGCTATGTGGTGCTAAGGAATCGAACCCAGGGCCTCAAGACATGCAAGGCAAGCACTCTACCACTGAGCCATCTTCCCAGCCCCAGATTGACCTGTTTTAACAATGAGACATACAAGACACTTTGTTGAAAACAAACTTTACAAACTGGGGGTGGGGGAGAGATACAAGAGTTAGGGAGTAACAATGCTAGAAAGGAAATGTACTCATTACCTTACTTATGTAATTATAACTCCTCTGTACAGTCTCTTTACAATAAAAAAATACTAAAAAAAAAAAAAGCAGAAGAGAGGTACTATACCTTTTTCTCCAGCCACTTCAATGTCTTTTCTTCACTATACTTGTAATATTTCTTCTTGTCTATTTCTAAATTAAAAGTAGTACAGTAAGTTAAAAACACTACATACATCAGTTACAAGTTAACAATTTAAAAATAGTTTATAATATTTTCTATTTCTAAAAGACCCTCATAAACCTGAGAAACATCATGAGATATTTTAAAAATGTTAGAAGTCATTCTACCATGAAATGAATGGGGGTGTAAGAAAGCCCTCAAATTATAGAAACAACTCTCTAGAAGTAATTTTGAAAACTCAGCCAACTAACACACTAAGCAATCTATTTCTTCTGGAGAATTTAAGCTCACCTTAATGTTTTCAATGAAAGACTTCCTTTCTAAAATAAAAACGGAAGTCACAAGGGGAAAAAAATAACATTGAAGGCAGGTGCCTATGAAGTTCACTGCATATATTCAGGGGGAAAGAAATCTTATTAACTACTCAATGCTGCCCTGGTGGGATTAGTGGAGTAAAAAGAAGAGATCTTTTAATGTATTACCAATATAAGCATAGCTATTTCAGGGGAATTTAGATTTATGGTGGGCTCAACTGAGCCCTTTACAGGGATTAAAGTTTCACCTCTTATAAATTATACTTCCTTTCCTTACAATGCACATAGCTTTATATGCCATGTGATTAAGCCAGGATTTCCTTTGCAATGCTTTTCATTCATGGAGTTTCTTTTTCTTTTACTTAGCAAGGGCCACAATCCCACTTTAGCAGAAGTCACCTTTATGACCACCGAAAGCCAATGCAAACTAACCATCTGTGAAGTAAACAGGATAGCCTTTTCCCTCCTCCCCTCTATATCATGGGAAATGGACATTGCTTATTCAGGGGTAGTTTTCTGCAGTCTGTAAAAGAATCCCCAAGAAAGGTACTAAAGATCCTCAATCTTAGTTTTGGTGCATTTGCATACACACCCTACCTCATTTGAGCCAATGGTTGACAACACAGTGGACAGGAAAAGACAGGATAGAGTGGGCACAGAACCCTAGCACCCATCTTCTGAGGATGCTGGAGTAATGGGGAAGGATGGCTGCATATGACATCCATCAGAAGTGTGAGAACTGCTCTTCTATTGCCAGATAGGGAAAATAGCTTATTGTAGAAGCAAAGCCCAGAAGACTCGATTCCATTTCTCTGGAAACAATGTCCCACTGTTTAGGTTCTATTCCCCATCAGACTCTCCAAAAAAGTTCAGAACTCAAGTCCAAGACTCTGTTGTTAGCCTCTCTAGCACCTACCTCCAAATTTTCTGATAGAACTCCCACTCCTTGAATCCCCTGGGCCAGGGGGAGGGACTCTCCTATATCTCTTGAAGATGCTCTTGCTGAAGATGTGAACAACAAAGTGAGCCTTCTCCCTGAGTCCATGTGAACCCTAGCATGCATCCTCTCTTAGGGGAAACACCCACCCTCTTGAAACCTGTTTCCTGGTGAGTGAAGGAAGTTTCCTAGGAAGCTCTTTTGAACATGAAATGAGTGGGATAATCTACACAAATCCTATCGCACAGTGCCTATCAACAGAAGATACTTCATATTAACTAAGAAAAAAATGAGGACAGTGATACTGGTTAAGTGCATCAGAAACTAATGTTTGTTCAGGCACTTTACCTACATCTTGTCTTTGATGGTGAGAGTAAATCTCAAGTGAAAATGAGCTTAGAAATCCCATGTTGGAGGACTGAGTTTCAGTGACATTAAGTAAATCGTCCAGAGGCAATGGCAAGTAAGTAGGAGCTTCAGCATTTCCACCCAAGCTGACTTCCTAGCCATGGACCTGATGTTCATTAACAAAAAGTATAAAGATCTGCACTCTTCTAGGTATCTCTGCCTACCTTGCTCTTAAGGGGAACGTTGATGAATGTGAATGCCACTCTTTTGGCTTCTATGAGACTGACTACTTCTCTGATTCTTTTGCCAGCTCTGCTTCCTCCATAACTGAACCTTTTTTTCCTGAGGTAATACGGTTCAGAATTACAATACAAACCCAACCAGGAGTATATATCACATTTTCTTGATCCATTCATCTCTGAGGGGCATCTAGGTTGGTTCCATATCTTAGCTATGGTGAATGATGCTGCAATAAACATAGTTTTACTGGTAGTTTTAGTATGGCCTTGTTTGTGATCGTTTGGGTAAGTGCCTAAAAGTGGGATTACTGGGTCATAGGGGAGCTCTACATGTAGTCTTTTAAGGAACCTCCATACTGTTTGAGTCATATAAATTCTAGAGTCAGTTTATCAACTTCTAGCAAAAAAGAAAGTCTGCTAAACATTGAATCTACTAAACAATATGGAATCTTTCAATATATGAATGTGTTGTATTTCTACCTATTTAGTTTTTCATTGATTTCTCTTGGCAATGTTTTGTAGTGTTCCTTATTCTGATCTTACATATACTGGGTCATATTTACCCCTCAATACTTCATAATTTTTGAAGATCACATAAATGTTATATTTTGATTCTATTTTTTTCTCTTTCTCTTCTTTTTTTTTCTTTTCTTTTTTTTTTTTTTGGGGGGGGGGGTCCGGTCGTGGGGCCTGAACTCTGGGCCTGGGAACTGTCCCTCAGCTCTTCACCTCAAGGCTAGCGCTCTACCTCTTGAGCCACAGCGCCACTTCTGGCTTTTTTCTTTTTGCTTATGTGGTGCTGAGGAATCGAACCCAGGGCCTCAGGCATACAAGGCAAGCGCTCTACCACTGATCCACCTTCCCAGCCCCAATTCTGGATTCTACTATCCAGTTGTTCAATGCTAGTAGTCACACACTGTAGAATGACATTTTCGATCATATATAAAACAATGGTCCTGTAAGATTCTAATAGAATTGCATCTAGTGCTGTAGGTATTGTAATGTTGGGAGTACAAGGAATCACACATATCTTTGTGGTGATACTATTGTGAATAAACCTACTACACTGTTAGTTGTATAAAAGTCTAGCCCGCACAATTAAGTACAGCAAAATGACTTAATTATGCTAAAAAAAATTACACTATTCGCTTAGGTGCTAAGTACACTACTTTTTATTGTCCTTTCTGACTGTACTCCTATTTGTGAAACAGCCTCCACAGGTAGTTCAGGAAGTGTTCCAAAAGAAGCTGTAGTGATCACAGGAAAGGAGAGCCCCATGAGTTAGACTGCCCCTGCAGTCCTGCCAGTGGGCCAAAAATGTGCAAGTGGCAGACAGTGATGAAGATCCTGATTCTGTGTAGCCTAAGCTCATGTGTGTGTTTGTTAACAAACTTTTAAAGAATAAGAAAAAGTTTACAGAACAAGGATATAAAGAAAACATGTTCATATAACTATATGTTTCATTCAGTCATTTATAAGATAACCTAAGGAATTTGCCACGGATACATGTTAGCATATTAGAAAGTGCTCTTCTGTTCTTGATTTGCTGAGAATTTATTTCAGGAATGAATTTTGTCTATTGCCTTTTCTGTACTATTAGATCTGACCAAGTAGTTTTCTTTTGGTAATGTATAAATTTGTGAATTACTCTAAATTTCTAAGTTTCAAACAACCTCGCATTCCTATAATAAATCCCACTTAGAGCTCATGTATTTGATTTTTGTAGACATGATTTTTTTTGTTGTTTTGTTTTGTTAATTACTTCATTTGGTACTTACATGTATTTAAGCTATCACGGTCTACTTTTAGTTAACAGATTGTTTCAGGAACAGTATAGGAACTTGTGACAATATACTTGCATTTATCTTGGCTTTTAAGGTGAGAAATAAGAAATTCTAGACTTGATTTTTCTAATAATCTAATAATACCTTGTTAAGAATGTTTCAAGCTTAGCTGGGTGCTGGTGGCTCACGCCTGTAATCCTAGCCACTCAGGAGGCTGAGATCTGAGGATCGTGGTTCAAAGCCAGCCCGGTCAGGAAAGACCGTGAGACTCCTATCTCTAATTAAACCACTAGAAAACTGGAAGTGGTGCTGTAGCTCAAGTGGTAGAGCGCTCACCTTGAGCTAAAGAGCTGAGGGATAGTGCCCAGGCCCAGAGTTCAAGCCTCACAACCGACCAAAAAAAAAGGAAAAAAAAAAAAAAAGAATGTTTCAAGCTATGATGGAATAAGATGATCTAATTTTCTTTTTATAACAATTTTAATTTTGTTAGCAGGGCAATTCTAGTCTCATAAAATTAGTTTTGCAAAATTCCTTCCTCATCTATTTGCCAAAAGAGTTAGACAAGAACTATTGCTTTGAGTATTATTTATTCCTTAAGGTAGAATAAAATTCACTAGTGAAGCCATTTGGACCTGGAGTTTTCTTTCTAGAAAATTTTAAAATTGTACCTTATTTTTAAATTAAACATTGCCTAAATAAAGTAATCACGTTATTGCAGGTACTACACAAGGCCCAGTGAATAAACTATAGGTTATTTTTGAAATTTATAAATTCTGAAAAGTAAGAAAGTCTAAAATATTCATGAAGACTACACAAACTATTGGTAATTATGAAAAACATGACATTACAGCATGTCCTAAATTTCATACTATAAGAGTCAGTGGGTTAGACAATATGTGTATGTTCTAGAGGGTTTCCTCCTATGTCTCTGGTGCCTATAAAACTAGCCTGAAGCATCTGGAAAGTCTGGACTTACAAAATAAAGATGGAATAAATGTGAGTCCACAATTTAATTGCATGTTCAGCAATCGAGTAATCGGTTCACAAACTTGAATTTCCCCAATGTATCGTTGAATAAACTGCCTAGAGCACATTTTCACTTCTATTTTCTCAATGTTTTCCATAACTGAGAAACTCATATAGTCGCTTGTTTCTCTGTCTCCTGGGACAGAATCTTGGCAATTGTACTGGGATATTTTAATCAGGTAAGTTTTCTTGGCTCTTCTTGTTAATCACATCAGACAGTATGGTGCAGCTTTGGCTTGTACCATGAAACAGACTATTACAGGCAAGGCAAAGTTCGTGACTCTTTACTACTCCCTCCTGGGGTCACCTCTCCACTGAATGTGAGCTTTGTTGGCCAGAAATGTACTCTAAGCCCCAGAGTAAGCAAATGAAGACTTTATTTATTAGTGCATTTTCAGCAGTAATAAAGAAGTCAGGGCTAAGGTCATAGCCACGTTCATTCAGATCACCCAGTGATAGTGGCAGGGCTTGCATCAGGGAGAAGGCAGAGGAAAAGGAAGGCTTACATACACCTGGAGATCAGGACAGGACTCAAATTTATTGCCACAGCCACTGCGGCCTTTCTTGGGCTGAGTTTATTATGCTAATATCCAACTAGCAGGGGAGCCAGGGGATATTTCAGATTTTACTCTCTGTTCAAGGGACCATGGGGAAAAAAGTCCAAAAAAAACAGCTTTTCTTTCTATACCTTTGCTCCCTCTTATAGATGTATTCTGATCCCACTTTAGTAGGCAGAAAAATTGACAAGATGGAGCCAAACACTAATTTCTAAGAAGACAATGATCCAAATTCAAATAAGCAACTGATATACTCAACACAATCACTCAATGATGGCCTGGGCACTCTCTGCATAGGTAAGTGTCTGCTTCTGAAGCTGTCTCAGCACTGTCTCCCTTCCTGCCTCCATCTTCCATACAAAAGACAATAATTAATGGGGATTCCCCAAGATTTCAAAAGTAAAGCATGTTTCTATTTTAACCTTAGATACCACCTAAAATCTGAATATCTGAATATCATGGAAGTAATTCAGAGCATTAAAAAAGGAAGGGCAAGAGTCGCTATCAACAGACTTGGGGATAGATGCTGGATCTACTACTTCACATTCTTGGATATCAGGCAGCTTAGTTAAACCTTTTGAGTCCTGGTTTCCTCATCTGTAAAGATGCAGATTACAAAAGCAATGAAAGGGAATTACTGAAGGGCTGTTAACAGACATAAATTAGTAAGTACATAAATGCTGCTGTATGGAGAAGCCTGTCTAATACT
The DNA here is from genome assembly GCF_019054845.1 of Dipodomys spectabilis. Classification (NCBI taxonomy): domain Eukaryota; kingdom Metazoa; phylum Chordata; class Mammalia; order Rodentia; family Heteromyidae; genus Dipodomys; species Dipodomys spectabilis. The sequence continues at coordinate 44,242,093 of NW_024870772.1, read as the reverse complement.
TTTCTTGTTTGATAGGCTCTCATAATCAATTATAAGCCCCTAATGATAAACATTCCCTTGCAGATTTTCATAGAAAAAGATGTCCACATTACTACACAGGCCTTACATACAGAAAAACAGCTCACATATATTTTAGGCAAAATGGTGAAGCAAGTAATGGAGAATTGCTTATACACATTTTGATAAAGAATCTGTTAGAGGCTGAAGCCTCTCCTTCCTTCCCTTCTTTTTTATTTTAAAATTTATTGTTTGGGCTAGGTGCTAGTGGCTCACACCTGTAATCCTAGCTACTCAGAAGGTTGATATCTGAGGGCAGTAGTTTGAAGCCAACCAGGGCAGGAAAGTATGTAAGACTCCCATATCCAATTAACAAGCAAAAAGACTGGAGTGGTGCAATTGCTCAAGTGGTACAACACTAGACATGGGAAAAAAGGTCAGGGACAGCACCCATGCTCTGAGTCCAGGCCCCAGGACCAGTACACACACACACACACACACACACACACACACACACACACACACACACACACACACACACACACACACACACACACACACACACACACACACACACACACACACACACACACACGTGTTTGGTTGTGTGTGTATGCATTTTTTTGTATCAGTACTGGTATCTGAACTCAGGGCCTGGGTGTTGTCCCTTAGCTTTTCCACTCAAGGCTGGCTCTCTACCACTTGAACCACAGCTCCACTTGAACCACAACTCCACTTCTGGGGCTTTTTACTGGTTACTAGAGATAAGAGTCTCACAGACTTTCCTGCACAGGCTAGTTTCAAACTACCATCTTCAGATTTCAGTATCCTGAGTAGCTAGGATTACAGGCATGAGTTATTTAACCCTATGTGATTTTGTTTTTAAACCTTTCTTTACTTCAACTTTATAGACTATTGTTCTTTCATGGAAAAAAATTGATTCTGAGAAAATTGCCAAAACCTCTATGGTACATGTCTGTTGCATGTGACACTTATTCTGAATGACTTCTCTTTCACTTACTATCATTTAAACAAAACAAAGAAAAACATCAGGCCTAGGTTTTAGAAACCTAATTATATAACACACACACATACTCACACACACACACACAAACACAACACAAACACAGCACACATAAAAGCTGGTAACAGCTACTTTCAAAAAAGAAAGTGCAGATCTTCTAAGAGTATTAGGTAATGTGGAAAAGTAAAGGGAACTGGGACAGAAATTCAGTGACACAACAGATAGCTGGAAGGAAGGAATGAGAGAGAGAAGGCCTGTTCTAAGACACAGACTTGAAGCAAGCAAGCAGGAGGCTTTAGTCCTGTTTTTGGCATCTGGGTTTCTGAGTTTTGTTTTAAGATGACTGTTTTTATATAGCTAATGGCAGAATTCTGGATAAGTTAATTGCATTTTCAACTCATGTTAAGTTGACAGAAATTAAAATGACTTGTAATTATTCTTCATTACTATAGCTTTCAAAAGTGGTTATGGGCTATTTCATTTGTCACCCACAAAAAGATTCCTGTCTCCTACAAACTCAGAATCAGGGAATGCCTTTAATGGGACTGCTTTGATAAGATCTTGGCGCCATGCACCCCCTAGATCCAAAGTGGAGCCGTAAGTGTGGCCAAGAAAGAATTAGTAGACATGAAATGCAACCAGCAAGGTTCTCCCTTTCCCACTGTAAACTTACACTTACTGGAATCACTGCTTTCTTAAGTCTTAGAACTGTCAGTTGGCCAGACTATCTATGACCCCAACAGCTTCAGCTTATTGGCCTGTTCTCATTCCCACACCATTTTCCAGATTAACCCTGAAACTATTGGGGTGGTTTTTTTAATGACACTGATGTAAAGTTTTCTTTTCAGTGATTCTAACCTGTCAAAATACATCCATCCACAGTGTCTCGCTTCCTCCTTTCAAAATTCAAATAAATAGGGCTGAGAAGTTGGCTCAGTGGCAGAGTGCTTGCCTCTCATGCATGAGTCCCTGGGTTCGATTCCTCAGCACCACATAAGCAGAAAAAGCCGGAAGTGGCACAGTGGCTCAAGTGGTAGAGCACTAGCCTTGAGCTGAAGAGCTGAGGGACAGCACCCAGGCCCAGAGTTCAAGCTGCACAACTGACCAAAAAAAAAAAAAAAAAAAAATCAAATAAATAAATGCTACAATCTACTTCTCTCCCTGGCCTGCTCGCTCCTCCATGCCACCACCACATATCCTCTGGGTCAAGGAGCTAACCTAGAAATCATTCTTGACTCCTCCCTTTCCTTGACCACATTGGACCATTCATGTGATTAGTTCTGGGTCTAAATTGCTTCTTGCTTCTAGCTCCATCTCTTAAGCTCAGATTAGATTATTGTAACAGTTCTCTGCTCCTGGTCTTGGCTTTTCTAGTACATTCTTCACATAGTCACAATGTCCTTATGAAACTTTCACAGGCATGCCATGACTCTTGGGACAAGACCAGGTACATAAAAGCCCCCCCCCCACCCCCCATTCTGAACCTTTGCCCAGCTTTCCTGCCTTAATTCAGTGCAATTCCCTAAAACCTTACTGCTGGCACTCTTAGAACTTTCCTCCATGACCACCTTTGCACATGCCCATGCCTTTGTTGTGCTGCTATTTTGACTCATCCTTCTAGGCTTTACTCAGAAGTCATCCCTCCCCACCCCCTAGAAAGCAACACAATATCCACCAATTCACCCCATCCACACCCAGCCCAAGCCCATCCTATGCATCCCTAGAAATACAGGGATCACTTCGACCTGTCATACCTGTGCACTGCTTGTCACTTGCCTCAGTCAAACTCAAAGCAAAGTAAGTAAATGCACAGTGTCTTATTTATCCCCAAAGCCTGGACCTCAGAAGATATTCAATGTAAGTACAGTTTTACACACTTTGACAAATGAGAAAGCTGAAGACTAAAGCAATAAAGTCAGTTGCCTAAAGTCAAAGAAATACTGAGACTAAAGCCATGTTCTATGACTCCTTTCTGTGGATAACCAGCAGATTTCACTGTGTGCAGCTCCAAAGTAGGCAATCTACTGACAAGTAGAGCCACCCTGCATAACAGCTTTCCCTTCCACCGATGAAGAATAAGCATCACCAGGGAGTTTTCTGCAGCTGCTGCGTGACCTTTCAATCAGCCTGATCTCAGAGGCCCACATGCTGTACCTTTTTCCTCTGTCACATGGTGAAGTAACTTCTCAAGTTCCGGCAGTTTCAGCAACAAGATGCAATCTGGAAATACATCATCCACCACAACTTGATCTAGGGGCTGAAACTTGCCCTGAAAAAAACACATTAATCAATCAGAATGCAAACACTCTCATGGATTAGCTACACATAAGGAGAGAAAAAGACACATCACCACATGGCTAGTCCTTTGAACTTAGATAAGACCCCCTTGTTCTATCCAAGGAATCATTCAAATGGGATGAGCTTAGAACTAGATTCACTCTCTATTCACTTTAGGAAGCTTTTGTAAGCAAGAATTTTACACAGTAGGCACCAAATGAAGAAGGGGACAAAACCCCTAGTAAGTTTAGGAAGCCCCAAGATCTTGAGATTGCCCAAAGTGACCCAACCTTTCAATTTGAAGAAGGGCCCACTATGGTCACAGAGAAGTCTGGATCAGCACATTTAGACATTCTAAACCAGCTTCTGCTAGGTAGGACTGTCTAAGCATGCGCTGTGTAAACCACAAAATTCAGAACCATATTCTTCTCAGTTATGATTAGCTTCTCTTAATCTTACAAATTGCAAGGGAAACAAAGTTTGGCTAAGCAAAGATATCAGTGCCCTGATTTAGGGATGCCAGGCCTCTAACAGGTATGAGATTGCCCAGGTTCTAACTCTGATCATTGGTTTCTGTGACCAAGCTTTAGAAGACAGAAAATCTGATCAGTTTTCTTTCTGCAAGAGCAGCTTTCTTTAATTTTAAGAGTGAAATCTTATTCATTCAGTAGCATGTGTGACAGCTTGCCACACTATCAGGTTAACAAGTGCTAAGAAATGTTCTCATTTTCCCTCCAATCACAGATTCCTCCCACCACACATCCCCAAAGTCTTGCTGTCTGTAGATTTCTACCTTACAACTATGGTCTTCTATGATCAGCTAATATTTTAAATATTTTAGTACCCCAAGGCAATACTTAGCACATAATGGACCACCACACAGTCACAATATAAAATAGCTTCAAAATTAGTATTTCTGAATTTCTTTATTATGCAACTACATGCACACACACACACACACACACACACACACACACACACACACACACAATGAAAATACAGGAAGCAATTTGCAAAACTGGTATCTTTTTTGGCCTTTTTGTTGCACAGACACTTGGGCCTGAACTCGGGGCATGGCCACTGTGTTTTAGCTTTTTCTGCTCAAGGCTTGCATTCTACCACTTGAGCCACAGCTCCACTTCAGCTTTTTGCTAGTTAATTGGAGTCAAGAATTTCATGGACTTTCCTGCCTGGGCTGTCTCTGAACTGTGTTTCGCAAATCTCAACCTCCTGAATAGTTAGGATTACAAGTGTGAGCACTGTTGCCTGGCAAAACTGTTATCTTTTAAACTTCAAGTATATGGTGCTAGAGAATACAGTGGCAGCTAGGGTAGTTGATGTCACTGCCCTGACTTCAGCTGAGGAGCTGGCAGTTTAATCCTCTAGATTTTGAATGATTAGTATCATATCCACAGTGAAGAAGCCAGTAGCATCTTAGTATTATTTATGACAATAATAATGTTTTGAGCTTGAGAATCCCAGGAAAGGGAATTAGGAATCCTCAAGGATTCGTCAACAGCAGTATGGAGACCTTGTGTTGGAAACTTTGAATAAAAGAATTATTTGAACTGTTTATGAGACTGGTGGGTTTCTTTTAAAAATTGTAAATGCTTGTAAGTTTGTTTTATGTGGTTCCTAAACTATATTCTGTAGTTTGTGTGTGTGTGTGTGTGTGTGTGTGTTTGATGTTAGCATTTCTTTTTTTTTTTTTTTTGTATGTTTTTAATTGTAAAAATACTGTACAGAGGGGTTACAGTTACATGAGCAAGGTAATGAGTACATTTCCTATGGAGCATTGTTGCCTTCTCCTTTGTTTTGGTTTGGTTTGGTACGGGGTTTGAACTCAAGGCCTTGTACTTCCTAGATAGGTACCCTCCACTTGAGTCATGCCTCTAGAACCATTTGCTTTGGTTATTTTCAAATAGGGTCTCACTTTTTGAGTGGACTAGCATGGACCAAGTTCCTTTTACTTATGCTTCCTATGTAGCTAGGATTACAGGCACCTGAGATATCATCTCGGACATGAGTGGAGAAGGGAGGTCAAGCAAGATTGTCTCTTCTTGTAACTTACATGCATGTATGAAAAACATGATAGTGAAGCCAGTTAAAAATTGTTTAAAAAGTAACAAAGGAGGATGAGAAAGAGTAATAGAGGGGGAAAATTTTATCAAAGTACATTATATACATGGATGGAAATATCGCAATAAAACCACTTTGTTCAGTTAATATACACAAATAAACAAAACAATCATAAAAAACAGTCTCTTCTGTCACTTCACTGCCAACATGTCAAGGGGACAGTTTACCTGTTTGTCAGCTTTTATGAAGTAGTGGAGGAGCAGAAATAGAGGGTCCATAGGGGTGGCAAAGTGAAGAAGGCCTCCTGTGAATGAAAAAGAACAAAGTTGCTTAGAAGGACAACTTGGCTACTGCATCTTAATCTCATTGTAACAAACATTTGTTGAAAAATACATACGAAATATCAAATTGAGCAGCTTTTATACAGACCTAAGAAATCTCATTCTGTGGCTTATGTGACAGTCTGTCATGCTTCCATTAGGTTAATAAGTGGCAAGAAATTATTTCATTTAAATGCACTCGTTTTCTTTCAAATCAGATATCTCAGGTCCTACTGTCTTTAGGTAAGGTTTTCTCATGATTGGTAAATCTCTCTCAAAAATTATTGTGGGCTCTGAGATTACCCAAACTCATGTGGAAAAAAAAGAGTTTAAACACCAGAATACAGTTTTAACTTTCCATTTCTTTAGAAATCATTTTTATAGTTTCTCCCTTCCTCACCCTCCTTCCCATCCCCCCAAAGCCCCCCACCCACCCCCACAAAAAAAAAAAAGAAAAAGTCTGCCTTAAGCTACAGGATAATGTAACTTCATGTGCCTTTGAGGATGAAGCTGACTTGGCTTTCTGTCCTGTGGCCTGGGGGTCATCATTCAGTTCACTGCTTTAGCTCCTTATTGCACCTCAATGCTTGCTCAAGAGGAAAAAGGCAAATGAGCAGTGTCTAACCAAGCAAACTGAGAACTCTGCTCTCTGGGTGGAAGGGAAAAAGGGCAACCACAAAAAAGACTCCCAGCGTCCTCAACCCCATCCTGGGCTCCTCTTTTTATAGAGCTGAACCACAGGAGGTATTTTCATTAATAAAACAATAAACACTTCATTTGCCTCATCCAAACTTTATTTTAGTTTCAGGAAACACATGTACTTATTTCTATTCTCAGACCAACCTACATATAGAAGAAAGATAGATATCTTAACTCTAAATTATATGTATTCTAAGAAAAACATAATCTTATATTATGATGCCTTTTAATTATTTTTAAAAGGATGAAGTTTGTAAAAATAACCTATCAAAAGCTTTTCAAGCTAATTTTAAGTTTCTATTATACACAGAAACTAGGAATAGGTTTTTAGGTCTAACAATAGTATTATGGTGGTGGCTATTCTTTCTTTAAATATAATTTTATCATTATTATTAAAGTGTTGCACAGAGGGGCTACCATTTCATAAGTCAGATAAGGAGTACATTTCTTTTTGGACAATGTTACCCTTTCCTTCACTTTCCCTGTTTCTCCCTCCCATCATCCTTGCCCACAAGTTGCATAGTTTATTTTTCCCACTGTGTATACTTAATACCACGACCATATTTGTCCACCTTTGTGGTGGCTATACTTTAAAATACTTTTCTCTTTAGAATTAAATTTGCCAGTATTGTGGTTTGAACTCAGAGCCTCATGCTTGCTTAAGAAGCTGGTTCTCTACTGTTTGAGTTATAGCATGGAACTATGGCATGAAACCTAAAATAGAAGGATCAAGGTTCAAGCATGAACTTGGGCAGGAAAAAAGACTTTATCTCATAAATAATCAGTCCAAAAAGGGGCCAGAGGTAAGGGTCAGTGGTATTATACTTGCCTAGTAAGCATGAGGCCAGAGTTCAAAAACCCAATCCCATTAAAATAAATATATTAGTTAATAAGTAAATATGAAAACATAATTTCTTAGCTGGGCGCCAGTGGCTCACGCCTGTAATCCTAGCTACTCAGGAGGTTGAGATCTGAGGATCATGGTTCAAAGCCAGCCTGAGCATGAAAGTCTGTGAGACTCTTATCTCCAATAAACCACTCAGAAAACTGGAAGTGGTGCTGTGGCTCAAGTGGTAGGGTGCTAGCATTGAGCTGAAGAACTGAGGGACAGTGCCCAGGCCCAGAGTTCAAGCCCCATGACCACAAAAAAAAAGAAAAAAAAAAATTTCTTACAAGCAGCAATCCTTTGTCCAGAGAGACAATCAAAGTGGCCTTTGTACCTTAGCATTACACATGGAGCCAACAGACAGAGGACAGAGGGAGAAGCAGGAAACTTGTTGTGCACTTGATCATATTCAAAAGGCTGAGAAATGACAGCAAAGCGCTTTCTGACAACAATGCAGGTGTGAGCAGTGGGAATGCAGACTGCCTCAGATATCTACCAGCTACATAACCCCAACTCACTCCAAACCTGGATGAGAACATGGCTTTCTTGAATCTTTTTTCCCCTCTTCACCTAGAATTTTGGTGGTGGTGGCTTTTGTGTATGGGTATATATATATATATATATATATATATGGGTGGGTAGGAGAATCATATTTTGAATCTAGAATGGCCCCCAAAGGCCCATATATTAAACTTTTATTCCAGAGTGATATTTTGGGAAATTGTAGAACCTTTCAGAGGTGAGGGTCAGTGGGATGTCTGGGGTCATTAAGGTGTGCTCTCAAAGTTGACTGTGGGACTCTGATCTCTTTCTATTCCTGTCTTTAATTCCTGGCCATGGGGTGAGTGGTTTCACCACACACTACTAACATGACACAGAGTGCAGGCCTCCAAAGCAAGAGAGCCAATGAACCATGGAATGAAACTTCCAAAACTGAGAACCTACATAAATATTCTTTCTTGTAGGGTTGGCATTCTCAGGTTCTTGTTATCATAGCAGAGAGTAATTTATATCTCATATCAACTTATTTATTTCTCATATCATCATTTATATATCATAGTGGACAGTAATTCACATGACAAAGGATGTTAAATTCAAATATATTTTAGATTTATATTAGGATGCTCAAGGGAATAAGTTAAAAACTTGGAGATCTTCAGGAGAAGGAATTTCTAGTCAACTCAACATATACTTCACTGTACAAAGGTAATCTCACTTCTGCCTAAGTATGTGTTGATGTGTTAGGAGACAAATCAGAGTTGTTAAAGTTTCCTATCTGGACACACATCACTGGAGACCCAAGTCCCAGTAAATTGAATGGATTTTTCCATTTCTTTCTTTTTCTGTGTGTGCTGGTACTGGGGTTGTACTCAGTGTCTTACGTTTTCACTTGGCTTTTTTGTTTAATGCTAGAGTTGTCTTTCTTTTCTTCTGTACTAAACCCTTTCTGATGCCATTGAAAGCTCTACCACTGACTGCAACCCCATGTGAGAAGCACAGAAAAGCTAAAGCATGTGTTTAGTTAATGTGTATATATACAATATATATGTATATATATTATGTATATGTATTATGTATATATATGTATATATTAGGTATATATACATATATACGTGCGCCAGTGGCTTACCTGATTGAACTGACTGATTTATAAACCAAGAATGATGTTTTTCCTTGAAAACTTTGATTTCAAACAGCTGCTGTAGACACATATTGAACAAGTAAATGGTCCCTTCCCCTGCAAGACAAATCTGTTTTTTATTTGTAATTTTTCTCACACATATACACACACATCAAAAGCCTAGACATAGTTCTGAAGAATGTTCCTAATATAAACATAAACATATATAGATATTCTCTATACAAACTGACTCCACAGAAAGCTTATGGCTATTATACCCAGATGCTTATTTTCCAGCTCCATAAACCTCACTGAATTTAAACCATAAAAGTAAAAAGTACAAGTCATTTATGTTAACTGCTACAAAATCTCTCATTGAATCTGCCATCAGATCAAGAGGGAAAAACAGACCTAAACTCCCAAACCCTAGTGATTTAGCCAGATGTTCTGAGCTGGCATATGGGTTCCCTCTCCAGACCAGCATGTGTTCTCCCCCACCCTCCACACACATACACAGGAACTACGCTGAGGACCAAGCTCTAAACTCCAAGGGCCAAACTAGGTAAAAAATGCAAGGACACAGCAAGTGAGTAAAGCCCCAGTAAAGGGGATGGATTTTTCCCTGCCTCCCTCTCTTCCTGCCTTCCTTCTTTCCTTCCTTTTTGTGCTGGTATTGGAGTCTTACATGCTCATTTGGCTTTTACACTCAAAGCTGGTACTCTACCACTTGAGCCATACTTCCATGCTTCCATTTTTTTTCTTTAAAAAAAGTGAAAGGGTAGAAGGAATGAAGCCTGTGCATATCTTATGTTTAACCTCCTCAACTCATGAATTTCCTCCCCAATTATAGGATGACCTCTAGAATCAAGGACCTAAGTTTAACTCTGTGTCCATCACTTTCTCAGTATCACTAGGGAAGTTATATAACCTTTATGTGCCTCTGCTTCTACATCTGTCTATGGGACAACATCAAGCCTATTTCAAAAGGTTTTTATAAAGATTATGATAAACATGTAAATATCTTACTTAAAACATAGTAAGTGCTTAGCTCACCCTTATGTTTTGATTGCTATTCTAGAAAATAAAAACACCTGCTCCTGTGTTGCCTCTACACATTTAGATACTTTGGAAAAAGGCTTGCTTTCTTTTGTACCTATATTTTTGTTAAATGCTTTGGATAGTTTACTATTACCTAAAACTTTTCTTGAAGAAATTTTTCTTATCTTAACTTATATTCAGGCATAATTAAAAATTTCAAATAAGTAACCAATTACATTCAATTTAATTGAAGTTTTCCTCTCTCATTGTTGTATTTATAATCTTTCCAAAAAGGTACTACCATTGCCTTTCCCTTACCTTCACTTATATGGTCACTAGGGAATTTCTAACTTGCTAAATATCAGATGTCTACTCAAAACCTTACAAATTAATGGAAAAACAATTCTGCACAGAGATGAATGACATCACTAATATCACTATGTAGCTGAGTACTATTTCTAAAAAAAATTAGGAGATAAAATTGAATATGTATTGAATATAAAGTTAAAACTTTTCCAATAAACTATATGCCTCTGTAATATGCAATGCTTTTTTTTTTTTTAATCATTCCTGATTGGGAAAAAATGTACCGCTTTTTGGTAAGAATAAAAGGAGGAAAGTACAGCTAAAAATGAAACTAATCAAAATCTCAGCATGCCAAATAAAAACCTTCTGCTTTTATTTTAGTTGTCTATTTTACTTCCTAACATAAAATGAACTAACGTTAAGAAAACTACTTTAAGAGAAGCTAGTGTAGGGAAGCCAAAAAAAAGTCGATCTGTTTTCAGGGAGAATTCAAGCATGCTACTTTTTTGTTATGCCAATAGTTCTGATGACTGACAAGTTCTGTGAAGTAAAATTATAGGAATTTTTTAAAGTTTAAGTCAAATGAATAATCTGGGAAGGGTCTTAATGCCATCAGCTTTCATCACTTCATGATGGCACCTTCACTTTAAAACAAAGAAGACACAGGCAAATCAAATGCCAAATGTGCATTGGCCATAATGTTCAACAAGGAAGAAAGGAGATGGGAAGGGATACTGTGTGGAGAGACTTACCTGAACATGGGTTAATCAATTTTACAAACATAAGGCCACTTTTCATTTTCTTTGAAGTATCTTTTAAATATTCTGAAAAAAAAAGGTTGATTTATAAAAATTAAAAGGCATTTTCTCTGATGTTCACTTTAGTTACCATATTTTTATTTCCTCTCTTCAACCTCACAATTGTCCTTTCCACAATTTTTAACTCAATGTATCACTTATAGGCTGTGTAGTCTGGAATAAATGATCAGTTTCTTGGCAAATCTGCAGTGGATTTTAAGTAGTTTCAAGTAGTTTCTTTGAGAAGTTATAGAGGAGCAATGCTCTAGATTCTGATGGCTTATAATCTGTCACCCTGACAAAGGTCATAGTCTCCTGACTCAATTGCCATTTATAAAATACTGATAATAATTGCCCATTTGCTTCATAAAGAATCAAACTAATTAATTTGTTGAGCACTTAGATAATTAGACCAAAAAAAAAATGATAGCTATTGTGATTATTAATATTACCACTACTATCATGAAGTAAAACATTTTAAAAATATACATTCATGGGATATTTATATTTTTTAAACTCTGAATGTTCTGTTAACCTTTATCTTTGTCCATGTATAACCCAAATAAAACAGCAATTAAATATATAAAACCACTGTCCTCAAGACACTGGGCCATGCTGGGCATGGAATCTCTGAAGGATGGGAACAAACAAGGTGAACCCTAATGCTTCCTAGCTTACTCCCTTTCCAGTTCAAAGCATATAGGGCACAGGGCTTGGAAGTCTATTATTTATAAGAAACATGTTTAATATAAAGACACAAGTAGAATAGAGTAAAATGAAAGCTTCTTCTACACATAGATCAAAAGAAATATTTAAGAGGCTATACTCACCACAAAGGAAATTACATGTAATATAAGATCATTTTATACTAATAGAAGAGTGAATTAACTAAGAAGATACAACACTTCTAAATGTTTATGCATCAAATACGGAACTTCAAAATGCACAAAGCAAAATCTGATTCTCCTCATCCTCTGCCTCAGATCTCAGCCTCCTGAGTAGGTACAATTACAAGCATGAGCCATTGGTGGCTGGCTTGAGATATTATTTTTGACGAGTTATTATCATTTCCCTTGATGAGTGTTGTAATAGAGAACTTTGGATCCAGTGATTCTTACACATTATCCTTCAGCCTTCCGTTCTTCCATAGCCTAAAAGAATTACAAGATTTAAATTCCAGAAGTTGAAAAAGTATATATCTATATTAGCTGTCCAAGGGAAGAACTGTTTTTATTTTTCCCATGAAAGCAGTAAGTCCAGAGGATAAGCTACTACTGACTGTATCAATGTATTATGCATAATACATTGTGAAATGTGTTCTGGGATATACAAATGTAGACAGACCTAAAATGTCTGTTTAGTAGGGGAAATGTTTTTTCTTTTTTTTCCGTTAGTTGTGGGGCTTGAACTTGGGGCCTGAGCACTGTCCCTCAGCTCTTTTGCTCAAGTCTAGTATTCTACCAGTTGAGCTACAGTGCTACTTCTGGTTTTTCTGGTGGTTAACTGGAGAAGAGTCTCATGGACCTTCCTGCTTGGGCTGGCTTTGAACCATGATCCTCAGATCTCAGCTTCCTGAGTAGCTAGGATTACAGGCATGAGCCACCAGCGCCTACCTGAAATTTTTCTTTACACTGAATAAGACAACACAACTTGCTGTTGGACTGAATGTTTCAACACTAATTTCAAGTGAGATGATGGAATCAGGTTTTTAACCTCTTTACTATGGAATATGTTTCAAGATTACTTTGTCTTATCTATTTCACTTATTCATTCACCGAGTATTGACTAGTACAAAATAAATCCAGCATTGTTCACATGGAGTTCATGGAAACTCTACAGAAGAGACAGATTTTAAACGTTCACAAATTCATTCTGCATTCACAAATGCAGAGTGTAAGTGTACAACTGTTAAGAAGGAGAAATAGTTTAATAGGATATGAAACCTTACGATAGAAGACATAAACAAGGAGATTTGGCAAGCTTCCAATGCTAGAACTGCTTACGTTGTCTACTTTCATAGCTAAGGAAATATGTAGTTATGGGGTATAGTATGTTTTGATACATATGTTCAATGTGTGACTGTATACCCATCATTACCTCAAACATTTCTATTCTGAAAAATACAGTAAATTATTAACTACTAACTCCACTGTGAGACACTAGACCTTCCTGCTATCTAATTATAATTTTCACTCCATCAACCACTCCCTTACCCCTTTCTACCCTTTCCAGTAGTAACCACACTTCTACTCTATTTCCATGAGATAATCTGTTTTAGCATCCACAGAAGTATACCAGGCAGCCAACTGACTTGACAAGGGTGTCAAAAACATTTGTCAGAAAGGGTCTAATCTCTTTGATAAACAGTGTTGGGAAAACGGAATATGCTCAAGAATATTCAGAGTGAAACTAAACTGCTTTCATCATATACTAAAATCAACTAAAAATAAAGACTTAAATAAAAAACTTGCAACTATGAAACTAGTAGAAGAAAATGTGGGCATTTGCTCTGAATAAGATGATGTTTACAACAAAGCCAAAAATAGACAAATGGGATATATTAACTGAAGTTTCTCCACAGGAAAGGAAACAAGAGTGAAGAGAAAGTCTGTGGAATGGGTGGAAGGTTTTGATATGCTCATTTAAATTTTTTGAGTTAGATGCTGATATCTGAAAGCCAACTCGTTTTATATTCAGCACAAACTTCAAATATAAATATTTCCCCTATACATAAAAAATGTTACTGAGTAAAGATTTTGACTTTTACAATTAAAAACCCTGGCAACAAGAAACTCACACTGACAAACAGCAACCACCAGGATCTAGTTCTTTTTGGTCCCCTTCAGTATCTCCTATACCATCTCATGATTAGACTATCAAATGCTATGTCTGCCCTCCCCGCCCCCACCCCCACACACCTTGCTTCCTACATTCTATGCACTCACAGCAGGACTGGTTAAATATTCAACATTAGGTGGCTAAACAACCACTCAGCCATAAACACCACTACATCTTGCTGAACCTTTTTATACTACCAATTTCATGCTGCCAGTTCTGACTGTCAGTTCCAGGAACTAGGAATTCTGCTGTGAACAAAACAAAGCTCTTTCCCTCATAGAAAGCCTGCATAATGCATCTCTTTATCTCTGGTTTCTACAACTCCAAACCAAAAGGATCACCCTGATCTGCCTTCACCTCTCCATCGCTCAGTCCCTACAGGGCAACAAAGTGGAGGACCCAGATCTACTGGAGCCTGGGAGGCCTGGTCTAGAATTGCACTGACCAAAAGAAATAAAATGCATTCCACAAACCTGAACCTCATATGTAAATTTTTCTACAAGCCACATTAAACATGATCAAAAGAAATTTTAGTAATATATTTTATTTATCTTAGTCTACCTAAAATATTTTCACCATGTAAAAAATTTCACTGGCATGCTATCTGAGTTTCTTGTAGATGCCTTTTATCAGATTGAAAAAGTTTCTATTAATAAATTGTTAAGTGGTTTTTCTTTTAAGAGTGAAAAAATGTTAATTATGTAAGATGTTTTTCCCTATGGTTAATGAGGTGATTAAATGGATTTTAGCTTTTATTCTATTAATATAGTGTATTAACATGTTTGAGCCAATTTTCATTCTTAGAATAAATCATACTTGGTCATAGCAAATAATCCTGTTTATATATTCCTGGATGTAGTCTGGTTGTTGTTGAAGATTTTTACATCCATGTTCATAGGGAATATTGGATAAATTTTCTTTATTTGAAATGTCTTTGTCTGGTTTGGGTTTCAGGGAAAAACTATCTTCATAGAATGAGTTAGGAAGTATTTCTTTTTTCATTGGTGGGAAAGTTTGTAAAGGATTGGAGCTTTTCAATGTTCAATAGAATTCTACAGTGAAACTGTTTAAATGCCCTCCCCTGCACCATGGGGGGGGGGGGAGGGAAATCTGATAATTTAAATTTCTTTACTTGCCATAGTTGTATTCAGATTTTGATTTTTTTTTTGTCGGTGGTGGGGTTTGAACTCTGAGCCTGGGCACTGTCCCTCAGCTCTTCAGCTCAAGGCTAGAACTCTACCACTTGAGCGCCACTTCCAGTTTTTTGGTGTTTTATTGGAGATAAGAGTCTCACAGGAAGTGGCGCTGTAGCTCAAGTGGTAGAGCGCTCGCCTTGAGTTGAAGAGCTGAGGGACCACGCCCAGGCCCAGAGTTCAAGCCCCATGACCGACAAAAAAAAAAAAAAAAAAAGAGTCTCACAGTCTTTTCTGCCCTGGCTGGCTTTGAACCATGATCCTCAGATCTCAGCCTCCTGAGTAGCTAGGATTACAAATGTGAGCCACCAGCGCCCGGCACAGATTTTGATTTTTGAGTCAGTTTTGGAGTTTATCTTCTTTTATATTTTATCTTTTGTAGTTTATCTGGAAAATTTTCCATTTCTTCTGAATTGTCTGTTTCACTGGCAGACAGTAGTTTGTAATATTTCCTTACAATGTGCCAATTACAACCTTTTAATAGAAGTGCTTAATGCTTCACATTTAGTATAATTATTGATTTATTAGGGCAGGTCTTCTAGCAATGAATTTTCTGTTTTCTTTATCTGAGAATATCTTGTTGCTTTCTTGTTTTTCAGTGATAATTTTGACAGACACTGAACCTTCTATTGTGAGTTATTTTCTTTCATTATCTTCAGCATACCATTCCAGACTCTGTTAACTTCACTGAGTTCCCTTTTGCTTGATAACTCATTTTTTTGATGTTGCTTTCAAGATTCTTTGTCTTTTGACCATCTGATACTTGTAGAAATGGATCTCCTTTATTTTATCCTGTTTAGAATTTGTTCACTTCTTAGCTGAATAGATTATTAATTGTAAGGTCAGCAGACTCCACCCTCCTCGCAGCAAAGTCTCCACCCAGTACCTGCGTTACCTAGGCAACTGGGACACCTGGAAGAGGTTACATCTGCTTCTGCTGAGGTCACATCTGAATTTGATGTGGCCACACCTTTCTCCGCCCATACCCTAGATAAGGGCTAGCCCAGGCCCAGAGGTCTCTCTCTGTTCTTTTCTAGCTCTCCCTGCTGGCGCTCCCTCTCCTCTCCTCCCCTCCCCTCCCCTCCCCTCCCCTCCCCTTTCTCTCTCTGCTCTCTCACTGCTCTCTCTCTCTCTGCTCTCTCACTGCTCTTTCTTGCTCTCTCTGCTCTTTTCTAGCTCTTTCCTCTCTTTCCCAGGCCTTTCCCAGCCACGTGGAGTGCCAACCTTGCCTGGTTCCAGCAGGTCTACTGAATAAACCTACCCCTTACCTGAATACCATGTGCGTGGTGCAGTTCTTACTCAGCTCTCTTTTTAAAAAGCTAACAATAATCATATTTTGTAAGTGTTTGAACATTAATTCTTGAAATAGTCTTAGTCTTCTGGGAGATTTCTATTATGCATATGTTGATAGGATTGATGGTGTCCTACAAACCTACTCAGTTTCTTAGTTTTTCTGTTCCTTAGGCTAGATAATCTGGATTAATTTATCTTCAGATTTTCTAAAGTTTTCCTCTACCAGCTCTACCAGCTCTTACCTGCTGTTGGGTACATCAGGGAATTTTTCATATCTGATATATTTTTCAATCTCAGAATCTATATGTTCTTTGGTAATTTCCACTATCCATATTGACATTCTCTATTTTTTTAACACATGCAAAGCCCAGAAAAAGATATACCCCTATTGACATAGTCCCCTAGTAGCATACGTCATCCTGCAAAGTTCCACATCCTAACGTTTTTTAAGGCCCTCCACACTATCTGGGGACAAAACATTCTACACAGAAGACTATGGGGGATATTTCTGTGGTATTACTAGAAATGAGATGCCCCTGCTTTAACTCACTAGAACCCCAGGATTTTTGTTTGTCTTGGCAGTACTCCCTCTTATGCTTTGGATATTTTTATATTTAGGCCCAGGCCAGCATGGACTGTGATCCTGTTATTTATATTTCCTGCACAGCTGGAATGACAGATATATGCCATCATGCTCAGCTTTTTATTGGTTGAAATGAGGGGTCTCAAAAACTTAAGGCTGGGGCTGGGAAGGTGTCTCAGTGATAGAGCGCTTGCCTTGCATGCCTGAGGCCCTGGGTTCGATTCCTCAGCACCACATAAGCAAAAAGAAAAAAGCCAAAAGTGGCACTGTGGCTCAAGTGGTAGAGTGCTAGCCTTGAGCTGAAGAGCTGAAGGACAGCGCCCAGGTCCAGAGTTCAGGCCCCTCAACCGGATCCCAAAAAAACAAAACAAAAAAAAAACTTAAGGCGTCTGGGTGGGCTTGGGGGGAATTCCCGGCCAATGCAACAAAGGTAAAGCCGAATTCAGAAATCCTTACCCAAAAGACCACCAGAGACTGTCACCAATGTAAAAGCAAAGGAGTCTTTATTGCAAGCTCGAGCTTGGTCCCCCTGATACATGGCAGCAGCCCATGACGCTGAGAGGCCCCGAGTCCAGGGTTACAGTAACTTGTTATACATTTTTTAGGGAAGGCAGGGGCTTTACATACATCATAACTTCTTGTAACAAATGGCTACAAACCGCGGGAAAATCATAAAACAACTCTATAGTATGATTGGCGCACTATACAAAGCGGGAAAGGACCAGAAACAAATTGTTGGTTAGATCAAGGGGGCTTAGGTACTTTAAACTGGTTGGCTTGCACCACAAGGGAGGCTCAAGAGGATAGGTGCTAAACTGCAGGGTGCCTGGTCACCAGACCCCAGGAGGGGCAGCTCTGGAATTTCAGATACCTTGACATACAGTCTTGAGAAAACACCATCTCTGGTTCCGAGAATTGTTTGTGCGAGGCTGCTGTCCTAATTCCTAGCATTGAGGCTGAAGTGGGTCAAGGGTTAAGCTGCAGAACTGAGATGGGGAGTCTTAAGTGAAATGGAGTTGCTTAGGTTCCTCAATATGCCACCATGCTCAGCTTTTTATTGGTTGAAATGAGGGGTCTCAAAAACTTTTTGCTCATGCTAGCCTCAAATCACATTACTCCTATGGCTACCTCTCAAGTAGCTAGGATTATAGTCATGGGCTACCACACTTAATTTGGGGTTTTTGTTGTTGTCCCCTCTCCCCCCCCCTTTTTTTTTGTAGGTCATGGGACTTGACTTGGGGCGTGGGCATTGTCCCTGAACTCTTGCTCAAGGCTACTTTGAGCAACAGCAACACTTCCTGTTTTTGAGTGGTTAATTGGAGATAAGAGTCTCCAGGGGACTCTTCTGCAGGGGCTGGCTTTGAACCACAATCCTCAAATCTTAGCCTCCTAAATAGGTAGCAAGGATTACAGATGTGAGCCATTAGCACCTAGACTGTTTTTTCCCTTTTTAATGTCACTGCAATTGTTGCTATTTGCTTGTTTAGTGACTTTCCTATACCAATTCTGTAAAGTCTGTATTCTCTGTGTTGTGGAGTCACTGATACCTCTGTTCAGTTATCTTAGTGGCTTTGAACTGATAAGTTTCTCAGCCTTTGCTAAGAAAATAAAGCAGGTCTTCAGAGCCTCATCATCAGTCATTGAGAGGTTAAAGTTTTCTCAAGTCTTTCCTAAGCATGCCCACATACATGTAACTTTCTAACTCCCTGGGAATTTGTCAGTTTTCCAAAGTTCCCTATGGATATCTTGCTCCACAGTATCTTCCCTTTAAGTTTCTAGCCATGGGCTGGGAAGGTGGCTCAGTGGTAGAGTGCTTGCCTTGCATGCATGAGGCCATGGGCTCAATTCCTCAGCACCACATAAGCAGAATTGTCGAGAGCCCTGCAGGGAGTCTCTCCGCAAGATAAGCTTGACTATCTCTCTGGAACATCTCTGGAGGCTATTTACAGAATCTGGTCTTTGCATCCTGCCCCAAACAAAGACCAGGTAGCTGCTATTGACCACCTTTTCACATTGCCCTAAGCAAACATCTTGCAGCTGCTACGGCCAATGAAAAAGCTTCCTTATTCTAAGCATATAAATACCCCTGTGTGAAAAATAAAAATTTGGCAGCTTGATCAGAATCCTTGTCTTGCTGTCCTTCTTCGTGTCTCTTGTCCCTTCATTCCTTCTCGCTTAGGTTCACTGCCCTCGTTGACGTCCTGCGGGTCGGGACACAGAATAAAGCCGGAAGTGGTGCTGTGGCTCAAGTGGTAGAGCACTCGCCTTGAGCTGAAGAGCTGAAGGACAGTGCCCAGGCCCAGAGTTCAGGCCCCACAACCAAAAAACAAAAAAAAAGTTTCTAGCCATATTGTAATCTGCTAAAGCGGTATTGCTCCTCAGAAACTATAGTGTCAAACAACTGCCATTGTTTTTGACAAATGCCCTGGGGAGAGCACTTTTCTCAAAGAGTAAGCTTTGGCTCCAAGTCAGGTCAAATAACAACACAGCCTTGTATATGGGATTTTCCAGGGAATTGGAAGACTGGTCAAATAGGGACAATGCTGTGGGAAAGGGATTTTTTTTTTAACAGTACCAAACCAGTCTGTCCTGTCCAGCACTTGCAAGGCTGCTGGTTTTCACACGTACCAACATTGCAAACTGCTGTTTCAAGCCTACTACAGAATGGTGCAGAGGGAAATCGGAATAGTTCAAGTTACAATGCCACAAACCCTGCTGTTCCTAATGAAATTCAGCAGCTTTCCTTGAATAAACACTCTTTAGACTGTTGGAAGCTTTTGGCTTATTTCAAGAGTTGGGAAAAGTTGGATTGACTGTCTTGCCATGTTTCATTGTGTTTATGGAATGGTGGGTTTGTTCTCATTGCATTTTGAAAGCTTAGCATGAAAAACTGCTATAATACCACTGATATGTTCTTTAATCTGTACCTGGTATTAGTGTTGAAAATAAAGTGAGTGGTGGTCCATTTTTAAGACATTTGATTTTGAGTGGAAAATTAGCAGTACATTGCTTGCATAGCTATTTTCAGATGTGTTGGAAAGCCTGTAGATAAACAGACAAAATTAGAAGAGGGCACAGCTGATTAGCAAGGGGAAGAATAAAATGAGAAAATGGGTAGAAACTGTAGGTACCAGCAAACACACAAGAATTCCCACCACAAAAGAACAAAGGTAAGTAAAGACAGCCAAAAGCTCCTTTCTAAATTTTAACCAGTCTCACATGGTACATGTATTCAAATTACCCAATAGAAAGTAATGTAACTTAGGAGAAAGAATGTGAACCCCATATTTCTCAGACTAATTGGGGGAAAGGAGCTCTCAGCACTAGATATAAAATTGCTGTTGTAATCTTGGAGCACATGCCTACCATCATACAGACACTCAATCTTCTAAGATTACCATTTAAGTCTCACTTTTATTGTACTTCTTGTCTTGGAGTCAGTACTTGGAGCTTGAACAGGTGAATGAGCTTTTCACATCAGGACACAATATTACTTCTGCTTAAAGAATAAAAGCTCTATCAAAGTTAGAGTTTTCACTTAAATTTGGGAAATCCTGAATTATTCCAAAGGCTGGCACCTTTACCAAGCTTAGAAGTGTTAGTATTATGCTCACCTTTGGTCCTCAGCTCCACCCACACCTGGGCCCCCCTCCCATTCCTAAAGTTCCCTCCAAACAGCTGGCCCCTTCCTCTCTCCACCCAGACCCACCTGAACTCCGATCTACCTCATTTCCTATCCCTCAGACCCTCCTACTAAATGGATGGTTGGTGGAGCCATGTGCTACCTCTTGGGGGAAATATGACTCCTCTAATAAACCTTATAATAATCTTTCTCCTGTGCCTGCCTGCCTCTGCATGGTCTCCTGGGATGGTTGTGTGGGCTCCTCTTTCACTGGTGGCCCGTACACGAGGATAGGCTCCCCAGTGGATTTGCTCCCCAATCCACTTAAGAAGGGGGTTTAACCAGCTGTCCTGGGACCTATCCTGAGATCCTACACTCTGGTCGCCAGAGGACCACCAAGTGACCTGACCAGCCCATCCAGCACCGCTAATTAAGTCCTACTCCCTTAATTAAGTCCTACTCCAGGTAAGTGTCCAGTTTATCCAAGGTCTGGGTTTCTGACTCCGATATCTCAGTGGTAAGGCCACCTGGGCCTTTGTGGGCTAACCAAGCCCCAGTCTGGGCAAAATCTTGGCCAAGTGCCCAGACCTAGCTGCAAGGGGTCTTACCGTGGCCCAAGGACCCCCCAGTGGACAAACGTGATGTTCTCCACTGGCGGGGCCTCCCCTCTTTAGGAGCCAACCAACACTGTAGAGAACGCTCTACAGTAGGCGCATGGCTTCAGGTCACTTACCATGGGAAGGGCACTAAATTTCTTTACATTAAGGCCACCTGGGCCATGGAGGGCTGCTGAGCCCCCATCAGAGTCAAATTTGGCCCCAAATTTAAAACTCCACTTTTGTGAGCACTCGGGCAGATAAAAGTCTCTTTGTCTCTCTCCCTCTCCCCTTAAATTCGGCCCCTTGCTATTTCAAAATTAGTTTCTGGTAACCTCTCCCTTCTTCCAACTAAAGGTATTCAAATATGCTAAATCCTTGGTAAAGCCCTGGAAGAAGGTAGCTAATAATGGCTTGTTTATATTCCTTGAGATAATAGAATGGATGAGTTTTAAGTTTAAATTCATCCCCCCTCCCCCCCCCAGAAAAAAAGGTCAACAAGTTTGGACATTACTGTAAGGTCCATTCCTGGACGCCGAACAGACCTCGCCCAGTACCTGCAGTACCTAGGCAACTGGGACACTTGGAAGAGGTCACATCCGCTGAGGTCACATCTTAATCTGATGTGGCCACACCTTTCTCCCACCTGATCCCACTTCCCTTTACCTGGACACACCCTTCCCTGCCCCCTACCCTATATAGGGCCTAACCCGGGGCCAGACGCTCTCTCGCTCCCTTTTGCCAGCCGCGTGGAGTGCCAACCTTGCCTGGTCCCAGCAGGTCTACTGAATAAACCTACCCCTTACCTGAATACCACGTGCGTGGTGCAGTTCTTACTCGGCTACCTCTTTTTAAAAACCTAACAATTACCAAAAGTGTATTAAATTCTGTTAAATCTCTCCAGCATCGAGCATGTGGTGGATTTGCCATCTTGGTAATTCAGCTGCTGTTTCGAACCGACTCTACTTGATTCTGTGACCTACCCCCCACCTGACCTGCGGCGCCATTATGCTAGGCCACCTGTCTGTTTGTGTCTTGTCTCTAGTTTACTAAGTTTCTTGTTGGCAAAGTTTTGTATTTTAAACTGACCACGTGGTTCCATCCTAATTAGGAAAAGTAATACCACTAAAATTTCAAAACTTTAAAACGGCCGATTTTAAAATCTAAGCACACTATAATCTGTACACAGACATGTCTGTCTGTGTCTATTTGTCTATATGTAAGTGGTTATGGTTTCAAGGTTATCAAGTATTTTATGTACTAAAAGATACTTGTCAATGAAAGGTGTGATTTCATCTAAATTGCTTTAAAACTTTGTGACCTGACTGACTATAAGCCAAAGAAAAAACAGGCAGTTTTAAAAGGCTTTTGGAAAGGAGTTTAAAAAAAAAGACGGTTTCCTTTACAAAGTAAGTAAGTTGGCTGAGATTTATGTCATTCCTATGTCCATCTATGATAAGAGTTAAATATTGTACCTCTGACCATGGCTAGTAAACTAAGGCTAAGGTTTAATTCTGTTTTCTCCCATGAGCGCCAATCAACTCCCTTTAAGATCAAGGGACTAAGGTAACTCAACAGTGTGGTGGTGAATGGGAAATGCCCAGGAAACAAAACAAAGTTGTCACAGCTGCCTAAGCCAGTGACACCAACATACAAAAGCTGGTGTAAACCAGGTCTCTAACCAATATCTATAGAATTTTGCAGGTAACCAACAGGAGCTGCAACAGTCTATACACGCTGGGAGATGCCACAGCCTTGCCCAGACCTAGCCGGCCTTGCTCCAGGACACATGACCGAAAGGCTGATGATTTGGGGTAAAACACAAGCCACTTCAGCTATTTAGTTCTGTAAATGTTAATTCCCACTAGTTAGACCATAAGGGGTGTAAGAGCAAAGGATATAAGTTGACTTCCATACTATTTTACAATTGGATGTATTTGTAAAAAAAAAAAAAAAAGAGAGAGATGCTACAGCACCAGAACGTTAAAGCTTCTGCCAAGAGGTAAAGGGTGTAGCCCAATGTTTCAATGAGGCATTTAAATGCAAATTACAGTAACTTTACAAAAAGGGATTAAAATGGCATCTCCTTTGTAAAAATTTGGGAAGGTGAGGAGAGTAGCTGGCCTCCCAGACTAAAGTTTAAAAGATAAAATTTTCCTGAAGGTTTATTTCAAAGTAAGAAAGGATAAATTAGGATTATTCCAGTTTGCCCTGAAAGCTTTTTTTGTAACCATTTCCTGCAGGCCCACAGTAAAAGACCAGACAAGTTTGTCAAATGTAACTTAATAAGTTCCAGGTGAAACCATGCTTATAAATTACTTCCAATATCACCTTTGTTATTTTTAATTGAAGTAAAAGGGACCGTTTGTAAAAACTCATTGATCTGGGAACTACAGTTCAAAGCCAGCCTGGACAGACAAAAGTCCCTGTGAGACTGTCATTTCTAATCTGCCAGCAGCAGCGTGCTCAAAACCCCAGTTGCTTGGGTGCTCAAAGTGGCCAAGTGCTAACCCTGAGCTGGAGAGCTGCGGGGCAGCACTCAAACCCTGAGCTCAAATCCAGCAACTGACCAGGGAAAATGCCAAAGGTGCATTTATCCCAACATAAAAAAGGCACTCCAGGGACCCTGACAATGTTAAAACATCCAGAGGCAATTACAAACAATTGCTTGGATGACAAAAATGGTATCAGATCCTGAGTTACTTGAGCTTGGCAAAGCAGGAGGTCATGGAAAGATACTTTGTAAGCATGCCTAACACCCATGTTAGTCTAACTGGACAAAACTTGCCAGTCATCTGTGACAGCAGTAAAAGTTAAGGTTGTAAAATGTAAATCCCAAACCCACTGTATCTGCTCAAAGTCCTAATTGGCAGTAACTTTTGAGCTGGTTAAATTCATCTGTTAAAAAGCTTGTAGAGGGCTGGGAAGGTAGCTCAGTGGTAGAGCACTTGCCTTGCATGCATGAGGCCCTGGGTTCAATTCCTCAGCACCACATAAGCAGGAAAAAAAAAAAAAGCTGGAAGTGGTGCTGTGGCTCAAGTGGTAGAGCGCTAGCCTTGAGGTGAAGAGCTGAGGGATAGCGCTCCCAGGCCCAGAGTTCAGGCCCACAATTGGACCCCTCCCCACCCCCCCCCCCCAAAAAAAACACAAAACTTGTAGAGCTGAGATTATGTCCCTGTTGAGATCTGTCTAAAGGCCTACATAGGTAGGCATTGTTGGGGCCACTAGAAATCAGGTTCCTCCCACCAGCCAGAAAAATGCTTTTATAAATCAAGGTGTTAAACAGGCTCAGCTGCTATAGCCCAAGGACAGGCCTGTATGTTTGTTAAAGGTTAAATGTTGTATGTAAGCCACTTTAAACAGGCTGCCCAGAGGCGGTGGGCAGTATTTACAGTGCCAATCAGTCCCAGGTTAAAAACATCTACTGTGTTTTATTTTTAAAAATCTGACAAGTAATTGTTAGTCAATTGTTAACAAGTTATAGGTAAGCTCTATCTCATTGATCTCCTTGTTGTTTTTATTGGAAATAAAAAGGGCTTTTGTAACAAAGACTCCTTTTGCCACAGTTCAAAGCCACCCTGGGCACAAAGGATCCCTCTAAAACTCCCATCTCCCAGCTAATCAGCACAGAGCCAGGCTGGAGGCATGGCTCCAGACTCAAGTCTAAGTATCCAGCCAAAGGCTGAAAGTGGCATTGACTCTGAGCACTAGCCTTGAGCAGAAGTGCTCAGGGACAGTGCCCAGGCCTTGAGTCCAAACTGTAAATGCCAACTAAGACAAGCTATCCCAGCAATGGACACTGTGACACCCACCAGGACAAAGTCAGTCCTGACAATGGAAAACCATGGAGAGGAGTAAAGAGATGACATTCTAAATGGAGTCACTTTATGCTCGCCCTTTCAAAATTAATCAGAGCCAGGAGATCAAAAGAGTTGCTTGCCCACTTAATGTCCATACCTGTCTACCTTCTAACTGGACAGAAAGTTAACAGTCTTGCCTTTGTTACCTGCTATAACTTCTGACTGGTACTCTACAGTCCGTTATGTTCCCCCAACCCAGTTACTCAAAAGACTTTAGACACTCCTTTCTACCTTCTTTTCCCGAATCCAGTTATTTTACCTTCCCTGTAATGGGCTACAACTGGGCTTTATACTCCAAATGAAACGTTTCTGGCTCATGGCCAATGTATATTCTATGTCATTCATGTTAATTGACCTTGTCACCCTGTCAGCTTTTTGCTTGATCTTTTGTTAGTTTTTTGCCTGATCTTTCCCAAAGTCTCTTTCAACAGGATAATATCCCCTGCTCAGGATACCACTTGGAAACAAGTCAAGGCCATCCTGTTCCTACAGGCAACCAGAGACATCACTTACACTGCCCTGCCTTGCCCAGTGCAGACCCAGACCCTAAAGATCCCAGTTCCAGGGATTCCTTCATGCCCCCAGTCCAGGAGGAAGTAGTCAAAAGAGCCCAAGACACCCTTTGGCTGTGGTACCTTTAAATATTTCTGCTACCCCCTCCTCCAGGATGCTGGGAGTCAGGACCATTCTGTCTCCAATAAGAGACATAAAAGGTAATTTCAGGTCTTTGACAGCCCCTTCTGGAAATCAATTCCTCCATGGCATATTCCTCTCTTGGGGTACTAACAACAATTTTTGCCTTTTATTAATTGTGTCTTACATTTAACTACTGTCATGGAAAAAGGAGGACCAGGCCAAGCAACAAAGCAGAGACCCCTTGGCAGCAGGAAGCAGCTCCAGAAGAAATGACCTCTGCCTATTGCCCCTGCGGCCACCCCGCCACTCCCCCCCCCCCCCCCCCGCCTGGTACCCCTTATTCTTATTAAACAACAGAGCTGGGAATATTAGTATTATGCTCCACCCACACCTGGGCCCCCCTCCCATTCCTGGAGTTCCCTCCATACAGCTGGCCCCTCCCTCTCTCCACCCAGACCCACCTGAACTCCCATCTACCTCACTTCCTATCCCTCAGACCCTCCTATTATTAATGGATGGTGGCAGAAGCCATGTGCTCCCTCTTGGGGGAAATATGGTTCTTCTAATAAACCTTATAATAATTTTTCTCCTGTGCCTGCCTGCCTCTGTGTGGTCTGCTGGGATGGATGTGTGGGCTCCTCTTTCAAGTAAGCAAGCAAGTTTGGAAGCAAACAAGAAAATAAGCCAATCAACAGGTACTGGCTCATGCCTATAATCCTAGCTACTTAGAGGCTGAATGGTTTGAAGCCAGCCTGGGTAGACATACTCTTGTCATTAACAAAAAGGTGGAAGTGCAGCTCAAGTGCCACGGATAGGTAAGAAAGCTGAGCAAGAAAGATTACAAGGCTCTCCTGATTTGGGGCAGGGGCAGTTGTCTGGGCAGGGAACAGAACATAATGTGTAAAACCAAGATAATACATGGTAAAATGCCCAGCAGAACTCCATAGGACGTATTCAATAAATTAATATGTGTACTTCAATTCTAGGAAAAACTCAATTAGAAATGATGAGCCAGCTGCCAGTGGCTCATACCTATAATCCTAGCTACTCAGGAGGCTGAAGCCAGCCCAGACAGAAAAGTCCACCTAAGACTTACCTCCAATAAACTACTCAGGAAAAGCTGGAAGTGATGCTGTGGTTCAAGTGGTAGAACACTAGCCTTGAGCACAAAGAGGCTCAGGGACAGTAACCAGACCAAGTTCAGGCTTTGGGACAAGCCAAAAAAAGTAAAGAAATGATGAGAACAAATTTTGATCCTTAAAAAGTCAAACTTCATTATATAGAAAACTTACGTAAAGCACCTTCCTCCAAAATTGTACTGACACACTAGACTTCATGCTCTATTTTAAAAAGACTCAGCTTTACACTTTTTCCTTCTGACTTTTATGGAAAAGATGACAAAAATGCTGGATAAAAGTAGTATTTTTTTGCAAAAATAGAAAAAAGTTCAGACAAATTTGAAGTAGCTATCAGTTTTGCTGGCCATTTTAGATTCAATACGTTGGATTTCCCAATTATCTCAAGCATGCCACTCTGTTTGTTTCCTTATATCTAACTGATTTCACAGCAGTCTGCCTGTGATCTCTTAAAGGCCAACTGAATGCTCCACTTGCGGGGGGGGGGGGGGGGGGGGGGGGGGGGTAAGGGGGGGGGTCCGCTAATGACTAGAAGCAAATCTTTCTGATTTATTTCCCCCTGATCTCAGTACCACAAAGCAGTAAACTGCTACTTTCCAGATGTCATTTGAACTTGAACAAACACATACCAGTGATAAAGTGACAACTGTGTCCAATGAATATACAATCTAAAAAAAGAAAAAAGATAATAGGTAATATGCATTGGTCCTTTACTATCTGCTAGGCTTTATGTAAATCCTCTATATAGGTAACATAATGCAATCCCTATAACATCTCTATGAAACAGGTACTATCTTAAACTTCACTTTTTATAAGAAAGACTCGTAGCAAGGTCAAAGTACTAATCAAATGGACAGCTAGGACTGAAATTCAGGCAAGTACTACTGCAGAGGCAACATTTTTAAAGTGTAATATCCTAGAGATTCTCTTCATTTTAAAACCCTTCCTTCCTAATTAAAAAAACACAAACTGCACAATAAGTATCTCAATGTGACTTTCTCCTGTGAGGCAAATGTCTCAAACTATCTCTCCTCCCTGATGTCCTTCTCAAGGAACATCTTGACCCTACTGTGATCCAGCCAGTAGAATCTAGTGCCAGGGACAGCAAAGGAAGGAAGGGGGAGCCTTTTCAAGGCAAGATCAAAAAAATACATAAAAGGAACAACAGGTATTTAGTATGAGATATACAAAACATCTCAAAACAGACAAAGTTCAGGTTGGTTAATGTGAAGTAAAGGAAACTGATCTTCCCATTCAGGATTATAATATTGTATATATAGCTGTATATGCTCCTTAGTAGTCTGTGACTTAATGTGTAAAACATACAACACAGCATGCATAAATGCACAGACATAATGACTCTGTAATTGTGAAAAATTTATCACAAAGTATATTACACAGTTTTCATCTGCAGACTATATGGCCTGGTCACTACACACATAGTTGATAAGAAATTATCAACCAGTCCTTTAAACTCGGCAGCTCTTCTTTATCCCTCTCTTGGTTAAGACATGTTTCTTCCTATTGGTCAAACTTCAAAGACAAAAGACAGGAGGGAGAATCAACTTTCTGCCAAATAGTCTTATGACTTGGAAGTACTGGACATTGTTCAGGACCGTCAGATTTTTGTCCCAGACAAGATAAGCTCTGAGAAACACCTCATTACAAGAAAAAAAAAAAAGACTGACATCAAAGCATGATTCACTTTATTTTTAGATATTACATCAAGGCTATTCGGGTTCTTAAGAAGATCTAAAAGGAAAAGAAGAGGATGAGATTAGTTCTATCCTCATAACACTGCATCCTACACAGGCTCCAGTTCATTTTCTTTAGGCTTCCTCTTGCCTGATAAACAAAGACCTCCTTGGAAATACTTTGCCAGGACACAAATATAAAGCACACAAGACGAATCAGCATGATTTTCAAGTTCCTGATGTTTTCAGGAATGCTAATTTCAGTAATAACTATAGGCCTTCATTTCTCAAGACTTTCCTGACTTTGAAGTTCTCTGTTTCTTCAAAGGCCACTAAGAGGCAAATCAAAAAGGAGTGAGAGAAGTATACACTAGGAAAATGATTTCCAAGCGACTAATACAACTTTCTTTTGAAGCTTTAGAGGAAAACTAACAACTGGCCTTCACCAAGACCATGGAATTCAGTCTCCACTCTTTTAAGATGTCTCAATCAACAGCCAAACTTTTAGAAATGGCTTGTCACTGGGAAGTGGCTGGAGAAAACATCAGGTTCACCACCAGCCCAGAGCCACAATGACCAGCAACACATAGAGATGGAGCTTAAAACATCCTGCTACTCAAATAAAAAAAAAAAAAAATCAATAACACTGTTAGCATTCCTTTTATGAATATTTTTCTGTCCTGAGGGATAAATACATAGGAGTCGCTAATTCTTACTTGTTCCAGGTCTTTTGGAACAATTACTGAGCACTAGGATCAGGTTTCAGATACAGCCTGATCATACCAGCTGGCAAAGGATTTGGTCCATCAACTCTGAGTGTGCTCAACCAGCCAGATAAGCAGATCCAGGGGCCATATGAGAAAGGCAGGGCTCCACCAAAACACATTCTGTTAAGACAAAGCCAGGCTCAGGAATCACGTGGAAAATGTTCAAACATGTCCCATGTTAGAGACTGCCTACAGGAAACCATTGAGTAAATGGCCTATCTTCTAAGCTCAGCCAAGCTCTACACAGCTTGTCTCAACTTTGAGCTTGGATTGGCCACATTGCCAAGGGAAGAGCAGCTTCTTCCATTTGAATAAGCTCTTCTTAAAATAAAGCAAGATTCAGCCATGAGGAATATTTCTAAGCACAAACATACATATACATATACAAACAGCAACCTGCTTCAACTTTTCTTCTGCTATTATCCACATGCCTGATCCTCAGGTTAAAGAGGAAAAAAAGTTGTTTTTGTGTTTTAGGGCCAATGAAAAATCAAGGGTGTCTACAGTAGTCCTTCTTTTGCTCTAAATTTTTACACATTTCCTTCCTTTTTAAAAAATCCTCTCCCAAACAAGAGGTGCTTCTTTTAGGCATATATATATATATATATATATATATATATGTACGTATATATACGTATATACGTATATATATGTATATATGTGTATATATATATATTAAGGCAACAAGACTACAATCAGAACAACAACAACATAAATTTCCTCCATCACTATAAACAGGAAAATTAATTTGGAAATTTCATTGTTTAAATATTTTAATGAGAATATAGTTCTAAAGTGTAAATGTGCATTTGGAAAGGCAACTCTCATATTAGTACTTGTGATTATCAGGATGTTCCATCTTAAAAGATGCCACTGAATTTGAAATGTCTCTGGTCCTCAGACCTGGGAGCCTTATCTCCCCAAAACTAACCATATTCCACCCACAAGAAACTATCACTTGTGCTCCCTGTAGGGAAATAAATAACAAGTATGATCTTTCCTAAGATATCTTTTAACACATATTTTTCTAAAATAAAATAAAGAGAAGGGCTGGGAAGGTGGCTCAGTGGCAGAGTGCTTGCCTTGCATGCATGAGGCCTTGGGTTCATTTCCTCAGCACCACATAAGCAGAAAAAGCCAGAAGTGGCTCTGGCCTCAAGTGGTAATGCGCTAATCTTGAGCTGAAGAGCTGAGGGACAGCGCCCAGGCCTAGAGTTCAGGCCCCAGGACTGGCAAAAATAAAATAAAAATAAAGAGAGAATTTTACACCAAAACTTGTCTATAACTGAAAGTTCAGTTGCTTCTAGGGACTTTTTACTCTTGCTTCGGGGTCATTTTATGATCAGGTTAAATGGACCCAAATGAGGTTTGAGAGTTTCAAAATGGTCTTGATATCATTTCTATTCTTTCTATTTTTCCTCAAATAACATTAGGATTTCCCATTGTCTTAGTATTTGCTGAAAGTGACTCCTGTTATTAGTTCAGCCCTGATATCTGTGGCAGATTCAGCTTGCAATACCCATAATCTCTTACTGTACACTCAATGTGTTCCCAGCTGACCCTCATACCCAGGTCCATCCCAGCTTCGTAGAACTGACAAGTATACAGAACTTGGACACACAATTCCAACCAGAGAAAATTATATAAAATACAACTCAAGTATTTCCTTTTAGGTCAAGAGAGGGATGGAAACTTCTAACATGTTCCAAAAAGTAGAGATGTCAATGGCCTCTGAAATAAAAGAACTACATACAACCTAATATTTCCAAGCCATGCTGGAAACATAGAAGATCATTCCAAAGGAAAAGAAGTGTTTATCTTGCTTAAATTGTAAGTGGTTCTGTCTCCACCTGCCTATGGAAATTAAGGTCCTGAGTCTGAATATCTTACAGCCTCCTTTCTAAATTCCAGCTTTGGTTTAACTGGAATACTCAACTTTAAACAAAATTACAAACTAGAGGCAAATGGACCTAAACCCAAACTCCTTCATGATAATACATAGTGCTATGATACGAATTAAAAATAGTGGAAAAAGACGATCATCAGCCACGTGGTCTTGATGGTCTCATGGATAAATCTCCACAGAGCTCTACTGGCTTGTGAATAATGTTGGATAATGCACTCACTTTTCCATACCAAGTGAGTTCTTCAGATTCTAAAAGTTTTCTAAAACTGAGTACAAATTACCTCCATCAAATATTCTTGAAAATGTTTATATAATCTTTACTTTATTAAAGCCTAGTTTCACTGTAGCTACTTTGCTAGCTCAGCACGTCTCCTGCCTTTCTAACCACCTGGGATAAATTTCTACTTGCTGGTAGTAGTAAAAAAATAAAAAATAAAAAAAAATAAAGGTTAGGAAGGTGGCTTAGTGGTAAAGTGCTTGCCTAGCATGCATGAAACCCTGGGTTCAATTCCTCACTACCACATAAGCAGAAAAATCTGGAAGTGGCACTGTGGCTCAAGTGGTAGAGTGCTAGCCTTGAGCAAAAGAAGCTCAGGGGCATTGCCCAGGCTCTGAGTTCAATTCCCAGGATTAGCAAAAAAAAAAAGAAAAAAAGAAAAACACAATAAATACTGTGAAAGCCAGCCTCATACTCCCTACTGCCATGTACTTCCTAATCATGCAAACTTTGGCCCGCCATCAAACAAACAGCCCAACCTGGGCTATTTGGGATGCCTACATCCTAATGTAGCTCCCAAGGGCCGGTCCTCACTATATTGGTTCCCAGGAGTGGATCTCAAGACCTATCACAGCAGCAGCATCTGGGAACTTGTTTTAAAAGCTCATTCTTGAGTCCTAGCTCAGGATCTACTGCTCTTCGGGAGGAAGGAGAGAGGATTGGCTCCCAGGTGACTGATGCCTTCAAGTTTGGAAACCCACTGTCACACTTTCATAGCTACCAAATCATGTTTGTATCCTGAGAGCCTGCAGGTGGCACTAAAGGCCAGCTGGAAGAACAGAAAGAAGCTCAAGTTTTAACTTCTATAAAACACCATGCTCCTCCCTGACCCTTGACCACAGGTTGCTATCAGTTCTTTAACTGCCACTTTCCCACCCTAATGTGTTAGCAAGTGACAATACAGCTCAACTCAACACCAGAACTAGCCTAAAATTCTTACTATGGTGCAAGAGATATATTAAACTCATTGATTTCAGGGACATACTCAACATTTAATTTGGATTTACCATGACAATATGAAACAAAGAATGAAGATAACAGTATTGATAAAAACAGATGACAAAATTAGAAACACAAATTATCATCAGGTATCCTACACATTTGAATAAAGCAATGAACTTGATTCCAAAAGGTGTTTCCTACTATGAAAAATCGAACTGTACTGGTATGACAAAGAGTATGTATTATTTTTTTCCCAACGAAAAGCAGTGATGTAGCTAGCCCTTTGCTAGAGTCTGTCAAAACCCTCAGTTTCTTATTAGCTGTTTTTCCATCCAAACACCTTCATTGAGGATGTGGAACAACAGGAACTCTCCTGCTCTTCTGGCAAGAGTGCAGATCGGTATAACCACTTTGAAAAATCATTTTGGAGTGGCTTCCAAAACTAAGTAACAAGCCATTCCACTCCAGGGTAGTGACATCCTAGAGAAATGGGTGGCAATATTCTTAATTACAAATTTGAAACCAACCAATTAGATTGACATTCATAATGAACTCCAAGCAGCAATGAAAAAAATCAACCAATCAACCAACCAACCAATTGCTGCATGCAACATGGATGGATAGTATAGACACAATGCAAGGAGTATGTTAGTATCCAAACGCGCAAAACTAATCTCTGGTGCAAGAAGAGGTCAGCTTAGAGAGACAAAATGCTGCTGGGTGAAGTTCTATCTCTTGCCATAAGCCATGACATATGAAAAGTTGGAAGGGTTTAAGTAAATCTGTCCTTTCATTTTTCTTATATGTTAACTAGAAAGTGTAAGGCACTTATTACCTTACTTACATTAAGTGTAACCCTCGATACATCACTTTGACAATAAAAAAATATAAACGGTATACTGAAATGCTGGCTTGAGAGGATGAGACACAGAATCAAAGATATCAAGTAATGGGAGTGGAGTTCTTCAAGAAAATTAACGTCAAAGAAAAATTTTGGTCCTTCATGTCATCTGCATGTTTAAAAAAAATCAATAAACTTATACACTGAAAAAAAAGTGTGGGGATGTTAAACATGCAAAATGCATGACTATCCTACAACGATTTTCAGTACACACACTCTAGAGTAGTGGGCAATTTTGTCATATCATATTGGAGTCGACTTCGCATAATACAAAATTAAATATAGTTAGCAAAGGCTCTTTTTCCTTTCTTCCAATATGATCCCACCAACTGTATCATCTAAAAGACAAACATTCCTGGCTTGATTCCAGTCCAAATTTTTACTCTGTGGCACTGGATTGCCCAATGTTCCCAGCCCCTACATGCCCTGGATGGCTGCTCACCACCTACAGAGAGGCCCAAGGGCCTGGCTCTGGTGGTCTTAACTCTCAGGAATTTTTTGACCCCCTCTTGGCCTAACAGCAATCTCTATTCAGTTCTATCCCAGGCCTGAGCCACGTTAAAGCAACAAAGCACTCTCCCAGGCCACTTCGTGGGCCCTCAGATCCAATCCAGTAAGACCCCTTTCAAGCTGCCGGGTAGGAAGGGACACCAAATTACCCAAAAGGGCAGAGTTAGCAAAGCGCTGGTGGCTCACTCCTGTAGTAATCCTACCTACGGAGGAAACTGAGATCTGAAGATCGCGATTCAAGACCAGCTCCCACAGGAAAGTCCGTGAGATTCTGATCTCCAACTAACCACCCCACCCCCCAAAAATGGACAGTGCCTAGACCCTGAATTCAAACCCCAGGACCAACACACACACACACACAGCCTGGGTGCCACTGCAGCGCGCGCGCGCGCACACACACACACACACACACACACACACACACGGAGCCTGAGTGCCACTGCAACACTCTAGAAACCCAAAACTCGGTCCTGCCAACCCAATCCCCAGGGACTCGAGAGCTCCACCCTGCACTTCCGGGTTAGAAGCCGCGCGACGGGACACACCACGTGACCCAGACGTCCCCAAGGAAGCGGAGCCTCGGGTTCTCCCTCCCCCCCCCCACACCGAGGTGAAGGGAGAGGGCGGGAAGGGGGGGGTCATGGCAGGAAACCCACGCCCGCCGTCCCCGCTCGGAGCCGCCGTCCCGCCGGGCTTACCTGGAAGCAAGAACACATGCTGCCCGGCCCCGGCCGCGTCCCCGCAGTCCACGCCTGCGGCCATGCCGCCCTCCTCCTCGTCCTCCCGGGCCGCGCGCGCGTCCTGCCGGAGACGGCGAGAACGGAGTCTGTCCCGGGCTGAGGACCCGGCCGCTCCCGGGCGGGTGGTTCTGCTTCCAGGACCCGCCCGCGCTCGGGTTTTATTTTCAAATTTAGCGCCGAGCTTTGGCAGCGCGACTCGGCGGCGGTGGCCGGCCGGCAGCGGGGCGGGTCCCGACCTCCCTTTCCCCCGCGTTTTCCCGCCAATGAAAGGAGCTTCGCGCGCGCCCCGGGGCCGTGAGTGACGGGTGACGCGGCGCGGGGCATTGTGGGGGTGGCCTGGGGACGCGGCGGGCGGAGGCGCCCGGGCCCAGGCGCGCGGTCCTGCGCCTGAGCAGGCTCCTGCGAGTTGGGGATGTGGGAGGCTGAGGGGGCTGGGGAGGGGGAATGCAGGACGAGTGGCCCCGCCACTTCTCACACTTAACAAAGGAAGCATATGCCTTATTCTTTGTGAGCCTGTAGTCTTGAACCCTCATTGTTGGTGCACAGCCAGGCGCCGGTGGCTCACGCCTGTCATCCTAGCTACTCAGGAGGCTGAGATCTGGGAATCGTGGTGTGAATCCAGCTTGGGCAGAAAAGCCCCCCCCCCCCCCCAGACTCTTCAATAAGACTCAAAAACCAGAAGTAGCTCGGGGCTCTAGTGGTAGAGTGCTCGCCTTGAGCTCAAAGAGGCTCGGGGACATCGCCCAGAGGGCCTGAGTTCAGGTCCCACTCCAGGAAAAAATAATAATAACAAAGAGAGGTGCACAGATGAGGGCTCCAGGTAGAAATTTATTTTTTTGGAGAACTCATTCTAATAGGTTAACAAGCCATTTGAAGGGTGAGGTTTAGAAAGTTTAGGGACGTGCATTTGGAAGAGTTTGAAACTTTTGAAAAATAAATTTTAATTAAAAAATTTAATCCTTGAGACGTGGTTTTTAGAAATAATTTATTTTATACTTTATAGAGACGTATATCCCCCACCCACACACACGCGCACCTCAGATCCCACATTTAATGGCTACATTTCTTCAGAATTTTCCCATGCAAATTCAAGTCCATGTTTAATCTTGAAGATTTCTATAGCTCTCCATTTCAGTAGATTAGCTGTTTCCTATGGATTGACTTAAGGAGTTCCTAAACTAGACACCCCACACACACACCAAAAAAAAAGGAAAAAGCAATGCTGAGCTATATCTAGTTATCAAGCTGGCTGAGAAGTGGAAGATTACAATTCAAAGCCAATCCAGGCAGGAAAAAAAAAATCATTGAGACTCCATCTCCAATTAACCAGCAAAATACAGGTTGGAGCTGTAGGTCAAGTTATAGCACCAGCCAATGAACAAGAAAGCTCAGCAAGAGTGTCAGACACAGGACTGGAACAAACAACTTAGAAAAAAAAAAAAAGCCAAATTATGAAGGCAAATTACTTCAGCCCATCTGCATATGCTACTGTCTTATATAAGATTCAGGTGTAAATAGGGGAAAAATTGGGATAAGGCAAAAAGTATGCATAATTAAGCAGTTTTGGACAAACTGATCCTTTTGGGATAATCTCATCTTAGTGGAAAAGGGTTTCTGTTGTTGTTGTTTGGGTACTGGGAATACTTTACTACTTGAATCCAAGCTTTACTTCTGGCTTTGGGTAGTTAATTGGAGATAAGAGTCTCACAGACTTTCCTACCTGAGCTATCTTCAAACCAAGATCCTCAGATCTCAGCCTCCTGAGTAGCTAGGATTACAGCATGAGCGACCATTGCCCAAGGGAGCAACAACAAAAATCCCTTTTAGCTGCCAAGATGAGATTATCAAAAGGACCAGTTTGACCAAAACTGCTTAATTGTGCATACTTTTTGCCTCACCCCAATTTTTCCTCTATTTATACCTGAATCTCATGACATTAGTATATTACCTCATGCACTGAGGTAATCTTTTCATGGAGTACTGAGTGTAAGGCTCTGCTGTTCCAAGAATCAAGGTGGCTACAGGTTAGAATAATGACTGGAAACTTGGAGACATTTTCCCCCCAGGGGCTGTGATTGTCTAGAATAAGACATTATGAACAATGACAATAAGATTCCTTAGTTACTCTTTATATCTTCAGCCTTGAAGGGGAATGAGATAGGCATCATTTTAAACAGACATTCCTTGACTGATTATCGTTGCCTGTGCACAGTTAAGCAGACCCAGCATTTGAGACACTGTAAATAAAAGCTGAGATGCCTGGTTATTCTCATAATTTTAGTTAATTTGTAGGACTTTGTGAGGAGTGGATGCTTTTAGCAAAAAATAGTTCCTAAGTACCTGTGATAGCAAGACAAGAGCTGATAGTAGAACATAGGAATGGAAAGGAGGCCTCTCTGGCTGAGGAGGGCACCCAATGTTTCTTCCTCACCTTCCACCAATACCAGGACAACTTTTCCACATCTGTCAAGTCTGTCAGTCAATGCCTTCTCCATACTTTGCCCTCCTACCTCCTTATGCTCACCTCAAGTATAAGTGAGATGTCTCCAGTCTCCCACTGATCACATGAGAGAGAAGAGCCAGTCAATTCTTGAGGGAAGGACATCATTCCAGTACCTCACCACTTTATCCTAAAAAATCCATAAAGACTCACTGAGTACAAAAACTAGTGGTCAACTTGTATTATTATCTCTTAGCTCTCCAGTAGCCCAAAGGGATAAGAAATATTATTGTGGTCATGCATTTAATATAGGAAGAAGGTAGCATTTAGAGAAATAAGTGATTGTCTGAGCAGGAATTTCATCCTGAGCCCTAGGAATCCAGATGTCGGATTATTAATCTTCCTCCCTCTCAGTGGCCTAGTATCTAGGGCAAAGATACACGGGCACATGCATGGGCACATAACATGTATTGGACTAATCCTTCTTTAGTAAATGATTATATAGACGAATAGGAGGTGATGGTAGCTGTGGTATTCCCAAATCCCATAAATTAGAAGGAAATGATTATATTAATTTGATAAAACATTTTGTATTTCTATAAATATTTGATGAAATAGCCCATAAATTAATTTGTGTGCTCATCTGTACTAGTCACACTAACATGCACAGAGACTTCAGGTGTTCTCCAGAGAATAAGAGAAGAATACAACCGCAACACCTCTAAGTTGAGAATCATGGAGGATCTTTTAAATACCAGCTACAATAAATGTTAATTTCCTAGCCAAAAGAAAAAAATAGTGGGGAAGGGAACTATCTTAGCAATGCTTAGAAGTAATCAGAACATAGAGAAACAATCTGAACTAAAGGTAATAAAAGAATCTTTTGATTATTAAAAAACAAACTTGAAACAACATTTCTTTCAAAATAAAAAATGAGCTGGGCACCAGTCATGCACACCTGTAATCCTAGCTACTTTGGAGACTGAGATCCCTGAGACTCTCATCTCCAATTAGTCACATAAACCTGGAAATGGAGCTGTGGCTCAAGAGGTAGAGTGTTAGTTTTGAGCACAAAGGTTCAGGGACAGGCCTCAATCCCCAAGACCAGCAAAAAGAATAATTAAATAAATAAAAAATGAAACCCCACATTCATTTTTATAATGATAAACATGAGGTTTCTTGTTTTATTACTGAATATTCATCAGGTGACAATAACAGATAGCAATACTGTCTTCAGGGCTGGGATAGAGAGAGGAGGGGAATGGTGAATAGTACTGAATTGTTCTTTCTGGGTGGGGAAACTGTTCTCTTAATGTTCTTTCTTGTCCAGCCCTACCTAAAGTTGAGTCATCCAAAAAAGGCAATCTTCCATCTCCAGAATCAGGATGACTGAAACTATTTCAAAAAGGCAAAGATCAGACACAACATTGAAGTAGGGATGTTCAATCTAACCAGTGTCATCTTGGCCCCATGGTAGATAATAGGGTATTGGGTTTAAGTGGCACCATCTTTTCTTCATGTTGGAAGCAGGAAAGTCCCACCTCCCAAGTGATAGGCATGCCTGAATTCCTAGAGGCAGGAGTGGGGACTGGGACAATAGATTACTAGGCCTGCTAGTCTTGGGTTGTGAACTCTCAAGCTCCCTGTGACCCTGACCCTACTTAGACCCAGACCAGTTCAGGTACCATTGTACCATACCACATGTTCCATTTTCCTATCCTGTGTCCTGACTCTTCTCCAGTCACCATTGCATCCCACTTCCACTCTCCATTGGAGCTGATACGGTTTGCTGGTATTGTTTTTCTGCTTTTTCTTTCCTCTTCTGGCTTTCGTGGCTTAGTTTACTGACAAGGTTAAGTGTGTTCACCGGGCTACAGGTCTTTACAACAAGAGTCGGCCTGTATTCATTGGCCTTTTAATAAAGATTCCCAATTCAACCTCTCAAAATGTGGTTTCCATGGTCTGAAAGAATGAATTACAAAAAGAAGTAAAAAATTAAAAGAAAAATGTGGCTTCTCTGTTTTCTCACCATATAACAACATCAGAAGCTGGCCTGGCTCTTGTGGATTGACCTTGCACTTCTCCCATCAGACATGAAGAATCTCAGAACATTCACCTCAGACAAGTTCACTCTCACGGGCAACACATGACCAAGCAAGGCCACATCACAGTTTTGTCTGAGCTCAGACAAAAACAAGGTCACTCTGCCACCCAGGAAACACCAGACACCAATCTCTTGGCCAAGATGAGGACTGCCAGTTCTCCACCAATTACAGCTTTATTCTCATTCTAGTCTTCCCTCTCAAGATAAGAATCCCTAAATTCCAAATTATAAAATAGCCCTGTTTTCTACCAGCATCCAATCTGGAGTGAATTCCTGCTTCCTCCCACACCCTCCCTCCACTCAGCCTGAGCCCAAACCCTGAAAAAGCTTCTAACACCTTCCTCCTGAGACACCTATGTGCAATGAGAACTAAATTAGACTTGTTCAACTACTCGTTCTTCTTTGGCTGAAGTATAGAACACTGTTTAAACATTCACACATAGATAATGTGTGTACATGTAAATATAGTAATGAATATTACACATATATTTGTATATAATCAAAGTAGCTAGAAAATACAGGCAGTTCATACCCTAAATTGCATTTTTTTGTGTGTGTCTAAATTATCTGAGCAA
Source organism: Dipodomys spectabilis (assembly GCF_019054845.1). Lineage (NCBI taxonomy): Eukaryota > Metazoa > Chordata > Mammalia > Rodentia > Heteromyidae > Dipodomys > Dipodomys spectabilis. The sequence continues at coordinate 44,202,436 of NW_024870772.1, read as the reverse complement.
GATAATCACCTGCATCAGAGAATCTGGTCATTATTTTGCTACCTGTCAAACTAAACAATTACCATGTACTTTATAGGATTTTATTAACGTGTCCCAATTTTCACTTCATTTGTTTTTATATACATTATTAATCCTTTCTACCTGTGCAGCACTTTTGAGATGTATTGTTAATCAAGTTGTGCAGTGTTGATGAGAAACACCGAAATGCTGGAGTATTTTTTATTTAAATACTTATTTTCAAAAATCAAGATATAACCTTGTTTAGAGAGTATACTCATAGGGGGAAAAAAAAAAAACACCTTGAATAAAATAAAATACTGTCAAGACCTAACCATGGGTGCCCTTGATTTTTTTCTCTAATTTGTTAAGATTTTTTAAGCTAATTTTTAATTTGGTAATGGAGATATTATTCATTTATAATTTCATTTTACTCTGTGCTTCCTCTTGTATCTCACACAATAGCAATCTGGTTCTCTTTTGGCAAAATCTGGTTACTTTTAATGGTGGTCTCTACAAGTAAGAGCCCCATAACAGGAGAGCAATCATACCTGCTGCTTTCTTCATACCTGCTTTCTTTCTCCTTAATACTAGAACTATTAAAATTAACTAGTAAGAAGTTATAGTATTTTAATGACTCACTTTAACAAATCATTTGAGGACAGGAACTGAACTGCTAAATAAGGCTTCTGTATTGCCAAAAAGTTAACATATTTTTCCAGTAATGTAAGATGTTCATCCAATGTTTTGTTCAACAACAAAACTAAGAAATACTGATTATTCAAAGAGAAAGGTGGTAAGTACAACCATTCATGTTGAATCTTGATTGGGTTGATGATGTAAGAACTTCTCCAAATTTATTGTAAATATGAAGTATATTTATTTTATTATTTAAACTTCTACCCAGAACAAATGAGTATTGTTTATTTCCTTTAAAAAATTCTTTTTATGGGGCTGAGAAGGTGGCTCAGTGGTAGAGTGCTTGCCTTGCATGCATGAGGCCCTGGGTTCGATTCCTCAGCACCACATAAGCAAAAAGAAAAAAGCCGGAAGTGGCGCTGTGGCTCAAGTGGTAGAGCGCTAGCCTTGAGCTGAAGAGCTGAGGGACAGCACCCAGGTCCAGAGTTCAAGCCCCAGGACTGGACCCAAAAACAAAATTTAAAAAAAAATTCTTTTTATAATTTTAAATTATCTTTAAGTAGTTGTACAAAGGGGTTTCAACTGTTTATTTCTGAGGAGGCTGAGATTTGAGGACTAAAGTTAGAAGCCAGTTTTAACTCATTAGCCAGCAAAAAGCTGAAAGTGGAGGTATGGCTTAAATGATAGAGCCCTAATCTCGAGTGAAAAAGCCAGGAAAGATGTAAAGTCTTGCTGGGTTCCTATAACCCTATCTACTCAGGAGGCTAAAATCTGAGGATCATGGTTCAAAGCCAGCTTAGGCCAAAAAGTCTGTGAGACTCCTATCTTCAATAGACTATCTAAAAAGGCAAAAGTAGAACTGTTGTTCAAGTGGTAGAGCCCTAGCCTTAAGCAAAAGAAGCTCAGGGACAGCACCCAGGTCCTGAGTTCAAGCCCCAAGCCTGTCATATACACACCAAAAAAAAGGTGTAAAGACTTAAGTTCAAGTTCTTTCTCAGAGAGAAAGAAAATTTTAAAAAAAGTATACCAGAGGGGAAGAATTTGTAGTAAATCCAACATCCTTTGTTTTAGAATTGGGGAGAAACTAAGGAGATTTTGAGAGTAGGAAAGGACTTCCCTGTACTTAAGACTGTAATATTTGTCCTATAGCTTTGTGATTGATAAACTGAATTGTGACAGAATTGACTAAAAACTGACAGATTTACTGAGGAACACAGACTTTTTCATCTTCATTGTGGATGGGAACCCTGAAGACCTTTTTCTATGTATTTAAAAATTGTCTAAAAGTTGAGGAAAAGAAGTATGAGCAAAGCATGGTACAATATTTTGGGCTTCAGTGTTAAACACTGAGCTAAAAAGCTTTACAGTTGAATCTGTGGTTGAATTGCTTAGAGTGCAAATGTGGTTTGGGAAATGTAGCTATATGTTTGGAAATAAAAGAAAAATATTAAATACCCTTGCTGAGTTTTTGTGAGGTTTTGTTTGTCTGATATCATGTCAATCTACTTAAAGTTACATCTTTGTTTTCTTTATTGTTTTGTTTTGGGGTGTTTTTGTTTTTTGGTTTGGTTTTTTTGTTTATTTGTAGGTTTTTTTGGGTGCCAGTGTTGGAGCTTGAATTTAAGGCCTAGATGCTGTTCCTGAGTTTTTGTGCTTAAAGATAGTGCTGTACCACTGGAGCCACTTGCAGCTTTTATTTTTGGATAGTTATTTCAAGATAAGAATCTCACAGACTTTCCTGCCTGGGTTGGCTTTGAACCATGATCTTCAGATCTCAGATCTCAGCCTCTGAGTAGCTAAGATTACAGGAATGAGGGAGTAGTACCAGGCTATCTGTTATTTTTATTATCAGATGTGTATCTTGTGTTCCAACATAAAATAACATGCTTACAAAAACAATATACAGCTAAAAAATTATTTCTGCCATTTTGACAAAAATGATTTATGTACTGATGCTCTATTTCTTTAAAAAGTAACACTACTTTATTACAATACTCCTTATAACAATATCTAGCTCCAGCTATCTGTTTTTCATTGTTGGCTTTTGGTGCCAGTACTAGGGCTTGAACTCAGGGCCTTGTGTTATCACTTAGCTTTTCCACTCAAGGCTGGCACACTACCATTTGTGGATTTTTTTGCTGGTTAATTGGAGGTAAGAGTCTCCCACCCTCCACTTCCCAGACTGGCTTTGAACCGCCATCCTCAGATTTCCTCCTCAGTAGCTAGGATTACAGGCATGAGCCACTAGCTCTTGCTATAATTATAAAGGATGCACAAAGGCATGATGGACATCATTTGGTATAAGTGGTGTGCTCTCTTTCTAGTCATTTTGGAAAATGTCAGACAGGAAATGAATGCTATGTCCCAGGCACATAACTTTCCTATCTCAGTCAAAGAGCCAGCTTTATAGTTTACTCCTCAAACTTGGGTAGTTCCAAGAAAAGGTGTATGGGGAGGGGATTCAGGGCCCATTCTTTTTGCCCTTAGCTTTATGTTGCAAACCAACCAAGCCCACGGTTTATCCTCTGACCTCCTTTACCATCTCATTTCTCATGTTGGATAGCTAAGTTAGCAGAAGCACATGTGTTGCTGATTTTGGCTAGATGTGCTGTAGAGTTACTATAAATCTAACCAGAGGGCCATTTTTTAACTCTCAATACTTTCCTTGAAGATGGATTCCAGGGAGTTAACAGAAGCTCTTAGTGTAATCTTGTAGAGCCAGATAAGGATTAGGCTTAGAAGAAGAAAAATCAATATATAATAGCTGCTTCAGCAGTGTTTTTTAAATAAAAGGCAAGTTTTTAATTTAAAAAAAAAGCCTAAGAATTCAATACCAAATTTGCATCTGATTCTGTCTCCCTGTGTGATTCTGTGATTGTGTCTGTCTCCTTTTGCTCTTTCTCTCTGGCTCTGACTCTGTCTCTCTCAATATCTGGCCAATCTGAATTAATTAATTCAACAATGTTGATTAACACTTTTCTGATTGTATGGATTAAATCAGTAAGCAAAACATTCAAAAAGTCTCTGGGAGGTTGCCCCCAGAGAGAGACAAACAAGCAATCCACAGAGAAGATAAGCCTGAGAGCTTGATATAAGATGGCCATTGCTACAGAGGGAAGAAATACAGCAGGGCCAGGGGTTCAAGAGTACAAGAGTTGATTTTAAATATTATAAAGTGGCCAAGATAAACCTCACAAAGGAGGTAAGACTTCAACAAAGACTTGAATGAAGAGAATTCATTGTGTCTGAGGGAAGGCTGTTCAGGCAGAAGGAACAGCAGTACACAGGCTCTTCAGATTTAGCTTTCTGTGTGTATTCAAAGTCAGCTAAAGAATGAGTGTGAGGTGAGGAAAGATAATAGGAGATGAGATTGGGGAAGAGAGGCTCTTACACAGCACTAACAGAGATAAAATGGGATCCAACAAAGGGCTAACCAGGAAAGGCATGTTAAAGAAGCATAAAAGTAGCCAGGCACCAGTGGCTCAAGCCTATAATCTTAGTTGTTTAGGAGGCTGAGATCTGGAGGATCATGGTTTGAAACCAGCCCAGGTAGAAAAATCTAAGAGACACAAGCAAAAAGCTTGACTGGCCATGTGGTAAGGTATCAGCCAAAGGAGCAAGCTGAATGATAGCAAGAGGTATTGTGTTTTGTTCTGGTACCCATTTTGATCCTTATTTAGCCAAGAGGAAAAAAACCCCCAAAACTCAAGTTTCAAATGAAAATGGTTCAGTATTTCTCAAAATATTTTTATTGTAATTCCTAATCAGAAATATATCTCATAGCCCTTGCTACCTGGGAGATCAGGAAGATTATGGTTTGAGGCCAGCCAGGTTAAACAAAAAAAGTTTAATGACACCCTCATCTCAGCCAACAGTGTGGGGCATGGTTCACATCTGTAGTTCTAACTACTTAGGAGAAATAGCGAAAAGGATCACTGAGGCCAGCCCCACCTCTATCCAAAAAGTAAAGTGAAGGGCTGGGGTCATGGCTCAAGTGGCAAGGTACCCACCTAGCAAGCATACAGTTCAGACTTCAAATCCCAGTACTGCCAAAATATAAACAAACCCATAAATAAATTAATTACATCTTGCTGCATGACTCATCAGTTTTACAAAGGCAAATGCATGGTGAAAACAAAGATTTTTACCAACCAGAACCTACACACATTGTATACTGTATGTTTCTTTATTCAACACCAATAAAACTGAGTTCATTGACTTCACAACTTAGTAATGAGTTGCCATCTGCAGTTGAAAAATCACTCCCATTGGCACTGAGATCATTTTGGTTACACCCTAACTGGAGGATAACATAATCAATGTCATGGTCAACTCTGAGCATGTTTTGGATAAAAATTAGATCAGGACTAATGACTTTAAACATGAACCAACATGAAGTAATTAATCATAATCTCATATATATATGTATATATATGATATTCCTCTCTTATGAAAGCTGTCAGTATATGAAAATATTGTAGGTGCTGGTCAATTCTAGGAAATATAAAACATGTGAAATCTGGGTGCCTTGTTTCTGACAGGCAGCCAATAGGTAGTTGGCTAAAGAGATTTTACTTCAAATACACAAATGTTTAACATTTCTATGAAAGAATAGCTCTGCCTCTAATTAGTAAATTTGCAAATAGATTTTTCTTTATTATCTCCAGACCTATCTTTAGATTTATTTGTTTTTAGGAAACAGTGATGATTTTGGAACTGGATTTCAAAATGTTTTGAGAGGTTTTTTTTTAAGTGTTTGAGAATAGCTTATGAGTATATAAACACTAATAATGTGCTGACCTGTTAAATTGTTCTCTCAAAACTCAACCTTCATTTTCAATCACATTACAGTTTTAAGTATCTTTTATTTTCCCACAGTCAAAAGCTCATAGGTTTACTACTGGGTGGGTTGGAGTGTTAGAACATACCAACATCCTTTCCTCCTGCCCACCTGCCACACTGCAGAGCCCAGTGTTTTCAGGCGGTACTTCCTATGGCTTTTTGCAGTGATAAAAAGACTCCTTATTTGTGGTGTCACTTGAACTGACCATTAGACATGATGTGACAAAGAGACATAATTGTTGATTCATGAGCTTTTTTGGTTTGTTTTATTTTTATGCCAGTAGTAGGGTCTTGAAGTCAGGGCTCCATTTTTTTTATTTTTTTTGCTTAAGTTTGGGGCCATACCTCCACTTCTGCCTTTTTGCTAGTTAAATGGACATGAGTCTCTTTGATTTATCTGCTTGAGCTGACTTCAGACTGTGATCCTCAGATCTCATCCTCCTGAGTAGCTAGGATTACAGGTATGAGCCACCAACACCTGGATTGTGTGTGTGTAGACATACCTTTTATAAAATTGAATTATATTATGTTTTAATTAATTTAAATTTAAATAGCTATGTGGAGCTGGTGGCTATCATATTGGAGAGTACAGTTTTAAAAGTGAAAGAATAATCCTTCCGAATCCTTAGCCTGGCCCTCTCTACTATGGTGAGTTGACCCCTGCAGTCACTGAGCTCTGGGTCTTCTACATAATCCTCCAGCAGGTCAGGCTCTTTCAGCCCTCAAGAGCTTACAAATTGTTCCCAGGAAAGTTCTTCGTATTTCTATTCAACATTCCTCTCATTCCCTTCCCCCATCACCTGATCAATGCCTACTCTTCTTTAGATCTCTTTCTCTCATTGGTATACTCATTCATTCATTCAGCCCAATATTTGTTGAGTTCCACTTCTGAGTCAGGCACTGTGCTAAGTACTGAGGAATAACTGCAAAGATAATAGACAGAATATTATAGACAGTCCCACTGTACTGTGGAGTTTGTAGTTTAGTTAAGATTATATTCATTATAAAAGCAAATAAATACTTTGGTGGGCATCTTTTTTATTCTTTAATTTTTTAATAAATATCTTTGTTATACAAAGAATTTTCAGTTCAACATATCAATTTTCAACATATCAATTTATTAGTACAGTGCATCTTGATCAATGTCACCTCTTGTGATGGACATCTTTAAATGAAGCATAGAGCTAGATCAGAGGATGGTGGCAGGTGAGGAGAATATGACATTGTCAGAGGATATGACATTTTCAGTGAGGGAAAGGTGGACACTCAAGTGACACTCAAAAAGCAAAAACTAAGCTGGGGAGTGGTGGCTCATTCCTGTAATCCTAGCTACTCAGGAGGCTGAGATGTGAGGATTGAGATTTGAAGCCAACCTGGGCAGGAAAGTCCATGAGGTTCTTATCTCCAGTTATCTTCAACTAACCACCAAAAAGCTGGAGATGGAGTTGTGGCTCAAGGGGTAGAGCACCATCTTTGTGTGCAAAAAAGCTAAGGGATAATGCCTAGGTCCTGAGGACTTAAACTGGCATACACACAAAAAAAGTACTGGCACAACAAAAGTGAAGAAAAGATTTGTGATTTGGTTACATGAAATATTTATGACATAACAGACTCAAAGTAACGTTGAAACACAGACGGGAAGAAGATATTTGTAAAGGAGTGAGAACACCGAGGCCCCAATGTCACAGCTGTAGCAAAAGTTTACCTTGTGATTACACATTTATTCATGAGACAGGAATCCTGAGTATCTTGCCTGTATTTTTGAAGCCCAGTGCCTGTTACTTAAATCTTGGTAAACTCTTCATAATGGATGCACACATAAATTTTTTGAAATCTAAATGCAATAGAAGAATTGCTGTATAAGTATAAATGGAAACATATTATCAGTTATTTACTCTGACTTAAACAGATCGAAGGATTCTAACCAAAAAAATACAACCCATGGTGCTTATATGGTAATGTTCAACCATCAAGAGTCTGTTGCTTTTCATCATATTCTCAAAATGTCTTGGAGAAGCAATCATCCCTTTGCTCTCATCCCCAGTGCCCAAATTCCTATTAGTTATTCAACTCAGCCAGAACGAAACTGTTCCTCTCATGTGTACTCCAGATCCCGTCTTGGCAATGAGAAATCAGGTGTATGCTAACTCAAGATTGCATTGCAGGTTCAGACACCAAGCCCTCATCCATGGCAGTCCAACCAAATAAACTGTAAAGATATGATATAAAATTTAAAAGGCATATCATCTTAGTGGGAAGCAAGACAAGCGTTTTTATGAACTATAAATAGAAAATACAAAACACTAAGTTGGGGCTGGCACTGCAGTACTATGGGGCCCCTGGCTCAGAAACAGCTGGAAGCTCCATTCTATGTAGGTTATGATGACCTACATGTAACTCAACTCTGGAGAGGTCCACAAACTGATATTATTTAGGTAAAGAATCTGAACACTCAAAAATGATATGTAATGTATATGGGATGTATGTCTACATTTCTTAAAATAGATGCATATAATACATGCATATACACATACCAGTTAGAGTATATATAAAAAGTACACACAACATGTCATGTATATGCATGATTGTAGTATTATATACTATATATTTATTTAAAATATTAAACCTGTTTAGCTAGAGTATGTGCCTAGCTTCAGAGTAGTCATTATCCTTCAGGAAAGCGAATAGACAATGATATGAACGTATATCATCTATGTCTACAATATCTTAATTTTTGTATGTAGATGTATTACCGGTACTGGGACTTGAACTCAGGATCTGAGTGCTGTCCTTTACCTTTTTCATTCAAGGATAACACTAAATATCATTTGAGCCACAGCTCAAGCTCCATTTCTGGCTTTGTGCTGGTTACTTGAAGGTAAGATTCTCACAGACTTTTCTGCCCAGGTATTTCAAGCAGTGATCCTCAGTTCTCAGCCTCCCAAGTAGGTAGTATTATAGGCCTGAGCCACTGGTACCTGGATCAGAAGAATGGTTTTGTAAAAAGTTTGACAATTGTTTCTTCAAATATAAATGTCTTTTAAACTAAATTCTAAAAAATTAAAGCATATGGCTGAGACTATCACTCAGCGGTATTGTCAGCCTTAGCACACGTGAGGCTTTGTGTTTGATCTTCAGAAAAATAAGGAAATAGCTCAGATCTCAGCCTCTTGAGGAGCTCAGATTACAGACATGAGTCACTGGCGACTGGCAATATCTTAATTTTTTTTAAACAAATGTCACAACATTCTTCTGTTTCTGTAGGTTTGAACATTTAAAGGCTTGCCTCTTTAAAATCAATACTGCAGATGGTCATATACCTTAAAAGTGAGTCCAGATAGAAAACACAACACCTCGTCCTTAAAGAGTAAAGAAGATAGTCTGGTAAATGCATTTTGACCAGACTATGGTGTGGACACAGTTTTCAGCAAAAAAAGCCCTAGTTTTTGTTTTTCCCTGAGAGATGAGATAAAGGGAATAGACTTGAGTTGCAGCCAGAGAACTTTAGATTAGAGGTTGAAAATAACTTCCTATCTCTGCAAGACACTCAAGACTGCCTGGGGATTTTGAGAACAAGAACATTGCTGAAGCAGCTTAGGTCCTATCCAACTTGGAAGTAGAAGAGATTATCAATGTCACAGATATCTGTTGATATTTGACATTCTGTCTGCTCTGTCTACAGGTCTGAAATCTCAGCTGTTCTACTAAGAATCTAAGACGAGGCAAGAAGTCTTCTGTGGAACAGAACAGGAAGGCCTGGTGCTCAGACTTCAAGAACTTAATCTGATGTGAAAAGCAGCTAGTATCCCAGCAGGACCAGAAGCAGCAAAAGTTTGGGGATCGCAGGATGCATCGGAAGAGCATCCTTTATTTATCTCTATCCACTAGACATAATCATCTGAAGGCAAGCTCTCAAATTCCATATCCTGCAAGGTGTTCTGTGGAATAAATATAAGGAAACAATATCATTGTTTATTTTTATAAAGTTTGAAATCAAACCCATATGGATACATACACATGAAACAATTAGAAAGACCTACTAGACCAATTGGAGACACAGCAATAGTTCTATTAAAGCTAAGAAAATAGTAGTAGGGGCTGGGCCCATTGCAACTGAGGAGGGATTTATGAGGAGCCTGGAGGAGAGGGTGAACTTGAACAGTCAGGGAAGATGGTAGAGAGCATTTCAGATGTGGGCTACCTATGGGTGAAAATCTGAGGGAGGGAGTGATGTTCATGAATATCAGAGCACATTGTTCAGTGGAGGCTTGGGATTTAGTGCAGATGCTTTAAGAGAGCTCAGGAGGTGATGAAGTGTAACCGTTGAATAATTAGTGGAGTGTGGTTACAGAATGCTTTGAAATCCAGCCAGAGATGTCTGGACTTGAAAGTAGAAGGCAAAATGAGCCAATGTGAGTCCCTGGGTAAGGCAGAAATATATTGAAAATCACGTTTCAAAGCTTAGTGTTGAAGACATTTTCATAATTGAACACAGATATTTCATATGAATTTGTTATTATGATAAAAGATCAGCCTGATCTTCCTATTCTCTCTCTTCCTTTCCTTCCTTCCTTCCTTCCTTCCTTCCTTCCTTCCTTCCTTCCTTCCTTCCTTCCTGCCTGCCTGCCTGCCTGCCTGCCTGCCTGCCTTCCTTTCTTCCTTCCTTCCTTCCTTCCTTCCTTCCTTCCTTCCTTCCTTCCATCTGTCTGCCTTTCTTCCTTTCTCTTTTAATAGATGGAATTCTCTTGGGAAATAACCCTTTCTTTCCTTCCTTCCTTTCTTCCTTTCTTCCTTTCTTCCTTTCTTCCTTTCTTTCTTTCTTTCTTTCTTTCTTTCTTTCTTTCTTTCTTTCTTTCTTTCTTTCTTTCTTTCTTTCTTTCTTTCTTTCTTTCTTTCTTTCTTTCTTTCTTTCTGTCTCTCTGTCTGCCTGTCTGTCTGCCTGTCTGTCTGTCTGTCTTTCTCTTTTAATAGATGGAATTCTCTTGGGAAATAACTCATTCTAAGAATTGAGCACATCCATTCTGATCTAGCACTGGAAAAAAAAGGGGGCGGGGTGGGGAGGGACAATATGGAGTATATTGCTCATTATTTAGAGCCTCCTTCTGGTCCATTCCCTGTGGAGTAGTGGTTGGATTTTAGCAAAAATTCCAACATCAGGGTACAACTTAAATTGAGTAGTTTCAATGGATTCTGAGACACTTATCTACACAACTAGATTCCAAAGGTAGAATAACATTGGCTCCATTCAAAGCCTAGTCCTCCTGCTCACAATGTGGCTTCCCGTGGCTGGGAGGTAGGGGAAAAGGGGGGAATCTGTTTTTTTAGTTTATACAATATATACATATAAATAGTTTCAGATTATGTGCATACCCTTGTCCAAATCTCAGTGGATGGGGATTAACTTTGATTTGGCCTATACAGATTTTATCCCCGGTTAGTCTGATGGAGTCAGAGGACTCTGAGATGTATGGAAAAGTAGGTTTTTGAAAAGTACTTTAGTTCTGGAAAATACTCATGCATATTTTTCAGGCAATGGACACCTTCCATGACTGATCTGGCATGAGGGCTGAAGAGATAGGCATCTACTAGCTGATGAAGATGCTCATCTGAGGACACCAGAGAACTGAACCATTGACAAGATGGTAATTGTAATACTTTCATAGAAGTTTGGAAGGGCAGGTGTCATCAAACAAGAATGTAGTTTAGGGCTTGGCTCTGGTGGCTCACACCTATAATCCCAGCTATTCAGGAAGCTGAAATCTAGAGGATCATTGTTCAAAGCCAGCTCCAGTAGAAAAAAATACATGAGATTCCTTCTTCCAAAATAACAGCAAAAACAGGTGGAGGTATAGCACAAGTGGTAAAGCAACAGCTGAACAAACAAGCCAAACAAGCATGAGGCCTGCGTTAAAACTCTGGTGCCAGCAAAAAAAAAAAAAAAAAAAGTCTGCTAAATCTAATGGTTTCAATTCTTTGTATGAATTGGATTTCTCATTCACAGTTATAGTTTTCAGCCGGAATTTGTATTCCAAGCAGCTAGAAGAAAGTCATCTAAGAAAAGTTCTGAAATACACATGGCATTGGAGACTTACAGCAAATGTACAGATGAGGAACCTGCTGGCTGGGATTTAGGATGAATGAAAACTCAAGAAATGCTTTTTGACAGACCGCTGGAGATCTAGTTAAAAGTGTTTTTTTTTCTTTTCCTTTTCCTTGATTTGTAGTATCATAATACTTCAACTCATGAACATCTAATCAGTTTTTTGATAGGTGGGTTTGAATTGCAGATATTCTAGTTCAACCTTTGTGCCTGTCATGGAATGATTTTCATGTTAATTCCATTTACATATGGCTCCTTTCTTTAATAACACAACCTGCTTGAACCAATTAGAGGTTGTACCATCTGTGGAAACCCAGCCTTTCTCAAAGCACCCACTTTGCATGTCAACAGCAAGCTTGGCTGGGGTCTAATGAATTTCTATGCACTTAAGTGTGGTTTTCTGATGAAGAAAATGAAACCATGTCTCCATGTCATTATGAGCTTAACATAAAAGCTAACTTTTTTGTTTAGCTGTGTATTTGAGTTATATTGAACAATGCTATTTGTACTTTAAAAGTGGGGAAAGGCATGGAGGTGGGGCTTAAATTTATATTACGTGCCTGTAAGGTACTTTAAAGAAAATCAAACCGTTTGGGTCTAATTTGATTTGTGTAAGATTACTGTTGAGGCTGAGGAGAGCTATTTGAAACTTTTGTTAACAATCTGCTATGTGGGCCTAATGAAAGCCCTCCCCAAATTGGTTGTTCACTTTCTCCTGTCAAATTCTTTGAAGATATTGGATAGATGTCAGTATGAAAAGGAAACCAGAACACAAGTAAAATTAGAAGTGTGTTCCTAACTGCAAGTGTTGAGCTTTTCTTAAAAACATCTGTCACATTGTCTGGTACTGGTGGCTCACACCTGGAATCCCAGCTTCTCAGGAAGCTGAGATCTGAGGATCACACTTCTGGCCAGCCTGGACAGGAGAGTCAGTAAGACCCTTATCTCCAATTAACAACCAAAAATCTGGAAGTGGTGGAATGGCTCAAATGGCAGAGCACACTAGCTTTGAGTGGGAAAAGCTAAGGGACAGCACTCAAACCCTGAGCTCAAGTCCAAGTACCAGCACCAATGCCCCTGCCCCCCCCCCAAAAAAAAACCCAAAAATTTGTCACATGACAGAAAATGTTCACATTTATCACCTCACATAACTTCCTTCACTTGTCTTTGGTATATGCATCATTTTTTGTCATTGCTCTCATAAATTTTTCTTTCTTTACATCACTGATTGTGTTACATGAACCATACTGGTACTCATCTAGCAAGCCAGGGAGCCCATGCAGAGTTGGAAGCCTACTGTTCTCTAGAATGTAAAAAGTTGACAGAACATCTCAGCCACCTTAATGCAATAATGTACTGAACTTACAGTAGCCAATAGGTCAAACTCAACTGTTGGAGGAGAAAGTGGAGAGGAGGAGAGAAAAGGAGAGAAGTAGAAAGAGGAGAAGGAAGAGAAGAATAAGGAGGAGGCAGGTACTGGGCTTCAACTCAGCCTCATGCTCACACTTTACTACTTGAGCCACACCTCATCCACTTCTGGATTTTTGCTGGTTAATTGGAGATGAGAGTTTCTCAGATTGTCTGCCAGGCCAGTTTTGAACTACAGTCCTCAGATCTCATCCTCCTTAGTAGCTAAAATTACAAACCCAGCAAGGTTATTTTTTATTTTACATTTTACAGCTATCATCATCAGGTGTCCATAACCAAGAATTCCACAGGCCAGGCTTCTCTGCTACAACCAAGGGAGTTTCAGAGGGCTCTGGAGTTACTCTTCTCTTATTAGTTACAAATCAGATCCTTTCATTTTTTTCAGATTTGAGATTTTTCTCTCATAACTTCACTTCATAGCTTTTAAAGTGCTATTCCTTTAGTCTGTTTCTATTTTGTTTCTAGGCTATGCATTTCAAAACCACAGACCTTCTGTTTCCTGGCTCTGTTTTTTCCTCTTTCATTCACGTTCCTGCTGTCTGCCTCGATTTCCTTTCCCTTACTTGCTTTCCTTTCTCTTACATTGTAGTGACTTTTTGGATGGCATTTGAACTGTATTTTATCTCCAATCCAAGGCCCAGAAGACAAAGGAGCACCTCTTCCCCCTGCCCCTTGTTTCCTGTCCAGAGAACAGAGTCTGTTTCAGTAGGGGGGAGGGGGAAGGGAGGAGGAAGAGGAAGATGTTAAGAGATTGCAGACAAATCTTTTGAAAACTTTTTTTTTTTGGGGGGGGGGGGTTGGTCATGGGGCCTGAATTGTGGGCCTGGGTGTTGTCCCTCAGCTCTTCAGTTCAAGGCAAGTACTCTACCAATTGAGGCATAGCATCACTTCGGGTTTTCTGGTGCTTAATTGGAGATAAGATTTACATGAGCTTTCCTGTCTGGGCTGGCTTTGAACCTCGATCTTCAGATCTCAGCCTCCTAAGTAGCTAGGATTACAGGTGAGCCACCAACACCCGGCTTGAAAACTATTTTTGTAACCTCCCTCATGTAAAGTGAGGTGTGGGATTTAGGTTGAGTATCCAATTTAGAAAAGAGATCTTTAATTTTTCGGTGCTTTCTGTCAGGGATAACTGACATAAGGAGAGAGGTTTAAAAAAATTAATGGAAAAGTTTGTGGATCACCTTGCCCTTCTCATTCTTTGTGCATCCCCTGGCTGTCACCACAATCTCTGGATTCTTGCTTCTTCAAGCTGTCGTTTGCACTATGATGAAATTGTACCAGCTCTCACTTCCTCTTGATTCAAAACAGGATCTCTTTTTACACATATATTGCACTGTCATGCTGAGACTCCAAGACAAAGGCTCTGAGGTCACATTTCTCCTGGGCTGACCTTGCTTCAAGATCCTTTTGCCTCAGCCTTTTCAGTGCTGGGATTCCAGATGGACACCACAATATCCAGATTTTATTACCTTTTAAATATTACTGATGAAAATTGCATGAGATGATGTAGAATAAAGTAGAAAGGTCTGGCCCCCTTTTCATATTTTCTTAGGCTGTAGAGGTCCCATTTGATTAGGGACACCCTTTGTGAGGTGTTATCTACCCTCCTGCACAGAGCTTATATTGGCTGTAACTTCTGTTCCAGGAACAGTTTTCTACCTTAGTGTGTGGGGCTTTTTGTGGAGTCTTTGCCCATCTCTGTAGTGTAAATACCTCCAGTACTGTCAGTACTGTCAATTTCAAATTATCCCATTGGCATCACTGTGGTTTGCACAGTTCTTGGATCAGCTTATTATTATTATTTTAGTTCTAGATTCCATGTCTGAGAGAAACACATGCAATGTTTGTCTTTCTGAGCTTGGCTTATCTTGTTCCTCATGATTTCCAGTTCCATGCATTTCCTAGCAAATGATATATCTTCTAATATGTAAAATTCCCTCTGTCTTTTTTCCCCCCTTCGTTGATTGCACCTCTTCAAGTCCAACAGTCTAACAACTTGTTCCTCTGAGAATTCCCTTTGGCAAAAGACCTTGCTTCAAGTCTTCCCCTGTGTCTGCCAGATGGGATGAGGTGGAAGAGTCAACAGAGAGACCTGACCTTGCCTCTACTCAGAGCAGTCCTCAAGGGATACCTCAATTCTAGGGCTGATGAAAACTAACTTTGCTTTATGGACTATTGTGACGTTCTTTGTGGTTCAGATTTTCCCTTTGCCTCTTGTTTCTCTCATTCCTTACAGACTATCCCCAAACATTGCCTCAGTGTGAATGGGACCATTTCCCCAGGAAACCCAAGTGGTAGCATTGTACAACTTGATTTTAACATACACCATATGCTAAAGATTTTTTTCACATTTATATATGTCCAGTGCATTTCTATTCCTCTTTTCTTCCTCCTCCTATTCCTCCTCTTCCTCCTTCTCCTTCTTGTTCCTTTATGTATGGAAACTTACATAGTTCTGTGGTATGTGGTTATAATATATTTCAGTATAGATATCTTTGAGTTTATTCGACCTGGACATAATTGAGCTTCTTGGACCCACAAATTCATGTTTTTCACCAATTTTTAAAAATGCTATTTAAAAATATTTTCAGTCTCTTTTGTTTTGTGGTACTGGGTTTGAACTCAGGGCTTTGCACTTGTTAGACAGGTGCTCAGCTGCTTGTGTTATACCTCTAGTTGTGTTTGTCTGCTTATTTTGGAGATAAGGTCTCAAGTCTTGCTGAGGCAGGCCTGGACTTTGAGCCTCTTACTCACACTTTACTTTGTAATTGAGACAACAGGTTCATGCTGTCACTCTAAGTTTTTCATGTTAAGACGGGGTTCTCAAAAACATTTTTTGCCCAGGCTGACTAGCAGCCATGGTCCTCCAAATCTCAGCTTTCTGCATAGATGGGATGAGAGTACATACTACCACACCCAACTATTGGTTGAGATGGGGTCTCATACCAAGCTGGCTTCAAACCACAATCTTTCTGCTTTCTACCTCCTAAGTAGCTAGGATTACAAATATGAGCCACCAGTATCCAGCTCAAAAATATTTTAAGAGTGGTTGAGCAAGTTTACATTCCCACCAATAGTGAAGTAGCATAGTAAACCCAATGGATAGTATAAGACAAATAATTACACTTGGACATGATTAATTAAACAGCACTCTACACATTCACACAGTGAGAACAAAGGAGGATATTCTTAGGAGAGGATCACAAGAGCTCAATAGTAGATATCTTTGCACATGATCGTATAAAATGCTTATTGAAATGAACTCCAAGAAATGGAAATGAGAGATTTTATTTATTTATTTTTGTCAGTCATGGGTCTTGACCTCTGGGCCTGGGCACCGTCTCTGAGCTCTTCAGCTCAAAGCTAGCACTCTACCACTTGAGCCACAGCACCACTTCCAGTTTTCTTTTGGTTTATTGGAGATAAGAGTCTTGTGGTTTTTCCTGTCTAGGCTGGCTTTGAACCAGGATTCTCAGATCTCAGCCTCCTAAGTAACTAGGATTATAGGTATGAGCCCCTGGTACCTAGCTAAGAGAGATTTGTTTTGTACCATTTGCAGGGTTTTTTTTCTCTTTTCTTTGGTTTATTTCCTTTTGTCACTGTTTTTTATTTCTTTACCCTTTTAAAACTTATATACAAATAGAACTTTATCTGATTTGGGGAGGGGAAAGGAAGCACAGAAACAGTAGAGCAAAGGGTGAGGCAATTCAGCAGTGATAGATACTATCATTAGACACTATGTTGGAAATGAACTATACAACTTGGAGGGAGGGAGGTTAGAAATGAGGAGAAAATGAGGGAGGAGTGATACTACTCAAAAAGAAATGTACTCATTACCTGACATGTAACTGTAACCCCTCTGTATATCACCTTTACAATAAAATTTTTTTTAAAAAATAAATATTTTAAAAATATTCTCTTACTGGGCGCTGGTGGCTCATGCCTGTAATCCTAGCTACTCAGGAGGCTGAGATCTGAGGATTGTGGTCAAAGCCAGCCCAGACAGGAAAGTCCGTGAGACTCTAATTTCCAATAAACCACCAGAAAACCAGAAGTGGCACAGTGGCTCAAGTGGTAGAGCACTAGCCTTGAGCTGAAGAGCTGATGGACAGTGCTCAGGCCCAGAGTTCAAGCCCCATGACTGACCAAAAACAACAACAAAAATTCTCTCTGTCCTTTTCAAATTGATAATTGATCCTCCTGCCTCAGCCTGCAAATGCTAGAATTTCAGTTTTGTACCACTATACCAATAGTTGTACATAGTATTGCATCATCTTCTAATTTATAATCACTCACATTATTATTTTTTTTGTCAGTCGTAGAGCTTGAACTCTGGGCTTAGGCTCTGTCCCTGTGCTCTTCAGCTTAAAGCAAGTGCTCTACTGCTTGAGCCACAGCGCCAATTCTGGTTTTCTAGTGGTTTATTGGAGATAAGAGTCTTACCGACTTTCTTGCCCGGGCTGGCTTTGAACTGTGACCCTCAGATCTCAGCCTCCTGAGTAGCTAGGATTACAGGCATGAGCCATGGGTGCCCGGCTTCACTCACATTTTTTTCTTTTAGTTATTTACATGTGAAGTGATCAGTACTTTTATGCAGTTACAAAAGCGTTGTGATAAATGACTATAAATATAACCATAGTGCATACAGTGAGAGGTTCTCTATGGTCTGTACATAAAAGTGGAACCACCTCAGTTATAGGTTATATGTGCCACCAACTTTACTTAGTACTAAATTAATTTCTCAAGTGGCTATCACAATTTGCTTTCTATCCAAGGAGTTATTGTTGTCAGAAGACAATGGAGAATAATTCCTAGAATTATTTTCAAACTTATTATGGCTTGACAAAGTAAACAGTCTTTAAATAGAGTCAATGAGAACTTTGCAAAGTGTTTCTTAATATCTTCAAGCAAAGTTGAGAGCATCTCTTCCCCGAACCAGAATGCCTTGTTCTTCCATGATTTTATTATGGAATTTGTTAAATGTATTAAAGTTATTAAACTGTGAGTCTTTAAGAACAGATTTTTTTATTCTTCTTTGTATTCCCAGCTGTTAGCACCATGTAGAAACATCAATGCTGACTCAATGAATGGCATTGAAAGTATCTACAGCTTTAAAGTTATCTTAATCTAATCAGTTCTATTCGAAAGAATAGATCCCTACAGCAGTCTATTGAGACTTCTCTCCCTGGCCACATATGGGCACAGGGCTATGATGCATTGCTTTGATGCCATTTATAAACCTTATTAGCTAGGTCTTGAAAAGCATGTAAAATAAGGTCATATTTTATAGTTACACACAGGCAAAATATGTCAATTCCATGAATAGCCCAGTCCTAGGTCAATTCATTTTGAGTATGACTTATACTTTCTTTTGGAAAGTCTAATGATCACTTCTTTTTTTAAAATTTTTTATTGTAAAGATACTATACAGAGGGTTACAGTTACATGAGTAAGGTAATGAGTACACTTCCTATTGAGCATTGTTACCCCCTCCATTGTTTTCCCCCTACCATCCCTTCCCTCCCTACCTTCCCCGAGGTTCTTTTTTTTTTTTTTAATTGTGATTAAGTGATTACATAATTTCCCAAATTTCACAGTATTGTGGAATAATGATGCTCATTTAAAGTCACAAGTTCATTCTAACTTTCCTGGAGCAAATTGTCTATCTCAGTCTATAACATATAACGGTGTACACATATATACCATACATGTGATCAGCAGCATGGGGATATTTAGTAGTGGTTCGACCAGATGAGTGGGAGTTCTTTGTTTCTTAAGTCCTGTTAGTTTTGTCGTATCACCTAACATTTTGGATTTAGCATCCACTTATCAGGGAGACCATGTACCATTTGTCTCTTTGCTCTTGGCTTACCTTGCTCAACATGATTCCTTCTAGCTCCATCCATTTCCCTACAAATGCCATTATTTTGTCATTTCTAATGGCTGCATAATATTCCATTGTGTATAGATACCACAATTTTTGGATCCATTCATCTGTGGTGGGGCATCTGGGTTGTTTCCATATCTTAGCTATTGTGAACAGTGCTGCAATAAACGTGGAGGTGCACGTGTCCTTGTATATTGGTTCCTGTTGTTCAGGGTAGATGCCTAGAAGTGGTATGACTGGGTTGTAAGGGAGGTCAACCTTTAGCTTTCTAAGGACCCTCCAGACTGCTTTCCAAAGTGGTTGTATAAGTGTACATTCCCACCAGCAGTGTAATAGGGTTCCTCTTTCTCCATATCCCCTCCAGCATTTGTCGTTGGCTGATTTGTGATCACTTCTTTTTTGAAGGTTGATCGACAGTGGTCCACAGGGTAAAGTCAGTTTGCTGCCTGTTTTTGTAAATAAAGTTGATTGGAATACAGTCATGCTCATCTACTTATTTATTGTTAATGGTTGCTTTTTCTCTATGACAACAGAGTTGAATAGTTGTTCCAGAGACTATATAGTTTGCAAAGCATAAATTATTTCTAATCTGAATCCTTTAGGAATGTTTTTTAAAAATTTTTGTTGTCAAGGTGATGTACAGAGGTTTTACATTTACATACATAAGGTAGTGAGTATATTTCTTGTCTAGCAATGTTACCCACTCCCTCATTTTTTTCCACTTTCTTTCTCCCCTAATCTCCCCAAGTCATAAGTTCATTTCCAACATACTGTCTTGTGAGAATTGCTGTTGCATGGTTTGCCCTTTGACTCATCATTTTGTTATTTCCCTTCCCTAATTCAGATAAGTGTATATGCAATACACAAAGTACCAAAATCAGATACAGTGACAACCATGGGAAGGAAAAAAAAGAATGAAAGAAAAAAGAAATAACTTCACATAGTACATTAAAAACAATAACAATAAAGAAAAACCTTGTTTCCATATCTTGTAGTTCATTTTGCTTAGCATCATCTTATATGGTCATATATGCACAGCTATTGAGCTATTGTGATTCTCTTCTAGGACTATCCTAGATATATACTAATTATTACAAATGAGGGGAACCATGGAGTCTATGTTCCTTTGGGTCTGGCTTATTTCACTTAATATTATTTTTACAAGTCTTTTCATTTTCTTATGAATGAGATGATGGAAGCATAGAATTCCATTGTGTATATATACCTCATTTTCTTGATACATTCATCTACTGAGAGGCATCTGGGTTGGTTCCATATCTTAGCTATGGTAAATAATGCTGCAACAAACATAGCTGTGCTGGTAGCTTTAGTGTGGGCTGGGTAAATGCCCAGAAGTGGGATTGCTGGGTCATAAGGGAGCTCTCCATCTTTTGAGGAACCTCCATACTGCTTTCCAGAGTGGTTGAATAGTTTACACTCCCACCAACAGTGGAAGCAATCCAGAAGTTCATATGGAATAATAGGAGACCCTGAGAACATTTTCTGACCTCTGCTTTAGCTGCAAAAACTAAAATAGTGTAAGTAAACATGATTTTGTGTCTTATGTTAAACATATTGGACAGTTCTTTGGTTTAAGCTCTTAATGTGATTCCAAATGATAACTACTAGGAAATGTATTTTTCCACTTTTCATAGCCCCAGTTGATTCAGTAGAAATGAGTGCTATATAGTCATTTGGGATGGTCTGCTCCTAGATTAGCTCTTCACCCATGGTTTTCCTCACACACACACACACACACACACACACACACACACACACACACGGCCCTCTCAAAATTACAGATGAAAACTCATTTTGAACTTGAATTAGTAACTTCTGTTAAATTCTACTGGACTGCTTATTAAGTGAGCATCAACAATGGAAAAAAGTTATACAGAGAGAAGAGCATAATCAGCATAATCCCCTTATTAGCTGAATGCTCCCAGCATAGAGCACCCCAGATTCTTGGTTTTCCATGTAGAGCTCTGATTTTGCTGAAAGAAATGGAGTCTAATGGAGTCAGGCAGCTCCCTGCTGGCCGTGCATCTGTATAGAACTCAGAAGCATTGTTTATTTCAGCAGAGATCTGGAATAAATTATCCTTAATAATTTGGCTCCTGAAATGTCTGTGGCAAATGTTAAACTGTGGTGAACTTACATATTGTGAGAGCACTCAGTTTCTTCAGAAGTCTGCTAGAGTGTAGCATCCACAGGACTCTTAGCTTTATCCCTATATCCTGCAACAATCCCCAGTGAAGTAGGTATACAGTGGTTGGAAAGCTTATGTAAATTTATATGTAAATTTTATCACAGATATGGAGGACCTCAAGGAGGGAAATTTTGGATACTAAAGAAAGTTTAAGCTCTGTCACATTTGGTTAGGATGTTAAAATTATAGGCCTTGAAGCATTCCTCAGCCATTTAAAAAGAGAGATGTTATGATATGTTATGTGTGTATGAGCATATAAGGCAACAGTGATAAATACACAACCTATAGCCTGAGAATAGTGCATAAAACCTGAGACAATAAGGCTTTTTTACTTTTGTATAAGATGCAGAGTTGCAATGCCATACTTTCTCTAACAATGAGAACAGGCCAGAAACACCACAAAATTGTATTATTTTATTTTATTTTTATTTACATGTGTTGTACCCACAAACCACCCAGGAGACACAAAGAAATTACATTAATGATATTTCAGAAAGGATCACATCTTCCTGGAAGAGAAGTACCCACCGTGGCTTTTATCCCTAGGGACACACTGGAAAGAACACAGAAAGGAAAGGGAGAACTCAGTCTATAAACAAATCTGGATGGTTGTGTGTGGCCTGGCATAATAGGCTAGAGTCACAAGATGTTGTAGTGACAATCTATACCTACTAGTAACTACTAAGCCCAGTGCAGAAATACACTGTATATTCATACCAGGATAGGAGGACTAAGAAGAGCCCCTCAATGTACACTGTTATCTTCCCAAAGCACAAGACATAGATTAGTAGAAAACACATCCAAAGCATGTATCTGAGAAAGGATTTATGCCTATAGCTGAGCCTGGGCAGTTTTTGTTTGTAATCCTAGCTATTCAAGAGGTTCAAATCCAAATGATCAGGGTTCAAAGCCAAACAAGACAGAACAATCCAGTTAAAAGCCTGGCTGGAGGTTTGGCTCAAGTGATACAGTGCTAGCTAGGAAAGCAAGCCAAGAAAGCCCAAGGCCCTAAATTCAAAGTTTGTCACTGAACCAAAAGAAAAGGACTTGAACCCAGAATATATACAAGGATTTTTTCAAAATTCAATAGTAAAAGAAAGAATTAAATTAAAAATTGGGCAAAATTCTGAATACTTCATAAAAGAGCATTCTCAGAGCTAGGTGTCCCCATGGCTCATGCCTGTAATCCTAGGTACAAAGAAGGTTAAAATCTGAAAACAGCAGTTCAAAGCCAGCCCAAGCAGAAAAGTCTGTGACACTCTATATATAACCAGAAAAAAATGTGCAGATGTGGAGTTGTGGCTCAAGTAGTATAGCTCCAGCCTTGAATAAAAAAGCTAAGTGATAGGACCAGTACTTGAGTTCAAGCCCCAGTACTGGCACAAGAAAAAAAAAAAACACATACAGATAACAAATAAGCTTATATGAAAACACACAACACTATTAGTTATCAGGAATATTCAAATTAAAACTTTCAAGAAAAAATATTCCAACCCTCTTAAAATGTCTAAAATTATAAAAGACTATCAGGTATTTGGGCAGAATAAGGAGTACACACATTTCTCTTGTGGTTTAACCTTGGGATGAATTTTTGATTCTTTGTTAAAGAGGTAAACACACAGACACATTAAAAAATTACGCATATCATTCTACTCTATGATTATTAATTTTATGTGTCATCTTGATTAAATCAGGAGTTGCTGGATATATTGTAAAACACTGTTTTGGGTGTGTCTATGGTGGTATTTCTGGATAAAATTAATATTCAAATTGTAATAGACTGAGTAGAGTAGATGACCCTCCTCAGAGTGGATGGGCCTCATTCAGGGCCTTAAGAGTCTGAGTGGAGTAAAACATTGACTAAAAAAGAATTGTCTTTGACAGCTTTAAGCTAGGACAACAGCTTTCTCCTGTTTTGCAATTTGAACTCAGACTACAATTTACAATATTGGCTCTTGGGGGTCTCCAGCTTGCCAAATCCAGATTGTGAATGTGTCAACTTCTGTAATCCCATGAGCCAATTCCTTACAATGCAATCCATCCATCCTATTAGTTCTGTTTCTCTCAAGAGCCTGGACTATGAATGTATATTCATAGGTGCTTACCCAAGAAAAATGAAAACACATGTCCACATACATACTTGTACACAAATGACTATAACAGATCAATTCATAATAGTAACAAATTAGAAATAACTCAAATGTTTCAACAGGTAAATAGATATGTATGGTATAGTATATCTATATAATTAAATACCATACAGCAATGAAATGAAGGAAAGTATTTATATATATAACCACATAGGTGAATCTCAAAACAATCATGATGTTTAAAAGAAGTTAGATACTATAAACTTGTATACTATAAGTTCCATTTGTATATAGTTCTAGGAAAAGCAGATTAAACTGAATTAACAAAAACTGATTCATGGAGGAAACGCTGGGACAACAAGGTGCATAAACAATCTTTTCAGGGTGATAGCAATGTTCTGTGTTTGAATTAGAGTGGAGATTTAGTTGCTGTAGGCATTTATCAAACACTTTAAGTGGATGTAGAATTTTGCATGTAGGTTGTATGTCAATGAAAAAGTGAATATGCCTTTCTACCTATGCAAATACATAGAAAATAGTTTGTGCACTCACTTCTTTTCAGGGAAATAGACTGGGAACTTTACCATTTTGATCTTTATAGTTCCACATTTTTCAAGTATGCTATAAGCTGTATTAGCATATGTATTAAAAGATTAAACCCTAAAAGGCAACAATTCAGTTTATAACTAAGTTTGGAGAAGTTGACATTGATTCTTTGCTTGGTCAAATTTTAACCAGGCTCCCCAACTTCTCATCTGAGCACTTTTTTTGTTTTGTTGTTGTAGTTTTAAAAGTCTAGTTTTAGCAAAAAAAATATTTGCAAAGACAGTTTGATGAGAACTTTCACTCTTGATATCAGTCAAGACTTCAATATCGTATTGGGTTCCTTGTCCATCATCTCCCAAAAGATGTCTGCTCTGACCAGATTGTTTTCAGCAGAAATTCTATTAGTTCTGTTTAGTCAGAATTCTTCCCCTGTAATGCTTCTACTTGGTAGATTTCTATTCACTGGCCCATACCCTGCTTCTTGGCTACAAGTTCCCATTTCC
Source organism: Dipodomys spectabilis (assembly GCF_019054845.1). Taxonomy (NCBI): domain Eukaryota; kingdom Metazoa; phylum Chordata; class Mammalia; order Rodentia; family Heteromyidae; genus Dipodomys; species Dipodomys spectabilis. Next base: position 44,178,192 of record NW_024870772.1, on the reverse strand, counting down.
CCAAGTTATACTGGGAGTTCTGTCTAATCTCTGTCCCTGCTGACAAGACTCATTGCCATGGTCTCTCCCCTAACAAGATGGCCTGGACAAAGAGTCTTCATTGTGACTCCATAAATATCACTGATTTTTTAAAAGAAAGTATAGAAACTGTGCAGTAAAATTACAAATTTTCCATAATGTTATCACTCAGAAAGGACCTTCTTAACATTTTGATTCAACTTAAACTAGGATCATGTGTGGATGTGCTTGACTGCCCACAGGCACATAAAACTGAGGTCATTCTGTTGTAATTTTTTGTATCCTGCTTTTTAAAATTGAGTATTATGTTAAGAGTATTTCAAAATATCTATGCTTATGTTTAAAAAGCACGATTTTTATGGGAGCAAAGCATTATACTCTATAGAAACATCATAATCTATCTAACCAATTCCTTATGGTTGGGTGTGTGGGTTTTTTTCATTTTTAAATTAAAATAATGTCCTAATAAATATACTTGCATCTTAATCTTTTTGTGCATGCTTATTTATTATCTGAAATAGATTTCTATATGTGAAATTTCTGGATGTAAAGCATTACAAATGCTCTCATTTTCCATGATGCTGACAGCACTCCTTTTCTATTTAACACAGCACCATGCAAAGTAAAGGCTGTCTGCATTTAAAGGTTACTAATGTGTATGACCACAAAACTTCCAAGGCATCCAAAAACTGTGCTCATTTACATTTCCACTTGCAACCTATGTTATGTCCAAGCCAAACCTGGATAATGTCACTTGTAAAACATTTGAGAGACAAAAAAATCATAGTATTTAACTTTTAATTGGTTTTCCTTTTATTATAATGACATAACTTCTGTTACATGCTTGCTGGCCATTGGTATTTATCCCTTGGTGAACTGTAAACTGCTTTAAATTTTGAGGCAAAATGCTTTGCATAGGCAAAATGGAATTTTAATATGAGCTTTATTTCTCTATGGCAATCCCTCAGCTCTCCATAAAACTTTCAGATCTTTAGAATTACCACACTGTAATTCTTAAAAATGAATCTTATGTATTATCAGCATGAGTTCATATATCCAGTAAGCAAAAGCTGCCAGAATAAAAATAAATGAAAAATAAAAATAAACCAATATCTTCCTTTAGTGTAACTCAAAGCTTTCAAACCCACGAAATTTGAATTGGACAAAAAATGCTAGTAAAAGTGTTATTATTAAATGTTTTATTGTCTTTAAATAGTTGTACAAAAAGGTTTCAATTCAACATGTCTATTTGTGTATACAATGCATCTTGCTCAATGTTACCTCTACCCTAAATCCTCTCCTATCTATTCACACACACACACACACACACACACACATCTATTCCTCATCTATTCCACGCACATTCCCTAAAGTTACATTTTTACAAATCTATGGAGTATTATCACTCATTTTATGAAAAGAAACTATATTTTTTCCTATATAAAAGTTAGAAATGGAAGTAGTTCAGGTCAGTAAGTGTATTTATAGTAGGTAACTTTCCACTATCAATTTAACAAAGTCCTATTTGTAAATGAACTTGAAGAAAAAGAATAACATGAATGGCTTGAAACATATCTATTGAAATACAGGACAGAGACTATCAAACTAATACTGTCTTCCAGTTGAAGGCCTACACTCCGGGTTAGGCACATGGTAGGCTCTCAATAATGAACTTAGCAACTACAGCAAAGAATGACTAAAAAATACTCTGCCTATTCCTTAAAACACTTGTTTTCATTTTTTAAAAAATTGAGATGTGGTTTACAGACATCCTTCACAGGACTTAAGTATTCAGTCTGAGTCTTGGCAGTTATTTATTCCTGTCTCATTACCACCCAAAACAAAATATAAAACACTTTCATCAGTCTAGAAAGTTCCTGTATGTACCTTTTCCAATTAATTCCCCATCCTTGAAACCCAGAGGCAACCGGTCTCTGACTTCTACTAGCATAAGTTTTACTCTTCAACATAATCCAAATTTAGTAGATAAATATGTGTTCTTTTTTTTGTTTTTTTTTTTTTGCTTTTTTTTGGGTCCGGTTGTGGGGCCTGAACTCTGGGCCTGGGTGCTGTCCCTCAGCTCTTCAGCTCAAGGCTCTACCACTTGAGCCACAGCGCCACTTCCGGCTTTTTTTTTCTTTGCTTATGTGGTGCTGAGGTATCAAACCCAGGGCCTCATGCATGCAAGGCAAGCGCTCTACCACTGAGCCACCTTCCCAGCCCCTAAATATGTGTTCTTTTATGTGGAGCATTTTACTCAAAATAAAAACTTTAAGATCCATCCATTTGCTGTGTATATGAGCCATTTTTATCAGAGTTAATTTCACTGTATGGATATTCTGCAACTTGTTTATCCATCTTCCTGCTGATGTATCTGAGGTTATTTTCAGCTGGAGTCTGTTACAAACAAGGGTGTTGTGAACATTGTTATCCAAGTTCTTTTGTGGACCTAAATATATATATTTTTTACATAAATTCCTGGGAGTGGCAATGCTCACTTCTGGGGACAATGTCTACTAGCTTTATGAGAAACTGCCAGACTATTCTCCAAACTGGTTATACTATTTTATGGCAGTGCATTTGGGTTCTAGATTCTTCTAATCCATAGCAATGTGTGTCAGTCTTTTAAAAAGTTTTAGCCATTATTATGAAGATAGAGTGGTGTTTCTGTATGTTTGTGTTTTACTGAAGATATAAAATTTAATGGGTTTTGACAATTTTATAAAACCAAATAATCACCATGTAAAACAACATACAGAACTTTTCTATTGTCTCAGAAATTTCCCTTGTGCCTCTTTTCAGCTTGTTTTCTCTTTTTCTGACTTAGATCATCATGGAATTTTGCCTCTTCCAGTAACTCAAGCAAATAGAATCATACAGTGCGTTACTTATGTATTTCTGTATAATCAATTGCTACATATTTAGTGGCTCAAAACAACAACCATTAATTATCTTATAGTTTCTATAGACCAGAAGCCTGGCAAAGCATGGGTGAATTATTGACTCAGGGTCTTGTAAGACCAAAATCAAGATGTTGGCTGATCTAAATCCTGATTGGGGATCAGAATCCTTTTCTCTGAACTGGTTGTAAAAACAATTTCTATCCTTCTAGCATTTTCCATTTGGAACTTCCATCTTCAAGTTAGTTTATTCTTCCCAAGCTTTAAATACTTTAGACTTTCTATTCCATCTCTCCTTTGAGCACTCCTATGATTAACTGGGTTTACAAATAAATCCTGAAAATTCTGTGTCTTAAAATCAATTGGTAAGAAACCTTAATTATAACTGCAAAGTTCCTTTTACTGCAGGTATAGCATATTTACAGACATTATATAACTAAGGAAATAGGAACCAGATTTGAAAATCTGAAAAGTACTCTTTGAAAAGTACTCTTTGTTCATTTATTGTGATCAGATTAATATCTGTAAGAATCATGCAGTTTTTGCAATTAGCAGTCATTTTATACCTTTTCTCTTTGAGAAGGATTCCATTCTGTGAAGATATCCTAGTTCATTTATTTAATGTTCCAGTGGACAGACCTGTGCTTTCTAGTCTTAGGCTATTGTATATAAGGATGCTAGGATTATTTATTTATATCTTTTATTAACATATGTTTGTATTTCTTTTGTTTTGTACCGAGGAATGTAATTGCTTAGTCAGAAAGGACATGTATGTTTGATTTTATTAAAAAAAACTATCAAACATTTCTCCAAGTTGCTTGTACCATTTTTTTTTTGCATTTCTACCAGCAATGTAGGAGATTCAACAACTCTAAATCTGCTCATTTGTGGTTGTCAGAGCACATACATCCCTCTTTAGTCATAGGTGTGAAGTTCTATCACATTGTGGTTTTAATTTGCATTTTCCAAATGACTCGCATGATATTCAGCTACTTTTCTTGTGGTTGTCAGATGTTCACAATGTCTTTTTTCCTTTTTGGTAAACTTTCTAGGATTCTTTTTTCCCCCATTTTTTAAATTGAATTTTTAAATTATCAACTTGCATATAGCAGGCTTTGCCACTTTAAAACTTTATATCTATAATTGTTATTTGTAGTCTTTGCTACAACCCAACACCAAGACATACTTGGAGTGGATTTTATGGGTTATCTTTACTTCCTTGGAATGGCCATGCTTTGAATGGCTACGCTTTCATGTCTATGAGTGTCAAGTACTTTTTGGACACTTGCTTTAGTACATTGTAGTCACTCTGGATCTCAGGGGCATTCTTTGAGTATGGCTGGCTTTTTTTCTCTGAGGCAGTTACATCTTTTGAATTTACAGTAAATGCTGTACCTTCCCCTGATGATACAACACCTGAGATCTTAGGCTTGTCCATAGCTGCTTTCTAACCTAGCCTCTTTTGCACCATTTACCAGTGAGCCAAGTCTTTGGGTATTGATGGGGGTCACCCAACTGCTGCCCTGGGTGGTTTCTTTGTTTTTAGGGATCCTTCTAATTTTCATCTGCTCTCTTGACTATAAGATTCCTCCTGCCCCCATTTTTCAGATATTTAAGGGCCTTCCTTTTCTGCTGACCGTATTGTTGTTTGTTAAGACATGTATATGGGAATAGGGTTGTATGACAAATTCAAAAATCTGGCCCCAAGGGACTTTGTCAAAAGTAGGTTTCCCATTGTGTATTTATTTTTTTGAACCCCCAGCAGCTCCTCTAAGTCTTTGGAGTTTAGCTTTTACATTTGGACTGAACTTATGTTCAGAATTTGTGTTTTCCTTTTCCTCTTGATTTCTCACTGCCAGGATTTTTCCTTTAAAATTTCAGCTGCTTTTCCATCCCTCAACCCTTATCTCTGGCACCTTTAACTAATAAAGATGTGGTTTCTTCTACAATTTTCCACAGTTATAGCCACAGGCATTGGCACTGCCCTTGGGCCAGAAAGCCACAACGCATAATTCTTACCCTTTCTAATTGTGGTGTTTTGAGCTTAATTCTCCTGCAGCTTTAGTCACACACACTTTGAAGACAGACCAACAATCTTAAAATGTTTTTATTCTGCTTTCCACTTTTTATAAATGCTGAGTAAAGTGAGGGTTCATATGATAAGTATTCCTTTGCCATTATCAGAAGTAGCAATCAGTACCTGTCTTCTGTATAATTTAAAAATATATATTTGGAATCACTGTACACCAGCTATGTGACTTTATAAAAGTTTTGTGACTTTTTCAAAAGTGCAGAAGGCTTTGGATATTTTTTGATGTCAGCACTAATATTCTTTTTAATGCATTTCTTTAGAACAGTATACTATATTTATCCATCCTCCCAATTATGTAGATGAGGTTAAAGAGAATAGAATTTACAAAGAAATTGCCAGTTAGATGTGGTCGTCTAGGCCTGTAATCCCAGTACTTTAGAGATAAAGGTAAAAAAAAATGCTGAGTTCAAGCTCAGCCTGTTCTACATAGTGACACCTGGTTTCAGAAAAAAAAAAAAGCCGGACACCAGTGGCTGAGGCCTGTAACCTTGCTACTCAGGAGGCTGAGATCAGAGGATTTCAGTTTGTAGCTACACCAGGAAGAAAGGTTTGAGAGATTCCATCTCCAAATAACCTGCAAAAAAAAACAGGGCTGAAGAAATGACTCAAGTAATAGAGCAAGGAAGACCCTGAGTTCAAACTCTGATACTGACAATAATAACCAAAAATTGTCAAATGACTCACCATTAATAATTTGGGAGTTATGTTATATAAGAACACAGATAGTATATTTATTATATAACATATATAACAACCAAAATACATTATACTATGCTCCTGTATACTCATGTCTGTGTCTGTATCTGAAGAGGATGGGCTTCTTTGTACCAGAATCAATTGACTCTCCATGGCTTCACTGTCTTTCTTTTTCCAAGGGCTGTACCTAAGCAAAGAGGAATAAGAGAAATGCTTACAACATGTCTTTTCATATTGGCTATTTAATACACCTCTTAGACAAAGGTGGCTTAGGGGACATAGATTTGCTGTATTCTCCTCTGCTCTTTGCCATATCTTCTATGTCTTTTCTTAGCAATGGCATTTGTGTGTGTGTGTGTGTGCGTGCACACGCACACGCATACGCGTATGTGATCCTGGGGCCTGTGAACTCAGGGCCTGGGTGCTGTCCCTGAGCTTTCTATTTAATACACCTCTTAGACAAAGGTGGCTTAGGGGACATAGATTTGCTGTATTCTCCTCTGCTCTTTGCCATATCTTCTATGTCTTTTCTTAGCAATGGCATTTGTGTGTGTGTGTGTGTGCGTGCACACGCACACGCATACGCGTATGTGATCCTGGGGCCTGTGAACTCAGGGCCTGGGTGCTGTCCCTGAGCTTTTTCCGCTCAAGGCTAGCACTGTACCACTTTGAGCCACATGGTGCCACTTCCTGTTTTCTGGTAATTAATTGGAGAAAAGAGTCTCATGGACTTCCTACCTGGGTTGGCTTCAAACTATAATCTCAGCCTCCTGAGTAGGTAGGATTATAGCCACTGGAACAAGGATGACTTTAACTTTTATCTGACAGATACCATATCATGCTAACATTTTATTTTAAACAAAATACCTAGCCACATATTCAAACCCATGAAGAAGTACTAAAATTTTAAGTTGCAGCTAAAATTTTATAACCGAAATCTCCTTGTATCTCTATAGAATACACAGACAATGTCAATGTCCTTAATACTTTAATTTTGCATATTCCACAGCATTTTCAGAGGTACCAGGATATTCCAAGATCCCATAGCAGTGTCTTTTCACTGGCACCTGAGGTGTAGGGTAGGTAATACTTTTATACTTATAAATCATTAATGTCTCGAAATAGCACCAAACAAAAAATGAAAGGAAAGCATGTTTGTTTGTATTTTTTTTTGTATAACACTTTTGAGTGTTATATGTAATACAGATTTTTTATATGATAAAGACTCTGCTTTCATGGATGGAATTAGGAGTCATTATAAAACAGCTGAATGGGGCATTCATCCCTTTTCTCCCCCCCGTGACCCCCCCCCTCCCCAGCCCTTTCCCCTCTGCTATGTGAGAGCATTGAAACATGTTGACCTTGGGCTCCTGGCCTTTAGACTGTTTACTAAGATAAATTGCCCAGTCTGTGGTATTAAGTCATAGCAACACAGATTAAGGTAATACCCAATGATCATACCATTAGTTATTATAAATAAAACCACATATGTATATAGACTATTTTTGTACCATTTCCCCATGTTCAGCATTTATGATAGCTTTTAAAACATGTGTTAGTATTTTATCACGGTGACAAAATTTCTGAGCCAAAATCTTAAGGGAGGAAAGACTAATTCTGGCTAATGGTTGCAGACCATCGGGATGGTAGTGAGGGCATGTCAGAGCAGCTCACCTCACAGGGGTCAGGGGCAGGGAGGATGTATGGACTTCCTGCTCTTCCTCCTTTATTCCACAAAGCTTATTGGAGCGTCTTGTTGTCACTGAATGTAGGCTCCATGCTTAGTTAATCCTTTCTGAAAAATGATGTACAGACACCTAGAAATTGTTTTTCTAATCTTCCCAGCATCCCCCAATCCATCCAGCTAACAATCAAGAACAACCATCAGAAGTCAGGCTAGGTATGGTGGCTCATGTCTAATCCCAGATACTCAGGAGGAAGAGATTTGGAGAATTGTAGAGATCAGTTTGGGCAAAAGGTTAGCAAGACTCCATTTCGATCAATAAGCATGGTGAAACATGCCTGTGACTCCAGTTATGTGAAAGTCTATAGGTAGGAAGATCATAGTTTGAAGTTAGCTCAAGGCAAAAATACAAGACCTTATCTGGTTGTTGTTGTTTTGTGGGGGAAAGTCCTAGGACTTGAACTCAGGGCTTGGGTGATGTCCATGAGCATTTTTGTCTTTTTATCTCAAGGCTAGTGCTCTACCACTTGAGCCACGGATCTTCGTCTGGCTTTTTTGGATAGTTAATTGGAGATCAGATTCTCATGGACTTTGCTGCCTCTGGTGCCTTTGAACCATGACCCTCAGATCTCAACCTCCTGAATATCTAGGATTATAGGTGTGAGTCCCAATGCCCAGCACAAGACCTTATCTGAAAGGTAACTGAAGCAAAAAGAGCTGGAGCATGACTCAAGCAGTCACTTCTCAGGGCAGGCGTGGGGCACGGGGAGGGGGAGAAAGAGAGGAGAAAGAGAAGAGAAATGCACTCAAACACATCTCCTTAAACAATGACCCTCTGCCTCTTGCCCTCAAATACTCATATTTACCTCATAATACAGAATTCATTCTATTTCCACGAATCCCCTTTCAACCTTGTCCAAAAGTCCAAATTCAAAGTGGTCTCTGAGACTCAAGGCAAATGCTTAGCCCCCTGTGGTACAAAGAACAAACAAAACACATACTACCAAAATATAATGCCATATAGTAATAATTCCTATTTCAAAAAGGAGCAATGGGAGCCCAGAAAAGAGGAATTGCACCAAAGCAAAACTGAAACTCAGCAGTGTAAAAATCAAAATCTTGATCCATGTTTTACCTCTCTCCCAAGGGTTTGGGACCCCTCTATCACATTGCTAATTTCTGCTCATATTGCTTCTCTCTAGACCCAGCATTGTTCACCTGCTATGGCTTTGCTCAGCAGATATTCCATGTAACTGGAAATTTCCAAGGGTGCCTTTATTCTGACAGCTTCATGCAGTGTCCTCGCAGGGATACCTACAGGTAGGCTGACCTTCTAACACATCACTGCCTGGATTTCTAGGTTTTCCTTTGAAATCTGGGTGGAAGTCTTTTTTTTTTTTTTTTTTGTCGGTCGTGGGGCTTGAACTCTGGGCCTGGGCGCTGTCCCTCAGCTCTTCTGCTCAAGGCGAGCGCTCTACCACTTGAGCTACAGTGCCACTTCCGGTTTTCTGGTGGTTTATTGGAGATAGGAGTCTCACGGTCTTTCTTGCCCGGGCTGGCTTTGAACCGCGATCCTCAGATCTCAGCCTCATGAGTAGCTAGGATTACAGGCATGAGCCACCAGCCCCCGGCTTGGGTGGAAGTCTTTATGTCCACAAAACTCTTGCACTCTGCATGCCTGAAAAAACCAGCATCATATGTTTGATGGCAAGGTCCACCACCAACTCTAACTGTCTAGAGACCTTGGTTGAGTGCTTGAACACAGCAGAATGAATCCTAGAGAAATAACTTCTTAATTGGCCCAGTGCAAACAGATGAGCTTTCTCAAAAGATGTTAATAAACTTCTTAATTGGCCCAGTGCAAACAGATGAGCTTTTTCAAAAGATGTTCCCTTCTCAAAAAATACAATGGAAGGTTATTATATGAATTTATACTGTTATCTGCTTCAACTTGTGATGTCTGGAAGTTGGGCAACTCACAAGATGTTCTCAAGAGATTTTTCCTCTTGTCCTCTTGCAAGGGACTTCAAGTCCTAATCCCAAGAGTCCTCATTTCCATTTGAAACCTTATGAGCGTAATCGTTATTGTCTGCATTCTGGTCTTCTGAGTTGCACCAAAACTGTCCATTAACCTCCATTTGCATCATTTTAATGTTTCTCTAGTCTGCTTCTCTAAAGCCCTCCAAATGTCTTCCAACAAATTAGTCCAAATGCTTTGGAGCCACAGATAGTAATGACCTTATTTCTCTGGTACCAGTTTTCTTTCCTGTAAAATATTTTTGTCACAATGACCAAATATCTGTGAGAAACAATGTAATCGATCTTTGATGGATATTTTGGCTCATGGTTTCAGAGGTGTCAGTCCAGTATAGATGAGAGGGTATGGCAGAGCAGCATAGCTCACCTCATGGAGACCAAGAAAGATGAAGGGGGGAGAGGGAGAGAGAAGAGATTCCATCTTCTTCTTTTTATTTTACGAAGGACTATCCACATTCAGAGCAGATTTTCTCCACTTAGTTAATGCTCTGTGGAAACATCCAGTCACATCTAGAACTGTTCGTTACTAATCACTTAGGTATCTTAATTCAATTAATTTGGCAAACAAAATTAACTATCACAAGCTGGGCACTGGAGACTCATGCCTGTAATTCTAACTACTCAGGAGGCTGACATCTGAGGATCTTGGTTTGAAGCCACCCCAGGCGGGAAAATCTGTGAGATTCTTATTTCCAATCAGCCACAGAAAGGCAAAAGTAGCACTGTGGCTCAAAGTGGTAGAGCACTAGCTTTGAGTCAGAAAAGCTCTGGGATAATGCCGAGCCTCTGAGTTCATTCCCCATGATCATCAACAACAGCACGAATTTTTATTTATGGTGGAGACCGTTCTTCCTAATTAATCTCATTTCAAAATTTCCCTAGCACTTTAATTCTAGATGAACTTGGGAGTGTGCTTACATACATTACATAAAGCTTTAGTTAGGCTTTCACTGGAATTACATTGCCTTTCTAGTTTAATTTGGAGAAATTTTGATAGCTTTATAACAGCTTATTCAACAAGAAAGAGGATATTTTCTTCATATACTTATGTCTTTGGCTTATAGTTCTTAGAAATTTTATGTACATAGTTTTAGATTGTAGTTCATGAAAATGTTTTATTAGTTTATTTCCAGTTTGTTATTATCACAAATTAGATCATTTTCCTTCTCATATTTTATTGGTTATTATGGTATTTAAGAAAGCTATAGGAGGGGATATGGGGGGGCAGTGGGGGAGATGGGAAGGGATAGGAAGGGGAAACAAAGGAGGAGGCAACAATGCTTGATAAAAAAATGTACTCATTATCTTATCCGTGTACTTGTAACTCCTCTGTATGGTATTTTCACACACACAAAAATTCTATACAGTTTAGGTGGGAGGGGGGGGAGAAGGGGGGGGGAGATGGGAGGAAATGAGAGAGCAAGGGAAGGAGTGACATCATCCAAAAAATACACTCTTTACCTGACTTATGTAATTGTGGCCCCTCTTTTTTTTTGGGGGGGGGGGGTCCAGTCGTGGGGCCTGAACTCTGGGCCTGGGCGCTGTCCCTCAGCTCTTCAGCTCAAGGCTAGCGCTCTACCTCTTGAGCCACAGCGCCACTTCCGGCTTTTTTCTTTTTGCTTATGTGGTGCTGAGGAATCGAACCCAGGGCCTCAGGCATGCAAGGCGAGCGCTCTACCACTGAGCCACCTTCCCAGCCCATGTGGCCCCTCTTTATATCACTTTTATAATCATAAAATTTTCAAAAACTCAAAAAAAGAAAGCTATATGAAATATTGATGGTATATATCATTTATTTTTCAATAGCTTCTCTTTAATTTTTCAGACAGATTTCTAGCACAGACAGTAACAGAACCTGTTAGTTTCTACAGTGTGTTGCAAAACAGTTATGGTTAAAATTGGGAACTGAAAACATTAGCTTGAAATTTAGGGAAGCTACAGAAAAGTAATTTATAGAATAGTATAAATTGTATTAAGTAAGTAAAAGGTTTCAAAGGAGACTTCTATGTCAGATATTTTATCCTAATATTAAAATAACAGTTACTCAAAATTCTTTTAAAAATAAATGACTGATAAACAGAATTGGCAGAAATACTAGATTTTTTTTTTTTTAGGTAAAATGAATTTGACAATAATAATTCCTTCAATGTTTCTTTAACAAATCTACCATTGTCTGGGAATGATCCATTGAAGCCTATGATTACACTTTTGAGAAAGCTTAGATACTTGAATGGAAGCCTAAAAAGTCCTTTGAGGGGGCTAGGAAGGTGGCTTAGTGGTAGAGCGCTTGCCTTGCATGCCTGAGGCTCTGGGTTCGATTCCTCAGCACCACATAAGCAAAAAGAAAAAAGCTGGAAGTGGCGCTGTGGCTTAAGTGGTAGAGTGCTAGCCTTGAGCTGAAGAGCTGAGGGACAGCGCCCAGGCCCAGAGTTCAGCCCTACGAATGGACCCCCCCCCCCCAAAAAAAAGTCCTTTGGAATGTGGTTTCAATTTTTTTTGAATGAGGGGCATAGCCCAAATATAATTTGAATATGACTTCTTGAACAAATTAAAATTTGACCACTTCTATAGATCATTTCGTGCTTTATGGTTAAATCAACTTTTCTGAGACTCACCTGAATAACAAAAAATTATCCAACTGAGAGACAGATGAAGAGATTTAAAAAAAAAGATATCCTTTGTGCTAAAATATATAACATATTTTTACATAAACATAAATTTAAGAATATCTTAATGTTTTCCTCTAATGACAAGAGAAACTCCAGTCATATCCAACAAAACTGTATTTTTTTCTACGAATGAAAATATTTTATTAAAAACGCAGAGCTGTTTTCAGTTGCTGTTCATGCTATTATCGATAAAGCCTTATTATGTACATGTGTTCTAGATTTTTCTTCCTCCAAATACCCTAAACGTCTACATTTCCCTGCTTCAAAACAGGAACGTCTACAAATATGTTGTAACTGTGGTTTTCTTTTTTTTTTTTTGTCGGTCGTGGGTCTTGAACTCTGGGCCTGGGCACTATCCCTCAGCTCTTCAGCTCAAGGCGAGCGCTCTACCACTTGAGCTACAGCACCACTTCCGGTTTTCTAGTGGTTTATTGGAGATAGGAGTCTCACGGTCTTTCTTGCCCGGGCTGGCTTTGAACCGCGATCCTCAGATCTCAGCCTCCTGAGTAGCTAGGATTACAGGCGTGAGCCACCAGCGCCCGGCTAACTGTGGTTTTCTTGATTCAGTTGTAACTCCAGTCAGGATCCAAAGAGGAGTTTTGCTGCCTCATCTCTGGGTTTTATGGAGATTTCATTTACCCTTCTGTGTTAGTCTCTTAAGACATGGGTCAACCTTAAAACAAAACTGCATTTTTAAGCATTTTTTTTTACCTTATTTCACCTCTTCAGATGATTCTCAATAATATTTTTTAAATTAATTAATTAATTATTTATTTTTTTGGTTGGTCGTGGGGCTTGAACTCTGGGCTTGGGCCCTGTCCCTGTGCTCTTCAGCTCAAGGCTAGCACTCTACCACTTGAGCTACAGCGCCACTTCCAATAATATTTTGAAACAAAAATGATTAAAATGACCGAACAAATAAAATAAGCAGATCTGTTGGTGTCTCTTATTTTCTGAACATAGAGGGCCAAAGGAGAAAAGAAGTGATCTAGTTCTTAAAGCTGGTTTAGTTCTTCACTGCACTCTGGGTTATAGAGGAAGAAAAATCAATTGAATCGCCTAGTATGAAGTTTTAATTTCATGAAAGCATAGACAGTGGCAAACATTGAACAACAACAACAACAAATGTGTCTTTCAGATTCTTCTTCTTTTTTCACAACAATTATAGGGAAGAGAGCTCTGGGAAACAGAAGGGGAAAGGGAATAAATAAGAAGTGGATAAAAATGTTTTGTAGGCTTGAACTCAGGGCCTGGGTGCTGTCCTTGCACTCTTCAGTTCAAGGCTAGTGCTCTGCCACTTGAGCCACAGTGCTACTTCCAGTTTTCTGAGTGGTTTATTGGAGATAAGAGTCTCACTGACTTTCCTGCCTTAGCTGGCTTTGAACTGCGATCCTCAGATCTCAGCCTCCTGTGTTGCCAGGATTATAGGCATGAGCCACAGGCGCCAGGCAATGATTGCTTTTTGTTTTGTTTTGTTTTTGCCAGTCCTGGGACATGAACTGAGGGCCTGGGCACTGTCCCTGAGCTTCTTTTGCTCAAAGCTAGTACTTTCCCACCTAAGCCACAGCACCATTTTTAGCTTTTTCCATTTATGTGGTAGTGAGGAATTGAACCCAGGGCTTCATGCATGCTAGGCAAACACTCTACCACTAAGCCATATTCCTAGCCCTTAGAAAGTTCTTTTTTTGGGGTGGAGGGGGTCCAGTCGTGGGCCTGAACTCTGGGCCTGGGTGCTGTCCTTCAGCTTTTCAGCTCAAGGCTAGCACTTGACCACTTGAGCCACAGCGCCACTTCTGGCTTTTTTTTTCTGCTTATATGGTGCTGAGGAATCGAACCCAGGGCTTCATTCATGCAAGGCAAGCGCTCTACCACTGAGCCACCTTCCCAGCCTCCCTTAGAAAGTTCTTAAGGGAACAACACATTCATAAGAGTCAGTATTAGGAAGATTAAAAAAAGATTTTAATATGTCAACCCCAAGTCAAACATTTATTCTTTCACATTAAAATGGAACCTCCTGGAACTTCAAAATACAAGGCGATCACTAAAATGAAAGATCCTTGAATCTAGTTGACTAAGAACTTAAACACATCTATATCATTCCTTACCCTCCCCTCACTCACACATTTCTTTTTTTAGCCAGGGTGTCAAAATGTTCCCAAACTGGGGGCTGACAAGGTGGCTCAATGGTACAGCGCTTGCCTTGCATGCCTGAGGCCCTCGATTTGATTCCTCAGCACCACATAAGCAAAAAAAAAAAAAAAAGAGCCGGAAGTGGCACTATGGCTCAAGTGATAGAGCACTAGCCTTGAGCTGAAGAGCTGAGGGACAGCGCCCAGGCCCAGAGTTCGGGCCCCACGACTGGACCAAAAAAAAAAAAAAAAAGTACCCAAACTGGCAATTCTTCAGTCTTAGCTTCCTGAGTTCTGGGAGTACAGGCAGGTACCACAACAGTAGGCCCTTCCCCTATTTTTTAATCATGACTTTAAAACTATTTTTTTTATCATTTCAATGTTATAAGTCATATGTATACAGATAATCAGGTTGGCTTATCTGATTTTAGTAAAGCAGTTCTTTAATTTTTCCTTCCAAGAGAAAGATATTCTTCAAGTTTGATGTTTTGTGTTTGTAATGTAGAGGCAAGACCAGCAAGGCCATCCTGTTAAAAGTGATGCAGATAGCCATAAAAATCAGGGCTATTGTCTTGTTCTTAAAAAACTAAACCATCATCTTCGATTTCTTTTTTTCTTATTGTTAGCAGTGATTTGCTGGTTTTTGTTTTGTTTTTTAATTGTGAAAATACTGTACAGAGGGGTTACAATTACATGGGCAAGATAGTGAGTACATTTCTTATCAAGCATTGTAGCCTCCTCCTTTGTTTCCCCTTCCCATCCCTTCCCATCCTCTCCCCCCACCCCCAACCCTCCCCCCCCCCAAAGTTGTAAAGTTCGTTTTCGACATAACGACTTGTACATCTCGTTGTTGCAATGGGTCCACCTGTATCCCTATTTAAAGGATTTGTTTTTCCCCTTCCCCTCCACAAATTATACCAACATCAAATACAGTGAAAGCAGGGGTTATACCATGGGGGAGGGACATACAAAGCAACAAAGAAATAATCTTATAAATGTGTTAATCGTATGAAAGAAAAAAAAACATTTGAATACATATCTTAGGGTTCATTTCCCTAACATCACCTTATCTGACCTTTTCTGCTTGACTCAGACATATACTAGATATTGCAAATAAGGGAAACCATGGGACCTATCATCTTCGATTTCTTATAATGGTCCTGAGGTGACCTGTGAAAATGATTTGTTACTTTCTTGACCCTACATAAATCTGCAAATCAAGAGGTTCTGATCTTTGTGCCCAAAAAATTTCTTAGACGATAAAGGGTATACATATCCAAAGGCTACCAAACATCTGAAAGATGTCACTTTAAAGAAGCAATGTGTGTGTATGATATATATGTGCACACGGGAGGGGAACCAGGGAAGACGACAAAGAAGTAGAGGGAATCAGGGAAAAACAAATACAACAGCGGGACCCATCAGCTGCACTGGACATTGATCAAAATGAACTAAGCAACTTAATGGCAGCGATGGGAGGGAGGGAACAAGTGGGAAAGAGGGAACAGCTGATGCTATGCAAAACAAAAGAAATGTACATATCACCCAATGTGGAAGAAATAACTGTATTACAAAGTTCATAGAACTCATAAATGTTATAGACCGTGATAGACAATTTGCTCCAGGAAAGTTAGAATGTGTTTGTGACTTTAACTGAGCATCATTATCCCACAATACTGTGAAATTTGGGAAATTATGTAACCACTTAATCACAATAAAAATTTTGAAAAAAAAAAAAGAAGCAATGTGTGCCATTATTCTGTTATAATGGTGTATGCACTGAACACAGAGATGGTAGCCAAAAAAGACTGCGTAATTTTTGTTGTGCATGCTTAAAAATACAAATAGTAGCACTGAACTTAAGAGTTTAGTTATGGATACACAGGTCATTGAATGAATCTAGGTTAACATAGCACCTGACATGTATATAGAGCGTATAGTCTCCTTAACCTATACACGAGCTTTCCCTGTCACCTGAGATAATCACAGCTGAAAAAGGAGCAAATTATTCCTAAATCAGAAGAGAAAGTTGTCTTGAAGAAAAGGCTATCCCGGGGAAAAAAGGCTGAAGAAAAGAATAATTTCAGTATAAAATAAAAGCAAAGATTTTTTAAACTTTATCAAAGCTATGATAAATTAGAAAAAAAAATATATATACTCTTTTAAAATTCACCTTTGATTTTTTTTATGTCAATGCCAAGAATCCTCCTAGAAATAAACTATTAACATGGAAACAAAATAATATGCCCGGAAAGAATTGCATTTTTGTGTGGAGGAGGCCAGTGACAGTGGGATACACATCCAATTATGTCCAGAAAGCAAGTAACACTCAACATTTCCAGCTTCTTTTTTTCACTGTAGTAGTGGCAATGTAATATGTAATAGAAACAATGTAACAGATGAAGAATTTATTTCGGCTGTTCTTTTAACCTGTGATCATCTGGTTCTATGATTCTGAGCCTACCATAAAACAGAACATCTTGGTGGAAGGGGGAATGGTGGACCAAAATTTCCCAAGTCATTGGAGACAGGAAAGAGACAGAAAAACAGAGTCAGGTAAAAGAGATAAGATGTAACCTCCGAGAACAGAACCCAGTGACCCACTTCCTGCAAGCAAACCCCCCCTTCTACAATTTCACCACTTTCGAATAGTCCATCA
This sequence comes from Dipodomys spectabilis, assembly GCF_019054845.1. NCBI lineage: Eukaryota > Metazoa > Chordata > Mammalia > Rodentia > Heteromyidae > Dipodomys > Dipodomys spectabilis. The sequence continues at coordinate 44,161,308 of NW_024870772.1, read as the reverse complement.
ATTATAAATACATCATTTGATCAATCCATTGATTATGTAGGAGCAAGTCAAGGTCCAATAGTTTCAATGATTGGATCCAAGCTGGCAACACAGCAGCTTTATGGGGAACACTTCATATCCAAACCCAAGCACTTTGTCTTCACTCACTTGATGATATTTTTCATCATTAGTTCCACAAAGATTCACTTAGCTTCACCAGCTTAATAGTATCTGGGAAGGCAGGAAATATATAATGTTCTGAAAATATATTTTCCTATGCCAGCAATTGTTTTGGGCAATTCAGAGCTCTCATGGTACTTGATATGATTGCATGTTGTTATTGCTATTGTTGTTGTTTCTGAAAAATCAAATGTTTAGGTCAAAGTTAGAACTTTGTGTGCATTTTTATGTTGGCATATCCAGACATTACAATTGTATGTTTGAAAAGGGGAATAGAATCTTTTTTTGTTTATTTTGTTTTCTTCTTTGAGCCTACACCTTTTCCTAATTTGATTGCTTTCTGTTTTATAGTTCATTTTCCTGCCTTGGTATATCTCTTCAACATCAGTTTCTCCTCAGCAATAACTTTTATTAAAGAATAATAAGTCTTTGGTCTCTTTGGACATGTGTTTGCCCTCATCCCTTCCCCTCCCCCCCCCACTCCCCTTCTCCCAATGAACTTCACCAGGGCACACTGAAGGTTAACAGCTCCATTCCTGAATTCTCTTGGATCCTTTCTGCAGAAAAGTGCCAAAGAATATAAGCAGGGCTCAAAAGTATCTGGACTCTGCCAACTCCTTTGAGGAGGGCTCCACACAGCTGCACCTTCTGCCAGTTCCCCTCTGGTCTTGCTGTGCCCATCTTTTCCACCCTCCCATCTTTTGCTCATGTGAGAAAGGAACTTTTGGACTTTAGAGAAATGATAGAATGCTTATTTATCTAGCAGTACTCTATTTTGTTTGTTAACAGGTGGAAAATTATTTCTCAATTCACTGAGTTTTTCCACTCTGTTTTGTTTCCATCCCCCACACACAGAGGGCTGAATGTGTCTGGTGATCATGTTCAAATATTCCCCTCAATTGTCAGAAATGACAAGGGTTGCTTCAAAAGCTTTTCCCCCAGCTGGTAAAACAGTAGAAAGGTCCAGGTGAATGGCAAGGGCATTGCTGGAGTAGTTGGTTGAAGGGTCCTAGCCATGCTTGTCTAAAGGACATAGGGTCAGAGGGTCACTCCATTAACACTGTCTTTCCTGTGACTGGTGTCTTGCTGTTTGTTTCTTTTGTGATTCTGCCTATGTCAAGAGGCAATAAACCCAACTCAAAGCAGTTCAGCTAAAAGAGACTTATTGGCCTGTATAATGGAGAGGTGGGACTGACTTTCTGAATACAAATAGTTCTATATGAAGACTGGCTTCTCTCTCTCTTAAGTTTTTCTCTCTTTACTACTAGCTCATTCACAAACAGGTTCTCCCTTCATGAAGTTTTTGACTGCAGAAACACAAGAACTTGTATTTTTTTTCAGTTTCGTTTGCATAAGGGGCATTTTAATCAACCACTTGACAGTATAAGGGTTAGTCTTATGAAATTGGATTTTCTATGACTCTGGAAAATGAAGTAGCTATGGAGATCTTATGGGCTTTTATCCAGACTCCTTGCAAAAGCTTCATTGTGTTCTGTTGTCATTGCCGTTGCTTGGCAACACACCTTGATTTATATCAAGTCTTTTCTACCTTTCCTGCAACTATATGTTTCAAGGGAAGCTGGTCCCAGCTCCTGGCCATAGGTAAACTAGTTCAAGGACCAAGGAAGGACTAAGTTGACAGAAAGAACCAACGGCTTTGAGGACACTGTTGAGCTTCAAAATTCAGACTTTTTATAACTTGGAACAATAAATTACTGTCATCAATTAGAGTATTTTATGTTAACTTTTCTTATCAAATGGGAATTTGTTTTTGCTGTGCTATCACTTATCCTACACGCCTTAGTTGCATACTTTTATTACAGTGCACGCAACTGAAAGCATCTTAAATATGCAATCTCATTGGTTCTAGTGGGGTCATATGGCCATTTCTGACCATTCCTTGTGGGGATGTGATGTGTGATGACCCAGTACCCGTTAGCAATGGGATGGATTCATTCTATCTGACCTCATGGACTGAACATGGGAAATGAGGAATATCCAATGGAAAATGGGGATGTGGTTTCCCTGAAATAGTGAGAGAGATAGAAGCTGTGAATCAAAAATGTCAGATGTGAAATACTTTGTCCTTCTGCGTGTGCCTTTTATTGCAAAGTAATCTCACATTGTGAATGTGGTAAGTAGGAGGAGTGTAATTTCTTGGTCGGGTAGCCCAGAGTATGTAACTTGGAAGGAGTTTTAGATCAAAGGCAGATCTGCTATGTTATTGAAACATATCAATACCCTGTGAAGTCTTTCCCACACTTAGGGGCTCATGTATCCAACTTTGGGCCTAAAGCTGTTTTGGGATCGCAGCAAATGAGAATGTGACTCATGGCCAAGAGTGACAAAACACTGAGTAGCATGCTGTGATCCAATGCTTCCTAAGGATATTGAGCAACCATCCATCTAGCTCCATGGTTTCCTGGCCCACAACTCTCAACCGCTCCCCCCCTTCTCCTCCCAAGTTCAGTTGGTCTTGTTATTCTCAGGATTGAGTGTGCTATGTAGAAGAGGGGGGTGGCCTCAGGTCAGGGTCTGTCTAGTGATTTCAACTCTCTTGTTGGCTGGAATTCCATCTGTCAAGAAGGTTTTGTACTCAGCTATTTGATAGTGGAAGGGTTAGTCCATGAAACTGGATTTCCTGTGTATCTGGAAAGAGGAGCAGCCCTAGAGATCTGACCTGCTCTGGGAAAATTAGGGGTTAGTTTGTTCCATTCTCAGTCTCTGCTGAATCTAATGTACTTCAACATTTGAGGATTTAAAAGAGCAAATAAATAAGAAAGGCAAGATCGTTGTATTTTTTTTTTATTATTATGAACTTTAGTAATGGTACGACAAGAGAATCTAATCAACATTGAACTATTTACTTCCCTCCAAAGCAATTTCCTCTGTCAATGAACAGATTCATTTTTTACTCAGCTATAATTAGTGCGAACATAATAGTTTTTGCTTAAGAAAGGTTTTCTTTACCTTGGCATCCTGATTTGTTTTCATAAGGGAAGAAAACACAGAGAATGAGAAGGAACCTCTGCGGGAGGATGGGGAGGATTCTCTGGGGTCAGAGTCTTCTAGAGTGAAAGAAACCATCAATAAAGAACCTGTGCTACGCCCACAACTTCACCCATCAACTTTCTAGTCCCATATCTGACACCGCAGGGTTCTCATCTCTAATGGAAGAATGAAACCCAGCTTCCCAGTCTGCTTTTATGGCTGTCCTGGGTTTGTGCCCTGGCCCTTTCACGCTGGCTGGTTTGCTGAGTTGTGATGGTTGTCCACATGGTTCTCCTTACAGGAAGAAAGCAGAAGAGATTACCATCCCAGGCAGCTTTCCATACTATTTCTCACAAATGGATATGTGTAGCGTGTGCTACACATATTGGGATGTTGAACTCAGGGCCTCATTTGCTAGCTAAGCACTATCGACCACTTGAATTATGCCCCAGACTTTTAAAAAAAGTTCTTATTTTTCTAGTGGAACCTTTGCCTCTCCCCTACATTTTTTTTTTTTTTTTGCCCTGGTCAGTTTCTATCCAGATCTTCTTACCTTTCCCTCCCCCAAAACGTGGGCTTACAGAAGTGAACAACTGTATCTGACCCTTCTTTTTGAAAGTGTGATTATACACCTATGCTTAACCATCTCTAAAGCATAACATTTATTGCCAGGCCTTTTTCCTAATTTAAGGAAGCAGACAAGTTGGGTTTAATTAAAAACAGCAACTATTTGTACAGCTGCCCCCAGGTTCATGACTCATAAAAGAATCTAGCAAGAACCTTGCTAAATGGTTTTCCCTTCCAGAAAGAAAGCAGACCTACTGAGGCCGTGAGGCCTTGGGGGAAGGCGGAGCCTGCTGTACCTCTGTGACATTTAGGATGCCACCAGGCTGTCAACTGTGCCCATCTTGCCTGACGCGAAGCCAAGAGGAGCAGGGCGGTGAGATCTCCTAGGTCCATTTCTCTTGTTCCGATGGACGATGGACCTGAAGCCTTGAGGATTACTCTTAAGTAAAGTGTTGTGAAAATGCTCCTAAACGTTGGGAACTTTCGGAAAGCCCTTCTGCCTTTGGTATGACAAAGCCAGCCAGCCACTTCTTTCTGAGAGTTTTCCTGGGGGGGGGGGGTCTTTCTCACTTTCGTTCCTCACCCCAGGCCTAAGTGGGTCCTTGGCGAGCCTGGGAACAAGGCGAAGGGGGGTGGGATGGGCGGGGAATCTGCTGGCGGATGCCTCAGCGCCGAGCAGAACCTGGTCCATCAAAGCCCAGGGAGTGGGGCGGGGGTGGAAGAAGCAGGATCGGAGCTCAGCCTTTGGCTCACACTCAAGAGCACCAGGCGCAGCGGACCCGCCCAGGGTCAGAAACAAACCTATCGGGGCTAGCGAGGGGGCACCACCTGCGGGCCGGGCTCGGGGAGCCGGCCACCCAAGCTGAGAGGAGCCCAGGCCTGGGAGCTGAGGTTTAGGAAATGTGACCCCGGCGACCCTAAATTCCACCCGCACCCCCCGCCTCCCGGCTCCGGCTCCACCTGCCTGCCGAGCGCGCAGAGCCAACGGAGGCGATGGCCAGCCCTGCGCCCTTAGTGGCCTCCATCAGCCACCAAATGGTGGCTTTGCAGACCCTGCAGCTGCTGCAGCAGGAGTGGGGCTGGGGGGAGGGTCCTGGTGCCCCCGGGAGCTCGCGCGGCCCGGACCACGTGCCCGCCACCCCGGCCCATCGCCCAGGCTCCATACGGGCCCGGCTGGGGCCTGGGCGCTCGGAGGAGTGCAGGAGCTGGAGAACCAGGAATGGGGGCGCCGGGGTGCCGGCGAGCACTCCGGAGGTGGAGGTGGTGCGGGGCGCCGAGGGAGGCGGGGAGCTGCTGCCCTTCCCCCAGGCCCGCAGGCCCTGCACGCTGGCGCGGATGGCGATGCGCAGCGCGCTGGCCCGCGTGGTGGACTCCACCTCGGAGCTGGTCAGCGTGGAGCAGACGCTGCTGGAGCCCCTGCAGCAGGAACGGTCCTTCCCCATCCACCTGAAGGTGAATCCGGCCTGGCCTTCCATCTCTGCGGGAGCGTAAGGTGGGGGGGGGGGGGCGGTCCTTGGGAGTGGAGATCGGGCGGGACCGCGGGGAGGGGGGGGGCCCTGGGGCTGCTCTAGGTGGTCCAGCTCCTAGAGAGAAGGGAGAGAGGGCGGGGAGTGACACTCTGGGGGCAGGGTAGCTGGAGCAGGGAGCTGGAGGTTCACCTACAGTCAGCCTGAACAGGTAATACTCGGGAGACCTTGTCCAAATATCTCCCCCCTCCCTCTCTCTCCCCATCCGCTCTCCTCCCCCTTCCCCCCTCTCTCCCCTTCCCCTCCTCTCCCCCTCCCTTCCTCTTATCTCTCCCCCCTCCCTTCCTGCTTCTTGCTAAATGCAAGTCCCTTTCCACAGGGAGGGAGGGCAGCACCCCTGCCCTCCCATCCAAACTAATAACCCCTCCTTCGGAGCCTTAAGTACCCTTCTGCATTTTATATGATGAATACAGCTACTTTTATTTAGAGTTCTGTCACACCCAAAAATCATAATTATTTTTGCATAAACCCACTTTCTGACAGGGCTCAGAGATTCTCATAAGGTGGGGTGAGAGCTGGTGAGGCCCAGTTAAAGCATGAATCTTAAAGAGGAGCTCCTGCCAAGACACCCAGCCCTTCCTTGAAGAACAGATTCCTCATAAGGCAGGGAACTGTTGTTAGCTGGGGAACAGAGCTGCATGGGGTCTGGATTCCAGTCCTGCCTTTGCCATTCACTAACATACTAGGATTATTATTTTTTTTTAACATACTAGGATTAAACCCACAATCTCTTTGAGACCTTCTGTCTTTCAAGTTTGATCCCGTGCACTGCCCCTTGAGTTGGGAGTCTAGAGAAAGAAGTCAGGGAGAGGTGTGGAGGAAGGCTTGGGGCTCTGCTCAAGAGTAGCTATTCTTGCTATATCAGCCAATATTTGGGGTACAATTGCTCTATATAAATTTGTGCTACGTACTGTAAAAGACTTATTTCAAATGAGACACAATGCTGCCTGTTATAAAACCGAGTATGTGTTGTTTCTTTCTACCAGGATTTTTCTACTTTAGCTCCACTGACATTTAGGGTTGGGTAATTTTCATGCTTAGGGGTTGTCCTGTGTATTGTTCAGCATCCCTGACCTCTGACCACTGCATGCAACCAGTGTGCTCCCTACACCCCAAGTTGATACAGCCAAAATATCTCCAAGACACTGCCAAACAAGGATGAGGGTGGAGTGGGAAGTTAAAACTACCTGCAGTTGAGGAAATGAAAAAACTGAGCAGCATTTCACCCAGTATATGAAGATTTTTAGTACCAAGAAAATTTAAAATCTTGTCAATTAAATATGATACATTATTAATTGGAAGTTACATCCTAATTTCATTTCGTGTAGTGTGTGTGTGTGTGTGTGTGTGTGTGTGTGTGTGTGTGTGCATGTGCTAGTGTTGTTACTTGAACTTGGGGCATTTGTGATAAAGTTTAATTTATGAATTAGGCATAGGGAGAGATAACGGCATGATTGCAATAATGATTGTAATAAAAATTATGTGAGAGTGAACTTTCTTTTTCTTAAAATAGTTTACTGTGTTATATGCCCCTGTCTTGTGATGATGTAAGATGATAGAATACTCACATGACAAAATGAAGTGGATAATAGCATAGCGTGCTACATAACGGTGTTTGTGTGCACGGTGTGTCTCACAGTGACAGCCCATCTGAAAGCCAAGGGGGTCACTATACAACTAATGGGTGGGTACTGGATACAGCATGGAGCACTGGACCAAGGGATAATATATATTTTGGGCAGAGTAGGGTAAGATAGTGCTCAGAACTTCATTACACTATACCAGAATTGTTAACAATGAAAAACTTTTGGATAGAGTTCTCCATTTAATATTTCTGGAATTCTCCACTTAATATTATTGGACTACAGAAAATGGCTTAACATTGGATAAGTGCATGTCACTGTATTTTCTACTGCCTCCTCCCTGCCTTTTGCCTCTTAATCCACTAGCAAGCATAAATCATCCTTTGCCTCCCTAGCCTCTTGAGTCACAGTCTTTTCTTGTCTCTAGAAAACTTTATAAACTCCTAGATGTGTTGCTGCCACATTCTAAAAGTGTCCAGAGTGCTGATTAGAAAGATGCAGAGATCTCTAGCATTTCTACTGCTGGAGTCTGGTTACCTGCAGGAGAGCCATGCATTTCAGGGCACCTGAGGACACAGCCAGTGCTTTTGAAAGGAAGAGGAGTAGGAACAGCCAGTGTCTAGGAATTTTGGTTGGCTTGCGGTTTGGAGAAAGGGTGGTATCTCCATTTGGCTTCTAGATTAATTAGACTTCAGGGGACAGCGTTCTGTCTTTCCAAGGGGCTGGCTATGCAAGCTTGGCTTCATTAGTGCTAGTGTTGATTCAAATGATTTGGAAGGGTGTTTTATCTACTTTTACGTTAAGAATGTGCAGATTGGTTTTCTACAACAGCATGGTTTCAGGAGGGATTTTGCTCATGGAAATAACACTTGGATATCACTTAGAAATGTTTAGAAACTGCCCCAACATTGGATCTCTTTGGCTGTATTATTTGTCATAAAGGGCAGGGGAGAGACTAAAACCAGGGCCCAGATGGCAGGCATTAGGGACCCTAAAGTGAAGACAGCACAGCAGAGCAATCTACTCCCATGATGCATTTCAAATCTACTACTCTGTGTCCTTCCCTCTCCTCCCCTCCTTGAAGTAACTGAACCTTCCAGTGCCTCAGTCTTCTGTTCTGTAAGGTAGCATAGTGATTATCTGACCCTGAGATACTACACAAAAAGTTTCAGTCAGTTGCTTTCTGCAGTTAGTCTTCAGATATTTATGCTATTGTCATCATTAATATTAATATTATTATTATTATTGTCAGTCGTGGGGCCTGAACTTTGGGCCTGGGCTCTGTCCCTCAGCTCTTCAGCTCAAGGATAGCGCTCTACCACTTGAGCCAAGTACCACTTCAGCTTTTTCTGCTTACGTGGTGCTGAGGAACTGAACCCAGGACTTCATGCATGCAAGGCAAGCACTCTACAACTGAGCCACCTTCCCAGCCCCAATATTATTATTATTGATAGGTTAATGCCTCACAAATTCTTATTGGCTTGTTTTTAGCATGTATTCGTTGTACTGAGCCACACCTCCAATCTCTTACAGTTTATAACCTCTTTTCTTGTTGATTACTAGTCTAAAGTCTCTGACCCTTGATACAGTCACATTGGGAGTTATAACTTCAACATCTGAATTTGGTGGGTGGGAGTGGGGAGGGTGAGTGTATAATCTTGGGTGATCTATGTGTTTCCTATGAAGAGCACCAACCATGATGACAAAAGGCACCAGGTAAGCTCAGAAAAATCACTTATAAATTCCTAATGCAAGTGAGAGGAATGCCTGAGCCATTTGTGACCCCAAAGGGTATACAGAAGTGTCCAGGAAGAAGCCCATGTACCACTTTTGAACTATTAAAAATGATCCGTTCATATCAGGGCCATTAGCCAAGCCAATTAGGAAGTTACTCTGATCAAGTTTTGTCTTTCTTTGAGAACTCTAAATACTGAAGAGTTTCCAAGAATTCTGTTTTTCAGCAAGTTAGCGGCAAGTCTATGGCTAATGCCAACTTTTGGAGGCAGAAGAACTTTCTATTATTGATGAAACTTGCCTGTGAGCTCATTCATTGCAATTAGTTTATCCTGTTACCAATTATTCCATCATGTTCAGTAGGCCTTTCTGGTTTGTTCATTCTACAGACCAAGAGCAGTGGCCATGAAATGATTGGCTTTGACCTCACAGCTAATGCTGTTTGCAAGCTGTAGTTGTGAATATTGTATTAGGCTGTTCATGGGATGACATTGAGGACCAGTGCTTCCCTTCTCCCCTCTCCCCCCAGCATTAGTTAGTGAAGTCAGATTGTTTAAATTTGGAAATTGGGCCTATAAAACTTGTTCCACACCATTAAAGAGACAGATGCTTGTGGATGTCTTATACAGTAGCCATATCTGGGGGTTGCTTGTTATTTGGGACAAAGTTGTACCTCCAGGGTTCAGTGACACATCATAGAACTTCACTTCCATTGTCGTCTCTGTCTCTCTCCCCCCTCCCCCCAGTATCCATGGATGTAGTGGTGACTGCTGTAGAAGTAGCTTATTTATAACTTTATGATATTCTATAAGGTAAATGACATACACATCAAGACATGATGGCTTTCTGGAATAAAAATTTGGAGAGTAATTTCAAAAAGGCTCTAAGACAAAATGACTTATGTCTGCCAGCTTGGAGAAAATGCTTCAGTGTTTTATTTGACCATTTTGGGGCTTGCCTTGTGAACATCCCTGAATCAAATGTTTGTACTCATCACAAAAGTGCTTTTCACGGAACTTTTCGGCTGAAAATAGTGCCATACCCCAAGCAAAAGCCTAAGGAGCCTTAGTTATTTGTGAGCATTTCCACTGGGTCTACCACAAGTAAAAATGTTTAATTTCCTGTGGACGATAGACTTTTTATGGTGACTGGCACATACTTTGGTTCTTCATTGGGTGTTTTATTAATACACAGTTCCGTATCTATTCTAGTCTGCCCTTGAGCTCAGGTAATGGGTAATTGCTCTGGGGTCTGTAAATTCCTAGTTCAAAGCCAGATGTGGCAAGACCAGAAGACGCTGGGACAATTGCTAGTTCATGAGAGTATTTTGTTCACAACATCCCTCTAAATCATCACACCCATTTTAAGGACACAATGTGGAGGATACTAAAATCTGTGAACAGGGTTCATGTTTCTTTGTTGGGCCTCACACTGAGCTGCTGAGGTAGAAAGCTGTGTGCTGGACAGGTGGAAGTTCAAGGTCAGACCTCATCTTAAAAAACTGGAGAAAAGCTTTCTGCCCTCTCTTCCCATCCTCCCTTCTTTCTGTTCTTTCTACTTCCCTTCCTTCCTATCTCCCTCCTTCTCTTTTCCCCCTCCTCCCTCTCTTCTCCTTTCTTTTTCTCTCTCCTTCCTCTTCCTCAATCTCTCAAAGTCCTCTCTTCCCCAGTTTCTTTCCTTCCTTTCTTCTCTCTTTTTTTTCTCATTCCCCCCTCTCTATTCCCTCTCTTCTGCCCTCCCTCCTCCTTTTCCTTCCTATCTATATTCACTTCTAGGGAGAAGAAAATGTAAGAAGAAATAGGCTTGTGAAATCATTGTGAAAGATGATTCTTGATGTGACTGGTTTGAAAAGAGCAAACTTGAAAGATGTGATTCTTGATGTGACTGGTTTGAAAAGAGCAAACTTTCCTTAAAGCCAGCTAGTGGTTAAGTGAGTATGAGCTGATTTATGGTTTATGTAGATCTAGAGGTGATTTTGAAAGTGAGACAAAGGAGTAAAAACACCACCTTGAGGGTTGTTTAAATACCATCTGCATTTTAGAGCCTGTGAAGTCATGCTGTATTTATGACTTTATTATCCATTCGTACTTTCAAAAATCAGGCTTTGAAATCAGCTCCTGCTGCCAGCTTCCTTTTGTCCTAAACCTTCATATCTGATGGGGGTGTTTATTTTCAGTAAGAAGCTAAAAGGGCTCTTAAGTTTCCCTCCCTTTTCTGGACATCGCAGGTGCAAAGAACTTTTTCAGATCTTTTTAATGTTTCTTAAAAATATTGTTTAAAGATTGCGGACATAAATGTTTCTAATAACAATTCATAATGTGTAAAAGTACAGAGGTAGCAGTTTTCCTAAGACCTTCCTAGCCCTGATTAGGAGAGAATAGAGCCAAAATGGAGTCCCCTCCCCATTCCCCCCCCCCCCCCCCCAGGGAGCTAGGCAATGGCTTTAAATTGGGTGTGGAAAGTTCCATACTTTAAAACACTTTTAAGTGGCCTAGGCCTGTGGATTATGCTGGGGTGGCAGACCAACGCACCTGTCTTCAGTGTGGATGCAATCATGACCAATTTGAGCTTTACAATGCTCATAACACTCAAGAAGAACAGTGATGATGGTTAAAGAAGAAAACAGGCAATGATTGCCTGGGGGCAATGTTAAGGTTCTCCTTAAAGCTAGCTTCCTGCTTCCCTTAATTGCTCCCCAGAGCCTCTTCATCCTGTGTGCTGGTCTTGTCCCCACTTTGGATGGTGAGCAGACTCTTGGGAGATAGCATAGTACCTGACCCAAACAGGGTATAGAGGCAGGCTTTAGCTGAACAATCAAGTACTGGAAGAGAGGTCGTTTCAGCTCTGATTCTCACTATCCAACTGAGGGCCACCGTTCCCTGTTTCCATGTCTCTTGTGAATTGTTATGGGTACTGACTGAGAAAGGTGTATGAGGAGCCTTGCTTGCAGTCTAACTCCTACTAGGTACTCTTAGACTCACAGGCCAGTGCCTTTAATGCTGGTTTGCCATGTTACTCATGGTTGGAAGTGTCCTGGGCCTTCACCCTGGCATTCAGGACTTTCCACATAATCTCATATCCTGGTTCGAAACACAAAACTGTGTTTTGGGGGGGGTTGTTGGTTTTGATTGATTCCCTCTCCATCAGTTCAAATCTCTTCTTGACTCCAGATTTGTGTGTTTTATTCATTCTCAATACAGGGGCTATCTCTTTTTCTTGTGGGTCAAATATTACTTTCCCCAACACACGCTATCTACAAAATCTACTGTAGTCTTGTCTTCACTACCTCTCTGAAGCATCAGCCAGCCCTCGATTCCCTTCTTCAAAGGCCAGGAATATTATCTTTGGGCTTTAGCCACTCTTTATAAACTTCAGTCTTATTCAGTGTGATAACACTAACAAATAATCGGATATATTTCATATATATATATTAGATTCTTATATACATATGTTAGATTCTAGTATACATATTATATATATATATATATATATATATATGTTAGAGTCTTAGTTTTTACAGAGTATATCTTCTTTCCCTTTCCTTCTTTCTTTTTCCCCCCTTCATCTCCCTCTTTCTGAGCTCCAAATGTGACAGAGTATTTGGTTCATAATCTGAGATCAGTGGAGTGAATTATCTGTATAAAGAACTTTTTCTTATCCATGAGCTAATGTCACTTTTGCAGTCTTTCCATGTGGCAGTTCTTGGTTATGTTTCACAGATGCAAAAACTGAGTTCTCCATAGATAAAAAGGCTTTTCCAAGATGGGGCTAGGAAGGTGCTCAGTGGTAGAGTGCTTGTCTTGCATGCATGAGGCCCTGGGTTCGATTCCTCAGCACCACATAAGCAAAAAGAAAAAAGCTGGAAGTGGCGCTGTGGCTCAAGTGATAGAGCGCTAGCCTTGAGCTGAAGAGCTGAGGGACAGCGCCCAGGCCCAGGGTTCAGGCCCAACGACCGGAACCCTCCCTCCCCCCGCAAAAAAAACCAAAACAAAAAAGGCTTGTCCAAGAATTGAAAGGGTATACCAGGCAGGTACCTTGTTCTTGAAGGAATGAACTCTTTGTGGCTGCTCTGAGGGCTGCCCATCCCAACTAATGTGTGTGTGTGTGTGTGTGTGTGTGTGTGTGTGTGTGTGTGTGTTTGCTATGTACGGTAACAAATTCAGAGATTCTTGGAATTAAGGTGGTCATCTTTGGGAGGCTGTTTTTCTGCCTACCAAAGAACAGATTTCATCTAAAAATAGGAAAAAAATGTAAAAATTGCCTTCTAAGCACATTGTATTTCTTTAGGGTATTCAAGTGAATTTTGAGAGAAACCTATATAGCACATTATAGAAAGGACTGACACATCAGAATGAGCTTCATAGGGAACCTGTGCTGAGCTTAGATGAGGGTATACAAGATTTGTGATTTAGCATGAGACATTTAAATAAATTCTGTTTACTGTGTTATAAACTGTAGATATCAGGTCCCATATATCATTGCTTTTTTTTCTTCAATGTAGTCAATCATGTAGTTTGGTACATGTGTGATGTATATTTAATTAATTCATTGAGTTAAATAGGCTGAGCCCATTATCCCAGTTGATAAGGCAAGGTGTAGGAGCACATCTCATACTCACTTTAAAAGGTAAATGCCAGCCGTCAATTTGGACTCCTTTAGCAATCAATACATTTCATATCCACAGTCGGGAATTACACAAAGCTTTAAAGGCTCCAAAACCTGCTTTAGATTGCCCAGACATACAGTTCTAATTCTGGCAAAGGACTCAAAATACTGTGTAGGATATTACATCATTTCTGGAAGCATCTAGGACTTCGTAAATAACAGTCACTGGGAAAATATGTTCTGTCATTGAATGGAAGCATCATAACTGAAATCATCACCAGTATTGATCGTGTGAGATTCTACTGAAAGCCAGGAGCCATTTAAGAGGCTGCTGCTTTGATCCTATGATTTCTGACCCCCACCATTGCAGCAGAAGCAAGTAGAGGTTTGGTTGGAGATAATGACTGTGGATTCCTAGTTGGCCTTCAGATATTTTAGAAAGGAAGAGAAGCAATCACTGGCTTTATTTCTTCCCTCCTTTGGCTTAAGAGTCCCATGGAAAGTCCATTGCTATTAATTTGTTTTCTTTGACTGTTAATATATTTGAGAAAGGATTAAAAGGAAATACTGTACTAGAATAGTAAAATAAAGAGACTTTGCAGAGCTCGCCAGAGATCTGAAGTTTGCCCAGGACCTCAGGGACCAGTACAGCCCAGCAGTCGAGTTTTATTATATGTGTAATTTCCCCAAATGATGCCTTCTTTGATTCTTTACAGTAAATGTGAAATTGACTTCAGATTTTAGGCTCCTGAATGTATTTTTAAAGGCATTTTAATCTTTGTTGGGTGATAAAGGCCTTTGCAGACTGACTATTAGGCACACGTCAGCACACGTTTCAGTGGTTCTTTCTATTTTGAATTTCCCTGAATGTGTTTTCTTTGATCTTTCCACTTTGTACTTAAGAGTTGAAGTCCTTCTATAAAACAAGCAGACAATTTCTCTTGATGTGGATTTGGGTAAAAGTGGTTCAGGGTGATGTTTTTTTCCCAATTTTTTTCCCTTCTATTTCCAACCAATATGCTTCAGCAATGGAGGTCACCTATAAACAATGGGAAAGATTGTCTAAGGAGCCCCCTGATACCTTTTGAACAGAAATGAGGAATACATAAATGTAAGGAAATAAGAATGCTGTTTTTCTTTTCTTCCTTTTTTTTTTTTTTTTTTGTTAAGTGACACCGGAGGTTTTTTTTAAAGTGACACACTTGCTAGGCAAGTGCTTTGATGATAAGCCATGCCTCCAGCCTTATTTGTTCCTGATTTTTTTTTGGGGGGGGGTCCGGTCATGGGGCCTGAACTCTGGGCCTGGATGCTGTCCCTCAGCTCTTCAGCTCAAGGCTAGCACTCTACCACTTGAGCCACAGCGCCACTTCTGGCTTTTTTGCTTTTTGCTTATGTGGTGCTGAGGAATTGAACCCAGGGCCTCAGGCATGCAAGGCAAGTGCTCTACCACTAAGCCACCTTCTTAGCCTCCTGATTATTTTTGAGATAGGGTCTTACTGCCTCCCCAAGCACAAACCTAGATGACAATCTACCAGTTTTAGGCTTCTCATCATAGCTGGATGACAGGTGTACACAGTTAGATTCTTAGCTTCTGTTGAGATGGAGTTTCACGAACTGTTTTCTGCCTGAGCTTGCCTGGAAACTTGATCCTCTCTATCCTACCTTCTCATATAGTTAGCCTGACAGGTATGAGCCACAAGTACCTGGCTAAGAATGTTTTAAACAGAAAACAACACAGAACAATTACAATGCCTGGAAATACTAGACTATGCCATGTTTTTCCTGTCTCACCACCTGGCTCTCCCTTGATCCTGAGCCATTGTTTGGTATTGTTAAATATACACACATTTTTCTTTTTTCTTTTTTGCATATCATTCTTCCCTTCTAAGTTGCATTTCTTTTTTTTGAAATTGTCTTTAGAAAGACCTAAAGTTGATTGTCCATTGGTTATAAACTCTTCTTTAAAGAGAGATTATGAATACAATGCATGTTTTCATAAATTGTTTTGTTAAATAGCAACTCCTTTGTACAACTACTTAAAGATAATAAAGAGATTTAATTAAGCAACCTTTGCTAATAAAAAAGAAAAATTATATTGTTTTACTCCGAGTTTTAAATCCTAGTTTAGTTGCTTTATAAACAAAATGAGTTTGAAGATACCTTGTATTATCTTCAATTGGTGTGGTGAGAAGTTGGCTCTCTGTCTTGTCATTCTTGAAACCTATCTTGTCTTTTATTTCCTGGTTGCTTTTAAGAGTAACTTGGCTTCATTGAGTTTTCATTTGGATCCATTTAGCTTATTCTGCATAAAGCTCATCTTACTTCCTGAGTCTAAGGATTTTTGTTTTGGATCAATTCTGTATGTCTATTATTTTTTTGGAACATTCACTTTTCCCCATCCTCTTTCTGGTCTTTCCTGGAAATGTATTTGTTAGACTTCCTCATCTTGTTATCTGTGTTGCTTAACCTCCCATTCATAATCTCCAGGCCTTTAACTTTTTGTCTTGCATTATGTATAATTTTCTCATATTTGTCATCCAAATTTATTAACCTTTACTCCAAATACATTTTCTTAAGTGGTTGTATATTGAGTTTTGCATTTGTTGAGATTTCTAAAAGTAATGTCTGGATTTTTAACAACCTTTTTGTTCCCTTACAACTTAAAGAAATGTCTTCTTTGATGCCACCAATCATTTTAAACTTAATTGACAGTTTTTAATCAGAAATTCTTAAAATTAAATCCCTTTGACCTTGCATTGTCTTCTCATGATTGATCATGCTTTAAGTTTCATCCTTTGAGTTCATCTTTGACTAAGCTTGTGAGAACACTATTGCAGGGCATGGGTTTTGGCCATGTTCCCCCTAGAACAGATTTTCATTTGCTTTTCCATGTATTGGGATGGTTCATCCTAGCTCCAGTTGCTAAGCTAATATCTTAGCGTGACTATTCCCAAAACATGACTAGAGTCTAGAGAAAGATCTGAAACTTGAATTACTGTGTAGTACAAGCTCAGAGTGCACATCCTCAGGGACAACTTTATTTTCCATCCCAAACCCAAAACCAAACCTGCACAAAGGAATTCACTTCTTTTTCTTTATGGAACTGGTAGGCAATTAAAATAATCTTCCCATTTTTTCTGAACCTCAGAAGATTTCTCTTCCTCTCCTGTGATCTCAGAAAAAAATGTTCATTCTCTTTTTGTTTAAAATTCAGTAGCAAGGACTTTTGAGGAAGTTAAATATTCTATGTTGCCAGAAGCCAAAATCTTTGTTCTGTATTTAAAATGATCGGATATTCTCTAATGTAGAATGATTTCCGTGTACCAATTTTTGCAAGGGATTTTAAAGTCTGACCCATTTGAAGATTAACAAGTCTATTGAATTATCTAAATTGCTTCATTCTCTGAAAGTACCCAGATGCTATTCTTTCTAGATTTGTATTGGGATTTTTTTGAGACCATGTCCTTTAAATAAGAAATTCTGTATGAAAATCTGGAATGCCAGGAGGCTGGAATATTAATAGCAGGGGGTATTTGTGCGTTTATCACAGTTCTTAGAAACAAGTAACAGAAACTCAACTTCTCTTGAACTTAAACTAAAAAAGAGATATATATTAACTCAGAGAATGGAAAAACCATGAGGTTTATCGCTAAAGTGTAGGTAGATTTTCATGCTTAGGAAAGGTAATTAATGTCTGTCTCTTAACCTCTAGCTTCTTCTTCTAGTTAGTTTCATCCTTATTTGCATTCTCTCTTTCTGGTGGCAAGATGTTATCCAACATCCTCAGTGAAAGAGGGCTTCTTCTCTTTGCCAGTCTAGCAAATGTGGGGCTGTGGCATGTGGCTTCTGTCACCTCTCCATCACTGACCAACCACTTGGCTGGGAGGGGAAAGGAGGACCTGATCCCTAGAGGTGTAAGTAGGGTCTGCTATGGTTAAAACTGTGTAGGCTGAGTGAGGATAGAGAAGGGTAATTTTCTGAAGAAAAAGAAAAAGAAAAATCTGGAATCTGGGTAAGCAAAACACAACAAATGTTTCAGTCATTTATCTAATTTTTTGTTTCTGTTTGCCCTTCATTTCAGGATAGTGTTGAATTTAGAAACATCTGCAGTCATTTGGCTCTACAAATAGAAGGGCAGCAGTTTGACAGAGACTTGAACGCTGCCCACCAGTGTTTGAAGACCATAGTCAAGAAGCTGATTCAGTCGCTTGCGAATCTCCCTTCCGATGCCCATGTGGTCGCCTGTGCTTCCTTGAGACAGATCTTACAAAATCTCCCAGACACATGAATGTGAAAGACATCAGGATTAAAGTGACCCCTGGTACTGCTAAACGAACTGGATACCCTACCTTCCTAATGGAATTGGCAGACAATGGATGTTTTTATTCTCCAAAAGGAGATGTTTAGAGCACAGGTAGCAGTCCAAACAGTGACACTTGTAGCCTCCAGAACTATAGCATGCTAGTGAAAACATTTTAAAGCTGTAGTTCACATTTTTATGTATGTTGACCTCTGTTTGCTGGCATTTTGATTGAAATATAGTCCATTTCATGGAACTGATTGGATCATATATGTACATACTTATTAATTCATAGTATTGGTTTTAATTGAATGATGCCTTCATCTACATTCATACTAATGTAGGCTGTAAAATTTAATCTGGTTATTTGTATGGTTGAAGCCTCCAGAGTTCTTTTAAATGATTTGAGTAAATGAGACATCTGATAATTGACATGTTTTATTTGTTGGACACTCTAGGCTATGAAAATGATTTCTGGTTGTAGGATCATGTGTCAGTAATTATGAGATCCAATCTTGGCAGTAATAAATTTACTGCTGAACAGAAGCATTGCTTCTAAATTGTGCTTTCATATATTTATAAATTTAAAATGATAATGAGCTATAAAATACCAAGGCTATGTGATATGTAAATACAAAGCACAGTATTATTAAAGTCTCATGTGGAATGTTCTAGCTCTTCTTATGTTTCTAAATATTCCAATTGAAGTAGCAAAAGGTGATGACAAAAAGCTGTGGGTGGCTATACTGCCACATTTTCTTGAACATTTTAGATTCTTAGAACTGGGAAAGGACAATTTTATTTTTATTGCTATTTTCAACAGTGATCTACACATTTTTAGGAAAAGCTACTTCCTATTGTTCCATAAGATTGTTTTGAGAACCAAAATAAAGTGGAAGGTTACTTCTCCCTTAAAAGTTTATAATAGAGCCAGGTGTTGGTGGCTTATGCCTGTAAACCTAGCTACTCAGGAGGCTTGATCCTGAAGGATCACAGTTTGAAGGCAACACAACCAGAAAAGTCCAAGAGACACTGTTTCCAAAAATAATAATTGAAAAGCAGGGCTGGAGGCACATAGCTCAACTGGTAGAGTGCTAGTTGAATAGGCATGCTGAGTGAGCATGTGTTTCAGTTCAAGCAGCAATGACCCATATTAATATATACACAACATATTTCTAATGTATTATATATTAGAACCAATATCATAATTAGGGTGGCAGGAAGCGGGAGATTAAATTTCTGTGAGCATCTTATTCTCTAAAAGAATTATAAACTGGGCTTATGTGGTGGGACTAGATCTTCTATCTTTAAAAAGTGCTAGTAGTAACCAAGGGCTTTTAATCCCACATATTGTGATATTAGTAGTTTTCAAATAGTTGCTTCCAGAATATGAGAATGAAAGATAAATAGGTTTAAATATATATATATATATACATACACATATATATATATATATAAAATGGATAATTTCCATAGAAGAGAGTGTCTGTGAGATGAAAATTTGTTGGCAGAAGAGCTTTGGGGGAGGGGCAGGAAAAAGGCGTTTATTTCTTGGGAAGAGTCTTTGGCACTTACTTTCCCATTTCATTATATTCTGGGGGAGATGAATTTACTTTACAATCAGACCTCCCTACCTTCAGGAAATTATCTCAAAATTCGTCCTTAATGACCTGCCATAATTTATAGGCATCCTACTCACAAACCTCTTAATGACTATGAAGTTGTTTTACTCTTACCCTGCTTTTGCTTGTACTTTTTTCTAATTTTGTACCATAGTTTTCACATTGTTTCCGTAGATAAATTAAAGTCATACTCATCCTTTAAGATCTGATTTACTGTCTACTCTCTCTGTGACCTGATGGGTCATCCCGGCTGGAAATGAGTTCTAATTTGCACAGTGAACATTTGGTGCTTTATCACATACAATCATCATAGGATGGTTATTATCTTAACTGCTGTCAAGATCAGCTTGCTGAAGGCAGATGTTTTTCTGGATCTCTTTTTATGTTGTATAGAGTCTAAATTTTTGGATGTTCTTTGACCCTACTTGAATTTTCATTGCCCCTACCATTGTTTTAACCTCCTATCTGATTCTGACTCCTGTGTATTTTTGTCTTATGTCCAACTGGAATAAACTTTTGCTTGTGCATGCCAACAATTCCCTTTTCTATTTGCACAAGGGCCCTTAGTATTCTTTATTAACACTACCCAATTTCCTAGACCCAATACAGTAGCTACAGTAAGGTTTTTAAGCACTTGAAATATGGCTTGTCTGAACTGATGTACTGAAAGTGCAACACAAACTCAGTTTTTGCAAACCAAGTACTAAATGAATAAAATAACTTAAAAGACCTCAGTATTTGTAATATTTAAAGCAACATCTTGAATAAGTTGACATAAATAAAAAAAGTCTTTTGACATTAATTATACAGATCTTTTTATCTTCAATGGGGATATTGGGAAACAAGAAATTCCATGAGTGACTTGCATTATATTTCTGTGGAATAGTGTTGGCTCTAGAAAATTCAGTAGACAATCCATTGCTGTCTTTGACAATTCATTCTCTGAAGGCTGTCCCGTACTTTCTTAAACTTTATTTGTCACCTTTTCTTACTCTCAGCTGATAACTTGACTGCAGATTGCACAGTGAAAGCCATTAGAAGTACATGTTATTCATCTCCCCATTGGAACTAGCAATCCTATCCTAAATCTGCAGCCACATACTCAGTTTCCTTTCCACCCAAGGATGTTTGGCCATTTGGCTCTGGGGCCTGTCTTTCTCTCATTCTCCAACTTCCTTCTTGCATTTCTTCTTTCACCTACATAATCACCTCACCTCTCCCTAGGAGCATTTCTCTAGCAGGCTATGTTAGGAGTAGATTCAAACTTTTTTTTTTTTTTTAACAAAAGATACCATAATAGCAAGATACATTGCAATAAGTGTCCAGGTCAGTTTTCCTCAAGTCATTTTTTTCCTATTTCCTTTAGGACTCATTTTGAGTGGTTCTTATTTCCACAGCTCCACCCTAACTGCTCTTGTCAAGAACTTTGATGATGGCCTCTCTGATACACTCTATGAGTCAGTCCTCATCTCACCAGATCCTTCAGCAGCTTTGCACACAACTGATTACTCCCTTCTTGGATTGTGTTCTTATTTTGGGTTCCAGGTCAGCAGACTTTCAGAGTTTTGGTTTATTAATGGCTCATCTGGCTAAATCGTATCTCCAGATTTCTCAATTTTGGAGTCCTTCAGGACTCAGTTTTAGTCCTCTTCTCTAATAATGCTTACATCTTGACGACTTTAAATGTTATTTACCAGTAACACCCAAGAATATGTCTTCTACCTGGACTTCATATTCTTGCATTTCAAATACCTGAATTCCAAAAACCTATGCAGTATTTGAAATTTCAAAATGGAATTCTTTCCTTTTCTTTTTCACACCCATGCATTTTTTATTGTTACGAATATGATGTACAGAGAGGTTACCGTTACATAAGTTAAAGAGTACATTTTGGGGGGAGTCTGGAAGAAGACAGTGGAGGAGAAGCTGGAGGCTAACAAGCTCTCACATAGAAAGCAGTTTTAGTGTTCCAGTGAACAGTTCTAGGCTAGAGAATCACACTAAGTGTGCCATCACAGTACAGAATGTTTGGCCAGAAAGGAAAAATCCAGGCAGCTTGGTCAAGGAGACAGATCTGAGCATTTACTGGTGTCTGTGGTGGCGGCGGCTGCCATATCAACAGAAAGCCTGGGACAAAGGCGCCAGACATGGTGTGTGAGAGGATTCTACTCAGTGCCAGCCAAGAACTGACCAGGAGCAGAAATCATCCTACTGAATGCAGACCAGGGACGGCCTAGAAACCAAGAGGCTTGCGTGAGTACCCTCAAGACATCCTTACCCCTTCTCACAGAGCAGTGGTGGGAAGGTAGCCCCTCCCCCACTACCAGAGAAGTACTCTATCTTTGATACTGACAAAGGCCTGGCTGAGCAGCTAGCTCCAACTTAAGACATGGAAGAAAACAATAGGAGCCATTCACTAGGTCACAGGAACCTAACCTGACCTGCTGGGCTCAGCTCCAACCAAGGGAAAATCACCCCACCCAGGCAGAGAGAGCTCTGCCCCAGAGGAGTGACTTTCTTCACTGGGTAAAGAGAGCCAGAGGCTACCCATCCCCACTACAGCTTAGGTAGCATGCCCTGCAGCAGGATGGGTAAAAGACAAACAATTGAAACTCAGTAAACACAAATCCGGAGAATGGCTCTAGGCTGGGCTCTGTGAGTGTCTCAAGAGCTAGCCCCTCAGGGAAAAGCTACTGATTGCTGATAGGCCTCAACCCTACCCAGAACCTAGCCTTATCACAACAACTCCAAGTTAGAGGAAATAGCAATCTCCCTCTTTGGGTGATACTCAAAGCAGATCTCCCTCCCACTGATCTAGCCTGGGAGGAGAATCACAAAGTCCTGGGTAAGGCAGACTATTTTTCTGCCTGCTCAAACAAACTGACTTAAGAAACCAATCAAGCCAAAGGAAAACCAAACACCACAAGCAAACCGGAGACTTTACCAAGACACTGGTTATGGACACAGGAGAGATCCAAGATCTCCCCCCTCCCCCCTCGGCAAAAAAAATCAAGTAACACATTTTTCTACCTAATTTTTTAATTTTTTTAAAAAAAGTTTTCTATTTTTTTCTTTTATAATTTTTATTTTAGGGGTGTGTGTGTGTGTGTGTGTGTGTGTGTGTGTGTGTGTTTTGCACGACTTAATTGCTGCTCTGTTCATCCCTAGATATATACCCATCATCAATTATTAGATCTTATCCTTCATTGTGTACATACTTAATTCAGGAATTCCTCTTTGGCTTAACTTCTTTAGGAATAGTAGTATTTCCTTATATCAATATAATTTTTAAGTATTCTATTTTTAAATATTTTATTTTTTATTTTTCATTTTTATCTCTTCCCTCCTCTCATCCTATCCTTTTTTTCTACCAGTATTATTTCTTTGTACTTACATAATCTTTAAGTGTTTCATTTTTTTAAATTCAAAATTTTGTTTTTTCATTTTTTTCTTTTTTCTTTATATCTCTCCTTTCATTCTGTCCTATCCATTTCCTCTTGGAGATTAGGACTTGCTTAAATTCATTCTTTTCTTTTACCTCTCCACATCCCTCTAATCCTATTTTTCCCCATAATTCTCCCTAAACCTATTAATTTCTGGTCTGCTGAGTCCCTCTTTGATGTTCTTAGCCCATTAATCCAGAGTTGTTTGATGTTGAATAGATTGGACTCTGGTTGATGCTTACCTTAAAATAGTGTTCTTGCACAAAATTGGTGTTACTTTCATACCAAATGGGCAGAATTAGCTAGAGAAACACAGAAAAATGTTAAGTCCAGGTATCTCAAATCACACTCATGATAATCAGGTGACAGAACAGTTAATGAATAATCCAGAGGAGAATTCCCAAAAAGCTCTACAAACACTACTAGTAAACATGGTGAGTGAAACAATTGAAAGCCTGCAAAGGACTCAGTGTGAGCATGATAAGGAGCGAGACAAGGCTAACCAAAAATTAATACAGTAATCTCATGAGCATGAGGAAGCTAATCAAAGATTAACACAGGAATTGTGTGAGCAATTTAAATAAGTTTTTTATTGTGAAAATATTGTACAGAGGGGTTACAATCACATGAGTAAGGTAATGAGTACATTTCTTATCAAGCATTGTTGCCTCCTCCTTTGTTTTTCCCCTACCATCCCTTCCCCCCATCTCCACAACTACATTCTCTCCTTCCACCCCTGCCCCCGCCTAAATTATAAAGTTCATTTTTCGACATAGCATCTTGTACATCTCATTGTTACAATTGGGCCAATCTGTATCCCTATTTAAACAATTTGTTTTTTCCCTTTGCTCCCCAAATTATACCAACATCAAATGCAGTGAAAACAGGGATTATACCATGGGGGAGGGACATACAAAGCAACAAAAAAATCATGTGATACCTTAGAAATATGTTAGAAACTATGGCAAGAAAGAAAAAAAAACACTTGTGTGCTTATCTTGGGGTTCATTTCACTTAACATCATATTATCTGACCTTTTCTGCTTGTCTCAGATATATACTAGTTATTGCAAATAAGAGAAACCATGGGACCTATGTTTCTTCACTTACTATAATTTTTTCCACAAGTAGAAAGTCTTGACAGTAGGTTAGACTATGCAGAAGATTGAATCTCAGGGATTGAAGACAGCCTAGATATTATAGAGAAAGAACATAATACAACTATCCAAGACAAATCCAAGAAATATGATAGATGTATTCAACATTTGGAAGACACCATCAGAAGGCCTAATCTGAGGATAATGGGAGTAGAGGAGCACCTAGAGACAGAAGTTAATGGTCTAGGAAATTTATTTAACAGGATCGTAGCAGAGAACTTCCCAACCATGCAAAAAGATAGGCCTATTCAGATACAAGAAGCTTTTAGAACCCCAAATAGACCAGATCAGCATGGGACATCCCACCAGTACATTATAATCCGCAGAGGATCAATTCAGACCAAGGAAAGGATCCTTAAAGCTGTCAAGGAGAAAAGATCAATCACCTAAAAAGGAAACCAATTAGAATCACCTCAGATTTCTCAGCAGAGACAAAGCAAGAAGATCCTGGAATGATGGATGCCACGCCCTAAAGACAAACAACTATCAACCAAGAATACAGTACCCAGCTAAACTCTCCTTCATAATGGACGGCCAAATAGCAAAGAAAAACTGAAACAATATATCTCCACCAAATCAGCCCTACAAAAGTTACTTAAAGATGTCCTACACATAGAAAACCAACAAGACCACAATAAAGGCCAAGAAAACACACCCAGAGAATCCAAGAACCATAAGAAGAACCCAGTTGTCACAGCACCCAAGAAGGTGGATAACATGGCAGGAACTACCAAACATCCCTCAGTCCTAACTCTCAATATTAATGGACTTAACTCTCCAATTAAGTGACAGACTGTCTAGTTGGATTAAAAAGCAAGATCCTTTTATCTGCTGCCTTCAAAAGTCACACTTTGCCCATAGAAACAAACATATTCTGAAAGTTAAAGGCTGGAATAAAATCTACCAAGCAAACAGCCCCTATAAACAGGCAGAAGTTGCAATCCTAATATCAAATAAAATAGACTTCAAATTGAAATTAGTGAGAAGAAATAAAGAAGGTCACCACATAGTAATTAAGGAATTTCTCCTTCAGTAGGATATTACAATTCTAAATATCTATTCACCGAACAGCAGAGCACCCAAATTTATCTAAGAAACACTACTTTCCCTCAAATCTCACATAGATCCAAAGACATTAACTGTTGGGAACTTTAACACACCACTATCCCTACTAGATAACACACCACTATCCCTACTAGATAGGTCAACTTGGCAAAAACTCAACAGAAATACCACAGACCTAAACAACTACATAAATCAACTAGATTTAGCAGAATATACTGAATAGTTCACCCAGCAGGATCAGAATACACGTTCTTCTCGGCAGCACACGGAACATTTTCCAAAATAGACCACATTTTAGGTCACAAAGCAAACTTGTCCAAATTCAGAAACACTGAAGTTATGTCATGCATTCTTCCTGACCACAAGGGAATAAAATTAGAACTCAACACCAAAAGCCATCAAAGAAAGTCCGGTAACACATGGAGGCTGAACAACACACTGTTGAATCACCAGTGGGTCATGGAAGAGATTGGAAAGGAAATTCAAATGTTCATGATATTCAGCAAAAATGAACATACAATTCACCAGGTCCTCTAGGATACAGCAAAGGCAGTACTCAGAGGCAAGTTTATAGCTCTGAGTTCCTACATCAACAAATTGGAGAGATCTGAAACCAACAATTTAATGAGACATCTGAACCTCCTTGAAAAAGAGCAGCAAGCTAAACTCCAATCCAGTAGATGGAAAGAAATAATCAAAATTAAACCAGAATTAAATGAATTAGAATCCAAATAAACCATAGAAAGAATCAACAAAACAAAGAGTTGGTCCTTCGAAAAATTAACAAAATTGACATACCCTTAGAAAATCTTATCAGAAAAAGAAGAGAACACACCCAAATAAACAAACTCAGAGATGAGAATGGAATATCACCACAGAAACAACCAAGATTCAGAACATTATAAGGGAATACTTTGCAAACCTTTGTTTGAGACTCTGGAAGATATGGATAATTTCCTAGCAAATATCGACATGCTGAAACTAAACCAAGATGAGTTAAACCAACTTAATAGACCCATATCAAGCATTGAAATAGAAAGAGCAATAAGAGACCTCCCATCTAAGAAAAGCCCAAGACCAGGATTTACAGGGATTTATAAGATTTACAGTGGAATTCTACCAAGCCTTCAAAGCAGAACTCATACTAATACTCCTCCAACTCTTCAATGAGATTGAAAGAGAAAGTTCACTACCGAACTCTTTCTATGAAGCATCATACCACATCTTGATCCATTCATCTACTGAGGGGCATCTGGGTTGGTTCCATATCTTAGCTACGGTAAATAATGCTGAAATAAACATAGTTGTGCTGGTAGCTTTAGTATGGTCTTGTTTGTGATCATTTGGGAAAATGCCAAAAAGTGGGATTGCTGGGTCATAGGGGAGCTCTATTTGGAGTCTTTTGAGGAACCTCCATACTACTTTCCAAAGTGGTTGAACAAGTTTACACTCCCACCAACAATGCAGTAGGGTTTCCTTCTGTCTACATCCCCTCCAGCATCGGTTGTTATTAGAGTTCTTGGTTATAGTCATTCTAACTGGAGTGAGGTGGTATCTCAATGTTGTTTTGATTTGCATTTATTTTATGGCTACAAGGTTAAGCATTTCTTCATGCGTCTGTTGGCCCTCATCCCAAAACCAGGTAGGGATTCATCAAAGAAAGAGAACTCTAGACCCATTTCTTTGATGAATATTGATGCAAAACTTCTCAACAAAATTTTGGCCAATTGACTTCAACAATTCACCCAAAAAATCATACACCATGATTAAACAGAATTCATTTCAGGGATGCAAAGCTGGTTCAATATACACAAATCAATTAATATAATTCATTACATCAACAAGAGCAAGAATAAGAACCACATGGTTATCTCAATAGATGCAGAAAAGGCATTTGACAAGATCTAACACCCCTTTATGATGAATGCTCTGGAAAATAATTCATTTCTGTTTTTGTTTTGTTTTGTTTTTGTCAGTTGTGGGGATTGAACTCAGGGTCTGGGTACTGTCCCTGAGCTCTTTTGTGCTCAAGGCAAGCGCTCTACCACTTTGAGCCACTTCTGGTTTTCTGATGGTTGATTGGAGATAAAAATCTCATGGGAACTTTTCAACCTGGGCTGGCTTCGAATTATGATCCTCAGATCTCAGCCTCCTAAGTAGCTAGTATTACAGGTGTGAGCCACAAGTGCCTGGTCATTTCTGTTGTTTTAAGCCACCCAGATCATGCTAACTTGTTGTAGCAACCATATAGTATGATTATACTTAGGATCATCCTTACTAGAGAGAATTACCAGAGTTGGTTTTCATAGCTTTGTTAGCCTGGCAGTAATGCCTGGCACAGAATAGTAGCCCATAAAGAACAAAATATATGTAATGTGATTAGCTCTTTTTTTAAACAAAAGATGTTTTAAGGAGTTTCCCAAGTTTTATGCATTTAATAAATACTTAAACCCCAAGAAAAAGTGAAAAGGGTAATTTTAAGGATCAAGTCGATGAGTATATTTTACTCAGGTGTTACCAAACAAGCACTTGATAAGTGATGACCTTCCTAACCTGGACCATTGTAAGCCACTTTGAAGAGTGAACCCTTCCTCCTCAACTTCCCTATAGAGACTCAAATCCAGCCTGTTGGTTTTTAAATGTGCGGCCATGTTGAACAATGAGTGCCACTTTCATGAGACAAGTTACGGATGTCTTTCCAAATTCTGAAAAAAAAATTGAGTCATTTAATGTCCATTGCATTGAATTTCCTTGAAATTTCTTGGAAAGGAACTTTAAGTAGTCACAGTAATGAATAGATTTCTGGGTGGTTGAAACACATTTGCTAATGGAGTAAAGTAGGAGACATACTATGGATTTTGTAAGTAGAACTGGTACACAAGAAACAAGGTGTAACCATGTTCCTTCTCTAGTCCATGGCTACCCTTTCACATAGTCTGATTCTGTGTCCTATCTACTGAATTCCATACACTAAGTCAAGAACTATCTTCAACTTTCCTTGGCCATGTTCCATTTTCTTTTGCATCTTTATAGTCAACTTTCTTCCTCCATTTAACTATTCAATTATTCTCCTGATTTACACAGTTTCTTCTCAAAGTAGATTTCATTTCCCAATTTAGATGATGGCCATTTGGGGTAGAAAGTCATTCAGATCCTTGTGTCAGACAGAATGTTGGCCTGTAAGAATCAGTCTCTCATGTCTTAAAATCCCCTTAAAAAGTTGGCCTTTTTTTCCATTTGTATTCATGATCTGGTGCCAGATTCTTAGGCAGTAAATCTGTCTGAGATGACTATAAGTCCCCAGGATCCATGAGTTTCAAGACACATTTAATTTGGCAGAACTTTAACTAAGAATTGTTCCGTATCATCTGGGTCTCCTCATCAGGGAGCCCAGTGTTCCATTCTACAGCCAAAAAATTTACCACAGTCCTGGTTTCACTTAACTGTGCGTCAGAACCTCAGGTCAGCTGTTGAAGTCCTGTGTGTGTTAGTAAAGAGCTCCACCTTCATCTGATATGACTTGTTTAGTGCTGTATTCTATAGCAGTGATGTTTAAAGCTGAGCTACAGTTTATGAAGTTTTCTTCTTGTAGGCAAGTTCATGTTTCCTTCTTGCTTACAATCATATATCAGGAGTCACTTCCAAGGCTAGTAGAAAGATTTTCTAGCATGGAAGTTTCACTCAGTATTTTTTTTCCTTGCCTTGATGAAGATTTTGATGCATTAGGGAATATCTGTGGAACACAAGAATATCTTGTGACCCTTCTAGTACCCTCCTCCCTCTGTCCCTGCCACCACCCAAATTCTCACTTACCCTAGAAATGACTTACAGAAAATAGTGTTGGCTAAAGTTGATACAAAGGAGACTTTCTGCAACCATCATTTCCCCTATTCATGTCACTGTGTACATAACAAGTTTAGTGTGTGTGTGTGTGTGTGTGTGTGTGTATGTGTACATTGCACATTGCATTGGACAAAATGAGATGGGTGGTGGGGGAGCCAGAGAAAGGAAGTACAGTGAACTTGTAGCTGTCATCCCAAACATGAAGAAAACAATGGAGCTCTCCAGTCTTGCCTTAGTGAGTTCATCAAATGAGTTGGATTGATTGTTGATGAAAAATGCAGTGCTCCTCGAACATGAACCTCTTAATTAATTTCCTAGTGGTTTGGGTGGGGCTAATGTGACAGTTCTTTGATAAGCAATCACATCACATCTACAGGCTTGTTTTTAATTCTCATTGTCTCTTAATCTTCAATTTTTTATCCACCTCCTCGGTCTCAGTCTCAGAGAAAGATATGTAATTCTACCGACTACTTAGAGTAATGGTCTTGGCTTTTCCTGAACTGAGATTGGATCAAGTTGTACAGGAACACGAAGGACTCATAGAGGTAACTTTTATGTGTATTTTTTCTATTCGAAGTCCATTTCCTAAAATATAAGTTTTTGTAACTTATTGGAGATAATAATATTTGGATAATTCTGCAGTTGTATGTTTTAAGTGAAAAAAAAATGACTACAACCAATATTGTCAACAAAACCAAAGAGGAAAGCATTCTCTCGCCTTGGTCTGTACATGTGAATTCTTCTTCCTCAAGCCTAAAACACACATCATGAGCTTAACGTTTCCAAGTGTGACACTATCCTATTATTTCCACATTTTCACTTCTCAGGAAACTTCTCAAAATACTCTTGTGACAAGAACTCTCTCAAGTAGATACAAGGCCAGCCATTGCTCATACCTACTCACATGTTTTAGAGTTTAAGCGAGAGTAAAAATTATTACATATTTGATCTCCTACTAGATGAGACTGGTATTTTTTCACTAATTAGAAAAATTCCCAAGAGGGAACTTTTCTTTGGGCAAACTGAACTCCAAGAAGTAGAATCAAGAGGTTTTTTAATTTAATTTAATTTTTTGCAGTTCTTTCTTCTTTCTTTCTGTTTTCTTCCCCTTTATCACTGCTTTTGTCTTGCATATAAGTTTATCTGATTTGGGTAGGAGAAGGGGAAACACAGAAATGGTGGGGCAAAAGGTACTAATTCAGCAGTGATCCTTAGTAGACACGACGTTGGAAATGAACTATACATCTTGAGGGAGAGGGAGGGAGAAACCTGGGAGAAAATGAGGGAGAGGGTAGTAACACTGTTCAAAAAGAAATATACTCCGTCTATTTGAATTAGGGAAGGGAAGGGAAGGGGAACAACAGAATGATGAGACAAAGGACAAGGGTAGGGGGAATGCAACAGCAATATACACAAGACAATCTGTTGGAAATGATCTGTATAACTTGAGGGTAGGAGCGGGGGGAAAGTAGGAGAAAAATGAGGGAAGAGGTAACAGGTTTGACAAGAAACGTACTTATTACTTATGTAATTGTAACCCCTCTGCACATCACTTTGATAATAAAAAAATGTACTCAATATCTGACTTATGTAACTATAACTCCTCTGTACATCATCTTTACAATAAAAATTAAAATTAAAAAAGAAGAAAAAAAGAAAAAACTCCATGTTGAAATTCAGTACAGATTTAAAAATATATATCTTGGGGCTGGGAAGGTGGCTCAGTGGTAGAGTGCTTGCCTTGCATGCATGAGGCCCTGGGTTCGATTCCTCAGCACCACATAAGCAGAGAAAAGCTGGAAGTGGTGCTGTGGCTCAAGTGGTAGAGCACTAGCCTTGAGCTGAAGAGCTGAAGGACAGTGCCCAGGCCCAGAGTTCGGGCCCCACGACTGGCAAAAAAAAAAAAGAAAAGAAAAAAAATATATCTTACTTAAAACTACATTTTTTTGCTTTTGTTTGTTGGTTTGTTTGTTTTTTGTTTTTTTCAGTTGTGAGACTTGAACTCTGGGCCTGGCGCTGTCCCTCAGCTCTGAAGAGCTCAAAGTAAGTGCCTTGCCACTTGAGCCACAGCACCACTTCCAGTTTTCTGGTGGTTTATTGGAGATAAGAGTCTCACGGACTTCCCTTTCCGGGCTGTTCCCTTTCAGGATTGGCTTTGAACCACAATCCTCAGATCTCAGCCTCCTGAGTAGCTAGGATTACAGATGGTGAGCCATCAGCATCCAGCTCATTTTTGTGTTTTCTATTATTCTAAATATGAAAGATGGTATTTCATTCTCTTTAACATAAAATGGAATTTATTTCAAGGGTCAAAATATGACATTTGCTGTTTCATTTTAAAGTAGATAATAATGCCTTTGTGGAATTAAACATCTGCTAGAAATTCTATTATAATCAAATCCAGGGAATTTTGGTATAATTTGTGAGAAATATATTGTGAAAAATAAATTGAACTTATGAAGAATAATGCATGATGTTTCAAGATGATTGAGCCATAAAACACAACCCTCATTTATCATATCATTCTAAGGTCTTTAGCCTTTTGATCAAGATAGCTCTATCACTTTACTTTAAAGTTTCTATGATGAATACCTAAATTTCAAACAAATTACAAACTTTTTTTTTCAAATGATGATCTTCAAACTACTGTTACACTTCTTCTAAAAGTTTTAAGCATTTTTGGTAAAACTCAGATATACCAATTAAGTGTCTATTTAACACCACATAACCTCCAAACCATAGTTCTGATGTCCATTGTAGATTACTCAGAAAACAAAGGAAGAATTACCTTGTCTTTTATATTTTCAAGTGATTTGTCTTTTCCTAGGCAGCAACTCAAACCAAGTCCTAAAAAGAGGTTTAAAAATTAAGATGTATACCTGGGCACTGGTGACTCACTCCTATGATCCTAGCTACTCAGGAGTCAGAGAGCTAAGGATCACAGTTCAAAGCCAGTCCAGGCAGGAAAGTTTGAGAGACTCTTACCTCCAATAAATTACAAAAAAGAAAGAAAGGAAGGAAGGAAGAAAGGAAGAAAGAAAGAAAGGAAGGAAGGAAGGAAGGAAGGAAGGAAGGAAGGAAGGAAGGAAGGAAGGAAGGAAGAAAGAAAGAAAGAAAGAAAGAAAGCGAAAAGGTAGAAGTAGAGTTTTTGGCTCAAAGGGTAGAGTACTAGTCTTGAGCAAAAGAAACTTAGGGACAACGTTTAGGCCCTGAGTTTAAGCCTCAGAACTGGGAATAAAAAACTAAGATGTGTATTTTCCCCTAAATTCGACAGCTTTTGCAACTTCTATGTGAAGATTTCATCCATTGCTTTAAGTATCTAGTTATATATCAATGTACTAAGTATATGCATATATATACATATATTATATAATCTATTACTATTACTATTATCTAGTACTATATGCAAGTGCAACAAGTTAAATCCCAAATCTCAATTACAATTGACTGAAAGCCATTTCATTTTGTTTGATAGACTTAAGTTTACACCTTTCTGCCTACATGGCTATGGTATCAGTCTTTGCTACGTGGGATTCATATCCAAGGCATTGTAACTGCTTTGCAGTTATGCTTAGTTATGAAAAGCTATTGATCTTGTTATAGACTTTCTTGCCTGTAAATCTACATTACAGACTAAAATTCTTTTGAAAATATAGTATATATGTACCTAGTGAAGTTTTATAGTGTTGGCCCAGAATAAGCAGATGTGAGAACTAGATCATCTCTTGAGGTCTTGAATGGAGTCTTTCAGAGCAGACAGGACTAGTGAAGCCCACAGGGGTACTCTGGGTCTGAGCCCAGGCTCCTGTGATAGCTCTCCTCTTTCCTTCTCTGCACCATAAGACCAGCTCCAAGTTTACTACTTAAACAGGTTTTCAAGTAGCATTTCTATTTAAAGTAGGATTCTATTCCTGAGAAAAAAAGGAAGAAAATAAGTTCTGTCAAGAAAGGCATAAAAACAAAATAAAAATATCAATGGTAACTCATTGTCTTTTGTGTTACAGATTTTTAAATGTGAAGTTGGGGACAGGTTCCTTTTCCCTAACTCAGTATCTAGCCTTCCCTCTTTGAGATCCTACCAAAACCCCCCAAAACATCAGGCTCATCTTCTCATGATCAGCACAGACCACACAGCCAGGGATGGGAGCTACTGATACTGGGAAGTAATATTGATGGCAGTGCTAAACCCATGACCTAGACCCATATTTCCCCTGGGCTAAACCACTTCAAGTCCCTGTCAGGACTGTTTTGCAGGTGAGTACGTTTCTTTCTCACAAATGCCAGCCATTGAAATCCTTTAGGAACAGAAAGTTCCAGGCTGTTATAAGTTTTTCTTTTAAGCAGATTGGAGAGTGTTAACTCTAATCCTTGGTCTGTGGAGACCTGAGGACTCATTTGGGGTCTATGGGGAATGCATCTTCTTCATACCAGTCTTCCTCTGGCTCATTCTAAACATTTCCTCTGAGTTCAGTTCTGTCTGAAAGTCTTCACTTCCCTCTAATTTAGAACCAAAGCAGTAAGCTACTGGTTTCTGGACCCAAACAAAAGCAGTGCTCTCCCTACTTCGAGCTCATACACACATACACCTATACAGAGCATTTCTGCACACATACAACCTATACATGAAACATACATGCAGGCATGCAAATGCATATACAAGCCAGCGAACACGTGCACACACTTTCTGATGTGAAACCACCAGAAAAATTTCAGTGCCTTCACTGGCACCACAAGATATTCTGAAATATTTGGCATCCTTTCTGTAGGAATAGTACTTTTAAAAATTAATTTTTAGGGTCAATGTCATTCAGAGAAAAACATCATTAGTCTCTTTGAAATTCCATAGAGTTTAAAGATTTAAGACTCTTGGGATATTTAATATAGAGTTTGCCAAACTTTTAAATAAGCTAAAATAATTACCGTATTTGAATTCCTCCTGAGGTTCCTCTAAAACCCTTACAGATTGCTGAGACACAGATGAAATCCGTTGATTGTAAGGTTCTCTATGGCCTTTCTCCTAATACAGTGATTCTCAAATGCCAGTGGACAAGTCATCTTCAACTTTCAGAAGTGAAATGGAAAGAACTGAAATGTCAGGGTCAATTGTCCCATGTCACTAGAAGGCTCTGTCCTTTCTGGAGATTTTTATGCTAGCCTTTCTTATCTTTTTGTTGTTAAATTTTGGTTTCTTTTTTAAAAACAAGGGCAATATTAGACAGTAGAAATATTATAGTTTTGTTGTGCTGGTGTGTGTGTGTGTGTGTGTGTGTGTGTGTGTGTGTGTGTGTGTGTGTGTGTGTACTGTGTACTGCTCTTTGGACTTGGACTTTGGGCCTGGGTGCTGTCCTTGAGTTGCTTTTGCTCAAGGCTAGTACTCTACCACTTGAGTAACAGTACCCCTTCTGGCTTTTTCTGAGTAGCTTATTGGAGATCAGAATATCATGGACTTTCCTACCTGGGCTAGATCTCAGTCTCCTGAATAGCAAGGATTATAAGCTCTTGGTGCCCAACTATCCCTGAGCTTTTGTGTTCAAGGTGTGTACTCTACCACTTTGAGCCACAGCTCCATTTATGGCTTTTTGGTAGTGAATTGGAGATAAGAGTCTCAAGGACTTTCCTGCCTGGGCTGGCTTTGAGCAATGATCATCAGATCTGAGCCTCCTGTGTAGATAGGATTATAGGTGTGAGCCACGTTTGCTTGGCACACCAAGCTTCTTTTAAAAGATGGAAATTCTGAGTTGTTTGTAGAGCCAGCTTTATCTCTATATGGACTTTTACATTCAGGTGACATTGCTAGAAGCAGTGCCAAATCTCTAAACCTGGTTGTGATGGGGAAGGGAGGGGAAGCGTAGCTTCTGGAGGGAAGGCACAGCACCAGAGAAATTCTCCAGAAAATTCAGGCTTTTGTTCTTAAGGGAACTTGTCTTTCAGAGAAAATGGAGAAAACGATGTTGGATCCATCAGTCTAGCTTTCTCCCCTTCCCCAACATCCACATAACTAGAAGGAACACAGGTTAAGTTGCTCTTGAAATGGGAAATAAAACAGTAAGACTTCAAAAAAAACCTCCAAAACCCAAAAAACAAAAACAGGGCTGGGAAGGTGGCTCAGTGGTACAGTGCTTGCCTTGCATGCATGAGGCCCTGGGTTTGATTCCTCAGCACCACATAAGCAGAAAAAGCTGGAAGTGGTACTATGCGTCGTGTTAGCCTTGAGCTGAACAGCTGAGGGACAACATCCAGGCCCAGAGTGGAGGCCCCATGACTGAACAAAAAAAATCTCCAAAACCCATGGTGACATTGATCAAGATGCATTGTACTCATAAACTGACATGTTCAATTGAAATGCCTTTGTACAACTAATTAAAGAGAATAAAAAACATAAATTAAAAACTGAAAAATGTAATCCCCAAACATCACAACCAAGTTGCTTCCTGGCTCAAAGGATTATGAAGTATGGCACTGTGTTACAAACAGTCAACAGGTGTGTACTTTTTCCCTGACAAATGCTATATATTTTCTTCTTCCAACAAGCAACCTTTGTTTATGCAGCTGTGATTTCTTCAATGAACACTGACTTTCCGCCCCAGTATCTTTGTTTCAAAGACACTTAGTGAGAGTTTTCGGCTGAGGCCTGGAGAGGACTTTTTGAGTAAGGCTGCCTCATTAGGCACAATCACTATGCATTCAATCTTTTTTTTTTTTTTTGGCTATGTTAAGTGTTTCCATCTTGAATTACAGGCTTCATCGAAAGCAGTTTCTCCCTTAGCCTGAATGGCCTTTCCTGAGGAGACTGAAGGTAAGATTGAATGTTGGCCAGCCTGTCAGAGATCTAGAGCAAATTCTTAGGAAATCTCAGCCCCTCCAGCAGTTGAATTCTCACTCCTCTGAGACCAGCTAAGATTATTTTCTTACTTCATTTAACTAGCCAGATGATAGGTTGACTGATGGGGTCATTATGTCCTGTGTAAAGTAATTTTAGACTGAAAATTATGCAATGGGTTAGACCACAGATCCGTTTTTATCATCCCCAATGCCTACAGTGTTTCTAATGTGATTGCCTTTGGGTTAAGCCAGAAAGAAATGTTTGGTCCCCAGGTGCATATATATACATATATATATATATATATATATATATATGTATATGTGTGTATATATATATATATATATACATATAAATATTAAACAGATTGAAAGAAACCTCTTTGTTTTGTCTCTGTCTCTCTGATCTAAACACATAAAAGTTGATTTCTTAGGTTTTACATTTCTAGATATCTGGTATGAGGTAGAGATAGCATGAAAAATATTTCCTAGGGGCCTGGTAGTTGGTGAGGGAAAAGTGGCAAAGCTTTATATGGCTTTTCATCAAGTTAGTATTATCATTGTCACACTTACATCGTCAAGCAGGTAGACAAACTTTTTGACATGCTGAATCAAGTGAGAATCTGGCAATTGATTCCATTAAAAAAAATCTTCAATATAATCATTTTGTTTAAGTGCTTTCTAATTTAGAATGCATCCCGAGACACCATATTCATTTCTTTTTCTGCCTTTTTTATTTCTCTTTTTATTCTTATTGGCATTTTTGTTTGTTTTTGAGACTTGAACTTTCAAAAGTTAGTTAAAATGTTAAAATATATTTTTAAGAGCAGCAAAGCAGCCAACATATCTGCCAAAGCCATTTTAATGATTTTTTAAATATTTCTGGCAAATGCATAATTTTCAATTTTTTATTAAAATACATGACTACTGATATATAGACAATTTAAACACTAGATACAAAGAGCACAGGGGCTCCAGTTTTCTCCACAGTGAGGAACATTTGTTGAATTTTTCATTGTTGTTGTTTTGTTTTGTACTGAAGCTTGAACTCAGGACCTCTTGCTTTTGCTTGTCTTGCTTGCTCACAAGTGCCTCTCTACCACTTAAACCATGCCTCCAGCAGGCATTTTGCTGGGTAATTGGAGATGGAGTCTCACAGACTTTTCTTTTCCTGCTAGCTTCAAATCAAGATCCTCTAATCTCAGCCTTTTGAATAGCTAGGATTTCGGGTGTTTCATTAGCCTTTTGACCTACTGTATTTACTAGGATCCAATGGCAAATATTTCCAAATAATGTTTTCTCTCAATCAAATTAATCCTTCCTTCCTTCTTTTCTTCTTTCCTTTC
Source organism: Dipodomys spectabilis (assembly GCF_019054845.1). Lineage (NCBI taxonomy): Eukaryota > Metazoa > Chordata > Mammalia > Rodentia > Heteromyidae > Dipodomys > Dipodomys spectabilis. The sequence continues at coordinate 44,124,549 of NW_024870772.1, read as the reverse complement.
CCTCCCTCCCTTTCTTTCTTTTTTCACACTTCTTTTCTTCTTTCTTTATCTTCTTTCTTTCCTTTCTTCTTTCACTTCCTTCCTTCCTTCTTTTCGTTTCCTCCCCTCCTCTCCTCTCCTCTCTCCTCTCCTTTCCTCTCCTCTCCTTTTCTCTCCTTTCCTCTCCTTTTCTTTCTTTCTATTGAAACAGGGCCTCAACTCTATAGCCTACGCTGGCCTCCAACTCACCATGTAACCCAGGCTGGCCTTAGCTTCACAATTCTGTCCCAGTTTCCTGAGTGTTGGGATTCCAGGTTTTTACTGCCACACCTGGATTCTGTCCATTGCTTTTTAATTGTAATGTACACTTCTGGGTAGAGAGGCCTTAGTTATGCTTCTTTTAAAATCAACAAGTATCTGAATTCCTACGGGCTACTCTGGATTGGAATGTAGTAAACAGATTCCAGGAAAGTAATGGGCTTTTTTTTGTTTTGTTTTGTTTTTCAAGATGCAGAGAAATACTTGTTAACTCTGCCTTGCACCTCTGCAAGAAACTCTGACTGGTTTCAAATCCTGTGTCCTTGCTGGAGAAGTTCTGCAGGTCCTTGCTGGTATTGATGGATGTAGTCTTTCTTTGCTGGCCTGTTGGCAGACAAACAAGACAAGGTAACATGAGCAGAGTGAGTCTGTAGATAAGGTTCTCTCAGTCAATTAAACACGGGATTACAATGGCCAATTGGAGTTTGAAGCATTTAGAAGGAAATAGTAAATCTCTTGGCAATTAAGTTGCCATTAGTAATACTAGCATGTGGAAACAGTGACCCACAGTTCTCATCTCTTCATGAATTCAACCATGAGCTTCCAAACCTGCTGTTAGTGGTGATGAGTTGTGCTGTGGTTTGAAGTACCAAGGGTGCATAGGTGCTTATCTACAGCATAATGGTGGAGCAGAATCTGGCTGAATCTACATACATACCCACTGGAAGCTGGATCAAAAATCACTTTAAATTCAACCAATAGTTCATGCTAACGTGCTTGGGACTCACTGCCCACCTTGTGAAATGGCCAAGGTTTGGAGAGAAAAGGATTAGGTGTTTCTGTGCCAACCAGTGGAGGGCAGTGTTGAGTCGCTGATGATGCCTTAAGTTTGAACTGATGCTTTATGTTATCACGGTAGACAGGTTCCTCATCCTAAAGCAGAGACAGAAAAAGGACATTCCAAGATGCAAAATAATGAAGCTTATGCATGTTTCCAGCTGGAAGCAGCCACTCTATGCTTCTGAATGGACAAATGGACAAGGATGGACAAATGGAGAGATGATAATGTTTACATGGAATTTTAGTTTCAGGCAGGCCTAAGAACATCCAACGTTCCCAGTTTTCCCTCCGTGGAAAGAAATCAGAATGCCTCACTAGCTATATGAGTTTTTAAAGGCAAGAATGAAGGGGTCTTCTGGCAGTCAATGGCTTTCTCAGTTCCACAATTCCTATTTCTATCATGTTTAAACAGTTTCTGGAAACATTCACTCCAAATTGAGAATTAGCCCCACTACGGGCTTAGTGGTCTGTTCCTTACCCTCCCACTTTTTTTTCCTCCCTCTCTCTGTCCCTCTTCCTCTGCATAGACCTTTCTTGTTAATCTCTCACAAGTGGAGAAATTTAAAGCCTAGAGGTTTATACTGCAGAATTAACCATTAGAAATGGGGAGAACCACAGAAGATAGACAACATCAAGATGCCAATCTCAATGTCACTGACATGTCTTAAGAGCCACAAGCTTTATCTCCATAGATTGAGGATTTGAGGGCAGAAAGGACTAAGCGGAATATTTGACCAAATCAAATGCTTAAACTCTGGGAGGCTCATTCAGTTCTGCTCTTTTGGTGTTCACTATTAAAGTGATTTGACTAGAGTGGAGAATGGACAGAGATCTGACGTGCCAGGAAGGTCTCTTTGTGTGCTTTCAATATCTTTCCCCCAAGCTGTCCCAGATGTCTATGGAATTGCAAAATGCCTAGGTTGGAGATTATGCCCCACTAGCCGAGGAGAACTTAATTTATGAAATCTAGTAAGTAGTCCCAAACACTGCAAATTTCATTTTTGCAGTTAGGTTTGTGTCTTTCCATGATATGATACACATATGCATTGTTCATTTTGAATGAGTCATACATGCATACTTAATTTTAGGTGGATTAATCATTTTAATGATTTTCTTTGTTATCATTCTATTAACCTTAGCAAGATATTCCAGGTCCAGGTGGACTCCAAAAGCACTGCTCTCGAGACATTGCTGCTCCAGATGGCGCACCATGGCAGGACACAGGAACCGGCCCTATTTGGTGGTAACATGTATCAAAATGGCATTTGGAAATTTGCCATTTTGAATACTTGCTTATTTCTTCATCTGCCCATCAGTTAGTCTGTAAAATCCTTATTCATCCTTGGGCCAAAAGAGTGTGACCCAGAAAAAGGCTTAATGAGCATTAGTTAAATGAAATAAAGGTTCCTAGTGGTAGGGGAAGTAATATATTCTTACCATTTTTTTTTTTGGATACTACCTCCTTAAGATTCTGCAGTATGTGGGAACACAGAAGCAGAACTCAGTACTAGTTGGGTGAATGAACAAACAATAATTTTACAAAAGGCAGATAAAATATATGATAGCAAGAAATGCCCAGTGTCCAAGGAATGTGGATCTATATCTATCTAAGACATGTCCCTAAGACATGTATGAAGAACTGAGTGGGACAAATCCCTTCTTCTCTAATTTTTCCTGCCATGGGAGGAAATGGTTATTATTGAACTTAAATCCAACAACAACAACAACAACAACACAGACACACTTATTAAAATATGACAAAGAAGAAACTAAAATGTACTCTTTTTCCCATTCCCACTTTAAAAACGTTTTTGATTTCTCTTCTCTCTTTCTTTCTTTCCTTCTTTCCTCTTCCTACCTTTCTTTCTCTTTCTTTCTTTTATCTTTCTCTCTTTCTCTTTCTTTTCTTCCTTTTTTCTTTGTTTCTTTCCTTCTTTCTTTCTCTTTCTAACAAAAACCTCATGAAGAAAAGCCAGTTCTGTAAGTGCTGCTCAGTGAAGTTTGAAAGTGTGATACAAGGTCTGGTGTCTGGAAACCTTGTTGCATTAGCATGTTCCAGAAAAGGATTAGATTTCTCTCAGGATTGATTTTGGCTGAGTTTCCCCCTTAAGTTCTATTTCTCCAATGACTGTGCTTCCTGCCTTGGGTTCCATGCTGGGATTCTTACTACTGGGCCTCCATTTCCTGAACTATGAAGCCCAGCACCTTTTCTCATGCCAGTTGCTTCCTTGAGTTGAATCCAGGTTCTAGATTGACTCTCTGGACTCACATTCCTGCCTTCTTTGGGACAGAATGATCCAATGTGCCACACACTCACATCTTACATCTGTCACACTTAACTCATGTTATCAAACCTGATTCAAAACCTCAGGAGGCTGAGATCTGAGGATCATTATTTGAAGCCAACCCAGGCAGGAAAGTCCATGAGACTCTTATCTCCAGTAAACTACTCAGAAAAAGCTGGAAGTGGTGCTATGGCTCAAGTGGTAGAATGCTAGCCTTGAGCACAAAGAAGCTCAGGGACAATGCCCAGGCCCTGAGTTCAAACCCCAGGACTGGCAAAAACAAAACAAAATAAAACAACAAAACCCAAATTTGTAAAAGTTTATCATAATTTTTTATTTAAAATCTCAGTCACAATGTGCAGAATGAACTTGCACACCGTCAGAAGAACTCGTCCATAGAAATCTGTTCCATGTGGTCCCTCACAAACCCATTCCCTTCTATTTCATGCCTCTGCCCCTGCCTAGGTCTGCACAAACCTCACTATTCAGTCAGAATGGAGGAGGAGCAATAATTAGAGGTACAATTTACCGGAACAGGCCTACAATGGTATACCTCACTCACATCCTATTGGGTAGAGCCCAGTCACATGGCTGATGTGGAGTTACATGGCCACTCCCATCTGCAGCCTATAACCTGAGGAACAGTAATAAATGGAGTAACAATTGTATAACTTTTACTGTTAGTAAAACATGTCCTTAGAACTTTAAGGTCCAAAGTATCTATTGATATGTAAGAGAAATGATATCCTAATGAACTCTGGTGATCTATCAACTTATTTGCAGTCATGCTTTTTGTAAACTACAAGGATGGGAAAACGAGTGGATAAAGATCCTGATAATAAATCACACTAGTCTTCCTAATTTCCAGTTCAGTTCTTCATCTTAATTGTGCAGATTGCTTTAAAAATAATTTTACCATGCACTAGCACCTTAAATGATCCATAGAAGGATATTTGAATAGCACTCTCAGCTTGTTGATGAGTTTAATAGAAACACAATATGTGTACCATACATATCTTTTGAAGGCTTTAAAATAGAAAAGCTCCAAAGCTTCCTAAACTTTTGCTCTGTGTCCTTACTCCGCTCTTCTCTCCGACTCCATCTTCCACTCACAAGCCACTGTCCAGAGTCCCCTCATTCAACTGTAGAGAAGGTCCCCATGCCCTCTCCCCTCTACCTTCCTGCTTTCCTGGGGCACAACCTTGGTAAGTTTACTTAGCTTGACCAATAATTGTTCTAGATAATTTTTAAAACTTTTTTTCCCCCCTAATGAACACAAAGGCTAGCTGTTCCCTCAGAAATGCAGGAGAACTTAGAAGTCCCAATCCTGACTCAAAATGTCAAGGAAGCTTCTCTGCCTACAATATCCCATCTGTAAAGTGGGTTTGATGGAATATAGACATCAGCAGGCTGAATAGCTGGGGCTGAGTCTTCCTTCTGCCTCAGCTAGCAACTATCTATCCTTACTGCAGCCTAACCACCATACTTGACTGCTCACATTGCCTGCCATTCTGAATTTCCCCAAATTACTTCCTCCCTACTAGTGTGGGAGAGGGACCACGGGGTTTTTGTTTATTTGTTTGTTTGTTTTAATTGTCAAGGTGATGTACAGAGGGGTTCCAGTTACATAAGTAAGGTAATAAGTACATTTTTGTTGTCAACCTTGTTAGTCCTTCCCTTAATTTTCTCCCACTCTCCCTCCCTCCCCCCCAAGGGCCATGGGTTTTTCAGAACTGTCTCTGAACAAAGATGACAGTCAACTACACGGCAAATGCTGAAAGATAAAAAGGAAAGCAGCAGGAGTCTCCTGAAGTAGGGAACATTATTCTAGTTCACATGAGATTCTTGTGGATCTCGAGGGCACCTCGAAGTCTATGAAAAGAATATGAAAGGAGATTTGAAAGAAGAAAAACAAACTTCTCTCCCACACACCTCCTACTTCTTCCTCCTTCAGATCTTGAGGGTTTTTTTTTTCAACAAAAGGAGAAATTAACTGTGATGACTATACAAATTGTCACACTAAATAGATGATTTGGGAAAGCCAAGACTTGTAGAAGTACTTGCTCATTCTGAGATTTTTCTATTTCTTTGATCAGTACCCCATTTAACATTACACTATTCAGGCAATATACTTTGAAGTATTAGAAATGGACACAATTTACTTCACTGAGTTTTAGTTTAGCTTCAATATGAAGAGTTAGAATAAAGTGATTTCAAAGGTCCCTCTTATGGCTATTATTCTGTGATTCAGTAATAAGGGTGTATTCTGTATAGGCAGCATTTTGATGTTATTCTATATTAAAAGTGCTTTGCAATCAACCCTGCAGATTTTATTGGTTAAGTACTAATTGGGCATGTAACTCAGAAAAACAATTTCCAAAGGACATGATAGTGTTTCTAAAAATGTATGTGTGTGACATATGTAGCATATATGTATATGTAATATTAAATATATGTATTAGATACAATATATATGTATATGTATATTACACATACATAATAGATATAAAATATACTATAACTTCATATATATTATACCATAAATATTCTTTTTTTCTATATTTCTTATTGTAAAAATACTGTTCAGAGGGGTTACAGTTACATGAGTAAGATAATGAATACATTTCCTATCTAACATTGTTACCTCCTCCTTTGTTTTTCCCCTACCATCCCTTCCCTCTCCACCTCCCCAACTCCTTCCTCACCTCCCTCCCCCAGAAGTTGTAAAATTTGTTTTCAACATAGTGTCTTGCACATCTCATTGTTACAGTGGGTCAACCTATACCATAAATATTCTATATGTATCATATATTATACTATATATTATACATTATATATTACACTGTATATTATATTATACCCTTGTTTCTATTATAAATTATATATTACATTTATATATTATATAAGATTATATATATATAAAAAATGAATCAACATCTATTTTGTATATGTTGTCAAGTTTTCTGCTTTTAAGGATTTTATAATAAGGAGATCAGGAGGTGATGGTTTGAGTCCAGCCCTTAGCATACAAGTTATGCAGATTCTATCTCAACAAATATCTGGGTACCCTGGCCCAGGCCCATCATCCCAGCAACAAAAGGAAGCACAAACAGGAAAATCATAGTCCAGGCCAGCCTTGGCAAAAAGCAAAATCCTATTCCAAAATTAACCAACATATAAAGAGGCTGGAAGAATGGCTCAAGTGGTAGAGTGCCTGCTCAGCAACCACAAGGCCCTGAGTTCGAGCCTCAGTACTGCCCCCAAAGAATTCTATAATGAAGCATTTCACAGAGCTTGTTTAACAAATATGTCAAGTTCAATTTCCTAAAGAAAAGAGGAATGTTAGTAGTAAATGCTTGCACATATCCTTGGCTGGCCCCAGCCTAAGATTTAATGTGTTCACACACTCGCCGTGCTCTGAACCACCAGGCACCTCCTAAACAACATTTCACACAAAAAGACAGACAACCTTCTGGAAGCTGTTGTCATATTGTGACGAGGCGCTGTCTGTTTGGCAATATGACCATGCTCCAGATGTATGTTTTCCAAAATTGAAGCCATTTATTTACAGACATACAAAGGAAAAATAAACTTCACTTGGCTGTGGGCTTCTTAGTAGCTTCCCCTCTCCTGTGATATTATCCAGGACCCACTCTCTGGGTTTATGGCTGAAGATCAGGCGTAGCTGGTAGATGGTGTAGCTATTCCCATAGTCCTGGGCTGGGGGTTAGGGAGAAAAGGAGCCTGTGAGGGCATGGAACCTCTGATCTCTTGTGTTCTTTCCAGTGTTCTCAGTGAGGACCCCAATAAACATGTTCAGGGAAATCGCTTTTCCTCTATCCCTTGCACTATGGGCATTATTGGAAACCTTAAGCCAACATCATTTGTCATCTTGCTATGTATATCATTTCCATATCTGAAAATCGCAGCCTTTGATGCCATGTTACTCTCAAGAAATATTTCTTCCCTTATAATATTTTTATTTCTTGGCTTCTTGGAAAGTGACATCATTTTACCTTACTTTTCACCCTAGGACACTGAACATGGTTGGTTCTTCATAAGAGTTTGGAGTTGGAGAGGTAGAAAGATACTTGGTGGAGCCAAAGTACTTAAGAGTGGACTTGATATTGAGATTTCTTCTATTAGAAATACACAGAAGGAGGGACTAGGTTGGAAAGATGTCATTGGCCAGCCAGAAACATGTTTATTTTTCCACCCTCATTCCAATGAGAGGTTGAGCAATGCACTCGAGGCCAGTATCCTAAGAGATAGAGAGGTAAATTTGCTAAGCCTTAGCCAGGATCCTCTCAGTAGAGCTAAGCTGAGTGTCAAATCTCTAACACCTGGGCCTTTGAGGAGCACTGAAGATTAAAATCATAACAATGGGCTGGAGGGTATTTGTGAGGAGAAGTGGACAGTGAGGATTCCCAGAAAGATACTTCTGAGGTAGTCAGAAGGGGAGGCAGCAGGATGCATCAGGAAGATGAGTAGAAATAATTTATTGGGGGGAGCTGAGGGGGAGGGAAAGTGGGAGAAAAACGAGGGAGGGAGTAACAATGTTTGACAAGAAATGTACTCACTACCTTATGGATATAACCATAACCCCTCTGTACATCACCTTGACAGTTAAATTAGATTAAAAATGATTTGTTGGGATTAGATGGTCTTGGATGCTGATGTGTTGGGAAGAGGTCATTTTGGAGGGTTTGGGTAGAAGAGAATGATAACTTGGTCCATGTTTTAGGCTGCAGGTCTGGTGGCTGAAGGGAGGATGAAGAGGAGACAAGAGGCACAACAGGGAACAGTTATTAGAAGAGGCACAGCAGGGAATAGTTATTGCTGTGCAGAACCTGTTCCAACACCCCAGGCAAGAGTGAGGATGAGAAGATGGTTTAAGAAACTCAAGGGCCAGCTGGATGTGGAAGTGTGGGGTCTGGGATTCTGTTACTCAAACATCTTCACCGTCTCTTCCCTTCAAAATACGTTCCTTTCACTCCCAGCTTCATGGGGCATGAAACTGCAAAGTAGGTAAGGTCTTAATTCTCTTCTGATTTAACAGTGAAGAATCTTTTCTAATTGGAAGAGAAAAGACAATGCTAATGGTAACATCCTTGACCTTTGCTTTAAATCCCTTCTAGGGCATAATTAAGTGGGACTGACTCCAGTAGGGAAACTCATAGTTTGAATAACTTTAGCAGTATTCTAACTATGAGTTTCCCATATACTGTGTATGGGCTTTGAATGTGTTACCCCATTTAATCCTCACAATGGCGTCCTAAGGTACTTCCTGTCAGAACAATTATCCAAGACTTGGAATGAGAGCACAAAGGTGAACTGTGTCTTTCCAGTGCTGTAAGGAGCAAAAGCCACTTGAGGATTTTCCTGAGAACAGTCTTTTTGTCTTCTTGTAGCTCAATCTTAACTAAAGTGACCAGGTTTAGGAGACATCACTTGTTAGTCTGCAAACTTTAGCTTATCCTAGCAAATTTACAAAGAATTTTTATTAGTGCACCAGACAACTGCAATGATTTCAGCAATAAGCATTGGAAGTTTCTAATTTAGCAGTCTTCTTCTAGTATTTTTTCTTAGAATGTCTGAATATTCTAACTTCTCAGCTATGAACAGGTTGTAATTCCTTACCAGTACTTTAAGTAGGTAGTTTGAAATATAACTAATTTTTATGTTTTCTTAAAATGACTTTGTCAAAATTATAACCTACATTTTATAGATGAGTACATTAAAGCACGGAGAAGTGATACAATATCTAAAGGCAGAGAACTCTAAGTGGTAGAACTCTAAGATTTGAGTTCAGGATCTCATTACCATTCACTATATATTTATTGACCATTTCTCTCCACTATCTATCCACTATTTTTGATTTTTCCTTTACTTAAATCCAAGTGTTATTACATTTAACACATATTTAGTGAGCTACTACATGTGGTTTATTCTTGATAAACCAATATAGTAAAATGTTGCATAGCATTAGCTTTAAAAAGGACTTTTGTCATGTGTCCAGGCCTTTAATAAAACCAGGCAAGGAGTCTTCTAAGCAATGGTGTGATTTTTCTATGTCCTTTCCTTGGTCTTATGATCATTTGTGTATATAGAAACCAAGTGTATTTATTTTCCACAGGCAGAGAAAGGAGGGAGAAGAGGTGAAAATTTGATGCTGAAGTAAGAGTCAATGTAAAACCTAAAGGCTAAGTTTCTTCCAGAACTTTGAAGTCATGGAAGTTGTTTTTTTTTTTTTTTTTTTTTTTTTTTTGTGAAGGTAGACCAGCAAGAAAATGGAATATGAAAGCTTCCTTCCTCCATTTGTCTACCAACCATGCTGTCCTTCAGAATCTGCCTTCAGCTTTTCCACTTGTTTGGCCTTTTATGCTTGAATCTGCCCATATAATTATTATTATAATGATAGATGGTTTCCATCCATTTCAGCTACCAGTATAGTCTGTTGTTTGTGTCTGTACTTTAAGACAAAAGAAACATAGAAGAGAGGGACGTAGACATTTGTGGCCACATCTGGCAAGTGTAGCTGACAAACATTTAGCTCTTGGAGAAATAAGCACTCCCTACTATAGTTTAAGGGGTTTATCTCCCTTTCATGGATGGCAACTTGGGCTCCCAGAGTCAGGAAATTCAGCTTCAAAACAGGAAGGAAATGATGATATGGAAGAGATGCTTTATTCAGCCTGCTCAATAGTTTAGACCACGCTTTATTTACCATTTCACAGTGAAGCTTCTTACATCACGTGACAGTCAAGTCACCCCTGGCACCCCTTTCTTTAGCTGAAAATGAGGCTGTAAGGCATACTCAGCACTCAAACTTCCAGTTTCTGTTGGGGAGTGTTGATGCCAGGGTCAATAGCTATATTAAATTAGTATTATTTTGAGACAGGGTCTCACTATATAACTCAGGCTAGCTTCTAACTTGCCATCCTCTTGCCTTGGCCTTCTGAGTGTTGTGACTACAAGTTTATGCCATGCCCAGCTTTTTATTTGGCTTCTAATATAGTAAAATTCTAGGGGAAAATCTTTTATCCTCCTCTTACTGTCCACAAAGACAACATTTAAGGAAGTAATATTGTACTAGCCACTACTATCATCAACTGTCACATTTTTCTAATTTAAACCTCAATTCCTTGAAGCTGTTAAATAGGCAAAACACTACTGAGTGTTCTCATTTCAAATTCCTGGTGTCAGTCATGTCTCCACTCAGTTTTTCCATCATGGCTGGGTGATGGGCTGGGTATGTGGCTTGATGGTCGAGTGCTTGCCTAGCATACATGAGACTCTGGGTTCTACTCCTTGGTACCACATAAACAAAAATAAATAAATGGCTGGGTGAGTTAGTTTCCACTGGAGTGAACAGAAGGAACAAAGTCCAGGCCAGCTGGTAGATCATTGCTTGGCTATAGAGAAGCAGGTGATGGCTTTGTGATATCACCTTTGTGATGTCATCACCAATGACAAAAGTCACAGCACTTCCATAGTTTCTGGTATATTCTGAAGGGTCATTCTTTTTCCTCCTACAGCTGACTCAAGGAGAAGCCCAATCTTGTTAAATCTAGAGAAGATCATGGAGGCCACTAGGAAGGGCTAATCATAGCTGAAGACTGTGGGCTTCAACCTGATAAGACAGTGCTAGGGAAGAAAGGTTATCTTATAACATTCCAACATAAATCATTGACTTTAGTAAACCCTTTAACTGGGAGCACAGAGCCAGGGAAGGTCTATTATCCATCCTTCCTGAAGGGTAGAGACAGACACACAAGACACACAAGACAGTTCAAGCAGTCTGTCTTTGGTTCTTCATTGCTAGGAAAAATGGCAGATCATAAGGAATGAAATCCAGGCTCTCAAATGTCATATCCAGTCAATCTCTGAGTGTTCCCAGAATGAACGAAGACTGGTGCACTTGAACCTTGCTCCAGACTGTGCCATACTTTCCAGAAGGAAATATCCTGTCACTTCTTGGAGCGGGGAGGCATGCATATCTTCCTTGAAGAGCAATGTGCTTAAGGATTTACACTGTTTCTTCTCCCTGAAGGTGGAGTCAAGCTAGGGGAGAAGTATATGGAACACCCCTTCACCCCCCCAGCCCAGGAGAAACAATAACCCTGCTAAATTAAGGCAGATACACAAATGGATTCCAGTGGGTTTGAGTTTCACATGAGATGCCAGGCTGCATTTTTCATCACTCTTTATGGGCCTCTAAGGAGTTGTGAAAAACACCTGTTCTCTAGGGACCAATATTCTGAAGCAAACAACTAGGGAGGAAAAAATACTCTTTCAATATATCTTGGAATGAATTTATGACTGCACCAGAAATATATCTGTATTCAACCTTCTAAATTCTGGCGGCCAGAGGTGTTTCCCAAACCTTCCATGAGAATGTTTGATTAATATGTCTTATTTGGAGAAATCTTCTGCATCCAGGTGGCACCGAAATACATGTGCCTGACAAAACCCAGGGAGTGAGTACATAGACCAAAGTTAGAACTCACAGCTTATGGCTTTGCAAGGAGACTTTAAAGCTGGGGTTGATGGCCTCTTTAAAACAAGGAATTGTACGCTTGTGACACTTATTCTGGCTGGAGCAGTTACAGCAAGGGCCTGAAGGCCTTGACAATGTCTCCTATGGCTCCTTTGGCCTGCTTGGGGCCATCTTTGGGATGTCTAAAGCAAGGACTGGGGAGGGGTTCCCAGGAGATGGGACACACACAATGTTTGATAGTGGACTAAACATCAGAGAACTCAACTCATATGCCCACTTGCATATCTCAATCATCTTGTGTTGAATTTGATGACCATCTATCATCTCCTCCTCCTCCTCCTATTCTTCTTCCTCCTCCTTCTTCTTCCTCCTTCTGTTCCTCCTCCTCCTCCTTCAACTTTTCAACTATCTGTTTGTGGCAGACATATTGGTTGTCAAATCCATCAACTATACCATCTTCTTTTTTTTGTTCAAAAGACTATTATGTGGTCGAATCACTACTAAATAACCCCATGCTGCTGATCACGTGTATGGTATATATGTGCACACCAGAGGGAAACCAGGAGGACGACACAGAACTAGAGGGAATCAGGGAAAAACATACAACAGCAGGACCCATCAGCTGCACTGGACATTGACCAAAATGAACTAAGCAACTCAATGGCAGCAATGGGAGGGAGGGAACAAGTGGGAAAGAGGGAACAGCTGATGCTATGCAAAACAAAAGAAATATACATATCACCCAATGTGGAAGAAATAACTGTATCGCAAAGCTCATAGAACTCATAAATGTTATAGACTGTGATAGACAATTTGCTCCAGGAAAGTTAGAATGTGTTTATGACTTTAACTGAGCATCACTAGCCCACAATACTGTGAAATTTGGGAAATTATGTAACCACCTAATCACAATAAAAAAATTTGGAAAAAAAAGACTATTATGTATCACCCTCCTCTGAGAGGGTGCAGCAGTTAGGGGAGTCTGGGACCTTACCCTTACTGGAGAGTGCAGCCCCAATGGTGTGTGCTAATCACTGTGGTTCTTCTGTCCTTATGCAAATTGACCTGTATGGTGACTACGACCTGTAGTGAGATGCTTTAAGGATCACAAGTCTTCCATTTAGACCAGAGGACCTAAAGGAATTCTGTATAAGGAATATGTGCGGGACAACAGAACCTGGAAGGACAGGTCAGAATCCATTTATGGGATGCTTTAAATGATAGTCTAATACATTTAGGATAAACTTCCTTTTATGATAAACTTCCTTGATGCTGGAGAAAACTTCCAGAAGGAAAAGAAGAGAGATACAGGAACACTGGACTTCAACAGCATCTGCAACATCCAATAGTTAATAAAGGACAAAAACAATTCTGAATAAGTAACGGATATGATTAGAAGAGGTACCAACAGCGATACTTTTTTTTTAGTTCAGCAGGAGTGAAATGATGGATTAGAAGCAAGCAGCATATTCTCCAGCTTCTCTATGACTCAAAAAGCAAAACAGCTAGAAAACAATTTCCCAGTGAGGTTTTAAAGTCACAAACTAGAATCAAGCTGCCACAAGGGGAAAAAGTGCTGATGTACTGCCACCACGCGTTTTTGGCCAGTTGGGAATCAGAAGGAGCCAGAGCCACACAAGAACTCCACTAATCAAAAAACAAGGCAGGGGCCTGGGCAGGGACGACTGGCCTGCCGCCACAGCTAGACTTGGACATAACCTACTGTGAATCTTATAGGGAGCCATTTGGGAATCAGTGTCAAGTAGTGCTGCAGAAATCCTATGAAGAAAAACCCAGACCTATGGCATAAGAAGTGATGGCCAGTGCAGCATGTGGCACAAGTTGAGTAGAACTGGAAGTCAGTGTAGGGTCAACTCTTTGGGAATCCATGTGGGGCAATTGGAGAATGACCCATTGTGTTGGAGGGGACTGGCCAAATTGGAAGTCATCCAATGGGATCAAGTAAGGAAAAGACCTGGAGAGTTGATACTTGTGGAGAGTGAGCCTGGGGTGAAATGGGAGGTTATAGGTTGTGGCCCCTGGGAGCCAAACGAGGACCTTGCTAACAGCATTTTCGGTCTATATGCTATGCTGGGGTTTTGGTTCAGAGTCAGACAGATGCAAGGTATGCACTTTGCCACCAAGCTAAATCTGAAAACTAGACGACTCCCTCTGGCTTAACCTACTCAGATTCAGGAAGACCAATCAATCTGTTGGGACAGGGAGAAGATGCCACACTCCTTATCAATGATGGACAATTGGCAGTTTTTTCTCTTGCTTGCTTTTTTCCCCCCTCTTTTCTGTTGTTTTGTAGTCAATATGAGTTTGAGGGGTAGCAAACCATACTTGTAAAATGTGCTTCTTTATCTGTGTTTTCAAATTTCCTTTCTAACTTCTAGTTAATTTTAACAAAGTCTTATTCAATGTAGTAAACATTGATTATTAAAGAACTCATAAACAAAAGCTCTTTGAGATGCTCAGTAATTATTAAGGATGTGTTAGGAGCCCTAAGACCAATAAATCTGAGAAATACTGCTATCTACATATTTACTTATTTGATTTTGAGAAATAAGTATTTTAAAAATACAGGCTTGCCTTTACTGTTTCAAAAAATACCAGCTGGTACTCACTAGACACTATGTTGGAAATTAACTATACAACTTTTTATGGTAGGAAAAAGCTGGAAGAGGGGAGGGAAGGGATGAAAAAATGTACTCATTATCTGATTTATGTATTGGTAACCCTTCTGTACCTTGCCTCAAAAATAACCATAAAAAGTCCTTAACAAAAATAATACGAGAGGCCAGGTGCTAGTGTTTCATGCCTATAAGCTTAGTAACTTGGGAGGCTGAGGTCAGGAAGATCACTAAAGTCTGGTCTGGCAGAAAAGTTTAGAAGAACACTTCTCAACCCATAAGTGGGTACATTAGCACACCCTTGTTATCCCAAGCTACAAAGGAGAATGAGATGAGAGGGTTCTGGTTTGAAACTTGCCCAGACAGAAAAGTTCCAACTCCACAGAGGGAAGCTGGATGCTAGGGTGTGTATGCTTATAATCCTAGCTATTACAGGGAACCTAGAGTAAGCAGATCACAGCTCTGGCCTACTTCCTCCTCTCCCCCCAGGCAGAAAAATAAAACTATATCTCAAAAGTAATCAGAGAAAAGCAGGGCTTGAAGTGAGTGTGTCTTAAATAGCCTAGTGAGCACAAGGCCCTTAGCTGAAACTGTAGTACTACTCATCCTGCAAAGAAAACCCTAAGTAAAAACCAAAACAACAACAAAAAACTAGACATAATCAACTTACATTGTAAAAACTTACTTTGGCCCACAATTTTGGAAGGGCCAGTTGCTCTGGACCTTGTAGCAAGGCATCATGATGGAAACACATGGTAGAGCAAAGCTAGTCTCCTTCGATGGCATGCCCCCAATGCCCTAAAGACTTCTCCCTATATCCTACCACTCAAAGGTATTGCTAGCTCCCAATAGCAGTATCTTTTTCAGGCTAAACCTTTACATGAGGGCCTTTGAGGAACATTTAAATCCCAACTATAATATGTTCCAGTCTGTGTGAGGAAATGATTTAGGCATAACATTGATTACATTGACAGATCAAAGCTAAGGTAGATAGACACCTGGGAACTTATTTAAAGAAAGCTAGTTTTTTTGTTTTTTGTGGGGAAGAGCGGCTGGATTCAGCTATTCATGCCTGTTATCCTAAATACTCAAGAAGTAGATATTGGGCAGACTCTTGTTTAAATAGACTCTTGTTTAAATAGTATAGGCAAAAAGTTATCAAGACCCCATTTCAACCAGTGAAAGTTGAGTGTGGTGATATACACCAGTCATCTTGGCTATGTGAGGAATGGGAATCAGAGTATCTTGGCTCAGGTGGGTTTAGGCATAAACAAGAGACCCTATCTGAAAAATAACGAAAGCATAAAGACAAGAGATATGGCTTAACTGGTAGAGTGCTAGCCTAGCAAACACAAGCCCTGAGCTCAAACCCAAGTATTACCATTAAAAGGGAAGAAAAGAAAAGAAGAAAAGTCAGTTTGGGGGAAGGAAGGAAGGAAGGAAGGAAGGAAGGAAGGAAGAAAGGAAGGAAAGAAGGTAAGAAGGAAGGAAGGAATGAAGGAAGGAAGGAAGGAAGGAAAAAGAGAAAGAGAAAGAGAAATAAAAACATCAGTTGAATGCTGGCTTCAGAAGGGGGGATTAAAAACTCATCAAGCAGAAAATAAACAACTGGAGTAGAAAGAGGAAAGCCAAGTATTACACTTACTGATCTTGATCTTTGTCTATCCTCTGCCTGGCCACAGACTTCCATTGCTTCTTTTGCTTCCAGACTGAACTTCCATGAGATCAGCCACATGCCTTCTCCTTCTCAACCTTGTGTTTTGTCTCATTTCTTCAGGAATCCTTTTGGGCAAGGACCAATGCTGACTCAAATCAGACTCAAGTCTGCATAGAGTAATGGTGTGCAGAGAATCCTGTCTAGGAGGGATGCAGACAGAAATGCTCTTCACTCCTGGCCATGTGAACAGGTTATACCATCCCCACCAGCCCAGCTCCCTTCAGGATCCTCACTATGGCTATACACATAAATCTGCTGCCTTGAAGATCCTGACCTCTTAGCCCTCTGCTACTTCTTCAGGAAAAAGCATATCATGGTAAAATAATGTTTTAAAACTCTTTTCTGGAGAATCTGAACAACATCAACATTAAAAAATCATCTCTGATGTACTTTAATAATAACCTTTAAAAAAAAGACCTAACTTGATTAAGTTACAGATAACTAGGTGCATGCTTCCATTTTCTAAGAATTTACATTTCCCAGGATTCCCTAGGATGTGGATTAAAGGCAGAAGACGTCCATGGGCTCAGTCAGTGAGATGGAGCAGGAGGTCAGCATGAGGGAACTGGGGAATTGAGGTCCAGATGAGAACAATGCTGAGAGTGTCTGCTTTTTCCCAATGTGGTTGCTGTGAAGTGGTTGGTGTCCACTCTCAAGTGCCATGCAAGGATAGTGGCAGTGGTGTGTCTTCTGAAGATGTGCCACAGTATGGCTGGGCATTGTTTAGTGCAGCTATTGGCTCTGGATACCTTGTTCATCACTGTTTAGCTCACATCTGGCTTCCCAGAGAATAGCAGTAATTTACTATTATTAATAATATAGTATTATTATGATTCCCTTGCTATGTAAGCTAGATAAAGGAAGTCCAAATCAAGACTAAATCTTGACTGCTCCAACCATGGAAACTATTTATTAAATATTAAAGATAGCCCACAGAACAAGTGGTTCATGGGATACAAGTTTGGGAATGCAATGCTTCAAAATATGGGCTTGGGGAGTTCTTCTCTAAGGAAAAGAATTTTAGGTATTGGACCAAGTAATGTCTGTCATGAGGAAGAGGGACAGTGGCTGTATAAGCACCTTATTATTAGTCATCCCAGACTAGAAACTCTTGGGGCACTTTCTAGATCTATGATTGCATGAAGACATTAGCTGTCCTGAGCATCTGTTCTTTATCTGACACCCTGCTAGGCCTTCATGAGAAACTAACAATGAATAAATGGTTTGATTGCTCACTGGGACTAGCAAGAGGCTAGAGATCTATATACAAAATCATCAGGGAGTGAAAAGGATATGAAATTAAGTGCTACATTTTAAGGTTTAATATATCTGACTTATTAAACGCATAAATCAGAAGTTGTTCTTCCCATTGTTGATGGTTTCTCTAAATTAGTGGCTCAAATTGGGTCCCTAGGCATGTTTTATTTTGCCCACCCTGGATGTTGTTTAAAGGGAGTTAGAAAAATTGTAAGATTTTTTACCTTAAACTTTTAAACAAGCACAATAAGCAGAGATAATTATGCTCTTCTTGATACGTCTTTTGTTTTTGATCCTCCAAATTATTCTTCATCAGAGACAAGGGGTATCTAATTAGATTTTTCTGATTTTCTAAATTTGCAAAATGCAGTGGTGCCCTTGAAAATGTTTACTTGCCAATATGAGGACACATCTAATGTCCAATATTATGAGATGAAGAAAAGAGGAAGAGGAAGCAGCTGCAGACAGAGGAAGTCTGAGGTGGACACAGAGAGCTTAGGTTTGGCACTTGGCAATTAGCTACTTTTGCCTACACTCTTGTTTGGAAAAAATATTCACTAAGACACGTGAATCCAGAAGCTAAGAAATTAGTTAAACGTGTACCCAGGCAGGGACAATTTTGGGCTGTTTTATCGGTCAATGTAAAACTTTTCTGAAGGGTTTTACTCTTCACCAAGGATCACAGGTCTTCTCCACAGATAAACCTTAACTGTGGATAAACTCTAAATCCAAAGAGGGTAAAAAACTCAAGCATACATGACACACACCACCATGAGAAGAAGTCAATTGACTGGATAAGTTGATTTGACCCTTAAAGCTATACAGGCAATACATTTCCCAGATAGAGGTCTTAAAATAAGCATTGTCAAAATAGATGGGGTATGAAAAAATTAAAAACATATGAAAAGAACAAGACCCTGGAGGGGAGAAAAGGCTGAGGTGAAAAGATAGAATTTCTACAAATGGAAAACAGAATCATTGAAATTAAAAACAACTTTCAGATTAAATAGTGACTGAAACAAACCTAGACAGAGATTTACTATGGGGGAAAGATACATGTAATGAAATTATCCAGAACATAACAAAAGAGAAAGCAGATGAAAATTATGAGAGAAAGTAATGGCAAAGTGGATGTTTGGGCATTTCTTGCCAATAACTTATAAAGTCTGGGAATAAACAGTAATTGGGAGGTGAACAAAAGATGGTAGAAATTCTTAAGGATTTGACTCTTACTGAGAGAGACATACATTGGCCTGATCTTTTCTTTGAAAGGTACTTCCCACTCCATCAGTGTATGGCCAATAGTACCAAGCCCAAAGTATCTATCTTATGGAACTTAGGAATCAGAAGATGGAGTTTGGGACTGCCAAGAGGGCTCCAGAGAGGACGTATCTACAAAAGGCAGCCCACTAATCTGTGTAGAACCTCTCTAAAATCATTAGCTGATGAGGGAAACCATGGAGCCTATGTTTCTTTGGGCCTGGCTTACTTCACTTAATATAATTTTTTCCAAGCCTTTCCATTTCCTAACAATTGGGGCAATGTCATTTTTTCTGATGGAGGAATAGAATTCCAGCCTGAGATGAAACTCCAGGAAGTTTGTCTTAGTCTGTTTCTGTGGCTATAGCATGATGCCTACGGCTGATTTATAAAGAAAAGAATTTTATTTTGGCTTATGGTTCTGCAGGCAGGAAAGTACAAGATGACAGCATGAACATCTGCATGATCCCTGCTAAAGGCCTTTTACTTTTCCATATACAATGGAAAGGCTGGAAATCAGGTGGACACAAGCAGAAAAGGTACCATGACAGCTGACCTTATTTATATGTTCCCAACAAGGCCTCCACCAACATGACTCCAACCTCATCTACTCATCCACATTGCCACATTCAAGACAAAGCCTCAACATGAGCTTCTTTCTTTCTTTCTTTGCTTTTTTTTTTTTTTTTTTGTCTGTCGTGGGTCTTGAACTCTGGGCCTGAGCTCTGTCTCTCAGCTCTTCAGCTCAAGGCTAGCACCACTTCCTCTTTCTTTCTTTCTTTCTTTCTTTCTTTCTTTCTTTCTTTCTTTCTTTCTTTCTTTCTTTCTTTCTTTCTTTCTTTCTTTCTTTCTTCCTTCCTTCCTTCCTTCCTTCCTTTCTTTCTTTCCCTTTCTTTTCTTTGTGATGTACAGAGGGGTTACAGCTCCATACATAAGGTAATGCATATATTTTTGTCTAACATTGTTACCCCCACTCTCATTTTCTCCCACTTTCTCTCCTCCCCCTCACCCCGGCCCGACTCCCTTCCACCCAAGTTGTAAAGTTCATTTCCAACATAGTGTCTTGTGAGTATTGCTGTTGCATTTGTTTAACCCTTTGTCCTTTGATTTACCATTTTGTTATTCCCCTTCCCCAAATCAGATAAACAAATATACAATACATAGGGTACAAAAAAACCCCCAGTAACAACAGAGGATAAACCAAAGGGAAAGAAAATGAAGGAAAAATAAATAACTTCACACAGTACATTAAAAACAAAGCAAAATAAAAAACAAAAACAATTATGATGGGAACAAATCACAAGAACAAAGTAACACTGGACTTGCTGAGAAGAGGTTTCAGCAGCTTCTCAGGCAGGCATTGAGTTTGGAATTCAAGTTTGCCAAGTAAGACTCAGAAAATGCCCTTAAAATTAAACCCAGAAACTACATCCAAGGACTCATCTCTAAGGGATTCATCCTATATTAGTTGCAAAACTGACACAAAGTCACATTAACAAAGCCTAAAATTAAACTCATCAGTCAATTACTTCTTGCAAGTAATTTAACTGTCTTCTAAAATAGAAGTAAAACCTTGTTAGATTGGTAAGATAAAGTAAAATATGACAAAATTTGTTACTTGAAGACTCACACCACCAATCTAGTCTCTAATTTATAGATTAGATATTGTGCCACCCATTGTATCGAGTATAAAATACACATTTATTCAACTTTCAAAGATAAATGTCACACAAAACAGTTGTAGAAAGAGACTTGCAGACTAACAAATGATGGAATTGATACAGATATTTTAAAGCATAATTTGGTAAATATGTTAATGAATTTACACAAAAACACTGGTGTCATGATTGGAAAAGTGAAATGTAAACTGTAAAAAGAATCATAAAAATCTTAGTACTTTTAAAAAGAAAGAAGAAGGGGCTGGGAAGGTGGCTCAGTGGTAGAGCGCTTGCCTTGCATGCCTGAGGCCCTGGGTTCGATTCCTCAGCACCACATAAGCAAAAAGAAAAAAAGCCGGAAGTGGCGCTGTGACTCAAGTGGTAGAGCGCTAGCCTTGAGCTGAAGAGCTAAGGGACAGTGCCCAGGCCCAGAGTTCAGGCCCCACGACCGGACCCAAAAAAAAAAAAAAAAAAAAGAAAGAAGAAAAGAAAAAAACATAATGTTAAATGTTTGGAAAAACATGAATATATATGAGGTGATTTTTTTTTGTTTTTAAGAAGCCAATAAAATTTTAATCTTATTAAAAATACTAGAAATGAAAAATTAATTTCCTGGGATTTGCAACATATTGAGAACAACACAAGAGGAGTAATGAAAAAGAAGACTGGACAATGGGAATAATCTAAATTTAAGGACATAGGGGAAGACCTTTTGATCTTCGGATCTGTCTTAATGAGTTAAACACACTAAGAAAGAGAAGTGAGAGAAAATGAGGAAGAGAAAAGTTAGCAACTACATTGACAAAATTTAAAAAAATGTATTCTAAAAATCCACATATCTAGGAAGTTCAACAAATCCCAAACAGAAACTTTGCATCTCAACTGAAAATAAAACACACCTAACCACATCATAAACAAACTGTTGAAAACAGAGTAGGAACAAATTTCAAAAACATCAAAAGAAAACAAGACACTGTAGGTAAAGAGAAACAGTAAGAACAACGGTAGCCAGCTTCTTACAAGGCAAAACACGGGGCTGTAATACATGAAACAATGTCTTGGAAGACATGGAAGAAAATAAGCCATCTTTAATTTTATTTTATATAATCCTCTGTGTGTGTGTGTGTGTGTGTGTGTGTGTGTGTGTGTGTGTGTGTGTGTGTGTGTGTGTGAGTGAAGTGCAAGTGAAATAAAGCTTTTTGTTGTTTGGCTGTTATTTTTTTGCTATGTGTGCTAGAGCTAGGGCTTGCTCTCAGGATTTCATGCTCTTGCTCTTGTTTGGCTTTTTTTAAAAATAAGTTTTTTATTGTGAAAATGCTGTACAGAGGGGTTACAATCACATGAACAAGATAATAAGTACATTTCTTATCAAGCATTGTTGCCTCCTCCTTTTTTTCCCCCTACCATCCCTTCATTCCTACCTCCCCCCCCCTACCCCCCTGCGCGCCTAAATTGTAAAGTTTGTTTTCGACATAGTGTCTTGTACATCTCATTGTTGCAATGGGTCAACCTGTATCCCTATTTAAACAATTTATTTTTTCCCTTCCCCTCCCCAAATTATACCAACATCAAATACAGTGAAAACAGGGGTTATACCATGGAGGAGGGACATACAAAGCAACAAAAAAATCACCTGGTACCTTATAAATATGTTAGAAACAATAGCAAGAAAGAAAAAAAAAACCACTTGTGTCCTTATCTTGAGTTTCATTTTGCTTAACATCATCTTATCTGAGCTTTTCTGCTTGTCTCAGATATATACTAGTTATTGCAAATAAGGGAAACCATGGGACCTATGTTTCTTTGGGCCTGGCTTACTTCACTTAATAGAATTTTTTGCAAGTCTCTCCATTTCCTAACAAATGGGGCAATGTCGTTCTTTCTGATGGAGTCATAGAATTCCATTATGTATAAATACCACATTTCCTTGATCCATTCAACTACTGAGGGGCATCTGGGTTGGTTCCATATCTTAGCTATGGTAAGTAATGCTGCAATAAACATGATTGTGCTGGTAGCTTTAGTATGGTCTTGTTTGTGATCAGAAGAGGCAATAAGAATGGCCAATAGACACATGAAGAAATGCTCAACTTCTCTAGCCATAAAAGAGATGTAAATCAAAACAACATTGAGATACCACCTCACCCCAGTTAGAATGGCTATAATCAAGAACTCTAATAACAGCAGATGCTGGAGGGGATGTGGCCAGAAGGGAACCCTACTTCACTGTTGGTGGGAGTGTAAACTCCATACTACTTTGGAAAGTAGTATGGAGGTTCCTCAAAAGACTCCAAATAGAGCTCCCCTATGACCCAGCAATCCCATTTGACTTTTTTGTCCAAGGTTTGCGCTATACCACTTGAGCTTCTCCTCCACTGCTGGCTTTTTGTTTTGGGTGGTTAATTGGAAGTAAGAATCTCTCAAATTTTGTCTGCCTGGGCTTACATCAAACTATTATCCAGTTCTCAGCCTCTTGAGTAGCTAAAATTATACAGATGTGAGCCATCAGTGCCCAGCTAAGGCTTTTAAGATAAAGTAAAATATGATAAAATTTGTCACTTGAAGACTCATACCACAAGAAACTCTCACAGATGTTCTTCAGGTTGAAGAAAAGAAGAACACCAGATGGAAATTTGGAGTTACATGAAGGAAGGAAGGATCAGTATTGAAAATGGTAGGCATGAAAATAACTATAAAAGACACATTGAAGTTGGCCAAGCCTTAACATTTGTCTTTCGAAACACATCACAGAAGAAATAAAATTAAGTCTTAAAATAGAGAAATTATTTGCCCCTTGGGACTCACTCTTGGAGGGATGGCCTGGAGCTGGGCCCAAGAAAAGACAATGGAAGGCCTGGTGTCAGGATTTCCCTTCTCCCACTCTCAAGTTGGGCTAACAGGTGTCTCCTGGCCTTTTCTGTGTGTGTTCTGATTCCTGATTCCAGGTTTGGGGCTGCTTTGTTTCTAAGCTAGGAAACACTGGAGGCAGAGTGGGAAACTTTACTATTCAGTGGTTCTCTCAATCCTGGTCTTTCCTCCCCAATGCCTGCTTGCCAGCATCTTCTAGTAGCTGGTCTGAGTGAGAGACCAATCTTCCAATAGCTAATCCAGATAAGCTGCTTTCAGTAAGAGATATAACTTGGAGTACTTCTCCATCTTCTCTAGAACAGTCCTCCCTGAATTAAGTTTTGATCATGTTAAGCCTGAGGAACATACAAGTGAGACATTCTAGGTGGAAAAACATCTGAAGCTTTGATGAGAGCCTGCGGCTAGAAATAAACATGGCACTCTTCAATACACAGATTATTTTCTTCCTTCATGGGAATGGATGAAAGCAATCAGGGAGTGTAGGTTGAATCAGAGGAATGGATTGAGAATGGAGCCCTAGGGACCATCTACATGGAAGTGTTGGGAAAAGGAAAGTAAGCTGGTAAGAGGGGTCAGGCAGAAAATCCAGGAGAAAAATCAGGACATACCAGGGTCCAAACTCCCGACACTGTCACCAGCATACAAAGAAGGTAGTGAAGAAGGGCCAAGGAGAATGGAGTGATAGAGGAAAGAGATTCCCCAAGGCTTCGATGTGGTAGAAAAGGAAATGGAGGAGGAGAAGAAGAAAAAAGAAGAGGAGGAAAATAAAAGAGGAGGAGGAGTAGACCCTTTATTCTGGTTATTCCAGATTCCATTCCAACATCCTCAGAAAAGTTGACTTCAACTTGACAGTTTTGACTTCAGCTCGGAAGTTTCATGTTTGTCCTAGGAGCCAGTGACAGACTTAGGGTGTAGAGCAGCCTCTGCAGCTGTGTTGACCGTGATGGAGAACAAGATGCTGACTGAGCAATTCGGTCTGACACTCCCCTTCTTTCAACAGCATCCAGTGGTAAGTCAGCCCTGTGGCTTTTGCATGACTCAATCAACATAGGTTAATTGGTGCATTTTTAAAAGCCAAATCCGGTAGTCATGTTTTTGCTGTGCTGCTCTAAGCCAAGCAACATCTGTTTGGATGGGGAAACTTGCTGAGATGTGAAGCTACACACATCCTTCTCCTCACTCCCATTCCACTGAGCAGTAAATTTCAGAAATCTCTTTAAAAAGTCCAAAGCCAATGTCAAGTAGAAACCACATTTATTTGAAATGAGAATTCATCATCAAAATGCTCAGAGAAAAAGCACCACTTGACCCCTGTGGAGCCTCTTAATAATCAATGCAACACAAGTTTTCTTGGACATCATGGAATTTTCTTCCAGCTTCTTTAAATCTTTCCTATGTCTCCACAGCAGTGGCCAAATCTCCTTTATCTCCAACTTCCTAGATCCTAGTACAATGCCACAGACACACACACACACACACACACACACACACACACACACACACACACTTTGTTTCATTAAGTTTAACTTTAACTTTGATTCTAATATCAAATTGGTGTTCATTTCTTCTTAGTATGACCTACATATTTTCCCTCCATCAGATCTTTTCTGCTTCTTCTTCCTTTCTATTTTCTTCCATTTTCTTCTTTGCTCTTTCTGTCTCTTGTCTCCTCTCCTCCAGAGCCTAACAATTGCTAGAAGAGGACAAATTGGGAGGTAGAATATGCAGAAAGCAGTTTCTCTGAACATCCCTTTTTTCCTCTTGCAGCTCTTCCTCCTCCCCCCTGTCATTTTCCATCTCCTCATCTTCTTTCCTCTGTCTGTACCCTTAAGTTTTTTCTTTCCAAAGTGTATTGACTGTTAAGTCTCTGGAATAAAAATTTCTTTTCAGTAGTAATCCTAATATTTAGTAATTGAGTATATGTGGGTGTGGGTGGGGGGAGTGGAACTTGAACTCAGGACCTGTGCTTCCTAGGCCAGGGCCACTGGCCCTTTTAGTTTTCTGGTGGCTGTTCAGATAGCTTCTTGCATTTTTGCCCAAGCCAAACTCGGACTACCATCCTCCTGTTTGTGCCCTCTGAGTAGCTGGGAATAAGAAATGGACCACCACTCTTGGCGTTTTTAGTGATTGTCAGTTTTGAACGGAATATTCATCTTGGCACCAAAGACAACTTCATTACAAGGTAGCAACATGATCCATTTAATGTACTTAATTCTTTAGTATTCATAATCTATACACTAATTGTATAAAGAATTATTATACCTTCAGTGACAATTGATGACTATTTGATATCCTGAAGACTCAAGAGATTTGAACAAAATCCCCTCCACAATTTAAATGAGAGTAGTACACTATGCCCTTTCCAATTCTAACAACAATTCACTGGGGAAATCTGTAAGATCTATGAACAATGATCAAATGCTTTTGGATAACAAGTGTCTAGAAATGACTTAAGATTATGGGTTTAGATAAGTGTTTTAAACAATTAAAAACACTTTACTTATTTGAGTCATTACTATTGTGACTGATTGTGCTCTCCTCAGCAGTTCCAGGATTGTGAATAATCCAAGCCCTTGGGCCATCTGGAGAATTCATTGGTTGATAGTTAAACACTCCTGGCAGTGGAAGGGAGAGGATGAAAACTCAGAACAGTATGTTTTCCTTTCTGAAAGAAGCTCTCAGAGAAGCCAAGATTCTGGCGAAGCTGTTTTACTTTTCAGGAAGAAAGAGCACAGGAGTGGATGAAGGAAACTGGCATGGTTAAACCTTGTCTTGGCACTATCCAACTTTTGAGCGTTGATTCATTTTAACTATCACCAAAACACTGTGAGGGGGATGGTATCATCTTCACGGCATTAATAAAGGCAGGTGAGGCAACTTACTCAAGTCACAAAACCAGGATGTGGTGAAACCAAGATTCAAACCTAGGCTCACTCAAGACCAAAGCCCAAGAGTCTAGTACGCTCACTCGGTATGAAGAATGGAGTCCTTCTGACTGTCTTACTGATGCTGGTATTTCTGTATCAAGAAATAATGCAACAATGAGATGTACAAGATGCTATGTCAAAAAACGAACTTTACAATTTAGGCGGTGGGTGGGTGGGGGTGTAGTTGTGGAGATAGGAAAGAAGGGGTGGTAGGGGAAAAACAAAGGAGGAGGCAACAGTGCTCGATAAGAAATGTACTCATTACCTTGCTCATGTAATTGTAACCCCTCTGTACAGTACAGTATTTTCACAATAAAAATCTTATTTTAAAAAGAAAGAAAGAGAGAAAGAAAGAAAGAAAGAAAGAAATGTACTCTTTACCTGTCATATAACTGCAACCCCTTGGTACATCATCAATATTACAATAACAATAAAAATAATTTAAGGCCAAAAAAAGAGAAATAATGCACCTGTGAATTCTGTGTCTATTATGTCTGTCCTATCCCTACCACTCCATTTGCATGGCCAAATAATACACCACACCTTCACGTGTATAGAAGCTCACAGTGTACAAGGTGTTTTATAAATCCTCCTTACCCATCCACTTCACTTTCACATGAGACTACTGAAACTCTTAGTTCTGCTACACATTCTGTTTTCTCCTAAATTTGCACACATGGAATTCTAATTTAATGAACTAAAGCTGAGAGGGATCTGCTTACCTGGGAGATCACTGGGTTCAACCCTTTCAGCAGATCAAGGCAGGAAGCAGTGCTATGATTTTACTAAAGCTTTCAGGGTAAAATCAGTTAGACAACTTGTTTGTTTTTATGTCCTGAAAACTCTGACTACTGGGTTTTAATGGAAGGTGTATTCATCGGCTGGGGGATGAAGAATAAATGGACCCTTATCTAAAAGCATGTGTTTCCAAGTTGGTAGAGTTCCTCTGGAATAATACATTTCTAAAAGATTTCAGATTTCCTTTATAACATTAAAATTGTTGCAAGAACCTTAATGGACTAGTGCAAGATATCCTCTTGGATCCTTCATGGTAATGTTTGAAAATAGAGACCACGGTAAGCCACTTCCAAGATGGTCTCCTATCATCTGTCCCTCTTAAGCAACCTCCTCCTCTTGAGTGTGGCTCACTTCCAAAGAGTGGAGAACAACAGAATTAATGAAGTGTGGCTTCTGAGATGAAGTTATGAAAGACTTGGCTTTTGTCTTGAGTATCCTCTTTCTGGTGGTCTCTGGGGGAATCCAGTGATGTTTATAGTCAGTCCTAGGAGGAGATCTATTTGGCAATGCTTCTAGGGAGGTCTTCACCAAGACCCAGCAGGAAAAAAAAGCAAGCCCACAGTTCAACTGTTCATGAGGAACTGAGGTCTGATGAAAACCAGCAAAGTGGAATTGGAGCTGCACCCTCCCTAGCGGAGACAGCCCCATTTGATGGCTTGATTACAGCCCCATGGGAGCCCTGAAACCATCAGCACCTGCTAAATGATACTGGCACTTCTAACTCACAGAATGTGTGAGTGACAAATGTTTGGTATTTAAAAGTAATGACTTTGGGACAATTGTGCTTTTAGCAATAGCCAATACAAGTGTGAAATGGGGGCAGCAGAAATGTGAGTTAATTGATTATTTTTTTGCTTTTATCAAAGTGTAACACAGTCTTCAACACATGCTTCAGAATGCCTTTTGCTTTTCTTTACTATGGTTCACAATGAGCTTCTTAAAACACAAAATGATATATTTTCCTCCTTAAATCCATTGCTTGTTCTCAAGTAGTTATGGTTAAGAATAATCTTTAACAAAGAAAAAAATTGGGGACCAACTTAGCTGAAATACAAAGTATTTCATACCTACCATATTTATTGGATATACCCTTTTTTTTGGGGGGGGGGTTGTGGTATGGGGTTTGAATTCAGGCTCTCATACTTGCCAGTTAGGCATTCTTATCATTTGAGCCACACTTCTAGCCCTTTTTGATTTACTTCTTTTCTTCAGCTAAGATTGACCATTTTTGTCCAGGGCCAAGCCACTGACTGTGATCAGAGTATCACAGCCTCTTGCAGAGCTGGGAGATAAATGCTACCATGCCACAATTTCTTGTTTATGGACTTAAGATGGGGTCTCATTACCTTTTTTCTCTAGGGTGGCCTTGAGCTTCGATCCTCCTAATCTCATACCTTCCAAGTAGCTAGGATAATAGTCATGAGCCACTGTGCCTGCCTAGAGTCACTTAGAAAGTTATAGTGGAGTAGATATTTTCGATGTGACCCTACTGTGTGGGCGAGAGAGCTTCTCTTCTTTCCATATGCCTCTCCACATCAGTCAACCATGGAGAGTCCCTGCAATGTGCAGATATTACACTGCCTATTTGCAAAGCTGGAGACATGCCTACAAAAGGCATGACCAATTTCTGTTTTGTAATCACATTCAGAAGGGAAATATTCTCATGTTCTTCCTCCAACCCACCCTCTCAGCCTCAAGCAACCAAGCTCAGCCTGAGAGGCAGAAGTTTAGAGGCAAATAGAAGTTGTTGACAATAATAACGACGGCAAAGGAAATGGACATGTCTTGACTTTATAGTCAAGTGTATGGAGGTTTGGCAAATGGGGCAACCTCAAAACACCAGGTAGCACGAATGAAATAGTATCTCAGAAGTTTGATCATTGTGAACATCTATTGATAGATCTAAAAGGGACAGATTAGCAGAGAATAAATCAAGAAGCAATGTGTCTGGTGAAGATGAATTGAATCTAAGGATCCCATGACCAGCTAGTTAGTCTACCTCCACTTCATTTTGCTAGCTCCTTTAAGGAAAAGCATGTAGGTTCACCTCCTGAAAGAAAAGAGAGAAATTCCATCTCACGAAGCAAGTATAATCAGTATGTTGAAGAATGTCTTAATATCTCTCTTTTCTCTGATTTCTCTCTCTCTCTCTCTTTTCTCCTTTGGCCTCACCTTTCTCCTGTCTCTCTCTCTCCTTCCCACCTCTCTCTCTGTCTTTGTCACTCCTCTCTCTCTCTCCTCTGTTTTACTCTTCAAAAATACTTGCCAGCCTTCCTTGGCCCCCGTTCTGTTCCATAATGAGGAAGTAAACTACCCCTCACATAGGTGTGACAGGGAAGCCAGGGTGAGACTTTGCCAAAAGGATGTCACATCTCTTGTTAATCTTTCCATCTTTATTATGAAAACTCGTATTCATACTGCTGATTTTAAATTGCATGCATTTTGTTATTTTAAAACTTTAAAATTTGATTTCCAGACTCAGACTTTAAAATTTAAAAAAATGAATTAAAAAATTATTCTAGAAGCATCACGTCACTAGATTCATGTGCTGTCATCAAGAGAAGACATGTAGGAAGAAGACATGTACATTTTTAAAAGTATAACTTACTAATGTTTTGGGGAGCCTTTAAAATACAGAAATGCTCTTGGTGTCCTATGCTATGAAAGGCACAATCAAGACCCTGCCTGGCCACCTGTGGAATCTGAGATTGATTTCCAAGAAACTATTTTTTAAGAGAAGAGAAAGAAAGAAAGAAAGGGAAAGAGAAAGAGAGAGGGAAAAGAAGTTAAAAGACTGTGAGAAGTGACAGAAATAAATTGAACACATATGTGAGATCGTTATTCATACGAAGCTCTTTGTACTTCATAATGCAGCTGTATACACAAAAAATAACTTTCTTTGCTTCTTCCTATTGGAGTTGTACTAATTTTTCTTTAATGAAACACAAATGTTTGTGTGCTTGAATTTGAAAAGCACCATCTAGTTGGATGTTTGTTAAGCACTAGCTGGCATGGTTGTGTCCGCCTAATACACATGTCTGTAGGCCTTTCAAAGGCCTTGACAGGGCATCTTTTGAGCATGCCAGTTGCCATGGTTACCAGTGTGCCCATTTACAAGGAAAATTGAAAGCCGTGCTCATTACGTCAAAAGGCGACATGGGGGAGGGGGGATAAAGAAAGCATGTTTGCTTCGAATTGGCAATTGGCTGTCTGTTAGCCTCTCCGCCCACACACTTCCATCAAACAATGCCTCATTCAACGGCAGAAGTCAAAGTTTACAACTCCCATCCATCCTGCTGGAATTGGCAGGGCATGGGGAGCTGTGAACGCAAAACCATCCCCGGAAGAGCCATAGACCTATCTTTTCAGGTAACTCTGCAAGGACACTAGCACTAGGTCCAATGAATGATGGACTGTGAAGTGATGACAAAAGGTCTGATATGTCTGGCACCAGCAGGCTGTTGGGTCTGGCTTGTAGATGGTTTCTCCATCTATAAAATGGGGAGGGTTCAGAAAGACCATCTGTAGGATCCCTCCTACTCTCCAAATTCTGTGGTACCAAAACATACCACCTGTGCTGGTTCTGTCATACTATGTTCCAGTCTTTAGTGCTGTTTTCCTCTTGTTAATATACTGATTGTTTTGATAGTATAAATGGAAGACCTCACATTTTTTACATCAAGTATGTATTCAGAGTCAATTTCTCTAATACTGCTTGTTTCCCACAGTTGTGCTCCTGTGGGTATAACTATCATTCTGATTTATGTACTTTATTATACATACCAGAAGTGAATATGGTCATTATGGGTTTTGTTGTCTTGTTTTGTTTTTGTGCCAAGCCTGGGGTTTGAAGTTAGGGTATTGGGATTGTTTCTGAGCTTTTATGCTCAAGGCTAGTGCTCCACCACTTGAGTTACAAGTCTACTTCTGGCTTTTTGTTTGTTTGTTTTTGATAAGTAATTGGATAGAAGGGTCTCCTGGACCTTTTTCCTGCCTGGGATGGCTTTAAACCTCAATCTTCAGATCTCAGCCTTCTGAGTAGAGAGGATTATAGATATGAGCCATGAACACCTTGTTTCATGACTGTTTTAAATGAGACAGAAACTGTGGCTAGCAGGGCTGAGTAACACACTCAAGGTCTCAGAGCAAAGAGACAAAACATGATTGGAATATAGATTTTTAAATGCCAGAATGATCTCCTGTACTACCTGCTAGGTTGTTTTTCTTCATCATTATGCCATCTTCACTTCAAAGTTCCTGAAAATCAGTATCAAAACAGAAGAGCTTATTGCAAAGGGATAAATCCAGTAAAATTTGATGGACCAAAATCGAATTTTTCTAGAAAAATTAAAATGTCATAGGTGGGTGTGTCTATAATGCCAACAAGTGACTAATAGCTAGAAGGGAAGATATTTTAAAATACTCTAAATTTCATACTTTTCAGGTGAAATAAAGACTAAAGCAATATAGTGAAAACTTTGAGTTAATCATCTCAATGATTAACACAAATTCAATGACTGAAATTTTTAAAATTTTGTTATTAAGTACTTGTACAAAGAGGTTGAAATTTTTTAAGTCAGGTTATGAGTCAAATACGTTTTGATCATCCTCCCATCTTCTGTTTTAAGTCGAATC
This sequence comes from Dipodomys spectabilis, assembly GCF_019054845.1. Taxonomy (NCBI): domain Eukaryota; kingdom Metazoa; phylum Chordata; class Mammalia; order Rodentia; family Heteromyidae; genus Dipodomys; species Dipodomys spectabilis. The sequence continues at coordinate 44,092,931 of NW_024870772.1, read as the reverse complement.
ATAGGTCTATTTCCCTTTAATTGTGGGACCATAAGTGAAGCAAACCAGACCCAAAGAAATATAGGTTGCATGGTTTTCCTCATTTGTAGTAACTAGAATATGTCTATGATATTTTACCAGGGGATCAAAATAGCCCAATTGCAAAGTGCTTAGGACCATATATAATGAAGCGTATCAAAATGAACTCCAAGAATTGGAAACAAGAGGTTCTTATTATGTGCTTTTGCAGTTATTTCTATTTTTTCTTTCTGTGTTAGTTTTTTGTACCCTTTGTCTTGTTCATAAGCTTATGTGATCCGTGGAAGGGAAAGGGAATCACAGAAACAGCAGGGCAAAGATGAACTAACGCAACAATGACACTCACTAGATACTCTGTTGGAAATGAACTTTATACCTCAGTGGGGAGGAATGGGGAATGGTAAGTGGGAGAAAATGAGGGAGGGGGTAACAGTGTTTAAAAAGAAACGTACTCATTCCCTTACTGTAACCCCCTGTTCATCACCTTACAATAAATTTTAAAAAGTTAAAAAAATTAAAAAAAGAATCAAAAGAATGAATGGGTATGAAATGAGGTTGTAAAAAATTCTGTATCAGTATTTGTAGCCACCAAAGAAATAAACATGCACTTGTTTTAAGTCATCATGCATCAGTTTTATTCTACCTGAAAATTTTCTCTTGCTATAACTATGATTGTTTTATTTCATTTCTCTTATTCAAATTCAACTTCCTTTTACACACACACACACACACACACACACACACACACACACACACACACACACACATGTTCTCTTCCTTATGCATTATTCTGGCAGAATCAAGATATCCACACTTACAGCACCAGGCAGATGTGTAAGTACCCCAGCCAAAGAGAATGGAAGAAAGACACTTGGAAGACAGATTTCCTTCCACTGCTATAACTGGGTTTCATTTAAGGACGCTTTTCACTTGTTGAGCACTCTTAATTTGCCTGGATATGTGACAAGATGATGATTATATACAAAGGAAACTTTGTTAGAAGGAACAAGCACTAATGTGTATATATGCTTTTCTTTTCATTGTGGCAAAAAATAATCATGTGATATAAAATTTGCCATAATCTTTAAGCATACGATTTGGTGCATTAAGTAATTCATAGTTTCATTTTCTTGAAGCCATCCACACTATCCAGCTCCAGGATTACCCCCAACCCTCAGATGAGCACACTGAAACTCTATACCAATTAAACAATAATTCTTGGTGAAGTTTGCCTATAAAGTGTCCCCCACATTTCATGTCTTAAATCCCAAGTTCCTGGCTGGTGGCAGTATTTTGGAGGTTCTGAAGTTTTAGGAGGTGAGGCTTAGCTCAAGGAAGCAGGTCACTAGTGGTTAGCTCCTGTGGTTATCTTGTCCCTAGCCCTTTTCTGTCTCCTTCGCTCAGCTTCCTGGCTGCTGTGATGTGAACTCTTTTGTTCTGCCACACCTTCCTCACAATCATAGACTGTCACCTGTAAAACTCAATAAAATAAATCTTTCCTCTCTTATTTCTATTATAGCAATGAGAATGCCAACTAAGACACTCTCCATTCCACCTCCCCTCCCAGCCCCAAGAACCAGGAGTGTGAGTTCTCTATATACTTCATATAAGTGGAATCTTACAGTATTTGTCATTTTGTGACTAGCTTATTTCATTTAGCCTAATAACCTCAGTGTTCATCTATGTTATAATATGTATCAGGATTCCTTTCCCTTCCCTAGACTGACTAATATTTTATATAGATAGATAGATATCTATATCTATCTACCTAAATAGATATCTATCTATATCTATCTATCTAAATAGATCGATATCGAGAGAGAGAGAAAGAGAGAGAGAGAGAGTGAAAGAGAATGTGAGAATGTGCTGGTACTGAGGCTTGAAGTCAGGGCCTGGATGCTGTCCCTGAGCTTTTTTGTTCAAGGCTAGCTCTCTACCACTGGAGCCACAAATCCATTTCTAGCTTTTTTAGTGATTAATTAGAGATAGAGTCTCACAGGCTGGCTTCAAATCATGATTCTCAGATCTCAGTTTCCTTTATGACTAGGATTACAAGTTATGAATCACTGGTGCCTGGTTTGGTGGGTTTGTTGGCTTTTTTTAACATTTAAAGTTTTAAAAAATTATCTTTTTGAATTATCAATTCAACATGTCAGTTTATAAGTGCAATGCATCGTGATCAATGTCTCCCATTATTCTCTCTGCATTTGCCCCAACCCCAACCTGATATTTTGGTTAGTCATTTATCTCTTCATGGGTTTTTGGGTTACTTCCTCCTTTGGGCTATTTAAAATAATGTTGCTACAAACATTAATGGACAAAATATGTATTTGAGTACTTGCTTCCAATGCTTTGGGGTATATATTCAAATGTGGGATTATAGTGTCCTATGCTAATTCCATTTTTAACTTTTTTAATGGACCACTTATTGTCTTCTGTATTAGGTAAACCATTTACCTTCCCACTAGCAATGGGCAAGCATTCCAGTTTCTCCACAACTCCAACAACTTGTTACTGCCTGCTTTTGATATTATTCAATGGGCACAAGTGGTCTAATGTTATCTTTCTCTAATAATTAGACATAATGACCATATTTTCATGAGCCCTCTGGTGCTTTATAGATCTTTTTCAGAGAAGTATCTATATAAGCACCATATTTTAATTGGGTTGTTATAGAAGTTTGTTGATATAAATCTTTTATCAGATATGTGATTTTCAACTATTTTCTCCCATTCCATGAATTTCCTGTTTACTCTGTATTTGTCTTTTACCTGGATTTGAAATTTTACTGAATTGCATTTTAAAAAGTGTTCTTTCTTTGAGGCTTTTCCCTCACAGAAACATGTTTATTGGGATTATTCTTGGGACATACAGAACTTCCAAAACTGGTGATAGACTTTTAAGAGTTAACCTTTAATCACATCCAAAGCCAAGGCCTAGGCAAGACATAGGAACTGCACCAATAACTTGAATAGAGTGAATTTATTTATTTATTTTTTAAAAATATTTTTTCTTTTTTTTATTGTGAAAATACTGTACAGAGGGGTTACAATTACATGGGCAAGATAGTGAGTACATTTCTTATCAAGCATTGTAGCCTCCTCCTTTGTTTACCCTTCCCATCCCTTCCCATCCTCTCTTCCCCCCCCCCAATCCTCCCCGCCAAGTTGTAAAGTTCGTTTTTGACATGACAACTTGTACTTCTCATTGTTGCAACAGGTCCACCTGTATCCTTATTTAAACGACTTGTTTTTCCCATTCCCTTCCACAAATTATACCGACATCAAATACAGTGAAAGCAGGGGTTATACTGTGGGGGAGGGACATACAAAACAACAAAGAAATAATTTTATAATTGTGTTAGAAACAAATGCATGAAAGAAAAATGAAAAAAATGAAAGAAAATGAACCCTAAGATATGTATTTTAAATGTTATATCTTATACATACATATCTTAGGGTTCATTTTCCTAATATCACATTATCTGACCTTTTCTGCTTGACTCATACATAAACTAGATATTGCAAATAAGGGAAATCATGGGACCTATGTTTCTTTGGGCTTGGCTTACTTCACTTAATATAATTTTTTCCAAGTCTTTCCATTTCCTAACAAATGGGACAATGTCATTCTTTCTGATGGAGGCATAGAATTCCATTGTGTATATATACCACATTTTCTTGATCCATTCATCTACTGAGGGGCATCTGGGTTGGTTCCAGATCTTAGCTATGGTAAATAATACTGCAATAAACATAGTTGAGCTGGTAGCTTTAGTGTGGTCTTGTTTGTAAACATTTGGGTAAATGCCCAAAAGTGGGACTGCTGGGTCATAGGGGAGTTCTATGTGGAGTCTTTTGAGGAACCTCCATACTACTTTCCAAAGTGGTTGAACAAGTTTACAGTCTGACCAACAATGAAGTAAGGTTCCCTTCTGCCCATATCCCTTCTAGCATCTGTTGTTATTAGAGATCTTGATTTTTGCCATTCTAACTGGGGTGAGTTGGTATCTCAATGTTGTTTTGATTTGCATTTCTTTTATGGCTAGGGAGGCTGAGCATTTCTTCATGTGTCTATTGGCCATCCTTCTTTCTTCTTCAGAGAAGTTTCATTAGCCCACTTATTTATTGGGCAGTTGTTTCTTTGAGGATTTGTTGTTGGGGGATTTAATTTTTTGAGTTCCAAGTATATTTTAGATATGAGACCCTTGTCCGTTGTATGGTTAGTGAAGATCTTCTCCCAACCCGTGGGCTTTCTATTGATCTTGCTAGCTATGTCCTTTGCCATGCAGAAGCTCTGCAACTTCATGCAATCCCATTTGTCCAACCTTTCTTTGATTTGTTGTGTTTCCGGGTTTCTATTAAGAAAATTTCAGCCTGTGCCAAGGAGAAATAGGGTTTCTCCTATTCCATCCTGTAATGTTTTCAGAGTGTCTGCTTTGACTCTGAGGTCTTTGATCCATTTGGAGTTGATTCTGGTGCAGAGTGATATATAAGGATCTAAATTTAGTTTCTACAAGTAGTTAACCAATTTTGCCAGCACCATTTACTGAAGAGGCTGTCTTTCTTCCATTGTATTGTTTTAGCTCCCTTATCGAAGATTAGATGGCTATAGGTCTGTAGGTTCATTTCTGGGTTTTCAATTCTATTCCATTGGTCCTGAGGTCTGCTCTTATGCCAATACCAAGCTGTTTTGATTACTATGGCTTTATAGTAGAGTTTGAAATTTGGTATTGATATTCCTCCAGCAGTGTTCTTTCCGTTGAGGAGCGTTTTTGCTATTCGGGATCTTTTATTGTTCCATATGAATTTTTGGATTGCCTCTTCTATTTCCTTGAAGAATGAGGTTGGAATTTTGATAGGTATCGCATTAAATTTGTAGATAGCCTTGGGAAGTATTGCTATTTTCACGATGTTAATCTTTCCAATCCAGGAGCATGGGAGTTTTCCCCATTTTCTAAGTTCTGTGTTGATTTCCTATTTCAAGTTTTTAAAGTTTTCATCATAGAGGTCCTTCACTTCTTTGGTTAAGTTAATTCCTAGGTATTTTATTTTTTGTGGGGCTATTACAAATGGAGTTGCTTTTCTAATTTCAGCCCCACTTTTCTCATTGTTGGCATACAGAAAAGCCATTGATATTTGGGGGTTAATTTTATAACCTGCTACTTTGCCAAAGTTTTGAATTAGCTTGAGTAATTTGGGAGTGGAGTCTATGGGATTCTTTAAATACAAGATCATGTCATCTGCAAAGAGGGAGAGTTTTATTTCTTCTTTCCCTATTTGGATCCCCTTTATGTCTGCATCTTGTCTTATTGCTGTAGCTAGGCATTCTAATGCTAGATTGAAGAGAAGTGGAGAGAGTGGACATCCTTGTCTTGTTCCTGAGTTAAGAGGAAATGGCTTTAGTTTTTCACTATTAAGTATAATGCTGGCTGTAGGTTTGTCATATACAGCCTTTATTGTATTGAGGAATGTTCCATGGATTCCTAATTTTTCCAAAACCTTCATCATAAAGGGGTGTTGGATCTTGTCGAATGGTTTCTCTGCATCTATTGAGATAACCATGTGGTTCTTATCCTTGCTCCTGTTGATGTGATAAATAATATTAATTGATTTGCGTATATTGAACCAGCTTTGCATCCCTGAAATGAATCCTGTTTAATCATGATGTATGATTTTTTGGATGAATTGTTGAAGTCGATTGGCCAAAATTTTGTTGAGAAGTTTTGCATCAATGTTCATCAAAGAAATGGGTGCATAGTTCTCTTTCTTTGATGAGTCCCTGCCTGGTTTTGGGATGAGGGTTATGATGGCTTCATAGAATGTGTTTGGTAGTGAACTTTCTCTTTCAATTTCATTGAAGAGTTGGAGGAGTATTGGTGTGCACTCAGCTTTGAAGGCCTTGTAGAATTCTGCTGTAAAACCATCTGGTCCTGGACTTTTCTTAGCTGGAAGGTCTCTTATTGCTGTTTCTATTTCAATGCTTGATATGAGCCTGTTAAGATGGTTTAACTCATCTTGGTTTAGTTTTGGCATGTCAATATTTGCTAGGAAAAGGTCTATTTCTGCCAAGTTCTCAAACTTCTTAGCATAAAGTTTTGAGAAGTATTCCCTTAAAATATTCTGAATCTTGGTTGTTTCCATGGTGATGTTTCCATTCTCCTCTCTGAGTTTATTTATTTGGGTGTGTTCTCTTCTTTTTCTGATAAGATTTGCTAAGGGTCTGTCAATTTGTTAATTTTTTCGAAGAACCAACTCTTTGTTTTGTTGATTCCTTCTATAGTTTTTTTGGATTCTAATTCATTTAATTCTGATTTAATTTTAATTATTTCTTTCCGTCTACTGGATTGGGGTTTATCTTGCTGCTCTTTTTCAAGGAGGTTCAGATGTCTCATTAAATTTTTGGTTTCAGATCTCTCCAGTTTGTTGATGTAGGAACTCAGAGCTATACACTTGCCTCTGAGTACTGCCTTTGCTGTGTCCCAGAGGAGCTGGTAATTTGTGTGCTCATTTTTGTTGAATAGCATGAACATTTGAATTTCCTTTCTAATCTCTTCCTTGACCCACTTGTGATTCAGCAGTGTGTTGTTCAGCCTCCATGTGTTACAGGACTTTCTTTGGTGGCTTTTGGTGTTGAGTTCTAATTTTATTCCCTCGTGGTCAGAGAGAATGCAAGGTATAACTTCAATGTTTCTGAATTTGGACAAGTTTGCTTTGTGGCCTAAAATGTGGTCTATTTTAGAAAATGTTCCATGTGCTGCTGAGAAAAACGTGTATTCTGATGCTGCTGGGTGAAATATTCGGTATATGTCTACTAAATCTAGTTGATCTATGCAATTGTTTAGATCTGTGGTTTCTCTGTTGAGTTTTTCCTGAGTTGATCTATCTAGTGGGGAGAGTGGTGTGTTAAAATCCCCAACAATTAATGTCTTTGGATCTATGTGGGATTTGAGGGAAAGTAGTGTTTCTTGGATAAATTTGGGTGCTCCGTTGTTTGGCGAATAGTTATTTAGAATTGTAATATCCTCCTGAAGGAGAGATCCTTCTTTATCTCTTCTCACAAATTTTAATTTGAAGTCTATTTTATCTGATATTAGGATTGCAACTCCCGCCTGTTTATGGGGGCCATTTGCTTGGTAGATTTTGTTCCAGCCTTTAACATTGAAAATGTGTTCGTTTTTACAGGCAAGATGTGACTCCTGAAGGCAGCAGATAGAAGGATCTTGTTTTTTAACCCAACTAGACAGTCTATGTGGCTTAATTGGAGAGTTAAGTCTGTTAATGTTAAGAGATAGGCCTGAGAGGTATTTGGGAGTTCCTGCCATGTTATCCACCTTCTTGGGGGCTGTGAAAACTGGGTTCTTCCTATGGTTCTTGGATTCTCAGTTTGGGTGCAGTTTCTTGGCCTTTATTGTGGTCTTGTTAGTTTTCTATGCGTAGGACATCTTTAAGTATCTTTTGTAGGGCTGGTTTGGTGGAGATGTATTGTTTCAATTTTTCTTTGCTATGGAAGGTTTTTATTTGGCCTTCAGTTATGAAGGAAAGTTTAGCTGGGTACAGTATTCTTGGTTGATAGTTGTTTGTTTTTAGGGCATGGCATACATCATTCCAGGCTCTTCTTGCTTTAATTGTCTCTGCTGAGAAATCTGAGGTGATTCTAATTGGTTTCCCTTTATAGGTGATTAATCTTTTCTCCTTGACAGCTTTAAGGATCTTTTCCTTGGTCTGAATTGATCCTGTGTGTATTATAATGTGACGGAGGGATATCCTATTCTGGTCTGGTCTATTTGGATTTCTAAAAGCTTCTTGTATTTGAATAGGCCTATCTTTTTGCATGTTTGGGAAGTTCTCTGCTAGGATCCTGTTAAACAAATTTCCTAGACCATTAACTTCTGTTTCTAGGTGCTACTCTACACCCATTATCCTTAGATTAGACCTTCTGATGGTGTCTTCCAAGTGTTGGATAGATCTCTCATATTTCTTGGATTTGTTTTGGATGGTTGTATGTTCTTTCTCTATAATGTCTAGGCTGTCTTCAATCCCTGAGATTCAATTTTCTGCATGGTCTAACCTGCTGTCGAGACTTTCTACTTTGTTTTTTATTTCTTTTCCTTCTAGTTGGTCAGCTTTGATGGCTTCAAATTCTTTGTTGAAGCTTTGTTTTAGATCTTGTATGAACTTCTTTACTTCCTTAATTTGGTGTTCAGTGTTTATTCTCAAATCATTTAGTTGATTGGTTATGGTTTCCTTGGACTCCCATTCCTTCTGTTGGTTTCCATTCAGCATTCCCTTTGTGGCCTCCCTGACTTCCTTCAGCTCTTTGTTCATGGATTCCATGAATGCCTTTAGTGATCTTTGTGTATTCTCATCCTGCTGTCTCAATTCCTGTATTACTCTTTGATTAGCTTCCTCCTGTTCGTGAGATTCCTGTAGTTCTCTTTGAGTGTTCTCAGCCTGCTCACGCCACTCCTGCCTTTCTCTTTGAGTATTCTCAAGCTGCTCACGCAAATCCTGTATCAGTTTTTGAGTAACTTCCTCACGCTTATGATATTCCTGTATAAACTTTTGGATTGCCTCCTCTCTCTCCCTATCATGCTCATACAGAGTCCTTTGTATGTTTTCAATCTTTTCATTTACCATGTTTGCCAGCAGTGTTTATAGAACTATTTGGGAACTCTCCTCTGGATTATTCATTATCTGTTCTGTCTCCTGGTTATCATGAGTGGGAGTTGAGATACCTGGACTTGCCATTTTTCTTGTGTTTTTCTGGCTTACTCTGCCATTTAGGATGAAATTAACACCAGTTTTGTGCTAGAACACTATCTTTTTATTTATTTATTTTTTTAGAACACTATCTTAAGGCAAGCATCAGCCAAAGTCTGTGTTTGCACAGTCAATAGTCTGCAGATACAATCTAGTTCAACAGATACATCTATTCAACATCAAACAACTATATATTAATGGGCTACGAACCGCAAAGAAGAATTTGGTAAACCAGAAATTATTAGGTTTAGGAAGAGATGTGGGTAAAAAAATAGGAATAGAGTGATGTGGGAAGGCACAGGGAGTGTTAACTAAGTCCTAATCTCAAAGCAGGAAATAGGTTGGATAGGATGAAAGTAGACAGAGAGAAAAAAAAGAAGAAAGAGAAAGGTAACTAAAAGAGACCAGAAAAAATAGAAAGGTAAAAATTAGAAATATTATACAGGTTCGAAAACAAACTATTCAGAGAAGAACATGAATATAATGAGAGAAGGGAAGGGATATAAAGGAGATGTGAAAAACTTAAAAATAAAAATACTTAAAATATTATATAGGTATAAAGAGGTAGTACTACTATTAAGGAATTTAAGTCTAAGAGGTTTTGAATAAATTTGTGGATTAAGTGTGTACACAATGGGGGATAAGGTCTAATAATCGACTACGGGTTTATCTGAGGATGTGCAGAACAGCAATTAAGTCACATAAAGAACGAAAGAGAAGAACAGGTGAAAAGGATAAGAAAGAAAGAAAAAAAGACCAGAAGTTCAGTAGAGCTAAACAAAAAACAAAACAAAACAAAAAAAGGGAAGAAAAATGCACACACACTTATACCCCTCAAATAAAATTCTAAGAGGAAAAAAAAATTAGTAGAAAACATTTTTTTTCAAAAAAGGTAAAAATTAAAGATTAAAAAAAATTTTTAGAAAACAATTTTTTATAAAAGGTACAACAAAAAAAAAGTTCTTTGATTTTTTTGGGAGGGATGGGAAAAATCCTGTATCTCCCTTGTGTCCGTAACCAGCCTCTTGTTGGAGTCTCTGGTCTGCTTGTGTTCCTGTGGCTTGGTTGGTTACTTAAGTCAGTTTCTTTGAACAGGCAGAAAAATGCTCTGCGATCCTCCTCCCAGGTTAGTTCAATGGGACGAGATGGCTTTTTCCTCGAGTTTGGAGATGCTGTGATGAGGCTAGGTTCTGGGTAGAGTTGAGGCCTTTCAGCAAACAGTAGCTTTTCCCGGGGGCTGGTTTGTGAGAAGCTCACAGTGCCCAGCCTGGAGCCACTCTCAGGGTTTCTATTTACTGAATTTCAGTTGATTGTCGAGGCTGCTAAAGGCAGGGGCAGCCTCTGGCTCTGATTACCGGGTGAAGAAAGCCACTCCTGGGGCTGGCGCCCGAGGTGGGTGACTTTTCCCTGGGTAGAGCTGAGTCTGGCAGGTCAGGTTAGGCTCTTGTGACCTCCTAGATGACTCTAGATTTATTCCAGGGCCTGAGTTGGAGCTAGCAGCTCCATCGAGCTTTGTCGGTATCCAAGATGGAGATCTCCGGTACTGGGGGGGAGAGGGGTGGCCTTCCCTCCTCTGCTCCCTGAGAAGGAGTGAGGACGTCAGGCTTCTACTCACGCCGAGTCTTGGTTCCTGTGTCTTCTCTGGTCTGCAAACTGCAGGATGAAGATGTCCGCTCCTTGTCGGTTCTTGCTTGTGTTGAGTAGAATCTGTTCGTCTGCTGCATCTGGCTCCTTTGTCCCGGACTCTTTGTGATTCAGGTATGGCGGCAGTGGTGGCGGCGGCGACTGCTGGCAAGTGCTCAGGGCTGTCTCCTTGCCTGTATTTTCTCTCTCCAGCCTAACTCTCTGTCCTGTGAAGGCACACTTGGTGTGATTCTCTGGCTTAGGACTGTTCACTGGAACTCTAAAACTGCTTTCTATGAGAGAGCTTGTTTAGCCTCCAGCTTCTCCTCCGCCATCTTCCCGGAACTCTCTAGAGTGAATTTAATATAATGAATCATTAAGCATGTGTTGACAAACTGAAAAAATAAATGAGAAACAGAGAAGAGAGGAGGAAAGAAGGAGAAGGAGGAGGAGGAGGAAGAAGAAGAGGAAGAAGAGGAGGAGGAAGGGGAGGAAAAGGAGGAAATGGAAGAGGAGGAGGGAAACGGTAGGAAGTAGCTAATTCTAAGCCTGCAGGAATAAAAGGAAGGCATTAGGAGTCTTCTCTTTTTAAATTTAATTTAATTTACTTGTTTTGTTGGTCGTGGGAGCTGAACTCTGGGCCTGGGCACTATCCCTTACCTGGTGCCCTACCACTTGAGCCACAGCGCCACTTCTGGCTTAGAAGTCTGCTTTTTTAACTACCAACTTCATATGCTTTCTTTCACACTACTGTCTTTCACACAGCAGTGACTACCACTAATAACTAGACCACTATTTAGCTCAGCTGGTTTCTAATTTAGCTTAGTTGCCTTGTTAGTAAATTCTATCTAATCCTCTAGGCTTGTGCAGACAGGCCTATAAAACTGAATCCATTGATATGAGCCAGGGGGATAGCTAATGCCAGTAATTCTATCTATATAGGCTTGAGGCATAGTAGCAGGATCATGGTCTGAGGCTCATACTAGAAAAAGAAGTTTTGTTATCTGAAATATAACCAACACAAAAATAGGCTGAGGACGTGGCTCAAGAGGTACCGCACTGGGCTAGCAAGTATGAAACTCTGAGTTCAAATTCCAGTACTTCCAAAAAAAAGATAGATAGATAGATAGATAGATAGTCATTTAGATATTAGTAGTCATTTATACCTCAGTATAACTGACTAAATTAGCTTTTCCTTGAGAGGTATTTTAATGAAGAAACCACAGGTATAAAAGACACTATCATTCAGAGAGCAGAGAGAAAGAGACCTAATATGGTGAAGGTTATTCAAATGTTTGTCTAATATCTTAATTTTCCACACACCAGGAAGTTGAGATTCAGATTTAGGCACACTGAAATCTCAGAAAAGATTGAGGCAAATAAATGTGTTGTTTGTCTATGTTTTGTACATATCTATGTGGGCATGTATTTAAAGTTACTTGATTTCCTTTATTTAAAAACATTCCTTACAGGATTACAGATTTTGAAAGGACTATTTACTGTTATATCAATGTGGCTTGGGGTTGTGTGTAGAAAATAATATTTGAGCATGTTGGGTGCTGGTGGCTCATGTTTGTAAATAAATCTTAACTACTCAAGAGGCTGAGATCTGATTGCAGTTTGAAGCCAGCTTGGGCAGGAATATCCATGAGACTCTTATCTCCAATTAACTACCAAAAAAAAAAAAAAGCCAGAAATGGAGCTGTGGCTCAAGTGATAGAGCATTAATCTTGAACAGAAAGCTCAGGGATTACAGACCCTAAATTCAAGCCTCAGGGCCAGCATAAAAGAAATCTGGAATCAACATCTTCATACATCTGCAGGTTTGCAAATGTTACTTCATCTCTCTCACATTCCAACATAGGATGCTTCAGTCACAGGCCTTGGGCACATGCAGCCCTTCAGTTTTGGCCCTCCAAGGCTCCATAACTGTAAAGAGTACACTTACAAAGTTACCCAGTCTGTAGTATTATGTTATACCAGAAGGAAATAGACTGAACAATGTGCCAAACAGGATAGAGAAATAGAAAGGGACAAGGTCACATATGATCTTGTAGGCCATGTTAAGGATTTGGGATGGGTGTGTATGAACAACTCAGAGCTACCAAATGGGCTTAGGTAGGGAGCAGAGTGCAACTCACACACTTTTTCCAAGAAGCTTCCTTGTTTTCCACTAGTACAACATTTGAAAATCTTGCATCTAATCATCTGTATAAGAAATCTACATCTGGATCTTCCTGCACTACCTTGTGAACTCCTTGTAGGGAAGAATTATGCTTTATTCATCATGGTATAATTGTCGGCAGAGCTAGCAGGATAGTATAGAAAGAAGTTCATTGGCACAGAAACGACTTCAGAATCAGGCAGAACTGGCTTTGATTCTTGCCACTATGCTTTTCCAATTTTATGACACTAACCATGCACCAAGAGAGTATAGTAGGAGGGCCCACCCTGGGTGCAGGCAATAGGGTGTGTATTGCTATTGAGAATTCAAAAACAATAATAAACTCCACTGAAAGCTGATCTGCTTTTTATTATCACCATGTGCTGGTAATTCTAAACAATGCCCATGATAAAAATACTCCTCCTCTAAAGAATTTTTTGTGGGTCCAGGTTCTAAACAATTAAGTGGTTTCTATCAAGATTTTTTCCAATCGCTTGTTGTGAAAAATTTCAGATTTACTGAAAAGTTGAAAAACTTTCATTGAAAGCTAATCACTTAGTTAAATATCTATCTATCTATCTATCTATCTATCTATCTATCTATCTATCTATCTATCTATCTATCTATCTATCTATCTATACATCCTCCTGAGATATTCTTTCAAGTCCGATGCAGTCATGAATATATTGCCCCCTAAATAATTTGTATGGATCTCATTAACTGGAGTTATTATACATTACACAGATGTGTTTAAGGCTAATTTCTTTCTTTGTGGTAAAATTTGCATAGCAAGAAATGCATAAACCTTAAGGGACCATTTGATGTCCCATGCAAGCTGACTTAAACCACCATCAAGATACAAAATGAGCTGAGAGCTGGTGGCTTACACTTGTAATCCTAGCTGCTCAGGAGGCTGAGACCTGAGAATCATGGTTCAAGGCCAGCCTAGGCAGGAAAGTCTGTGAAACTCTTTTTTTTTTTTTTTTGGGTCCGGTCGTGGGGCCTGAACTCTGGGCCTGGTCGCTGTCCCTCAGCACTTTTAGCTCAAGGCTAGCACTCTACCATTTGAGCCACAGCGCCACTTCCGGCTTTTTTCTTTTTGCTTATGTGGTGCTGGGGAATAGAACCCAGGGCCTCATGCATGCAAGGCAAGCGCTCTACCACTGAGCCACCTCCCCAGCCCAAGTCTGTGAAACTCTTATCTCCAATAAATTACTCAGAAAATGCTGAAAGTGGTGCGTGGCTCAAATGGTGGAATTCCAGCCTTGAGAAAAAGAATCTCAGGGATAGCACTTAGGCACTGAGTTCAAGCCCTGAGACCAGCACACACACAAAAGAAAGATGCAAAAAGTTACCATTATCACTACTTCTCTTACTGGGTGGGGACCTCTGCAGTTTAGAGGAAATTTTTCTTCAGATTTTTATCATCACAGAATATTTTATTTTCATTACCTTTAAGTAGTTATACAAAAGGGTTTCAATATGGACCTTTTAATATGACTCACAATACAGTATTTTGCAGTATTTTTAATCAGTACTTTTTTTACTTAGTTTTTTTTTATTTACTCTTTTGTTATTATAGAGGTGATGTACAGAGGAGTTACATTTACATGAGTCAGAGAATAAGTACATTTCCTTTTTGTACAGTGGCATCCGTTCCCTCATTCACTTCCATTCCCTTCCTCCCAACTCCACACTCAAGTTGAATAGTTCACTTTCATCAATGTCCAGTGAGCTTCACTGCTGCACATTTTCACCCTTTTTCCTTGAGTTCTGTGCCCTCCCAACAAGTGAATAGACAGTATATAAAGAATACAGAATCATCAAAAAAAGAAAAAAACACAAATTAAGAAAAAGTTCTTCGTTTCCATATCTTAGGCATTCATTTTGGTATATGTATTATTTTATATAAATATGGAGAGGCACTTAGGCCTTACACCTTTGTGTTTCTCTCCTCCGTCACTGACTGTATGTGAATATCTAGAATCCTGTGTAATTTGTCATATCCCAAGGTTTTAGTTCTAACTTCCACATATCAGAGAGAACATGTGCCATTTGTCTCTTTGGCCTTGGCTTACCTCACTTAAAACCATTTGTTTTGGTTCCATCCAGGTTCTTGCAAATGACATTATTTTATTCTAGCTAATGGCTGTGTAAAATTCCTTTGTATATATAAGTACCACATTTTTTGGATCTACTAATCTGTTGTGGGGCATCTGGGTTGTTTCCATATGTTGGCTATTATAAATAGTGCGGCAATGAGCATGGATATACAGGTATCCCTATCACATCTTGATTCATGATGTTCAGGGTAGATGCCTAGAAATAGTATGGCTTGGTCCTAGGGAAGATCTATGTTTAATTTTTTGAGGAACCTCCAGACTGCTTTCCAGAGCAGTTGTACTAGTTTACATTTCCATCAGCAGCTCAGTAAGATTCCTTTTCCCCCACATCCCTACCAGTATTTATTGCCGAAATTAAAAATGTTGGCCAATCTAACTGGGTGAGATGGAATCTCAAAGGTGTTTTTATTTGCATTCCCTTTATGGCCAGGGATGATAATCATTTCCTCATGTGTTTCTTTGCCATTCTTATCTCTTCTTTTGAGAAGTATCTCCTTACCTCCCTTGCCCATTTAGTGATTGGTGTATTAAGTTTGGGAGGGGTTAGTTTCTTGAGCTTCTTGTATATATTGTGTATCAGGCTTTTGTCCAATGTATTGTTGGTAAAGAGCTTTTCCTAATTGTTTGGCTGTCTTACTAGTTTTGTAATTATGTCCTTATCTGTGCAGAAACTTTTTATTTTGATGTAGTCCCACTTGTTGAATCTCTCTCCTATCTCTTGTGCCCTGGGACTCTATTCATGAAATTCCTGCCTATCCTAGAAGTTCTAATGTTTCTCCTACTCTTTTTTGCAGTAGTTGCAGAGTTTCGGGGCAGATGTTGAGGTCTTTGCCCTACTTTGAATTAGTATACTAATATTAATTAGTGACATGGTGACAAGCAGGGATCCACTTTTAGTTTTCTGCAAATGGCTGTCCAGTTTTTCCAACACCAATTGTTTTATCCACTGTATGTCTTTGGCTCCTTTGTCGAATATTAGATGACTATAAGTATGTGGTTTTATTCCTGGGTCTTCTAATCTGTTCCATTGATCTTTGGGTCTATTTTTGTGCCAATACTGAACTGTTTTTGTTATTATGGCTCTGTAAGTAGAGTTTGAAGTCTGGTATTGTGATACTGCCCACATTGCTTTTTTTTTTTTTTTTTTGCCTGTAATTGCTTTGGCTTAGGTCTTTTGTCATTCCATATGAATTTTTGGATTGTTTTCACTATCAGTAAAGAACAGCATTGGGATTTTGATGGGGACTGCATTGAATCTGCATATCATTTTTGGCAACATGGCCATTTTCACAATCTCCATGAACATGGATCTTTCCATTTCCTGGTGTCCTCTTTGATTTCTTTCTTTAGATTTTTATAGTTTTCACTATAAAGATCTTTTACATCTTCAGTAAGGTTATATATCAAATTAATTTCTGTACATAAGCCAGAGGTGATTTTCTGTCAGTCTAGTACTGTTTTTTGTAAGACTTCAACTTCTCCACTGAGTACTTTGGTGGCCTTACTGAAAAGAAAATGTCCACAAAAAGTCTCAAATTTGTCTTAGTGATCTGTTGGTCAGTCTTTGTGTCAGCCCAGATATCTTTGACAATTCTGAAGACAAATGCTGAAAGTTGTTTACTTTTACTCTTTCTTGTAAAAATTATTTTGCTTCCCTCTCCCACTGTCCTCCTCGCCCCCCAATCTGAGGACCAAACTCAGGGTCTTGCATTTTCCAAGCAAGTGCTCTTCCACTGAGCAAAATCCCCAATCCTCTGTTTTGGATATTCTGTGTACTTTTTGTTTGCCCACGAGCTTTGGAATATCTTATTTTCTATAATATTGCTAGATTTATTTGTTTATTCTAAAATATTGCTAGATTTATTATTGGCATTGTACTGAGTCTAGCAATTAATTAAAAAGAACTCATTAGCAAAGAGTTCCCCAATAATTTAATAATATAAATTAAATAATTAATATAAATTTAATAATAAAACCAACTTGGCCAGAGTGAATGAACTGTGCAATCCGTTGTTGAATTTGATTTATGAATGTTTTATTGATGAGTTTTTCCCTATGTTGTTCATCACTGTTTTGTTTTGTTTTGTTTTTGCCCTTTTCCAGTTCTACTGTTAAAGTGATATTGGCTTCATAGAACAAATTTGAAAGCATTCCTTCCTTATCTGTTTTATGGAACAGTTTAAAGAGCATTTGTATTAGTTGTTCTTTAAATGTTTGCTAGAATTCAGTCATGAATGTGTCTGGCCTTGGACTTTTTTTTATATCATTGCTTCAATCAAATTGCTTATTATTAATCTGGTTATGTTTTTTACACCCTTGATTTAATTTTAGTAGACAATGAATGTCAAGAAATTCATCCAAACAAGTCAAAGAAAGGTTGGACAAATGGGATTGCATGAAATTGCAGAGCTTCTGCATGGCAAAGGACATAGCTAGCATGATCAATAGAAAGCCCATGGATTGGGAGAAGATCTTCACTAGCCATACAATGGACAAGGGTCTCATATCTAACTCAAAAAATTAAATCTCCCAACAACAAATTCTCAAAGAAACAACTGCCCAATAAATAAGTGAGCTAAAGACTTAAAGAAAAACTTCTCTGAAGAGGAAATATGAATGGCCAATAGACACATGAAGAAATGTTCAACCTTCCTAGCCATAAAAAAATGTAAATCAAAACAACATTGAGATACCACCTCACCCCAGTTAGAATGGCTAAAATCAAGAACTCTAATAAAAACAGATGCTGGAGGGGATGTGGACAGAAGGGCACCCTACTGCATTGTTGGTGGGAGTGTAAACTTGTTCAACCACTTTGGAAAGTAGTATGGAGGTTCCTCAAAAGACTCCACATAGAGCTCCCCTATGACCCAGCAATCCCACTTTTGGGCATTTACCCAAATGATCACAAACAAGATCATACTGAAACTACCAGCTCAACTATGTTTATTGCAGTATTATTTACCATAGCTAAGATCTGGAACCAACCCAGATGCCCCTCAGTAGATGAATGGATCGAGAAAATGTGGTATATATACACAATGGAATTCTATGCCTCCATCAGAAAGAATGACATTGCCCCATTTGTTAGGAAATGGAAAGACTTGGAAAAAATTCTATTAAGTGAAGTAAGCCAGGCCCAAAGAAACATAGGTCCCATGGTTTCCCTTATTTGCAATTACTGGTATATGTCTGAGACAAGCAGAAACGGTCAGATAAGTTGATGTTAGGCGAAATGGACCCCAAGATAAGGCTTCAAATGTTTTTTCTTTCTTGTGATTGTTTCTAACATATTTATACGATGATTTCTTTGTTGTTTTGTATGTCTCTCCCCCGACGGTATAACCCCTGTTTTTACTGTATTTGTTGTTGGTATAATTTGTGGAGGGGAAGGGAAAAAACAAATTGTTTAAATAGGGATACAAGTGGATGAACTTTACAACTTGGGCGGGGAGGGGGGCGTGTGTGGGGGGGAGGAGGAAATGGGAAGGGATGGGAAGGGGAAACAAAGGAGGAGGCAGGCAACAATGCTTGATAAGAAATGTACTCATTACCTTGCCTGTGTACTTGTAACCCCTCTGTACGGTATTTTCACACACACACACACACACACACACACACAAAGAAATTCATCCATTTCTTCTAAATTTTCCAATTTATTACAACATACATTTTAAAGCATTCCCTAATGAGCCTCTGTAACTGTGGCTGTATATATCGTATTATTCCATTTTCTACATCTAATTTTATTAATTTGGATGGTTTTTCCTCTTACTTTTGATGAGTGTAGCTAAGAGTTGGTCCATCTTGTTTATCTTAATAAAGAACAAACTCTTTGTTGGATAGTGTTCTGATCTGTACTGTTTCTTTCCTGCTGTTACTGTTGCATTTGGATTTTTATTTTTCTAAGACCTGGAAATAGATTCTTAGATTATTTATTTGAGCTCTAACTTTTAAATTCAAGGTACTTAAATCTATAAACTTTCCTCTTAAAACCACTTTGCTGTATTCCACAGATTCTGGCAAATTGTTTACCCATTTTCATTTGATTCTAGGAATTTTTTTAACTTCTCACATGATTTATTCAGTGCTGCACTAGTTATTTAACAGTATATTGTTCATTTTCCTTGAGTTTGCATATCTTCTGTAGTTTCTTTTGATATTGGTTTCTAGTCTTATTCCATTCGGATTTGATAATCTATATAAAATCTTTTAATTTTTTTATACTTTGTAAGACCTAGTCTATTGTCTATAATGAGGCTTATTTCACAGAAAGTTCTAGGAGTTGTTGAGAAGAATGTCTATTCCATAGCTGTTTGATAGATTATTTTATAGATCTCTATTAACTCTTCAATCTACTTAAGTCTGAAGTTCCTTTGTTGATTTTTGTCTGGATGATCTATCTATTGGTGAAAGTAAGGTAGGGAAGTCATCCACTATTATTGCATTGGGGCTATAAGGATGCAGGCCGACCTGTTGTGACAACGAGATGTACAGGACTCTATATTGAAAACGAACTTTACAATGTCAGAGGCGGGGTGGGGAGGAGGAGGGAGGAGTTGGGGAGTTGGAGAGGGAAGTGATGGTAGGGGGAAAATAAGGGAGGAGGTAACTGCTCACTATGAAATGTACTCATTACTCATGTAACTGTAACCCCTCTATATAACATTTTTTTGGGGGGTCTGGTCATGGGGCCTGAACTCTGGGCCTGGGTGCTGTCCCTCAGCTCTTCAGCTCAAGGCTAGTGCTCTACCACTTGAGCCACGGCACCACTTCTGGCTTTTTTCTTTTTGCTTATGTGGTGCTGAGGAATCGAACCCAGGGCCTCATGCATGCAAGGCAAGCACTCTATCTCTGAGCCACCTTCCCAGCCCCTTTATATATCATTTTTAGAATAAAAAATTAATGATAAAAAAGAAGAAAGAGATTAGCTGGGACAGAAAAGCCCATGAGAATTTATCTCTAATTAATTATCAAACAAGGGCTGGTTCAGAAACTGGTGGCTAAATCCTGATATTCTAGCTATTTAGGAGGCTGAGATCTGAGAATTACTATTCAAAGTTAG
Source organism: Dipodomys spectabilis (assembly GCF_019054845.1). Classification (NCBI taxonomy): domain Eukaryota; kingdom Metazoa; phylum Chordata; class Mammalia; order Rodentia; family Heteromyidae; genus Dipodomys; species Dipodomys spectabilis. The sequence goes on along the minus strand of NW_024870772.1, from coordinate 44,073,176 downwards.
CATGGGCAGAATAGTCTTTGAAATTCTATCCTCAATTAACCAGCAAAAAGTCCCTAAATATTGCTACACTTAAACACTACAATTCTAATGGGCTTTTCTGTCCCAGCTAACTTCTATTTTTTTCTTCATTTTCAATATAGTGTCCTGTACATCTTGTCATCACAACAGGTCAGCCTGCATCCTTATTTAAATGTTCTGCAATATCCCTTCCCCTCCCCAAATTCAAAAATATATATAAGATGCAGAGCACCAGCATCAAATCCAGTGAAAACAGGGGTTATATCATGGGAGAAGAATATACAATAGAAACAAAAGAATCACATAGTGTATTGGAAGTACATTGAAAACACTAGCAAGAATGAAAACAAAAACAAAAACAAACCTCTTGTGTCTCTGTCTTGGGGTACATATTGCTTAGCATTATCTCATATGGTCGTATGTACATAGCCTTTGACCTACTCTGCTTATCCTAGACATGTACTAGTCACTTCAAACAAGGGAAACCATGGGACCTATGTTTCTTTGGGCCTGACTTTCTTCACTTAATGTGATTTTTTTCAAGTCTTTCCATTTCCTAACAAAAGAGGCAATGTCATTTTTTTCCGATGGAGGCATAGAATTCCTACACACACACACACACACACACACACACACACACACACACACACACACACACACCACATTTTCTTGATCCATTCATCTACTGAAGGGCATCTGGGTTGGTTCCATATCTTAACTATGGTAAATAATGCTTCAACGAACATGGTTGTGCTGGTAGCTTTGGTATAACCTTGTTTGTGATCTTTCGAGTAAATGCCCAAAAGAAAAGTGGGATTGTGTCCCAGCTAATTTCTACCTGCAGCTCTCCAGATCTCAGTTCTTGAGTAGTTGATATTACATATGTGAGCCTCTGATACCCATCTGTGCGTTTTCTTTTACATATATATATATATATATATGTATATGTATATATACATATACATATGTATATGTTTACTGTTTACTGAGTTAGTGATGTTTGATTATTTCCCAATTTTTATTTTAGGAATCTATTCTTCCAGTGATGTTTATTCTTTTTTGAGCTCTTGTCAGTATATGTATTTTTCTTCCTCTTTTTGTATGTGCAGTATTCCTTTAAATATCCCCTGAAATGCTAACTTAGTGATCAAAAATTGCTTTCAGTTATATTTATTTTGGAAGGTCTTTCTTTTCCTTTCATTTGAAAGGATACCTTTGCAGAATGTAATAATCTTGGCTTGTGGTTATTTTTCTTCAGAGGTTGAAATACATGATTCCATGCTGTCTTGGCATATAGGTATACTGAGGAATCTGCTGCTATTCCAATGTTTGCCTTTGTAAGTAATTTTGTATTTTTTTCAGGTTTTGGCATTTCTTTTGTTTTGTACTCTTTGAATTTTAACTATAATATGATGTGAAGTTTTAGTCTGGTAGTGTCTTTGGGGATTCTGAATGTCTCAGATTCCTGTAGCTTTCCTAGATTTGGGAAACCTTATACTATCATGCCACTGAATGGGCTTTCTATGCCTTTAGTCTGTATCTTAGCACCCTCTTCTGTACTAAAACTCATAAGTTCACTCTCTTTGTCATGTCCAAGCACTATGAAAAATTGTAGTCATAATTTCTTATTTTTAATCTTTGTATTATTATCTGAGTTTAATAGTTCACCAGCCTCATCTTCATCCATCATCTGAATGATCATGGTTTGAATATATTTTGAGCTCTTAAAGAATATAAAGTGAGTGGCTTTTCTATTTACTTCTGGCAGAAGTGGAGGACTGACTACCTGATTTTCAGGGCCCAGTGCAACTTGGGGTTGTAGGATACTTAATTCAAAAATTAAGCATTTCCAGACAATGACAATCATAGGGCCTTGTGTGACTGTCTCAGATATGTATCAATGAAGCCAGATGGATGGGTAAGTTCAGAGCTTCCATTCAGATTTCTCCAAATGTGAATCCCAGACCTCTGACTTGCCACTTTGATGATCTCAGTGAGAGTAGTTTCCCTCTTCAACTTTCATCTCCTCTTCTGCTGAATGAGTCTCTCCTACGTTTGTTTTAAGACTAAAATACAGTTACACCAAATGCTTGGTGCAATGTTTGGTAGATTGTTCGAAAGGAAGTCATTATTTTCACACTTGAGCATTGTTGAGGGAAAATATATGAAAGGAGGAATGTTGCATCAGAAAGAGAAAGTCTCTTATGTTAACCAACTAAAGACTGGGAGATCCAAGATAGGAAACCTGTTCATGAGAATAGGTAAGCATGGGGCAGAGGTGACAAGTGTGGGCTGCTATGCTTAGGGAGTGGTAGGAACTGATATGGAGATAAATTCCTGCACCATACTCAAGACAGTGCTATCTATTCAGAACTTATTTACATTCTAAGTGTACAGGTCAGTGGGTATTTCAAGAGAAGGCAAAAAAAGTGGGGGATAGAAGCACAGAGAAGCAAAATGATGTGCCACCTGGCATTCATACAAGCATTCTTCTTAATTATGGATTTCAGGACATTTGGTTCATCTAGGTAGAGATGTGAGGATATGTGGTTTTATGTCTCATCATCAGTCTGACCATAAATTAGAATCTTATGAAGAGCTTTCAAAAATATTGATACTCTGGTTCCATCAGAAGTAAATTCAGATTTATTTGTTCTAGGGCAAGGCCTGGGCATCATTGGTGCTTTATTAAAAATTCTCAGCTGATTCTAATATGCAGACAAAGACTGAGAACCACTAATTGAAAGCAATGGTGTGCTGTTGTTGAGATCTTATTTCCCTCTGAGGAGAGAAAAAGATGTCTCTCTCTCTTTCTCTCTTTCCTTCTTTCTGCCTGTGTTTGATAACTAGGCTATTAAGCAGCAGTCAGTAATGGACACTGGAATGGAAACCAGCCAATAATACCCTCAGCAACCACAATGAGTGACACTATTATCTGCTCCCAGATAGTATTTGTTCAGGAAACCTCATACTACTCTGGAGAAAAGATCCTTACCTAAGCTACTAGGTGGTCTAGATGATGCTTTAATATGATAAGGGTTTGTGTTGTGATTCTGTCCTATTATTTTTTTCTTTTTTTTAATTGTGAAAATACTGTACAGAGGGGTTACAATTACATGGGCAAGATAATGAGTACATTTCTTATCAAGCATTGTAGCCTCCTCCTTTGTTTCCCCTTCCCATCCCTTCCCATCCTCCCCCTCCCCACTGCCCTCTGTCCATACTATTATTTAAAATTATTTAAAATTAATTTAATATTAAAAGTTGACAGTACAACATCTTTCTCTTGAAGATTTAACCCACCTACTATGTCACTATAAATAAACTTAAAATAATACAGTGAGACTTGACCAGAATAATTAAAACATTTTGGGACTCAGAAAATGATACCCCAAAGTATGGTGCTTTCACATGATGACCTAACAAAGCAGTCTCGAGGTCTCTCTGACCTCTCCCCAAACCCCTTTCAATCATCTCTCTCCTGACATGCAGGGAAGGGCTTTCTCTGAAGCTCTTTTGACTACCGTTGTGGTTTGGATATGAAATGTTCCCTATAGGCTCATGCCTTGAGTGAGGGCTTAGTCCCCAAAGCAATATTCAGAGATGGGCCTTTGGGAAATAGATTGAATTATGAGGGTGCTGAGCTAATCACTGGAGAAATTCATTGATGGATTCACAATTGAATGAACTACTCAGTGAAGCTAGAAACTGTGGGAAGTTGGAGCTGATTGGAAAAACTGTCACTAGCCTCTCTCTATTTCCCTGTTTGCTGGCTGCCATGAGTGAGCAGCTTTGCTGGGCCATGTCCTCCCTACTGATATTCTCCCTTATCTTAGACCCAAAATAGTGGAGTCAGCTGATCTGAAATCTCTGAAACCATGAGTCAAAATGAATTCTTTCTTCCCAGAGTTCCTTTTCTTAGGTATTTTGTCACAGTAATGGAAAAGCAACTAATTATCTCCCTAAAGACTGGCTCTAGCAAAGTGGGATACAATTGATTGGGATTTTCTTAGTAAAATTTCTTCAGTCAAGAAAGATAAAACTTTTGTCACACAGGAACTCACTGATAATCACACACAACACCCAGAGATGGTGGTATGATGTTTATATTTAAGACAGCATTTATAAGATAAGAGATGCGTAACATTTGTAGAAGAGAGAGAAGAAAGTGAGAAGAAAGAAAAGAGAAATAAAGAAAGAAAAATGTTACCAATGGCTAAGTATTTATAGGCCTATTAATATGCTTTAAAATGCTGAAGTTATTACAAACAAATTTGAGAAAGCAGACACTCTTCTACCTTATAATCTTCTGAGAAGGAAAAGGAAGAGTTAGGAAGGTCAGTGAACTGGACTCCAGTGTGTGCTTGTTACCCTTTCCTACAGCCCATAGAACTTTAGCCCTATTAGACTCCCTGACCAATAAATAAATAAATAAATAAATGAATAAATGAATAAATAAATAAATAAATAAATAAATAAATAAATGGAGGTAATTTCCTTGGAAAATACTTTTGGTGAATATTGCGTGCTTTATGTTCTTCTTGGAGCACTATAATACACATTAGCTTATTAAGGCCTCTGAAAAGAAACCTATTAAACTTTGCTTAACCCAGTGTTTAAGAGTGTAGATTCTAGAACTTATTTGAGCATCAGCATCCCTTTTGCACAAAACTCCTATTAACACCTCACAGGACCAATATTTCCTAGGGAACTGCAATTTTAGGCTATTCCATTTCTTATTTTTCTTTAAAATAACTAGTTGCTTATCTGGGTAATTGGAAAAAGCTGCAGCCTCCCCAGCCCCTTCAACAAAAACCCAACCAGTTGAGACTCTTTCCTGTTCAATCTGAGGTCTGCCTTTTTCCACCTTCTCAGGGGATTCCTGTGGCCCGGGTGAAGCTGGAGGCTGCCAGGATGATCCTGAGTGTGATCTGCTAAAGCCTTTGGATACTTGGAAACTATGCTCTCTATGGGCAGTCCAAACCCTTGCTATATCTGGAGTGTGTGAGAAACGCAGACTCTCAGGCCCCACCTCAAACTGCTGACCACAAGTCTTCATTTGACCAAGATTTTCAGGTGATCTAACACTCAGTTCAATGGGTCAGAGCCCCAGGGCCTCAAAGCAGTGAGAGGATCCCACAACTAGTGAAAGGTGAAAGGTAGTGTGGCCAGCAACTCTGGCTTTGACCTTGAGTGTTCACACAGCATAAGAGAACCCAGGCTCTTAAGGCAGCAATGCATGTTTCAAGAATGTGGTGAGGGTGGGGGTGATGTCAGAGAAAAGCTGGGAGCTAATCTTGAATCTTCTTCAGAGACCTGAAAGAGAACTGGCCCAGGGAGTTAAGATACCCAGGCACAGATGCTCAGGGATTAGGGGATGAAGCTTCTGGGAAGGGTCAGGTGAGAGTTAAGGAAGCTTCCGTGGAGCAAAGGATATATGTGTGTCAGTGACCCCCCCCTCCCCCCACGACCAGATAGGTGTGAGATTCATTTGCTTTTGAATTGAATACATTCATTTGGATTTGTTTGTTTTGGTGATACAGTAAATTGAACTTTACCACTTGAGCAGTATCTTCATTTCTTTTACTTGTAGTTGTTTTGCAGATAGGGATCTGCGCTTCTGCTCCACTGGCCTCCGAGAAGAGCCTCTTACCTATACCTATCAAGTATTTGGAATGTAAAATGGACCCTAGCTGGGATGTCAGTAAAGGTATGTGTGTATGTAGGGGGGCAAATGGAGAGGGTGAAGGAGAGCGAATAAGGTCAAAATACTTTATGTGCATGTTTGAGATGAAAAATGAAGGTTGTTACAGTTGGATTGGGAGGGAGAAGATTGATGATAGAGAGTAATGGATAGAGTGACTCCGATCAAAGCATGTTGTACATATATATGGGCATGTCAAAAATGAAACCCCCTTGTACAGCTAATTGATACCAATCAAACATGTAGAAACCATACACAATAAATAAACCAACAAATAAAAAAGCATGAACTACATACCTGGTTCTAATTAGTCTTTAGTTGAATTTTTAAAATTTTTAGAAGTTTTATATTCTTGAGCTTCTTTAGTATATAGATATTAAATAGTATGTATATAGTATGTATGTATATAGTATTTATATGTACATATATAGTATACATGTATAGAGTGTGCATGTGCACATAACTATATACATACTATTTGCTATATATACTGTACTATGTTGTATATACTCTATATATAGACTATACTATATACTATACTATATATATACTATACTGTATATACATAGTATATATGCTATGTATATGTAGTATGTATATGTATATACTATATACATAGTATATACTATATACATTGTATAATAAGGATAAAAGTATCCATATATATATTTGCTAAAATAAAAACAAACCTAGATATTATGTCTCATGCTTGTGAATATCCCTTTTTCTCTATCCCCTCATCTTTACATATTCACAGGAGCCCTTTTTCTCTCTCTCTTATTTTCTCTTTCTTTCTCTCTCTCATATACACACAAATGTATGTATACAAAAGTCTTACTTTTTTGGTTTTTTTATTTGTTTGTTTGTCAGTCATGAGACGGACAAAATTCAGGGCCTGTTGCTGTCCCTGAGCTCTTTTGCTCAAGGATAGAGCTCTACTACTTTGAGCCACAGTTCCACTTCCAGTTTTCTTGTGATTAATTGGAGACAAAAGTCTGACAGCTTTCTTGCCCAGGATGGCTCTGAACTGTGATCCTCAGATCTCAGCCTCCTGAGTAGCTAGGATTACAGGCGTGAGCCACCCATACCTGGATATAAGTCTTACTCTTTTTTTTGGTAGCACAGCACAAATATAATGTATCAAGGACAGAAAAACACATCCTTTGCAACCTGGTTCAATGTTATAACATGCCTGCAAAATTAAGGATCCTAGATGATTGCACTCCCTCATCCCTCCCGCCACGCTCTACTGCTAAGAGATTACTTAGTGGACATATAGCTCCCTAGAAATCTCAGGAAGCCTGAGGCCTGTAGTATCCAGATTCTGCTATGGACTTAAGGTAGTGTCATTCTCATTTACTGAGACCCAAAAAGTTAGAAGGTATGTTCAAGGTCACAGCCTTACAAGCCAATGCCTAGAGAAATTAAAAGTAGCCAGCCTATTTTTAGCACATTGTCACCCACATTAGAAAGGGGCTCCTATATGATCCCCAAATTTAACTGCACATGGGAAAACCTGCTGCTTGCTTCTAGAATGCCTCTTGATGTATTTTGTGTAAACATTCTGAATTTTGGCAAAAACGTTTGTGATTTGAAAATGCAGTTTTTACCCTTGAGTTAAACCCTGGTATATTTTAAAGAAAAATTTAAGCAAACAATAAAAAAAAACAAACAAACCCTGAAACACATGTCTTCTTGGTGAAATGGAAACCTGTGCTACATACAAAAACAAAGGGGTGAGTCTCAAGGCCACTGCTGGCTGATTCTCAGGAAGATTTGGGTAAAAGCTGTTGGAGCAGCTGAAGCGGGTTGTCAGAAGAGGAAGGAGGGGTGAGAATGTGAGAAGATGGGGGTGCTGCCCTGGGGAGCAGGAAGGCTGGCTGAGGACTGCTCAAAGGTTACATATCCAGGAAGTCAGCTGGGCCATGTCACCTCTTCCTATCCTAAGACCACAGGCCAGGAGAGGGAAGTAGCTGTGTCATGGGTTGACTCTTTTATTTACCAGTTGCCTCTACTGGCAGACAGTGACAAGTCCTTTATACTAACTTCTCACTCTTCTAGCATCTAGCAAACTAGTGCACGCATACACATTCCTTGGGATCAGAGCTGGAATTGAGGCCAGGGCTTTCTTTACTTTGTCAGTGGGGAAATTATAGCCTGAGACCATGTGGCTGACTAGCTGAGGATGAGGACCTCATTCCTTATCTCCTGGGTCATCAGACTTCCTATTTGTGGGTCTTGAAGACAGAGTAGCCCACTGCTAGCACCAGGCAGAGACTCAGGACGTGCAAATAGAGGAATTGGGCATTGTATTCAATGGGTTTATTCATATATATATATATATATATATATATATATATATATATATACACACACACACACACATATATCTATACACATATGTATATATATACACATACATATATTTACACATATGTGTATATGAATATGTATATATGTGTATAGGCCAATAGTAGGATGGCCCTCTGTCTCCTTGTACTTGAGCTGGGTGGCTGAAGTCATAAAAACAGTTCTGGCAATTAGTTACAGGCTATTTGGGCAGATACTATGAGTAAGTGAGGAATAAACTACTATGATTGGGAAGGTATTTGTTATTGCAGCCAAAGCTAACATATACTGGTGGCAGAGTCTTCAATATTATTTCTAAGGTGATCAACTACTTCTTTGCATCTGTCCTCCCTTGAAATTATACCAACTTCCTCCAGTGTACTTTTGTCCTATTAGACTTGTTTTCCTGCAAGATTTCTCTAGATTTCAAGAGAGAAGAAAGAGGGGTAGCCATATTGCATGCCTCATTGCCCCTTCCATGGTTTCTTCTTAACAATAATTGAGACTAATGGAAAGATACCATTCTGACTTTGCCTCTGAACTAAATGAATGAAACATGAAAAAGTAAAATATACATTCAGAAAAAAGAGAAAATGATTTTGCGTTTTGATAAAGAGGACATTGGTGGAAAGAAACTAAAGTTTTATAAGTATTTTGAATAACAGTAGGCTGATTAATATCTAGACAATATAAAGAGTTCAAAAATAAAACACCAAGGAATAAGTCATCCAATTAACAGATGGGTAAATGAACTGAATAATTCACAAAAGTAGTACAAACAGCCAATAAATATACAAAGAGCTATTTTACCAGGACCTGACCAACATTGGGCCACATTAGCACCAAAACCATGATGGAAATCTGTGTCACCAGTGAGAAGTACTACACACATCTGGGTAGTGCCTTCAGTACCAAAAAAATGTTGTGCTGATTGCCATTATTCTCAGCAAGAAGCACTGTACCAAGACATCAGACTATGCCAAACATCTTATGAAGCAGATGCAAAGACATCCATGAGAGGTATCGCTACCCAGCTGAAGAAGGGGAGAGAAAGGGGAGATACTTATATTCCTGAAATCTCAGCCATTGATCAGGAGAGCATTGAAGTTGATCCCAACACTAAGGATATACTGAAGCTTTAGAGTTCTGGTAGTCTCTCCAACCTGCAAATCACTCAGCCTCTCAGCCTCCAGTTGGGATGTATTTCAAAACACCATGTGGAGCCATTTAAATCATTCTGCTATGCTATATTTTCAGTAAGCCTGAAACACACAGAAAAGTGAAGAAATGTTCAACTTCCCTAGACATAAAGGAAATGCAAACCAAGATGACACTGAGATTTCAATTCATTCTAGTCAGAATGGCCATCATCAAGAACATAAACAATAATAAATACTGACAGGGATGTGGGAAAAAGGAACCTTTATACACTGTTGGTGGGAATATAAATTACTGAAACCACTATGTAAATCAGTTTGGAGCATTCTCAAAAAGCTAAAAACTGGACCATATGGTCCTGCTATGCCATTCCTGGGCATATACCTAAAGGAATATAAGTCATCACACAATAGAAGTACCTGTACATTGATATTTATAGCAGCACAATTCGCAATAGCCAAGTAATGGAATCTGTCTAGGACCCCATCAATAAATGAATGGAAAAAGAAAATGTTATACACACAACACATATGTATGCACGCATACAAGCACACACATCCCAATGGAGCATTATTACAAATAATAATGAAATGATGTTGGTTTCAGGAAAATGGATGAAATTATATTAAGTGAAATAAGTCAGTCTCCGAAGGACAAATATTGCACTTTAAAAAATCATATTCATAATATAGATCTAAAAACACAGAGGGGGACTGTTTTTTGGAGGGAGGCGAGGAACAAGTGGAAGGTGAAAAGAGAGGGTTAGTTGGGGGTAAATACTACTGAAGTAATTTATGCACGGATACGAAAATATCTGCATCTTGTATATACGTTTTTCTAATTTGGGGAAGGGAAGAGAAATAACAAAATGCTCAAATAAGGGTACAGATTGACCCATTGTAACAATGAGATATACAAGACACTATGATGAAAATGAACTTTGGCTGGGAGTGGAGGAGTGGGGGGGGAGGGGAAGAGTCGGGGAGGTGGGGAGGGACGGGGTGGTAGGGGAAAAAACAAAGGAGGGGATAACATTACCCTACTCATGTAACTGTAACCCCTTTGTACAGTATCTTTACAATAAAAATGTTAAAAATTTTTAAAATAAAATACACTGATTATATCATTAGATGCTACATTGTTGTTTTATTCTTGTAAAGTACTCTGATCATCCTTGAATCAACTTGCTTTTATCTGACATTTCCTTCTTGGGAACATGGTGCCTAACTTTTTTATTCTTTCTATCTTTTCATCTGTTCTCCATCTTTCAAAGATTTGACTTCCCTCTTATGTTGTCTCTTTTGTTCTTTTTATACTTTGGTACCTTAGTGGCCTTTTAGTAGTACATAAATATAACAAATAATGTAACAAGAAACACACATTTTTATTTGCTATATAAATTACAAATTTTATTTTCTGGTTTATCATCTGCATTTTGTTTTCTTTACAGTGATCTTTCACCTACAAGTGTTTTAAATTTACCCAGAGGCAAAAACTCTATGAGCTTTATTTTAGAATATGATGCCCTGGGCATTATATTACCAAGAAAAGATTTCTCTACCCTGGTACAGTCAATTATTTGCTCATTTTTTTCTATTAATTTCAGGGCATTTCTTTTCTTCATCTTAAAAAAATTCCTTACAGTAAGCTATGTACATTTTTTGCAGTTAGCTCTTCTCTATAAATGAATGAATGGGAAAATGATCAAATCAGTCTACAGGATGAATTTAGAGTTGATGAACTTATGGAGATGGAATTTAGTTAAAGAATTTGTTAGTTCATCAAACTAAATAGCTCTTTTCTGTGAAAATAAAACAACAAAACTGTCTATATTCTGAAATATTTCAGCCCCATACTGGAGAAAACAATGCTGTGTGTCTGTCACACATTGCCTGCTGCAGCTGAATGTTTTTTTTTTCCACACTCATCAGTCTCTCAATGCCTAAATCACCAGCTGGAAGAATTAGAAGCACTTACCATGGGCTTTCCCACTTAACTATTTCTGGCCTAGTCATTAGGCTCACAATGTCCTATTAAAAATTATTTTAGTTTTATAGTAACATACATTTGTAGTATGAGGGGCTTTTGTTGTGGTATTTCCACACATGCACACAGTACTCTTAGAACAAATTCACCCCTCCAGTATATTACCATACCACATTTTGTCCTTTCTGCTTTTGCAAGCAGCATTTGGAGGGGTTCATTATGCTGTCTTCATGTATAAATGTACAGTGTCCTTTGATTCTCTTCATTCCTCAGTACCCTCTTTTCCCCTCCCCTTCCTGCTGATCCCCTCCTGGAAAGTCCCCTTTTCATTCATGTTCCATTATCACTACTGTCATCCTCCTCCTCCTCCTCCTCCTCCTCATCATCATCATCATCATCATCATCACCATCACCATCAGCATCATCATCATTTCAGGACTTTACTCAACAAATGAATATATAATTTTCTTTTGCTGTTCCTCAGTGGGCACCGCTATTGATTTTGCAGTTTAACTATTGTGAACTGAGCTGGAATAAATGTTGATATCTCTCTTGTTTATTGATTGATTCTTCTTCTGATATATGACCAAGAGTAGGATGATGGGGCCATCAGGTAGGCCTATTTTTAGTTTTTTTAAGAAAGCCCTATATTGATTTCCATAATAGTGGCACTAGTTTAAAAAGAGTATAAGGAATCCTTTCTCCTGAATCCTCACCAGCATTTGTTGTTTGTTTTCTTGAGGAGTGCCATTCTACAGGAATGATATGGAATCTTAGTGTAGTTTTGATTTGTATTTTATTTACTAATGATGCTGAATATTTCCTTTAAAATTTTATTGTTATTGTAAAGGTGATGTACAGAGTGGTTATATGTCAGGCAATAAGTACATTTCTTTTTGGACTATGTCACCCCTTCCCCTACTCTCTTGAATATTTCTTTGTGTATTTTTTAGCTATCTGTCTTTCTTCTTCTGAGAACTCTGTTTAATTTCTTTTCCTATTTATTAATTGGATTATTTGTTCTTCTGTTGTTTAATTATTTGAGCTTTTTAAGTATTCTGGATATTAATTCTTTATCCATTGAATAGCTGCCAAGGATTTTCTCCCACTCTGTGGTTTGTCTTTTGATTCTGGAAATTATTCTTTGATGTGTAGAGACTTTTTAATTTGATGCAGTCCAATTTGTCAACTCTTTCTCTTGGGCAATTAGAATCCTATTCAGAAAAGAACCGCCTATTCTTATATCTAGCAGAATTTTCCTATTGTTGTTTCATGTTTCTAATCTATTTGGAGTTGATTTTTGTACAGGAAAGGGAGATAGATCTAATTTCAGCCTTTTGCATGTAGATAACCAGTTTTCCTAGCACTATTTATTGAAGAGTCTGTCTTTTTTCCAGTGTATGATTCTGGCTTCTTTGTCAAAAATCAGATGGCAGTAGGTGTGTGGCTTTATTTTTGAGTTTGCCATATTCTTCCATTGATCTTTGAGTCTGTTTTTGTGCCAGTACCATGTGTTATTGTTATCATGACTTGGTAGTATAGTTTGAAATTAAAATTGTTATAGTGATATCACCAGTGTCACATTTTTGCTAAAGAATGCTTTATTTATTTATTTATTTATTTTTGGGCTCCGGTCGTGGGGCCTGAACTCTGGGCCTGGGTGTTGTCCCTCAGCTCTTCAGCTCAGGACTAGCGCTCTACCACTTGAGCCACAGCGCCACTTCTGGCTTTTTTTCTTTTTGCTTATGTGGTGCTGGGGAATCGAACCCAGGACCTCATGCATGCAAGGCAAGCACTCTACCCCTGAGCCACCTTCCCAGCCCCTAAAGGATGCTTTTGTGAACAGGTAAAAAAAAAAGGTAAGAAAGAGTTTAATTGATGATGAGCTTATTAAGTTTGTCTAATCCACAAAGAAAAAAGATACTATGGTTGTCCCCAGAAGGATTTTGTACTGAAGCTTGGTCCTCAGTGTGCTGGTGTTGAGGTAATAAAATCCTTTAAGAGATGGAGCCTAGTGAGTTGTAATTAGGTCATGATATCTCTCTCATAAATAGATTAATGTTATTTTGGTGGAAAACTAATTCACTGAGAGTAACTTGTTTACAGAAAAGTGACCTTAGCTTTTCACTTTTTTGTCTTGTACTGTGGCTTCTCTCTGTTTCTCTTTCTGCCTCTCTACCTCTCATTTTACCACTGTGTGACCCCTACCATATTGTCATGCAGCTAGAAGATCCTCACCAAAGGCTGAACCAATGGAGCCATTTAATCTGGATTTTTCAGCCACCAAAAATATGAATTAGATAAATCTTTTTCTTTATACTGTACTCAGCATCAGGTATTTTGTGAGAGCAAGTGAAACCACTAAGATGGAAGGGTAAAAAGACATAAAGGAAACACATAGAAAGATATTGGAAGCTAGTACTTTGATGTCTATCTACTTGAAAAAGTGGGTATTTAAAGAATGTAATTTTCAGACCTGTTTGTTCTATCATCCTTCTCTAGGTTTATCATTAGTTCTGAGGGAACACAGACAATATAAAAGATACTTAAGATGTTTTAATTCAAGAGACTATGTTCAATTCATTTCATTCTCCATACAATTTGGGGGGAGGGGAGCAGTATTGAAAAACTGGGAGAAAATGTGGGAGGGGTGACACTGTTCAAAAAGAAATGTACTCATTACCTGACTTGTGTAACTCTGTATATCACCTTTACAATAAAAAATTTAAAGAGCTTTTTAATTTTCTTGATTAGTTGAAAACATTGCTAAAAATCACCATTAAAATGCCTGAAAATTTCCACTGCTCTGAACTGTTACACAAGAAGTTAAGACTTTGGTTCTATAAATAAATAAATTTGGTTCTATAAATAAATTTCCATTCTCAGAAATGTCATCTTTTGTAGTATTAAAATGTAGTATTAAATTGGTTGGAGTCCTAGTAATCTAGTCTGTTATATAGGCACATTCCAAGAGAACTTATTTATTGTAATAATTTTTTTTCTTGCTAGTATTGGGGCTTGAAAAAGGGCCTAATGCTCTTCCTTGGGTTTTTTGTTCAAGACTAGCATTCTACCATTTGGGGCATACCTCCACTTCCAGCTTTTTGCTGGCTAATTGGAGATTAGAGTTCTCAGACTTGTTTACTCAGGCTGGTATCAAACCATGATCTTCAGATCTCAGTCTCCTGAGTAGCTAAGATTACAGGCTTAAGCCACTGCATCTGGCCATTGTAATGAATTTTAACCTGGACTTCTATAATTAGAATGCTGAAGCCCTTACACATGGACAATTATAGCTCACAATTAAAAATAATATATTTTCATTATTACCAAAAATGAAAACAAAGAGTCACCAGCTGACCAGCTGATTGCTAGTGCTTCCTGCTTCGCTGCTTTGTTTCCTGATTGGAGAGGTCTGAGCATTCCTAACTACAGAGGTTCGTGCCTGTTTTCTTCTGCTGAGTAGAGTTTAGAGTTCTTCATTGGGAAGCACTCATGAAAGAAATATGAGCAAAATCATTCTGCATTCATCATCTTCGGTTTTCTTTTTGCCTTCCAGCTCTGGAATTGCTCACCTACATTAGCAATGGATTCTTCTCCATATTCACACTAAGGGTGAATCCTTCAGCTACCTGCTAACTCAAAGGTGTGTTTATGTGTATGGGAAACAAGATACATCATCTAAATACAGCAAATCTGTACATAAAAATTAACATCAATTCCAATGATAACACCTCACCTCACTATGATCAGAAGAGCATTAGTGACTAAAAATGGGAAAAATATTCTTGTTTAACAAATGGAGAGTGCTTGATAAATGATGGCTTTTAAATCAAGGGACCATGGGGGTGATAGAGGAAGCAATAAAAGCAACTGTTGGTGTCAGATGGAATCACTGATTCAGAAAACAGACAAGCCCATGAGAAAGTCCTTGGTTTTAAATGTCCTAGTTATAAACGGGCTCCATTTCATCGGCACCTCATTAGTTACTAGGTTCCCTTCTTCAGTAAGGTCCTCCTCATCTTTCTGGTCATCGGAGTGGGAAACCTTCATTTTCCACTGAACTTATACTTGATTGGTTGCCAAGAGTTTGCCTCCATTTTTGAGCTGCTGCTTCTGCTTCCTTCTTTAGCGTCCTACAGCCCTTAATGGCTTCACTGTCCTGAAACCATTTTTTTTTTCTGAAAAAAAAAAAAAAAACCCAAAAAGTTTACATCATGTAATTTTGGTTGCATTTACTAATTATTTATTTTCAAGAACAGTTGATCATCTCTGCAGTGAAAGCAAATGCTACTTTCCAATTAAAGAACAAATAGAAAACTTCATATTCTGATTCTAAAGGTCTTGGAAGAGGACCTGAGATTCTGCACTGGGAACAAGTGTACTCATCCATGCGAGTGATGGTGAATGACCATCACACTGAGCAGCAAGATACCCAGATGTCCCAAAGATAACCATGTCAGTAATTCCAGTAGCACCTTACCATTGGTGGTAATTTCTGAATGGGACAGCTCTTTCAGTTTTTGTTGTGTTTTTATTTCCTCTGCTTTGTAAATGTCCTGCTTCTTAGCAAAATAATAGAAATGATACAACTCCATTAAAACCAAAAGGGAGACACAGCGTCTGGCTGCCTTGGGCATTTCTGTTCGCATGAACTGTAGTCTTTCAGGGGTCTTAATTTTTAATAGCTATGCTATCAGATTCTCCGTCTTGGCATTTAGACTAGGTGTTACAGCTTCCCATAAAGTGTTCTGATTTATGGACTCACTGCTCCTCACCATAAAATGAGGAGAAATTGTGAGGTTGAAAAAAAGAGTTTCACAGTCTAGCTAATGAGATTTCAAGTTATTTGTTATTTAATAAGCATCTAATAGCATGAAAATCAGAATAACTCTAACTTGCAAAATGTACTTAACATTCTGGAAACATCAGCAACTGAAAAGCGGGTTACATGATATAATGAGTGTAGATTCTTTGCCCCAGACCTGCTCTGTTTCCTTGCCTTCTCTGGCTTGTTTCTGGCTCCACTCACCTTTTCCACTAGTTTACCACATGATTCATCAACTTTCTGGCATTTCCCCACTTACCATCTGTGTCCAACATCCCAGTAAAATCTAATAAACTTTCTAATATCCAGCATCCCATTAGCTATATCCTTGTATATAGAAAATTTATTTGGAGTTGATAGTCATGACGATGACCTCAAGGCCAAGGGCACTACCACTTTCCAAACACCTACTGAGTGCCAAGTTATGTGCTAGTTGCGTCAACTAAATCATTTCATTTAATCCTGAAACATTAAACATCTTATAATGTCCTTTTACAGAAAGATTAGATTATATTAAATGGATTATTAAGAATAAATATATCTTCTTTCTTCAACTCCTCAAAGGGGTTATTAAATTTTATTGGTTTGAATGTATACATGTGGTATTAATTCAAAGGATACAAAAAGGAATGGAGTGAAAAGTACATCTCCCTCTTCCTCATCACCCCCACAACATCTCCACCCAGAGGCAGCAATTGTTATGAGTATTTTATGTGTCACCTTCCAGAAAGAGTCCATTAAACATAGTGTCCTAGATTTCTTAAAAAATTTATAACCTGTTATAGCTATATATATATATATATATATAAATATTCAGTAACTAATAATACCTTATTATTTAGACAAATTACAATTTAGAAATGTATCTTCCTGGTCCTGAGGTCAGTCAATGATCCCTACAACAGTCTGATGTAGGCAGAACAGACATTTGGTTCCCATTTTACACAGGAAGAAACTGAGACTCAGCAAGATGAAGTGATCTAATCATGTGCGTAGATGGAAGAGACCTCATTCTAGAACAACTAGTCTAGTGTTCTTCTCATGATGTCATGGAAAAAGCAGACCAAAGTTCACCCATCAAAAAACATTAGCTCTCCTTGATCAGTCAACATACTCCTTCTACACAGCATTTGCCAGAATTTACTCTATTTAATAGGACAATAAGAGAGTATTATTTCACCTAAATAGTATGTGATAAACAAATGCAGTATTCTGGCTTTGTAATTTCAACATAAACATTTTGCACCTCCACTGTGGAGACAGTAAATTGCCTGTTGCTTGAAGAATCTGGGTAAGAGAGCTAGAGCCAAACATGTTAACCTAATAAAGATAGGAGTTCTGCTAATGGAGAAGTGAGGCCCTTCTCTTGAAATAGCCAGTGGTAGAACAAGCAGAGAGCAGTGTTATCCTTTATTTCAGCTGCCTGGTCAACTTATTGTCCATTTGGGAATGAAATCCTAGGTAGATCTATCACTTCATACTCTTCTTGAGTGTTGGTGAACGCTTTGTATTCTGAGATTTTGCAACTCCAGTTTCCCTCTACCCCAACCCACCCTCTCTCTGTGTATATATGTGTTTGCTGAGCCTTGAACTCAAGGCCTTGAGCTCTCCTTTGGCTTTTTCAATTAAGATGCTACCACTTGTGGCTTTTTGTTGCTTAAGTGGGGATAGTCTCTTGGACTTGTCTGCCTGGGCTGGCTTTGAACCACTACTCAGATCTTAGCCTCTTGAGTAGCTAACGGTAAGCTACTAGCACCCAGATTCCTGCTTGCTTTTCCACAGCTTTCTTATGCTTCTTCCAGCATTGGAGCGACATTTAGGAGGAAAGGCTTGGTGGTAACCGGGCAGTTTGGTGGTATGGGAGCTGTCTGAAGGCTGATTCTTTTTTTATTTTTTCTCCAAGGGCATCTTTAGAGTTCCTCAGAAGCACTGCACTGGAGAACTCTGTGTAGTTTATTCTTACAGGTATCTTTTCTTAGCCTTGGTTTCTGGATCTCCACCCCTGACATCCTACTGAGGGTGACCTGTGCTTCCTGGTTCTCCTCTTGAGTGAGGGCCCTTAATCCAGGCCAAGTTCAGCCCTGTTCCACCAGAGGAGGTGCACTTTGCACCAGCCATTGCCCCTTCTTCTCACTCAGTTTGCCACAGATACTCTGTCTACTTTTCAACCCCTGGCATTTTCAGGTACAAATATCTACATGGTAAGCTCAAAACCCCTGGCCTAATCCTAGGAACCTGCATGTTTACATTACACGGCCAAAGGGACTTTGCAGATGTGGTTAAGGTAACAGATTTTGAGATGAAGGGATATCCTGGATTATTGGGTGGGCCTAGCATAATTCCATGAGGCTTTAAAAGTAGAGAACACCCACTGAAATCAGAGCAGTGTGGCAGTATGAGAAGGATTTGCACACACTTGCTGGCTCTGACATGCAGGAGCTGTTATGCAAGAACCAGAAAGAGATGGCAAGGAGCCAATGGTGGGTCCCAGCCGACAACCCACACAGAAACAGGGGCCTCAGTCCGACAGCTGAGTGGAACTGAATTCTATGAACAATGCATAAGAGCCTAGAAACAGATTCCTCTAGAAGCCCAGAAGGGATGTGGCTCAGCCAACACCTTGATTTCAGTCTTTGGAGGCTTCAAGCAGAGAAACCAGTTGAGCCCACTGGACTTCTAAGCTATAGAGTGGTGAGATAAATACATTTGCTGTTTTAAGTTATTAAGTCTGTGCTAATTTGTTACAGCAGCAAGTGAAACTAATACATCCTATGCTCCCCCAAAGCCCAGAGATCATTGATTGTCTCTTTTGTGGTTCTCAAAGCCCTCCTTTTCATCTGTTTAAGATGAAAGGAAAACAGATGAGAGAAAAGAAATATTCAGGTAGCGCATAGGCTCTCTCTGATGAAATTCTTGGCCTTCTCATCCACTTCCAAGTCTCCATTATATCCTTCAGACTTTTTGAAGGGCTCAGGGTTATAGGATCCCTTGTTTTCTTTTTTAAATCACCTCTAGCAAGTTCCATCTCTCTAGAATACAAGGGCATTTGACAACATTTGTTTTCAGCTCTCAGGCTAAAACTGAGACAAGAGGAAAAGAAACTCATGTTAACATTCTGTTACATATCTGTGTCTACTGAGAAGCTTTCCATTTGGGAATTAATGTTGATAGGTTGGGGTGGCTCTGAAAAATATAGGGTAGCAGAAAAGAGAGTTGAGGTCCCAGGGAGAGAACTGAGCAGGAGAATAAGAGATACAGGTCAGAAAACAGCAAAATTATCCCAGATTTGAATTAATGTGGATGGAACCTCCTTTTTAGCCTTAGGTCTTGAAAGCAGTGGGACCAGCGGCAGTGTGAAGAGAAGGGAGATGGTGTTGGGGGTGGGGGACTCTTAGTGAAGACCAGCTCACAAGTTAAGTAGGAGTCTCCTGTCTTCTCACAGTGATCTCTAAAAGACTCACAGGAACTGGAATTATAAAGTGAGTTCATCAGTTGATCAGTTCTGGGGTTCATGATTTCATAGCTTGAGTTTCCCATAGAGCATGGAGGTGGGGTGAGCAGGGGATGAAGAGGGAATTACAATAGAACCACAGTTTGGGGGTCAGGTGGTCAGAGAAGAACGACACGGCCTTGATGCCCAGTGCTGCAGGCCTCATGCTCGGCAGGAAATAAGTCACTTACACATCTGCTAAATGATGTGGAGTTAAAGCTGGAGGCAGATGGTAGGCAACCTTTTCCCAGTTTCCATTGTGTATTGCTGACCTTAAAGAACTTCTGGAAGCATGATTCTACAACCTCCAACAATTTTGTCCAGCTTCCTCTACTTAGTCAATAACTATTAACTGAATAGCTACTTTGTTCAGGCCTATGGTCTTCACTCTGATATGGTCACGATGCTGTGGCTGTTTTGGGATTATAACGTTGTGCATAGAATCCACTTTCTGTCAAGAACTCACTTATACTATAGAGTAAAGGTTATTTCTATGATTCTGATGTTTTTCCATACTCATTTCAGGAAGGAAAATAACTAATGAAAGATACAAAAAGATTAACATCAAGCATAAAGATGGCCAGACATAGACAAGTCTTCTACATAGATTATTTGAGACACATCATAATAAAGGCCATTCTCTACCTAGTTCAAATTTCTCATTTAATTAGCCACAGTAGATATCCAAGAATTGAGCATGGCCCTATACATCAAGCATCTATTCATAATATACAATATAGTACTCAACAAACGTTTGTCAAATCAATAAGCGTTAGAAAGTGCAAACTAAGCATTTGAATGATAGTGTCATTCTTTTTTAACTAATGAGGGAGGACAGTCTGTGAAAGTGTGAGGGCCATGAGGAGCTTTGCAATTCAACAGCCAGTGACGAAATTCCTAGTCCCATAGGGAGCAAGAAGCTGCTTTGTTGGCCTTGATCACCTTAGCATTCTTCTCCAAAGGCTTGGTCTCTGTGGATATCCGAGTCCTTATTACTTCCAATTGGAATACCCCGCAAATCAGCCTGCTCTCTTTATCCTCTCTCACCTCAAGATCTCATCTTGCTCCAGTTAGAGTTGCTTTCATTTGGAAGAGCATGACAAATTCTCTTCCTCCTTTCCCTGTTTTGCTCTTCAGGAAATTATCCTTCAGGAGTGTGGCTGTTACAGACACCTTTCAGAATCCATTTAGTCGGCATTTCTGCTGTCTTCCAACATTCTCTGATGTCAGCTACCTTTGCTTTGGAGTGGACTTAAATTCAAGAACACTGAGGTTCTGCATGTCTTTTTTTGACCAGATGGAAATCGTTACATCAGAACGCTGATGACTGCAAAATCTTGGATGTATTGTTTTCACAATTAGGAAATGGCAAACAAAGCTCTCCAGTGCAAAGCCAGCATGTGAGTTCAGCTTCCATTTGCTGCTATAAATTTTGTCCTTGTTGCTGCCAGTAAACACCAACTGTTCAAGTGAAATAGTAAATCCAAATGTGCCTGTTGGATGAGAAGGAAGAAAATTTTATGCTGCATAAATGCTGATGTGAAAGGATTTTTCAACACAGCGGTAGGAGAAGAAGTAGAGACATACAGTCCAATTGAGAGCAACTTCTTAGTTGAAAGCACTAAAAAATTAGCTCTAGATAGAAGGTTAATTCAACATACTGTTTAAGACAAATAAACTCCTTTGTACAATTACTTAAAGATAATAAGAATATGATAAGAATATGTTTTAAAAGGATAGTAATTGATTCACTGCAAAAAATAATATAGATTCAAAGATTCAGGCTCATAGAATTTTCTAAGGGATTTTATTTTTTAATCCACTTTTTAAAGGTTGGGTAATAGCAATGTATACTATCGGTTCCAGGAATTTTCCTTAGTAAATGGGAAAATTTTGTTTCTATAATTTATATTTTGTTATACTTCCAAGTATAGTTTAGTATTGGATTTCTTTTATAAATCAGCAATTTTTAAAATGTCAAAATGAACTCAACCTTTGTGTGTGTGTGTGTGTGTGTGTGTGTGTGTGTGTGTGTGTGTGTGTGTGTGTATTCTATTCTTCAAATTTCCCTCAGTGATACCATTCAGCAATAAAAACTAAAAGATAGGTCAAAAAGAAAAGGATATGGGCACCAGTGGCTCACACCTGTAATCTTAGTTACTCAGGAGGCAGAGATCTGAGGACTGCGGTTCAAAGCCAGCCCAGGCAGGAAAGTCCGTTTGGAGACTCTTATCTCCAATTAATCACCAGAGAACCGGAAGTGGAGCTGTGGCTCAAGTGGTAGTGTGCTTGCCTTGAGTTGAAGAGAGAGCCCAAGCCCAAAGTTCAAACTCTACAACCAACAAAAAGGAGAGGAAGAAAAAGAGGAAGAAGAAGGAGGAGGAGGAGAAGAGGAATAGGAGGAGGAGGAGGAGGAGGAAAAGGAAGAAGAAGAAGAAAAGAGAAGGGAATATAGAGAGCAGAATTGGATTATAGCACGTGGATAACAACTCAAAGCCCAACTTTCAGCACTCTGAGGGGTTCTGGAGAAAGTGTACACAGGCTGTATGAACCAGGAAAAGAAGAACCCCAAAGTCCACTCTAAGCTGATAGAGAAACAAGGCTAGAAGTTACTCGTTGTCAGGCATTGGTGGCTCACACCTGTAATCCTAGCTACTCAGAAGGCTAAGATCTAAGGATCATAGTCTGAAGCTAGGCTGAGCAGGAAAGAATATAAAACTCTTATCTTCAGTTAACCACCAAGCAGGCAGAATTGGACTGTGGCTCAGCTCAAATAGTAGGGCACCAGTCTTGAGCAAAAAAAGCTAAGGGACAGTGCCCAAGCCTTTAGTTCAGGCACGTGTGCACGCGCGACAGACAGACAGCCAGACAGACAGACACACACACACACACACACACACACACACACACACACACAAAGAAGTTATTCATTAATGACTAGTCTGACAGCTGAGGTCAAAGTCAGGAGCTAGTACCATTTGTAATAAGAAAACATAATGACTTTGTATCTTACAGAATGACTTTGAGGCTAATACCAGAAGTCTGTACTCAGGTGGTCCTACCATATAATTTAACCCAAAGACAGAGTTTCATAATTGATTTCCTGAATTGAAGTTGGGTCACTTACCTTTGAAACTGATTCTTCTTTCCCTTGTTTTTTCTGTTATTCTGAAGAAAACACAGGAACTTTTGAGCTAGTTGACCTTACTCCTAGTCCAGCCAAGTCTGATCCTTTGGCCTCTGAGCCTCCTACTTTCTATCATCCTCATATGGGTAGAAAGTCCACCATAATGCATTGGGTAGCTGTGAGGATGAAATGTGTTAAGTGCTTGGCACAAGTGTTACACATAAAGTCCCCAATAAAAATAATAGTTCTCCCAGATTAGCCTTTGCACACAAACAACTGAAAACCAGAACAGAACATTCAAGGCAATCCTTTAGTATGATGAGGCTCCCGGCCAACAACTAAGCAGTAAAGAGTTTCTAAACTCTGAGAGTGGCTAGGGCTTCTCTTCATGGCTAAAATAAGCAGTTTAATGTAAAGCAGTCTTTTCCCTTTTCTTTCACTTTCTCAGAATAATGGTTCAGATCTGCCCTTTGTGGCTATGAAGCTGTGGGCAAATTTCATACTGAAGTTGAGATCTACTCAAAGGGTTAGATGGAAATGTCTGTGAGGACCAGACACTGCTGTCAAAAATAAAACATACATTCAATGCCTCTATGTGATACCACAGCTTAAGTGTCAGACTCATTACTGTCATTGAACTATTGTATTGGATTGAATTGGCCAAGTTATTGTTGCTTAAAGATTCGTGTGCCAGTGCTATTGATATATAACCCATGTTTTCAAAGAGCAGAAAATAATAATTGTGGCACATTTATGTTCAGAGGAAGAGAAACTGTTTCCAGAACCCAGGTTTATAGTACTTTTAAAATACATAATTGTGTGTTGGTTTCTTCTTATGGTTTCTTTTGAACAGGTATAAATTATCCAAGTCTGTATGCATTAATTTCCATAGAAAATAATACCAGCAGAGACACAGCTAAGTCAGGTTGAGCCTTGCAGTGTAGGTTTGAGGAAGCATAAAGCAACTCAGGGCAAGGAGATCCTAAGAGAGAGGAACTATAAAATAGTAATATATATCTTTAGGGACACTTTTCGTTGGGGAAGACATTTAAGAGCATCCTGCGTTAACATCTCAGGAGAAGCACCATTTGCTGAATGGACTATACAGCAAGCAAACTTGAAAGCCTCATTCAAATTACCCCATCCAGCCTGTGATGAAACCTTCCTGAAAGGCACAGTGGTTTCAGCTGGAAGGAGTTTAGAATAGGGAGAAAAATGTGAAGCCAAACAAGCCACCTATCAGCTGCCTGAATCCCTTGAACATGCTTTTTTTTTTCCAGAAAAATCATCCAATTGATACTTAAACATCTCCAGAAACAAACATCTCCCTCTCTACATTCTATCTTGGAGCAGCGTTGTTAGGAAACAGCTCCTTATTCTGGATGAATGCCTGATTTCCAGTTTTTGGTCCTCTTTCTGTCTCTCGGAGGTCACATCTGGCAGAAGCCTACTTCCAGTGGCAAAGAGCCTCTCTGTGCTCAAGGCTAGCACTCTACCACATGAGCCACAGTGACACTTCTGGCTTTTTCTGCTTATGTGGTACTGAGGAATCGAACCCAGGGCTTCATGCATGCTGAACAAGTGCTCTACCACTAAGCCACATTCCCAGCCCTATTAGTCCATATTTTTAACTCTTTAAAACTTTTGAGAGCTTTTGAAGCAATGGGTTCACATTCTTGATGGTAATGGCTTGCTATGGTGAGAAGCAGCTGCCATTCTTAGAGATTTGTGCTGATCTGTAGACGACAGGCCTCACTGTTCTTTGCATTGAGCCTACTTTCTTCTTTTTATGATTCTTGACCAGCCTCTGAAAGACTAGCGTTTGAAGTTCCTATTGTGTCTTCCCTTTATTTTTAGATTTGTCCTAAGTTTCTTGTTCTTCATCTGAGCTCCAGGCCTTCTGAGTGATGCTACCATGAAAAATTTGTATTTATTTCATCCAGTTTTACAATCAGTCCTCTATATTGGGCTAGCTTACATAAATATCTACCTTAGAATAATTTTGGATCAGGTGCAGAGAGTGTGGAGAAGGAGGAAGTGATAATCCTAAAAGAATGCCAAAGTACAGCTTTCATTGCTGCTACAAGTCTAATTCCAGATGGTTGTTTTTATTTGCAGCTACAAATCCTCATGAGGACTCAGACTCCTGGGATTCCAGTACTTATAGGAAAGAGGCTGATTTCTGTTTTGTTTAGCTTCCTCCATGACGCTCACTCTCTTCACTACTAGAGAACATTTGTATCTGCATACAGTGTCTACAGATGCCTTACCATCCACTGCATCATTGTCCTTCATGCTCAAGTGAAGAATGCATGATTTTGAGTCTCAACACCTCCACTAACTGGCTGAATGACCTTGGGAAAGTTGCTTAACATCTTGGAATCTCAGGTTTCTCCATTGGAGGATAGTAAAGGTAAGTCTCACCTGATAGGAGTGTACATGAGATGATGTACATAAAGGACATAGAGCAGCCTGGGTTCCTGCTAATCACTCACTAAATGCTAACTAGGAGTTGCTCTTCATCTGTCATTCCTGCACATCTTTCCCATATCTGTGACACTGGATCTGTTTCAAACGGCCAGCCAGAAAGTCTCCCTTGACACTAGTTGTTCTAGTCTTGTATAGCCAGGGCATATTAGAAGGGTAAGGAGTTAACAGATCTCTTTCCTTCCAAAGTCATAACCTTTACTAACAACAGAGGGTAGTTGGTGGACCAATACTCCAGGCCCTAACCCCTCAGGTGAGAGAATGTCTGCTCCAGGGTCTTCACCTCCCCGAGTCCCCAGGGTTCTTGTTGCCCACAGTTGTTTGATAACACACCCTTTCCTGTCACATTCCTGTCCTGTCTCTTTTCCTTATCCTCAAGCCAGTATTTCCTGAAATCAACTGCACACAAAACTACTTACATTTTATAAGTTATCTAAGCTTCTGATTCCGGGGGAATGCAAACTAAGGCATTGGTACCAGATATTCTAGGAAGTAGAGTCTCAGGATATATTCTGGAGCCAAATCACTCACTTGTCAAGTAATTGATCTCCTGGTTTCTGGGAAGTGTCATGGTTACAATCCCAAGTGAACTGTACTTTTTTTTTTAGTATATATATTTTTATTGTAAAGATACTGTAGGGTTACAGTTACACAGTTACATGAGTACGGTAATGAGTACATTTTCTATCAAGCATTTTTCCTCCTCCTTTGTTTTCCCTTACCATCCCTCCCCTCCCCATCTCTCTGATTCTTCCTCCCTGCTCCCCCAGCCCCAAACTGTACTGTTAATGGTAGATTTAGATGGGTTATACATGGACAATCACAATGCTGGCAGACTGTAGGACTCATGATGGATTTGAATGGGACATAGATGGGTTGGTTGTGTATTATCATTAGCATTTGACTGATATTTGAACACTCACGGCTTCTGATTTACTTTGTTGAGATCCTATGTAACACTTCAGATCAACGGATTCAGTTCACAGAAGAAGGAACTATAATAAATAGCACAAGGTAGTGTCAGACACTGCTCTTGCTATAAACCAAAGCTATCAGTGTGTTCAAAAATGAGAGTGACTTTTTAAGAGGACAACTAAGGCACCAATCTGTGGATGACAACTGCAGATTCTGAATGCTGACATTCAACATGTATTAATCCGACTCAGTAGCCAGCGAAGGCATAAAGCCTGCAATGAGAAGAATCCACAGATTTAGGCAGCAAAGTATGGAAGGACAAGAGGGTCCCTACACATTTACTTTCAGTGATCCATGTAGGGAATTGGTATTTTCTGACTTTTATGCCATGTGCCGGTTTACTAGAGGTTCTGGTTACTAGTTGGGCAATAGACACAGCAAGCATGCAGTTCTGATAACATAGCCGCTGTCTGGTCATTTTCCTTGTACTAGTAGAGCAAAAGGTAAAGAATAAAGTTACTTGGATATCTTAAAGGGATAGGCCTACTGCGGTAGGGTGAGAACACAGAAAAGCTCGCCTAGATCATACTGGACTTACAGGGATGTCTCTAGAGGCACCTATGCCTGGCAGTAACCAAATGGGTCATTGCAGAAACCTTGGAATAACAGAATAACTAACAGGTCACAGTCCTTAGACAGGAAGACCGGGGATCATAAACATCATTTATAACTTAGGGACCAGCTATTGTCCAGGGACATGGTGCAGCCTAGCCCATTAAACCTGTTCTGTGCTCCACCATAGAAGTGACACTCAATTTTATAAGAAGCTGTCAAAGTATTTTCTAACATCTCGGTGCCATTTGGCATTCCTAAGAGCAATATATGAGAGTTCCAATTGTTCTGTATCCTCAACACTCTTGACCTTGGCCATTTAAATTTTTTTTGTTGTCAAGAAGATGTATAGTAGGATTTTATTGTGTTTTATTCACATTTATCTAATGTGCGATGCCAAGTATCTTTCCATTTGTTCGTTTGCTTTCCATATATCTTCTTTGCTGATGTGTCTAATTCTTGTGCTTATTTTTTATTGGGTTGTTAGCTTGCTTTTATTATCTGTCACAGTTCTTTATTTATTCTGGATACAAATCTTTTATAGTATATATATATGTATATATATATATATATATATATATACACATATATATATATATTGCAAATATTTTGTTCCAGGCTTTGACTTGTCTGTTTTTTTTCCTTGTTGTTTTTCTTCTCTTTACTTTCTTTTTTTTGTGCCAATATTGAGTACTGTGGCTTGAGCTCAGAACCTGAGTGCTATCCCTTAGCTTTTTACTCGACTAGTACTCTACCACTTAAGCCACATTTTCACTTCCCAATATTCATTTCTTAATAGTAATTTTTTGATGAAGTCTTGTATTATTTTCTTTCATGATTTATGATTTTGTATCCTAGCTAAAGAATTAAGATGTCTCAATGGTTGCAAAAATTGTTTCCCCTCTATTTCTCTAGAACTTTTCACTGTTAGGTTTTACATGCCAATCTAAGTTTCATTCTTAATTGATTTTATATCAATCCATTAAGAAATGGATTGAAAATCATGTTTTGGCATATGAAAATCTATGGTTTCAACTCTGCCTGTTGAAAAATTTACCTTCTTCTGTTATATTTCCTATATTTGTTAGGGATGGTAGGGGGAAAACAAAGGAGGAGGCAAAAATGCTCAATAGGAATTGTACTGATTACTTTGCTCATGTAACTGTAACCCTTCTGTATAACATTTTTATAATAAAAACGTACAAAAAAATCAATCCACCTTAGGCTAGGAATCTAGGTAGATGTCTAGAATGCATGAAGTCTTGGGTTCGATTCATCTGTACCATATATACAGAAAAGGCCAAAAGTGGCGCTGTGGCTTGTGTGCTAGCCTTGAGTATAAGAAGCTCAGGGACAGTGCCCAGGCCCCTAGTTCAAGCCCCAAGACTGGCAAAATAAAAAGAAAGAAGGAAAGAATGAAGGAAAGAGAGAAAGAAAGAAAGAAAGGAAGAAAGAAAGAAAGAAAGAAAGAAAGAAAGAAAGAAAGAAAGAAAGAAAGAAAGAAAGAAAGAAAGAAAGAAAGAAAGAAAGAGAGAAAGAAAGGAAGAAAGAAAGAATCAATTAGCATTCTATTTGTGGATCTATTTTGGATTTAGTTCTTTTTCTTTTTTTATTTTTGGTCCAGTCATGGGGTCTGAACTCTGGGCCTGGGCGCTGTCCCTCAGCTCTTCAGCTCAAGGCGAGCGCTCTACCACTTGAGCTACAGCGCCACTTCCGGTTTTCTGGTGGTTTATTGGAGATAGGAGTCTCATGGTCTCTCCTGCCCGGGCTGGCTTTGAACCGCGATCCTCAGATCTCAGCCTCCTGAGTAGCTAGGATTACAGGCGTGAGCCACCAGCGCCCGGCTGGATTTAGTTTTATTCTTTTGTCTACTCTTTTCTCAACATGCACACTCGATTATTATAGCTTCATTACTAAGTCTTTTTTTGTGAAAATACTGTACAGAAGGGTTACAATTACATGGGTGAGATAATGAGCACATTTCTTATCAAGCATTGTTGCCTCCTCCTTTGTTTCCCCTTCCCAACCCTACCCCCCCACCAAAGTTGTAAAGTTCATTTTTCGACATAACGATTTGTACATCTCATTGTTGCAAAGGGTCCATCATTACTAAGTCTTTAAGTCAAATTTGTTCCTCTTTTCCAAAATATTTTCATTTCTCCATTGCTTTTGCTTTTTCCAATGAATCTTAGATCTCTCTTGATAATTTCCTCCAAATAGCTTGCTGAGATGTTGATTCAGGTTACAATGAATCTACAGATGAATTTGAGAAGGACTGCCATCTTATCATGATGAATGAGTAAGATGAGACTCTCTTCTTAACCTTTAATACTTTAGTCAGCTTTCCATTGCAGTGACAATTAACTTATATAGAGGAAACGTTTATTACTGCTCTCTATTTTAGATGTTTCAGTATGGTTTCCTCCCTTTGTTGCCCCTGAGGTAAGGCAGCATATCATGGCAGGAGCACATAGTAGAGAAAACTGCTCAGATCACGATCTTCAAGAAGCAAAGTCAGAGAGAGGAAGGAGCCAGTGTCCCAATAGCCTCTTCAAGTACACATGCCTAATGACCTAGAAACGAGGATATTGGGACTAAGTAACAAGTCTTGTTCTCAGTGCCATCCTGGTGTCTTGATGGGTAGTGGGGGCTTTTCACCCAGTTCCAAATGGACCATTCTTTGAATTGCATTTGTCTTGTCTTTTAACCCCAGAAAAGCTCTGTTTCAGAGAATACACAGCTGTATCATGTTGTTTAGCTTCTAGATGGAACGTTTTGCTCGCTCCCTAGTATTCTCCTATACGATTTGCTTGTGTTGGGCCTGGGCCCCCACTCCAAACGTGGTTTTTGTCTTTAAAACTTTGTGATAACAGCATTCCTAGCTACAGGTCTTTGGGACAGGAGTCTACCTGCAGTCACTGGCTCCCAATTCTACCTCTCAAAATGTGACTTCTCTGTTTCACACAATTGGATTCCTGTATTAATAACCTAACTCCTTCCATTAGACTTTCATCATTTTCCAGTAATGTCGCATGGCCTCAGAGGGACATTTAAAATACAAACTAGAGTAAATACCAAGTCATCTCTTCTGCCTGGGATCATGAGACCAGACCTCAGATGATTGCTTTCCTTGCACAGTTGGCTTCATGATTAGATCTCTACTTAATATTAGCTACTGAAAAAGAATTCATACTTACTTGAACCCCACAGGACACAGTATCACCTGCTGTGATGTATTGAAATTATGGGCCTGAGATTTTAGTCTTTCTTGTTTCATATCTCTGCCATGCAACCTTTTATGCCTTTCTATTGTGGATAAAGTAACTCTCTCCACCACTTGAAACTGGGCTCAACTACTTAACTAGCCTTGTTCCACAGAACTGAGTAGATGTGATAACCAAGACTTGAAATGTTCTCTTTGCCATTCCTTGAGAATATACCTGGTAGAGACTGAGAGGTGTGTGGAGTAGAACCAATTTTAGTCAAGAGCAACTAACAGTCAAGAGCACCTTAGCTCAGCTAAACACCATTTGGTCCCCAAATACATCACCATGCCCAGTAAAGATCTGCATAGCAACTAGTTAAGCAAGACTCTGAATATAAGAACTGTGAATATTTATTGCTGTATGTCAGGGAAGCTCTTGTGTTTTATAAATTATCATGTGGCAATAGATAACTGATATATTTGGATGATAACAAGCTATTTAAACTTCTTATAAACAACATCATAAAATAAGTTAGCAGGTCTGGGGAAATCCTTTTACCAAACACAGCTACTTTCCTTATTCTCAATATTAAGTGTTAAAGACAGATAATCAGTCATAAAGAAAACCTTCTTAAAGGCTAATCACTACCTTCAATCCCAGAATCAAATGAAACTGCAAAACTATTAAAAACTTCTCCATTCCACTGTACTTTCATTTTAAATTACAATTTATTTTGTCTAAGCCTTTCTACTAAATGCTTAAGCGTCTGGGCTATGTTACAAGGATGGTTCTACAGGAAAAAAATCAAACTAATGAGAGGCAACTGAAAATCATTAATGAACTTTTCCCCCTAAGTCCTTAGAATTATTTAATGAACTGTTTTTAACTTTTAAAATTTTTAAATAGCTTTTTTTTCATTGTAAGAAAACCATGACATAAAGATAAGAGTCATAATTAAGACATGTTTGACATCGTAACTACTGACTTGAGCTGCAGTTGAAATGCATCCAGCTCCTTCTGACTCTGCCTGGAGCTTTCTTGGAAGCTTGGCTGGCAAAGGTATTATGGGTTCTGAGGAAATGCAGGTCCTTTTCTTTTCTTTTCTATTAGATTGTGCTTTGGCATCAGACACATTTCATACCAGTGGTATATGAAGATCAGAATACTCAAGAACAGAGGATTTTTCATAGCTTAAATACCAAGGGGTCCTCTTGGAGCTAAAGAGGAGAGAAAGAAACCTTATTACCATGTCAATGCCAAGGGGAATACTTCCTTGAAGAGAGACCTCTGGTTACCAGCGAGAGAATCCTTTCACCTTTCCTCCATGTGGCCTATTGTAATTGAGGTCTTGACCTTGTACTGCATTAGACTTTAACCCAAGCAGTCCTAGATTTATCTCCTTGATTATCTTGTCATTAACTTAGAAAAGACATTGCCCCTGATGAATGAAAACAAACTTAGAAAACCAAATTTGGCTTAGATAACGTGTTCAGGGAGGACACTGAAAGCCATATGTACATTGAGCTATTATGATTCTCTGCCAGGACTATCTTAGACCTATACTAATGATTAAAAATAAAGAAAACCATGGAGCGTATGTTTCTTTGGGTCTGGCTTACTTCACTTAATATGATTTTTTCAAGTCTTTCCATTTCCTTACAGAGGGGGCAATGCCATTCTTTCTGATGAAGCATAGAATTCCATTGTGTAGGGCTGGGAAGATGGCTCAGTGGTAGAGCACTTGCCTTGCATGCCTGAGGCCCTGGGTTCGATTCCTCAGCACCGCATAAGCAAAAAGAAAAAAGCCGGAAGTGGCACTGTGGCTCAAGTGGTAGAGCGCTGGCCTTGAGCTGAAGAGCTGAGGGACAGCACCCAGGCCCAGAGTTCATGCCCCACGACCGGACCCAAAAAAAAAAAAAAGAGTTCCATTGTGTATACATACCACATTTTCTTGATCCATTAGTCTATTGAGGGGCATCTGGATTGGTCCCATATATATTTTTTTTAATTTAATTTTATTTTATTTGAGAACATACTGTACAGAGGGGTTACAATTACATGGGCAGGATAATGCATACATTTCTTACCAAGCATTGCAGCCTCCTCCTTTGTTTACCCTTCACCTCCCTTCCCAGCCTCCCCCTTCCCCCCCACCCAATCCTTCCCCCCCTGCCCCCCCCACACCGACATTGTAAAGCTCGTTTTTGACATGACATTTTGTACTTCTCATTGTTGCAACAGGTCCACCTGAATCCTTAAACGACTTGTTTGTCCCCATCTCCTCCACAAGTTATACTGACATCAAATATAGTGAAAGTGGGGGTTACACTGTGGGGGAGGGACATACAAAGCAACAAAGAAATAATCTTATCAATGCGTTAGAAACACATGCATGAAAGAAAAAAAACATTAAAATACATATTTAAGGGTTCGTTTTCCTAACATCACATTATCTGACCTTTTCCGCTTGACTCATACATATACTAGATATTGCAAATAAGGGAAACCATGGGACCTATGTTTCTTTGGGCCTGGCTTACTTCACTTAATATAATTTTTTCCAAGCCTTTCCATTTCCTAACAAATGGGGAAATGTCATTCTTTCTGATGGAGGCATAGAATTCCATTGTGTATATATACCACATTTTCTTGATCCATTCATCTACTGAGGGGCATCTGGGTTGGTTCCATATCTTAGCTATGGTAAATAATGCTGCAATAAACATAGTTGTGCTGGTAGCTTTAGTGTGGTCTTGTTTGTAAACATTTGGGTAAATGCCCAAAAGTGGGATTGCTGGGTCATAGGGGAGTTCTATGTGAAGTCTTTTGAGGAACCTCCATACTGCTTTCCAAAGTGGTTGAACAAGTTTACATTCCCATGGATTGGTCCCATATATTAACTATGGTAAATAATGGTGCAGTGAACATAGTTGTGTTGGTAGTTTTAGCGTGGCCTTGTGATCATTTGGATAAATGTCCAGGAGTGGGATTACTGGATCATAGGGGAGCTCTATGTTTAGTCTTTCGAGAAACCTCCATAATGCTTTCCAGAGTGGCTGAACCAGTTTACGTTCCCACCAACAGTGTGGTAATGTTCCCTTAAGGTCATACATCCATCAGCATCTGTTATAATTTGTCTTTGTTTTTGTAAGGTCCACTCCTGGATGGCTAGCAGACTCTACCCTCCTCACAGCAAAGTCTCCACCCAGTACCTGCATTACCTAGGCAACTGGGACACCTGGAAGAGGTCACATCTGAATTTGATGTGGCCACACCTTTCTCTGTCCATACCCTAGATAAGGCCTAGCCCGGGCCCAGAAGCCCTCTCTCTGCTCTTTTTTAGCTTTTTCTCAGCTCTTTCCTTCTCTTCTCTTTCCCAGTGCTCTTCTCTTTCCTAGCTCTCTCTCTTTCCCACCTCTTTCCCAGATGCTCTCTTTTCTAGCTCTTTTTTCTCTTTTCTAGCTCTTTTCTCTCTTTTCTAGCTCTTTTCTCTCTCTTTCCCAGCTCTCTCTCTTTCCCAGCTCTCCCAGCTCTCTTTCCCAGGCCTTTCCCTACTGCGTGGAGTGCCAACCTTGCCTGGTCCCAGCAGGTCTACTGAATAAACCTATCCCTTACCTGAATACCATGTGTGTAGTGCTGTTCTTACTCAGCTACCTCTTTTTAAAAAACCTAACCGTTTTGTTTTGTTTTTTATTATGGTCATGCTAACTGAGGTGAGGTAGAATCTCAATGTAGGTTTGATTTGCATTTCTTTTATGGCCAGAGGTGTTGAACATTTCTTCATGTGTCTATTGGCTGTTCATATTTCCTCTCCAGAGAAGCCTCTTTTTTATTCTTTAGCCCAATTTCTACTGTACTATTGTACTATAATCCCAGCATGTCAGGAGGCTCAGATATGTGCATTGTGGTTTGAATCCAGCCAGGGCAGGAAAGTCCATGAGACTCTTAACTTCACTTAACCAAATATGTCTAATCCTAGGATAGGAGTAGGTATGAATGGATAGATTATGGGAGGCCAGAAGATCAGCAGCCTGAGGGTATGGTCTCTTCTCCAGAGCTGTCTGAGCTGTTGAATAATGGCTGCCCTCCCTCATCAGGGAATATTGGTGGGGAAAGTTCTTTCCTCATTATCTTGTGGTGTCACAGAGAGGCAATCATGTACAAGTTGGCAACTACGTACTCTAGGTCTCCTTGATTTTTCTAAAACCCCAAGGTCATTTGTGCAGACAGGATGGGTGTGTCAATATATTTGTCTCTGAGCAGTAATCAATGTCTTAGAGGGACTGACAAGAACAGGAAATTTCTAGAGTTACAAGAAAGGGTAGAGGATGACTGGGACATTTCCTCTTCATTCACCCACTCCTTGACAGCAAGATAGGATTAAAAAATATTATAATGAAATTGCTTAACTATCCTGCTGGTCATCTCCAGTCACAGGTCATGCTGAATTTCAAAGGATCAATGTGGATATTCCAAACAATTGAATGATTTTTATCATTCCGAAGCACAGTGCCCATTTTGAATAAACTTACTATGAATTGTTTATAGGCAGCTTCCAGCAATTGTCCTTCAGTCAGGCTTTGAGCTCCACAGCCTGAGTACATCATAACATTCCACATGTTCCTATCTGTCTCTGCCATTCTAGGCTTCAACTAAATGAACATAGATGACCCAGAGCTTCTTTGTACTTGTTCTTTACAAGAGACAGTCATTTCAAGCTTGCCCAGACTGAAAAATCCAGTTGGCAGAATCCTGGTAGTTGAGCCATAAGCACAAAAACTGATACATAAGGACATAGGACAAAGGGCCATTTAATTATAGGAATCCACATTGAGGATTAATGCCAAGGGTCTGCTTACAAGCCACATTTGTTTACCTATTTTATAATTTACACAGAGTAATCCTAGCTACAGAGATCTTACTGTGTGTTTCTTTTTGGGCAGGAAGAAACAAACACAAAGGGGCCCCTGGTGGGGAAATGAGAGTACATCCTCTATGTTTCCAGGGATAGCAAAGCTAGTCTCCCTCCTCTGACTCGCACACTGTCTCCTCTCTGAGATGCAAAAACAAAAAAAAAAGAAAAAAAAGAAAAGATTCTTAAATAGTTACTTATGTGCTCTGGAATGACAGAATGCAAAGCCAGAATCTGCAATCAGTCTCCTCTTGAACAGATGACAAAAGCTTGAGTTATTCTTTGTAATGTCATTTCCATAAATAAGAGCACCTTGTAGTGAGTGAGTTGACTAGAGAAATAATGAGAAGATTGGAGAAAATGTTGGCCAAGTATATTAACACCAATAGAAGACATATTCTAGGCCAGTAATGTGTATGCTAGGGTATGGTGTGGTATGTCGTGTGTGTGTGTATGTGTGTGTGTGTGTGTGTGTGTGTGTGTGTGTTTGAAAGAGAGTCAGTGATATAGACACAGAGAGACAATGGAAATATGAAAACATGAGATGCAGTGAGAATGAACTTGCTATTTAATTAGATATGGCCTCCAAATTCAATGCTAAAAAGAAAAGTGTCCAAAACATTCCTGGATGCCAATACTACAATCTTCAAGTTACTTCTTGAAGAAGACAGCACTATTTAGATGAATAAATTCTAGAATGTGTGTTTAAATAATGAATCTTTACATGTCTTCTGCAGACCTAGATCTCACAGAAATTAACTAACTACTCAAGTGGAAACAAGCAGGCTATTTATTTTTTGCTGGAGCAAGGAAGTCAGCTTCCATGACTTGAAGTTGACAGAGACTCCTGGATAAATGAGTATGCTCCCTAGTTGTGGCATAATTGGGGGTTGTTGGCATGGGGCATCTAGAGGACAATAACTAGAAGCAGTACATTTTATTAGATTGGTCTGGACCTCTAAGTAGGCTGGAGTTGGAAGCAGAGGACATTGATAGTCATTGACCTAATCCTAATTATTCTCGACCAACTATTGCAGAGATTGTGGATCAGAGCTTTAGAGGTATTTATGGTGCTGTCTTTTGGATATTTGTCTGTCAAAAGTTGTTTGTTTCTAAAGCTTAGTTCTCAATTCGATGGTGCAAAGTGGTAGAACCTTTAAGAGGTAGAACCTACTGGGAGGTCCTTAGGTCATTGGGGAATGTTGCTTCAGAGGGAAACACTGGTTTCCTGGACTCTGCTCTTAAGAGAATGAGTTCTTTTTTGTAATTTTAATTTTAAATTTTTTGTGAAGAGAATGAGTTCTTAGAAGAGCAAATAGGACCCTGGATTACTCTCTGGTTTCCTTTTTTTTTTTTTTTTATTGTAAAGCTACTATACAGAGGGTTACAGTTACATGAGTGAGGTTATGAGTACACTTCCTCTTGAACATTGTTACCCCCTCCATTGTTTTCCCCCTACCATCCCCTCCCTCCCTCCCTTCCCCGAGGTTCTTTTTTTTTTTTTTTTTTTGATTGTGATTAAATGATTACATAATTTCAAAGTCACAAGTTCATTCTAACTTCCCTGGAGCAAATTGTCTACCACAGTCTGTAATATATAACAGTGTTCACATGTTATATACCATATTTGTGATCAGCAGCATGAGGATATTTAGTAGTGGTTCAACCAGATGAGCGGGAGTTCTTTGTTTCTTAAGTCCTGTTAGTTTTGTCGTATCACCTAACCTTTTGGATTTAGCATCCACTTATGAGGGAGACCATGTACCGTTTGTCTCTTCGTTCTTGGCTTACCTCGCTCAACATGATTCCTTCTAGCTCCATCCATTTCCCTGCAAATGCCATTATTTTGTCATTTCTAATGGCTGCATAATATTCCATTGTGTATAGATACCACAATTTTTGGATCCATTCATCTGTGGTGGGGCACCTAGGTTGTTTCCATATCCTAGCTATTGCGAACAGTGCTGCAATAAACATGGAGGTGCATGTGTCCTTGTATATTGGTTCCTATTGTTCAGGGTAGATGCCTAGAAGTGGTATGACTGGGTCGTAAGGGAGGTCAATCTTTAGCTTTCTAAGGACCCTCCAGACTGCTTTCCAAAGTGGTTGTATAAGTGTACATTCCCACCAGCAGTGTAATAGGGTTCCTCTTTCTCCACATCCCCTCCAGCATTTGTCGTTGGCTGATTTGTGGATGTGGGTCATTCTGACTGGGGTAAGGTGGTATCTCAGGGTTGTCTTTATTTGCATTTCCTTCACCACCAGGGATGATGAACATTTCCTCATGTGTTTCTTTGCCATTTTTATTTCTTCATTTGAGAAGTCCCTCTTTAGTTCCCTTGCCCATTTAGTAATTGGTTTGTTAGGTTTGGGAGGGATTAGTTTCTTGAGTTCCCTGTATATACAGGATGTTAACCCCTTGTCTGATATATTGCTGGTAAATATTTTTTCCCAATTAGTTGGTTGTCTTTCTAGCTTAGTTGCGATAGATTTAGCTGTGCAGAAGCTTTTTATTTTAAGGTAGTCCGATTTGTCGAGTCTCTCTCCAACTTGTTGTGACCCTGGGACTCTGTTCAGGAAGTTCCTTCCTGTGCCTATTAGTTCAAGTGTCTCTCCTACTCTGTCCTGCAGTAGTTTCAGAGATTCAGGTTTAATGTTAAGGTCTTTAATCCATTTTGAGTTGATGTTGGTGCATGGTGATAGGCTGGGGTCCACTTTTAGTTTTCTGCATGTGGCTGCCCAGTTTTCCCAGCACCAGCGGTTGAAGAGGCTGTGTTTCTTCCATTGTATGTCTTTGGCTCCTTTGTCGAATATCAGCTGGCTGTAGGCCTGTGGATTTATATCTGGATCTTCTATTCTGTTCCATTGGTCTTCGGGTCTGTTTTTGTGCCAGTACCATGCTGTCTTTGTGATTATAGCTCTGTAGTAGAGTTTGAAGTTCGGCATGGATAGCCCTCCCATATTGTCTTTATCCCCTAGAATTGTTTTGGCTATTCTAGGTCTTTTGTTGTTCCATATAAATTTTTGGACTGTTTTCTGTATTTCAGTGATGTACGTCATTGGGATTTTAATAGGAATTGCATTGAATTTGTATATTAGTTTTGGAAGTATCACCATCTTTACTATATTAAGTCGGCCTATCCAGGAGCATGGGAGGTCTTTCCATTTCCTAGTGTCTTCTGCAATTTCTTTCTTTAACTTTTTATAGTTCTCATTAAATAGTTCTTTTACATCTTTGGTTAGGTTAATTCCTAAATATTTTATTTTTTGGGAGGTTATTGTGAATGGGGTTGCTCCCTTTATTTCCCTCTCTTCCTGTGCGTTCTCAGTGTATAGGAAGGCAACTGATTTTTGTGGGTTTATTTTGTATCCTGCTATTTTGCCGAAGTGACTTATGATTTCTAAAAGTTTGGGGATGGAGTTTTTGGGATCGTGGAGGTATAGTATCATGTCGTCTGCAAAAAGGGATAGTTTCACTTCTTCTTTCCCTATGCGGATCCCTTTAATGTCTTTTTCTTGCCTTATTGCCCTGGCTAAGGGTTCTAGGACTATGTTGAAGAGGAGTGGAGACAGTGGACATCCTTGCCTTGTTCCTGTTTTTAGGAGGATTGGTTGTAGCTTTTCCCCATTAAGTATAATATTGGCTATTGGTCTGTCATAAATGGCTTTTATTGTTTTTAGAAATGTTCCTTCTATTCCTATTTTCTCCAGAGCTTTTAGCATGAATGAATGTTGAATTTTATCAAAGGCCTTTTCTGCATCTGTGGCGATAATCATGTGATTCTTGACCTTGGCTCTGTTGATATGCTGGATTACATTTATTGACTTACGTATGTTAAACCATCCCTGTGTCTCTGGGATGAAGCCTACCTGATCATAGTGTATTATTT
Source organism: Dipodomys spectabilis (assembly GCF_019054845.1). NCBI lineage: Eukaryota > Metazoa > Chordata > Mammalia > Rodentia > Heteromyidae > Dipodomys > Dipodomys spectabilis. Next base: position 44,034,494 of record NW_024870772.1, on the reverse strand, counting down.
TTTTTATGTGTTTCTGGATTCTGTTAGCTAGAATCTTGTTAAGGATCTTTGCATCTGTGTTCATCAAGGAGATTGGCCTGTAATTCTCCTTTTTGGTTGGGTCTTTGCCTGGTTTGGGGATGAGTGTGATATTGGCTTCGTAGAATGAGTTTGGGATAGCTCCCTCCTTCTCTGTTTCTCTGAAGAGCTTGAGGAGTATGGGTATTAGTTCTTCTTTAAAGGTCTTATAGAATTCTGCTGTGAATCCATCTGGTCCTGGGCTTTTTTTTGTTGGAAGACTTTTGATAGCTTCCTGTATCTCATTATAGGATATTGGCTTATTTAATTGGTTAACTTCTTCTTTGCTCAGTTTGGGTAACTTGTATTTCTCTAAAAATGCATCCATTTCCGCCAGGTTTTCTTCCTTTAGAGAGTATAGCTTTTGAAAGTAGTCTGTTAGAATTGTTTGGATATCTTGGGTACGTGTTGTGATGTTTCCCGTGGCATCCCTAATCCTATTAATATGGGTTTCCTCTCTTCTTTTTTTAATTAATCTTGCCAACGGGCCATCAATTTTGTTTATTTTTTCAAAGAACCAGCTTTTTGTTTGGTTTATTTTGGTTATGGTTTTCTGATTTTCTAATTGGTTAATCTCTGCTCTCAATTTGGTTATCTGGCTTCGTCTAGTAGCTTTAGGTCCCATTTTTTCTTGTTTTTCTAGCTGTTTTAGTTGCAACATGAGATTATTTACTTGGTCTGTCTCCATTCTCTTGATGTGGGCACTGAGGGCAATAAATTTGCCCCTCAGGACTGCTTTTGCTGTGTCCCACAAGTTTCTTTGTGAGGTGTTTTCATTTTCATTGAGTTCTAGGAAATGCTTTATTTCTTCTCTGATCTCTTCTGTTACCCAGGCCTTGTTAAGGAGTGTGCTGTTCAATTTCCATGTATTAGAGAAATTTCTGCGGTATGCTTTGTTATTGAGAGCTAGCTTGATTCCACTGTGGTCAGATAGGATACAGGGGATTATGTCGATCCCTTTGTATTTGCTTAAGTTCCTTGAATGAACTATGATATGGTCTATTTTGGAGAAAGTTCCATGAGCTGCTGAGAAGAATGTGTACTGTGTTGTTTTAGGGTGAAATACTCGGTAGATGTCAGTTAATTCCGCTTGAAGTATGGCCTCACTTAATTCGGTAGCTTCTTTGCCAATCCTCTGGTTGGTAGACCTGTTCTTTGGTGAGAGTGGCGTGTTAAAGTCTCCTAGTATTATCGTATTGGGATCTATTTTATTCTGTAAGTTTGAGAGCATTTGTTTAACATATCTGGGTGCACCAATATTTGGGGCATATAAGTTGATGATGGTTATATCCTCCTCTTGGATTGTTCCCTTTATTAATATGTAGTGTCCGTCCTTGTCTTTCTGTACTGATTTTAATGAAAAGTTTATTTTGTCAGATATCAGGATAGCTACACCTGCTTTCTTATTGGGGGAATTTGATTGGTAGATCCTTTTCCACCCCTTCACTCTGAGTTTGTTTGTATGTTTGGCTGAGAGGTGGGTCTCCTGAAGGCAACAGATGGATGGGTCTTGTTTTCTGATCCAGTCCTCAGTTCGTTTTCTTTTAATTGGCGAATTCAGCCCATTTATATTAAGAGAAAGTATAGAGAGATGCATTGTTGTCCCTGCCATTCCGTTTTCCTAAGTTTTTCTTCTTTCCTTTCCTCCTGTGCTTGCTCAGTTAGACTTTGGGTAATGCCTGTTTGGGGCAGGTCCCAGTTCCTGGTTGCTTTCTTCAGGTTGTGTCCCCCCTCTTAGAATTCTTTGTAATGCTGGCTTAATGTTTATGTATTCATTTAGTTTTTCTTTGCTATTAAAAGTTTTCAGTTCTCCATCGAATGTGAATGTTAGCTTTGCCGGGTATATCAGTCTGGGTTGGCAGTTATTGGCTCTCAGGGCTCGTATGGTGCTTTCCCAGGCTTTTCTTGCATTCATTGTTTGTGTGGAGAGATCTGCAGTGATTCTAATTTTTTTCCCGTTGTAGTATAGCTCCTTCTTCATTTTCGCTGCATGCAGGATTGTTTCCTTATTATTCAGATCCATCATTGTTACTATTATGTGCCTAGAAGTGTTTCTCCTGGGATCTTGCTTGTTGGGTGTTCGATAAGCTTTTGTGATGTAGTTAAGATGGTCGTTTTTGAGGTGGGGAAAATTTTCATTGACTATCTTGTTAAATAGGTGTTGCATTCCCTTGCTCTGGAATTCCTCACCTTCGTCCACTCCGATTATGCGAAGGTTAAATTTTTTAGCATTATCTGCTTGCTCTTGAATTTCCCTTTGGTTTAATTTGAGTGATTTTTCCATATCTGTCACTTTTTGGTCCAGTTGGTGTATTTTGTCTTCTGTATCTGACACTCTACCTTCCATTTCATTCACTCTGTTGACCGTGGCTTCTATTGTGGTTTGCATGGTGGAAATGGATCCCTTTATGGATTCAATGTTGGTTCTCAGAGTACTGATCTCACCTCTCAATGAGGTGAGATCAGTATGCATTACCTCTAATTTGGCGTTTATCTCACTTCTTACTGAGGTTTGTGCAGCTTCTATTTTTGCATCCAATTTTTGTTTGATATCCTGTATATCTTTTGATAGTTCATCCTTGTGCTCTTTCAATTTCTGATCCATTTCTCACTTTATTTCTTGAGTCATTGCCTCCAGCAACCCTTGGATGTAGTTTTTGTCTTCCATTCCTGCTTTGCTCCCACTGGGGCTCTCCCCTGCGTGGCTGCTGGCTTTTGAGGTGAGCTTGCTGTCCTGGGTAGTGGTAAACCTTGTGATTTTTCTCTGTGATTTTCGCATGGGGGTTCAGGAGACTGCTCTTCAATCTTGTTTTGGTGTGTCTGTCTTTGCTTGGTTGCTGATTCTGTATTGGTAGAGAGAGTCTGTGCCTGATCTGGATTCTGTTGGGAGCCTATTTCCAGCTGCTATTCACTTAGGATTCTCAGCTCTCTGCTGTAGCAATTCCCACCTTTGGAAGGGTTGAGCAGCCTAGACTGCTTGTGTTTGCTCCTGCGGGTGCTCTTGGGAAGATCAGATGCTCTGGATGCACTCTCCCAAATACTGGAGTCTGCTATGGGCTCCTGATGTGTTTTTGTTTGTTTGTTTTGGGCTGGTTGTGGGCTTGAACTCTAGGTTTGGGTGCTGTCCCTCAGCTCTTCAGCTCAGGGCTGGCACCCTACCATTTGAGCCACAGCCCCACTTCTGACCCTTTTTGCTTTGTTCAGGCGCCGGTCCCCTGGTCTGGTTCCGGCCCCAGCCTGGAGCGCGCTCGTTAGGCCTGTGCTAATGTGTATACCACCTTGGTTATGCAGCCTGGAGGACACAGTTCAAATTTCTTCTACTGTTGGTAGTCTTGACCCAGGGGCACTGTTCCTGGCTTGAGCATTTAAGCTCCCTTCCAGGGGCGCTCTTGCTCTGGCCTGGCCAGCAGAGTGTGCTCCACCGGCTGGTGGAGCTCTCGAACAGTTCCCAGTTTTAGTGGGTCCTGTGGTCCGGGTGTTGGGGTAGGGAGTCTAGGTCAGGGTCTGGGGATTCCCTCCAGCTCTGGTCTCCCTTGATGGATTCCCTGTCCCCTGATGGGTACTCACCCTGTAGGTCGTCAGTTGTTGTTGCAGTCCGTCAGTTGTTGTTGCAGTCCGAGTTCAGTTGGGGTGGTTGCGGGCTGGGTTGGGCGGCCCCCCGCCGGGTCGTTGCGATCGCGATTGGGCGGGTGGTCTGCGGACAGGTCCCTTTGTGGAGCTGCTGGTGCCGGGCGGCTTTGGCGGGATGGAGCCTCTCCGCTCCGGTGGAGAGTGAGGGGTGGGGTGGGATCCTCCTGGAGACTCCCGGCTGGTAGGTTTCTCTGTTCCTGGCGATCCGCTGTTCTGCAATCCGGTACCTGGTGATCTGCAAGCAGCCCCCTGTGTCTCTGTGGCTCGGGCAGCCCCCGCGGGGCTGGCTGGCCGGCGGCTTGGCGCACTGCCGCGCGGCCAGTAAAGGTTGGGGGAGGGGTCTTCGCTCTTTGTTCTGAAATTCTTCTTTTCCTCTCTTTCTTTTTTTTGTTATTTTCCACCTCTGGTTTTTCTCTGAGTGTTCGTCTTTTTGTTGTTGTCGGTCTCTTGGGGAGATTAAAGGTTGGAACTCGAACTCTCTTTTTGGTTGGAGAGAGCTGTGGCGTTTCCCTACTGCCCCGTCGCCATCTTGGTCCCCCCTCCTCTGGTTTCCTTTTTGATAATATGGTCTCTTATACAGACGTGCTCCTACCAACATATGTCCCAGACATGAGAGGCCCTCGCTAGATCTGAACTCATGCTAGTACACATGTTCAAGTCTCAAAAAAGTAAGCTAAATGGACTTCATTTTTTATAAAGTTAGTTTGCTTTCAGTATTCTGTTATAGTAATGAAAAACAGACTAAAGTATATATGTTGGTCATTATCCATTTGTGTATTCCCCTAGGCTGGGCTAGATCCCTCCAATTGGTAATTGGTGTCTGGAGAAGTTGGTTTCATGGTACCCCTGCTGAACTGATCCTGTAGAGTTGTCTGTTGTCCTGGGCCTTGATTTGGATAGTGGAACATTATAGGAAATGCGGTTAGATCTTTCCACTCCACTTCCATACTACACTCTATCAACTGGGCATTTCAGTGCATCTTTCTGGGGCTAGTTACAGAGTTAAATGGAAACTAGAAGGCTACCTGAGCTATTATTTAAGATGTGGTACATGTTTAAACATCAACTCTTAAGGTACATAATCCATTAAGAAAACATCTTGGAGGTTGACTCTTTAAAGATGGAAAGAAGATGTAAGGTAAAGGAAAAAATATTCCCCATATGCTCTTAGTTTTAAGAGAACCCTGTTACAAAAGACAGATTAACATGAGAAAAATGAACATGTGCATAAGCATGTCTATTTTGCATATACATGAGAGATAATTTGAGCAAGTCTTAAAAGAGATATCTTTGAATTATTGCTTAGATTCACCATATGAGCTATATCCCTAATCCTATAGTACACGTGTGTGTGTTTGTGTATCATGTGTCATGTGCAAGCACAAATGCATGCTGAGGGCCAGTACCAATCACTCTCTTTTTTTTGCTTTAGCTGGTGTTCTTCCACTTGACCCACACCTCCAGTTCTAGCTTTTTTCTGGCTTATTGGAAATAAGAATCACTCTTGTTGGTCTGCCTGGATGAATTCAAACTTTGATCCTTGTATCTCAATCTCCCAAGTAGCCAAGGATATAAGCCAAGGCATTGGCCACCCAGCCCAATAGCACATTTTAAGACAAAGGAAAGGACTGAGTTTCTGAGGCAACACTTTTGGGATAAACAACAAACAGAGTAAGATGAGCTGGTAAAACTTAACGCCGATTCTTTCTATCATCTCCAGGCTAATAAATTCCAACAGTTGTCTTGAGTGGGTCCTATGGTATGAATGTGTCCTGCAAATTTCATCTGCTAGAAACTTAATATCCAAAATAATCTGCAGTATTGGTGAGGTGGGATTTTTGGAAGGTGATCGGACTCCATGAATGGGTTGAAGAATTCATGGACTGGTGGATTAATGTGTTATCATGAGAGTGGCTTGGTAATAAAATGGAGCTTGGTCTGTCTCCCCACATAATACCCTATACCATGTGGTGAAGTTGTCATCAGATGTCAGAGCCACACTTTCAGACTTCTCAGCTTCCAGAACTGTAAATAAATCCCGTCTTTCCAATATAACCAGTTACTCAGTTATAGCAATACAAAACGGATTACGATAGCAGTTAACTTCTGTTCGTCCTCTAGACTAAGTAGGGCTAAAATGAGGAGGACATCTTTCTGCCCTTTCTCATCAATGTTCTAAGGGCAGAGGGCTCTTCTGTACCTGCTTTTTCTGAACTACTTTCAGATAATTGATCCTTCATATTTAGGGGAGGTGAATTCTTGTCTCCCACAACCCATTTCTCCAACACCAGCAAACTCAATCTCACAAAGCAACTGTGCTTTACTTTGCCTCAAGTTCTATACAAGTTTCCTAATCAAAAACCAGACTGCCAAATCCAGGGGGTGCAGTCCCCAGGCTGCCTGAGGAAGAAAGAATGTGGTTAGCGAGCCTCCTCTGTCTGGAGGCCCAGCAGATCCTCTCTCTCCTGTGCTCTGAGATGTTAGGATGTTATATTGCTTTCCTGTGAAATTTCATATTGGTTTTTAAAATGGTATCAATTACAAGCAAGTCCCCAAGTAGTCTAAGGCCCTGCTACTCTCCAGACTTGCTGACATCTCATTCTTGATGATAAACTCTCCACTGGGTATGGAAAGGTATTTTTGCTTTTCCTTCTAAAAGGACTAAACAGAACATCAGGGAAGTGGAAAACGAAGCCTGGGCTTACAAGGACCTCCTCCCAGAGTGCTAATCATCAGGATGTCTGGGTTGGATGACTCCATTACAGGCCCTGGTTCCTGGTTTCCTGTGGTGTCATTTTATATAAGAATTTCATCGTCTTCCTCTTTGCAAAAACCAAAACACTGGGTGGTTGTGCAGATACCAACAATTTTAACATGCCCCAGGCTCCCAAAAAAGTGTATAGAGATGGTGAGCAGACAGATGAAGTTTGCAAAGCTCAATCTTCAGCAGTTATCTTTTGCAAAGACTGGGCCAGTGGTCAGCGATGAAATGCAAGTAACAAGGGAGCACAAGGAGGCAGGAGGTCATTGAAATCAGTTAATTATTTGTTTTTAAACTTCCAATTCAAAGTAAATCGTGTAGGAGTGAAAAGAGAAATAGAAGAAAAAATAGGGCAGAAGATAAACTCATTATAAAGCTTCAGTGGTAGGTGTGGATGGCCCACTGCTAATTACAGCAGAGGGGTTAATGTGTCATGAGTCCTGGAGCAATTTTGGAGCATTGGATTTGTGGTTCTAGGAGTGGATAAAGTAAAAATGGAAGAACACACAACTCCTCTTATATCCCTGTGGTCTCCTAAGGCTCCTGGAACAGAAAATGAAGCCAGTAGGGTAATTTTTTCTAAAAGATATTTCTAATGATGGGACTAGCAAGAAATCTGTGGATTGATATTTATCAAAACGAACTCCAGGAAATGGAAACAAGTTTTTCTTTGATGTCATTTCTTTTTCTTTCTTGTTGTTGTTGTTCATTCATTTATCTGTTTTGGGGGTGGGGGAAGCAGAGCACAGAATGGAAGGACAAAGGGTGAACAAATACAGCAGACTCACTGGACACTATGTTGAAAATAAACTATACAACTTGTGGGTGGAGACAGGAAGGAAAAACTGGAAGACAGCGAGCAAAGGAGTGACACTGTCCAAAAAGAAATGTACACATTACCTGACTTATATAACTGTAACCCCTTCTATATATCACCTTTTTAATAACACTCACAACTTTTTGTCTATCTTTTTTATTGTCAAGGTGATGTACAGAGAAGTTATAGTTACATAACTCAGGTAGTAAGTACATTTCTTGTCAAACTTGCTACCCCTTCCTTCATTTTTCCCCTATTCTCCCTCCCTCCAGTCCCCCCATCCCACAAGTTGTACAGATCATTTCCAATATATTGTCTTGTGTATGTTGCACATAGAAGCCAGGCATTGGTGGTTCATATCTGTAATACTAGCTACTAAGGAAATCTGAGAGTTGGAGTTTGAAGCTAGCCCAGTAGACAAATAAATGCCTTTATTTCCTCTTAAAAAAGAAATCTGTGAGCTGATATTCTCTTTATTTAGTTCTCCACTTCCCCATCCATCTCTCACCTCATAGGTTTAGGTAACCTGCATCGGTGACCTGTGCTAGTTCAATTATTTCATTAGGGATTGTACAATAGTGATTCTTTAATCCTGTCAGAGCTTCAACATTTATTAGATAGCATTCTTCTATAAAAATGTGTTTTCCTGCCAGGCATTTGTGGCTCACAACTATAATCCTAGCTACTCAAAAGGCTGGAAATCTGAGAATCACAATTCGAAGCCAGCTCAGACAGATGTCTGTGAGACTCTTATCTCCAGTTCACCAGCAAAAAGCCAGAAATGGAGGTGTGGCTCAAGTGGTAGAGCACCAACTTTGGGCAAAAAAGCCAAGTAAAGTCAGAGTGCAAGACCCCGACTTTAAGCCTCACTACCAGCACACACAAAAAAGTAGCATTTTCCTATTCTAAAAAAATGTTTAACATATATTCCTTTAGGATTAGCAAATCTTCTAGATTGATTCTTTAGCATCTGCCCCAATCAGTGGAGTAAGATATTGAACACAGACATGTTCAATTCAGTGTCTCTCCCACCACTTCCTCTTACTCTATTTTTAACCCAAAGCACAGTGGTGTAGATACCTTAATTGGGTTTGAATTCATTAACCATTTATCTACACGTGTGCATTTAGTGTCTCCTCTGTGCCAGCTTTCCTTCAGGAGCAGCAAGGAAGACTAACAAGTATAATAAAATGTATATGTTAAGTGGTGATAAAGGAGGAAGGGTTTAGGGGAGTGTTTATAATTTTGGATAGGACAGATAGGATCCTGAAAAGGGGATGGTAGGTCAAAGACTGTCAGAATTATGGACTCAAGCCATGCAGACATTTGAAAGAAGATACTTCAGGCAATGGGAACAGGCAATGGGTAGGTGTGAGCAATCATGAAGAGTCCACCGTGGCTAGAGGTAAACTTAATAGGAATTAGTTTAAAAGAGGATGGAGCACCTGACACTGTTTTGGAGGCCATTGTCAGGCTTTTAGCTGGTTCTTTGCTGTCTTTCATACTCTAGTGAGAGCATATGGCCCTTGTCCTATGAATGAGATTCTGGCTACAGCCAAAACACTCAGCACTGAGGATTCAATAATAGGAACAAATTGCCTTCTAATTTACGTAATTTGTATACGAAAAGTATGCTTACATTTCCTTCACATTGTCAAATACGACATTGTTTACTGCTTTTCATTATTAATCACAGTCACTCTTTTTTTAAAGGGAAAATATAATTGTTTGTGTATGAATTAAGCTATCAGCTGATTTTTTTCCTCAAAAGATCACCACAACTTTTTTTTTTACTACATTTACTAATAATATTCAGTTATTAAAAATAACTGGATTTTCTTGGACACTCCATTGAATTTACTACCTGCTAATGGCTATTAGCATTCTTTGGTTAGCAGCCTATCTCCCCAACAGAGAAGCCAAAAAGAGCAAAATACATAAAACTCTGAAAGAAATGCTCTTCTTGGCCTCGAGTAGTTGAGGGCTATGGGAAGCCTCTGGAGGGTTCTGGGTATAGAAGTTACATTATGTGCCTTTCATTTTAATAGGAACTCTTCAACTGTTGGTTATTGCAGCTCTCAGAGAAAGAGTTCTTACTACTCCCTTTTTGCACAAGAAGGACCTGAGATTCACCAAGGTTAATTAGTGATATATTCCAGGTCACCATCTATTAAGGAGTAAAGCCATGATTCAATCCAGGCTATTAAGTATCAGTTTATAAAACAGAACAGAGATGAAGTGGGGCTGGGGGTTATCTGTATTGATGGATGATGCAGCTCTCCAGCTCATGGGCCTCAGAAGACTTGATCTCCACTCTTGTCTGCTTGGCAATGAATTGTAAGATACTTAGCACTGGGCAAAGCTTTGCTATTAATCTTGTCTTTTCTCATCGAAGTATCTCATCTTTCCAAAAGATGACATTTCTAAAATCGTGAGTGCAATAAACTTAAGGTCATGGAGCACGGCTCTTAAAAAGACAGCTTCATGAGCTGTAAAAGTAATCATGGTTTGTCAAGTCAGCAGATCTCTACTCTTCAGCCTTCTAGCCATCACTAATGCCTTTTCTGGAGACAGCACACTTTTTGTCCTTTTACCTTTCAAGGCTATTCAGGGGTGGGGGGAACTATTTCTTACCCAGTGGACCCCACACAGAAGCCTCAACCAGTTGAGGCCCAGAAGAGCATTTCTTTCAGAGTTTTATATATTTTTCTTCTTTGGCTTCTCTGTTGGGAATTCTAATAGCCATTACAAGGCAAATTCTATGGAATGATACAAGAAAAAGAGAGTTATTTTTAATTACTGAATATTATTAGTAAATATAGTAAAAAAAAAGTTGTGGTGATCTTTTGAGGAAAAAATCAGCTGATACAATTAAAAAAAAAAAGAACCTCGGGGAAGGTAGGGAGGGAAGGGATGGTAGGGGGAAAACAATGGAGGGGGTAACAATGCTCAATAGGAAGTGTACTCATTACTTGCTCATGTAACTGTAACCCTCTGTATAGTATCTTTACAATAAAAATTTTTAAAAAATCAGCTGATAGCTTAATTCATATGCAAACAATCATATTTTCCCTTTAAAAAAGAGTAATTGTCATTAATAATAAAAATCAATACACAATGCCATATTTGACAGTGTGAAGGAAATGTAAGCATACTTTTAGTATACAAGTTATGTAAATTAGAAAGTAATTTGTTCCTATTATTGAATCCTCAGTGCTGAGTGTTTTGGCTGTAGCCAGAATCTCATTCATAGGACAAGGGCCATATGCTGTCACTAGGGTATGTAAAACAGCAAGGATCCAGCTCTTTCCATCACCAAAATGGATGAGGGGTATGACCATATGGTCCATGCCATTGTGGTTCCCAATGTAGTCAGAACCAGAAATCATACACACGATCTCATTTGAGTCTCCCATAAACCTACAGAAGGGTTGTAATCTCTTTTTCATAGGACAGGCAATAAGTTAAGAAGAGTAGGGTTAGAGTTTGGATTTTAACCCAGGCTTTCATCATCATTATAGCCATTATTATTATTATTATTATTGCAAATTGGTCATAGAATGGGGTTACATGTTAATATACCCATTTATGTATACAATGCATCTTGAGTTTCCTTGTTGCATTTTCATACACATATGTAGAGTATTTTAACTGTATTTACCTTCCTTACCCTTCTCTGTTTGTCCACCCCTAATCTCCGTGCACCCAGACCTGCATCAAAATATCTTTTAACTTCCTAATATTCAATTTTGCTAAAGTGCATGTTAATTGTTCATAGAGATTTCACCATTAATCCAGGCCTTATATTCTAAAATCCAAGAACCTTGAGTACCCCACATTGCCAGTATTGCTGGCATTTTTCTAGCTCTGATATCACAAAGTAAACTTCCTATCATCCTCTGTGATCCTTCCCAAGTGTCTTTTGGTTGATGAGGGTGACTGAGTAATGCTGTGCATTTGGTGGACCACTCAAATATTTCATATGCCCAGAATATCCAAGTCTCAACCCCACACGGGAGAATAATAGTGAATTCAGAGTAGCAAGATACACTTAATTAGAGGAATGTGGTCAGTCTCAGTCTTAATGACTTAGTTCACCCTCCAACTTTTTTCTATTAAGCTTGGCCTTGAGTTTTTCTGTTCAAAACTAGTGCTTTACTTGAATCACAGCTCCACTTTCAGCTTTTTGGTGGTTTATTGGAGATAAAATTGATCCTCGGATCTCAGCCTCCTGAGTATTTAGGATAATAGGCAGCATCAGCACCAGACTTAATTTTTTTTTAAACAGTGTTTTAATCATTTTACTGAGGTATTCTATGGGGGTGAAAAAGTGTTCAGTGACCACACTAAACTTATTCAAAAACTTGTTTCTCTGTAGATCCCACTACATATTCTATTACAGTCCTGAAAATTCATGATGCTGCTGGCATAAAAACAATGAAGTTGCTAAAGCTATAAACAAATGAACAAAATTTTAATGTAATACACAGTTTCCTGTTATCTCTACTAAACACCTCCAAACACTCTAGAAGCTCCTTTGCAAGAGAACTTTTGTTGTTGTCTCTTTAGTTTATTGTTAAATGTTCACCTTTATCAGAGTGCTGGCATGTAGAATGTAGTTATTAAAAACCATTTGAATACAAAAGGAACATTTGACTCACTGGTGGGTCATATTTATAAGCCTAACTACTCAGGAGGCTGAGATCTGGAACATGATAATTAAAGTCAGCCCAGAGAAGAAAGCCTCTGAGACTGCATCTTCAAAATAACCAATGAAAAAAGCTGGCCTGGGATGTGGTTCAAATGGTGGTGTGCCAGACACAAGTAAGGCAAGTTGAACAAGAATGTGAGGGTCTGAGTTCAAGCTCCATTAACACAACACACACAAACCCACACACACAGATTTGAATGACTTAAATACACATGCTGTTATATATTGATATAAAATTGATATATTTAGATATATATATATATAATATATATATTTAGATATATATTAACCTTGCTCTTTAATATTTTGGCCCCTGAACTTCACAAATGAAAATATTTCATAGTTGTTCATGTAGTTGAATAAAGGCTATATTATTTAAAACATTGTTGCCAAAACCTCCAAATCAAATATTTAAAAAATTATTTTTCTACATTGCTCATAATCATCAAGGTCACAGATCCCTCGCTAAGATCAAACTCAAATGCTATACTAACTATCACAAGTCTATAAGACACCCAAGCTTTTGGAAGGAAAGTGAAAACTTTGATCCTGTGGCTACCCTGCGCAGATGCCAAGAATCTTCAGATTGAAAACAGCTGCTTAACTGGACATTTTTCACACATCTTCCAACTGCTAGGTGAAAGACTCCATTGCAGCAAACTTTTCATGGGAAGGCAAATGGAATGTTAATAAGTTTCTCTTTCCTTAATGGGTGTTGGGAAAACCCAGATTGTTTTCAAAGAAAACAGCACATACTCCACCGTACCCAAGTCTGGTGGATTCTACTTCATCAACAAGGAGTATCTTTTAAAAAATTAGTAACATTTTAGAATTTTAGAGCAAAATGGGCTTTGAGATCAACCTGCCCAGTCCCTTTATTTGATAAATTATCAAACAGACAAAGCCATTGAGCAAATTTCCAGAGCTGAGTAGTTGTACTAAAGGCACTGGGCTAAATTTAAGTCCTTTAACTTCTAAGGTGTTTTCTTCACTGCACAGCTGCCTTTCATACTACAGACCCTTTCCAAGAGTTCTCATGCAGATGTGGCCTCCAGAGAAAGTGTTTGGAATGAAAAGCTTAAAATGGAAGGACCCTAGAGACTATGTGGTCCCACCTCCTTGTTTCCCAGGAAAGAAAACCCAGTGAGTTCAAGTGTGGGCAGCTGGGATAATTACCTAGAAAATTTGAGACTGTATGCACTAATGGAAATTTTTAATACTATAGGCATTAAACACTTGAAGTGTGGCTAATACAACTAAACAACCGAATTTTCAGTCCAGCTGAGTATCTGGTGACTACTAGGCTTAGAAAACTATCTACAGTCTCAGAATCCTACTCTAGAGATACCCCATTCACTGGGCTTCCCGAACCATTCTCTCTTAGGAGTTGGTCATACAAACTGCCAAAATATACCATTTGTAGGATTGTACTATATATGCTTCATAAACACCAGGAGTTCAAAGATAAGAATGTGAGGGGAAAAACCATCTGGCTTTGTAATTATACAAGTGACACTAAATCTAACATAAAGTCACAAACGTTTATTTTGCTTTGGATGAGATGATAGTTTCTGCCATCTTGGTATGGAAGTACAAATATGAGAATGTATAGTAGCTAGTTAAAACCTTCCTGCATATTTTAACTATCCAGATGATTTACAAAATGAAAGGTCCCCTGATTATTTATTTCCAAATATAGTATCTTAATAATTTGCTGCATGCAACATTGAGATTTACCAACTAGCATAGTACCGTCTTCTGAAGAATCTTGCATGATTTTAAAAGACTTGGCTCTTCAAATGGCATCATCGATTCCCAACATCAGACAGTCTGCCACCTGGAAGTCAGTCAGTGGACACTCAGAGAATTAATTCAATGGTGTGGGAAGGCAGCTAGCTGCCTCCATGGCCTGTTACTTCTATGGGCTCCAAAGGGCAATGCTCCTGCCTCTTCTCATGCTTCCTCACATGATCAAACTTTGTCATCTTGGTAAAAATCTCACCCAGAAGACTTGTTTTCTTTTTTTTAAATGTCCGTTCTCCAAGATAAAACAAAAAGTTTAATTAGGCAAAATTTGCTTCTGTGAATATTTCACCCTTCCTAAAGTGGTTGAATCACTATTTCTTAAAATATTTTTGGTGTCCTTTGCTAAGTCAGAAGTGATCTACTCCTACCCTAATGTATGTCCCAGTTTTACAACAAGAGAAAGTCAAGGCACCTTGAAATTGGAACAGAAATTTCTGTTCCATTATGGAATTTTGTCTAATACTCTGCTTGATAATGGGGAGAGTTGAAGGCTGGGAATCTGAAGGGAAGCTGCAGACATTTTCTCTAGGGAATTTGTGGTGAAAACTGTCTGAGAGAGAGCTCTGACCACAGCGAGAATGATGAGCCCAGAGGAATCCTCTGGGCCCATGAACACAGAAAGCTGCTTATGGGTCTTTTTTTGGACACACATGAAAGCAGTCAGAGCAAACTGTAACAAAGCTTCTAAAAGTCAAGACACTTTGATGTGACTCATTAATTCAAGGAAAGGGGAAAACCATACACAAATTCCACAAAGAAAGATCTTTGTGAACATTGTTTGATCAAAATCAAGATTACTAATATTAAAGTAACTAGTGATATTTGAGGGGGAGTATGAGAATTATATTTTAAGTCAGTAGATGAAAACAAACATCAGAAAACTGGCATGACAAATTGTTTCATGCAAACTTTAAGGTGTTGATGCAAGGAATATTATTTTCCCCAAACAACAGAAGGGATCTATATTTGAATATTGTACTGACTTTTGAATACAGATAGTTACTTCTAATAGGCAGAAAATAGTACGGTCCCCAGCTCTATAAGGCCTTCTAATATAAAATGAAAATTTGCTTCGAGATGTAATTGGATTGTATTTATAGAAATACAATCCACATTTTGCTTTGTTGACAAATAGACCAGGCAGCTGCCAGAAGCTTTTCTCAGAAGCTTAGGCTTCACTTTAGTCAAGAAGGAAGGACAAAAAAAAAATCCTTGATCAATATGTATGTGTGTATCATGAAACAATCAGAAAGATATACAGATCTTTCTTTTCCATAATCATGAGACCTGAGATTTTTCTCCAGGGAAGTGTTCCAACATGAGAAAGAAAATACATAGTTCACAAAACCCATGTTTTCAATTTGCTACCACATGGTTTAAATTATCTATGTATTTATTAAGGGCGCTAAATAGGCAGCTTAATTTAGGGAGAGAGGTCATTCAAGTTGAGAAAAAATCATGTTTAATCCCTTAGCTCACTACAGGTTGATTGTGCTTTTTAAATGCATATAGACTCAGCTAGAAAAATTCCCCATGATAAGAAGGTCCCCTGTCTGCTTCTAAATTTGTCAGCTGCCAATAACAATGGAAACTTGTTAAACTCCTGGCTCCAGGCCTTGCTGCTCTGGGCATCTTCCAGAATCAGGGATTTGTCAGTTACTTTCTCCTTATGTTGCCAATGTGCTTGCTTCCAATTTAAGGGTCACCCTCTCTGTTCTTGGCATACCACGTGTTTTGTTACATTACTATGTATTGTTATAGATCAGAGTATTCTGAGTTGCTTTGCTAGCATGGTAAGTGTGTCTTGGTTTTCTCTCTGGATGGGGATAGAACCACATCAAAGACTTGGTTAGATATAAAGGGTTAGAAAGTTGAATAGTTACTGGATATTGGATGATATTTCAGAATTCTTACATTTTAGGCAACACAGTACAAGAGTTATACTTTTATAGAGACTTAATGTTTTAGAAGTACAACATGCACTATTTTAGATGTTATGTGATGAGAGTAAGAAAGCAGCTGTGGGGGGGGGGGGAAGGTGGCTCAGTGGTAGAGCGCTTGCCTTGCATGCATGAAGTCCTGCATTTGATTCCTCAGCACCACATAAGCAAAAAAGAAAAAAGCCAGAAGTGATGCAGTGGCTCAAGTGGTAGAGCGCTAGCCTTGAGCTGAAGAGCTGAGGGACAGCGCCCAGGCCCAGAGTTCAGGCCCCATGACCGGACTCAAAAAAGAAAGCAGCTGGGGAATGACAATTGTTGAAGGTAGTTGAGAGGTACACAGGTAAACTGGTTTTTAGAATTTTATGTTTGTTTTTATAGTTGACATTTTTTATAATGAAATGAAAAGAAAGAAACTGCAAGAAGCTGGGTGCTGGTGTGTCACCCCTGTAATCCTAGCTACTCAGGAGACTGAGCTCTGAGGATCATAGTATGAAGCAAATCCTGGCAGGAAAGTTCATGAGACTCTTAATAGAAAAAACCAGAAGTGGTGCTGTGGCTTAGGTGTAGAGCACTAGCTTTGAGCACAAAGAGGCTCAGGGACAGGCTCAGGGATCCAAGCCCTGAGTTCAAGCCCCAGGACCAGGAAAAAAAAAAAACCTGCAAGAAAAAAGACACACAAAAAAGAAGCAAACAAAACAAACTCTTAGCCTTAGTCTAACACTGCTTAGAGAAGTAGGGTAAGTCTGATCCCTTAGAATCCTGGCATTCACACTAAGTACTAAGCAGTACTTAACAGGGTTCCTGCTTTGCCCTATGTTTTATATCACTCTATAGTGTTTTGTGTTGCCTCTGCTCTATCAAAACTTGTTGGGTTGATTAGAAAGTACAGTATGTCATTTGCAGGTAAATGGATAGAGCTAGAACAAATCATGTTAAGTGTGGTAAGCCAAGCTCAGAGGGACAAATGGCACATGTTTTCTCTCATATGCAGAAATTAGATCTGAACTACACTGGGATATGATAAATTATACAGGACTCTAGGCATTCAAACGCAGTGAGAGCCAAAGAGGATACTCTGAGGAGAGAAACACAGAGGCACAATGCTTACATACCTCTTTATATGTGTATATATATAAATATTTATAAATTATGCTTATATTTATAAATATTTATATATTGAAACAAACTCCAAGGTATGGAAACAAGAGATCTATTGTTGTCTATTGTTTTGTTTTTCTGTTGTTGATTCTGCCTTCTTTTCTCTATATATGGTATATTTGCATGTAGGGGAGAAGGTGCGGGACTTGAGGGAGAAAGGGTGAAAAAGTTCAGCAGTGGTGCTCAATGGATGAAAGTGAACTCTACAACTTGTGGGTGAAGATGGGAGGGAGGGATTGGGATAGAGTGAGGGAACAGACGACAGGGCACAAAGGGAAACATATTGGTGACCTAACGCACGTAATTGTAATCCCTATATACATCACCTTTATAATAACAACTTTAAAATTTGCTGAGTTGGACCTATGGGCTAATAACTTCTGCTCCTGCTACCTCAGAGTACACTTCTTTTGCATCTCTGACTTGTGCAGGGATTCAGGAACCCCAGCTTCACTAGGCCACAATGCCCCAAGTCAGCTCTGCATGGCTCCCCAGCACAGTGTCAATGGATTCTTAGCGTGGGTATGATTTCAGATGTACACATGCATGTTTTTGATTTCCACCTATTGTTATTTTCAACTGAATCCATATGGCCAGACAATGGCAGGAAGTCTTTCTCCTGGTAACCCCAACAGTGGCCTTTTTTCCTGCTGGTCCCGCTGCTGTGGGTTCAGTTGTCTCTTTCCCTATGTTGTGCTAAATGCAGCCCCTTTCAGAATCCTCCAGGACTCTGGCCTGAGTCTCCTCCTTGCCTTGCGTGATCATGGGAGCATGGATCCCATTCTGGAACAGGTTGAACAATGTCAGGCAGAGAGACCTGAGCAACAGTCCCAGCCTCAAGCCTGGTGGTCCCTTGTGCTTTAGATATATGAGGTGGTAGGCTGTCAAATCTTGGGGAGCACATGTCAGCCCTCATCCAATTCAATGGAAGCTGAGGCTTTAGTTGTTAGCCCATGCCATACCCTCCTTCCTCAAGAAGACCAAGACATACCTGCCTGATGACTTCAAATAGTATCCTGAAGAAGAAGAAAGAGAACCGATTAGGAGAATATATTGCATTAAGAATCAAGAAAGAGACTATTTATGCTGTAACCCTGGTTACTCAGGAGGCTGAGATCTGAAGATTGAGGGTCAAAGCCAGCTCACGCAAAGTCCATGAAACTCTTATCTCCAATAAACTACTTAGAAAAAAAAAAACAACCCAAAGTGGCACTATGGTTCAAGTAGTAGAACACTAGCCTTGAGCTAAAGCAGCTCAGGTCAGCACCAGTGCCCAGGCCCTGCTGAAAAGACAGAACAATAATGTACCCCTCATCTCCTCTAGCAGAAGCTCCAGTCATTCTCAAGAGAACACAGAGGTTAAACATGAGAAAGATGGATCTGTGACCTAGACATTCAACTCTCTCAGTAGGCCAGTCGTCTCTTGTTGGGTTTAATTCTATTTCAATTATTCGGAACTCATGGCATGGCTCCAGTGTTATGGTGCCAGACTTAGATACCGAGTGAAAGCACAAGGCCCTGAGTTCAAGCTCCAATACTGGCACAAAAAAAAGGGGAGGTGGGAGAATTCATTATTTATTCATAAGCCAGGCATAGTTCTAGGCACTGCAGGGACCATATAAATAGAGAAGTAATTGACTGTATGTTTAAGAAACACATATGGAAGTAGACCCACAACCAAAACATAAGTCATCAAATACTGTCAGATCTGAAGTATAGAGCTCTAGAACCTATGGTTCTGGAGTGTCTTCTAGAAGTGCATATCTTGTCTATTCTACCAGGATCATGGAAGGGAAGAAGAGTTCAGCAAAGGCTCACACTATCTCAATTTTCCTTGTGTTTTTAGAACAAAGATGCAGTAGTGCATCCACAGTTCTTCTAAATCCATATTTCAGAGTTTATAAAACTAGGGAGTCATAGCACAGACATGCTGTCTATTTGCCCATAGTTCTAGAAAGAGTGCGTGGCAAAGCCAAGGTTAGAATAGGATGATTGCAATTCCTTATTCAGTGCTCTTTCCATTAGTCTCTATCTCAGCTGAATTTTCTTTTCTTTTTTCTTTTTTCTTTTTGGTCCGGTCGTGGGCCTGAACTCTGGGCCTGGGCGCTGTCCCTCAGCTCTTCAGGTCAAGGCTAGCGCTCTACCACATGAGGCACAGCACCACTTCCGGCTTTTTTCTTTTTTGCTTGTGTGGTGCTAAGGAATCGAACCCAGGGCCTCATGCATACAAGGCAAGCGCTCTACCACTGAGCCACCTTCTCAGCCCATCCGCTGAATTTTCTTACCAAGTTAATTAATTCAAATATATCTGCCTATTTCATTTGAAACAGAACTTGAAAAAACTCACCAGTGGTTCTCAGCTTGAACCTAATTTTTGTGCAAAGGGAAAAAACTATTCTGCAAACATTCTCCATTCTCCTCACAGCACATGATGAGCACTGGGGCTCTTTGCAGAAGTCCCTTATGGTAAAAACAAAACAAAACGTAGAGCTCATTCCAATAAACTTGCAGTCAACCCTAGCCCAGAAGCAAAATCCCATGCAGAGAATAGAATCCCTTGTTCCTCACAAATCTAAAAGGGAGAGAGATTTGTGAGCAGGGCTTTCAGCTATGCGAATAGGCCATTGTTCATTAAGCGTCTCGTTGTAAATTCTTCTTTAAAACTTGTTTCTTTTTTCCATTGAAACCCCTGAAAAATTTCCTTGTATACCTATTAATAGCAAGAAGGAGAGTTCCAAAAACAGAAAGGAAATGTAGAATGTGAGAGGGAGAGGGAGAGAGAAAGAGAAGGAAAATGCACCATGAAGTTCAAATGAACCTGTAGCTAATGACATCTACACTCAGCCAGTTCCAGTTTGGCCATATCCTATAAAAATGCCGCATTTAAGAGTTTAATGAACCTTGATTCCTTGTCAGATTAGCAAACTTTTCACTCTCGGACTGTAAAGTTTCTAATGCTTACACGTGAGAGGCCCCAAGTTGAACAAGATAGGCAGCATAGAAAATGTAATCATGCTCTGCCTCCTTCGAACACTTTCTGGATTACAAAACCACAGCTAGAGGCTGAAGCAGATTGCTAATTGTGACCCAGATCTCTTCTTACATTTTAGCTAACCAAAGGCAGTCCAGGTAACCAAATCATTTTCTACCTTTTCTTGCTGCTCAATGAAAATAGTAATTAGGTTCTGATCAATGGGGCTTTGCCACTTGTGGATTTTCTTTTTTTTTTTTGCCTTCAAGATATTTGAGTTGATGTTGTCCACATTGTTTCCCCCTTCCCAGTATCTGTAAAACAACAAGAACAAGAAGTGGTTGCTTTGTAGTTACATTTTCAGACTATCAATATGTTCCTACTAATACTAGAACCATTCACAATTGAGCAATAAAGTGAAAGACAAATAAATTCCTGCCAGATTAGGTAATGGTACCTGCAAATCTCCTGGTTAAACAGCTCACTTCAACATAAAGGAACTATCTTATGTTTTGCTTCAGGTCAGAGTTTGGCCTGAAGAATTTTTCCCCCTGCAACACAGACTCACTCCACACTGTCACTGAGAATGGAGAAAGCAGAACTACGCCAACTCTTTAAAATCAAGCTCTCCATGATCTGATGTAAATTCAAGTACCTATATTTCCATTCCAAAGATAGAGAAAAGAAGTCTCTTTGTCTCCTCAATCTAACACGACCTGAGTTCTTTAGCAAGGGTTTGCTGAATTAATGACTAATTAATACCAATTCTCAGGAAAACAAATCCAAGTATGGTGGTGTTGTGTTAAATAGAGTTTGTCTATTCCTAAACATATATTGAAATCTGACTGCATTGTGGCAGTGTAAGATGATTAGTTCCTTAAGAGAGAATTGGTGTCCTTCCTGAAGGACTAGGTAAATTCTTCTGGACTTTTTCCAATGTCTAATGTTGATCATGCATAACTACTAAGGCCAAGAATATGGGTATATTCATTATGGCCAAGAATCATTTACGAGGCTTAATGACTGGGCCCAGCTCCATAGGATCTTGATGAGTATGGTATCAGGTATCTGCATTCTGATCAACACTCTGAGTTCTCTGTGGGACTGTCCTTTGAGAAATACAGAAATACAAAGTTATGGGGAATAAGACAATATTATAGCATAGTTTAGAAAGAACTCTACAATCATTGCTATTAACAGTTGTGGCCAAATTACAATTAAACTTTTGTGATAAGTTCTATCATGGGTAGAGGGTCTGGAGGCAAGTTCACATGATGCTTTGTTGGAGATTCCACTGAACACTTATGTTTCCCTCATTAATTACCTAGCCCATATAAATGGAGCTATCTTCAAGTCAGGACATAAGAACAAAGTTAAATCAGGTAAGTCCGGTCAGAGTAGTTGAGTGAAAGAAAATAATTGCATTTTTTTTCTTTTTACAGGGATATGTGAATTCCCACCTCCACCCCCAAAGTAAGGGGAAGGCTTGCAAACACCAATGCAACATACTATATAATTATTCTAAGTCAAACATGATGAAATGCTAGATCAAAAGTCAAAGCAAGAAGAAAAGAGATATTTTAAAAAGGAATGACTCAAAAGTAATGAGAATGAATCATGGGAACTTCAGGCACAAGTAATGAAGAGATGGAATGCTCAGTTTCAGCACTGCCACTGTGCTCTAGAATTCTTTTGGACCTGTGGGTGAATACATCTGTGTTCACCTGTAAAATCATAGTCTATTTCTTGCTGTCCACTGTCATGAAAAATAAGTTTTTCTCATAATAGAGAAAATATATCATGGAGTCTGATTTTAGGTCTTGTCTATTAGCATAGCTCAGCCCACATACAGGGAAGGGCTGGTGGTGTCATCACTCACAGACAAATTCCCATCATGTCCCCCAGCATCATTCCAAAAGATTGTTCTGTAGGAGCAAGAGGCTTGGCAACCCTCTAAGCACTCCAGTGTGACCAATAACACCCAAGGGCTACATGGCCATGGCTATGTACCTCAAGCACCTCATGTTTGTGCAAGGTCTCTCTTTAAGTATTAGGGAACTTTTCAACGAGGATCAGAGCAGTACTATGTCTAAAAGACAGTCACAATTTTCAGCCTATGCTGAATATCCCTTTATATCTTACATACCAGACAATCCTTGCCTCAAAATTGAGGTGATATCATAGAACAGAATATTCCTTAATCAGAATGGTTGATATTGGTGCTATAAATTATAAACCAGAAAGAGAAAGCTACAGACTCCTGTCTTTTGTGGCAGTCTGATGACCTTCGATTGAAGCTTCTTGCTCCTATGGCTCCTCACAAATCTACTTATCACCCCCTGGTTAGCAGCTTGAAGGAGACAAGGCTATCACTTCAAGTACTTTCCTCTAAGAGCACTAAGCCCACCCCTCTGCACATACCTCAACCCAAAGGAACAAAGGAAGCAGAGACACAGAGGGCAAATATATGAACAGCTCAGCTCAGCTTCTAGAGGCAGATAGCTCTGGATTTAATTTCTAATAGATCACTCAGCTGTGAGTGACTTCCAGGAGTTCATATCAATGTCTTGTGCCTCAGTTTCCTCATCAACTTTGAAATGTAAACAAGGCAATGCATTTAAGGTACGTAGGATGGTTTGGCTCTCAATACCAAGCTCTCAGTAAAATGGAGGTAATTGTAGTCATCAAAAGAGTTCTGGTGACAGCAGAGGCTGATAAAAGGTTTGGTCATGTAGTCAGAAAACCACAGAAAGTTCTTACTATCTGGAGATGGACATTAAACTTATAATTAGTAGGTAGGATTCTAGATAGTTATATACTTGACTGACAAAACAAATCCTGATTTGTTTCTAGCACCTTGTTCTTTTCCATACTCCTCCATTTCAGTGCTGTTTCTCTAAAGAATAAGTCACCACTTGCTTTATAATATTGCTTCTGCAGCCACTTGATAAAAGGGGACAAAGATTGGCCAACAATCCTGATTCTCTTGCAAGGCTCCAAGAGTCTTATCTGCCAGGTAGCTGCTGGGGAGTCCCTGGTGACATCAACCAGATGGCTGCCACCACTCACAACAACCCCCAGGCTGCTAAAGTTTAAAGGGTCCTTGCTTTCTTGTCCTTGGCTGTAGATGGAAAATTCAGTCTCAGGGGGTGGAGAATGTGGGGGTGGAGTATGCTGCCAAGAAAGGGAGTCAGCAGAGAGAGGAGGCCTTTGTGCCAGCTATTCATGTCTCTGCAACTCACCATGTACAGTGTGGGTATTGTTTGCAATCATGTAGAAATTGTCCTACCCAGCCCTCCATCATACTCGCTGCCTGGCCATTTTTCCACATTAATCATTCAAACTGACATGAGTAAATAATACCACATGTGGTTGTGATGACAGTTGTCTATATAATATATTCATCTCAAGGTACTTATGGTTTTCACTTAAAAAAAAAAGTGCAAATGAATGACTTCAGGAAAATCCATAGGCAGGATAGCCAGCTGTCTTCATGAAATGTACTCAAAAAACCTAACACATAGGTTGAGATCTGAGGACAGCAAAAGAGGCAGCATGTGGTCTTGGCAGGAGGCCTTATCACAAAATTAGTAGTCCCCAGAATCCCCATCCCTTTTAACTTGTTCAAGTTCAGTCCCACTATCTACCCATCCATTGCATCTTGCACAAGATTCAAGCAATCTTTGCTGCAACTTGGAATAATCCTTTGGATATACTTGTCCCTTGTCCCTTCCTCTCTCCCTTCTTCCTTTCTCCCTCTTTCCCTTTCTTTGTTTTCCCTCCTTTCCTTTCTCCCTCCTGTCCTTCCTTCTTCTTTCTTCCTTTATTTCTTTCATTTCCTCTCTTATTTTTCCAAATACTGAGTGCATGGTTTGTGCCTAGTTCTGTGATAGTTGCAGAAAATCTTAAGAATATAGACAATGTGGGCTGGGAAGGTGCTCAGTGGTAGAGTGCTTGCTTTGCATGCATGAGGCTCTGGTTCGATTCCCCAGCACCACATTAGCAGAAAAAGCTGGAAGTGGCACTGTGGCTCAAGTGGTAGAGCGCTAGCTTTGAGCTGAAGAGCTGAGGGACAGTGCTCAGGCCCCGGAGTTTCAGCCCCCACAACCGACCCAAAAAAATTAAAAATTAAAATATATGTATATATAGAGAGAGAATGTTGGCTCCTCAGGAGCTAGAGGAAGATAAGAGCTGACTAGGGGAAAGTACAAAACACTAATACACAGTAAAGCATATATCAAACTCAAGGTGAACATTATATATGAAGAATCAAAGAGATTAGCTGTCCTTATGAAGGACATCAGGGCCTACAGAAATGAGTCAGCTGCAAGCTTGTGAGATGAAGATCAAATAGCTCCTTGGGGATTTGATTAAGGCAAAGCTTAGGAAAGTGCTCCCAACTTACTATCAGAATCACTTGGAAGCAATCCATACCTCTACACCATTCTCTTGAGTATTGCATCCAAGGCCTTATGCAACTGCTTGGTTAGAGCTATGTAGTTTGTCTTGAAGCTGCCTTCAGGGAAGCCACACTCGCTTTGCTGAGCCTGTTCATTGATCTACAAGTATACTGACTGAGTTGAAGCCTAGCCAAGTTCCCCATGATTGCTACTGTCATAGGAGTGAACCTGTTGAAGCATTGAGACTCTGGTTGAGAACAGAATACTTTGAGTGGGGGGGGGGGGGGCTGCAATCTGTAGCCGTGGAGGATGAAGCCATCCAGCCTTTGCATCCACCCAGTGAGAAACCAATGCTGTGCTTGGTGGATAGCCATCTCACATTACTGATCTATGTTCAGAGTCAGGAATCATCCTGCCTATTCCATAGTCTTATAGCTCCTGCCCGCTGAAGATGAAAGGAAAAAGCAAAGAAATTCATTGTGTACCTTCCTGTCCATTGCTCTTCCTACTAAGGCTCTGGAGAACATACCTAATTTTCCTTCCAGTGTTTTAAGACCGGTATTGATGCCTTAAATCTTTGAACAAACTACCAGACTTTTCTAACAGCCTTTCTATGATAAGTTCTGGGGTTTTTCTTATGGTTTTCAGATGCTATCATTAGTCTTAATTACAAAGGAGAGGTGTCCACCCTTTCTCCTTTCCACTAATCCAATGTATGTGTATGTGTGCGCGTGTACTCACACACACACACACACACACACACACACACACAGAGCTTCTCTTGATTGTAATCAACTCACAATTCCAAAACCAAGGAAGCCTCTGCAGATAG
This sequence comes from Dipodomys spectabilis, assembly GCF_019054845.1. Taxonomy (NCBI): domain Eukaryota; kingdom Metazoa; phylum Chordata; class Mammalia; order Rodentia; family Heteromyidae; genus Dipodomys; species Dipodomys spectabilis. The sequence continues at coordinate 44,009,411 of NW_024870772.1, read as the reverse complement.
ACTGGGCAAGAGGCTTTTGAGGAAGTGAAGAAATTAGGGTCCCATCCTCCACCCTCAGCATCATTAGGACAATTTGAGGAAGAGGCTGAAGCTCTTAAAGCTTCTTTTCATTTTAATCAGGAAGTCACAATATAACCTCTCCTTCCTTACAGAAGGCCCATGGACTTTCTTACCAGAATCCAGAAGGGGCCAAACCTTGCTCCTAGATCCCAGATTCTGGCCATTCAGGAAAGAAAGAGGAGGTGAATAAATAAGTCAAATGAGCATTCGCATTCTGGGGCCTTCTGAGAGCAGAGCTGTCTGACAGCAGAGCCCTCGGCACAGAGCCCATTCTCTGGTGATTCCCAAGGTTCCTACACACAGCTCAGCTTCAGAACAAGGTGTTTGTCTCTGAACTGAGACAACGTGGTAATTTGGAGTGAGATGGGGGAAAAGGGGCCAGTCACTCCATGAGCCCACCCATAATTCTGACACTGGTATTCCTAGGAAAAGAGACAGGACAGAGGCCCTTGCTCTTTCCCTTTCCTCACTTCCCTGTCACAGGGTAGAGGACAAAAGCAAAGCCAGCATCCATTTTCTAGATACCTTGTCACAGAGCAAACCCATATCCTTGACTCCATTTGACTGTCTACAGATAGTATTCTGTCTGTTTATATTAAGCCTCATGTCTGGGACATAGGGCCATGGGTCTCCTGCTCAGAAGACTGAATACAAAAATCCTCTGGGATGATGTTTGAAAATATCCCTGGCTGGGGACCCATTGGGCTTACACTGGAGATTGTGCGTTCTGCATGTTTCACTCCAGCAGGGCTATGTGGGGTTGCCAAATCTCCCAGCTGACTCTGTCTTCTTGAGAACTACTGAGATAGTACAATGGAGCCAAGTCTAAACTTAGCCACCCCTCATGTGTGTCAAGGCATGCAATAAGAATCTCATCATCTGCCAGGCGCAAGTGCCTCATGCCTGTATTCCTAGCTACTCAGGAGAATGAGATCTGAGGTTCCAAGCCAGCTAGGGCAGGAAAGTCTGTGAGATTCTTATCTCCAAGTAATCACCAAAAAGCCCAAAGTGGAACTGTGTCTTATGTGGTAGAGTGCTCACCTTGAGCAAAAAAGGTTAGGGACAGTGCCCTGAGTTCAAGCCCCAAGGACCAACACACACACACACACACACACACACACACACACACACACAATCTCAAACTCTCCAGTGCTAGAAAATCTAGAAGCAAGGTCTCCATAGAAGCAAGAGCATGAAGGCTGCTAGATTATCTCCCTCCAGTGAACATGTCTCTTTCTCTCTCAGGTCTGCTTCTTCCCTCAGCTAGAAATAAGGCCTAAAGTGCCCAACTCCCCTTATCCTCTTTCACAGCAGGACTGGGGACTGGTCTCCAGTGACAATTTCATCTCAGGCTTCCCTGTTCCACCAATCTTGCTTCTGGGTCTTATAACCTCCTCCCTTCCTGTCTAAGCAGAGGTATTGGAGGCTGACAGAGACTTTGGCTTTGTGGTACAAACTGCAAACCACATCTCCTCCATTTTCTTCCTCACTAACAAATCTTGGAGCTCTTTCTTGTCTGTTTTTGAAGTCATGGCCGGCCAAGGAATGATATGCAAACTAAGGGTTTCTAGAAAGCTTTTTCTTTTCTCACAAGACTGCTGCTATTTCCTATCCTCCATGACATTTTTTGCCACTGCTTTGTAAAGATCATATTTTTTTTTCCCATTGGTGCATCACCTGCCATTCAGATGAAGACTTTTGACTTAAGGATGGTGAATTTGGGAAACATGGAAAGAAATGGAGCCCCTGATGATATTGTTGTAAAGTCCTATACTGTCTATGGAACATCTAATTGTGTTTTGTTTTTAACTCATGTTTAAACTGCTGTAGTCTGGATTTGTTTTTAAATTTCTTTAGTCACTTCAGTCATTTATCCATTTAAAACATTTCGTTGAGTATTTACTTTGTGCTGGGTACTATCTACACAAAACCTTAACTATCATGTTCTTTTAGAGTTTGATTTTAGCAGGGAAGAAAAATAAAATAACAAGCTAATATGTCAACTAATTCTAAATGATAATAATAAAAAGTACAATAAACAGAAAGTTATTTTTTTAATGTATACAAGCCAGGTGTCAGTGGCTCACAGTTGCAATCCTAGCTATTCAGGAGGCTGGGATCTGAGGATCATGATTTGAAGCCAAATGAGCAGGAAAGTCTATGAGACTTATATCTTCAATTAACCAGTAAAAACCAGAAGCAGAGCTGTGGCTTAAGTGGTAGAGCAGCAGTCTTAGGGAAAAAGCTAAATGAATACTAGCACTCAGTACTAGCACTATCTCTCTGTCTCTCTGTCTCTGTCTCTGTCTCTCTCTCTCACACACACACACATACACAAAGTATATGTAAGGTTGGGAGTAAAGAGGAATTTGCTATTTGAGAAAGGGTGGCCAAAAAAGCCATCACTGAGAAAGTAGTTTGAATACTGACCAAAAGAACTCACTTTGAGAGCATGTGCTGAGAAGAATATGCCATAAAACAGAACAAATATGAAAAGGCCCTGCAATAACAGGGTTGCTGGTATGTTTAAGGGCCAGTTGAAAGGCCAGGAAAGAGTGAAAAGAGAGTGTTGGATCTTGCAGATCTTGGATCTTGACTCCTCTTTTGGGTAAAGTATTGGGCCATTGGAAAATTTGGATGGAAGAGTGACTTGATCTGACTTACCCTTCCACAGGACCTCTGTGGCTGCCGTATTGAAAAGACGAGGGTAAAGCAGAAGCAAGGAAGTCCATCCAGAGGCTGTTGAAATAATCCATGGAGAAATGGTGGCAGCCTGGACACAGTGGTGGCAGTGAAGAGTAAAGAACTCTGGGACTTTTGGGATAATATGATGGTAAAGCCCAAGGACTTGCTGAGGGGCTGAATGTGGAGGATGGGAGGTAAAGACAAGGAGCCAAGGAGGGCTTCATGGTAATGAATGTAGCTAACAGAAAGGGCCACTGTCATTTATCATGCTGAAAGGATCCAGCATGAGCTAAGTCCTAGAAAGTTGAGTCTGAAGGATGTACCTGGACCTTTCTGCACCCAGCTTTCTCTTCTGAGCCCTTCCTAGTGGAATCTCCAATTCTATGCTTGTGTTTCCAGTGTTGATCAGCGAGGTTGAGCTCTTGAGAGTGCTGAAATCAAGAGCCTGCCAGTCTTCTATTTTCTGCCTAATAAGGCAAGAAAACAGGCCAAACAACTGGTTTAGCACTGTTTTCAATTAAAAGGGTGAACAAGCTTCTGTTTGTTCAAGATTTCACAATGTAGTCATGTTTCATAAAAAATTTAAATCAACATAAAGACTCCCTGGTGCGCCATGGGAGAGAGCTGGTGTCTGCAGAGTGGCTAGCCATCAGCTGGTTCCAGATGACAACTGCCCTCATAGCACATCCTGGTAGTTGGTATGCTTTTCCCAAGCATCATTTGATTCTTAACTAAATCCCACAAAAGCCTTCTCATTTATGGACTGGGAAACTGAGCCCTGAATTGTTCAGACCCCTCAAAGACGGTCCAAATTTGAGTTCTAACATATGAATTTCTCTTCTTCTGCTCTAGCCGTTCGACCTTCTTAGTACAACTTACTGTGTGAGGAAAGGATTACTTATGTCAGTGGCACTCTTAGACCTCAGTTTCCCTGCAGCTTTGGCCAATAACGACAACTTCCTTGCTTCAAGGGAATGAAGATTGATTTGAGGGGAATATCAGACATTCAAATGTAGCCCGAAGGTTCTCCTTTATGCAAGTAGTGCTGGATTACATATTAAAATGATTCAGCAAGTTATTGATGAAGAGCTACACATGACATTCAACTTGTCTTCCTTCTCCATCTATTTCCATTTAACCAAAGCAGGACAAACTTTCCTCTGTATCCTTCCCTCTCCCTGCTCTCCTCATAGCAGCAGGATATGGAAGAACTTGTTCCATATCATCTTTGAAGGACTTTCATTTCACTTGTCCATTTGGGCTCCAGCACAAACTCCTTAAATAGTTGGCAAAGTATGGAAATGAGACCCTTGCTTGTATCCCACCAAATCTTGTTAGATCAGCTCCTTCCACAAATGCCTGTTTCACACTTTATAAAAACAATCATTTTCCATGATCTTGACATATAACCTTTTTGGCAAATCTCACAGATATCCTTGTGTCCTCTGGCTGCTTATGACCCTATGAGTATATTGGTGATGCAGGAAAGAGGCAAAGTCTGAGCTTGTTATCGAGGGGATAGCCATGCCCAAGTTCTGCCAGGCAGTTTTTTTTTTTTTTAGAAAAAAAAAGAATTTCACTCAAAATGTACTATGAATGTTTCAGAAAAACAATGAGAGAAATAACAAAAGGCAGATGTTGGCTTGTTTTGTGAGAAATAGAATTAGAAAATGAGATGTTCATGGATCCTGAAAATGTAATTTGAGGCAGAAATACTTACCATTGGCTTCCAGCCCTCCTAGTGCCTAAGATACTCCCTGGAATTGGTTTATGAGCCAAAATACTGCACCATCCAATCCATTTCAAAGCACTGGAGAGGGAAAATTAATATTTCTCCAAAATAGTTCCAATGAATCCCAGCAATCGGGATCATTTTGAAGATGGTATTAGAAGAGCCTTCATTTAGACTAAGGTAGTATAGATAGAGAATGTTTCAGGAGTCCTTTTTACCCCCTGTTACAATCTCCCTTTGGGTAATGAAATGTATACTGGATATGGGATCAGAAAACTCATCCCTGACCAGCCTGCTGATCCTGGAGCCATCTTAGACAACCTTTCTGGACCTCTGTCTGTCCACTGTGGGATGAAGTGTATGGAAAATGTTCACACGGGATGCATTTCCAGAACCCTAAGGATCTCATTTCATTTACCAATGTATCTGCTTTTATTCATCTCGCTTAGATTTCCTTCTTTATGAGAAGGATAGGCAAAAGAAAATAGAAGTAAAAGCCTTTAGCTGCTTGGGTTTGAATGCTTCACATTAGGCACTTGGATTTTTCAGGACATTTAAATAAAAACTATTAGAGAAAAAGTTGCTTTCTAGTGTTTTCTGCTCAGTGGAATCATTGTTAACAAACCATTTATTGAATTGTCAGTTGATATATCTATTGATAACATATAGTTTTGTTAGGATTGCAACTGGAAAATTGCACAAATGGGTACCAAATTCACATCTTCCCTTGATTATATTGGATTTGGAGACAATCTTGGCAAAAAGCATCACAATTTCTCCCTATATTTGGGGATCTGATGCATCATATTTAGTCCCACTAGCAACTGATACTTCTAGGCTTAACTTCTTTCTATCACTGACTAAACAATCCTAGGAAAGGGTCAGTTTTGACCATTAAATTTGGAAATCAAATGCAATTGGCAAGAACACCAGGGCAGGTGGGCTGTCTTTACTTCATCATCATCCCAAGGGAAAATGGGAAAATTCATGAGACACGTTATGTTATTTGCTTTCCTAAGAACTTCCCTTCTGCCAGTCTCTCCAGATGGTTTATGTTCTCCTTCTGAATTGGTGCTTTTACAGTACAAGACTGCCTTTGTTGAGAGGAAGCCACAGGTGTTCGGAGAGAATGGGAGGGATCTACATCTGTGTGTGAGCACATAGAGGGCAGAGTGTGAGTTTTGTGTGTGCAGGTGTCTGAGTAGTCTAAGCCATGAAGACCCTGAGTGCTCGGCAGATTCCTCAGGAGAATCTATTTATATCTTATTTAAGAACACTTAGCTGAAAAAGAAAACCACGAAAAACAACTAGGCGCCATCTGTGACATGTCCTTTCCAAGACAGACACTGCAAAACCACCTTTGACTCCTAAGATAGACAAAACAAAACAAGTGTATTTTAGCAAGGATCAGAGCCTCATGGATGATACTCACTGAACAACCTTGTCTTGTTTTCTCTAAGTCAAATATGAGACAAAGCTGAAGCCTTAAGCCAGACAGACAAGGTTGAAAATTCAACCTGTATTCTTTCCCAGGAGGATGGTGTGTGATTTGCTACCTTTTTTCTATGCACAAATCCCCTTATTCACAAGTGCTGGCTCACAGCACCCACTTCACAGGGAGATGGAGAGAATTCATTTGTAGAGTTGCCTTGCTCTGTGCCTGGTACATGGCAGGCAGTCAATAAATGTTAGCTCCTGTCCCATAAATGTAGTTCTCGGACCAGATTAAATAGAGAAGGGAAAAATTCTTTCCACATGTTCAGGTAAAAAATCAACAAAGCTCAAATCGCCTTCTAATTTGGCAACAGAGGTTTCAACCTCTTGTCCTCTGGCATGATGAAGTTGCTTAAGATGTTACAGCTGCACGTGTTGGCTTTGAGTATGCCTTCTCCATAGAACACGGGGAGGGCCATGCCCTGCTTATGAGACACACAGGGATTCTCCTTGCCCTGCATTCAGCAGCCCCTCGGCTCCCAGCTGCTTACTCAGGAGTGGTGTTGGAGCGGTGTTCCACCTTAGGAGTCTATCTGTACTGACCCCCATGGTGTCCATGGCGCATGGAATGGACTGCTGCCTAGAGCAAACTAGTCAGTGAGACCACACATGACCAAAGCATCATTAGAAGAAATACAAAGCCAGGACCCTATGTTTCATTATCCCCATGGGATCAGATTGCTCAACTCGATTCTGGTAGAAAAACAAGACTTGCTCTGCGTTTCACAGTATTAGAGAATGAGAATAAGGTGATAAGTCAAAAGTATGTTCAAATTCCACAGTTGCCACTGATGAGGAGGAAGAAGGAAAGAAGGAAGAGGAAGAAGAAGACAAAGAAAAAGAGGAAGAAAACAACTACCATTATCTCCTAAGTGTTTCCATTTTTCTAGATGGTAATACCTAAAACTTAGGCACCATGAAAATTCATCAGAAATCACCTCACATCACTCCTGACATTAAGAAATCATCAATAAATACTAAATGTCTTTTACAAGTCTCTCAAATGTACAAATAGACAATCATCTGAGACACATGTTCCAACAATGTGATGTTTTGCCTGTTGTCTATGATTAGCTGACTCCAAAGGAGAAATTACTGTGTTGACAATTAGAGGCCCAAAGACCTTGAGGGGAAAGCAAGCATTCATCCCACTCCAAGAGACAGTCATGTCAACCAGTATTTTGTGTGTAATAAAGTCAAGTCAGCATATTATACATGGGATTCTTAGATGTATTGCTGTGGAGTGTCTTCGCCAATGCTCTGGTCAGACTCCATCTGCATACCAGTTTATCCCCTTTCTGGACTCTTTTCAAAGTTCACAAGGCTAAATACTACATTTCCCAGTCCTCTTAGAATCCTAGGTTAGCATTTTATCTGTGATGAAGAATTGCAGTAATAGAAACTTAGATTTGAAATCAAGTTACACAATGTTTTCAGTTCCCTAGGAACAAATTCTAAGGCAGATGTTGGCATATAGTGGGGCTTATGAAGAACTGCCCTCAGGCTTCAAAGCAAATGGTACCATTATATCATACCCTGAATCAACTAACTGGTCCTTGAACTAGGGCTGCTTCCAAAGATAAGATAAGTCTGGATGAAGCAGCTCCTTTTAGCCAAGGGCAATTTCCAGATCCAAGAACAGCCCTCATGTAGGAGAATGAATGCCTGGTCATGAAGCATGAATGTGGGTGCTTACCACGAGTCTCTCAAGCCCACTAGTGATCATACACTGCAGGTTCTTCTTAGACTGTGATACTGTGTTGTCCACTTCTTGTCTAAATAGCAGAGTCACACAAAAATCTGCTAACCTCTATGTATCACCAGTATGCCGGGCTTGTAGTTGGTCAGTTGGTCACATCATAGAAGGTAGCAGGTCCTTACCTTCTGGTGATCAGGAAAAATTGTTCCTACATTTTTTTTTTTTTTTTTTTACCCCCCCTCCCCCCCCCCCCGACATTGTAAAGCTGGTTTTGACATGACATTTTGATGTCATCTGCTGGTCTTTGGGAAGGATGAACCATGGAGACTAAAGTTGAAGGGAAAAACAAAAACCCACAAGTTCCCACAAGGGCATCATGGGGAATGATAGAGTTGGGTTACTTTTGCTTCTAACCTTTATATCTTAGGCACATTTGCTCATTCTATTGGAGCCCAAACATGACATACTGTTAATTGGGTTCTAGTATTTTATGTCCTAGAGGACAACATCTCTTAGCTGGTAGTAATAAGGGACTCATCATGTGGTCACATGACTGCATGGGAGGAACAACAGTTGCAACAACAGTTGCCAGATTGGGGGAGAGGTGTGGGGTTGAGATCAGTTTGTGCATCCCAGGTATACCACCTCCTTCTGACAATAGATGGTTACTGGGCCACCAAACTATGACACCTTGATGGATCTGACAGGTGGGCATCTGTGACTGGCTGGTCACTTGATGCTCTGTGGGTAGGGCCCAGTGACAGCTGTTTTTTAGTGTAGAGCACAAGAGGATAAATTACAGCCTCTTTCTTTAAGAAAAGAGAACATTGTTAAGTCTCTATGTCCTTCATAACAATTTCCCAGAGTTTACTTGAGAATAACTTGGAAAGTTTACCTGGGCTTCTTGTTGATCTGAAACTGTTCAGACCTATGGAATTAGAATGTCTTAGAGGAACAGCCTCAAGAAACTACATGCTTATCAAGAGCTCAAGATGTTCTCATTAGAGAAGATAAGAAAACAAGCTGTTCACTGTGTTCTCTCTCCCAACCAGTACTGTTAAGACAATACAAGTCTTACAAATGGCCTCCAGAAACTTTTATACACAACTACAGCCTAGGTGGGCCAACTGGTTTTACAGAATGTAATAGTTACACAAACCTTAATATTAAAGCAAACCAGGGAAACTGATATCAGCAGTCTTATTAAAATATTGACATAAAACAAGGTGAAAACACCGAAGTCAAGGCTGCTACAATATAATTTTTAAAGCTAGATTATGAGCAATATATTAGTCAATGGTTGTCTATTAATTTTCCTTTAGTCCAGGATTCTCAGAACTCTCTTGCTTTTATCCTCCAATAAGAAACAATTCTATAAAGATTGCTCTGTGCTGCTTTCTTTGTTGCATAGGCAGAAAAAAGTGTGGCTTGACAGTAATGAATGACTATATTACACAATTACTTAAATATGAGTCTTCAGCAAAAATAAAATGACTTGAGGCTTTTCAACAAATACCAGATTTAAGCTCAGTAAATAATGGCTTGTGTCAAATTTGTTTATTAGCATGGGTAATTTGTTCTTAACTAGACATATTTTACACTTGAAGTAATGTTTTACTAGAATACATAGAGCAATTGTGCAATTGATAATAAATATGTCACTACTGGTAAGTAATTAATTCATATGAAGATAATTAAAACCATACCAGCATTGCCTAGAGTGGAGAACAGGAATGTAACAATAAGTAAAGTTGATATAGTTGAATAGCAGATGATATGACAAAGGCAACAGTAAGAGAAATGCAGACATGGACAAAGTGTGTGTGTGTGTGTGTGTGTGTGTGTGTGTGTGTGTGTGTGTGTGTTTGTGTGTGTGTTCACATTTATCAAATACCTGTTATAAACCATCCTTTTCAGGGAGGGATTGAACTCAGTTCTTATAAATGAGGAAATTGAAAATCTGAAATGTTAGGCAGCTTGTCTAATACAGATCATGATGAAGAGATCATGAGTAATGCAAACCATTGGGTCTGAACAAAGGTCCAGCTGATCCTAGAGCCATTTTTTCTTACCAATGTTTAGTAAATAGAATGTCATGCAGCTGGACACTAGTGGCTCATGCCTATAATCCTAGCTACTCAGGAGATTGAGATCTGAGGATCACATCAGAAAAGTCCTGTCAGACTATTATTATTATTATTAATTTTTATTTTTTAATAGTGAAAATACTGTACAGAGGGGTTACAATTACATGGGCAAGATAATGAGTACATTTCTTATCAAGCATTGTAGCCTCCTCCTTTGTTTCCCTTTCCCATCCATTCCCACATTCCCATCCTCTCCTCCCTCCCCCGCACCAAAGTTGTAAAGTTCATTTTCGACCTGTATCCCTATTTAAACGATTTGTTTTTCCCTTCCCCTCCACAAATTATACCAATATGAAATACAGTAAAAGCAGGGGTTATACTGTAGGGGAGGGACTTACAAAGAAACAAAGAAATCATCTTATAAATGTGTTAGAAACAATTGCATGAAAGAAAAAAAAAACATTTGAATACATATCTTAGGGTTTATTTCCCTAACATCACCTTATCTGACCTTTTCTGCTTGACTCAGACATATACTAGATATTGCAAATAAGGGAAACCATGGGACCTATATTTCTTTGGGCTTGGCTTACTTCACTGAATATAATTTTTTCCAAGCCTTTCCATTTCCTAACAAATGGGGCAATGTCATTCTTTCTGATGGAGGCATAGAATTCCATTGTGTATATATACCACATTTTCTTGATCCATTCACCTACTGAGGGGCATCTGGGTTGGTCCTGTCAGACTCTTATCTCCAATTAACCACTAGAAAAACAGAAGTGGAGCTGTGTGGCTCAAAGTAGTAGAGTGCTAGCCTTGAGCAAAAAAACTAAGGACCAGAGTGCAGGTCCTGAGTTCCAGCCCAATGACAGACCCCTCCCCCCCCCCAAAAAAAAAAAAGTCATGCAAGCAGAGAACTTAAGGTCAGAAAGACCTTACTTTGTTTCCTTCATGAAACACTCACCAGATCTATCCCCTTGGTAATGTGACTTAATTTCTTGTAGCTTTAAAAGTAACTGCATCCACTCTGAGGAGTAAATGGAAAATGTGTGGGCAGTGCCTACTATAAGGCCTGGCACACATAAAGCACTAAGTTAGCTAAGATGATATCAGCACAGAGTAAGTGATCAATCAATGGGAAAGAGCTGAGCAGAATTTTCAAATGTTGATTGAATCCCGGTATATTGTCTCCCAGAGAGCAACAAGCCCATGTGAGAATGAAGCTTAGTCTGAGCGAGTAATGAGAATCTCTCATGTGGCCACCTGTGGCCATGGGAGGAACAACAGTACAAGGGTACTGACAATTGGAAGATACAGTTTTCCTCTGCAATACTTCAGGTACATGTACACTAAATTGAACCAAAACTTGAGTTAATACAGACTGCAGATTCTGGGACTGTGTTACTTGCACAAAATTTTATTACTGTGTTTTAAAACTTTGTTTCCAAAGGCACAATGCCTAAGTACCTCTTCATAGTTATTTATATAGAATAATATACATACATAAATGAACTCCAAGATATGGAAACAAGAGACTTTAGAAATAGTTTTTAGTTTTTGATGATCTGTCTTCTTTGTGTGGGGGGTGTCATGGAACTTAAGAGGAAAAGGGTGAAAAGTACAGTAGTGGAGCTCACTGAACATTGATGAAAGTAAACTATACAACTCATGGGTAGAGACAGGAGAGAAGGACTGGGAAGGAAGGAACTGAAGACACTGTACAAAAGGATATGTGCTCATTACGTGATTCATGGAATTGTGATCCCTCTGTATATCACCTCTATAATAACAATAAAGTATATTTATCTTAGAAAAAAGATACGGTGTTTCATTTCATTCAACTCAGTGCCATTATTTAAGCAGCTGAGGCAATCCCTTCCACTACAAAGCTTGTAGTCTTAATGATTGGGTAGTAGCAGCGAGACAAAAGAGGAAGCAAAGGGAAGCCCCTTGAAGGAAAATAAATGTATTTTGGGTCATCCTTAAAGACGCCTTGACGTTAAGGAAGAAACAGCTAATGGAAAAGTGACATTTAAATAGAAATACAGAGAATGAATGAGTGTGCTCCCACTGAGAAGTGTGGAAGATGGAAAAGGTTAATATCAGAGAGAGCTATGTGGCCTAGCACATCAAAAGTGGGGAATAATTCCATAAGAATGGGAGGTATATGGCCTTTGGGGGCCTGGGAAGAGAAAGAGCTACATAGGCTTGAAAGAGTCAAGTGGAATGAATCTTGTAAGCACCATAGTCTGTAGAGCCATGACTTGTTACTTCAATTATCAATTAGAACCACTGAGAAGTGTTTGAATAACTGATGAAGTAGTATCAATATACATCCCAAACTATATCCCAAACAACTATTAAAACTATTTTGGACCCACCTTCCTAATGAGAAGATAGAAAATTATGAAAATATATTTTGAATTTCTCTTTGAAGGTATCTGAAAGTTACCAGTAGAGTGAGAGTTTGGAGGCTAGTATCTTAAAAATGAGAGAAGGCTAAATAACAAAGTAGTCACTTGGGAACTCTTTTACTTACAAATTTTAACTTCTAGTTTCAAAATCAGTGCCTTTGAAGTTTTGGTAGTTTGGGTAGCTTTGAAACTTTCAGTTTTGAAGTTTCAGTAGATTTTTATAGATCTGGGGATAAGGTTGTGGTAAAAATTGGAGTTTAGAGCCTATCAAGGTAGAAAAGAATCCAATAGCCCTCAAGAATTTTATACTGGAAATAAGGATGGCCTGAAAACAAACTAGACCTTATAAGAACTGAAACTCAAGATATCATCATCCATGATGGAGGGCATTTTACTCTAGTCTATCTGCCTTTCAGAAGCAAAGTTAAATTCTCTCCACAAAAGGTAATATTATTATATTATCCAGAGATTTTAATGTTCTCTAAATATGTTTCATATATAATGCCTAATACTCAATCAAAATTAACAAGACATATAAAAAAGTATAAATCTTAATTGAAAACTTAAGTGTGAGGGGACTGGCAGAGAGGAATCAGGAAATATTAACAGACCCATAGGATAGTTATTATGAAGTCCATTTTGGAATTTATCAGACATAGACTTACAATATCTGTGCTAATGTGTTTGAGGGATTAAGTCCAAGGGAATATTTCAGAAAGAGTAGAAATATAACAAATAAGTGAACAGGAATAATCATATAAAAACAGAGCAACTGGGACTGGGAAGTTGGCTCAGTGGTGGAGTGCCTGCCTTGTATGCATGAGGCCCTGGGTTCAATTCCTCAGTACCACATAAGCAGAAAAAAGCCAGAAGTGGCACTGTGGCTCAAGTGGTAGAGCACTAGCCAGGAGCTGAAGAGCTGAGGGACAGTGCCCAGACTCAGAGTTCAGGCCCCACGACTGACCAAACAAACAAACAAACAACAACAACAACAAACAGAACAACTGTGAAAAACTGATGGAAAGTCAAATAATAGTGAATTAAAAATAGAGAAAAATATCTAGATGGAAGTATGCAGAAAAAGGAGTAAATAAAGTGAAAGAAAGACTGTAATAGACTCAATAGATGCAGAAAAAGCATTTGACAAGATCCAACACCTCTTTATGATGAAGGCTCTGGAAAAACTAGGAATCCATGGAACATTCCTCAATACAATAAAGGCTGTATATGACAAACCTATACCCAGCATTATACTTAATGGTGAAAAACTAAAGCCATTTCCTCTAAACTCAGGAACAAGACAAGGATGTCTACTCTCTCCACTTGTCTTCAATTTAGTATTAGAATGCCTAGCTACAGAAATAAGATAAGATGTAAACATAAAGAGGATCCAAATATGAAATAAGAAGTAAAACTCTCCCTCTTTGCAGATGTCATGATCTTGTATTTAAAGAATCCCACAGACTCCACTCCCCAATTACTTGAGCTGATTTGAAATGTTGACAAAGTAGCAGGGTATAAAAGTAACCCTCAAAAATCAATGGCTTTGGGCTGGGAAGGTGGCTCAGTAGTAGAGTGCTTGCCTTGCATGCATGAGGCCCTGGGTTCGATTCCTCAGCACCACATAAGCAAAAAGAAAAAAGCCGGAAGTGGTGCTGTGGCTCAAGTCTTGAGCTGAAGAGCTGAGGGACAGCACCCAGGCCCAGAGTTCAGGCCCCACAACAGGACCCCCCCCAAAAAAAAAAATTAATGGCTTTTCTGTATGCCAATAATGAGAAGAGTGCGGCTGAAATCAGGAAAGCAACTCCATTCAAAATAGCCCCACCAAAAAAAAAAAAATTCCTAGGAATTAACTAAAGAAGTAAAGTTCTAACACATTTATAAGATTATTTCTTTGTTGCTTTGTATGTCCCTCCTCCATGGCATAACCCCTTCTTTCACTGTATTTGATGTTGGTATAATTTGTGGAGGGGAAGGGAAAAAACAAATCATTTAAATAGGGATACAGGTGGACCCATTGCAACAATGAGATGTACAAGTTGTTATGTTGAAAAACAAACTTTACAATTTTGGTGTGGTGGCGGGGGAGGTTGGGTAGGGGGGTGGGGGAAAGATGGGAAGGGATGGGAAAGGGAAACAAAGGAAGAGGCTACAATGCTTGATAAGAAATATACTCATTATCTTTCCCATGTAATTGTAACCCCTCTGTACAGTATTTTCACAATAATAAAAAAAAAGAAGTGAAGAACCTCTATGATGAAAACTTTAAAAACCTGAAAAAGGAAATCAAAGCAGAACTTAGAAAGTGGAAAAACTTCCCATGCTCCTGGATTGGAAGGATCACCACTATGAGAATGGCAATACTCCCCAAGGCTATCTATAAATTCAATGCAATACCTATCAATATTCCAACCTCATTCTTCAAGGAAATAGAAGAGGCAATCCAAAAATTCATATGGAACAATAAAAGACCCCGAATAGCAAAAATGATCCTTAACAGAAAGAACAGTGCTGCAGAAATACCAATACCAAATTTCAAACTACTACAAAGCCATAGTAATCAAAACAGCTTGGTACTGGCACAAGAAGAGACCTCAGGATCAATGGAATAGAATTGAAAACCCAGAAATGAACCCACAGGCCTATAGCCACCTAATCTTCAAAAAGGGAGCTAAAAAATAGAATGAAAGAAAGACAGCCTCTTCAGTAAATGGTGCTGGCAAAATTGGTTAATCACTTGAAGAAAACTAAAGCTAGATCCTTATATATCACCCTGCATCAGAATCAATTCCAAATGGATCAAAGACCTTGAAGTCAAAGCAGACACCCTGAAAACATTACAGGATGGAATAGGAGAAACCCTAGGTCTCCTTGGCACAGGCTGAAATTTTCTTAATAGAGGCCCAGAAACACAACAAATCAAAGAAAGGTTGGACAAATGGGATTGCATGAAGTTGCAGAGCTTCTGCAGGGCAAAGGACATAGCTAGCAAGACCAATAGAAAGCTCATGAATTGAGAGATGATCTTCACTAGCCATACAATGGACAAGGGTCTCATATCTAAAACATACTTGGAACTCAAAAAATTAAATCCCCCAACAACAAATCCTCAAAGAAACAACTGCCCAATAAATAAGTGGGCTAATGATTTAAAGAGAAATTTCTCTGAAGAAGAAAGAAGGATGGCCAATAGACACATGAAGAAATGCTCAACCTCTCTAGCCATAAAAGAAATGCAAATCAAAACAACATTGAGATACCACCTCATCCCAGTTAGAATGGCTATAATCAAGAACTCTAATAACAACAGATGCTGGAGGGGATGTGCCCAAAAGGGAACCCTAATGCATTGTTGGTGGGAGTGTAAACTTCTTCAACCACTTTGGAAAGCAGTATGGAGGTTCCTCAAAAGGCTCCACATAGAGCTCCCCTATGACTCAGCAATCCCACTTTTGGGAATTTTCCCAAAGTATCACAAACAAGGCCATACTAAAGCCACCAGAACAACTATGTTTATCGCAGCATTATTTACCACAGCTAAGATATGGAACCAACCTAGTTGCCCTTCAGTAGATGGATCAAGAAAATGTGGTATATATACACCATGGAATTCTATGCCTCCATCAGAAAGAATGACATTGCCCCATTTGTTAGGAAATGGAAAGACTTGGAAAAAATTATATTAAGTGAAGTAAGCCAGGTCTAAAGAAACATAGGTCCCATGGTTTCCCTTATTTGCAATAACTAGTATATGTCTGAGACAAGGAGAAAAGCTCAGATAAGATGATGTTATGCGAAATGAACCCCAAGATAAGGACACAAGTGGTTTATTCTTGCTTGCTATTGTTTGTAATTTATAAGTTACCATGTGACTTTTTTGTTGCTTTGTATGTCCCTCCCTCACGGTATAACCCCTGTTTTCACTGTATTTGATGTTGGTATACTTTGTGGAGGGGAGGGGGAAAAGAAATTGTTTAAATAGGGATACAGGTTGACCCATTGCAGCAATAAGATGTAGAAGACGCTATGTCAAAAAACGAACTTTACTATTTGCGGGGGGAGGGGGAGAGGGGAGGTGGTTGGGAGTGGTAGGGAGAATGTAGTTGTGGAGATGGGAGGGAGGGATAGTAGGAGAAAACAAAGGAGGAGGCAACAATGCTTGATAAGATATGTACTCATTACCTTGCTCGTGTGATTGTAACCCCTCTACAGTATTTTTACAATAAAAACTTATTTAAAAAAAAGAATGTAATAGAAAAGATACGTGGTTCTAAATATCAAGTAACTGAAATCTCAAGATAAAGCAGAAAGAGAGGTAATATTTGAATAGATAATGGCTGTGAATTATTTTTTATGATGAAATACACCAACCCACCTATAGAAGAAATTCAGTGGATCACAAACAGATTAAGTACACAGAATATCACACAAAAGTACATAATACTAAAACTCTTAGGAAAAAAAGATATGTGTGTGTGTGCGTGCGTGCGCGCACGCACACACACACACACAGAGAGGTACACATACACAGATTACCCTTAAAAAAGCAATAAGATTGATGGTTGACCTCTTAGCAGAAAACTTGGAGCTCCAAAATCAATACAATAATAATATCTGTAAATATTTTACAGGAAATAATATCTAATCTATAACATGTGGATTATGTGAAAATATTCTTCAAGAATAAAAGTAAAGGGTCCACTTCTAAGAAGTTTATAGTAAAATATGCAAGATCAATACTTGGCAATAGTGGGACACCACTATGTACTCATCTGAAAATATCAGATTGAGAACAAGGATATGCACCTAGACCTGTTATATATTGTTTGTAAGAATAAGAAATGGGATAGTAACTTTGGAAAAAATTTCTAGTAAGATTAGACATATGCTTATCAAACAACCTAATAATTTCATTCCTAAGTATTTCCCAAGACAGATAAAAAGTAATAGTGACATAAAACCTATATATTAATATTTATAACGATTTTATTCCTAGTCACCCAAAGCAGGAAATAACCAAGTATTGATCAACACTGAATGGAATAACAAGCTGAATAGACAAGCTGAGGAACACTTATAGAGCATTACATTATAATATTATACACAATAGATTATAATATTAATATTAATTGCAATATTAACTGAAATGAATTATAATATATCACAATAATAATTCTAAATATTGTTATTAATTAAAATTACTATAGCAATTAATACATCAATTAACACAACAGATTATAATTATCAATAATTGATAACAATAATTATAATTGTTATAGTTAATACTTGTATCAGTTACAATATTACTATTACAATAGAATATTAGCAATAGAAAGGAACAATTACTGATACTTCCAACAACATGAATAAATCTCAAATGCATTATGTTAAGCCAGAGGAGCCAGACTCTGAAGACTTCATTCTCTATGAATTCATTTATTCAGAAAAAGGCAATATTGTAAGTGTAGAAAACAGATCAGTCATTTCTAGGAATTTTGAGTAGGGCAGAGAGTTGAAGATTATGTAAATGTTTAACAAGTTCTGCAAATAACTTTCTGATTTGTAGAACTGCTGATTCACATAGTGTAAATACTTCAAGTCACTAATATGATAACTCTAGACATGGAATTTGGAAAAGATATACAAGATTAGATAGTAGTTCCACCCTACAGATATAACAAATAAATAGTTTCATGACCACAGAGGATAGTAACATACGAAATAATTGGGAAATAATGCAGTTTTTAGTACTTACTACTTTTTCTTTTGATATATTATATTCATGTGCATGCTTATGTAATTTTAGATAGCAATGTTCTTAACAACAGACGTGGAAAATTCCTGGAAGTTTAATCATATCTCACAAAGCCAGTTCATGCTGGCTACCAACACATCTCTATGAGAGAAATTTTTGAGGTGATGGCAATGTCCCATATTTTGACTGTGTTGGTGTTATATGCATTTGTCAAAACCTATAAATGTATATATGTAAAACGGCAAGTTTTACTGAATATAAATTATAGCTCAAAGAAAACCTAGCTGCAAAATACGCATATATCATTTGGCCTGCCAATTCTTTGTGAATGTATGTATATGTGTGTTAGTATTGGGTCTTGAATTCAGGGCTTTCCTGTCTTGCTTGGCCTTCTAGCTCAAGGCTGCTACTCTACCACTTGAGCCACACCTCCAAATTTTTTTTTTTTTTTGTCGGTCATGGGGCTTGAACTCTGGGCCTGGGCGCTGTCCCTCAGCTCTTCAGCTCAAGGCCAGCGCTCTACCACTTGAGCTACAGCGCCACTTCCGGTTTTCTGGTGGTTTATTGGATATAGGAGTCTCACGGTCTCTCCTGCCCGGGCTGGCTTTGAACCGCGATCCTCAGATCTCAGCCTCCTGAGTAGCTAGGATTACAGGCGTGAGCCACCAGGGCCTGGCCAAATTCTTGATTTTACTGGTTAATTGGACGTACTCATCTCATGATATTTTCTTCTAATGATGATCCTCAGAGCTCAGTCTCCTGATAAGCTAGTTTTATTGGTATGAGCATAAGTGCCTGGCTTGACCCATCAATATTAACTCTAGAAATTTATGCTGTCTATGCATGTTTGCCATAATAACAAAATAAGATCTAAACTCCAATTGACAAATAGGAGAGCAAATAAATAAATGATCATATATCCATGCAATAGAATATTAGTTTGCAATTAAAAAGAGTAAGATATAAAACATTGACTGCCCTGAAAAGGTTGGGTGAGGGATGAAGATGCAAGGAGACATTTTACACATATCCTACTTGAAATTTTACTTGTGCATGTCTCCTTTATTTATGCTGATTTTATTTATCTGATATTTATGCTTTATTTATCTGATTCTGAGAGCATCCTGACTACTTCAAGTGGGTGTTCTGTTCTACCTGCTTCTGATGAGACTCAGCTGCTGCTTGGAATAGAGCTGTTAAAGACCTCATTAATATGGCCAACGGCATTGATGTTAATCAAAACAAAATAAAAGACACTTACCAACAACAAACAAAAGCTCCTAAGATAATTTATAGCCAGTGCACCATTCCTGTAGGTTAAATGTCTTCAGGTACTATCTCATGAAACACTCATTGCTCTACAGACGAGAAAATGAGAATATTTTGTATTCAACAGCACCCCACAAGGCTGTGTACCTCCAGAATTTGAAAATGTACAATCTTTTTTTAAAAATTTATTTTCTCCTTTGTGGTGCTAGGAATTAAAACCAGGGCTATCCATGTAATTCCAAGTCATGTGCACATGCATTACCTTTGGTTACGCTGCATGTAGCCTTGAGCGTACATGGCCTTGTGTGGTCATTCTTGGCCAAGTGCCACTTTTGCATAGAGGGGGCACAAGTGGGCTCTGATGAAGGTCAGCATGTGATGGGGTGAGACCACTGTTGGACAGTGCTGTTACGTTCTGGGATGCTGCCATTGTTACTGCTAGTACTAAATCTACAGACAGAGAATTTTGAATTACAGTTATCCTCATCTCCATCTTTCCTTACATCTTTGTGGCATACCCAAATTAAAGGAGAACAGAGAACCATCAGCAACACAACATGCTTAAAAACCTGGTAGCAGGGCTGGGAAGGTGGCTCAGTGGTAGAGTGCTTGCCTTGCATGCATGAGGCCCTGGGTTCAATTCCTCAGCACCACATAAGCAAAAAGAAAAAAGCCGGAAGTGGCGCTGTGGCTCAAGTGGTAGAGCGCTAGCCTTGAGCTGAAGAGCTGAGGGACAGTGCCCAGGCCCAGAGTTCAGGCCCCACACCTGGACCCCCCCCAAAAAAATTTTAAAAACCTGGTAGCAAATACATCTGTTCCTTATTTGAACAGGTTATTCAGATTTTATTCTGATTTTCTTGAGAGAAAACCTGGTTGTCACATCTCTGGGTGCGTATGTGTCAAGTACATCGGGTCCAGTATTTTAGGGGTCTGGCTCCCCTTCCTACTAGCATTTGACAATTAGGAAGGGGGTGATGGCTATGTGCATATCCACAAGCAACATGACTCTCCAGATGAGGACTTAATTCAGGGTAGAAGTGTGCAGAAATCAGCTTAACTCATGAATTTTTACTTGCTTTGATTTTTTTGAATTGGGTTGTGGGGAAGAAAGAATGATGATATCCCCCTGTCTGACAAATAAAATGAACCGGGTAACAGGCTACTGAGATGTTAAGCCAAGGCAAGGAACTTGGAGCCTCTGGGTCTTACAAGTATGCAGGTGAAGGTTTGTGAAGTTTCCCTTTAAAAGTAGAGTCTCTTCACTTAGGGTCCTTGACTTTGATCACAGAATAAGAATTTCTGGACAAGTCACAATGGTAAGAAAACTTGTTGAAGCTTTATTGAGTAAATAAGTAAGCAAGGAAGCAAACAAGCATGCCGACAAAAAGCAAATAAACAGACAAGCAGAAAGGAAGGGGCACACTCTTAACAAAGTGTGGTGCTCTCCAGTAGAGATAGGGAGACACACAGCTTCTTGGCTGTTAGGGGTATTTTTATGGTAAAGACAGGGGACCAAAGTTATGCAAACATGGGTGTTTTATCATTGCTTTAATCACTCCTGGTGTTAAACTTTCTGAATTTCTGGGTGTTTTGGGTATTTCTTCCAGGTAAGAAAGCATCCTGCCATAAAAACAGATGCTTATCCTTTGGATAAGGAAGGCATCTTGTTGTCTCTCTTAGAAGCAGATAGTGTTTCCCTGTGTCTAAATACCTTGTTTCTGTGATGCCTTCACCAGATCTATTTTATCCCGCCTCATTTTCCCCTAAAATGACTTAGTCCCCTAATCTTAAGGGAAGTAGATGGATTAATATTTCCTGTATTTGCTTTAAATTTGAGTGTTGGAACTCCTGGCAGCCATCTGCCAGGACTCATTTTCCCTAATCTGTCCTGCCTCATGGTTACAGATGTCCCCACAGAAGAGTAAATCAGAACAATCTAGAAGAAAGGCAACAGTGACACATTAACTTCTAAAACTCTGAATTCACCAGTGAGGGGAAGAGATTGGACTGGGAGAACTCATGAGTCATTTGATGGTAGTTAGTCATCCAAATAAACAGGAAAAAAATAGTGTGCTAATGAGGTCTTTAACACCTCTACTCTAACCAGCAGCTGAGTCTAATCAGAAGCAGGTGGAGCAGACTAACCACTTTGAGGTGGCCAGTAGTAGTAGCTCAGCATTGAAGAGGAAAACATTCTTCCTGGTGGGAAGTATTTGTTTTCCCATCCATGTTGTCCTTTATTTTTTATATTTTCCACATATTAGAATATATTTACTCATCAAATCAGAAAAAGAAATTTCTTTTGCAAAACAAAAGATGGTGCTATGCTTTGACTATGGTTGGTTCTCTCTGAAAATTGGTGGCCATTGGAATAGTGCTAGTAGATAAAGTCTTTAAGAGGTGAGGTGGTGACTAAAAGGGATTAACACCTTTATCAAGAAACCAGATTTGTTTTCACAAGAGCTGGTTATGTAAGGGGAGACTGCTGTAGTATGTTGTCTTTCCTACACTCATAATGCAGCAGTTGAAGGACCTCACCAGAAGCCAGGATATTCTAGTACTTCCAGCCTCAGAACTGTGAACCAAATACACTTCTCTCCTTTATAAATATCCCAGTTATAGCAACAGAAAATGGGTTAATTTGCATTTTGGCATTTGGTCCATACCACTACCCCTTTGAAGTGTACTATCCCTGTTCAGATCATTGGCCTTAACTGGCTTGTCTGCTTCATACCTTGGGGGAATTATGCTTTGCTAATAAATCACTTTTTCCTATCTTGGTCCTGCTCGTTGACTCTTAGGCAGATCTGGTATAATATGATCATCTAAGACACTGCACCCAATCAGTGAGGAACTCCTAGAATGCCCCATATACTGAAGGCACTTCAGTATCAAGACTCAGATCCACCAAAAGGGTGGGGTCCTGTCTGTCCTCACCTCTGACTGCCTCTGATCTCTTGACTCTCCACTCCTTTTAACTGTGTGCTCCTCCCAGCCTAATCTCTGCTGCAACTAAACACCAGTACTTTCTTATCTTTCTGGTTTGGTGGAGAGTTCCCAATGCTTGCTGAGATTCCCACTTCCCATTCCTACTCCACATGTCCATGCTTTGAATGTCTCAAGGGATATGACTACTCCACCCCCCCCCATTTTTTTTTTTTTACTTTGACAGGGAATCCAATGTGATCAGAGATCAGATTTCTCATTGTTTGCCTTATTAACCATCTCCTTTAAAATTGTGAGGCAGAAATGAAAGAAGCCTAGAGGAAACTCCAAGATGGGTAGCCCGGATGACCCATCAAATCTTGTGGGCCATTAATGTAAAGGGACAGTAGAATTTATCCTAAGGTTGCCTAATTGAATGGCATGCATCCAGTGGTGACTAAAATTACTGCAGGCCACAAAATGTATGCCCAATGGTCTACCTTGAGCTAGAAGAAGATCACAGGTAAGGGTCCCAGTATTATCCAGGGATATCCAGGGATTACCTGTATGAAAAGGGAAGATAATTAGACATTGGTCACCTAGAGTGTATGTAAAAATGAATGCTTCAAGGTGCTGGTATAATACTGTCAATCATAATTATCTTCAAATGCTGTAAACAATGGAAACAAACTGTTTTGTCACAAACTGTTTTGAAAATTCTGAGCACAACTATTCTACATCTTTTGTCATCTTCATGTTGGTCGTTATCAGGAACACTTGCAGTTGGTTCACAGATGATGATTCTTATAAGTGCTTGTTAGCTGCATTAGTTTTCTTTATTATCTCTCATTGATTTAATTTTTTTTACTTGCAAAACTGTGTAACTTCTGTCTGTTGATATTTTTCAGAAGTCTGACTTCTAATAATACAACCTGAGCAGTATTTGAAAAGGTAAGAAATCACCTCAGAACAGACAGAATTAAACTTAAGAATGGACTTCAGGTAAGCCAGGCCAATGAATCATTCCTTTCTAAAACATGGTAGGTTGTATTCAATATGTTTTTCCTAGATATTCAGTCCTTCATTTCTTGCTTTTATGAGCAAAATGTCCAGGCACCAGATGCAGCCTAATCTGAAAATTGTCTCTTCTAGAAACTTCTTCCCACAGAGAGCAGTAGATTGTGAGAGTAGGAGAGGCAAGACAGAGGACAAAAAATACTCCCAGTCTCTCTCGTCAGCATGTACTGCTCTTATTTCTCATAGTTTCTTTCCTTTGAATTTAAAAAGACCTTTTAAGAATATCTATTTCAAAAAAATGCAAACATAACACTCCAAAAAAAAGAATATTTCCTCCCTCCCAAATATTATCACTTTATTATCCTTTGCTAATGAAATATCAACTTATTCATCTAAGTAACCATTTGGAAACTAGAAAAAAGTAAAACTTTTGGTAAAGTAGGCAGAAGAACATAACTTAGAACCAAAATAATGACTAGATTCCCACCTTAAATTGAAATCTTGGGCAGTGTAAAGACATCCAACGGAGAAAAGTACGGAGGGGCTATGTATGCACCTTCAGGGCAGACTGGGTAAGGACCTACCTGAATACAGGTAGAATAATATGGTGGTCCATTGCAGATACCTTTCTTCCTGCTATTGTGGTCTGGTAGGTCTCAATGTCCTGCCAGTCAGATTGGTGAGCTGTCTTTCTTGGAGAGAATTAAAGGAATCCCCAACTAGGGTAAAGTGCCTTGATGAGCCTTCCAAGAAAGACTCTTTATGAATGGATTTTCCAGCCCAAATAGTGAAAATGTTTTCCTGAGCCAAATCTCCAGCTCAATTAAAAACAAAATTTTCACTGGGCTCAATAATTCATACCTGTAATCTTATCTACTTGGGAGGCTGAGATTAGAAGGATCAAACTTTAAGGGCAATTCAGGCAAAAAGTTCCAGAGACTATATTTTAACTAATGAAAAACTGGCCACACTAGTACAGGAAGCATTACTAGGAGGATTCCAGTCCAGGCTAGTCCAGGTAAAAAGAGGAAGCCTATTTGAAAATAAAAAAGGCCTTAGTATCTTAGTATGGTGCTTACATGGTGCAGCAACTGTCAAGCAAACACAAAGCTCTGAGTTCAAATCTCAGTTCTGCCAAAACAAGAGTACAAATTGTATCTTTAGAACAAATAATTAGCTAGAATTGACCACAGTTCCTTCAACTTCCAATTTAGTTTCTATAAAAAGCTATTACAGACTGCGTCCTACCTACTTTTTTTTCCCCTTCTGGCGTTACTGGGGTTTGGATTTAGGGCCTTATACTTACTTGGCTGGCACTCTATTACTTGGGCCAGTCTATAGCCCTCCTTTTTGCTGCTTAATTGGAGATGGAGTCTGAAGGACTTTTCTGTCTGGCCATCTTCGGGATTTCAGCCTTCTGAGTAGCTAGGATTATAGGTGTAGCCAATGGTGCTGGGCTACCTATTATTTTCTTAAGTAGGAAATGTGTCCCATAGTATGATTTCATTGGTAAAACAATACATTGTAACCAAGACAAAAGTTTAAAATTAAAACTGTCAAACTGAATGCAATCAGTTACAATTCTTCAGATTACTAAAATTTTAACCAAGTCTCCCAGATGATTAAGTTTCTGTTGGTGATTACTATCAGCTTTTAAATCAGTTTGTTATGCACATTTTATATTACATTTATATTTATTATGTAATCAAATGCTTATTCTGCTTATTGAATAATGCTCTTATAATGTTCACAAAGCATCCTATTGAATTATAAAACACTGCCATTACAGCTCTTGTGAGACTATTTAGATACAGTTAGATTAGGGTTTGTAATGCTCATCTTGTCTGCTTTTTGCACATTGTGTTTGCTAGACAAACAGGTGCAAACTAAAACAGTACTCCATGTCCTCCAGTTGAACACAGGCAATTTGCATCATCAATTGAATTGAATTGATGAAATCGTAGGAAACACTGATTAGCTGGAATTTTTTTTCCTAGTAATTCTTGAGATTTGGCTCATGAAAATAAATTACAAGTTATCACAAAACCAAACTTATATACAAACAAGATGTACCACTAAATCCAGGAGTTTTAAATGTTTGATATTAAAATAATAAATGAAACCCCAAATATCTTCTTTATTCACTCCTTAATTCTTTAATGAATTTATTTTAGTTGAATTGTAAGGTGGATCTTTAAAAGAATCATAATCGTGAGATAATTTAAACAATATCTACAAAAACAAAGAGACTTCTGTGGAGGATAATCTTTACCTGAGTGTTCAGATGGTCTCTATGATGTATCTTCTATCTTCGGCCCTTGGGAAAATGTCCTCTCCTATCTTTCCCTTGCTCTGAATGTTGACACAAAACAACAGAGCATCACATAGCAAATTTTTTTGTGGATGGACCTAGTCCAGACTGGAACTCTTTACTCTCAGATGACACTCAGATCTCTTGTACTAAAGCCAGTAGTTTATAAATTCTTGGGGGGGCAGATATTTTCTTTTAATTAAATCTTATGAAGAAGTTTAATGATTAAAACAGGGTAACTACTTGATCATGTCAAGCTAATTTCAATGCTTCTATCAAATTTTCAAAATGACATGGCTGCTATTCACTTACAGGTATGTTCTAGACCAGATGCTGATGACTCACACCTATAATCCTAGCTACTCAGGAAACTGAAATCTGAGAATCATTGTATAAAGCCAGCCCAGAATGGAAATTAACCACCAAAGAGCCAGAATTGGATCTGTGTCTCAAATGGCAGAGTACCAGCTTTGAGTGAAAAAGCTAAGAGACAGTGCCAAGGTCCCGAGTTCAAGCCTCAGTACTGGCAGAAAATAAATAATCTTAAATTAAATTATTATATTAAAACAAGAATATTCTTAGAAAAGGAATATATGTTTCCAGTACCCTCATTGATTTCTCATGACCATGGATGATTTGACTATTCTAAAAATCATATCAGAGTTGCTGTTTCTGAATATCCTAATGATGACTATGCCTTCAATGAGTAGCTCTTACCAAAAGAGTTCCTGGAGATATATGTCATTTGATCTTATAATAACAAGGACAAAAGTGAAAAGGAAAGAGATTTGTTTTTCATTACTGGTGATTTTCTTTGAATCTAGTTTCTGCTCCCTTCTCTGTAGTAACAGTAATATTAAGAGACAGGAGAATGGTCATTTTGCCAATTCCTTAGGAGTATTAACATTTTCACTCAAATTTAAAATTGCATGTGGCATTAAATGGTGATACTTAGAGACTTGATATCAAATAATGAGCCTGGAGAATATCTGTGCGCATACACATGCTTGACTAAAAGGATGTAACTCCTCTTTTCCTGGAAGTCAAGCGTCTATGATTGGAGGAAGGACTTTGAATTGACCTTAGCCTTTCTCCATCCCTCATTTTTCTTTCTTCCTTTGTGCTACTTGCCCTCAAAAGACTGTAAAACCTGGCATGAAGGCCTTTTTTTCCCCAGAATTCCTATGACATTTTTCTTGAAGAAACTCCCTAGATAGTTAGGTCATTCTCTTTTTCTCTTTGTTCAAACAGACTAATGGCTTGCTCTACCATAGCATCTCCACCCCAGTCTCCAGAACATTCCCCACTCAGCATTAGTAGATGGCCCTGGAATTGGACATAGGGAGGGGAGAAAATTTGAAAAATAAGCAAAATTTTCATTTAAATTTTTTAAAAAATTTTTTACTGTGAAAATACTGTACAGAGGGGTTACAATTACACGGGCAAGATAATGAGTACATTTCTTATCAAGCATTGTAGCCTCCTCCTTTGTTTCCCCTTCCCATCCCTTCACATCCTCCCCTCGGCCCTCCACCCAATCCTCCCTGCCCCCCCTCCCCCACAAAAGTTGTAAAGTTCATTTTCGACCTAACGACTTGTACTTCTCATTGTTGCAATGTGTCCACCTGTATCCCTATTTAAACAATTTGTTTTTCCCCTTCCCCTCCACAAATTATACCAACATGAAATACAGTGAAAGCAGGGGTTATACTGTGGGGAGGGACATACATAGCAACAAAGAAATAATCTTATAAATGTGTTAGAAACAATCGCATGAAAGAAAAAAAAACATTTAAATATATATCTTAGGGTTCATTTCCCTAACATCACCATATCTGACCTTTTCTGCTTGACTCATACA
The DNA here is from genome assembly GCF_019054845.1 of Dipodomys spectabilis. Lineage (NCBI taxonomy): Eukaryota > Metazoa > Chordata > Mammalia > Rodentia > Heteromyidae > Dipodomys > Dipodomys spectabilis. The sequence continues at coordinate 43,982,099 of NW_024870772.1, read as the reverse complement.
TATACTAGATATTGCAAATAAGAGAAACCATGGGACCTATGTTTCTTTGAGCTTGGCTTACTTCACTTAATAGAATTTTTTCCAAGTCTTTCCATTTCCTAACAAATGGGGCAATGCCATTCTTTCTGATGGAGGCATAGAATTCCATTATGTATATATACCACATTTTCTTGATCCATTCATCTACTGAGGGGCATCTGGGTTGGTTCCATATCTAAGCTATAGTAAATAATGCTGCAGTAAACATAGTCGTGCTGGTAGCTTTAGTGTGGTCTTGTTTGTAAACATTTGGGTAAATGCCCAAAAGTGGGATTGCTGGGTCATAGGGGAGCTCTATGTGGAGTCTTTTGAAGAACCTCCATACTACTTTCCAACGTGGTTGAACAAGTTTACACTCCCACCAACAATGCAATAAGGTTCCCTTCTGTCCACATCCAAAATTTTCATTTTTTAAAATACATCCTCTTTTTATTGCTACAGTATTGTCCTTTCTCCTTACCTTTAAGGTAAAAAAGAAGAAAATAGTTCAATAAATACTTTTACCAAATTTAAATATAATTTTTACGATTACAAAAGAATTCAGTCTCTCAGTCTCTTTGCAAATGGATACAAATGAATTAAGGATGCTTTCAAATCAAACTTTGCATTTTAAAAGCTTGTTAAGTCTAGCTCTTTGGGGCTGTAGAAAAGCTGTAACTCTTCATGGAGAAGTTTTTGTGATGGTTCAGAAATATGGAAAGCCCATTATAAATCATTGGCAACAAATTAATAAACCAAAGAAACACAGAACCCAAACTAAAACTTAGAAAAGCCAGAGTGATGAATATCTACCTACCTTAGGCAGCCTGAGGCTAAAGAACCTAGCTCACAAAGCCTGCAAACTGAGACACCATGCCAAGATCCTGGAACAACGTTATTTTGTCACTTCTTCCTGCAGCTCCATCTGCTCCAGAAGCCTGCCCAGTTCTGGAACTATGTGGAAGGAAGAATGCTCCTACCTGCTTGGAGTCTGAATGATCAAAGGACAGTGGTACTGGCCTACACAGTACTTTACATATCTCGGAAGGGAAGGTTCATGGTAGGGAGATGTATATCAAACACATTGTTACTAATAACAGCAGACCTCAAAGTTCCTAGGTGATAAAATTTAAAATTTTTGATAGTATTTCCTATTTTAGCAGGTTGGCTCAATTTCATTTTAAAGTACTTTGCTAGTTAGGTTTTAGCCAACACTTGCAGAATTTCATCTCCCATGGCTTGGTTGCTCCATGTGGCAGCCTCAAGTCTACATTATGTCCCGGGCATCATCTATCCCATAAGGCTAAGAACTGTGAATTGATGATCATGTAGTCTCCAAGGTTTCTGTTCCCTCTAGGTCAAGAGGTCGCAAGCACTTGTGTAAAATCCAAGGAAATTCTACCAACAACCTTCTCCTTCCCTGTCTCCCCCCTAGATAATTTTTGTGGAAACAGTAAGGTTAATTTCCAAAGGAAATTATAAGTGGCCACATTCCTAAATGAAAACATATACACCTGTTTTATGCAACCTTCTGGCTGTTGCTGACCTGTTTTCACCTAGTTTTGTTATGAGCATAACTCATTCTATTTGAATAAGGAATTTATTATATATTATTGCTCTTACAGAATAGAGATATTAAGATTCTTCTGCGTCTCCCTTTTTTGTAAAGCAAATGATTGTATATGGTCTTCACTTTTTATTTGCTTATAAATTTATAATTTCCTGTTTTTTAATTGGCTTAAAGAGAGTGTGTATATATTGTAAGCTAGCCATAAAATAAGTCTATGGCTTATTGGATACTTTATAAAAAATGATTTCCTCCCTAGGGATTGATCCTAAACACATGCTTTACTACTTGACCTATGTCCCCAGTTTATATGCTTATTCTATTATTTGTTTCTTGAGGAACTTCCATACTGATTTCCATAGTGGGTGTGTTAATTCACATTCCCACCAACAGTTGTGTAAGCTTTTCTCCTCTCTATAAGCATGCTCACCTGCATTATGGCTAAGTGTTTCCCTTGATGATAGGCACTCTGACTGATGGGGGATAAAAAATGTTATAGAGGAAGTGAATATTATCAAATCATATTGTATGTATATACAGAAATATCACAATGATATCTGTGCACATAATATATATTAATAAAATGATTTAAATGAAATTGTTTTGCATTCTTTCTCCAATGAGAAGAGTAGGTCTTAAACAAACTCAAATAATAGGAACCTGGACTCCTGCCCCAGGTTTTGTTAGCTGACATTAGAGTGACTAAAAGAAAAAGTCTTCCTTGGTCAATTCAAAGAACTTCCTTCCATACCTCCTTTTACTTACTAAATGTATTGATTCTGCTTGCACTCTAAAAAGTAAGCAGCATTGAGTTAGTTGTTTACTTTTCTCTGTCCCTGAACTGAGCAGCTGTTTCTATGTAATAGTCATGGGATTCTTTACAGCATATGAGCAAGACACCAGTCAGTGTTTTGTCCTTCAAGGTGTAACTAAATTCTCTCATGGCTGTTGAGTCCTGGAATACCCTCCTCAGGCAAGAAGATGGATCACAAGGTAGGTAGTTTATTTAGTCACAGCATCATGGGTGAGCCAAGAGACAAACTCAGAAAGCAAAGTCAAAAGTGATTGTGTGCAGAAGAGGAAACCAGCTGCACCTGGCATTCTGCTACCAGATCGGCATAGCTGTAATGGAAAACGGATGCATTTATACAAAATCCACCTCCCTGTCCCCCGGCTAGAGCTGCTGCCCTCATCATAGGGAGTCAGAATATTAAGTCTGGCAGTTCTTGTAGGGCTTGCCATGCCAGGGAGGTTATTAAAACTGAGCTGAAATGGTTTCATAACTCAAACTGGAAACAAGAGTGAGGAAAATGCTAACTGTGAAGTGACAGACCAGAACGAAATGAAGCTAGATCTGTAGGCTCTCTGGCTCAAGTTTCAGAAGGTTCCACATGTTAAAACAGGCAGAAAAGTTAGTTAAATAAAACAAAGTGCCAAGCCAGACATTTAACACCCTTGGAAAGGAGCTGATGAAGGAGAGGATTCCATGATTCACTTTGTTTACTGAGCTTTGCTTTCAGGAGTTTGCAGACAGGATTAATACTGACTACAAATCTGGAAACATCTGTCCCAAACAAGGGTTTTCCCCTCCCCAATGTTTCAAAGGACCTCAAAAGAATTTCCTGGTTCTCAAAGATGACCCCCAAATGGAGCTCTGGTAGAAACAACCAAGAGCTGAGGAAATCAGTAGAGTGAAATTGTGGTTGTCACATTCTCCAAGGGTGTGGTCAAAGCCTTTTAGGACAGATCATTCTCACTTTAGAGTAACACAATTTTAAACCCTTATTAGATAAAGGATACAGAAATAAATTTTTTTAAAGCAACAAACGGGAATAAACCAAAGAAGAAGGGAAAGAAAAAATCCACAAAGAGTACCTCTTGTTTCCATTTCTTGGAGTTCATTTTAGTAAGCATCATTGTATATGGTCATATGTACAAAGCTATTAAAACATTGTGATCTTCTCCTAAGAATATCCTAGACATAGTCTAGTCATTACAAATGAGGGAAAACATGCATCTTAGATTTCTTAGGGTCTGGCTTACTTTGCTTAATATAATTTTTTCCAAGTCTTTCCATTTCCTTATGAATGGGACAATGCCATTTTTTTCTGATGGAAGCATAGAATTCCATTGTGTATATATACTACATTTTCTTGGTCCATTCATCCACTGAGGGATATCTGGGTTGATACCATATCTTAGCTATGGTAAATAATACAGCAATGAAGATGGTTGTGCTGGTGGCTTTAGTCTGGGCTAGTTTGTGGTTATTTGGAGAAGGGAAGGGGAATCACAGAAATGGAGGGACAAAAGGTAAACAAATTCCAACAGTGAAACTCAGTAGGCACTACGTTGGAAATGAACTTTACAACTTGAGGGGTAGGGATATTAGGAGGGGGGAAAGTGGGAAAAAATGAGGGAAGGGTAACACTGTTCAAAAAGAATGCACTCATTACCTGACTTATGTAACAGTAACCCCTCTGTATATCACCTTTACAATAAAATTTAAACTTAAAAGATTAAAAAAGAAACCTTGCTAAAATCTTGGAGGGCTTAAATCTAGCAGAGTAGTTCAAGAGAGGAACCAATGGGCTGTAATTGTTCTTGGGAGTGGTTTCATGTATGTCCAAATAAAGTCATCTCTGAAAAAATATAAAGGGAAGTCTCTTAACATATGAAGGAGGCTCTTCATTGAGAAGCAGTAAAGGAACCAAACTAGAAGCCTTCAGGCTCATTGAGATAGGTAGTCTCAGCTTCTCTCATAAGAAAACAGGACCACTGGCAGGACCACATCCTGCCAGTGTTGTTCAGCAGAGAGAAAGGACCAGGTCTGCAATACCAGGACCATTGTTGCATATGGCAGGAAGAACTCTCATCATAAGAAATGTACTCATTACCTTATGTATGTAACTGTAATCCCTCTGTATATCACCTTGGCAATAAAATTATATCAATAAAACAAAAGAATCAGGGAACATCAGTGCTGATGGTCAAATGCTAATGCTTTTTCACATTAGTTTCTTGGGACATTTCAGAGACTTTTCCTTTTTCATTTCACAATAACTATTTTCCAGAAGTAGAAATGTAATTCAAGTAGTAGAGCACCAACCTTGAGTGAAAAAGCTAAGCAAGATTGATGCCTTAAATTCAAGCCCCAGTACTAACATATACATCCCCCCATGTACACAATAGGCATTTTCAATATTTAATTTATTTCTTAAGTGTTTATCTCTCCCTCAACAGTAGTGAGTGATGGTTCTACCTTTAAAAAATACATCCAGATTCCAACATTTATCATCACTAACAAAGAGGCCAAACATATGTATTACCTTAGTGTGGTGGCCTGGCCTACTGTGAGTCCCTGCATACCTTTACCTATGTAGGGGTTAATTTTCAGTGTAGGTACTGGTGATCTGTAGCCAGAGAGGAACGCTGTTGAAAAAAGTACCCATGACTCTCCATGTCAGTCAGAAGAAAAGCTACTCCTTCAAGAAATCCCACATGTACAGCAAGAGAAAACAAACCTTGTACATCTAAAACCATTTGAGATCAATCAGGGCAGTCTTGAGTCCACAAAGAGAAATAATCAACTGGACCTTTGCATTCATCAGATGTTTAACATGTGTTCTCAGAATGGGAAGAACTCCCTGGATACAGTCTTGCTTTAGAGTGTGCTCAGGTTTTTGAATATCACAGGAATAGCAGTATTTCTAGATATCAAGATTTTAAACTTTGGATCATTCTATGAATAAAAGCTTTATAGAGAGACGTCAAAAAAATGTAGCCAGTGAACTTAAAACTAAATGTGTGTCCAGTTGGTGGCTTGACCACAAAAATGAACTATTCTAACCAACTCTGAAAGTCAGTAATGGGGATATGCCCAATGGCTAAAACAACTGTGAAAGATAAAAATGAATAAACTTTTAAATTATGTTCATTAATCATGGTGTACCATATGTATTGATGTTCTAAAGCCATTATGGGTAAATTATAGGCTAGAGAAAAATGAGTAATTATGTGATCTTCTAAATTATTAGCACAACAAAGAAAAAATAGATGGAAGGTTTACAAAAAGAAATTTCAGGGGCTGGGAAGGTGGCTTAGTGGTAGAATGCTTGCCTAGCATGCATGAAGCCCTGGGTGTGATTCTTCAGTATCACATAAGCAGAAAAGGTCAGAAGTATTGCTGTAGCACAAGTGGTAGAGTGCTAGCCTTAAGCAAAAGAAGCTCAGGGACAGTGTCGAGGCGCTGAGTTCAAGACCAGAACTAGGACAAAAGAAGAAGAAGAAGAAGAAAATTCTATAATAAACAACTATTAATAATAAATACTCCACAATATAGCAGTAGTGAAGATTAAGATAAATAATACTTGGAATGAATATGAAAATTTCTAGAAACATCTAACAAGAAGAGATATTGTTATTACTTTCATTGTTATTGCCACTGTATTATTGTGATATACTGGAAAAATTACCAGTAACAATGTACATAAATAAACAAAAAATAATGAATACTCTTGGGTCTCAGATAGTGGCTTTCAGAGGTAGGTAAATAGATAGATCAGAGAGAGATAAGATCAAGATTCTCTAGAAGAGTGATGATTTCAGGTCTGAAACATATAATTTGAACCAAATGATCCAAGATGTAACAGGCCAAAGATGAGAAAATGTATGCATTCAAAAGAACAAAGATTGAAAGACTGAAATTAATTAAGAGACACTAAAAACACTTAAAATAAGGACTTCATAATTAGTCAGAGATTTGTCATTTCTAAAAACATAAATTAAGGGTAAGAACTGAGCAACTATTCTGCTTTTCCAATAAGAAGCTTAGTTCTGAATAAGAAAACAGCTGGTGAGGGAAGTTTCACTTTAAAGATGCATTCTGGCTGAAAAGTATCAGAATAGTCCGACTATCACTATTTTGAAGTCCTTAATGAATTACTAAACACATGAGTTGATCCTACAAGGATGCAATCAGAAAATAAACCCAAACTATGGGAAAACACAGGATAATTACCTATCAACAGATAAATTGAAAGGTATATCTAGTCAGAGTTGAAGTAGAGCTTATATATTAAGAAACACCTAATTCACATACATGTTAATCCCACTGTGTGTACTTTGTTTGAATCTTAATTCAAACAAACCAGAATTTAAAATTTGTATATATGAGCTCATCAGAAATGTAAAGATGGGGTTCTCTAATCAGTGGGAAATGGTTGCTTAGAATTGCTCTGTGAATACAAACCTGTAAGGAATTTACAGAAATCCTAGAGAAGGTATTGGGCATCCCATGATATGTGGGAGGGATATCATAGTTCCAGAGCAAATGTCAAGGTCCTTTACCTCTTGAACCCTGACACATGCAGCAATCATCTGTCGTCACTGTGAGTGATGACATAACTAATTGAACAAATATGAACTCTGGGCTTAAGGGGACAAGGTTGTACTTCTGACTCTGTCATTACTACTGCATGACTTATGAGCAGCACTCAGTTTTATTTGGTCCTCAGTTTTCACAGAGGTAAAAGAAGGCCTCCTGGTTCTAAGCATGACTGACTGTCTTACTATTCTATTCATGGTGTTATGAATTAGAGTTAAGTGAGCAGCCGGCAGGTAAAACTACAAACAGGATGCAAGCAATGTATCCTCACCCTCTTAGTCTTCCACGAGAGAAGAGCTATGGCCAGTGCAGACACACGCAGACCTAGGGGTGGTAATCCAAGGGTGAGGCATTGCATGCCCTCCAATTTCATGGAGTGGGGTCTCTCTCTGAATGATGGTCTGTCAGTGTGAGAGAAGTCTTACTCTGAGTGAATCCATAGTTTGGGTTCAGCTGAAGACTACTTGAATACAGATACTAATTTTTTGGGGATGGCTCGGAAATATCAATGGCTCGGCACAAAGAGGGAGGTCTTTGGGGTCCTGAAGCTATGGAAGGTTGAGTTTGAGGTGCTCTCTCTCCCTCTAGGGAGAAGAATGTCACTGGACCTATGGAAACTTACAGCTCCTCCTCCTAGAAGAGATAGGACTATCTTACTCTTCTACTCTGTTGCCACACAAGTCAGAGAGCTCCTAGGCCAGAGTCATAGACAGGTTCGTTCTGTCTCTACAACTAGGTATCTATGTAGGTAATTCATTTAAGGAGCGTTTACTGCAGAGTGCCAGTGGCTCATGCCTGTAATTACAACTACTCAGAAGCTGACATCTAAGAATCATGGCTCAAAGCCAGCCCAAGCAAGAAAGTCACTTAGATTCTTATGTCCAATTCATGAGCAAAAAGTTGGCGGTGGAGGTGTAGTTCAAGTGGTAAAGTGCTAGCCTTGAGTGAACAATCAAAGAGATAGCATACAGGCCCCGAATTCAAGTCCCAGTATAAGCATTTAAAAAAATGGAGAGTTTATCATTCATTCATGATGCTTTTTTTTTAGTTTTTAGAATGACAGAGGAACCATAAATACAGCAATGAACAAGCCAGATGGCTCATGTAATTTTTTCTTTTAGAGTATGACATCATCAAAGGATCTATAATTTTCTACTCATTTCCCTAAAGTTTTCTCTAATGCTCTGCCCTAAAGATGGAAAATGAGATAAATTCCTCTCATTTTTTAAAGCTGTTTCTATAAATATCTTCTTCTGTAAGATACACAAGGTCTAGGGAACATTTTCAAGCTGAGATCTTATTACATAAATGTTATGACTTTTGCATTGCATGAAAAGACACTTGGGAGTGAATCTCTCCTGGGAAAAACTGGATCCAGAAAGACCCTAAATAGAGGGCAGAGGGAGAGGGGTGGTATTAACTTGATGCTCTCTAATCACAGATACGCCAAGAATGAGGAGATGGAATCACAGGTGACATTCTGCAAAGCTTTAGGTCTATAGGTAAGTATACAGGTGTTTCAAGACAATGTGACTTGTGAAAGATGATTAGACCTCTAGACCTTGGGAGCAGCTGGTGAGACAGGCTTTAAGATCATTTTGGAAAACTGACCCTAACTTAGTATCTCTGGGTTCCCCCTCACTGGTTTTTCTTGGAGATTAAGTTCTGAAAGTGCTCTTAGCCTATAGCAACTTTGCTAAAGGGATCCAATGACATTATTTCAATTCATATTAACCAGGATATGCAATTCTGTAGCATAGCCTACATTATGTGCTCTGAATACTTACACTTAGGCAAAATCAGCATGCACAAAGCCAATCTTATAATAATTTGAATTTCTTATGTAATTTCTCCAATAGCATACTAAAAGTGAAAATGTAATAAATATGTAGGTTTGTATCAACACAAAGGTAAAATAGAATACAAAATTGATTATAAGTTGGGGGTCATTTATGATTTTTTTCAACATGAATGATTGTCTCTAATTCTGGTTTCCAAACATGTCTATTGTTGAGTTGTTTGAAATAAGCCATGAGTATCCATTGTAAGTATTTGATCGAGGAAGAGGACTGGTTATCTACTTAGTTTTAAGTAGTACATTCATTGTCACATCTTTGAGGCTGGTGGCTTGGAGCTATCTGACCATAGAGCCGAGAAAGTGGGCCTTAAACCAAGTCAGGTGACATTGAGTGGAATATTTTAAGTCATCTTCCAATCATCTACCTGTATTTTAGGATAATAATACCTATTAGTAACACAGAGGTGTCTACATATTTCTGGCTAAAAATTAAGATGGCTGTTCCTATGTGCAAGAGAGAAAAGAATGCATTGAAGGGGGAAAAAACTGAAGCTTTAGAAAACAGGCAAGAACATATGGCATTAAGGGAAATGATGAATGCACTGGATATGGCCATGGGGGGAAGCAAGACCAGCAATGAACAGGAGAATAAGGTAGTTACTAAAAAGATGAAAAAAGATGGAAGCTAGTTTGAGGATGATAGCTCACACCTGTAATTTTATTACCCAGGAGCTGGAATCTGAAGATCACAGTTCAAAGCAAGCTCAGGCAGAAATATCTGTGAAACTGTGATCTCCAATTAATTAACAAAAGTCAGGAGTGGATATGTGGCTCAAGTAGTGGTAGAGTGCCATCCCTACATATATATATATATATATATATAATATATATATATATATACACATATTTATATATAATATATAAACATATGTATGTTTTTATTGTAAAAATACTGTAGAGAGGGATTACAGTTACACAACCAAGGTAATGAGTACATTTCCTATCGAGCATTGTTACCTCCTCCTTTGCTTTTCCCCTATCATCCCTTCATTCCCCACCTCCCCACCCCCAACCCACCGGCCTAAGTTATAAAATTCGTTTTCAACATAGTGTCTTGTATGTCTCACTATTACAATGGGTCAAACTCTATCCTTATTTAAGTATTTTGTTATTTCCCTTCCCCTCCCCAAATTAGAAAAATGTATATTCAAGATGCAGGGTACCAGAATCAAATACAGTGAAAACAGGGGCTATATCATGAGGGAAGAACATACCAAAGAAACAAAAAAAAATCACATAATACACTATAAATACGTGAAAAACAATAGCAAGCAAGAAAAAAAACCCACTTGTGTCCCTATCTTGGGGTTCATTTCACTTAACATCACCTTATATGGTCATATATACCTAGCTTTTGACCTTTTCTGCATGTCGTAGACACACACTAGTTATTGCAAATAAGGGAAACCTTAGAGTGCCATCTTGAGAGAAAATAAAGCTAAGCAAGTAAGAGCCTGAGTCTCTGAGTTCAAGCCCTAGATCTAGTGTGCACACACGTGCACACACACACACACACACAAGAATGAAATCTGCTCTGGTTTGGCCCTATGGTCCTAGCTAGCTGGTCAAGTGAACACAATCTTCTTAAGAATTACAAGCACAAATCTTCCTTTATTAACATTGTCTCATGTGCTTCCATGTTCCTCCCCAAAGGTAACCAATCTTCTTTGTTCGCGCAATCCTTAGGGAACATTTCTATGCAGGTACATTAACATACATAGGCATGTATTAAACTTGATTATGTACATCAAATTGATTATTTTTCATTTATGGTATTTCATAGTGTTTTTTTTTTCAGTGTGAACTTTGTCCTGTAGCTTTTGGCCTATGTTAAAAAAAGTTTTTATTAAAAAATTATTGTTATTGTAAAGGTGATGTACAGAGGGGTTACAGTTACATAAGTCAGAGTACATTTCTTTTTTTGGGGGGGGGGGGTCCAGTCGTAGGGCCTGAACTCGGCCTGGGCGCTGTGCCTCAACTCTTCAGCTCAAGGCTAGCGCTCTACTGCTTGAGCCACAGTGCCACTTCTGGCTTTTTTCTTTTTGCTTATGTGGTGCTGAGGAATCGAACCCAGGGCCTCATGCATGCAAGGCAAGCGCTCTACCACTGAGCCACCTTCCCAGCCCCTTCTTTTCTTTTCTTTTTTTTTTTTTTTTGTAACAATGTCGCTCCTTCTCTTACTCTGTCTTTATTTTACCTTTATAAAATCTAATTTTCCTGTATCAAAAGTCAATAAGATTTAATTTTTCTCATTTGTAATTGGCACTAACTAATCTCCCTTTGTGCAATTTTGGCTTTTCTATCAGTTTTGATCTCTGTCAGTTCTTTCATCAACAATGTCTGTTATGAAATGAATAAATCACTGGCAGTTTGCACTTGGTTCTCAGGAAACCCATGAAAAATGTCGAAACAATTCCTCCCTCCTCATCTTCAGGATAGCTCTGTTGCTTGGACCACTCAGTCATACCACTCATCCTTTCCTTCTTTGTTCCTTTTCCTCTTCAAATCATCTTGTGAAGTATAGAGCAAGCAAGAAGACTTTAAGGGAGAGTTGGCATGCCCAAGCTTGTACAAGAAATGAGAAACAATACTGACATGAAAGCATGTGTACACAACAGAAAAAAATTGACATCTCTATTGCCAGCTGTTTGGCACAGGATACTGCACTAAATTCAGAATGGTGCCTACCCACTGCCCTCTCTGTTGGAAGCATTTATTTGACAGCCATGTTCAGGCAGGCACCTGGGACCAATTCATTCTTTAGCCCAACAAACTAGGGCTACAATACTTTAGGGCCCCACAAAATGTTCTAAGTTCCTTTAAAATCAGAAAGAATAAGCTGAACTGTTATGCCAAAGTGAAAGGGATATATAATATATATTCTTGATATAATATTTATATATAAAATATACTATATGTAATGTATACTTTATATATGATATTTATATATTCATCTTTATATTAATGTGGTCACAAAATATAATTCTTAAATAAAAACTTCTCATGTAATTTTTAATTCTTTCAAAAAGATGTCTTCATATGTAAAAATAAATTCCATCAAAGTCAAAATGCAAGCCTCTTGGTATGAGGACATCCAACCATTTACCTGAGAATGGTGGAGAATTCTTAGGGACAAGCATTTCCCAACATAATAAAAAAAATACAGCGGGCTGGGAAGGTGGCTCAGTGGTAGAGCGCTTGCCTTGCATGCATGAGGCCCTGAGTTCAATTCCTCAGCACCACATAAGCAGAAAAAAAAAGTCAGAAGTGGCGCTGTGGCTCAAGTGGTAGAGCGCTAGCCTTGAGCTGAAGAGCTGAGGGACAGCGCCCAGGCCCAGAGTTCAGGCCCCACGACTGACAAATAAATAAATAAATAAATGAATAAAGCTTACTTATTCACAAACACTCAACATTAACATGACTAGTGGTTTCTCATTTTTCTTTCAGGGAAAGAAATACCATACTATTTGTTTCAAGGCTAGACCTCTTTGGGGATTGATTCTGATTGGCTCTAATGTACATAGTCACTATATGCCTGGTGGTCAGTTCTGGCCTTTATAAGACAAAGTCCTGGCAAACCCACCTCTGACCAGCTTCAGATATGCTCAGAAGAATCATATTTTTCAGGGGACTAACTGCTAAGTCCTTGGCTGTCGCTTTCATCCTTGTACATCAACATCTCACAGAAGGGCTCTCAGTAAGTATGGAGCAAATCCCTTTCACTTTTCTAGTAAGAGTGGAAGCTGATTGGGGTCATATCTTATTAAAAGTTGCATAATCTAGAGAGGTGGTTGAGTGATAGATCACTTGACTAGCTTGTATAAGGCACTAGGTTTCACCCCAGTACTGAAAATAAAAAGTTGTGTGTGTATATAACAATTATGTATATACATATATGCATACATATATAATTTTTATCTGATTAAATATCAATGAGAACTAAACATATGCTTTCTTCACAGGAAATACAAACATAAACATATAATTCTTCAGGGAAAATTATATAGCATGCTTCTCTCCCATGATGTTTTATCACTGTTTACTATCTTCTCTCCCTACCTATTACCTCTTTGGCACTTCTTCTTCCCCTCCATGAAATTAGGCATCTAGAAAAAAAATTTTTAAGGGCACCAGTACCAGTAGAAATATGCTCTTTGCTTTCTGGATTAGGTCACTTCAACCACTTCTTATGATTTGCTGCTGAAACAAAGGATCAGAACTGGGCAATTTCTGTCCATGTCTCCCAGGAACAATGGATTCATTCTTCTTCCATCTCCTCTAGCCTTTTCTTTTTCTTTCTGTAAAGATCTAAGTTCCCATCAGTTTGAAGTTTGCTTGTTCCCTCTGAGGTGCAGTCCACATACAGTGGACTTGGCCAATGTGCTCTCACATTCTTTCCACCTCAAGGTCATTAAAGGATTCTAACTGCATAACACTCCACTGTTCTTCTAAATTGTTATATACTATAGACATGACCTCAAAGTTATTTACCATTCGCCCTTTAATTACATCACAGCTTGGCAATTTGGCCTTTTTCTCCCATTGGTTGGAGACAAGAGTTTTGTTTTGTTCAGTAAGTAAATATGTAACTTCCCATACAGTCAGGCTAGAGGGAGATGGGGTGAGAGGGAGTTACACTATGATTAATGAACTGTTTGTTTTTAGTGGCGATAAACAGGCATTTTGCAACATGATGCCAAACATTCATGGAGCTCTACGGAGCAGTGACACTCAGCACATCCTACCACACAGGGCTGCTGAAATTCCTGGGAATCACACAATATTTTTACAATAAAACAAATTATAGTAAAAGGGGCATTCTTTTCCCCAAAAATGCTTTGGAATATTAAGAAAAGGATTACTCTACTGAGCTACTCTGAGAAGGTGGTGAGCTACTATATAAAGCTCTCTTCCCATTGAACAATGTCACAGGAAAAGACTTGCTTGGGTTATTTAGCAGCCTATGAGGGAGGTGTTCCAAACCACCACACAAAAATATTTCCTTATACTTAAAAAAAGCTTACTTTTTAAGGTAATTTTAGTCTTACAGACAAATTGACCAGAGAGTACAGAAAATCCCTAGGTAGGAACTGCATCTCTTACCAAGATCTCCCACAGAATAATGCATTTGTGCAAAAACCCTTATTATCACTCGAAGTTCATAGTTGGTTTTGCCTTTCACTAATTGCTGGTGCCCATCCGGTGGATTTGTACAAGTGTGTACTCACATGGGTCCACCATTATTGTATCATATGGAATAGTTTCACTGTCTGCTATAGTTTAGAACTGAAATGTTTCTTAAAATCCTATGTGTTGCAAAGGTTTGGTCCAAAGCCTGTGGTGCTATAGGGATGTGGTGGAACCTTTCAGAGAAAGAACCTGCCAGAGGAAATTAGGTCATGGGGTACGTGTCCTTAAATGGGATATTGATACCTTTGCTTCTCCCTCCTTTCTTCTCTCCCTCCTTCTCTCCCTTCTCTCTCCCATCCCAGTCTCCCTTCCAGATACCACCAGAGGCCAGTACGAACTGGCCTCTTCTGTCCCACATGCTCCTCCCATGATATACTGTGCCTCCACAGGTCTCAAGGAACACAGCCAAGCAATCATGAGCTGAAATTTGTGGAACCATGAGCCAAAGTAAACTTTTCTTCCTTTCCAGTCATTTATGTCAGGTATTTTGTTACAGTAATGGAAAGCTGACTGACAAATTGTCTTAAAAATCCTCTGTGCTTTACTTCCTCCTCCAAATCCCTGACAACCACTTATCCTTTCACTCTCCGTAGTTTTGCTCTTTCCAGAATGTCAAAAAAAAACCCCAAAAACCTGGAATCATAGTATGTCATCTTCTGATTGTCATTTCTCACTCACTGATATGCAGTAACATTTTCTTCCATGCCTTTTCTTGGCTTGAATACTTAATTTACTTTTCATAATATTCCATCATCTGGTTATACCACAGTTTATCCAGTCCTCTACTGAAGAACATGTCAATTCTTCCCATTTTCAGCCATTATGAATAAAACGGCTATAAATATTTGTAGGCAGGTTTCTGGGCAGACAGCTTCGTACTTTTATACAGACATATAATTTCACATTGCAAGGCTATTTCATCATTTTTTTCCACCATGGACAAACATTTAGATTCTTGTAGTTAGTGCGATGTTGTCATGTGTAACTTTGTATGTGCAGCAATTAGTGCAAATGCATTCTAAAGATAAATGCCTGCAAGTGGAATTTCTAGGTTAAAGGGTATACGTATGTTGTAATTTTGATGTATATTTCACGTTGACCTCCAAAGAGGTTGTAAAAATATACCCTCCCATCAACCATGTGTGGGAGGCCTATTCCCACATAGCTTCTGTTATTCTTTCCTAACTGAAATCTTTCTCCATCCACTTCTTTCTAGGGCTCTTACAGACTGGCCCGAACATCACCCCTATGCAGTATTCAAGTTTCTATTCTTATGCATTGATTCTTGCTTATGGAGTCAAAGAACTTAGAGGGCAGAAAAGTGTTCTTTCCAAAGTAGCTTCTGTTAATGATCTTCCAATTAATGCAAGTACTACTTAGAGATATTTCAAGAAGACCATAAACTAAAAGAAAAATCATTATCAAACATTTACCTGAGTCTATGACACAAAAGCTCTTTAAATAGCCCACGTATAGCCCTGCCATACCCATTTCTCTTAAAGCAATGTGAAAAATATGCAATAATGGAGAGTCACCCCTTGTCACTGAGATGAAGTATAGCTTGTTATGCAACAATATACTACTAAAATATGTTCTACCGTCTAAGGAGAACAGTGAAAAGACAGCCAGGAGATTCAGAGGGTCTACAACACTGTACTAATTTTTCACAAGTTGTTCAACTCCTCTTTTTCCTTTCTCAATTGAAGAAGCACCACAAATTATGTTTCAAGAAATTAGAAAATTTCCAAGAGAGAAGAAGAGGCTCTTTCTTATTTTCTCTGTCCCAAGAGGGCTTATAATTTGAGGAAGAACTTTTTACAGTACTATAGCAAATAGAGACTTCTTAGTAAATGTTTAATGGTGATCACTAACTAATGATTGGTAAGTCTTTTGAGGCTACCTGAACGTAATGAAAACATCTTAATGTCCCCCCCCCCCATTCAACCACACAGTAGTAATCATGTGTCCATCCATCACAATCCATCAATAGGAAACTTCGAAAGTGTCAGGCTGCTATTTATTGTGCCCCAGGCACTGTGGTAAGACATTTACATATAGCTGAGTGCTGGCAGCTATATGTAATCCTAGCTACTCAGGAGGCTAAAATCTGAGGATTGCAGTTCAAAGCCAGGTAGAAAGGCTTAAAGCGGTAAAGCACTAGCCTTGTGCAGAAAAGCTCAGGGACAGGGCCCAGGCTCTGAGTGAAAGCCCCATGACTGACAAAAATAAAAAGACACTTATATATTTTGTATCACTAAATTTCCATCCAGTAGAGAGTATTACTATTGGTCAAATAACTTTCCCACCCCTCTCAGAGGCAGTCAGCATCCCTGGGTTTAATTCTTAAGTGCTGGCTTGTGCCCAAAAAATTGCTCCTTGATTTAGTGAGCTATAACAGGACCAGGAGGCCTAGTTTTGTCTAAAAATAAAATGGCACAAGTCATAGCAGCTTATTGTTGGGAAAGAAAGAGTTAAAACCACCTTCCTATAATAGAAGCAATGTAAGAGAAAACATATCACATTTTATGGACTTCTGCTGCAGCATATCCACTACAATTACTACCCTCACATAGCCAGGTAGCATTTTTAATGTATGGACAGCTATCATCTTTTTCATGTATTTTCTGCTAACCCTTGGCCTTCTTGTATTTAGCCAGATAGATATGGAAAATCTATTGCCTACAGGGAGGTGGCGGATGATTGTAAAAATAAAGCTCTAGTCCCCAGCCTTTGAGCTACAAAATCTGAGATCCAGATGTGAGACAAAAGGCTGAGAAGATAATATGATCAGACAGAGTAAGTTTCTGACCATTGGATACTAGATAAAAATTCCTTGGGCTTGGGGTCTAGGAATATAATACTATGACACTAAGAGTTTCTGAGAAGGTGTTACACACATGAAAGAAGAACAAGTTTGGTGAGAGTAGAGACCGGGATACAGTCTGGTAAAGCTATAAGAGAAAAGATCTCTTCCCCATCCTCAGTGAACAAGAACAGCATTTGACTAGACTGGGAAGCTTATTGGACCCTAAGATAGCTACAGAGATGATGAGGAATGCTGGAAGAGAGCTGTGGTTTCTCCAAAGGCCATGGACTTGAACGATCCTCACTATGGGCTGGAGAGTGATGCGGAATGATCATAATGAACTTTCCATCAGAGACTATATGGAAAACCAGAATTCTTGCATGCATACATCAGCCAGTGTCTGGCACCAGAGTGACTGGGGAGTCCCATAGCAGACAATCAATGCACCTTTACTGACCATTCTCTCCTCTTTTATGGCTTGAGATACTCCAAATTCTGATATGACTCCACTAAGAAACAGGAAGGAAGTTGACAAGTTAATTCTGAGTTAACTTGAAACAAAATAATGATGTCATGAAATGGCTCAAATTAAGTTTCATCTTTTTCGGGGAAAGTAGTGGTTTTGGGTCAGACTTTCTTCAAATTACACTAAGTTTTAAGTTTTATTAGAGGTATATTTTACCAGGGATGTATGCACCCTGTAAGGAAATAAAAGTTCTCCCATAGAGAGAGAAAAGGAAAGAAAAGAGCTGCTGTTACAGCACTCCAGGGCTCTTTCATCCAGCAAAACTCCACATCATCTCAGGGAAACACTATATATATTTAGGAGTGAGCCATGATAAAGAAACACAGATGGGAGCATGAACTCTTTAGACCCTGTCTCTGTAGAATGTATTCAGTGCAATTCATTATTCTCAAACTTCAAATTCAAACCACCAGAGCTGTCCAACTTTTCAACAAAGCAAGGCTGTGCATCTGGACATCAGACTGTTCCTAAAAACATCTTAAAGTATTTGGATTTAACACCTGAGAAACCCATGTTTATGGTGGGTTTCTTGTCCTATTGAAAATATTTTAAAGCAAGGGAAAGAAGCTTCATACAATAGTTGCAACAGTCAGGAAAATGTGTGCAAAGGGATTCTGGGGGGGAAAAAAAAACAGTATTGGAAGCTGATATAGAAAAGAATCATTACTAGGTCCCTGAGTAAATGATGTGATGTGTTCTAGAATTCATTAGAAGCAAGTTATAGAAGGTAGCTGCCTTAGCTCCTCTAATATGGGCATTCCTCTCAGTTATCTAAACTGATGGCTGTGGTAAGCCCCTGTGTTTGTAATAAACATAAAGAAGAAACAGATCAAAGAATTCTTGTTCTGTGAACCATCGCAAACAACTACAAAGGAATGGATGAGTTCAGTCCTGTCATGAGTGGTTATTTTTCCAATAAGTTAATGCTTGACATATGTTGTATACATTTGCATTGATGCTGCCACTGATAGATTAGAGAAAAAGTCGCGTCATTGCTTTTGTAAGAAAGTAGGCCCTCTTACCGCTTCTTGTGATATCATATCAGGATGCTATTGCTTCCAACATATTCACAATAGCTTGATTATTGCAGTATCACAGGACAAATTATTGGAGGATCTGCTTCAATCTCTCCCTCACCCTAGTTTTTATCAAAGGAATTGGAAACAAGGGAATTATCCAAAAGTAAAGTTTTTAATATCTATAGGTTTACTTGACATTCTTCTCAACAAAATATTATTTATCGTCTGAACGAGTATTTACATATAAATGACAGAGAAAAATAATTAGTATAAACACTGGATAGCACATGAACATATCAGGTGGCATACTTGAAAATGTCAAATATCCCTTTGGGTAGGCATCAACTTCTGAAAACTTGGTAACATTTTGGGCCATATTCCAGTAGTTAATCTGACTATGAGATCATTAGAGCCAAAGTTAAATCTTTTCTCTTATACCTTTGTGGGTTTTTGTTGTTTGTTTATTTAAGACTATTGTTATTGAAGACTAGTAACTTTAGTAATCCATATCTCATAGATTTTGAAGCCTTCTCTATCTCCCTTCCCCCTTGGAAATAGCTGGGCTCATTTCAAACTGTGGCTTTTGGTCTTAATTATTGAGGAAGGAAATATTTATTGTATTACATTTGAGCATTTGCTCTATTTCTTCTTGTAGGCCCACCCATTCACAGGAAATCTGAATTTTCCTTTTCATCTTCCATATCTAATCATTTTAGTGTTTTAATTATTTTCTTTTTACTTCGCTTTTTTCTTGAATATAGTCACCGTGTCTCTTTTGCTACTTCTAATATTAATTTTCACTTCTGTAATTATTTGTTTTCTTTTATTTTTTTTCTAGAAGCTTGCAAATTCTTTTTAAAAAGAAATCACTTTCAGTGTTTTAATTAGCTCTTACTTGAGTGAGCATAGCTCTTTGAATTATTGCTTCATTTTAATAGAAAAAAAATGTTCCTCTACAACTTTTATCTATATTATGGCATAATTCTCTGGTCTATTTCTTCCCATTTATTTCTCTTGCATATATTTATGTTACAGTCCACATGAATTCTTTTTGTTGGTGGTGGTGGTTGTAGGCCTTGAACTCAGGAAATGGGCACTGTCCCTGAGCTCTTTTTCTCAAGGTCAGAACTCTACCCTTTGAGCCACAGCATTACTTCCAGTTTTCTGGTGATTAATTGGAGAGAAGAGTGGCATAGACTTTCCTGCCTAGGCTGGCTTTGAACCAAGATCCTCAGATCTAAGCCTCCAGAGTAGCTAGGATTACAGGCATGAGCCACTAGCACCCAGCTACGTGAATTCTTTTTGCATGATTACTCATCTTTTCATAAGAGCAGTCATTTATGTGGACTAGTCTTTAGGAGAAAACTTTTTTTTAAATGATATGCTATGAGCCAGGGAAAGGAGCTGGGTCAAGTACCAGCTTGGATTTCTCTCTTCCCTAAATAAAGTCTTATCTCCAATCTCTGCAGGAAGTGGTTCTACTAGCTAAGCTGACTGAGCCTTATTTGCCCACAGCTTCAATGTTAGTTTCTATCTATTCTATGCTACCTATGCTCTCAATGAACAAAGATAACATGTCTTTCTTTCCTTATTTTGTGTGGTGTCCTCTCATAAGGCTCAGAGATTCCTTGAAGTTCACATTCTCACTCAGATAGCACTGTTTCATGAGGCCAAGGGTTTGGGTCCCTGGAAAAGGCCAGCTTTGTGCTGAGCACTATGGTCATGCTTCTGTTTCTAGCCCCCTTCCTTAACTCAGGCTGACTGCTCCTGTCAGGAGTTGGGCTGACCTCAAGTTTTGTGTCTATTTGCTTTCCTAATCCTATCTTAGTCATTTTCAATGAAGTCCAAAAGAAGAGTGAAGCCAGGTGCCTAGACTTTGCCAGTCTACTCACTGATGACTTTCATATGACCAAAGGAAAGATTCTGGATCCATTTCTTCTTAAACTGGGATTCATAAAGTAGTATGATCTGACAAAAGATGATCTCAGGGAAGCAGGGGACATGGCTGAGAGCAAATGGAGTTTCAGAAAAGGAAGCCTGTGCATCTTGTGTGCGCAGCTGAGGACAATATCAGAGGATGGCAAGCCAGAGCAGTCACATCACCTGCTGCCATAACCGAGGCTTCTATCATTACCTCAAAACATAGCTTGTGAATACTTCAGAAAAATTTCCCCATTGCTTAGTCCCCCTGAAGAAATGATTGCTAGGAAGAGTTAATGAGACCTTAAACCTTTGGAAAGTTGCAGTTGTTCGTGTGCTTTGTAGGATTTCTCATAAGTTAAACAGTAATTCTCTTAGTTTATATTTCCTATAGCTTTTAAGTTATAAAGACTAAACAACAACAACTCCCTCCCCCCTTTTCACTTTCCTCTTTTCTGAGATTTATTCACAAGTAGTGGGAGAAGTTAGGTAAAGACTAAAAATGATTCAGGTTTCTGTAAGCATGCAGAATTGCTATGCATGATGGAAGGACACATAGCCTGGGCTGTGAATGTGTCACAGATCATCCCTGCATAGTGAGCACCACATCTCTGCACTCCAGTGAGTATCTTTTGGGAAGGAATGATCACATCATTTCCACTTTAAAGGTGAAGAAACTGAGGCACAACAGGCTTATAGAGCTTGTCTAAAGCAGTGGTATTTCCAAGACTGGAACTCAAGCAGTGAGATCACAAAGCAAAAGCCCATATAAGCAATAAACAACAGTTAAGTACCAAAGAACAGGGCTCTGAATGTAAGTCTACTTTTACCCTCAGTCCCTTTGCTGAACTTGCTCTCTTAAAGATCACTCCATGATCTCCTAGTCATTAAAGCCACAAACTTTTCTAGGTTCTCTCCTACTGCTTTGAAAATCTTTAGTAGACCCCTTTCTGGCATGCCACTGGTAGAATCAGCGAAAAGGCATCACTGTAGCAGAGAAACTTGAACTTTCCGTGGCTAATGGGAAGCCATTGATGATCCTTGATCAATGAGTAATGTGTTCTCTTAGGAAGGTCAGCATGGCAGGACTATTCTGGATCTGTCTACTTGAGCTGAGTAAGGGCAGTCAGCAGCTGTCACTAGAATATGGGCAAAGATTTATGACTGGACAGGCTACCTAATGTTATATCGAATTGAGTGTTATCTAAAGTAATCAGTAATTTCTAATTAACTCTAATGTTCACAATAGCCTTTAGGGTGGTATCATCAGGCATTAGCCCTTGTTTATGCATTGTAAAATGAACCATAATAAGAAAAGACTTACCCAAGGCAATATAACCAGGAAAAGCTCAAAAATCCAAATCACTCCAAAGTTTCTTTCATTTGCAAAAGCCTCATCATCTGTACCATGAGTAGATAAGACCTTCTTTGTCTGCCTAGTAGGAATCAGTGAGGGATAACACAGCCCTGACCACACACAGCCCTGTGTGTGCAGAAGAGCCAATATGTAGGCAACAATAGAGAGCTTTCTCCACGTGGCATGCATAAAACGACAGCGAAAACAATACTAATAGCAAGAATTATCTAGAATTATCTGGTGCTTCCCTCTTGCATAACACATCTGCATAAAAGCCTCTAGACAAGATGATGCTTCATGGGGGGGAAAAGGCATCCTAATGGCCACAGCCACTGGGTTGTTTATATGAATTTGTGTGGAGAAGGTCCTCATGGACCTTCCTAGGAAACAATGAATTGTGAAGGTCAAGGGCATAGGTTTTGGAGGCTGATTCTACCCGAACGGTAACGACTTCAAGTATGTTTCTTAACCTTTCCCTGCCTTGATGATAGAGAGACACAATGAAACACTGGCTTTTTCTGAGGTTAGGTGAGAGTGCCAGATGGAACACATGTGTAATTATCAAAGGGATGCTAAACAGCACTACTGGGTTTTTCTGTAGGTGTGACTTTTCTAATCATTTCAATCTCTTCATCCTTTCCTCTCCTCCCAAACTCCCACCACAGATCATGGAGCTTGTCTTCCTTCCTTTTCATTTAGGTGGTAATAGCAGGCCAATAGATCATTTTTCCAAAGCAATAACTTCATGATTATATGTAAGAGTTTGCTGCTTCATATGTTAACCAGATTGAATTGCTCATCTCTCTTATACCCATTAAAAAGTGATGTATTTTAATGTATTATTTTGCTGGACAGCAGAAATGCACGTCTGGCTGTCCGACTCCATCAATCACTTTGTTGCTGTACTGATGAGATCCCCAACCGGGGGCCTGAGCAGTGATTTACTCTATGCCGGTATGTAGAATAAATCAGCTCAAGCTCCAATATATCTGAGGACACAATATACTGAGGACACTTGGGTGTCTACCAATCTGGGTAAGAGTCTTAGCTCAATGTTTAAGGAATCATTGTCTATAGGGGACTGAAATTTTAACGAAGGAAAAAGTTGAGTGAGGAGGAGAAGCAGAGACAGAATTCAAGAAATCAAAACAGAATTTGTGGAGGGAAACCTAGTGAGTCTTAAGTGTTGACTACCATGAAATGTGTGTTGCACGTTCCAGACTGAGATCAGAGCTTTTGTCCCTGCTGTTGACACTCCAGAGATAACAAGGGCGGCCGATGCAAGGGGACACAAGAAAAGCATTCTTCTAGGAATTACTGTACAAGAAACACCAAGGCTTCAGTGAAATTGGAGAATGAGGGGGGATGGGAGTGTGAATCACACTGGCTCACCACTGTTTGGAATTAGAGTTAGAAAGAAGGCAATTTCTTCCTTCCTTCCTTCCTTCCTTCCTTCCTTCCTTCCTTCCTTCCTTCCTTCCTTCCTTCCTTCCTTCCTTCCTTCCTTTCTTTCTTTCTTTCTTTCTTTCTTTCTTTCTTTCTTTCTTTCCCTCTCTCTCTTTCCTTCTTTCTTTCTTGTCAGTTGTGGTGCTTGAACTCAAAGCCTAAGCACTGTCTCTTAGCTTTTCTGCTCAAGGCTAGTGCTCTACTACTTTGAGCCACATAGCCAATTCTGGTTTTTGGGTGGTTAATAGGAGATAAGAATCTCACAGACTTTCCTTCCCAGGTTGGCTTGAATTAGGCCACAGTCATGAAACAAAACACAGCAACGTGCATTGAGAACTGGAAGTTGAAGTCATTTATGGCCTGACCATGAAGGCATAGGAATCTTTATTGATCATGACATAGGATCATGACATCAGATCCTATGTCAGCTTTGGATTGTTACAATGAAAACGGCAGCTAACTTACAAAGAGAATAAAGTTATTTGGTTCACAAAAAGGAGCAGAGAGAAAAGGACTGGGCTTCTCAATCCTTTCTGTGGGCATGCCTCCTTCCTATGCCAAGTCCTACTTCCCAAAGTTTTTACCATCTCCTAACAGCACCTCCATGCAAAGCAAGTTTTCAATCATGTTGAACCTTGTGGGGATACATAATGAAGATTATATACAAATGTTAGCATAGCCTTCACAAGGATTATCTATTCAGAGGACAGCATAGCATCAGCAAACACCAACTTATCCATTGAAAAATTCATTGAAGCCTTCTTATTTCTAGACAATGTTCTTCCTTGTCCTTTTTTTTCCTAATGGTCACCTATTTTAGCTTGTGCCTTTCTGAAAAGGGAAGAGAAACTAAGAAGAGTGTCCACCAATAAGTAGTGGGAATGTACATCAGTTCCAGGCCACGGGCCTGACTCTGGGACTCCCAACATGTCAAGTATCACTCTCTCCAAAGAAGACACATGAATGCAAATGATGAAAAAGCTAGAAAAGAGTTTAACCAAAATGGCCATTTTGAGAAAGAGAGAATAAGCATTTCAGGCCACCTGGTTGGAGTACTGACATAGCTTTGGTATTAAACAAGAAGAATTAGGGCAGGAATAGAGTGAGAAGTATGCATAACTGATCAGTCTCGATCATATGTGACTTGGTTGATAATTATCTGAATTACAAGTTGGTTCTAAGAACTCCTCATTGCTTGAAGAAACAATCCAGTTCCACCGATGACTGCTTCTAATTTGAGTGATCTCATCATGATGTGATCTATCTGGGAGACATTCACATTCTTGGAATCCAAGGTGACTGCAGGTTTAGGACGATGGCTGGAAACTTTCAGATGCCTTTGTCTGGGAGAATTTTGAACAGATCATTCTAAAACCAGAATATGGTAAGATACCTCAGTTACTGTTAACTTTGTCCCAGCTGAGCTAGGTTAAGTATCACAAGTTTTCAGTTATATCCTTGAATGATTAACAGACTGATATATAGTATAGTGTTATGCAGGTGTCTGATCCAAAATTTTAAGACAATGGAGATGGATGCAAAATGAAGGCCAGAATGTCAGGCTTTTCTCCTGTTTTTAGAGCAGGAGTCCCAGTGAGGAGTCAGTATTTTTCAACAAAAGCACTATGTACCTCTTCTAAATGCTGATAATATCAGAGAAAGTGTTTAAATACATCATGCAATGATTCCAGCGTAGTTAATTGTTTTCCATAGGCCTTTTCAATCAAATAAATCCAAGACGCAACAAAGAGTCATCAAACTTACACCGAGGAAAAGCAATGACATTTAACTGAAAGGGAATGATACGATGTTTAAAGCAACCTCTGAAATGCACAGAGCTGCCATCAAAATTCCTTGATGAATTATTTGAGTTGGATTGAGTTCATTGTGGGGAAAGGTCAAAAGGATAGTTTTTGTTGAGGCCTGTCCCAACTGACTTTGACAGCTGTTGGTAAAGCTCTGCTGTCGGCTGGAGTTAACTCACCAGAACCCACCTGTGGCTATGGCCCATTTAGCATTGGGGAATGAAGCAGGGCTGGCTGGAACCTTGAACCTCAAAGGTGTGAAAAGACACTGAATCCTTACCTAGACACTTGAGGCTGAGTCTGTGGTGTCATGTAATAACAGATAATATAACTTTATGCATTGTAAGTAAGAAATGTAAGCTCTTGAAAATGGAAAGGTCTATATAATCTGTAAGTATTCCCTTAATTAAGAGAATGCTTACAATAAGTTAATGTTATTTTCCATATGGTAATCTTATTAATAAAAAATCCTGAAAAAGATGTCTTGGGTTTCCTTATACATTACATGGTTTCTATTTTACGGCTGTGAGGTCATAAGCTGTGAAATATCCCCTTTGACAACTTGAATATGATGTATGCTGCTATATTTCAGTAGCTCAGAGTAATTTCTCAGCTGCAAGGAAAGTCTATTCCATTCCATCACTGCTGATATCATCTGAATTTCCATTTTCACCCACAAAATGCAAAATGCCAGCAAGCTGACTATCCCATTTGAGACCAGCTGTGAAATGCTAGAGGTTGATGAGAAGGTAAGAGAAACGAGGAACATAGACATTTTACTATACCAGTACAAATAATTAGCATGCCTTACATTTCATTGGCATTAGGATTTTTTATAGTGCTTACCCACTTGTGAGTACCTCAACCATTTGGAAGAGTCTCAGTTTCAGGGAGAAGTTCAAGTAGCTGCTGCTGTGATTTAAAATACAAATGGTGGCTCATTTCCCCTCCTATCTGATACTATAATATATCCAATGCACCATGGCTGGCCTCCAGTCCTCATTTGTCGAGGTGTCCAGAGGGAACAATGATGAAACACTTCTGGCAGCATCAGACATCTTAGGAATATATGAAACATAAAGGTTCTAAAGAATATGGCAATTGGCAGATACCACTGGAAAATCTGTTCATGTCTGTATGTCTAAGAGAAATCTATGGTTATATAGATTGTTAACCATATGATATTTATGCACTAGCCATATATGAGGTTTGACCCACAAAAATATACACAGAGATAGTTTTTGTGGCTTTATTCATAATAGTGAAAATATGGAGGCATTCCAATGTTGGTTAAGCTAAATAAGTGACTGGATAATTTTTGCCGTGGATATACAATAAAATACTGCAAAATCATAAAAATGAATGTCTTAGAATAGCATATGAAAAAGAAAGATATTCATTACATATTTTATTAAAATCTTAAATATAAAAAGGGTGTTATAGTGAAGTGAAGATTGGGACTTTGAGGCTAACCTAGCCAAAGACCCCATCTCAGCAAATAAAGTGGGTTTGGTGGCATGCATGCCATCTAAGATACATGAAAAAGCATAACTAGGAGAACAATGGTCCAAGGCAGGCAGGCCATTGGCAAAAAGTATGAGATATTATCCAAACAAGTGGTAGAGCACTTTCCTAGCAAGCACAAGGCCCTGCATTAAAATCCTAGAACCCCTTCCCTTGCCTATAAAATCTTAGATACTAAAATTCATGCAAAATTATGATCCAAATTTGAGATAGATGTTTAATATACAAACCCAGATGACATTAGCTGCCAGTGAGTAAAGATAGAGTATTCCCAAATGCACTGTTGCTCCCAAGGCATCTGAATTACTGCCATTAGGTGTATGTATGTGTGTGTGTGTTTTCACTTTTTGCTAGTTTTTTTTAATCTTTTGGGGACATCAACACTTCTTTGGCACCTAAGTATAGTCACATGTGCTTTTCTTTTTTTAATTAAGTTTTTTTTATTGTGAAAATACTGTACAGAGGGCTTACAGTTACATGAACAAGGTAATGAGTACATTTCTTTTTTTTTTTTTTTTTTGGGTCCGGTTGTGGGCCTGAACTCTGGGCCTAGGCGCTGTCCCTCAGCTCTTCAGCTCAAGGCGAGCGCTCTACCACTTGAGCCACAGCACCACTTCCGGCTTTTTTCCTTTTTGCTTATGTGGTGCTGGGGAATCGAACCCAGGGCCTCATGCATGCAAGGCAAGCACTCTACCACTGAGCCACCTTCCCAGCCCCTATGAGTACATTTCTTATCCAGCATTGTTGCCTCCTCTGTTTTTCCCCTGCCATCCCTTCCCTCCCACCTCCTCAGCTACACTTCCTCCCTTCTCCCTGCCCCCACCACCTAAATTGTAAAGTTCATTTTTTGACATAGTGTCTTGTACATCTCATTGTTACAATGGGTCAAACTGAATTCCTATTTAAACAATTTGTTTTTTCCCTTCCCCTCCACAAATTATACCAACATCAAATACAGTGAAAACAGGGGGTATACTGTGGGGAGGAGCATACAAAGCAACAAAAAATCACGTGGTAACTTATAAATATGTTAGAAACAATTGCAAGGAAGAAAAAAACCACTTGTGCCCCTATCTTGGGGTTCATTTCGCTTAACGTCATCTTATCTGAGCTTTTCTGCATGTCCCAGACATATACTAGTTATTGCAAATCAGGGAAACCATGGGACCTATGTTTCTTTTTTTTTTTACGTTTCTTTTTTTTTATTGTGAAAATACTGTAAAGAGGGGTTACAATTACATGGGCAAGATAATGAGTACATTTCTTATCAAGCATTGTAGCCTCCTCCTTTGTTTACCCTTCCCTTCCCATCCTCCCTCACCCCCACTCCCCGGAACCTATGTTTCTTTGGGCCTGGCTTACTTCACAATATAATTTTTTCCAAGTCTTTCCATGTCCTAACAAATAGGGCAATGTCATTCTTTCTGATGGAGGCATAGAATTCCATTGTGTATATATACCACATTTTCTTGATCCATTCATCTACTGAGGGGCATCTGGGTTGGTTCCATATCTTAGCTATGGTAAATAATGCTGCACAAGATAGTTGTGCTGATAGCTTTAGTAAGGTCTTGTTTGTGATCATTTGGGTAAATGCTCAAAAGTGGGATTGCTGGGTCACAGGGGAGCTCTATGTGGAGTCTATTGAGGAACTACTATGTTGTTCACATATGATTTTCTTTGAAACAAAGTTTTGCTCCTAGTTCTCATTTGCTTTCTGTATTGTTAGCTATTGAGTTCTTATTGTCTGCTCTACTCCAGTAAGTTTTCCTTCTTTCTAGTTGTTTTTACTATTCTTGTTTCATTCTAGTTCTGACTTCCAGCACTTTATCCTCCTTAAGATATCTCCCACCTGGTTTTGTCTTTTCATCTCATTCTGGAAGATTTTAGGATCTTGGTAATGAAAACATTTTGCTCAGGCCCTTTGCTCTGTGGAAGCTCATGGATAATTTCTGAACACCCACATTTTTCTTCTACCACAGCAACATAGACCTTTTCTAACATTGTGCAGAACTTTAGGCAGGTCTAAGCTCACAAATGCTTCAAGAGGAATGGAGGGAGTTGTGCGGGCCTTAACTTTTTCTTAATGTTCAAAATCCCCAACTTGTGCCTGTAAAAGGAAATAATTGCATCTGAATCTTTTCTCTGATCTTAGAATAAAACATGGTATCACTTTCTGAAAGTGTCATAATATGAATTTTCAAGTGGGATTGCTCAGGTGAGTTTTTGTGTTAACCCTTTTCCTGGAAAGTTGTGAAGCTGTCACTTGAAAGAATATGATGGATATAGAAAAATCTCTAGTCTCCAGGACTGGAACTGGACACAGGTGTTGGCATAGGATTAACATTTTTTTCCATCATTAGAAGCAGCCCTTGGAATTCCAACACTGCCTCACCAGAAGACCTCAGTAAAATGTACATAAACTTCATGAAATGGGGAACAGGTGAGCAGCTGGGATCTGTTTGAGACAGATGAGAACGTGAAAAGGGAGGAGAAGTAGAGAGAGTTAGCGTACAGGATGAAGGCTCAGGCCTCAAAACACTGAAATGTCATAGTAACAAAGGCACTGACTTGAAAGCAACTGGGCAAGGCAATGTTCCTTCCGCAGAAGGCTGTGCCATCTGCCAAAATCTGGCAGGCAAGCAAGCACACACTGGGCAGGCTGTTGCCCTGGTTTTATCCCTAACATAGCCAGCCCTGCCCCTGTACTCGGATTGGCTGAGTTTAGGTTCACAGCCTGCTCATGATTGGCTAAAATTTGGTAGCCAATTTTGTCCGGCAAGTCTGAAAAATCCGGGGCCAGACTTTACATTCTGTTGGGCAAGTTTCACAGAAAAAAGGAGGAAGGATTAGCAAGAGTTTGGATTAAAAACGAAACAAACAAAAAAAACCAGAACTGAAAATAGTTGAGATGGTTGAAAGGCTGCTTTTCTCACAAGTCCAAATGGGCATCCAGGGACATGCCTGATCAGGATGGAAAACAAGGATTATGTTCCATGGGTAGAACCAGAAGGGCATGAGTAGTTGTGAAGATGTGGGGAGGAGGTACTTCAGAAAGAAACGCTTCTTCTAAATTCTGTCAGTCTCTCCATCGGCTTTCCCTCCAACAGTCTCTTTAGATTCAATGTCCTTGTTTGTCAGCAGATTAGAAATGTTGATCTCTTTAAAGAAAAAGTACTACGTTCACAGTTTCTTAGAAATATGTGTTTAGATTCTTTACTTTCTGAGCCAGATTACTATGTAAATGGCAGGATGCGATGTACTTTCACCCCTTTCCCTACTCGATACATTTTTACCTCTTGGGAGCCAGATGCTAAATTGTTTCCAGCCAGTTAATAATGGTTGTGGTGGTAAAGCTCCCAGGAGACCCAAAGAAGGAAACTGGCCTCCATTTCCAAGCCTCTGTCACATGTGTTGGCAGCTGGGTGGATTCAGCTTAGTCAAATAAAGGGAGGAAATAAAGCATAGAAAGGAGTTAATCTGCTGTGTAGCCCAAAGGGGCAAACCATAAGGTTATAACCTGCCAGCAGCATGCTTCATGCCTCCAGCATCTGGACTGCTGGAAATAAGCAGTCACTTTGAACCACAAAAGCCAGGTTGAGTCAAATGACATGAGGTTACCTCAAGAGGTCATTGCTGATGGTACCTTTGATTATTTTGCCGTTCAGTGGTCCATTAGTCATCCATAAACACCCTAACAGACCAGTCTGGTGGAGACAGTGTATGAGGTGCTGCAGACGGTGTGAAGATGAGTTTTATTTTAAGAGCTCATCTGCAGGGAGTTCCCCAAATAAGACTCCATTTAGACATGACTGTAAGGAAGAGTGAGACCGACATGGCCCAGAGTTAGGAGAATGGGTGTGCATGGAAGGTAGAACAGGGATAAAACTGCCAGAGGTAGTACTAACAAGAGGATTGCTGCAAAGACTCTTAATGAAGAAAATCCGCCAAATGTTATTAGATGTGATGGGAAGGGATGGACATCAAATGAATTTTTTATGTCTGTGTAACTGGGAGAATAATAAACATGGCCCTTAGGTATCTGAAGAGTCATTCCTAGACACCTTACCCTCTACACACCCTCAATAGCAGACTGTGTGCATGCTCAGACTGTAAATAAATTGGTAAGTATTTGCACAGTATCCACTCTGACGCTCTTCATGGCCTCTCCAAATTGCTTTTTGTTTGTTTTGTTTTATGTCTGTACTGGGGCTTGAACACCGGTCTGGGCACTATCCCTGAGCTGGCACTCTACCACTTGAGCTATAGCTCCAATTCTGGCTTTGAATGGCTAATTGGTGATAAGAGTCTCACAGAACTTTCTGCCCAGGTTGGCTTTGACCTACGATCCTCAGATCTCAGCCTCCTTAGTAGCTAGGATTATAGATAGGAGCTACCAACATCTGGCAAAGACTACCTTTAATAACAATAAAATATAAATTGATGCAAATAGCTGTTTATTATGTAGAGAATAATGAGAAGAGAAACTGGCTGTGCATATTCAATATGGATCTAATTTTTCCCCAGACATTGATTTATGGTAAGTCAAATTTGTGGATGTGAAACCCACAGCTACAAAGGCCAACTATACTGAATTAGTTTTCAAAATGGATCCATTTGGCACTTTATAACATGTTGGTTCTCAGACTAATGATTTAAGCAATTTAAGTGGACCTGAAGACCTATTAAATCTCTTTCTCTTGAAAGAGAGAGACAGAGATTACATCTATGAGACTTAATGAGGGGATATGAAACTAAAAAAGTTAACTCATGTCAAAATTAAAAGACAAGGTTTCGTGAACTAACTTAAATATGTGCACTAAGACAGCATAGGGACATGTAGAAAACTGTAGGATCACTAAAGGATATTGCCTCATTGGAAAGAAACATAAGTTCTTTCTGTGTTTCTAATTAAATATGATCATGTGCCACACCTCATGCTAAACATGACATAAAAGAGAGCCTTACGGGGCTGGGAAGGTGGCTCAGTGGTAGAGCGCTTGCCTTGCATGCCTGAGGCCCTGGGTTCGATTCCTCAGCACCACATAAGCAAAAAGAGAAAAAGCCAGAAGTGGCGCTGTGGCTCAAGTGGTAGAGCTCTAGCCTTGAGCTGAAGAGCTGAGGGACAGCGCCCAGGCCCAGAGTTCAGGCCCCACGACTGGACCCAAAAAAAAATAAAAAAAATAAAAAAATAAAAAAATAAAAAAAAAAAGAGAGCCTTACGGCCCTGACTAATACATCTAGTATCTTCTTTGGTTCCTCCCTTTGATATTCCAGACTTTCCATGGCCAGCACCAGTTCACAGTAGGAAGTGAGGCTATGAGTATAGCAGGCCCTTTGCCAGAGTCCAGCCTTCTCAGGCTTGTTCTAATATCATAGGCAATCCCGTATGCTACTCAGTCTCCCCTACCTCTTATTATCAACGTCTTACATTTCACTATGACTTTTCTGTGCTAAGTATCTGTGTTTTCAATTATGTCAACCCAGGTGAATTACCCTTCCATTGTTCTAGGTCAAACCTCTCTGGTTGTTATTTCCTGCCTACACAGCTAGTCCCTTTCCCTTCAGTCCCTTTGGGGGTTGTTTCTCAATTGTCACTGGTTCTTGCAGATCCTATCTCTATAAGGTTTCATCTGTAAATTTAATTATGAAACCATGCTTATTTCATCCCATGGCACAAGTGTTGATAATGCATCCATTTTCCACAGACATCCTGGGTTCAAACATATGTTAGACTTGCCCTCCTGTGGCTATATGAAAATAGAAACCTAAGGGTCTCAAAAAGGAGCCAAATGGACCTCATTTAGTTCACACTGCTGAGTCCCTGTTTCCTGACCAGCAGACCCCCTTTACTTCTGCACTCAGTCTCATAGCTCACTTGTCATTAGTGTCTAGGAAGGTTTTTCAGATCTTTCCACTCAGATCTTCCCATCATACCTCATGTTCCTATAATGGCTCCAATAGCCCCTTTGCTGGAGATAGAGTCCCCGAGTGGCTGACAAGACTTCCCTTGGGGCAGAAACTGGACAAGGAAGCACAGTGGATCTTTTTACCTGAAACACAGGTCAGTTCATAGTCCTGAGGAAGTTTATTGAATGATCTTCTGAATATTAGGTAAATCATAGGGGGTTATAAATCACCTTTTTCAGATACTGTTCTTGGCTTACTGTCCTTTAAATATGTTTTAAACAAAACCTTCTTTAGAGAAGTGGGGGAGGAGAACACAGTCATAATGTTCCCTGCGTACCATTTCAAACTGGGACAATTGAAGGACGAGGTTAGGCTGAGAGGAATGGGGGAGAAAGATGAAAGGGGTGACATTGATCAAGATGCATTGTAATTATAAACTGATTTGTTTGAATGGTAACCCCTTTTCACAAGGACTTAAAGATAATAAAAATACATTTTTTAAAGTATAATAAATTTGAATAGACAAAAAAAAAAAAACACATTTGGAACCAGGTGCCAGTGGCTTATGCCTGTAATCCTAGCTACTCAGGAGGCTAAGATCTGAGGATTGCAGTTCAAAACCAGCCCAGGCAGGAAAGTCCATGAGACTCTTATCTCCAATAAACCACCAGAAAACCAGAAGTGGAGCTATGGCTCAAGTGGTAGAACGCTCACCTTGAGCTGAAGAGCGCAGAGACAGCACCCAGGCCCAGAGTTCAAGCCCCACAACCCACCAAACAAACAAACAAACAAAAACTTATTTGGAGGATCATATTTTGTCCCTGTAATGTATGAAATGGTAATAAGAAAGCTTTTCTCGGGAGTCACAGAAAGTCCCCATTCTATCCATTTGCCACATCACTAGGCTAAAATATTCCAGATACATTCTTCATTCCTTTTAAAGCCTGAGCTGGAGCTTTCTTTAGCCTTTGGACTTCCCTCTCATCATCCCGCCCAGGGTACCAGGTACTGAGTTTGTATGTATAAACACATCCACAGAACAGATCCCTTATTTAATCCGCCAGGCATCTTGGGAAGTAAATCCTATCATGGCACTCCCAATCAACACCACCACCACCACCTCCCCGCTGATGAGGAAATAGAAGTTCCGAGAGGTTAACAAATTTGCCAGTGTCAAGCAGCAACTTACTGCCAGTGCTAGCATTTAAACCCAGAGGTAGATGATTCACCATTTCCTGTTTTGATACGCTATTATTTATTATCCTGTAAGCTGAACTGAAGGAACTGTGTTTTTACCTCCTTCCCTCTTTTTGCATATTCTTTTTTTTAATATGTCTTTTTATTGTAAAAATACTGTACAAGGATTACAGTTACATGAGCAAGGTAATGAGTACATTTCCTATCAAGCATTGTAACCCCTCCTTTGTTTTTCCCCTACCATCCCTTCCCTCCCACCTCCACAACTATACTGCCCCTTCCCCCCACCTAAATTGTAAAGTTCCTTTTTCAACGTAGTGTCTTGTACATCTCATTGTTACAATGGGTCAACTTGTCACTCTATTTAAGCATTTTGTTTTTTTACCTTCCCCTCCCCAAATCAGAGAGTGTATATACAAGATGCAGGACACCAATATCAAATACAGTGAAAACAGGTGTTATACTGTGGGAAAAGAACATACAAAGAAACAAAAATATTACATGGTACTTTATAAATACATTAGAAACAATAGCAAGGAAGAAAAAACCACTGTGTCCTTATCTTGGGGTTGATTTCGCTTAACATCATCTTATCTGGTCATATGTACATAGCTTTTGGCCTTTTCTGCTTGTCCTACACATGTACTAGTTACTGCAAATAATGAAAACCACACAACCTATGTTTCTTTGGGCCTGGCTTAATTCACATAATATAATTTTTTCCAAGTCTTTCCATTTCCTAACAAATAGAGCAATGTCATTCTTTCTGATGGAAACATAGAATTCCATTGTATATATATATATACCACATTTTCTTGATCCATTCATCTACTGAGGGGTATCTGGGTTGGTTCCCTATCTTAGTTATGGTAAATAACGCTGTGATAAACATAGATGTGCTGATAGCTTTAGTATGGTCTTGTTTGTGATCATTTGGGTAAATGCCCAAAAGTGGGATTGCTGGATCATAGGGGAGCTCTATGTGGAGTCTTTTTAGGAACCTCCATACTACTTTCCAAAGTGGTTGAGCAAGTTTACACTCCCACCAACAATGCAGTAGGGTTCCCTTTTGGCCACATCCCCTCCAGCATCTGTTGTTGTAAGAGTTCTTGATTATAGCCATTCTAACTGGGGTGAGGTGGAATCTCAATGTTGTTTTGATTTGCATTTCTTTTATGGGTAGAGAAGTTGAGCATTTCTTCATGTGTCTATTGGCCATTCTTATTTCCTCTTCAGAGAAGTTTCTCTTTAAATCTTTAGCCCACTTATTTATCAGGCAGGTGTTTCTTAGAGGATTTGTTGTTGAAATATTTAATTTTTTGAGTTCCAAGTATATTTTAGATATGAGACCCTGTCCA
Organism: Dipodomys spectabilis; assembly: GCF_019054845.1. NCBI lineage: Eukaryota > Metazoa > Chordata > Mammalia > Rodentia > Heteromyidae > Dipodomys > Dipodomys spectabilis. The sequence continues at coordinate 43,947,212 of NW_024870772.1, read as the reverse complement.
TTGTTTGGCTAGTAAAGATCTTCTCCCAATTCTTGGTCTTTCTATTGATCTTGCTAGCTATGTCCTTTGCCATGCAGAAGCTCTGCAACTTCATGCAATCTCATTTGTCCAAAGTTTCTTTGATTTGTTGTGTTTCTGGGTCTCTATTAAGAAAATTTCAGCCTGTGCCAAGGAGACCTAGAGTTTCTCCTATTCCTTCCTTTTCAAAGTGTCTGCTTTGACTCTGAGGTCTTTGATCCATTTGGAGTTGATTCTGGTGCAGGGTGATATACAGGACCTAGCTTTAGTTTTCTACAGGTGATTAACCAATTTTGCCAGCACCATTTACTGAAGAGGCTGTCTTTCTTCCATTCTATTTTTTAGCTCCCTTTTTGAAGATTAGGTGGCTATATGTCTGTGGGTTCATTTCTGGGTTTTCAATTCTATTCCATTGGTTCTGAAGTCTCTTCTTGTGCCAGTACCAAGCTGTTTTGATTACTATGGCTTTGTAGGAGAGTTGAAATTTAGTATTGATATTCCTCCAGCACTATTTTTTCTGTTAAGGATCATTTTTGCTATTCAGGGTCTTTTATTGTTCCATATGAATTTTTGGATTGCTTCTTCAATTTTATTGAAAAATGAGGTTGGAATATTGATAGGTATCACATTGGGATACCTATTGGGATAGCCTTGGGAAGTATTGCCATTTTCACAATGGTGATCCTTCCAATCTAGGAGCATGGGAGGTTATTCCACTTCCTAAATTCTGCTTTGATTTCCTTTTTCAGGTTTTTAAAGTTTTCATCACTTCTTTCGATAAGTTAATTCCTAGATATTTTATTTTTTTTTGTGGGGCTATTTCGATTGGAGTTGCTTTCCTGATTTCAGCCTCACTCTTCTCATTGTTGGCATACAGAAAAGCCATTGATTTTTGAGGGTTAATTTTATACCCTGCTACTTTGACAAAGTTTCGAGTCAACTCTAGTAATTTGGGAGTGGAGTCTGTGGGATTCTTCAAATACAAGATCATATCATCTGCTACCCTATTTGCCATATTCTTAATGTAATTTTTTGCCTTAAGGAAAAATACAATTTTTTTCAGAGATGCATTAATTCCTCAAAGGATATTGGACCATTCTTTGCTTCTATCTAGATAGAGACTTCCAGTTGCTGGATAGGCCAGGGTTTCACCGTTTTTTTTCCTAAAGAAAATTCTATTTCTTAGACATGCCAAGAAAGACTTTACTGTTGAAAATATCAAGTGCCTTTGGAGGCAAAGCCTGGAAGATAAGCAGGATTTTCACAAGAGGGGAAAAACAACAGTGACTCCTCAGATAGAGAAGTGAGGTTCAAGGCAGGAAATCAAGACTGGACAGAACAGCTGAAGATGAGGAGGATGGGGAGAGAGACAGACAGACAGAGACAGAGACAGCTAGAGACAAGAAAGAGACAGAGAGAGATGAAGGGTAGGAGGAGGGTAGGAGGGAGGGTAGAAGAAAGGAGAAGGGGAGGGGGAGGGAAAGGAAGAGGGACAGACAGACAGACAGACAGACAGACACACACACACACACACACACACACACACACACACACACACACAGAAAGACAGAGAGGGATTGTTTAAGTTTATACCACTTGGGACTCTACCTCCAATTTAACTTCAGGGCTAAAATGTTAGAACAGCCAAATAGTAACAGCACTGCTCCCAGTGAACTTTGTCCTTTCTGTCTATTTGGGATGTCACAGAGCAAGGCTATCCCTTGTGTGAGGTGTATCCCAAGGGACACTCAGTAATCAGGTGGGATGATTGATTGGGAGAAGGCCCAAGGGCTCCATCTTTCACTTCTTCTTTTTTTATTATTGTGAAAATACTATACAGAGAGGTTACAATTACATGGGCAAGATAATGAGTACATTTCTTATCAAGCATTGTTGCCTCCTTCTTTCTGCCTGCACTTGTACCATAGGAAACAGCAATTCCCACTTCCTCCTCTACCTCACCCCTGCAGGCTCCTTATGGGGAAAAATCAACGTCAGGCCTAAGGGAAAAGAGGTCAGTACAAACTCTAACCTTAGGCAATGAGGTTCTGGAATAAGTGAACCCTATAGAGCACTATACATCATAATAATTAGGCACCTCTGCACCCCAGCCAAGACTCTAGTCTTTCTCATCAAACTTTGAATTTCAGTTCTGTGTATCTACGGCAATGTGTAACAAGATTGCCAAAACGTCACATGCTATCTACACTTTCATTTGTAGGCTGTGATTTGGATAGCTTAATGTTAAGGCAGCGATTTCAGAAGCTGTCTGATTTATCTCAAGTATTTATCTGATATAGCTATTTTTTTTTCCTTTGGAAAGATAATAAATGGTCTCCTATGCCCAGTATATTTAGAATATAATAAATGGATAGCCAATTGAGTTTTCTGTTTAGTGACTTTTACATGAAACCCATAAGCAACACATTTATAGATTAAAATAGAGGAACACATGCACATACACGAAGCAAAATGTGCTTTAAGAAAGGAAACCCAGCTAATAGACTTAGTTAGGTGAATCTTCACACTACTGTACCTTCTGCCTGAAACCAAAAAAAAGTTTCAAAAGTATAGTATATTCAGTAATATTTTCTATATTAAGCTGTAAGCTATTGTTCTATATACAAACAAAAATTGAAAACAAAACTTTTTACATGCTAACCTTCAGTTTTTCCATGTTTCCTATCAGTTTCCTGATTGCCCTCAAATGAGTTATGTAAATGACTGTTCACTTCAGATCCTTTTCTCTCCATTTGTTCTAAGAAATCATGATAGCTGACACAAAATATAGAATAAAAACACTCAAAGTTATTTGTGGATGGGGAGAGCAAATAAATGAGTAAATACACACATAAATTCAATAGCAAGTGTTACTATAGATAAAGTAAAAAAGACCAACAAAAAGAGAAAACACTAAAAACATGTCAGGTTATCTCACAAAGGTTTTGTGTTTTTTCTTTCTCCTTTTGTTGGTCATGGGGCTTGAACTCAGGACCTAGGCATTGTCCCTGAGCATTTTTGCTCAAGGCTAGTACTCTACCACTTTGAACCACAGCCCCACTTCCAGATTTAGTGATGCTTAATTCAAGATAAATGTCTCACAGATTTCCCTGCTTGGGCTTGCTTCAAACTGCAATACATAGATCTTGGCTTCCTGAGTAGCTAGGATTACAGGCGAGAGCCATCAGCACCAACCTTAGATTCTATGCCTATTGATATAAAGAGCTCTAAGACAAATTAATAGGAAAAGTCCTAACAAGCCAATGCAAATCAAAAAGGAAAATAGATGAACACATTGTTCACAGAAAAGGAACTGAAGATGGTCCTACAAATATCAGTATAGTCTTACTCTCACTCAGGTAGGAAAGATTAGAGGAAAGATACACCAGCTTGGAGGGCAACTTAGCCAAATACACACAAATGGAAAAGTCATTCATTCTTTGGTCCACCAATCAAAATAATTTGTATAGGCATGTGTGTGTGTGTGTGTGTGTGTGTGTGTGTGTGTGTATCCTATAAAATTAAGAAAAATGAGAGAAAACATGGGTTGAGAGGGATGAGTAAGAATGTTGAAAGGGGTGACATTGATCAAGATGCATTGTAGGGCTGGGATGGTGGCTCAGTGGTAGAGCGCTTGCCTTGCATGCCTCAGGCCCTGGGTTCGATTCCTTAGCACCACATAAGCAAAAAGAAAAAAGCTGGAAGTGGCGCTATGGCTCAAGTGGTAGAGCGTTAGCCTTGAGCTGAAGAGCTGAGGGACAGCGCCCAGGCCTAGAGTTCAGGCCCCACGACCGTACCCCAAAAACAAACAAAACAAAACAAAACAAAAAAGATGCATTATATTCATAAACTGCTTTGTTCAATGGCAACTCTGCTCTATATTCATAAACTGCTTTGTTCAATGGCAACTCTGCTCTACAACTGCTTAAAAATAATTTTAAAGAAGAAATTCACAAGCAATCCAACAAAAATATATTTATGAAGGGAAAAAGTGATTTGTCCTTTATATATATCCTGAGAAATATGCTTCATTGGGTGATCTCATCTCTATCTGAATACCATAGACTAAACTTACACACACCTAGATGGTGTAAGTCACATGACTTGTTGATGAATCAAGAGACACAATAAACTGGAGATTTGTATTGGCATAATTCAGCATATTCTTAAAGAAAACATCTCTTGAAAGTTTAAAAGATCATACTGTAATATGATGATAAATATAGTATAGTAAATACATAAACTGGTTGTATGCTTATTTTCTACCATTATCAAGTAGTATGGGCTACACATAAGTGCATTCCTGTACTTTTATGATGACAGCAGCCCAGTAGAGTTGTTTGCACCAGCATCACCCAAATACTGAGTAATACATTGTACTAGAACATTATTACAGTGACAGAAAGTCACCAGGTGATAGAGTTTTTAGGCCAATTATAAGCTTACAGGATCACCATCATATGTGATCTGTTGTGTGTATGTGTGTGTGTGAGTGTGTATTACCAAAGTGTCATTTTGAGGAGCATGACTGCATATTGTTTCACATGTATAAAATGATGTATGTGTAAAGTTATTTACTATAACATCACAATAAGTAAAAGTATTTAAAAGTCCAAATAGCAGCCAACAGGGGTCTAGTTAAGTGAATTACAGAATGGTGCCTCACTTGTGTATCTGAAACTTGGGGGCTCAATGTGGTTTGCATTACAGAATTTCTTGAAGTTTAGAAAGGCAATACGATGTGTATACCATATATTAGGAAACACCGTACAGGACTCTGGAGCAGTACTTAGTAATCAAAAAATTAATATTTCTGCCAAGTAACTATGAATACTCACAAGTGGGAGAAATCGAGGTTACAAACTGACTCATATCAGTCCAAGTTTGTGTTTTGCCACCAAATGAATTTGTCAGGGATTCAAGAAAAAATTTTATTTATTTTTCTTTATTTAGGAATTGCAAGTAGAAGATTATATGGTGGTACATCCATATAGTAGAATAGCATACAGCTATAAATAAAGAAAAACAGTTCTTCACTAAGCAAGTTCCAAGATATACTGCTAAGTTAAATTTTTCAGAAAAGATAGAACCATTTTAGTAGAGAAGAAAAACTATATGTCTCTGTTTAGGCTGAAATGGCTTTGAAACGGCTACATAATATTCCTTCAGGAAAGAAAAACTAGGAGGAATCAACAACTGTGGATGAGAGGGAATTATTTTGCTATATATTACTGCACACCTGCCACATAAATATGTTTCCTATCCAAAAACTAAGCCATGTTTATGTTTTTAGTTGCAAAATAAAAGTACATGAGTGGGTCACCAATGGATGATTAGCCTTTATCCTTGTGTGATGTCTGAGTGTTTGGAGAGTCAAAACAAAGTCCCACAGGCTAGGCACATGGCCTAGTTTATAGCTGGCTATATAGTAACCTGAGGTAGGCATTAACACACACCTGTTAGAGATGAGAACGATAAGGTTCAGAGGGAACCAGAAAGCAGTAAGTAGTAGAACTGATATTCATACCTGAATCAGCCTGAGCCTGGTTGTTATGGCACAAAGAATATTTTTCAAAGAGTACTATGAAGTTATCTATAGAGAATGGGTATACAAGTTATGACCAGACTTGTACTTTTTTAGAACCACCATTCATGGGGCAATTAAGCTTCTGTAGAACAATAGTCCTATGGACCTGGATCTGACATGACGATGGGGAAATCTGGGGAACAGAGTCTGAGCCTGGGCTAGCGCTGGGGAGGTGAACTACTTCAGAGCAAATGTTGGAGCCCCATGGTATCCCCTGGGGGCACTTCTGCTTGCTGTGGATATGCAGTCTAATTGAGAATGCCCTATCCTCCTCTCAAGGTTATTTAAGAACACTATAGGAAGGAAGGGCAGAAAGGGTGTAAGAGTCAGCTTTCCATTGATGTGACAAGATACCCAAGAAAATCAACTTAAAGGAGAAAAGATTTATTTTGATTCATGTTTTCAGATATTTCAGTCAATGATTACTTTGGGGCCTAGGATGAGACAATTTCTCATGGCAGAAGCACAGGTGCAGATAAGGTCTTCAGCTTATGGTGTCCAGGAAGCAAAAGGAGGAAGAGGAGAGAAAGGGCCATTGACTCAAAACTCTCTTCAAGACAGCATCCCAATGACCCACCTTTCTTCCACTAGGCTCCACCTCATAAAGATTCTACTGCCTTCAAATAGCACTATAGAATGGTGATCATAAAGGATAAAAAGGAATTTCCCTGCTTGGGAAATCTAGCTTCAGAAAGACCCACCTTCTAGACTGTAATATTGTTCATAGTCAATTCTCTGCATCTGTAGGTTCCTCATCCACAGATCAAAAATATTCAAAAAATTAAAATTGTGTCTTTGCTAGACATCTTCAGACTTTATTTGCTTATCATTATTTCCTAAATCATACAGCATAGCTACTCTCTATATAACATTTACTTTGTATTGGAAATTGCAAATAGTTTAGAGCTGACATAAAGTAAACAGAAGGCTGTGTGTGGTTGAACACAAACTCTACACCATTTTATTCTATGGACTTGATCATCTGCAGAAGTTCATATCTTTAGGGGGATTCTGGAGCCATTCTTTTACAAACACAGAGGATTGATTATAGTTGATATTCATCAAAGTTGACAGGTACCAGTCCAATATTCCCTTTAAGTTTTTACCACCATTGTTCCATGATGGAGAGAAGTAAAGCACAGCAGTTCTGACTGCTTGAGATAAAGTGTGATTCTAGACCCATCCCTGTGGGAAAGACTGATGTCTGTTTCTTTTTTAACAAGTTTTTTATTGTGGGAATACTGTACAGAAGAGAGGTTACAGTTACATGAGCAAGTAATGAGCACATTTCTTATCAAGGATTGTTGTCTCCTCCTTTGTTTTTCTGCTACCATCCCTTCCCTCTCATCTCCACAACTGAACTCCCCCCCTCCACCCCCACTTTCCTGCTCCTGGATTGGTAGGATCAACATCGTGAAGATGGCAATACTTCCCAAGGCTATCTACAAATTCAATGCAATATCTATCAATATTCCAACCTCATTCTTCAATGAAATAGACGCAATCTAAAAATTCATATGGAACAATAAAAGACCCAGAATAGCAAAAACGATCCTTAACAGAAAGAACAGTGCTGCAAGAATATCAACACCAAATTTCAAACTCTACTACAAAGCCATAGTAATCAAGACAGCTTGGTACTGGCACAAGAAGAGACCTCAGGACCAATGGAATAAAATTGAAAACCAAGAAACAAACCCACAGACATATAGCCACCTAATCTTCAAAAAGGGAGCTAAAAAATAGAATGGAAGAAAGACAGCCTCTTCAGTAAATGGTGCTGGCAAAATTGGTTAATCATCTGTAGAAAACTAAAGCTAGATCCTTATATATCACCCTGCACCAGAATCAACTCCAAATAGATTAAAGACCTCGGAGTCAAAGCAGACACCCTGAAAAGGAAGGAATAGGAGAAACTCTAGGTCTCCTTGGCACAGACTGAAATTTTCTTAATTGAGACCCAGAAACACAACAAATCAAAGGAAGGTTGGACAAATGGGATTGCATGAAACTGCAGTTTCTGCATGGCAATGGACATAGCTAGCAAGATCAATAGAAAGCCTAAGAATTGGGAGAAGATCTTTACTAGCCATACAACGGACAAGGGTCTCATATCTAAAATACACTTGGAACTCAAAAAATTAAATCCCTCAACAACAAATCCTCTAAGAAACACCTGCCTGATAAATAAGTGGGCTAAAGACTTAAAGAGAAACTTCTCTGAAGAGGAAATAAGAATGGCCAATAGACACATGAAGAAATGTTCAACCTTTAGCCATAAAAGAAATGCAAATCAAAACAACATTGAGATTCCACCTCACCCCAGTTAGAATGGCTTTAATCAAGAACTCTTACAACAACAGATGCTGGAGGGGATGTGGCCAAAAGGGAACCCTACTGCATTGTTGGTGGGAGTGTAAACTTGTTCAACCACTTTGGAAAGTAGTATGGAGATTCCTCAAAAGACTCCACATAGAGCTCCCCTATGACCCAGCAATCCACTTTTGGGCATTTACCCAAAGTATCACAAACAAGGCCATACTAAAGCCACCAGCACAACTATGTTTATCACAGCATTATTTACCATAGCTAAGATATGGAACCAACCCAGATGCCCCTCAGTAGATAAATGGATCAAGAAAATGTGGTATATATACACAATGCTTCCATCAGAATGACAGACATTGCTCCATTTGTTAGGAAATGGAAAAACTTGGAAAAATTATATTATGTGAAGTAAGCCAGGCCCAAAGAAACATAGGTCCCATGCTTTCCCTTATTTGCAATATCTATTATATGTATGAGTCAAGCAGAAAAGCTCAGATAAGATGATGTTAGGGAAATGAACCCCAAGATAAAGACACAGGTGTTTTTTTCTTTCTTGCTATTGTTTACCTTATAAATAAGTTACCATGTGATTTTTTTTGTTGCTTTGTATGTCCCTCCCCAATGGTATAACCCCTGTTTTCACTGAATCTGATGTCTGTTTCTGCCAGACAAGATCTCTTTTCTCTCTTTCCAGGACCTTAAGAGGCCACAGTCATTCTTCAGTCCCCACCTGCCAAGCATAGATACCAGAGGAGAGTTTTTAAATGAAACTACATATCTTGAAGCTACACTTCCATCATCACCAACCATCTGCGTGTGTCCTGGGACATTCACACACACATACATACACACACACACACACACACACACACACACAGGTTCAGGGAAACACAAAAATCTCAGGCAATCAGGATGGGTGATCATTTGCCAAGACTTTAACATATTAGCCATATGAGCTCACACAAGGTATTTCACTGCTATGTCTATTTGCAGATATACAAGATGGGAGGAAAATAGTATCTGTCCTAAAGGTTGCTATGAAGGTTTGTAAAGTACCTGGCACAGTGCTTGTTAAAAGAAATAACTGTTAAACTTTGTGGAGCCTGATTGTTATTATTTACAACCATTTCACAAAGTCAAGCTTTGAACACTCTGAAGCATAGGAGTATTTTGGTAGAGATAGAATATACTAGTTGCTCAGTGACTTATAATCTTATAGAACCAGGGCATAAGGCCACTGTTCATTTTGTCCAGCTCCACCTACCCTGAAAAATGCATCTCACCCAAGCCTTCTGATCTGTGCCTGTTCACACCTCTTGCTCTGGCACATAGTAGGTTCACAAGAAATATTGATTCAAGGAATGGTTAACTTTTCCCTCATACAATCTATCCAAGGTTGCTGGAAGGATTTGGCACTTTTGCTTTCTCTTGTTTTACAGTGGAATGTAGCTAATGCTAAGATTTCATGGGATACTGCTTACCTCTGATGAGATTTCCTGATGCTACAAGACGAAGCAAGAGCAGAGGAAAGAGAAGAGTCCTCTTGTTTGGCAGTTATTTATGTCCCTGAATCTGTGGACAGCCTGAACACAGAACTGTAAACTGGTCTGCATTGGGACACCTGAAGCTTTGGGATCCTATAGCGTAACCTCCAGGCTCCTTCTACACAGGTTTGCATGGTAGTTCACATGCATACATTCAGTCACTCCCTTGCCTGCCCCCCTCCCTGCCATGCAACCCCAGTCTGCATCCTAGGGACCTGGCAGAACACATGGGCCAGTCTGCCTGCTGAGTTCTACGCCAGCAGAGTCCCCATCTACGATGGGGCCAGTGGTGGAACCACAGACCTCCAGATGTGCAGGCAGGCACTGCAAAAATCTCTCCTTCTGCACAGCCTAACAAGCAGCATATGGTTTTTTGGCTAAAAGGTGTTTAAATGAAATCATTTTTTCCATATTACTTTGAAAAGTTTATTTCATCAAGCATGAAAATGTTTAATAATATTATTTGGAGGGTTTTTTTTTTAAGAAGTCACTATGTTGAAGATGTTTCTCTTTTACTCACTTGGAGAAAAGAACAGGATGATATTTAACCCTTTCCTTGAGGGGCTCAAGCAACAGATTTGCCTTAAAAAGTACCTTTGGGAATCACATTGGATAAGTGATTGAATGAAAACAGAGAAAGCTTGCTCCCCACCCCCACCTACAGTGGTGTCAGTTGACATACTGGGTTCTGTTTGAATGATGTTATAAAAATAGAGCAGCCTTTCACTGCCCAAGCTTTGCACAGAACTGTTACTCCACTAGGAGAATACATGCCATGATGGGTCCTCAGGATGACAGCTTTAAGAAACATTGCTGCCTTCTCCAGAGAGCCTCATTCCCTGGAGGGGCAAAAGGTTTCATGGAAAAATACCAAGGACTCCTAAGGGACTGGGTTCGTGACTTCATCTCCAGATTCCCCTTCTATCCAACACAAAATATCTCCCTCCAATAGATTCTATCCCAAGCACCTAAATAAGATTGTACTAAGCTTCAGTCACTAGCAAGCCTGCTGCTGCTTATTGGTTCCAGCAAGCCTAAGACAAAGAAGTCTAAAAGATGCTTGCCTATTATAGGATGAGATGCTTAAATGCCATACAACATGCTAATCATGCAATTTGAAATGTGCTTGCTCTTGGTAAGTACACCTGGAAAGCTGATTACCCATGGGAGTCACAGTTTACAGTGGGAAATGAGAGTTCAGGGAAAACTAGAGTTCATCACCCCATTCCCAGTCTGTGACCTGTCTGCCATAGTTTGGACCTTGAGTGTCCCCTATTGTACTATTGGAAACTAGTTAAGAAGTAGAGCCTGTTAGTCACATTAGGAGCATATCCTCGAAGGAGAGAGGAAGTTTGGGCTCCACAAATGAGCAGAACCATGAGATACTTGGTATTTTGAGCTTGGTTAATCCTGCTCAACATGATCTCCAATTCCATCCATTTTTCCTGCAAATGATACAATTTCACTTTTTATATGGCTGAGTCATAGTCTACAGTATATATGTATCATATTTCCTTTATCCATTACCAGAGCGGATTCTAAATTCTGGCTACTGTCAACAGAGCTATAGTAAACATGGGCTTTTTTTTTCAATAGAATTATTTTATTGATTGCATCATAGAAGTATCAGAAACTGGTCAGGATCCAGGATAGTCTCCTAAGATGTATTAACTTAGCCCTTATTCATCAGTCTGTTGAATTGTTCCTTTTTCGGAAACATAGATACCATCCAAAATTTTTCTGATATCTTTGTTTTTAACTGCTGTTGCTTGCTGAATCAAAGCAGCTGAATTTGAGACTAGTTCAATATCATTTCCTTCAAGGATTAATTCATCTTTCTGGGCTTGAAAGATTGAACAACCAACACCTGTCCTCATCCTAACTTTTCAGATATATTTCTAACCCAAGAAGTTTCAGATTTCAACTAGAGACCCATTCTCCTGAATAACAACGTTAATGGAGAAATGAGCATACACAGACCTCATCTTGTAACCAAAGCCCTTGTAACCAAAGCCCAGAGTAACACCCTTGATCATGTTCTGTACATGCCTACAGATCTTGCGCAAGGTGGCCAGTTCCTTTCTGTTTCCCCACCATTTGTCAACCCGGAGCCTCTTCTTTTCTTTTCCAAGAAGGCTGAATTCTACATTGATGTGGTTGAAATCCCTCCACAGGGTTCCGCGAAGACCTTTCGCAATCATTGCATGTCCCTTCAGAGTGATGTGGACATTTTCTGGAATGTCGACATTTTCTGGAATGTCGACATTTTCTGGAATGTCGACATCTGATTGCTGAGAATGGTCTTCATTCTCGCAGTAGATGGGACAAAGAGAGGTGTAACTCTTATACACTAATTTATACTCATCCAAGAGTGTGTGTGCAAGGGCGTCATAAGGTTGGTCTGTTTTACTTTATTTTGAGGAACTGCCACACTGAGTTCCATAGTGATTACACTTATTTACATTCCTAGCAACAGAATATGAATGTTATTTTCCCCTGCATGCTTGCTATCATTTGTTGCTTTTTTCTTTTTGGAAGTCATATGACAGTCATCACTTAGGGTAAGATGAAATCTTACCAAATTTTTCTGCAGGGTGAGAGAAGGATCAAATTTCAGCCTCCTGCATATAGACAGACAATTCTCCCAATACTTGTTGAAGAGGATAGCGCGTCTCCCACCTATGTTTTTCACTTCTTTGTCAAAGTTAAGATATCCGTAGTTGTGTGGGTTTATTTCTGCGTCTTCTAGTCCATTTCTTTGGTCTTCACATCTGATTTTGTGCCACTAATACCATGTTGTTTTTGTTACTATGACTCTGTTGTATCATTTGAAATCCAGTATTATAATACCTCCAGTGATTTAATATTATTATAATACCTCCAGTGAACTGCTTAAGGAGATGAGGGGAAGGAAGAAAGGGACAAAGAATGGTGGAGGATGAATAATATTGAAATACATAGTGGCCATGCATGAAGATAGCATAGGAAAACTCCCTGAAAGCTACTGAGCAATGTTGGTAGAGGAAGGACTGTCAAGAGAGAATTGTAGAAGAAGTTAATCAGACTAAATAATAGTATATATAAAGTATCATAGTGTGCAAAATACCCTTTGTGCAATTAATATACACTAAATTTTTCTTTGCAGGTCCGAAGCCTTGGATTCAGGGCCTGGGTGCTATCCCTGAGCCTCTTCGTGCTCAAAGCCACTTCTGGCTTTTTCTGAGTAGTTTATTGGAGATATGAGTCTCATGGACTCTAGGCAGCTAGCCTCTTAAGTAGCTAGGATTACAGGCATGAGCTACCAGCACCCTGCTCACTACATTTTTTTTTTGATGACAAGAAATAAAACAGATTGTGCACAAGTGGGTACTAGGGAGGGTTAAGTGTTCCTGGAAAGGGATAATGAGGGTAAATATGGTTGAAGTATTTTATATGTATGTATAAAAATAAAACAATGAAACCTGTTGAAGTTGTTTTAAGAAATAGGAAAAGGAGATAAGGGAGAGTAATGGAAGGGGTGAGTTTGATCAGGGTGCATTTTATGCATGTGTTTGTGACGAAATCTCCTTGAACAATTAGTACATGCTAATAAAAACCATCAAAGGTAGTAGGACCCCACTTCTTTCCTCTTCTTGTCTCTTGTATCCTGGCTATGAAATGAGCATCTTTGATCTACTGCATTCTCCTACCATAAGGCGTCACCTCTCAAACCCAAAAGTAATGGAATCAATTGATCATGAATTGAAACCTCCAGATCAGTGAGCCAACATGATTGTCTCAGGTATCTGTTAGTGTGGTGGAAAGCTACCTTCCTTCTCACGTCCTTCTCTGTTTCTGTCCAACAGGAGCTCTCATTTCCAAGCTCCATCTGGCCACATGATCTCTCCTCAGCCACTTCCCCATGCCATACACCAGAATAAAAGCCATGTAAAGATTATGATTCAGGTCCAAGTCATTAGCACTCAAGAGTTAAAAGAAGGCAAATAACCAGCTCATGGGAGGAAAAGACCCATTCCAGTCCTGATTGCTGAGTTCCTGGGGGCAAGGGAAATTTTTGTTCCTGTGAACTAGAGGAGGTGAGGACAACATGGAAAGGGGGCATGAAAAGGTCAAAGAGATGCTCAAGTCATGGACTATGAGTGAAAGAAGACAAGCATTTAACTTTAACAAGATGAATCAGGGTCAGCTATTCGGGACTTGGCATGGGTTGAAAATGGTGGATCAAATTTTTATCTCTGGAGATATCCCCTGCCTTTCTCAAATGCGATGTCAAAGAAAGGTCAGACATTAAAGTAACCACAAGGAATCTAAAAATATGTTCTTCATAGTTGCAGGACTTTGAAGAGCTTTTCTTTTTAAACAAAGGCAGGGGGGAGGGTTGTGGCATCTTAATCAAGCAGTCTTTCAAAGTTCCTAATGGTTTTCAGGTTTTCTCAAGACCTTTCTATAAAACCAAAGGACACAGATGATTTTTCTTTTAATTTAAGCACAGATGGGAGAAAAAAATGGCACAAGAAATCAGAGGTTTGGTGTAAGAAACAACTCAAGATCAAGTATCAATCTGGGGGCTTTTTAGAGCAAATGAGCACTAGTCAACCTGATAGAGAGAGATGGGTCCGTAGATGGCATCTTGAGACCCTATTATAATTCAAGCAACCATTTATTTAACATATTTCTCCCCAAGAAGTTTAAATTCTTGTGCTTCCTACATTATGTTCAGTCTATATTCTACAGGAGCTTGTATTTTTTTTTTTTTTACATTCCTTACCCACTTGGTCGAATCATAAAAAAAAAACAAAAAACAAAAAAAAAAAAACAACGTGTTCTCTCTCATCCCTCCTTGTCTGTGCTCTGGATCTTGTCCCCATATCCAGTAGAGTTGTAAGAAATGAAGGGAAACAGGCCATTGAAAATGGTATCAGAACCACCGGACTTGGGTGTTAATGTCAATGGCGTATAAAGGAATTAAAGGAAGAAACAAAAAGGACTCTTGTCACCAATAAGAAACTGTAGAGCCCCAAAGGTTGACTAATTTACCATAAAATAAAAGTAGAAACCAGGAAGAGACTGAAGACCACCCCCCCCCCACACACACACACATACACACTCCAATACCAAGATCTTTTCCTTGCCCCCAGGCCCTGGCACAGCCCATTACTCTTAACCCTGTACCAGGTAGAGCACCAACCACAGAAAGTGCCAATATAAGGAAGAAATCTGAAGAGCAGCACGACAATAATTATAGATTGGAAGGAATCTTACTACAAAGGTTTAAATCTCTATAACTAGCCAAGTGATCACATGGTAAAACAGAAACCCGATGCTGGTGGAAATGAAACAAGCATTCATAGGGCATAAACAAAAGCTTAGGCTATTCCAAGGGAAACATAAATTCAGTGATGTGATAGAAAATATAGACTGGATTTGAGGAGAATTACTATATTGGAATGGTCCATTCATCTGTTGACAGTCTTTCAAAGAAAGTGATGGCAGCCTGCTAGTTTGCTTCATTCGAAATCAGTCTGGCCAAGGAGCTGGAAAACACATCTCAGGGAGGGGTGGTAGACAGCAGGCGAGGGATGGGTTGCTGTCATAAATCTTGTTAATTTTGCTTCTCGCTGATTTTTCTCTTCTGCTTCCTTCCATTCTCTCTTCCATTCCCATGCCAAGGCCCCTCAGATCACCAAAATCCTTTTCCCTGGAAAACTCTTCCGAGACTAAGGGAAGGGAGTTGCTGACTAATGGCCAGTGACAATTACCAGCAGTCCCAATGGACAGTGGTCACTGATAAGTCTGTCTCTCAGGTCCCTAAAGATTTACTTCCTGGGTTATTTTCCTCTATAAACCTGGCTACCTTGTGCTCAAGCATGATTTGCATCACAAACTACTTGCTACCTAGGGATTAAACTTTGAAGATGCCAGTGCCTAATATGTGAACTTTTTATTCCAGTTCAAAGGGTTGAGTTGGTCCAGGTGAGCTAAGAGACTTTTTTGGCTCCAGTCAGAAGACTGAGCAACAGTCTCTCTCCTACCCTTTACAACATGACTGTGGCAGTTCCCCTAATGTTTTTTCAAGGGCATTCATTTTGATCCAAATAACTCCCAGTACAGCCAAGTAAAAGGAGAGGTGTCACTATCATCCAAACTATAAGTGAACTGTACAGTCTTATGTGAATGCAATTTAAAGAGCATTTTGCTGGAAGGTCCAAATAACAAACCACTTTTTCCAGATGTTAGAAAGCCTGAGGTCTGTGTACAGAAAAATACAGCATTCTGGACTTTTAATCTAGACTTTCTGTGAAAGTTCCTAGATGAAAGCTACCATAAAGAAAATGTTTGCTTCACACTCATGCTACTCTGTAAGTTGAAGGTGTGCCTTTTCCTGCCCCCAAGAGCTCTCTGATTTAGTATTTCAGAAACACACTCTCGTGTGAGAGGCAAAATTGTCCTGGGAAAAAGCAAGACTTGGACCCTGTGTTTTATTTACTGAAATAAAGATTGCGGAAGTAGATAGAGATGGAGAAAATGGTTTTGAAATATGTTCCTTGTTATAACCCTGTTGCCAGCACTTAAATAAAAGAGGGGAGGGTTTAAAAGAGAAAATCCCTGTTTGGCATCCCAGGAGAGCAATTTTGTCTCAGGGATCTCTGCTGACACAGCTGATTCATACTCAAGACATCTGTGGATGAAGGGCTCTCTGGCTAAAAGTAGAAACAAGTTCTCTAGGAAGATAGAGTCCCACTATATGGAAGCAAAACATCAAACTTTGCTGATATATATTTGTGAGGAAACTAGCTTATTTTCCTGTATTTTAGAAAGCATCTAGTATAAGGAATAAAATCCAAACAATGAATGTGTTCTAACAAAATACCTGAGGTTAACACATAAAGAGGTTTATTTAGCTCACAATTTTAGAGGTCTAAGATTAGGTGGCCTCATCAGTTTGGCCTTCAGTGAGGGGCCCTTTGGCTGTATCACAACATTGGTGGGTGACATTATTATGCCAATGTATGTGTGAGAGAGAGAGTGTAAGGGGAGATAGGAAGCCAGAGAAAAATTCAGAGATCAGGCGCTATCTCTGTCTCTGTCTCTCTCTCTCTCTCTCTGTCTCTCTCTCTCTCTCTCTCTCTCTCTCTCTCTCTCGTTTTGTCAGTCATGGGGCTTGAACTCTGGACCTGGACACTGTCCCTCAACTCTTCAGCTCAAGGCTAGTGCTCTACCACTTGAGCCACAGCACCACTTCCCAGGCTCTTTCTCTTATAGCAACTCACTCTCAAAGGAACTGAGCTCCTCAAGATCGGTATGAATGCCTTAATAAGGCTGGAAGTTCAGTGACCTAAACACTTTGTAGTAGGCCCCAACTCTTAAAGGCTATATCATCTCCCACCATTGCCAGGACCATACCTTATGAAAGGTCCGAGGAGAACTAGCTAGTTTTTATTGTCTTGCTAATTTCTGTCATCTGAGGACACATACAGCCTCACCAGAGGATGCATGACAACAAGGTCCCATGCTGAAAGCAGAAATTAATCCCTTACTGCACACTGAATTTGTAGGTGATCTTGGATGCTCCACAACTACATTAAGTCTATTCCCAGTATTTATATGTTGTCCAGTCTAAGCATACATATGGATTTTATATGTTATCCACTCATAGCACACATATGGATTTGAGTTTAGGTCCTAAGCTTAGATCAAGGTTTCCACCTACATGAATGTCTGAACAATTGGAAGTATGTGTCGCATGTGACCAATCTTCACCTTCATGGAAATAACAAGTCATCTGCTATCCTTGGTCCTGGCCATGAGACACTATTACTGTAAGAACAAAAAATACCCCTACAAATTCCAAAACCTATCCAAGAAAGGACTTGCCCTACTGAGGACCACTGAGCTAATTCAAGACACTCTAGCTCTTGAAGCTCCTCTGTAACATTCTAAGCACATCTTCAATGTGTGTAGAATGAAGGAAAGCATAGGCATAGACTAGTGAATAAGGAAGCTGTTTTAAGGTAAGCCTCACTCTCTGTGTTTCTCATAAAGCAGTCTTCTGTGCTTGCTGAATAGAAGGAAGGAGGGCTCAGCACACACACACACACACACACACACACACACACGCATCTCTGTAGAGTCAGTGATGCTTTTTCTCTCTCTCGAAGAGATTCATCTTCCAAGCAACTGGACTAACTTCTACATTTTTGAGAAACACGATCTTGGATCTTGGGGCTCAACCAAATATGAATGTTAATTTTCAAGTGAATGCAAAATGTTATTACAAACAAAATGCACATGTACCAAGTGAGACATCTTTGATTCTAAAGATGTCTAAAGATTGACCCTCTAGCATTATTAGAAATGCTTTCTGAGAAAACACCAAATTAAACTCAGATTAGACATAGAAGGTCAAAGTTTGTATCCTCACCTGCTTTTTAACCACTTGCCTTAACAATCTTGTTTTCAATGTCCTAGACAATAGTAGAGAGAAAAATTCTACTTCCTTTCTTCAGTTTGTCCATTTTATGACTTTTTCTTTGTTGCATGACTTTTTCTTTGTAATTCTCTTCAACATTTATTCTGAAATTGTCCTCTTAAGTTAGAAAACAAGGGCTGGGAAGGTGGCTCAGTGGTAGAGCGCTTGCCTTGCATGCCTGAGGCCCTGGGTTCAATTCCTCAGCACCACATAAACAAAAAGAAAAAAGCCAGAAGTGGCGCTGTGGCTCAAGTGGTAGAGTGTTAGCCTTGAGCTGAAGAGCTGAGGGACAACGCCCAGGCCCAGAGTTCAGGCCCCACAAACGGACCAAAAAAAAAAGTTAGAAAACAAAACAAATGCTTGCCATGGTTTCCCTTATTTGCAATATCTAGTATATGTATAAGTCAAGCGGAAAAGGTCAGATATCTGTGATGTTAGGAAAATGAACCCTTAGATATGTGTTTTAATGTTTTTTTCTTTCATGCATTTGCTTCTAATGCATTTATAAGATTATCTCTTTGTTGCTTTGTATGTCCCTCCCCCACAGTATAACCCCTGCTTTCACTATATTTGATGTCAGTATAATTTGTGGAGGAGATGGGGAAAAACAAGTCGTTTAAGGATACAGGTGGACCTGTTGCAACAATGAGAAGTACAAGTTGTCATGTGGAAAACGAGCTTTACAACGTTGGTGCAGGGGGAAGGGGGGGGGAAGGATTGGGTGGGGGGGTGGGGGGGAGGCTGGGAAGGGATGTGAAGGGTAAACAAAGGAGGAGGCTGCAATGCTTGATAAGAAATGTACGCATTATCCTGCCCATGTAATCGTAACCCCTCTGTACAGTATGTTCACAAAAAAAAAAAATAAAAAAATAAAAAAAAAAACAAAAACAAAAAACAAATGCTTGAAAAATTCCAATAAATGATTTGATTGGATAGACCTGGTACCTATGTTAAGATCCAACATCCTTGCTCCATAGAAAGATAAGGCCATGGAAATGGCCGGGCCATGGAACTACAGAGAAAACTATCCAGTTATGGTGCATGAAATAGACTTATGAGCATCATGACATGATCTCCAGGCCTTTTATAATCTTCCCCAATGGTATTCTCCTATGCCTTTATTATTCCTCTCCCAAAACATAAACTCAATGCCACTGAGTTGCTCTATGCTGCAAAACAGCTATAAAGAGGAATTAACATCTATCATCTAATAATCCGGACTTCTTTTTAGGAAAAAATATATCTCTTTCATTTAAAAAATTCTTCTACACAAAGTTTTAGGTTTTCAAATTGCACAAGCCAATATATCTTGATGGACACCACAATGAGTCATAATATGTAAAGCAGGATGTTATTACAATAAAGTTTCATGATACAAGTAAATACTTACAATGTGTATGTACTAGACATAGTTTTTGAGAACTGGAAACACAGAAGTAAAAAAAACCCACAAGGGCATCTGTCTTTGTGGGAGAAAGAGAGGCCTAACAAATAATTACAAGAGTGACTAGAATTGCAGTTGTGATTAACATTGCAAAGAAAAGTCCCAGAGGCTACAAAATTATTTTTAAAAATCATAAGAAATGACAGTAACATATGAGGGAGGTCAAGAAAGGCCTCTTGGCAAGGGAAGTGGTTATTTATAGCTATTGCAGCCCAACTCTCAAAGGCTGATAAAGAAATGGCTGCACGGTCCTGAAATATCTCTGACTTTTTACCATTCCAGAAATCCTTAATATTTACTTTGATGCTAAGTCTACCAAATATTCACATGATAAAAATTGATCTAAATTGGTGCATTGTTGAAAAAAGAAGGTATAACTCTTACTCAGGGTTACATTATCATGATTAAGTATGATAAAGTATAAATTATCCAGACGCCAACTCTACTTCCTAAATGTAAGGGAGTCTCCATTTCTTAATCAACATTAGGGAAAAGAAACTGAACTCAGTGTCTCAGCTTTGCAGTTTATTTCTTAACACTGCTCATTAATCACCCTAAGTCACTGAACTGTGTAGGCACCTCTCCAGGTTACTTAGGGTAACATGTCTGTCATATCTGTCAGTAATGTTTCAACTCCCCAATAATTGCAGTGCTCTCTGCGAGATACAGTGTGAGAAATAATTTACTCAAGTGGGATTATTTTTCTGGATTAGAGACCAACAGTGAAGAGAAAGGAAGACTTTGAAGAGAAACCGATTCCCATATCCCAACATGGATTGGCTGACCCTTTGTTTTTTTGCTAATTGCTTTTTCATTTTTTTTTACTTTGATTTAATTTAGTGAAAGACATAAAGTCAAGTTTTATATTCATTTTCTGGCATACATATGTTCTTATTTTTGTAATTTTATTTTATTATCTTTCAGTGGTTATACGCGGGGAGATTTAATTCACTGTGTCAGTTTATGAGCACAAGGCATCTTGATCAATTTCACCCCTTTCATCATTCTCCCTCATCTCTTCCAGTCCCACCCACCCCCTCAATTTTCCTCGATGTATTTTCACATATGTGCTCTGAATGACTGCATTCTCCCACCCTTCACTGTTGCTTTTGTAAAGACACAACAGCACTTGATCATCTCACCCACCACTTTTACACTCGGAAAGCCTAGCTTAAACAGAGAAGCCAATTTTATATGCACAGTCAAGGAACTTTTATATGTCTATGTCCAAACAGTCTTCTAGGCTACTTTGAAGATCTCCTGCAAGTTTTCCTATGTGCAGATATCAGAAAATCATATAGACTAATAAGAAAATCCTATAAAAGACTCCCAGATGGCCACATTCTAGCATTAAGTTTGATCAACTCAGAGCAAAGCTTCCTCAATGTCTTCCATGACATGGCTGGTTTTACCCATTGGGGACATTCTTCTTTCCTTGGTATCTCTAGCATCCACATCAGCTAAGGAGCATGCACATTGACCCCATTCTTCTGCATTCCATCGATTCAATGTCATGGCAGCCATTCCTTTCTGAGGTCCCCAGTAAGATCATAGCTAGGGAAGGGATGCTTGGCATAAACTGCCAGTCTTAGCTCCCCAAAGCCTCTATCCCACTTCTTGATGTGATAAAGGGAAGCAGTTCTGTTGACAGAAGGCAATGGGCCTCTAGAAGTAGAAAAGAGTACCTCCTCCCTCTGTGCCAGCACTGTGCATCTGTTATCCTCCCAGGCGGAAGGAGAGTGCACTAGCCTTTTCCATCTTGGCTCTGTCTAGTTTATTTTGTCCAGAATTTCAGAGGCAGCTTTAGCCTCTTTCCACAGCGTGAAGAAGAGAAACTCAGCAGAAATAACAGGATTTGTTTGTCCTTGGTTGACCTCCAGGGAAACTAGGACAGTGGGAGGCTAAGAAGTCGAAGACTCTCCACAGCACATCAATGGTCAAGCCTGGCTTTCAATGGCACCACTCCAAACAGTGTCAAACCACCAGCCTGGACAACCTTTCCAAGATGCTCCTAGTATTTATTCAGCCACTAAGTGTTCTAACCAGAGCAGACTCCACCCTACGGTGAGCTAAGGCCAGTCAAACATCCATTCACACAGATGAGAGTGACTTAGTCATCCAGCATGACCCTCTGATGCTAACCAGAGTCCAGTTGTAGCACACTCCAAGTTCATAGGTGCCAAGCACCTGGCCACACATGGCAGTCCTCACTGGGGTGGGACAGGAGCTTTTACATAGGGCCTAACACTTTGAAGGCCACTGTATGATGGGAAGAGGTTAGATGTGGGCCTCCACTGACCAATTTGAATTTCAGATTGGTTTCTTTCTATCGATGAAACCTTGAGGAAGTTCCTTAATGGGACCATGACTCAGTGGCTCTACCTGTAAAATAATGGTACATAGGCATTTCATGAGGATTAAAAATGATAGAAATGAATGAACTAAGAACCGTTTTGGCCATAGATCAAGGGCAAAGTCAGTGATAACAAAGAATAAAGACTTTCTGCAAATGAGGGACCAGTTCTGTTAGTGCTATGATTGATATAGTAGTCAGGAACCCCTTGTATCAAGTCTGCTCTTGAGATCCTAGTGGGTTGTACATGAGGCCACATGCAGGAGATGGTAAAACATCACCCGACTTAGGAACCAGGCCTAATCTACCTCCCAGTCTAGCCTGTTCTATTGCTTTGAATAATGCACTTTAATTCTTTGAATCTCATTATATTGGAAATGAACTTTACAACTTCGGTGAGGGGGGGGGAGTGAGGAGGTGAGGGGGAAGGGATGGTAAGAGAACAAAAAAAGGAGGGAGTAACAATTCTCAACAAGAAATACACCCGTTACCTTACTCATGTAACTGTAACCCCTTTGTACAGCATTAAGTGAAGTAAGCCAGGCCCAAAGAAACATAGGTCCCATGGTTTCCCTTATTTGCAATAACTAGTATATGTCTGAGTCAAGCAGAAAAGGTCAGATAAGTTGATGTTGGGGGAATGAACCCCAAGTATTCAAATGTTTTTTTTTTCCTTTCATGCAATTGTTTCTAATATGTTTATAAGATGATTTCTATGTTGCTTTGTATGTCCCTTCCCCACAGTATAACCCATACTTTCACTGTATTTGATGTTGGTGTAATTTGTGGAGGGGAAGGGAAAAAACAAATTGTTTAAATAGGGATACCAGTGGACCCATTACAACAATGAGATGTACAAGTCGTTATGTCAAAAAACAAACTTAACAACTTTGGTAGGGGGGTGGAGGGAGGACCAGATGGGGGGCTGGGAGGAGTATGGGAAGGGATGGGAAGTGGAAACAACGAGGAGGCAACAAGGCTTGATAAGAAATGTACTCGTTATCTTGCCCATGTAATTGTAACTCCTCTGTACGGTATTCTCACAATAAAAAAAAATTTAAAAACTTCTTTGAATCTCATTTTACTGATCTATAAGATGGAACTGTCTTGAGTAGTGAATATTTATGGCATTGAGTTTGAACCATCACTCTGTTACTCCCTAATTTGGTAACAATGCGTGTAATTTCACTGGAAGTCCTTTTCTTCTCAAGGAGCGTAGAACTAAAGAGAGCTGCGGCACAGCCTGCAATCACTGGCGATGGTTTCTGTAACATGGCAGCAGACAAGTCCTCATGGGAGATTTAGTCCAAACTCCAATAGCTATGTACTTAGAGCACACAGCTAGGATGCCCATTGTCCCCATCTGGGGACTAAACAGTAGTGTAAGGACCTCAGTCTTCAGCAAAGCCTTCAGTACTTCTAACCCATACTTACTAGGAAAGGTAAGCAGATCTTTTGGAAATCTTTTCCATTCAAAGCACAGAAACAAAACATTTTCTTATTAACAGAGATTAATAGAAATGAATCAGACAATCAGTTGTCTCAGAAATTCTTCCCTGATGAAGCCTCTTATGGAGCCCGCTTAAAGAGCCAATGGAGGAACAAAGAAATCTCTTCCCCAAAAAACAAAAACAAAAAGGCAAATCTTGCTGTTATTGAAACTATTGTTCCCATCATGATTTGAAAGAATCCCAGTCAGGCACAGAGGTTCAAGTCTGTAATTCTAGCTACTCAAGAGGCTGAGGATCACAGTTCAAAGCTAGCCCAAGCAGGAAAGTCCATGAGACTTATCTTCAATTAGCCACCAAAAAGCTGAAGTGGACTCACACAGTAGAACACTAGCTTTAGGGAGAGGGAAAACCCTTAGGGAC
Source organism: Dipodomys spectabilis (assembly GCF_019054845.1). Classification (NCBI taxonomy): domain Eukaryota; kingdom Metazoa; phylum Chordata; class Mammalia; order Rodentia; family Heteromyidae; genus Dipodomys; species Dipodomys spectabilis. Next base: position 43,923,597 of record NW_024870772.1, on the reverse strand, counting down.
AGCACCTGAGTACAAGACACACACACACACACACACACACACACACACACACACAGAACCTATGAAATATTGAATAACAGTAACTTTCCTACAGTTCTGTGGTTTCTTACTTCCCTCTTACTGCCACAGATTTCAGCTAAGAACAATATGTGATGTGATCTCAATCATTTGCTAATTAAAATGACTCTAAAAAAAGATACCCTCTATCCTCAAGGGGCCACCCACTCAACTACATTTTTGACATCATGTTTGTATTTCCATCTTTAGATATCAAGATAGACTGAGAATGTTCTATGCCATGTTGGGGTAACTTCTCCTATAGCTTAGGGGAACTATAGGAATTTTTTAGCCTGGGGAAGAAAAGTGAGGGAAGCACACTAGCCTGTCTGTGTGTGGTGTTCATGCATATGGAAAGAAACATCTGGTCCTGGCTTCTTTGGGGACATTTTTCTCCTTTGTTGGAATTGGTAGTTATTTTGCTAGAAAACCATTGACAATTCATACCTCCATTCATATCATACAGAAAAGATTTACGCAGAACACCAGGGTTAACTGCCTATGTTGTACAGGAAAGGAATATCATTTGTTTACTACTGCTTAACCTCTTTCCTTGATAGATTTTCATCAATTAGTACCTGTAAAAATCCTCCTTGGAGTTTTCTCAGCTTACAGAATATTTTCAAAACCTTGTTATTCTGCTGTTGGATCTCTATTGTCTGGGGCTAGTAGACAGTCAATAAACATGTTTTATTCAGATAAAGAAGATTGCCTTAAACTTATTTATTATAAAACAGAAAAGCACAATTGAGGAGCAATTAGGACAAAGGGGGAGAAAATAAAAGAAAGGGAGGAAGAAAGGGAAGGAGGGAGGGAGGAAAGAAGGAAGGAAGGAAGGAAGGAAGGAAAAAAAGGATGGAAAGAAAGAAGGAAGGAAGGAAAGAAGGAAGGAAGGAAGGAAAGAAAGGGATTTGAGCTGATCAAATTCTTTACCCAGTGAGCTTGCTTTTCCTTCTGGTTGTAAGAAGAAAGATCAGAAAAGACAGCGGGAACTAATGGGAGTGAGGCAGATCTTCTAAGCAACAAAATGAAGTATCTCTTAATTGTTGGGGGAAATGTATACACTCTCGTGCATACACACACAAGTGCACTCACAAACACACAAATACACATATACACACATTTACCACATGGGTCAGGCTAATGACAGACAAGTTAAGTTTCATCCCTCTGTTTCATGCTTCCTAAGAGGGTAAAACTGAATTACATAAATCTTTCCATGTCTGTGTCACTTGCTGAGGGCACACAGGACAGAGAGATTATGGGATTTTATTTTACATTGTGGTAAAACATCTCTGAACTCAAAATACATTCCCTTCCCCATTTCCCTGTCATCTATCCTGACAAAAGTTGATTCTTGCTTCTGATATTCCTGATAAATGTTTACATTCAATGCTGAATTCTACAGGAACTATGAGAACTCAGAAAACAGAAGGCCATGAGATGTCATTTCCTACCTCATCTTACCTGCCTTCCAGCTCCACAACTGTGTGCTTTCAATATGGCCTGACCAAAAACTGTTCAGGCCAGGCACCGGTGGCTCACGCCTGTAATCCTCGCTATTCAGGAGGATGAAATCTGAGGATCGTGGTTCAAAGCCAGCCCAAGCAAGGAAAGTCTTCGAGACTCTTATCTCCAATGAACCACCAGAAAACCAGAAGTGGTACTGTGGCTCAAGTGGTAGAGCACTCGCCTTGAACTGAAGTGCTGAGGGGCAGCACCCAGGCCCAGAGTTCAAGCCCTACAACTGACAAAAAAATAAACAAAACAAAAACTGTTAGTACCCCGGTCAAAGAGTGAAATGAATAGGTGTCATAGAGAAGCCACAGAATTCCAAGGCATGAAGCTAATCCAAATGGGATCATGTATCCCGTTACATGCCCCTCAGACCTCTCAAATTCATAGCACTGATGAGTAAACAGGGTTCTTCATGCAGCATCTGTCCGACACCCGGCCCTGACAACAGCTTTCCATGGCCAGTGCTACACGTAATGCCGATTTTTGAATCTTGATGTATGTTTTGGAGTGGTATAGAATAGCTTATATGCATGTTGTGCCGACAAAGTTACATACTTTTTTATTATTCAATCTATGTTACTGTTTGCTTTTTTGTGGTAGGAGCCAGGGTACACTAGAGGCTCATATAGTCAGATACCCATCACAGAACACTAAGGAATTCAGCAAGTCTGCAAGAGCAGTGCTAACTCAGCATGTATTTATTGAAAGCTTAACTTGTGCCAGGCCCCATAGTAGGTATAGGGTTACCATAGGAAACAAATTGGGGATCTTACTCTAACAAACCATGTATCCCCTAAATAAACTAGTAAATGCATATAAATATGTAATATGCCATGTGGTAAGAGCCTAGGAGAGCAATCAAGTAGAATAAAATGAAAGTAATAAGGTAAGTTTGTCCTTTTGGCAAGGAAAGTCAGGAAAGGATTCTCCAAGGAGGTGATCTCTAGCTAGATAAGACTTGAATGAAATGAGAGCCATACAACTACTCGGGAGAAAAAAAAAATCCCAGGTTAAGGATCAGCAAGTTCAAAGGCCCTGAGATGAAGCCTGCTTGGGTGTTTCAGAAATAACCAGCTAGATGGTTTGTAAAATGGTGCAGCTAGATACAAACTTGAGAGCACCTGGCCTTTTCCAGGGAGTCATGTTCTGTTCATCTCCCAGTGACTATTGTCCTGTATGGAATGAAGACTGATGTTTGCTAAAATTTCTAAAGTTTTTCAAGAGATACTAGAATAAACTTCTGTATGAAATTTCCTAATGTATTCACATTATCTCAATTTTTAAAAACTATGCAAGCTAAATCTAGTCCAGAGTCATTAGTGCCTAAACTCTACATAAACAGAAATTGCTATATTTAATACGAAGTCTCCCCCAACCACGAACAACTAGCTCTTACCACTTTCTACTAGTTCTTTTTTTTGGGGGGGGGTCCAGTCGTGGGGCCTGAACTCTGGGCCTGGGCACTATCCCTAAGCTCTTCAGCTCAAGGCTAGCGCTCTACCACCTGAGTCACAGCGCCACTTCCAGCATTTTTTCTTTTTGCTTATGTGGTGCTGAGGAATCGAACCCAGGGCCTCAGGCATGCAAGGCAAGAGCTCTACCACTGAGCCACCTTCCCAGCCCCACTTTCTACTAGTTCTGCGGGCTTCTATTTTCCTCAAGACGCCATGTTGCTTGACTTAGTGCTCTCAGTATCCAGTAGTTATTTCTACTGCATATGTCTCCATAATGAAGGTGCTAAAATACTTGGTCTGAAAGAAACTCCTGAATGGTATTTTGTCTGAAACAACTGATATGTATATTAAGAACAATCCCAAGAACCTGGTGCTAGTGGCTCATGCCTCTAATCCTAGCTACCCTTCTGCTCAAGAGGCTTAGACCTGAGGATTCAGGTTTTTAAGTCTGCCCAGGCAGACATTATAGGAGACAATCTTATCTTTAATTAACCAGCAAAAAGCCAGAAGTAGAGGCATGGACAGCTGTGAGCTTCATAGAGTTTGAAGCCCTGAGTAAAAACCCAGTACCAGCACCAATCATCATCATTACTATCATCATCGTCATCATCATCATCATCATCATCATCATCTCCACCACTACAAATATATAAACAACTGAAAGAAAAACTATTCTAAATTATTTATAAAGCAGCAGAAGAAATTGTATTTTTAACCATAACAATCAAAATACCAAGAAAACACACTACCAAGTTTCAGAATTACAAACAAGCACTTGAAATTTCCCTAGATATTATTTCCTGGAAGCAAAGAGAGGGAAGACAGGAAATGAACACAGCATAGCCATGGCAATGCTCTCCTCTGCCATATGGAACTAGGACATGACTCCATGTGGGAAATAGACATCAGATGGAAAGATTTTTCTTCAAAAAGAGATTGTTGGTTCCTGCATTATCCTGGCTCTCCCTTCCTAGGTGGGCTGCTGGACTAGTTTACACTTATACCCAAAGCCCACATACATTCTCATGGCTAACAGGAGCCACCACATAGCAGTTGTGTAATTCCCAAAGTATCTTCCTATGTACTGTCTTGTTTGATTCCTTCCATTACCCCTCTGAGATCATAACCAAGCTAAGAGAAAGCCAAGTTTATAACTCAATGTCTCACAAAGAGGCAAGCCTTCCAAACCCAGAGCTAGTGATCTTTTCTTAGTGCATCATACTGTTCTTACATATAAAGGCTTAAGAAATATATTGCTTCTAATTTTAAAAAAAACTAAGTATAAGCCATATTTCAAGGCTAAAACTTAGCCTCATATCCCTGGATCCTTCAATATGATTCAAGATTTTTAACATTTGTGACACACCAAATACCAATCTTCTAAGCCAGGTAAAATGAAAACATTCTCCTATTTCTCAGAGGAAGAAGAGAGGATATATGATCAGGGCTTGTATAATAAAATAGGAACAATTTCCAAGACATAATTGAGTCCTTGCTATTTTGATTTTGGATCTATTCAGTGGAAAATAAACTATTACACGCATGATATTAAACGAAAATATAAGCATCAAATCATGAACTTTTGTTTATTACAAATGATTTACAGTTTTGTGCTAACTCCAAAACACAGTTTCTTTTTTTGTATGTTTTTTATTGTAAAACTGCTATACAGAGGGGCTACAGTTACATGAGCAAGGTAATGAGTACATTTCCTATTGAGCATTGTTGCCTCCTCCTTCGCTTTCCCTCTATCATCTCTTTCCTCCCATCTCCACAACTACATCCCCCCTGCATCCCGCCGAAGTTGTAAAGTTTGTTTTCAACATAGTGTTTTGTACATCTCATTGTTAGATAGGTCAACCTGTATCCTTATTTAAGCATTTTGTTTTTTCCCTTCTCCTCCCCGAATTACAGAAGTATATATACAAGATGCAGGGCACCGACGTCAAAAACAGTGAAAACAGAGGTTATACTGTGAAGAAAGAACATACAAAGAAACAAAAAAATCACATGGTAATTTATAAATACGTCAGAAACAATAGCAAGGAAGAAAAAAACCATAGTGTTCCTATCTTGGGGTTGATTTCGCTTAACATCATCTTATCTGGTCATATGTACATAGCTTTTGGCCTTTTCTGCTTGTCCTACACATATACTAGTTATTGCAAATAAGGGGAACCATGGGACCTATGTTTCTTTGGATCTGGCTTATTTCACTTAAGTAATACTTGGTTGTTGCAAGCCTAAGGAAATCATCATGAACAAATAGATGTGTTAACTCACTCTTTAGGTTTTAATTTCAGTCCTTGTACTTACATTGCCATATACAACAGTCAGATTTCCATTTCCTAAGAAATGGGGCAATGTCATTCTTTTTGATGGAGGCATAGAATTCATATATATATATATATATATATCACAATTTCTTGATCCATTCATCTACTGAGGGGCATCTGGGTTGGTTCCATATCTTAGCTATGGTAAATAATACTGCAATAAACATAGTGGTACTGGTAGCTTTAGTATGGCCTTATTTGTGATCATTTGTGTAAATGCCCAAAAGTGGGATTGCTGGGTCATAGGGGAGCTCTATGTGGAGTCTTTTGAGGAACCTCCATACCACTTTCCAAAGTGGTTAAACAAGTTTACACTCCCACCAATAATGCAGTAGGGTTCCCTTTTGGCCACATCTCCTCCAGCATCTGTTGTTATTAGAGTTCTTGATTATAGCCATTCTAACTGGGTGAGGTGGAATCTCAATGTTGTTTTGATTTGCATTTCTTTTATGGCTAGAGAGGTTGAGCATTTCTTCATGTGTCTATTGGCCATCCTTCTTTCTTCTTCAGAAAAGTTTCTCTTTAAGTCTTTAGTCCACTTATTTATCAGGCAGGTGTTTCTTAGAGGATTTGTTGTTGAGGAATTTAATTTTTTGAGTTCCAAATATATTTTAGATATGAGACCCTTGTCCATTGTATGGCTAGTGAAGATCTTCTCCCAATCTGTGGGCTTTCTATTGATCTTGCTAGCTATGTCCTTTGCCATGCAGAAGCTCTGCGACTTCATGCAATCCCATTTGTCCAACCTTTCTTTGATTTGTTGTGTTTCTGGGTCTCAATTAAGAAAATTTCAGCCTGTGCCAAGGAGACTTAGGGTTTCTCCTGTTCCTTCCTGTAATGTTTTCAAGGTGTCTGTTTGTACTCCAGGGTCTTTGATCCATTTGGAGCTGATTCTGGTGCAGGGTGCTATATAAAGATCTAGCTGTAGTTTTCTACAGGTGATCAACCAATTTTGCCAGCACCATTTACTGAACAGGCTGTCTTTCTTCCATTCTATTTTTTTTACCTCCCTTATTGAAGATTAAGTGGCTATAGGTCTGTGGGTTCATTTCTGGGTTTTCAGTTCTATTCCATTGGTCCTGAGGTCTCTTCTTGTACTAGTACCAAGCTATGGAAATCTGACTGTTGTATATGGCAATGTAACTACAAGGGCTGAAATTAAAACCTGGAGTGAGTTAACACACCTATTCCTTCATGATGATTTCCGTAGCCTTGAAACAACCAAGAAACCAGCATATATTTTCCTTGAAAGTTTTCATCTAAAATATTCTTGCCCTACTAAATGGTAGAAATGTAAGAAGTCATATTTTAGGCAATCAACATTGTTCACAAATTCCAGAAAGCATTATTAATTGATCTAAATGTAATGTGTGTGAATTCTTTTAAGATACTAGAACTTTAAACCATTAAACTTAAAAGAATAGAGCATACCAAAAGAAATATATATATATATATATATATATATACATACATACTCTGTGACAGCATTTTCAAATATGAAATCGAAAAGAACATCATAATATTTACCCACATCAGCCTAACCAGAATTATGAGGTTAGTGCTATATATAATTTTCCCCTAAGAAAAAGTAAATATATGGTGAAAATGATAGGTTTCTTGGATGGTAACTCAAAATGGGGTAACTGCCAGCAAAAATTATATAGCAATTGAAAACGTGAAAAACATGCTGGGATATAGGTAAAAAAAATGATAGGATGTTTAAAAGTTGGATGTACAGTTGAAAAGTGTACTCTCATATCTAGCCCTAGAAATAGTTCTTTAAAATAGTAAATATGGAATGCTAGACAAATTATGTCATTTCCTCGAGTCTCACTTTCCATAACTGAATGAAAAAAACAGCAATATGTTTTAGTTGTTTTGTATGCATGGTATGAAAATCAAATGAGAAAACTAATCTTAAAGTTGAATAGGCAAAATATTTTTTAAACTTCTATATCATTAGCAGTGATTGCTATGATAATATAGTGGCCATTAATTTTTTGTTATGAGATTCTTCATAAAACATAGAAGGAAAACAGATGTCTAACCAAGTGAATATTTTGGGTTAGCATCCATGATCCATTGTTCTCTTCAGCTCATTCAAAAAGCACTTTAAAAATCATCCTTGGGGAATTTATCATCTATTCTTATCCATCATGTACAGTGAGGCCCATCAGCTAATTTCTTATCACCCAATGACAATAGCTTGCACAGTGGTTAAGTACGTAACTTGACATATAGATGAGCAAGCAAGTACTAAAATCAGAAATGGTGAGAAATGATATTGCTGAGACTTCCAGAAAGAAAATCTTCTTAAAAACCTCACACTAGGATTTTCAAAGCCCTCTCAGCCCTCCTTGACTTAATAGCTAAACTATCATTAAGATCATTTTGAAAGTGATTTAAGAAATAATCTTAAAATCAAAGCTTCTGAGTTAGATAAAACAGAAATAGAAGAGAAATGAATAATTGTAGTATTTGCTATGGTTTGCTTGTGTCCTCTTCAAAATACAGGTGTTGCCAATGTGATAGAGTTTGGAAGTAAAGCCTCTAAGAGGTAATTAATCCAGGAGGTCTCATCTCTCAACAGTTAGATTAGTTGTCTTTACCAAAATGCTTCTAGACAATGGTGCTCAAATCTGTAATGCTAGCTACTCAACGCTGATATCCAGAGGATTGTGGTTCAAAGCCAATCAGAACAGGAAAGTCTGCAAGACTCTATCTCCAATTAATCAGTAAAATACTGGACTGGAGGTATGGCTCCAGTAGTAGAACACCAGCTGCAAGCAAGTCAACCAAGTTATCTCAAGGCTCCAAATTCAGACCCCAGTGCCTCTAAAATAAATAGATAATTAATAAGTTAATAATGAATAAATAGATTCATTGATAAAATAAAATTTTATTTTTCAAAAAGGCATGATGGAAGATATTGTTCCATGTGCCTTTCTGCTTTGTGGCATATAAAGACAGTACTTCTCCCATCCAGTGACTGCAACATCAAGGTGTCTCCTTAGAAAAAGACAGCAGCCCTCATTAGATATCCTAACTAGCCCACATCTTGATCTTGAACTTAACCTTGGACTTCCCAGCATTCACAACTATGAGAGCTAAATTTCTGTTCCTTATAGCTTACCTTGTCTAGGTTTTTGTTACAGTATGACAAATAGAGCAAGATATTATTCATTTTATTATTAAAATATTTTTTAAAAATAAAGTTAATAGTAGGAATCAAATTTAAACAAATAAGGATTTTCAAAAAGCAGAAAATTGATAAGCTAACAATTATAGAAATTGGTTTTTTGAAACCGCTACTGCAGAACATGAAATGATTCTGGTAAAATTTTTTAATTTTTATTTTTGTCGGTCATGGGGCTTGTACTCTAGGCCTGGGCACTGTGTCTGAACTCTTTGGCTCAAGGCTAATGCGCTACCACTTGAGCCACAGTGCCACTCCTGGTTTTCTAGTGGTTAATTGGAGGTAAGAGTCTCATGGACATTCCTGCCCAGGCTGACTTTGAACAGATCCTTAGCCTCCCGAGTAGCTAGGATTACAAGCGTGAGCCACCTGCACCGGGGCAATGCTGGTAATTTTTAAGCTTAAGCGTCAAAGCTCTGAGTTTAATTAATTACCAGCCTCAAAATAACAAGAAAACCTTTTCTTACATGTTAAAATAGAGAAGTAACCAAATAAACTTGAAGACAAAATAAAAATACAGAAGATATTCAAATGTAGATTATAAAATAAAGAGGAAAAAATTGTATTAATCACTCCAGCAAAACCAGACAAAATTTGTACAATAGATGTGACTTTAAGGCAAAAAAAGAACCAATTAGTGGAAATAGCAACTCTCTGTAATTATATGTGAGAAGACTTTTATATAAGTTGGAAGTGAAGCTAGCAGGCTCAGAATGAGCCTGTCCAAGATATAGGCAGAAGATTTTTGAGTTTGGAGCAAGAAATATGAATGTTTAGGTCCAGAAGATAAGAGATGTCCACAGGAATCTAGTGGCACTCTAAGAGAAGAGATAGTCCCATTCATCCAGGAGATGTACTATTGGTAAATACTGCCCCATTTAGCAATCTTCCTCTCTCAACAATGACAGGAAATGACAATAGGAAACAGGGAACTGTAGGGAACAATAGGGACTGGGAACAATTCTTATCTGATAAGACTAAAGAGGGAATGTAAAAGAAGGATAAGCTCAGAAAAAGAAAACATCCTGAAAGCTAACAGAACTGATGCTGTAATAAACAAAATCAGTATAACTAAAACATATAAAAATATCTGAAAGGATAGAACAAGCTACATCTGTGAAATAATAAAAGCTATTTCACACAAAAAAATATACAACTAAAGATTTTTTTAAAATGAAACGGTGAACTTTGAAAGAAACAATAAATTAGCTGGATAGAACAAAATTGATTAAAAAAAAAAATTGGCAATCTCAAAGATTAAGCTAAGGAATTCCCCCTCCAGAACATAATATAAACAGAACTGTTCTGGCAAACACAAAATGAAAGTTTATAGCCCAGAGGATAGACCTAAAGTTTCAATGTTTATCTGAAAAGAGTTTAAGAAAGAACAGAGAAAGGACTTTTGATAAGGAGTCCTTGGAATGGTTAGCAAGATAGATTTCATGGTAGCCCCAAGAAATAAGCTTCAGTAAATTTTTGAAGATTGAAATAATATAGGATCTGTTCTCTGAATAAAAATGGCTTGGAATAAAACCAGCCACAGAAATAAACTTCAAAAACATTAAGTATCAAACTATATGTGAACACACACACACACACATACACATACACACACACACACACCTGCACTATCTATACACACATGTACATCTAGTCACATATATCTGTATATATACATATGTGTGTATGTTGTGTATCCATATGAGGATTTGAACTCAGGGCCTCATGTTCCTGCTGGGTATTTGCACTCATGGCTAGTACTCTCCTGTTTGTGCTACACCTCAGTTTCTTGGTATTTTGCTGATTAATTCATGATGAAAATCTCTTAGTGGTTTTGTCTGCCTAGGTGGTTCTGAACTGAAATCTTCAGCCTCCTGAGTAGCTAGGATTGTAAGGCATGAGCCACCATTTGTACAAAAGAGTTCCAATTCAACACATCAATTTATGAGTACAATGAATATATTTTGAACATATTTTGAATAACACATAGAAAGTATCACAATGTAAATTTTAAAATTTTTAATAGAGTGAAAACAATATGCTAAAATTTGGGGATACAGCTAAAACAGTACTTAGAATGAAATTTAGAAGTTTAAATTCTTATTTTAGAAAGCAGAACCTAAAAAAAAAAAATCAATGTTTTAACTCTGACATTAGAAAGTGAGAGAAAGAGTAAACTGAATGCAAAATAGGTGAAAGGAATAAAATGATAAATGCCAGAACAAAAACAACAAAGTCGAAAACCAACAAAAGCATGAAAATATGTCAAAAAGTTAGTTCCTTGAAAACACTAAACAAATTCAATAAAACCATGGCTAAATAATTTTTCATAAACAATGGCAAACAAAAAAAAGACTGAAGTCCAAAAATACCTGTAGTAAGAATGGGAATGGGAGTACCATCACAGATGGTGCCAATATTAAAGGAAAGTAAGAGAGGAAAGTAAAAGAAATAACTTTGGAACAATAAATTCGACAACTGAAATGAGGTAAATTCCAAATCACCAAATAGCCTTAAGAAGAAATTAGAAAACCACAATGCAATACCTAACTCCACATCCACACAGTTTGCTAAAATTAGAAGAGATTGACAATCCAAATTTTAGAATAATTTGGAACAAATGCAGCTCTTATAAACTGTTGGTACAGCCAGGCACCAGTGGCTTACACCTGTAATCCTAGCTACTCAGGAGGCTAAGGATCGTGGTTCAAAGCCAGCCTAGTCAAGAAAGTCCATGAGACGCTTATTTCCAATTAACCACCAGAAAACCACAAGTGGTACTGTGGCTCAAGTGGTAGAACACTTGCCTTGAGCTGAAGAGCTGAGGGACAGTGCACAGGCCCAGAGTTCAAGCCCCACAACCGACAACACAAAGAAACAACAACAAAAAAAACAACTGTTGGTACAAAAATCATACAGTAAATTGTTCATAGCATCTTAATTCATAATGGTTCCTAAATTAGAAAAGCTATAAATATCCTTCAAGTGAATGGATAAACCAGTTGTAGTGTATCTATGCTAGCATTACTAGCCAGAAGTAAATGGACTGCATTGTGATAACACTGAATGAAGCATGGATGAAACTTACAAAAACAATTATTTTCAGTAAAAAAGATCCAGATACAAAAGAGTACACTCCTATTTATATGAAATTCTATCAAAGGCAAATATAATCTACAGTGACAGAAGACAGGTTAGTTGCCTAGATTTGCAAGGAGGAACTAACTAGAAATGAGTACAGGGGAACTTTGGGGAATGATATAAACATTATCTTTCTCGGTTATGGTGGTGGTTTCATGGTCATATAAATTTGTCAAAACTCATTAGAATGTACACAAATGGCACATTTTAAATTGGTACAGCCCATTATGATAAGCCATATGGAGAGTCCTCAAAAAATTAAAAAAAGAGAACTACCATCTGACCCAGCCATCCTACTACTAGGTTTATAGCCCAAAAAAAATGAGATCAATATGTCAGAGAGCTGTCTTCACTCATATGTTTACTGCAGCACTATTCACCACAGCCAAAATATGGAAGCTATGTGTAAGTGTCCAACAAAGGATGAATGGGTAAACAAAATGTGGCACATCTATGCAATGGAAGACACTATTTTGCTTGAAAGGAAAGAAATCTTCTCATTGTGACAATATGAATTGACTTGGAGAGCATAATATTAGGAGAATAAAACAGCAAAAAGCTGGGCTAGAGGCACGGTTCATAGCACCAGCTATAAGCAAGGAAGCCAAGCAAGAGTATAAGACCCTGAGTTCAAGCCATAATACCATTCTCACAAGTCTTTAAGAGAATAGATGTCAAGTGTTCTTACCACAAAAAAAGCCTGTAGGGCAAGACGTATGTTAATTATCTTCACTGAACCATTCTATAATTTCAAAACATTTATTTCAAAACATCACATTGCATATAAGAAATATATTTTGTATTTGTCCATTTAAAAGTAAAGATTTAGGGTTAAGGATGTAGCTCAAATGGTAGAGCAGTTGCCAGCATGTATGAAGTGCTGCATTCAATCACCAATACCATAAAACAGTGAAAAAAATTAATGTATATATTTTAGATTTTTATAAACTTTTCAAGATGCCCTCTCTAGCCTCTAATTCCCTTTCCAAGAGTTACTGCTCCATTTTCTTTTGGTTAAGCTGAAAGAATTCAGCATATTAATTTTTTTTTGTCAGTCATGGGACTTGAACTCTGAATCTGGGCACTGTCCCTCAGCTCTTCAGCTCAAGGCTAGAGCTCTCCCACTTAATCCCACTTAAGCCACAGTGCCACTTTCGGCTTTTTCTGGTTACGTGGTGCTGAGGAATCCAACCCAGGGTCTCATGCATGTGAGGCAAACACTCTATCACTGAGCCACCTTCCCAGCCCTATCAATTGTTTTAAATTATCCTCTTTCCATTTCAATGAGGAATCAACATGTTCTGATCAGGCTTTCTCTAATACCACTCTTATAAAATGACTGGAGCCACAGTCACTAATGGTTTTTCCTTTGCAGACACCCTTGGCAGAGCCAAAATTCTCATATGACCCAACAGCAGCATTTGATATAGTCTTTCATTCCATCTTTCTTGAATCGCTCTCTTGGTAGTCATCCTCTGTGATTTTTCCCTTATCCCATACCCTCTTAGCTCCTGTTTCTTCATTACTCCTCAAACTTTAAATGCTAGAGTACATCAAGACTGCATCTCTAGATCTTTGTTCTACTCTACCTATACTCATTTCCTTGGGGCTTTATCATCATGGTATGGTGGCCAGTGACATGTTGATAATATACAAGATTATATGCCTATTGTGGGCTCTTACCTAGAACTCCAGTTTCAAATCAAAGAGCTTACTCCTACATGTCTATTTGAATATCTCCTAAATAGCTCAAGGTCATGATCCTATACCTTCCTCCCAAACCTTTACCACCACCCTTTTCCATGCTCTATCTAATAATTCAATCTACGCATTCAATTTTTCAAACAAAATTACTTGAAGTCATTAATTTCTTTTTCTTTATGTCTTATGCCCTCCATACAATTTGATCCACATCCAGGGTCAACACATATTCAGGATCTAATTACTTCTTCTTTCTTCTATTGCCAACCATTCTCATCCATGTGTCTATTGAAATAAGGATGCTGAGTCTAACCAGTGCCATCTTGGCCACATGGTGGATGATAGGGTGTAGGGTTTAACTGGGGCCATCTTGTCTTCATGGTGGAGGCAGGGAAGTCCCACCTCCCAGGTGATGGGTATGCCTAAATTCCTAGAGGCAGGGGTAGGGACATAGACAATAGGTTACTTGCTTGGATCACAAACTCTCAACCTCCCTGTTACCATGCCCCCTCTTTGCTGACCCTATTTAGGCCCAGACCAACTTAGGCGCAGGTACATCATGCCATGTCTCCTATCTGCTCATCTCCTGTCTCTTGGCTCTCCTTCAGTCAACATGGCATCCCACTTCTGCTCTCCATTGGAGCTGATGTGGTTTGTTGGTATTGTTTTTCTGCTCTTTCTTTCCTTTCCTGCTCTCATGGCTCAGTTTTCTGACAGTGTTAAGTGCATTCGCAGGGCTGCAGGTCTTTGTGACAAGAGTCTACCTGCAGTCCTTGGCCTTCTAATAAAGACTCCTGATTTGACCTCTCAAAATGTGGCTTCTGTTTCCTTGCTGTATAACACTGTCACCTCTTGTTTATGGGAGTTACAGTTATAAAATCAACTCCTAGCTAGTCCCTGTTTCCTTCTATATACTAAGTTCTCAGCACTTCAGCCAGAAGGATCCTGCTAACCTATAACAAATCATGGCACTTCTCTGCTCAAAAGCTTTCTATGACTCTTGAGTTCATACTCTTCAGGCTCTTGAAGACTAAAATTCAGTGGCCTAAAGAGACTGTGTACAATGTATTACCTGGGTTTTAGTTTCATCTCCTCTCCTACCACGCTCCCAGTCATCACATTAGTTTGCATACCAGGCCTGCTTCCCTTCAAGGCCTTAGCTCTCCTCGTCCAGTCACCTGCCATATTCACCCGCAGGTATTCAGTCCTGCAAATACCACCTTGGTCTTTTGTAATCGCTCACTAGAATACTAGCCTTCAGAACTTCCCATCTATTTTTCATCTCCAGTGTGCTAGTATATCAGTAATGCTGTTTTACGTCCATTTATACCAACTGAAGTGTAAGCTCCACACAGTTGTTTTGTCTTATTTTGTTCATCTTTGCACCTGAAACATACTAGGAGTTCAACAAATATTTGTTAAATTAATATTTATAGGGAAATGTTAAATTATAGGGGGATGGATGGACCTAGAAAAAATTGTAAAGTACATCAGGTCAGAAAGAGAAACAGTGCATGTTTTCTTTCATATGTGGAAATTAGATCTAAAATACATACATACATGACAGTCTATACAGGGTTATATGCATATACACACAAACACATTGACTATATAAAATGGTATACTTAGTGGAGGAATCCAGTGGTGCAATTCCTCTAAATAATTAATGAATTGTTTATTAAAATATACCATAAAGCTGAAACATGTTCAGAGGAAGGGGGCAATAAGATGGAGACAGCACAGGAGTGGAGGAAAGAAGGATGAGCAAATGCAGTCATTAAATTAAATGTACATTATGTAAAAACTGAACTATGTAACTTGATGGTAGTGATAAAGGGGGAAAGATTGGGAAGAATGCTGGAAGGGGTGACATTGATAAAGATGCTTGTACTCATAACCTGACTTCTGGAATTGAATATCTTTTATACACCACTTAACAAAAATAAATAAATATATGGCACAAACATTCTTACTGTGAGCTCTCTTTTATTTGTAACCATTACTTTTTCATTCTGAAAGTTATGGCTAATACAACTAGGTATTAAACCAAAATAAAATGTAAATTGTTTAAAGGATTTTCCATTATTTGCAAATAGTACTATTATATGCCCAGAAAAATCTAAAAGGGAAAAGATTAGAGTTTAACTTTTAGTTGGATAAGTGTCTGCTAAATGTCTCCAGAAAGTTCAGTATCCATTAGTGTTGTGCGAATCATAGTCTCCTAAGGTATATGATGAAGTCTAAACCCAACATCTCCGAATGTATCTGAGCTAAAACAAAGTCATTAGAGTGGGCCCTAATCCAATGTGACTTGTATTATTTTTATAACAAAATGTTTATATTTTATGATATAATGTCCTAAGAAATCAACCTATTCCAGTATGTAACTCAGTGAAAATGGTCATTCTTGAATCTAATTCAAATGCTTCTACAATGTCCCAAGTAGACACAATTCAAATTTTTAAATAATTTACAAATGTGAATCTCACTCTCATTTTGGGAAAGCTGTTTTACTTGTGGTAAATTCTTTTCTTTTTTGTCACCCCTTCCCTATCTCTCTCCCAGTTTTCCCTTCCCATCCCTACCACAAGTTATACAGTTCATTTTCCACATTGATCTAGTGAGCAGCACTGCTGCATTTGTTCACCCTTTGCCCCTCCATTTCTGTGCCCCACCTTACTCTCCCAAAGACACATAAATGAACAAACAAGATAAAAACAAAACACAACAACAACAACAAAGAAAAATTTTGTTTTCATTTCCTGGAGCTCATTTTGATAAATATTATTTTATATGATCAGAGACACCTAAGCATTGCTTCTTTGTATTTGACTTGTATTCTTACAAAAGATTAGTACATACAGTCACTAGGGATGCTCCACATAGAGGAAAGACCAGGAGGGGACACAATAATAAGGCTTTCTACAGTCAGTCACAGAGTGAGGCTTCTAAGGATACTAAACTCACCAGTCCCTTGAATTAGGATATCTAGCCTCCAGAACTGTAAGAAAATAAATGTTTAAGCCACCCAGACTGTAGCATTTCATTATGCCAGATCTAGCAACCTTATACAAGTTAGCAACAGCCAGATACAAAACAATAGTGGGGAGTGGGCGAATAATAGCTATACCACAATAAAATATCCAGGAACAGCCCCAATCAGGAAATTTTTTTGTATTATTTCATTATTCTTAATATTTATCATGCCTAGGTGATTCTTGATTGCAGCAGGGGCCATGTTTTGTTTTTTGTTTTTAATCTATATTGGATCCCAGTGTCTGGCATATTATCAAAGGATTATCTGTTCATGGTCACCTAAGGAGTCTATTCAGCCACACCAGTTTTAGGTGGAAAGTGGGTTTAGAGATGACTGTCCCACATTTGATCCATGCCCACCCATGTAGCAGGTTTTCTTTTACTCATGAGGGCTTCCCAACAGCAAAGCAGTGATTTCAATCACCTGTTCCTTAAACAGTGAAGTGTTATAACGTGTGATAAAGGAAACATCATGCTTTGTGACAGTGAGTGTGGTGGGGATAACTTAGACACCCTCAGGCCCTCCTTATATGCTGTGGTGGCTGATTTACAAGAGCACAGCAGACAGTTTCAGGGGAGGGGGTTGGGGTGAAGGACACTTGGCCCTATTGCTTCTCAGGCTTTTCCCCTGGGACCAACCTCCAGGCTACTCAAGACAGTGCAAGTTCATGTCTCCCATAAGGACTGCTACTACCTCTTCCAAAGGCCTCTCTTTCCAGATCTACACAGAGCTGTTTCCTTCTGCTCACCCATGGAGCTTCAGCTTTATGCCACCATCTGTGAGAGTTATCCAGATTCACACTCTATCCATGGCCCATGAATTTCCATCATCCTATTTCACTTTTTAATGACTGTACCACTAGCTGATATTTTTCCTTTTTATCCTATTTATGGACTGCATTTCTTCCTCTGGACTGAGAGCTAGCAGAAAGAAGGAACCCTCAGTCTTCAGGGATGATATACCTCACACCCACAGGCCCTAGAATTTTGCCTGGTATAGAGTGGATACGTAATATCGTTGATGAGTTAATATATTATTTAGACCAATAAAAGGAACTCAGGGGTACTTCTTGGGATGAGATTATACCTACAGGTACTTAATAACCTTACTTATTGACCAATTTTCTCTTTCCCCTTTCACCTAACACCCTCTTGATCCTTCCAACAAAAGGAAGAGAATTACTTGGGTAAAAAGTGGTAGCCAGCCAGATGCCAGTGGCTCACACCTGTAATCTTAGCTGCTGGGGGTGGGGGTGGGGTGAAATCTAAGGATCACAGTTTAAAGCCAGCTCAGGCAAAAAAAGTGCATGAGATTCTTATCTCCAATAAACTATTCAGAAAAGGCTCAAAGTGGTGCTGTGGCTCAAGTGGTAGAACGCTAGCTTTGAGCACAGAGACTCAAAGACGTGCCCAGGCCCTGAGTTCAAGCCCCGGGACCAGGGAAAAAAGAGGAGAGGAGAGGAAAGAAGAGGAGAGGAGAGGAAAGAAGAGGAGAGGAGAAGAGAGGAGAGGGGAGAAGAGGGGAGGGGAGAAGAGGGGAAGGGAAGAGAGGGGAAGGGAAGAGAGGGGAGGAGAAAGGAAGGAAGGAAGATAAAAGAGATACTCATTCTCCCACATTTCAGGATGGAGATACTTTACAGGAAGTGTCACAAAAAAAAAAAAAAAAAAGACATTTCTTTCCTTTCTCTGTTCTTCCTCCTGTAGCTGATTCAATGGAAGCTATGGCTGAGAGGTTCAATTTGGCTCTCCCAATGAACTAGACTGTCAGGTGACCTGTACAGTCATAAAGTTCTCCCTCTGATGACTTGGGCTGGATTTATCAGTTGGGTTGTAAATCAGGTAAGCAGGCAGAATCTTAAGGCCCCTGAAAGATCTCACCAATGATTATTTCTGAATATGCTTATCTCAGTACACTGAGTTGTTTCTGCTGGCCAATCATAGAATGGGCATCTGGTCAGTTATTGCTTAGCTAATCCAAGCAAAACAGTGTGGCAAAGCCAGTTATTGAGAAAGCTCCATCCTCACTATGGCCATTGTCATCTTGACATCAGTGTCAGTGGTCAAGGACATTAAAGTATCACCTATGAAGAGATATGGAGGGACACTTTTAAAGTAGACTCTGATTTGTGACTTATTTCATACAAGCTTTTAGATATGTCACCTCCTAAAATTAGCATCCACGTAGATGCTGTTTTCCCACACTTGGACTTTTCCTACCACAAACCAGTTACCCAGATTCATATCAAAATAGGCTCCAAATGTTGGTTTTCTTCTTCTGCCTTTGCTCCCTGTTGAGTCTGCAACACTGCAAACCACATAAAGTAAACACGAGTATTTGGGGACAATATGACCAGGTGATGTCATAATTACTCAGACCAATCCAAGCTAACTCAATATCATGGTCTGTTTGAGTTGTGCTAAGTTTTTTTAATTTGATCATTACTTCTTTCATCCTTGATTTGAATCATTACAGCTTTTGGTCTATATTCTAACCTTGACCTCTCTCTCAATATCTTCCTGTATTTCTATTGTACAAAGTACCATCTCTTTCCTAAAGGAAGCATTCTCCTGCTATAATTAAGTCTTACCAAGGCAGATTGCTTTCACAAAAGAGGCTTCCATGTGTACTAGCTGATTCCTCTAGTAGTCAAGTCATTAGTCAATGTCCTATTGGGTGGTTTCACAGTCCCACCTTACTGCTTCTGCAATTTATATGTCCAGACTCTGAAAACCCTATATAGGGTGAGATTTGAAAGTAACCACAGGACACCAATGTTTCCAATTAAACCTTTGTGGATAAGAGCCACTTTCCTTCAACCACACTCAACACTGTCTCATTCCTCTTCCCAATCTCCCTTTATTTCCTTTTTATTATGTATGCAGATGTCTATGGACACCCTCACCCTTAACACAGAGCCCTATGAGAGCAAGGACTATTTAATTCCATTTTAATCTCCCCTAGGCCCTTTTCACCAGCATCTGGCATGATATTTTATTCAAGGCAGGTGTTCTGCAGTGACTTGATTTACTTTGCATGCTTGCTCATTTGATTTAAGGAGCACCTAGATATTCAGGCTGTGTGAAGGGGTTCATGGTCACCTTAAGGTTTCTTCAGTGTTTTGAAACTAAAGCCAACTGATATGGAGGATGTGGAGCTGAAAGGGGAGGTAACACTTAGCAAGTCTGGAATTCTTCCTTTTGCTCTTTCACAACGGACTTGACCTGTGAACATTGCTGTTTCACAATGGACTTGACCAGAGCTGCTCTAGGCTCTGATTTGATGACTTCGTTAGTGTGTATTCTTTTCTTTTCTTTCTTTCTTTTTTTTTTTTGTCAGTCATGGGGCTTGAATTTAGGGCTTGGGTGCTGTCCCTGAGCTTTTTCACTCAAGGCTAGTGCTGTACCACTTTGAGCCACAACACTAATTCCAGTTTTCTGGTAGTTAATTGGAGATAAGAGGCTCATGGACTTTCCTGCTCAGGCTGGCTTTGAACCATGATCCTCAGGTCTCAGCCTCCTGAGTAACTAGGATTACAGATGTGAGCCACTAGCACGTGACTTAGCATTCTTTTCTTTGCTAGGAATATTATCTCTGCTGGCCTTAAATTTGTTTTCCTGACAAACTACCATTGTCTCTTCAAACTTTAATCAAGGACCCTCCTCCCACACATTTTACTTTATAGAAAGCCCTAGTATATAATGTATCTGCTAGTTTTTAATTTGCTGCATAGAATTTAGAAACTCCACAAATAGCAATGACCTAAATAGTAGACAAATTTGCTTCTCATCAGATTGGCATGACTACTTCACAGAAATGTCAAAGACCTGGGCTCCTGTTCTCCACCCTGCCAGAACTCAGCTTCCATCTTCAAGGTCTCCCACTGCTTCAAGATGGCTGTTCAAAGTTTCAGGCCAGGAGAAGGAAGGGAGGAAGGTTATGGGAAAACTAACTATCTGTATCTTCTGAGTTAGATTCTTTGAGGTACTCTTTGAAGTCTACATACACATTTCTATTTACACCTCTCTAGGCAGGTAGTGATCATATCTAGTAACAAAGTGAGTGTTGCTGGATGAGAACTGTACATCTCACTGTCTCCCTGATTGGGATACCAGGGATGATGGTAAGAGCCATGCATTTGGCATCCATTGTGGCAAAGAGCATTAACTGCACCTCCTCTGCCATTGCACTGTTAAACGAAAACAACAGGAATTTGGCAGGCTATCTTTGACAATCACACTACCATTGATTACCTACTCTTACTACACTATCAAGAGAGTGAGGAGGTTAAAAACATGTGCTGCTTTGACCTAACTGATAGCAGCTATGCCATCAAAGAACAAATCAAACACCTCAGAAAACTTGCAGAAAATATCCAACAAAATAAAGGGGGATGGATCCTATATGGGTGGTTATACCCTGGCTCATGCCTATCTTGGGTCCCTTTACTGCAATTTTTTGCCTTATACTGATTGCGCCTTGCCTCTTCAGGTGCATACAGAACATCTTTATGGGAAAGATGAGGCTTTTCACCAATCAGTCTGTCAATCAACTGTTCCTAGGAGGGTACCTGGTCAAGCATCCCTCATTGACCACTTTTCCCCCTTCTCAGCAGGAAGCAGCTCCAGAAGAAATGACCTTCACCCACGTTCCCAACCTGGTTACCTCACCCAATTATTAAACCAAAGAGTGGGGAATGTTGGCCTAGTAGCCTCCTCTCTCAAAGCATGCTTTTTCCCTAGATAACACTAGGCCCATTTAGTAAAGGCAGTAAATGATTGGGGCTCTCCTTTGGGATAGCTATAACCATATAAGGCAGCCAGATTCCTAAAACCTTGGAGGTTATAAAAGGTCACCCAAGACAATAGCTGGCACTTCTCCTCTCTTGTGAGGAGTCTTGGCAGTCCCTTTACTGGCAATCAACCTTTTCTTTGTTCTTTGTACCTGGATATCTGCATGGTTTTCTGGCAAAGTCTAATTTACTCTAACAGTGAGTCACCAAATAGATCAGTTATCTTAGAGATCACGAGCTCAGATACAATTCCATTTCTGAGGAGAAGGGGAAAGCAGAGGTGGAATATGTAACTAGTGGTTTCCATCTTACATCTCGTACTGTCATCCCACATTTGTTTGGATCTGCTTCCATATGGGCCATGAGCTGGTTAAGTTCAAGGCTAGATATTATCACCACTGGATTCATAGCACCTTGTAGAGTGTTTCAAGCAGGAGATCAGGAAAGATGTCTGCTCTCCTCATCACGTTTATTGGTGCTCACACAGAATAGAGACTGAAATAAAAATAGTGATGAAGCAATGAAATGAAGGAGATGTGTCATTCTGGGATAAAAAGAGGACCTTGCTACAGAAAAGCAATTCAACAAGTATTTATTACATACTACTTATGACTCTAGCAATAAACAAGATCAGGTGTCAAAGTAAAGGGCTGGCACAAAGCTTATATGTATTTCATAGAAGTAGCAGAGACTCGTTTAAGCCAAGGCTCATTAGAGAATCCAAACTGACATGTGAATCCAGGAAGAGCTGAAACCTTGTTGGACTCATCACCTCTCTTGACTGAGAGCCCAGAGTCTGTTTCTTCTCTCTATTCATCTGAACTGGATAGATAGTCACAGATCAGGGAAAAAGAGAATAGATGATTTGTCTACTGCTGACATAGTCAGGAAGGAATCCAAATCTTGGCTTTAAATCCATTAAACTTTCTCATCAGAAAGTTACTGACCACATGACATTCATAGCAAATTTCACTTGGTAAGGTATTATTGATCAGTGACTTTGTTTTTTTATTATTCTTAAGAAGTAATATAAAGGGGTTTAAATTCAATATGCCGGTTTGTGAATACAATGCATTTTGATCAGTCACCCTTTCAGCATTCTCCTCCATCTCTCTCAATCCTACCCATCCCTTCAATTTACATAGTTCAAATTTTACATATGCTTATTGAATATTATGACTACCTTCACCCACCTTTCCTCTCTCCATTCATGTACCCTCCTCTCAATTCCCCACTTCCCCCCCATACTTTTCTTATGGTGCTCAGGACCAAACATAGTACCTTGTAGTAGCTAGACAAATGCTCTTCTCCTGAGCAAAACCTCTAACTCTGTGACTATCTTTTAATAATGCCCAGTTTTAGTTTCTCTACTGGTCAGCTAGAAAACAGATTCCCTCTGCTGACCTGACTTATGACTATCAACAAGAAAGTACTTGTAGTTAAACTGAAGTGCCCAAGGGGAACACAAGGGCAGCACATGTTGAATTACAAGCACTAATCAGCCTTGGGGTGATTCTTCCATGAATACAACCAAATCTAAGTTCTTAAAAGTATGTTCATATGGTTCATTTTATTGAAGAAAGTGTTATGGTCCCAAAACTCTATGGACCTGAACACTCTCAGACTACTGAAATAATCTGCCTTTTTTCTTTACAAGATAAATTAGTGAATAAGTATTCTACTTTAACCTATGAAAAGTCTACTCCATAAGACATTTTCCTTATTTGGATACTTTTTAAAAGGAGTGTTAATGACTTCAAAATGTTTTGTGTAAAAAAAAGTATGAACAAGCCTTTTCTACTTTTGATTACCAAACTGAGACCCTGTGAAATGGAACCCAATAGAACCCCTATTTTAAATGTGCCTAGTTATTGTCCATTTTGTCCTCAGAACGCCTACTCCAGAGACATTTTGAGCTCATCAAATATGTAGATTGTTTTGCAAACACTTTGGGGTTACCACAAAACCTAAATTGTTTTTAGCCAACTAAGCACTTTCTCTCTTCAGTTTCAAAAGCCAATTGTAGTTTATTTTTTAAGAAAATTTAATTCAGATGTCTTTGATTCGTTTGCACTTAAATAATTAAGACACCCATTTGCAAGAACTGATTGGGGTTGCAAGAAAGCTTGAGTCTCTTAGTCTCCATAAATCTGTTTTCTGAAAACAGGAAGTCTTGTTTTGCCAAAGGTAAACCAACTGTAAGTGGCACATTTAGGTTAAAAGTGGATTTCAGAGCAAATCCAGAGCTACTCATTTCTAACTGGGTTAACAGTGCCAAGAAAGAGCTCTTCTGTCCTCTCCATCTCCAGATGCTTTGCTGAATACCTGTTTCTGACCCAAGCAGATTCCCAACACAAGATGCAGGGAAGAAGCTAAAGGCCTAGAGGCTGTTATCACAAACAACTAGAGCAATAATGATATGACTCTAGTTGATTTCCAAACCTCACTAAGATGGTGTTTCTAGCTTAAGCTACTGAATCATAGATTTCCGCATGTGTTTTCTCAGAAACCTACACTTCTCTCTCAGGTTTTATTGGGGGTAGGGAAAGGGGTAAGTGGAAGGGTAGTTTCCCTCATTATCTTCTGTAAGAATGTAAGAGATGCATAACTTCTTTTTGTCTTCTGAGAACTTCTGAAGGACATTCTGAACCAACCAGATGAAAAGTTGGGAAGTAAGAATTATGGCACACATATATTTTTGTTTGAAATTTTGGTCTGATTATATCAATTACTTCTATTTCAACTACATTCTGCTAATGAGTAAGCGATAGGTTACCTCCTCTCCATCCAAACCAACACTATGCAAGAATTCAATGGACTAATGTGTAATAAGAATCTGGTACATTGAAAACCCCTCCTAAATGACAGGTACTATTTTATGGATTTTATACAATACATGACATTCAGCAGAGTATGTCATTGCCACCTATTGACCACAGACTGTAGGAAGGTATTACATCTAAATGCACCACCAGCCTAGATTGGGTCCTGTGGCCCTTAGTGACTTCTCACCTCCAGCCAGACTTGCAGATGGATTAAGTCTAAACTTCCAGCAGTTATCAATAAATATGCCTGGGATCCATCTGGAAGGGGTATCACAACAGTTGTGCCCAAATCCAGAGTAGTTCACGTTAATGAAAGAAACTCTCTTTAAGTCCTGAGGTTAATTACGTTAGCTTTTCTGTCTTCCAGAGGCAAAGTCCCCCATTTCTTCAACAGTATTCTATCTTGATTCTGGATATCTTAGGGGGAGTCTTAAGGGGAGTCTGAGATTTGTAAGTAATACACTAAGTGCACCATTGACAGAAGACAACTGGAATAATTAAAGGCATTAATTAAGATTTCACAAGTTGATGAAATTGAACAAATATATATTGAGCATCATTGTGTTATTCACTGTGTTGGATGCCATTGAAGACAGTAAACAATGAGACCCAACATGGACCCCTGCCTTTAGGTTCACTGGGCTTGAAGAAAGCAGACTAGATAAAAATACATGAGGCAG
Source organism: Dipodomys spectabilis (assembly GCF_019054845.1). Taxonomy (NCBI): domain Eukaryota; kingdom Metazoa; phylum Chordata; class Mammalia; order Rodentia; family Heteromyidae; genus Dipodomys; species Dipodomys spectabilis. The sequence goes on along the minus strand of NW_024870772.1, from coordinate 43,898,863 downwards.
AAAATGGAAACTACACAGGAGACACATATAAAGGTCTATAGTTGTAGTAAAAGAAAAGAGAAGTAAATGGAGTTATGACATTAGAACTATGCTTAAAACTAGTAGTAGTATTGAACAGGCAAGGATAATCACTTTAGTGTTAAATTTGCCTGCTTTCTACGCTAAACACCTTCCTCATTAAGAGTTTGGACAGTATCTTTGTAGCCAATGCCTGGAGCTTAATAAATACTGTTTAATGTTGAATTAAGTAATAGAATCATCCATCAGTAGAATATTTAAATTTAATTTAAATTGGAAGGTAGCAAAGGGGTCAATGAATACAATACTCAAAAATAACTTTGGGTAGGGCATTGGTGGCTCACGCCTGAAATCCTAGCACTCAGGAGGCTGAGATCTGAGGATTGCAGTTCAAAGCAAGCCTGGGCAGGAAAGTTCATGAGACTCTTATCTCCAGTGAACCACCAGAAAAATGGAAGTGGCACTGTGGCTCAAGTGGTAGAGCACTAGCCTTAAGCTGAAGAGCGTGTGGACAGTGCCCAGAGTTCAAGCTCCATGACAAAAAACAAAAATAAAACAAACAAACAAAAACCTTTAAGGGGAAGATCACACCCTCAGCTCACCTAATAGCCACAGAGCCAGGACGGAAATCTGAGACCTTTGAGTCTCCACAGAATGACTATTTATTTCATGAATGCTCGTTATTCATTATCTGAATTCAACCATGTTTCTACTAAATAATCTCCAGAGGAAAGTTTTTTGATTCTCTGTGGAAAAATGAGATTTCATTGCTTTAACCTACATTTCAGTAAATGAGATTTCATTGCTTTAACCTACATTTCAGGGTTTTTTTTGGCAGTACTGGGGTTTGAACTCATAGCCTTACGTTTGCTAGGCAAGTGCTCTACCACTTAAGCCATCTCCAAGCCTGGCTTACCTATTTCAATCTTCATCACCTCACAACTGAAGCCAGATTCATTTCTCAATATGATTATAGCTGTGCTTGACTGTTCCTTACAGAAATTCAATTGTTGACAAAAAACTTCACAGTGGACTGTTAAGTTCACTGCTTGCCTGGACCTTGGTAGGAGAAGTAGGCACAGAAAACCCAGACATACAGAGAACCCCACTTCTAAGCCAGGGCAGAGAGGGTGCTGAGATAGAGCAGAGAGAGAGAAGCTCAGGGTCACTGAAAGGATTGTTTTGTTTATTATATCTTGCTTCATTTTTTTTATAACAGATATCCACATTTCAAAACAAAAGAATAAGACTTGTGGTAGATTTCCTCAAGGGCAACTACCAAAGCCTTTGCCCCAAGAGTTGCATTGGGAAGCTATGTAATCAAAACTTTTCCCTCTGGCCCATGCCAGCATTTTAGCTGCCAATAAGTAGACATGCTTTTTGCTTCCAAAAATACAAAGTGATTATACTCTTGCTACCCAAGTCTACCCTTGGCCCCTCCACAGACCATCACAAAGAGAAGTTGAAGGATGCACTTTGTGGTATTGTTTTTTTGAAATCATTCCTATTTAGAAAACTCTCCAGGCTGAGTGTCTGTCACAGAGAGACTGGCTGCTGTGGGCAGACAGTGACCACCTAATGGAGCCCCTGGAAATGTCTCTCCTGCCAGGGACACATGGCTTCCATTAGGCCAGAACTTGCTGGCTTTCTGACCTGGAGTTCCCTCTCACTGTATATATCTGATACTTCTCTAGGCTGGACATGAAGGTCAAACAGGGAAAACTGGGTATATTTTGTATAACTGTGGAAGAGAAAAGTATCTTAGGTTAAAATCACTCATGGTATTCAGGATTCCAAAAGGTCATCTGTCTTAATGTGCTTTCCGTGACTATAAAAGAATACCTGAGACAGGATAATTTATAAAAGTGAAATGTCTGCTTTGGCTGTGGATCTGGAGGCCAGATGGTATAGAGGATCTATAGAGGAATATATGGCTCTAGTGAAAATGGTATAATGATGGCATTTGGTTTACTATAGCACAAGATGAAAAGGAAAGCAGGTGCATCTGGAAGAGACAAACCATGAACAGCAGCCTCATTTTGTTACAACTTACTGTCTCAATGACTTTCCCAGTCCCTCAGGAAAATGCATTAGTCCCTCTTGCCGGCTGAACATTTCTTAAAAGCCAAACTTTCTAACATCAACACAATGGTAATCAAATTTTAACACATGTTTAGGGCAAGACATATTCAATCACATCATTATCTTTCTCCTGAGATTTCAGGACCTATGAGAAGATTTAGTACTACATTTCAGATCAGTCTTTTCTAAAAATCCACACTCCCTTCTAACAAGGATGACGAATTTATTCCAGTTTGCCTAGACATTATTAGTCCTTATGTCCCTATAAGGTCCACATACTTGTAATGCCTTCTTACTAGCAATGAACACAGAAAAACAGAAAGGGAGAAGGAATATACAGCTACCCTCCACTCCTGCAGGCACCATTCAGAATTAGCTAAGAAAAGAAAAATATCATCTTTCAACCGTGGAAATCAGGCATTAAGGATAAAGTATCACAGTCCTAATAATAGTATTTGGTAAAAGATTTTGAGAATCTGGCACTTGATAAACTTTTGCACTAATTCTTCAATCCTTTATTCTTTCTGATCTCTTTTCATCATTACTTTTGCATTTTCAAAGTTAATTCTCCAGTGGAAGACTCCTGTCTGCTTCATTCCAGTCCCTGTTGCTATTGTCAATTGCCTTCTCTCTGACTGACTTTCCTGAATCCTTTTTTGGGGCCTATGGAATAGTTTAGGAGAGAGATCCCATCTGAATTGAAACCTCTCTATTGGCGATTGCATAATCCCTTTTACCATTACCATTATAGGATCTAAGGATTAAGACCTGGTTCATCTTTGTGAAGGATGTAGTGGGGGAGGAGGGCATTTTCAGCACACCACCAGAGGTGGGAAGAAAGGTGGGAAATGAATTGGTAAATCTAGATAGCCTGGTCTCTTCCTTGACAATGTGCAAGATTTCCCCAGGAGTTCTACTAACTAACCCTGTTCCTTATTACAAGGCAAGGTAATGTTCCCCATTGGTACATTAAGATGCAGAATGCTAGACACTGATTCCAGGTCAGGGAGAGTCCAGATGCTTTACTGTAGAAGGGAGCAAGATGTGAGTGTTAGTAACACAATGACAAAAAAAAGACTTGTAGGAAAAAAGAGAGTTAAACTTAGGGGGTCATATATGAATGGGTCAGTATTTGTCTTTTCATTAGTTGCTGTCTCTTACGTTCATGCATAGAACTTTAGAATAACTATTAATTCTGTTAAGAAGAAACCCGCGTACATATACACAGCAATTATAGAACTGGATCTGCACCACTGAGTATGTCGAAGGGTGTAGATAAAATTATCCAGAGTTATTTTATGGCATAGAATATTATTGCAAAGCACTGAGTAGCTGAAGTTGCTGTTGTGAGGAGTTTTCTCACTCTTATCGAAGGCTCAAGGCCACACTAAATCCTCAAGCCACTTGGCAGGCTGAGGCTACCTTACCCTTCATTACCTCCAGTGATGTAAGCAAGAATAGACCATGTCTTAATGGGGCAAATACTTTCGTCAATGGGGAGAAGTCCCTATGTTCATAAAGCCACATCCTTGTCCAGAAAGGAAAGATTTTTCAAGGTCTGGTTATAAAGCTTTCCGTGAAAGACATTTGGTATGGGGATAAACGTAAGCCACACTCATGTGGTAGCTTTTCCCTCCCTGTAAATATACTTAAAATCTTAAAAAAAATTAATTTCTGCAGTGAGTCTCAGTGCCAATGCTAGAAGAGCTAAGCTGTCAATTTTCACTTTGCTCTTTTCCACAGGAGAAATAAAAGTTGTTGTTGTTCTTTGTGTGCAAGAATCTCCGAGTTTAGTCAAGGCTGGAATTTCACTGCTTTTATTTTTATAGCAGTCCTGTGTTGCTCATGGGTGGGGGCGGGGAGAGGGGAGAGGATAAAGAAATGGGCAAAATAGACAATTTGCCATTGACATGGAGACATGAGGGGTGGAAATTATGGCAAGTTTTCCATTTTCATCCCTAGGGATCTGGTCACTGATTCAGTTAAGCCTGTACAAGGATGTCAAATCATGCTGATACAGGAACCTTGAAAAAAATCACCTTTTGTTTTTGTGGGAAAAGGAGAGAGGAAATTGAGGTGAAACTGCAAAATGTTTGCTTTTTTTTTCTTCATGAAACCAGCAGAAGAGAAGGTCCTCTCAGGCCACCAGTGCAAATATTTGTACAAGGTTCAACTGCCAAGTATTCTATGATTCCTGCCAGTTTTCATAATTGAACGATACCTTTTTAAATAAATGCACTGCTTTTCTATTGGGCCAGAGCAGCCTTGCCACATCTGGATTATTTGCTTCCTTCCCACAAAAGGTCCAGTTCCTTCAAGGTCAGATGTCACTGAAAAGCTGCAACATTAGAAAGCAATAATCCCCAGACCATCACTCTGTGGCCCTATTTTAAAGCAAACAGATTTTTCCCCCCCATCATTGTTTGGAACTTTTTAACCCTACAAAATTGAATGCTGAAATGCAGATCAATAATCTCAGAGCAGTGTCAAACCATCGGTTGACACGTAACAACCTCATGGATCTGTGATTCATGGATCTATGATTCATGAAACCAAGTCTAAACTTCTTATTAAATAATCTTGCAGAAAATCTGAACTGGAAGAAAGCAAATAAAGGGAGTGAGGGTGAACACCAATGTCTATAAGAAAACTCTTATTTTTGTAGAAGGGAAGCTGCTGGAGAAAGACACCGACAGTGTATTTTCATTGCACTCCATCAAGACATTTAATAAAACTGCCATTCCTAACACACTACCAGCTACTTTGGAATTGTTTTCACAGTTACTCAGCAGGAAGCTAACATTTGAACCTACCAATCTTTTGAGTTGCAAATTCAATTTTGAACTTTTTATTTAAAAAGCTTCAAGAATATCTATCACTCCAGGCAGAAGGATGATAATAACATTATGTTTTATGAATTATTACTTTCCAATTAAGGGTGACAGACTTGCTTATATGAGCAGGGTGAGCTTTTTCATAAGCTGCACACTTCCATCCAAGTTCTCCTGATTCTATTTTGCCAAAGCAAGGAAAAGGATATTACATTTTAAAATAAAATTCCTCCAAATAAAATCCTACCAAAGCTTAATGTCTGCGAGTTCTTGCGGTGCCTTTATGTTGTAAATGCTGAAGTTTTATATTACTTATATAAGCTTTAGTCTCCAATAGAGCTGGCAAACAAAACCCAAACAGGCTGGAACAGCTGTAGTGCCCTATCTATCTGAGTCATTTGGACCACAACAGGAATAGGGATGTGAAGCAGGAGCTTTCTCAGTCTTCTGAAAGTTTTAGCTTTTCATTTCAACTTGCAGACAAAGAACTAGTAATGGCCACAAACCTCATAAAAAGGGACACATACAAGTTGGATATTAAACCAGGTACTTTCTCTTGTTGTTGTTTTTTGAAAAGGGACACTTCAAAGGAACATTCTGAGTTCTTAGCACTAAATCCAATTCCTTAGAGACTTCGATTCTATTATCATTTCAAAGAGTGAATCTTACAGTCTGCAAACAGCCAATCTCGGTCAACAAGGGATATATTTTAAATAAGAAAGCCAAACAAGCATGCCCACAAATCCTCTATGTTAAACTGTGTTTGTCCACACCCATTAATTTAGTTACAAGACTGGCCTGAAGTTTACCAAGCCAAAAAAAGAAAAAGAAAAAGAAAAGATGAAAAGAATTCTAATTTAAATAGCTTAAAAATACAAGACTATGTCTTAAATCCTTTAAAAATAACTTACTAGTAGCTCTGTAACTATGATAACTGGCATGTTAATTATAAATAATGCTTTAGGAGTGGCATGCTAACTGAAAATAATGCTTATCTCTAGGATTTCCAAGACCATTTGCAGGAAACTGCTCTCTTTGCATATATTATTCAGGTTATTCAATGTGAAAAGGAAGTATACTCTTGTACTTTATACTTAGTATATTAAAGAATGTGCCTCACAAATCCTAGTTGCCTCTCCTCTATTCGTATGGAATAGTAAATTTTTTTACTGTAATTCTTCAGTGTACATTTATTCCTAGACCATTAACTCATTACAATGAGTTGCCTCAGGCAAGTTACTTAACCTCTTTCACTGTGAGTTCATCCTTCTATAGAAATAATATTACTCACATGATCACTAAGTGAATATAAATAAAGTGCTTAGTGTTAGGATCTATCACAACCATCCCAGGGGACCACGCAGAGGTGGGCAGGCACGGGAGAAAGATTATTATAAGGTTTATTAGAGGGGCCATATAGTCCTCTGGAGAGGGAGCAATATGGCATCTTCCCTCATCCAGGTGGGTAGATCTGAGGCAAGTGGCATTTGCAGGTAGGTCTATGGGAAGAGAGGGAGTGGCCAGCTATATGGTAGGAACTCTAGGGCAGGGAGTAGTTCAGGTCTGGATGGAGTAGAGAACCAGACATAGGGATGTTGCTAACAGTAAAGAATGGAACAAAGTAGGCCCCAGTAAGTAATAGTTATTCTTTTTATAATATATATTTTTATTGTAAAGATTTTTATTGTACAGACAGATTCCAGTTACATGAGTAAGGTAATGAGTACATTTTCCATCAAGCATTGTTACTCCCTCCTTTGTTTTTCCTCTACCATCCCTCCCCTGCCCCACCCCCCCACCCCGAAGTTGTAAAGTTCATTTTCAACATAGAGTGTCTTGTACATCTCATTGTTACACTGGGTCATCCTGTATCTTTATTTCAGCAGTTTCTTATTTCCCTTCCCCTCCCCAAATTAAAAAAAATGTATATAAGATGCAGGGCACTGGAATCAAAAACAGTGAAAACAGGGGGTATACCATGGAGGAAGAACATACAAAAGAAACAACAACAAAAAAAATCACACAGCACATTATAAGTACATTAAAAACAACAGCAAGAAAGAAAAAAAAACCTCTTGTGTCCCAATCTTGGGGTTCATTTTGTGAAGCCTGAACAAAATATAGCAATTTGGATTCCATTTTGTCTGTGAACTGTGTCAGCAACTCCAGGTAATGTGTCAGCAACTCCCCTTGATCCCCTTGAGCCCAAATTCCAGGATGGAGAATTCCACTAATACAGCTAATCAGCAGATAACAGGAAAAACCCAAAGTTCCAGGTGTTCCAGCAAGTTAAAGACTATTCAGTCTGGGCTCAGACCATCTGCTTTAGCCAATCATTTCGAAGAGCATCAACCCCATGAGCCAGCCAATCCCCAGTACCTTGTCAGTTCCTGCCACTGGTTGCACTAATCATCTTTTAGAATTATTTTATGATTTTTCTGCGGTGTGATATGATTTGTTAAGTGTTGCAATGATGCATAGAAGTCCCTAAAAGCCCTGCTAGAGGAAGGGTTGGGGCTCTCAACTCTGACCCGCTGCTGCTTCGGTAGGTTATGAGTCCAGGCTCTAGCTTGCAATAAACAACTCTCTTGTGCTTGCATCGGAATGGGCTCCTTGGTAATCTCTGGGGACTCTTGATCTGGGCACTAGAATTTCACTTAGCATCATCTTATATGGTCATATGTACATAGCTTTTGAGCTTTTCTGCTTGTCCTAGACATATATTAGTTATTGCAAATAAGGGAAACCATGGGACCTATATTTCTTTGGACCTGGCTTACTTCACTTAATATAATTTTTCCAAGTCTTTCCATTTCCCAACAAATGGGGCAGTGTCATTCTTTCTGATGGAGTCATAGAATACCATTGTGTGTGTGTGTATATACATGTATATATATACATGCATATATATATTATATTTTCTTGATCCATTCATCTACTGAGGGCTATATGTGTTGGTTTCATATCTTAGCTATGATGAATAATGCTGTAATAAACATAATTGTGCTGGTAGCTTTAGTATTGAAAGGATCCTTCACATCCATCCCAGGAGACCACGCAGAGGCTGGCAGACACAGGAGAAAGATTATTATAAGGTTTATTAGAGGAGCCATAATTTCCCGGGAGAGGGAACACACACCACCTGTCCCTATGCAAGTAGCAGGAGAGTCTGGGGGCAGGAAGTGGGTGGGAGCTCAGGTGGGTCTGGGAGGGGAGAGGGAGTGGCCAGCTGTATAGCAGGAACTCCGGGGCTGGGAGGAGTTCAGGTCTGGGTGGACTGAGGACCAAAGGTGGGCATAACGCTTACAAGTATGGTCTTGTTTGTGAACATTTGAGTAAATGCCCAAAAGTCGGATTGCTGGGCCATAGGGGATTTCTATGTGGAGTCTTCTGAGAAACCTCCATGCTACTTTCCAAAGTGGTTGAACAAGTTTACACTCCCACCAACAATGCAGTAGGGTTCCCTTTTGGCCACATCCCCTCCAGCATCTGTTGTTATTAGAGTTCTTGATTATAGCCATTCTAACTGGGGTGAGGTGGAATCTCAATGTTGTTTTGATTTGCATTTCTTTTTTGGCTAGAGAAGTGTCTATTGGCCATTCTTATTTCCTCTTCAGAGGAGTTTCTCTTTCAGTCTTTAGCCCACTTATTAATTGGGCAGTTGTTTCTTTGAGGATTTGTTTTTGGAGGGTTTAATTTTTTGAGTTGTGCCAGTACTATGGCTTTGTACTAGCTTAAAATTTGGTATTGATATTCCTCCAGCACTGTTCTTTCTTCAAAGAATTGTTTTTGCTATTTGGGATCTTTTATTGCTCCATATGAATTTTTGGGTTGCTTCTTCTATTTCATTGAAGAATGAGATTGGGATGTTGATAGATATCACATTTAATTTGTAGATAGTCTTTGGCAGTATTTCCGCTTTCACTCTGCTATAATCCTCCCAATCTAGGAGCATGGAAGGTTTCCCTCTTCCTAAATTCTGCTTTAATTTACTTTTTCAGGCTTTTTAAGTTTTGGTCAGAGGTCTTTCACTTCTTTAGGTAAGTTAACTCCTAGGTATTTTATATTTTTGTGGGGCTATTACAAAAGGAGGTTCTTTCCTGATTTCAGCCATGCTCTTCTCATTATTGGCATACAGAAAAGCCATCGATTTTTGAGGGCTAAATTTATACCCTGCTACTTTGCCAAAGTTTTGTATCAGCTCAAGTAACTTGGGTGTGGAGTCCATGGGGTTCTTTAAATATAAGATCATGTCATCTGCAAAAAGGGAGGGTTTTACTTCATCTTTCCCTGTTTGGATCCCGTTTACATTTGCATCTTGTCTTATTGCTCTAGCTAGGCATTCTAATACTAAAATGAAGACAAGTGGAGATAGTGGACATCCTTGTCTCCTTGTCTCATTCTTGAATTTAGAAGAAATGGCTTTAGCTTTTCGCCATTGAGTATAATGCTGGCTATAGGTTTATCATACACAGCCTTTATTATATTGAGGAATGTTACAGGGATTCCTATTTTTTCCAGAGCTTTCTTCATAAAGGGGTATTGGATCTTATCAAATGCTTTTTCTGCATCTATTGAGATAAACATGTGGTTCTTATTCTTGTTCTTGTTGATGTTGTGAATTATATTAATTGATTTGTGTATATTAAACAAGCTTTGCATCCCTGAAATGAATCCTGTTTGATCATGGTGTGTGATTTTTTTTGCTTTTCTTTTATTGTGAAAATACTGTACAGAGGGGTTACAATTACATGGGCAAGATAATGAGTACATTTCTTATCAAGCATTGTAGCCTCCTCCTTTGAGTTATTGAAGTCGACTGGCCAAAATTTTGTTGAGAAGTTTAGCATCAATGTTCATCAAAGAAATGGGTCTATAGTTTTCTTTCTTTGATGAGTCCCTGCCTGGTTTGGGGATGAGTGTTATGATGGCTTCATAGAAAGAGTTTGGTAGTGAACTTTCACTTTCAATTTCCTTGAAGAGTTGGAAGAGTATTGGTATGAGTTCTGCTTTGAAGGCCTTGTAGAATTCAGCTGTAAACCCATCTGGTCCTGAGCTTTTCTTGGGTGGAAGGTCTCTGATTGCTGTTTCTATGTCAATGCTTATTATGAGTCTGTTAAGTTGGTTTGACTCATCTTGGTTTAGATTGGGCATGCCAATATTTTCTAAAATCCATCCAGATTCTTAAACTTATTAGCATAAAGGTTTGGGAAGAATTCCCTTATAATGTTCTGAATCTTGGTTGTTTCTGTGGTGATGTTTCCATTCTAATCTCTGAGTTTATTTGGGTGTGTTCTCTTCTTTTTCTGATAAGATTTGCTAGGGGTCTGTCAATTTTGTTAATTTTTTCAAAGAACAGTTTGTTTTGTTGAATCTTTTTATGGTTTTTTTTGGATTTTAATTCATTTTGGATTCTAATTCATTTAATTCTGATTTAATTTTAATTATTTGTTTCCATCTATGGGCGTGGGGTTTAGCTTGTTGCTTTTTTTCAAGGAGCTTCATGTGCCTTGATAAATTATTGGTTTCAGATCTCTTCAATTTGTTGATGTAGGAACTCAGAGCTATAAACTTGCCTCTGAGTACTGCTTTTGCTGTGTCCCAGAGGAGCTGGTAATTTGTGTGTTCATTTTTGTTAAATATCATGAACATCTGAATTTCCTTTCTAATCTCTTCCATGACTCACTGGTGGTTCAACAGTGTGTTGTTCAGCCTCCATGTGTTACAGGACTTTCTTCAGTGGCTTTTGGTGTTGAATTCTAATTTTATTGCCTTGTGGTCTGAGTGAATGCAGGGCATAAATTCAATGTTTCTGAATTTGGACAAATTTGCTTTGTGACCTAAAATGTGGTCTATTTTGGAGAATGTTCCATGTGCTGCTGAGAAGAAAGTATATTCTGATGCTGCTGGGTGAAATATTAAGTAGATGTCTGTTATGTCTATTGATCTTTGCAGTTGTTTAGATCCGAATTTTCTCTGTTGAGTTTTTGCTGGGTTGATCTATCCAGCTGGGAGAGTGATGTATTAAACATCTCAACAATTAATGTCTTTGGATTTATGTGAGACTTTAGGGAAAGTAGTGTTTCTTGGATAAATTCAGGTGCTCTGTTATTTGGTGAATAGATATTTAGAATTGTAATATCCTAATAAGGCTGGGAAGGTGGCTCATGTGGTAGAGTGCTTGCCTTGCATGCATGAGGCCCTGGGTTCAATTCCTCAGTACCACATAAGCAGAAAAAACCGGAAGTCGCACTGTGGCTCAAATGGTAGAGCCCTAGCCTTAAGATGAAAAGCTGAGAAACAGCACCCAGGCCCAGAGTTCATGCCCCATAACTGACAAAAAACAAAGTCCTCTTCGTAGTGATTCTTTATATCATTTGTAAGCATAGAAATAGAAAGTGATTTCTTGATTATAGCCAAGGGTGAGGTGGTATCTCAATGTTGTCTTGATTTGCATTTCTTTTATGGCTAGAGAAGTTGAGCATTGCTTCATGTGTCTATTGAACATTCTTATTTCCTCTTCAGAGAAGTTTCTCTTTAAGTCTTTAGCCCACTTATTAATTGGGCAGTTGTTTCTTTGAGGATTTGTTTTTAGGGGATTTAATTTTTTGAGTTAAGTATATTTTAGCTATGAGACCCTTGTCCATTGTATAACTTGTAAAGATCTTCTCCCAGATCATGGGATGGGGCCAAAAGGGAACATTACTGCATTGTTGGTCGGAGTGTAAACTTACTTAACTACTTTGGAAAGCAGTATGGAGGTTCCTCAAAAGATTCCACGTAGAGCTCCCCTATGACCCAGCAATCCCACTTTTGGGCATTTACCCAAACATCACAAATAAGGCTATCCTAAAGGTACTAGCACAACTATGTTTATCACAGCATTATTCACCATAGCTAAGATATGGAACCAACCCAGTTGCCCCTCAGTAGATGAATGGATCAAGAAAATGTGGTATATATACACAATGGAATTCTATGCCTCCATCAGAAAGAATGACACTGCCCCATTTGTTAGGAAATGGAAAGACTTGGAAAAAATTATATTAAGTGAAGTAAGCCAGGCCCAAAGAAACATAGGTCCCATGGCTTCCCTTATTTGCAATAACTAGTATATGTCTAGGACAAGAGAAAAAGTCAAAATCTATATACATATGGCCATATGATTCTAAGTGAAATGAACCCCATGATAGAGATTCAAGTGGTTTTATCTTTCTCGCTGTGGTTTTTAATGTATTTATAATGTACCATGTGATTTTTTTGTTTCTTTTGTATGTTCTTCCTCCATGGTATAACCCCTGTTTTTATAGTATTTGATTCCGGTGCTCAGCATCTTGCATATACATTTTTCTAGTTTGGGGAGGGGAAGGGAAATAACAAAATGCTGAAATAGGGATACAGGTTGACCCATTGTAACAATGAGATGTACAAAACACTATGTTGAAAACTAATTTTACAACTTCAGGGTAGCGGGGAGAGAGGAATTGGGGAGGTGGGTGGGAAGGAATGGTAGGGAAAAAACAAAGGAGGAGGTAACAATGCTCAGTAGTCAATGTACTTATTGCCTTACTCATGTAACTGTCACCCCTCTGTTACTGTTATTTTTGCAATAAATATATATATATAAGATTGTTAAAAGAATGCTACAAAGAATTAAAAAAAAGAAAAAAAATAGAAAGTGAAGGATGTCATTGATGTTTTAAGCTATCAATTTAAAATTTAGGAAATTTTGATAAGAGCCCAAGAGGGAATATCTATGCAAGTCCAAAGGAAAAAGAGCATGATCCATTCAACTAACATTATAGCCAAATAATCCATCATTGCAGCTAGTCAGGCACACAATTTGAGGCCAATGAGACTTAGAAGATAAGGGCTAGGTATGAGTGGAGAAAGCCACAGGAATAAAGAAAGCCACAGAAATGGCTGGGGCTAATCTCAGAGATGAGGCTACCTTTGCTCTTCTTCTAGTCTACCTCCTTTTTCTCTATAGCTTAAGATGCCACAAAATGAGAGGGGGATAAGACAAGTATTTTAATATAATTTATTTGAAATAAAATAGCTTGTGCCTCCTCAATACAATGTTCTGGAAACCTCAATTTTATTTACTCTTCACAGCAGCCTTGCTTCCATAGAATCTGAAAGTTAGTTAGGACTTTTATCCATAAGAATGCCCAGTTCCAGTGTCAAAGAAGGAGTCTGTGGCTATTCTGATATCTAACACAATCTTTCATAAGAAAAATAAATGGTCATGATGAGCACTACAAGTGTTCAAAGAATATTCAAAGAATCGTGAACAGTGAACGTGGGTGTCACTATCTAATAGAGTGGAGTCCCGAATGCAGGCGCGCTCTCTCTCTCTCTCTCTCTGTCTCTCTGTCTCTGTCTCTGTCTCTGTCTCTGTCTCTCTCTGTCTCTCTGTCTCTGTCTCTGTCTCTCTCTCTCTCTCTCTCTCTTTCCACTCCTTCCCAACTTCCATGAAGTACTAGCCTCTGGCACACATTCCTTTATCCATGATATTCTGACTCACCTCAAACCTAAAGCAATGGAAACAGTAGACTATGACAGAAACCATTTAAACTATGCATCAAACAATTTCTTCCTTCAAGTTTTTATTTCTCAGATGTTTGTCTTATGAACAACAACAACAAAATGACTAATACATTAGATTAAGCAAATGTTACCCTAATTCTGCATAATACTTTCTAGGAGACTTTTTTTTTTTTAATGAAAAGAGTCGATTCTCTAATTTAGTGGGGAAATGTAGCAGATTGTATCGCCCTCTTCTATAAAGTTGCAGTATATAATAATATACTGAATGCTATGAAAAGACTAAAGACAAAATTTTAAACCCTGTTAACTTTATTTAATTACATTTCATAGAACATTGATACTTTGCACCTGTCAACACCTTCTGGGACATGTATTGTCTACAAGAGACACATTTAAGATTAAAAGACACAGAAGGCTGAAAATAAAAACCTAAGAGAGCTATACAACGCAAACAGTAAGCAAGATAGACACTATCTAACTGTAGACAAAGTAGACTTTAAGACAAAAGCTCTTACTAGATAATGACATTTAAAGATCATCCATAAAGCAGATATAATGTTTATTAACATATATGTACCTAAAAGGCATAAATCAAACACTGAAAAAGAAATAAAAATTTAATAATAATAATTATAAGTTTAAGGACCTTGATTTCCATAGTAGTTGAACTATAAGCAAGAAAATATACTTGGACATTATAAACCAACTATACCTAACAGCCATATATGTAACATTCCACACAATATTAGAAAATTTTTCTCAAGTTCTCATTAAATGTTTTCCAGGACCCACTATATGTTAAGTCATAAAAGTAAGTCTTTACAAATCTATAAATATTAAAGTCATACCAAGTGTGTTCTCTAATATGATGTATACTAAGAAGAGGAAATTTGAAAAATCAAAAAGATATGAAAATTAAGCATAATACTAACTCAAAGAAAAAAATCACTAGATAAATTAGAAAATATATTGATATGATTGAAAATATAAAGATAATAAAAAACACTTAAGGGGTACAGCTAGAACAGCACTAAATGGAATATCTATTTTGAAAATGAAAGTTGCAAATAAAAGACTAATCTTATGTGTTAAGAAACTAGAAATATCAAATACTGGTGTCTCATACCTGTAATCCTAGTCACTGAGGAGAATCACAGCATGAGATTAATCCGGCAAAAAGCCAATGAGACCCATTCTCAATTGATAGTTAGGCACAGTAGTGAGAGCCTGTCATCCTAGCTATTTAGGAGCCTGAGATTGGGAGGATTGTGGTTCCAGGCCACTTGGGGATGGAGGAAGTTCTTGAAACAACATCTCAACAGAAAAAGGTGGGTATAGTGATGTGAATATACAATTCTAAGCATAATAGCATAAATAGGGGGATCACTTTCCAGTCTAGCTCAGGCAGAAAGCAAAAGCTATATCAAAAACAATCTGAATGCTAGGCACCAGTGGCTCATAACTGTAATCCTAGCTATTAAGGAGGCTGAGATTTGAGGATCAAGGTTGGAAGCCATCCCAGGCTGGAAAGCCCATGACATTCATATTTCCAATTAACCACCAGAAAACCAGAAGTAGTGCTGTGACTCAAATTGCAGAGTGCTAGCCTTGAGTTAAAAAGCTCAGGGAGAGAGTCCAGGTCCTGAGTTCAAGCCCTACAAGTGACAACAACAACAACAACAATAATCTGAACAAGAGGGCTGAAGGTGTGATTTAAGTAGTAGATAAGCTGACTAGCAAGTATAAACTGGAGTCCAAACCCCAACATTAAAAAAAGAAACTTAAAAAAATGATTAAACAACATACAAAGGAACAATATTGCCAGGTGCTGGTGGCTCACACCTGTAATCCTAGCTACTCAGGAGGCTGACATCTGGGGATCGTAGTTCAAAGCAGGGAAGTTCATGAGACTCTTATCTCCAATAAACCACTCAGAAAACCAGAAGTGGTGCTGTGACTCAAGTAGTAGAGCGCTAGTCTTGAACTGAAGAGCTGAGGGACAGCGCCCAGGCCCAGAGTTCAGGCCCTACGACCAACAAAAGAAACAACAACAAAAAAGAATTAATATTGAAGAAAAAATAAATTAAATAGACAAAAACAAGAGAAAAAAGATGACACAAAATTCTACTGTGAGCTCAGCAAGCTTATACCCTTCTAAAAGACTGTGTGGCTCTATTACATCTTAACTAAAAGCAAAAGTCTAGAACTTGACATATCACTCCATATATTCAGATTAGAATCATGTGTTTCTAAGATGAATGAGAAGTGGAGACTGTTACCAGGATCAAAAATGGAGGTTTCCAGAAGATGAAGGAAATAAAAGATATGAAGTAGCTCAAACTTACAAAGAAATTTAGGTGAACAGCAGGGGGAGCCCTTGATAACAAAGAAAATTATAAAAATATTTATGATTCTGATTACAAAATTAATATGTTTTAGAGAACATTTGGAAAAATATCAGATAAAAATAATGTTTAAAAGCTCTAATGATTCCACTGTACTAACAATCACCATTAATATTTTCATTTGGGCACATTCTTCTAGTCTTTTTTCTGTGCATAAATATTCTATATGTGTGTGTGTGTGTGTGTGTGTGTGTGTGTGTGTGTGTGTGTGTGTGTACTTAACAAGCCAAACCCAGCCACACCGTTGTTGTATATGCAAATTTTTTTTTTAATTTTTTTATTTTTTGGGTCCGGTCGTGGGGCCTGAACTCTGGGCCTGGGCACTGTCCCTCAGCTCTTCAGCTCAAGGCTAGCGCTCTACCACTTTGAGCCACAGCACCACTTCTGGCTTTTTCTTTTTGCTTATGTGGTGCTGAGGAATCGAACCCAGGGCCTCAGGCATGCAAGGCAAGTGCTCTACCACTGAGCCACCTTCCCAGCCCTGTATATGCAAATTTATACCGTTTTCTTTTACATAATCTTATTTTTTCAGTAACCAGCAATTACAAATATACTCTAATTAATTAAACCTATGTTTAGAATCCTTTACTTATAAATAATACTGCAATAAACATCTTTACACTAAAATCCTTACATATCCTAAAAGTAGTACCTAGAAATATTTTCTAAGGATAGATTTCTTGAAGGCGAATTATTAGGTTAAACATCAGCCTATGTCTTCAGGAAAAAAATTAAAATTAAATCCTTAAGTCTTTTCACTGTACACACAAATTAACATGAAATAGAAACACCCTTGTACAACTAAAGATAATCAAAAGTAATTTAATAAATAAAAGAGCAAAGAAAATCTCCATCCTCATAACTTTGGACCTCAAAGCCCATTCAACTTTTGGTATTAAGTCTCTCTTCTTCATAAGCCTGATTAAAACAATTGAAATAAAATGTCCAAATTAAGAAAAGTAAAAACAACTGTGAAAAACACAGATTTTATTCCTTTCTTTGGCTCATACAGAGGGAAGACTTACTATGAAAGATTTTTTTTATTTAATAAAAAAATTAAGTCTCAAATATTTTTTAAGAGGCATTTGTGATTCAAAATGCTCTTCAGTTTTAAACTGTCTCAAAACTACTTGTATTTTTTTAAATTTGGGACTCTCTAAATTTATTCAGCATACAGTAGAATTCATCTTTTTAGATGCACAGTTCTATGGATTTTGACAAATATACAGTTTCAAAAAATTACCATCTCATGAAGGCTGACCAATGTTAACACCACTCTGAGAAGTTCTCTCTAGCCCTTCAAAGGTAACCTCCTATTTCTCACCCCTGATCCTGGCAAGTGGAAAGTCCCTTTGATGCTGTATATGGCATTTTTATTCCTCAGGCCTCTATCAGCAAACCCATACTCAGAAGTTGACCTGGCTGCAGGGGGCTGACATGTCTAGACTAGCCTACACTGGGAGCTGACCTCTTGTGGGATGTGTGTGTGTGTGTGTGTGTGTGTGTGTGTGTGTGTGTGTGTGTGTGTGTACATTGCAGAGGTTTAATGTATTTTGCAAGCCCATAAACCTAATGGGTGAGTGAAGCAGGCCTCACTGGGGCCATCTTGGCCACATGTTGGATAGGTTACTGGGTTCAACTGGTGCCCACCTTATCTTTATGGTGGAGTCCCAGGTGATGGGCATGCATGAATTCTTGGAAGCAGGGGCAGGGACTTGTCCGTCCTGTGCCTTGAACTTGAGAGACTCTCAAGTTTCCTGTGACCTTGCCCTCTGACCTGACTGACCCTATTTTAAGGTTAGACCAGCTCAGGTGCCATTATGCCAGGCCTGTGTGCTATGTCCTGTCTTCTGGCTTTCCTCTGGCCAACATAGTGGCCCCACTCCGTTGGGACTGATCTGGATTGTTGGTATTGTTCTGCTATTTCTTTCCTCTCCTGCCCTTATGACTCTATTTTCTTACAGTGTTAAGTGTATTCTTGGGGGTGCAGGTTTCTGTGACAGGAGTCTGCCTGCAGACACCAACTTTCTAATAAAGACTCCCATTTGATATCTCTAAATGTGGCTTCTCTGGATCTCATTGACTGGATTTACCTTACAACATGAGTAACATTTTTGGGGGTAGACATGAGCCAGAAAGTTCTGAGGAAAAAGGATTCACTTTGAACTTTTCCTGTGTCTGTCATCTGATTGCTGAATGCTGAGAGCTTGTGGGCTGTAATGAGAAGCCACTGATCCTCCTGAGTCCAAATGCACCTCACCTTGAGGAGGACCTAAGGTCTGAGACCAATTTCAGAAAATAGTAAGTTCCAGAGAAAACACACCTTTGAGCTGAGCATACCAGCCCAAGTCATTAGGAAGGCTTATCGCTATTGTCCTTTCTGCAGAGGTCTACTTTCTCCTCTGATACTTCTGTTTGCTGCAAAAGCTTTGGCTGTTTTCTCTGCAGTTCACTGTGAGGAAGAAAGCCTATCTGTAGTTTTATATTACCCTGTTGGAGTGTTGTCTGAGAATACAGGGCATAAAAGTGGATAAATTGCCTAACTCAATCCATCCCTGAGGCCTGACACATTAAAAAGATATACCACGGCACTTTGGTCTGTCCTGGAATGACTGGAAACTAGCCGACTGTGGTGTTTAAGGAAACCTTTGAGTCTCATTTGATGTAGATAACTCTCTGATTTATTGTTGGGCCTATATATAGCATTTTATATTTGTCAAGGCCTCTCAACATTCTTGGTTAATAACTAGCCCTGGGAGAACCTTTGTAGCTTATGTTAATTCTAGAGAAAAGCAAGTTATGAAAAAAGAAGGTGATAGGAGAGGATATTTGAGGCGGTTACAGTTCAGACCCACAGGCACACGAACCCCACCATGCCCCCATATCTGGAGCGGCCACTCAGGTCTACGGAACCTCAAGCACAGAAGAAATGGCTGCATTTATTTTATTAGTGCATTTTTCTGCCTTTCTTAATATGTTCTGATTAATTGGTGCCACCCTTGGCAATTTGTTTAGAGTGATACTACTCTCTTTTTGGTTCAGGTCTTTTTGCATGTAACACTGTCCTACCTACATACCAGGATCAGGTAAGTGGCTTCCAACTCAATTTCCAGAAGGCAAGAGAGATACAGATGGATTTCCCAGTAAAGTCTTCCTATTTCTCAAGGATCTCTATGAACGGTAAAGACCAGTCTTTCAGTAGCAGAGCCTGTTTCTCCAGGCAAGTGTAGTACCTCAGCTTATGAGGAAGGCAATTGCTGCACCGACCAGTGTAAGCACTGCATACACCTCCGAACTGGCTTTAACATTTTGTTGGCCTGATCCTGTTATTACTGGCTGCTGTTTTACTATAAGAATATTAACCCACTCTTATGTGTCAGCTAATTTCTTACTGGTAAGCGCCTGCTTAAAGGCTTCTCAGAATAGGGGCTTTGTGAGTCTTCTTTTTATGGACACTTTTTTTTGGCTTTTTTTTTTTTTTTTACTTCAATTGCTTCTCTTTCCCTCTTATTCCTTCCTGCCACCTAGGACAAGCCAAGATGTTAGAAAAGAACACTAGAAAGAAAATAAGAGAAGAAAAAGAAAAGTAGAAAAACAAAACACTAAAAGCCAAGCACCAGTGCCTCATGCCTACAATCTTACTCAGGGTTTGAGATCTGAGGATCACAGTTCAAAGCCAGCCTAGGCAGGAAGTCCATGAAACTCTTATCTCCAACTAACCACCAAAAGCAAGAAGTGGAACCACATGTAGCTCAAGTGGTAGACCACTAGCCTGGAGCTCAGGGACAGAGCCCAGGCTCTGAGGTTAAGTCCAAGTATAGGCACAAGACAAACTAACTAAAAAGAAGAAAAAAGGACTGGGGTATGGCTCAAGTGGTAGAGAATTTCCCTAACTAAGCTCAGCCCTGAGTTAATTCCCAGCACCATAAAAGAAGAAGGAAAAGGAGAAGCTGGAAGAGAATGAAAGACAGAAGGGCAGTTTTTGTTTAATCTGGTTAGCATAAATAAATAAATATTTCAACCCTAGGAAGCACAAGGGTTAAATACTTTGCCTTCATAAAACCAGTAAGTACCCTGGTACACTAGTACCCTGATACTATGGAAAAATGCAAAACAAAAGGCTTAAATTATCTGACTCTATTTCATTGAATTGGTCTGCAGTTATGGTCATCCTGGCCTAAAGAAATTAAAGTGGTGATAAAAATCTAATCTAAGCATATCAATTGCTATGTCACTAAGTACAGGAAGGACATATATTATTTTAGGAACATTTAAAACAATATCAAATAAAGTCATGGTGAAGAGGGGCTGACATTACCAATTCATTTACTGTTGGGCTGTACACTGAAACTAAGTGTTGCAAAGTTAAATCAATTTGATAACATAGGAGGGTTTATCTGGTATGGATGGAGCCCTTGGCATAGTCTAGAATTTAAGGATGCTACCCCACAGGAAGTTAAGTCTGATCCTGGTACTCTCCTCCTAGAAAAGTTATTTAGAAGTTAAGTTTTTGTTTTTTCTCGGCTGCTTTTCTACCCTAAGCCCAGGCATTACAGACTTTCTCTTTCCCTCCCTTCCTCCTTCCATCCCTTCCCCCCTCCCTTTTTCCTTTCCTTCTTTCTTGCCCCCTTTCTCCATCTCTTTTTTTCCTCCCTCTTTCCCTCCTCCATAAAGTTTCTAAAACAGTTCCTACAGCTTTGGTTTTCTTTTTCTAAATTTAAAAATGTGGCTTCTGGCTATAAAATGTCTCCCCAAACTTCAGTGGGGGCCTGATCCCCTGTGGCTGTTACTGGCATGATCTGTAAATTAACTGGAGTCACTTCCAGCCCTTGGTTAGTTTCTTAGTCAAACATTAGCAGCAGTGTTTACCCTTGTGTCATCTTCAGTTGTTACTTAATTTAATGCCCATCAGCATTTTTTTTAACATGTTCAGCAAATCCTTGGCCCAGGCTGTTTGGATTCTTTGCTCTTTCCCTCCCCCACCTTGACCCAAATTAAGCTAAATTTATCTGAGGAAAAAGACTTGTTCATATTTGTTTTTTGGGGTTGTTTTTTGTTTTTTGCTTTTTAAATCTGCGAGTGCAGTTTGTTCTCTTCTTAAGGGAAAGAAGAGTTGGCTTTCAGTGAAAATCCAACCACATTCTACTCAGAGACCTTGAACGTGGGGACTACCCTACCCACCACCCATCCCACCTTACATCAAAGAGGATGAACTGTAAATCGTTAAGGGTTTTCGTGGCTTGCGGCTCTGGCGGGGAGGGATCTGTGAGTGATGCAAGATGGGAAGCATCCTCCAACTGTTATGTGAGGATGTTGCTGTGGGCCCCTCAAAGAACACCCAATGGAAATGAACTTTGATGCTCTGCCCAGCAGAGAGCTAAAAGCTTGACATGTCACAACATAATTCATGCACAACTTTGTGGGTTTCGAAGCCTTCTCCTCGGCTGCCACCACCCCAAAAAGCAAATAAATAGAGCAGTTGCTATTGTAAGTTGCTTGGTGCCCCTTTCCTGATTTGCTATCTACCTCTATCCCGCAGGAAGCTTGTCCAAGGCTGTCAGGGAGGCAGGAGGAAATGGCACAGACAAGGCTGAGTTCTTGAGCAGTGCAAAGCTTGTAACAGGAATGGGAACAGAAGGAAAAAATGAGGCCACCTTCAAAGGATGCAAGGTACAGAGTGTCTCTGTTTCTATCCACTGAAAAAAGACCAACCCTCCACTAGTCAGGAGGCTCTGGTTAAAGACCTCTTCCAAGAGGACATATATTGCCTTGAATGTGATATGCTTTTTCATGAGATGGGATTTTAAAAATAAGTATGGCTGGGCACTAGTAGTTCACACCCATAATCCTGGCTACTCAGGAGGCTGACATCTGAACATCTGGTTTGAAGTCAGCCTAGGCAGGAAATTTTGTAAAATTTTTAACTCCAGTTAAACACCAAAAAGTCAGAAGTAGAGCTCTGGCTCAAGTAGTAGAGCACCAGCTCTGAGCCAAAAGGAACCAGGCCCTGAGTTGAAGTCCCAGTAGAAGAACACACACACACATATACACAAAGTGTATATGTGTGTATATATGTATATGTATACACACATACATACACACACACACACACACACACACACACACACACACACATGTGTCCTTACAATCTTTTCCCCTAAAATTTGATTCTCATTCACTGTTCCTCAGTTGTATTTCTGTTTCCTGGTAAATAGAGGTCAGAATTCTCTTTTATATTCCACAAGAGAAAATTCTACTGCTAAGTCTTAAACATGGGTATGTCCCTATGGTACCTCACCTGAAGAACAGCAGTGTAGACAAACAGAGCAGGCTGTGGTGTAACTCAGTAGTGGAGCACTTGACTAGAATGTGTGAGGCCCTGATTTTCTTGGAGAAAACAAAACAAAAAACAAGAGACACTGAGGCTAACAATTGAACAAATCCCCAAAAGACACATTTTTTTTTAAATTTCTAAGAAGGAAAGGAGCTCCTGGGCTGAATCTATAGAGTCCACGGTTGCATTTCTAAGAAAGTCTTAATTATGCTCTATTAACTCAGATTGCAGTGGTCCTGGGGGCAAGAGATCTGTTTGAACTCATGTTACACGAGCACACTGTTGGCTCTTGGTTGTGTGTGGATAGGAGGGGCTGGGTGTCAGTTGCAAGATCTCCATAGCAGCCCAGAACACAAAATGTCCTTATCACTGATCAGCTCTTCATCCTCTCTGGTACCCAAGCTCACCTCCATGGCAGTGGAGGTGTGGCTCAAGTGGTAGAGTACCAGCTTTGAGTGAAAAAGCCAAATAAGAGTACAAGATCCTAAGTTCAAGCCCCAGTCCTGTCTCACACACACACACACACACACACACACACACACACACACACACACACACACAGAGCAAGCCCTTCTTTCCACTAGTTCTTCTTAGAAAGGAAGTCTGCTCAAGTTCTTTTGTGTCCAGACAGGCTACTGATAAAATAGCTGATACTGTCCCTTCTCTCCTCCTTTGTTATTTCATAGCTGGCATGCAGGGTAAACACCTTCATTTTCTTTGCACATATCTTTTTCTTCCGCATCCTTATAAACAGCACTTATAAAACAGCACCAATTGTTCTGTTCTCCTAGATGGCATGTGCCTTTAAATCTCCAAGGACAGCATTCCACAAACATATAAAGTGGAAATCTTTTTTGGGAAAATGTGTCATTTAATATGAAGTGTAAACTATAATGATCAACATTAACAAATTCATTTCTTTCCTATTAGGTAATCCTCTCACCTCCTCCCCCCTCTTCACCCCTCCACTTCTATGTAAGCATGCACACGCGCCTTGCCATGTAGCGCCCTTCTTAGCAAGTTTGTTTGTTCCCTGTCCAGTGACCAGTTTGCTAGGTTTCTGAAGGTGGCCTAGATACGCTGCCTGCCCAGGGTGCTGCATTAGCCAACATGAAATCAGACAAACTGGCTGCAATGAGCCATTCACAGCAGTTCACAAAGAGAAAACTTTTTGGGTGTGCTCCCAAAAGGCCAGGCGCGTGAGTCAAGGCTTCGAAGGAGCTTGACTTGCCAACATCCCTCCCCCACCCCCCTCCCCGACCCTCCAACACACACTCAGGGTTTGCTCTGTTTATCCTATCAGTCCTGTTTATTCTTCAACTCTGGTTTCTTAGCAGAGCAACTCATCACACTACACCCGATGGTGGAGACACAGAGAAAACATCCAGAAAGAAACCTAGTGAGCACGATCCTGCTGATTCATGCGTTAAGTCATTTGTTAACAAGCTGGTTTGGGGTTTCTCTTTTCCACAATTTTTCAACACTTAGGGAATTAATACTGCCAGCTGTTCTCGTCTTTAAACAAAATAGCCTGTATAATGGGGAATTGGAAATGATTTTCATTATTCTAGTCCCCTTCAGAAACATGTCTGACTAAAATAATCAGTTAAGGAAATAATTTGGAAATCCAGACCGTACCAAACAGACATGTAAAATGTTAAGTACAGAGCCAGCCAGTACTTAGTAAACATTCACGGATGCAGACCTGGCTCCCTAAGGTTTTTAATGTGTAACCAAGTGACATTTAACTCCTGAATGATCATTGCACCAAGTCAGAATTAGCACACACACACACACACACACACACACACACACACAAGCACACACAGCCATTAAGCAACAAACAAGACATGGTGTATCAGGCTATGGAATCAGACACACTCAGTCTCAGAATGGATTCACACTTGCTTCATAAAGGGAAGGAAATGACATATTCTCCCTCAGACTTCTCAGCTCTAAAGTGAGATCATAAGAGGAAGCCCCCAACTCAGCGGATGGATGTGGGGATTCAAATTTGGAATGCAGATTAACACTCAGCTAACTATGGTTTCTAAGAACTAAGTGTGTTCTTAATAAATGAAAACTATAGGACATTTTTGTCCTACAGATAATGTAAGTCAGGCTCTGAGAAACAGCCAAGGCAAAGTTTCTCTCACATGTGGAAGTTAGATCTAAAATACAAACATACACAATAACATACACAGAGTTTTTTCAGATACACCCAAACTGACTAAAGGATGGTATACTTGGGTGAGGCGTCCAATAGTGTAACCTCCTCACAAATGAACTGTTTATCAAAATGAATACCAGGAAGTAAACACATAATATTGGGAGGTAGGCAATGAGAGTAGAACAAAAATGGAGGGAAGAAGACTGAACAAATACAGACATTATATTCAATGTAAATTATGTAAAAACAATAAACTATGTAACTTGAGGGTTGAAATGGGAAGGGGAGAAATGGAAGAGAACCATGGAAGAGGTTACATTGATCGAGATGCATCGCACTTACAACCTGACTTCTGAATTGAAATTTCTTTGTACAACTACTGAATAAAAACAAATAATAATCTAGCACACACTGAATTCATCTTATGGGAAATAACTGACTCTGATTCGTAAAGCAGGTAATGGAACATCTTAGAAGTGCAGATCACTCAGGGCAGACTTGTGAATGTGCCAAGGATAAGGCTCATACCCAGCTGACACTCCATAAACATTTATTGATACTGATCATGGCTTCCTTGAGTTTAAAATAAAATGTCTGGATGAATTACAGAATCATTTGTGGTAATTCCTAAAATATTACAGCATCAATATGAAAATTCAACCACCCCAAAGAAAACTGGATAGCAATTTTGTTTGAAAGATGGGAATAATTCAAAATACAAGTATTGCATGTGCAGCAGAGATACACATTAGAAGCACAGAATTAAGGAAGTGTTCCTAGAAATACAGGGTTTTTAAAAATAATCTTCATAGAGAACTTCTTTTTATCTTGCATTCTGCTGACTCCACAGAGTGAAGTGCAATGCTGGGTACATGTCTGTTTAGCTCTTCACATTTAGCTGAAGTGTTACCAAATTATAGTGGAATGTCAGTTGATTAAATCATTTCAAGTCAAAATCAAACAGAAAACCTCACAGAGGAGAGTTCTCACAAGTCGATGAAGAAAACTAAGGGAGGCCGTGGTTGAAAACCTTTTCTTTTTTTTCAAGATAGGGTTTATAATGTGACAAGAATGAAGTTGTATGGGAGGCTTTTCACCGTGTTCAGTCTAAAACGAACCATTTGCTTTTCTCATTGCCCTTTAATTTCAGTCTGGAAACAACCATTCAGCTTATGCTCTGATTCTTAAAGCAAAAAGTAGCAACATTTGCAGAATTCAGTAAGGCACAGATTAATTCATACTGGTCTCTCAGGTATTAAAAGTCAGCCAAGGAGCTGGGAAGGTGGCTCAGTGGTAGAGCGCTTGCCTTGCATGCATGAGGCCCTGGGTTCAATTCTTCAGCACCACATAAGCAAAAAGAAAAAAGCCGGAAGTGGTGCTGTGGCTCAAGTGGTAGAGCGCTAGCCTTGAGCTGAGGAGCTGAGGGACAGCGCCCAGAGTTCAGGCCCCACGACCGGACACCCCTCCCCCCCCCAAAAAAAAAGTCAACCAAGATATGAACTCCAGCCTCAAGTGTCTAATCTTCTTTAGGAAAAAGCATTTATTTTTACCATTGTCATCATCATCAACCATTGTCATCACCATGATTATTTAGTGACACTGAAGTTTGAATTCAGAGTCTCATGCTTGCTGGACAGGTGCTCTACTTCTTGAGCCTCCAGCCCCCAAAATCCAGGGATAGACATTTTAAATGAGCCATCGTTCTTCAGTACATGTCAAATAAATTGATCTCTTGGCAGTTAAAACGCTAGGCTAAATAACTGTTTGGAGCAGTAATACACACATGTGCCCACACACGTGTGCACATGCACACGTGCACACATACACACAAAACCCAAGAAAAAGAAAAGCAAGCCAGCAACAGGTGTTGCTTTGGCTTGCTCTCCAGTCACTTCCACGTTCCCAGAGCAAAACACAGCCATACTATTGAGCCCTTTGCTCATGGGCCTATGGCCACATGAAGAAGGCTGGCTGCAAGGATATGGGAATGCCAAGTTTATGGAAGCAACCTGTTGTTTATTTATTTATTTTCCTATTCTTTGTTGAAACTCAGACCTGGGTGAGCTCTATCAGTTCTTCTTCTGTGACTTTTTGGGAGACTCACCCTGAGTTCTTTTCTACCTTTAGAGGCTAATGTTTGCATGTCTGGGCTATGATGGAATCTGGTAGGTCTTAGTCCAAGCAGCAACTCATAGGTTCCCTTTGCCTTTGTACTGCTTTAGAATGCTTGGACAGATTTAGAGGCTAAAACATACTTCAAAAAATAAAGTCATTCTTAGCCAGGTGCTGATGGCTTACATCTGTAATCCTAGCTACTCAGGAGGTTAGGATCTGAATCAAGGTTTGAAACAGCTGGGGCAAAAAGTCTTTGAGATTCTTATCTCCAAGTAACCATCATAACTATGGAAATGGAGCTGTGGCTCAAGGGACAGAGTGCAAGCCTTGAGCTAAAAAAATCTTAGGGACAGGGCCCAGGCCCTGAATTCAGGACCAGCAATAAATAAATAAAATCATTCTCATGAAATGCACATGTATGAAAATTTATATGATGTCCCATTGCTATGTACAATTGCTTTTTTATGTACACACTCAAATGTATACTTTAAAAGTAATCATTTTTATCCAGGAGCTGTTGGCTCATGCTTGTAATCCTAGCTTCTCAGATAACTGAGGTCTGAGAAGCGCGGTTCAAAGCCAGCCCAGGCAGCAAAGTCGATGAGACTCATAAAAAGCCCTAAGTAGAACTGTGGCTCACATGGTAGAGCACTAACCTTGAGCACGAAGAAGTTCAGGGACAACACCCAAGCTTTTTTTTTTTTTTTTTTAATTTAATTTAATTTAATTTGTGAACATACTGTACAGAGGAGTTACATGGGCAGGATAATGTGTACATTTCTTACCAAGCATTGCAGCCTCCTCCTTTGTTTATCCTTCACATCCCTTCCCAGCCTCCCCCCTCCCCCCCAATCCCAATCCTTCTCCTCCCCCCCCCCCCGTTCCCCCTCCCCCCCCACACCAACGTTGTAAAGCTCGTTTTGGACATGACAACTTGTACTTCTCATTGTTGCAACAGGTCCACCTGTATCCTTAAACAACTGGTTTTTCCCTATCTCCTCCACAAGTTATACTGACATCAAATATAGTGAAAGCAGGGGTTATACTGTGGGGGAGGGACATACAAAGCAACAAAGAGATAATCTTATAAATGTGTTAGAAACACATGCATGAAAGAAAAAAACATTAAAATACACATCTAAGGGTTCATTTTCCTGACATCACATTATCTGACCTTTTCCGCTTGACTCATACATATACTAGATATTACAAATAAGGGAAACCATGGGACCTACGTTTCTTTGGGCCTGGCTTACTTCACTTAATATAATTTTTTCCAAGTTTTTCCATTTCCTAACAAATGGGGCAGTGTCATTCTTTCTGATGGAGGCATAGAATTCCATTGTGTATATATACCACATTTTCTTGATCCATTCATCTACTGAGGGGCATCTGGGTTGGTTCCATATCTTAGCTATGGTAAATAATGCTACAATAAACATAGTTGTGCTGGTAGCTTTAGACAACACCCAAGCTTTGAGTTCAAGCCCCAGGACTGGATAAAAAATTTTAAAGCCCTCTATAATTCCATATTGCAAAAAGCCAACGTATTAGCATTTTCAATCCTAATGCCAAAATGCCAGAGACTGACTAACTTATGAAGGAAAAGAGGTGTGTTTATCACAGAGTTCTGGAAGTTCAGAGTCCAAATAACATAATGTAGTCAGAAGAGGGCAGATAGCAATGGAAGGAGTATGTGAGGAAGTAAGCAGCCAGGGCTCTAATCAGGAAGCCTTTTTCTGAGAACTACTGAATGGTCCTACAAAATCTGTTTCAGTCCCTTTTTGAGTACAGGACCTTTTTATGATACAAGGACCTCCTTCTAGGCCCCACATTATAAATCCTGTTCCCTTCCCACACCACCATCCCAAGGACCAAGCTCATGGGCCATTGGAACACACTGCGTTCAAACTCTAGCAGCCACATTCTATTTTATTGCTGACTAGGTTCTGGGATTACTGTTCTGATTGCACAAGGTCCCTGTATGATTGACAATAGGGGCATCACTGAAATTGAGAAATGTAGCTACTGACATGGGCTGCTCTGGCAGGAAAAAAAGTCAATGTGTGATTTCTTTAAAGTTATAATTATAGCTCATATACAAACATGAGGATTTATTTAATTCATGGAAGAGGAAATGCATACGGAGATAAAATTGGCTCAAGAAGCCTTTGAGGAAAATAATAGACTGGAGAATGGATACTGGAATTTATTGGATAGAATACTGGATAATATCTCTTACATTACATTGAACCGAAATCTATGATTCATACTTATAATTTCATATAGTCTGAGCTTTAGGTAACAGCTAAAACTATGTCTTGAGGGGTCTATTAGGCAGTAGCCAACAGTATGTCTTTGAGGGATCTTTGCCTTATTTTAAGTGTGAAACTTTGTTTTAATATCCTTAAAAGTGCTTTCTTAGAGGAAACCGGCCTCATCTAATAAGACTGATAAGATTATGGGGCAAATAGTTGCAGAAATACTGCTGGGACAGCATCACCACTCAATCTACATAAAAGACTAAAAATATTGAAGTGAAGTAAAAGCAAGCCCAGAGTCCCTCAATAAAATGTGGCATGAACACAATGTGGAATATTACTCAGCCTTATTAAAGAAATTCTGTAACATGTTACAACATGGATGGCTCTTGCAGACATTTGCTGACTGAAACAAGACAGTCCTAAAAAGACAAACAAGTTCTGATTCCATTTATATGAGGTACCTAGATGAGCAAAACTCACAGAAACAGAAAATAGAACTGTGAATGTTCGTGGCTGGGGCGGGGCAGGGGGATAGGAAATTGTTCAATGAATAGGAAATTATTGTAGTTTTGCAAGATGAAATAGTCCTGTAGAGTGGTTGCACACTGTGAACTCAATGCTAGAGGACTGTATGCTTTGAAGTAGTTAAGATGGTACATTTTGTTCTGTGTTTTCACCACAATAAAAACAATTCTTAACCATTACAGAGTGAGGGGCTGGGAAGGTGGCTCAGTGGTAGAGAGCTTGCCTTGCATGCATGAGGCCCTGGGTTCAATTCCTCAGCACCAAATAAGCAAAAAGAAAAAAGCTGCAAGTGGTGTTGTGGCTCAAGTGGTAGAGCTGAAGAGCTGAGGGACAGCGCCCAGGCCCAGAGTTCAGGCCCCACAACCGGACCCAAAAAATAAATAAATTAAAATTAAAGAATCCTTCTCAACTGAGAGATGGACATGGAGGTGCATACCTGTTATCCTAGCGATAATGGGAAGCCTGAAATAGATGGATTGCAATCCAAGCATGCACCTAGGCAGGAAGCAAGATGCTATCTTCAAAATAACCATCATGAAAAAAGGGCTGGAGGCATGACTCAGTGATAGAGTACCTGCTTGGCAAGTATGAAGCCTTGATTTCAACCCCCAGTATTGTTTAAACAAGAAATAAAGAAGGAAGGAAGGAAGGAAGGAAGGAAGGAAGGAAGGAAGGAAGGAAGGAAAGAAGGAAGGAAGGAAGGAAGGAAGGAAGGAAGGAAGGAAGGAAGGAAGGAAGGAAGGAAGGAAGGAAGGAAGAAAGAAAAAAAGGAAGGAAGGAAGGAGTACAGAATTAGTATCACCAATCCAGACGCTCTTTATAAGTCCAGGAAATGAATTCCCCTAGACTGAGATTCATACATGTACCCTAGGGAGCCATCTTTTTACCATCTGAAGTGCTAGACTGTGACTCAACTTACAACGTGACACACAAACCAAGAAAGGAATGTCGAGATGCCAGCTTAGCTATGGTGGACTTCAGCCCACATCATAGAAGCATGAAGCAATTTAGCAGAGGCAGCTGTGACAGCAGCCAAGGGTCCTGTGGTACCTATTAAAAGCCAGCAGGAACTGGCAGTGTGCACTGGCCTAGCATGCAGCCCCAGGGCTGAGAGGGCTTCACATACACCTCCTTCACTTTCCCCAACTTCCAAGCAGGCACAAAATAAAGAATAGCCCCACCGTATCTGTATTAACCAATGGGAAGCCAGGTTTCTGACGACCCATCTTTCTCATGACTGGCAATAAGAAGGCCAAGGCCTTCTGTTTCACAGCCTGTTGCAAAAAGTGCAAAGAAAATCCTATCCCAAGACAAAACTCTCACGCTTTTCTGAAGTGACTTTATCACAAGTCATCCAACAAGCTAGGGCAGAAAGTGAATGCCCTTACACAAGAATCTTTGCCACACACACAATATTTTTACTCTCTCATAACCTTCAAAATAGAGTAATTGTGTCTCTGCTTACTTTCTTCCAATCTGATCTTTCATTCTTTCTTTCTTTTTTTATCTGTATCATTTCTTTTATTATTATTATTATCATTATTATTAAGTTTTTTATGTGAAAATACTGTACAGGGGGTTACAATTACATGAGCAAGGTACTGAGTACATTTCTTATCAAGCATTGTTGCCTCCTCCTTTGTTTCCCCTTCCCATCCCTGTCCGCCCACCATCTCCCCCCTCCCTCTCCTCCCCCCGCCCCGCCCACCACCCCAAAGTTATAAAGTTCATTTTTCAACATAACATCTTGTACATCTCATTGTTGTAATGGGTCCACCTGTATCCCTGTTTAAACATTTTGTTTTTTCCCTTCCCCTCCTCAAATTATACCAACATCAAATACTGTGAAAACAGGGGTTATACCATGGGGGAGGAACATACAAAGCAACAAAGAAATATCTTATAAATATGTTAGAGACAAAAGCAAGAAAGAAAAACATTTGAGTCCTTATCTTGGGGTTCATTTCACCTAACATCAACTTATCTGACTGTTTCTGCTTTCATTATTTCTTTCTTGACCAACAGAAACTTTCTCTCATTTGTGTAGTAGGTTGACCCGATGCTTTGAAATGCTAATTGAGATGGAATATTAAATTAGATTGTATTTCTGTTGTTGTTAATGTTACTGGGGCTTGAAACTCAGGGGTTGGGTTCTGTCCCTTAGCTTTTTCCTCTCAAAACTGGTACTCTTCCTCTTTAGCAACACCTCCACTTACAGCTTTTTGCTTGTTAGTTGGATATAAGAGTCTTACTGACTTTCTTGCCCAGGTTGGCTTTGAACCTTGATCCCTATATCTCAGCCTCTTGAGTAGCTAGGATTTTAGGCATGAGCTACCAGTACCCGGCTTCAATTGCATTTTAAAATCTAAATATTGTACATTTAGAAGAAAACTACACTCACCCCTATGAGCAACATGCTTCTATACCCCTCATTCCTCTTCCAATGAAAGAATTTCACCATCTGCTCACTCATTTTTTAATGTTAGAAAAATTCATTCATCTACAAGAATATATAGCTAACCCTATATGAAGAGCAGAAACCTATAGTGTCTAAAAAAATACTTTTTCCAACTTAGCCATTGTAAAAACAAGCATTTGCATGGAACAAAGAATTGTCAAAATTCAGAGGCCCTGAGAGCCAATAGAAATCCTCTGTAATTAAGGAGCTCCTTCTCATTGTGTCCTAATTCAGGGAGCATTGTGAGAGTTGCAAACTGAGGTACCCCTTCCAAAACCCAAACAAATCCCTTGCACACGTACACACAAGAAAGTAGTTATGGTCAGAGGAAGAGGCTGAAGGGTCAAAGGTTCAGTGCCAGTTGCTTGTATCTTCTGTTTAGCTTTGCTTTGCTTATTTCTGTTTGTTTTTGTTTTCATGAATCCTGCCTTATCAGCAGTAGATGTAACTCAACTCTGCCCAGCCATAAGTTCACATCATTCAGGTCCAGACTATCTCCTGACATGAAGGGCTCCAAGATAGACAAATAAACTCAGAAAAATCTATAAAATGTTTAAATAGTTAACAAGTTAACTAGGAGAGAAAGCAGGTAAAATGAAATGAAAATATGAACTAGGAAGTTAAAAATTAGAAGAAAAAAAATGTGACAAAAAGCCAGCAAAGCACAGTCCAGGAGGAGGAAGTAGCAACAGACTTGGAGAAATAAGGAGACTGGTCTTCAGGCAGCTGAAACCTGAAATTGTAGGTACCACAAAACAGTCACTTGTGCTAACCGCTTTCTCCTGCTGCTTAGTTGTGCCAACTCACAGCCTCTTGTAAACCCTTCCATTTTTTTATGTTTCTTTTTAAGGTATAGATGCTCAAAGGTGAACTGCAACTATTGCAGTATTTTTATGTGATCATTTATATGTGATCAGCCCTTGGGCCATTTTGATATTTTGATCCTAGCCAAACACTAAACAGAATCTGTCTTAGACGGAATCTCCTTAGCTTCACTTCAACTGTCCTTTCTCCAAGATCATTTGGAGCCAAAGTGGAGGAGTCTTTAAAGGCATAACTTGGAGGACTATTGCGTAGTTTGAATGCTACTTAGGGTCTTTTCCAGAAAGAGCAAAAATTATTTAAACATTATTTTTCGCAATTGGGAGTTACAACAGACAATATTAAAACCACTTACTTAATAGAGAACAAGGGCATAAAAAAATTGTCTATATCTAGGTGATACTTGAAAAAAAAATCATTCCCAATTCAGCTTGTTTGGGAAGAAAGCAAATGTTTTAAATAGTATGAAATGAGACCTAAATACTACCATTATCCCAAGATGCCCCAGAAGCAGACAAATGAAAGAGTAGAAAATTAACTCTTCATTGCAAATATCTAGTCTCACCTAACTCTCAATTGTGCATTGTTTTTTGTATTTGATAAACATAACAGGTTTGTTTGATTTATTTTTGGTGCTTTCAGTAACATCATTTTAATGTTTGAAAGAATCTAAGTTCTTTGCAAACATGTTTCATCATTAAGGAGCCCTGAGACCTGGTTAACAAATCAGTAATAAAAGCTTCTTGTTGGATTAACAGAATATGGAGGAATGACTCCACACACCCATACCATTCCCCAAAGGGCTATATGGTGGTTTATAGCCTCCAAGTTTCCCTTGCAAAGGGAAAATGAAAGCATAACTTCTTCCTTTCCTTCTCTTTATTGAAAGTCCAGCCTATAGAAACCATTGATCAAATTCTCCAAGAAATGAAATGTGCTAGTCTAAACAAAGGGGATGCTGGGTACTGGTGGCTCATATCTGTCATCCTAACTTGCACAGAAGCCTGAGACCTGGAGAATCACAGCGCAAAGACAATCATGGCAGAAAAGTTTGAAAGACTGCATATTCAATTAACCAGCAAAGTGCTGGACTAGAGGTAGGCTTAAGTGGTAGAGTACCAGTGGTGAGCAAGCAAGCTGAGAGCAGGAGGCCCTGAATCCAAGCCCAGGCCCAGGCCCAGGCCAGGCACATTGTATATATGTTACAATTAAGTAGCATAAATGGCATATATATGGTATGTGTTTATATCTGATCATATATTCTACCATGAAGCACAACCCAAGCTTGTTTTTGCACTGGTTATTTTCTTTTATAGTATAAAGGCAATTTTGATAATATATATATATATATATATAAAATGATTAAGTAGCATAAATGGCATATATAGAATAGTATATTTTTGATCATGTAAGTTTTTTAATGTTAATAGTAGTTAGTAGTTTATTTTTTAATTTTATTTATTTATTTTTATTGTAAAGGTGATGTACAGAGGGGTTACAATTACATAAGTCAGGTAATGAGTACTTTTTTTTTTTTTGGTTGGTCGTGGGGCTTGAACTCTGGGCCTGGGCTCTGTCCCTCAGCTCTTCAGCTCAAGGCGAACACTCTACCACTTGAGCCACAGCACCACTTCCAGTTTTCTAGTGGTTTTATTGGAGATAAGAGTCTCACGGGCTTTCCTTGCCCAGGCTGGCTTTGAACCATGATCCTCAGATCTCAGACTCCTGAGTAGTTAGGATTACAGGCGTGAGCCGCTTGGTGCCCATATTTAAAACAATATCATCTCTTCCCTCGTTTTATCCCAGTTTTTTTTTCCCTCTTGACTTTCCTCCCCCACAAGTTGTATAGTTCATTATCAACATGGTGTCTAGTGAGTGTTACTGCTGCGTTTGTTCACCCTTTATTTGCTTACTAAAAGTCATTATCTTACTTGTTCTTTTATTTATTCACTTGTAAATAGTAAAGGTAGTCTCAGGAATTAATAGCTAAAAGTTGTAAATCTAGGCCTTCCTCCCTTCAAAGCTTAAAGACCTTACTGTTTGTCATTCTTCTCCCAAGCAGGTTATATTGAAAGGATATATTCCTGTATATTTCTTCTGATTACCCTAGATAAAGTCTTACTTTTCCCCACAGCCTGTACTTGGACCATGATCCTCTTTTTTATGCGTTCTGCTATAACTGTGATGGCAGAATCACATCACCACACTCAGCTTTATCTGTTGAAGTCTCAAGAACTTCTCTGGCACATGTTGACTTTAAACCATGATTTAACTGATTGGTCTCCCAAGTAGCTAGGTGATAGGCATGAGTCACTGTGACTAGCTGAAAAATTTTTCAAGAAAGGAAATAAAAAGCAAGCAAAGAATAGATATAAAATATAAGAATGAGCAACTCATCAAAGGAGAAATACAAATAAAATGCATAATATATATATGTAGAATTTTAACTTTCCCCCTAATATTATAATAAATCATATTAAAATGACTAGGTAAAAATTTCCATTGTTTTAAAACCTGCAGTATCCATTGCTGATGAGAATAGAGACAAAGGAACTTTCTCAAACATAGTTGCTGTGGATAGGTATATAACTTTTGACATAGAAATTATTATCAAATATTATCAAAATATTATCAAAATTGCCTTTATGCCATAAAAGAAAATTACCAGTGCAAAAAACAAGCTTGAGTTATGCTTAATAGTAGAATACTGTCTACCGAACATGAGGCACCAAGTTCAAATCTTAGTCCTGAAAAAATAATTAAGCTAAATTAAAGTTAACTACACACACACACACACACATTCTTGACTTATAAAGCCTCTTTATGGGGCTGGGAATGTGGCCTTG
Organism: Dipodomys spectabilis; assembly: GCF_019054845.1. Taxonomy (NCBI): domain Eukaryota; kingdom Metazoa; phylum Chordata; class Mammalia; order Rodentia; family Heteromyidae; genus Dipodomys; species Dipodomys spectabilis. The sequence continues at coordinate 43,863,443 of NW_024870772.1, read as the reverse complement.
TGGTAGAGTGCTTGCCTAGCATGCATGAAACCCTGGGTTTAATTCCTCAGTGCCACATATGCAGAAAAATTTGGAAATGTTGCTGTGGCTCAAGTGGTAGAGCTCTAACCATAAGCTGAAGAGCTGAGGGACAGCGCCTAGGCCCAGAGCAAGCCCTATGACCAACATAAAATAAAAAATAAAAGCCTCTTTATGTATTACCACTATTAATTCCTTTTATCAGGTATGTATGCCAAACATTTTCTTTCATTCTATGGTTTTAATTTTAATGATAAAATTAAAAGTTAACATAAAGTTAACAACATGGTCAAACGTATCTTACTTTTGTTTCAGTGGTTTTACCCATTTGACATTACTCTTTGAAAGTATTTCAAATTTTCCTATAATGTTTTTTAGCTTTTTACTTTCTAAGTAGAACCTAGCTTATATTTATTTTTACATATGTTTAGGAGAGGAAATCTAAGAATATATTCTTTTAAAAGTATCACTATCTAGTGGTGCTGTGGCTCAAGTGGTAGAGTGTTTGCCTTGAGCTGGAGAGCCTAAGGACAATGCCCAGGCCCAGAGTTCAAGCCCCATAACCAACAATAAAAACAAACAAACAAGGGCTGGGAAGATGGCTCAGTAGTAGAGCACTTGCCTTGCATGCCTGAGGCCCTGGGTTCCATTCCCCAGCACCACATAAGCAAAAAGAAAAAAAGCCGGAAGTGGCGCTTTAGCTCAATTGGTAGAGCGCTAGCCTTGAGCTGAAGAGCTGAGGGATAGCGCCCAGGCCCAGAGTTCAGGCCTCACGACTGGACCCAAAAACAAAAAAACAAAACAAAAAAATCACTAAATGTTTTTTTTTGGATTGTGCACTGGTCTTCCTGGTTTTATTTTTAATGTTTTTTATTGTGAAAATACTGTACAGAGGGGTTACAATTACATGAGCAAGGTAATGAGTACATTTCTTATCAAGCATTGTTGCCTCCTCCTTTGTTTTTCCCCTACCCTCCCACCTCCTCAGTTAGACACCCACACACACACAAATCCTCCCCCCACCTAAATTGTAAAGTTCGTTTTTCAACATATTGTCTTCTACATCTCAGTGAAAACAGGAACATACAAGGCAACAAAAAAATCACCATGGTACCTTATAAATACGTTAGAAACAATAGCAAGAAAGAAAAAACACTCGTGTCCCTATCGTGGGGTTCATTTCGCTTAACTTCATCTTTTTTTTTTTTTTTTTTTAAATTTTATTTTATTTTATTTGAGAACGTACTGTACAGAGGGGTTACAATTACATGGGCAGGATAATGCATACATTTCTTACCAAGCATTGCAGCCTCCTCCTTTGTTTACCCTTCACCTCCCTTCCCAGCCTCCCCCCTCCCTCCCACCCAATCATACCCCCCCTCCCCCCCCCCCACCGACATTGTAAAGCTGGTTTTGACATGACATTTTGTACTTCTCATTGTTGCAACAGGTCCACCTGAATCCTTAAACGACTTGTTTGTCCCCGTCTCCTCCACATGTTATACTGACATCAAATATAGTGAAAGCAGGGGTTACACTGTGGGGGAGGGACATACAAAGCAACAAAGAAATAATCTTATAAATGCATTAGAAACACATGCATGAAAGAAACAAAAACATTAAAATACATATTTGAGGTTTTGTTTTCCTAACATCACATTATCTGACTTTTTCTGCTTGACTCATACCTATACTAGATATTGCAAATAAGGGAAACCATGGGACCTATGTTTCTTTGGGCCTGGCTTACTTCACTTAATATAATTTTTTCCAAGCCTTTCCATTTCCTAACAAATGGGGAAGTGTCATTCTTTCTGATGGAGGCATAGAATTCCATTGTGTATATATACCACATCTTCTTGATCCATTCATCTACTGAGGGGCATCTGGGTTGGTTCCATGTCTTAGCTATGGTAAATAATGCTGCAATAAACATAGTTGTGCTGGTAGCTTTAGTGTGGCCTTGTTTGTGATCATTTGGGTAAATGCCCAAAAGTGGGATTGCTGGGTCGTTGGGGAGCTCTATGTGGAGTCTTTTGAGGAACCTCCATACTGCTTTCCAAAGTGGTTGAACAAGTTTACATTCCCACCAACAATGAAGTAAGGTTCCTTTCTGTCCACATCCCCTCCAGCATCTGTTGTTGTTAGAGTTCTTGATTTTTGCTGTTCTAACTGGAGTGAGGTGATATCTCAATGTTGTTTTGATTTGCATTTCTTTTATGGCTAGGGATGTTGAACATTTCTTCATGTGTCTATTGGCCATCCTTCTTTCTTCTTCAGAGAAGCTTCTCTTTAAGTCTTTCGCCCACTTACTTATTGGGCAGTTGTTTCTTTGAGGATTTGTTGTTGGGTGGTTTAATTTTTTGAGTTCCAAGTATATTTTAGATATGAGACCCTTGTCCGTTGTATGGCTAGTAAAGATCTTTACCCACATCTCTTCCTAACCCTAATAATTTCCGGCTTTCCAAATTCTTCTCTGCGGTTCGAAGTTCTTTAACATATAGTTGTTTGATGTCGAATAGATGTATCTGTTAACTTCATCTTATTTCGCCATATGTATATAGCTTTTGGCCTTTTCTACTTGTCTCAGACATATACTAGTTATTGCAAATAAGGGAAACCATGGGACCTATGTTTCTTTGGGCCTGGCTTACTTCACTTAATATAATTTTTTCCACGTCTTTCCATATTCTTCCCCCAATGGTATATCCTCAGTTGTCACTGTATTTGATTTTTGTACTCTGCTATTGTATATACATTTATTTGAATTAGGGAAGAGGAGGAGAACAAGAGAATGGTGAGACAAAGAGCAAGGAGGGAACCAACGCAACAGCAACATAAACAAGACAATGTGTTGGAAATGCTCTGTACAACTTGTGGAGGCAGTTGGGGGCAGGGAAGGGAAAGTAGAACAAAAATGAAAGAAGGGTAACAAGTTTGACAAGAAATGTACTTATTACCTTACTTACGTAACTATAACCCCTCTGCACATCACCTTGGCAATAAAAATAGAAATGAGAAAAATATCCCTACCTTAATATAATTTATTAATAATATAGTATCTCATCGATTTGAAATGCCACCATTATTAAATGCTAAATTTAGAAGATAGATTCTAGATTCTATTTTGTTCTAGATACTACTTTCTTTCTGCATTTTTATTATAGCAGATTTAGAGCTGAAATAATGGCCAGATCTTTTTTCACTCTTCTTTTTCAAAGTACTTATCGACAAGTCTTACTAATTTAGTCTTGCACAAAGTTTTAAAATAAATAATATTTATTGTAAATTAGCAAAAATAAAACAAAACTTCCCCATTGTCTAAAAGCTCTTATTGATATTTAATTGACATTTTTAAAAAATGTAAATAGCTTTGGGTACTAGCATAAAACATATAAAAAATCATGTTCACAGTAACAAAGATTCTGTGGTATTGACTTTGACCCAAAGTTATTATAACATAATAGAGGAGTGGTTAAAGAGCCATGGTGTATCTTCATGTGATCTAATCTCCAAGTATGGTGGGTGCTACAGTGAACTACACCTCCTGAGATTCATGCTCTCGTCTAGTCCCTTCCTCATTAAATCATGGCTGGCATGTGTAACTCATAAAATGTGGCGCTGTAAAACGTCTAAGATTGGTCTCACAAAGCTTTAAGATTTTACCTTGGTCACTTGGAACCTGGACACTTATGGCAGCCAATTGACCTCTAAGTTCAGAACTTAGAGAGAACTCCTAGAGTGAGGGACATGACCAGCTAGACTCAGGCTTTTCCAACCATTTTACCTGAGGTGCTAACATCATGTAGAAGCCATTTTGGATATCCAACTCAAGCTGACCTCCAGGCACGGCTGTCATTTCACAGCAACCTCATTAATCATGTCAAATGAGAACCACACAATGGAGCTTCATCAACCCATAAGTCTGTGAGGGATAAAAGTGATTCTAAATCACTGTGTTACACAGTGGATGGTTCTGTGATCACAAATAGCCACAACAGACATTGGTACCTGAACTGGAGTGTTACCAAAACAAAATTTAAAACCTATAACACTGGCTTTGGATCTGGCCACGGGCCAAGGCCAGTAGGGCTTGAAAAGTCTGTGAAGATAATGCTATTGGAAGCCAAATAAAGCAGGACCCATTTTATAGTGGTAAAAAGTTATCCCTATGTTGCCTATGATAATGCACAAAATAGAATTCAAAATTTCTAATGACTTAAAACCTTCCAGAAAGAACATTAAAATGCACCAGTAGTTTCTTTTAGTTATATTCAAAGGTGAAAAGAGGTCAATTTGAATCCTCTGTTCCATTTTTAGGTATTACTGAAAGAAAGTGCTGAAGACTTAGGATAATCCATCTAACTACCTAAAGGGTCTCAAAGTAAGAAATAGCCTTAAGGTTAAGATAAAGTAAGCAATGTGACAGTAGGATATGCTCTGAAACCTTAGGAAGATATAAGATTTTAAGAGATTTGTGACTATTGCTTTTGTCCAGTTGGGCGAACTCCAGTGAGTGTCATAGGCAAGGGATGAAAGTGTTAAGAGAATATTACTCAGGGAAACATTGCTCCTGCCTGGTCTGAAAGACACAGAGATAGTTCAAATGAAAAGACATTCTTAGCACAACAGTCCAAATGAGTTCCTTATTCTCTCTACTTTATATTCACCTAGTCTTTCCTAATGACATTCACTCTCAGTATGCAAAGGAAAAAAGTATATCTTCCACTCTGCAACCTTTATGATATTTGCAACTCTGCCCCATTAATATTATTCAGTGGACAGACGTAGTGGTGAACGTCTGTAATATCAGCTAAAGCGGAGGCACAGTCCAACATAGTCCATGGTGCAACTTTTGGGGGAAAACATGTAAGACACCATATGAAAAATAAAGTTTAAAAAGCGAGCGCTGGTGGCTAATGCCTGTAATCCTAGATACTCAAGAGGCTGAGATCTGAAGATCAGAGTTCAGAGCCAACCCAGGCAGAAAAGTCCTTGACACTCTTCTCTCCAATTAATCACCAGAAAACCAGAAGTGGTGCTATGACTCAAAGTGGTAGAGTGCTAGCCTTGAGCCAAAAAGCTCAGGGACAGCGTCCAGGCCCTGAGTTTAAGCCCCATGACTGACAAAAAAAAAAGAGAACCAGATGGCTCCCATGGTAAAGTGCCTGCCTAGCAAGTATAAGGCCCTGATTTCAAATCCAAGTAACACACACACACACTAACCACAACTACAAAACCACCTTTTCAAGTTCTCCCTAGCCATGGCAGCCCCAAACCCTCCATAGGATTTGTGACATCCAGTGTGGTGAGCTCTGCCAAGCTTTCCAGCTTTATTTTGTACCAACCTCCTCCCCCCATCCCTATGCCACAGCCTCACTGCTTTTCTTTCAGTTTATCAACTGTATACTTTAATATGCTGCTCAAGAAGTTTTCTTCATTCTGTATAACTTTCTCCAATCCCTGGCCAGATCATCTAGTTTAAAAATTATCTCATTTAGGGAAGACTTCCAAAAAATCATCAAATCAGATAACTTCATTTCAGAGTAATTACCTCTAGAATACACTTACCCTTGTAATCATTTGATTAGTATCTCTGTCCCTTCACCAGACCATAGCTCCATTAAGGAACAAAAAGAATTCAGATTTCCCTGAAGCCCAGCTAATGGCAGGCAAAGAGCTGCATACATTTCCAGTAAGTGGATAAACAAGTGAACAGTGAGTAAGTGAAAGAATGCACAGACAAGTACAGAGCACTCTTCATTTCCCTAGCTTTTATAATATTTTTAACAATGTATTTGTTTTCATTTTTGTTAGTGTATATTAACGATATATAGTAATGGGTTTCACTATCCTATTTTCTTTTTCTTTTGTACTGCTACCTGAACTTGAACTCAAGGCCTCTTGCTCATCTATGTCTTTTTCAACTCACAGCTGGTAGTCTTGAGCCATGCCTCCAATTCAAGTTTTTTGCTGGTTAACTGGCAATAGAGTCTCACTGGCTTTTTCTTTCTGAGCTGGCTGGACTGTAATCCTCAGATCTCAGGCTCTTTAGTAGCTAGGATTACAGAGATGAGCCACTGTTTCTTGCCTTCATGGTGATATCTTCATTGATGCATAAAAACACATATTTATCCCCCTGTTATTCTCTTACCCCTTTTTCCAGCCTCCCCTCCCTCTTCCTCTTCCCTAATAATCCCCTTTCTTATAATTTTTTCCTAGGTTCCCAATAGGAGAGAAAGTGTATGGTACTTATTTTCCTGAGTCTAGCTTTTTCACTTAGATGATCTCCAGCTCCATCCATTTTCTTGTAAATGACATGTTTCCTTCTGTGTCATGCTAGCTCCTATAATCTTAATTAGAGTCTCTATTTGTGAAGAAGACAAAATAGGGTTTTCTATGGAAGAAGTTGTTGTGGCCACATCAATAGTGTTCCATCTCTGAAACAAACAGGATTATATGTGAGAGGAAGGATCAGGGTGAAGAGATCGAATGTTGCCTTCTACTCATCTTCTGACCATCTTGCTAATCCCCAAAGGAGGGCATTCACCACAAAGGATGGTAGACATCTCAGTTTCCATTACTCTTGGCATGACTGCTGAGTGACAACTCAATTACAGCCCTCTTGTCCCTGATTGCAGGGGCTGTCTGAGCCTAAGAGAGCTCACTCTTAATCCTGCCCAGAAAATACAATATCACATTCCGGGTTGGTGGCTGCGTTCACCAGATGAATATATATGGCCAAGATATTGTGGGCTCATGAACACTACAATGTCTGTGGATTTATGGGGGGTGGGGATGCTAAGATGTAGGCATCTGGATGAGATGATCACAGGAGTGGATTTATTTTATTTTATTTTTTTCTTGTAAAGATAGGAGTGGGAGTTTTAAGATATGCTTTTATGAAGTCTGACTTGAATGATGCTTACTCACAATTAGTAAAGAATCAGTCACTCTGAAAAGAATGTCTAGAAACAAGTTAGATGTTTCTTATTTCCAATATGGATTCCTTGCAAGATACTTGGTCAAGCTTTTCATGAAGGTACCTAAAGCACTGAAGACAATCCAATGTTGTGGCTTCAAATGACAACATAGCAATACCATCCAGATCTCTTTCTTGAAGCCTGATGCTTCCCAAAATGGTCACAGAAATCTTATGAGACAAGAAACATCTTTGAAATTCTGAATATGAGGAAATGAAAACTTTGGGGAAATATGTTCCCCAAAATCCCTCACCTTAAAAGTGACAAGGCCAAAATTTTAAATTTCAGATTGGTATGATTTTAAAATTCTGGATTTTTTTTTCTGGAAATAACTCCATGCAGACACCTGAAGTCTTATGGAGAAGATGAACTCAAGCAAGCATTAGCTATATTTTTCCATAGTGTTCTCAACTTACCTCTTGTAATGTCATTTTAAGTCTTTCTATCCTTCCTTCTCCCTTCCCAAAGCCCTATCTTGTGTGAAGGAGCAAAGACTAAGATGAACTAGGGGAATGATCTAGAAAGGTTTCATCCAGGAAAACATTTCTGACCATTGCCCTCAGCTGCACTAAGCAAAAAGATCCTTCATTGAGTTTCAAATGACCCTTTATGTGGGCCAGTGTCATGACACACACTAGATTGAATCAGTTTGTGGTCCTCTGAGTAGGATAGGCCAAGTCAGTCATATCTGCATTTAAAACATTGGGACTGGGTGTTGTATGATTATAGATTAAAGTATCTTAAGTTATTTCTTCTTTTTTCATGGGCTTGAACTCTGGGCCTGGGCTCTGTCCCTCAGCTCTTCAGCTCAAGGCAAGTGCTCTACCACTTGAGCCACAGCACCACTTCTGGTTTTCTAGTGGTTTATTGGAGATAAGAGTCTCATGGGACTTTTCCTTCCTGGGCTGGCTTTGAACCACGATCCTCAGATCTCAGCCTCCTGAGTAGCTAGGATTACAGGCGAGAGCCACTGGTGCCCGGAAGTTATCTCTTTTTGCTCTTCTTCATCCTTAAGAATGAACTCTATACTGAAAAAAATTAAACATGTTTAAAACAAAGCAGAGAAAGGTCTGCAGACACACACAATGCCTGCCTTAATGAGAACAGAAAGCGTACTCTCAGCCCATACCATCACTCTTACAACCAGCAAGTGACAAGTAACAGTACATTGAAGAGTACTTGAAGAGTACTGAAAGATACCCTCTCTGAGGCACCTGAAACTGGGGACGGACATTAGAAAGCAACCTCATGCCCCAGCAACCTCCACCCTAAGCACAAAATATAAGGAGAAGAGACTGAAGTCTATGATGCACTGTGGAAAGGCAATCCCCAATCCCAGCTCATGGCCTATGGAACAACATTGAGATTTCCTTTCTGACGCAAGCATCATGCAGAAGTAACTTAATTTCCACAGTATTTTTCTGGAATCAAATGTCTTTTGGAGGAGGGGAAGTGAGATTACACTTGGACAAACAACCATAAGTATATCCACTCAAGTGACTATACAGAACAAAAGTAGAGGAAGAAAGAAACAATAAACTTTTGAGACATGAAACAGCCTAAATAAATCTTGAGTTCATTTTGCAAACAAAAGAGAAAGAAGAACCCAAGGTCTTCACACCATAGATTTCCTTTCTATGATGTTTGGAAAAAGACAAAACTGTTAGGGTAGAAGGAAGGAAGAGACTGCAAATGGTCCATACAAGGCATTATTTTGGAATACTGGAACTTGCTCTATATGCCGACTGCCCTAATGGATCATAACCCAAGGCATCCTTCATGATTGGCTCTACAAAGTGAATTTTACAGTGCCCACATTTTAAAATGAAACAACAGACCCCAAATGTGCCATACAAAAGGTGAAGATAAAACTGAAGAAAAAGCCCATCTTCTAAAATCTTGGCCACCCCTCCAGAAGAAGTCCTGACCCCAATGAAAATCATTGCCTTACTAAGCCATTCAAGCCATCCAGGCCTCAGGCAAGCCATTCAGCTTTGTACTTCTCGAACTCTTTCTTCAAGAAGAAGAAGAAAAAAAAATCTTAAGACATAATAATCAAATCAGACACGGCACCCCTCTCCATGCACTAAGCCCCTGATTACAGGCCAGCTCTGTAGAATGTTTGAGCAAACATAACAAAGTCTTTTACCCTTCAACAAACAGAGGGCTTGGAAAGCCTATAAATGTGCTATTTCAGCTGTTTTAAGCAGCTTATCATGATTTGGTGAAAGTCTGGCCTCAAGACTTTGGACCTCTTCTTAATAACATTTAATGCTACCATTATGTAATTGAATCCATTTTGTCAGTGTAGTGGGAATATCATTAAACTGTAAATTCATTTCACTGTCTTCTAGCTTTCAGACCCTCAAGTCCCAGAGTCCAGCACACCAGGAACTTGAAGCAGAGAGTGATCTTAATCCTTCCCAGCCCATACCCTCCCAGGCCAGACCAGTCCTTCACACTGCCACACCAGTCACTGCATTACCACCAGGACCCCGGATGTTGCAGGCTAATGTCTATCAGGGCCTCCAACTCCCGGGTACTCAGTGATACTCCCTAGTTTGCTGAGTCTCAATCTACACCCAGGGCATTTTTGGAAATGCAATCATATAAAGAGATGGTACTTTTTACATCCCATACCCTCTTGACATTAAGTCTCTGGCACTTTGCCACCTAATGTGCAAGTAGCCTCGTTATTATTAAAACCACATGTTCATTAGCAAGGTTGGCACCAACTCAACCTCCACTGTCCGAAGTTAATGTTGTATTCCATTATAGTCCAGACAACGGGACAGGGTAGGATACAGTTTGGGCATGAGAACAAACAGGCTTGTTTGACGAAATCTGAGTCTTCAACTGTTAGAAATACGATCCAGTTTCTATCTTGACATATGTCTGCACTGATGTTTCAGAGAAGGACATGTTTTGAAAGAAAATACCATTCTTTCAGTGTTATCTTTGCAAAATTGTATTTAATTCTTTCCACCACTTGCAAGGATAACTGGAGTCCTCTGGCTTCTTGCTGGGCTAATCACTTCATCCCTGGAGATTCATGCAAAAGTGTTTCACTTAATATAAAGGAGTGACTCAGAATCATTGCTTTCAATTAAGAAAGCCTGAGAGAGTTCTGAGAACAGTGTTCTCTTCTTTTAGGAGGCGGGAGGAGGGGTGCTCAGACCAGAGGGAGGGAGGGAAGGGGAAAAAGAGAGAAGAGAAAAACAAAAGGAAAATAAGCAGAAAAAAAGTCTTGTGTTCAAAATGAAATCATCAATTCCATTCACTCACATTCCCAAACTTAATTCAGATTGCACAATTTCTCAGCCTTTTGGACGCTATTTATGCACAATGAATATTTAATGGCTGTTCCATCATGGTAAAAAAAAAAAAAAAAGACAGGCTGGATTGTTGAACATTTTATAATACTAGGTCTTCTACTTGTGTCTCCCACACAGGTCAGGGCAGAGGTTTTCTTGTATCCCTTGCTAGTGGAGCAAAACCACTTTTTACTCCATACAATAGCTCCACAGAGCTACTTTGATTTACAAAAACTGTTTAAGGCCCTTCTTGTCTATATGTGGCAATCACAAAGCAGGGTTTCACAAATTTGGAAAATCACATGTGGTGACTGATTATTTTTGTTTGTTGCTGAAAATACTGGCACCAAAGATCAGGTTTTCCCGTTGACGATCTGTGAGATATTGTCATCGTTCTGCATTTAGCTAGGCCTATTATGATAAAATATTTCAGAAATTTAAGATTTACCTCACTAACTACTCTGCAAATCTGCCCTATGATAACCCATAGTAAATAGTATTCTCAAATCAATGTAAAAGTATCAGCCAATAATCTACATTGGTGATTTCTACCAAGTTTCCTGACAAGTAATTCTTTGGACTGTCTGCGAAAATGGTGCTGAGCCAATATCATATTACCCCCAAAGCAACACAAATGTTTAGAATACAACGAAGCATGAATACTGACATAGGAGAAATAAATCACTGAAGGAATTTGATATGTATTTTCTTATAAAATCATGGAAAGAACCAGAATAAAAGTTAAAGCATTTTTGACTAGAATATTTCTTTCTGCTTCTCTGTACTTATTGATGGTTTAACTGTTATTTTTCTTTCAACTGGTGACAGAGATGCTAATCTTTATAGAACTAGAGGTCTTGGAAGGGTTCCCCAGAGCCTTGCTCTGCATATTGTCCTGACCTGAAAGAAGAGAAGTTCACTCATGTGTTCTGTCTTCCTTGACTGAGGGGGCTTCCCGGAGTTCCTGCCACTAAGAGAACAAGTCAAAGTGTCAGTAGTTAACTCCTATTTTCCACTTTACACAAATTTGATTCAGGAAAATAATCCTCCCTGCCCCGGGTGAGCAAAGGGTTAACCCTGACACACAATTTACTAAATGTGTTCATTTACGCATGTACTTGCATGTCTAGTTGGAACCACTCTGCTCATACTCATTGTCCACATGACCTTTTGCAAATCACTAAGAAAGACATCCATTGTTTCCTTGCATTTAGTACGTTTAAAAACATAGTCCCCCAATAGCTGAAAAGGCGAGTCAGGGAAGGAATGACAAAAGCAAAGATGAAGTATTTTCCCCTCCAGGAAAAGCTATGTATAAAGACAGCTGTGAAACAGTGGTTGATGTAGAAACTTCACCCATATCTGAGGGGTATGTAGTGGTGGGAGAGTTACAAAGGTTAGCTTCCAGTCCACTCTACACATGCTTCTTATGCCACATAATATTTCCTTTCATGCTTCAACAGGATTATAAGTCAATCATGTCAGTCTACATAGCTGAGCTAGCACCAAAGCATACTTCTTTTATTTAGAGATAGATAGATGATTATAGAAAGAAAGAAAGAAAGAAAGAAAGAAAGAAAGAAAGAAAGAAAGAAAGAAAGAAAGAAAGAAAGAAAGAAAGAAAGAAAGAAAGAAAGAAAGAAAGAAAGAAAGAAAAAGATTGATTGATTTCTGCCACTGTAACAAATATCTGAAACAATCAACTTATGAAAGAAGTGACATTTCCTTTCACTTATGGTTTTGGTGGGCTCAGTCCACAGTCTGTTGGTCCTGTTGCTGTGGTGAGGCAGAACACCATGGCAAGAATGTGATGTAATCAATCACACACCAAAAACCTGCTCAACTCATGACCAGGATTTGAAAAGAGAGGAAAAGGCCCAAATCCCACAATCTTCTCCAAGAACCTCTCAAGGTTCACCACTTCCCAACAGTGCCCAGCAAGAGGCCAGACCTTGAACACATTACTGTGAGGAACATTCCAGATCCAGATTACAGCACAGAAAAATAAATTAGATTAGCTATGTATAATATACAGTACGATGGAGAAAGATCTAGACAGCTGCTATATATTTGAATATAAATATTTATGTTCATATTAAACTATTTATATATTGATTATTATATAAATATGTGTATATATTATGTATAAATATTTAAATACATTCTATAATATGTAATATACACTCATGCATGTACACACACATATTGTAGGCTTCCAGGATAAAGGTTATAATAAGTAAGCTTATTCTGATTCTGTTTATAAATTAATTGTGGACACTAACCTCCACAGATGATCAGCCCAACACAACACTACCCCCTCCCTAGATGCAAATTCTGTTTCTTTCATGATGTGATAGAGTACGTTTGTCTTCTCTTAAACCTTGGCTGGTCCTGTGGCTGCTTCACCAATGAAATGTAGAGGCATATTCTGTGGCTTTTAAGCCCAGGCATTAAGATGTCCTGGCAGCTTTTTTTCCTTCTTGAGTGACCTTGTAAAGATTCTGGACTCCTTTCTGGAAACAGAGCACCAGAAGTCAGATTCAGAAAGTTGAGACACCATATGGAGAGAAATTAATCAAAGGAACAGCAAGGCCTAAGACAGCACTGGCCACAGGTACATCTCCACCATCTTCTGAAACTCCATAAGAAATCCTAACAAGTACAGAAATTCCACACAGTTGAAGAACTCACAGATGTAATAAAATGATTGGTGCTTTAAACCACTAAATTTGGGGATGGTTTCTTAATCTGTAATCAATAAATCAGACTATTCTTTCCAACATCACTTGTATTTGGCCAAGTGACAGCTTGAAATTTTAAAGAAAACACAACTTAACACATAGGCATTTGTTGTTTGGGTTTGGGGTTTTGGTTTGTTTTTGTTTTTGTTTTTGGATGAGTGAAAATTGGATATTGAGTAGTTCTCCATACAATAATATTTGAATGAGCTAAGTAGAATCTAAATTAAATTACTTTTAAAAATACACATGATTTATCCAGTAAGAGGAAAAGTATTTGGCAGACGTTGTCAAGGGGAGTGTCCCTTCCTATTCCCTCTCTGCAGGTTCCACGATTGAATCTTTGAAAAACTGACAGTTTAGAAAAGGCAATGACATTGTTACACATAGGCCATCATGTGGACCAGACTGACACTCCCAAACCTAATGTAGCTAGGTTACTATAGCTCTTTTATAAGGGGAAGTGTGGAGGTACAAGGAACAGGGGCAGACTGTTTATGTAGATGAAGTAGTCCAGCTAGCAGCCACCTGTGATCATCTTTGTCTAGGGTCTGTCCTTTCTCTGAAGAAGTTTTTCTTTGACAGAAAGGAGCTAGGAGGAGAACCAGATAGAAAAGCCTTGCCTAGATTTGCTGTTTGTTTCCTTTACTAATGTAGATGGAAGTACAAACATCTTCAATAAAATACTTGCACATTGAATTTAATAGCGTATTAAAAAGATTATACACCATGATCAATTTGGATTCACTCCTGGGATGCAAATTTGGCTCAATATACAAAAATCAATAGATGTAATACAGTAAATGAACAAAATGAAGGGCAAAATTTACATGATCATCTCAATAGATGCAGAAAAGGCTTTTGAGGAAAACTTTGCATTTCTTCATGATAAAAGTCTTGAAGAAACAGGGATAGATAAATCACACTTCTATGGAAAGAAAAGAGAAAAGAAGATGAATATGGGAGATAGAAGGAGAGGGATGTAGGAGAAGGAAAGGGAGAGAGGGAGAGAAAAGGGAAGAGGCCAAAATATCCTATTTTTAATATATATTTTTATTGTAAAGATATTGTACAGACCAGTTACAGTCACATGAGTAAGGTAAAGAGTACATTTCCTATTGAGCATTGTTACCCCCTCCTTTGTTTTTTCCCTACCATCTTTCCTTCCCCACCTCCCAAAATCCTCCCTCCCATCCACCCCAAAGTTCATTTTCAACATTGTGTCTTACACATCTCATTGTTACAATGCATCAAACTATATCCTTAGTTCAGCATTTTGTTATTTCCCTTCCCCTCCCCAATTAGAAAAATGTATATACAAGATGCAGGGCACCAGACTTAAATACAGTGAAAACAGGGGTCCTATCATGGGGGAAGAACATACAAAAGAAACAAACAAATCACATAGTACATTATAAGTACATTGAAAACAACAGCAAGAAAGAAAAAACCCTCTTGTATCCCTGTCTTAGGGTTCAGTTCACTTAGCATCATCTTATATGGTCATATGTACATAATTTTTGACCTTTTCTGCTTGTTCTAGACATATACTAGTAATTGCAAATAAGAGAAACCATGGAACCTATGTTTCTTTGGGTCTGGCTTACTTCACTTAATATAATTTTTTCCAAGTCTTTCCATATCCTAACAAATGGGGCAATGTCGTTCTTTCTGATGGAGGCATAGAATTCCATTGTATAAATATACCAGATTTTCTTGATCCATTCATCTACTGAGGGGCATCTGGGTTGGTTCCATATCTTAGCTATGGTAAATAATGCTTCAATAAACATAGTTGTGCTGGTAGCTTTAGTATGGTCTTGTTTGTGATCATTTGGATAAATGCCCCAAAGCGAGATTGCTGGGTCATAGGGGAGCTCTATATGGAGTCTTTTGAGGAACCTCCATACTGCTTTCCAAAGTGGTTGAACAAGTTTACACTCCCACCTACAATGCAGTAAGGTTCCCTTTTGGCCACACCCCCTCCAGCATCTGTTGTTATTAAAAACTCTCCTTTTTTAAAATTTATTTTTTATTGTGAAAATACTGTACAGAGGGGTTACAATTACATGGGCAAGATAATGAGTACATTTCTTATCAAGCATTGTAGCCTCCTCCTTTGTTTCCCCTTCCCATCCCTTCCCAGCCTCCCCTGCCCCCCCACCCAACCCTCCCCGCCCCCCACCAAAGTTGTAAAGTTCGTTTTCGACATGACAACGTGTACTTCTCATTGTTGCAACGGGTTCACCCTGTATCCTTATTTAAACGGCTTGTTTTTTCCCCTTCCCCTCCACAAATTATACCAACATCAAATACAGTGAAAGCAGGGGTTATACTGTGGGGGAGGGACATACAAAGCAACAAAGAAATAATCTTATAAATGCTTTAGAAACAAAGGCATGAAAGAAAAAAAAGCATTTAAATACATATCTTAGGGTTCATTTTCCTAACATCCCCTTATCTGACCTTTTCTGCTTGACTCATACATATACTAGATATTGCAAATAAGGGAAACCATGGAAAAACTCTCCTTTTTATAAGGAACATTCCTTCTACGAATGTACACATCTGTTCCTAAGGGAAGAGCCATCATGGCCTAATCACCTTTCATTAGGTCTGATCTCTTAGTATTGTTGGATTAGGGATTGTTTCCAACACAGGGTTTGGGGGAGACATATTCCTAGCATCACACTCAGTTTCCCCATTGTTAATATTCCATACTGATGTGATGCATTCATTAAAACTAGAGAACCAACACGAATACAACATTAGTAACTAAAGCCCACTGTTCATTTCCATTTTTGCTCCAGAATAGCCTATCCCATATACTTGTCTTGCCTCCTTAGACTCCTCTTTATTGTGGTAGTTTCTCAGATATTACTTGTTTTGGATGACCTCGATAATTTGAAGAATACTGGTTAGGTATTGTGCAGAATCTAATACTTTCAGAATTTGGGTTCTGTTTTCTCCATGATCAAAGTAGTGCTACAGGTTACAGGGAAAGAGACCTCAGAAGGAAAGTGCCATTATGTGAACAGGCCATCCTGTCACAGTGATTTATAACTATTGACCTTGCCCTTGAATCTGGATGGGGTAGCACTTGCCAGGTTCTCCTCTGTAAAACGGCTCTTCCTTTCCCTGACCCATTTCCACGCTGCACAATTTGGAAGGAAATCGCTATCTGGGGCTCCTTCCTGTGGAATGGGAGTTTGAGTCCTTGTCATGTGAGAGGGGAGGATTCACAGAAGCTCTTCAGAATTATTCTCCAGGGGGCCAAAGTGCCTTTTAATTCAAGCTTTTATAATGCTGTGAATTAGTTTTAGGAATCCTGTCACCTCCCAGAAAGCTCTTCATAACTTTCTAATTATGTTCTGCTTTTCCTAAGTAATTATGGACATATATCTAGATTTATGAACTGTACTTAATTTCACTTGTCAGGCAAAATATTATAAGCTTGAAGAAATGGCTGGTATTATAACATAACTCTATTGATGATTCCTGAGTTTGAGGACAGAATCACAGAATCATTAGTAGCTGACACATATGGCTTAACCACCCAAATCAATCAGAATCTGGGGAAAACAATTCTGCAATACTCTCATTTGCTACTGCAAAGCATTATAAGCAATCCAAAGACCAAAATAGAAAGAAATCAGCAAGTGGTATTTTCTTTTGTTTTTGTTTTGGGAACAAGAATTCAACTATGATCACTCCATAAATTTCCAACACTTAAGAAAACATAGTAAACTACTAATTTGGAGGCAGAAACCCAGTATTTAACCATAGCGATGCAAGCCTGTAAAATCACTGGAGAGTCTATAAATATCTCTTCCTTCTTTCACCACGACTGTGGGATGAGGGCTCTCTGTGACAGCAGCAAAGAAGTCAAATGTAGGAATTCAGTCTTGAATTCCCAAGGGAGAACACTGAATCCCAGAGGCTTGGAGTTTCCAGATATTTGCTTCACGACAAACAGACACCTGAAACCCTTAGGGGAGGATCCAAATATGCAAGCAAATGTTATTTCTGGGAAAAAAAGATTATTTCAGATGTGAACAGCCAATGTTCCCATTCTCTGGGAGGAGATACTATAGGAATGACAAAATAATTCTATATGGTCTCAAAATCAAATTCATGCACAGAAGATTCACTCTCAGAAAGAATGCTGGATAACCTTAGGGTAAAGGAGATGATTATTATCTATCCTTCCCCTATTTTTTTTTAATTTTGCAGTACTGGGGCTTGAACTCAGAGTCTTTTTTTTTTTTCAGTTTAATTTTATTTTATTTGTGAACATACTGTACAGAGGGGTTACAATTACATGGGCAGGATAATGCGTACATTTCTTACCAAGCATTGCAGCCTCCTCCTTTGTTTACCCTTCACATCCCTTCCCAGCCTCCCCCCTCCCCCCCAATCCCAATCCTTCTCCTTCTCCCCCTTCCCCCCCCTACCCCCCCCCCCCCCCACCGCACCGACGTTGTAAAGCTCGTTTTGGACATGACAACTTGTACTTCTCATTGTTGCAACAGGTCCACCTGTATCCTTAAACAACTGGTTTTTCCCCATCTCCTCCACAAGTTATACTGACATCAAATATAGTGAAAGCAGGGGTTATACTGTGGGGGAGGGACATGCAAAGCAACAAAGAAATAATCTTATAAATGTGTTAGAAACACATGCATGAAAGAAAAAACATTAAGATACATATCTAAGGGTTCATTTTCCTGACATCACATTATCTGACCTTTTCTGCTTGACTTGTACATATACTAGATATTGCAAATAAGTGAAACCATGGGACCTATGTTTCTTTGGGCCTGGCTTACTTAATATAATTTTTTCCAAGTTTTTCCATTTCCTAACAAATGGGGCAATGTCATTCTTTCTGATGGAGGCATAGAATTCCATTGTGTATATATACCACATTTTCTTGATCCATTCATCTACTGAGGGGCATCTGGGTTGGTTCCATATCTTAGCTATGGTAAATAATGCTGCAATAAACATAGTTGTGCTGGTAGCTTTAGTGTGGTCTTGTTTGTAAACATTAGGGTAAATGCCCAAAAGTGGGATTGCTGGGTCATAGGGGAGTTCTATGTGAAGTCTTTTGAGGAACCTCCATACTGCTTTCCAAAGTGGTTGAACAAGTTTACATTCCCACCAACAATGAAGTAAGGTTCCTTTCTGTCTACATCCCCTCCAGCATCTGTTGTTGTTAAAGTTCTTGATTTTTGCCATTCTAACTGGAGTGAGGTGATATCTCAATGTTGTTTTGATTTGCATTTCTTTTATGGCTAGGGATGTTGAACATTTCTTCATGTGTCTATTGGCCATCTTTCTTCTTCAGAGAAATTTCTCTTTAAGTCTTTTGCCCACTTATTTATTGGGCAGTTGTTTCTTTGAGGATTTGTTGTTGGGGGGTTTAATTTTTTGAGTTCCAAGTATATTTTAGATATGAGACCCTTGTCCGTTGTATGGCTAGTAAAGATCTTCTCCCAATCCGTGGGCTTTCTATTGATCTTGCTAGCTATGTCATTTGCCCTGCAGAAGCTCTGCAACCTTATGCAATCCCATTTGTCCAACCTTTCTTTGATTTGTTGTGTTTCCGGGTCTCTATTCAGAAAATTTCGGCCTGAGCCAAGGAGACCTAGGGTTTCTCCTATTCCATCCTGTAATGTTTTCAGAGTGTCTGCTTTGAGTTCAAGGTCTTTGATCCATTTGGAGTTGATTCTGGTGCAGGGTGAAATATAAGGATCTAGCTTTAGTTTTCTACATGTCGTTAACCAATTTTGCCAACACCATTTACTGAAGAGGCTGTCTTTCTTCCATTCTATTATTTTAGCTCCCTTATCGAAGATTAGATGGCTATAGGTCTGTAGGTTCATTTCTGGGTTTTCAATTCTATTCCATTGGTCCTGAGGTCTGTTCTTATGCCAATACCAAGCTGTTTTGATTACTATGGCTTTATAGTAGAGTTTGAAATCTGGTATTGATATTCCTCCAGCAGTGTTCTTTCCGTTGAGGAGAGTTTTTGCTATTCGGGGTCTTTTATTGTTCCATATGAATTTTTGGATTGCCTCTTCTATTTCCTTGAAGAATGAGGGTGGAATTTTGATAGGTATTGCATTGAATTTGTAGATAGCCTTGGGAAGTATTGCCATTTTCACGATGTTAATCTTTCCAATCCAGGAGCATGGGAGGTTTTGCCATTTTTTAAGTTCTGTGTTGATTTCCTTTTTCAAGATTTTAAAGTTTTCATCATAGAGGTCCTACACCTCTTTGGTTAAGTTAATTCCTAGGTATTTTATTTTTTGTGGGGCTATTACAAATGGAGTTGCTTTCCTAATTTCAGCCACACTTTTCTCATTGTTGGCACACAGAAAAGCCATTGATTTTTGGGGGTTAATTTTATAACCTGCTACTTTGCCAAAGTTTTGAATCAGCTTGAGTAATTTGGGAGTGGAGTCTATGGGATTCTTTAAATACAAGATCATGTCATCTGCAAAGAGGGAGAGTTTTATTTCTTCTTTTCCTATTTGGATCCCCTTTATGTCTGCATCTTGTCTTATTGCTGTAGCTAGGCATTCTAATACTAGATTGAAGAGAAGTGGAGAGAGTGGGCATCCTTGTCTTGTTCCTGAGTTAAGAGGAAATGGCTTTAGTTTTTCACCATTGAGTATAATGCTGGCTGTAGGCTTGTCATATACAGCCTTTATTGTATTGAGGAATGTTCCATGGATTCCTACTTTTTCCAAAACCTTCATCATAAAGGGGTGTTGGATCTTGTCGAATGCTTTTTCTGCATCTATTGAGATAACCATGTGATTCTTATTCTTGCTCCTGTTGATGTGATGAATAATATTAATTGATTTGCGTATATTGAACCAGCTTTGCATCCCTGAAATGAATCCTGTTTGATCGTGGTGTATGATTTTTTGGATGAATTGTTGAAGTCGATTGGCCAAAATTTTGTTGAGAAGTTTTGCATCAATGTTCATCAAAGAAATGGGTCTATAGTTCTCTTTCTTTGATGAGTCCCTGCCTGGTTTTGGGATGAGGGTTATGATGGCTTCATAGAATGTGTTCGGTAGTGAGCTTTCTCTTTCAATTTCATTGAAGAGTTGGAGGAGTATTGGTGTGAGCTGTGCTTTGAAGGCCTTGTAAAATTCCGGTGTAAAACCATCTGGTCCTGGACTTTTCTTAGCTGGGAGGTCTCTTATTGCTGTTTCTATTTCAGTGCTTGATATGGGCCTGTTAAGATAGTTTAACTCATCTTGGTTTAGTTTTGGCATGTCAATATTTGCTAGGAAAAGGTCCATTTCTGTCAAGTTCTCAAACTTATTAGCATAAAGTTTTGAGAAGTATTCCCTTATAATGTTCTGAATCTTGGTTGTTTCCGTAGTGATGTTTCCATTCTCATCTCTGAGTTTATTAATTTGGGTGTGTTCTCTTCTTTTTCTGATAAGATTTGCTAAGGGTCTGTCAATTTTGTTAAGTTTTTCGAAGAACCAACTCTTTGTTTTGTTGATTCTTTCTATAGTTTTTTTGGATTCTAATTAATTTAATTCTGATTTAATTTTGATTATTTCTTTCCGTCTACTGGATTGGGGTTTATCTTGCTGCTCTTTTTCAAGGAGGTTTAGATGTGTCATTAAATTGTTAGTTTCCGATCTCTCCAATTTGTTGATGTAGGAGCTCAGAGCTATAAACTTGCCTCTGAGTACTGCCTTTGCTGTGTCCCAGAGGAGCTGGTAATTTGTGTGTTCATTTTTGTTGAATAGCATGAACATTTGAATTTCCTTTCTAATCTCTTCCATGACCCACTCATGATCCAACAGTGTGTTGTTCAGCCTCCATGTGATACCGGACTTTCTTTGGTGGCTTTTGGTGTTGAGTTCTACTTTTATTCCCTTGTGGTCAGAGAGAATGCAAGGTATAACTTCAATGTTTCTGAATTTAGACAAGTTTGCTTTGTGGCCTAACATGTGGTCTATTTTAGAAAACGTTTCATGTGCTGCTGAGAAAAACGTGTATTCTGATGCTGCTGGGTGAAATGTTCTGTAGATGTCTGTTAAGTCTAGTTGATCTATGCAGTTGTTTAGATCTGCGGTTTCTCTGTTGAGTTTTTGCCGAGTTGATCTATCTAGTGGGGAGAGTGGTGTGTTAAAATTCCCAACAATTAATGTCTTTGGATCTATATGGGATTTGAGGGAAAGTAGTGTTTCTTTGATAAATTTGGGTGCTCCATTGTTTGAACTCAGAGTCTTTTTCACTAGGCAAGCACCCTACCATGTCCTGCAGCAGCCCTTTATGCTCCAGTAGTTTGTTTGTTTCTAATAGGATAATGCCTGTTAGGGCCAACCTGGACTATGATCCTCCTTTTTACATCTCCATTGAAGCCAGGATAATAAGCCTATATGTCTAGCCTTTTATTGGCTGAGATGAGGTTCTGTGAACATTTTGGATAGGCTGGCTTCAATCTTGGATCCTTGAGATTTTTACCTCTCACCTTCACCTATTTGTGTGTGTGTGTGTGTGTGTGCGCACGGGCTAATCTTGGGACGTGAACTCAGGGCCTGGACACTGTTCCTGAGAATTTTGGGCCAAAGCTAGTACTCTACCACTTGAGCCACAGTTCCATTCCTGGCCTTTTGGTGGTTAATTAGAAATAAAAGTCTCGTGGACTTTTCTGCCTGGGCTGGCTTAGAACCACAATCCTCAAATCACAGCATTTTGAGGAGCTGGGAGCTAGCCAGTGGCTCCCAGTTCCTTCACCTATTTTAAAAGCACATTTTGTCACTTTTAAAATGAAATTAGAATGAACATTTGTTTAAAATAAAAGATTGAATTCCTTAGTCAAAAATGCAAAAATTATAGTGCATATATGAGCTTTTTTTTTGTTTTTTTAGTATGTATATGCTATGTATTGGCAGTAAATGGATCTTTGTTGTCCACTTTTTAAGGTAAATTCAGATATAATGTTACAATATAACAATCATGATAACCTCTTTTCAACAGCATTGGAAGACATTTTTTAACACTTGTGCTATGTACATTTCAAAACAAGGATCAACAAGATTGTTATTATTAGTGACATTTTGAAATGAGGAGATATGCTCAGTGGGGCAAAGTGGCCTATTCAAGGTTGCAGAATTGAAACCAGTATAGGAAGAACCTAATTCATTAAGTGTCTAAAACTTTTTCACTACACTGTCATGCATTTCTTCCTATGTGTATGAACTGAGCTTTGTTCCAAGAAGGAAGTGTGATTTCTGTTGAGATAATGAACATAGCTTACTACAGTACATACATTATAAATATATATATATATGCATATATATATATATACACATATATATATACACATATATTTATGTACCTGTATACATACACACTACTCATCAACAAATTTATGATACCCTCCTCCTCAAACCATTAAGAATCATTATATCTATCTGGGCATGCTAGCCAATTTCTGTGATTCCAGCTACTTGGAAGGCAGAAGGCAGAGGATGCCATGTTCAAGGCCAGCCAAAGGCAAGGGGGAGACCTTGTCTAACAGGTTTAATGCTGAGTGCTAGTGGCTCCCACCTGTAATCCTAGCAACTCAGGAGGAGGATGTCTGGGGGATCCTGGTTTGATTTTTCTCTAGAGAGAAAAATCCAAAGAGATTTTTCAATTAACTAGCAAAAAGCCAAGCTGGAGGCATGGCTCAAGTGGTAGAATGCCAGTCATAAGCAAGCAAATTAACCAAGGGTAGTTAATCTCTAGAATAGTTAAACTCTAGTGTCAGAGGGGGAAAAAGAAAAACATATATAGGCTCATAGCTGGAGTGATAAAACATTTGCATAGCATGAGGCCCCAGGGTATAAGCAAACTCCAACTATCACACACCAGAAAGAAAGAGAAAGAAAGAAGGAAGAAAGAAAGAAAAAAGAAAGAAAGAAAGGAAGGAAGGAAGGAAGGAAGGAAGGAAGGAAGGAAGGAAGGAAAGGAAGGAGGCAGGCAGGGAGGGGGGAAGGAAGGAAGGAAAGAAGGAAGGAAGGAAGGAAAGAAAGAAAGAAAGAAAAGAAGGAAGGAAGGAAGGAAGGAAGAAGGAAAGAAGGAAAGGAAGGAAGAAAGAAAGAAAGGAAGAAAGAAAGAAAAGAAGGAAGAAAGGAAGGAAGGAAGGAAGGGAAGGAGGAAGGAAGGAAGGGAGGAAGGGGTAGGAAGGGAAGAAGGAGGGAAGGAAGGAGGAAAGGAAGGAGGGAAGGAAGAGAAGATCACTACATATTTTCTATAATCAATGTATTTTTTACAATCTTTAAGTGGTTTATATTAAGAAAATAAATATTGTCATTTACTTTTAAGATATATGTTTGTATTTATTCAAAAGTTTTTGTTTTGTAGTTCTGGGATTTAAATTCAGGGCCTTGTCCTTGCTAGGTAAAGAATCTACCACTTGAGTTATATGCTATCCTTTTTTTATACTAGTTGTCCTTTTAAGTTCAGGTCTCATGCATTTAGCCTGCATTAGGTCTCAGACCGTGATTCTCCTACCTCGGCCTCCCTAGTTTCTGGATTAGGAATTTGTACCTTCATGCCCATCTTGTTTTTGAGATGAACTCTAACCAACATTTTTGCCTGAGCTGCTCACATGATTCTTCTATCTCCACCTCTGAGGTAACTGAAATGATAGGCATGAGCCATGAGGTATAGCTGACAATTTTTTAAAAATGCATACAATGCCCCAACCTCTATGTGCTGTTACAATTTTGTGCATCACCCTATACTTCCCTCCCTAACTTCAAGGCAATCTAGGTTTCCTGCTCCTGGCTAAGAACAAACAAAACTAAAAATAGAGGCCCCCTTATCTGAATATGCCCAGGCATCTGTGGCTGGGGAAAGACATTAAAAATAATGCCAAGAAATCTCCAAATACTTTCAACCTTTATTAAGGCATAAATCCTTATCCACAAACTTGCTTTTCAGACTAGCAAGAAGTTAATAAGATTTGTAACATGAAAAAAAAAGATGTTAGGAATTACAGTAATTTTCCAGGTAATTGAAATTCAAAAACTTCCTTCCCCTCATTTTCCTGTGGCATTTGGGCCCAAATTAGCCAGATGGCTGCTTCCATCCTGCACCTGACTTGGGAACCCAAGGAGCACCTGACTTGGTAATTGAAGACTTGTGCTGACTGAATTCAGGGCCCCTCCACTTTTTAATCACAAAAGAACCATCACAAAGAACAATCTATCAGCCTATCTAGCTTCTTAACCCAGTCACTAAGGGAAAGTGAAGGTGGGTACTTCATCCACATTTACAAGCATAAGAACACTTTCCATGGACTAGTTCACAGGATTTCCCCTGAACCTCCATGACAACTCATAGCAGGGATTCTATCCTCTTCTTGGATACTTGGCTCCACACTTAATATACCTGGCTGTGTTTGTGAAGTTCTGCTGGCACTGATGGCTCCTTCTCACCCCAACATATTGTCTGAACACTCTCAGATACCCATCGTTCACAGTAGTGAGCACTTACAGTGGAGCTGGCATTTTCGTAGTGTTTTAAATGTACCAATGCCTTCTAACCTTCACAGGAAACTGGGTGCAATTATTATGTCCATTTTACAGCTTGTGAGGTTGAGGCACAGAGGATGAAGGTTACACGGCTGGGAAAGAGTTCAGGCCTGGAGCCCTGCAGCCTAATTCCATAGCCACTCCTCTGAATGTCACCAACAGACTCCATTGCTGATAGCTCCTCTGGACACCACAGGTGTAGCTTTCCTCATGAACAAATTCCTTTACCATCTTCTGCTACTGGGAGCCTCCAAGTCCCCCTCTTCTTCATTCTACTGCCTGATTATGAAAAGACTGGTCCTGTCAAGTGGATTCTCTTCTACCCAGGCCATAGTTTAAAATTTGATCTGAGCATCATTTTTAGAGAAAGACTCCTTTATAAGAATCATAATAATAAAATAACTGTTTCTTCTTGATCCAAACTCTTGAAGAAAATGATCTGATATTATCACTTAGGCACTAGGATTGAATTTTTTTTTGTTTAGGGGTAGTTTGGTTTGGGGGCAGTACTAGGGTTTGAACTTAGAGACTTGCACTTTCTCACCAGGCACTCTATAGGTTGAGCCATTCTCATACTTCTGTTTGGGACTGTTTCACCAAAGCTTATGAGGACTAAAAGGAATTTTTATTTTGTTCATTTTAAGCTTTATTTCTGAGAACTTTGTTCCAAGTTCTGGTTCCCTTTGTCTCTTATCTTAATTTTCTCTATTAGTATAAACATCAATACTTTACACAACACTGCAGACACTTCCAATTGCTTTACAAAGATGGTAAACTCTGGAAATGGTGCTGTGGCTCAAATGATAGAGTGCTAGCCTTGAGCTAGTACTTGTGCTTGAATGGCGCAGGGACAGTGCCCAGGCCCAGAGTTCAAGCCCCACTACTAACAACAACAACAAAATAGATGGTAAACTCTCCCTTTAAGATAGGTACTATTATAATAAAGTATACTTGATACCTATGAAGGTGGAGGCCCCAGAGAGTTAGCATCTGCCAAAAGCCACGTGGCTAACAAGAATCAAGCCATCATCTTCTGTGTTAGTACTTGGGACTTCATCATCATACTCCACTGTTTTCTGAGATACAGAGAATGGTAGCAACCGTACCCTACATTTCCCTCTGAATTCCCAGGTGCCTTATAAGTAAGACAGGGCTACACCGCTGCTTTCTCAAGTAGAATACTAATGAAAGTGTTATATGAAATAAGAGGCCCTGGACTCATTCACATGTTGGCACTGTAAGATCATGCCATGGAGGAAGTATGGATCTCAGAGCCTGTAGCTGGAGAATTGTTCGTGAAGATCATCTGACCTGCACTGGCTTTTGCTTAGCAATGAACTTTCATTATATGAAACCATGGTATGTAGATATTTACTTGATTAATGCATAAAATAGTGACATGATGTTTCTCTAGTGTACTGATCTTCCTTTTGTTCCTCTGCGGTCTGTAATCTTCCATCTAGATTTCTGACTATCAGAATCTGATATTGTTAGGAGAGAAATGACGTAACAGTTTTCTAATTTTGCCAGTAAGCAACAGGACCAGCAATTTAATGGAAATGAAAGAAATTGAATGTTGGTCTTACAGATGAATACCTCTGAGCAGCTTGTCTTTAACTCCTGTTAATATTTTGTTAGCCAACTCATAAAAACCTCCAATAAGGCGGCTGGGAAGGTGGCTCAGTGGTAGAGCACTTGCCTTGCATGCCTGAGGCCCCGGTTCGATTCCTCAGCACCACATAAGCAAAAAGAAAAAATCTGGAAGTGGCGCTGTGGCTCAAGTGGTAGAGTGCTAGCCTTGAGCTGAAGAGCTGAGGGACAGCACCCAGGCCCAGAGTTCACGCCCCACAACTGGACACCCCCCCCCCAAAAAAAAGAAAAAAAAAACCTCCAATAAGTTCATGTTCAGGTTCAAACTCAAACACACTTATTCAATTGTCATGGTTCAAGCACTGGCTATAGCACTGAGTTCAAAGGAGAAAGAACAGTCAAGGATGGAAAAAAGGATGGGCGAGTTTTGCTTAACTGAATTACAAAGTATGAATCATTCTGAAAAAAATAAAGACATTTTTGCATACAAGATCTTTTGTTTTACTCTTTTCTTTTTGTTGTTGTTGGCTTGTTTGTTTGAACTCAGGGCCTTATACTCACCTGGCTTGGTTGCTCATGGTTGGTGCTCTACCATTTGAGCCATGGCTCCAGCTTCACTTTTTGCTAGTTAATTAAAGATAGAATGTCTGCGACTTCTCTGGCCAGATTGTCTTTTAACCACAATCCTTTAGATATTTGTCTTTTTTTTCTTTTTGCTTATGTGGTGCTGAGGAATCGAACCCAGGGCCTCAGGCATGCAAGGCAAGTGCTCTACCACTGAGCCACCTTCCCAGCCCCTAGATATTTGTCTTTTGAATAGCTAGGATTACAAGCATGAGATACCACCACCCAGCTAGGACCTTTTTCTATAAATAATAAAAACTACTGAAGTTTTTGAGCAGAAAAAGGCAAGAAATGTACTTTAAAAAATAAAAATCCTATGGACCTGGTAGAGGCTGAAGGCCAAGAACCTAGTGGAGATATTATCAGTCTGAAATCACGAAGGAGGGAGAATTGGGAGGAAGAATAAGAACTCAACAGGATTTAGGTGACAGGGAATGCAAGAAACAAAGATCCCCTTGAGATTTAGAACCTGGAACCCGATAGGATGTTGGTTATGTGAATTACAAAGGAAACACAAAGGAAAAAACTGTCTTTATCATCTCATCAAGTCATCGGAGTGTAGTTTAATACAGTGTCATTGGAGTGTGGTTCAATACTGTGTCTTGCTAGAAATGGAGAACATTTCTTTTGGAGATATTTGCTCTGTGTTCTCAGAAAAGGCTAGTTGGTAAGCAACTTTTGTCTCTTTCTGAAATTCTCTTTTTGCTCTAGTAAGCTCTCTTATCAGAAAGTAGACCGGTCCCATCCAGAGACATTGTGACCACTTTCAGGTCCCTTGCTGTATGATGCTTACTGGCAGTACTTCTCCTATTGACCCTTAACCATATGCTATTTCATCAGATTACAAGTCTCTAGAAGACAAAAATGCACATTTCCTTATATGTCATGTGTGGTGTGTGTGTGTGTGTGTGTGTGTGTGTGTGTGTGGACTGATACTAGGACTTGAACACAGGTCATTTACCTCTCATTTGGCTTTTCACTCAAAGCTGCCACTTACCACTTGAGCCACACATCTGCTTCCAGTTTTTTGGTGGCTAATAGGAAATCAGAGTCCTCTAGATATTTTTTGCCTAGACTAGCTTTGAACAGTGATCTTCAGAGCTCAGCGTCCAGAGTTGCTAGAGTTACAGGTGCAAGCCACCCATGTCCAGTTCATTCTTTATATGCTTTAGTGTTCCTCATGTGTAACAAATATGAACAAATAGGGAGAGAGATAAACTTTGCTACAGGGGTTTGCCACTCTTTATATGTTTGTACTGTGCATGCTTATGACTGTTAAAATATATACTAAAGATTGGAATATAAGCACTGAGCATATAGTTCTACCATATGTAACTTGTTCCAATTTTGAAAAATATGGCAGGCAACAGATCAAGGTAAAAATTATCTCCTTGTTGACCAAGAAGGCCGCCATTAACAGCTGTCTGTATTTCAACAATTAAGGGCAAGTAACAACCATCAAACATAGGTATATGGACAGCAAAATAAGCACCAAGAGAAGAACTTTCCTCAGAGCCTCAATAGTATCAGGAAGAAAGTTTCTCCGTTTCCCACCCCAGACTCTCTGAACTTTCTTAAATGCATGCATTGCCCAAGAGATCATTTGAAGAATATCTCATGCAACCTGACACTCTGGGTAGATAAGTTTGTCTTCTCTCAGCTATAAAACTGCGAGGCAAAAGTGAAATAAGTAATTTGAATAGCTAGAAGAAATAAAGTTGCTTTCAGCTGTAATGCCCGTTTTCCTCTGAGACAGGGCTCAGATTCACTACTTCTTTCCCAAACCATCTAAAATCAGGCTCTGAGCCCACTCCTAAATTCACTCCAAAGAGCCATAGGGTTAAAAGATGATCCAGAAATCGTAACCTGGCATTTTCAAATCATTCTCTTTCCAATTGAAACGTGGTATTGGTTATTTTCTCTTCCCACCCTCCTTCCCCCATCCCAAAGGCATTCTTTATTTTTTAATTAAAAAGAAATAAATCCCCGTCCTAATTTAATCACACGACTAGCATGAAAATGAATTCACTGAATAAAATTGTCACCAGGGGTAAATGATAGGAGTCTCTCTTCGCCAAGTTTTCTGCCTGAATTTAGACTGTCTTTCAAGATTTACTGCCGTTATTAAGCGAATATCTTTTGACAATGCAGCAGGGCTTCTCAGACAGAGAATGTTCTGCAGCTCAGACTAAAGTGCCCTGTGATGGACGACTGTGATGGTTTTGGGGACCTCACCCTTTCAATGCTATCATCTGTTCTTTGTTCACCAGATGAAGATACTCAAATGGGATCCACAATTCAAAACCAACACTTGGAGAAGGAAGAGTGCATGGATGGAGAATACCTTGTTTCTGCCATGTGAACATGATGAATTACAGTGTATTAAGAAAGTGTTGACACATGTGGGTGCACACGCCTTTCAGGCTTGCCAGTAATTAAGGAACATTGTATGTAAAGTCACTACAGAACTTCACCGTCTGGGTCTTTGTTCGAGATTTTTTTTTTTTCTGCCAAGTAGTGTTATTCATAAGCTTGATGGAAAATACTTGTATCTACAAAAATCTTTGTGGTTCACTGGATGATGAGGGCAAGAAGGAAGGGAGATTGGATTTTTATAAAAGCTTTAAATGTTCCTGCAGCTAGACAGGTACAACAACAATTTTCCAACTGCTCCAGAGAGCTGCAGATCTTTGAAGATAAATCACCTGAAACGTCAGAGACATAAGAGGGGATGTTTGAGAAATGGCAGAAAAGTTTCTGCTCCTCTGTTTTTCTGATCATTTGTGCTTACTACCCATACCTTTTCAGGTCCCATGGAAAAACTAAAAGCTGCTTGGTCAAGCAGTGTTTTGTGCCCTATTCCTTCTACTCGCTGGTTTCTCTTTCTTGTCCACTGCCAAGAAACCAGGCTTCCTATTTGTGATAATAACTAAATGGAGCCACCGTTGATGAGCCAAATGCCAGAGCTGGGCATTGAAGCCTCTATCCAAGCCCTTCCCTCTTAGCTCACTACTATTTGCACAACCTCATTCTCGAGCCCAGCACAGACCACAAGACCCAGCTTCCAGCCAGAAGTCCTAAGGAGAGATGGGTTTCCCTTACCTCTGCTGCTCTCCAACACGATTTAGGACATTAATGATTTTCAAGAGCTGTATAGGTTGATCCGGCACTTTGAAACTTATTTTCCTAATCAATCATTTTATTGAGTGATAAGAAATAGAATTGACATTCAGGCCAGGTGTCATGGAAATTCCTGGAACTTTACATCACCAAGAACCAAACTAAACCTCTTCCTCTCCAAGAAGGGTTGAACAGAAGAGTTCATATAAACAATAGCTTCCTATTGAAGGATTTCCTACCAGAGAGCTATTTATCCCAAATCACATCTCAGTGCCGGGCCAGTACTCAGACAGGATACCTGGCTAATTCAGTAGTGACAGGCAGACTCAGCTCCTCCATTCAAAGAGCCAAAAACCAGAATAGGCTAGCCTTCCAGAGGGACCCCCAACTTGTTACTCCCTTAGCTGCTTAAAATGAATCCAAGTGCCAGAACGTTCTAAATGAGATTCAGGGAGCCTCTCCCAAAGGCTCTGAACCTGGCTATAGGGTAGAATCCTTTGAGAGTTTTAAATACATACGTTAAAGCCCAGGTGATTCTAATGTGCAGCCACGGCTCAAGGCCAGGGGCTTAGGGGAATCCTCAAGTCCTGTCAACAACAGTGACAACAGGAAATCCTTGGAGACCTCTCTAACATAAGGTAACATGTGTCACTGGATGGGCATTTGGTGCTACACTCAATCTGTCACTCAATCTATTTGCACTTCTTTTCTATCCTTCAAGAGCAGGCAATGCATTGATTTGTATTCTAAAACTTTAAGCATCAATTCACAGAAATATAGAGAATTTATAAAAATAAAGTACGAAGAAAAAAATAAAGAACTCCAAACTTCAATGCCTTTACCATTCTGAGGTATTTATTTCCATTTTTTTCCCATTTGTACACATAATACCATGCACAGACATTGGTTTAAAAAAATGGGATAGTACAGGACGCTACTAGAACATATCACAGGGATAGTTTGTTCCTTGAATGTTTAACAGAACTTCTTTTTTAAAAAACAGAACTTCTCATAGAACTACAAGGTTCTAACACCTTTGTTTGGACCAAGTCTCTGACATTAAATTATTTTTCTTGAGTATTTTGGTCCATTACATAATTTTTACTTTTACAGTCATGGTAATTCATAAGTTTCCAAGCAAAGAGTCCATTTATTTGAAAGTTTTTCTGTTTGGAGCATAGAGTATAATGCATTATTTTCCTATATTCCTTGCTAGGTTCACACATGAGTTATTCTCCACAGAAGTGGGACATGAGATGACAGGACAGGACAGATGGGAGCATACCATCTCCTGGGGGTCACTTTCAAACATTCTGCTCATGTTCCCAGGAAGCTCTGTTCCACCACTCACCATCTCTGAGCTGGGCATTAGTGGCTCATCCCTATAATCCTAACTACTCAGGAGGCTGAGATCTCAGGATCTCCATTCAAAGCAGAGTTTGTGAGACTGTTATGCCCAATTAATAAGCAAAAAGCCAAAAGTGGAGGTATGGTTCAAGTAGTAGAGTGCCAACCCTGAGCAGAAAAAGTCAAATGACCGAAGAAGGCCCTGAGTTCAACCCCCCAGTACAAGTATACATACACACACACACACACACACACACACACACACACACACACACACGAGTATCTCTGAAGTGAAAAAAGAGCCACCGTGGAGAGTCACACATTACATATGAGAGTATAAAAGAATACTAAGGTTATGAAAAGAATTCTGAGAGCCACCATGTGAGCATTCTCAGTCCAAGACCCCCTTTAAGTAGAAGAATCCTCCACATGGGAAAAGTCATCTACTTTGCCCAATAAGAAGCCTGATTGGAAGGCATGGACTCTATGTGAACAGGCATGCAGGAGAATACCACTTAACATTCAATGTGGAGTAGAACATCCAAACACATAAATTCTACACATGCTCGTGCTATAAACAATTGGACTCCACAATTAAGAGCCAATTGCTCTTCACTGCCAAGAACTCAATCACCTCTGTCATATGACGTTCATTATATCTAAATTATTTTTTTTTCTTGGCAATTTACAATCCTTCTTAACATTGGCCCTGAGAAAGACATGGAGAACTTCCAGACTTGTAAAAGGAGTGAGGTGTCTTTCTGGACAGCTCAATGAAGATGTAGGCTCAGTACGTAGTGGTAGTCCCCCCTCCAAAACATTTGCCATAGGAGTTAGAGAGTTTTGGGGAATTACAGGATATATTATCATTCTGTTTTATAAATCAGTCATGTCTTATCTTTATTATTTGGTCACCCTCTTCCAAACAGAAAAGACTATTTCAGAGACGAGCAACAGAAAGAAAGGAGGGCAAGACACATTTTTTCACAGACTAAGAAATGGGAAAACTTAGGGCTCTGTTTAGGGAAAGGTAAACATCACTTTGGAATAATTAGCAACATAGAGAAAGGATATGCCTATTGTAACAAAATTAATTAAGTCAATGGAATGAATGACAAGTATGTTATTCATATTAACCGATTCTCTTAGCACTGAGAAAGCCACAATTCTAACAATGATTCAGAATTTTAACCCAATTGTGATTACCTGATAAGAGACTATTTAACTATTTGTTTAAATTGAATGAATGACAATTAGGTTTTGGTTTAAAAATCATGTAAAACTCCAGTTCCTGAAAGATTCACACAAAAAAATTGCTGTCTAATTTTTTTTCCCTATCAGAAAAACTGCCAACTTTAAATGTTATCAGCTATACTCTAGGAAATTACACAAATAGATCAAATTAAGTAGTTGTGAGAGAAATGTAGCCCTATATAAATAAAGGACCACCATGAAGATGTCATGCTTCTGGATGACTCAACTCGGGACATTAAAATGAAATCTGAAAACTCACACAACCAAAGAGACACTTGGTTAAAACTGGACTCACTGGGAAACACTTAATAAAAACGATTAACTCCCTACTTGGGACAACTGAAGGATGAGAGACCAAGCACATTTATGAGAGGAATGATGAGCTGCTTCCCACAAATGGAGCAAGCACACATAAGGCTGTGTGGATAATGTGCCCTTCCCATATTTTAACATTCAAGTTGGCCTCCAAATGAGTTAAGAATGTGACTAAAAGTGTTACAGAGACAATATTTTAAAATCAGGCCTAAATCTTCCATGCACCCAATCAGCTGATAGCCATCATTGCTTTCTTTAAAAGCAAGAAAAGCCGGGGGGGGGGGGGGGGGGGGGGAGGAAGAAAGAAACGAAACAAAAAAAAACTCTCTTGGAGTGGGGTCTTCTGAGACGTCAGCCTTATTTAGATAGTAATTCTTTTATCTATGTTTAGATAATAGTAATTTAATCTCTAGATTGCATATCTAACAACTAAGTAATAGTTGAACAAATAAAAGCCCAAGACAGTGCAGTGGTTAGTACAATGGGTTTGTCATTAAACAAACCTAGCATGAGTCTCAGCCATGTCACCAATTTCCTCATTGTATAGGTGGAGAAGGAATAGGCCAGTTGCCAAAGCCTTCTGGGAAGTTTCTTAGAGGTGAAATGCTTCCACAAAAGAACTAGAATATGATGTTTTTTATTAAAGAAAAGCTGAAGCTACTATCCGCATTACCTTGAGCATATCAGTTCATACAGAATATCTACAGACCTATCTAAAAAGCAGTGGCTCAGGCCTGTAATCATAGCTACTCAGGAGGCTGAAATCTGAGGATTGCAGTTCAAAGCCAACCCAGGCAGGAAAGTCCATGAGACTTTTTTTTTTTTTTTTTTGGAGTCCGGTCATGGGGCCTGAACTCTGGGTCTGGGCGCTGTCCCTCAGCTCTTCAGCTCAAGGCTAGCGCTCTACCACTTGAGCCACAGCGCCACTTCTGGCTTTTTTCTTTTTGCTTATGTGGTGCTGAGGAATCGAACCCAGGGCCTCAAGCATGCAAGGCAAGCGCTCTACCACTGAGCCACCTTCCCAGCCCCCATGAGACTTTTAACTCCAATTAACCACCAAAAGAGCCACAAGTAGAGCTGTGGTAGAGCCTTGAGCAAAAAAGTTCAGGGACAGTGCCTAAGGTCCTGAGTTCAAGCCCCAAGATCTGCACACACACACACACACACACACACAAAGCAATACATAAGAATATTGATTGCATTAATATTTTTTCTTTTACCTTAAATGCTTATCTTCAGATAATTGTAGACATGGAAACATTGTGTGAAATAAATCTAGAGTAGTCCTGTGGACTCTTTGCCAGCTTTTCTCTAATAAAAACAAAGTATTGTGTAATATTACAATCAGAATATTGACACTGACGCAATTAAGAAGACAATTATTTCAATCATCACAAGGACCTATCAGCAATGACACCTTTTGTAGCCATACTCCCTTCTTGGCTTCACCCCCTCTCCTTAATCTATGGCAATCACTGACCTATTAGTGGTTCTACAACATTATTGTGGGGGCTGAGCATGGTGGAGCACACCTGTAATCCCAGTCCCTCAGAAGGTAGAGATAGGAAGATTGTGGCCTAGGGCCAACTCAGGCAAAAATCATAATGAGACCCTATCTCAAAAAGAAAAGAAAAGAAAAGAAAAAATAGCCAGGAAAGATGGTACATGAATGTAATCCCTGTTATTTGGTTCCTGGCCAAGAGCCAGACTGGGATAAAGCATGAGACTCTAGTTGAACAGTAACTAAAGCAAAAATGACAAAAAGTGTGACTCAAATGGTAAGGTATTTGAGCGTGAAGTCCTGGGTTCCAACTCCAGTATTATAGATAAAGAAAAGAGGAAGGATGAGAAGGAATAGGAAGAGAAAGAAGTAGTAGAGGAAGAAAAGAAAGAGAAAGAGGAAGAGGAAGAGGGAGAAGGAGAAGGAGAAGGTTATTTGGTGCATTCTTACAAGACACAATCCTTGTGACTTGTTTCTCATACTCAACTTCATTGCCTGGAGATTCCTCCACATGCCCATGTGCCTCAGAAGTATCTTCCATGATTGTGGGGTCATGCCCACCCACACCATCCAGAAAGAATTGTCTGTGTCACCTCTGACTCTTGAAGGACACCTTACGTAGCCTCCAGTCTGGGGCTGCTACACATGAAGCTGCTATGAATATTCATGAACAGGTTTTTATGTGAGGAGGAGTTTTTATTTCTATGGGAGGAATGCCCAAATTCAGTTGCTGGGCTCTATGCTAGTAGTTCATATTTCATTTTTTTATAGAAGCTGCCAGATTCTTCTCCAGAGCACCATTCTCCAGTACCATTCTCGTTTTCCACCGGCAGTGTTTGAGAGGCCTAGCACACTATTTTAATGACAGAAAATAGTAAATAACCTTGATTTCTAGGAACAAAATCCAACTGTGCTATAGCCTCGAGACACTATTATTTCAGCTGTTAGAATGGTAGTACATATTAATTGGGGGGAAATGGTAATCATTTAATTCTAAGTTTCACAGTTTAGATATAAATATGGATAAATATAACCATAAGTAAATTTCATAGTACATATAACAAAGAGAACTGGAAACCTGACCAAAATATACTAGGGCTGGGTTGTTTTGGTGTCTTTGGGTTTTTTTTCCCCCCAAATACCCTTTTCTGGAATTTTCCATATTGTGTGCCACTTTAAAATGTTTCTCTTAATCAAGTAAATTAAGATTACCTTAACCTAATCCATATCACCTTTTTATTTTATTTATTGGACTAGTGACCTCACACAAGCACTCTAACACTTAAGTCACACTCTCATCCTTTTGTGCTCTTTAATTTGTTCTTCAGAGATGGTCTCACTTTTGCCCAAGGACTACCATCCTCCTGTCTCAGCCTCCTGGGTAGCTGGGATTACACACATGCACCAAGAACTCCTGGCTTGTTTTGGAGATACAACCTCACTAACTTCGTTTTGAGGGATGATTTCAAATCTCAATTTTCTTATCTCTTTTCCTAAGTCGCCGGGATTATAGATGTGAGTCCCCCCTTTCTCTCTCTCTCTCTCTCTGTCTCTCTCTCTCTTTCTCTGTGAGTGTAGCTCCATAATATTCTACAGTACGAATATGCTAATTATTCAACATAAACCCTAATTATAAAAGCTGATGTTTTCTACCATATATATATATATATATATATATATATATATACATATATATATATATATATATATCCAAGAGCAATTAATGAACACTATTTCCCACCATTCTTTCTGCTTCAAGATATTATAAATCTTTGCCAATAAAATGCACAAAAATGACAGTTTATGGCTTTAATGGCTATTTACCTCCTAACTGGTAATGCTTACATCTTCCATGTGATTACTGTCCATCTGATTTCTGTTGATTCACCACATTCCAGCTTAAAAGTATGTTATGGGGGGCTGGGAAGGTGGCTCAGTGGTAGTGTACTTGCCTTGCATGCATGAGGCCCTGGGTTCGATTCCTCAGCACCACATAAGCAGAAAAAGCTGGAAGTGGCACTGTGGCTCAAGTGGTAGAGCTAGCCTTTAGCTGAAGCGCTGAGGGACAGCGCCCAGGCCCAGAGTTTAGGCTCCATGACTGGAAAAAAAAGTAGGTTATGGGAAGGAGTAACAATGATCGACAAGTAATGTACTCGTTGCCTTACTCATATAACTGTAACCCTTCTGTACAACATCTTAACAAAAAAATTTAAAAGTAGGTTAAATGATTTTTCTTTATGAGTTTATATATATATATACATATTTATGCATGTATATATATATGAACCCATTCGCTGTCACAAGTATTACAAATATTTTTTCCTAATTTGTTTTCATCATTTTGTTTCTTGTATGTTTGTCTAAGCAGAAGTATTTTCTATATAATCACATTTGTCTATCTTTTTGGCATGTGCAGTTCTTTCTTATTTAGAAGTTCACTCAAGGTTATACAGAGAGTATCTTAGGTTAGCTTCCAATGTTTTAATTTCTAACACTCAAAAATTTTTAATTTATTTTTATTTTTCCTCATATGTGGTTCACGGCCAACATCTGCCACAATGGCAAAGAAGGGAACTATTTTCTTACCAATTTAAAATGCCAGCTTCCCTTTTAAACTTGGAGTTCTTCCTGGACTCTCAATGATGATTTAATTTTTGTGCTGACATCCACTATTTTAATTAAGTAACCTTGTAATGTTTAATACTTGAACAAGGTGATGTTCAAATCATTTTAGTATTTCAAGCACACTTCCTCTTTGACATGAAGCTGAAAGTCAGCCATTTCTATGATCTATGAAGTGAAAACGACCAGTTATTGAGTGCATCTGTGATCTTATGATCCCAGAAAATTAAAAAATAAAAAACACTATGGGGGAAGAAAGGCAGTGGTATAGATGAGTATTTGCCTAAGCTTTCATGAATATAAAGGGAAGTCCAGAAAGAGAACAGGAACTAAGTTGTTGGCATTAGTTGTTCCAGGAGGAAAGGGTGTACATCATAGTTTGATTTCTGCATGGTTTGCATTGTTACAAAAGTGGTTCTAAAGAAAGATACAATTAAATATTTTAAATAAATGAAACATAATCATATTATCAGATCTAAGGGAGATCTTAAAATTTCATTCTATCAACTTCTTCTCTAGCGGGAATCTTCCTGGCAATATCTCTGCCAGATGGTCTTCCTGAAAACATCCAGAGTCCAGAAGCTGTCTGCTCTATCATTTCAGAGCACTACATGTTCTAAGTGTTAGAAGACATTTTCTTACATTTATTCAAAAATTGCAGTCTCTCATATCCGCTGTAAATTCTGAATCTACCTGCTGCAACACGGTATGAAAGTACTTCAATTCCCAAAGCATTCCCTGCAAGGAGTTAGGTCAGCCTTTTAACTGTCACCATTGATTATAGCCTATTACTTAGTAGGCACTCTGCTCTGTATTTAATGGACCTGCTGTTGAATTCTCACAACAACCAGGGATGTGACCACTGCTACTATCCTCATTTTACAGGTGAAGAAAGAGAGATGAATTAACTTCACTGAAATCATTTAGCCAAGAAGTGATAGCACCAGGAATCAAAGTCTCTCTAGCTTCAAAGACTATTTTCTCACTATTACACAATCCTCTTCTCTTTCTTCATTAAAACTACCTTGTAGGGGCTTTTTTCCTTCCAAATATAAAATATAAACAATGTCACTCTGAACATCTTTGGCCATGCCTCCTCTGCTCATGTGCTTTACTAGTAATAGCAACTCACTATTTTTTTTTGGCGGGGGGGCTCCAGTCGTGGGGCTTGAACTCTGGGCCTGGGCGCTGTCCCTCAGCTCTTCAGCTCAAGGCTAGCGCTCTACCACTTGAGGCACAGTACCACTTCTGGCTTTTTTCTTTTTGTTTATGTG
This sequence comes from Dipodomys spectabilis, assembly GCF_019054845.1. Taxonomy (NCBI): domain Eukaryota; kingdom Metazoa; phylum Chordata; class Mammalia; order Rodentia; family Heteromyidae; genus Dipodomys; species Dipodomys spectabilis. The sequence goes on along the minus strand of NW_024870772.1, from coordinate 43,825,176 downwards.
GTGCTGAGGAATTGAACCCAGGGCTTCAGGCATGCAAGGCAAGCGCTCTACCACTGAGCCACCTTCCCAGCCCCGCAACTCACTAATTTTTCTCTTCTCTACAACCTTTGCCATCTATAACTGAAGTCTTGTCTCCACAAGCACCAGTGTCTTTGGTTATAGGTCATATAACAAAAATAGCTTTGTGGAAGGCAGTTTAGCACTATAAAATGTTTGGATATATCTCATCTTCAGCATACCCAGCTGGTTTCAATGATCCTGAAGAAATCGTTAGAAAGGTACAGCCAACCACAAAGACACTCACAAAAGCATTCGGTATTAAAATTAATAGGACTGACTGATTTTCGTTAACACAGAAGAATGTTTGTGACACATTATTCATTGAAAAGGAAGAATGCAGAGGCATGGATAGTATGACTAAATCTATGTCAAAATTATGTGTGTGTGTGCATGTGTTCACTAGGTTGGCCATCTCTGTGTGTAAAATCTGGAATGACTTTTACTTTCTCCTTTGTACTTTTTCTGTACTGTTTTAAACATTTTATATTAGCCATGTTAACTTTTATATCAAGAGTAAACACGAAAGCTATTTCACTTTGAAGAAATAAGTCAGTGAATCAGTTATCTGTTTCCATTACAATGCTGCATGACAACCACAAAACAGAATGGCAGAAAATAAAACCATATATTTAGCTCACATAACAGGAGGATAGTTCTGGTGTTAGCTGAGCTTAACTGATCTTGACCAGTCTACTCATATCCCTGGAGTAATTAGTCTGGATGGCTGGGAGCTGGCTGGCCTCAGCTAAGATGACTAGTTCTGCTTTAAATGCTCTCTCATGCTTTCTGAGGCAAGCCCGGGCTTGTTCTCATGGTGGAGGTTAGGTTCCAAAAGATAAGAAGGATCTACCTTAGGGCCCAGGCTTAACACCAACCTACCATCACTTCCACTGTACCCTTATCAGTTAGAGAAAACCTCACAGACCAGCCAGACAGAAGAACTGGGAACTCAAACTCTTGATTGGAGAAGCGACAAAAATCACACTGCACAAGAGCGTAAGGAAGCCATCAACTGGAGCCATTGGTATAATTCGTCTACCAAAGCCAGACAAAAATCACAGCAGAACTATGTGACAAAGGGAGACAAGACAGAGAAGCAATGGGAAGCAGGTAGGAGAAGGGCATCTGGGCTACCATTACCCCTTTCTATTTTTAAGGCCCAGTATATCATCAGCTGTCACTTGGTAAACGGCCATGCCAAGCCTTTTAGTACTGACATTTCTTATGACTTTTTGCAGTGGATACAAAGACTCACTCGATTCATGGGTAGTGTACAAGAAATATTTTTACTAAATCAAATTACTTTTTCTAACATTGCTATCGCTAAAGCACAAGACTGGCCAGGAGAGGTAAAAAGCTGTTTTACTTGCAAATAGATCAGGCCTCTAAGACTTCCGGACAGATGCATTGCTGAAAATCTCTATTTTCTGTGTGTTCTCTATGTAAAATTCATTTGTTTTTCCAAGATTCAGCGGGATATTACTTTCACATGATCACTCTAGAATAAACAGACAAGGATATAGTAATTGTGTTAAAGCATGTCATCTGTTAACTTATAAATGTTGACACTGACAGTTGACAGGTAGATAGGAAATGTTTATAAGAATTCCAGGCCTTTCTGAGTGTGTATTTACTCAACCTTTTAAATTTTAAATTTAGAATTTGTACAATGTGTAATGTTAAACATATCATCTATTTTGGCTTTAACACGGTACATAAACATGTTTATAAGAATTGTATTCATTTCTGAAAAGTCCCTTTTTATCCAATTCAAGGAATTTTTATGTGTTCTGGAGTATATATTTATTTAACCAAAAGTTTAAAAGTTTAAAGAAGTATAAAAATGGCTGAATCATGTGAAGGAATTAGGAATTCTGAGAAATGGCGAATAAAATGCTCGTGAAACATGGAAGAAGAAAGTTCAATAAATCCCAAGACTAAAATAAAATTCTAGGATGATAAAGACAGAGGAATAACATTTACTAATGAGAAAGATACTTGAAAAGGAGAAAAGGAAAAACCAGGGATGTAATCAAAGAAGAAATATATCAAGCCAGTAATTAAATTGAGGAAGTAGTTGAAAGGAAAACCATATGGGTTAAAATAGCACAAAACAAAACCTAATTCCATCAATGAAAGATATACACACAGAACAAATACAATTCCATTTTTTAAAGGTATAGCTCAGGCTGATCTTGAATGTGTGATCCTCCTGCCTCATCTTCCTTGTTGGTTACTAGGGTGTACCTCCACAGCCAGCTATAATTCCGTTTTAATAAAAGTGCATTGTTTCTGATGGCTGATGCACAACAGTGTGAGTGACCACATGCTACTACTTATTAATCTGAAGTTTATAGATCAGGTGTCCTGGTAAATTTTTACAGCAGTTCAGCAGATGCCATGATATCTTCCACAGAGCAAGGAAAATAAGGCTAAGGCATGGACCCAAACACATAACACATTAATAGCAAACCTGGAAGAAAACCAAAACCTTAACCCATGAACCTCATTCCTACTTTTGGATCTACTTCACCAAACCAGTCCCTGGAGATGTTAGATTGATTGCCCTTGAATTAAGCTGCCAGCTTTTAACTGTTACTTTTATTCAAGCAACCCTGCTGTGCTGCAAAACTCAAGTTTGAAATAGTCCCTTGCCTTGCCTGTTAGACAAGCCACAGGAAAAATTAAGTGCTGGAAACCAACGCCTCTATGTATTTCCTCACTTGATTTATTTAGGCTCAGTGGAAAACTCAAGGCCTGTTCTGTGCCTGGAAAGTCAACTTGTTGACCAGAGCTATGTGAGGCAAGAACTTTCACACAAGGGGCCTCTTGGCCATTCTCATATTGTACTAGCTCAGATCATCATGTCCCAAGAAGACTTTGAACTTGACAGTGACAAGAGAATGCTCTGGCAGGATATTCAACCCATGCACGAGACTATTGCTTACAAGACTACAGGTTTGTTTGTGTGTTTGTTGTTGTTACAGTAAACTTTGTAAGTCATTGAAGAACTAGCAGAGTAGCCACAAAGTGTTCCAAGTAGTTAAGTCCACTCTTCACGCCCAGAGTAACTATGTCATCTGCCACATGTTCAGGCTAGTACAATGTCACTCTATAGCAAGAGAGCTGACAGTAAAGGTTCCCAGAGGCACCTGATTCAAAAAGGCAGATATTCTGTTTTCTTATATTTTGGTCTATCCTTTATATCCAGAGCAAGTAGATATTCAGAAAAAGTTGAAAAAGGATTGAGGCAAGGAAAGAAAGTGATCCTGGGATTCATAATAAAAGCCACTGTCACTACAAGAGGGCAAATAGTGACAGGAGCAATGTATGTGCAAAGACGCTGAGTGTAATGAGACAACAAAGATCAGACACAGTGAGCAATATTATTCATAAATAAGGGGCTGGTGGAGGACAGAGGAGCTCAGAGATTAAAACTAGAACTAGAATGCTATAAGAAAACGAGGTTTATTGGAAATACTCCTTTCTTAAGTCTGGACTGATGACAGCTATAAAGCCATTGTCCAGTCCTCCTATACCTAAGGCTCAGGAATTGGAGATGAGAACAAGGCTGGACACCAAGAACAGAGAATGGAGCACAACGTAGGTGATAGACCAAATTAGAGATTGGAGCATCTTAGAGGACTCTGGGTACTTGACTAGAGGAAATCCCCTGAGGCTACGGTGATGAAATAACCTGAGCTTCCAATCAGGCCCTTTTCTCCTCAATTGACCATGAACCAATGAAGTTTGGTTTCCGGCTTACCTCATCTAAGAACCCTGTGGTGGTTTTGAATTCCAGCTGTGTCTGAAGAATTGATTGGAGGAGATACCATCTTTACTAACTTGTTCAGTGGGACTACATTAACCTATCATCTCATCCAAATGCCTCCTGTCACCCTCCTTGCATGTCCAATCACACTGCTGAATTGTCTAAGAAACAGAATGGGCCACACTTTGGAAGGAAATATACACCTCACCACATCAGGGGATTTGTCTAGGGAATGGGTTCAAGGAGCCAGCAGTACTTGGTGAAGAGCTTAATGCTAAAGAGATGTAGTTGGCAAGGTGCTGGGGGAAAGCTGCAGATATTAGATTAAGCAAAGGAAGATGAAAGATTTAAAACTAAAAACAACCCTGAGCCTATTCTCAGCAGGCTCTTTCCCACTATCAGTTCATTACCTTTTATTTTTCCTCATTGATTACCGCAAACTTTTAATTCAAAATCAGAGCTGTAGTTTTTCAAAATGTTCCTCTTAGGACCTGTGAACTTACTTTGAATCTGAAGCCCATGCTGTTCCCTCTTGTTCATATAAGTTCTTAAGTTTTATTTTCCTTTGCTGTATTTCTTTCCCAGTAGCTTATTGATTTTGCCACCTATCCCTGTCATTAACAAAAAAAAAACGGAGTCTCATCTCAAAGTTCAAGTCTGTATTCTTGCATTACTAATGCTTATTACATATTAACACTTCATTGGTTTTTCATTTGGCCTGGCTCCTGCTGTTGATCTCTACTATGTGACTTTACAATCCACAGTTCATCACTTTTGCAGCTGAAAATATTTGTCCATATGTAGCAATATGTCAATGTTAATTAATCTAACTAATGGTTTATTTTTAATTTTTTTTTGTCAGTTGTAGAGCTTGAACTCTGGGCCTGGGTGCTGTCCCTGAGCTCTTCAGCTCAAGGCAAGCACTCTACCACGTGAGCCACAGCGCCATTTCCTGTTTTTTTTTTTTAAATATAAGACTAATATACCTAAAAAGTACAGTCCACTCTTCAGAAAGTATATTTTCATGCATATCTTACAAATTTTGTAAGATTTTTCTCCTTTGAAAGCTCGTTCAGGAAACTCAAATGAATTTTTCAATCTTTTCTAAAGCTAGCCAATTATAGAGCTATGGATGTAGCTCAATGCCAGAATGCTGTCTGGTGTTCACAAGGTACTGAATTTGGTTCCCAGCACTACCAATAGTAATGATGAAGAAGGAGCAGAGGAAGGGAAGGAAATGAGGAGGGAGGGATGGAGGGAAGGAAGGAGAGAGAGGAGAAAGGAAGGAGGGAGAGTGGGAGAAAAGGAGGGAGAAAGGAAGGAAGGAAAGAAAGAAAGAAAGGAAGCAAGGAAGGAAGGAAGAAAGGAAGAAAGGAAGGAAGAAAGAAAGAAAGACAGAAAGAAAGAAAGAACCAACGAGGGGGTGGAGAGGACAGAGAGTATTCACTATGTAAGCCACATCTTCTAAAAGGCTAATTCTGTAACCCCTCCACCCAAGCTGGCTTCCTAAGAATGCATTTTAATTCCAGAAAAGTGCCTTTTAAGCCAAAACAATTTGAGTATAATCTAATTTTTTTAAATAACATAATAGGGGGAGTAAAATTCCTGATTAATTAACTAAAGAACTTATTACAATAGACTGAATTATTTTTTATAAATCACACAGCAAGAGACTCCTTTTGAGAAAAAGAAAAAAAAAACAAAGTTTCTTTTTAATTAAAGTCATACATTTTCATGGAGGAAAACCAAAAATGAAAGAGAAAGAACAACATGACATTGCCCATCATTCCTAATGTGACTGATCTGCTCTTGTCATTAGACTTCACAGTTTAGGACTGATCCTGACAAATATTCCAGATGAATAAAACCATGCTCAAAAACAACTGAAAGAAATAAGCTCATTCAGTTAACCAGCAATTTCCCATCAAAAGTGAGACTTTCCGTCTGTTCCTTCTCTCTAATATTACTACTCGTAATAAGTTCCTTTCATTTGAGCATTTATCATATGAAGTCCTTGAACACTTTATAGATAACATTTTGTATGTATTCACAAATGTTTCATGAGAAATACAATCATTCTTCACATTGCAGGTGAAGTCCCAGATTCCCCACAACTGTATGTGGTGAGTCTGTGCCTGGTGACTTGGTGCCAAAGGCAAGTTGTACTACTACACCAATTTCTTGAACTTGAACTTGAACATGTCCTACTGTGTTGCCTGCATAAAAGCAGAAGCTATCAATAGCAATATTCTGAATGCACCTTCATCTTCTCTAACCTCAGAATCTGAGCCGAGTCAGGCCTGGTGAGCCTGGTAAGTGCTTGGCTCAGAGAATTCATGAACTGTCTCCAAATAGTTTTCTAGTCTAGAAGGTCTTTGACCATGGTGCTTCTTAACTGTCTCTGTAGGGGAGAATACCAGACCACTCTGAGAATCTGAGGAACAAATGCTACAGACTTTCTCACAACCCAAATGTATCAAACAAAGTTATTGTTGGGGGGTTTTTTTGCATTTGTTTTCAGAGATTTAAAGGCCATAAACCCTCAAAGTAGAACTCTTGGGGTAGTTTTTCACTATCTTTTTTTGTTTGTTTCTCGACTTCATTGTTTGACTTCTAAATAAAGGCATTAACTCTCCTGGCTATCTGTTTTGCAAAGCTTATTATCAGGATAACTTTTTAAAATAAGTTTTTCATAATAAAAAACTTATTATGAAAATACTGTACAGAGGGGTTACAGTTACATGAGCAAGGTAATGAGTACATTTCTTATCAAGCATTGTTGCCTCCTCCTTTGTTTTCCCTCTACCATCCCTTCCTTCCCACCTCCACATCTACACTACCCCTTCTTCCTCCACAAAGTTTTAGAATGTGAAAGCATTCTAAACTTCGTGCTCATAACAGCAATACAGGGAACTGCTGTAGTTTGGTCCTACATGTTCCCCACACATCCATGTGTTCAAGGCTTGGTCCCTACATAGTGCTATTGGCAGGTGATGGAAACTTTCAGAGACAGGCCTATTGGAAGGGCTTCAGGCTGGGAGTTCCTTCAAAGGGGACAGTGAGACCTCTACCCTTTCCTTGCTGTTTTTTCAAGACGTGACCCAAGTAGTTTTGCTCTACCATTCACTTCTTACTACCGGCCTAAAACAACAGATTCAATCAACCGTGGACTGAAAGCTGATTAGCCAAAATCAAGCTCTTCTCGTTGTAAGTTGATTTTCTCAAGTATTTATTAGAGTAAGCTAGTACAGGCTAGTCACAATTAGCACAGATAGCACAGACTTCTGGAAAGAAACTTGTATTTCATTGATTCAAGGAAACAACCAGCAAATAACGATGATCGTATTTCAAGTTGTCATTGACAATTATTGAGTAACTGCTGTGCACCAAGCACTTGTCACCTTGAAATGATTTTTTTTCCCTAGTGTTTCCAATAGCGATTTGATGGCATCGCCTTTATTTTACAAGCCAGGAAGGAAATCCAGACTGAAAGAGAGATTAAATGATTTGCTTAACTAATTTCCTTACAGCTAAAGAAAATAACTGAGCGTAGATCTGCTTGCATTCAAAGGCAAGGAAGGGTCCATGATGGAAGGACATTGCCGGGATCCTCGGCAGACCTAACAACACAGGCTCGGCCATGATTTGGAGGCCAGATTTTGGACAAGGAAGCCTTAACCTCCACTTTCCTCTAAAGCCACCAATTTACCTCCTCCCAAAGTGTATGTTTCAGTGAAAGGCCACATCATCACCAGGCTTTAGTTTCTACTATCAATCATCTGCTTTGTCTTCCCAAAGGAATCAATAAAAATCACTAGAAATAATTAGGTCCTGATTCTGAAGATGTTCATCTCTAGGCTTGCTCTGTTTGTTCTGTGGCAAGTTCCAGTGGGAAGGCCCCACAGGGCTCAGTGGCATGAGTCACCCCACTCCAAGCTATTTCAACTGGTAGGAAACAGCTTTTCCTTTAAATAAATTTCACTTTCAGAAAAGGCTTTAAAGCACATTGCAGATACGGCTGTGAAATATTTGGCTCCATGTAAATCCTTCCATAGCAAAAGGAAACCTTCTCGTGTACCAGAAAAGCTCTGATGAAGTCCAGGAAAGTCTTAGCCATAAGTGTTGAAGAACAATCTGGTGGAAAAGCATGCTTCATGCTCATTCTGCTTCAAATCTGCAACCATTCGTTGGAAGAGATCTTTAACAATAGAAATTAATAGCAAGAAGAAAGCAGAAAAGAAGTGTTAACTGAGGCTCTAAGCCTAGCAGGTCATCTGCTCTGCTCCCCACAACTTACCCTCTACTATCCTTCGCCCTGCTCGGAACATCCTAATGTCTTTTCCTTATACTGAGTTCACATCCTTGTTTTATGGAACAAAGCCGTAACCCAAGCTCGCCTCAGACTCAGACTCAGCACTAACAGATGTTGTAGGAATTGCTTCAGCTGGAATCCTGTCCCTTCTTCTGTCCCTCTGCCAACAACTCCTAGCCACCAACCTTTGCAAAGAAATTGGTAAATCTGAAGTCATTGCCACTTTTTTTTTAACTATCTTACAAATCTTTTTCAATTGACTACTGTTACTATCAGTTGTTTCAGGGCCTTACCCAGTTCTTAGTGGAGAAAACTTGTACCATCAGGAAGTTACTTTTCTTTCCTTTCTTTTTTCTTTTTCTTTTTTTGTTTTATTTTGTTTTGTCAATCGTGGGACTTGAACTCAGGGCCTGGGTGCTGTGTCCTGACCTCTTTTGCTCAAGCTAGCACTCTATCACTTTGAGCCACGGCTCCACTTCCAGTTTTCCGGTGGTTAATTGGAGATAAGAGTCTCACCAACTTTCCTGAGCTGGCTGGCTTTGAATTGCGAGTCTCAGATCTCAGCCTTCTTTGTCGCTAAGATTATAAGCTACCAGCACCTGGCTAGGAAGTTACTTTTTTGGTGTCTTTTTTTGACCTTTTCTGTCTTTTCTGACCTGATGTAGACCTGATTTTGGTGCTAACAGCCTGGTGATATCCAACACATTTTTGTACTTCTCTGAATGTCCACTTTCTTCTTTGAATGGCTTCCCTTACTTCTTACTAAAGGATCACATGTTTCACAAATCACAGAAAACATGAATACAATGCTTTATTATATTGGCTATTGGTATTGATTTTATGTTCAACATCATCTGATATTACTGAGACTCCAGGGAGCACAGACTCATTAATAACCAATAGGTCTAGGGAGTGACCTTCAAGTGCTGAAAAACAGTTCACTGTTTTTCCACCCAGTTTGGTGGCTTCCAGGATGGTCACAGCACTTGCAGTCTCTGAGTGGCAATTCCGAGGACCCACTGTGCAAAGTGCACCTGTACCTAAGCTTTGGGGCCTCATCCCTCATGTAGTAAAAAAAGATTTGTGTGGTTTGTTTTTGAGAAACTTACGTTTTTGTTTTCATTTCTTTGTGCTTTCATTTTGGCCTATCCTCTCTTTCATGTAGACCAGGTATTTGAAAGGGCAGACGATGGCTAACGGTGTACTGTGCAGCTTGTTGATATGTGTTTATAGGAGAAACTGATACCTCAGATGGAAAATGGAATTGTGGGTTCACCCTCCCTTCCCTCCAGTTCAGAACCTGTTGTTTCTCCTTTCAAATATGTGATTGTACTAGCTCTTTCCATATGAAAGAACTCTTCCTTATTTAAATAAAAAAGTTTAAAAATTAAAAAAAAATAACCAATGGGGTGATCCTAGGCCCAAATCCTAGATGGATTAATTAGTAAGATCAACACTTTTCTGAACAAATTTTAATATGTAACAGATTCAACATTTTAGTCAACATAATAAAACCCATAACTATGCATTTCTAATTGTTTACCATTTACCAGAATACAGTAGACAAATACACAATAGCTTGGAATTCAGGAATCAGAAGTAACACATGAGTGCTTTTGCAAATAAGTATCTAAAACCAAGGCAATCAAAACTGGAGAGGGCAGAATTCAGTAATACCTAACTCAGAAGGTCTGATTCAGTCCCTCATGGGCAGGCTTTATGGTTAGGATTCTATTGCAGAGAATTCACTGGAATGGGGTTATATCAGTATACAAATTACAGAGTTCTTGGAGTACTAAAGAAACGAGCTCTAGGCTACTTAAAAAGTTGTTGTTATAATAGTGATGTACATAGGGTTTACAGTTACATAAGGTAATGAGTACATTTCTTTTTGGTTAATGTCACCTCTTCCCTCGCTCTCTCCCAGTTTTCTCCTTCCATCCACAGTAAAGGCTCTAGATTCTTGAGCTAGGGGAAATACCTCTGTCTCTTTCTCTGTCTTCTAAAGAAGTATGACTTCTAGAAGTGAGCCTTCTACATCTCAGATGTACACGTTGCAAGGGAGTCTGGGAGATGCAACATTTTCCTTTTTAGCTATGAAGCCACAGTATAAAGAAATTGAAAAGGATATTGAGTGACATGTTTTTATGCTTATACAAATCAACCTTCTTTTCAATCCCTCTTTTTGCAGACTGTTGGAAGAGATATGAGACAAGCAGGTGATTAGGTACAGTCAGGGTGTACAAATGGATGGCATAGCATCAGCAGAGCTGCATGTTAGATGACTGGGGAGAAAGAGAGCTTATATGCAAGTGGAGGAAGCTTTCCAGTGTAGCAATCCTCCACTGGCAGCAACATTGAAGGACAAGAATCGTTCTCCTTAGGACTCTCATTTCCTTGCCTTAGGAGTCTGAGCTCCTTACTCTGCTCTACAGAATGTCCACCATCTAGTACAACCTCACTTCTGCTGGATGGTGCAATTGATGAGTAATTAACTGTTTAGCGTGTGTAGAAGGCACAGTGGAAGGAGATAGACTCATTGGGCAGAACATCCTGACCCACCAAAGGTTCTACTAAGAGAGTGGTGTAGGAAACTGTAATTATTAACAAACCCAGTCAAAAGAACCCTCTCTCAGCAAGAGGAGTTGCTGCAGTGTTGTTGATATCTGCAAGAATTTTATATTGGAGACTTTGCTTTTGGTCCCACAGTGATCAAGCAATGGCCACACCTCCGTCAAGGACTGAATGTCGACTTCCTACCCGTCATGGAACTAAATTTTGCTGTTATTCTATGTCAAGTACAGGAAACACCAATAAAGCAGACAGACACCGCTCATGCAGTATGGAGCTTCCTCACTAGTGGGCAGGCAAGCTACTCACCTTTACATTTTGTTCCCACACATTTACAAGTCTTAGCTACAAATCCCCAGAGAGTGCTCTGGGGAACACACAAGGTCAAGGTGATCTACAGACTAAGCACATTAAGTTAGGCCCTTCCCTGGCTCACCTGGGCAGATGTTCTGCTCTCTAGGAGGGTGTCTACAGTGGTTATGACTTGTACAAAGCCTGGTGTCTCTGGTCAGGGCTCTGGTGGGACATATCATGCAGAGGATCATCACAGAGACTCAGCTTAGTGACAATGAACTGGCTTCATATCATTCTAGTCATCTTCGTGGCAAACAAGGAGAATAAGCAAGCAGTAGTGCAAGCAGTAGTTTTCTTTAGTCTGAACAACAGTACTTATTTCCATTTAGATAGAGGAAAATATTTTTTAAATTATATTTCCCTCAAATGTCATGTGAATTTAGATTGAGGCAATGTGAAGGGGAGAGAGAAGTTTTGCCCCAAAGATTTGAAAGTAGTTCTCTTAAAGATGTTCCAAAATCCAAGACTGCTAACGCCTCCACCTTATAGGTCAATTCTTTTTTCTGGATTACATTTAAGCTAGCATTTGGGGTGATCTCAGGTTATCAAAGCAAAGTAGTCATGTTGAGCTGTTCTGGAGCCACACAAGAAAGCTAAAGGCCTAATTCATATGAGTGTGTGGGACCTCTTTCCCCTTCTTCTCCTTCCTTTATTTTATTTTATTTTATTTTGAGTCCAGTCGCAGGCAGGCTTGAACTCTGGGCCTGGGTGCTGTCCCTTAGCTCTTCAGCTCAAGGCTAGCACTCTACCATTTGAGCCACAGCACCGCTTCTGGCTTTTTTCTTTTTGCTTATTTGGTGCTGAGGAATCGAACCCAGGGCCTCATGTACACAAGGCAAGCGCTCTACCACTGAGCCACCTTCCCAGCTCTCCTTCCTTTATTATGACCAGGCTGGTCCTAGGCACTAAGAATACTGATTTAAGTAAGTTATGATCCCTGCCTTCTAGAAAAATAGCCTGCATCTCACAAAAAGAAATCAAGTGAAGTTCTACTAAAGACAAAGGGCCTGTTTTACAAAGGTTACATGCGAGCAGCCAAGGCATGGAGCATGTATAGAAATAAATAAAGACCAATCAAATGAGGGAAACAAGCCTATCTACTCAAAGTTCACTCTAGCAGGCAGTCTGATGACCCTGGCAGAAAGTCAAAGGCAGACAGAGGGGTAGGGAAGGTTTAGAGTGGAAACAGAATTATCAGTGTGCTCTAATGGAGGGTGAGATGTGACACTATAGTCAGACTCACCAGAAAAGGGGCATCCTTTTAGATTCATTAGGGGGACATATTTGACTTTCTTTGCTGGTCCAAAGTTGGAAATAAGGAATAGAATTAGAGAAGTTGTTATGTATTAATCAAGCCTGGTTATTTCGGGTTAATGTCTGTAGAAGTTATTGTTTGGCTTTCAGGACTATTACTGAAGATAATAATCTGGCTTCCCGAAAGTCTGACTTACAGCAGGCTAGCTACCTGGGTTGTTTATTGTAGATAAGAGGGTAGTTTCTAGGCAGGTTGTTCTAGGTTGCATATCAGAGTTCTATTTATATACATGGCCCAGCTATTGACCATTTGTATATTCAGTCTCTCCCAAGCCAAGGTTTCCTTTCGGTCCTGGACTCCATTTGCCATTAGCTCCCAATTACAACGCAAGTATCCACAGAGACCTCCTTGGTGTCTCCTTTGTGCCTCCTGAAATGCTTAACTGATGAACTCCAGGACCAAACCTTCCAAAAACAATGACTAGCTCTGACTAGCTGCTCTGCAGGCTTGGTTCCACGTGCCTCAGCACCTTCACTCCACTCTGTATACCTGAGAGGAATAATCTTTGCTCAGAGAAAAACTACTGAACTACTTATAGAGAACAATTCTTGAATTATGATCCCCATGGCAAGGACCTGCTTTATTTTTAAGTAAACTAAACACCAATAGTATAAGCATCCAAACACAAGCGTAACAGCAATGTGTTAGGAAAAAAAATGTTTTAAGAGAAAAAGGAAATATCAACATTACTGAATGACAATGCATTATGAAGAAAAATAATGTAGAGCATCCCAACTCTACATCTAAATAAGGTGTATGTGTGTACATAGAGAAAATACAGAGAGGACAGAAAACATTTTCAGTAAGTTCTCCCAGTTGTGAGACTAATAGTGATTTTTTTTTCCTTTTGTTTGAGTTCTTCAATTTTGTACAATCAATGTGTATTTCTTATAAAATAATTTAAGAAACGTTTTTAATCCATTGAAAGCCCAGGGTGGAGTTGGGAGAGACTGGGGGGAATGTTGAAAGGGTGACATGGATCAAGATGCATCATCCTCACAGACTGACATGTTGACTGGAAACCCTTTTACAACTACCTCATGATCATTTTTTAAAATGAATTAATGTAACATTGGCCAAAAAAACAGAAAGCTTATAGTGTATTAAAAATTATATTAAGTGAAGTAAGCCAGACTCCGAGAAACATAGGTTGCATGGTTTTCCTCATTTGTGGGGACTAGAATATGCCTATAAATCTACAAGAATACACACTGGATGGTTACAAAATACACCGGAATATGACAAATTATACAGGATTTCTAGTATTGACACACAGTGAGACCAAAAGAGGATATTCTTATGCAAAATATGTATGTGCATCTGATCATATAAAATAATATTTATTGAAATGAACTCCAGGAAATGGAAACAAGAACTTTTTTTCTTTGCTGCTGTTTTTGTTTTATTTTTTTCTTGTTCATTCATTTATCATTTTTGGGAAAGTGAAAGGGTCACAGAAATGGAGAGACAGAAGATGAACAAATGCAGCAGTGGTACTCACTAGACACTATGCTGAAAATGGACTGTACAACTTGTGGTTGGGGACAGGAGGTAAAAAACTGGGTTAGAGCAAGGGAAGGGGTGACATTGCTCAACAAGAAATGTACTATTTATCTGACTTACGTAACTATAATCTCTCTGTACATCACCTTTATAATGACAATAAAAAATTTTAAAAATAAAGTAATGACCTATAACAAAAATAAGTAGAACTCTTCCATGACAATTAACTCATCTAACTTACTGATTCATTAATAACTGTCACTTTTATTCCCCATTTCTAGTGTTATTATTCTAACAATAACAGCAGGAAGATTTACACCTATAAATCTGTTTTACAAATGAAGAAACCAAAGTACAGACAGGAAGTGTGACAACTTTTCGGGTCTGTCTGCCCCAATGTTAATACTCCCAACACTATTCTGCTCTGCTTTTAGGACATATACCCTTTAACTGTGCCTTGTAGCAGGTGTATGACCTAAGATAGTTTCTTCCCATCTGAAAAATGGGACATTAATTAGGCCTACCTTATGTTGATGCACGTAAGGACAAGAAGACAATATGCCTGCAGAGATTAACACAATGCCCTGTCCATAGAAAGTGTTCTATATGCAGTCCTGGATATGAAGTCTGTTTCTTCCAGGGATCTAGGACTGACCCATGGAGAGCTTTTGTATTTAAATTCCAGGAAACAGCATTGGGTAACAAGAACCTTTTTACTGGAGATCTATGAAGAGATAGGGTTACAGAATAAGTTAATATTGGTTAGAAATGAGGGTGAAGGATTTCTATAATTTGCTCTTGGGTTTACCTTCTTTGTTGCTCAATTTGTATTGATTTCACTAATGAGTTATGATTTATTTTTGACAGAATAATACAAAAGAGAAAATTCTCATCTTCCTTAGATCATCTGACCTGTGGCTGAGGTCAGGCTACTCTGGGTCTAAGTGGCAGCTGAGTCATCTGGACAAGGCAAAAGACAACTAACACTCTAACTTCCCACTTCAACACTGCCTAATGAAATCACCAGGGATTCCATGAAGTAGTGTAATTCCCCAGACCCACCTTAGATGTCTGCATAGAATTTGTCAAAGCTAGCCTTGAAAGTGCCCCCACATGATTCAGTGCATAGTCAGCTAAGAACCACTTGAACTCACTGCACAAGGAGGTAAACAAATCCTTTGAGATTCAGTTTGCAAATCAAAACAGAGGCAAAACAGTAACAAACTCCATTCTCAAATGAGATGTTTCAAAGCAATCAACACTCATCTTTTGCATTTGTACTCAATTTATTTTAAACTTTTCATTGCTGAAAATAATGCCTGACATTTTCAACTTTTTTTTTCGTAGTTAGATAGACACTGTAAGGTAATATTTGAGCTCAGGCAGCCTAGTCCAATGCTCTAAATTACCTTTTTATCTTATGTTTTCTAAACTATAAATGTCTTCAAACTTTAAAAAATAGTGAGGGAATTAAAGATTATGGACATAACTTTTTTTGCCCATCCCAGATTTTTTTTCACAAATAGGCAGTTCTTGTTAGTGAATTGCACTGTTCTGTTTATCTACTTGAACAAATTAGATACAGAAGGAATGTGCTTCAGCATAACAGAAGCCATATATCCTATCACTGTATTGTACTTCAAGCCGATAAACTGAAAGCCTTTTCTCTAGACTCAGAACAAGACAAATATCATCCCCTTTGTCACTTCAATTCATCATATATTAAAATTCCTAGACAATCAGGAAAGAAAGAAAATAAATAAAAGGAAGATGTAAAACTGTCTCTGTTTGCAGATATGTGATCTTACATGTAGAAAACTCTCTGGACTCAAAACCATTAGAATTAATAAGCAAATTCAATAACATTGCAAGATACAAAATCAATATGTGAAAACAAGTGTTGTTTCTATACATTAGCAACAAACTATATGAAAAAATATTAAGAAAACAACCTCATTTTTAATATCCCCAAAAGAAGAACAAGCTACTCAGGAGAAAATTTAATCAAAGATGTAAAAGAGCTATGCATTGATAACTTCAAAACATTGCTAAATTGAAGAAAACATAAATAAATGGAAAGATATCTGGAATTCTTGGGTTGGAAGAATTAAAATTATCAAAGTGTCCATATTGCTGGAATTAATACATAAATTCAATGCAATATTTATCAAAATTTCAGTGGAATTTTTCACAAAAATAGGAAAATAATTCCGAATAGCCAATAATTCACAATAGCCAAAACAAATTAGAGTCAGAACAAAGCTGAAGGTAGCATATTTCCTGGCTTCAAATTGTGTTACAAAGTTATACTAATAAAAACAGAATGGTAGTGGCATTAAAAACAGACACATAGGTCAACAGAACAGAATGGAGAGCCCAGACATAAACCCACATACGTAGGGCAAAGTATCTTTGACAGGATACCAAAAGCAAGCACACACAATGAGAAAAGGTTAATCTATTTAAGCAGTGATGCTGGGAAAACTGAATATCACCAATGTAAACAAATATAATTGTGTTCATATCTTATTCCATACACAAAAGTCAACTCAACATAGAGTGAGGATTTAAATGTAAGACCTAGAATTAAAAAACACTACAAGATGTACAAGACACTATGTTGAAAAACGAACTTTACAATTTAGGTGGAGTGGGGGGGGGGGGGGAGGGGGAAGTGTAGTTGTGTAGTTGTGGAGGTGGGAGGGAAAGGATAGTAGGGAAAGAACAAAGGAGGAGGCAACAATGCTTGGTAGGAAATGTACTCATTACCTTGCTCATGCAACTGTAACCCCTCTGTACAGTATTTTTACAATAAAAACATATTTTTAAAAGATGAACCAAAAAAAAACACTAGAAGAAAACATAGCGAGAAGCCTATTTAACACTGCTGTTAGAAATAATTTTCTTGGCCTTTATTGTGGTCTTGTTGGTTTTCTATATGTAGGACATCTTTAAGTATCTTTTGTAGAGCTGGTTTGATGGAGATATATTGTTTCTATTTTTCTTTGCTATGGAAGGTTTTCATTTGACCTTCTGTTATGAAGGAGAGTTTAGCTGGGTACAGTATTCTTGGTTGATAGTTGTTTGTCTTTAGGGTATGGCATACATCATTCCAGGCTCTTCTTGCTTTAATTGTCTCTGCTGAGAAATCTGAGGTGACTCTAATTGGTTTCCCTTTATAGGTGATAGATCTTTTCTCCTTGACAGCTTTCCTTTGAATTGATCCTGTGTGGATTATAATGTGACAGTGGGATGTCCTGTTCTGGTCTGGTCTATTTAGGGTTCTAAAAGCTTCTTGTATCTTAATAGGCTTAATAAAGCTTCTTGTATCAAAAAAAAAAAAAAAAGCTTCTTGTATCTTGTATCTTAATCTTTTGCATGTCTAGGAAGTTCCTGCTAGGATCCTGTTAAATAAATTTCCCAGACCATTAACTTCTGTCTCTAGGTGCTCCTCTACACCCATTGTCCTCAGATTAGGCCTTCTGATGATGTCTTCCAAATGTTGAATAGATCTATTTATTGTATTTCTTGGATTTGTCTTGGATAGTTGTATGTTCTTTCTCTATAATATCTAAGCTGTCTTCAATCCCCGAGATTTGATCTTCTGCATGGTCTATCCTATTGTCAAGACTTTCTACTTGTGGAAAAAAATCATATTAAGTGAAGTAAGCCAGACCCAAAGAAACATGGGTCCCATGGTTTCCCTTATTTGCAATAACTAGTATATATCTGAGACAAGCAAAAAAGGTCAGATAAGATGATGTTAAGCAAAAATGAACCCCAAGATAAGGACACAAGTGCTTTTTTCTTTCTTGCTATTGTTTCTAAAGTATTTATAAGGTACCACTTGATTTTTTTTGTGGCTTTGTATGTCCCTCCCCCACAGTATAACCCCTATTTTCACTGTATTTGATGTTGGTATAATTTGGGGAGCAAAGGGAAAAAACAAATTGTTTAAATAGGGATACAGGTTGACCCATTGCAGCAATGAGATGTACAAGATGCTATGTCAAAAAAATGAACTTTACAATTTAGGAAGAGGGGGGAGGGGGAAGGAGAGGGAGAGGAGGTGAATGTAGCTGTGGAGATGGGAGGGAAGGGATTGTAGGGGAAAAACAAAGGAGGAGGCAACAATGCTTGATAAGAAATGTACTCATTACCTTGCTCATGTGATTGTAACCCCTCTGTACAGTATTTTCACAATTAAAAAAAATTTTTTAAAAAGAAATAATTTTCTTGAAAGAACACCAAAAGCACTTGTAGGTTAGTCACTTTTTTCTATCACTGAGAAAATCAACTTTAAGAAAAAAAAAGGACTTATTTTTTTTTTACAGCTTCAGAAGTTTTACTCCATGACTAGCTAGCTCTACTTTCTTTGAGACCAGTATTAAGACAGGAAAATCATGATAAGATAACATGGTAGAAGATGGCTGCTCACTTCATGGCTACCAAGAAGCCAAGAGACAGCAGAAAATACACAGCATATTCCTACTGGCCTACTTCTTCCAAGCAGGCCCCACCACCTTCCCATAGTCTTTCAAATGATGACTCCATTGATCATGTCAGACCCCTCATGATTTAATCATTCAATCCCAAAAGCTTCACTCTAAACACTCTGAGCCCCACTTGGACCAAGACCTAAATTCGTAAGGATTTTTGCAGGGGGAGGGGTATGTTTCATATTCAGACCATAACAACAGACATAAAAAGCAAAAGTAGATAAATAAGATTATTTCATATGTAAAGGACTGTACAAGAAAGGACACTATCAACCAAATGAAAAGATAACTTACAGAATAGGAGAAAATATTCACAAAACACCTGACTGATGCCTAAAAGATATATAGAACTAGATAATGTAGGAAAAAAACTCAATTAAAAAGAAGCAAATGACTTGAATACACACTTGTCAAAGAACATATAGAAATGGCCCAGGTATATAAAAAGGTAAGACTCAACACCATTAATCATCAGGGAAATACACATCACAACCACTATGAAATACCACCTTCCACCTGTTAGCATGTTGAGTATTCAAAAAAGAAAAAGATAAGGCATAATGTCAAGACGTAGAGAAATGGAGCATCAGTACATTATTGCTTAGAATAGAAATTGGGATTGCCATCAAAGAAAATAATGATTAGAGCTATAGTAATTTTCTAAAATAATAGATCTTAAAAATTCAGAAAACCACTAAGAAGGCAGAACCATGGGAGGTGGCAAATATTTATCCCAAACTCATGGATTTGTCTACGTTAACTTTGCACAACTTTTTACATACTAACATATTCAATGAAGTCTTTTGGGAAAATAATGCCATCTAATTGGACCTTTGTTTAACTATTTTGATTTTACATCCTTGAATCTGAATAAACCATGAGGATTTCTAGAAATGGAGATGACTGCCAGATCTATCATGTAGAATTTGGAGAAGTATAAGTTCATGGTGTGAAGTAAACAAAAGGAAAAACACTCAGATTTAACGCCCAGTTTTTAAAACTTGTTATAAGGTTTTTGGAAACTGAAAATGTCACCATCTTAAATACCATGCCTATATTAGGAAAGTGAGATTGAAAACAGTGTGATTGTATTGAGTATTCCTACCACCACCAAGAGTCTATTTCATTTGCATAAACTAAATAAAATAGATTAACAGTTGTTGCATAGTATAAAAATCGTATGACACTGGGAAAACTGTCTTTCTGGCTAAAATAAACCTCACAGTCAAATTTGCTTGCTTTCCTCATTCAAAATGAAGGGAGCTAGAAATAAGAAGAGAATAAGAGATGGGAACTTCTACATTTTTCTGCTCATAAATGTATTATGTCTTTTACCACAATATCACCGTCAAGGATGAAAGATAACTTTCCTAATAAATCCCTTCTATTGATTGCTCATAAATATATGTTCTTTAAAGAGAAGGAAGAAACCCCTAGTTTCCTTTCAGCTTTGAATGTTTTAGACTTGGCCTGTGCTCCCAAAGGTAAATTACTTTGGAGCAATTGAGCAAAATATCCTTCAGGAAAACGCTATTTTTCACACTCAGTGAAAAGCACGTTTACTCTTAGTGCTTCTCCAAGATGTCTGTGTCTGGGACCTCAGACTTGGCAGACAGTTTCAGAGAAGCCAGAGTCAGCCTGACCCTGCTAGCTGAGTGTTTTATTTAAGATGCAAAGGTTTTCATCTACAGATAAACCGACGTCTGTAATAGGAGTATTTCTGCTCATGAGTGAAGTCTACCAGAAATAAAATCTCAGAGGGAAAGTCTACCAAGTAAACTGACCTCACTAAAGTTCCCTCCAGACAATAGCAGCCAGTTAAGGAAGACAATTGGAATAATTCATCCCCCCTGGATCACAAAGCACAAAAAGGCAATATGAAATGTGATACAGAGATTGTGAAAAGAAGCATACAAAAGGTCAGGAGTATCTTTCCAAAATAAAAATATGGGTGGGAATGAACCAAATGCTAGAAGTCACTCTGATACGTGTTAGTCCACAAAGAGAATTCCTTCCTGCCAGGACTCAGTGTCAGGTAGCAGCCTCAAGTCTAGCCACTTAGGAACAAATACATAGCTATGGCAGCAGTTGAAAGCAGTGGGCTGGGAGTCCCATCCAGCTGACTTCATCTTGGATCCCCACTTTATGCATTCATTCCTCATCCAGCACACAGCCCCTGGTGAGAGACTGTCTCCTTTGGACTTGGCAAACATACATGGCGCTTCTTTTGTGTCAACGCTTGGCTAAGAGTCTGAAACAGAGTCTTTCTCCTCCAGTTCTTCTCTGCTTTTTATCCTGGTTCACATCTTTCTAATACTCATGATCGACTTCTATACCCATCCCTAGAGATGCTTGGCTGTGCTCGTTTAGAGATCTAATTTCAAAAGCTATAAATCGTACATTGATGAATTTAAAAGAGAACCTGACAAATTAAGGATTGCATTGTTTCTATAACATACTGGATAAAAAAATAAAGAAACAAATTTCTCAGTGGAGAATAAACAAGCTTATCATACCAAGCATGCTATTCTTTTTAACTATAAATATGACAATTCCAAAAATAGTCTCGAAGCAATTAAGGAGGTCTCTACAAACACACTCATATACACACAAAGACATACAGACCCCATCTTCTCACTGAAATATAGATAAAATTTAGGTTAGAAAAAGGAAGGGGAGATATTCAACTCAAGACATTATCTTTTCAAATTCTGTTTTTTATTGTTATCATACAGGTGACATATGGAGGAGTTACATTTACATGAATCAGGTAATGAGTACATTTCCTTTCGTACAGTGTCTTCTGTTCCCTCATTCTCTCCCAGCATCTCCCTCCCATTTCCCACGAGTTGTGTAGTTCACTTTCATAAATGTCAGTGAGCTCCACTGATGTACTTTTTAACCCTTCTTCCTCTAGTTCTGTGCCCTCATCCCGCCCCACCCTCCAGAAGATATACATGTGAATACACCATATATAAGGTAAAGAAGACGGAATCATTTTTAAAAACCATAAAAACTAAAAAAGTCTTTTGTTTCCATATGTTGGGAGTTCATTTCAGTATGTATAGTATTTTATATAAAATATGAGGCATCAAGACATTATTTTTTAAGTCATAAAGTAACTCTGTGGTGAAAAGAAGGAAAAAAATCATGACAAGAAAAGAAATAAGTGGATATAGGCAGGTAGAGAATAATGAATGGGGTGACACTGATCAAGATGCACTGTACACATCATAAATGGACATGTTAAATGGAAACATCTTTGTATAATTATTAGAGGATGATAGTCTTTAAATGGCATGTACTAGACAATAGATAAAGAAACAGAAGAAAGAAGCAATGTCAAGAAAATAACTTTCTGTGAATGAATAAATACTTGGTAAGAGAAAGCAGAGGAAAAAAAGAAGGTATGTGCAGAATAAATAATATTGTAATTAAAAAAAGAGAGACAAAGCATGGATAGAGCAAATGTCTTTATATGGTCAATGTGATCCTTTTAAAACCACAACCAGGAAGTCAGATGATATCTTTCCACTGACCAACTCAATGTCATTACAACAGCCAACAGTTCTACCAGAGCTGACCCCCATTTATGAATGCTTTTTCTTTGTTTAAATAGTAGTGGAGATTCAACTCAGAACTTTGCACTCAAGGCACTCTACCACTTGAGATATACCCCTGTCCTGTTGCTTTTATTTTGTTTTTCAGATAGAATCTCAAGTTTTGCCATAGCTACCCTTGCCTGTCTCCATTCCCTGAGGAGCTATAATTATAGCTGACAGACCTCAATTCTTACCTCTCTTTAAGTTCTTTGTAGGTTTGTCACCTAAATGCTACACACAATCACAGTAACATTTCTTCTCTCACAAACAATTTCTTCCAACTTTCTACTGGTGCTTCAAAACAGTCCTAGCTATTCAGGATGCTAACATCTAAGGGCCACAATTCAAAGCCAGCCTGGGCAGAAAAGTCCATGAAACACTTATATCCGCCGGGCGCTGGTGGCTCACGCCTGTAATCCTAGCTACTCAGGAGGCTGAGATCTGAGGATCGCGGTTCAAAGCCAGCCCGAGCAGGAAAGACCGTGAGACTCCTATCTCCAATAAACCACTAGAAAACAAGAAGTGAAGTGACAGTGTAGCTCAAGAGGTAGAGCATTCACCTTGAGCTGAAGAGCTGAGGGACAGCGCTCAGGCCCAGAGTTCAAGCCCCATGACCAACAAAAAAAACCCACTTATGGGCTGGGAAGGTGGCTCAGTGGTAGAGTGCTTGCCTTGCATGCCTGAGGCCCTGGGTTCGATTCCTCAGCACCACATAAGCAGAAAGAAAAAAGCCGGAAGTGGCACTGTGGCTCAAGTGGTAGAGCGCTAGCCTTGAGCTGAAGAGCTGAGGGACAGCGCCCAGGCCCAGAGTTCAGGCCCCACGACCAGACTCAAAAAAAAAAAAACCACTTATATCATATTACCCACAAAAAGCCAAAAAATGAAGTTGTGTCTCAAGTGGTAGAGCGCCAGCCTTAAATGAAGAAACTAAGTGACAGTACACAGGCCCTGAGTTCAAGCCCCATTCTTGATACACACACACACACACACACACACACACACATCTTCCCTCTGTCATCCCCAATTCCAGCTGGTAAGTTTGTTTCTAATCAAAGGATAGTGGGAGAACAGCAAAGGAGGGGGTAACAATGCCGGACAAGAAATGTACTCATTACCTTACTCATTTAATTGTAGCCCCTCTGTACAACATCCTTACAATAAAACAAAATTTTAAAAAGAGAATTCCACATTTACCCAGCTACCTGAAGCTATATCACTTATTCTACCTTCCACTTGGAGGAAGTGACCATGGATTTGTGAAAGCAAATGTCCACTATACTTCTTCCTCTCATCTCCATCATTTCTCTCATTTCTATATCATGAATCCTCCCCTTTCCTGATTTTCTCTTGTATGCACATAAGAATGCTATAATATCTCCCTTCATTAAAACAAAAGGCTTTCTTTCTTCTGTCTTCCATAACTACCACTCCACTGCAGCTAAGCTCACCTAAAGGATTGTGGCTTTCCTTTCCTCTCATTCATTCTGAATCCCAGTCAATCTCCTCAACATACATCTTAAGTCATTGATTCTCAGAATGCATTTTACATGACTGACCAGCATCTTTGGATAAAATCCATCACTTCTTCTCTGGTGAATCCTCTTCACTTAGGGTCCTGTATGCCACAAAATGCAGCTTTTTCTGCTGGTTGGTTCCTACTATCATCCATCTTCCTCACCCCTTCTCTCACATCATCTTCTATAAGGTTTCCCTCTTCTCACTAGCCACAAAGGTTGGACTTTTTTGCTATGTGCCAAACACATCTTCTCTGTGCCTGGATGGCTTTTCCCTCAGATCTTTTAAGTATTTGTTCAAGTGTCACACAATCAATGACAGTGCCTCCCTGGCCACTTTATTTGAAATGAGGAAATCCACTGTCCCTAAGCTTTTTTCTGCAGAATTTACCATATCCTAAAATATGAAAACAAAAATTACTTATTTGAATAAAGTCCCCCCCTTTGGTAAGAATATGGTCATCTTTTTATCCATTTGTCAGATATCTTTGATTTAAGACATCGAGTATGTGGTTGGCATTGAGCAAATCATGGTCAAATTAATGAACTTAATCATCTTGCTTCTAATGTATGCATTAGAACAGACACCACTGCTAAGGAGAGTCAATTGAAGAAAAAGAAACAAGATATAGCAAAGACCCAAATTAATAAGCAAAAATATTCAATAATACAGTAACTGTATAAGCTATTAATAGGTTATTCATTATCAAAGATACATCTATAACCATGGCAGGAAATACCACTCTTGAAAAGCGATACCCTCTCATTGGTTATCCAGTGTTCTGGGTAATTAAATGTGAAGAGAGAATTAGACCCTACTGGACACATAGACCTACAGAGCTGCCAGCCCTGAAATGCGATCATCACATGAGCAGTTTGCTCTTAAACTCTTCAAGCCTTCACGTGACTATGGCCATTTTCTAGGCGCCCAACACAGAAACAAATATCACGCAACACAAACAAGTGGACCATGTCATGCCCAGCTAATGACTCCAGGACATGCAAGGCATGACTCCTCTGTACAAATCCACTTCAGAGCAGAGTCAAAGCTATTAAACTAATGATGAACTTGTGTCTCTGGGCCCTGAGCACCCCATGACTCCAGGGGATTGAGATCTGTAAGAAAAATGTTAAACATAGAGGCATGCATAAACACTGTAAAAGACTTTTTATACGAATGTCATTTGTCTGAAATCAAAGCAAAAAAAAAAAAAATCCCAAGGACTTGAATTGACCATTTTAAAATAAAAATATCTCTTAAAAGATAGCCAAACATTAACTTTAAAAATAAAGCACTATGAAATGTGAAGAAATTCCCTGAATAAGTATTCTACCAAATCTTTTCTGTTTAAAATATGCATGATAAAGTCCTGAACTCTTCAAACTTAAAAATTCAGTCTTAGCAACTTCTGAGGGCTATGTTGAAAGTGCGATTAGTAATCTCTCCTACCCTCCACCACCTAAAAGATACCTTATTTAGGACTGAGTTAAAGGGCAAGTGACCTAGATACACACATTCCACAGGAGACAGAGATGAGAAGCCATATTCACAGTCTTAACTTGATACCTAATATCTGGCATACTTAACTAAGAAATCCTCCTACACAGATGTTAGCTAGCTTGTCACCAAAACATTTCATTTCTCCTTGGTTACCCATCTATATGACATTTTCCAACCTTTCTTACAATGAAGTGTATCTGAGGCCAGCCCAGGGCATGTGAATGCACATAGTACATGCCTGCTTCAGCCTAAGGAAAAGCTTCCTGGACAATATGGGTTCTAGAGATGACATAGATGATAAGATAAAACTTATAGTTTCTGCTGTTGCTGCTGCATCTCTGAGTATTTTAACAAACATAGTATTTTAGTTCAGAACGGTAAGATTTAATGAGTAATTACATTTCTAATGCTAATACAGCTACAGTAGCAACTTTAAACTAAGCTCTAACATTCATTGTTTCTACTACTCAGATCCAACATCCTTGCAATTTTTGTATACAGAACAATAGCATAGTCCACTTTTCCATATCTAAACTTTTCATCTTACTATAAAAATAAAATATCACTGTTGCTTCTGGAGCTGGTGGCTCATACCTGCAATTCTAACTACTCAAAAGGCTGCCATCTGAGGATTATGGTTCAAAGCACTCCAGACAAGAAAGTCCACGAGATTCCTATCTCCAAATAAAAGGGTACTGGAAGTGGAGTTGTGGCTCAAATTGTACAGCCTTGAGCACAAAAGTTCAGGGACAGTGCCCACGACTAGCACAAGAAAAAACAAACTAATAAGCTTAAAGTGGGCAAGAGGTGGTAGCTCACACCTATAATTCTAGCTACCTGGGAGGATCCCAGTCTAAGCAGGCCCAGACAAAAACTTAAGAAAATAACTAAAAGCAAAAAGGGCTGGCTATGTATTTTCAATAGTAGACTGATTGCCTAACAAGCATGAGAGACCTTGAGTTCAAACTCCAGTACTGCCAAAAAATATGCAAGGGTGTTTTTTTACTCTAATGTAGCTTCTTTCAACCCTAATCCTGAAGAAGCCAAATGTCTTGGCAAGAATGGTAGAGGAACAATGAAAGAGTTACAAGGGAAAAGGAATTGTCTTTGACCCAGGCCAGAGTGAATGAAGAAACTCTGAATTCAACACAAATTGAAGCTGCACTTTTCATAGACAAGACTTTCAATGGTTCAAATAAGTTACAGATCGGAAGAAAGGAAAAGGAATTTTTTTAAAAAAAAATAAAGAGGTGAGAAAACCATAAATAAATTCAAACATGATAGGTATAAATCTAATCATATTAAAAATAACTGGCTAAGCCAGTCCCCAGTGGATCACACCTGTAATCCTAGCTTCTCAGGAAGCTGCAATATGAAGATCAAGGTTCAAAGCCAGCCTGGGAAGGAAAGTCCTGCCAACTAACCAGTTTATCTTATCTCCAACTAAACACTAGAAAACCAGAAGTAGTGCTGTGGCTCAAGTGGTAGAGCACTCACCTAGAGCTGAAGAGTTCAGGGACAGCACCCAGGCCCAGAGTTCAGGCCTCACAACTGACAAAAAAAAAAAAAAAAACTGGCTCAACATCCTAATTCAAAAGAAGATATTATTAGATTGGATATAAGAACAGAACCTAACTACTTGTTATATATAGGAATCATACTTTAACAAATTAACAAGATCACGAACAAAAAAATTGGCATCACAACAGATTTGCAGATTATAACGTAATAACATGGGAATATTATAAGCAACTTCATGCCAACAAATTTAACATAGGCAAAATTATCCAATTGCCTAAAATATGCAAATTAACAAAGCTCATTTAAGAAAAGAGTAAATAATTTAATTGGTCCTATATCAAAAATCACACAAAGAAAATTTCTGGCCCAAATGCTTTCATTGGTGAATTCCACCAATATTTAGGAGGAATCAAATCAATTCTAACCTAACTCTTTCAGGAAAGTCATCAAGATAGGAAAAAAAGGAGGTAACCTCTTGTTATTAACAGATGTCATGATCAGCAATGTAAAAAGCCCCCAAAACCCAGTGGAACTTAGAACTTTGCAAGGTTGTAAACTAGAAAATCAGTATACAAAAAAAAAATCAATTGTATTTTTAAACACTAAAAATGAACATTTGGAAACTGAGATATTTAAATGCTTATAATGACATAACATGTGAAATACTTCGGGAAAATATTACATATTACAAGACATATTAAACTGATAACAAAGAAAAATCAACATAATCATAGTTGTATGTTCTTGTCATCATTTGTAAAGATGTTGATTCTCTGTTGATTCTTTTATTCTGTTATAAAATCAGCATAATCTAATCAAACTCCAGGTTTGTTTTGCAGAATTAGGAATATATATATATATATGCATATATATAAAAAGTAATTATATAAGGTAAGTATAGAACCATAGAATTTTATCAAATATATAATGAAGACTGAAAAAAAGTAAGATTTCATTACATATTCTTCAAAGTGAAGAACAAACACAATTTTGGGGGCCTGGGCACTGTCCCTGAGCTCTTCAGCTCAAGGTGAGCGCTCTACCTCTTGAGCCACAACGCCACTTCAGTTTTCTGGAGTTAATTGGAGATAAGAGTCTCACAGACTTTCCTACCCAGGCTGGCTTTGAACCACAATCCTCATATCTCAGCCTCCTGAGTAGCTAGGATTACAGGCACAGGCCACCGGTGTCCAGCTTAAAACACAAAATTTTAATTCTTGCCAGGCATGCTAACTCATGTCTATAACCCTTGCTACTCAAAATACTGAAACTGGGAAGACTAAAGTACAAGAACAGAATAGACAAAAAGTTAACAAGACCCCATCTCAACCAGCAAAAACTATGGTGGGGTATACATGTTGTCTTAACTACAAAGGAAGAATAAACAGGAAGATCATGATCCAGGTTAGCTTGGACAAAAAGAGAGACTTAATTCAAAAAATAATGAAAAAAAAGGGCTGTGGACATAGTTCAAGAGCCCCTGCCTAGCAAGTCCAAAGCCCTGAATTCAAACCCCCATACTACAAAAAAATATTCAGTGCTCCAAACATTAATGTACAAATTAAAAGCAATTTCCACTGATTGCTCAATAACCATTTAGCTGCATAAATTTTAAAATTGTATGTAGAAGAAAATATGCCCAAGAAAATTATCAAATGATTTGGAAAAGTTGCCTATGGAATAGCAGAATAAATTATAAAGCCATAAGATCAAATAGGGATAAAGGAAAGGAACAATGAAACAGAACACATACTCCAAAAATAAACCTTAGTGTAATTGAAAATTTAATATATTATAAAGGTGGCATATTTTCACTGGGCAAAAATGATGGATTGTTTAACATAATTGTACCCAATATCCTAGATAACCATCTGGAAGAAAATAAAAATGACTGTTTCTTATAACAAATACAGAAATACATTTCAGATGGTTAAAGTCTTAAGTAACAAAATTAAGAGCATGTTAAAAAAGAGAGAGAGAGAGAAAGAAAGAAAGAAAAGAAATCTCAGCTCTCTGGCTACCAAAAGTACCAAGCAATCATGCCTTTTTAACAATGACTGAATACCTAGAAGCTAAGACTGGCTGGGCTGACTACTGAAAATTTAAAGACTTTTGCTGGAAAACAGGCCTCATAAACAAAAATAATGGACAAATATGAAAAATACTTGTAACAGATGATAAATAAAAGCTTAATTTATAATGGGCAAAATTACCTTACCAATAGGCAAGAGATAAGTAACTCAATGAACTAATGAACAAAAGCAATTTACAGATTAAAGTAGAGAATAGCCAACAAACAAAAGATGTATAAATTTAAGTTAGTGACTAAACAGGCAAATTATAGTAGCAAGGTGATTCTTGCATTATGATCATCATCTGACAAAAATTACAAAGAACTGCAGCACCTCTTATTGGGGAGGATGGAATGAAAAGAAGGTGGTCTCAGATAACGCTGTCACAGGTAGCAACTGACTTAACCTCAGGGGAAAGCAATTGGACATCACTTCTCATTAAAACACATATACTTAGACCACTCAGCCATAACATCCCTGGGTATTCCATAATAATGAGTACTTATAAAGACATACACAAAAAGGTATACATTCAACATTGCTAGTAGTGGTAGGAGAAAAAGAAAAACTAGAAATAAAAGCAATGCCTAACAATGGGAGAATGGTTTTTAAAAACTTACCAAATTAAGAGTAATGAGTTGGAATTCTTCTATATAATTTGGAAAAATTCAAGTGAGGGATTGTTGAGTGACAAAAGCAAAATGCATAAAAGAATTGAATGTACATGATCCTCCTACTTTCATAAAAAGTATATATATATATATATATATATAGTGTGTGTGTGTATGTGCTGTATAATATCTGCACATATACTTATATATCTCATGAAGATTATATATAAAACATAAAAGGAGGTATTCAATATTATTTAAAAGGCTACTTGGAAGACAGAGAGGATGATATGACAGGGAGGAAGAAGGTATACAAAACAAAGGAAAACTTAAAGTAGCCTCACACTGGTGTCTCATGCCTATATTCCTAGCCACTCAGGAGGCTGAGATCTGAAGATCACACTTTGAAGGCAGCCTGGGCCAGACAAATCCATGAGACTTTTATCTCCACTTAAACAATAAAATCAGAAGTGGTAGAGCACTAGCCTTAAAGCCAACCAAGTGAGGGCCCTGAGTTCAATCCTCAGTACTGGCATGTGTACACACACACACACACACACACACACACACACACACACACACACACACACACACACTTGTAGTAAAAAGAGCATATGACATAAAAACATTTATTGACAAAATAATTTGCACATAGAAACATTTAGCTAATATATGTAGTTTTAAAATGTATTTTATCCAGGCTTCAGTGGCTCCTCCACTGTAATCCTAACTTCCTGGGAGGCCGAGAACAGGAGGATAGTATTTCAAGGCCAGTCCAAACATAAAAGTTCAAGAACCCCCTTTTCAACCCATAGATGAACATAGCACCTTTCATCCCAAGCTACATGAGAAGCTGAGAGTGGGAGGAACAAAGTGCAGGCCAGCTAGAGGAATAAAAGTCCTCTAGACTTTGTTTCCATGAAAGAAAAACTAAAAATAGTGGTATGTGCCTGTGATCCCCGAGAGGATGAGAAACTTAAAGCTAGCAGGTCACAGTGCAGGACCGCACCCAGACAGGAAGGGCAAACTTATCCTAAAAATAACCTTTGAAAAACAGGACTAGAGGTATGGTATGGTTCTATGCTGGCCTACCAAGGGGCAAGTCTCTGAGTTCAAGCTCTGGTACTGCCTCCCCTCTAAAACTGGATTTTTAAAGATTTTAAGGAAAAAATGATGGATCTACTAGCAAAAGAATAATTGGCTTCTCTGGTCATCAAGGTGATCCAAGCCAAAATAGTAAGAGTCCTTTTTCCTTATAAGATTAAAATAGATTTTTTTTTAAGTTGGTAAAACCAACGAGTTACATAGATATAGAGAACTCAACCCTTTCAAGACTCATTGAATATGAACTAGCAGAATATTATGACATTTTTGTGTAATCATATAGGAATGTATGTAAAAAATTTTATTGGTAAGATCAAAAATCATAAGTAAATTAAATGAATAAAGCAATCTATATGAATTGCATAGCTCAAGCTTGGAATATTACTATCTCTCTACAATTAACCTAAAACTGAAGGTTTGGTTAATCAAGTGATAGTCAAGCTCATTAACACAGAAAATATAATGACATCTTTTTTAATAAATAGAAGATTAATGGAAACTATGCAAGTTTTCAAGATAATAATGCAGATCTAGATTCATGACTTAGAACAAAACATGTTATTTAGGGGACAAAAGTTATAAAGCAGGCCAGGCGCCGGTGGCCCACACTTGTAATCCTAGCTACTCAGGAGGCTGAGATCTGAGGATCATGGTTCAAAGGCAGCCCGGGCAGGAAACTCCATGAAGCTCTTATCTCCAATAAACCATCAGAAAGCTGGAAGTGGCACTGTACCTCAAGTAGTAGAGAGCTAGCCTTGAGCTGAAGAACTGAGGGACAGCACCCAGGCCCAGAGAGCAGGCCCCATGACCGACAAAAAAAACAATTATAAAGCAGAATCTATCCTTGAAAAATGATTTGTAATTGCACTTACATAGAAAAAAAACCTGGAAGGAAACACACAAGATGTTAGTGGTGGCCATGTCTGAGTGCTGGGTTTGGTGTGGGGTGGAGAGGGGAGAAGGTTGAGGTCTGGTTCTGTTAATCCATCTGTGTCTTCAAAATTTCCCATGAAAGTGCATTTTTTGCATACCTTTGAAACCTTCCAAAACACTGAAGATGGATGAATACTAAAACACAGACTAAGAATGCCTGCTCCTAACTCAATAGTAATATGGCATTAGGCATTTTATTATTAAAATCAATTTTCTTACCCTTAGCTTAGTTACATAAAAAAACAAACAATTTCCAGTTCTTCCTAATCAATAGTGTTTACTCCACATGAACCCTCAGGCAGAGCCGGGAGGAGGGTACAAGCTGACATTAGCTCATGCTAGCAAATTTTTTATGTTGCCATGCTCTCATGGGTATTCAAAGAACTGGATCCAGCACAGGAACTCTTGTGGTTATTTTCAACCATCTCATGACTTAGAGAACAGGTGTTGGAGGAAACTATCTACAAATTTGCTGTGAAAGCATTCTCAGGTTTATTTTCTAGTCATGGAAAAGATGATACATTAATGGGACTATTAACCCGACTTTCTGCAAACAGTTGAGCAAGCAGATGTACAAAACCCACATTCAGGAGCAATAAAGTCATGGAGAAGAGTCTTAAGCATTCTAGCGATGAAGCTAAAAGAGCGACATCACCTACAAGTCCCAACAAGTTTTCCCATGCCCGCCATGTACCTAATAAAACTTTGCTGAGGACTACCAGATGGCAATTCCAAATTCACCCATTGTGACCTTTGGACCATCTTCAACAAAATACAAAATGTCCCCAACAGGGATGTTTATGAATGTAATTGTTGCATGCTCAAGATTACTTTGGAAGATGAGTGGAAATTTTTTGATTCACAAATGGAAAGAGAAAAGGACAGGACATTCAGTTCTGAAACAAGAAGACTCCAATGACAATGAGATTGAGACCTCCACTTGTCTTGGGAGGCCAAAGGAGGAATCACAGAGAGACTATGCAAGGAGCATCCAAATCAAACACCCAGCCCAGCACTATCCTTGGAAGAATTTCCTACTTTCCTTTAATACAGCCAGTGGTCTGCTTCAGAAGTGAGCAAAGGGGGCTGAGCCATGAAGATGGTTTCAGTGTGGATTCAAGCAACAATGTTGGGAGGCAATCCTATTTGAAGAGAAAAATGATTTTTTATGAACCTTAAATGTGGCCAGCCAAAGCTCCAAAGGAAATCACAGGCCTGAACAAGTAACCTGAAAGCACAATAAACTGCATAATAAACAATCATCAATGTTGCTCCCAGATACTTGCTCTCCTACACAGCCTAGTCTGAGTTCCCCAAGCTTTGAACCCCAGGCAGTAAGAAGGTATACTTCAGCCACACGCAGCCCAGGAGTAAGAGGCATGTTTGTCTTTGTACTTTTTGTAGCTGACAAATGATTGTACCTTAATAATTCTACTAAAGTAAAAAATCCCCATGAACTTAATACTTAAAGATTCAAAAGGTAGAATGTCGCCAGGCACTGGTGGCTCTTGCCTGAAATCCTAGCTAATCCGGAGACTGAGATCTGAGGACTGCAGTTTAAAGCCTGCCTAAGCAGGAAAGTCCTTAAGACACTTATCTTCAATTAACCACGAAAAAAGCCAAAAGGAGAACTGTGGTTTAAGTGGTAGAGTGCTAGCCTAGAGTCAAAAAGCTTAGGTATAGCACCCAGACCCTGAGTTCAAGCCCCAGGACCAGCATCAAAATAAGCCTTCTACAGAAGAAAATTTACCACTAATGGAAGATTCAAGGAGTAACTTCTCCGTGTTCCTGTTTTACTCAGTTTTTACTCAGTTTACTCAGGCACGTGGGATCCCAGCCATTAACCCCACAGCATGCAAAATTGTAAACCCTGGATCCTATCTGACACTGACTTTGAACATGAGAAGGAGGAGATTCTAGATTGTGCCATTCTCTTGGGAAGTGTTAACCAGGGGATTATTAACCCTTGTTGGTAATGTCCATGCAAACATCTGAATGTCCGTGCCTCCTACCTTGAGCTTCTCAAGTTCAGTCATCTGCATTTGGTTTTTTCTTGGCTTCCCTCCACCTCCAATTTTACCCTGAGCACTGTTCATGAGTGTGAAAAACTACTTCCTTTCTTGAGAGGTTGCCTGTAATAACTACCAGAACCCAGAGCAAGTGGAGGAGATAATCCTGGGAGACTGAGGACGTGGAGTAATTTCAGCAAGCTCTACTGAAAGCCCAACCTGTCTGAGCAGGGCTGGCCTGTCTGAGTGGCTATGCAACTCACCCTTGAGTTACTAGGTCCAGGGGCGCCCTATAGCCTCAAAGGATCGAAGAGGTAAGGGAAGTGGCACAGGCCTCCCTGAGAGGCAATCAGGCTGAGATCAGCACTTCAGCCGGCAACTGTTAAAGTGGGGGAAGAGAGGGTAAGAGAGAGTAAGATGGGTAGTGACTCGGTCAAAGTACATTATATGTGTGCATGCAAAAATGAAAATCCTTTGTAAAATTGATATACACCTCATGAATGAAAAGAGAGAGACAAAGTAGATTCTAGTAGAAAGTTACAGGCTTCAACACCCTACTGTCAGGGTTAACTGCCTACCCCAAGTCCAATAGCTTTCTCCCAACACTATGCAAGGCCT
This sequence comes from Dipodomys spectabilis, assembly GCF_019054845.1. Lineage (NCBI taxonomy): Eukaryota > Metazoa > Chordata > Mammalia > Rodentia > Heteromyidae > Dipodomys > Dipodomys spectabilis. Next base: position 43,791,305 of record NW_024870772.1, on the reverse strand, counting down.
ACCAGGTGCACTATTACATCGTGCACCCTCGATTATAATTTCATACTTTGCTAGTTGCATGCTACTTTCCACAGTAATCTCTCACTAATGTTCTCACATCCCACAAGCATGGGTTCTACCATCCTCATTAGAGAGAAAAGGAAAAGGCTCAGAGTATCTAAGTGGCTTGATCAAAGCTACAAAGTGGTGGTATGGACTTCAAGTCCAAGTCTCCTAAATCGCCTTCCATTACCACAGAGGTCAGCCTCCACCACAGCATCCCACACCACTCCAGGAAAGCTCAGGAAACAATTCGTTTCCAGGCTAATTCATATCTTTAGCACTTAAAATGTGGCCAAGGCATCAACTGTGACCTTGCTGAAAATGCAGATTCTCAGACCTTGTCCCTATATACAAAATCCAAATTTGCCTAACAAGACCCTAGTTTGGGGATTTACCTTAAACTGTGATTTTTGAAAAAAAAAAAAGGCCCAAATTACTTAAAACTCACAAGAAGGCTAGGCAGGCACCATGGTTTGTGTCTATAATCCCAGTTTCTCAGGATGAAGAGATTGGGATGATGGAGATTCAAGATGGCCTTAACAAAAAAGTCTCCAAAACCCTATCTCAATAAGCTGAGTGTGATAGTTCATGCCTGTAATGACAGTTACTTGGGTGGCATAGGTAGGAAGATCATGGTCCAATACCAGTCCTGATCCAAATGTGAGACCATAAATAAAGCAGAGTTGGAGACACTGCTCAAGTGGTAGAGTACTTTGTGTAGCCTGCACAAAACCTCAGTACTTACACACACACACACACATCCTGAACTTGCTCTTCTCAAAGACCTTATTCTTGTTAATCAAGGAGATGGAAGATCTCTGCTTTGTTTGCAAATGTAGCAAGCTCCAAACAAAAGTCACCTCATATGCTCCATCTGTTACCAAAAACAAATTTCCCTCACTAGACTCTCCAAAGTTATTTTCATCTTTCATTCATTTATAAACTTGGGGGTTTCCTCTCTACTTCCTTTCCTTCTCTTTGTTCTCTGAGGTGCCAGTGAACCTCTGTAATCATTGTCTGGGGAAAGGGTAACAATGTCAGCTGTAAAACTCAAGTTCATAAGAAGGTCACCAAGTAAGGCACTTTTTGTATGGAGTCCAAATCCTGGCTTTGTGACACCCTAGCTAACCCTTCATCTGTCTGTCTGTCCTGCTGCCATGCCCCCTCTCACTCCAAGCCCACTTTTATCTTTAATAAGACTTACGTTCAGAGTGTGGAAAGCATTTAAGATGTTATAGTCTGGATATAAAAACCAAAAGCTGGTCTGGATATAAAACATCCCCATGTGTTAAAGACTTGCTCCCCAGCTGGTGGCTGTTTGAGTATAGGAACCTTATTAGAAACCTGATCCATTGGTGAGTTCCTAGCTGAGGAGCTATTAGAAAGTGGGGACTAGTTGGAGGAAGTAGGTAACAGGGACTTGGCTTTGAATGGGTCTTATCCTGGCCCCTCCCTTCTTTTTCTCTCTCTATCTCCCTTTGCTCTACCATATGCTCTATGCCATGATTCTCTTCCTCCCCATAAGCCCTCAGCAATGAGCCAAGTGACCATGAAATGAAATCTCAAAAGTCTTGAGCCAAAATAAATTATTTCTCCTTTGCATTGGTTTTCTTGGGAATTTTGTCACAGAAAAGGAAACAACACACAAGAAAAATAATAGGGAACCATACCGGCATCTGCCACCGAGGGCTCATACATTCTGTTTATGACTAATAAAATGAATAAATAAAATAAATGAGTGGGTAAACAAATTATGAAGAGGAAGGACATGATGATAAGATACCAGAGGTAGAAATGAGATCATGATTAGAGCATGTTTATCAAACATCTTTCTCATAATTAAGAAAGGAGAGATCTATGATAAAGGAAATGAAGATACTAGGTTTAATAACCCACAGGCACTTAAGCAATGCATGGCTCATAGATGCTGAAATCTAGTGAAAGAGTACTAGGCCTTATGCCTTTACTCCCAGCTGCTCGGGTGGCTGAGATCAAGATTATGGTTCAAAGCGGGCCCAGAGAAAATGTCTCAAGATTCCATCTCCAAAGGAACCAGCAAAAGCTTGACTAGCCCAACAAAATAAGCATCAGGAAATGAGTACTCACAAGAGGGCTGGGCAGGGACAAGGGGAAAGGGGTAGACAAATGAAGGGGGGAACAGAGACAGATAGTAGGAACAAAACAAAGGAGTGGGTAACAAAGTTTGACAAGAAACATAGTTATTACCTTACTCATGTAACTGTAACCCCTCTGCTCAGAATTTTTACAATAAAATAAATGGTTTTAAAAAAGACAAAGAATTCATTATATATCCCACAAAATTAAGAAATGTAAGGGAAGGGATGCGTCAAAGGGAGGTGGAAATGACGAAAGGGGTAACATTGTATTCATTATCTTCATAAATTGCTTGTTAAATGGCAAAAAATGTCAATACATGTCCTAGAAAACTAAGAAATACAACTCTTTAGTTATATATTCTTTTACTCTTATTGATTACTCTCCATGGTCCATGATAACATGTGAGAACTATTTCCATCTTGGAAAGAAGAGCCCAGAGGAGGGCCAGCAAATGTGGGGAAGAGGGTTGAGCAAGGCATTTTTAGGAGGAGAAGGGCCCTGACTACTGGCATCTATCGGGCTAGAGCATCTTCACACTCTACCTCCAGTCACAGGAGATGCTTTTGCAGAGTGTACTGCACAGCTTCCAGAATCTACTTAAAATTCATGAGGCAAATGGGCTGCTCTGAAGTCCTGCTCACTTTCTAAACTTCACATGGGAACTGGGCATCTCTGCTTTTAACTCCTGTCATTCAGTGCTCTCTTGACCGTTGGGGAAAGGAGGAGGTAGGAGAAGTCACCCCTTGGCATACATATCTACCTAACTTTTAGACATAATTCGTGACTCTTTAAAAGGCCAAAGTAAAGAAAGATGGACAGGAAAACAAAAACTGAAATCATTTTCCAGAGCATGATCCTTGGTCTTCAGACTTAATGACTAAAAATCTGTCACCAGACTTGGTTCCAGAAAATCTGACAACACAGAGATGTCTTCAGGTTCAGGGTGTAGCTACATTCCCCATGAATAGGTGTGAGAGATTTTTGATTCCCTTTATACCTATAATATTTTTAAATATTTCAAGCAAATAATTTAATTCTCACTCTTTTGGTGTGTACCAATACTGGGGCTTGAACTTATGATCTATGTTCTCATGGCTTTTTTCCCAGGGCTAGCCACAGCTCCATTTCCATGTTTGTTTGTTTGTTTGTTTTGCTGTTAATTGGAAATAAGAGTCTCATGAACTTTTCTGTCCTCCTTGGCTTTGAACCATGATCCTCAGATGTCAGCTTCCTGACTAGGTAGGATTATAGGAATGTGCCACCAGTGACAGGCTGGATTTTTTTTTATTTCTCAAGAATAACAACTGTCTAAAGATGAAAAAGAGAAATACTGTATTTCATATATATCATAACTCCTCAAAATAATTCTTAAATCATTTTAACCTCCTATAAACTTCAAAAACAAGGCCAACTTCTATTAGTTTATTTTACACTAGCCTTTTTCATGGCATTGACTTATGCTGCCATCAAATATATGTTGGTTTGTTCTGATGTTGTATTGAGGGGACTACTTTTTAGCTACTCCTGACACAGCATTGACTGCTAGAGTGGAAATTGTTTCTGAGGCAGATGCCTAAGATTAACAAATGAACCAAAAATAAGTAGCCTTGACCAAGCTTTCAACAACCTAGAAGAGCCACCAAGTGTAGCTACCATATCTGGAATATTTATTTTCAAAGACATACTTAATATTTTTCAGACATTCATGACACCATCCCATCCAAATGGCCTTTCCTAAAACACTGTTGTACAACATGGAGTCTGGGAAATACTAGATCCATAAAATGCTTTGGGAGGAGAAAAATAAAATTTGTGAACAAATCAGTTTTTGAAACTGTTTTCTGGCAATTAGATTTTTTTAATAGTGATTTTAATGGAGAGTCAAGGCATTAGCAAAATCTTATTTCCAATTATGATAAGAACAGCAAGAGAGATTACTGTACCCAGTGCATGATACAGAGGAAAGACTGATCCAGGGTCAACAAACATTAAGGGGGAATTGCTCCTTGTAGCCTTTCACCCAGAGGAAGTGACTGGGACATAAATTCCATCCTTATTTGCTACAAAAGTCACAATTCTCCCCTGGGAGCCAGACAGAAAGGTCAGGACTCTCAAAGCTCTTAGCCCATGAGTTCTTCCTTTCTGGCATTTTACTATGATTTTCTGTCTTTTCGCCTGTACTTGCTACCTGCCCCTCCAACCTAAAATGTCAGCTCCAAATGAAGAGGAGGAGGAAGGAGGAAGGAGGAAAGAGGAGGAAGGAGGAAGGAGGAGAAGGAGGAGGAGGAGGAGGAAGAAAAATAAGAAGAGGAGGAGGAGGAAGAGGAAGAGGAAGAGGAAGAAGAAGAAGATCTGTGACCCTCAAAGGAGAGGATTTCTGAGAGTATCCAGAAAAACAGTTGGTGCACACTCCAAGAATTCTATGTATCCTTTTACTTCGAGGTCTTTGATCCACTTAGAGTTGATTCTGGTGCAGGGTAAGACCTCGAAGTAAAAGCAGACATCCTGAAAACATTACAGGAAGGAATAGGAGAAATTAGGTTCTTTGGTACAGGCCCAAATTTTGTTTTTTTAAATAAGTTTTTTATTGTGAAAATACATGAGCAAGGTAATGAGTACATTTCTTATCAAGCATTGTTGCCTCCTCCTTTGTTTTTCCCCTACCATCCCTTCCCTCCCATCTCCACAGCTACACCCTCCCCCCACCTAAATTGCCAAGTTTGTTTTTTGACATAGTGTCTTGTACATCTCATTGTGGCAATGGGTCAACCTATATCTCTATTGAAACAACTTGTTTTTTCCCCTCCCCTCCCCAAATTATACCAACATCAAATACAGTGAAAACAGGGGTTATACTATGGGGGAGGGACATACAAAGCAATAAAAAATCACGTGGTACCTTATAAATACGTTAGAAACAATAGCAAGAAAGAAAAAACCACTTGTGGCCTTATCTTGGAGTTCATTTCGCTTAACATCACCTTATCTGACCTCGAAATTTTCTTAATAAAGACCCAGAAACTCAACAAATCAAAGAAAGGTTGGACAAATGGATTGCATGAAACCACAGATCTTCTGCATAGCAAAGGATATAGCTAGCAAGATCAATAGAAAGCCCACAGACTGGGAGAAGATCTTCACTAGCCATACAACGGACAAGGGCCTTGTATCTAAAATATACTTAGAACCCAAAAAATTAAGTTACCCAAAAGCAAATTCTCAAAGAAACAACTGCCCCATTAATAAGTGGGCTAAAGACTTAAAGAGAGACTTCTCTGAAGAGGAAATAAGAATGACCAATAGACACATGAAGAAATGCTCAACCTCTCTAGCCATAAAAGAAATGCAAATCAAAACAACATTGAGATTCCACCTCACCCCAGTTATAATCAAGAAATCTAATAACAACAGATGCTGGAGGGGATATGGCCAAAAGGGAACCCTACTGCATTGTTGGTAGGAGTGTAAACTTGTTCAGCCACTTTGGAAAGCAGTATGGAGGTTCCTCAAAAGACTCCACATATAGCTCTCCTATGACCCAGCAATCCCACTTCTGGGCATTTACCCAAATGATCACAAACAAGACCACACACAAACAATGACCACAAACAAGCTACCAGCATGACTATGTTTATCGGTGCAGCATTATTTATCATAGCTAAGATATGGAACCAATCCAGATGCCCCTCAGTAGATGAGTGGATCAAGAAAATGTGGTATATATAGAATTCTATGCTTCCATCAGAAAGAACAACACCACCCAATTTGTTAGGAAATGGAAAGACTTGGAAAAAATCGTATTAAATGAAGTTACCCAGTCCCAAAGAAATTTAGGTCCCATGGTTTCCCTTATTTGGAATAATTAGCATCCATATAGGATAATCTTATCAGATGAGCTGAAAAGCTCAAAAACCATGTACAAATGACCATATAAGTTGATGCTAAGTGAAATGAACCCCAAGATATGGACACAAGAGGTCTGCCTTTATTGTTACTGTTTTAAATGTACCATGTGATTTTATTTTTGTTGTTGTTGTTGTTTCCCCTACGGCATATCCCCTGTTGTCACTATACTCAATTTTGATACCTTGGATCTTGTAAATACCTATGTCTAATCTGGGGAAAGGAAGGAGAATAGCAAAACGCTGAAACAAGGACACAGGATGACCCATTGCAATGAAGATACCTACTGGACAGTATATTGGAAATGAACTTTCTAACTTCGGGCATCGAAAGGGGGAGGGGGTAGGAGTGTGGGAGGTGGGAGAGGGAAGGGATAGTGGGACAACAACAAGGAAGGGAAGGGGTAACAATGATTGACAAGTAATGTACTCATTGCCTCACTCATGTAACTGTAACCCCTCTGTACAACATCTTAACAATAAAATAAAAAAATTTTAAAAAGAATTCTATGTAGACTATATCCACTTTGCTCTGCAGTTCCTCTCCAAGCCCAGTTAACTTGCAATCATGAGGTCACTCTGTCTCACTAGATCTCATGAGATCATTCAAAGTAGGTCATGGTTTGGCGTCACATAGGGATGCAGGCAACTTCCAATTTCTCTACACGTGTGCATCTCTATATTCTGAACAAGTTGTTGATCTTGCTTCAACCAGGATGCTTCCCTGAGCCAGTCCATGTAAACTGGGCTTGCAGGATCAATGGTCCTTAGCTCTCAGATAGGAGAGAGCCAAGCATGGTGAATCCCTGAGGAAGGCCAGCATTGCTCCTAGAAAGGGGACAGATTTCCCACCTGAAGTGGAGTTTGCAGGTGTCACTCATTTTCATCTTCCTTTTGAACAGTTTCCTTGAAAACAAAGAATCTCACTCCAAAAGCCAATGTGATGACTAGATAATGAAGATAAGAAGAATCAAGATGGCACCTGTGCCATGTGTGCACTGTGTATGCATAGCTTTTGCATTTGTTCTGCAAACTTTCTATGATGAAGATTCTTCTGTTGTTCCCATTTTACAGGTGAGGAAAGAGAGCTTTAAGACCTATTAAGTCACACTATAGCAACACAACACAACCATCACAGAGCGCCCCAGACTTCATTCTGTTGTCCTGCACTTCCAAACACATATGCAGAGATGGAGGAGATGGTAGCCACGTGAAAAATATTACATTTACTCCGCTCAACTCAGACTCATGTCCCATAGGTCCAAATAGATTTCTTAAAACTGCATTTGCCATTCCAGACTCTTTAATCCATTACTTAATGCATTACTCAGATCCTGGTACTGGGGAAGGATGGCAGGAAGTCAAAGTCGGTTATACATGGATGAAAATTGTAATAATCTTCCAAACACCTGCACCTGGGAAGAAAGAGCTATACTTGGGGAAAATATGAGTGTCTAATTTGTCATTATCATTTGTCATTTAAAAGGCTTCTTGTAGATGTTTGTTTCAAAGCATATAGTATCGTTGTGTTGGTGATCAAATTTTAAATAATCATCCTCTAATTAGAGTAACCTCTAATCAAAAGTGAGTCATTGACCTTTCCCTCGGTGTTTTATTTCAGCAAGCCAGAATAAACACACGAAATTGTTACTATGGAGACCAAAGGTATTGAGAGGATCCAGGCTCTCATTAAAAAAAAAAATTGACACACAGCAGGAAAAAAAAATGATGAATGTTGTATAGTTATTTTAGGGAAAGTCATGTCCCAAATGTTGAGGTTAAGTCAGCCACCCTTTTTCCTCCAGGAAAAAAAAAAAGTAGTTTCCAATGCAAATGGTTTGAATTAATGCCATGGATATTTATAACAACAGTCTGGTTAGGGAACTTATTTGTTATTCGTCAAGTAAATGTCCCTGAGGGTTAAAGGAGCCCAAAGAAAATATTTCAAAAATAATAAATGAAATGTCTTTTGGGGTGGGAAGTAGCTATACTCATATTCAGCACCATGACTGCTTGAGTTGAGTCCTTAAGGCCCAAGACGATTAGAACCGGGTAATTCCCCAGTGCCTTTGGAAGAATTCCACAGGCCACGTGTGTCCCAGCCATTGAGGCCCACAGGACAGCCAGATTTCTGAAGCTGACACCCCTAATAGTAAATAAGAAAAATCATGAGTGGCCCAATACTCAGATCTGAAATGGGTAAGGCACTGACAGTCTCTTTTTAAAGTATCTCTTGGTTTGGAGAGAAAAAGTAGAGGGAGAAGAGGTTTCACTTTTTAACTATATGATTGGGAAATTCCATTTTAATTTTTTAAAATATCTGTAATGAAGAAATACTGGCTTGGTACATACATGCTATGCGCAGAATCACTAGCCAGGTTTTTCTTGGTTCAGTGGGACTCTGCAGAGGACATCTGAGTTTCTGGATACACAGTAGTGTCCAGAGCTGGGTAAAATGGGTCACAATGCTTCCAAAAAATATCCTGTGTGAACAGGGACTGGCATCAGGTTCACCCAGCTACCTGGTCACCATCTAAGAGTCTAGCTTCATTTTAAATGTTGATAAATTTTTGTTCAGGTGTAGTTTTCTTGAACTCATTTTTATCTACATTTTCCTTTAGCTAGTGTGAAATGTCGTACTAAAATGATGCTCCATTATTGCATTTTTGACAACTTCTGAAACTTTGTATGGAAGGAAGTGCCTCTCAGCTTACTGCCTCACCTCCTACTCTGGGAGTAGTTCAGAAAAAGACAGTACATAGATTCAGCTCAAATATAGCCACTATCAGGAGGGTCGTCCCTCCAGGTAGCTGCTTTTGCTGACAGAACTTCCCACTCCCTCAATAAATCAGTCCAAGCACAACCTTTCACCTGGAATCTAAACCCCAAAATGACTGGCAAGATTGGAGAGATGGTTTTGGACTCCTGCTTTCCAGCTAGTCTGTTACTTTGCTAGCCAGATCTTCAAGCCTCACTTTTCCTCTGTCTTAACTGCTGATAATAAAGGAGCTTGTAGCCAGGTGTTGGAGGCTTATGCCTATAATCCTAGCTATTCAGGGGCCTGAGATCTGAGAATCTATATGCAAAGAAGCCAGCCCAGGCTGACAAATCTTAGAGACAAAGAGCCAAAACTGTAGGCATGGCTCAAGTGGTATAGTGCCAGCTGTGAAAAAGAGAGTGCAGGGAGAGGGAAAAGGAGGGAAGGGAAGGGAAGAAAGTGAAGGAGCTCTTCCCCTGAGCTTGCTGGGTGTGGGGAGAGGGGTGGGGCAGGTGGGGGGGATGGACTCAGTGGAGTAATCAGGTCCATGACAGACAGGCACAGAACCCTTGATCAGTCAGTCATTACTATGGTTGTCCACATCTTGGTTCCTCATCCCTTAGAATCTGTTTCTCATCAGTAAAAGGGAGATGTAACAGCATGAGCTCTTAAAGTTGCTATAGAGATTAAGTGAGTTACAGTAAGTGCCCAGAGTAATCTATCATCATCATGACTGTAACTACAACTGTGATTCAGTGCCAGCTTATTCTTCTTGCTTCCCTTCCTCCTCTGTAACTGTTGAGTTACTGCCACTGCTGCCATATTGGTTCAGATGTGAGGGATGCAACATTTGTACCAAAGCAGCCTCTCCTTCCTTGGGGTGAGGGATCTTTAGGCTATGTTTCAACATTAGAATTAATTTACCATATGCTATGTATTTTTTTAAAGTTTCAAGCTATTTAAACAATTTTTTTCTCTCTACAATGCCAAATAACCTGTTGAGTTTATTTGCTCCTTTTTTTAGCTAACTTGTTTGGATAGGCTGTAGACAGACCCAAAGACGACAGAAGAGTTACTATCCTTCAATTGTTTATAAAGGAGCAGCATAAAAATAATCTTTAAAGCTAAGAGAATGTTAATATTTAGATCCATCTAAGGGAAAATAATAACAGTTTGTAATTTCCTCCCTCCTCACTTCCAGGGAAAACATTTTTAAGAGAGGATTTTATTTTGTAACATAAATTGTTTTCTATGGAATCCCATAGATAAGAGCGATGAATAGCGTGAGCTATAGAAAGCAATGCCCATAATAGCAGCATGGTACAGGCAGACATAAACATATATTTTGTTTGTGAAACACAAAGTATGGGAAAAAATCACATCTTGCTCAATGTCACAATTTGGTAAGGATGCTTAAAATGTTATGAGAACAAATATTTTTAATATAACTTTATTGTTATTATTAAGGTGTTGTACAGAGGGGTTGCCATTCTATAAGTATAATTATACTCATAATTTCTTTTTGGACAATATCATCTATTCCTTCACATTCCCTCGGTTTCCCCTACCATCCCTGCCCTCAAGTTGCATAGTTTATTTTCCATATAGTGTATACTGAATACCATGAATGCATTTGTTCACCCTTCTCTTCATTTGTGCGTCCCTCTTTGCCCTCCTAAAAAGAAAAAAGGAAACCAAACAACAGCAATACAAACCCATGTTCCCATGTCCTGGAATTTGTTTCAAGAAACAGTATTGTAGATTATGTACAACAAATACTCTTAAATAAAATAAGATATGGATATAATACATGTATTCATGTATGCCTGAACCATGCTAAACTTGGAATACATTTTTATCCAAGTCCATTTCTTCATTATCATTGTAACTGTTGTTATTAAACTTACATCAAGGTGGGTATAACATTGGGAATCTGATTTAAATATGTGAACCTTAACCAAATAGATAATACCTTGAATGCAGACAAATAAATATATTTTATAAAATGGATCACCAACATTTATGACTAGGTAATGCATTGTATACTGTTTCTTTACTAATAATAGAACTGATGCTAGTTCATATTCACTGGGATTTACAAAACACAAGACCCTGGCCCAAATTCTGAATGACTGAGGCCTTAATCTCCATAGGAATCCCTGTGGAAATTAACATCATTATTTTATTGATGAAAGCATTCAGACTTAGAGAAGTAAGTAACTTGAACAGCTCTGTTATAAACAGAGTTGGGATCTACACATAAGTCTACATCAAAGTCCATCCTCTATCCAGATGCCAGTGGCTCATGCCTGTAATCCTAGCTACACAAGAGGCTGAGATCTGAGGATTACTGTTTGAGGCTAGCTGATAAAGGAAAGCCCATAAAACTCGTATCTCCAGTTACCTACCAAAAAGCCAGAAGTAGAGCTGTAGCTCTGTCGTATTGTAGCTGTAGCTCTGTAGTACTGTAGAGTACTAGCCTTGAGCAAAAAATTATTAACTGGAGGATTTTTCTACTAGTTATTAGGATTCTGTTTCTTTTTCCATTCAGAAAACCAGTCCAATTTGGGTGTTTGTCTTAGGAAAGTCAATTCTAAAATAACCACAGAAAAGGAAATCAAATCTGTGTATATACTCCCTGAGAAAAATTTCCCAGGCCCTGGTTCAAGCCCCAGATAAGTAAAGGAACCTGGTCTGCTTGTCATGGACATTCACCATGCCAAGCTCATCCCTCCTAGCCTTGTTCCATGAATTCATATGGCACTTGACATAGGTTAGGAACACTGTTACTAAAGTGTTACTAAAGAACAGCTTGATTAGCCAGGACTACTTCATGTAGTTATGCAGCTATGCACTATGCTCTGTGTTGCTCACGGAGTACTGCAACCAGTCCCTAGAAGCGTGCTACCTGGTATCCCCGTCCTTGCTAGTATATATGTTGTCTGTGATTTGTTCTCAATGTGCCAGTCAGTGATTGGACTAGGAGTAAACACATGACAGAAAGAAGCCAATCAAATTTTATCTGTGTCAACACTGAGCAGAGATTTTTCTCAGGGACTATACACACAGATTTGAGTTCTTTTTCTGTGCTTGTCCTAGTATCAACTTTTCTTAAGACAAAGAAATCAAAACTGAACTGGTTTACTGTAGGAAGAAGCCAAAAACCCTAGAAACTAGTAGAACTAGTTAATACTTCAAAATATTATCCCTTTGATCTGATTCAGGATCTGTGAGCCCCACAAAGTTCTGTTCATGTGCTTCGATCTCCATTCTTTCCAGGTGTTTTGGCCAAGTTGTGACTGTGATTCTGCCATTTAAATGTGATGATGGTCGCAATACATATTGCACCATTTAGCTAGTTTTAAGATTCACCATGTATTTATTCATTCATTCACTCATTCATTATTTATTTAGCCAATATTGGGATTAGAGCTTAGGGTCTTGCTTGCTCAAGATTGGTGATCTATTACCTGAAGTCACACCTTCAGTCCAACTTTTTGCTGGTCATTTTGTAGATGGAGAATTTAAAATTTTTTCCGCCCTGGGTGTCTTCACACTCTAAACCACTGATTTCAGCCTCCTGAGAAGCAAGTGTGAATCACTGGCACCTGGCTAAGATTTTCCTTTAGAGTAAATCTCACATTGTGAAATGTAGATGAAAACCAAATTGTAAATAGAGATTGTCCTTTTGCCTTGTTCTATGAAAGCTGTGATGAACTTTAAGGCAACTTAATGTTATTTTCCTTTACATGCAAAAATAATCATCCACACTCAAACCTTCATAATTGATCATCCTTAACTCATTGTCCATCTTTTAAACTAACTAAATAGCATTTCCCCTTAAATATTTTATCACCTTATAAGAGTAAGAAAAATATTTCAATGTGGGCGAAAGAACACTTTTGTGATTTAAAGAACAAATATGTGATTCACATGGAACATCACTTTAGCAGAGAAAAATTGATCACTGGTGGTGCTCAGATGAGGTGATTAGATCATGAGTATGCTAACCTCATTAAGGGATTCATTTTTGTTGATTGATGACGTAATAGCTGAATGGGCTGTTAGGAGGTGGGTCTTAATTGGAGGGAATAGGTGAGCATTCCTTTGAAAGACATATATTGTCCCTGGCCTCTTACTTACCTCTTTCTCACTCTCATTCTCTGCTCCCCAGCAGCCTTAAAGTGAGCAGCTCTCCTCTACCATGTCCTGTTGTCATGATGGTCTGCCTGGCCAGGCCTAGAAGCAACAGTGTGAATTTAACTGTGAACCAAAACAAGTCCTTCCTCCTTGAAGTTGTTTTTCTCAGGCATTATGTCACAGCAACAATAAACTAACCAACATGCTGACTTTGGTGTTTGCCTTTTCTTTGTTTTCCAGCCCCAATGAATCTTGCCTTTTCCAAGCTTTCCATGGGCACTTATACATTCTTTAGGACCACTTGACCAAACCACTTCCAGATTCCCTTCTTCCTTTGACATGTTTGTTTATAACTGGCTATCATGACACAAAATGCAATAATTAAATGAAGAAACTTGTTTTCTAGGCCAGTGGAGAAGGTAGACATCACAACACAAATCCAAGTTCTGCAATAGAGAGCCTACTATAATTAGGTTCAGTTTTCTGTGTTAAATGAAAAACTTTGGACAAATTAAATTCAGCAAACTTTAGTTGAGCCAAGAAAACTACAGATCAGGCAGGCCTCAGAATCAGAACAGGTTTTGAGAAATTTTGTTCTGCTGGGTAGTTAGAAAGCATTAAGGAACTGAAAATGAAAACAAGGTCCCAAGACAGTTTCATTGTTCGTAGCTAGACATGTGCTTCCATTTGAACATAGTTTTCTTTGTGCTTGAGCCACAGTGCCACTTCTGGCTTTTTCTGAGTAGTTAATTAGAGATAAGAGTCTCATTGAGTTTCCTAGCTGGACTGGCTTCAAACCATGATCCTCAGATCTCAGCCTCCTGAGTAGCTAGGTGAGAGCCACAAGCACCTGGCTAAAGGTGTAAATTTGACCTGCACCTTTCTTCTAAATTTAAATTCCAGCTCTGAAATAAAATTCTTATTGATAAGTCTCTGTGATTACTACACATTACTATGCCATATATTCCATCTTAGATTCTTTCCTTCTTCTGTCAAGTGTAAAATCATGTCATTCATTTCTGTAAGTACTTTTCTATACTAAGTACATTGGTTTCTATATAAGTCCTTTTAAGATTAGATAAGATTTTAAACTTTGTAAAACTTAGGTTTGCAGTTTTCAAGTTGCATGAAATTCCCAGCAATTCTTTTAAAGGAAAGGGGCAAAAAAAGAGGAGGAGTTATCGGGAATAAGGAAAAGGGGCAACAACTGAAAATCAAAGAGAAAAAGGAAGGCAACAGAGAGAAAAGTAGCAAAAAGTTGGTAGCTCCACTCCTGTCTCCCCAGAGAGGCAGGAGGAGAAAGCTTAAACTATAACCACAAGGTAAGCCAGGCAAACCCGGTGACAACAGTCTGGCAGCCTGGCAAACACAGCCACAGGATAAACTCACACTTCCTGTAAGCCTTAAGAAGGAAGAGGGGGGGGGAAGGAAATCATACTTTATGCCTTCATGCTTTATGCTACAGTGCCTGGAAAAACAAATATTTTCTGGAAACATTCAAAAAGTTCTACTCTCCAAAGAAAGGATAGCTCACTCTAAGTCATACTTCTTATTCCAGATCTAAAGAGCCAGGCTGCCTGCTCCTTAGCCTCACTCAACTTTTGTTCTGAATTTTCTCTTATATTTTCTTCTGCCTCCTCACTTCCAGGCACCTCCAGAGAAATATCAGGGAAACAGACGAAGTGTTGTGTGGTCTTGACTCTTGTCCCCTTTTGCTCCCCCATCACCTTCCCCTGCTTCTTTCTTCTCTCACTGAGACTCAGAGAGAATTTGTTCATTTTGCCAACAACTCTCAGACACTTTCAGTTCAGCAAAGAGGTTGACGGATATTATTCCCTGATGGAAGAAAAAATAGGACATTCTCTTCATTATTAATACACCACCGATTCTGTCTGCAAAGGGAAAATGCAACATTATGGGCCCCCAAATGTTGCAGCATTCCACTAAAGGCTCCCTTCCTTTCACATTTGAAATCCTTCAAAGACACATACGTACACCTACACATGTATACACATGTGTGCACACACTATTTTCCTGCTACAACTTTCTCTGTGGCGCTAACTGGCATGGTAGTGTAGCTCTCCTGGCTATAATCCTACCATGAATCCCATCATGGCCTAGATGCCTGTGTTCCAGCTCTCAGCCCCAGACCTCCTCACACAGTTCAGACTCTCAGGAAGGCTTTGTCCACTACAGGACTCACAGTGGTTCTTCTTTAACCCACAGGATGTGGGTGCCTGGGCCTGTGCCTGCCTGTATTCATACTGTTGTAGTCACCCAGCCAGGTAATCTGGAGAGGGCATGGCCTCCTGAAGTCAAGCAGCTCTTGGTTCTGGATTCATGGATTCATGACTGCATTAGCCCAATTCTATTTTTGTTAACAATTTTAAATTTGCAGAGTTTCAGTTGCTAGGAGCAATAAATGAGGTCTCTTCTAGAAGCCTGTGGTACTCTTGACCTTTATGACTTGTCTAACTGCTCCCCTCAGGGCAGGACCAAAGCCTCCACCATCTCCTGAGATCCTCAACACCTAGGCAGTGATGCAGAGGTGATCAGTAGTAATTCTCAAAATTCCCAGAATTAACCAAAAACTGGAAACGTAATTTCAGCTGGCAAGGAAATGAGACAAATCTTTAACCATTCAGGATCAACATGCTGCTAGAATTGAAATAGAAAATGAGATCACATATAAATGCAGACCAGTTACCACCCATTGATCATTTTGATGTTTCAAAGCTATTTTATTGAGCTCACATAGTTAAACAAATGTCTAACACCTTTCAGAGGGGCTGTCTTTAGTCCTGCAATGTGCAATTTAAAAAAATGTCTCCCTCAGCCTTTGTAACTACCTGGTGTATTAGGTTTAACATTCTATAAGAGCAAAAGGCAAGACTTTGAAATCTAATAATTAGATAAGAAGAACATTTTTTCAGTCTCTGCATGAGCAGAGAAATCTCTGCATTGTGAAGTCATGGGCATTTGCTGATGAAATCTTCCGCTTCAGCTCCTCTTCCTGAACTGGAAGAGAACATCAGATCCTGAGAGTCTTATCAGCTACATGAAATGAGTGAACATTTCTAATTTGCAAGATTCTTCTAATTTCCTGTCAGTAAATCCATTCACATAAGAAGTTTCAGTGAAAATCAGAATGAACATTTCTTCTCTACTTAAGCACTGAGCTAACATACAAAAACATGCATAATAAATTCTAAACATGGAGCATATCTGGTCCAAAAACCACAATCAATTTATTGCTGCATCTGAAACATTTTCAGCAACTGTCATATAATATATTTTCACACATTTCTAACAAGACATTTTCTTGGAAACAAAACAGACAGGTATATCTGTCAGTTTAATTTCTTGCAAATAAAAGTGAAACATATTTGGCTCAGATGTCTATACTGTCTTTGGAGCAGCATAACTATCACATGAGAAGGGGATCCGTCAAAGAAGCCAGAAGCTCAGAGATCACTTCCAAAGGGCAGAATCATCAGCTACAAGAAAAATAAAAAGATATATGTGCCTATGTAGGCACCTTTCCTTTTTTCCCATTCCAAAGCAACCATTTATGGCACTTGCTTTAAAAAAAATTGTGCCAAGGTCTTGTTAAACCCATCTATCTCCAAGTACAAAAAATATTGGAACCCTTATTACAAGAAGTCTTTTGATCCCTATGGCTCCTTAAGCAGAACTTTATTAAAAGTTTCATTAACATTAAAATGTAATTGAAATCACATTAAAACGCTTACAAGCTCCACTTTTTCACCTTAACCTCTGAGCACTTGCAAGGCGAGTCACAAAAGTACCTGATAGCAAGTCCCAAACTCCATAAAGAAGGCTGCCAAAATGTCCCAATATTGGCCCCAGTGAAACCATTTACTGGCTTACCATTGGCTGCATAATCTGCCTTTAAGCACTTTCTCCTCTACCAAAACCCCAGAACCCTTTTAAGAGCTCTGTCTCAGAATGCAAAATTTGCAAGTGACTCACTCTTCCTTCCTCTTTCCCTGCCCCAGTTCCTCTGACCAGCCATACCCAGAGCTGACAAGAAATGACCCCCAGGGCAAGATGATTGGATCTTTGATGAAGTTCATAAACAGAATGGATATGATCAACTGCCTGGCAGACACTGACCCATGCTTATGTTGCTCCTTCTACCATAAATGCCCTGGCTGACATTGCCTGGTGAGTGAATGCTTCGAAGGACTTCAAAGTTCAGTTCAAGTAGGGCTTCTTTGGAATGCTTTCTCTTACATCTCTCTCCTTACTAAGTCAACTGGTTCATTCCCTGGCATGGGATGAAGCATCTTGTACACCTCTGGCCAACTCCATCTTATACTAACATCTAATAGAGTATATGTGTTTTAGTGTCTGTTTCCTGTACCAGCTGGCAAGCTCCTTTAGGGACTAGCTTGGGTGCTTTTTATCCCTAGCATTCAGAATATTGTCTTTTTACCCTACTTTGGTGCTGGTACTGGGACTTATACTCAAGGCCTGGATGCTGTCGCTGAACTTAAAAAAAAAAAATCAAGTCTGGCATTCTACCACTTGGGCCACAGCTCCACTTAGTTTTGGGCTGGTTATTTACAGAAAAGAGTCTCATCGACTTCCTGCTTGGGCTGACTTTGAAGCTGTGAACTTCAGATCTCAGTCTCCTGCTTAGCTAGTATTACAGAACCTGGCTAGAATGCTGTCTTTTATAAAGAAAGAGTTCAGCAAATGTTCATTGACTGAAAGCACAACCACAGCAAGACAGAGAATTACCCACTATGCTCAGACTGCTGAAGAGCTTGTTAGTTATCCAAGAACAAAACAAAACAAAACAAAAACCACCCCCAGGAAATTACCAGGGCAGTTTCCAGTCTTTCAACCAACAAAGGCTAATAGTAAGACCAACAGGTTGTAAGGAAATGAAGGAAGAAGATATCTGCTTTGACAACCCAAGCCAGATGTCTTGTTATTGTAATTGGAAAAATATGAAAGAGATCAAGGAAATTTAAAGGATCAAAATGAATAGTAGACTTGACAGGATCAAGATGAGGAAACCATTGTTCATTAGACACAGCACCCTAAAATAGCAAAGCATCTCTTGATTCTATGTTTGTTACTGGCCAAAAATGGAGGAAAAGCAAAGGAGAAGAGAGGAAGTCAAGTTGAAAAACAAAACCTAAAGCAGCCCATGATGTGTTTATTTGCATCGAAGAGAACTGCAGTGATGAATAAATATGCAGCTGATTCAGTGCTGATTCTTATAGCCCAGAAGAGAATTCAACTAAAAAGCAGGAAACTTCAGGCTAGCTGGGTGAGTTCAGACAGAGGCGTGGCTGCATGGGGCTGTGGGACCTGGAGCCACAAACACATCGCTTGCTGCCTGCTGGGGCAGGGTCTATAAAGCAGTGCAGGTGTGTTTGGAGAAAAACGCCTAACAGCAGCTGAAATAACCAAAAACAAGGTGGTAAATGGCTTCCCTGGGCCAATACAGAGGACAAATTGGCAATGTAGATAGTTCCACACAGAGCTCTCTCCAACTCTTGGAGAATTCTCCCATCTCTCCTGAGGCAAAGGGGAAAGGTAGAGCCTTTTAAATTTTTATATGGTTTTTAAGGCATCTTAATGTTTAACAAAAAGTTCTTAATAATGTTCTGGATAAAAGACTGGGGTACTTAAGAGATCCTTTTTATAATGCCAAACTCTTTGTGCAAGGTATGGATATATATGTATATATTTTAACAGATCATGGCCTGGCCAATACTGACAGCCTTTAACACACACCATATTCTCCTTCCGTTTACTCTACTACTTCATACAGTGGCCAAGGACAAATCCATTCAATTCTCTGCCCTGACTTAGTTTCATTTAAAGGTGAGGAGTTTAAAGTGAAATGTGATACAGTGGCCATTTCCAACAGCCTCCACCACTGAAATGGTCCCTCTCCCCCGCCCCACCCCACCCCCCAGCTTAAAGCTTGTTTAATGCTGGCTTCTGGCACATTTTGTAAGGCCCAAACCCAGGGGATGAAGCATAGGAAGGGACCTCAGGCATGGTTCACAGGGGATGAAGACTATGTGAAGTTGGCAATCACAAATGAGTAAGACAGCCATGCATAAGTGCAAGATGAAATCCTTGACACATTCCTGTCAGTCCATTGATACTTTATGAAGTAGCCTCTTTGAAGCTCAAACTACGTGAGTCACCAAGACTCTGTAGCTCAGTGCTAGGGCCTGAGCAGTACAGGCTTTCTTCCTGTCAGCCAGCCTCGAAGACAATTTGCCTGGAACACCTATGGGCCAGGCTGAAGCGGCCAGCAGCAAGTAGTGATTAACAGTTCAATTCTAGACATAGAAGAGGAGTCAAAGGCAACCCTTAAGGACAGACTGAACATTGGTCAAAGACTAGCCCAGAAACAATCCTCCACACAGGAGAGAGGTGCTACCACAGAATGGGGTAGGAATGAATAGTAAAAAGCCATGTTGTTGAAGGCCAAATATTTTGGGAAGAGATCGTTATATGACATGTGACCTAAGCATCAGGGAATACTGACAGTTTAGACATAACTACCATACAGAAGGTGAGTTCAAAGCCAGCTGTCACTGGCTCACACTTGTTACCTTAGCCTTGATTAGAGGCTGGGGATTGAGGTTCAAAACCAGCTTGCACAGAAAAATCCAAGAGATTCTTGTTTCCAGTTAACCAGCAATCAGCTGGAAGTAAAGGTATGGCTCAAGTGGTAAGGCTTCGGTTTGGACAAAAAGAACTAAGGGACAGCACCTAGTCCCTGAGTTCAAGCCTCAGTACCAATAGGAAAGAGAGGGGGTGGAGGAAGAAAGGAAGGAAGGAAAGAAGGAAGGGAGGGAGGGAGGAAATGAGTCTTTTGGTTGCTTGTTGTTACCCTTTTTCCAAGAAGGAAACGGCAGGAATACTTGGACAGAAAGACAAAGTTCCTTGAACAATAGAAAGCAATGCAACGTTTTTTGTTGTCATTAGTGCTGCAAAAGCAAAGGATTTTCCCAAGCTATTAGCATCCTGTTTGTGAAAATAGATTCTCTTTAGCTTCTTGAGTTCCTATAGTGTGTTTCAAAACTTTTTTTCTGAATTCCAGTTGATTTTTCAATATCCTGTGAACACACAGAGTACATACCAAACTACAGTAAGAAAACCAACTAATAAGTTGAAATGTTCTCATTTATTCACACCTGTGAAATGACTCATTTTCAAAGGGAACAGAACTTTGTTCCTGCTCTATAATTTACCTTTATTTTTTTTGTTTTCATCTGCAGAGAAGAAAAACTAATAGTACCTACCCATGGGTTATTGTAAGGATTAAATGAGTCACTGTATATTACTTGGCACAATGGCCAGCATAATAAATGGTAAATAAATGTTAGCTATTACTCTTATTCCAATGAGTGCTTTGGTTTCCATAAATCATAAAAAGTGATCTTGCACACACGGGTGCAAGCAGTTTCCAGTGGTTCTTTAGGTCTATGAAACTTGATCTTCCTTGCCTTTTCTTGGCAAGAATCTTAACTAGCAAAAGTTATTGATCCAGGTAGCAAGATCCACAGCTCTACATGACTGTTTCCACTCACTGAAAAATTCCAGAAGGTAATCATTTCACTCTGAAATTGCCCATGCTTGGTCTCAACCCAATGGAAACACACACTTGCATTGGAAGATAGAAGCAGGATCCGATCCATACCCTGATTTGAAATACCTAGAGTTGAGAAACAGCCCTTCTTCTAAGCAACAAAAATAATATCTTTGTGTGGAACTTTTTTTTCTCTTTTTTAAGGAACTAAGGATGGAGTTCAGAGTCTTGGTGCTTAAGCCACACCCTCAACTCTTTTCACTCTTTGTTTTTGGATGAGTCTCATGTTCTTGTCCAGGCAAAAGAGCCTCTTTTTCCATCTCCAGAAGTAGCTAAGATTGTAGACTTAGACCACCATTCCTGACCTGAGTTTTGAGGTAGATTTGCTAACTGCTTTTGACCAGGCAGGTCTTGAACTGTGATCCTCCCATTGCTGCCTTCCAAGTAGCTGACATAAACATGCAGCACCATGCCTTTTCTCTTTTAGCTAAACTTAGAAAAAAAAACTCTAGTCTTCTGATTCAGAGATATTATCATATGTGCTTTACTACTGACAAAGCAGGTGGTCCTATGTTTATTGTGTGCAGGCCTTAAGGAAGCTCAAATGTATAATATTTAGTGATTTTTTTTGGTTGTTCATCTCAAGCTAACAAGCTGAGAGAAATACTAGAAAGCAAGTTAATGATACTCACTACTGAGTACATTTGGAGGGGGCCACCTGAATTATCAGTGATCAACTGAAGAAAAGAAATCAGGGTGACAGAAATAAATAAGGTTCAGCTCACAAAATAGTACAAAGCAGAAAAGCTGTCAGGCACATTCATTGCTCACTGTGATCCTTAGAAAACTGGCTACTTCTGGAAAACAATTATATTCCTGACTTAGAGACTTCTGATCTAAACTTTGAATGTTTACACTGATATGTATGGCCTGAGGAGCTTTTGGGGATTTACCCTTTTGGAGATTTACCCTTTTGGAGTTAGAGGACATCAAGCCAAGCATAGAGAGAATATGAGCTCATGGGTGAGTGAGATAACTGAAGTGGGTTTTGTCCTCAACTGTCAAAGGTCTTCCACCATTAATATCCATTGCTCTGACCCTTCTCTAGATTTCATCTCCAGAACACAGCAATAGGATAACAATATAATGTATCATATACTAACATCACTAAGGGAACTTGGAAATATAGATTCCTGACCTTACTTCAGTCCTCCTGAATCAGAATTCCTGAATTGAACAGAATCTCTTTTTTAAACTACCTTTTCAAGACATTTCTAATCAAGTTTGAGAACAAGAATACAGGCATTGGTGCCAGATAAACCAAGATGTGAAATCCACAGTGATACTTCATTAACATAATTAACTGTAAGGGACCTGGTTTAATTACTTAGCTTTGTGACCCAGTTTCCTGTGCAATAAAATGGAGCTGGAATGAGGCCCAGTGTTATTATAAACTTGAAATAGTGTATAAAAGCACCTGTCACTTAGCTGCTATGAAGATCTCTTCCCACCTACCACTGATAATGCTCTCAAGGTAATATCTTATTTCAACTTTTTATAATATGATCCAAATTTAAGTCAGATTTCTCCAGGAATGTTGTCCTGTTGGGTATATTTCAAGCTGTAGATAGAAGAGCCTCATTCACTAAGTTTTAAATTTCAGTACACATATTACAAATAGAAAAGGTTCAGGTTGGTTGCAGCCCTTGGGTCAGCTTATCAGTACCCTTTTGTGGAGATACCAAGTCAATTATATCCTAACTACATGAGAACAAAAGATACAAACCTGGTGAGAATTGTGGGACAGAAGCCATCATTCTGTCCCCTTCCATTTCTGTAAACATTTCTTACTAGGAACAAGAGGATCTAGGTTCAAATCCTAGCTGGATTACTCCCAGGATGAAGTGCTCCTGATTGAATATAAACGGGAGTAGGGGGTGGAGTCGGGGGAGATACTTGGAGGAGAAAATCCCAGATGACTTAAACAAGAGCTTTCCCCCTAAGCCTCAATCTCTGATAAAATGTATGATTTATGATGATAAAATCCTAAGATATTTACTTATGCAGAAGTGTCATGCTTTGTGAAGTACATTAACCTCCAACTAATAGTCACCTAAATGAGGCAAGAAGTCAGGTGTAGTGGTACTTACCTGTAATCCCAGCACCTTGAGTGGCAGAAGCAGGAGTGTCATGAGTTTGACATCATTTCTGGGCTGCACAGAGAGTTCAAGATCAGTAGGTCCTACAAAGTAAGACGTTGCCTCAAAAAAAAAAAAAAAAAAAAAAAACCTTTGGGGATGTAGCTCAATAGTTAGTGTTTATATAGCAGTTTATGCTTATGTAGCAGGTTATGTTTATGTGCAAGGCCCTGAGTTTGATCCTCAAAATCACCAAGAAAATTTAAAAAAAAAATGAAGCAGGAAGGTTCTGGCAGATCCTCGAGCAACAAACAGCAAGGAAGACCCTCTAGGTGGCAAGCTCTCCAGGAGCCTGTATACAAAATATCTCACAGTAGATTGCTTTCAGACAGTACTCGTCCTTGATTTGCTGACTTTTGCTTGTCCTTGATTTGCTCCTTATCACTTTTGGCTGAGGCCAAAAGTATCCAGAAAAGGGAATAAGCATAGGGTTCACAAGTCATCTGTCCCTGGATTCTCCACAGACAGAAGGCAGGAAGAAAATACTTGATTCAATGTTTGATAAAAATGGAATCTATCCAAAGCAACAGAAAAGGTGAACATACCCAGCTGGTTCTCCAAGAAAGTTTGAAGAAGGACATGGGAAATGAAAACCCAATCAACAGAACCACAGCATGCCACCATAGTCTCTAACTCTACTGGCCTAGCAGAGGCTCAGATGTATCTCTCTGTGTGAAGCCGTCACAATTATGTTAGAGTCTACAGCTGGATTACTCCTGATTGAATATCAATGGGAGTAGGGGGTGAAGTCGGGGGAGATACTTGGAGGAGAAAATCCCAAAGAACATTCTATATCCTTATGAATATACAGGCTCAGAGCCAGGCACGGATGTACATACTTGTAATCCCAACTAATCAGGAGATATAGATCAGGAGGATTGAAATTTGAAGTCAGCCCAGGCAAAAAGTTAGTAAGACTTTACAGCATGCCTGAGGCCCTGGGTTCGATTCCTCAGCACCGCATAAGCAAAAAGAAAAAAGCCGGAAGTGGCGCTATGGCTCAAGTGGTAGAGCGCTAGCCTTGAGCTGAAGAGCTGAGGGACAGCGCCCAGGCCCAGAGTTCAGGCCCCACAACCAGACCCCCCAAAAAATAAAAATAAAAAAAATTGAACAAAACAGTAAGCTTCATTATGATATTTTCATATCTGTATATAATATAATCCAATTATATGCACTCCCTATTTCCTTCTTTTGACCCCCTGCCCCTCCTACTAGTCCCTTTCCTCTTCCCTTTTCTCTCTTCCCTTTTCTCTTCTACTTTTATGTGTTTGGATTTGTTTTGTGAGACCATTTTCCTATGAAGTCCAGATTAACCTGGAACTTACTCTATAACCCAGGCTGACTTCAAACCCAAGATCCACCTGCCTCCACCTCCTACCTTTATAATCCTAGTATTATAGTCATGCTCCACCACAACTGACTCTCCTCTTCAAAAAAAAAAAAAATCTAGGGGGCTGGGAAGGTGGCTTGGTGGTAGAGTGCTTGCCTTGTATGCATGAGGCCGTGGGTTCAATTCCTAAGCACCACATAAGCAGAAAAAGCCAGAAGTGGCGCTGTGGCTCAAGTGGTAGAGCGCTAGCCTTGAGCTGAAGAGCTGAGGGACAGTGCCCAGGCCCAGAGTTCAGGCCCCACAACCAGCAAAAACAAAACAAAACAAAACAAAATCTAGGTGCTGGACATATAGTTTAGTAGCAATAGCATCTGCCTTGTAAGCACAAGAACCTAAGTTCAACCCTCAGCACATATATACAAATATGCATATGTGTGTATGTGTATATATATATATATATATATATTCTACATACTAAAGAAAACATGGGAAAAAATATGTGATAGTTGTCTTTTTTTAGTCTGGCTTATTTCCCTTCATATAATGACTTTCAGTTCCATCCATTTTCTTGAAATTTTCGTTATTATTTATGACAAAATAGCTAACTGTGGCATAAGCTATTTATAGACATTTTCCTTATCCATTCACCAATTGGCAGGCACACAGGTTAATTCCATAATTCAGTTACTTTGAATAATGTTGCTATGAACAAGGTTGGGCAGGTATCTCTACTGTATGCTGATGTATTTTCCTTTGGATAGATGCCCATGACTGATATGACAGGGTCATAAGGTAGTTTTATTTTAGGTTTTTGAAGAATTACCATACGGACATCCATAGTGGCTACACTGATTTACAATCTCACCAGCAGTGTATGGAGATTTTTCCTTTTTCTAGCATCCTTACCAACACTTGTTTGTTTTCCTGATGACTGACATTCTGATTGGGATGAGATAAAAATCATAATTTGCATTTCCTTTTTTCTTAAGTATATTGGATTTTTTCCTCCTGTATTTATTGGCTATTTGTACTTGTTTTGAGAACTATCTGTTCAGTTCATTTGCCCATTTATTGACTGCATTATTCATTCTCTTGATGTTGAATGTTTTGAGTTCTATATATATTCTGGATAGTAATCCTCTGTGGAATGAATAGCTGGCAAAGATTTCCTCCTATTTTGTGGGCAAGAGAGACAAATTCTTAACCAAATTAACCAAATTCTTAACCAAATTCTTAAAATAATTCTGTCACACCCCTTCCCCCTGGAAAAAGAAATTACAACCATCACCCCAGTGCTCCATTTCATGTGTCCTCCTTGATGTCATGTGTTTATTTGTGTTCATCACTGCTGGACACACCTTCCTCCCTGCTAAAATCCCTGCATTCATTTTTCTTTAGAAAGCAACACTTAATTCACTGGAGCCTGCTGATTATGAGGGTGCACAGACACAGATGAATCATAGAAGCAGGCAGATGGCACAAATACAAATCCTCTGCATTGTCTTACTCCCATACAAGCCTTTTCATATGGCCTCTTTTCCCAGCATCCTTTTCCTTCATTACCTCATCCACACCCATAGGACAATTAGTGCATTCAGTTACAACCTCCTAAATAGTAGACTCCAGACCCAGCCCAAATGCAACAGAATTATAAACTCTAATGTATCTGTGGCAAGTGAAGTCGGTTAGAGCCAGATCTCTTACCAGGTTCCGAGAGTCATTCTCAACTCCCTAGAATGTTGACTGTTGATGGCTCAGCTGAGTCTGGTTTAGATCTGTGGGCTGAGGAATTCACCCTTCCTAAGATTCACCTCCTTCTCAAAGTCTACACCTGGTCAATGTCGGGGATTCAAAGCCTGATCACTGCCTAAATTCAGAATAACTCTGAATGGCAATCTCAGGTCCAATACTTTCAATTGCATGGAGGGGGCCTTTGCTTGGACTGTATCGCCTTTTAACTTCTGTCCAACCCCCCATTTAACCACTCCAAAACAATGTCCTGTAGGTGAATCTCCATCTCACAATGTGTTTGCCACGGAACCTGTCCTAAAACATGAATCCTGATGAGCTAAAAGTCCAAGTCAGAAGAAAACTGACATTCCAGAAATGGCTACCAAAAGTAGATGATATCTTTAAGATCCATGGAAAGCCACGAGGGGAGTGTGTGGCATTAAAGAGTCAGACACATTCTCTGTGAGGTTAGATAGATGTTAAAGTTAGGCTGTGGGGAATGAAAAGACCCAGGACTAAAGCCAAGATGCCTTGGGCCCAGTCCCAGGTCTGCTTCTGTGCCCTTACACAGATTTTTTCTTTTAGTTTTTTTTTAAGTGTTTTTCAAACAATTAGTGTTGAAGGTCATTTTTTTCTTTTGTCAAGTTTTGATGTATCATGAACCAATATTTTTATAAAGTACCAAAAAAAAAAAAAACTCCTCTGTGTATAGACTGCATGTAGTAACTTTCTTCAAAAGAATACAATGTGGAAGGGGAGGCAGAAGAAAATAACTTCATAGTAGACAACACAGGCAGGCACTGCCTCAGCCAGATAGATGATCAAGGTCACTATCCACAGTGAGGAATCATGTTGCTAGCAGGAAGCTTTGATGGGATTGTGATGAAAATAGCATTTCACCCTCTGGGTTTCCTCCTCCAAACCCATAAGGCCAGCTTAGTCATTGAAAGATAAATCCTGCAGAAGACATCCTACAAAAACACCTGCCCCATAATCCTCAACTCTGTCAAAGGTGTCCAAACCAAGACAAGTCTGAGAAATAGCCACAACCACAAGAAGCCTCTAAAATACAACGGAAGATAATATAGTATTTGGATAGGAATCTGGAAGACAGAAAGAGATATTCGGTTAAAAACTAATGATTTCTGTATTAACTGTGAACTTGAATTTGTAATATATATCTGTGCTGCTTCACTAATTATAAAAAATGTGCCTTAATAATTTAATGCTTTAATAGTAGAAGAAACTTGCTGTGTGGTATGTGAAAACATTCTGTAGTATCTTCTTCTTGCTTCTTCGAATCATAAACCTATCCTAAAGTTTATTATGCAAATAGGATGAATTATAACATAATGAATTTTTAAAGATATATTAAATCTAAACCTCAATTTTTTTCATTTTGAATGCCAGTGCATTTACAATTCCCCCTGCAAAATTACATAAAAGTATTTAGCTACTTATTCTCATTTTCTAGACCTTATTACCACCCATGCTCAGACCAGTCCCTGTCTGGTAATTACATTTGAAGAGCTCTCAATTTGACTGTAGTACTCCATGAAATGAGAGGGTTCGATCTCTGTTCCTTCACAAGTAACCTCTGAAATGCCTTGGTAAATGATTGAATTTTGCCCCAAACAGCAAGTGCTCAGACACAGTACCCAGAGCCAACTTCTCCCCACTTAACAATGACAAGAGATCCTCTCTTTCTGTAATATAAACAGCTCTTCTCTTCCCTAAACTTTCTGTCTCTGAATTATTTTTCAGTGCAGACCTAGAAAAGGAAGAAATGAGCCATAAAAGTAGTGCTATGCATTCAACTACCATACCTGGTCCTCAAGCCAGGATAGTGAATATATCCTTTTCTGTCTCCCATTCCTTCTTCCTCGGGAAACCAAGAGATGCCTTTTGTACCAGGAGATTGATGGAGTTCCAAACCAAGAACCACAGTGCTGTCAGCAGACCCTGAATTGTCATAGTAGAGACAGAACAAGGAATGAAAGAAGACACAGTACAGATTGACAACTTGGTAAAATGATTAGAAGGCAAAATCCCCCAATCTGCAAGGAAGGAAAAAAGCAGTAGCTGAAAAACAGATGGTAGCAACCTGTCTCATGGAATAGGAAATAGATTTTTGAGATGTGAGTAGTAGGTTTCAAAACAACCCAGGGAGACGATTAGAGAGCTGAGAGGGCCAGAAATGAGTCGATTTCTTGTGGGTCTTGGAAAGACTGGAGTAGATGCCCACAACTGAAGCCCAAGGAACAGGAAGCACAAACAGTGAAGGCCAGCAGAAACAAGCATACATGCCATGAGTAAGATGAAGGACACCTAAATATTGAAATTTAGAAGACATTTGAGTATTAGAACACTTGTCCATGTGTCATTCATAGGTTGTCTCTTATTATTGTTTCTGTTAAATCGGTGATCCATCTTTCTAAGCAAAACAATCAATCTATTTATTTGACCCATGTTTCAGAAATCCCCAGAGATGGGCTGTCTTGGCAAAGGTCGTATTTCAAAAAAGTAGGGGATTAGTCATGGAGTGCTAATCGTTATAATAAACAACCTCAAGACTAAAATCTCAATAACCTAACACATCAAATATGCTTCAGTGCAAGTCAGTCATCCAGGCTCTGCTCCAGATGGTTGTTCAGGAACCAGGCTCCTCCCATGTTGTGGCCCCTCCCTCTTAAACACAGACCAGCAGGTGAGTGGGGGTGGGGGGTGCATAGTATCAGAGAAAGCTTACACTTTTACCACTTTGGTAAGCAAGAAATGACACTGCCTTCGCTTATAATTCATTGACAAGAATTAGGAACAGAACCTTTCTGCATAGAAGAGAACTGGGAAATAGTTTGACTGTATGCCCAGGAAGAAGCTACAGTTTGGGTGAGCATTAAAATTGCCAGAAGTAATTACAAGGGAACTGACAAAAAGCTGCCCAAACACGTTAGCCTTGAATGGCTCACCCTCATGTCAAAGAAGAAAATGTTCAGAAAACACAAGCACTGTCTAGACAGCTTTCTCATTAGCACTTGAGTCAGCACCCCACCTGCTAACACCTATTCATAGATTAAAGGCAGTGTTGAGTTGACTGTCTTCATGAAAACCTAGACTCTGCTACTTGCCTCTTATGAAACCACCCTGGAATACATTAGCCAAACTCTTTGCACCCCAGTTTACGCATCTGTAAAATAATGGTATCAGTACCTACTTCACAGGACTATAGACTTTAAATGAGATAATTCCCACAAAACACTCAGCACAGTACCCAGAACATAATAATCGTTCAATATTTCTAAAATATTTCCATATTCCAGAGGAATAGGGGTTTATGTTAATAAAGTAACAACACTCACAATATACATGGAGATAGGAACTGTTTTCTCCATTTTGTGTATAGATAAATAGGCCTTGAGGGGCAAAACAGTGCAAAGTCACACAGTAAGAAGAAGACAAGAACTTCTTCCCCAGACATCCTGACTTCAGAATTCAATCTCTTTATACTGTCATCTCCTGACTTCCGATAAATAGTCTGTATTGTTATTGCTCTTCAGCACCATTATTGATGTACAAATTGGACATAACAACAAGCACATACTTAAGACGAACAATGGCATAAATGTTGACATATGTGAACAGATAAACAGGAAGACAGTCAGACCTAGATACCTGTTAAGCTGGGGGCAAAATCAGGATTATAACACCTCTAAAAGGTTCCTTAAGCATACTTTTCTCCTCCCATTTCTCTCTTCTATTATCTGTATACAACTAACCATTTATATTCTGTCACAATAGATTCATTTGAATTTTCTAGATTTGTATACAAATAGATCCATACAGTATATCATCAGTAGACTTGTATTGAAGTTTGTGTTGTTGCCTGGGTCAATAGGTGAGTCATTTTCATTACTAAGTATATCATTGAATGAATATACCACAATATGTTCACCCATTCACCTACATTTAAGTTGTTTATTATTACAGCCTCTCTAATTGTGTTCAATTCTTTGTGTACACATATACTTTAATTCCTTTTCTAAAATACCTAGGCGTGATAAAAATGGATGTGTTAAAAAAGGAACCCTTGTATAAACTTGTTCAACCACTTTGCAAAGTAGTATGAAGGTTCCTCAAAAGTCTACACATGGAGCTCCCCTATGACCCAGCAATCCCACTTCTAAGCATTTACCCAACCAGTCACGAACAAAGCTATACTAAAGCTACCAGCACAACTATGTTTATCACAACATTATTTACCACAGCTAAGATATGGAACCAACCCAGATGCTCCTCAGTAGATGAATGGTTCAAGAAAATCTGGTATATTTATATAATGGAATTCTATGCCTCCATCAGAAAGAATGACATTACCCCATTTGTTAGGAAATGGAAAGACTTGGAAAAAATTATATTAAGTGAAGTAGCCAGGCCCAAAGAAACATTGGTCCTGTGGTTTCCTTTATTTGCAATAACTAGTATAAGTCTAGGACAAACAGAAAAGGTCAAAAGCTATGTGCATATGACCAGACAAAATGATGTTAAGTGAAATGAACTCCAAGATAGGGACACAAGTAGTTTTTTTATTTCTTGCTATTATTTTTAATATATTTAAAATGTACTATGAGATTTTTTTGTTTATGTTGTATGCTCTTCCCCCATGGTATAATTCCTGTTTTCACTGTATTTGATGTCGGTGCCCTGCATCTTGCATATATATTTTTCTAATTTAGGGAGGAGAAGAGAAATAACAAAATGCTGAAATAAGGATACAGGTTGACCCATTGTAACAATGAGATGTACAAAACACTATGTTGAAAACGAACTTTGCAATTTGAGGGGGGAGAGGGGAAGGGGAAAGGAGTTGGGAAGGTTGGGAGGGAAGAGTAGTAGGGGAAAAACAAAGGAGGGGGGAAACAATGCTTGGATATGAAATGTATTCATTACCTTACTCATGTAACTGTAACCCCTCTGTACAGTATTTTTACAATAAAAATATATTTTAAAAATGGATGGGTTACATAGTAGCTATAAAGTTTAACTTTGGAAGAAACTGCAAGACAGGCTTGCAATTAATCCCAGCAGTAGGGAGGTAGAGGTAGGCAGTTTGCAAAGTTTGAGGCCAGCCTGGACTACATAGCAAGACTGACCCTACAATTTCACTTTGGTTTGGCAGTACTGAGGCTTGAATTCAGACTTGAATGAGACTTGTGCTTGCTAGGCAAGTGCTCTACTACTAACCCCATACCTCCAGCCCTTTCTGTATAGGCTATTTTCAAGATAATATTTTGCTTTATACTTGGACAAGCCTGGATTCTAATCCTCCTAATTGAGTTTTCCTGAATTATTGTGATAATAGGCACACAACACCATACACAGATGTCAACTAAGATGGAGTCTTGTGAACTTTTTGCAGCGGGGGAGGGGAGGACTGGCCTGGCCTTAAACTTCGATCCCCCAATAACTGCGTCCCAAGTAAATAGGATTTCCAAGCTCCAGTTACTATGCTAGACTTGCAGAGCTGTTTTCTACAGTGCGTGTGGCATTTTGCACATCCATGAATGCCATATAATAGTACCAGTGGCTCCACTTCCTTGACTTGATATGGTCTATCTTTAAATTATTAGCTGTATATAGTAAAATCTCACTGTAGTTTCAACTCAGCCTTAAGATATAATTATATTGAGATCTGAT
Source organism: Dipodomys spectabilis (assembly GCF_019054845.1). NCBI lineage: Eukaryota > Metazoa > Chordata > Mammalia > Rodentia > Heteromyidae > Dipodomys > Dipodomys spectabilis. The sequence goes on along the minus strand of NW_024870772.1, from coordinate 43,759,801 downwards.
GGTACTGGGGCTCTAACACTGTTCTTAGTACTTGCTAGGCAAGCATTCTATTACCAATCATTTTTAATGTATTTATTTGCTATACATTTAACCTCTCTGGTGGTGTTGAATTTTTTTGTTCACATTTTACTTGGTTATTTTCTTATTACTGCATAAGAAAAGTTATTTTATTTATTTATTATTATTTACTTTTTATAATTCTTAAGTAGTTGTACAAAGGGGTTTCAACTGATTCAATGTCAATCAGTGAAAATGGAACAAGGTAAGTTGAAGGAGTAGGAGCATTGGGAGAGATGTTGGAAGAGTTCTTTATATGAAAGTTCTATATTCAGGTGTTTTATCAGATAGGTGATTTGGAAATACACAAACACAACTATGATCTTAATTCTTTTAATAGTCTCTTTAAAAGAGTGAATATGGTGTTAGGCACCGGTGGCTCATGCCTGTAATCCTAACTACTCAGGAGGTTGAAATCTGAGGATCACAGTTCAAAGCCAGCCAGGGCAGGAAAGTCTATAAGATTCTTATCTCCAATAAACTACTCAGAAAAAGCCAGAAGTGGTGCTGTGGGTTGGTAGAACACTAGCCAAGAGCACAGATTGGCTCAGGGACAGAGTGCAGGCTCTGAATTCAGGCCTCAGGGCTGGGAGAAATAAAAAAAGAGTGAATGTTCTTAATTTTGCTAAATTTTAATTTGTAATTTTTTTATGGCTCATGTGAAATTTCTGCCCAATACAAGATCACAAAGAAGTCTTCTGATGTATTCATGTAAATTTTTCATATTTTTAGATTTTCATACTTAGCTCTATGATCTGTTTTGGAGTATTATATGTTGCAAGCTTGAATCAAAAAGATGTTTTTGCTTTTTTCTTTTGCATATGAATATTCATCGATGCCACCAAAATCACTTAAAAACCTGTCCTCTCTCTATTGAATAATTTTTCAATTTAATCAAAAATCAATTGACCAGGGCTGGGATGGTGGCTCAGTGGTAGAGTGCTTGCCTTGCATGCATGAGGCCCTGGGTTGGATTCCTCAGCACCACATAAGCAGAAAAAGCCAGAAGTGGCACTGTGGCTCAAGTGGTAGATTGCTCACCTTGAGCTGAAGAGCAGAGGGATAGTGCCAAGGCCCAGAGTTCAGGCCCCACGACTGGCAAAAAAACAAAAATCAATTGACCATAGGTGAAATTCCTAATAAATCATGCTGAGACCTCCCAGGCATTGCCAGAAATGGAATGACAGTTGATAGAGCAGACTAAGAAGTCAAACTCTAGAGATGAGTATATGTGAGTTTCAGGCAGGGCACTTGTTAGTAGTGGTATCCTAGGTAAATGGAATAACTTCCTAGTCCTGAGTTTTTTCCATCTGCAGAATGGGGATGATAATAGTAGCCACATCATATCGTTAACTAAATTAAAGAAGCAAATGAATTTTAACTCATTAATACAAGGCCTGGATCACCATCATTCCTCAATAAGATGTAGCTAACATTAAAATACTAAGGTTTAAGTTCGCAGTATAAAGTTCGTCTCACATGCAAATATTAAATTTTCTCCAAAGCTATGTTGGATATATATTAAAAGCCTTCGATTAAAAATTTGCAAAGAAGGGGCTGGGAAGTTGGCTCAGTGGTAGAGTGCATGCCTTGCATGCATGAGGCCCTGGGTTCGATTCCTTAGCACCACATAAACAGAAAAAAGCCAGAAGTGGCACTGTGGCTCAAATGGTAGGGCACTAGCCTTAAGCTGAAGAGCTGAGGGACAGCACCCAGCCTAGAGTTTAGCCCCCATGACTAACCAAAAAAAAAAAAAAAATGCAAAAAAGCACAAAACTAAACCCTGCATATATTCAATATATCTTTCAATTGAATTTCAATGAGAGAGACTCTAGAAGTTGCTGACCATGAAGATAAGTCTAGTCATTTCCTATACCCACTGTGCCACTGGGTACAAATATAAGTTCAATGCTCAACTTATTTCCTGGTTTTTATTTTATTTTCCATTTCTGGTTTTAAAGCTATAGCTATTCCCTAAACTGTAACTAAAATGGTTACCATCCTTGACTTGCCTAATTCATGTAGTCAGGGTGGGAAGCTGCCATCCACGGGTGAGCTGTAGAGGACCTGTGCTGTATGCCCTTGCCCATGGTTCTGACCTTGCTGCTCGACTTGAGCATGATCTGCAGATGAAATTGCTCCACAAACAATTTTGTATCCAGACTGACCATGGAAGGCATTCTGTAAATATTTGTGGATTGATTGATTTACCAGAAATTGGAAGATTTTTTTTAACAGCATTTGGTCAACTTCCATAGGGAGACTAGAAATTACCCCTCACTTCTAAAGACGTTTTAGCCTTCTAAATATTTAATCCCCAAATCCCATTGATTCTTAGGGTAGTTTCAGTCTATCCTCTCACTTTGGGCAAGGGTACATTCAAAGTCAAGATGCCTGAGCCACCCTCCAAGACTAGTCCATGATGAGCTTCAGGATGACTACTCCTCAGGCATTGGTGACAAGGTACAAGTGCGGCTTGTGGAGGTGGCTCATCTGTCTGCAGAGGTAGAAGCAAGGCCATATTACCTGTTCCACGGATCAACCCAGTCAATGCCCTTCACATGCTCCTGGAGAAATAACTATAAGGTAATCCTATGGTCAAATGTTTCATAGCCTCCTTCATTACCAGTCTGTTTGGAAAACCAGAAGTGAATTGAAATGCTAGGATTTTCTAAAGATGGTCCCCCAGATGGACTGCAAGCCCCTGAAACCTGAGATTCCATCTACTTCTGACAAATTTTCTGTCATAACCAGGTAGAATCTAAACTACTCTGATTTTAGACATCTTGGAACTTGGATCACATGAGCTTAGATGTTTCTGGGTGAGAAAGCATTGGATTTTAATTTAAAATGTTACAAGACCCACATGCTGGTAGTGGCTCAAGTCTATAATCCTAGCTAATCAGGAGGCTGAGATCTGAGGCTCCGAAGTTCAATGCCAGCCTGGGCAGGAAAGTCTGTGAGATTCTTATCTCCAATTAACCACTGAGAAAGAGCTGTGGCTCAAAGTGGTAGAGTGCTAACCTTGAGCAAAAACCCACATGGACAGCTCCCAGGCCCTAAGTTCAAGTCCCAGGACTGGTGCACACGCATGCACACACACACACACACACACACACACACACACACACACACACATCACACGAACTCTTGTGACTCTGAAGACAGATATTTAATCTTCCTTCAGTAATATGATGGGCTAATAAACTTGGTATTGCGAAAACAAAGATTCCTTAAACTGTTTGACAAACCACCTCCAGTATAAAAAAAAAAAAAATCAATCTTCAGTCACTCAAAATAGTCCATCACTGTGGCCAGAATTACCTCACGTGTTTCCATCAGTAACAGAGTAGCAGCTGCCTGGGTCCAAGCCTTGATGCCAGGAAGTCTGGCATTCATGCAAAGGAGCTAGGAAGCTGCTCTCTGTGGCTTGGTAGTACAACAGCAGGCCCACGGGGCATGTTGCCCTTGCTCCCCTCCTCCTCCCAAAGCTGAGGATCAGTACATAGAAGACACACCAAGGTGTTGGTTTCCAGTACTGTAGATCCTCTGTCTCCATCACCAGACACACCTCCAGGCTCTGGCTCTCCTCCCCTGGAGGTGGCTCAGGGAGAGCAGGTGGGGCTGCAGCCCTCTATATACAGGAGATTCTTTCAGCAGCTGCTTCACACGCCTTGTAAACCACCACCGGAGATTGAAAATGTCGAAACTTCACAGCAATGATAAGAACAGTGAGAATAAGCAGACTTCCCGAGGTTTGAAAGGAAAGGTCATTGAATGATATTTTTTTTTTCTCACTGGCCCCAGCCTGTGTTTTCTTAGGCCCAGCAAAATCCAAGGCAGTTTCTCCCTGTCTGGGGCTCCGCTGGGCAGGAAGCTGCCCAGGGGACAAGGGAACTTGCTGCCTAAGCTGCAGGGCTGTGAGTCCGAAGGGCAGGATTAAAAATCCTCAGAAGAAGGTGTGTAATATTTTTGTTGAATCGGATCATGATTTTGTAAGGGTGAAAAAAAAGACACACATAAAAGTCCATTTTATGCTTGGCAAAAGGAGAGAGAGAGAGAAAAAAAAAACTTCTGTATTGGGTACAAACTCACTTCAAGGGAACTGTAGATCCAATTACTAACTAGCCTGTGACATGTGGAGATTGGCTGGGCAGCAGGCTAACAGGGCACCTCAAATTCCAAAGCTGTGGGACTGTCCTCCAGCCCAGAAACTACACAGAAAATGATCCAGTTTGCTGAATTTTTCAGTTGCAACAGCTGCTATAACAACTCAGAGAATTTTAATATGTATATACAGGCCTGGTGAGTAACCACTTCAAATGCTCTGTGATGAGGTCCCCTTTAAATCCTTTAAATCCTTTGAGCTGGAGGTAATAGAGCTGCTAGGGGAGATGGGGGGAAAGGAAGGAGCATGGATAAAGGACTCTCCAGAAGGAATAAATAAATAAATAGAAAATATATGTATCAATAAACACTCATGAGTTGCTTTTATACTTTGAATAATGAATGGATTAAAAAAATATGGATAACCCTTTCACCCCAGCACCGCATATGTACGTGCATACTCATATAGAGAATAAAACCTAAACATCAACTTGATGACAATGCTATATGAAAATGAAGGGTTCTGAAATGAATTTTGATGAATGTGCGATTTATGGAAAGGGGAATGTCAAGATGATTGGGAATTCTGTAAGACAAGGCTTAGCTAGTATATAAGTCAAGGGAATTGGGGATGAGACGCAAATTGTTGCTGTCCAGAAGCAAGGATGACTCCAGACAAGCGCATATTGTCTGGGACTGGCCTGAGTTTTAAAGCATTGGAATCTAAGTGAGTTTGAGCAGGAAAAGTACTCTTCTATTTTCACAGTTAACACCCCACCCTATTATCTCACACCCCCTATTTCCCACATCCACAGGCCTGATCTGAGTTTCTAGCACCCGGTGTCCAATCTTGTCCCTTCGATCTGTGCTCAAGAAGTGAGAATGAAGGAAAGTACAATGAAAGTAAGTGAATCAAATGAATGGGATAGCACAAGTAGTATTAAGTAGCATTAAGTAGTATTGTAGTAGGATATTCGTTTAGCACTGCAGGTGGGGGCATGGATGACACAAATACATATTCTCACAATTATGGAGGCATGGATGACACAAATACATATTCTCACAATTATGGAGGCTAGCATTCCAACATCTAGGACTTGGCAGAGTCAATTTCCTGAGGCATCTCTTCTTACCTTGCACATGGCCATCTCCCTGTGTCATATGGTATTTCCTGCATGTGGTCTGGGTTCTAATCTCTTCTTGTAATCATACTGGTCATATTGGATTAAGACCATCCATAGGACCTAGTTTACCAGACTATTTCCATAATCTGAAATACTCGGGAATAGATATCAACATATGAAATTGAGGGGACATAATTCAGCCCATATGGACAATATTATAAATGTGTGTATGTAGTTATATATTTATACATATCTATTTGTATATGTATGTATATACTATGTACCTACATACAAAAGATAATATATTATATAGTATCTCCACTCCCTAAATAACTTTTAATACTCTCTATAACATAAATTATACATATATGTATGTATTTTTAAAGTATTTTGTTATTATCTTCAAAGATATACAAAGAGGTTTCAATTTAACATGTTCATTTAACATGTTCGATTTAACATGCACAATTTATCTTGTGTATATATTCTTTATATATAACCACCATCATCATCCCATCCCCTTATCTTATATACATTCATCTATTTATTATACATGTATTAGTATATTTAATATTGACTCATAAAAACTTTTTTCCCTTATAAAGTCTTCTTCAGCCAAACCTACCTATGGGTATTAAACTTTTTTACTTGTTACTATTCTCTAACCAATACCATCTAACATCTACTTACACATTTGTATTGTAAAGAAGTATTAAAATTTGAATGGTGGCTGCTGAAAAGAATGGAATACAATTATTGACCAAGATTATCAGACAGAGGTTGCAAGGGATATAAAATCAGGTGCATACACCTGACTTTATAAAACAGATCCTGAGAAAGCAGTAAAATATAAGATCAACTAAAAATATTATGTTAAAAAATATAGAAAACAACCAGACCTAATAGCTCATGCCTGTAACCCTTGTTACTTGAAAAGTAGAGAATGGGAAGATCTTGGTTCCAGGCTAGCCCAGCTAAGTAGCAAATGACTGTCATCCTAGCTATATAAGAAGCTGAAACCAGGAAGACTGGGGCCTTGTCAGCAAAATGGTTTATAAGACCCCCCATCTCAACATTCTTCCTACTTGACTCATCTCTAGATTCCTTTTTTTTTTTGGAATGAGGATTGAACTCAAGGCTTGTTGTGTGCAAGCACTTTACTATTTGAGCAAGGCCTACAGTCCTTGCTTTTTCAATTTGTTTTTCTCATAGGGTCTGGCTCTTTTTCCCAGCCTAGATTCAGACCACAATTCTCTTACATCATCTTCTGAGGAGCTGAGATTACAGATAGGTGCCACCACAACTCTCAGCTTATTTGTTAAAGTTGCTTCAAGCAGTGATCCTCCGATTTCTGCCTCCCTCTAGGTTAACCCTCCTGAACCCCACCCTGAGACGTTCTTCCTTTTGTTATTTTGAGCCTATGCCCTATACCCATGTCCTAAACCATTAGTGTAGTTTTCAGGGAGTTCTGAAAATAGCCTAACCAGACAGTGGTGTGGAGAACTCCATTGAACTTGTATTTAGTGTCATTAGTGAGGGCAACCTTTTGCATTGCCCCCAAACCCTCAGAAAAGTCAGTTTGCCACAGTAGTCTAATATATCAGAGGAAGAAAGGAAAAGGTGACACTTGGCACTGGGAAGGCAATGCCAACACATATCAATATTCCCAAAAGCACACAGAATTTCTGGGTAAAACTCTGATCCTTTGGTCACACATAGAACCACAACTCATGTCTTCCTATTTATTAAAACAAGGAGCAATCTCCACCAACCTCTCCACTCCTTTCTGTATAAGACTACAATACTTGGAGGCTGCCAAGAGATAGGTTATGAGGCTATAATAAAATCTAAATCTGTTGCTTATGATAGCCTCAAATTTTTAAATACAATACATATACATGTTTTAAAAAAACACAGAACATGGAGCATAACAGATAACCTATATCTCTGAACAAGGTGGAAAAAGTGAGTGAATAAATAAGTTTGTTCGCAAGCTTACTCCACTAAAAAGAACAGGAACAACTAAAGTAGGAAATACACAAGAGTTTCAGAAGTTGCATTCAACTTCTTTGCCAGGTGCCAGTGGTTCAAGCCTATAATTTAAGCTATTCAAGAGGCAGATCTGAGGACTGTGGTTCAAAACCAGCCCAGGCCGGAAACCATGAGACTCTTACCTTCAACAGACTACCAAAAAGCCAAAAGTGGGAACTGGTTCAAGTGGTAGAGCGCTAGCTTAGGTACAGCACCTAGGCCCTGAGTTTAAGCCAGGACTAGCACAACATTCATATTCTCTCTCTCTCTTTCTCTTTCTCTCTTTCTCTCTCACGCTCTCTCTCTCTCTCCCTCTCCCTCTCCCTCTTCCTCCCTCCTTCCCTGTCTGTCTCTGTCTGTCTGTCTCTCTCTGTCTCTGTCTCTCTCTCTGTCTCTCTCTGTCTCTCTGTCTCTGTCTCTGTCTCTCTTTCTCTCTCTCCCTCCCCCCCTCCCTCCCTCCCAAAATTTCTGACCAGGCTGCAAACATAACTGGCTCATTGGAATTGCCAACTCACAGCAAGATGTCCCATGTACACTTTTGATTACCTAGGGCAAAAGTCTAATGGCCCACAAACAGGATTCTTAGCCCTGCTCCTCTAAATAGTTAAGATGAACAGTTAGGCAATAAAAGAGGTACTGACATATTTCTCCCATGCTAAGCTACTTTTGCCTCATATAATATTTGTGACAATATGCTTGATCTCTGACGGGGACCGCAGGTGTTTATTAAAAAATATAATTTGAGTTATCATTGTCTTTAAGTACATTGCAGCAATGAGAGATTATCCAGCTCATAAGCCATCGTGTAATACCAAGCTGCAAGCTGCAGACATTCTTTGGGCTTCTGTTCTTAATTTACTTGCCACGAATGGGCTCCTTGAACTTTGTGGGTCTTTCATTTCCCAATGGAAGCAAATCTTCTGAGGCTCCACTTAATTTGCTGCTACTGCAGTATCCTAAAGCTGGCTGGGGTATACATAAGCTGGGTTCACCTTTCTCATTCTCTGCTGCTCTCTAACAGGCAGGACGTAGATCATTGGCATAAAAGAGAGAAAACGTGATGATGTTTTGAGACAAAGAAGCTGGTGCTTGCACCATACTTGTGATTTCATGGAAGAAGCAGTAAAAAGAAAGAAAGCTAAAGCTCTGAAATCAAAAGGGTAGGACAATTAATCACACAAGCCCAGAAGGTTCTACAGGAGTGGAAGAAAAGCATTGGAGAAAAGCCACAGAAAGAAAGCTGGTCTATGAGAAACTGTTAACACAAAAATTAGCTCAGACATTTCAAAGGGAACTTTCTATAAGTAATAAGATCCTTAAAATGGTGCATACACTTGAATGCAATAATCTTCCTTCTAGGACTTTTTCCTGATACATAATCACAGATGTGTGCAAATTTTTACCTGTAGGGTTATTGTCACAGAATTTATTATGTAGTGGTAGCAAAATAAATAAGTAAACAAATAAACAACCAAAATGTCCAGTATTAAGAATTGATGACTTTGGACAAGCCACAGTTATATTAGAATCTCTAAATATGTTATAACAAAATAAAAGATACTTTAATTGTTAAAAATAAAAGAAGTCAATATAGCATATAAAATATGTTCACATTTGGCTAGCTATTCAGGAGATTAAGATCTGAAGAACGAGGTTTGAAGCTAGTCCAGACAGAAATGTCTATGAGACTCTCATGTCCAATTAATCACCCAATGGCCAAAAGTAGAGGCATGACTCAAGTGGTAGAGTGCCAGCTTTGAGTGAAAAAGCTACGGAACAACACTCAGGCTCTAAGTTTAAGCCCTACTATAAGCACATATGCGTACACACACACACACACACACACACACACACACACACACACACACACACACACACACCAAAAAAAACCTCATGTTTATAATTCAAAAAGGAAACAGAGCACACTTTCTACAGATATATTCCAAAAATTAAGTGAGTAGCTAAATGAGGATTAATTAAATTTATTTTTATTGTGTGCATCATCCTCAACAAGTTGTCAACAAGTTACCACAAATTATGATAGAATTTATTTTATAATCGCATTGGGTATTTGAGCGAGTGATACCAAAAGTCACCAAAGTAAGAACAAGAATGTCTGGGAGCACCCAGGAAATTAGACAGCTTAGTCTAAAGAAAGCCAGTTAGAAGGTCCCCAATAAGAGTTAATCCATTGTTATTAGAGTTCTTGATTTTTGCCATTCTAACTGGGGTGAGGTGGAATCTCAATGTTGTTTTGATTTGCATTTCTTTTATAGCTAAGGAGGTTGAACATTTCTTCATGTGTCTATTGGCCATCCTTCTTTCCTCTTCAGAGAAGTTTCTCTTTAAGTCTTTCGCCCACTTATTTATTGGGCAGTTGTTTCTTTGAGGATTTGTTGTTGGGGGATTTAATTTTTTGAGTTCCAGGTATATTTTAGATATGAGACCTTTGTCCGTTGCATGGTTAGTGAAGATCTTCTCCCAATCTGTGGGCTTTCTATTGATCTTGCTAGCTATGTCCTTTGCCATGCAGAAGCTCTGCAATTTCATGCAATCCCGTTTGTCCAACCTTTCTTTGATTTGTTGTGTTTCTGGGTCTCTATTACGAAAATTTTTGCCTGTGCCAAGGAGACCTAGGGTTTCTCCTATTCCGTCCTGTAATGTTTTCAGGGTGTCTGCTTTGACTCTGAGGTCTTTGATCCATTTGGAGTTGATTCTGGTGCAAGATAATATATAAGGATCTAGCTTTAGTTTTCTACAAGTGGTTAATCTATTTTGCCTGCACCATTTACTGAAGAGGCTGTCTTTCTTCCATTCTATTGTTTTAGCTCCCTTATCAAAGATTAGATGGCTATAGGTCTGTGGGTTCATTTCTGGGTTTTCAATTTTATTCCATTGGTCCTGAGGTCTGTTCTTATGCCAATACCAAGCTGTTTTGATTACTATGGCTTTGTAGTAGAGTTTGAAATTTGGTATTGACATTCCTGCAGCACTGTTCTTTCTGTTAAGATTCGTTTTTGCTATTCGGGGTCTCTAATAACAACAGATACTGGAGGAATGTGGACAGAAGGGAACCCTACTGCATTGTTAGTGGGAGTGTAAACTTGTTCAACCACTTTGGAAAGTAGTATGGACGTTCTTCAAAAGACTCCACATACAGCTCCCCTATGACCCAGCAATCCCACTTTTGGGCATTTACCTAACCACACTAAAGCTACCAGTGTGACTATGTTTATTGCAGCAGTATTTACCATAGCTAAGATATGGAACCAACCCAGATGCCCCTCAGTAGATGAATGGATCAAGAAAATGTTCTATATATACACAATGGAATTCGATGCCTACATCAGAAAGAATGGCATTGCCCCATTTGTTAGGAAATGGAAAGACTTGGAAAAAATTATATTAAGTGAAGTAAGCCAGGCCCAAAGAAACATAGGTCCTATGGTTTCCCTTATTTGCAATAACTAGTATATGTCTAAGACAAGCAGAAAAGGTCAGATAAGTTGATGTTAGGCAAAATGAACCCCAAGATAAGGATTCAAATGGTTTTTCTTTCTTACTATTGTTTCTAACATATTTATAAGATGATTTCTTTGTTGCTTTGTATGTCCCTCCCCCACAGTATAACCCCTGTTTTCACTGTATTTGATGTTGGTGTAATTTGGGGAATGGAAGGAAAAATCAAATTGTTTAAATAAGGATACAGGTGGATCCATTGCAACAATGAGATGTACAAGACATTATGTTGAAAAACGAAACTTTACAACTTTGGCGTGGGGGGGGGGGGGGAGGAAATGGGGAGAATTGGGAGTGGGCAGATGGGAAGGGATGGGAAGGGGAAACAAAGGAGGAGGCAACATTGCTTGATAAGAAATGTACTCATTACCTTGCTCATGTAATTGTAACCCCTCTGTGCAGTATTTTCACAATAAAAACAAAGTTAATCCTGGGAACAATGACATTTTCCCTCCTCTGGAGGAGTGCATGGCCTAATTCATTGCCCACCTGGTGACCAGACTCTGTACCCATAGTTGTCAATGTAACCTATCAGCCATCTGATTCTGCTTATATTTCTCCCTATGTTCTCAAGACTTCTGCCTATATTTGACATGGCCAGAGAACTTCAGGGACCCTGCTTCTCATCCTCTATCTGTGTCTACTTATCTAGCTGACCAGCCTGTGCTTTGCAGTTCTAGCCAGCCCAAGGCATGGTCATTTTGGGAGTCAGGCACTCACTTCTACGCTTAACAGCCATGAGGAGTTAGAAAGCCAAGTTCTGGCTGCCTGTGAGTTTATCAACCGAGTTTTTCTTAGAAGACTGTCAAGAAAACTGACCTGCTATCAGACTAAGGCCAGTATTTCAGTGTGTCCTGGAAGACTGCTGGCTCATGAGATAACACAGCAGTTGGCAAGAGAGAGTGTTCCATGTTCAAATAGTCTTGGGAGTTACTGCAAATTCAGATCTCTCCTCAAGATCCATAATGCAAATTAACAACTTGGCATTATGAGGGATTCTAGATAAATTAAAACAACTTGATTTTGTTCTGAGCAGACTCCCAAACTCGCTTGAGCATGGAATCGTTTTTCTTTCCCCAAAACATCTGCGAATACCAGTTAACAAGAGACCCGGTTTAAACAGGGCTGCTACACAACAAACTATAATCACAGAAGAAAAGAAAAATTGACAATGATATTTGCTTCACTTTTCTGTGCCTATAGTCTCAACACAAATCATTTGGTTAACTGAGATCTTCCATCTCTATCAAAGAAATCACCACAAGACTATCCGACATGCCTAGATTCCTTCTTACTATAAGAATCAGGAGATACTAAGGAATTTGTTAATTAATGGAATAAATCATCAGACTTGGAAGTAAACTTACAAGCAGAATGTAGTTCATGAGTTTGTTGGCTTTTCTCCCTGTATAGATGGTTCGTAATAATATTGGAAGGGGCTGTTGGGGAACTAAGCTTTAGACAGAGAAAAAGTAAAAAAGGAAGAGATGGTGAGAAGAGGGGAGGGGGAAAAGGGGGGAAAGAGGCAGAACACAGAGATCTAGAATAATCTGGGAGTGGATGAGAGATCTGAATTCAGAAAAGAATTAGAGAAATGAAGCCCAAGAAATTGTTAGGTACTTAGATACCTGTTAGGTACTTAGGTACAAGGTGAAGTAGCCAGTCAGTCTGCTTTGTGTTTTGTGTATTTGGTACACATGCCATAGCACCATGACTTGAGTTTGGATCCAACTGAAATCCCTCTGACTCAGCCCAGGCTGCTGACTCTGTAATTCCTGGTCATCAGAATCACTGCGGCGGCTAGAGCCCTCAGGTCTGCTGAGAAAGGAGGAGACAGAAACCTAAGAAAAAGTGAGATGTTGGCTGTTTGGTATACTGGTTTGTGTCTATTTTGATACTTATCCCTTGAAGAGAAGGCTTTCTCCCCATTTCCAAGTAGATGAAGCTTCAGGAGCCAAACCAGGTTAAAGATGACCACACTGACCATTTTTTAATGTACCCGGATTTTTAAAAGTCAAAGCCCTATGTGAAGCAGGGAGATTTTTTTAAAAGGGGAGGAGGGAAATAAAAGAAATGGAACAGAGACCACTCCCAAAGAGTTCCAGTAATGATAATACAGTTATAATATCCAATGTGTTTTGCCTATAAAAAGAAACTATTATTAACAAGAGTCACTGCAACTGTACCCCAGTACCATGACTATTTAGCTGTCAGTATTTTATTCTTAATTTGCTTCTCAGAGATACAACACGCAAGTATATAGTCCCTCATTTGCAATCCAGAAATCAAAAGCTCTAAAAAACAGTTTTTCCATAAGTCTAGAGCAAATTCTTTGGCAACAAACCTGCCAGTGATTTTCCCATCAGGTACCCATGTCACCCCAGAATTCTTAATGCTTTTCATTGAGGAAGGTGGCCTTCAAACCCTTCTTAGGGTTGTATCTGATGCATTAAACCTACTTCATACCTACTTTATCATTATTCTAACATAGTGATGCATTAAACCTACTTTTTTTTTTTTGTTGGTTGTGAGGTTTGAACTCTGGGCCTGGGTGCTGTCCCTAAGCTCTTCAGCTCAAGGCATGCACTCTACCACTTGAGCCAAAGTACCACTTCCAGTTTTCTGGTAGTTAATTGGAGACAGGAGTCTCACAGACTTTCCTGCCTGGGCTGGCTTTGAACCGTGATCTTCAGATCTCAGCCTCCTGGGTAGCTAGGATTACATGAGCCACTGGTGTCCAGCTAAACCTACCTTATACTTACTTTAATAGTATTCTAAAATATTAATTCTAAATAATTCACAACTCCTAAATTCAGAAACTCATCTGGCTCCCAAGAATTTAGAATAAGGATTTGTTTTTCCCTGCTGTATATATAAAAACCTGACACCAGGTTTGTTTGCCTTCATTGATACAGTACCATGGTAGTTTAGTTTATATCTTTGAGACTACTTTTTTTGGTGAAGGTGTACATTTTTTCCCTGCTGTACTACTTCAGTTCACTTTCTACACTGATGAGATTTTAGTAAGTTCTTTGAAGGGAAAGTTTAGAAAGACATCATTTTTCCCCAATATGGAAAATGCTGACATCCTCAGGAAAATTTCCTTGAACTCAAATGAACTCGTTTTTCATTCCAGCACCCTTCATTTTCAGATTACTGTGCATTTAATGCTACCCTTCCTCAATTCCGCCCAAGCTCACATGGCAGTATTTTGGTACTGGTTAGGAACCCTGCGAGGAGTCTGCACTGGTCTGAGACATGGCTGAGCACTTTGACATCTGTGGCAAGAGCCTCTACATGAAGATTACCAGTGCTGGGCTCCAGTGCTTCAATCACAACCCCAGAATGAGCACCCAGTCCCTCTGTGGTCTAGTCCCTGACAGAGGAGAGGATTTCCAACGACACTGCATTTCATAAACAATGATTTGATCCATTGAAGAAACCATAAATATTATTTATCTTACCATAGATCTTAAAATGGCTAAACACCACAGCTAATTAGGGTTCAATAATAGATTGAATACGCTGAAGCCTGCGTTTCTGGTTTATCCTAACTAGTACAGCAATCGCAATTGCTTTCTAATTTACAAGCTTTTCGTCTGATAGTCCTGAACAAGAACTATGTAGCCAGTTTGTCCTGTTGAAGTCCTCACCACCATCTAAAGTCAGCACTAAGCTACATCTGTTGCCATTTAGGATATTTTTTTCCATGTATTGAAGCACATGATTTGTTATAACCAAAACATAGATTCCAATACAGATGGGACTTTTGCTAAAAGGAAGCCAGTATTTTCTAACAAGCAAAATGATGGAGCTGGTTAAAGAAAGTGAAGGAGAATTGCTTGTTTGATCAGTCTTTGCCCTGCAGCTGGCTCCTGTGAAGATTATAGCTCACAAACCACCAATGAAGTTGAGTTTACACTGCTACAGAGTAAACTATACTAGTATGTGTCATGACTTCAGAGTGGATCTGTTGAAACCTTTTAATCAATACTTTCTAAATCAGAGTCTCTCGATCTCAGAACTATTGACTTTGGAGGCAAATGATTCTCTACTGTGGAGTCTGTCCCAGGCCCTGTAGGACAGCAGTAGTGACCCTGGTCACCACTGACCATCATCATTACCATCATCACAACAAAAGGTGCATCAGACATCTCCAGTGTGCCCCACAAACCTCCTCTCCAGTAATTTTCTTCCTCTCTGTACAAATGGCAGGCATATAGTTGAGTCATCATGAAGGCAGCTTTCTACCATTCCTAATCTTGTTCTTGAGCCATATATGCATAGATGTACTCTTTTTTTTTGGTCAGTTGTGGGGTTTCAACTCAAGGCCTGGCCACTGTCCCTGAGCTCTTTTGCTCAAGGCTAGTGATCTATCACTTTGAGCCACAGCTCCAGGTTAATTGGAGATGAGTCTCATGGGGACTTTTCTGCCTTGGCTGGCTTCAAACCACAATCCTCAGATCTCAGCCTCCTGAGTAGCTAGGATTATAGGATTGGGCCATTAGTGCCCAACAATGTAATCTTATCTAGTTAAATAAAGTGTTTATTGAAAAGTTTATCATATTATTGATAGTATTCTTCTTTCACATGTTTACTTAATCATCTACCTTGGGGATCATTCTATTCACCTCATAAAGGTTCACATGGTTATTTGGATTGGCTGCCTAGTATTTTCTTGAGTGGATGTGCCATAATTATTTAAAAGTTTTCCATCAGAAAGCATTTCATTTATGTCCAATTTTCCACTACTAAAGCAGTATTTAACGTAACAACGTTACATAAGCAGGAACATACCAAATTACCCAGACACACAACTCCAGAGAATTGTAAGGAATAGAGGAGGCCAGTCCCAAAAGGATTCATACCATAAGATTATTATGTATTATATACTTAACCATACATATAACATTTTTGAAATGACAAAATTATGCAAATGGGAAACAGTCCGGTGACTGCCAAAAGTCAACGGTGAGGAATGTGGGCAGGAGACAAGTAAGTGTGATGACAAAAGACAACAAGAAAGATCCATAGTAAAGGAGCTTTTCTGGATCTTCACTGCAGCAATGCATATCCAAAACTACATATGTAGTTTACCACAAAAGAGCACAAATAACGCTGGCAAACCTGCACAAGATCAATAGGCTAGGGCTGGGAAGGTGGCTCAGTGGTAGAGCGCTTGCCTTGCATGCTTGAGGCCCTGGGTTCGATTCCTCAGCACCACATAAGCAGAAAAAAATAAAGCCGGAAGTGGTGCTGTGGCTCAAGTGGTAGAGCGCCAGCCTTGAGCTGAAGAGCTGAGGGACAGCGCCCAGGCCCAGAGTTCAGGCCCCACCACCAGACCCAAAAAAATAAAAAGATCAATAGGCTTTATCAATGTCATAGGTCTGACAGTCTTACAATGGGAAACTGGGTGTGGTTTCCATGAGATTTCTATTTTTTCCCATAAGATTACTTACAGCTGTATTTGGATCTACAATCATCTCAAAATAAGCATTCAATTTTAATTGAAACACATAGATTTATCATAATAGAATAAAAAAAATAAGTACTGTCTTGTTTGATTCAGATGTTCCAAAGCTGTCTTTCAATTTGTTGTGCTTATCTTTGGACTTTGCCTATGACATTTTAAGGACAAAATTATTTTTATATTGTTCATTTTATGTCTTCCCTTTAATATCTGCAGAACTTTGTTCCAGGTTTAGAAATGCCTTCCTATGATAACTTATATTTTTTAAGCTCTACCATGTTTTCTTTTAATACTGCCATGGTTTTGCTTGTCATATCTTTATATCAGTGTTGTGTTAGGAATACAAAGTGAGGTGAAGTTGTAATTGTGTGATGTCAGGATATGTTATCAATGACTACTCAATTAGCGCATTGTTATTTGTAAAATTAACTATACCACCTTGCCTGCCATCCCACCATTTTTTCCCTTCATCTTGGTTCCCTTCCAATAGTTCTTGTGGATGTTGAAATGCATTCAGTCACCTATCTTCTTCCTCTTGTCAAAGAGATCTGTATGTGCATGGTCACCTGCTGAACCACTTCTCATTAGCTCACAGGTGGCAACTGCAGAAGGACTCTGAGAACTTCTTCAGTTCTACATAAAACTTGACTGGCTGGTGAACTGAAAAGCAGAGTGCTCAGATCCAAGGGTGATCTTGGCCTTTTGCTGAAACATCAGGTTAGGACCTAACTATGACATTACCGTTCAGATGGGATTCCCAAGAACAGAATGTCTAGGGGTTGGTAGCCTCAAATTTTATAGATGGATAGATAGATAGATAGATGCATACATACATATATACATATATACGTACATACATACATATATACAGCCACATAATAAAGATATAGAGAGAGGTAGATCTAGATAGATTGATATATCTATGTCTATCTAAAGAGGCTGAAGTTAAGTTGCCCAGCTCTGTTGCCTGGAATCCTAATGACCCTGAATCAAGTTCTCCTAACAAGGCTACTCCTTAGAGAGATCCAAACCTATTCTGGCAAGCCACCTTCACAATAATTTTCCAGCTCCCTTGTTGGATCATAAGAGAGGAATTTCAGAAAAAGTAGAGGGTGGGGTGTCAGCAGCTTAAGTTCACACCTTATTATGCTTTATTACTCTTTATAGCCACAGCTGAATAATTCCTGGTAAGAAAGAAATGCTCTAAGTCTTGGTAGTATGATGTGAATACTTCTCAACTCTCCACTCTCCTTCTGTCCTGCCTTAGCCTTTCTATCCTCCACCCTCTTCAACTTCATATGTCAGTTCCTAGAACAAACCTTCATTCCTCCCCATTTGCTCCATCCCAGACTCAGCTGTAATCTTCCAGGAATCTTAATTTCATCTTTAAACCGATATCATTTCTTCTGGCTCTCTCTCCCTCCCCATATCTTTTTTTCTGACAACTTATCTTTAATTGTTGCTTACTAATTATGATAGTATATGGGACATCTTTCCAAAATAATTTTGAAATAGTATTCCATCCTGGATTTTAAAATAGTCGAGCATTTATTCTGGCCTTTATTAAAAATCATATGCCCTATATACAATCATTTTTCATATATTTTGCAAATGTATTTAATACGACAGCTCCCAAGTTGCTGAGATCACAATATCATATTTTATCATTGTGATAATAATTTGGTTGAGCAGACAAATATTTGACCAATGGAATTAGTTCCCTTAAGGGAGCTTTCATACAAAGCATTCCCAAAGGATGTGAGAATAGCTTACTTTTTACCCTAAGGATTGTTTCAATTGTAACTATTTTGTTTCTTTTTTTAAAATAAGTTGTTATTGTGAAAATACTGTACAGAGGGGTTACAGTTACATGAGCAAGGTAATGAGTACATTTCTTATCCAGCGTTATTGCCTCTTCCTTTGTTTTCCCCTTCCCATCCCATCCCTCCCACCTCCTCAATCTCCCCACATCTTGTAGCTCAGTCTAAATCCTACCTCTTTTCCTTGAACTGCCCCAAAGTGGCCTCAGTGATCACAAAATTTTGTTAATCAAAGCTGTCATAACTAAGGCCAGTATTTCTGGGGTTCGGATTATTCACTCTGCTAGTGTATTCTGATGAGACCCAGTCTGTTTCCTGGGTAGTATCTGGTCTTACATTTTTGAACTGTCATCTTTAACATGGTTTTCTGTGATATCTATATTCTCCACCACTGTACAAGTCAGCTCTTGTCACTATGACAAAATACCAGAGATTAACAACTTAAAAAAAACATTTGGCTTCAAGTTTCACTTTGTGGTCATTTGGCTGTTTTGCTTTGGCCTGTGATAAGGGAGAAAGAAGTCACAGGTGCTAGAGGGCCAACATGATCAAGTTAGACTTTTTCTAGAAAACAGGAGATTCATAGAAACCAGTCCAAAGAAATCAAGTCAACCTGAGCTGGTGAGATAAGAGATTCCCTTGGGCCTTAATCCTGGAACAAAAGCAACTCTGAAACAATCCATTTGTATTTTGTTCCTTATTTCTTCTACTTGTAGCCCTTTTCTACCTATAAAGCCAACTTCTTTTGCTTAGCTTTTCAGACCATTTTTGTATTACGTGAATGTGCTACAGTCTAACTCCCAAATTGCTAAGAAAAGCCTATTAGATCATTAAATTCAGTTAGTTAGTTTCTTTTTTACAGTGGTAAAACACACATAAAAATCATAAACTTATCATTTTAATCATTTTGAAGTATACAGTTCAGGATCATCAAGTACATTCACAGTTTATGCCATCATCAGAGCCATCTATCTGCAGTGACTCTTTTCATCTTCCAAACTCAGAGTCCCATACCCAATAAACATCATCTGCCCATTCCCTTCTCCATCCAGCAACTGGTCATCCCCATACTACCTTCTGTCCCCATGAATGCTGCTACTTTAAGAAGCTTATGTATATGGAATCACACAGTATTTGTCTTTGGAAGACTGCTTGTTTAACCACATGCCTGTTAGGTACTTAGTAGCTGCCTGGGTTAGCAGGTCAACAGTTGTGGTACTGTAGTGTAACTTTTCCAAGTAATCCTTATTTTACTTAATAATGATCCTGAAGTAGGCCATTGTATAGTCACCTCTAATCTTTCAAGGATACATCCAAGACCATCACAGATGTCTGAAACCATGATCTATACATGACCAGAATCCTACATACCCCCTGGGATATATACATATATATACATACATATACATACATATACATATATACATACATGTATATATTTCTATGATAAAGCTTGTGAATCAGAATCTGTATAACCATTTCTTATTTGAATAATTAATGGCTTGGTGTCATTTGTTTGAGGATATTTCTTCTAAAACATTATATAGTTTTAGCCTTGGCTGGTATAACACACTGACATCAAGCAGATGTCATTTTCTGTTCATGTCTTCAACCTACAAACTTAATGCCTTTTCCATCTTGACAAAACACACATCACTCATTCTAGATGTGACTTCTGTGGTTTGAGGTAAGCAGTAAGACTAACATGGTTTTTTTTTTTTCCTTTCTTCCCCATTTCACAGTTAAAAGACTTTTTCTTGCCACAAACCTTAAAAAAAAAATCTCACCATATTATTTTCCTTTCCTTATTAAGTCACAAACTTCTATCTTTTCATTTAAGATACACTTTATTGTTTTTTTATGAAATCTAAATTACCAACATCACTACTCTTTGCATTTAGAGGCTATTTTTAAGTAAAATAAGGATAACTTGAACAAAGCAGAACAAAACCACAACCACTGACCTGCAAACACAGGCAGCTACTAAATAGCTAACATTGCTACTAAATAGCAATGCAGTGTATACAGCATGGACGTGCTGTATCCACAGGATAAATCCCTGTATATGGGAGTGGTTCAGGTTCTGGGCAGGGTAGAGTGGGATGGTATGAAATTTTATTATGGTATCAGAATGATACAGAATTCAATACACATAAGTTGTTTATCTGGGAACTTTCATATAATATTTTCAGACAATGGCTCACCATGGGAAACTGAAACTGAGTATTACAGTACACAATATTTTGTTTAATCATTCACCTGCTGATGGATACTTTCATTGCTTCTATCTTTTGGCCAATGTAACTATGGACACAGATTCTATTTTCAACTATCCAGGGCATATACCCAGAGTAGAATTGTTGGATCACATGGTAATTACCATTGTAACTTTTTGAGGACCTGCCATACTAGTTACACCCATAGTAGTTACATCATGTTAGAGTCCCACCAACCGTCCATAAGCATTTCCATTCCTCCACATCCTTATCAACACTTGTAATTTTCTGAAAGGCAAAAAAAAACACACTTTTTCCATTCTATTCATTGATGTATTCCAAGCACACAGAATAGGGCTCAGCATGAAGTCAACACTTAGTAAATGTTATTGATTTCAGCTGTAGAACTTGGGTTGACCAGGTTGTATAGCACTATCTAGGTTGAAATCTTGGCTCACACACTCAGGCACTAAAGATTATTTTCCTCACACAGGAAAAATTATTTGACTGTACTGAATACCAGATTATTGTACATCTACAATAGCACTTATTTCAAATGGTCTTGTACAAGTCTAATGAGATGACTGGAACTTAGATAGATGTCTCTTGCATGACCCTTTCCTTCTTCTGCAGTTTTCTCAAACAACACTTGAAGCTGACTTTCATAGGAAGGTAAATTAAGTCTCATCAAAGAGAAGCCTCTGTCATCAGAAGTTTCATTTGGAAACCTCATGACTTGCGAATCTCAAGAGAATCCCTCATTAGCAAACATTAAGTTTTTTTGCTGTGCTTCATAACATGTGCTATAGTCACTGAAAGTATATGCCTTGTCTACTTTTCATTTATTTAGCTATCTGCCCCAACCAGGACATGAGCCTAATTAAAGCAAGGTCCTTGTATGTCTGGTTTGCTGCTATTATCTTCAAGGTCCATAATAATGACTGAAACATAATAAAAGCCTCATGAAGTATTTGTTGAGTAAAAAAAATAATTAAAGCAGTTGTCAATCACTTATATAAGCATTGTGCATACTACTGGGGACACAGTACAAAAGCTAAATAAAACTTAGTTCATACCCTCAAGGAGCTCAAAGTGTAATTAGATGATTGATAAACAAATCATTGAATATTGTGTGAGATGCCCAGTAAAAACAAACAAACAAAAAAACTCCAAAAAATGTATTGAGTCTTATTGGAAGTCAAAATCAAGGAAGGTTTTCATGGAAAAGTATTACTTCAAAATTTTGAGATTAGCTAAAAATTTCCTGGTAGAAAAAGAAGGGAAAGTTGTTTTAAGTTTATGTGGACATAAGTTAAAGTCACAGAGACAAGACACATAAGAGCCACATAAGAGAAGCTCAGACATCATGCTTAGACTTGATTCTCCAGGCAGCCAGAGTCACCAGAATGTTGTACGTGATACCTGGTATGATACGAGCTTCATTTTAGAGTATTGTTATGGCCTACGTCAACAAATTCAGGAAGTCTGAATCTGTCCTTGCACTTTAAAAGAAGGTTTTATCATGGGTCATTTGGGGTTTTGAATAGTTACTTGGGTTAGAATAGTTATATTGGATGTGGAATAAATAGCCATTGGATCCTCAGCTTTTGACATTCCACATTTTGAATTCCATTTCACTTAAGTAACTAACCTAGCCTATACTTTTGTTGACCCACTAGTAATAATAAAAAAGGGTGTCTATTAAGCTTGGGTAGGATCATATTATTTAAATGAGTGTATTCTATGTGGTAGAAGGAGAAAGATTTGGTCATCCAGGTCACATCCAGACCCTGTCTTGGATTCAGTCTTCTCAGGAGAAAAAAGAAAATGCTTCCAATGTCTGAGGATTCCCATCACAGCCTTTGGAAACCTGCTTAAAACCTACCTCTTCCAATAACATTGACTCTACTGGTCCTCCTTTAATCCAGAGTTTACCTTCACTATACTCTGTATGCATTTTACATGTGTAAGTGCCATTTCCACTTCTGGGTCCATGTTCCTGAAAAACAAGATGCATTAAATGTATTAGATTCCTGGGGCTATTATAATGAAGCACACCAATCAAGTGGCTTAAATATAAATTTATTCTTTCTTCTTTTTACTCTACATTTTTATTAGCATCAATTAGTTTGAACCCATTGGTTTCATTTTGACATATCTGTGTATGCATACAAGGTACTTTTGTCAGACTCACCTTCCAAAACCAATTCAACAAGCTTCATTGTTTTATTTTCACATATGTGTGTAAAGAATTTAACTACATACATTCTCCTTCACCCTCTACATTTACCTTCCCCCTCTACTACAACCTGTTTTACATTCTTCCCAGTCATTTTCTAGTGTATGCTAATTGTTCAAATGAGTTTCACTGTGGTATTTCATACAAGAATATATAATATTTTAATCCAATTGGTCCCCACATTTAGTCTCATGTTCCCCATTCCCATTATTCTCTATTATTAAACCGTTTGCAGTGAGTTTCTTTTTCTTTTTCTTTTTCTTTTGCTGGTATTTTTTTTGGCAGATGGGAGATTACGTTTTACTATCATGATCCCTGGAAAAATATATATACATTTATCATTTTTATTCACAGATTGAATGTATTTCAGTATTGTTCTCCTTTACTGCCCCTAATACCCTCAAACAGTGCCATAATTACAAACATGTCCTCTGTATGTGTGTATGTGCCCTATGTGTGTTTACATATATGTCTATTACATATAAGAGAAAGCATGAGATCTTTGTCCTTTTCAACCTGGTTTACTTCACTTAACATGATGGTTTCCAGTTCCATCTATAGTTTCATTCTTCTTTATGGTGTAATAATTTTCCATTGTGCATATGTACCACATCTTTGTGGCATTCGTGCATTTGTGCCACATCTTTGTAATCAATTCACCAGTTGTAGGGCATCTGGGTTTTCTCTATTGATTGGGTACTATGAATAATAATGCAGTGAACATGGTGTGCAATTGTGTCTGATGCTGGAAAACAGGATATCCACATGCAGAAGACTGAAACTAGATTCCCATCTCTCACCCTGTCATAGCATCAATTCAAAATAAACCAAGGATCTTGGGGCTGGGAAGGTGGCTCAGTGGTAGAGAGCTTGCCTTGCATGCATGAGGCCCTGGGTTCGATTCCACAGCACCACATAAGCAGAAAAAAAAATCCAGAATGGCACTGTGGCTCAAGTGGTAGAGTGCTAGCCTTGAGCTGAAGAGCTGAGTGACAGTGCTCAGGCCCAGAGTTCAGGCCCCACGACCAGAACCCCGCCCCCCTAAAAAAATAGATCAATGATCTTAATGTAAAACTTGAACTTTGAAATGAATCAGGAAAGAACTGAGAAAACATTAAACTATATCGGCTTAGGCAAGAACTTCCTGAACACAAGTACTGACAAATGGGATTACATCAAACTAAGAAGTTTCTGCCCAGAAAAGGAAGTAGTCATTGGGAGGAAAGACAGTCTAGAGAATGAGCAAAACTCCTTGCCAGCTGTACATTTGGCCTTAGGTGAATAACTAGAATATACAAGGTTCAAACAAACAATTTTCAAGGACTTAACAACTTAATTAATGAATGGGCAAATGAACTGAACAGGCAGTTCCCAAAAGAAGTACAAATGGCTAATAATTATATGACAAAATACTCAATATCCCTAGGAAAAAAAATAGATTCAAATCTAAAAACATTGAGATTTAATCTCACTCCTGTCAAGTAACACTGGCAAGGATGGTGAGGGAAAGGAATTCATCTACTATTGGTGGGGATACAAAACTAGTATAACCACTATGGAAATTGGTGTGTGGGTTCTTCAAAAAACTAAAAATATAATTACCTTATGATCCAATATAAGCTCACTCATGGGCATATGTCTGAAAGAACATAAATGGTAGTGTGATAGAGGCTTTTTTGTTTCCAGTGCTGGGACCAAACCCAGATGTTTTACACCGGATATTCATGTGTTCTACCACTAAGCTACATCCCCAAATATTCTTTCATGGTTTTAGACTCTAGAAGTCCAAAACTGAAGTGTCAGCAGGCCAAGCTCCTTCTAAACTTGTGATAATCCTTCTTTGTCTCTCTCCTAACTGCTACTGGTAGTTGTCTGGTCATCTTTGGCTTGTAACTGCATGAATGTCCATATTTGCCTTCTTTGTCCTATGACATTCTCCTGGGTGTCTCTGTTCTCGATGATAGTTTTCTTAGAAAGAAAACAATCATAACTGGCTTAGAGGCTGCTACAAACTCAATGTCTGTGCCCCAATCCCACGGTTCCCATGTTGAAATCTTGATACCAAAGTGATGGTGTTAAGAGATGGGACTTTTGAAGGTGATTAGGTCATGATGAGGGGAGCTTCAAAAGTAAATTTAGGACTTTGTAAAATAAACTCACAACCATGTGACAACCCAGAAAGAAGTCTCCACAGGTATACCAGCCACCAATTAGTCTTCATAAATGTGGAAATATATTTCACTGCTTATAAGCCACTCAGATTATGGCATTTTTTATGGTAACTTCAGCTTACTAAGACATGGGCCTACTTCATTGTGAGGAGAAACATATTCCAGAACTTGATCTCTTCACTCTGAGGTGATTTGCTGCAGTATTTGGTGTTAATTCAAGGAAAGGTGTATCACCCTATAATTTGCCTTGATACCTACATGGCATTCTCCCTCTGTACATATTTGTGTACAATTGTCCCCTTTCTATAAGGACACTAATCATAATGGGTTTAGGCCCACCTTACACCAGCATGACTTCATCAAACAACTTACATCTGCAATGACTATTCACAAATAAGACCACGTTCAGAAGAAATGGAGGTTAAGACTTCAGTTCAACCTGGGACAATTCCTCATCTCTTCACTGTTCATCTCCTGCATTTATCCAGTGCTAAGTCTAACAGAAAATACTATTCACTCATGGAAATTAAGTTATCTAGCCAGCTGCTTACTTTCAAAAGAGCACAGCAGCACTATTACAAAGTTACACTAACACACCAGCTTCACTTTCAAGATGACTGAAGGAAAAGTAGAGTTCAAAGTTGTCATTCTGACTAAAAACTGGGATGAGAATGTTTCAGTGTCTGTTAAGACATAATGGTACTGTCAAAGTTTAGCACTATATGAAATAGAATAGCATAGAGTAGAGTAGATAGAAAAATAGAAAGAAGAGTTTCATGGGGCCTATTTGTGTATGTCCATGACAGTATATATTTTTATAGATGCTTTCGTGATAATTTTTTTTTGGGGGGGTCCAGTTGTGGGGCCTGAACTCTGGGCCTGGGCGCTGTCCCTCAGCTCTTCAGCTCAAGGCTAGCGCTCTACCACTTGAGCCACAGCGCCACTTCTGGCTCTTTTCTTTTTTGCTTATGTGGTGCTGAGGAATCGAACCCAGGCCTCATGCATGCACGGCAAGCACTTTACCACTGAGCCACCTTCCCAGCCCTCGTGATAATTTTATTTACAGCATCTTTATTATAATTCATAGTGACATTATTTCCTTCAGGTTACTTTAAGGGCTATAGTCTGACTGCTGCCCTTACAATTAGACTAACAGTTGGCAAAGAACCAAATTAAAGGGTATGGGAATAAGTACAGTACCAAATCAAATATAAGCTTGTTTTGAATTAAGCATTCAATCTTCTGGTAGGGAAATCAGCTTGATTATACCATGCCATTTATATACATAAAAATGTAAAAATAAATATTCCATAGTCTTGTCACATAGTTTTCAGCATTTTCTCTCCTTAGGATATTACCAGTGAGAGGAAAAGAACTAAAGTTCATAACTGAGGGAATTGTCTCATTCCAGAGAAGGATCCCTGAGAATAACCAGGAAGATATGCTTTTGGTGTCCCTCATCTCATCCAAGCAAACAGTTGGCAAGAACAGACTTTTCCTATTGCCTGGGCAATGTTTTAATCACTGTTTAAATATTTGCCATCCTGTCTTTGTTTTGGTTAGAATTTCTCAGTTAATGTGATACAGATTTCTACTGAGTGAAATATAGATTTCATCTTCTGAACTAGGGCTATGTTCACTGGAAATAGTTACCCTTTCTCTCCACTCCCTCTATTTGTCTTTCATTTTATGCTTTATGTTAATCCTTTTTTATAGTTTCTCAAATGCCTACAGGTTACTGACTTGTAGCCACCAAGCTGTTCAGTTCTAATTCATTTGGTTTCAGTAAGCCTGACACTATCTATGACTCATTATAAAATTTTCAGGACCCTTAAATCAATCTCTCTGAGAAAAAAAAATCATTCCTAGGCAACAACCCCATCATCTGATAAACATTCTGGGGTCAAAAGTAAAATGAGTTTCTGGCCTCAGGCCAGTTTCTGACTGGCAATGGGTTTGTGCAAATGATCTCCTCTATTAATGAAGCTCTGTAAAGGTTGAGTTGAATCCAGGCTACCTTGGCCCCAGTGTAACCTGATTATCCCCAAACCTCAGCAGCCCGGGTGTGCTTAAATGGTCACATTAACAGTAATGTCAGATTTCATTACCTCTCGCTCCTACCTGATAATGGGAAGTTCTGGCTCCCTATTTTTCTGAATGTTTAGTGAAAGTTTAAACGGACAGTGAACTCTCTCTCAATAGAATGCTTCACCAATCTGATAGGAGCTGAACAAGAAATAAATACAAGTGACTGTTATCACTCTTACTCCTCTCTCTCCTGTGATAATCATGAATCAGTTCTTGTCTAGCTCATAGTGTCTGGCTTCTTCTTCACTTAGGATGGACATTCATCCTCCCGTATATCTCCCCAGTCTTCAGCCACAGACATTTCTGAATGGTTCTGAGTCCTCCTCAGACCCGAGGACACTGTCAAATCTGCAATAATTGCTCACTCCTCTAGAGGATAGGAACTAAACTGAAATTAAAATGCTTCTTACGCCAATACCTACAGATTAGGTAATTACTACCAAATCTTTTACAAAAGAAAATTAGAAAGATTGAATGAAATATGAAAAAGTATGATTGGTGGCCAAAAAAGTCCTGTTTTCTAAAGAAATTATATTTTCTAATTAAAATCTTTCCCACAAAGAAAACTCTAAGCCAAGATGGCTTCATCAGAAAAAGCAACAACATGGAATCAACAGAAGAAAAACATTGACCCCCCAAAAGATTGACTGAAATTGAGGCAGGAGGATCATCAGTTCAAGACCAACCTGGACTCTATAAGATGTTGGAGGCCAGCCTGGGCAACTTAGCAAGACTCCATCTCAAAAAGCAAAGAAGAGAACAAGAAAAGAAGAGAGGGAAATCATGTAAAAATTACTCTTCATGAAAAAAATTTAAATGTTGTACATAGAAAACTACCATCATGAACGCCAAGACAGGGACACAAGAGGTGTTTTCTTTGTCGCTGTTGTTTTTAATGTACTGTGTGATTTTTTTTTGTTTCTTTTGTATGTTGTATGTTCTTCCCTCATAGTATAATCCCTGTTGTCACTGTGCTTAATTCCAGTACCCTGCATCTTGTATATACATTTTTCTAATTTGGAGAGAGGAAGGGAATTAACAAAATGCTGAAACAAGGATACAGGTTGACCCATTGTAACAATGAGACATGCAAGACACCATGTTGAAAATGAACTTTACAACTTTGGGAGGAGAGGGGAAGGTGGGGAGGAAGAGTTGGGGAGGTGGGGAGAGAAGGAGGAGGTAACAATGCTCAACAGGAAATGTACTCATTACCTTATTCATGTAACTATAACCCCTTTGTATAGTATGTTTACAATTAAAAATAATTTAAAGAAAAAGAAAACTACCATCATTAGAGAACTATCTCATTCTCTAAGTAAAAAGACAACTTATAGAATGAGAAAAATACTTGTAAATTATTTATCTGATAAAGGACAACACCCAGAATACACAGAGAACACTTAACTCCATAATGGTGCTAGAGTCATAACTCAAGAGGTAGAGTACCTAGCTAGCAAATGCGAGGCCTTGAGTTCAAACTTCAGTACCATTAAAAACAATCAGCAACAATGACAAAAATAGGGAGGGGAGGATAAAAGAAGTGACTAAGGCTGGGAAGGTGGCTTCGTGGTAGAGCACTTGCCTTGCATGCCTGAGGCCCTGGGTTCAATTCCTCAGCACCACATAAGCAAAACAAGAAAAAAGCCAGAAGTGGCGCTGTGGCTCAAGCGGTAGAGCGCTAGCCTTGAGCTGAAGAGCTGAGGGACAGCGCCCAGGCCCAGAGTTCAGGCCCCATGACTGGACCCAAAAAAAAAAAAAAATCAAGTGACTAGACCTTTCAGCAAAGAATGACTAATAATAAGCACATGAAAAGATGTTCAACAGCACCACTATGAAACCCAAATGAAACGATAATGAGATATTTGATGGCTATTATAAACATCAAAAGAGTTAGCAAGGCTTTGAAGAAGATGGAACCCTATGCACTATTGCCAGCAATGTAAATTGATGCAATCATTATGGAAAACAGTATTGGGGTCCTCAAAAACTTAAAAATAGAACTCTGATGTCTTCCAGTCATTGCACTTCTGGATATATATTTAAAATAACTGAAAGTAGGATCTTGTACAACCTGCTTGAACATCAAATGTTCACAACAACATTATTTGTAATTCCACAATGTGGAAATAACATGTCCACTGACAGATGAATAAAAAGGAAAATATGGTGTGAATATAATGGGATATCATTTGGCCTTATAAAGGGAGGAATTCTGACAAATTCATGGGTGATTCTGAGAACAATTTAGTAAAGGAAATAAGCCTATCACAAAAGGACAGATACTTTAAGATCCCACTTTATTTGAAACTGTAGAGTAGTAAAACTCATAGAGACAGAAATTAGAATATTGGTTGCCAAGAGCTAGGGGTAGGAAAAGTTGGAATTGAATGGATACAGAGTTTCAGTTTTGTAAGATGAACAGCTCTGGAAATAGATCATGGCCCTGTTTGCATAATAATGTTAGTGTACTTAATACCAGTGCACTATATTATGTGCTGCTCATGGCCGTAATGCTACACCAGAGGCTGAGATTCCCAATGATCATGGTTCCTAGCCAATATGGACAAAAAGTTTACAACTTCTCAACTAATTATAAGCTAGGTGTGGTAGGGTGTGTCTGTCATTTCAGCTACATAGGAAGCATAAATAGGAGGATCACAGGCCAGGCCAGCTTGGTCATAAACATAAGACCCTACTTAATAAGTAACAAAAACAAAAGGGGCTGGGGCATGAATTAAGGGGTACAGTACCTGCCTGACAAGCACAAAGCCCTGAGTTCAAACTCTTTTTTTAGGGGGGGGGTCTGGTCGTGGGGTCTGAACTCTGGGCCTGGGCGCTGTCCTTCAGCTCTTCAGCTCAAGGCTAGCGCTCTACCACTTGAGCCACAGCGCCACTTCTGGCTTTTTTCTTTTTGTTATGTGGTGCTGAGGAATCAAACCCGGGGCCTCAGGCATGCAAGGCAAGCTCTCTACCACTGAGCCACCTTCCTAGTCCCTCAAACTCTTATACCACAAAAAATGATTAAGATAGAAATTTTATTTGACTATTTCACTATAATAAAAAATTGGATTCTGGGGTTCTCATGCACAGTAAAGGCAGTAATGGATAAGTTACTTCATTTGATTGTGATAACCATCATTATATAATATACATCTATAATCAGATCATCATGTGCATACCTTCAATATATACAATTTGTCAATTAAATATTTTTAGATAAAGTTAGAAATGTCTAAATCTTAATATATAGAAATCCATACACAATCAAATGGTAAAACGTTAAAAAAAAAAAACAACAAGAATGTCAGTAAAACAAAAGTTAGAGTGGGAGTCCAGTATTGGACTCCCTGTAATCCTAGCTACTCAAGGAGCTGAGCCCTGGAGGACCAAGGTCCCAAGCCAACCTGGGCAGAAAAGACTGAAGAATTCTACTCCAATTAACCAGAAAAAATGCTATAGTGGAGGTATGTCTCAAGTGGTAGAGCAGCAGTCTTGGGTAATCAAACCACTTGAGAGCATGAGGCACTGAGTTTTTTGGTTGTTGTTTTGTTTTGTTTTGTCAGTCATAGAGCTTGAACTCTGGGCTTGGGCGCTGTCCCTCAGCTCTTCAGCTCAAGGCGAGCACTCTACCACTTGAGCCACAGTGCCACTTCTGGCTTTTTCTGCTTATGTGGTTCTGAGGAATCGAACCCAGGGCCTCATGAATGCAAGGCAAGCACTCTACCACTGAGCCACCTTCCCAGCCCCACAGCACTGAGTTTTAGCCTCTTGTACTGACACAAAAAAGAAGGGCAGGGAGAAAGGTGTTGGTCATTGATATGTGACATGATACACCAGTAGCATCCTATTTCTTGACCTGGATGGTGCTTTTACAATTGTTTGATTTATGACAAATGATTAATTTGTTGTATTTTATATGTGCAACATTCCACAGGTTGTGTGTGTGTGTGTGTGTGTGTGTGTGTGTGTGTGTGTGTGTGTGTGTTGTGGGTTTTGTTTGTTTTTTGTCAGTCATGGGGCTTGAACTCTGACAGTGCCTGTGCACTGTCCCTCAGCTCTTCAGCTCAAGTAGCACCACAGTGCCACTTCTGGTTTTCTGGTGGCTAATTGGAGATAGGAGTTTCATGGGCTTTCCTGCCCAGGCTGGCTTCCAATCACATTCTCAGATCTCAGCCTCCTGAGTAGCGAGGATTACAGGTGTGAGCCACCAGTGCCTGCTGTTCCACATTTTTTTTACAATACTAGATTTTAGAAAGAAAAACCCAGACATCTCTGGCCAGGTTTCTATACCATATAAATGAGTAACGCATTTAGAGAGAGACAATTGGCCAAACACCCATCACCTACTGCCAAAACAAGATTCAGAAGACAATTGGCTTTAAATTATTTTTTTACATGTGTTAGTGGTTGTTAGGACTTGGTATAATATACCAAGCCAGGGAAGGCATCTTGTGCTTGTCAATATCAAGCTCTTCTCTGTACCAGGCATTGGGCAAGGAGGTATGGTTTGGTGGTGAACAAGTCAGGTATGATCATGCCCTCAGGAGCTTTCCCCAATGCAGGGTAGGATGGTAGGGTAGAAAGAAAGAAGAGAGATCAGAAACAGGGAACGAAGAAGACAGAGAGGGAGGGAGAAGGGAAGCATATGTACACATCAGCCTTCAGGACTTCCTCCTTCTCCCTTCACCTCCAGCCACAAGTGCCCTGACCAAACCGTGTTGGGTGTAGTGGCACTGCCTAGCAGTGTGGCCGCTGGAACTAGCAGTGCCACTACACCCAACACGGTTTGGTCAGGGCACTTGTGGCTGGCACAACTATGTTTATTGCAGCATTATTTACCATAGCTAAGATATGGAACCAACCCAGATACCCCTCAGTAGATGAATGGATCGAGAAAATGTGGTATATATGCACAATGGAATTGTATGCCTCCATCAGAAAGAATGACATTGCCCCATTTGTTAGGAAATGGAAAGACTTGGAAAAAATTATATTAAGTGAAGTAAGCCAGGCCCCCAAAAACATAGGTCCCATGGTTTCCCTTATTTGCAATAACTAGTATATATCTGAGACAAACAGAAAAGGTCAGATAAGATGATGTTAAGCAAAATGAACCCTAAGATAAGGACATAAGTGGTTTTTTTTCTTTCTTGCTATTGTTCTAACGTATTTATAAGGTACCACATGATTTTGGTTGTTTTGAATGTCCCTCCCCCATGGTATAGCCCCTATTTGTATTTGATGTTGGTATAATTTGGGGAACAGAAGGAAAAAAAAAACAAATTGTTTAAATAGGGATACAGGTGGATCCATTACAACAATGAGATGTACAAGACACTATGTCGAAAAACGAACTTTACAACTTTGGGGAAGAGGAGAGTGTAGTCGTGGAGATGGAAGGGGAAACAAAGGAGGAGGCTACAATGCTTGATAAGAAATGTACTCATTATCTTCCTCATGTAATTGTAACCCCTCTGTACAGTATTTTCACAATAAAAAACATTTTAAAATAATTTTAAAAGACTGCTGCCCTTACGGTTACTGATGGGTGGGGTTGAGGAGATGCTGGACACTCCAAAATCATCCTCTGATCCCAAATTGGAAAGAGGGGAAGAATATACCTCAGTGATTTTTGCAATCTCTGTTGTACTTGAAAGAGGGGGTTGGGCCCAAATGGGAGTAGGGTAGACCAATGAAGAGAGGAAGGAGGGGAGGATGAACTCATAAAACACAATGTGGATGTGAAGGCGGTCTGGCTGCGACATCTGTCACCCCATTGATCGCCAGGGTTGATTCGGCTGATCTGGCTGGCTAGGCCGGTGTCCCCTTCCTCCCTTACCGCTCCACGTGCGTCACTCCCGAAGCTGCGCCATTTGTCGAAGAGGACGACCATCCCCGATAGAGAAGGACCGGTCTTCGGTCAAGGGTATATGAGTAGCTGCGCTCCTCTGCTAGAACCTCCAAACAAGCTCATAAAACGCAATGTATATCCTATCTAATTAAGAAAATTGAGGGAAATGGGGTGTGGTTAGGAGGTATAGGGGAGAATGATGAAAGGAACGACATTGATCGAGATGCATTGTATTCATAAACTGCTTTGTTGAATGGCAACTCCTTCGTACAACTACTTAATAAAAAAACAACAACAACAACAACGGATAAGATAGCTTTTCCCATTCCATATATCTGATTTTTTTGTTTTCTTAAATTATTATAAAGGTGATGTACAGGGGTTACAGTTACATAAGTCGGGTAAAGAGTACATTTCTTTTTGGACAATATCACCCCTTCCCTCACTCTCTCCCAGTTTTTTTTCCTCCTATCCCCACCCACAAGTTGCACAGT
This sequence comes from Dipodomys spectabilis, assembly GCF_019054845.1. Classification (NCBI taxonomy): domain Eukaryota; kingdom Metazoa; phylum Chordata; class Mammalia; order Rodentia; family Heteromyidae; genus Dipodomys; species Dipodomys spectabilis. The sequence continues at coordinate 43,726,611 of NW_024870772.1, read as the reverse complement.
TCTTTTTCAGCATCATTCCATTATATCTTTACCTAAGTCTTGGAAATAAATTAACTCGGGAAAAAAATGAGAAAAAGAAAGAAAATTAAGGGGAAGGCATACTTATCAAATAACCCTGAAGAAAACAGGAATCAACCCAAGCAAAGTAATTTATGCTACCATTAAAGGTCTGATGTTACGTCCAAATTACTTCCCTTTGGCAGAGGTATATGGTATGTACCTATAGTCACAGCCACTCAGGAAGCTGAGGCAGGAGGACCATTTGAGCCCAAAAGTTAAAAAAAAAAAAAAAAAAAAAAAAGCTTGTGCAATGCAGCAACAATCCATCTCAAAAGAGAGAAAGAGAGAGAAACAAAGAAAGAAAAAAGAAAAGAAAAAATTACCTCACTCCTACAGACTTTGTCAGGCTTACTTCTCCATCTGCAAAAGCAGTCAGTACTCTACCTCCAAATGGAAGAGAAGCCTTTCCTCATCAGGGACACCCCAGTAGGGAATTGAGAACAAAACAGGGATCATCTAAGTGCTCTTCTAACCCTGACAAGCAGACGTCCATCACTACAAGTAACAAGGGCCCAAATGTCCAGGAAAGCCATAGGCTGGGCTTCCCAGATCAATAAAAAAGTCCTCCATTCATAGTTATCAAGAAGCTTGTGTGAAATCCTTCTGCAATTATTTTTTTGCATCAACATTTAAAACTCCTGTTTTAAATATTAAAACGTTGTCCCAAAAGAAAAATGTGCAGTACCCATCACCTGACCTATGAAATGGTAACCCCTCTGTATATTACCTTTATGATAATTTTAAAAAAGAAACAAAAAAAAAAGTTTTCATGAGCCGGTAGTGGAAAATTCCATTTCCACAGGAGGAAGGAAGTAATGTTTCCTCCTTGAGGGAAACAGAGTACACATGTGTGTAAATAATAGCCCAGCTGTGCTACCAGAAGGGGAAAACATAAGATTGGGACAGGAGAAAATAATTTTTATTACATTTACTTTAGTAAGGTTTTTCAGGGCTTTTTCCCTTTATTCTTTTGTCTACATTGTTTTCTTTTATAAAATTGTATTATTAAAAATTATATTATTGGGCTGGGAAGGTGGCTCAGTGGTAGAGCGCTTGCCTTGCAGGCCTGAGGCCCTGGGTTCGATTCCTCAGCACCACATAAGCAAAATGAAAAAAGCCAGAAGTGGTGCTGTGGCTCAAGTGGTAGAGTGCTAGCCTTGAGCTGAAGAGTTGAGGGACAGCGCCCAGACCCAGAGTTCAGGCCCCACGACCGGACCCAAAAAAATAAAAAATAAAAATAAAAATTATATTATTAAGTAGGTTTACAAAGAGGGTAAGTCATAGCCTGTGAGTCAGGCTATGACAACAGTGCACCGTGGCCAATGTCCCCTCTTTCATCATTGTCCTTCACTCTTTCCCCTTCCCATCTCTACCCCAAGTTATATAGCTCAATTCGTTTGTGGGGGGGTTTTTTCCACAACAACAAAAATCTCTTGTTTCCACCTCTTGGCTGTAGTTCAGTTTTACATAATGTACATTGAATATAATAACTGCTTTTGCTCACCCTTCCTCCCACCATTTTCTACATGTTCTCTATTTGTGATCTTTAAGGAGAATCTGTGAAAAAGTAGTAGAGACTTTCCTAACACTTCACCCATTTGGGATGTAGTAGCAGGACAAAGGAGGACGGTTGGTTTCATATTAAACCTTCTAAAAGATTGATTGCCTTCACCCAGGTATATATTCAAAGGAGTGTAAGTCTCCATACAATGGAAAAACCTGCCTGTGAATGTTGATAGTGGCACTGTTCACAATAACTAAGCTATGGAATCAGCCTAGAGACCTCAAAGCCAATGGATGAGTACACAAGACGTATATATAAAAACAGCAGACCAATATTCAGCCATAAGGAAGAATCATGTCATTTGTAGGATTAATGGGTGAAGTGGAGATCATGTTAAGTGAAATAAACTGGAAAGAAAAATATCACATGTTTTCTCTCAAAGGTAGCATTTAGATGTAAAAATAGTGAAGTGGATATTTAAAAGAGGGCTCTTTGGGGGAAATCAGCAGGAAAGTGAGAGGGTAAGAGGAGGTGAATATGATCAAAGTGAAGTAAATACAGTAATAAGACCCATCAGAAAGGTGAAATGTGGGAGTTGGGTGTTTTTAAAGCTCCAGTTATCATGGAGCCTTTCAAACTCATCATAACTATGCACAAAAAATTGTTTAAATGGTACTGTAACACATTTATAATACTGAGAACATAAATAATAACAATATTCCAGCAAAAGAGAATTGATTTAAAAACTCAAAGGCAAAAGAAATCTTAGGCTGGATCCACAGACTAGAATAGTATATGAAAATAAAATTATTTTTAAATAAAATAATGTTTTAAGATCTCAAATCTTGGCACATGAGAAGATTGAATAGTAACAGTGCCCAGCATCCTAAATAAGGTGTCAGACAGTTTCTTCTGATGTAGCCAACCCCAGCCACACCCAAAACAGATCTGAAATTCAGAAAGCCTGTCCTCCTTGCATTTAAAATATATTTACAAGTCATCCAAGAGTATTTATTTCCTTCCTCAAGAAAATGGAAGCCTCAACATTTATTTTGTGAACAGATAAAGAACAGCAGCTTTTCACTATCATGGTCTGTGGGCTGCCTCCAAAACTGATTGATCATATGGTGGTGACATTTTTATAAAGGTGACAGCTCCATTCATTATTTGTCTCTCTCTCTCTCTCCTTCAGTGTGAAATGCAGCTACAGAGTATTATTTTATTGGCTTGTTTAAACACCAGTCTTTCCTCTTCACAGTACTATATTAGTATGAAATTTTCCTGACATGATTTTTAAGCCTCTGTTTGTACCCAGCCAGTTCTGTGTATCAGAAGCTATTATGAATTGCCAAGAGCCATTAATCAGAAGAAATGGATGTTCAGGATCCTGGAAGTGGTGTGAGGACTCTGCTCTCTACACACTGGCTTTTTTCTTTGTCCCATTTTGGCCTGTATCCCAGCTGAGGACACAGGACTGTCCCACCCCACCCCAACCCCCAGGACTAGAGGTCACAGTGGATACAGGGCCAAGGAGGTACTGTGAGAAGGGCAGTGTACTTACCCTGTCTAAGACCAGATAAGTGCAAGGGACACTTCCTATAATTTTTAGAGATATCTACCCACCAGTCAGCACTAGGCAAGTTCATGACAGCACCACCTTTGTCAAGACCAATGCCTGCTGTCCATCCAATAAGCCCAAACTCCTTTCCTGTCCACTGTTCTTTCCTGACGCTTGAAAAGCAAAGGAAATGCAATGGTCTTAAGAGGGAGATGGGTTACTTGGGTTGAGACTTGATATTTTCAAACACGTCTAAACTAAATTATTTCAAGGTCTTAGATTTAATTTGTGCCATCAGTTACTGAACACTTTCAAGAGTTCCAGAGGTTGATGGACTGAAAATAATGCAATGACACTACCAACATTCAGAACAAGGGAAGGGAGAAGAGGGAAAGAACAATTAGAAATATATCAAACCAATCCATCCTTCTAACTTCTTTACTTTGTACCTGGGGTGAGGAGATTTGATGTTTGCTTTTGGCCGGTTGTTTTTTGTTTTTTGTTTTTTTTTTTCTTACAGCAAGCACATTTCATTTTCAAGCTGTGCTGTGCCAGCTGGTGACATAATGTCCACATGGTAATATGATACAGTAAGCACAAATGCAGCGCACAAACCAGACTGTGGCTGGAGAAAGACAGGCTCTGTCTATATATCAACGGGAACAGTCTGAAACTCGAGGGTTGAGTGTTCTGAGGCAATTGCACATGAATTCACCTTCAAGAGATTAGAAGCTGATGTCACCAGGAGAGTGAAGTCATCAGAAATGACCTAAACAGATGGTACTTTGCCAGAACAAAGTTGTGCTGTGCAGACACACAGCTTAACTCCTTCTGGGTTTCAGATTTCTCTAAAGCTTGTGTGTGTCTGTATGTCTGTGTGTCTGTGTCTGTGTCTATGTGTATGTGTGTGTGAATGTGAAGATTTTTTTTATTGTGAAAATACTGTACAGAGGGGTTACAATTGCATGGGCAAGATAATGAGTACATTTCTTATCAAGCATTGTAGCCTCCTCCTTTGTTTCCCCTTCCCATCCCTTCCCATCCTCCCCCTGCCCCCCCCCCACCCAAACCTCCCCGCTCTCCCTCTCTCCCCCAATGTGAAGATTTTTTAACTAAGCTCTACAAAGGCAAAAATGGCTCCCATTCTCCTTGGCACTAGCTGATACCACTTGATGGAAAAAGTATGAAGAGAAATAAGATGGTTAACCCCACATTTTTATCTAAGAGTTCTCCCTTGTCTATAGTGTCTCCAAGGAATCATACTAGTAGGCTTGTCATAAATAACAATTAAAAGGAATGTAGTGAAGTAGCAAGAGCAGATTCTCCAACATGGAATGCCTGGGGCCTGCAGAATGGTGGTAGCAAAATAGTACAAATCCAGCCCTTTGATGAACAGCAGGTTACATGTATGTATCTATAATTCTCAGTGGAATGGTTTAAGAGCCAGTAGACCATATGTTGTTGGCTGTCCCTCCATCCTCCATCCATTGAGCTGCTAAAAAGTAAGGAGCCATCTTCTGTCACTTGCTACCATAATTCCTGAGAGGCATTAACACTTCCTTTTTTCAGCCAATATTAATCCTTCATTCTTGGAAATGTCATAAGGCCAATCAGGCTAGGTTATAAGCCTCAAGTGTTTATAATCCCAGCTACTATAGAGGAAGAGATTTAAAAAGACCATGGTTCAGGGCCAGAAATAAAAAAAAAGTTAGTGAGATCTTGTCTCAACAGGATCAAGTCAAGGGTGGTAACACTTACCTGTGATCCCAACAAGGAAAGAGGATCAAGGTCCATGGCCAGCCTCAGGCAAAAATTTCAGGCTCTGTCTGAAAAAATAACTAAAACCCCCTCAAAATGCTAAAGTATGTCTCAAATGGTATAACCACTGCTTAGACTCTAAGCTCAAACTCCAGTACTAGAAAAAAATAGCCAATCATACCTTGCTTAGGCCAAATATTAGCACCCTAAGTTCAAAAGTTAATCACGCACAGGAAATAATTTCAGATAAATACATTTCCTAATGGCTCTATTAGCACAAAGTCATAAAAACAAGCTGGAAACTATCACACAGTGGAAGAATTATAAGCTGAGAGTTGAGGCTGGCCTCTCTTCCACCATAAACCACTCATCTACCTGTCAAGAATCCATCAGTGAGGGACAACAAGGATAAAAGTACCTCGCATGCTGGACAGTATTATTCACTACACACTATTTTGGTTCATGATAGTCCTCTACAAAACAAAGGGAAAGGAACAACATTGATGAGAGTGGAGAAAGGGGTGAAGAGATAATTTTCTGCTCCTAAACCTCTCAGAGGGCCTGAAAACCTGCTTCAAACAACTTGCCTATTAGTGCTTTTCAAAGTATATTCATCACAACCCATGTAAAGAGTACTTTTTACCATTCAGTACTCACTTGTACATACACAACTGAAACAAAATTTTTGAAAAAGTAGTATTTCTCTATGGCCTTAGAGTATATATCAAAGTACCCGAAAATTCCCTGATACTTTGTATTCTATGTCATGTGATTCTATTCTTTCCTGCTGATTTGACCCTCCAATTTTATTTAACAACCACTAGTGGGTCAAGATTCAAAATTTGAAAAACACAGAGAATTAAAACCAGTTAGTATGAGCAGAAAAGAACTGTGAATTAGGAGATTCTATCTCACCTCAGTCAAAATTATTTTCATCGAGAAAACAAACAACAGATAGATACTGGTGAGAATAAAGGGCGGGGGTAGGGGGCCCTTATACACAGTGAGAATGTAAATTATTGCATCCACTATGGAAATAAGTATAGAAGTTCTTCAAGAAAAAAATGCTACTACTACATGATCCTTCTATTCCACTCCTGAAATATATTCAAAGTTTAATACATTCAAAATGTAAATCATCATATAAGAGAGATACATGTTCACTCATGCAGTACTGCTATACTACAATGGCCAAGATATGGAATCATCAAAGGTGTCCAACAACCATAATTAGACTTTTAATGTGATACATGTATATGATGGAGTATTATTCTACAGTAAGAAGAATGAAATTATGTCACTTGCAAGAAAATGGTTGGAACTGAAGATCAACATGTTTAGAGAGATAAGCCAAGCTCAGAAATACAAAAAGCTCATGTTTTTTGCTCATATGTGGCATCTAGACCTAAAATAAAAATGTAAATGATTGTAAGGAGGAGGCAACAATGCTCGATAGGAAATATACCATTACCTTGCTCATGTAACTGTACCTCCTCTGTACAGTATTTTTACAATAAAAATGTACCAAAAAAAAACAAAAAATGGAAATGATTGTGAAAGGAGGACTCTTTTAGAGATAAACAATAGGAGGGAAGAAAAACAAAGGAGCAAGTGATATGGAGTGAATATGATAGAAGAAAAGTAATAGCAACAGGCTGGCTTTTATCAGAATATGGTATATGCATATTTGTAAATATCACAGTAAAATATTCTCTATAAAATAAATTCATGGTAATAGAGTATTTTATAAAAAATACATATTAGTGGTTGTGGTAAGGAATAGGTACTCAAGGAGAGAAAAGTTAATAATGCTAGTTGGGAGTGGGAGGAAGCAAAGACCAGTCTTTCTCATGTCACAAGTTACCTTGTGCTGCCACTGGAGACTTTTGTCAGAGCCAGTCAATCCGTTGACTACTGAAGTCCTCTGTTTACCCATTCCCAAATTCATTCCCAATCACAGACAGAGAATATAAACTCCTGGATAGAACCAAATGGAAATTACCACGGATTAGAAATTAAGGCCAGTGAACCAAAGGTCAAAGGGCAATTGCTAATGAACAGAATAAATACATCATGAATACCAAGTATGGAATGGGCCACTTGACATGGGGACACTCTTGCACATACTCACACATTTTATAAGGATGAGCTTCAAACATATTTATAAGATATTTCTTTGTTGCTCTGTGTGTCCCTCCCCCATGGTATAACCCCTGCTTTCACTGTATTGATGTTGGTATAATTTGTGGAGGGGAAGGGAAAAAAACAAATTGTTTAAATAGGAATACAGGTGGACCCATTGCAACAATGAGATGTACAAGACGTTATATGGAAAACCGAACTTTACAACTTTGGCGGGGCGGGGGTGGCTGAGGGGGTTGGGGTGGAGCAGGTGGGGGTAAGAGGGGGAAGGAGATGGGAAGGGATGGGAAAGGGAAACAAAGGAGGAGACAACATGCTTGATAAAAAATGTACTCATTACCTTGCTCATGTAATTGTAACCCCTCTGTATGGTATTTTCACAATAAAAATAAATAAATACAAAATAATAAATAAAAAAGACAACTGTTTGTATGAAAATATGTTCTGAACATTTTCATTTTATATTTTATGATATTTTAATTAGTGTACAAATGGGTTACCATTCAACCAACCAGCTAATAAATACAATTCATCTTGGGGGGGGGGTGGTATCTATGACTATTAAAATCTTGGAAGACAAGGCTGGCTTTTAGTGTCACCAGTGTAGTAAGAGAGTTAGCTATTGAAAAATCTACAGAGACCACACCTGACAAGACACTAAGTTAATTTTTTAATATAATAAATATTTCCTGAGCCTTTTCTAATGTGTGAACTATAATAAATTTATGGAACCTCTTCCTTGTTTGAATAATGCTAGTCTTTAATTGGACTAATAGAATTCAGAGTTGTGCTCCTTGTAAAACTACTTAAATATAATAAAGATTTTTTCAAAAAAAAAAAAAAAAGAACTCAGAGTTGTGGCTATGCTTATTAACTGAACCTGAATCTGAACAACCTTCAAGACTCTGACAGTGTTTGGAGGGTTTAAAATACTGTTCAACATTTATTGTGCTGTAGTAAAATGTCACTGCTGATCGTTTGGATGTGCTTTGCTAAAATATCAATAACTTTCAAACATTCAAGTTAATGCAATAAATGCATTTCTGCAGAGGGAAGGAATCTACTTCAAAGGAAGACAGTTTTATTTTCTGTTTCCATTGAGATTAATTTCCTGTGCACCTGTCCTTAGGATCCACAGTGAGACATTCACCTGTATTTTTTTATTAACACTCATATTCAATTGCTTTTTAAAAAAAAATATTGCACCAGCCAATAAAAGAGGTAGAAAAAAACTACAGACTCATCTCAAAGATTCATAGACTAGGTCTGAGCTATGCCTTCCTCTTCTCATCTGGCAAGCTGCACCTTGAAAGACATTGCTTCCATGCTTGCAGACCGTCACTCTAGCAGGTGTGGGCTCTGTCTCCACTGCCATCCCACCCTCCTCCGAGGTAGGTATGTGCACACCAAAGCACATGCACAGCTGCTATTCTCAGAGCATAGTCTAGAACTGGGCTATTCTGAGCAACCCTTGGGAGTAATCAGAGGTGAGACACTGTAGACTCCAGAGAAGGAACCTAAATTTAAGCCTGCAAAGGGTCCAGTGTTTTGCTACTATTAATCCACGGAAATGAATATAATCAGTGAGCTGTCTGCACTTAGGCCCCACAGCAGCCAATGAGACTGACCATTACATCATCACAACAAGCTTGAAGGTGTGACAAGTCCTAAAGATAAACCCAAAGCCTAGCATTTTCATCCTTAGAAAACAAAACAAATTTAAAAATAAAATAAAATGAAACCAGATGCCATTGCTTTTTCTCAAGTAGTCTTTTATTTTTTTTTAAAAATCTATCTAACATTGTTCACATATTTGTTTTTCAACATGGCAACTTGGAACCTATTTTAATGTGGAACCAGATGCATAAACTACACACACACACCTGATGATATCTTTTACTGTCAATGTATCCAGCCCATTTTCAGGGAGCATAGAAATAAAAAAGGACATTTTGGCATATGCAGAGGGCAGATCTTTTTCAGCAGGACTATACATGTGAGAACTAGAGAAATGGAAGATGGGAGCTATTTAAGCCCATGTCACCCAATATCAGCCTGGTATGTCATAATGGCTTGCCTGTTATAGAGAGGCATCTAACCCATTGGAAAGAAAACATTTCTCAAACACCTGTAAGTCCATTGCTTGGTTCAGATATGGCATCTACTCCCACAAGAGACCACTGCAAAGCTAAAATCAACAATTAAACACAGCTGCAGCCCTGCAACCAGCTGCCCTGCTGACCCCTTGCAGGAGGGCAGAAAGAAGGTAATCAACATGGAAGACTGAAATTACTCTGGCCATGCATTACTCTTCCCTCTTGTGAAATGTATTGGAACTTCCCCTATCCTACTCCAACCCCATACACTGAAGGTGTATGACTGCTTTAGTATGTAGCAAACAGCGTGCAATATGTCCAGGCCTTGCAAGCTGTGGCAATAGCTAACTTTCTATCACTTCAGAAATGACTGCAAGAACAAATTCAAACATGTAAGAAAAAAAAAAGTTCTGTTGCTTTTGAAAAAGTTCCTTTGGGAAGAGATCACTGAAATGTGTCATTTGATCACAGGCTGTGAGACCCCTTGAGAGCTAAGAGCAAACCAGAGGAGACCAACAACCACTGCTGAAGTCATGTATATGGCAAACCCACTCAAAAGGAAAGACCTGATCACAAGCCAGGAAAAAAAAAGGAAGAGGAGCCCTAGCCAGATGAATGGAAGGCTAAGATGATGGAAAAAAAAAATACTTCAGGAGAGGAAACCAAGAAGGAAAAGAATTTTCTGTTTGTTGGAAGTTCTATGTGATTAAAAAAAAAAAGAAAAACCCTGAATGATATAAGTGACAAAACTTCCTAATACTGATCTTTTCCTTTCTCTTTCTTTTCCTACCTTCTTTGAGGACTAGCTCCCTAGGGGAAATGGCAGGAAAGTCATCAATCAAATCATATATAATGAAGAGGGAGAAGGAATAAGAAAACAGAGCATATCCCTTCTCTTCCAAGCCTTTTAGGCAGTAAAGTGATGACTTCACTGAGATGATGTCATGTGCCTGCTCGCTTTTTAATCTTGTTCACAGTGAGGATCTGTTTTTGGCTGTATTTCTTCCTCTCCGTATGCCTAAGTCCCTGTTGCTAATGGAGGCACTAGACATACATACCTGGAATTCACTCCATATCTTTGTTGAGTGAATTTCACTGTTAAATAAATTCAGTCACCTTATCAACACAAGCATAAATCAAGTTTGGAAGCCTGCTGCTTGTGTACTGTATATGACATACCACCCAGAGGCCATCTCTAGGCCAAATTCAGAACTTAGTTTTGGTGCCTTCTTGTGTTTGCACACTCTCAGACTTGACAAAGTGAAAAGTAAAAGTAAAATGACTAGCCAAAAGTTGGTTCTTGGGTATCTAATATTTTGTCTCCATACTTAGGTCATTTGTTTTTAAAACAAGAATATGTCAAGCTCCAGCAATCTGATACCCACCATCACTTTTTTTTTGTCAGTCGTGGGGCCCGAACTCTGGGCCTGGGCACTGTCCCTCAGCTCTTCAGCTCAAGGCTAGCACTCTACACTTGAGCCACAGGGCCACTTCTGGCTTTTTCTGCATATGTGGTGTTGAGGAATCCAACCCAGGCCTCATGTATGCAAGGCAAGCACTCTACCACTGAGCCACCTCCCCAGCCCCCTACCATCACTTTTGTACCAAGTCCACACTGCCAGTGACTAGTGGCAGAAGTCAGTTGTACCTTAGAATAGGGATTCCTCTGATGGCAACTTTGGTTCTAGGAATCCCCCAACAATTTGAACTCAGGACCTAGACACTGTAACTTAGCTGTTTTGTTCAAGGTTGGCACTCTACTGCTTGAGCCACAGCTCCACTTCCACCTTTTTCTGGTTAATTGGACATAACAGTCTCACAGACTTTCCTACCCAGGCTGACTTCAAATTGCAATCTTCAGATCTCAGCCCCCCTAGCATCTAGGATTACAGGTGTGAGCCTCCAACGCCCCAATTCCCTGAGCAATCTTGCCAAAACTTCCTTTGGCTACATGGTAGGTTCAGACATTTGCACCTAACCTTGCTTTCTTCTCTCCACTTCTAATTAGTTGTTTTTCCATATTCTAACAGATCTTCCAGCTCCCCCCACATTTTCTCTCACACAAGCATTTGCTTCTAACAAAATGCTTGCACATTTAATACCATGTGAGTTTCTGCTTCTCAGAAACCCAGACTCACTCAGCTCATTTTTTTTCTGGGTGATTTTCAGTAAAGATGGGAAATCCGAATGCTTAATATACACATATAATCACCTTACTTTCTGCTAGACTGGGTCCCAGTTTAGAATAGATAGATGAGGCCAGTGTATATTATGGGGCAGAAGATGTCACATCTTCTTTCAAGGCACACATCACTCTGTACACTGGTCCTGCCTCCTAGGTTCACTGATTTCAAAAGTTCCCCTGTTTCAGGAGAAGGAAAAAGGTCAATGAGAGAAACTAAAAATCATGTAAGTAGTATAGTCCAATGTAGTTCAATAGGGCTATGTGAATAAAGGTTCGTTTCTTGAAGTATTTACAATCTTTTGGTCAAAAACTAAGGTAATAATTGTAAATAGATGCATTGAGCTAGAATGGCATAGAATGCATTCTAGGACTCTCAGACTCATCACTCCATAAGTGAGGTTGTTGGGGAAAAATAATCTCTGGGTCATCCAGTTACAATGGGATCCATCATGGCCCATGTCGTAGGCTTATTTAAAGAATCATCAGGGACTTCACTACTGCACAGCTTCATTCTGGCAGGCCAGGGAATAACATGAGCCATGATCCCCCTGAGCTGCATCAGTGTGATTCTGGAAATAGTAGGAAAAGCCTTAAAACCCTGCCCATCTAATAGATAGGAGAATAACACTTTCTCTATCCGTTACTCCTACTAATTGGTGAAAAATCAGACGCTTATCTTGTTCATTGCCTACCCAATATTCATTCTCCCCTTTTTGTTTACTAAGTCTCAACTTTGTTTAGGCTTTTAATACTCTAGCACACAGAAAATACTGGGGATACCCTTAATGATACAGTTCTCAACAACAAGATGTAAACGAGAAGTCATTGCTTGGGGTTTCTATGTACATAAAATGCAAACTCAATGTACACTTTCCGCTAGGTACATAAAATTTACAGAGACTTTGGAGGCACATGGAGGATTCTGGGGTGCTGAAAATGTCCTGGTCTCTTTTGGGGGTTCCAGTTACAGTGGTGTGTTCACTTTGTAAAAATTCATCAAGCTTTTCCTTATGATTTGTGAACTTCTCTGCATGTTATACATCACAATAAAATTTTTTTATGAAAATGAGAGGGCCAACTCAGTTGGCCTGCATTTTATTCCTTCACCTTTTCCCCTTTAACTGCATGGAATACAGATGTGATGCCTGAAGTAGAACCATGAAGTGACGAGCATTAGAACAAAAACCACATGCTAAAAGATTGCTCGACAGAAAACAGAGGTAGCCCAGGGGGTCGTTGAGTGCAGTGTAAAGCTCTGAACCGCCTGTTTCCAGCCTTCCAGTTCCACAGGGAGGATGGGAGAGGGGGGAATAAAACCTTAACTTACTGAATCACTAATTAGTCAGGTTTTCTGTTTTCACATCTAAATGCAATATTAATTGATAAGGGAAAAATCAGTTTCTCAGCCGCTTCCTAAAAGGTAAAATAAAGAACAAATAAGTATTGACTTAGGATGAAAAACAATAGGCAGAGATGATCCAGATCCAAGTAAAATATTGTCCACCTTGTGGGAACTCTGTAGTCCTGTCTTTGTGGCGGGGTTTTTTGAACCAAGATGTGACTGTAAGCTAAGTTTTAGGCAAGAAAATTTAGATTATTTAGAGTCACATTCTCTGGAAGGCTTTCTTATAAAACTGAAATAAACCAAAAATTCGGATATCAATACAAAACTGGAAAAGCACCCTATGAAGAAGACAAGTGATTTTTATGCTACTCCTGGTGCTGGAAATGGGTATATAGGTCAATTGTTACACTATAAATCCAAATTAGTAATGGCTTTTATATGGTAGCCCTGTATAAAAGCCTGTGGTAGTGAGGAATTTTAACTCCTCCTGTCTTGTCACTCTACCATCCCTAGGACATTGTTTTCATGGTTATAGTCTAAGGCAATGCATTATATATTCCAGAAAGGATAATTATAGAGGAGGCAATAAAGACATATCTGTCCTACCAAAGACACAATCAGGAGCTACACTGTCACTTCTGATTGGCTGGACTTTGCTCAAGGACATTAACTCCAAAGGCTAGGAAATATATTTGTTAGCTAAGTGGCTGTGATCTCACTTAACTTTCCTGTAACTGTGAAAGGTATAGACACTGTGGAGGTATAGACACTGCTAATACATTCTAATAGGTTTCTTCATTCCACCACACATTAACTTATCAAAGTTCCTTGTTACAATCTACATAGTAGTAAAAACAAGAATCAGATTTCTTATATCACAGAAGTAAGTTTCTTAAAGAAGTATGATATGGAAAACAACTTAAATATTAAAAGAAAAACTTAAACTCCATCTTGCCACATGCCATACTTCTCTGAGAATTCTGTTGAAAGTTCACCTTTCCTGTTAAGCTCCCTAGATGAACTACACCTGGCTCCAATTGCTCTAATCACTTACCTAATTTCACTCACAGTACATATCTGTCTGCATAGCCCTAAGTGATTATGCATGTGTGTATAAATTTTTTAACTGTGCTTATATGTATTTTTCTATGATGAGGTGAAAGTAATACAGCTTTTGAAGTCTGGCAGACATTGATTCAAATCCCAACTCTGCAGCTAAATGACTATATGCCTTGACTTCACCTCTCCCCACTGATACCTTTGGTCTCAAAAGAAGGTCTGTTCTGACCCACCTCATCTATTAACTCCTTCCAAACCAATTATTCTAACAGTTATCTCCCCCTTCACCCAATGGGCCTCAGTCTTTCTTTTTCCAAGAGCTTCTTACCTTTGTATAGACCAGATCACATTTCTCTGAGAGTCCAAAAGTTTCTGTCATCTCTATTTCTCAAACTAGCTCTCTTTGTAAACTCACCATGTCCCCTTCCCAAGAGTGTATTCCCCTTTCCACGCCTGCACACATGCCCCTCTGCTGGTTGATTTCATCCCTATTACAAAATAAAGTAGACTGAAACAAAGTTCTGGTCATCATAAAAGCCAATCCAACAGTCAATTTTCTACACTTTTAAGCAAGAGTTGATCACTCTTCCATTTACAAATAGTATCTACCTTCTTTTCTTACTCTCCACTTTCCCCAAAGCCTACGGCTTTCATAATTTACAAATTAGTCTCTCTAGTGCACACTCCACTACGTTTCTTGGAATACAGTATTTTCTATTTTAAAACTAAGAATATCACCTGCAAACCACAATGAGCTGGTCATCATAGAAAGTCAAAGAACCTACCACACATTTCTACTTTAATGCCCTGCAGACACCAGAAGTTTAACATGTCCATCCCTGAATCATGATCCTCACATCTCAGCCTCCTGAGTAGCTAGGATTACAGGCCACCAATGCCCAGCAAAGTTTTAACACCTTCACATATGCCTTGGCTTCCCAAATGTTGAAGTCCTTTACTCAAAAGTCCAACAACAAATGAATGAAGTCAAGGGGGGAAAATTTGATGAGGGAGGGGGTGACACTTAAAAAATAAATGCACTCATTACCTAACTTATGTAGCTGTAAGTCTGTGCATCACCTTTTCAATAAAAATTAATTTAAAAAAGAAGAAAAATGAATGAATAAATAAATAAAATGTGTGTACTACCAGGGAATATTATCAAGCTTTGAAGAGTGGAAAAAAACACTGACATGTGCTATAATGTGGCCAAACCTTGAATACATTAGATACTCACTGAAATAAACAGTCAGAAAAGAACAGATACAATGTGATTCTACTTGCACAAAATACAGGTTGAGTAAAATCTTGGACACAAGAAAGGTAGTTCCCAGGGACTGAGAGGATGAGATTACAGGACATTATTGTTAACTCTGGGCACAGAGGTTCAATTTTGCATGATGGAATGTTCTGTGAACGAATGGTAGAAATGTGTTCAAATGTCATGTCATCAAAGTTTACACTTCAAAGTGATTATAATGGCAAATTGTCTGACATGGATTTAGCCACTATTTTTTTAAGTTGCATGTCCTTATTTGCATGACAGTCAAGGCAACTAGCATTTGGTAGCAGGACTAAGAAGAAAACTACTTCCTAGTTTTTCAATTCACTCCCCTCAACTACACTATCGCCTGAGTCTCCGGGCCAGGGCCTCTTAGAAGTTAGCCTGTCAACCAAGGCAACTGCCACTTGTGGTTTGCCCCTGACCCTATCCCCTGGGCAATGGAATGGAATGCAGGATAGCTGCCAGATGGCAAATGAGTAAAAGGGCAAGATCAGGGTTGAGAGACACATGAAGTAAAGGGGTAGCAGGTGCTGCCAAATTGGGGCTCTCCTTGAGGGGAGGGGTATCTGTGGGACCAATCACTTCAGCCCATCTGACTCTAGCCACATGGGGAGAAGCACAAGAACAGAAAAGGATGTGTCTTCAGAGGAAGAAATGAGAAACAGAATCCTGGATTGCTGGAATCAAGAAAAGATCCGAAACCTGACCCTGGAGCCTTGATGGGAAGATAGGAAGTCAGCACAGGTGTAACTCTGCACTCACATTTGACAAAATATGATGCGACACAAAAGCACACACAGAGACACTCTCACAAAACACAACACTGAAAAAGACATCATCTAATCAGCTGGACAAGTTGCCTACACCATACCAAGAAGCCAGCAGCCAGACATCTAACATAATCCTTTGCGTCGACTTTCCTGGCATCACAGTGATCCAGCCTCAGTGCACCCAAAAGATTCAGGAGCAAGCTGATACTTCTCTGCAATGAGTTGAAACTGCCATGAAGGCATTTTGAAGATCATCACAGTTGGGAATGTACACTTAGACAACCACTTTGGAAAACAGTCTGGAAGGTCCTCGGAAAGCTAAATATTGACCTCCCTTATGACCCAGTCATACCACTTCTAGTCATCTATCCTGAACAACAGGAACCAGTATACAAAGACACAAGCACCTCCATGTTTATTGCAGCACTGTTCACAATAGCCAGGATATGGAAACAACCCAGATGTCCCACCACAGATGAACGGATCCAAAAATTGTGGTATCTATACACAATGGAATATTATGCAGCCATTAAAAATGACAAAATAATGGCATTTGCAGGGAAATGGATGGAGCTAGAAGGAATCCTGTTGAGCGAGGTAAGCCAAGTGCAAAGAGACAAATGGCACATGGTCTCCCTGATAAGTGGATGTTAAATCCAAAATGTTAGGTGATATGATAAAATTAACAAGACTTAAGAAACAAAGGACTTCCACTCATCTGGTCAAATCACTACTAAGTAACCCCATGCTGCTGATCACATGTATAGTATATATGTGCACACCGGAGGGAAACCAGGAAGACGTCACAGAACTAGAGGGAATCAGGGAAAAACATACAACAGCAGGACCCATCAGCTGCACTGGACATTGACCAAAATGAACTAAGCAACTCAATGGCAGCGTTGGAAGGGAGGGAACAAGTGGGAAAGAGGGAACAGCTGATGCTATGCAAAACAAAAGAAATGTACATACCACCCAGTGTGGAAGAAATAACTGTATTGCAAAGCTCATAGAACTCATAAATGTTATAGACCATGATAGACAATTTGTCCTATGAAAGTTAGAATGTCTTTGTGACTTTAACTAAGCTTCACTATCCCACAATACTGTGAAATTTGGGAAATTATGTAACCACTTAATCACAATAAAAAATTTGAAAAAAAAAAGATCACAGTCACTAGGGAGTATTTATATTAAATTAAAATACCATCTGGAGGTATGGCTCAAAGAGTAGAGCTCTGGCCTAGCAGGCACAATACTCTGAGTTTAAACCCCAGTTCTGTTTAAGAAGAAAAAGAAAAAAAAATGAAATGCCACTGAGGTAACAGTATCTCCAAGCACCTAGGAGTCATTTTAGACAGTTCCAGCTTTTAAAAAGAGTCCTAGTGATAAGAACTTGTGGGTGAAAGCCTTCCTAAAATGTTTATTTTCCAGACCCATGTACCCACTCACCTAAAAAGTCCTTCAACCTCATGGCCAGCAACAACAGGTATTCTCAACATTCAGCTCTCATATGCTATCTTGGAAGGGTTCTTAAAATTTGAAAAAAAAAATGTTCTAAGTACACCATGGCAAGGAAAGAAAGAATGGCATCCTAGGTGGCTCTCAACATTTCTGCCAGCAGCCCCTTTGTATATCAGAATGGCTGTGGTTTATAACACACTTCTCAGCCTGCTCTGCGTAGACCAAGGTAACTATTTACCAGTGTCACTGTTTCCAGCTGTATTTAATAGGTTACATGACCAGTGCTAACACCATCTTCTACAGTCACCACTGAGAAGTGGCTGCAAAATGAAGCCCAGCAGTTATATGGTTCTTCCAGCCACTCACATAGCAATAGTATCTGATTAAGACCTGATTCTCAACAGTTTTATTCAATCAAGTCTTAAATATCCCAATCTGTCACTAAGTTCCAGTTCATTATTGATAGAAAACTTTACCTAGTTGATTCATTCAAAAATAGAAAAGCTGCTGGGTACTGGTGGCAACCCTAGCTACTCAGGAGGCTGAGATCTAGCAATTAAAGTCCAAAGGTAGCCTAGGCAGGAAAAATCTATTAGACTCTAATCTCCAGTTAACTGCCCCCCGCCACCACACACACACATACAGATAACATCAGAAGTTGCCAGTTCTACCCAGCAAATTCTAGGGTAACAGATGAATAATATAACCACACAGGGTTACATTGTAATTTTTTATTAACAACACCATGGGGTGAGGAACGGGTTGACCAACAAACATGGTAAAAACAAGTTTTCTTCCCCAACCTCCACTTTTGTAAGTTCAGATTGACCCAGCACTAATAAAAGGGCACATTCCAAGAGGTAACAAGAAATCAAGAACTACTGAGGTGGGCAGTTTCAGCAACAGATCTAGGATGCCAGGAATCACTGGATTAAATACATACATTGACTCCTACTACCTATCTCTTGACACAATGACTGAAGAAGGTCAAACACACACATGCAGCCAGGGTTTTCTGCTGGTATCATTCAAACACCAGTCAAATTTCCAGCAGCCAGTCATAGTCCCTAAAGAATTCCAGGGTTTCCACCAGTAGTAGAGCTATGGCTCAAGTGGTAGTGGTCCATCCTTGAGTGAAAAAGCTAAGGGACAGTGCCCAAGGCCTGAGTTCAAGCTCAATACTGGCACAATAAGTAAACAAACAAAAGGTGAAAGCTAGTATGAAGACAGGCAGATAATCCCTGGAAGAGATGGGAGAAAGGAGGGGCTGATTATCTGGAGAGGTGGAACTTAGTAATTGTGGCAGGTAACACAGGACAAGGGGAATCTGGGTGCTCATATGAGCCCCAGGAGAAGACTTCCCAAAGGGAGGTAGCAATGTGGTCATGGGGCTGAAGTCAGGGGGTAGATGGCCACAGAAGATGTGTAGAAGGCCAAGAAGGTGCCTCTGAACTTTGTAACATTTCAGAAGCAGAGAAGAGAACTCATGGAGGATCGAGTGGGAAGGAACAGAGTGGGCTAGTGAGCAGTGAGGCTCTGCTGAGAGCACCAGGTAGGAAGAGTTTCTACAAGTCAGAATGCAGACCGCTGAACCATCCTTTTAGGTTTTACCCAAGCACCCAGAAATGACTCCTAAAGTGGAATTCTTTTAAATTCCACATCCATGTCTGACTCAGTGGCCCTGTCCTTGGTCACTGGGGTTTCATTAGTTTTTACTGAGTGAGTACAAACCCACTTTGGTAATAATGTGTACTGCAAAAGACTTGAGCTTCTCAGAACCAATGTGTCTTGAGAAAAAGAGAAAGTGGGACCTTTCTACTAGGTGAGAGAAGAATTGCATGAAAGCTGGGCGCCAGTGGCTCACACCTGTAATTCTAGCTATTCAGGAGGCTGAGATCTGATGATTGTGGTTCAAAGCCAGCCGGGGCAGGAAAGTCTGTAAGACTCATCTCCAGTTAGCCACCAGAGAACCAGAAGTGATACTGTGCCTCCAGTTAGCCACCAGAGAACCAGAAGTGATACTGTGCCTCAAGTGGTACAGCACTCAACTTGAGCTTAAGAGCTCAGGGATCAGTGCCCAGGCCCAGAGTTCAAGTCCCATGACTGATCAAAAAAAAAAAAAGAATTGTATGAGGTGATGGACAGTTATTTGTCTAATAAGGAAACAAACTGCATCTGTCTTTCCTTAAGAGGCTGAGGCTCCTCACATGATCCCACCATCTGGGAGAGCAGGTGTGGCTGAAAAGTGACACTGACAGGGTCATCGTGCATGTGCACACGCATGCATGCACATACTCTCTCTCTCTCTCTCTCTCTCTCTCTCTCTCTCTCTCTCTCTCGCTCACACACACACACACACATACACAGAGGCTATTGTTTATCTCAATGCTGCAACTACAGATTCTAACACTGTTGGTTCCCAGCTATTAAAATCACAGGGTAGTTTTTAATGCTTTGATTGTATGTAACATATCTCATTGTATCATAGTTTGCCATATAATGTGCATTTGTTTACTAGAATACTTAAACTTGCTTACATTTTACAAATGTTTTCCAAGTCTGCTGAGACTGAGTCATTTCTCAGAAATTTACCCAGAGTGCTCATCTAAGCGTCCTATGTGTTGGTTTTTTTTTTTTAGATCCATCCTGAATTAAGACTGGAGATCTAATTGTCCTCCTGCATGCCCACTGGTGCCAGAAATTTCTAAACACAAATCCTTTGAGGCAGAGTATGGAATTTCTGGCCACAGAGTAAGAGAACCTTCTAGAAACTTCCCCACCAAATCACTCACATAAATTTTCTTATTATAAAATAAGAAAAACCATCCATATAATACATTAATCCTTAGATCCCAATACAAAACTGAATACTTCGCCTTCATCTACTGTAGACCAGGCAGTGGCACCTACCTTGATCTACTTCAGTGCTTCCAGCCCTGGACTGTGTCCTGCTATTCTGTACTGCCAGCAAGATACTTCTGCTTCTACAGGAAATGGTACCTCCTATGATGCTCAAGTATGCTCCTTCTCTTTTCTTCCCCTATTACTAACTAGATGCTCCAGTTTGCTCCTTGACCAGGACATTGCTATTTATTTCTTGACTGAGAGTGTAGGAGCAAGACTTTTTCTGTGGCATCTATGCCACAGAGACTCAGGAACAGTTTCCACACATGAAGTCCCACAGCCCAGCCTCATCATCATTTGACTGCCAACTCAGCAGCTCCCATATGTCGGTCTCTAACCCAAAACAGTACCATTTGTGTCTCACCAAGTAAGGCTATGGAATACCAGGAAATTCCTGTTTGTCTTCAAAACTAGGCCTCTCATAGACCCCTAGTCAGACGGATAAGTAAAGGGAAATAAACATTCCAAAAAACAGAGATAAGAACCATCTGGAGACTTCTAAGAGAGTCCTCTAAGCTGCCTCTAAAGCTCCTATATTGCAAGGACAAAAGAAGCAAAGATTGCACAGGTGTTTATGTTGCTAATAAAATATAAGAGTACAGAATCTCTGTGAGTAAAAGGATAAGCCCAAGTTTAAATATATATGTATATATATAGATATATATATATATTTCATATGTGTGTATATGTGTGTGCATGCATGTGTATGAAAAGTAAAGCCAAAGTAAGAACTGCTTTTGAGGAAAAAAATAGAAAGTCAACAGTGGAAAAATGTTTACAGAGATCTAAGTATCTCTAAATAATTAGTAAAGCTAATTAGGGCACACACTTATACCTTCAGCCTAAGTAGTCATGCTAATATTAAACATTGCCTCTAATAGTGAAAAATTATTTATTATAATTTGCTATTATTTATTTATAATAATTTATAAAATTATGTATTAATGAAGTAAATGTCAAACTTGAGGTAAGTGCCCTAAATACAAAAAAGGGATAAAATAGTAGACTTGGGTGACAGAGTGAAGGTTTAGCCGAAATTAGAAACACAGACACAAAAAAGTATAAATCAATATCATCAAAAGGAAATTCAATTGAAAAGTTTGGGTAATAAATATAAATGCATTAAAGGCTTGTACTAAAAAAAAAGTATTTATGACTGAATAAATAACAATGAGTACTATAAGAGAGTTAATATACTGTTTTTTTAAGATTAGCATGGGTACCTTAGGCAAATGTAATATACAATCTAATAAGCTACATTACACTTACAAAAGAAATCATTAGAGGTGGCACAGAAATGGAGGGATAAAGAGTGAACAAATGCAGCAGTGGTACTTACTAGCCACTATGTTGAAAATGAATATACAACTTGCTGGGGATGGGAGGGAAAATCTAGGAGAAAGCAAAAGGAGGGTTGAATTTGTCCAAAAAAGAAATGTACTCCCTCACTTATGTAATTGTAACCCCTCTCTATATCACCTTTATAACAATAATAAAAAGAAGCCATTAAAAATTAATAAGTGATGCTACCCACACTAAAGATTTTACAATAAAAATTCTTTATTTAGTTAAGAATAAAGAATCAATGTAAAAAACTGATGACAAGCTCAGCGACTCCAGTACTAGCCATGGAGTACCTCATAATTACCTTGAGTCATTAGTATATTTAGTTGTCTTATTTTACAGACAAAGAAACTGAGATTGAGAAAACAGAAGTAATTTGCCCAGGATCCTCAAATAAATGGCATAGATCAGAACTTCCCACCAAGCTATCCCATGGAAAATCCTGTTCACTTATTTTTCCAATTTTAGGTCAACTCACCACTATCTTTTGTTTCTGTCTCTATTGGGTGTGGTAGTGATTAAAAACTGTTCACAAACATGTTGGATCTCTCCTTGCAGGCTCCTGGCAAGATGGCCCCACCTACCCACAGAAGAAATACTATGGCTCCAAATCCACATTTTCATTATCTTTTCCTACTACCTTGGCAGCCAGCAATGTTCTACATAATGAGGAAATTCCCCACCTATGCTCCCAATGCCTCACAATGGACTAGTAGGATAGGAGAAACCAATCGTTATTGGGGGTTCTTCATTACTACAGCATGACCTAAGGCCGTCCTGAATGATTCATCATTAATGCATGTTTTCCCTTCTCTAAGACAGGGCCAAGGACAAATGCCTGGCAGCCCTCCACAGGAAGCAATTTCATAGGCCAAAAGCCATTCATCAGTCATTTTTTGGCTTCAACCATTTCACCAGTTATTAATTCCCCTAATTATCCTATCACAAAGACTGCAAAGCTATCAAGACAGACTTTATCAAAGATTTATTAAAATCCAAAGACAACATGTCTATTGCATTTCCTTTATCAGAAAAGTCCTTACTGCCAGAAAAGAGACAAGGATACTGCTGAATGACTTTTTTTTTTAAATTTCTGGCAATTAGTTTGCTTTCCTAAACAGAACATACTGTATCATTATTTTACAAATAAATTCTAGCTGATAAGAAATTGATATTAGATCATGCATATGATTTTCACAGGCAGGAATTGAAGAGGAGTTTCATGCTGAATAACAGAATGAACAGAATTGAGGGCGACTAAGAGTGTGTGGCTTTGAGTCGGCCATACCTTTGCTTCCAGTTTCGCATACATTGTGTAAAGATTGTGGATGGCCCCCAGACACTTTACCAACACAAAGTGAATGGCACTCAGAAACTTGTTGTTTTTCAAGCATTAAGCCTCTTGTAATAACTGCCATACAGCCTTACTGTTCAATGTACATAGAAGAGGCGTACGGATAGAAAGAATTACACAGTAGCCTAAGCCTTGGCTAAAAATTACTTCCTGAAGAAATAATAAATTTTCAATGACAACATTTAGTTTAAAACCTCATTCTTAAGATTACAAGTTGATAAATAAAAGACATTTCAGAATTTTCCACTGCACTGGAGGAATATAGTCCTCTTGCTAGACTTTTCTTTCTTTTTTTTTTCTTTCTTTCTTTCTTTTTTTTTTTTGCCTCCAGTTGAATTTGTTTCCCATGAACTTGGTGACTACACTAAGAGATTTCACGACAGAAATAATAAAAAGCATCTGCACAGCAATTAGAAGCTGTCATTAGCTGACTAGGACAAGCCATACCTTCATCCACACTGTCATCCCCCCCGGGTCAAAGGTCTTCTGTCTAGTACACTAGGGTGGAAAGTTCCAAATAATCTTAAAAAAAAAATAAAATAAAACCCACTCAAACCATTTCAGGCAGTTCCTTCTATTATTTACGATGACACCCATGATAAGATGGAAATTTTCTGAGGGTAGCGTGATAAGCTTCTTGTAAGCAAGACAGAGCTAATGGCTTGATGAGTGGAATTTGGGGCCTTCCTGAAGAGGCCATTTTAGTACACTCTCCACTTGACAGGGTTAAGCTGCTTATAGATTCTTTAGATAAGATTGCAAAACAGCCAGCCTCTGGGAGATCCAACTCTAACGCCTCAAGACAGAAAGAACAGAACATCACAAGCTACATGCCAAAGAGCAAGGAGCTCCTGCTACATAAGATGTATCTTTTTTTTCCTTCCATTTTTCTCCACCGAAATGACAGCAAGCTAAATGGTTTCTGTCATGGAGCTAGGCAAGCACTGTCATATGGAATGAACCAAATTCCAAATGTTACAACTGTCCATAAATTTGACATACAGGTTTTCAAGTTTCAAGTCGTTATACTGAGTGTAATTCATAGCCATGGTTATTGAACCTGTCTATACTTGGGCCGTAGGTCACAACACAGTGGAGTGGGATCATGAAGCCAACTAAAGACACAGGGACGAGGTAAGAGCTGCCTGCAGTCTGCGTGCTCTCATGAGGGATCCCTGAACACCCTGCTTCCCCTTGGGCATAGGAAGCTTCCTCTGTGAAACTTGCTTATGAAGCTGACAGAGGTTCATCCTGACAGTACTTTAAGCCCCCACCCCCCAGCTCAGATTGTATGAAAAACAGGAAGCACAGTCACCAGAAAAGGACCAGCTCCTGTTTTCACAAGATTTCTCAGGATATTTTGCAATTTTGAAGCACTAAGCTGGTGTCTAAAATTATTAGAACATGAAATTATGTAAGTTATAGAGACACTTGAAAGAACATCTAATCCAAAAGGTTCTTAGACTGATAAGGAAAGAGAGGTTCTCATGGGGGAAGTAATTGATTTTAAAAAATAATCATTATAGTGCTGGCTGTGGAGCCCAGCTCCTAATGTCCTTCTATGCTATGCTGTCTTCTTTATCTGTATTTAAAGTCAATATAAGGTCAAAAGGGGTGGAGCAGACAAATTTATTTATTTACTTATTTACGCACTTGGGGAATACTGGGGTTTTAATTGAGGGCATTACACTTGTGAGGCAGATCCTCTACCACTTGAACTCTGACCCTAACCCTTTTTGCCCTCATTATTTTTTTTAATATTTTGTGTGCCTGTACTGCCATCCTCCTATTTAAGATACTGAATCTCTTGGATGACAAGCACATCCCACCCTACCCAAGTTTAATTGTTTGATTTGGGACCTCACAAACTTTTGAACTGGGCTGGCCTCAAACCATGATCCTTCGAATCTCATCCCCCTAAGTAGCTAAGATTACACTTGGCTAGAGTGGGTGACGTTTACCATCTAAGTATCTTCTGGCTCTGTTCCTCTCTACCCCAGATAATGCAGCTCTCCAATTTCAAGAATGTGCTGATGAATGTAGTGTTTTATTTACTAATAGATTGCCCAGGTCAAATTCTCATCTTCTTCAATTTTCTCCTCTGCTGTTTAGAGTAAATTAGACTATTGAGGATAGCATTACTGCATTTTTCATTGTAAGAAAGGGGTAAATGTTAGAGGCTAGAAAAAGAGTGTTATGGTTGCCTTAGGCCATCAGTGTGTTTCCCAAGGGCTTATATGTTGGAAAGTTGGTCTCTAGTATAAGAGGTGGCAGGCCCTTTAAGAGTTAGAACCTTAGCTGGGCACACTTCAAGCCTATAATCCTAGCTACTCAGGAAGGTAAGATCTGAGGTTCAAAACCAGCCTGGGCAGGAAAGTCCTTGAAACTCTTATCTCCAAATTAACCAGCAAAAAACTGTTAGTGGAGTTGTGGCTCAAGTGGTAGCATGCTAGCCTAGAACAACAACAACAAAAAAAAAAAAGGTCAGGGGCTAGGAATGTGGCTTAGTGGTAGAATGCTTGACTAGCATGCATGAAGCCCAGAGTTCAATTGCTCAGAACAACAATCACAGAAAAAAGCTGGAAATGGCACTGTGGTTCAAGTGATAGAGTGCTAGCCTTGAGCAAATGAACCTTAGGGACAATGCCCAGGCTCTGAGTTCAAGCCCCAGGACTAGCAAAAAAATAATTAATTAATTAATTAAAAAATTTAAAAGCTCAGGAATAGTACAAAAATAAAGCTCAGAGATAGTACTGAGTCCCTGAGTTCAAGTACTAGTACTAGCACCAAAAGAGGTAGGGCCTAGTGAGAGGTTATT
The DNA here is from genome assembly GCF_019054845.1 of Dipodomys spectabilis. NCBI lineage: Eukaryota > Metazoa > Chordata > Mammalia > Rodentia > Heteromyidae > Dipodomys > Dipodomys spectabilis. The sequence continues at coordinate 43,700,965 of NW_024870772.1, read as the reverse complement.
AGGACATTGGAGACATATCCTCAGAAGGAATTAATTAACAATGTAGTTCTTGTTAGCCATAAAGTGAGAGTTGCCATAAAGTGACAACCTGAAGGGCATACCACGCACCAGTTCCAGCTTTCTGTTTTGCCATGTTCCCTGCCACCTGTGTTGCCCTACATTGCCATCCAACAATGTGATTCAGCCAACGGACTTTGCCAGCACTGGACCTACATTGTTTGTACTTTCAGGGCCTCCAAAACTGAGTGTGAACCAAATAAACACTTTCTGGGGTTATTTGTGTGTTTGTTTAAGGTAGAGTCTCATGGTATAGCATAGGCTAATCTCAAGCTTGTGATCCTCCTGCCTCAGCCTCCTGAGTACTAGGAATATAGGCATGCACTATCATACCTAGCTGTTTTTCTTATAAAATAATCATCTTCGGGCATTTTCTTATAGCAACAGGAAATAGGCCATCATATAAAAAGTATTCCCAGGGTTGGGAAGGTGGCTCAGTGGTAGAGTGTTTGCTTTGCATGCCTGAGGCCCTGTGTTTTATTCCTCAGGACCCCATAAGCAAAAAGAAAAAAAAAAAAGCCAGAAGTGGTGCTGTGGCTCAAGTGGTAGAGTGCTAGCCTTGAGCTGAAGAGTTGAGGGACAGTGCCCAAGCCCAGAGTTCAGGCCCCACAACCGGACCTCCCCCTCCAAAAAAAAGTTTTCCCTAAGAGCTTTAACTCTGATGGCACTACAAACTTCTTCAGTTACAGTTTTACAGCTTTTGGTATATTATTTGATTAACTTCCATCTCCCTTAGTAGATTGTGAGTTTTATGGCAGCAAGGACTATGAACTTTGAATCAGAGCATAGAATGTCTGAACACATATAAGGTGCTTAACAGTTTTAATTAATTATAAAAAAAAGAATCAATCTGAATCAATAAAGAAACATCCCACAATGAAATAATTGGCAAAATGAGAGGTCAGAGAGTGTCTTAAGAGCCACAAGGCTTTTGATACCACTTAGACTGCAAATTAGCCAGCAAATCCTATATTCGCTTCCTCTCTATGTCTCTCTTTCTCTTTCTCTCTCCCTCTCTCTCTTTGTGTGTGTATGTGAGAGAGAAAGAGAGAGATGTAGACAAAAAAGATAGAGACAGACAGAGAAAGACAGGGATACAGAGAGAGATTAATTGCCAGAGATTAAAATAAAGTTCACAGTGCTTACCAGGCAGTCTCCCACGTAACCCACAGCCTCATCCAAGGCTCCTTTACTATGTGTTTATTATCATGAACTGGACCACTTACTGGAAATAAGAAAAAGAAATGATTTGGGACACTTCCCTGGGTTTCTCAGTTCAACAACTCATTCAGGGAAAAGAACATAATTAGGCCAAGAGGATAGTAAAGAAAAATGATGTAGTTTTACTGTCTCTGAACCTCATGAGGGAAGGATGATTTGGTAAGTTTTTTAAGTAGTAAAACACTTTGCTTGCTTATAAAGATTGTATGGAGATAATAAATTCTACCACAATGGGAAATGGATACAAATTTTCCAAAGTATTAAATAGTAACTAATTTACCCCTGAGCTTATAGTGTGTGATTTATTGAGACTGTCTAGAATTTATATTCAAGAAGTAGACTGTCTAATGTTTTATGAAGCTCATCTGGTTCTCAATTTTTAGATCACAAAACAACAACCACAAAACATTCCCAACTACAAGATAGTTTTGCAATTAGGAGAGGTGTTGACTTTACCACAGAACACAACTGATTTTGAGTTTGGCATAGGTACCAAGTAGTGATGAAACTTTGGCCAAGTCTCTGTCATCTCTCCAGAGGAAGAAGATGGCAACCACTTCTAATAAGGGTTGTGGATTGAAAAAGGATGCCTCCTGAGGTTCCTAATATAGTAAACCCTCAACTTAAAAAATCCAGAGCTGAACAGGGATAAAGCCATTTAAATCAAGATACATCCATGGATCTCCCTTTAGTGTATGTAGACAGTGTCCTTTCCTCTGGAGTGAATTCCAGGATGTCTTCTTGTGTATACCAACCTCTTCTCATACACTTCCCATGGTGCTTGAGAAGGAGCAAAGGCACTTATTATTCATTCTTATTGTAAAATTGAGAAATGAGACTCAGTCAAGTTAAATGAGTTGTATGCCATCATCTCTGTGACTAGAATGAAGCAGAAATAAATTGCAAATGCAGAAGTTCTGAGTATTTCAAGTGCTTTACTCTTTCTGTGTCTCCAAGTAATGTGGTTTCTAGATAAATAAATCTTCAATACCCACCAGACCAACACAGGAAATGTGTTCAGGACAGATGACAGACACGAAGGACTACGTCCATAGGTCATCAGGAAAGAGGAACTTCTGCGACTAGTAATAAAAGAAATACATATCAGAGGACCAAGAAGCTCAGCAAAGAGCTAGTGATAGTAATAAATAAGTGAAATTCAAGTATGGTATTCTGACCCCTCAGATACAGGCATAATGAATAACCAAAAAGCCTTTAGAACCCGATAGATGTCTCAAAAGAGACAAAAGGTTTACCTTGCTGTTAGACTAGGTTATCAAATAACTTCTTATGAGGAAATAGCACTTTTCTGATTAAACACTGATGTTCTGAAGAAAAATCAGTTTTACATTTTATTCCACTTTGAAGAATGCTCAACACAGCAGAAAATTCTGCTAAGCAAAGGATCCATATGATGATATTTTTAAGAAGGCCCATTGTATCAGGAGCTACAGGCGACATCCTTGTTCCATGGCTCAACCCCAGTGCAGGTGGCCGCCATTATTCTCCTGCAAGATGATAGAGACTTGATCTAGGTCTCACCACAACTTAGTACCTGACATGGGTTAAAAGCCAGATTTTTTTGGATAGTACTCAGATCTTCTAATTACAAAACTATTCTGCAGCAGCCAACATTCTATGATTGCTCTTTCAATGAAGAAAGACAAGTACAGGTCCACAGTTCCTTGTCAGCACATTTGAAATCCATAATCATCCAAAACCAAGAGTCTTGCTTATGTTTGACACCAAAGCTCACTTATTGACCCAACATGAAGTTACTCTAGGTAGTATGGGTATTGGAGGTTCCACATCAGAAATATTGTGTTTGAGTATGCTCCAGTGCTGGCCTGGCACACCATGAAATAGGCACTTTATAACTCTCTAATATCTTAAATATTTTGAATTATTAGATTTCAGATAAGAAGTTGGACACCTGTGTTATAATTTCCATTTTAAAAACTAAAAAATGAATGCAAGCCTGGCTATTTCACTTTGTATCTATGTTAATCTCTTGGTAATATGCTCAAAAGGTAGAGAATTCTACTAAGCAGACAATCCATATGATGATCATTTTTAAGCTCCTTTTGTGCCTGGAAAGAAAGCCAGGACATGTCTATAAAACCAGGAGAAATTAGGTCAAAAAAATTAAATCATGTATAGAGTTCCCAAGATTAACTCTTAATAACCGTAACATGATTGCAAAAGAAAATGTTTTTTATCAAACTGTGTTGTTAAAACCATTGAGTTCTGATGTAAGAGGAACAAGCCAGCCAAGTCATCTGCGTGATATTCATAAAGACATCCCAGACCATTTGCCTATATTTTCATCTCTCTCTTGATGTGTGCCCTGGGACCAGCCAAGGACTCCAGACCTCTCCTCTCTTGGATGACTGCCTAGAACACTGACTGGAGAGGAAAAGAGAAAAGTTACATCCTGAAAACAGCAACATAAAAGATCAAAAAAGCCACAAAATTCCTACATTCAAGGAAGATATTTTTAAGAGTTATGAGGTCTGTGGGTGGGGCTTAGATGGTCTCAAGTTTGACACAGCTCTGAATTCATTTGAGTTGTCACAGGCAGATAGAGGGGGAGCAGTCTCCTGGCAGGTTGCTAGAAGTCATCTGCTTCCCATCCAATTATTGGCTTCAAGCTTAGAACTGATGAACTAATCCTGAGGAGTACCACAGCTAAATGAAGAAAGGGTATGTATGTCTTGGAGGATGAGGAAAAAAGAGGGGCAGGGAATAAAGGAAGTTCATTTTTTGTGTGTAGCTATAATAAAACATGTGAGGTTAGGTACTTTGTACAGTAATGAGGCTTAAAATTCAGAATAGCATGCCCTCGCCACCTCCACCCTGTGCATCCTCTAGTTACATCACACCATGGCAGATGACATGGTAGCAGCAGTATGTGTTAAGAGGGAGAGACACCCCCCCCACAATGGATTCCATGCATGCAAAACAGGAAGCCAGAGATCAGTGAGGGGCCAGGCCAGCCATTATTATAATAACGTGCCCTTCAAGGAATGCCTATGTTCCCAAGAGAGTCAATCCACTTCCATTACTGAATCCATTCATGAGAAGGGAACCCCTGTGACCTAAGAATCCTTCACTACTTCACCTCTTCAGGATCCCACCTTCTTAACACTGCCACCAGTTTCCCTGGTTCTTTTTAAGCTAAAGATGAATCTTAATATGAATGTCCACTCTAGCTTCCTGTTCCCCAGCCTTCCAGTCACTGATCTGTCTTGTGACAACCAACAGTGATGTTTCCTCTGGTTGAAGCAGTCTTTTCCTAACTCCAACCCATCCTTTAAATCTCACTTAACAACCTATTCTTATAGAAACCATCCAAGGTATTCCTCCAAACTGCCCCTCCTTTATACTAGGTCTCCCCTATATCACCCAGAACATATTGCATCTCCCACCCTAGTAACTTACTTTACTTTATTATAGTTGTTTGTTCTCTGTTAGATACAACTTCCTTGGTTTATCTTCTACACCATTACATTCTCAGCCCATATGATAATGCCTAACATGCAGTAATTAGTTCATAAATATCTACTCGATGAATTAATGAATGAATTCATACATTGATGCTTTTTTGGTAGTAATGAGATTTGAACTCAGGGCCTTGAACTTGCTAGGTAGATGCTCTACCACTTAAGCCACGCCCTTAGACCTTTCTTGTTTTTGTTAGTTTTTTAAATAGGGTCTTATTTTTTTGCCTAGGACAGATCAGATCACAATTCTCCTATTTAAGCTTCCCATATAACTGGGCTAACCGATGCACATCACAACATTCTATTTTTTATTGGCTGAATTTTTTTATTGGTCTCATGAACTTTTTGACAAGGCTGGCCTCAAACTGCAGTCGTCCCAATTTCAATCTCTTGAGTAGCTAAAATTGCAGATGTGAGCCACCACACCCAGTAATAGGTGAAAACAACTACTTAACATCCATGATGCAGCTAAGAACGTCTGAACAGAAGAAAGTTAGAGTCACATTGACCTTGACAATAGGCCTTAGTGATGCCTGAGACTTGCAGAAGCAACATGTTTCACACACACTATAAGTAGAGAAAACTCAGAGCTCAGCAGGGACTTGTCTGATGTAATTAGCAAGCAATGACAAACTCAGCTTGACTCTGCAGAAGGTCTGTGTGAAAGAATAAAAGAAGAAAATGGCAACATGAAAGTTAGAGCATGATAGCAAACTAAAGTTTGTGGTCAGTGAGAAGCAAAAACAAGTATATTTGACCCCAGAGCCAAATATGTAATAGGACTATGGAAAAATGGAGAGAAAAGAGTCAGACAGACAATGGGTTGGCCCATGATTAATGAGTTCAGGAGAATCTGCACTGAGAAGGTGACAATGCAAATGAGGAGAAACAATATTAACATATGCCTGCCCTGGGTGATCAACAGGATACGTTTAAGACAAACAGGTTTAATGAGAAGCTAGTTTAAAGAAAAATCATAAAAAATAATGACTACAAAAAAAGAAATAATGACTACAATGATGTTGATACCATACCAGAGGCATATATTTAATTCTCATAATAACCCTCTTGGACATTAGTTCTGTGAAAACTTTAAACCAGAGCTTTCTTTGCAAGGTTGCTGTAATAGTGTAGGTATTTGGTTTTGGACCACAGCATCTTCTGGTACTACATTGAGCCAAAGGTGTACTCTAAGATCCCTCCCCTACCTTACAGTAGAACAGCTCCTCTTTAGTTGCCTATATAGTGATTGTCAGAAGTGGAGCTGTGGCTTAAGTGATAGAGTACCTGCCTTGAGCAAATAGCTTAGGGACAGTGCCCAGGGTCCAATAAAAATAATAATAATTATAATTATAATAATAGTAATAGTAATAATTCTCTATGCAAAAGTTCTTGTAAAAGGATTCTTCCAAGAAAAAGTTGAAGAACTGTAGAAAGAGGCAATAGTGGCTAGAAGCATATATTGGGGATTTTTTTTTTTTTTTGTCGGTGGTGGGGCTTGAACTCTGGGCCTGGGCACTATCCCTCAGCTCTTCAGCTCAAGGCGAGCGCTCTACCACTTGAGCTACAGCGCCACTTCCGGTTTTCTGGTGGTTTATTGGAGATAAGAGTCTCACAGTCTCTCCTGCCCGGGCTAGCTTTGAACCGCGATCCTCAGATCTCAGCCTCCTGAGTAGCTAGGATTACAGGCGTGAGCCACCAGCACCCAGCTATATTGGGGATTTTTTCAAGAGACATTTACATTGCATCAATAGAATTGATTTTAATGGAAGAGGGGGAAAAAATGCATGATCTTAGTTCTTGGGTATAGGTCCTCTACATTAAGCAGTTGAGAACTTTATTAAGAATAAGCTTTGTCAGATTGTAAAAATTTTATCTTGCTATGTGTGTATATATATATGTATATACATATATATGTATGTATATATGTATATATATACGTATATATTTATATATATACATATATGTATATATGTTATATGTATATATATATATATATACGTGTGTGTGTGTGTGTGTGTGTGTGTGTGTATATATATATATATATATATATCCCAAGCTGATCTCAGTCATCCTCCCTCAGCTTCCTAAGTGCTAAGATTAAAGATGAACACCCTGTACCCAGGTCCAAAAAATAAAATTTCTACATGGAAACTTAGAGGAAATAGAATGGCTGGAGAATCAGGTGACTTGACCTTAGCCAAGAACTGCCACTAATGCAAGTTCAAAATGTATGTTGAAAATAAATTTCAAAGCTAGAAAAAAAAAAGAAGAAGTTAAAGAAGAAGGAAGACATTTAAGGAGATAATCTCATGGGTTTAAATTGAGTTGAAGTTACTATAGAAAACTTCATGAAAATGATTAGTTGGGAATACTTGTGATATCAAATGGGATCACTAAAGATAGGAAGAAAGAAGAAAAAGAGAAAAAAATCAATGACAGAATGCTCAAAAAACTAGCATTTCATTCATTCATCCAATAAATATTTATTCACTATCTACAATAAAATTATAACAAGAAAAACTGGTGGTATAAAAAACAGGGCTGAGAATTCTTAGGGACAAGCATTTCCCAACATAATAAAAAAAAATACAGCGTGCTGGGAAGGTAGCTCAGTGATAGAGCGCTTGCCTTGCATGCATGAGGCCCTGGGTTCGATTCCTCAGCACCACATAAGCAGAAAAAAAAAAAGCCAGAAGTGACGCTGTAGCTCAAGTGGTAGAGCGCTAGCCTTGAGCTGGAGAGCTGAGGAACAGCGCCCAGGCCCAGAGTTCAGGCCCACTACCCGACCCAAAAAAATAAATAAGAACAAGGCTGGGAATGTGGCTTAGTGGTAGATCACTTGCCTTGCATTCATGAAGCCCTGAGTTCGATACCTCAGTACCACATACACAGAAAAAGCCAGAAGCGATGTTGTGGCTCAGTGTCAGAGAACCAGCCTTGAGCAAAAGAAGCTCAGGGACAGTGCCCAGGTCCTGAGTTCAAGTCCCAGGACTAGCAAAAAATTAAAAAATGATATGAAGAAAGGACTTCAAGGATGGAGGGTTTAAATGTGTAAAGTATGGTAGAGTTCAAAAGGACAAAATCACTTAAAGGAAGTTAAAGGAAGGTCATTGGTAACCTGCATCTCTCACTTTTTTTGTCTCCTCTCTGAAGTACTAGACATTGAACAAATCTCTGGTACAGAATGTTAAACATATTGCAAGTCCTTCCTTAATGGAGGATACAGCTTCATGAGGTAGACAGATGTTAATCAAATGATCATAAAAGTCAAATGTAAAAACGCAATTATAACAATATTTATTTTTTTAAAGACACATGTCAAGCCAATAGAGTTGATGTAGAAGACCTTGGCAGGGCAAGATTTCCTGCAGAAATTATGTTTGAGCTCAAATGGCAAGAAGTGGAATTTAAAAGAAAAGAGATTGGGCTGGGAAGATGGCTCAGTGGTAGAGTGCTTGCCTTGCATTCATGAGGCCCTGGGTCCGATTCCTCAGCACCACGTAAGCAGAAAAAGCAGGAAGTAGTGCTGTGGTAGAGTAGAGTGCTAGTCTTGAGCTGAAGAGCTGAGGGACAGTGGCAAGGCCCAGAGTTCAAGCCCCATGACTGACAAAAAAGAGAGAGAGAAATTGTTCATGCTCTATAGAAGGAGAAAGTCTTGTTTGAGAGATGTTTCAAGCTCTACTTTTGAAAATCCAGTATGTCTGTAGCAGACAGAGAAGGAGTGAGCAAAGAGTAAGAATTAAGAGAAAGGTAGGGAACTTAGAGACCACACTGATGAGTCTTTTGTAGGATATACTATGCAAGTGCTTAAATGTGAAAAAGGGGAAGCGAGATTTCTATTCTGGAAAAAAAAAATGTGTCCACTCCCAGAGACTGACAAACAAAAGACGTACAATGTCTGAGATGAGTAAGAATGAAGATAACAGATGATCGTTCATCTGAGAAGGATGGCTCTCCCTGAGAGATGGAAAGGAGAGAAAGAAGTATCTTGAAAATTTTTGGAAGTAAATGGGGAAAGTTAAGTTGAAAAGTCTATTTATTTGCTAAGAATGAAGGAAACATGAATAGGAAATTGAGGTCCTGTGTCTGCTTCAGAGAATGCTTCAGTCAATATTTACTGGATGTTAATAAATATAAAACTTTGGAATAGCTGCCACTGTAAAGGAGGAAAGGATCCAGCTACAGAGCATAAGGATTGCCTAGCAACCCAAGGCCCATTTCAATAATTCCACTTCATGGAGGCCATCAATGCCCAAGAGGAGAAATGTGTAGGCTCCAAAATACCCTAAGTTTGGAAACATTCTGGACACCTGCAATAGGAAAATCTGAGTCATGCTTTCATGTTGCTTTAACATGCTTGATTATCACTTCACCGAGTCAACATTGGTCAGTTATTCTGTGATTGATCATAGGTGATTTGAATACATTAGAAATAAATTCTGCTGTTTGCATATTCAAAAGAAGCATAAACAAAGACTAAATGTTTCCTGTTTGCATGCATTTCCATTTCTTCCCACAGCTTTCATCAACAAATAACCATCAGAACCATAAGAGTGATAAAAAAAAAATCCTTATAGCTATATCTTGTGTCTAACAGTTTTCCAACTCAACTTGTTAGGCTGCCAGATGTTGTCTATTATCTCCCCAAGTCATTGAGGTGATAAGGTGCATCTTGGAGACAAAATGCAGTCATCAGAGAACACAACGTAATTTTAATCATTGTGCTAAGCAGGGAACAATATATTTTTGTCACAGAACTTTGGAGATAGAAAGACATTTTGCCAATGATCTCCCAAATAGGAAACAAATAGATCCACTAGGGAAAAAAATATATTAAGATTTGATTTCCTGTTTCTTTGTATTTGGTAGAAAGGACTGGAAGTAAACTTGGTGGTACTGACTGACACTCTGACTGACAGTCTGAGTATCAGAAGTGGCATGTCACCCATGGAGTAGAATCTTAGCACAGAGGGCCTGGCAATTGTGCCATTCCCATAGTGTACAGTTTTGTAGATAAATGAGAAACTTCTATCAAAAGACTAAATTTTGTTGGCATGTCAGTCTCTGCAAATTCATCCGTATTGAATTCCAATCTCAATTTTTGTAATAGCCCCAAACAAACTTTTATGCAGAAATTGAACATCTAATTCTAAATTTCACATGGAAATGTAAAATAATTGGAATGGCTAAAGCAATTTTGGAGAAGAACAATTCTAGAGAGCGTAAACACTTCTTAATTTCAAGACTTACAGAAATATAGCTATCAGTACAGTGATATATTGGCATAAAGACTGCGAATGGAGTCTTTATGGAGAGTCAAAAATGGGATCTGAAAATATATGAATAGTTGGTTTCTACAAAAATACAAAGACAAAGGCACTGGCTAACCCCAATAATCCTACCTTCTCAAGAGATTGAGTCCTGGTGAATCCAAGTTCAAAGCAAACCCAGACAGAAAAGTCTATGAGACTCTCATCTCCAATTAACCAATAAAATACAGGAGTGAGGCGATGGCCAAAATGATAGAAAGCCAGCAATGAGTGAGCAAACTGAGCAAGAGTGTGTGAAGTCTCAAGTTGGAGCCTCAATACCAGCAATAAATAAATAAATTTATTTTTAAAAGACAAATCAGGAGTAATGACAGACTTTTAATGGTTCTGGAATAATGGTATTTTCACACTATTCTATATGGGCCCTGTGTTAAATCAGATATAAACACTAGCTCAAAAGGAAATACAGATCTAAATGTAAAACTTAAAATTATGAAACTATTAACAAGCTCTTGCAATAGTAAATTAAGCAATGATTTTTCTCAGATATAACACAAATGCACAATCCATAAAAGAAAAACTATCAATAACTTGGAACCCAACAGTCTTTCAATGAAAAGCAGAAATTTTTAATTTTGTTAAGAAGATAGAAAGACAAACCAGAAGCTGGAAGAAAATATTTTTAAATTATACATCTGATAAAGAACCTATCAATACCTTAATAACACAACAACAACAAATCAATTGAGGCCAGGGGTGGTGGTTTGTGCCTGTAATTCCCGCTACTCAGGAGGCAGATATTGAGAGAATCACAAAAAGTTAGCAAATATTTCTATTATTATATGCCTGATACATTTATAATTATGAATATATCTTAAGTTTTATTAAATAACTTAATACTATGTATAAACTAGTTAAAACCTCAAATCACAGCAGAGACTCTATTCAAAACAATAAAGCCATAATGGCTGGTTGGATGTGACTCAAGTGGTATATAACCTGCCTGGCAACTATGAGGCCTTAAATTCAAACCTCAGTTCCTCCAAGCAAATATAAAACAAAAGTTTTAAATGGACAAAATTTCAAATAGATACCTTACCATAGAAGGTAAACAACTGACAAAAATATTTAAATATGCTAAACATCACTAGTTTGGGGTAAAGTACAAATGAAAGACACAATGAGGTACCATGTCACATCTACTAAAATGTCTAAAATTTGAAAGACTGAGCAAGCACATGAAGGTTTGGTGCAGAAGTATGGTATGGTATGGATATTAAAATGTGCCACCATTTTAGAGAAAAATTGACAATTCACAAAATTTTAAACATATGAAAACAGAGCCATTCTAATCTCAATTTTGACTAGAGGCAGGAAAAAGTCAACAGTCTATGTTCATACAAAGATTTTTACACACAACTGTTCATGCTGTTCTTTTTTGTGTAATACAAAACCTGGAAATAACTCAAATGTCTATCATCAAGTGAATAGATAAGCAAAATGTACTATAAGGATGCAATGAAATACTACTTGGCAGTAAAAATGAATTATTTATGCATTCATCATAAAATATTATTTTATAACTTATTAAGTACCTACAGATGTGTTAAAATATCAGACTATTCACTACATAGATTGCCACTTATTGTGTGTTAATTATATATCATGAAGCTGTTAAACTGAAGAAAGTATTCCTAGTGAAGAAAAATAACTGTAAATTCAGTAAAATATCAATACCACCTCATCTTATAATACAATTTAGATAGGTAAGTGATAGCATCCATCGCCTTTCAAGATTCCAGTTATACCTGTGAAATGTCTGTCACCAAAGAATTACAGAAACTACTAACTACTGTTGACTAGGTTGATTGCAGGCCAACTGTCATACAAATTACCTTATTTTTTTTTAATTTTATTTTATTTTATTTGAGAACATACTGTACAGAGGGGTTACAATTACATGGGCAGAAAAATGCATACATTTCTTACCAAGCATTGCAGCCTCCTCTTTGTTTACGCTTCACCTCCCTTCCCGGCCTCCCCCCTCCCTCCCACCCAATCATACCCCCTACCCCCCCACACACCGACATTGTAAAGCTGGTTTTGACATGACATTTTGTACTTCTCATTGTTGCAACAGGTCCACCTGAATCCTTAAACGACTTGTTTGTCCCCATCTCCTCCACATGTTATACTGACATCAAATATAGTGAAAGCGGGGGTTACACTGTGGGGGAAGGACATACAAAGCAACAAAGAAATAATCTCATAAATGCGTTAGAAACACATGCATGAAAGAAACAAAAACATTAAAATACATATTTAAGGGTTCGTTTTCCTAACATCACATTATCTGACCTTTACCGCTTGACTCATACCTATACTAGATATTGCAAATAAGGGAAACCATGGGACCTATGTTTCTTTGGGCCTGGCTTACTTCACTTAATATAATTTTTTCCAAGCCTTTCCATTTCCTAACAAATGGGGCAATGTCATTCTTTCTGATGGAGGCATAGAATTCCATTGTGTATATATACCACATTTTTGTATTTTGCCTGTGAATGAATGATATGCTTATTTAATGTGTAAAGTACGACCGTTAAGTATGGTTTGCTATGGTGTGAATACAGTTTGTTCCCTCTGAAACTCTTGCTAAACTTTTATTACCATCATGACAGTGTTGGGAAATAGTTTAAGAGTTGATTATGTCATTAAAAGGAATCAATGTTTCAATAAACATTTTTTTTCCTTTATAAACAACCCAGTCTCTTGTTTTCTATTATAGAAACAGAAAATGATGTAAGGCAAGAAGTAGATTTCAAAGAAATGTTATTATTGGAGTCTACCCATAATCAGTTCATCAAATGCATACAGATTCCTTCTCAACAGAATTGGGTTGCTTAGCTATCAAAAGGGAAAGCCTTTTCTTCAGCTTTCACACTCACCACTTAAAGATGCTACACAAGAAGCACATTAGCCAGTCATGATGGTTCAAGCCTGTAATTCTAGCTACTTGGGAAGCAGAAATCAGGGGATCAAAGTTGGAGACCAGCACAGGCATAAAAATTTCTAACACTCCATCTCAGGCAAAGGCTAAGGGAAGTGGCTCATACCTGTCATTCCACACTACAGGGGAAGCGCACAATGGCTGGGTTCCAAGGCCTATGTCTGTTTCCTAGAGACAAAAACAAAACAAAAACAAATAGAAAATGACAGTCCAAGACAGCCTGGGCATAAAGCAAGACCCTATCTTGAAAATAAGCAATGAAAATAAAAGGATTGGCAGTGTGAGTCAAGGAGTAGACCACCTGCTTAGTCAACCCTGTGTTCAAACTCCAATATTTTCATTAAAAACAAACAAAAATAAACTGTACTAAGCCAAGTACTAGTGGCTTGTATCTGTAATACTAGCTTCTCAGGAGGCTGAGATCTGAGGACTGCAGTTCCAAGCCAGTCTTGGCAAAGTCTTTAAGCCCCTTATCTCCAATTAACCACTCAAAAACCAGAAGTGGAGCTATGGCTCAAAATGGTAGAGCACTAGCCTTGAGCAAAAGAGCTCAGGGACAGTATTCAGTCTCTGAGTTCAAGGCCCACACCTGACCAAAGAAAAAGAAAGAAAAGAAAAGAAACAAATGAAGAAAAAAGAAAAACTGTACCAACAAACCAATTTGAAACACACAAACACAATCACTCCAGGTTTTCTGTGTCTTCAAGAAGTGCTGGTATATCTAAAATTTTCTGCCAGATATTTTTATTTACATAGCCAACGTTCATCGCTCATTAATCTAACACACCATCACCTTCAGCAATGATATTTTGGGGATATTTTTATATGTATCAGGAGTATCCTATTACACTAAATTACCTATTCAGTTCCATATATATATATATATATATATATATATATACATATACATATACTATATATATATAATGAATCCTTATTTTACATTTCTTATCCATGAGCCTTTCACAAAAAGGACCTCATCTGGATAGTGTTTTTCCACTTCATCTTTTTTTTCATTACTCTAATGTCTTGCTTTTAATAAACAAGCTCAATGCTCCTATTTCTAAAATAGTCATTTATACACAGAAACACATTTTGGACCCTGACACATCCTACCCCATCCTATAAATACGAGGGTTTTTTTTTTTTTAATGTGCTCACAGTTTGGGAATAAAGAAAAGACTATTCAAAGGTTTATTTTGGCTTTAAAAAATTAATATTAAATGAGTTAATATTAAAGTTACCAACCAAATAAACACCAGGCATGAACCAATGAGGAGACTATGCCATGGACCAAGGATTTTGATTGACTGAATTCCAAGCACCTGATCCCCATTTTAAAAAGAAGACAGAAACTTCATTGTCCCTTACATTTTTTGCAAAAGACATTATTCTATTTGTAACTAGAAATTTTTAACAGCCACTTTTAAGGACTTTTGAATAATAGTAATTTAGATGTTCAAATTCTTAAAATTAAATGAATGAATTTAATCATTTCAATTTAAAATTTACTGAAATTGTCTTTAAAAATAATATTTTGAAAATAACTATTGCATTTGGCCCCCCAATTTTCCCCATGAAGTTAATAAATTTTCCTATTAAGTTATATGCCTGGGGCTGGGAAGGTGGCTCAGTGGTAGAGTGCTTGCCTTGCATGCGCCCTGGGTTCGATTCCTCAGCACCACATAGACAAAAGAAAAAAGCCGGAAGTGGTGCTGTGGCTCAAGTGGTAGAGCGCTAGCCTAGAGCTGAAGAGCTGAGGGAGAGTGCCCAAGCCCAGAGTTCAGGCCCCATGACCGGACCCCAAAAAAAAGTTATATGCCTGACAAATTTATAAATATGAATATATCTTAAACTCTATTAAATGTCCCAATACTATGTATAAACTAGTTAAAACCTCAAATCACATTTTAGGGGCTAGAGTGGAGCAGTAGGTAGAACACTTAGTATATGGGAGGCCCTGGGGATCCATTCTCAGCAATACATACACACACACACACACACACACACACACACACACACACACACACACACACACACACACATCCCAAAACAAAATGAAATCTTCAAAATCAACTATTAAAAAAATATCAGGCCTTGGGGAAAGGAAGGCAGGAGGGAAAAAACTGGGAGAGAAAGAGGGAGTGGGTGACACTATTCAAAAGGAAATGTACTTATCACCTGCCTTATGTAACTGTAACCCCTTTACACCTTTACAATAATTTTATATCACCTTTACAATAATTTTAAAATATATATATATAAAAGACCTGTATTTTAATGCTTGATATCTTACTCATGTAACTGTAATCCCTCTCTACAGCATCTTTACAATAAAAAAATATTATTTTTAAAAGACCTGTGTTTTGATTCATTTGTCCACATAAGAACTTTGAATTGTTCTAGTACCATTTGTTAAAAAGGCAAACTATCTTTTCTCTACTGACCTGTCATTATGCCTTTGTCAAAGACCAATGGACTATATTTGTGTGGGTTAGTTTGGGGGTCTCTATTCTGTTCTATATTTAGTTTTTCCTGAATACTAGAATGTCTTGAACTCTGTTTAATTTCTGAATACTATGTCTTGATTATTTGGTTGCTAGGCATTGTACCACTTGAGCCATGTCTCCAGCCAGCTATTTGCTAGTTATTTTGGAACCACAGCCTAGTGAACTTTTCTGCCCATGTTGGCCTCAAGCCATGATATTCTAGATCTCAACCTCCTGAGTATCTTATATTACAGTTGTGAGCCACTAGCTCTCCTAGCTAGTTTATTTTTAATTACAGCAATAATTAAATGTTTATTATGACAAAGTGATATTTGAATTCACGTGTACATTGCTTAATGATCAATTCAGGGCACTTAGTTTATTACATACTGTTTAGATCGTATAATATTGAAGTATTCCCAATCCTTTCTTGTAGATATTTTGAAATTAATAATACATTATTGTTGACTTACCATACAGTAGAAGCCTCCAACTAATTCCTCCTAGCTAACTATAATTTTGTATCCATTGACCAATCTCTCTCTACCCACCTTCTTCTATACCCTCTCCAGTCTCTGCTCAGTACTCTGCTCTTAACTTCTTCAGCACTCAACTCAGAAGCTGAGAGTACATTTATGGCATCTTTTTATGAAATATTTTTTCAGATTCTATAAATGAGTGAAACAGTGTGGCATTTGTCTTTCAATGCCTGGTCCATTTCTCTTGCCCCACTATCCTGCAATATCACTTATGTTGTTTTTAAAAATGAAGGATTATATTTTTATGGATAGTATCCCATGGTTATAATCATTTTAACCTTGAAATTTAGTGAGGTTTTCCAACATGGTTCTTCTTAGGTGGTATGTTTGCTATTGTATTTCAAAAATGTTGCTTCTCTATATAAACTTTGGAATCCATTTGTTGACATCCATAAAATATGTAGAATTTAACTGAGATGGCATTGGGAAGAACTGACACTTTAATAATCCAGTCGTGAACACAGAAGATCTCTATTTGCTTAGATCTGTTTTTAAAATTCCTTCCATCAATATTTCAATATATAGATGTATACAGTATATTTCATTTTGTGGGATACTGTTGGACTAATGAGGACTTCTAGTGCAATGGTAAATTGAAATAGAACATCCTTGACTTGCTCTCCCTGTTAAGGGGAAGGTAGCCAGTCTTTCTGCATTAAGTGTGTTAATTTCTGATTCCATAAATACTCTTTTTTTATTTTATTTTATTGTAAAGATGCTGTACAGAGAGGTTACAGTTACATGAGTAAGGTGATGAGTATTTCTTTTTTTTCTTTTTTTTTTTAAGGGTGAAAATACCATACAGAGGGGTTACAATTACACGAGCAAGGTAATGAGTACATTTTTTTTTGGGGGGGGGGGTCCAGTCGTGGGGCCTGAACTCTGGGCCTGGGTGCTGTCCCTCAGCTCTTCAGCTCAAGGCTAGCACTCTACCACTTGAGCCACAACGCCACTTCCGGCGCTTTTTTTCTTTCTTTTTCTTTTTTTCTTTTTGCTTATGTGGTACTGAGGAATTGAACCCAGGGCCTCATGCATGCAAGGCAACCGCTCTACCACTGAGCCACCTTCCCAGGCCCATGAGTACATTTCTTATCAAGCATTTTGCCTCCTCCTTTGTTTCCCCTCCCCCCCGCCAGGTGATGAGTATTTCTTGTTGAACATTGTTACCCCCCTCCTTTGTTTTTCTCCTACTGTCCCTTCCTCTCCCATCCACAGATACTCTTTATCAAACTAAGAATGTTCTCTTATTCCTAGTTTGTTCTTTGTGTGTGTGTGTGTGTGTGTGTGTGTGTGTGTGCTGACGCATGCACACCCTCATGTGTGCATTTGCACGTGCACATACTACAGTCTGGTGCTTGAACTCAGGGCTTGGGCACTGTCCCTTAGTTTTTTGCTCAAGGTTGGAGCTCTACCACTTGAACCACAGCTCCACTTCTAGCTTTCTGGTGGTTAATTAAAGGTAGGAGTCTATCATATTTGTCTGCTGCAGCTGAATTCAAACCTTGATCATCATTTTTTCAGCCTCCTGAGTAACTAGGATTCCAACTATGAGCCACCAGCGCCTATGCTTTGCTGTCTTTTCATCATAAATGGTGTTGGGCTCTATCTAATGCCTTTTCAACAAGAAATATAATTTTAGAATTCTACTTTTTTGGTTAACCTGTTGATACAATGGACTACATTGATAAATGTGTGTGTGTGTGTGTGTGTGTGTGGTATGTGTGTGTTCTGGGGCTTAAACTAGGGAATGGGAACTATCATTGAGCTTTTCTGAGCAAGGCTGGAGTTCTTCCACTTCAGCCACAGCCACAGCTCTGCTTTTTTAGCTTTGTTGGTGGTTAATTGGATAAGAGTCTCTATTTGCAATATCTAGTATATGTATGAGTCAAGCAGAAAAAGTCAGATAAGGTGATGTTAGGAAAATGAACCCTAAGATATGCATTTAAATGTTTTTTTTTCTTTCATGTATTTGTTTCTAACACATTTATAAGATTATTTCTTTGTTGCTTTGTATGTCCCTCCCCCACAGTATAACCCCTGCTTTCACTGTATTTGATGTCGGTATAATTTGTGGAGGGGAAGGGGAAAAACAAGTCGTTTAAATAAGGATACAGGTGGACCTGTTGCAACAATGAGAAGTACAAGTTGTCATGTCCAAAAGGAGCTTTACAACGTTGGTGCGGGGCGGGGGGGGGGGGGGGGGGGGGGGGGGGGGGGGAGGAGGGGGAGAGGAGAAGGATTGGGATTAGGGGGGGAGGGGGGAGGCTGGGAAGGGATGTGAAGGGTAAACAAAGGAGGAGGCTGCAATGCTTGGTAAGAAACGTATGCATTATCCTGCCCATGTAACTGTAACTCCTCTGTACAGTATACAAATAAAATTAAATTAAATTTATAAAAAAAAAAAAAGAAAAGAAAAGAAAATGAACTTTACAACTTTGGTGGGGTGGGGGAGGATTGGGTGGGGGTGGGGGTGAGGCTGGGAAGGGATGGGAAGGGGAAACAAAGGAGGAGGCTACAATGCTTGATAAGAAATGTACTCATTATCTTGCAAATGTAATTGTAACCCCTCTGTACAGTATTTTCACAATAAAAAAAAAAAAAGATTAAGCCCAAAAATAAAAGAGTCTCATGGACTTTCCCACCAGGGCTGGTCTTGAACCATGATTGTCAGCTCTCATCCTCCTGAGCTTACATTGATTGATTTCTGTAGGTTGCATCCCTAGAATGAGTCCCAAGTGATCATGGTTCATAATTCTTGTAGCATATTGACAAATTCAATTTGCTAATATCCTGTTGAAGATTTTCGCATCTATGTCAAATGATTTATTGCTGTATAGTTTTCCTCTCTAGTCATGCCATTATCCAGTTTGGATATTGAGTAAGTCTGGTTTTATAGGATGTATTGGCAAGTTTCCTCTATACTTTCATTTACATAGAAAAGATGATGGAGAATTGGCTTGATTTCTTGGGAGAAGGTTGTTCATTTTTGTATTTAATTTCTTTATCTATTTCTACCTTTATGAGTGTTAATAGTTAATTGTAAATTAAAGCCTCCAGAGTTTTAATGATTTGTGCAACACCAGGAAACAACAGTGCCAAGAGTTCAGCACAGTATGGCCTTGTTCTCAATTCAGCACTGTCCAAGAGAAATGTAAAGTGAGCCACAAATTTAAGTCACATATATAATTTTAAGTTTTCTTATAGCCACATTCTTCTAAAAAAAAAAGAGGTAAGAATAAACAGATGAAGTTAATTCTAGTAATATATGTTATTCATCCCACTATAACCAAAATATCATTTTAGCATGAAAGTCAACACACAAAAATAACACTAATGAGATAGTTCACATTTTTTTCATACTAAGTCTCCAAAATCCAGTGATGTCTTTTAGCACACCTTAATTCCACACAGGTATGTTTCAAGGTGCTTGACTGCTTTGGCTACCGGCACAGGTCTAGCATCAGGACCACTCTACCTCTATGGATTAGAACCAGCTGTGCCACACCTGCAACCAAACTAGGAAAATAAAAGTCAGATTGCTAAAGAAAAAAAACAAAGACACCTTCTGGTCAAAAGGCAAATGAAAGGAAGTCATTTATCAGCTGTATGCCTCTGCACAATAATCAAAATGCATAAACTGTGCTGAGCTATTTACCTCAGTGGGACTAGAAACAAAAGATCTAAAACTCATAAATCTGTACATTCAGAAAATGAAAGCTGCCTGGGAAGTAGTAAATCCAAATGAGTCCTACATGAATTCTGGAGGCTGTCCTTTAAAAAAAAAATGATTTTAAAGGAACACCACAAATTATACAGGCTCTTATGAGTTTTTACCACCCCCTCCATCCATTCTAGCAAACCTCCCTCAAGAGGCTGATTTTGGGGTAAGGCATTTCCTTTATTTATTTTTCATTTCCTTCCTGTTGTAACTATTTCTTCTCCTTCCTGCTTCTTCTCCCTCCCTCCCCTTTCTAGTTGTTTGTCCCAGATCCTTAAACTCATACTAGTTTTTGAGTTTATTTTTCAATATTAACCGTTCTTCTTTGCTGCTTTACTTCTTTATTGCATACTGCTTTACTTTTTCTGATTGCCTGCCTCCAATTCTGCTGGGAAGAAAACTAGGGTTCTTTTCTAGTGCCACTTGGAAGGAAGAGAGAGATACTGGACTCATTCCTAGACCAAGAACCAGAGCTGGGTGGGACTGAGCCACTCCCTCATTCTCATTTGCAAAGAAATAAATGAAATCTGACTGTTGTCAAATGCATCAGCTTTGTTAGTTCCAGTTTTTCATTTTCAAAATGAAAGTAGCTTTACTTTTTTAAAAGGCATCAGAATAATAAGGAAGAATGGGGAAGAAGGAAGAAATATTGCTACTATCAGAGAGAACCAGACTTAGTTAGCATTTTAGTTTTTAAAAACTTCATTTAGTTTCTAACCCACAGAACGTTAGTGAAATATCTCTCTACTCTGGGAAAGAGAGAAAAGAAAGTATAATTCTGACTGAGATAATAGTTTTTTAAATCTGAAATTAGTTCCTAAGTTAATTAATGTTTGCCTGAATATGCTATCTGAATATATTACAGGATAATAAGAACAATAAAAATAATATTCAGCTAGGCGCTGGTGGCTCATGCCTGTAATCCTAGGTACTCAGGAGGCTGAGATCTGAGAATCACTGTTCAAAGCCAACCCAGACAGCAAAGTCTGTGAGACTCTTATCTCCATTAAACCACCAGAAAATGGAAGTGACGCTGTGGCTCAAGTGGTAGAGTGCCAGCCTTGAGCTGAAGAGCTGAAGGACAGCGCCCAGGCCCAGACTTTCAGCCCCATGATCAACAAAAATAAAAATTAATAATAATAATAATGTACTGAATATTAACCCCAGATGAAATTTTAAACTGCTTGTCATATTTTCCTATTTCAATTATTGTGATCACTCCATGAGGCGCAGCATTACTGTTCTATTACACAGGTGTGGAAACTGAGACTCAGAGATTAAAATGACAATCAGTACTTAAACTGGGGCTTTCTGGTTCCAGACTTTCAGATTTACTTCCTTATACCACATATCCTTAAACTGCCAACATCATTATAGAAAGCTTCAGCTGTGCCATCCGGAGTTGAGTGTTTATTATAAGAAAACCAGAAGCTTCTAAATTTATCATGACTAACTTTAGAACCTAAAAACTTGGATCTAAGAACTTGAAGTCAAACATGAAACATTTTATTTCTGGCAAAAAGATACCTGGAATTTCCATCAGACCAACTTTGTAGCCCCAGGACAGCAGAAGGACAGAATCTCCACCCCAAGAGGCTGTGGAAAGTGTGTCCCTGCCAGTCTACTGGTATCTCCCCCAGGGCTAGGAGAACCTGAAGCCTTGGTCTGGTATAAGGAAACCACTGCCCATTTTCTACGAGATCAGGAGAAGCTTCAAAGAAACCAGTTAGTTGGAAAAGCATTCTGTTGTGGATCAACATAGAACTACTACCTCTAAGTGCCATGTGGCTTGGGGTGTTTTCCCAGGGATAAATCTGAAGTCAGAATGAATTAAGAAATCCATGTTTACTATCTGTACTGTCTGTATCCAAATGTCTAAACTCTACCTTGATTTACAAATACTGAAGAGCTTGAGAGCAAAATTAGTGTGTAGTACAAAAAAAAAGAAACAGAATTCTTGGCAGTGGGTAAGCTGATGGAGACAAGACACTAGCCAGCTCACTGGAAACTCTGACAAGATAGACAGCCATGGCTATGCAACAGGCTCGTTTACAGTATTGCTTTCCATGTTAGTCATGGCATGAAAATGATGCACACATGGCCCGATCGGATAAAGGATATATCCTTTTACACATATACAACATATTATATATTAAACTAATGTAATTACATACTCTGTTATAATGTGTGATAATAATATAACTATGTAATTATGTTTCATATAATATACATTTTGTGCTTGTACATTACTATTTTATAGAGAATTAATTATAAAATAAGTTCTATGTATAATTAAATATAGATACTGTATTTATGTTTGTGGGACAGGTGATTGAATTGAGGGTCTCACACTTAATGGGCAAGAGTTCTTCCACCTGAGCCACATCCTGGGACCCTTATTTCATATGTTTATTATTGGAAAAATAAAGTAAAAGTATTAGAGAAACAATTAAGTATAGAATTATTTAAAACGTGAGAATAAGGTTTTCAGTGTGTGTGTGTGTGTGTGTGTGTGTGTGTGTGTGTGTGTGTGTGTGTGAGTGTGAGAAAGAGAGAGAGAGTGTTCTGGGCTTGAATTTAGTGCCTGGAATTTAGTTCCTGTGCCGTCCCTGAGCGTTTTTGCTCAAGGCAACGGCCCTACCACTTGAGCCACAGTTCCACTTTCAGTTTTTTTTGGTGGTTAATTGGAGATAAAAGTCTTACAGACTTTCCTACCTGGCCTGGTGTCAAAACTCAATCTTCAGCTCTCAGCCTTCTGAGTAGCTAGGATTGTAAGTATGAACCACCAGCACCAGCCCTTTTGTTGTTGTTGTTGGTGGTGGTGGTGGTGGTGGTCATGGGCCTTGAACTCTGGGCCTGGGCGCTGTCCCTCAGCTCTTCAGCTCAAGGCAAGAGCTCTACCACTTGAGCCATGGTGCCACTTCTGGTTTTCTGATTTTCCTTTTGGGGCTTGCTTTGAACAGTGATCCTCAGATCTCAGCCTCCAGAGTAGCTAGGCTTACAGGCATGAGCCACTGGCACCTGGCTTCATATTTTTTTAAATAAGAAATTCTATCTCACTCCTTTGAATGTAACTTTTTAATGTAAGATTTTAAGGATTAAATGGTTACATAGCCTTTTTTAAAAAATCACTTTCCATTTAAAATTATTAGTAACTACCAATAAGAAACTGCACAAGCAGATGATTCAAATGTTTTAACTTTTTATAATCATTCATATATTTAACAAATCTGAGTTCTTTTAAATGGAAATGTCTGCTGATAAGTGTGTTTCAATACCAACCAAAAAATGTCAAGAAATTTAAAATAATGATGAAATTCTAACCTGTAGAACATGCACACACACTGTTAGTATATCGCCCCTAAAGAATTGGGTGGGGGGTGGGGGGAGGATGGGAAGGGATGGGAAGGGGAAACAAAGGTGGAGGCTACAATGCTTGATAAGAAATGTACTCATTATCTTGCCCATGTAATTGTAACCCCTCTGTACAGTATTTTCACAATAAAAAATAAAAATAAATAAAAAAAGAAGTCACAGTATCATTCAAAGGACATATTCATAGCACAGAAACAGGCCAGACAATATATAGGAAAGCAGAGATTCAGAGTGGCCATCTAGAGCTCTGCTGTCTCCCCAGAAGACAAACCAGACCTCTCCTTTTGCCTATAAACCATTCACAGCCCACCCACTGGATAGTTCTACCCTACAGGAAGATCATAGCCTGTGAGGACCTCTTTCCAACATTCAGTCTCTAGTTTTCCCTTATACATTCTCTAGTCCCTGCAATGTGGCATCATCCCTAATCTTCCTTCACCCCATGGATACCTCACAAGACGCACATGGTGGTTCAAGACAAAACTCTCTTAATGGATATCAAAGCTTTCATGTGAAATATTCTAAATTCAATGTAACTCTTTTAAGAGCTGTTATACTTAACATTTTAAAATAAAATTTTATAGTCACATGGAAACTTTCACATGCATCATCTTCGGATCACTGGCATGATCCTTAAAAGAGTCAGGAAAGTATCCTTGTTCCAATTTCCTACATGAAAAACAGACACAGAGGGACTTAAGTAACTGGCTCTGAAACACTATTAGAAGACAATGAGCTCAAAAGCCCTGACTTGGGGAGGGCACCATTGGTGCAAGCCTATAATCTTATCTACACCGGAGGATGAGATCTGAGGATCATAGCTAGAAGCTAGACAGGACAGGAGAGTCTATGAGATGCTGATCTCCTATTGAACACCAAAAAGCCAGAAGTGCAGCCATAGCTCAAGTGGCAGAGCACAATCCTTGGGCTACAAAACAAAGAGGCAGTGTCTGGGCCCTGGATTCAAGGGATTCAAGCCCTAGTGCTGTCAGGAGGTAGGGGAACTCCTGACTCAGCCTAGTGTCATAGGTTCTCTTTGGTCTCCATGTCCTCTCTGTCATCGGTTCCCAAATGAAAGCAGAAGGATGGAGAATGAAGGGGTGGCATTGTACTCACACCCTAATTTGTAAAACTGTGACTCCTTTATACAATGACTTAATTATAACAATGAAATAAAACAAATAAAAGACAGGAGGTGGCAAATAAGTAGCTGTTATCTCTGCATTTTCGGGTCTGAGTCCTTCACCCACTTTCTGTTGACTTCAAGGAAGCCCAGAGTGCCCAGAGAAAGTGCTAGAGAAAGGAGGAAAGGAGGATAAAGAAAATCACCCCCTCCTTTCTCCTCAAATCCTTTCTCCTCAGCTTTCAGCTTTACCACAACCTTGCATTTTGTTGTTACTGATGTTGTTGAAGGGGTATGGAATTAATTTAAATAAACCTAACTGGAAATAACTGTACTGAGTAAAGGAAACCACAAAGGACAAGCAGAGGCTACCCATGATGGAGGCTAGGGAAGTCCCCCTTTGCCTTAAAGTGGTGAAGAGAAAGGGGCTCTAGGCAGATCTGTCAGAGCTACAAGTACTTCCCAGAAGGCTCATTTGCTTCACCCTAATGTCTCAATGGGCTCCCATCATGGATGATGGGGGGTGACAACTCTACTGCCAATTTTCTCACAATTCTTGCCACCATGGGCTGGTATGTTCAAAAGCCTTAAACTGTTAGTGTAAGGAAACAGGCTCTACCACACTTTGGACAAGAGACAACAGCTATGAGATCATATGATTTCAGGATAACACTTTCGTACGCATCATTGAGAATACTATGGCAAAATGTCAGGGGGGAAAAAAAAGATTGTAAATTGAAGCTTAGTTCATTCCTAGTTGTCTTGGAAGCTTCTCAAAAAAGATAGATAGCACTGTATGTTTGTCCAGTTAGAGCCCATTCCTCTAAAGGATTAACTGTCACTCCTAATTCCTCAATGAGTCTAGCTTTGGCAACTTTTGCCTCCATGATTCTTTCTCTCACATAAAAGATTTGTTTCTTTTGTCTTCTTTTTCTTTTTCGTTTTCTTTTCTCGTCTTCTTTCTTCTTTTTTTTCTTTTCTTTTTCTTTTCTCCTCTTCTTCTTTCTTCCTTCTCTTCCTCCTTCTTTTCTCTTCTCCTCTTCTCTTCTCCTTCTTCCTCTTTCTTGAACTTAGGGCCTGAGCAACATCCCTTAGCTTTTAGCTCTCGTGCCACAGAAATAGACTAACTCTTTGGCAATTCAGAGATAAGAATCCCATAGACATTCCTGCTCAGGCTGGCTTCCAGCCATGATCCTCAGATCTCAGCTAGGATAAAGGTGTGAGCCACTGGCACCTAGCTCAAAGACTTGCTTCTCAGATGGAACACGGAAAAAGCATCCAGATTGCTAGCTGGTCTTCCTCAGCTCTGAGTCTTGTTATGTTTTCTTTATGTCTTTTCTGTCCTGACAACCCTAGTTCAGCCTCTACAGAGCTTACAAGTCTAGATTGCTATCAGAGGTGTTTACACTGCATTATTTAAACCCTTTCCTATACAAATAAAAAGTGAAATTTCATCAGCATTTTAATTTAATATTCTCATGAAAGGCTAATGGTAATACTTACAGATGAAACTCTAACACTATAAGCCAAAATTAATCATTTCACTCTTGTTGTAAGTCTGTCCTGATTTTTTCCACTTGGGTGACATAAGAACATTTCACACCTTCACATGGGTCATTTGCAACTCTTAGAAGTCCTTTAGCCATAACACTTAAAATGGGCATAATAACATGAATGATGGCTTATGGTTAAAATTTCAAGATCAAAAAAGGTAGTGACAATCTCAGAGTACAAAGTTAGTAATGTAATTTAATGATGATAGATCCAATATCTAATATATATAATAATGGTTTATAAAGAAAGGCTGGATAAATGGGATTGCATCAAACTGAAGAGTTTCTGCATACAAAGGACATAGCTAGTAAGATAAATAGAAAGCCCACAGAATGGGAGATTTTACTAGCTACGCATCAGACAAGGTCCTCATACCTAAAATATACCTAAAGCTCAAAAAAGTAAATCATCCAATAACAAATCCTCAAAAAAAAAAAAACAACCACCCCATTAATAAGAGGGCTATGGACTAATAAAAAAGACTCCTTAAAAGAAGAAGAAATAAGACTGGCCACATGAAGAAATGTTCTACATCTCTGGCCATAAAAAAATGCAAATCAAAACAACACTGAGAGTCCACTTTACCCCAATTAGAATAGCCATTATCAAGAATACTAATAACAACAGATGTTGACATGGATGTGGCCAAAAAGGGAATGTTACTACACTGTTGGTAGGAGTATAAACTCATTCAACCACTCTGGAAAGCAGTATGGAGGTTCCTCAAAAGATTAAACATAGTGCTTCCCTATTACCCAGCAATCCCACTCCTGAGCATTTACCCAAATAACCACAAACCAGTCCACACTAAAGCCACAGCACAACAATGTTCATTGCAGCATTATTTACTATTTCTCAGAAATTAATCCTGGATTTTTTTTCTCACAGTTTTCTTAGCTAAACATGACACCTTTGAAATTTTTAAAGACTTTTCAACCTAATTTCCAACACTGTACACTTAACCTTATTTTTTTTAATTTTTTGACTATTCTATGTGCTTCTCATTTTCACCTAAGTTTTTTAACTGATTTGTCAATTTCCATTTTTAAAAAGTCTGCTATAATTTTGATAGAAGTTATACTGAATCCATAGATAAATTTAATGACAATCATCATAATAATATATTGAGTACCCCTATCCATGAATATTTTATATTTTTCTGTTTATTTAGATATTCAGTTTTTTCAAACAATATTTTATGGGGTCTCAGGCATTTTTTTTTGTCAGTTGTGGAGCTAGAACTCAGGGTCTGGGTGCAGTCCCTGAGCCTCTTTGTGCTCAAGGCTAGGACTCTACCACTTTGAGCCACAGCTCCACTTCTGGTTTTTGAGTGGTAATTGGAGGTAAGAGTCTCATGGGGACTTTTCTGCCTGGGCTGGCTTCAAATCCTCAGATCTCAGCCTCCTAAGTATCTAGGATTGTAGGAGTGAGCCACTAGCTCCCGGCTGGTCTTGGGCTTTTTAAAGATTAGTTCCTAGTTATTCTATGGTATGATGCTATGATAACTAATAAACCTCATAACCAAAAGAATTTTATTCCAGAAAAACAAAGTTGATTAATATTTGAAAAATCAATTAAAAGGACTAGTGATCTGATCATTTAAACAGCTGCAGAAAGAGTAAAACAGACATTATAATATGTATTAGAAAAATCTCAACTAACTAGAAAAAATAAGAGATATCTTCAGCTCAATAAAAAACATCTATGAAAAACCAATAGCTTACATCACACTAAACAACAAAATAATAAATTCCTCTTGGAAGCAGAAAAAAATGAAACTATGATGCTTTTATTTAATACTGTTCTTAAGACCCAGACAGTCATTGCTCTAAAACACGAAAAGCATTTTTGTCATTTTTAAAAAATATTAGCATAAAGAAAAAATCTCTATTATAATATAGAAAAATCTCAAAATTAACTATTAAACCAGGTGCCAATTGACTCAAACTTGTAATCCTATCTTCTTAGGAGGCTGAGACATAGAAGACAGCAGTTGAAAGTCAGCCTGGGAGAAAAATCCACAAGACTTTGTCTCCCAAGCAACTATCAAGAAGCAGAGCTGAAGATGTGGCTCAAGTGGTAAAGCACTAGCTGAACAAAATGAAGTTTAGTAAATACAAGGTCCTGAGTTCAAACTTTGGTACTAGCAAAAAAAATCAAAATAATTAGTACATAAATTTAGTAAAGTTGCAAGATGCAATGTCAATACTCAACATTCACTTGTATTCTTACCTATACTAGCAGTCATTAATTAAAAACTGAAATTTAAAAAATCATCTCATTTACTGTTGCACCATATCCAAAATCTTTGTATTAATCTTACAAAGGATATACAAATTTCCTTCATCTCCTTTTTATTTTTTAATATAAAATAAATTTATTTAATAGATAACAATATCATTCCGAATTTTTATTTAATTTTATATCAATTTCATTAAGTTATATATACCAAGAAACGTATCCAGTTCATTTAAATTGACCAACTTGATAGCATAAAGTTTTTACTAACATTCTTTTATTATCTTGTTACTGTCTACGGTATTTATATATGTTGAAAAACACTTCAGAAATGCAAGTTTTGTTTCCAGTAAATATACATAAATACAGAAACAATTACCATTTCCCATTGCTATTTCTTCATTCCTCAAGATCTAAGCTTCTGTATGGCATCATTGTTCTTCAACATAAAAAGTTTACTTGAACATTTCTGATAATGCTGATCTCCTGGCAATAAGTTCTCTTAAATTTTCTTCATCTGAGAATGTCATTACTTTGCTTTCATTCCTGAAGACTATTTTCAGGGACTATGGGATTCTGGGTTGACTCTTCTCTTTTCAGTACTTTAATGATGTTGTTCCACTATATTCTGGCCTTCAGAGTGTTTAAGGAAAAATCTGCAGTTATTAGAATCATCATTCCCTGTATAGAGCTTGTTTCTTCTAGCCTCTTTAAAGATATTTTTATGCTTCATTAATTTGTAGAAGTTTAATTTTGATGGTACCAGCCACAGGACTCTATGATTTTTTCCTGTTTGAGGTTCATTGCATTTCTTGGATCTATAAATTTTGTCTTCCACCAAATTTAGATTCTCTGTTGGCCATTATGTCTTCCATTTTTTTGTTTATCCTAGTCTCTTCTTTTTCCTTTTCTTCCAAGACTCCAATAACACCGGGTAATGTTCCACAAACAGGTCCCTTAGCTTCTATTCCATTTTTTTCACTATTTTTCCTCATATTGAATAGTTTTTTTCATATTGAATAGCTTCTATTCTGTACTCAAGTTCACTTGCTTTTTCTCTACCATCTCTATTTTACTATTGAGACCATTCTAAATTTTCTACATTTTTCATGCCTAAAGTACCTATGCAATTCTCTACTTCTTTTCTGAATGCTTCTGTTTTCCCATACATTTTAAGAATGCTTTCCTCACTTCTTAGTCCATAATAATAAAAGGTGTTTGCAGTTTGATTCTTTAAGTTTCCTTGATTTTGGCATATGTAGACTATTCCATTAGAGTACAGACGTGGACACATTTTCTTCTTTTATATGTCATAAAACTTTATAATTGAATCTGAGCATTGTGAATTTATGTTTTATAGACATTATTGGGTACCATTCTCTACAGAATGAAGTTACTGTTGAAGCAGTCAACTGTTTGGGCTCTAATTGCAAGTTCTATCTTGTCATTAAGAGGAAGTGGGCCAAACCTCCATTCAGTAATTAAAGTCTGTGCTAGGGTAGTTGAGTCTATTTGTACCTCAAGAATGAATCTGACATATGTACAATTTCATACATAGAACTGGGAATCCCTTTCTTTCACCCTTCTACCCTGGTATTCACAGCTTACAGAGCTCCTTTTCTTGATTACTCTAGTCAAAAGGACTGGGTTTATGTTGAGAGTATTCTTGGCCCCTACCTTAATCCAAAACCTCCCTCAGTGTTCCATAATAGGATCCACACTTGGAGTAAAGCTGTAAGAAAGAGGAAAAACTGGGAAACTTACCACTATTGAATACTTGTCTATGTTTTGTCCCTCTTCAACAATCTCCCTGCTTTTGTTTACTTATCAGAGTCCTCAGTGTTTTGTTTTGTTTGATTTTTGCTCAGAGTTTATACTTGTAATCAGTGGATGAGATGGGCTATAGTGGGTTTATTTTGCTGTGCCAAACCCAAAATCCCCAAACACTTTGTAGGCTGAGAACTGGGTTATTCTACTACCAGTTGGAATTTCCAGTTATTTAAATTTAAAAATTCCAACAAGAGTGTGGGGAATGTGTGTGCATCTGTGCATGCACACACATGCATGCACATGCGCACACAAACACATGCCCTCAAAGCACTTGATCTATGATCCATAGACTGGCATAAATGCTTATCACAAAGAGTTTTACAAAGCTTAAATAAGATGGTAGAGCAGGGCGCCAGAGGTTCACACCTGTAATCCTAGCTACTCAGGAGGCTGAAATCTGAGGATCGCAGTTCAAAGCCAGCCCTGGCAGAAAAATCCGTGAGACTCTCACTCCAATTAACCACTAGAAAACCGGAAGTGGTGTTGTGGCTCAAGCAGTAGAGCGCTTGCCTTGAGCTAAAGAGTGCAGGGACAGTGCCCAAGCCCAGATTTCAAGCCCCACAACCAACAACAAAAAAAATATATTAATAATAAGACAGTAGAAATAAAATGGCCAGTACAGTGTCTGATAAACTCAAGATTAGTAGTGCATATATCTTCCTTTTTCTACTACTATACTGCAATGACTAAAAAATAATAATAACTATGATGAAGAAACATTTAGACACGTTCTGGGACATCTAATTATTATAGACATTGAATGTTCCTCTTTCATTTCTTAATCATGTTACTCCTTCATTTCACTTATTTGCTCTTTATGTATTTGCTCTTTATGTATTCATTTCACTTATTTGCTCTTTATGTATTGATGACAATCACCTGTATCACTCAGACAACACTGAATTGCACACCTAGAAACCTTAAGCAAGGAAGAGTCTGTTTCCATAGCTTGGCCCAATCTTAAAACCTTAAGTCAACTTACTGCCTGCTTTGCATTATTGTCACATAGAATAGAATCGCCTGAAAGAAAACCACAAGAAAAACAACAATCTTCTAAATCCAAACTCACTTCAAAGTGAAGAAGTCCTCTGGGACACTATGTGAGCAGCATACAACATTCAACTATTAATAATAGATTACTGGAAACCGGTCTCCATAAAAATGGGAAGGGAGATTCAGAGGAACTGGGAGAGAGGTAAAGAATGAGAGACTATATAGAGACAGAGAAAGAGAGAGGGAAAGAAAAATTTAGCTTCCTCTGTTCCTTAAAAGTGTAGGAAGAATTCTAGTCAAAATATAATCATTCAACTCCTTTTTAGCCTTGCAGCTGTAACAATATGACCCAATCCCACAGAAGTCAAAACCATTTGCCATAAACAGAGGTGTCCCATCACCCCAGGACATGCTTAGAGACTGCATTCCTAAAACCCCTGTTTCTGGTACTCTGTTAGAAAAAAAAAAAAAAAGGAAGAAGAAAGAAAGAAAAAAATTAATGAAAACTTGAAAGCAATCTGCACAGAACTTAAACTCTTCTGATTAGTCCTTCTAACACGACCATAACCACCACCTCTTCTACTGACCCTGGGTCAACAAGCAGGGACTGTAGGACCTACCTTTCTCAGCCTATTTGAGTAAACAAAATTAAATCTATAGCATTAACCAGAAGGGGGAAAAATCTGTTTCCATAGCTCTATCCCATGACCTAACACCTTAGGTCAGCTCTCTGACTGCTTTGCATCATTGTTACCTACAGTGGAACTTAAAACAAAAACAAAAACAAAAAATTTTAAAGTGAAGAAGCTCCCCATATGAAGCCAGCATATCAAGGTGCAATATGAGAACAAACAGTATTCAAGAATGGTCAATAAAATATTGCATGGCAGCGTGTCAAAGCCTGGGATGTGAGAAGAAGGGAGGATGGGCAGTTCCCTGGGCTCCAAGTATTGCCCTTCTGAAAGCAAAAGCAATTCTGTGCATTCAGGCATTCTCTAATCCAATAAGATCTAAATGGAGAAAAGCTTCATTTAGGAGTCTGCTTCCTCACACCCCTGTAACAGGATATGACTGGACAGAGGCTTGGAAAACTGGTTAGCAAAAGCCTTTTTGCATGTCAGCAGCTCATCTTTGCAAGTAGACAAACCCCTGTTGGGAATCCAAGAGCCTGGGCTTATAGGAGCCAGCTCCTGAAAGGTAACTGGATCTATTTTCTGTCTGGAACCAATCAGGAAAATGGAGGGAAACAGGCCCGATTGATTGCTGATTGCCAAATGCCATGGAGCAGGTCCATAGCACAGAGAACATTGTACAGATGGAATTCTCACTCTGATATCTTCAGGATCAAAATGACAACTAAAGATAGCATAGAAAAAGGAGTCAAAAACACTTCAAGAGATGTTTGCTTTAACTTATCAGTGTCTTGCAAGGGTAGAAAGCTTGGATTCACTGAATCAGGATTTCTTTGGTTTCCAGAGTCTACTACTGAACAACAAACACTAACACTTCCTTCAAATATATCTTCAAAAATGACAATTCTAGCCAGGTACCAGTTGCTCACATCTATTATTTTAGCTACTCAGGAGCTGAAGATCACAGTGCACCAAAAATCTGTGACACTCTTATTTCCAATTAAGCAACAAAAAGTCAAAAGTGAAGTTGTGGCTCAACTGGTAGACCACTAGCAAAAAAGCTCAGGCACAGTGCCCAGGCTCTAAGTTCAAGTCCCAGGACCAGCATGAAAAAAGGCAATTCTATTCCCTTTTAAGAAGTTGAAGAGCCACTTGTTGTTGTTTTTGAAGAATGACAATAGCATTTTTCAGCTCTTTTATTTTCTTTTCTTGAAAAGCAGTAAAAGGAAATGGTAGAATTTTTTTTGAGGGAGGCCTACTTGGGTTTGAACTCAAGGCCTGGCACTTATAGGCAGATGCTCTTCTTGAGTCACACCCTAAGCTACAGTGTACAGTGATCCCCATATTTGCATCTAAGGATGGCAAACATACCCCTCCATACCTAGATTCTTATTGGTTGAGATAGGAGTCTCATGAACATTTTGCCCATGCTGGCTTCAAATTGAAATCTTCCCAATTTCCATCTAGGGAGCAGTTAGGATTGCAGGACTGAGCCACTTAGCCCAGTTATTATTTTTGAAACAAAATCTGCTATGTGTAACCTAGACTGCCTAGCCGGCAGAGACCAAAAGGGAATCTTCTGTACCTTTCTTGAAGAAACTAAATAATCTAAGTCCTCCAGACCAGATTCTTGATAATCTACAGAGATTTGTTTTAAGCCTATTTTATTGGTCCATTGAGCTCTCATTTCAACAACTGGAAAGTCTTCAAGATTTCTAATAGGTAGAAATATAGCTGAAATTTACTATATCATAGCTCCTATAAATACTTTCTCACTATTAGAGTCAAGAGTCTACATTCCACAAATAAACACAATATGCTGGCTTGTCAAATCATGAGCTCTTACCCTGATTGAGTCCTGAACGGCCAATGTGTGACAAATAGAACAAAAAACTCATCCTGCTACTTAAACAACCTGAGCCTGGCCTTATTGGGCCAAGCACCAGTGGCTCACATTTGTACTAAGGAGGCTAAGATCTGAGGAGAGAGATTCAAAGCCGGTTAGGGCAGGAAGTCTACCTTATCTCCAATTAACCACTAAAAAGCCAGAAGTGGAGATGTGGCTCATATAGTAGAGTGCCAGTTGAGTAAAAAAAGCCCAGAATTTAAGTCCCATGAACCATACACTGCATGTGTACGCACGTGCGCGCGCACGCACACACACACACACACACACACACACACACACACACACACACCTTAGAAATATACAGTCAAACATATATATATGCAATGTATTAGTATATTGCCATTTTTAATTATTAAAATTTATGTTTCACTATTTTTTAAATTAGGTTATTCAGACTAACTTCCTAAGTACTGCTAGTATAGGGAACTGCTCAGATTTTCCCCTCTAAAGAAACCCATGGCTTCCTTACTGTCATCAGCAGCATAATTATTATTACTACTGACTAAATGAAATATATTACTTGCTAAAAGCCACGCAGCTAAACACTCCAGCACCATTTTTTTTGGTTTATTTCCTTATGACTTGGGAAGAATGAAAACAATCTTTTAACCAAATTTCATGTAATGTCACAGGACAATGAGTTATATCTAATTTTCTCAGTCTGCATTCTGAAACAACGTATGTTCCTTCACTATTCAAACACAAAATCTTCTATAGTTGAGGGACAGCACTCAGGCCCAGAGTTCAAGCCCCATGACCAACAACAACAACAACAAAAAAATCTTCTATAGTTTTCCAGAATTTCAGTAACATCCAGTGAATAAAGGATGGTTTCATCTGAATGAAGACCATTGGTTACCTGAAGCTTGCTGATTTCTATGAAGAGACATCCTCTGCTAACAAAGGCGGGGAAATGGTGACAGCAGAGGGATCAAGAGTCAAACCAAAGTCATGCTCACCAAACAGCACCTCAAGAAAATGAGAAAGTAAATTCTAGACTCGGCCATGATGACAAGTACATGTAATGTGTGCTTTTAATTTTTTTATTGTTTAATTTTAGCTCAAACCATATCCATAAGAGTCATGTGCTGCATTTGTGTATCTAAAACAGGCACCCTTCATTTATGTTGCTAGGGACAGTGGCTATGCCAGGCACAGAGCTGTGTGAAAGAAGCTTTCCCCTCAATTGCAGGTGCTGTAACTGTGTCACACTTCTGCAGGCCTGCCCTGTACCCAGATCGGTCTCATTGCTTTTGTTTCCAACAGGAAAAATGAATATTTCGTCTGGGTTCTTGACATCTTGCTTTGTTTGCTAAGTAGTCTACAAACCAAGGTGGAAACGATTTTTTTAGGGGGGTTGAGGGATGGAGATGAACACTCCAGGCAGCATTTCTGGGAAGAGTTTCTAAATAGAGAGAAAGCACTGTTTTGAAATTCTTACAGCCTTTAATTATAACTTGTGATCTATAGTATACATGCTATATGAGTACATATGATTTATACAGATGCTGGGTCTATCAAAACTCATTAAAAATAGTATGAGTCTACCACTGGGAGCAAAATAATAATCCACTGCTCACTTGCTCATCTAAGTGCTCCTTACGTCTCCACTTATCATTATGAAACTTTCCTCTCATAAGATGTTTATAGTCTAAAAGGTCAACTTAGACTTCCAGAAATTAAATATATTCAGCAGTATGCTGGAGGCCACAGAGACCAATGAAGGGGTATTTAGTCCCACATACTGTAAAGAAAGTCTTCTTTCTGAGAGAATGATAGTTTATCCAGCAAGTCAGTCAAGTACAGAAAAGTAGGAAGGGTATTCCAGAGGGAAGGATCCTTGTGCAATTCAAGCCAGCAGAGTGTAAAGGCATCCCCAGAGTATAAAATGTCAAGTGCCAAGCAAGGAGGGCAGGAAATGAGGCTGGAGAGACAGAGAGAAGGAAATACACAAAAGGCTCAGACTCAACCACTTTGTAGTTTGGGAGTCAGCCACAACAGGACCATAAAACGGGGAAGTTACAAAGCTTGAACTGAGTTTTAGGTAGAATAACCTAGCTGTATTGCCAATAAAAGTAAACTTACAACGTGTAATACCTTGCTGCAATTTGAAGAATAACATTTTACTTACTTGTATTATTCAAGGTTTAATTTTGAAATTCCTCACAAATTAAATCCAAATAAGGCACACACATATCCTTGATATAAAGGCCAGAAAGCACCTCCTCATCTTGGCTTTTTCTACAGTCCACGTCTCCCTCTACTTCCCACTTAATCAGCTGCTCCAAGGAATTGAAAAGTTGAATCAGAAACAGCTCTTTCCTATTTATCTTTTGCAGAACTATGCCTGGAAAGTACCATTCATCATCCTTGACCTACTGAGCAGAAAGACACAAGTAAAAATCTGTCCTTGGGAGGAGGAAAAGTGTAAAGTTTTATTTTGTTTGTTGATTGGCTAAGAATTCTTTCATTTAGTTTTATTTTATTTTTCAAAAATGTTTATATCACCAAGAGCTAGTGAGAAAGGAGAGCCTACAAATGCAAGTTACTACCAGAGACAACTCTTCTTATTGCTGATAGTATTTTTAGGCTAACACAGGATAACTGTGGTGTTACGCAACTTAAAAATCAACTCTTAGTAACTGACATGTTTCTGGCTCTACCTGCTAAAGGTTCCTGGCTAAGATAATATGATGAAACCCTGCTATGCTCCACCTTAATTCTTCAGAATGAAAATCTCCTTTAGCTCAGCATTCACACTACAATTCTTATTGTCCTCCCTTTCCAACTTTGTCCACTTCCTAATACTTACTGTAAAATAGGAGTATTTCCCCTCTACCCCCTGTCTTAACAGTATGTTATGAAGTATCTATGCCAGCTTCTCCCCATGATATTTTTCAAATGTGCTGCACATGTGAATAAAACTATTCCTTTTGCTTTTTCAAAAGAAAAACCTAACTTCACTTCTTCACAATTCTGTTACAAAGTCACAAAACCAAAGCAAACAAACAAACAAGTCCAATAGCTTGGAAAGCTAGCTAGAGTCTTATGACCTGATTTTACTGTTGAAAAAAATGTATTATAATATTGTGACTCTATCTTTTAAAACAATTCTATGCTGAGCACCAGTGAAGCACACCTCTAATGCTAGCTACTCAGGAGGCAGACGTCTGAGGATCGCAGTTCAAAACCAGCCCAGGCAATAAAGTCCATGAGACTCATATCTCCAATTAACCACCAAAACAAAAAAGCCAGAGTGGAGCTGTGGTACAACTGGTAAAGCACCAACCTTGAGTGAAAAAGTTCAGGGACAGTGTCCAGGCTAGGGGTTCAAGGCCTATTACCAACTATATATCCCTCAAACTCTACTATTTCCACCCAAATATTTAATAATTTAGAGTTTTGAAATTATCTACAATTTTGCAACTGCATCCATTCCACATAGTCCAAGCACCTGGGGGCTGGAGCCACTTGCACAAAGGGTATTTTTCATCATAGATAGATCCATCCCATAGCATGATCAAAATTCACATGAGCTTTTCTGGGCATCAAGGTAACTTGCAAAGTAGTGAAGAGGCACAGACAAGACACTGCAGCCCCAGCTCCATCACTAGCTTTAGCTAGTGGACTGATTACTTATTCTACTGAATCAGGTTGAGCTTGACCAGATAAAGAATGTTATAAAACTCTGGATGAGAAGCAAGTGAGAAAGAAGTAAAGATGGCAGTCCAGCAGATGGAGAGTGGTGGTAATAAATGCCACTGTTGAGAGAAAGGATGAGAAAAACATCACAAAAGGAAGATTCTAGTCCTGCAGTTCCTAAGCTGTCAAGCCTGACACAGGGCACTAGAGAAGACAGCAAACTACCAGCATCGATGAAACATTGTCTCCACCTCCACCTCCTCCAGGCAAAACCACAACAGCAGTGGTGACTAAGAAGATTGCTCTCTAAAGAAGTCGTGTTGACAAGCCGGGTGCTGGTGGCTCACGCCTGTAATCCTAGCTACTCAGGAGGCTGAGATCTGAGAATCGCAGTTCAAAGCCAGCCTGGGCCAGAAAGTCCATGAGACTCTTATCTCCAATAAGCCACCAGAAAACTGGAAGTGGGGCTGTCGCTCAAGTGGTAGAGCACCTTGAGCTGAAGAGCTGAGGGCAGGGCCCAGGCCCAGAGCTCAAGCCCCATGACCAACAAAAAAGAAGAAGTTGTGTTAACTTACTGGGAAGAATTAGGACTGAGGGAGAGGTAGAAAAGTCTCATTCAGGAAAGCCAAGGCTCTTCTTTGTCAACCTTTATAATGTGTTTCAATTTTAGGAAGGAAAGAGGGAGGGAGGGAGGGAGGGAAAGAAAAAAGAAAAGAGAGAAAAGGAGGAAAGGAAAAGGAAAGGAAAGGAAAGAAGAGGAGGGAGGAAGGAAGGGAGGAAGGGAAAAAGGAAGAGCGGAAGCAAGGGACAAAGGGAAGGAGGGAAAAAGAAAAGGAGGGAAGAAGGAAGGGAGAGAACATGCAATCAGGAAAATAAGACAATTTTTCAACCATTATACAATATCAGGACACTGGGAAAAGTCAGAAAAGAGAAAAGTTACTTCAAATATGTAAGAGTTGCAAATGAATGACCAAGAAGACCTGAGAAGGTCTGAAAGTCTGAGAAGGCATGGTGAGGTGAGTGGAGGAGCACTTTGGTAAAGTGAAGAGCTCAGTTGGTAACACAAGCAAACACTTCTGAAAGCTATGATTATCAATTAAGTGGTATAAGTAAATAAATAAAACAAACTATGGCAAGGACTTATCACACATGTGTGCATATAACTGTTTTCTGATATCTTCAGGTCCCCAAGAGTAAATTACAAAGTCATAGAATCAGTACTCCAATTTGAGTAATGTAGAAAGTCTAATTAATCAGAAAATGACTAAAACACAATAATCTGATTAGTATCTGGATGATAAGGATTCTGACACCTGTGTCTCCCCCACTGGTGGGTGAGTGACACAGGGACATGGGCTCAATTGTGTAGTTTCAGCATTCAGCACGGGGACAGGCACAAGGTAGGAGCTCCACACATACTCATGTATGTGTAATATGTGAATTAGAAGAGTGATCACATTCTAAAAGTCTGATTTGGAGCTTTCTAAAGCTGTTCTCTATCTGAGGTCACAATGCTGGATAAAGTTCATGAATACAAATTACAGTTCTGCACATATCCTGTACCAGACAAGACAAAGCAAAGAGTACTTGGAAGAACTATCAAATAATGGTGAGAATGAATGATTCCGGTACAACTGGGTCCTAATCTTGGCCTGGACCTTCATATGTTGTAGCCAAGGGCTGTTTATTTACCTCTCTAGGTGTTGTGTTGTCGTTTTTATATTGTATGCCTCATTGGGGCTGGGAGCGGAGCTCAACAGTAGAATGTGTGCTTAGCCTGAACAAAGCCCTCAGTTCAGTTTAACATTTTCCTTTATTTTTTTCAAAGTGGATATATAAATTATTATTTTAGCAAATAGATTTGCATTTAACTTGCAGAGAAACAAAAAAATGAATAAGATCTTCCTAAGGTAGACTTCTAAGTTGACCAACATATATATATATATATATATATATTAGATAAAATATGATCCAAAGAGGAGAGAACCTTATGAAAGATTGAGGGATCTTCTAACAAAACTTGCATAATAAATATATGAAGGACTAAACTTCAGAATCCACCTTTCCAACACAATGATCTCAACAACATACAAGATAAGACTCCAGCATGGACGGGGAAATAACACCCTCCATTTTTTAATTTTTGGTTTTTTTTTTCTTCAGGAACTGAGTAGTTGTAGCCATTGGCCATTGTCTCCATAACAATATACCCCTCACCAAATAGATGGGCTTTTGTCAGTTATGATTTGTCCTTTTTTAGCTCTGAAAGTAATAATTTTTCTCTTTTAAGCAGACTCTATTTCATGGGAATTTTCTCAGTGCTACTACTAGTTCCACTATATTTCAATATTATGAGAATTACACTGTGTTTGAGTAGTTCTCTCTGCTATGTGTGAAGAAAAGTCCCATTGGATGTATCATTGGGAGGCGTTTATCAGCAGGTATCACTAACTGCTGATTGGGGAGAGGAATATATATGTTCAAAGCTATAGTGTCTTACAGACAGTCTGAATGTGAAGGTCAGAAAAGTGACACCTGGTTAACCAGGTATCTCCTTAATATTCAGCAAATAAAAGAGTATGGTGCTTCTGGTCTGGGCATGAGAGAGGCTGCCAAATTTTCTTCTCTTACTTCTTTGCTTGGCAGAATATAAGTTAGCCTTCCACTTTGTCTATAAAACTTCCCTCAAGACCTGCTTTGAAATTAATTGTTCTTTCTGTCACGTTCCCACTTCATCCAGCTGTTATCACTCTTATTTCATTTATTCTTGTACTATAGCTGGGTGCTGTGCATCTGTCCCTCATCCTTCTTGGGAATACGAACTGATCAAATCCATCTGTGACTTTTCTCTGTTGCCATGGAACCCGGTACTTCACAGTTAGTAAATCTTTGGTAAGTTGAATTCTATTATCTCCTCTCTTTGCATGAAAGGGTCAGTCTGATAAATTTATGTTTAGTCACCTAACAACAGACTGTCTAACCTTCCATTAAACTTGGCCCTTAGACCTGCAGTCCTAGGCATCTGATTTTTAAATATATTTCACAAGATCATCGGGTACGCAAAGTATGGGCTACTTGCTGGTGCAGCGCACACCTGTTGTAACTGGTCCCCAACAGCTTTTTTTCTTCTTCTCATTTCTTAATGACCTTATGCATGTTCATTGCCCTCAGACCAATGACTACCAAATTTCTCACTTCTGGCCCTCATCTACCTAAGTTTTACAACTGTATATCAAACCATTTAGTCACATATTCCTCTTAATATTTACAGGTAACTCAAACTCCATATGACAATCATCTCCCAAAAAGTCGTATCTGTTGTTGAGATCTGCAGGCGATTACTACAATATAAGATCTGATAGGGGCTGGGAAGGTGGCTCAATGGTAGAGCACTTGCCTTGCATGCCTGAGGCCCTGGGTCCGATTCCTCAGCACCACATAAGCAAAAACAAAAAAGCCAGAAGTGGCGCTGTGGCTCAAGTGGTAGAGCGCTAGCCTTGAGCTGAAGAGCTGAGGGACAGTGCCCAGGCCCACAGTTCAGGCCCCAGGACCGGACCCAAAACAACAAAAAAAGAGATCTGACAGTGAGGAAACCATTGCCACCTAGCCTACATTTTCCACCAATGAGTTATTTCTTTTTTCTTTTTTTCTTTTTCTTTTTCTTTTTTTTGTTAGTCATGGGCCTGAACTCTGGGCCTGGGCGCTGTCCCTCAGCTCTTCAGCTCAAGGCTAATGCTCTACCACTTAAGCCACAGCGCCATTCCCGGCTTTTTCTGCTTATGTGGTGCTGAGGAATTGAACCCAGGGCCTCATGTATGCAAGGCAAGCACTCTACCACTGAACCACCTTCCCAGCCCACAATGAGTTATTTCTTTATGAGAACTTCAGAGAGCTCTGTTGAGTACAATATAGACATAGATCAATGCTAGAAGATTTGTTATGCCTACCCTTACAAGTTTCCTCATGTGTGAGGAAACTAGGTCTTGTGAATATTCCACTTTCTAGTTAGAGAAGGTTTAAGGGAGGAAACTATATCTCTTTGGGCTTAGCCCTTGCTTAAACTCACAGAAGGTCTATTTTATCTCCTGCTAATTGTAAGCTTAGCAAAGAGTCAGGATGGTCCCTAAGGGTATATGAATTGCTAGTTGCATTGCCCTGGTACAAATGAAAACACATATGTGTTTTACACACACACACACACACACACCCATACACATACACACACACACACACACACACACACACTTATAAGCAAATACAGGTTAAATTTCATGGGAATAAACACTAAGACCAAAAGCATTCCATGGGGACAAAGTTTTAACTGGAATAACCAGCAATAAAGAAAGAACAAAGGTAAGTTACTGTCAAAAATGGCAACCTTGGACTACAACTATGGCTCAAGTGGTAATGGCAGAGTGCCAGCCAAGCAAAAGAAGAAAGCATGCAAAGCCCTCAGTTTAAGCCTTTTACTGGCACATACACACACATAAAAAGGCAGCTTAAAGCCCTGAAAAAATTGTAAATGAACAAAAAGAATAAACTGGTTACTCCATACACACACACACACACACACAGACACACACACACACACACACACACACACACACACACACACACACAGAGGTACTAGCAGATGTACTCTTTTCCTCCCAGTCCCACCCTTACCTCACCTCTGGACTTATCACTTAGTTCCAGGATCTGACCTCAGGTCAAACTAGAGGACTCTAGACTTTACAGATTCTGTAGAACCTCTATGCCTTGCCCATCTACAACATTGGTCTAGGTACCCTGTATTACAAGTCGATTTTGGAAATAGGTGAGTGGATGTAAAAAAAAATTTTTTTAAACAACTTCCCTGCAGGGGTCCAAGTCTTAATTTTTCCATCTCTAAAATTCCCTTTCCTCAAGGTAGTTCCCCCTCCACATTCTTCACCCACATCAACTCCCACACCCATTCCAACCTCACTGATTTCTTCTTCCCTCAGACATCTAAAGAGCCAACAGTCTTCCATTTATCTGCTATTCTACTGAAACAAGGCAAAAGAATAGTTTGACCCTCATTCCTCCAATTATTGGAGCCCAATAACATTTTTAAGTGCTTTGTTTTACACAATGGCACTGTTTGTTTCCAATTAGTTAGGAGGCTTGTCAGACTCAGTTGACTATATTCTGGAAGCTTTAGTTTGATGAGAATTATCTTTAGTTTTGTGTTTTTTTTACTTCAGTGTCTTCCCTAAACTCTCACAGTGTAGACATAATCTGAGTTAAGAAGACTGTGTGGCATTTGGGGTGTATTCCTTGCTCTCAGCCTGTGGATTCACCATGGATCCCTTGAGAGTTTTCCCAGGAGGCTTGGAGAAGCCAAGGTCTGACCAGGACACAAGGAGTGGGCAGCTACAATGTTCCAGACAGAGCCTCATGGCAGAACCACAGGATGACGTCATATTAATCTAGTTTCTACCACTGTAACAAATACCTGAGATAATCAAGTTATAAAGAGCAAAAGTTTATTTTTGAAGTTGCAGTTTATAACCCATTGTTCCTTTTGCTTTTAGACCCCTGGCAAGGTGGCACAGCATGGCACAGAGTACATGGTGGAACAAAGCTAATTATCTCAAGGCCAAAAAGTGTGTGTGTGTGTGTGTGTGTGTGTGAGTGCGTGTGTGTGTGTGTGTGTGTGTGTGTGTGTGTGTGAGAGAGAGAGAGAGAGAGAGAGAAAGAGAGAGAGAGAGAGAATAGCAATTATCACAATCCATTACAAAGACATGCCCCTGTGACCTAAACTTTCCTTCTAGGCACCACCACTAAATACTCCACCCTCCTCTTTAAACAGCATTGTACTAAGGACCAAGCCTTCAACTCAAGGCCCACTTAGGGCACATTCCAGATTCAATAGCTAGTCTTCCAGGGCTGACAAAGACATCCTGAGCTATCCTGGAAGAATGGGTGAAGAGGAGATCCCATTACAAGATCAGCTTAAACCAAGCACCAATGACTCACACCTAAGGCTAAGATCTGAGGATTTCGTTTTGAAGCCAGCTGGAGCAGAGAAGTCTGTGAAATTCTTTTTTTTTTTCCCCTGTGAAAATGCTGTACAGAGGAGTTACAATTACATGGGCAAGATAATGAGTACATTTCTTACCAAGCATTGTTGCCTCCTCCTTTGTTTTCCCTTCCTATCCCTTCCCATCTCCCACCCCTGCCCTCCCATACCCACCCCCAGGCCCCTCAACCCCCACCCCCCCACCCCTACATCACACCCCTCCCCCCCCCCCCCCCCCCCCCGCCAAAGTTGTAGAGTTCATTTTTTGAAATAACGACTTGTACATCTCATTGTTGCAATGGTTCCACTTGTATCCCTATTTAAACAA
The DNA here is from genome assembly GCF_019054845.1 of Dipodomys spectabilis. Classification (NCBI taxonomy): domain Eukaryota; kingdom Metazoa; phylum Chordata; class Mammalia; order Rodentia; family Heteromyidae; genus Dipodomys; species Dipodomys spectabilis. The sequence continues at coordinate 43,657,488 of NW_024870772.1, read as the reverse complement.
TTTGTTTTTTCCTTCCCCTCCACAAATTATATCAACATCAAATACAGTGAAATCAGGGGTTATACTGTGGGGGAGGAACATACAAAGCAACAAAGAAATCATTTCAGAAAATATCACAAGAAAGAAAAAAACATTTGAATAGTTATCTTGGGGTTCATTTCACCTAACATCAACTTATCTGACTTTTTCTGCTTGTCTCAGACATATACTAGTTATTGCAAATAAGGGAAACCATCGGGCCTATGTTTCTTTGGGCCTGGCTTACTTCACTTAATATAATTTTTTTCCAAGTCTTTCCATTTCCTAACAAATGGGGCAATGTCATTCTTTCTGATGGAGGCATCAAATTCCATTGTGTAAATATACCACATTTTCTTGATCTATTCATCTACTGAGGGGCATCTGGGTTGGTTCCATATCTTAGCTATGGTAAATAATGCTGCAATAAACAGTGATGCTGGTAGCTTTAGTATGGTCTTGTTTGTGATCATTTGGGTCAATGCCCAAAAGTGGGATTGCTGGATCATAGGGGAGCTCTATATGGAGTCGTTTGAGGAACCTCCATACTACTTTCCAAAGTGGTTGAACAAGTTTACACTCCCACCAACAATGCAGTAAGATTCCCTTCTATCCACATCCCCTCCAGCATCTGTTGTTATTAGAGTTCTTGATTATAGCCATTCTAACTGGGGTGAGATGGTATCTCAATGGTGCTTTGATTTGCATTTCTTTTATGGCTAGAGAGGTTGAGCATTTCTTCATGTGTCTATTGGCCATCCTTCTTTCCTCTTCAGAGAAGTTTCTCTTTAAGTCTTTAGCCCACTTATTTATTGAGCAGTTGTTTCCTTGAGGATTTGTTGTTGGGGTTTTTATTTTTTGAGTTCCAGGTATATTTTAGATATGAGACCCTTGTCCATTGTATGGCTAGTGAAGAGCTTCTCCCAATCTGTGGGCTTTCTATTGATCTTGCTAGCTATGTCCTTTGCCATGCTATGTCCTCTGCAACTTCATGCAATCCAATTTGTCCAATCTTTCTTTGATTTCTTGTGTTTCTGGGTCTCTATTACGAAAATTTTCCTGTGCCAAGGAGACCTAGGGTTTCTCCTATTCCATCCTGTAATGTTTTCAGAGTGTCTGTTTTGACTCTGAGGTCTTTGATCCATTTGGTGTTGATTCTGGTGCAGGGTGATAAGTCTGTGAAATTCTTATCTCCAATTAACCAGCAAAAACTCAGAAGTGGAGATGTGGCACAAGTGGTAAAGTGCCAGCCTTGACCAAATAAAGAGCAAGAGGCTCTATGTTTAAGCCCAGTACTGGTGCGCGCGTGTGCGTGTACACACACACACACACACACACACACACACACACACACACACACATAGCTACTAATTGCTAAAGTATTTTAACCTGTCACTACCTATGTTTAGAAGTCTCTTTTGCAATTAGTGTTCATGACCAACCCTCTTTCCACTCCCCAATAAATAAATGAGAAAAAATTGTTTAAAAAAATCAATAAGGAACGAATTGCAAAAAGCACTGTTAGAAGACATTCTTTCATTGTTCAAACCCTGATTCTAAGAGAAAGGTTAATCTGAACTCCAAATCCTGAGCTGCAGGGAAAATGGAGGTGCTGAAAACTATGTGCTTTATTTACTGCCATTTTGCATGTCTAAAATCCTGAATGGAAAATTTAGCACCCCATCAGCCAGGCAGGAGCAGCCAATCATTTTTGAAGCAGTAATAGGGGAAGGCTGTGGCAATGAACATTACTACCTCGTTGACACAGAAATCCCTTTGAAGGCAGAGACAACTGGAATAGGCAAAGGGTTGCCACAGAAGCATGGGCTGCAAACCCATCTGGGAACCAAACCAACAACTTAGCATGCTCCAGATGTGCAAAATGACCATTTTCTTCAATCTCTAATCTTATTACCTCTTAGCCAGCATCTTCTGGGTGAAATGTCTAAGCTCGTCCTTCTAAACTGAAGGGCAAAGGAAGAGTTTTCAGGCTAATAGTTTATCAGACTTAATGATCGTTTTCAGAGAAAAATCTTTCTCCTTTCCTCTAGGGGGACCCTTATCTGGACTTTGAAAGAATTCATTTTGATGAAACTATAATTGAAGCAAGATAAATCTATGGCAAGTTTTCTATCACCACAAAGTTAATGGTGAAAAAGTACCTGACCATGTTGTAAATCCATTAGAATAAATGAATGGCTTCACTGACGTATTCAAAATGAATGTGCCTGTCTTAAATGTAATTAAATAATTTGGTGGGAAAATTAAATGTTGAAACAATTACCCACATGGATTAGAGCATTATGAAAATATTATGGGAAAGAAAAAATGGAAGCTATTATTCATAGTGCATGGGAATTTTCATGTCTTTGGCCTTTCTCCCCCTCATTCCCTCCTAATGAAAGAGCGAGAAAGAGAGAGTAATATTTATGAAGTGTCTGATATGTGACAATATGTACTCTCATATCCATCATCTTGCTTGATTACCATAACAATTTGTGAGTTTATTTTACCGATAAGGTAAGCTGAGAGATGTCAGGACAAAAACCACTTGTCAATCAGTAGCTGAATTAGCATTCCAGTTAAAACCTGTCTGGCTCCACAATACTTTATAAAGCTGTATCATCTAGCTTCTCCCTCAACCTCACATCCTGTACCACTACTCTATAGAAGCCTTACTCACCCCAGGCTACCCTCTCCCCTGCCTTCCTACACAGTCAAGGAATGAAAGGGCCCCATGACTATATCCTTAACTTCTATTTAATGTTTAATCTACAAGCTTAAAAGAACAGTTATGTCACAAACAATCAGAAGAAAACAGAAGGCGAGTAATACAACTGGGAGTGATTTCTATCAGAACATAGAGAAATCTGTGTGTTGCTGTAAGTTTGTAGTGGTGAGAAGGTACTGGAAGGACAGCCAACTCTAAGTGGGAGTGGGTGTGGGAAAATGCAAACGGAAGAAGGAAAGTTGCTAAAAATAAACAAAATAAAAACTGGCCATATGTACCAAATTATAAATTCTCTGGCTGCAAATATCATTTCTGCAATCTGAGGCCCCTTAGAGGAGCACACCTCATATCCAGTGTTAAAAACATGGGGGAGGACTCTGCCAATGCCCAACCATGGCAACCAAACCCTTCACAGGTAGCTGCTGAGACTCATGACCTGGTATTAACACAGTTAATAATATGACTTCAGGGCAACCTCCCAACTCCAGCTCAATGTCACTATGTGAAAATCCTGACACCCTGGATAACCCAAACTTTAGACACTTCTGAAAATATGCCAAAAAAAGTTCATTAACCTAACATCATAGTCATCAATGATTATGACTCAATCATGGTGGTGTGCATCTGGAATCCTGCCTAGCCAAAAAACAGAAGAGGATGTCAGTCCAAGCCCAGCCTTGGCAAAAGCACAAGACCTTAACTGTACACTGAAGCAAAACTGGACGAGAGTATGTGGCTCAAGTGACAGTGCTTGCCTAGAAAGCATAGGAGCCCTAGTTCAAAACCCAGGACAAAGAGAAAAGAGAAGGAAAAGGATGAGGAGAAGGGAAGGGATTTAGTAGTAAACAGAAATGTTGTTTTGTGTAAGAAAAAAATACCTTAGCTGAGCATAATCCTAGCTACTCAAGAGGCTGATATGAGAATTTTGGGTCAAAGTCAGCCATGACAGAAAAGTCTTATCTCCAGGACAAGAAAGACTTTTATCTCCAGTTAACCACCAAAAAGCCATACGGGGAACTGTGGCTCAAATGATAAAGTGCTAGTCTTGAGCAAAACAAAAACAGAGACAGTGCCCAGGCCCTGAATTTAAGCCCCAGGACAAGATTGGGGAGAGAGGTGGAGGGGGGAGGGAGGGAAGGAAGGAAGGAAGGAAGGAAGGAAGGAAGGAAGGAAGGAAGGAAGGAAGGAAGGAAGGAAGGAAGGAAGGAAGGAAGGAGGAAGGAAGGAAGGAAGGAAGGAGGAAGGAAGGAAGGAAGGAAGGAAGGAAGGAAGGAAGGAAAGACAGGAAGAGAGAACAGAAAGAGAAAGAACTAAAAGAGAAAAAGAGAAGGAAAGAGAAAAAGGAAGGAAGGGAGAGAGGGAGGGAGGGAGAAAGGAAAGGAAAGGCAAGGCAAGGAAAGGAAAGGAAAGAAAGGAAAGATCTTATACAAGATGGTGTACAATTGGTGTGGCTCCAAGAAAGTGTTCCGCAAAGAAATATGTAGTATAGCTTGGAAATCCCCTTCAAAGTCCCTTTTCCATTTTCCTGAGGTAGCCTGAAATTTCCCTGCTTCTCTGTCCTTTGGAATAACACCCTCATAGGTCCCTATAAACATGTCAGCATTACCCTGAAGAATTAAAAAGTTCATTAACCCAAAATCATAATCATTAATGATTATGATTCAGTCATGGTGGTATACATCTGGAATCCCACCTATTCAGCCTAGGGAACACAGAAAGCAGTAAAGTCCAGCACGCCATCAGAAGCCACCTCAGTACAGCTCTCTCACCAAACCACCACAGGGTCCACCTCCTACCATTGTTACCTAGTGAGTTCCAACCACAGTCCCTCTCTTGTACCATCTCCAGCTGTACCTGGAGATGATCCCTGTTATCACAGCCTAGAAAAGGGAGAGCTTTGATCATGCTTCCCACTCTTCCCCTTGCAACCTTCCCTGGCAGACAAAGGATTTCACTGTCAGCTTCCCCACACCCTGTCCCTAGGACTGAAATATTCACAGGAAATTAAACTGGACTTCTATTCTTATATGAAATCTGGAGACCCCCATTTATACAGTTAGTACAAAGAAGGACTTGTATTGACATTTAGACAACTTCTCAGTAATATTTCTGTTAAGTAGGCCTCTATTGTATTTGTATTTCTGCATTCTTTCACTGGTTGTTTTGTGTTTGTTTGGTTGGGTTTTTTTGACATATGAATACACGCCCAAACTTTTACTTACATTGCAGTCTAGAATACCCATAGACTGCACTCCAGCCTAGAAATCAACTTTGGCCAGATTTTTTTTTCCTGATTTGTTTTTAGTTTATCTTATTGATGTTATACATACATAGAATGAATTAAATAATTCTACATAGTTGTTTAGAAACCATGATCCCTAACCCCTATCTCACCAACCCTGGTTTTTTTCTTCCTAATGGAATATATATATATATATGTGTGTGTGTGTGTATATATATATATATATATATATATACATATACATATATATATATCACAAGTTTCTGCATGGCAGAAGACATAGCCAACAAGCTAAAAAGACAGTCTACAAAAAGGGGAGATCTTTGTAGCCAGATTCTTACTTCCCAGTAGTTTCTGACTCTCTCTTCTTCTACATTTCAGCGTACTGTCACTTTCTTATTAGCATATCTTAATAGTATCAAGGAGTTTCATTGGGACATTTCCATCTATGCATAGAATGTAATCCGAATAATTCTACCTACAAACAGTCCCTGCTTTGCACTTATGTCATTTTTTTTTTACTCTGCAACTTACTTTTTATTGAAAGAATCTTATGAAGGATTTTTTAATTTAGCCACCTACTCAATGGCAAAGGTTTAATTGCTTTTTTACATGCAACTAATATGAACTATTTTCTCCACAAGGAAACCCTGATCAGAAAAAGATGACATACCACATAAATTGTTTTTAATCAAAAAACTAACCAGTTGTCTAGTTACAGTTCTCCCCCCAAAACACTACCTAAACTTGGTAGTAACTGAATCTCTAGGCAACGTATTCAAAGTTGAGATTAAAAATTAGGTGAAAAAAGAGTCCTCAGATCCAATTAAGAACCCTGCTTCATACATACCAGTGGTCCTACCTAGACTCTAGACAATATACTAAAAACCCCTCTAAGAACATTAACTTCAAATAGCCTTTTTCCGGTTTCCAATTTGTGAATAAAGATATATTTTGTTAATTCTATCAGAAACCTTGTTGCAACTTGTTTTATTTACAAGCCAACTTCTGCAAGCTTAACTAAAGTTAACTAGACAATAAACTAGGCAGAAATTGCTCTTAACAGAAAGAGAAATCCTAAAATGCCACTTTCCACAGAGAACCCACAATTGTTTTATTCAGAAAAGAGAAGCTTTCACTCAGACTAGAAGAAACTCAGCCAAAGTTTGGGATGTGTATTCAAACTACACATGCAATGAGGACAATATTACGCTAATACAATTGATGTGCTGTTGCATTTGTCTACTGTTTGTCTAATATTAACAATTATAAACAGAGCAGTGCAACTAGTATTCGGGACAATCCTTGTAATGTTACAGTGTCAGGCACATTTCACTTCTCTTCACACCACTGGTTCTCTTTGCGTACCTGGGCTTCCTCCTCTTCAGTAAAGTCATTTTTGATATTGAAAGCTTTGTGAATCTCCTCAGGAGTTTTCTCCTTAATCATATTGGCAACAGTCTTACATGTGACATCAAGCAAACCTTTGATGTCTAAGTAGTTTGCAACCAGAATAAGTTCAAAAGGTGTTCCTTGGTCAACTTTCAGGAATTCTTGGTCCCAAACAGGAATATCATCTGTACGCTTTTCTTTGTTCTCATCATCCTCAGGAGGAGGAGGATCATCCTTGTGGTGGGTGCACCACGGAATGACCTTTTTTAATATTGCTGCATTAACATGTGGTAGAGGAACTGGGTCATCATCTCCTTCATCATCCATTCCCAGATCTTCCAACATGGTCTTGATGGTCACAAATTGTTTGGCAATTTCTACATCAACTTCAACTATTTGTCCATCAGAACTCTGTAACTTAATTGAAGGCATGGTGTTTGGTCTCGAAAAGACGGCGGACAGTAACGAACTATAGAAATGATCCCTGAAAGAAAGATTCGACAAATGGGATTGCATGAAGCTGCAGAGCTTCTGCAGGGCAAAGGACATAGCTAGCAAGATCAATAGCCCACGGATTGGGAGAAGATCTTCACTAACTATATAACAGAGAAGGGTCTCATATCTAAAATATACTTGGAACTCAAAAAATTAAATCCCCCAACAACAAATCCTCAAAGAAACAACTGCCCAATAAATAAGTGGGCTAATGACTTAAAGAGAAACTTCTCTGAAGAAGAAAGAAGGATGGCCAATAGACACATGAAGAAATGCTCAAACTCCCTAGCCATAAAAGAAATGCAAATCAAAACAACATTGAGATACCACCTCACCCTAGTTAGAATGGCTATAATCAAGAACTCTAATAACAACAGATGCTGGAGGGGATGTGGACAGAAGGGAACCTTCTTCATTGTTGGTGGAAGTGTAAACTTGTTCAACCACTTTGGAAAGTAGTATGGAGGTTCCTCAAAAGGCTCCACATAGAGCTCCCCTATGACCCAGCAGTCCCACTTTTGGGCATTTACCCAAATGTTTACAAACAAGACCACACTAAAGCTACCAGCACAACTATGTTTATTGCAGCATTATTTACCATAGCTAAGATCTGGAACCAACCCAGATTCCCCTCAATAGATGAATAGATCAAGAAAATGTGGTATATATACATAATGGAATTCTATGCCTCCATCAGAAAGAATGACATTGCCCCATTTGTTAAGAAATGGAAAGACTTGGAAAGAATTATATTAAGTGAAGTAAGCCAAGCCCAAAGAAACATAGATCCCATGATTTCCCTTATTTGCAATATCTAGTATATGTATGAGTCAAGCAGAAAAGGTCAGATAATGTGATGTTAGGAAAATGAACCCTTAGATATGTATTTAAATGTTTTTTTCTTTCATGCATATGTTTCTAACGCAATTATAAGATGCTTTGTATGTTCCTCCCCCACAGTATAACCCCTGCTTTCACTGTATTTGATGTTGGTATCATTTGTGGAGGGGAAGGGGAAAAAATAAGTCATTTAAATAAGGATACAGGTAGACCTGTTGCAACAATGAAAAGTACAAGTTGTCATGTCAAAAACGAACTTTACAACTTGGGGAGGGGGGAGGATTGGGTGGGGGGTAGGGAGGATGGGAAGGAATGGGAAGGGTAAACAAAGGAGGAGGCTACAATGCTTGATAAGAAATGTACTCACTATCTTGCCCATGTAATTGTAACCCCTCTGTACAGTATTTTCACAATAAAAAAAGAGAAAAAAATAATAATAATAATAAATAAATAAAAATCTAAAAAAATAAAAAAAGAAAGAAAAGAAAAGATGGCGGACAGGAGTCTGCCGGGAGCCGGGCGATGTCTGCGAAGACGAAGACAAGGGCCACTCGTCATTTTTTTATTTTAGTCTAGAGTCTACATATGAGAGAAAATATGTGATCTTTTTCTTGCTTAGCCTGGCAGATTTTCACTTAACATCATGTTCTTCAGTTCTATCCATTTTCCTGCAGACAATCTAATTTCATTCTTCTTTATGGTTAAAGAATATTATAACTTAAATTAGTAAAGTTATTTTCAAATTAGGCAATGTCATGAAATAAATGACCATTAATAAAGCATTTTTTTCTCCACATATAAAACAGGCCACAGGCTGTGAGGTGGTTTGGAAAGCGTTCTGGGAAAGAAGTCAAGAGATTCCAATCCTATAACCTGTCCCCAAGCAGAGTTTGGGAGGAGGGGAAGGAGGGAGGGAGGTCTCCAGGCCAGTGTCACATCTGTGAGCAGAAAGTCCTCTCTGAGGACCATGCCAGATGCCTGCTTCTAAATTTGGAAGGGCTTATTACAAGGCATTTTGTCATCTCTCTACTTCCTGTCTTTAGAAGTCTTTTTTCATCTAAAGTATCTGTCTAGAATGAGTAGCAGATATAAGAGGTAAGGTCGTATCTTGCCTGAGGAAATGAAAATAGACAGCAGGAGCTCCATGAAACCCAGAGCCTCTTTCTGACTTGAACGTTTTTCATGTCACACATAGATGGAACTGACCACAAGAAAGGTACTATCTCTTAGAACCTACAATTACCTCCTTTTCTTCCTCTTTGTAATTGTCAGCCTTGGTAGAAACTGAGTGTTTGGATGAGTCGCTACATGTAAAGGATTGGTTAGCCTGTCTGTGAATGAGCTTGAAGAGGTCAGCCCACCCAGAAAAAGTGTGGAAAACACTGCACAGCCAGGGCAGGGTCTGGCCATTTAGAAAACACTCAGCCCATAGCACGGTCACAGGCTGTCACCACAGGGTGCCACACACCCAGGCTCTGCCTCCTCATACACATTTAGCTCCTCTCAGAGGAAAGATACAGAGATTCCATTTTGCACTCCTTTTTCTTTTAAAATTTTTTTAAATTACTTTTAAGTAGTTGTACAAAGGGGCTTCAATTCAACATGTCTGCTTATGAGTACAATGCATCTGGATCAATGTCTCCCCTTCCATCATTGTCCCCTGTCTGTCCCAAACTCGCCAATCCCCTTAAGTTATCTGGTTCTATTTGCACACATGTACATTGAATAGTATCACTGTATTCACCCACCCTTCCCCCTCTCCATCTGATTTCCTCCCTTTGACACCTCCTTCCCCCTCCCCAGCCCCACTCTGACTCTTTTCTTCTTTTTCTTTCTCTCTTTTTCCTTTCTTTCTTTCTTTTCTTAGGTCTAGATTCACCATATGAAAGAGAACACGCACTGTTGTCTGTCTGGCTCATTTCACTTACAATAATTTCCAGTTCCACTGTTCTCCTGCCAATATCATTTCTTTCTTCTTTATGGCTGAACCAACCATCCGCCATTGTGTCTATGTGGCACATTTTCTTTACCCATTCATCAGTTGATGGACACGTAGACTAATATCATAGCTGAAGTAAATTGTGCCACCACAAAAAAATATGGATGTGCCTGTATCTCAATTGTATGTTGACTTACATTTGTATGCTAACGTACACTTTATTGGATGAATGCTCAACACTAGTATAACTGGTTCGTATAATAGTTCTATTTTTAGGTTTCTCTGAAAAAATCTCTGTACTAATTTACATAGTGGCTGATTTAACATACCCACCAACAGTGTAATGGCCTCCTTAACCCTAGATCCTCATGAATAATTGTTGTTGTTTAGTTTCTTGAAGTTTGCCATTCTGATTGAGGTGAAATGAATTTCAGTGTCGTTTTGACTTCCATTTCCTTTATGGCTAAGGATATTAACATTTCCTCATATGTTTATTAGTCATTTATATTTCTTCTTTTGAGAGCTACACAATTTATTTGCCCATTCCTTAATTGGATGCCTGTTGTGTTTTAAGTTTAATTTTTGGAGCTCTTTATGTAGACTTTTAGCCGGTAAAGACTTTCTCCCATCACGTAGATTGTCTTTTGATTCTGGAAACTGTTTCCATTGCTGTAAAGAAGGTTTTTAATTTGATAAAATCTTACTCGTCGATTTCTTCTCTTATTTCCTGAGCACCTGGAATCTTGTTTAGAAAGATGTTGTCCCTGCCTATATTTGCAAGAATCTTTCCTATATTTTACTCAAATAGTTTCAAAGTTTCAGGCTTTACATTTAAATCTTTGATCCATTTTTAATATTGTTTATTGTTATTGTAGAGCTGATGTACAGAGGGGTTACAATTATACAAGTCAGGTTATGAGTTTTTGAAAGAAAGCACATGAGTAAATTTCTTTTCTCATTTTCTCCCAGTTTTTCCCTCCTGTTGTCCCCACCCACAAGTTGTATATTTCATTTTCAACAGAAAATGTGCTCCCCCTTGCTCTCCCAAAGACAAATAAACTAATAAACAAGAAAAAGTAAAGGACAACAAAATCAGCAATAACAACAACAAAAATCTTGCCTGATGCTAGTGGCTCATGCCTGTAATCATAGCTACTCAGGAGGCTGAGATCAGATTTTTTTTTTTTGTCAGTCATTGGTCATTTTTTTTTCCCCTGCCAGTCCTGGGGCTTGAACTCAGAGCCTGAGCACTGTCCCTGAGCTTCATTTGCACAAGGCTAGCACTCTACCACTTGAGCCACAGTGCCACTTCTGGCTTTTTCTGTTTATGTAGTACTGAGAAATCAAACCCAGGGTTTCATGCATGTAAGGCAAACACTCTACCATTAGGCCACATTCCCAGCCTCGAGGCTGAGATCTGATGATCATGTTTCAAAGCCTGGGCAGAAAAGGCCCCATGACACTCATCTCAATTAACCACTCCAAAACTCCAAGTGGAGCTGTGGCTCAAAGTAGTAGAGCACTAGCCTTGAGCAAAAGAGCTCAGGGAAAGTGCCCAGGCCCTGAGTTCAAGCCCAAAAATCAAACAAAACAAAACAAAAACTCTCTTGTTTCCATTTTTTGGAGTTCACTTCAAAAAAATATTATTTTATATGATCATATGCACAAAGATGTTGAGACTTTGTGATCTGCTCTTATGAATATCCTCCTTTGGTCTCACTGTGTAAATGTCTAGAGACCCACAAAATTTATCATGCCCCAGTGTATTTTTTTATGACTGATAAGAATCTAGATTCAGTCTTCTGCATGTGTGTATCCACTTCCCTAGCACCATTTACTGAAGAGGCTGTTCTTTCTACCATGTACATTTTAGGTCTTTTGTGGAAAACCAGATGGCTGTAGCTATATGGATTTACTTCTGGACCTTCTATTCTATTGGTCTATATGTCTGTTTTTGTGCCAATATCATGTTGCTTTTGTTATTATGGGTCTCTAGTATAATTTGATCTCTCTCTTTATTTTAATAATACTACATATGTCCAGAAAACAAAAATCTACATTTTTCACAATTGACAAAATAATTTTATTTAAATTACTTTCACATAGAACTTTCTCCTTATTATAATATATGTAAAAATATTAGATACTAAATATGTTTAAATATATCTAAAGATAGAAGAAAATATTTGAATGTTTTTACAGTAGGAAATGATAAGAGGAAAGATACGTTTAACCTGATTTAAACATTACACAATATGATTTATCCTTTCCATACTCTTGACTTCTCCAATGTGAAATACCCGTTATTCTAAATCCTATGGTCAGTCCTCCCTTGTTTTTGTGTTCGTTTTGTTACATATGTTTTCATTCTCAAAAATTATATTATTTTGGTTGAAGAATTGTAAAAGCATGTCATAGTTGTGTTCTTTGAAGCTTCTTTTTGGTCTGACATTAGTTTGGTAGGATTCAGTTGTGTACTCATGTTATTGCTCTTGATGACATATTATTTTAAAGCAGTATCTTTTATTTTTAAAAATTCATGCTCATTGTAAAAATTTGAGAAAGCACAGAAAAGTTTAGAAAAATAATATTCATCATATTCAAAACATTTCTTTGGTTTTTATCTTTGGTTTTATTTTTGGTTTTTATCCAATATACATTGTTCATCACAAAATTAAATGTTGCATAAATAATAACAACTTAATATGTAATTACAAATTTGGTGAGTTCAATGGAGGGACTAAACAGAACACAGTTCATTTTTCTATATAATAATCATAATAACAATAATAATGGAACAGAAACCACTGAGTTATATTACTATATGTAGATTATATGTCAATAAAGTTGTTTTTAAAATGAAGGTTAGCGTGGAAGGATGAGGACTAATTTAAGGTAGACAGGAAGAGCTCCAGTACGCATTATAGCAGAAGAGAAATTGGAAGAGAATTTGGTAAGTCAATTAATATCTAAAATACATTTTCTCTGTCAAGATACATATTCTTTGAAAACCTCTAAGAACTCTTAATAACCTTGTGTTTGCATACTTAATTTATTACTGTCATTATTTATTGTTTTGTTTTTATTTTGTATTGCCTATTTCTTTTTTCTTTTGTTATCTTTAGGTCTTTATACTAAGGAGTTGATGAAGCGGTATATGAATACAGTACATCTTGATCAATGTTATCCCTTTCAACATTCTCATCTATCTCTTCCATTCATTTTTTGAATGTTTTAAGACCTACCAGTCTAAAACATTAGCTGTCAACATTGCATAAATAAGCCATATTTGTCATCTAAGCACATGAAAGAATAAACCTATCTGAATTTTTCTCAGATGTTGTGGAAAAACCTGTTGGCTAATCTATTTAGAGTTAGATTACTACATTCTGAGCGCTTGAAAAGTTAACAAACAATGACAGTAAATTCACTTTTGCTGTAACAATAGCCTTAGGGGACTTACATAAAATACTCACCACAGTGTCTCTATTAATTGGATAATCCCATAATAATTTAAAGGTCAATATTCTAGGCCCTAGGAGAAGGACAATTTGTCAAAGTAAATCATTTGTAACTACAGTGTCAGTTCCTTAGGGTTGGTTGACCACATCTACATTATACAAAGTGGAGACTTAGCAAATGTTGAGTTGCACTCATCAATACAGTCTAACTACATCATTGAACTTAATTGCCATTTGAAACCAGAGTGATATCCATAGCCCAGCAGAAAAATTGCAGATGGTGGAGATCAACAGTCAGAACCTTCAATTGCAGGTATAGAGCCCAATTATATCAGCTTTTTCAAAAGGAGAAATGTTCTTCGAACTTCACCAGAAGAAAGTCCAGGTTGCATTCTGGATTTGAGACTGTATCCTGAACAATCTGCCTCTTTTCTCCCATTTCTAAATTCTGCCTCTACCACAGTGATTTCTTCCTCAGATGGTCTCTCCCCAAGAAAGGCCAAGATGTTTATTGGCAGCTTTAGACTTCAACTAGCCTCACAGTGAACAAGCCCAGCAAAAATACCTCACCTAATCTCAGACAGATTCAGCAAGAGCTCCAGGGTAGACTGAAACAAGCTGGCTGAGTCAAGTGTCCCCTGCCCCCACAATCAGGAAGTCCAGTATATGGGGTACTTCAATAGTCCAGGCTGGGATCCTGTGCTGCCTCTCTGTCTAGAGGTTGCAGTCAGCCTCATCAGGGCCAAAATGCCCAAGACCTAGGAAGAAATGTTATCCACAGAGACATCAGGCAGACAAAACCTTGCTTGCCCCAATGACTAAGCCCTGTGGTTTATTACTCTGGTATTAAAGACTACCGCCTTAGGCAGTAGAAATATGTCATTGCATGTCTCAACTATATGGACAATGATGTGATTAAAATAATTTATCTGAAATCATAGTCAGAGGGAAGTTTAGAAGAAGGCTGCCTACAGGGCTATGTTTCTCTGAACTTGGATGGGAAATGTCTAGGTTATATTGGAGTGCTGAAGTCCTTAGTTCCTAGGTTAGTATATGTGTCAGCAAATGCCTATGCTGGCATTCAGCACCAATGTATCAAGGCAACTCCGGCTTCCTCACTTGGGATGCCAAACTGTGAAATTCAAGAAAACAGATGAACATCTTGGAAGCATTCATATTCTTTTTTTTTAATTGTGAAAATACTGTACAGAGGGGTTGCAATTACATGAGCAAGATAATGAGTACATTTCTTATCAAGCATTGTAGCCTCCTCCTTTGTTTCCCCTTCCCATCCCTTCCAATCCTCCCCCCCACCCCATCCCCCACCCAATCCTCCGTGCCACCCCCCTCCCCTCCACCAAAGTTGTAAAGTTCTTTTTTACATAACAACTTGTATGTCTCATTGTTGCAATGGGTCCACCTGTATCCCTATTTAAACAATTTGTTTTTTCCCTTCCCCTCCACAAATTATACCGACATCAAATACAGTGAAAGCAGGGGTTATACCGTGGGGGAGGGTGCATTCATATTCTTTACATGCAAAAACATTCAGATGAAATCTCTTTGAATTTCTTTTTGACAACCTCATACCAAAGACCAAGATTTCTGAAGGCAGAGAATGCTGGAGTTGATCACTTACAATTTTTTCATACAGATATCTAATGTGACATTATTTGCTTATTTTATTTAAGAGATAAGGGATCTCGCTTTATTTCTCAGACTGGTCCTAAACTCTGGGGCTCAAATAATCCTTCTACTGCAGCCTCCTGAGAAGCTGGGAGTACAGGAACACACCATTATACGCACCTACCTTTATTTTCTTAAGGCTATTATGTCATTAGTCATGCAAGGCAAAAAAAAAAAAAAAATGTGCCCACCAACCAGGATGTTTCTTTAAAAAATACAATTCAAATGGGTACTAGTGGCTCATAGCTGTACGCTTAGCTACTTGGAAGGCTGAGACATGAAGATGGTGGCTCAAAACCAACCCAGGCAGAATCATCCATGAGACTCTCATCTCCAATTAGTCAGCAAAAAGCCAAAAGTAGAGCTATGGTTTAAATGGTAAAGTGCCCACCTTGAACAAAAAAAGCTAAGGGACAACAAGGCCATGAGTTCAAGCCCCAATACAAGCCCCAACACACACACACACACACACACATACACACACACACTTCAGAGGACTGGGTATGTGGCTGTGTTAGACAGCACATGCCTAACAAAAACAAGTCCCTGAGCTCAAACCCCAGTACTACCATAAATAAATAAATATACAGATACCATTCAAGAAATAGCTACACCAATATGGTTTCCTGTCAAAGCAAGTTATCTTTTGAAATATTCTCAAAAACCAGGCTACTTCCAACTAGGTTCCTACTAATCAAAATCTGCAGAATCTACAGTGAATTTAATGCTATACAAGGGAAAAAAAACACATCTATTAAAGAAAAAAGAAGCTGGGTATGGTGGCTGACACTTGTGATCAGGAGCAGAGATCAGGAGAGTTGAGTTTGATGAGATCATATCTCAACCAATAAAAGTCAACAAAATCCAGGAAGGGTAGCATGTACCTGTCATCCAAGCTCTACAGGGAGTATTAACAGGAAGACAGCAATCCAGTCTGGCCTAGGCATAAATGCTAGCTAGGCTCTATTCAGAAAAACAGCACAACCAAGTGGGGTCCATAGCTCAAGAGGTAGAGCTCCTTCTTAGCAAGAGCAAGGCTCAAATGCTGCCAAAACAAAACAAGACACCAACAAGTGAACTATTACCAATGTGAACAATCCATTTCTGATCCTGTACTGAGAGAGAAGGTTAGATTAAGGCCAGGGATTCCAGCTTGACTTTAATCACTTGGAAGGCAGAAAACATTGAGGCTATTTGAATAAAAATTATTAAAGCACAAAGTTTACAAAATTAAGTAAAAGGATGATATCAAGAAGGCAAGTTTGAGTAAATAAGGAAATCTGTGGAGTAGTCTTACTAGCCTGAAAGTCAAACAACAGAAGGAAGCACATTGGCTATCTGAAGCTGGTTTCCTCCAGGTTGAAGGAGCGGCTCTGTAGGATGAACCTCAGACCTTTAAGGAGGAGGTACTTGCTTCTCAGCTATTGCTGATGTCTCACTGTGGGATGCAACGAGCCTGCTTCTGCAAGGACCAGAAAAACTGCCTTCACTACTCACACAACAGGAAATGGAGGAAAATTCTTTTCTGTAAGCCTCCTTCTGGTGACTCCTATAGGCAGATCCAAGCATCGACCCTGCCAGCAAAGCAGAAATACCGTGCATTCATTGGGCTCTAATCCCAGCACCCAAAACAGAGTATAGACAACAGAAATGGGAGTGCTTTGTGGTTCATCATGGAAATTGACAGTCACAGCAAAACCTACCCTATCCTCAAAAACAACCCGTGGTATGAGAGATCAGTATAATGGCTACTTGTAATGAACTAGTGCTAAGAAGGAGCATGCCGCAGGTCTTTGGAGTGTTAGCAATGGTTTGTTTATGATCTGAATGCCAACTTAAGTAAATGAAGGTTGGCCTTTGGCCTTGCTACTACTTCCTGTAGTAAATCAGCTCATGCTGATTTTGCTATTCCAGACTCAAAAATGCATCCTTGGCAATTGCTCAATAGGGTCTTTCTTTTTTCGTTTTCTTTTTCTTTCTTTCTAGTTTTGTGATAGGAAAGTTTATTAGCAAAGAATTATGACAGAGAAAGAGAGAACAAGGCATAGGCATTCCAAGGAAAGATGGCAATTGAGTACATCTTAACCAACTTGGATTGTCTTCTAGGATAAGGAGTTTGACCTTGGGTTAAATAGGGAGACTTAGAGTCCTTAAAGACAGCTGATTGGTGAGAAAGGAAACACGCTTATAAGTATTCTTTAAGTTCATGATGCTAAAGATTCTCTGTATTTTATCATTCTTTTGTAACCACTGGTCCTCACTTCCTCATTGTCAGTCAAGTTTTATTTTATTTTATTTTTTATTTTTCTTGGGGTGGTAGAGTAAAGAAAGACCTTATGCTTGAGACTGCTGCTGCTTCTTCTATTTTTTTTTTTTTTTACAACAGGGCTATTTTCTATTATGTTAGTTTGACAGCCTTTAAGATGTTCTGGATGGTTCTTTATATTTAAAGGTATGTTGTTTTGTGCAAATGTCTGTATGAATTCTTTTATCCAAGATCAGAGATTAATATCTTTTATTTATTCTCATTTCTTTATTAATATCTTTTATATATTCTTTCTTTTAGCTACTTACTGGAAGTAAGTAGAATTGAAGTAGAAATCCTAGAGAAAGAAATACATATAGCTGTATATTTATCATATATATAATATATATACAAGTTGACTAACATATATGATTGTGTGTATATATGTATATATATATAAACCTCTTCTCTCTACTTCACACACAAAAGAAAACAATCCATGAGTAATCATATGTTTGATATGTCAATCATCCAGACAGATTGTAACCACAGAAAGTTTTCTAATTTCTTCCTCTAAGCAACTAACTAATTATCCTGAACCCAAGGTCATGGTGGAAAGGGAAGAAAGAGGACCCAGATAGATGTGATGATGGAGAACACCATCACCCCAAAGACAGCTACTGGGTCCCCTGGATTATTGACAGTGATGGCAAAGCATGTCCTAAGAATCTCACGAATAGCCTTATAGGACTGGATGTCCTCTCTTCAGGGCCACCTTGGGACACAGCTCAGAGGCTGACTATGACCTGTGGAAAGACAGGAATGGTGCCTAATTGTCTTGTATAAGGAGAACTTTTCAGGAACCTGGCTCTAGTCTGCATTTGTGTGGGGCCACCTATGAGCATATAGTGAGGTGGGGGAGGGGAGCTCTCTCCATTCACTTAGTGGTCAGGGTTTATTCACAACACATAGCTGGGAGGGTTGGGAAGTGTGCTTCAGCACTATTCTCATGGCACTAGGACAATTCTGTGGAATTCTGCAGTAGGGATAGATCAGGGTGTGGGAGCAAACATAAGGGATAGATCCCAGAGGTCTGTGGGAGAAAATACAGTCCAAGGGAGTCAAAAACTCACTGACACTAGGACATGCATTTACACTGTACAATATGGTTCGAATGAGCATCGGGAGCAGATCCCTCATTTTTTTTTCCTTAAAGGTTTATAAGACTACCTACCACCCACATGGTTAAATTTCATTTTGTGCATCAAAAATTATTTTACCCCACTTTGATAGAGGACGTAGAGATCCTACTGTGACTTCTTGCCATCACTTTCTCCCTTCTTCCATTACCACACACACAACTGTGTCTAAACCTCTCTCCCCAGTCTACCACACCAAGGCTCTTCCAATTCTTCCCAGATGCCCTTCCTCTGCCTCATGTTAAGGTAAGCAGTGTCTGACTCATGTTAAGGAGAAAACTTTAAAAGAAGGAAAAATATTCTCTTTTTTTGGCAGTACTAGGGCTTAGCCTCAGGGTTTTGTGCTTGCTAGACAGATGCTCTACCACCTGAAACGTGTCCCAGCCCTTTTAACTTTATTGGCTAAATAGGCTCTCACATTTTTTGTTATTGTAATATTAAATTTACAAACATCTCGCTGTCTTTAGTAATTCAAGCAATGGAACAGGTTTATTCTGACAAAGACAGCAATAGGCTAAAAACAAAACCAGCTCGCTGAATTTTCCTTGTTTACCTTTTGACTGAGAATGGAACTTGGTTCTCATTAATCCAGGGCAGCAGCCTCAGGGATCATTTCAACCAGCTCCTCAGTGATGACAGCTTGGTGGGTGTGGTTGAATGTCAGTCAGTTTATCTATCATTTCAGAAGCATTCTTGTGGGCATTGTCCATGGCTGTCATCCTGGCACTCTGCTCACTGGAGGTGGACTCCTTCAAGGAGTAGTAGATGATGCTGGCCGGGTTATACTCTTGGTAATTTTGCAGCACATCTGAGTCAATATTGTCATAGATGCCCATGCCCTCTGCACTTGCAATAGTATCAAGAGAAAAGATGGGGTTACTTCTGTCACATAGGAAATAACAGACCTGAATCAATTGAAGACGATAGAGCCTTCATCAAACTCATATCCAGAAGTTTAGTACTTCAAGGGCAACAACCAATGTATCTCCAAAAGTAGGGGGGCCTTCTTCCCATGTCTGAATGTCACCAGAAACTTGTCAGTCTCTGGAGAATGCCCTGGGTTTATCACCAACTCCAACAAGCTTGACCTCTTTTCCAGCTGCTGTGAGTGTAGCCACCTCAGTTGTTTTTTAACAGTTTAGCAACTGATGAGTGACTAGCACCACAGAGCCCTCAATCTGAGGACACACTAATAAGCAAGTGTTTCTTCTTATCTTTGGGTACCTTTATATCAGCTTTTTCATAGAGAGCCAAAGGTTCAATTCCATGTACTCCAGCCAGCTTCAGCTCCCTCTCCACATGGGCATATTTTGCTCCTGAGACCATTTTCACAGATTTAGTAATTTTTCTGAATGTTTTTGATTAACTTCAGTTGCCTGGTTATATCTTTCAAAGTCACCATATTTCAAACTTGAGTCCTTGCTGAATGGTTGGGCAGATAAAGGGTCTCACATTCTTGAGACCCTTGGTTCTCCTATTTATACTCTCCCCATAGCTGGGATGACAGGTGTGTGTCAAAATGTCCAGTTATTGATTGAGATGGAAGTCTGTCAAACTTTTTATCCAGGCTAGCCTCCAATCATGATCCTCCAGATCTCCATCTCCTTTGTAGGATTACAAGTATGAGTCACCACACTCTGCTTGTAGGAAATATTCGTATATTCATAATAACCTTGATTCTGACTTCAAAATGAAAACATAGGAGATTAGCCAGAGTCCTGCAGTCCTGAATTTGTGTGTGTGTGTGTGTGTGTGTGTGTGTGTGTGTGTGTGTGTGTGATATTTCTGAATATGGATGATGGTGAGAGACCCATTTGCACTGTATAAATTGGACTTAACAGGATAAAACGACTCTCAAGAGAAATTGTGAATTAATGTATAATTCAAAATGTGGTCAGGTCTATTCACACAGCTCCAGTTTTCACAAACTGGAAAACTCAATGAATAAATATATGTGATATCAATGAATCCAGGCTGAGGAGCTGAGACAAGGAGCTTAGAAACTTAAAACTTCTGTGCTTTGGATTTAGTTATTTTGCCAGTCCTGGGGCTTCAACTTAAAGCCTAGGCACTGTCCCCAAGCCTCTTTGAGCTCAAGACTAACACTCTACCATTTGAGCCACAGCACCATTTCTGGCTTTTTTCTGAGAAATTTATTGGAGATAGTCTCACAGACTTTCCTGCCTGGGCTGGCTTCAAACCATAATCCTTAGATCTCAGCCTCCTAAGAAGCTAGGGTTACAGGCATTAGCGACTAGTTCCCAGCTAAGGATCCATTTTCTTCAGTGAATTGAAAGCCAGCATTTGACAACAACTTCAACATGACCAGGGGCTCCCAATCATTACTTTATGCTTGCTATGAGAAACTTAAGGGAGTAAAGAAAAACCATCCTAAGAATGGGTTTGTTTTACTTCTTTTTCTTTTAGTGACATACTCTTTACTCTAACTGGACCATACAAATAACATGTGCTTTGTTTTGTTTATCACATTGTATTAGGAAAGAAAACTGGAACAGAGGTGCAGAACCAGGAAGGCAGTGTTTCTGTGAGACATGGTTGTCCCCTATTGACATGAAGTCAAGTCCCCAGTAGTTGTGGGTTCTCAAAATAGAGTCTCTGTGAAAGAGATCTTCTCCTTTTATTATTAAATGGGACACTTCCAATGAATATCAAATATCACTTTTATAATCAGAAATAAAATAGTGGGTTTTTCCCTTTTTTCTTCTTCAACTTCTGAACTCTTTAGGCACACAACATTGCTAAGCAAGAGATCTCATGGAGACAGAGACCTCCCTTAGAGGTCTGTGGAGTCCTCTCAGTACCATGGGGGATTCAAATGGTCATGACACCACGGGGAAGTATCACTGGGAGGTCATCTCCAAAGTGTCACCGCAGCAGTGACCTGCAGAAGTTCATCTGACTGGCATCCTGCCTGTCACAGACTGAACAGACTAAGCTTTCTGCCCCCAAACTTCTGTAGTGCTTGACATTTGACTAGGTAGGAAGTGGACTTGGGAAATAAATAATGGTGACAGAAAGAACAAGATTCTAGTAAAAAGTATTTCATTTCCACTTTATTAGTAGTAATGGAATGGAATGATGAATTTTCTGGTGACATTTTCAGATTTGTATACTATGTATTTGGACCATATTTACCCCACCCCCTGTCACCCTCTTTCCCCCACTTCCTCATCCCATAGCTCCTCTCTTCTCCCCCTAGTTGGCTCTCTCCTGCTGCCTTGTCTCTTTTCAATCATCTAGATTCCACAAATAAGAGAAAATATGATATCTGTCTTTGTGACTTTGGCTTACTTCACTTAATAGGGTGATCTCCAGTTTCATCCATTTTCCAAAAAAAATGCATAATTTTGTTCCTTATGGCTGAATAACATTATGGGCATATACCATGTTTTCGTTATTTGTTCATCAGTTGGTGGCATGTGGTTCCATGATTAGTGAGTAGTGTTTCTGTAAAAACAAGGATGTGTAGTTATCTTGATCTATTGTATGCTGACTTACATTCTTTAGGGTATATATACATTGGAGTAGTAGTTACATTTTTAGATTTGATTTCCACACTGATTTCCATAGTGGCTGCACTAATTTACATTCCCACCAACACTGTATAAAATCTTTTCCCCCACATCTTCACCAGCATTTATTGTTGTTTTCTTAATCTTCTTGGAAGATTTCCATTCTAGCAAAGAATACAGGCTAGAAACACACTGTCTTAAATTAGCAGAATTATCCAGATATGTAAAAATGATATATTTTAGTATTTTTATTCTATTAAGCATATGACCAGTAAGTTTCCTTCAAGGTAAAATCTATATCTTTCTTTTTAACTTTCCAGCTGTTCCCAAAGAGTTAGGACACCCCTATGCCAATGGCTTTTCCAAATGTGAATTCATTTCAAACTGAAGGAGTTATATCTGGGCAGAACTGCTACCAGTAGACTTCGATGCAAGTCTTAGTCACTTTCATATTGCTACCACACAATACCAGAGGCTTCCTACTTTATAGTTCTAGAAGTTCAAGAGCATGATGCTGATACCTACTTAGCTCTGAGGAAGATCACATAACTGATGGCATCAGTTTCAATGATGTGGTAAGATAGGATGCTAGTCAGATAGACAGACAGACAGACAGACAGATAGATGTAGCAACCCACTGAAAAAGAAACAACCCTGGAATTACTTTGACCCCTTCTAAGGGTCACAAACTCATCTCTCATCTCCTAATCACTTTCCCAGAGGCCTTGTTTTTTGAAGGTTCCACAGCCTCTCAGATCATCACACAGGGACCTTGTTGTCCACATGAACTTTCATAGGCAAATCATAGTAGGAAACTAAAATTCCATCAACTCTTATTCATCTTCAAAACAGCACAATAATCCTTCTTTGGTTGCATTTTAATTTCATATTATTACTCCTATGATATATCTCTTTTTTTTAATCAGTTGTGGGGTTTGAATTCAGGGCCTGGGTTCTGTCCCTGAGCCTCTTTATGCTCAAGGCTAGCTCACTACCACTTTGAGCCACAGTTCCACTTCTGGTTTGTGAGTAGTTAATTGGAAATAAGTCTCATGGACTTTCCTGCCCAGACTGGCTTCAAACCACGATCCTCAGATCTTAGTCTCTTGAGTAGTTAAGATCACAGGTATGACCCACTGGCACCCAGCTTACATATTCTTTAAAAAAATAATTTTAATACATTTTACTTTACCTGATACTGCTAAAATATCACTGTTTCAATGTGCAATTCATATAAAGTTGTGAATGAGGTATGTTAAGGTCTTTTTGTTTTTGTGTTCCAACCTGAATCTTTGGTATAGATGATATATTCTTTGCTTTTTCCAAAGTATCAATGTGTCTGCAGTTAGTTATATTCAAAGAGTGAGCATATGCCCATTCTAAGAGTACTTAGTGGTGAATTCCTGAGCACACAAGTTTCATGTGAGTGAGAAGTAGTTAATGTTTGGTGTTACAGTTGTACTGTATAAGGTTAGAACATGTTAAATTTAGCAGATAAAGGGATAAAGAGATAAAGGGAAGATAAAAAGAAGGCAATAATTAGTGCCAGGCTCCCTACTTGGAAAAACTATTGCTAGCATACATTCCTTCCAGGGCACTCTGTTATGATAGGCACTGACTTTTGGCAACGGGATACCTCAAGCCTAGAGGAATAGCAAAACAAATTTGTTTACTATTTGATTTCTGGAAAAAGTTTCTGAAAATAAGTTTGAAAACCCCTTTTCTAAGCTTGTGCCCATCCCAATTCTTGGGACTCTTTCTAAAGAGCATTCTGGAAGGTAGCTCCATGCTTTAGATGAAAGCAGGTTCCTGGGAGGCATTCTGCACTGGAGGCAGTGGCAGTTCATAGAAATCTCCAGGACAAGAGTAGAAGGAGCTGTTGTCAAACTCTGCACATGTGTCCTGAAGCCATTGAGCCTTCTAGACTCTTCCCCCAAGCTAACTTTCACCTAGGGGATGCTGGTTCCTCCACGCCTTTTCATTGAAGAGGCTGAGAAACATCTAAGCTAGAAGTAGTCACAAGATTGGTCCTTCTACAGGGCAATGATCTCCTGGGCAAGCATAGGAGAGTATTTAAACAAAAGAGGTGAAGGAAATACAGTCCTTACATCAGTGAAGGAATTTCCAAAACTTTTGTGTGGTCTGTGCCATATTTTCCCAATTTATTAGTGCTGTTCAAATATACCACTAGAATCAACTCAATGTGTGTGCATTGGAAATTCCAGCCCTTTCTCCAAAATACTCTGTCATCACTTCAGACACTGGCATTCTAATCAATGTCATATTCCAAAGAATAAAATGGCAGAAAAAGAGGAAGAAGAAAAACCTACTCCTCAAAAATACTAATCACCTCTAACCCCAAAATTCTCAACTGGAGTTCTTGCAAAGTTCCCACCATCCTCTGAGCTAAGTTACCCCAACTGGGGCTCAGCCTTCATGGCTGGGTGAGGACATTTTCAAATGTCACATTACTGGACATATGACTGTGGGCCTCTCTTCACCTGTCATTCTTCAACCTGTTCCAATCTGACCCCATCACTCTACCATTATTACTACTACAAAACAGCTTCTGCTGGGGCCACCAATGAGTCTAGTCCTTGACCTACTAGGTTTCTAAACAGATGGTGGCCCAATTGATCACACACACACACACACACACACACCCCCACACACACACACACCTTTCTCTTCCTTTGGTATCAGTGACATCCCTTCTCCTCACTGTCTTGTAATAGCTCTTTCCTCTTGGCCCATCCCCAACATTATTCAAGCTTTAGTCCTAAAAACTTCTACCCTCTACCCTTGGGTCATTTTCCTACCTGGATAGCCACTACTTTGCATAATACTAGAAGGCTATCCATGCTACAAAGAAAATAGCTCCCCTTTGAGTTGTACTGTGAATTATTGGTATGGTCATTGGGGTAACTCTACCCACCACTGTAGCTTTAATTACCACCTATATATTATCACCTGTGTTGTCTTGAAACTCAAGACCTCATATGTAGCTGACTACTTAGAATCCACTTGTCTGTCTCAAAGGCACTTCAAATAGCATACTCTACCTGGTCAAACCTGACCCTCCTTCCTCATTTCCAATATCTATGAATGTCACCAGCTCCATCCAGTTACACACTCTAGAAACCTGAAAGGAATCCTTGTCACTTTTCTCTCTGACTCTATCAATAAGTGATCTGTTCGTTGTCTTGGGGCATCTCTCTCCCTTCACTAAAATGTCATCCTTTGCAGTGCTAGAATTTCTCATTTGTCAATATAATTTCAGAGTTAGAAGAACATCTAGAACATAGCATTAGTTGACTGAAATGATCAAGTTTGATAATTTTCCTGTATGTCTCTTATATCACCTCCATCTGCATCTAGTAATGCTGTTTGTGTTGCTTCCTTGGTTTCCCTTCCGTATTTACTTAATGCTGGTTTATCTTTAAAATCTCAATCCCATGTCCTTAGAGAACTACCTCTGATGCCTTCGTAATGGGCCAGGCACCCTTTGGATGCAATATGGCTCTTTTACTTGACACTTCTTTCCCTATCTGCCCTGTACATTTTTATCTTCTGTCTAACCTCTATCTTAAAAATCATTCTCTCTTCCATTCCTGCAGATTTTTCTTTTTTTGTGTGTTGGTCTGGGACTTGAACTCAGGGCCTAAGCAGTGTCCCTAAGCTTTTATACTCAAGGCTGACACTCTACCATTTAAGCCACAACTCCACTTCTGTTTTTTTCTTGTTAACTAGAAATAAGAGTCTCATAGACTTTCTTCCTGGGCTGGCTTCAAACCATCATTCTCAGAACCTCAGCCTCTTGAGTAGCCAGGATTACAGGTGTGAGCCACTGGTGCCCAGTACCCAC
Source organism: Dipodomys spectabilis (assembly GCF_019054845.1). Taxonomy (NCBI): domain Eukaryota; kingdom Metazoa; phylum Chordata; class Mammalia; order Rodentia; family Heteromyidae; genus Dipodomys; species Dipodomys spectabilis. The sequence goes on along the minus strand of NW_024870772.1, from coordinate 43,631,842 downwards.
AGATTTCCCAATACACCAAAAAAGTACCCGATTCTAGGTATTAAATTGGGTTCTAAGACTAAATCCAATCTCAAATATTTCCAAAAAAATAGAAGCCACTGTCACCCCCAAAAATATATACCAGAATATTAGTATCTATTTTTTAAGGTGTTTAAATATTTTTAAATATAGAAAAGTAAGAGATAACAGAAGAGATGTGAATGACTCCAGCCACATGTGGTGGTCAGAGAGGTCTCACTGGCAGAATTTTAGTCTCACTTCCTTGTAGACTATTTTATATTCAAACCAGTCATGCAAGTCACTTTCATTTTCAATGTTTTCTTTAACTCAACTCTCCAGGCCAGCCTTAGGTAGTTTGAGTCTTAAGAACCTTCCCAACCTTCTCCATGACTCCCCTTTGCTACAAACACACAACACCTTCATACAATTTCATTCTCCTTTCATTTCTGTCTACTTTTCCCACTACAGCAAGTAACCCCAACTGGGGCTCAGCCTTCATGGCTGGGTGAGGACATTTTCAAATGTCATGCTACAGGATACATTGACTGTGGACATCTCCTCACCTCCCAGGCATTCTTCAACCTATTCCAATCTGGCCCTATTACTCTACCATTATTACTGCTACAAACCCAGCTTCTGCTGGGGCCATCAATGAGTCTAGTCCTCTACCTACTAGGTTCTAAACAGATGGTGGCCCAGTTGATCACACACACACACACACACACACACACACACACAAAGTGACCTGTCCCACCACCCCTGAAGGTGGATTTTAAAAGGGGCCTTTGAGAGAAATTGCTACCCTAAGAAATAATTCTCCATGTGAAAAGTGTATATTCATTATTTGTGGAACTCTGTGACCAAAGGTATGACATAACCAAATTGAGGATAGAATGTTTATCTATTTGGGTTCATAGTTTCAGAATGTTTGGTCTATGGTTGGCTGGACCACATGACTAGAGGTGGCAGAAGCTACTCACCTCATGGAGAACAGGAAGTAGACGACAAGACAGGGACACGGGGCAGGTATGACCTTCAAAAACCTGCCTCAAGTAACCTACTCTTCCTCCAGCTAGACCATATTTCCCCAAAATCCCACTACCAACTGGGAACCAATTCTTTGCCACATATGCCTATGGGAACATTTCACAGTGAAACGATAACAGAATGGGAGAACTGCTCCAAACTCTCGAATTCACACAACAGATGGAACTGGTCCTCCCTAGAAGTCAGACCAATACTGTCAAAGCAAGCATGTCTTCCTGAGTATGTGAGTTGTGTGTGCTACTTGGGTTGTTTCTCTTTCTAGCCAATATGAGAGTAACTTCACATGATCCTCACACATAACCTTCACAAAAGAACATTTATATTGCAAGGAAATCCTCATGGCACTTAGTTCATTGATGACATTTGCCTGAGATGCTCTCCTTTCTTTATGCTTTGGCCAACCACACTTCATTTGGCTTCAGTTCCAACATCATTTCTTCAGGAAAGCCTGTCTCTTCTCCTACCTTCTATTTTCATGGTAGCTTGTGGGATACTTACACACATGTAACTACTAGTTGATGTCTATCTCTCAAGAGATACAAAGATGCCTTGTGTTGAGTTGTATCCCCAGACCATAGTACAGTGCTTGGGACATAGAAATTCCATATATCAATATTCACTAAATGAAACTGCTATCCCTGTGCCCTCCACAAGCTTCTATTGAGTCAACCATCACTCCTTACTGAAATGTATGTGTTTTCATGCTTATCTACTTCCCTTCACAGTGAGTCAATTAAGAGTAACCATAAATTACTTATTTTTTAATTCCAAGAACCCATCACATCTCAATAATGATAAAAAAAAGGAAAGAGGAAGGAAGGAAGGAAGGAAGGAAAGGAAGGAAGGTTTCCTCACTGTATGACATTTCTGTAATTCTAACAAAGTTTTAATAGTAACAAACCTATATGTCTGGAGAGAATCACAGCATAAGAAAATCAGGATCTCCATATCAGAAAAACTGTAGTTTCAGAATACTATAATTCCCAGTTTCTTCACAGCTTCCTTCATTAACATGTCAGTAAGTACCTATAGCATTCTGATTGCCTCCTTGAGAAGAAAAGAATTAAAGCTGGCATTTATGAGCCCCTACCATGTGCTAAATGGTTTACATGTAACTGCATATAATATAATTAGTTCAGAACAAACTAACCTAATATTCACAAAGTTTTTACTAAGTGCCATGTGACCCTGTGACCCTGAAGTCACAGATTTGTGAGTCCACTTAAAAAATATGTCTCCTAGGTTCCTCAAAAGACTCCACATAGAGCTCCCCTATGACCCAGCAATCCCACTTTTGGGCATTTACCCAAATGTTCACAAACAAGACCACACTAAAGCTACCAGCACGACTATGTTTACTGCAGCATTATTTACTATAGCTAAGATATGGAATCAACTCAGATGCCCCTCAGTATGGATCAAGAAAATGTGGTATATATACACAATGGAATTCTATGCCTCCATCAGAAAGAATGACATTGCCCTATTTGTTAGGAAATGGAAAGACTTGGAAAAAATTATATTAAGTGAAGTAAGCCAGGCCCAAAGAAACATAGGCCCGATGGTTTCCCTTATTTGCAATAACTAGTATATGTCTGAGTCAAGCAGAAAAGGTCAGATAAGTTGATGTTAGGGAAATGAACCCTAAGATATGTATTCAAATGTTTTTTTTCTTTCATACGATTAACACATTTATAAGATTATTTCTTTGTTGCTTTGTATGTCCCTCCCCCATGGTATAACCCCTGTTTTCACTGTATTTGATGTCGGTATAATTGTGGAGGGGAAGGGAAAAACAAATCGCTTAAATAGGGATACAGGTGGACCCATTGCAACAATGAGATGTACAAGTCGTTATGTTGAAAACAAACTTTTGGTGCGGGGAGAGGGGGAAAGGGGGGAGGAGGATTGGGTGGGTGGGGGGACGGGGGAGGGGAGGATGGGATAGGATGGGATGGGAAGGGGAAACAAAGGAGGAGGCTATTATCTTGCCCATGTAATTGTAACCCTTCTGTTCAGTATTTTCACAATAATATGTGTGTGTGTGTGTGTGTGTGTGTGTGTGTGTGTGTGTGTGTGTGTGTGTGTATGTGTCTCCTAGCTGGGCGCTCTCTCCAGTGAGAGAGTGCTAGCCTTGAGCTGAAGAGTGCAGGGGCAGTGCCCAAGCCCAGAGTTCAAGCCCCACGACCGACAAAAAAATAAATAAATATATATATATATATATATATGTATATGTATATGTATATATCACTCCTAGTAGCAAACACAATATTTCAGTTACTTTCTTGATCAGTACAGGTGTTTGGTATTCTTTATCTCTAGTATTTTAGCCTAGGATTAGAAAAAAGAAATGCATTTCAAAGCTACAAACTTCTTCACAAAAAATTAAAAAAATTTAAAAAAAAGCTACAAACTTCCAAGTTGTGTCACACAGTACCTATGTCCAACTATGTCTTCAGCAGTACCAGGCTTTGAACTTGGGGCCTTGCACTCTACCTTGGCTTGCTTGCTCAGCTGGCATGCCACCATTTGAGACACACCTCTTGCTCAGCTTTTTGCCAGCTCTTTTATAGATGGAATTGCCTGAATTTTTCTGATCCTCCAGATCTAAGCCTCCTGAGCAGCTAGCCTTATAGGCATAAGCCATCAGCACTCAGCTAGAACTTTTTTTTTTTTTTTTTTTGGTCATGGGGCTTGAACTCTGGGCTTGGGCGCTATCCCTCAGCTCTTCAGCTCAAGGCTAGCGCTCTACCATTTGAGCTACAGAGCCACTTCCGGTTTTCTGGTGGTTTATTGGAGGTAAGAGTCTCATGGACTTTCCTGCCTGGGCTGGCTTTGAATCGCAATCCTCAGATCTCAGCCTCCTGAGTAGTTAGGACTTTTTTAATTAAAATGCTATCAAGTCAGTTTTTCTCCAACCTCAGTTAATTTCAAAATCTAAATTAAATTACACTGATTTCAGACCATCTTTTCAGCCTGTTGAAAATTTTAATTCTTCATTCTCTCAATGAATGTGAAAGAGCAACAGTCTGAGCCCACAAAATAACCTTGAGTATGCCTCTTAACTTTTCATAACAGGGTGTGGAAGACACTGAACAACTCCAGTAGACTGTTCACATCATGGTCTACACTATATAACTGACGCTTCCTGAAGCTGTACATGATGCCCAGCTCTGGATCCACCATCCTTGATCTAAAAAAGTCAATAGGTTGAAGGGTAAACAAAGGAGGAGGCTGCGATGCTTGATAAGAAATGTACGCATTATCCTGCCCATGTAATTGTAACCCCTCTGTACAGTATGTTCACAAAAAATAAATAAATAAAATAAAATGAAAAAAAAAGTCAATAGGCCACACCAAATGTTCATGCTGAGTTAAGATCACCTGCACTTTCAAAAATATTCTCTTTGTGCTTTTGGCTTATTGTCTGACAAAAGTATTGACTTGAAACAAAACACAGAGGAAGCTGTATGTACCCCATATCTCTCTTTGCATTCTGGAGGCTACTTTAACTAGGTCAACAGTCATCACTCACTTCCTCTAGAACACACTGTCTCCCACACCCTAGAAGGTGTGGGAGACAGCAAACACATTGCCACTTCCTTGATATGCTAAGCAGAATTCTTCTGAGCAATGATGCGTAATAGTATACAATATGTATTCAGAAAATACTCAGCCCTCAATGGATCTTCTCAACAGAAGAGAATGAATGGAATAAATGTTTGGAGAGTCAGCATTTGGCATTATAATCAACTTTATGCCTTTCTCTTTCAGTTTTGCTTATGATGACTTCAAAACAATGAACCATGATTGGTTCTTGTTTATTTCTTTATTAGAACTTGTTTATTCTGATACAACATTACTTTAATTAAAATTATAATTAGAAAAATTAGCAGATAGATATAAGAACCATATTTTTTTTCTGTGCCAGTCCTGAGGCTTGAATTCAGGGCTTGGGCTCTGTCCCTGAGCTTTTTTGCTCAAGGCTAGCATTCTACCATTTGAGGCTCAGCTTCTCTTCTGGTTAATTGGACATAAGAGCTTCGCAGACTTTCATGCTGGGACTGGCTCTGAATCAAGGTCCTCAGATCTCAGCCTCCTAAATAGCTAGGATTACAGATATGAGCCACTGGCATCCAGCAGAGCCATATTTTTCAATATATATTTGAGGTTTTTCAATTCAATCAATTCATAGACTACAGTATAATTTTTTTACTTCATTTGTGAATTTTCATATTCAGTATGATGGGGAAGAAATCAGTGATCATAATATCAATTCTAATCACTTGCTGGCAGAATAAGATCTCTTATTTGGGTGAATAAATTTAAATTAAAATGTAATTTTATCCATATCATATCTAGCTACAGATGCTCACCATAGGATACCTAGAATCCTCAGAAATCACCTTCCAATCCCATTTCTACCCAGAGGACTTTGATGTTTGAACCAGAAACTAAATGACTCTATTTCCAATAATTTATTGTCACAAACATAATTTATTGAGCGATCTAGGCCACATGCCCAAGAATACAAAAATTAAAAAGATAAAGTCTTCATCTACCATGAATTCTCCATAGGTAAGAGATACACAAAAACATGCAATGGAATATAAAAACAAATACTCTACATCTGGACTACAAAGAAGAGAAATAAATTCTTCCCAGTAGAGAAGGAAGTGGGTCAGAAAGTCTTCAAAGGGGATAAGATGCTTGAACTACATCTTTCAAACTGAGGGTGCATTTAATTTGTTAATCAGAAAGCCTAGGTGCAATATTCTAGCAAAGGGAAGATGGGTATACAAACACACTAGGACACAGTAAGCAAGCACAGAAATACCAGCCATAAATAAACTGTAGTTCAATATCAAAGATAAATCATCAGCCTCAAAAGGAGAAGACAGTATGTGTATTATCTAGAAAAATTCCTTCAAATCCTTACTTTAAGGTTCTGATATATTTTACTCAGAAAATATTTATTTTATAATAGTGTTTAATAAAGAGCTGTTATTTTTTGGGAAAAAAGAAGAAATACTAGCCATAACACATCAAATAAGATCAACTGAAATATGGTAGATTCAAGAGAGAAATCAAATAGTGTAATTCCTTGGAAAGATAAAGTCAAAGTTCAACAAAACACCAGGAAACAGGTATTTGAAAGCAGTGTGGTGGGGTGAAAGGAAATGCGGTAGATAAAAAAAGAGGAGAAAGGGAAGAATGAAATTAAGAACTCAATCAATGTATATCCTACAAAATTTAAAGAAAGTGAGGGAAGGAACAAGTTGGGAGTAAAAGGCAAGAACGTTGAATGGAGTGACATTGACCAAGATGCATCGTATTCATAAACTGCTTTATTAAATGGCAAATTCTTCATACAACTACTTAAAGAGAATAGTAACTTTATTTTTATTTTTATTTTTGCCATTATACTGCTTTGAAAGTTTATTTCATATATGATTTTTTTAAGTTCAGGAAGTAGTGAAATAAAATCTTCACCCTTGCCCATTTGGGGACATGCTCACAGAGTCTGGCAGGGTAAGCTCACGAGAGCATAAAGAATATGAGCTTCTTGATATGACCCTGGTGCATGGAGCATTTCTGGGAAGCCTCGTTATCAGTAATCATAGTTGTATAGCTCCAGGGTCCAACACTAGATTGCAAAAGATTTTTCCTTTTTGGACTTCAACTCAACAATAATTCAATAGTGTAAGAACTTGGTAAGAAATGAATGTTGAACAAGAGTGATCTTTAGCTTGGCCAGAACTACCCAGGAACTCAGTAGTGGGTCAAGTAATCATATCCTATGACCTTCTTCTCACACAAGAGCAAAACCTGAATTGTGCAAGGCAAACATGTTTTATATATAATACCACCCCTACCTGTCCTCAAAGAAGTTTTTTTAATCAGTTTCTAATATTGTGATCTGGCTACAAATAAATTTATAAGCCCAACAAATCACGGTTTAGAGCTGGATTTGCCCTGAAGTTGGCCTCCAATATCATCTGATTTGGCCTTGTCATTTAGTAGCAAAGAAGTCAGTGGTAGAGAGGGAGCAAGTGACTTGTCTACTGGAGAGCAGAGCGTAGGCATGAACAGAGCAGGTTTCCATGACTCTATGCCAGCTTCTGGTGTGGGATTGGCCCCCAGGCCCTTGCACATGCTAAGCATGTAATCTGTTAGTGGAGCTACTCTCCAGCCATACTACTTTTAGATTAGCTATGATACATTGAGATGAGATACTGTCTATACTATTGGTTGGTGTGGAATTTGTAGTCAGATAACAGAGTTTTATTGAACACCTACAACACTTAAGGGAAACCATTCAATAGGCTTACAGTCAGGAGGGAAAGAAAGTTATTGAACAAATAATCCTAAATGATTTTGTACATAACTGCAAGTTCAACAGCTCAATGAGGAATCAGCTACAGTGTTATCTCTGGGACTGTTTACATCGAGGGCAAACCTGATTGGCTGATCCTATGTCTGAGCAGTTTAAATATGTTGACTCTTGCCTTTAGTTATCTCCTAAAAGTGTTTATATAATGTGTGGGTTAGTTAAACCATCTGATATTGTTCCTCTTTGCTACTTCCTGATGATCTTACTTCCAGGAAGACAGGTACTATAAAAGAACTAAAACTATAGACACTCTCATTCTCTCTCGTATCCATTTTGGGAATAGGATACTTGAAGTGAGAATAGTAATTTTTAAAAAGATTTACATATGATCATAGGTTTGGGGTTTTAGATCGCAGCACACACGCAGAACACACAATAAAGGAAAAGAGCAAAGGAAGAAAGGTCAAATTGCAGTCAGAGGAAAAGCAGGTGAAGATCTCAAAAAGCATTTAGTAGAGCCAGGCATTTATGGGACCTAGATATTTTGCCTAGTAATATACTTGTTTCATGCAATAAATAGGCATTTATGATGGGATTCTATTGTGACTGTCATGCTAAAAATTAATATTTTGTAAGTCTAGACCTAAATATAGATTATTCTATGATTTCAAGAGAATTATACTTTCTTTCACATATATTTAGTAGCGTGTTACAAACAAATCTTGATACTGTCAGATGAAAATTCCAATCAAATTATACATGATTATTAAATCCTCTCCAAGTACAAAGAGTCCTAAAGTGCAAAGCCAAGTAGCTTGTGTTCTGAGATATTTGATGAAATGGAGGATAGTGAAGCAGGTACCTGGAGAAGTGTACAGTTGAGTGTCTGCTGCATCTTAAGGGTCGCAGGACATTTTGTAAGTTGGGTCTGCTTTTCTACTTACACAGTGGTCTATGTTCTTAAAAAAAGACTGCTATAAGAGAATAAGAACTAAGTATAGAGAGCTACCCTATAAACCAGCAGTAGAGCACAAACAAAAGCCACACTAAAGCTACCAGCACAACTATGTTCTTTACAGAATTATTTACCATAGCCAAGATATGGAATCAGCCCAAATGCCCCTCAATAAAAGAATGGATCAAGAAAATGTGGTATAGATACACAATGGAATTCTATTCATCCATCAAAAAGAATGATAATGTACCATTCATTAATTACATTAAGTGAAGTAAGACAGAACCAGAGAAACATAGGTTGCATGGTTTCCCTCATTTGTGGTAGCTAGAATGTGCCTATAAATCTACAAGAAAGCACACTGGGCAGTAAGCAAGGGGTGACAAATGAATTAACTTAAGTGTAATAGACTCTATAGAGAACACAAACAGTATAATTTTTTTCAGTTGTGGGGCTTGAACTCTGGGCCTGGGCACTGTCCCTCAGGTCTTCAGCTTAAGGAGAGCACTCTACCACTTGAGCCACAGCACAACTTCCAGTTTTCTGGTGGTTTATTGGAGATAAGAGTATTTGGACTTTCCTGACCAGGCTGGCTTTGAACCCCAATCCTCAGATCTCAGTCTTCTGAGCAGCTAGGATTACAGGCATGAGCCACCAGTGCCCAGGAGTATAATTCTTTAAAAAGACTAAGTCAAGGCCAAACAAAATAAGTACCAGGAAATGGATACTTGCAAGAGGAGAGGGTGGAACCAATGGGACTGGGGCAGAAGAATGAAGTGGGGAGGGGAGAGAATGAAGACAAGAATTAATTGTATATATCATAGAATTGAGAAATATAAGGGAGGGATAGATAATGGGGGATGAAGATGTTGAAGTAATGACATAGATCAAGATGCATTGTATATATCAACTGCTTGGCTAAATGGCAGAAAAAAATTCAATATATAACCTAAAATTAAGATAAGTATGGGAAGGGTTAGGTTGGTAAGGGTAGGTGAGAATGCTGAAAAGCATTTATCAAGATGCACTGTGTGCCATTTTGGTGAATGGCAACTCCTTTGCACAACTACTTAAAGATAATAAAAATATTCAAAAGAAGAGAATAAGAAAAGAAAAATCTAAAGATATATTGTAAAATGCAAGGCCTACATGGGACCCTCACATTGATTATCCAACCTCTTCACTGAATGAATGAGCAACAGAATAAAGAGCTTGAGTGAGTCTCCCACAGTTCACACAGTGAGTCAAAGCTGAAATAAACACTGCAACCCAACATCCTGCATCCAAAAGTCAGCTGGGTTATTTTTATTGCACCTCCTGGCCTGTCCCAAAGGTCAAAACTAATTCAGAAACAGAACTTGGGCAGTTAAAGTTGGGTCAACAATGCAGTGATCCTATTACGCCTGGAACTGTAGAAGTTTTCTATAATGAGCATGGAAAAGGGAAATCACCATGAGCACCTGCTACATGCCAATCACTTTTCTAGGTGCTACGCAGACATTCACAATCCACAATGGAAAGTTATTCTCTTTCCACCTCACAGTCAATGAGTAAACAAGCATTTCTTGCAGGGTTGCTACATGCCAAGGACACTTTAGGGCCCAGGAGGTTGCAATGATAGAAGCCTCATCCTATACAGAATTACATTCTAGCTGAGGAAGACATAATAAACAAGTCAACTAATGAATACACAAGAGGGTAGTAAGTGCTAAGTAGAGAAATGAAGAGATGACGTAACAGAGTGTGACACAGGAACTCCTCATCTGTTGTGGTCAGGGGAAGCCTCAGAAAGCAGACAGGAGCATTCATATGAGAAGACATAAAGATGACCTAGCACCTGCTCTCCAAGAGGTGAGGCCAAATCAGAAGTCAAGGCAGATGCAGGTATGCCTATGTGTGGAGGAATGTCTAGCCAAGTATCTCCACCAGTCTCGGGAGAGAGGGGACAGGGGACTTTTTGAAAGAATTTGCTATAATGGTTTGCTACGTTTTCTGTGTCATCTATTAAACCCAGCTACATGCTATGCAATGATTTTCCACCCTGTGGCCTTGCTTCTTTCACCTGCCATCTTCTCTATGACTCTTACTGTTAATAACTTTAATAACCATGGGACAAAGTACAAGAGATCCAGACAACCATGGAGATCCCCATGGAAAACACAAGCAGTGATGGCAAAGAGGACAGAGTGATAGAGATTTGGGCTTAATGAGCTTTGCAATAAGCATAAACAGATCAGGCCCAAAAGATTGGACCTGCAACACCATCAGGATTCCTTAAGGGAGAATAGCAATGGGATATTGGGATTCATCTGAGGCCTCTGAACAGAGTTGGAGGCAACACAAAATTCAAAAAGCCAATCTGCTTTGGGAATGTTGGAAGGAAACACTTGTTTGGAAAGAATTTTTAAGTGTGAAAAAAAAAAGCAAGGCTTTTTTGAGTGGAATCTGTGAGCAGTGAGCCTGACCACACACTGGGGCTGAGAAAAGATGTGTCACTCAGAGGAATTGTGGTCCAGCTCCCAGCAGTTCCCGTGCCCAGGCACCCAATTGAGAAACTGTGTGCTCCAATAAATATCTTCAATGGATCTGATGACTCCATTGGGAGTAAACAGGACTCCTAAATCCAACCCTGATCGTGGTTCTATCCTGCCTTGCTTTGCCCCTCAGAATTCCCTGCTTCTTCATTCTATGATGGCTTGTGTATGCTTTAGGAAGCTCAACACGTTGAGTTTCAGATTTCACCAATCACTTTCTCATGTCCCATTGGTAAGTCCAAATTCACCACTATTCAGTGACAGGATTCTAATTATATCCATTAGAACACATTCCCTCTCACACATGACCTAGAGCAGGTAAGAATCAACAGACAAAAGGTATCATCAGACAAAAGGTACCCATATCTGCCTGCCATGAGTTAGCTGTTCTGTGTTTCATGGCATGTCTCCCTACTCAGTCATAGCAGATGCACTACATGAACACTTAATAGTTTGTCTTGTGCATGGTATATAGCAAAATTTTGGATAACTGGTCAAAAAAGATCACATAGTTCTCTAGTTTATCTTCTTGGATATCTTTTTCTACCACTGCCTGAAGCACCAGGATTAGAGCCTTCAAAAAAGAAAAAAGAAAAGTCCTTCTCAGTTTGTGGTAGCTCTAGTGTAATTCTACCGACTCAGGAGACTAAGATTGGGAGGATCCCAGTTCAAGGTCAGTCAAAGCAGAAAAAATTCACAAGACTCCATTTCAAACAACAGCTGAACATGATAGTACATGCCTATCATCCTGGCTACATGAGAGCTTATATCAGAAGGATCAAGATTCCAGGACAGTTCAAGTGAAAAAGAAAAGAAAAAAAAAAGGAAGTCTACAAGTAAGCAGAAGAAGCTGGGCTAACATGCCCTATCACGCACCTATCATCATCCTAGGTACAGTGAAAACTGAAAAAAGCAAGACCCTATCTCAAAAATAACCAATCCAGGGCAACACAGAAATGGAGAGACAAAGTATGAATAAATGCAGCAGTGGAACTCACTAGACACTACTTTGAAAATCAACTACACAATTTGTAAGTGAAAATTGGTGGGGAAAAAGCTGGGAGAAAGTGAGGGAAGAGGTAACATTGTCCAAAAAGAATGTACTCATTACCTGACCGATATAACTGTAAACCTTCTGTGCATCACCTTTATAATAACATTAAAAAATTAAAAGAAAAAAATGCAAAAAAAAGGACTAGATGTATGGCTAGAGCAACTGCCTAGCCCTGAGTTCAAAACCCAGTACTGAAGGGGGAAAAAAAGTGTTCTCCACATAATGAACATATACTGAAAACATCCAGTCATCCCCTAAATTCCATCATACTTCTGTGCCCATGCAAATGAACTGACAATGACTTACCCCAAGACACTGTGTGGTTAAATAAGGTTGAGACCCAAGACAGAAAGCAGAAGGACACCTGGGAAATCCCAAGTGCAGGAGACAAGGTGCTATTCCAAAGCCTCCATTGCCTGCCCTTGTCTTACTAATCTAAAAAGACAAAATTTCTCTTTGCTTCACAGCAAAAGTGTCTCATAATCTATTCCATATGATCATTGTCTTTAAATAGTTCATTTTTTACTTAAGGCTAAGGCAACATGATCTTTATAATATTTTAAATGTGAAAGTCTTTGCCCTCTGAAAGATTGCAGACATAAACTTGGAAATTATTTTTATATGGTGATAACAACAATACTTCCTGCCTATGATTCTTCACCAAAGTGAAGTAGAAATTAAAAAATATATATATCAGATTTAGAGTATTTAGATTTTAATATGTTCTTTAGATATAAACACAATATTCCAAGCCCAAAATTGTGTTGGCTAAACTTTTTATGTGGCAATAGAATATTAAACATGATAAAATATAAGATAATATATAAAATGGATATAAATAGATAAGCATTATCTACAGCCTAAAGTTTTAAAGCTTATGAGATTGTGAGTTTTAAGTTTTTGTAGTTCACCTTATAGTCTAATTTCCTCAGTTTAGATCTTCTAGGTCAAAGATAGGGAATCAAAATCAATGATTTTTACATAGCTATACATAAGGCTGTATAAGAGCCATGTCAGAAATTACAGTGTTTGTTTACTAGGTACAATGATATAACATGTAAGAATAATAGAAAAAAGAGTTAACCCTCATTATTTCTAGATCTGTATTTATGGATGTATATGCTCACCAAAATTTATTTGCAATCCTGACATCAGTATTCACACCTTTTTTATGGTCATTTGCAGAATAGCAAAAGAAGAAAAGGAAAAAACAAATTACCCAATGTATACATTTCAAACAAAGGTGGAACTAATCAGATTATGGTATAGATAAGTATTCTTTTCATCCTCTACTTAAGTGTTTTTCATTTTTATGCTTTTTCTTGGTGGTTTCAGTGTTCAAAATGGCTCCCACCCATTGTGCTCAAGTGCCAACTAGTGTCCCAAAGTACAAGAAGGCTGCAATATGCCATATGGAGAAAACTGCATGAGCTAAATAAGCTTCACTTGGGTCTGGGTTGTAATGCTGCTGCTGGCTGTGAAATGAACATTAATGAATAAACAATATGTATGTGGTATCTTTAAATAGAAACATACATAAAATAAGGTCATATATATATATATGACTAGTTGAAGAAATTGTTGTGACCAAAAGCTGGCAGAAGGCTAACCTTGTTATTTCCCCCAGGAGCAATAATTCATTATGTACTAATTCAGCATTCACAGTGACTTTATAGAACATAACTACTATGAATAGAGAAATCAACTATTTTCCATTTCAAAATGTCCACATGATCAAGAATGCTTCCTGGGTTTACATGCTTCCTGCATAAAAAACACAAGCACTGTGGCAGTGGAAAGCTCTCTTCACAGAGCCTGGCTCAGGGCTCTACACCTGGGCTGTTTCAAGCTGCTTATCAGATCAGAATTCCCAAGGGATGGGGCCAGAGCCAGCAATGCCCAGCAACCCCAGGGACATGGATAGCATAGCCCTCTGGCAGAGCTGCTGTGTTGGGAATCAAGAGCAGCTCAGAGCTGCTCCTCAAGAATCCATACCAAGCCTAAGGCCAGGTTCTAAGGAGTATGGTGAGAAGGGAAAAACAAGAAACAAGGAGCATGTGCACAAAAGGAAATGTGAAGAGGAAGCATAGAGACAGTGGTTAGGGGGCAGAGTCAGGACTCTGGAGTATGCAGAGAACTTGGATGTGGAGGGGGCTCTGAGGACAGGAAGTGAGCAGTGGACATGTCAGTGGGGAACAGAAACAACAGCAGTTTCTCTGGGGGAGATGGACAGATTTCTCTCTGAGCTCCTCTGGGTGCATGGAGACAGGGTGGTAGGAAGAAGGCATGCAAGGAAGGCTTAGTTGATTTGTTTTGTTTGTGTTTACTGAAATTCTTGCTTGTGATTCCAGCAAGTCAGCCAGGTGCTTGTCTGTAATCCCAGCACTCTGGCTGAGGCCGGAGGATTTGTGAGTTTGAGGCCAGACTGGGCTAGCATAGCAAGACCCTCTCTCTTTTTCAAAACAAATCATATCTATTTGAAAATGCTAGAACAACAACAACAGAGGGGTTACAGTTATGTAAGTCTGGAAGAGTACATTTCCTCTTGGAGTATGCCACCCCTAGTGGCTCTGGATGGAGGCAAGAGTCTGGAGGAGCTGACTCTGGCTTTTGAGCTTTTTGCTGAAGAGCAGTCGGAGGGATCTGGTAGTCTGGGGTATAAAGATGGTTTCAGCACTATCCTGTATCTGCTGCTGGCTTCACCCCATCCTGCTGCTCCAACTTTGCATGCTGAGCTGTGCCAGCCAGGATCCAGGCTACTCCCTCTATCAGTCCCAGAAATTTTCACTCCAGAACTTCTCTCCCCCTCTATGGGAAGCTCTTCAGCATCTACCTGCACTCCCTGGTATGTGCCCTTCAAAGCACCTCCCAGATACTAAATGCCTCTCAGGAAGCCCCACTACTCTGAACAACAAGATTGTGCAAGTACCCAAACCTAAGGGTGACTGCGCCCCTCAGCCTCCTGCCCCTTCTTCAGCTCAAATCCAGCCCACACTCAGGATAGCCCCAAGGCTTACCCCATGTCTCAATCCCATCTCTGTTTATTTGTTTTTTTGTTATTGGTGTTTGTCGCTTTAAGTTGATTTTAATTTTTGTTAGGTTTTTTTTGGTAAGGAACTATCATATATAAGTATAAATTTAGAAATGAGAGAGTCTGGGAGATAAGGAGGGAAGGGGTGGCATTCTCGAAGACCCTCTCTCTTTTTTTGCGGTGGGGGGGTCCAGTCGTGGGCCTGAACTCTGGGCCTGGGCTCTGTCCCTCAGCTCTTCAGCTCAAGGCTAGCGCTCTACCACTTGAGCCACAGCGCCACTTCCGGCTTTTTTCTTTTTGCTTATGTGGTGCTGAGGAATTGAACCCAGGGCCTCAAGCATGCAAGGCAAGTGCTCTACCACTGAGCTACCTTCCCGGCCCAGACCCTCTCTCTTAAAAGAGAGAGAGATCTGAGGATAGTGGTTCAAAGCCAGCCCACACAGCCAAATCTATGAGACTTTATCTCCAACTAACCAGCAAAAAATGGAAATGGAAGTGTAGTTCTAGTGATATAGTGCCAGAGTTGAGATAAAAAGTCAAGAAAGAGAGCAAGGCTCTGAGTTCAAGCCCCAGAACTGGCACTAGATAGATAATAGGTAGGTAAACAGACAGACGGATGATAGATAGATAGATAGATAGACAGACAGACAGACAGACAGACAGACAGACAGACAGACAGATGGCTTTTTTACTAGTCCCTATTATATGGTAGTGTTTAGTTATATAAAATGTCCTTTTTGCTTTCTTATGCTATAATAAAAAAGAAACTTTTTTCAATGCCTGGGTATTTCCATAATTACATCCATCTAGCTTTTTGATCCTTTTATTATAAAACATCTCCACCACACCTAAAAAAGAAAAAAGAAAAAAAGAATAATCTAATGTGCTGTTAACTACTCATTACCCATCTTCATTCATGTATAACATCTTATTCCAGCTTTTTAAGCCTCAAACTCTTACAAAGTTGTCACACCATTTTTCATTCAACATGTATTTATCAAGAAACCTCCACTTTTTTTTAGACAAGCTTACATATTTAATTCAATATAATGTTGAAAAGATTTTATATGCTAAAAATATATTTGTTACAAGTTATAAAATTCAGACGTGTATACAAGATTGGCAGTTCCTAGTTTTTTAAGTTTTTTATTGTAAAGATACTATACAGAGGGGTTATAGTTACATGAGTAAGGTAATGAGTATATTTCCTATTGAGCATTGTCCTCCACTCTTTAAATGCTGGAGAGGCATATATGAAAATGAAAAGAAAATAGCAAACTGTAATTGCTTTCAGAAAGTTTTTATGTTAGTAAAATAAATATTAACTAATTTTGTTGGAAGCCAAAGGTCATCACTGTTTTGGGGCATTTGACTTTGGTGATTTCATTTAATCCTCAAAATAATCCAAGGTATTCTTATCATCCCTCTTCTCACAGCTAAGCAAATTACAGCAGACAGAGACTAAGCTGCCCAAGGTAACACACCTACTGCAGATGAGGTTCAGCCCTTAACCACCATGAACACTGCCCCTCTGCATTGCAGCAATTCCTTCTTCTCCCCAAAAGCAACTCTGTAGAATCCAGGTTCTCTGACTTCCTGGACATGAAGAAAATTACAAGAACTGAGTCATGCTTGTAATTAGGTGTACAACTCTCTTCTTTTTCTCCATTCTTTTTTTTTTGTGGGGGGGGGTCCCGTCGTAGGGCCTGAACTCTGGGCCTGGGTGCTGTCCCTCAGCTCTTCAGCTCAAGGCTAGCACTCTACCACTTGAGCCACAGCGTCACTTCCGGCTTTTTTTTTCCTGCTTATGTGGTGCTGAGGAATCGAACCCAGGGCCTCAGGCATGCAAGGCAAGCGCTCTACCACTAAACCACCTTCCCTTCTCCATTCTTATTCTTGGATTCTTTCTATTAAAAAGATGTGGCCAGTTGTCCTTGTCACCCCTATCTCCCCTTTCTTGCTGGGCACCAATGGCTCGTGCTATAATCCTAGCTATTCAAGAGGCTGAGATGTGAGGTTCATGGTTCAAAGTCAGCACAAACAGGAAAAGTCCATGAGACTCTTATTTCCAATTAATCACCAAAAAAGCCGAGATATGTGGCTCAAGTGATAGCACACTAGTCTTAAGGGGGAAAAAAGCCTGAGACAATGGCCAGGCCCTGAATTCAAGCCCTAATACCAACCATACTACACACACACACACACACACACACACACACACACACACACACACACACACACACACACACACACAGACATGTCTTTCTATTGATTGCAATTCAAATACTATAGTACATGAAAATACTTTTTCTTACCTACTTAAAAAAACATCTATGTATTCTCCTTGTTAAGAGAAGCTAACATTGAGTCCTTCACATGTATTGAATGGACAAGCATAGGACAGTGTACTTAAAGTGTATTCACATACACCTTATAACAACTCTGTAAAATCAGTCCAACCATTCCTGAGCTATAGAGAGAAATGGAGGCACTAGTGGTTAGGAGGCAAAAGAATCAGACCTTGAACTTAGCCCTTTTTTTCAGTGCTAGATATGAAACCCAAAACCTCACACCTCTAGGCAAGTGCTTCATCACTGAACTCCACCTTCATCCCTTAGCCCACATTCTGAACTCCACTAACGCTCATCTCCTCTTCACTGAAATTCTCTAAACTACAAAATCTAGAAATCTCTTGATAGTTCAGCAGAAATTATTTACGTGTACCATAAAGTATTTTTTTCTTTCAAAATTAAATTTCTCAGCTTTGCATCATCCCATTATACATTTCAGGTTTCATGAAAAGTTACTTGACATGGGAATATATTTGCTGACCTTGATGCTATTAATTAATTCTAAAGTCTTGTGCCAACAAATGGAACTTTCCTTTTGAAAAGTAATACCAAGTCCTATAACCGTTTATGCTATTGGGAATGTAGAGATGTTTGAAATGTTTCACTGCACAACAAAAATCTCGTAATCTTTTTTTTTGGGGGGGGTGGGGTCCGGTCGTGGGGCCTGAACTCTGGGCCTGGGCTCTGTCCCTCAGCTCTTCAGCTCAAGGCTAGCGCTCTAACACTTGAGCCACAGCACCACTTCTGGCTTTTTTCTTTTTGCTTATGTGGTGCTGAGGAATCGAACCCAGGGCCTCAGGCATGCAAGGCAAGCGCTCTACCACTGAGCCACCTTCCCAGCCCAAAAATCTCGTAATCTTGCGCCTGAGTTTGGCACACATTTTAGGCTATTATGTCTCTTTGTACATCCTGTAGAACTTAGTATACTATAACAATTTGTCTACACATTTCCCCAAGAAGATGTGTTTTTCTGGTGATTAGCATATGCTGTGACATTACAAGAAAAATCAGATAAATTGCATCAAAATGAATGAGTAGACATTCTAGTGTCACATAGGCTAAGTCTCTGACTTACTCTAATACCATCTGCCCTCTGGCCACTAGGAAACTCAACTATTTACATCACTGTTCAGGATTTCCTCAGTTTCATTTTCTTCTTTCCCTTTTAAATTTCTTTTCTTTTTAGTTCTCTCATAGTAGTTCTTTTTTTCTTTTGTTCTAGCTTTTGTTTTTAATTCATCTGTTTTGTTCTTAGTGTATCTGTGTTCTTATATAAGCCACTTGAACTATAAGTTATACAGAAATGTAGAGCTAGCCCAACATATGGTGTTCACCTGTAATCTCAGCACTCTGGAAGCTAAGGCAGGAAGATTCCAAGTTCAAGGACAGCTTGGGCCACACAGTAAGAAACACTATCAAACAAAGAAAATGTAACACTAAATTAGCAATCTGTAAGTACTCCATGTGAATCTACAGTCACTGTTATGATCCAACTTTGCCTGCTTGAGAATTCTCTATACATTTTTTTAAGTTCCATATCCTTATTTCTGGCCAAAACCTGTGTATTATTTTTACTTTCCCAGAGAATTACCTATAATGTTACTGGATCTTTTACATATGGTTAGATGATTTGCACACTGATGATTTGGGGATTGCCTTGCCCCTGAGTTAACCCTTTTCTACCTAAAATTAAATTTTGCGGCTACCCAAAAACATTAGGAAATTCAATATTCCCAAAGGCTTTGTAGTTAAATCATAGCATAAATGCTTAACAACTATAGAACTCGTCTCTGATCTTCTGGGATTATTTTATGTCAATAAAATGAAAAAAAGGTGGGAGGTGAAGAGGGAAGACAGGAGAAAAGTACCACTGGGATTTCTCCACGTTACTGATAGCTACTTTTTTATTAGCATCGCCACTGGGCTTTGAAATATCAGTGCAGAGATGGTGGTAGGAAGAACTCAGGGCTTGAGTCTGACCTTTCTGGTCAGTGCTTCCACTTGGCCTTGGTTCAGGAAGAAACTGCCATGCATGACCAGGAAGTGAGCACCAACCTGATTCAGGTATGGTAACTCCAGTCATCTTCAGCTCAAAGTAGCCCATTGACTCATGAATTGACTTTTTCTCAACCCTGCTACTTTGAAGGATGCTGATTCAGCAATGGAGAATCAGACTTAAAGACAAACATGTAGATAAGATCCTCTGACCCTGAGAATGTTGTCTAATAATAAAAATAAATAAATAAATAAAAATAAGGCTGGATGCTGGTGGCTCATGACTGTAATCTTAGCTACTCAGGAGGCTAAGATATGAGGATCATATCTGAAACCTGCCCAGGCAGGAAAGTCTATGAGATTCTTATTGCCAATTAACCACCATAAAACTGGAAGTAGAGCTGTGGCTCAAAGTGGTAGAGCACTAGTCTTGAGCAGAAAAGCTCAGGGAGAGCACCCAAGCCCTGAATTGAAGCCTCACTACCAACAACAACCACACACACAAAACATGGTGACGTTCTCTAAGGCATGGATCCTAATCCCAATTGTACCACTTGTTATATGACTAAAGCTAAATTCAGTTACCTGTCAGCATCCCCTCCTTCATCTGCAAGAAAGGAATACCTACCCTTACCAACTTGACCCAGATATTGGGAACACCAATTAGGAGATGCCTTAGTGCTTTGAAATGTAATTAAACTTGAAATGAAATGTATCAGTATGTCATCCCAAACAGATTCCACTATTAAGTCTTATATGGAGGTTCTCTTGCTAATTCCCCTGTAAGAAACACTTTGAGATGACAAATGACAAAGCCCTTTTTTTCCTGACAATTCTGCAGTCCTTCAAGGGCACAAATTCCCCCTCTATGCTAATAGCCTGTTCCTCCTCTTCTTTCTCCTGACAAAAAGAAAAATAGCAAACATACTATCTATCACTGCTGAATACTATATCAAGCATTTGACTCGAATACACACAGAAGCCATCATTGGTATCCACAGCCCACAATCTCACTTTACCAATAAGGAAAATGATGATGGGTTTCAATTATTTACTTGGCTAAAACATGCTACAAGCTTCCATACCCCAGTATTGAAAAGGGAGAAATGTCCTCATATCAGAATTTCAGGCATTGTAGTAGCTGGTTAAAAAGAGCATTTTTGTTCCCAGGATTGAAAGATTCATTCTTGTGAATAATCCTTCAAACCTCTGCCTCCCCCAGCCCTCCTTAGGGAGCATCCATGAAAATAAATCAGTTACAGACTTCTCACCCAAATTGCTCTCAGATTAAAGATGTGGATTCCAAAACAAAAGTATCCAATGCTATTTTAAAAATGGGGAGGCACATGGCAGATAAGCATGTCAAAGTGTGCACAAAAAAAGTTTGCACTCTGCCACCAGGCCTATTTACAAGTGACCATGTAAATTGTAATTTAACGGCCCAGCATGTGGTATAAAATGTCAGCAATTTTCACAGTTTTAAAAACTGTGCCAAAAAAAGACAGAGACAAGTCTGCTCTTTACACCCACACAGCACTGTACACTTGACTTGAGCACCCCAAAAATTCCCCTAAGCATTTTTATCGTTACGTATCGCTTGTATCAATCCACAGTTTAGTCAGCTAAACCATATCCTTTTCCAGCTTTAGATAAATTGCCTTTTGAGAAACTGCACACAGACAAAATATTGCGAAGTCCCCAAGTTTTAATCTCTACCCTGTTTTTCTACCGAAATGAGTAACATTTTCCTATTTAGTGTTTTTAGATGAGCAAAAAAATGTGTGTATATATATATATATATACACACACATATATATATATACAAATCTCATCATATATCTGGGTTTTAGTACTATCTTTACTTAGAATATAGCACTTAGAAATTGGAATAAAGAAAATTACTGCCAAAGAAAGAGCTATGGTTTAAAAAAGGGGGAGGTCATTTTCCCCTTCTGATTCTCAGTGTGACAGAGCTTTCGTTGCATTCTAGAGAGAAAAAATAGTGTAGTCAAACCCTTCTGATTCTCAGTGTGACAGAGCTTTCGTTGCATTCTAGAGAGAAAAAATAGTGTAGTCAAAAAGTATAAGGTGCTTTGCTACATTTTCCAAACTTAGAGTTGATGTGGAAGTAAGTCTCGTAATACGTCATAAAGAAGTCAAAGTTCATAGACCACTATAAAATGTTTAATCATAATTCATAACAGCCTAACAAATGAGAAGTCATCTCAGTTTTCTGCACTGTAACAACTCTACATGTCTTTTGAAGAGAATACAGCAAAAAAATACTTTATTCATCCAGATAATATTAAACATATGTCCAATGGCTATTAAGAAACAAACCATGCTAGTAATCCCAGCATTCAAAGCCAATTTGGGCTTTAATAATGACAGAAAAAGACAGACAAACAAACAGAGCAAAAGAAATGACTAGGATTTATTATGGAAAGATATACCTAAAACTCCTGACAACTTTATGCATATTAGACTTGTTACTACAGCTCTTCAAAATATGTGTTTATTGCTCTTTCCAAGCTAAGTAAACTTGTGATAAATATCACGCATGCACGCACGCATGCTCTCTCTCTCTCTCTCTCTCTCTCTCTCTCTCTCTCTCTCCCCCACCCTGGAAAGACTAGCAGCCACAGGTAAAATAAACCAACAACTGAACAACACTAGAAACATACTCCTGAGACCTAGTCCCTAACAGTGCTTGGCACATGGCAAGAATTCTCTTTTTATTCCAGTTGCTGATGAGCTTTACTCCTGTTAGGAATTTCTTGGAAAACATTCTAAAAGTGCTGGACTTCAGAAGGTCACAAGCACTGTGGTACATAACCCACCTCTGCTTTCTTTGTTAAATCTCCTACTTGACATTGACATACTACTTCTCGAAATTAGTGCCACTGGAGTTGTTAAGTTTATTTTCACATCTCAAATGCAGACGTTTTACTTTCAGTTTGTTGTCTTATTTTGATAGATATACACTAACTCATCAAATCCTCTACAAACTCAGTGCTGGAAAATGATTATACTCTACTTTTATAGAGTATCTTGGAGTCTCTGATGACTTTTATGCCCATTATCTCTAAGGACACATCTACTGTCCTCAATTAGAAGTAAGGAAATGAGCTCTGGAGAAGTCACATTAGACTAGTGTCACAGAACTGATGAGTGACAATACTGGATCTGGAATGTAGGCCTTCTTGGCTTCAACCCACCATCACACAGTACAACAAAACTACAATCATAAGCTGGGTACCAGTGATCTTAGGAAGCTGAGATGTGAAGATCACAGTTCTAAATCAGTCTGAACAAGACAGTCCATGAGACTCTTATCTCCAATTAGCCAGCAAAAAGGCAGAAGGGGAGCTTAGGCTCAAATGGCAGAATGCTAGCCTTGAGCAAAACAGCTCAGAGACAATGCCCAGGCTTGGAGTTCAATTCCCAGGACTGGCACACAAAAAAAAAAAAAAAAAAAAAAAAAACCCTATCATGATATTCACCATCCTGAAGTCATTTCTACTCCATTCACTTAACAGTATCTATTCAGTCCTTCCACATGCCAGACACTGAATTAGACAGATAAAGCACAGCCCAATACTACATGCTTTTTCAGGGACATTGTTAACTCTTCTTATCCTAATTTCCAGGAGCAGCCTGGGCTTTCCTACTTAAATGGTCCAAAATAAACATGAAATCAGCCTCAAGTTACAGCATGCAGTTGGGGAATTGTGATGAAGGCATCTGAAAGTCCATTTGGGGAAAAGTTTGTGAGCCTCTCCTGGAAGACTTCATATACTGAGTACTTCAGGATAAGAGAACTGCAACTCTGCTCTGTCCAAAAAGCATGATTTAGTGGTACAGGAAAGTGATATAATATACTTCATATCACCTAATCTTTTTCACTATTGTCTACATGACTGGACCACAAATGTTACTCCGTGCCTTCCTCTTATTTAACCTGTCTAGGTCCATGAAAATCAGCAAATCTCCTGCCAGGTCTAAGTGGCAGCATTTACAAAAGTGCCTTCCAGAGAACTGAGAATGACAGTTACTCAAAATTTCTCCTTTCTGAAATGTCACTTGTGTTTCATTCTTCTACATGAAATATAGCTCTTTTCACTCAGTTCATCTAAAAAGTATGAATGTTGTTAGAACATAATTTTAGTGTGAATTTTCTTACTATGGGCTTTCTAGAAAGTCGGGGAAAATAGGCAACATAACTTATATGGGGGTCCTAAGAAAGAGGAACCTTTAGAACATTCAGAGGCAGAAACAAGACAGAAAAGGATGGTGCCTAGATCAAAAGCTCTTCAACTCCATGTTTTACCAAAGAAACTCTGAAGTTAAGTATGTGTGTTATGAGTATATATATATATATATATATATATGTGTGTGTGTGTGTGTGTGTGTGTGTGTGTGACTGTATACATACACACACGCACACAAACACACACATATATACACACTTACTGATGCTGAGGATCAAACCTAGGGCATTGCTACATTCCAGTCTTAGGTATATTTTTATGTCCATTGGGGAATTTTTCTTTCTTTAAGCTTTCATTTATTGATTCTTTGAATAAAAATAAAGGTATTCAAAGAAAATGGAGTCATCTGCACCCCTATGTTCATTGCAGACACTGAATCACTGAATTATCATTAGTCACAAGAGCCAATATATGGAAACAAAAGTGTTCACTGAGGGATGAATGGGCCAAGAAAAAGTGACATGTATGCATATACACATGTGTATGGGAATATTATTCACTCATAAAAATGAAATGTGACATTTGTGACAACATGGCTGAACCCTAAAGGACATTATATTAAGTGAAATAATCCAGAAAAAGAAAGTCAAATAATATATTATCTCATTTTGTATGGAATCTAAAGGTTAAATTCATAGGAACATAACAAAATGGTAGTTGCCAGAGACTGAGGAGTATGAAGGAACTAAGGAGATGTTGATCTACTTTCAGTTGCAAGAGAAGGAAGTGTAAGTTATATAGGTCTAATATACAGAAAGGCTAGTACTAAATGAGTTCTATAATTTGATGGTAGTAATCACTACACAATGTATATGTACATCAAATCATGTCACATATCTGGAATACATACAATCTTTGTCAATTAAATATTCAAAAATAAACAATTAATTGTTTCTTCTCTAGAAGACCTCTATAGAAGAAATAGATGAATAATTTTGAATACACAAATCTCTAAGCTGCCTCTAAAAAATTTCTGCTTGAGCACATTACCATCAAATCAAATCAAATAAATGCCCAAATAAATGCCTTCCATACACATTTGGTTTTCCTACAAATCCACAATTTAATATAGAATTTAGGGAATATTTCATTGTCTTTCCTCTTGTATTCAGTCCATCACAAAACCTTGGCTTTTTAGCCTTCAAATCATCTAGTTTACTTCCTGTGAGTCCATACTTTTCATTTTATGCCTGGATTATACCAGCCACCTCAAAACCCTATCTGTTTCTGGCCCATTGGTTTTCCACCATAGTTTAACCTGTAGAAACTAGAAAAATATATACCTAAAGTTCATCCACAGAGATTCTAATTTCATTGATCTGTGGTGAGACCTGGGAGTTTGAATTTGTTTGCTTGGTTTTAAGCTATGATAAATATCTAATACATCATATTTACCATTTAACTACTTTGAAGTCTATAATCCAGTAATATTACTTACCTTCTCATTAACATAACTTACTGGAAGGATTTATTTTGTCTCATGGCTTCAGAGGGTTCAGTCTGATTGGTTGGGCCCAGGCATTTGGGTAGAGCATCATGATAATGATTATCATGTGGGAGAGGAGATTCTTTACCTCATTTCCAACAAGAAGCAAGGGAAAGAGTAGACTGGGGACCCAGTACAGTACATCATCAAAGCCATATTTCTGCTAGAGAGGCTCCACCCCAAAGTTTCTGCAACCTCTCATCATAGCACTACCAGCCAGGGATCAAGTGTTTAGCACATGGGCCTAGGGAAGTCACTTCATATTCAAATCATGATGTTGATAGAGGATAGTAATGAAACCAGTAGAAAATCACACAGCAAATCAGTGTCATAGTCCATTTCTGACTGATATAATGTTCGGACTGATATAATGTTCCTGCCTCAGACCACTGTGCTCTGGACCACAAACCTCATGGCTCAGATCCTCCTACCCCAGCTCCCTGGATTTCCCTTGAACAATGGGATTCAATCTTTTCCACCCACAGACAACTATGTTCTGGGCAATCTAAATGCTATGGGAAATGGGAGCCTAACCCCCAGGATTGTTGTAAACCAGAGAAGAGAAGACACACCTGATGAAAAGAGACAGGAACACAAATTGTTTTAAATACATAAACACATATGAAACCAGTTGCAGCTGGTACTCAGAGCTGAGAGGAATGCTGATTGAGAAGGCAAAGTTGATAGAAGGAGGTGAGCTTTGAGCAGAAATAGGAGAATGAGCATAGAGAAAGGTGTAAACTCAAAAAGAAGCAACACCCTAACAGCAGGAAGAAGAGATATGAGTCTGGTCCTGAGTTTGTCAAACTAGGTCAAATTCTCCAACAGGATCCCACAATTCTTCATAAAATTCCTCCCACTTGTTCTGTTTGTTTTCTATCTTGTTATTGGACAGTGTGTTCTTCCATGGTAAGCAGCACAGTCTAATTCTCAGTCACATCCTCCAGCAGTTTCTACTAGCCTGGCACATGCTAAATACTTATTCATTAAATTCCCAACTAGCTGTGGAAACTTGAGCAAGTCATATGCTTTCCTTGAGACTCATTTATCAATTCACAGATTTGAAATTTCTCTGGTAAGCTAGAATCTAACCCTGTGCATGGTTTGCATTTTGCAAAACAAAGGGACTGATATGAAACTGAGACAAGACACACCCAACATAGGGCAGACCAGAGGCCCTGCTGCAGCCTACATTCTGGATGCCTGTCCCCAACACCCATCATAAGAGAAAAGTCTCAGAGATGTGCAGAGAACACATGAGAGGGCAGGACTGAAACCAAATGGACTGGATTGGGAATTACAGATCCTGGCTTTAGGGCTGCTTCTGCTAATCCCATCTGTGTCACCAGAAAAAGTCACCAGAGGCCTCAGATTTCTCAAACCATAAAATTACTGGGTGAGCACCAGTATAAGTCCTGTCCAGATCTCAGATCTTTTTTTGTTTTTTCTTTCTTTTTCAGAGCCAAATATTGTTCTGTCAGAGCCCTGCTAGCCATAAAAGAGACATGAGTCAACTGTTATTGCCAATATCTCCAGGTCTCCTGAGCCCCAGATCTGCTTATTTTCTTAGGAGTATGAATGAAAGATTGAATCAATTAGAAAGAAAGAGACTCAGTTTCCTCTAATCTAAGTCTTATTAGGCTACCAGAAAAAAGTTTAAGGATTATAAGTAGTGAAATTTTTTAACATCAATATAATCTCCTTTCCTTCAGCTGGAATAACTGCACTTTTCAGTTTTTGCATCTGTGTTGTCACTGGGGAGTTCTCTGGCTGTGTCTGTGTTTTAACATCTGTCAACTAAATCAGAGAACTAAATGCAAAAATTGTAGGGCTCAGAGGCACCATGTGGTTTTTTACACTCCCTGGATGACACAGGGTCAAGAAAGCAATAAATGAATTGCCATGAGACCCAATATAACATTTTCATCGGCAATACAAGTCCCTATTCCAAAAAGCCTTTGCTCCAAAATGAAAGAATATGCACCCACTTTCTCCAGAACCATATTTGGAAATTTCAAAGAAACAATCCATAAAAACTACAAGCATCTGGGATGAACAAATGGTTTTCTATTTAAAGAATAGCATGTCCATAGACAACAAGACCAATGTTGCCAGTCTGTATCTATACCAGGGCATCACTTTGAAGGGAGACACTCAGGCTTTGGTATATCCTACACAATGTTGCAGGTAACCTAGCCACATAAGCATAAACTCATGGAGGACTCTAGGGGTCCTCCTGCATTCACCAAAGCTTTCTTTTTCAGCTTCCTTTGTTTTATAGAGACAGAAATTTAGCTGGAGGATAGTAGAATGTGTAATCAGCTCAAACATCCTGATTCAGATCAAAAGCAAGATTAGAAATGATAGAATTCTCAAGATTTCATATAAATTGGGTTACCAAATCATTCTCTCCATCACAAAGCTAAGTGTGGTACCAATATCTCAGAATCCCAGTAAGCGACCAACAAATCCACAAAAGACTTCCAATGATTTGCTAGAAATGAAATATACAGCTTGGTTGGGAGGGGAGTTGGGAGGGGGAAAACTGGGAGAAAAACAGAAATGTAAAGCCAGGCGCCGATGGCTCACACATGTAATCCCAGCCTCTGGAGGCTGAAATCTGAGGATCATGGTTCAAAGCCAGCCTCAGCAGAAAAGGCTGTGAGACTCTTATCTCCAATAAGCTCAAGCGGTAGAGTGCTCACCTTGAACTGAAGAGCTGAGGGACAGTGCCCAAGCCCAGAGTTCAAGCTCCACAACTGACAACAACAAAAAAAGAAATGTACTCATTACCTGACTTATGTAACTGTAACCCCTCTGTACATCAGGTTTACAATAAAAAGACTTCCAATGAGGCAATGGTAACTTTCTCTTCCCAAATGATCTGAATTTACCAAACCTGTGGCTCACACCTGTAATCCTAGCCACACAGGAAGCTGAGAGCACAAGGATTGCATTCAAGACCAGCTCAGACAGAAAAGTTTTTAAGATGAGAAAACTAACAAAAACAGGACTTAAGTAGCTAAGCCTAGCAACACAAGGCCCTGAGTCTAAACCCCAGCACAACAGCAACAAAAATGTTCATGCAAATTTATACTCCTGCCTACTAATTCCATGCAGGATCTCTCTTGGCATAAAACTGCAAATGCAAATATGACAGCTAAAGCCCTGAAGGAAGAATGCTCAATCTATTCCTATGCTACATTTCCAAGTAGGTTTGTTTCAAAAACTCGTGTTGGCTTAAATAAGAGTTTCTCTAAGATTTTTAACTCAACATTCAATAGCTACATTGGATAGAGGCTTTGCTTTGTGTTAGTGTTGTTGGTTTTTTTGTTTTTTTTTTTTTTATTTGTGCTGGTTCTAGGCTTGAACTGAGGACCTGGGCCCTGTTCTTGAGCGCCTTTTGCTCAAGGCTAGAGCTCTACCACTTGAGCCAGAGCTCTACTTCAGCTTTTATGTTTTTGGAGGGTGGGGAGTATTTTATTGGAGATAAAAGTCTCGCAGACTTTCCTGCCTGGCTGGCTTCCAGCCAAGATCTTCAGCTCTCAGCCCCTGGGTAGCTAGGATTATAAGCATGAGCAATTGGCACCCAGCCTAGGCCTTTGTCAATCACTTGCTCCAGTCTGATAGAAACCTGAATACATTCATTGGCCTCTCCTGTCCTGGAACAACAACTGAAGCTCATTCACTTGCTTTGAAAGGTACCCATTAACAATAATTAGTCCTAAATTTCAAGCATTTGCTATTGTAACCATTTCATCCTCATAACCACTAAAAACTATCTCTATATATCTATATGTTTTATATATACATGTTTTCATATTTATGTTTTATATATTTATTTTATATATATATATGTGTTTTATGTATATTATATACATGTGTATATTCTATATACATATATACTATGTACTATATGCCTATTTATATATTACATATTTATATGTATTTACTTTATACATATTGTTTTAATAGTATCAGGGTTTAAACTCAGGATCTTGCACTTTCTAAGCAGATATCCTACCACTTGAGCCACGCTCCCAGTCCTTTTTGCTTTCATTATTTTTCAAATAGGATCTCATGGTACATGCCAGGTATGTACCATGGTGTCCAATTAATATAAATACAATGTTCTCGTCCTATTTTCCAGATAGGGAAAACAACCTCAGAGAAAGTTTAACTTGCTCACAATTAAGCAACTCATCTTGTGCTATGCTTTAAACTGTAGTTTGTCTCTTGAATACATGCAGAAGTTTAATCTACACAATCATGTGTTCCTGGTATTAATAGGGAAGAAACAATTCAATTGAGTTGAATTAAGTGTTTGGAGGTGGGGGCCTTCGGAAAGGTTTGGATAATATCATTAGAGTAAAGGCTCTAGGGCTGGGAAGGTGGCTCAATGGTAGAGTATTTGCCTTGCATGCATGAGGCCCTGGGTTCGATTCCTCAGCACCACATAAAAAAGCCAGAAAAAAGCTGGAAGTGGCGCTGTGGCTCAAGTGGTAGAGCACTAGCTTGAGCTGAAGAGCTGAGGGACAATGCCCAGGCCCAGAGTTCTGGCCCACAACCAACCAAAAAAAAAAAAGAGTAAAGGCTCTATGACTAAATTCTGATGGTTTAGAAAAGAGGACAAAGCATGAGAATTGCATTAGAGGTCAGCTCAGATAGAAAAGTTTGTTCCTTCTCCCTTGCCATGTGATGCCTTGTGCTGCCTCAGGACTCTGCTAAGAAGAAGGCTCCTGGACCTTGTTCCTCCAGAACTGTTAGCTAAATAAACGTACTGTCTTTATAAATGTAGCCTACCTCAAGTATTTTGTTAAAGGGGAAATAAAAGTAAAAGATTAATAATACACCACACTAATGAAATTCAGATTTCAGGTTTTTCTCCACTAGAAAGTGAGAGCCATCAGGACAGAGACTTTGTTTATTGACTCTTGTAGTCTCAGTCATCCACATGGTACCTGTCTTGTAGTAGGTACACATAAATATTTGTGCAATGAATATCCAACACATCTTCCTCAAACCATTTCAGGAGACAGTTCTCCAAGCAATCAATGGGCTTTGCATAAAGAATGCCATGTGTCTGCTAAGAAGAGATGGAAGAAGTCTTCCTGATCTATTTCTTCCAAGCTGCTCCTTGAGTGCCCCCTTATCCCAGGCCATCCTGATTCAGTCACTATTGAAACTGCATCGGTATTTAAACACTGAAGTCATCATATAATACCTTAATCGTTACATTTTACTCTATCATCTGCATGTTAGAGAAACTACTAGTTCAAATCAAAGCACCTAGAATCTCCTCTGGGTCATATTAAGACACAGACTTCCTGTTGTCTTTAAATTCCTGCAAAGTACATCTTCATGAACTTGGACAGAAGCTCATGAGGCCTCATCCCTTTCATCCCTACCTTTACCCAAAGTTTGCCTAGTTTGTCTTCTGCCACTCTCCCAGGCTCCTTCCTAAGGCAGACTCTAATACGTATTTAAAATAAAACCCAAATTACTACCTTATGTTTGGGGCAAGTCAACACCCTGTCTGGCAGCTCTCATTTCTGTGTGAGATTTGAAAAAACCCACCGGGAGCAAGTGGAAAATTGGTCTTGCATCACATACTCTGTCGAGATCACCACATTTGGAATCCTAGGTTTATTCTCCCACAGAGTCAAATTTAGCCCAACCCTAGAGAACAGTACTATGCACTCTGACATTCAAAATAATATTTGCTAAAAAGCGTGGGGGTTTGCAGGCAACTTGAGCTTCAGCAAGAGGCATGTTATTACTGACTCAACTCCTACATGGGTTCCATCTTAGTCATCAGACACATGGTCTCGTCCTCCGCTTCATTTCACAACCTCCCCCCTTTTCTCAATACAACCGCAAAGGACACAGGTAGGTTTCTCATGGTTGTTGTTTTGTTTCAGGGAAGCCAAACAGTAAGCCAGGATGGTTATAGCATTTTATTTTAAGGGCATCTTATCTCATGATGAGATAAAACTTCTATAGACACAGATAAGGCTTGAATAAATGGAGGTCATATGGGTTGTCCCACAGTAATCAGAACTGAAGAAGGAAATAACAATAATGAAAATTCCCCATCATTTAAAAAAATCAAATAGCATGGCTAAAAAATGATGCCCTGTTAGATTTTGATCTCCATCCAGGTTTGACCATTTGTCAGCCACACAAGCTGATGTCATTTTCTGTGAAGACTGAGCCTCATTCTGGTGACTCCAAGGCAAAATTAGATTTATGTTACAGATGAGGAGGTGAGACCTAGCTTGAAACCTCTCAGGATCCCAGGCAGTTGCTCTCCTCTCCTCTCCTCTTCTCCCCCACCCTCTCTCTCTCTCTCTCTCTCTCTCTCTCTCTCTCTCTCTCTCTCTCTCTCTCTCTCTCTCTTTGTGTCTCATCACATTTCTCTCCACCTGTGAGTTTCATTCTTGTTTTTTATAAGTAGAATCTCCAATACTTAAATTTACACCTGACAAAAGAAATTGACTGTTGCCTTGGCTATAGTCTACTCAGGTATAACCTTCTTAGCTAGCAGTCTGACTTCCATTTTTCATCTTCTGAGTCTAAAGGGCCCGTGATTCCTTTGCACAAAGGTCCTGACAAATGGAAGGTTGAAGCTGGAGACACCACACAGAGATCACAAGGGTCTAGTAGATGGAGAGGTCTAGAAGGTTGTTTAAAGGGACAGATACTATAGGATCATGTCACTGAAAAAGAAAAAAAGAACATTATTAGCAAGGAGAATAGGACCTGTAGAAGGGCACATAATGTCTGGCATCTCTAACAAATGTTTAAAACTTCTTGTTCTCACTGAAGGCAAACTCACTGTTAGCCATAATTTAAAATTAAGATTTTATGTACATAATACAAGTATTTTTTTCTTTGTTGTGGTACTGGGAGTTGAACTCGGGGACTTGGAATTGTTCTACCACTAGAAACACACCACCAACAATGTATTTAGGTTGTTTTTCAGAGATAGTCTTGCATGCCTGCCCTCACCACACATATCTTTTTTCAATCTTTCTTTTGTTTAGTTGTTTGAGACAGGATTTTACTACATAGCTCAAATTTGCCTGTATCTTTCTGTCTCTGTTTCCCAAGTACTAGATTATAGGCATGTAGTACCATGCCTGGCTAGTACAAATTTTAATCCATTATTGAATGTAAAATTATAGCCAAGCATCAGTGGCTCACACCTATAATCCTAACTACTCAGGTGGCTGAGATCTATGGCTTGTAGCTCTAAGCTAGCCTGGATAGGAAAGTCCATAACATTCTTATGTTCTATTAATCATATACCACCCACCCCAAAACTGAAAGTAGAGCTGTGGCTCAAGTGGTAGAACATTATCCTTGGACATAAAAGCTCAGGAACAGCTCCCATACCCTGAGTTCAAGCCACAGGCCCAGCCCAAACTGGACAGAACTGTAAATTGTAAATATAATTATAGTTTTTAAAAGATCCACAAGTCTTTAATCTTTACAAAATAATGTATAAACTCTTAACTCAGAAAACTATCAGCAAATACTGTGTGATGTCAAATGACTAAAACATCATGAAAAAACCTAGGAAGTATGATGTGTACCCAGTTTAAAATAATCAAGAAACATGAGTTAATATCTCTTGCCACCTCTGTTTTATAAGCTATACCAACCTCCTACAGCTCATAAATGCTCAGTGGCAATTCTACCCGTTTTTACATGCCCAGTTCATGACACTCCACCTCCCCTCCCCCATATTTTCTTTTGATATTAAGAATAATGTTCACAATGTGCTAACAGCACATTCTGGGTGAGAATGTGGCTAACATCCATAAAGGCAAACACCTAGGGCCATCTCTTTTGAATATGCTTTTAGGATTGGTCCCATGGGATAAAGTAGGCCAGTGCAGAGTGAAAGAACTATAGTACAAGTATCCATTGACCTACCGTTGAACTTACCACTTGCTGTTTTGCTCTTATAATCGAAATCTGGCAATGTGCTGTCTGGTCAACAGTATACTACCAAGTCATTCAGCAAAATGCTCCAGATGCCATAAAAGCATGCCTGTGTGTAAGAAAATGAACTTGTAAAATACAGTCCAACGACTATGTGAAGGCTTATTTCAAACAGCCCAAGTGCTTCTGCTAAGACATCTTTGTAATGCAGACAGGCAGCAGCTGTGTGCATTGTGGCTGTGACTCTGTCTACAGGACTGCAGCTGACCTTGTGTTTGGTCTGTGTTGTCACTGAGCTGGGAAACGTCCTGAATCCATCCCCCTAGGGACTGGCAACTGAGCCAGGCCCACTTCAGAGAGTTCCTTTCAAACTGACACTCTCTTAGTCTAACTCCATCAGACACGTTACAACCCTCCAACAATCGGCAAATGGGAAACAAAGATATAAGTCCTTTGTGACAGGTTCCATATTCTCTATAACTTGATTAAGAATAAGATAACTTAAAAAAATACTGCAGGGTTTATGTTGAAGAGGTAATTGTGCTTCTGAAATACCAGGTGTTTCATTACTATATATGGAGTCTTTTCAGATCCGGATCTTGATTTTAATAGTGTGTTGGTTGGTTTACTTGTTTTCATTTTTTATTTTATCATTATTGTTATTATAAAGGTATGTGCAGGTATAGAGTATATTTGTTTTTGAACAATGTGACCCCTTCCTTCACTCTCCCAGTTTTGCTGTTTCCTTCCCCTCCACAAGTTGTATAGTTCATTTTCAACATAGCCCTTCCTTCACTCTCCCAGTTTTGCTGCTCCCTTCCCCTACACAAGTTGTACAGTTCATTTTCAACATAGAGTCTACTAAAGCACTACTGCTGCATTTGTTCACCTTTTGTCCTTCCATTTTTATGCTCCTTCAACCTCCCCCCAAAGACAGATAAATTAACAAACAAGACAAAAAGAAAAAAACCTTTCTTTCCATTTCCTGGAGTTAATTTCAATATTATTTTGTTTGATCAGAGGCACATAGGCATTGGCACCTTTGTGTTCCTCTCCTAAAAGTATCCTTCTTTGGTCTCATTGTGTGTGAGCCTAGAATCCAGTACAATTGATCATGTCCTAGTATATTTTTGTTTGCCAGTCCTGGAACTTGAACTCAGGTCCTGGGCACTGTCCTTGAGTTTCTTTTTCTCGAGGCAAGCACTCTGCCACTTGAGCCACAGGACCACTTCTGCCTTTTTCTGTTTATGTGGTAATGAGGAATCAAACCCAGGGCTTCCAGTGTATTTTAGAATGAGAATTTTAGAAAGACAGCCAGAAGACTGGGAGGAGATCTTTACCACAAATATAGCTGACAAAATCCTAATATCCAAAATATACAAGCTCAAGAAATTAATCCCTCTCAAAACTAATAAATCAATCACTAAATGGGCAAGAAAGGCAAGAGGTAAGAGGTAATGGGCAAGAAGTAAGAATGATGTTTAACAAATAAATACTTTGTTCAGTGTACATATGTGTTTGTGTGCACATGTGTTTGTAGAGGGGGGAGCGGAAGGGTACTAGGGCTTGAACTCAGGTCCTAGACACTGTCCCTTAGCTTTTTCACCCAAGGTTGGCACCCACTTGAGCTACAGCTCCACATTAGGTTTTTGGTTGTTAATTGGAGATAAAAGTCTCAGGGACTTTTCTGCCTGAGTTGGCTTCATACCATGATCCTCAGATTTCAGACTCGTGAGTAGATATGATTAAAGGTGAAAGCACCCAGCTAAAGTAGAAAAGGTTTTAGGGTTTTATTTTTTTTTTGCTTGTTTGTTTTTTTGTTTGTTTGTTGCCAGTTATGAGGCTTGAACTCAGGGCCTGGTACTGTCCCTGATCCTCTTTGTGCTCAAGGCTAGCACTCTACCACTTGAGCCATAGCACCACTTGCAGTTCTTTTTGAGTGGTTAATTAGAGATAAGAATCTCACAGGGCCTTTTCTACCCAGGTTGACTTCAAAATCATCTCAGATCAGTTTGATCTGATCTCAGATCTCAGCCTCTGGAGTAACTAGGATTACAGGAATGTGCCACTGGTGCCTGGATAGTTTCTAATTTTTATTCAACTTATCTATGCTCCATTGTTTTCACTTTGTTGTGAGAAACCATTTAAAATTGGAGAAAATATCTTAATTCAAGGTCACAGATTTTCACTTATCTTTTTCCAAGAGGTTCTGTTTTTCTCTCCCATTTATGCTTTTGATGGTTTACTTTTTTGTATTTAATACAAATTAGACATTCACCTCTTTGGCATTTGTCTCAGAATTTGTTAAAATATGATTCTCTAATGAATATTTTGGGCACCTTCAAAACTCAATTGAACACATTCAGTCCCTATTAATTCAGAAAAAAATCAATTGAACACAAACTAATGAATTTATTTTCTGGGCTCAATTCTAATTACATCATATAATCTTAGCTGAGATTTTTCTTCTATACAATGTAAAATTTCAGGAATTTAATTTTAAATAAGTTCTCTAATCAATATTTTCTGAGGCAAGAAAGCTCTATAAAGACAAACCAGAGAGGTGGGTTTTTTTTAAGTATATTTACAGTATGTCAAAACCAAACTTAGAAAAGCATTTGATCAGTATCTAACTTTATGTGGTTTTATAAAACAATCAAATCAGTGATAAGGCTTCTTTTAACTCAAAAAATGCATAAAGTTCTTTGGCTAAAATAGTTTGAATTTTCAATGCCTT
Organism: Dipodomys spectabilis; assembly: GCF_019054845.1. Lineage (NCBI taxonomy): Eukaryota > Metazoa > Chordata > Mammalia > Rodentia > Heteromyidae > Dipodomys > Dipodomys spectabilis. Next base: position 43,596,097 of record NW_024870772.1, on the reverse strand, counting down.
AAGCAAAAGTATTTCACAATGTCTAAATTTTTGTACTGCCTATGATCACATAATCTGAATACCTATTATATGTAAGACTTTTTATAAGAATAAAACTGAAAATTAAAATTTAAAATCCCCTTAAGAGATTTTTTTTAATTTGACATGTATTGAAAAAAAATCACACATACGTTTTAGATATGATGATGTCGCTCAATTTGTATTTTTTCCTTCCTATATACTTACTAGGAATTTTTTTCAGGCTTTTGAAACCTAAAAAAAAAAATTGTTTAAGCCTGTGACTTTACAAGAACACATTTCAGAATTGTGATACCAGTCACCATAAATTTCAGTGGTGTGGACATGTACATGAATACATTAGACAATTATGCTCCAGCCCACGCTTGCCAGTCATGGCCCCACTTCCCACCCACCACCCCGTGCCCCTAGGGATGTCTGCCCTACAGTCTGGGAAAGGAAAGGGCCTCCCCCACATCCTCTCCCAGGGTCTCTCCCCAGGCTGAGGTCTGGGACAAATGCTGACTCACAGCCCTGCTGTGTAAGCTACCGGTGAGGGTGAAGAAACTGTTCTTACTCTCTCCAGAGGCTGTGAGAAAGAATACCCTTATGTTGCAGTGCCTGGAGCTGCTGTAGGAGCTACAGGCAGTAAGTTCCTCAGGCACTAGGGACCCTAAAGTTCCCATCTGCCTGCCACGGAGGAAGATGGGAAAGAGAAGGAATTAAAGATCAAGCAATCAGAGAAGACAAAAGAAAGAGAGAAAAGAAAGAGATACTTAGGATGTGGGAACAAGGGGTGAACAACCCCTTGCCTGAGGTTGAAAGTGCTTTCCTGTCTTTCTCCCACTGGAGCTTCTGTAGGATGTACCCTTGTGCCTGGAGGCAGCCAGCCAAGCAATGTGTCTGAGTTTTCAGCTGACTAAAAATCTTCAGTCAGAGCCTACAAATGTGTGTGCTGTTTAACTGCCCACTAGATTCTTCTTCTAAAAGTGCTTCACTTTTTCATTCCACCAAGGCAAATGTGTCATGGAAAAGACTTCCCTGAGAAAATGCTTAAGTAATCTCTGGAGTATCAACCAGACCCAAGCAAAAGCTACTGCTCTGCTTTGGGTAAGAATATGTTATTTTATGTGCCTTAGGTCCCTAAGGACCAGGTTCATTGAATCACATTTTAGCATCCCAGAAATTTAGTGTTAATAATAACAGAAAAACTCCCTTTGATTTCCAAAAGCAGTTTATGATTCTAGTTGTATGTTCTAGAATAAGAAAGCTAATCTATGATAGGAAAATCAAAACACTTGCCTTGGAGGTGTCCGGTTTAGAGATGAGGCGCAGGTGACTGGGGTAAAAAACATGAAGGGAACCTTCTGGAATGATGGTAATGTTCTAGTGGCTTGTGTTACACAGCTGTATGCATTTATCAAAATTCTTACTGTAGTACATTTAATATTTACACGTTTCATTGTACATAGACATCACAAAGAGAAAAAATAGCATAGAAAAATATTTAACTGAAGTTAAAGATATCCATGCATACCCCATGCATAAAATGCTTGGGATAAAGTATTTTGCTACTTCCAAAAACAATGTGTTGATGAGTAATAGATGGGTAAGAGATGATTATCTATTTGGGTAAGCCAGTACAGTAGGCTGATAATTATGGAATCTAAATAGCAGCCCAAATGTGTTATTCAATGTAAATTTCAATATTTCAGAACTTATTGGATGTTAGAGTTTATTAGACTTTGCCAGGAAACATGCAGACATCCAGCTACAAAGAAACAAAGAAAAGGTTTATTGCCAGCAAAGGGACTGGCAAAACCCCTTCTAACAAGAGAGAAGAAGTGCTGGTTATTGTCTGAGGTGACCTTTATAATCTAACTGGGGCTAGGAGGAGCTAGGAGGTGAAGACCCTCGTGTGGACGTGTGGACCAGGGGCTTTTTCATGGTAGACTAGGATCTATTGTTGCTGCCCAAGTAGTAGATAAGGGGCTGCAGCTGCCCTGAAGGTCACTGTAAGGGGATCTTGCTGCCTTATATGGTTGTAACTGCCCCAAAGGAGTGCCATCTCAAGGTAAACAGGGAGGGGAGAGAGGGAGGAGAGGAGAGGCCTTGGGCCTGGTGTTGCCTAGGGAAAGAGCATGCTAAGCTATGGGAAGGGAGTTTATTGGACTAACACTGGATGTGAGATTTCTTTTTTTTTTTTTAATTGTAAAGGTGATGAACAGGGTGGTTGCAGCTCAAGGCTAGCACTCTACCACTTGAGCTACAGCGTCACTTCCAGTTTTCTGGTGGTTTATTGGAGATAAGAGTTTCATAGCCTTTCCTGCCCGGGCTGGCGTTGAACCTCGACCTCAGATCTCAGCCTCCTGAGTAGCTAGGATTACAGGCCTGAGCCACCAGTGCCCAGCCACAATAGTAAACAGTTCTTTTTAAACCCTTCTTTGTTTCTTCATGCTTAGCACTCCCTGCTCCCCCCCCCCCCGCAAATTATAAAGTTCATTTCAACATAGTGTCTAGTATCATTGTTGCATTAGTTCATCCTTTGTCCTGCTGTTTCTGTTATACTCTTTCCCTTCCACAGACCAGATAAGCTTATATACAAGATGAAGAGTACAGAAAATGAAAAAAGAAAGAAAAAATAGAAATAACTTCATACAGGACATAAAAAGAACCTCTTGTTTCCAATTCTTGGAGTTCATTTTGATATGCTTCATTATATATGGTCTTATGCACTTAGCAACTGGGCTATTGTGAATGTGAGATTTCATATTTAGAGATCTCCTTATGAAGATGGTGCCACATCTGCTTTTCCTGCATGATAGACACATACACACATACAGTACTGTAATTAAACACAATCCATGTTTTATATTAAATTAATAATTATTATTTAAAAGGTATCACATAAATTAAACAGCATCAAATAGATTTTATCATACACACACTCAGACTCCTGTCAAGAGACAAGAACTTTTTATCTGCCAATTGAAGTTTCATGTGCAAAAACACTCAATATTTTAGGGAGGTGCTATCTAATATCATATACAGAGTGATAGAAACAGCTCCCCTACATATCCCCATGTATCTATCCATGAATGATGTCCATATACCAACTTCTTTATCAGAAGAGCAATTATGAAACTAACTTAAAAGCACATAAATGGATAAGCAGATAAGAAAGGAAAAGAGAGAGATTGACATCAACAATGTGGTCCTTATTTATGATAACCCTGTCTTCTAAAGGATTTGAAGTGGTTCCAAAAAAATACATGTAATAATCAATAAAAGAGGATAAAAGAGCATTAAGACAATGGAAAATATAAATGAATGGTGATTTTAGATCAAGAAGACAAAAACAGGAAATAGTATTCAAGGATAATGCCATAGTTGAGCTTTATGTCTTTCTGAGACACAAAGAAAAGTAACCATTAGTGACATTGAATTCTCTTTTTTTTTCAAATTATCTAACATAGTATTAAACACAATGTCCTAAAATGATTTTGCCATGTGAAACTTTTTCAGATTCTTCAGTGACATGACTTACAGTTCTTTCCGCACAGACCTACAAAGACCAATGCAGTAACCTATTTCTTGTCCAGTTTTTCAATATAAAAATTTAGGGGTCTCAGCAATCCCACTTTTGGGCATTTACCCAAATGATCACAAACAAGGCCACACTAAAGCTACCAGCACAACTATGTTTATTGCAGCATTATTTACCATAGCTAAGATATGGAACCAACCCAGATGCCCCTCAGTAGATGAATGGATCAAGAAGATGTGGTATATATACACAATGGAATTCTATGCCTCCATCAGAAAGAATGACATTGCCCCATTTGTTAGGAAATGGAAAGGCTTGGAAAAAATTATATTAAGTGAAGTAAGCCAGGCCCAAAGAAACATAGGTCCCATGGTTTCCCTTATTTGCAATATCTAGTATAGGTATGAGTCAAGCGGAAAAAGTCAGAGATTGTGATGTTAGGAAAACGAACCCTCAAATATGTATTTTAATGTTTTTGTTTCTTTCATGCATGTGTTTCTAACGCATTTATAAGATTATTTCTTTGTTGCTTTGTATGTCCCTCCCCCACAGTGTAACCCCCGCTTTCACTATATTTGATGTCAGTATAACATGTGGAGGAGACGGGGACAAACAAGTCGTTTAAGGATTCAGGTGGACCTGTTGCAACAATGAGAAGTACAAAATGTCATGTCAAAACCAGCTTTACAATGTCGGTGGGGGGGGGGATATGATTGGGTGGGGGGGAGGGGGGAGGCTGGGAAGGGAGGTGAAGGGTAAACAAAGGAGGAGGCTGCAATTCTTGGTAAGAAATGTATGCATTATCCTGCCCATGTAATTGTAACCCCTTTGTACAGTATGTTCTCAAATAAAATTAAATTAAATTAAAAAAAAAATTAGGGGTCTGTGTGCTGGTGGCTCAAGCCTGTAATCCTAGCTACTCAGGAGGCTGAGATCTGAGGATCGCAGTTCAAAGACATTCCGGGCAGGAAAGTCTGTGAGAATCTTATCTCCAATTAACCATCAGAAAACTGGAAGTGGCACTGTGGCTCAAGTGGTACAACACTAGCCTTGAGCTGAAAAGCTCAGGGACGGTGCCCAGGCCCAGAGTTCAAGTCCCACAACTCACAAAAAAAAAATCTAGAACATAAGAATAGTTATCCAAAGGCAAGAACCTTCCAAAAAGGTATTTCCAGATGATAAAAATATAAATTACCACCAAGAGCAATCTTAACAAAAATAAACAAAATAATAGTAAGTAAAAATCAGTATTTCTCATAGTCTACTTCTATAAATGAGAAAAATATGACACTGTCTTTAAAAAATAGGTAGAATGTAACAAATTGCCCTTGAACCTGCAAGCCAAAGGAACAGAAAGATCAACATAAAGATTACTTTTAGGAAACACTTGAAATTGCCCATGTTAATAGAAATTTTAGTAAACTCCTGACATTCCCTGTTAACCAAATTTATTGAAAAGATTAAGGGGTTAACAAAATGTTAAATTCTAAGCCAAGCACAGGTGGCTTTCATCTGTAATCCTAGCTACTTAGAAGGCTGAGATCTGAGCATCAATAATTGAAACTATCCCAGTCAGGAAAGTCTTAAAAAAAAAGCCAAAAGTGGAGTTAGTGATAGAGCGCTAGCCTTGAACAAAAGAAACTCAAGAATGGTGTCAGATGCTCAGGTCCCACAACCAGCACCAAAAAAAAAAAAAAAAAAACAGCCGGACGCCGATGGCACATGCCTGTAATCCTAGCTACTCAGGAGGCTGAGATCTGTGGATCACGGTTCAAAGCCAGCCCGGTCAGGAAACTCCATGAGACTCTTATCTCTAATAAACCACTAGAAAACCGGAAGTGATGCTGTGGCTCAAGTGGTAGAGCACTCACCGTGAGCTGAAGAGCACAGGGAAAGCGCTCAGGCCCAGAGTTCAAGCCCCAGGACCAACAAAAACAAAAAACAAAAACAGCACTGAGACAGGAAAGAGACATTAGAGTTGAAGGTCAGCCTTCCTCTAGCTTTCAGCCTTCCTGTGGTCCTTCCTGAAGCCTGCAAGAACTCAAGAGAGTTTTCTGAGACTATACCATTTCAGCCTTTTCATAAACTTTCTGTTTTTCTTGGATAATTGCAACCAATGAAGACAATTTCAGGAGCAGCTTGACGTATATTCCAAGAATGGAAATTTCAGTCCGTTTGGCTTGATTCAAACATAGAACTCTTAGCATCTAGAGGAAAAGATTAATTCTAAGCTATATTCTCCAAAATACCACTTTTCTCAGCCAAGCTTTGATGAAGGTGATGAAGTGCAGACAATTTGAAGCAGCCGGGAATGCCGGTGCTCTGAGCTGATCCATATGCTTCCACGGCCTTGCCAACAGATGGTGAGGTATTGATCTTTTTTTGAAAACTGGGTAGATCACTCTGGACTCATCCAGATGGGCTCAGACCCAAGAGGCTAATCAAGGTCAGCAGCCTAGGGAAGATCAGAGCTAACAAGGTAGAATGGGCTTCAAACCATTTGGGAAGCAGAAGGTCATCTTTGAATTTTATTTAATGTAAGCCTCTTCATCATAAATGTGGAGTTTTATTACATCAGAGTCTAAATGGAGCCAATTGTTCAAGAACTGTAGAGGTGGAAAAAATAAATTTTCCACATGACAAGTAGCTATCCAGAAACTCCAAAGGCAATTATATTTCTGGTGAGTTTTAATATTTAAAAAATATATAATGTAAAGACAAAATCAGAAAGTACCACCTGTAATCTTAGCATTCAGGAGACTGAGGCAAAAGGATCTCAAGTCTAAGGCCAGACTGCACTACATAGAAAGTCTTGAGTCCTGTCTGAACTAATGAGACTATCTCAAAAAACAAAATAACAACAACAAAAATTAAAAAGCTGAAAATTAAATTAGATAAATTTTCCAATGGTTCTTGCAAATTCTTTTCTGGAGGCATACCTCCTTGAATTTTAGCAAGCTTTTCTAAGGGCTTGGGTTTCTGTAAGCATCAGGCTGATGATCAGGCCCACATTTACATAAGTAAGATGCTTTCTGCTTGAGAGCAGTCCAGATCCCCAGACAACCAGAAACTACTGGATAAACTGAAAAGGCCTGTCTTCCATTGCAGTCTACTTAATACCTTTCTTTAAAAATACAATTATGTGTGGAATCACTAGGTCAAAAGTCTAAGTGAAAGAGCACCAGACTCACTTAAAAGTCTATAACACTGCCTATATGATGAAGATGCCAGTAAAGACATCCCACAATGTATCCTATTATCGATACTTACAGAAGCATTAAAATGTTAAGTTAATCAGGCAAGTTATTATATATCTACCCTAAGAGGAATGATCCATGGGAAAATAATGCTTGCAATATTTAGCAGATCTAGCATCCAGACTATCAGCCATTGCATATTCATAATATATGGAGAGATTATTAAATAATAACCAGATATTCAGACATCTCAGAGGGAAGAAGGAAATGTAAGACATGCTGATTTTGCCCCTGAAGAAGGAACCATATCTAGAGAAGTCAAGTTTGTTGATAAATGGGCCCAGATACATGCAGAGATGTTATTCCCACTTTTGACTGAAAAGAAAAGAAAAAAAAATTAAGTTCCTGATTTTTTTCAAACTTTCTCTTATGGATTGAACTGTATCTTCTCCACTCATGATCCATATGTCAACTTCTTAACCACTAGCACCTCAGACTGTGGCCTTAGTTGCAAACGGGATTGTTGCAGATGTGGTAAATTAAGACAGGATGATGAGCTAGAGTAGTGTAGGAATTTGAGGAAAAAGAGGAATTTGAGCGTGAAGACAAAGAAGCATAGAAGAAAGATGATGGGACTACAAGCTAAGGCAAGAGATGTAGACCATATCTTTCCTTCTCAGCCTTAGAGGAAACAGGTCTTCCATTACCCTGATCTCAGAACTCTAGCACCCATAGCTGAGACAATAAATTCCTATTCTTCTAAATGTACCAAGTTGACACATTGTGGCACGCATAGCAAACAACCCTCTGTAGATTCCATTAATGCCAGCAAAAATAAAGCTGTGAACAACTAACAAAAATAAGATTCACTTTCCAAAATCATAATCTCTTTTGAGATTTAAAAAAAAGTGTTAAGCCACAGAAAATCAAATCATAGAATCAGATATTTACTTATAGCCCAAAGAAAAAAATCTCTATCAGTAAGGAGAATAAGTTGCTCAGAGAGCTATTAAGTGAAAGCCAGGCCTGTTCATAAAAACACTCCAGCACATGATTTTTACAAGGCTTTCACTTCCCTTCTGCCCCAACTCCCTTTTCCCTGTCTTCACTTCTTAGACACATACGGCTCACCTGACCTAGGCTATGTATCCAGTATCCTATGGAAGCCAACACCACCACCATTCCCTCAAAAAAAGAAAAGAAAAGAAAACAAACAAAAAAGAAAACACATGTTCCAAAATGTGCCCTCTGATTCCCCCATCCTACTGCCTTGCTCCACAAACAAAATTCCTGAGCCTTTAGAATTGGATTTCTGCTAGATTCACAGAAGACAGCAATCTGAACACCTGAAGCAATTGACACAAAAGTGATATAAGTTTGTAAACCAACGATTCTTAGTTTGGCGGAAAGTAAAGGGCAGATGCATTCTCAGTGGTACTTTGTGGCTCTGAGAACCTTCCTCACTCTTCTATCAGGGATCTAGGCTCCAAGTCTCTGACTAGAAGGATATATCCCTGGGAAATCTACAACTTTTCAAGGCAGTTTGGCCTTTCCTGAGAGCTACTGGAAAAAGGAAGCATATCCCTACCCTGGGCTGGAAGGTAGGAAGAGAGGCCAACGAGGAGAAAGGTGAGAAGATAGCACATCTAAAAGAATTCAAAAGGTGGAAGTGTAGCTTAAGATGTGGGGGAATGAAAGACATTGATGGGATATGGCATCGCACCTAGCATGGGAGGCAAGTTCTCATGCCTGAAGCCCTAGATTCAAGCACCAGCACCACAAACATAAGTAAACAAGTAAAAGAAGAAAATAAAAGAATTCAAGCTCTCACAGACTCTTGCAGCATCTTGCTTGGGGCAAAAATAAAAACTTTGAGCAAAAGCTTTTTCTCTCAAGTGCTCTAAAGGCAGCTTTATTGAGAATTTCTGATGTCTCAGCACTTCTTAAGTATGAATTCATTTTATGTTTCCAACACCCTAAGAACTGGGTGTTGCCACCTGCTTTTATAAATGGAAAGAGACTTAAAAAACAAAAAGACAGAAACACCAAGGGGCTGTATAATTTGCCTCATATGAAGTAAAGGCATCCAAACCTAAGCAAGTAATTCCAAAGGTTGTTCTTCTAACCACTACACTGTGCAGGGTAATAGGGGTATGCATATACAACATAGGTGTTACAATTCCAGCAAAAATGTACATGGAAGCATCTCCCAGCCCTTTCAAATACAGAAAATGTTTCCACCAAGGTGTCCACAGCAAGCCTCAGGAGCTCTGACTGACCTGCCCGATCTTCAGATCCCTGGTACTCAAGCCCTGCTTGTATGATAGCAAATCCTTGTGTAAGAAAGTTAGTTTAAATCATTAAGCAAATCAAAAGCCATGACTGGTTTGGAAAACCGAGACTCTTCCTGTGAGTCCAATTCTAACTGGACTGTGACTCCAATTCTAATTGGACCTTTTCACTAAGTGTCAACCCTCCTAAACTCATGGGAGACTGGTTTAAGCAAAACATACATGCATGCACATACATATACAGAGAGAGAGAGAGAGAGAGAGAGAGAGAGAGATACCAAAATCTATGAATGCTCAAGTCCCTTATATAAAGTGACTTAATATGTTCACAGAAACAATACACAGCCTGCTTTGTACTTTAGATCATGTCTACACTCTGCAAACTGTTGCTACACTATAGGGTTTGTGAAACAGTGACAAGGAAAAGTCTGTGCCTGCTTAGTACAGGTACAATTTTTTTCCTAAATATTTTTAATCTACAGGTGTGGGACCAGCAGGTTGGGAAGGCTGATTGTATTTCACCAAGGTGACTGAGCAGAGCTACCAACACAGTCACACTTAGTCTGGGAACAGGAGGCCTTCTGTCCTCCCTGCCCACCTCAGGAACATTCTAAGGTGGGCATTCTAAATTGCTTGTCTGAACTCTTACACTAAGGGAATTGTGTTCCAAACAGGACAGAAACACCACCACCTCTCTCTCTGTTTCTCTGTCTTTCTCTCAAACAGAGAGAGAGAGAGAGAACTCCTTCCAGGATTTTAAAGGCCTCTTACAAGAAAGCAAGAATAACAAAATTAAATGTCTGAAATTCTAAGGAGTATAATGATTCTAATAGGGATTATTTTATTTTTATTTTTTTCTTCTTCCCAGTGCTAGGGATCAAACCCTTGCACATAGTAGACAAGGGCTCTATCACTGAGCCACACTTCCAGGCCCTAAATACAAAAATGTTTACTTTTCAATCAGCCTGTGCTGGTACTGCAATTCTGAAACCTCAGGTTCTGAGGTGTGTCAGAACCTGACTCTGAAAGAGCAATGGGGGAACCTAAAGCTGGCTCTGCTCACCCAACTGTGTCTTCAGAACACAGATCTGCACCGTAGATTCTGTTTTATTACAGGGCAGCTCTCAGAATTTCTAACACACCTTCACAGTTCTCATACAGAATGATCCTTGGGATAAAGGACAAAATATCGTTCTGTGAAGTGAATGTCAATGGTAAGACAGGGCCCACTCAGGTTTTCAGAAAGCTGCAGAGCTGCTTAGTGCTAACTCAAAAGTACTGCTTGGTCAGGCCCTCTGCTTATGGTGGTGACTTAGCATGTCTGTAGGCTATCCTTGCAACATAACAGCAATAACTTTTGCCATCATCTGTACTCACAAAGTACCAAACATGTCCAACTAACTTTGCCTCATCATCTATAACCCTCACAGCAATGTAAGGTTAAGCAATAGCACCATATGTACATAATGCTCGACTTAACTCAGACAGCATGAGCTGGGATTCTCAGTGAACTGGTGGTACTTCCAAGTTCATGTTCTCTTTATGTTTATGCATCCAAAACATAAACTTGAAACTCTTGCTCTCTTCCCACCTGCTCTCACCTTGTTCTTCTGCCACCGAACTCTTCCCCAGCCTCATCAAATGCCTCCGATCTCACTTCCTGCCTTTGCTCCCACTTTATCAACTCTTTCTGATGTTCCTTCTTTCCATACCTGTGGCCAAGAGGAAATGTTACTTTGGCTCAGTGCCCATGGAATGAACTCCCTCCCTTTGATCACCTACTACTGATAAAATTAATTTTAAAAAATCCTCTAGGCCTGAAATTGTAAGCAGTATTATTATGGTGATGTAAGAACTGGTTTGAACTTTTAATATGTGCAATAGATTGGTTGGAACCAAGTGTAGTGAAACCAGCTGATGGCAGGTGGCACCTGATAAGAACCATGGCTACTCCCAGTAAGCTTCATAAAAAGGGAGGCCCTGTGCTTCCCCTTGGGGCTGCTTGATCCAGCAGAAGCACACTCTCTGACGATGATGTCACTCCTGGCACCTACTGAAAGACATGCTGTCTCCTTCCATCTTACAGATGGTGACTAGCACTCTGGAGGCCCCATTGGTGGCTGAAAATAAATCCTCATTCCCCTTACCTTCCATCAACATGCAGCCACCACCACCGAATGAGTAGGGTGGTAAATGTGCCCTAAAGTAGGGACTTGCCTTCCCTAGGCTAAGGTTGCAAAGGGAATTGGGGAATGAAATAAAGTGAATCCTTGTAGTTTAACGTATGCATGTGAGTGTAATTAAACATGACAAAAATATACACAGACATGAACTACACCTTATATAACAAATTCTGAGGCCCAGGTCACCAATAACATAGAGCTTAACCTCTTCAGTCACTTCAACCATTTTTATCAACATCTTTATCTCTGCATCTTGTCCTTATACCTGGTTTTTCTGTCTTTCTGACAATGCATAGCAGCTCTCTGTTTTCCTCTAAATGTCCTGACACTATTGGAGAAAATCACAAAGCCATGTCTAAATTACATATTCAAAAGTTCCACCTCAGCTCTGCCCTAAATATTTCCTCTACCATGTTTGTCTATAGCAGCACTTCTAAATTTTTTCCTTCTAGCTTAAGAAAAAAGGTAATCATCCCCAATTTCCATCCTTCCACCTTTCAAGTTTTGCTTCCATTCTTCACTCACATTTCTTTCTTCTCCAAAGAGGAAAGCACGTTAGGACCAATTATTTCAACTGCATTCCCCATCCTTCCTTCTTCTTCTAAGATGAATCATCATTGCCAGCCTTCTACATTCAAGAAATCAGCCAATAAAATCCCATCAATTTGTATACTCCTCAAATTGCCACCCCACAACCATTTCCTCGTTACATTCAAGCGTATGTGTGGTGCTCACACCCTCCTATGCCTTACTTCCCATTCATTCCTCAGCCTGTCACAAGGTAACTCCCAATCCTACACCTTCATTGGAAAAATCCAACAATTTCCTAATTATCAAATTCAATCTTCAGTTCTTATCTATAGCTTGTCATCTTTCTAATCTGACATGATGGAGGATTAAGCATAGACATTGGGGGAGAGCCCCAGTGGAACAGTAGTAAAACAATTGTGTTTTCCAACTGCAAACTATTTGACCTTGAGTTCAATTATTAGACCTATGTTTACCTCAGTTTCCTTATTCTTAAAATGGAGATGATGTGCCAAGTGCTGGTGGCTTAGACCTATAATCCTAGCTACTCAAGAGGTTGAGATCTGAGGATCAAGGCTAGAAGCCATCCTAGGCAGAATAGCTCATAAGACTTATCTACAATTATCACACACACACACACAAAGTGGAGCTGTGGCTCTAGTGGTAAAACATTGACCTTTAGAAAAAAGGATCCTGAGGTCACATCCAGATCCAGTGTGGCCACACCATTCTCCCACCTGGCCACACCTCTTCCTGTCCCTGGCCTAGATAAGTCTTGGCCCAGGAGTGGGCCCTTCCCCCTTCCTTTTCAGCCATGCTTCTCCACCATGCATGGTGGGGGCAGCAGTTCGATAAATAAACTTCTTCTCCTGCCTGAAAAAAAAGAAAAAGAAAAAACAAACAAACAAGAAGTCTAGGACAGTACCCAGGCCCTGAGTTCAAGTCCCAAGACTGGCACCAAAAGAAAAAAAAAGCAATGATACTGCTTATAACTCATAGCTGCTAGGGCTTAAGCTTACTAGCTAGTCTAAGAGAAAAAGATACTATGAAAGCTGGATTGGGTATCAGGGTTGCAGGGATTTAGTTACAGCAATGGAATCTTAGGGGGATCATTTTTTTAAATAGGCTTGAATGTTTGAATGTTTATGTCCCTCCAAAATTCAAATTTAATCTTCAATGTCACAATGTTAACAAATGAACCTTTGACATGGGCACAGAGCAGACCCCTAATGGATGGGATTAGCACCCTTGTAAAAAGGTCTGAGATGTGAGCTTGGCCTTATTGTTGCTTTTACCATGAAAGAAACAAGAAGATACAAGCCCCAGCTTTTATCAAGCCACGGCCAGCCTCCCTCCCCTCTGATACACTCAAGGATTCACAGTGAATGAATGTTGTCAATTTTATACTGGGTATATGTCCTTCTCGGATAGACCACAGTTATTAATGGCTTTGGACCCTTCCCTCTCATTATTATCAGCTTCTCCTCCTCAACTGGGCAGTGTGATCTACCTGCCAGGCTTGGCAAGGTTGTTGTTTTTTTTTTTAAGAAGTCCAAATATTCAATAGTTTAACACTATTAAATTTCATACTTTTCCCATCAATACAGTTCAAATATGGAGAAACAATCTAGATCATTACAAGAAGTGATGGTAAAGGCCCTGGAGTTCCTCTGAATAGCCTTGTTTAAGACCCAGAAGTGTATGCCACTGCTATCTCAGTAGCTTTACAGTCTCTAGGACAAGATTAAGAATCAGGATCATGAAGACAATGATCCTAATCCATAAAATTTCCTTGGAAAACCTGTACAGTTTTTAAGCCAAAGAGTAAGAGATCAAAAAGTGGTGCCTGGAGAGGGATAGCTCCATCATGTCTGACATAGTCTATCCAGTAGGAGTCATCTATCTTCACGTCACATTCTTTTCCAGCTTCTCCTTGGTCTTCTCCATATCACATTTCAGGAGCAATTCATCCGGGTAGAGAATCCCCTATCCTCTCAGCCAGCAGCCATGGCTATTGGACTGAAAGATTTCTATGACATGTTGAACCTCTTGGTAACAATTTAAGAAAATACATGAGTAAGTTTAAGTGAGCAACGTGTAATAAGGGATTCAAAGACAAAAGAGAACTGTGAGCAGGAAATTTGAGGGAGATCAAATAGGTAAAACTGTAATGGGTCTTAAAAGACAGAATGGATTTTGACAGATATCAAAGAAAGGAAAGTAATGTACTCATTATCTTGCCCATGTAATTGTAACCCCTCTGTACAGTATTTTCACAGTAAAACAAAAAAGGAAAGTGATTTCCAAGTTTAAGAAGTAGAACAGCTAAGTGGTATAGTGATATGAGACATACTAGAAAGACCCTTCTGACAGTAGGTTCTGGATATTACTTCCCCATCAATAGGTTCTGAATATTACTTAATGGTTTTGAGGTTATTGTTAAACCACAATAAGTTGTTATTTATAAATGATCAACTGTGTGACCTATGCTATGCAGCCATTTAAAGTAATTTATACTCAAAATGAAACCCCTTGTACAACCAATTGAAGCTAATTTCTTAAATGTGGACAAAAGAAAAAAAAGTAATTTAAAGACTAATGGTTACTGAAGGAGATATACCAAGGTATTAACAATAATTATCTCCTAGGCAATGATTTATAAATTATGCTTCTCTATAATTCCTAAAAATTCCTAAAAATTGCTATTTAAGACAAGAAAGAATAAAAGCACATGTTAATAAGTTTTAAATGTACCTAAGGAGGTAAGAACATTTTAAGAGATTAATGATCAATAGTGAGAGGCAGAGGCAGGAAGAATGTGAATTCAAAACCATAGTGAGACTGTAGTGTGCGCACACACACACACACACACACACACACACACACACACACAAAGTCAGAGACACTGCAAAAGATTTGAAAATGTGAATAGCAAAGAAATATTATTCTTTGCCTACTAAACAAATTTGCCTGTGCAACAGTATATTTTAACTTCTAAAATTTACTTTTTTTTTTTTTTTTTTTTGCCAGTCCTGGGCACTGTCCCTGAGCTTCTTTTGCTCAAGGCTAACACACTACCATTTGAGCCACAGCACCACTTCTGGCTTTTTCTGTTTATGTGTACTGAGGAATCGAACCCAGGGCTTCATGCATGCGAGGCAAGCACTCTACCACTAAGCCACATTCCCAGCCCCCATTTTACCCTTCTTTACTCAAAAGACATCAAGACACTCTTAAGGACTTTTTTAATTGCAAAATGCCACTGTTTAAGTGTTGATATATGAAGGGTATTAAAACAATGGTGCTTTTTCACTGATAAGTGTTCTTAAATCTCAGACCTTATGGCTCTTTGGGTAGCCACTGGAGTCTTGAGTGAAAGGTTAGCCAAGGTGACCCCATGACAAGCACTGTGGGAACAATCTTGAGATATATTAAAGTAGATTTAATTCATTCTCCCCTACAAATCATATTCTCTGAAGTTGTCGCCAACATGGCCTCAGAGAGGGGTCAAAGGCAACTTTTTTCTGAAGAGGGAGAAGGATATAACTTAGCAATATTTCCTAGCCAGGCACCAGCGGCTCACTCCTATAATCCTAGCTACTCAGGAGGCTGAGATCTGAGGATCAAAGCCAGCCTGAGCAAGAAAGTGAGACTATTACTTCTACTTAATCACAGAAAAATCTGGAAGTGGTAGAGTGCTAGCCCGAGCAAAAGGGGCTTAGAGATAGCACCTAGGCCCCAGAATTCAAGGGCCAGCGCACACACACACACACACACACACACACACACACACACACACACACACACACACACACACACACACACACAGAAATATTTCCTACCAAAAATGGAGAAATTAAGCCTGGCGCCAGTTGCTCGCGCCTGTAATCCTAGCTACTCAGGAGGCCAAGATCTGAGGATCGTGGTTCAAAGCCAGCCCAGGCAGGAAAGTCCATGAGACTCTTATCTCCAATAAACCACTCAGAAAACCAGAAGTGGTGCTGTGGCTCAAGTGGTATAGCCCCTAGTCTTGAGCAAAAGAAGCTTAGAGACAGAGGCTAGGCCCAGAGTTCAAGTCCCAGGACAAGCAAAAAAAAAAAAAAAAGGAGAAATTGGAAACCTTTCCTGTTTATGGTAATAGGTAAAGAGTAAAAAGGAGACTTAGCAGCCTAAATCCAAAACTAAGCGTGTTAGGTAGAGTTGGAGGGAAAAGTCAATTTAAAAGAGCAAAAAAGAAACCTGAATAAATATATCTCAAAAGAAGAACTACACATGGCCAACAGGTGTATGATAAAATACTCAAAATCATGAATCATAAGAGAAATGCAAATTAAAACCACAATGAGATATTACCTTATACCTATTACAATGGTTATTATTTAAAAAAAAAAACAGACAAGTATCTGTGAGGGTGTGGAAAAAAGAGAATCCTTGCAAGACTCTTGATGTGAATGTGAATTAGTACATCCATTATGAAAACCAATACAACAGTTCTCCCTTAAAAATAGTATATCCTGTGATCCAGCCATCCACCCACTGGGTGTGTGTATAAAGGAAATGAATTCAATTTGTGTAAAAGACACGTGCACTCTTCTATGCACTGTGTCACTCACTGCATGGTATTTCCACTATGGATACAATAGATACAAATAACTATATGGCTGAGAGGAAAAGGCAATAAAATAATACCTTTTTTCTATTCTAAGTTTACATAGCAGCAGTGGTTGTATGTAGCACATGGCCTGCAAAATTCCCAGAAATGTAACTATAAGCTCTGCTAACCCAGTGAGAACCATCACTTAAGAACCCCTATTTGTTTTCCACAAGTACCATGTCAAAGTACAAGAGGGAAAATTGAATAACTGGGATATCAACTCAAAAATTACAATATTGTTAATAAATAAATGTAAACCATAAACTACAATCTTTACCTCCACCACTTCCAACCTTGAATGCTCAGAAAAAAAAATGAAATCAATTACAAAGAAATGTCAAGAAGCTGTATTTTTTTTTTTGCACATCTGAATGTTCAGCATGTTTTGATAGAAACTCTATGTCAAATAATGGAATTCTCCAATGATGGTAGCATATGTGGATAAGGATTTGTTGCCTTCACATAACAAGCATATTTATTACCTCATGGTCATGAAATGGTTGCCCCCACCCTGGCAATATACCTGCATTCAAGCCAAGACAAAGGAACGAGAACAGATATTTCTACACACTTTTATCAGGAATAAAAAGCTCTTTCAGAAATCAATCTTGTCTTGCCCCTCACCACTTTCTTCTCTTCTTCCTAATGACTTCTGCTGCTTAAGTCTTACTGGTCAGAACTAGGCTACTCAGCTACCCACAGCCACAGAGGAGTTATCACTGATAACTTTTTGATAAAACATTTCCTAACTAGCCTAGACTTGTCAAGAGTCAGTCACTGCCTGGGCTGGGCATGTTGTTGGCAGTATATGAACAAAATCTGTGTTCTCTTAGTAAGGAACAAGGGGGCTTTAGAGAATAGGTAAGTGAGCAGCAGAGTCTGACACACCTCAAGTCAGTAATACCCCAATTCACAGCAGACAAAGGAATATCTTACGTGGACAAGAGCAAAGCTGGGCATTTGTCAGAGCATACAGAACTGCCTACAAGAAAATTCCTGGCAGTATCGCTCATCTCTCAAGTGGAGTGCTACAAAGGTTATAAAGAAAAGTAGGCCTGAAAAGCCAGGCACCAGTGGCTCACGCCTATAATCCTAGCTACTCAGGAGGCTGAGATCTGAGGATCCAGGTTCAAAGCCAGCCCAGGCAGGAAAGTCCTTGATACTCTTATCTCCAATAAACCACCAGAAAACCGGAAGTGGCACTGTAGCTCAAGTGGTAGAGCACTAGCCTTGAGCTGAAGAGGTGAGGGACAGCACTCAGGCCCAGAGTTCAAGCCCCATAACCGACAAAGAGAGAGAGAGAGAGACAGAAAGGAAGGAAGGAAGAAGGAAGGAAGGAAGAAGGAAGAAGGAAGGAAGGAAGAAAGGAAGGAAAGCAGGAAGGAAGGAAGGAAAGAAAGAAGGAAATGGGTCAAAAAAAAGGAATTCAATGATGAGGTTTCCCTGTCAGGGAAAATTAGAGAACAGGCTCCCAGTGTTTAACTCAGCCAGTCCTTAACATGGTATTTGACTTAGAATTTTTTCAACAGTACAATGATGACAAAGTGGGATGCATTTGGTAGAAAGTCTACTTCAAACTTTGAATCTGGATATTTTCATGGACTTAGTCCAGTCCTCTAATACGGTGTTAGGCAGTGGCCAGAAGCACAGTTCCCAGTCAGATGCTAAAACCCTCCTCCTAATCAGCCCCACAATTGTGAGTTAGTAGTGCACACAACACTAAGTTGTTGGGTAGGTCAATCATTCAATGAATTTTCAACTTACTAGATTTTTTTTATTACCATGTGTTTACAGCCCTATGCTAAGTCAATGAGTTTCTATATTTAGTGCCCAGAGCTTGCACCACACAGGACTTTCTGAGAACCCAAGGTACTTCCACAAGGGACACTTTAGGTGTTGTTCACAAAGCTGGGGCAAGCAGTAGGACTAAAAATAAGTGAATTTTAAAAAGGTTTCTCCTACCCTAGGTCTCATTGGCACAGGCCAAAACTTTCTTAATAGAGACCCAGAAACACAAAAAATCAAAGAAAAGTTGGACAAATGGGATGCATGAAGTTGCAGAGCTTCTGCATGGCAAAGGACATAGCTAGCAAGATCAATAGAAAGCCCACAGATTGGGAGATCTTCACGAGCCATACAATGGACAAGGGTCTCATATCTAAAATATACCTAGAACTCAAAGAATTAAATCCCCCAACAACAAATCCTCAAAGAAACAACTGCCCAATAAACAAATGGGCTAAAGACTTAAAGAGAAACTTCTCTGAAGAAGAAAAAAGAATGGCCAATAGACACATGAAGAAATGCTCAACCTCTCTAGCCATAAAAGAAATGCAAATCAAAACAACATTGAGCTAACACCTCACCCCAGTGAGAATGGCTATAATCAAGAACTCTAGTAACAACAGATGCTGGAGGGGATGTGGCCAGAAGGGAACCCTACTGCATTGTTGGTGGGAGTGTAAACTTGTTCAACCATTTTGGAAAGTAATATGGAGGTTCCTCAAAAGACTCCATATAGAGCTACCCTACGAGCCAGCAATCCCACTTTTGGGCATTGACCCAAATGATCACAAACAAGACCATACTAAAGCTACCAGCACAACTATGTTTATTACAGCATTATTTACCATAGCTAAGATATGGAACCAACCCAGATGCCCCTCAGTAGATGAATGGATCAAGAAAATGTGGTATATATACACAATGGAATTCTATGCCTCCATCAGAAAGAATGACATTGCCCCATTTGTTAGGAAATGGAAAGACTTGGAAAAAATTCTATTAAGTGAAGTAAGCCAGGCCCAAAGAAACATAGGTCCCATGGTTTCCCTTATTTGCAATAACTAGTATATATCTGAGACAAGCAGAAAAGGTCAGATAAGGGGCTGGGAAGGTGGCTCAACGGTAGAGCGCTTGCCTTGCATGCCTGAGGCCCTGCGTTCGATTCCTCAGCACCATATAAGCAAAAAGAAAAAAGCCAGAAGTGGCGCTGTGGCTCAAGTGGTAGAGCTCTAGTCTTGAGCTGAAGAGCTGAGGGACAGCGCCCAGGCCCAGAGTTCAGGCCCCAAAAAAGAAAAGGTCAGATAAAATGATGTTAAGCAAAATGAACCCCAAGATAAGGACACAAGTGGTTTTTTCTTTCTTGCTATTGTTTCTAACATATTTATAAGGTACCATATGATTTTTTTGTTTCTTTGTATGTCCCTCCCCCACGGTATAACCCCAGTTTTTACTGTATTTGATGTCGGTATAATTTGAGGAGCAGAAGGGAAAAAAAAACATTGTTTACATCGGGATACAGGTGGACCCATTACAACAATGAGATGTACAAGACGCTATGTCGAAAAAGGAACTTTACAGTTTAGGTGGGGGGAGGGATGTAGTTGTGGAGATGGGAGGGAAGGGATGGGGGGGGAACAAAGGAGGAGGCAATGATGCTTGATAAGAAAAAATGTACTCATTACCTTGCTCATGTGATTGTAACCCCTCTGTACAGTATTTTCACAATAAAAAAAAACTTATTTTAAAAAAAAAGGTTTCTCCTTTCCTGCCTCTGCCCAACAAAGGTTACTTACTTAAGGGATCAAGACTTCTTTGGGAAAAGGGCTGATTGACAAAACATTTTGTGCACATTGGTACACAACCCATCACATACAGACTCTGCCCAATTAAGACCATACATATGAGTATCATTTATCCAATGAAATGACTATAGGAGTCATACTAAATCTATGCAAAAAGCAAGTCAGAGATCCTCAAGAGGCAACAGGAGTAGAGTGGGAGTGGAAGCTCAAAATAAACTAGATATGAATTAAAAGTTCCATATTAATATTTCTGAAGTAAAACATAAGCATTTGAATAAATTGAGTAAATGCAAACACTATCAAGAAAAAATACACTCATCATACTACAGAAATCACACACAAGAAAAAATACACTCATCATACTACAGAAATCACACACATGTAAGCACTTGTGGCTCACACCCATAATTCTAGCTACTCAGGAGGCTAAAATCTAAAGGACCTAGTTTCTTAGCCAACCTCAGCAGACAAGTCTGAGAGACTCTTATCTCCAGGTAGCCAGCAAGAAACTAAAAGTGAAGGTGTACACAGTAATAAAGCACAAGCCTTGAATTTTAAAAAAAAAAGTTAAGCAAAAGTGACCTGGTGCCATGGTTCATAACTTATAATCCTAGCTAGTCAGTAGGTTAAGATCAAGGACCATGGTTTGAAGTCAGCACAGACTAGAAAGTCCATGAGATTCTTATCTCCAATTAACTACCAAAAAAAATTGGAAGTAGAGCTGTGGCTCAAGTAGTAAAGCACTGGCCTTGAGAGGAGAAACAAAAACCTCAGGGACAGTTCCCAGGCCCTGAAATCATGCACCAGGACTAGCACCAAAAAAAAGGGGGAAAAAAGTGCAAGCCCTAAGTTAAAGATCTAAGTTCAAACCCCAGTACCAGCACAGAAAAAGAAAGAAATCACACACACAAACCATAAAACATGTCCAGTACCTTCCCCTCTCCTATATGTGCAGAGAACTTAAACAATAATATTGTTTCTATGTTTCTTTACCTAAGTTCCTTCCTTGAATTCTTTGTTAAAAAAAAATATTCCTCTTTCAACAAGTACTCAGGCTTGAAAATGTTTAACTAATTTCATTTTCTTGATAAAGCTTATCTGTGATCAGAACTGAGTCATACCAAAAATACTTCTACAAGATTTGACCTTTTACTAAAATCCCATATTGAGATAATATGCTTTAAAATGGTTATCAATAAGACCTTTGTTTTTTAAAAGCACATTTAAAATAAATCTCTTTTTTAAAGCAGAAAACTGTTTTCAATTAAGTCCTTTATTGGCAATCAGCTTGAAAGTTATACTTGCTCTTTTATTTTCTTTATACATATAAATTATGCCCAAGAGTGCCATGATGGTAGCACTACACTACGTCTGTGTTTACTTCTTGTCAAAATAAGCTTTACAAATTAATTTGTTTTTAGAGTGCTTCATGACCAATAAGGACTGCATTGTATTAGTCCCATGGTAAAAACAATACAAGGAGCAACCATTTTCTGTTGTTAGTGAGATAAGCCTAGCCCAAACTTATAAAGATATTTAATTCTTAGTTCCTCCTGATAAAGAGCTTTCTTGCAATAAAAAAAAACTTTCACTAGATTTCCAACAATACTTTATCATTTTGGAAACCTTGAGAAAGACTTTTTTGCTGAGGTCCTGACCACAGTACCTGAGAGACGCACTCAGGTCTAGCTGCTACCTAGTATCTATTTTAACTACCTACTGTTTTACCAACGAACTCCCATTTGTCCTTAAAATGACAGGAGTTTACTGGATAGACAGATTATCTGAGAAGAATCCATTCCAAAATTAGTTTTTTTTTCTTATTTCTTAAATTTCACATTCTCCCCTTAGCTTGACCCTCCATCCACACGACAGGCTGTCTTTTATTAGTGGCAGGTTTTGTGTTTTCCTTAGAGACTTACTACAACTATCATAGAAGAGCAAACTTCTGAATTGAACCGAGAAGTTTGGAAGGACTGTAAGCTAGGAATTCAGTAATCATCTGTTGTTTCCTAAATCACCATAAAATGGGCTCACTGCCTCTAAAATTAGCAATAGGAAGTAGCAGTGGTTTAAGAACTGGATCCATTGGAAGAGAGGTCTATCTGAAGGCCCTAGAAATCAGAAGAGTCAGAAAGGAGTGAGAGATTGAGAAAAGCTGAAACTGTTGATGGGGTAAGCACAGATGAGAAAGGGAAAATGAACTAAGCCTGGAGAAGCTGAATGACAGGAGCAGAGAAGAGTCCAGAATATGGTCTGGAACAACTAGAGAACACTGTACTGAACAACCACAAAGAAGGAAATGTCCATGTGCCCATGGCACACACCTAAAATCCTAGCTACTCAGGAGGCTGAGATCTGAGGACTGTGGTTCAAAGCCAGCCCAAGAAAGAAAGTCTGTGAGACTCTGAATCTCCAATTAACCACCAGAAAACCAGAAGTGGAGTGTAGCTCAGTGGTAGAGGGCTAGCCATGAGCAAAAATGTTCAGAGACAGCACCCAGGCCCTGAGTTCAAGCCCTCCAACCAACAAAAATAGAAGGAAGAGGAGGAGGGGGGAGGTAGAAATGGATGGGAGAATAGCTGTGACCAGGTAAGAAGTCTAACTTAGAAACACAGAGAACAGCCAGTGGCTCACACCTGTAATCCTAGCTACTCAAGAGGCTGAGATTTGAGGATCACGGTTCAAAGCCAGCCTGGACAGAAGAGTCCATGAGACTCTTATCTCCAATTAACCACCAGAAAACTGTTAGTGGTGCTGTGGCTCAAGTGATAGAACGCTTGCCTTGAGCTAAAGAGCTCAGAGACAGCGCCCAGGCCCAGAGTTCAAGCCCCAAGACCAACAACAACAAACAAACAAAAAAAACACAGAGAACAGGAATAAGAATGGCCATGGACCAGAGAAACAAAGGTTATATGGTTTTCTTCATTTGTGGTAAACAGAATGTACCTATAAATCTATAAGTAAACACATTGGGTGGTATGCAAGTGGTTACAAATGAATTAACTGATGTACAACAGACTCTATAGAGAGGTCATATCGTATAATCTTTTAGAAAGACTAGATCAAAGCCCACCAAGAAGTGGATACATACAAGAGGAGGGTGGGGCAAAGGGGAGAGAGATAGATGAATGAAGTGGAGAAGGAGAGGAGAATGCAGTCAAGAATTTATTGTATATGCACAACACTAAGAAAAGTGGGGAAAGGGTGGGCCAAAGGGGAGTGAGAATGTTGAAGGAGGTGACACTGATCAAAATGTATTCATAAACTGCTTTGTTATATGGTACCTCCATTGTACAACTACTTAAAGATAATAAATAATTTTTAGAGAATGCCCATGGACTTAAGGGAAAACAATTCTCTTACCTATATTTTGGGGGGGGGGGTTCTTTGTTTATTTTTATTATTCTTTTATGTTGTTTGTGCTGAGGTTAGAACCCAGAGCTTTGCACTTGCTAGGTAAGTGCTCTACCAATGAACTACATTCTTATCCCCTCTCAAGTCTTTCTTTTGGACTAGTCCCTGAGCTAAAGATCTCTAAGAAAGTTCACCGTTCAAGAAACACAGTATAACAGTACAACTTGTTTTGCTTCCTTTATAACTGGATTAAGAAACCAAAACTAAAAGTGGATCCCTGTTTGTCACCATGCACTAATATCAACTCAAGAGGATCAAAGATCTCAACATCAAACCTGAAACATTGAAATTACTGCAAGACGGAGCAGGAAAAACACTAGAACCAATAGGCATAGACAGAAACCTTCTTTGAAAAGAGTCCCAAGGACACAGCAGATAGGAGAGAGATTTGACAAATGGGATTACATCAAAAATAAAAAGTTTCTACACAGCAAAGGACATGGTTACTACACTAGAAAGACAGCCAGCAGAGTGGGAGAACTTTACCAGCAATACATCAAAGGCCTAATATCCAAGTTATACAAGGAGCTCAAGAAATTGACACCAACACCTAAAGCTAATAAACCAATCACTAAATGAGTAAAGGAGTTAAAGAGGGACTTCTCAGAAGAAAGAGTTAAGAATGGCAAAGAATCACATGAGAAAATGCTCATTGCCCCTGGTCCTAAAGGAAATGCAAATCACAACATTTCTGAGATACCATCTTACCTCAGTTAGATTAGCCAATGTCATGAAGTCAAACTGCAATAAATGTTGGCCAGGATGTGGGGGGAAGGAACCCTATTACACTGTTGGTGATCATGTAAACTGTATAACCACTCTGGACAGTGATCTGGAGGTTCCTCAAAAAACTAAACATAGATCTTCCCTATCTATGACCTTGCTATACCACTCCTGGGCATCTACCTAGAACATCATAAGCCAGAACACTGTAAGGACACTTCCACATCCATGTTCATTGCTGCACTATTCATACTACTCTGGAAACAGCCCAGATGCCCTACAGTAGATGAATGAATCCAAAAACTGTAGTACTTTTACACAATGGAATTTTATGCAGTCATTAGAAAAGATAATATGTCATTTGCAAGGAAATGGATGGACCTAGAACAAAACATGTTAAGTGAGGTAAGCCAAGCTCAGCGAAACAAAGAGCATACGTTTTCTCTCACATGTGAAAACTAGATCTAAAATACACTGGGACATGATAAATTATACAGTGCTCCAGGCATTCATACATAGTGAGACCAAAGGATACTATTAAGACAGGAACACAAAGGCACAATGCCTATGTAGCTCTGATCATACAAAATAATATTTATCAAAGTGAATTCCAGGAAATGGAAATGAGGTTTTTCCTTTGTTGCTATTTTTATTTTCTTTTCGTCTCGTTTTTCCACTTAGATATCATCGGAAATGTAAGGGGAAACACAGAAATGGAGGGACAACGGGGAAACAAATGTAGCAGTGGCACTCACTAGACTACATTGAAAATGAACTATACCACTTGTGGGTGGAGATGAGAGGGAAAAACTTGGAGAGAACAAGGGAAGGGATGACTTTGTCCAAACAGAAATGTACTCCTTACCTGACTTATGTAGCTGTAACCCCACTGTACATCACCTTTATAGTAACAATTAAAAAATAAAAAATAGACTGGGAGCTATATCTCTACCCCTCTGCATAAATTACCTCTAAAAGAAAGAACCCTTTGCCCCCAAAAACCCTCCTACCCAAAAGATATTTTCCTGTTCTATGATTCATGTAACTTCAAACCATTGGGCTACAATTTGTTGAGCTCAAATTTGTTGAAAGTTTTTTTTTTTTCTCAGTAAGATTCTCAGTGACTGGGCACCGGTGGCTCACATCTGTAATCCTAGCTACTCAGAAGGCTGAGATCTGAGGATCACAGTTCAAAGCCAGCCTAGGCAAGGAAAGCCTGTAAGACTCTTATCTCCAAGTAAGCACTAGAAAACCAGAAGTGCTCTTCAGCTTTTGTTCGCCATTGTGGTTACTGTGCCTGTCTGAGCTTCTCACCATGTCTTCTCAAAAGACTTTAAGAATCAAGTGGTTTCTGGCCAAGAAACCAAAGCAAAATCGTCCCATTCCCCAGTGGATTTAGATGAAAACTGATAACAAAATCAGGTACAATTTCAAGAGAAGACACTGGAGGAGAGCCAAGCTGGGTCTGTAAGGAATTGCATCAGGTGCCCACATATTTATGCTCTACCATGAACCAGTCAAGCTGAAACATCAATATAACCAGTCAAGCTGAAACATAGCCTGGACTGACAGTTGGGATTTTTTTTAACTGATTTTCCTTTGGTTACTTTGAAAATAGGCACAGTAATAAATATGTGAAACCTTAAAACCAAAAAAAGAAAAGAAAACCAGAAGTGGCTCTGTGGCTCAAGAGGTAGAGTGCTTGCCTTGAGCTGAAGAGCTCAGGGACAGCGCCCAGACCCAGAGTTCAAGCCCCACAACCGACAGAAGAAGAAAAAATAAAACACGAAAGAAAAAACATTTTCAAATGAAGAGAAATCATGAAGAGGAACCATGTTGAGTCTGACTTAGTGGATTTTTTTTCTGAGACAACTTAGGTTGGATGGAGCTAATAGAGGAAAAAAACAAACAAACAAGATTTGTTTAAGGTATCATTCAAGCAGAATCTCTGGCTGAATTGTCTTTCATGAAGTAGACAGAACTAGTAGAGATTTCACTGAGTAGATGCAAATCCTACAAAGAAGGGGAAAAAAAGGACATCATTTTTTTTCATAGAACAAAGAAAGTGCTGTCGTATCATTTTCTCTTTTTTTTTTTTTTTTGGTGGGGGGGGTCTGGTCGTGGGGCCCGAACTCTGGGCCTGAACACTGTCCCTCAGCTCTTCAGCTCAAGGCCAGCACTCTACCACTTGAGCCACAGCGCCACTTCCGGCTTTTTTTTCCCTTTTTGCTTATGTAGTGCTGAGGAATCGAACCCAGGGCCTCAGGCATGCAAGGCAAGCGCTCTACCACTGAGCCATCTTCCCTGTCATATCATTTTCTATGACAACAAAAAAGCACTATAAAGAATATACCCTCATAGGCTGGGAAGGTGGCTCAGTGGTAGAGTGTTTGCCTTGCATGCCTGAGGCCCTGGGTTTGATTCATCAGGACCCCATAAGCAAAAAGAAAAAAAAAAAGCCAGAAGTGGCGCTGTGGCTCAAGTGGTAGAGCACTGGCCTTGAGCTGAAGAGCTGAGGGACAGCGCCCAGGCCCAGAGTTCAGGCCCACGACCGGACCCCCCCCCCAAAAAAAGAATATACCCTCAGAGTTAAGTGACATGGAAGAAAGGTGATCAGGAGATGTAGAGATTAATATAACTCTGAGATAATACCCAATTTTCTCTAAAAACATAATCATATTCATCAAGTAATACACATACATCTATGTGAAAGTTGAATTGTAACTTACATGTTCTTATATTCTTTATGGATGTTATTACAGTTCATTATATAGGTCCACTTAACTGGACCATGAGTTGCCCATAGATTTGGTCAAACATTATTTGGGGTATGTCTATAAAAGTGTTTCCGGATGAGATTAACATGTAAATTGGTAGACTGAGTAAAGAGGATTGTCTTGTCTAATGTGGGTGAGTGTCCTCTAATTAACTTAAAAGCCTGAGCAGAACAAAACGACCAAGTAAAGAAAAAATTCATTCTGCCTGATCACCTTCACTTTGGGACATCTGTTGAATTGGGACAGACATCTTTGCCTTTGGACTCATACTGGAACACCAGCCACCCTTCTTGGGCATCAAGCCTGCTGCCCTGCAGACTAAAACCTACACTACCAGCAATCCTGAGTCTCCATCTTGCTTCCGCACCCTGCACATCCTGGGATGTTATAAGACCAATTCCTTATGACAAATTTATTTATATACATAGATATATGAGTATCTCTGGTTGGTTCTGTTTCTCTAGAGAATTCTCATCACTACAGATGCTCCTGAAAGTTGTACAACAACATTGTATAAAGAATGAAGGCAGATGGAGTCATCTAGCAGCATCCTCTCCCCCAGAACCACAGCTCTTTTTCCTGTTCTTCTCTCCTAGCAGTATCTCAAAAGATTGATTTAGGGTAGAAGTCAAACCCAGAAAGGAACTACCACATCAGAAAGGACTAACCACATTACTGCCACCATCTGTTCAGGGCTGCCACATACAACTCTAAGGCCACTGACATCTCAATCTAAGTGTGTGTGTGTGTGTGTGTGTGTGTGTGTGTGTGTGTTTTGCCAGTTCCAGAGCTTGAACTCTGAGCCTGTCAGGATGCTGTCCCTGAGCTTTTTTTCTTAAGGCTAGTGCTCTACCACTTGAGCCACAGTTCCACTTCTGGCCTATTTTTGGTGGTTAATTGGAGATAAAAAGTCTCAAAGACTTTCCTGCCCAGGCTGGCTTTGAACTGTGATCCTCCGATCTCAGCCTCCTGAGTAGTAGGATTACAAGCATGAGCCAATAGCACCCAGCTAATCTACTATCTTTATTTGGATTTCTAGACACAGAAGGTTTAAAACTACTTTGTTTCTAAGGGAATACAGAGGAAAAGAAAGGAATGTAACTTTAAACCCACTGATACAAACTGTAAGGGCAACCAGAGACCTCATTGATTTAATGAAAGAATAAAGGGCAGATGAATATGGTTTATAGGGTCTTACTTAACTTGACAGAACACATCATAATCAGCATACCTCAAGCCAAGATCAAAGAGAAAAATGCTCAAACTGATATGAAAAGGTATTCACCAAAGTTCTAGCGAAGGCAGTTTATTCTCACAAGAAAACCCTCCAGAGCTTGGCCGAGCTCTGTTTCAGGAGACCATGCCACAGGTACAAGAGCTATCCATGATCGATGCCTTTCCAGGGAGAGTAAGAGGGACATATGTGCAGTCATCATGAGTAGGAAAACTGCTAAGATGTTAAGAAGATCAAGGAAATGTTCAGAAAGCCCTCAATATGATTTCCCTATGTAAAATCTCTATGCAAAATCCCTTAAAATAAAACTTAGAGCAAATATTTATATTATTCCTCACAGTTTCTCAGGCTAGTTGTTATTTCTTAGAACACCATAAAAAAAAGACACTGAATCCATATGCCTACCCAGGAGACCCAGATAGATATGTGTAGCTTATACTACATTAGACAAAATGCCATCTTTAGAATGCTCTATGCTTCCCAATGTCCAGACAAGAATGCCATTTCTCATGATTATAACAACTTATAAACCACAATACACTGTAGGATTAATATCAAGAACAACAGAAGGATTGAGCTTTGATATTTTCAGGTATTTATGTTTAGAAGTCTTACCTTCTTTTTATGATTCTTGGTATCTTGGAACCTACAGCATCCATCAAAAGAAGGCAATTCAGGCCAGGCACCAGTTGTTCACACCTGTAATCCTAGCTACCCAGGAGGCTGAGATCTGAGGATCATGGTTTGAAGCCAGCCAGGCAGGAAGGTTCATGAGACTCCTATCTCCAGCACAATACCAAAAAAAATGCAAAAGTGGAGATGTGACCCAAATGGTAGAGCACTAGCTTTGAACAAAGAGAGTTCAGGGACAGGTTCAGGTACTGGTCAGGACCAGTACTGAGAGAGAGAGAGAAAGAGACAGAGACAGAGAGAGAGACAGAGACAGAGAGAGACAGAGAGAGAGACAGAGACAGAGAGAGACAGAGAGAGAGACAGAGAGACAGAGACAGAAAGAGAGACAGAGAGGGGGAGGGAGAGTAAGCAATTCACACTAGAATCAGATGTGGTATGAGTACAGCTTACTTTAACATGTTGTCATACAAAGCATTAGATATTCAACTGAGACACTGGGTACTCCTTTCTTTTTTTTTCTTTTTTTCCAGTTCTGGGGCTTGAACTCAGGGCCTGGGCACAGTTTCTGAGCTTCCTTTGCTCAAGGATAGCACTCTACCACTTGAGCCACAGCACTACGTCCAGCTTTTTCTGTGTATGTGGTACTGAGGAATCAAACCCAGGGCTTCATGCATGCTAGGCAAACACTCTACCACTAAGCTACATTCCCAGCCCAAGGGCAGCTACTCTAATAAGAGATTTCTTTGGCTACCTATGGTCATCACCCATGACTCACTGCATCTGAGAGAACCTGTTTAGGGATCTGGTTGAGAAGTACCCACCATAATCCTCTTTCTCTGTTCTCCCATTGCCATCGACTCTGCAGCACAGCCTAGCCCTCTGGCCTTTCCTCTGGGTGAGAGCAAAGGCAGAGCAGTAATGGGACAGGAACAATGAGATGAGATGAAGGGAGAAGCAGAATAAAGGTTTAAGGAGGCTGCTGCCAGGTAGCTGGGTACAAATAGCATGAATGCTATGGTATGCTACATTCATGGATTCATAAACAAATACTGATTATGCATCTAATGTTTGCACACCATTCTCGTTAGCATTTCTCATGTTAAGGGGGAATTGTTTCCAGTACCTTTATTTTATTGAGGCTCACTTCCTCAATGTGGGGAGTGAATGTGGCCTGGGCTTTTCCTTATGGAAAAGTCACACAATTTACCCCATCATCATACAGTCAGAGGCTCCTGGTCCTGGAGGTAAGTTAAAAAAAAAAAAGAGGAGAATCCAGGAGAATTGTTTCATATATAATCAGCTTCCAAAACCAAAGCATCCTTGGGATTGAGTTGACACTGTGTTAGGCAGTAAAACAATGTTTCATTTTCACTATGGACCTTGAAGGAACATTTGTAGAACAGAAATTTGAGAATACTGAACTATTCACTAGAGTTAAAAAAATAAAGTAAGTCAGTGAGGGTCATTTATAGTATTACAAAAGATTTTCAAGTTCATAGAGAGAGAACAGGGTCTACAAAGCTCCAACACAAGCTAACATGAAGCAAAAATTGTATATGGTAAGATCAAAAGAGTATTCCTTCATTTTCTGGTGGAAAAAAGACCTGTTTCCCATTTCTCTAGAAAACCTTATTCTGCCTGTGGCAGAAAAAAAAAGATTAAAAAATTTGCAAATCTATAAGATTGATCTTTTCATCTTCTCCTGTATTGAGCAAAACATGCGCCTGCAGATTCTGGCAGATAGAAAATAAGATGAAAGACAATCAAATCCAACCACTACTTTCTGAAAGCTAGCCTCAAGACTGAGCCTAGGGTATTGGCTTCCTCGATATTGTTTATTGGTCTACTTTTCTTTTTTGTCGAAAACTCCATCTAAAAATAAATGCATGTACAAGCTAACACCCTGATATAACTGTACCTGAGTGAGGCAGTACTTTGAGACAATGGATAGCTAAAAAGTATCCAGACTGAGACTCTAAACAGGGAATCCTAGTACATTTCAAAATACCCTCAAATACACTCAAATGGTCTGGTATTTTTCTTATTAAATGAAGAAACAAACCAGGGTCAAACCATAAAACACTGTGCAAAATAATTTACCATTATTATCATTCCATTGCCTATAGTCTGGTGAGGAAAAGTAACTTTCAGTGGTATTACAAACATTGAGAAATACATTGCTACTTACTGGCGGCCTAATTCTAACACACAGTCCATTAGTCATCAGCAAATAGTTGAGGAAAAAGATATTGTACAAACCAGCCCAAGTGTAAAGTACAGAGTTTGAGTAAGAGAGTAATGGGGCTTGGAATAAAAGGCACAAGTTTTTCACTTCTTCACATGGGAAATGAAGGAAATCAAAAGACAGAGCAAGTCCTGTGTCAGTACTACAGATTGGTCAGAAATATAAAGGACTTTCTGAATGTTCTATAACGGCACAGAGACCTGGATCCCACTTTCCACACACATAAATCTTTCCCACATACTTAAACAGAAGTAAGTGGAGGAGACTTTGACAAGATGTCACTAGCACATCTTTGAGGCCAGGGCCTGAAGTGCACCAAGATGCTTCCCTTGGAGAGGGCTAAAACACTAAGTTGAACTCTATGAGGCTACATAAAGTGGAAGAATGGAGTTCTTGGTTGGGATAGTCCATCTGGCAAGAGAGAAAGTTGGCAACTGGTGATTGACAGTCTAAGAACCTGCTTCTTCACCATTCACTCCACCACACTCCCACTGGTACTGGATTTCTAATACTTCAATGCAAAGTCACATAAATGTCACCAGTTTCTGCCATCTGAGCCTGAAGGATTTATGTGGTTCCCCATTCTAGATCCCATCTCAATTCCTACTTCATTATAAGACAGTAAACAAGACACAACTTTGTCTACAATGATGAAGGAAGCAACCTATACTAAATGACTATATATTTAGCTAGGGCTCCCTAATCCTCAAAAAAACATACTAGTTGATACCTCAGCACACTCAGAGGGCATGGGCTAGCAGCTTTTTTCCTCACTAGCCATAGTTTTTCTCCTCACCCAGTACATGCCAGGCATAGCAACCGTCAGTAACAAAGCTGCAACACCTGTATTTATTTTTATAGTTATATAATGCAGTTAAGTATCATGTTATCTGATGAAGTATAACAACAAAAATAAAGTTATAGCTCTCTTTAAAAAGTAGATCAAATGGGCTGGGAAGGTGGCTCAGTGGTAGAGCGCTTGCCTTGCATGCCTGAGGCCCTGGGTTCGATTCCTCAGCACCACATAAGCAAAAAGAAAAAAGCCAGAAGTGGTGCTGTGGCTCAAGTGGTAGAGCACTAGCCTTGAGCTGAAGAGCTGAGGGACAGCGCCCAGGCCCAGAGTTCAGGCCCCACAACCGGACCCAAACAAACAAACAAAAAAAAGTAGATCAAATGCTTTTAAAGAACCAATAAGGATTAACTGCTATGAAAATCTGCTCTTAAACTGAATGGAAATCACAGCTGATTCCTTATGAGTACAGCTTATGAAAGAGATGTGGTGTGAATAATCAGTAGGCCCATCTTTAGAGAAAAGGCCTTGATCTTACTAAAGCTAAAAGACACTACATTTGGTATGTTTCATTTCAAAACCTCTGTCTATGCCATTTTCTATGATCTCCACCTAACCATCTTCTATTAGTTCTAAAAGAATACTACTAAAGACACATCTACAGCTAATAAAAAATATTGTGATTCAAATAGAGAGGACACATCTTAAAATACAAGGAAATGCTTCCCTTTCATTTACTACAGGGCAGAGAAGACATTTAGAAAATTTTGGAATATGAGCTATCAGTCCTTAATGACTAATTCTATGAATGGGCAGTTTGCTAAGAAATAGTCTGATGGGGGGGGGGGGGGAAGATGGGAAGGGATGGGAAGGGGAAACAAAGGAGGAGGCAACAATGCTTGATAAGAAATGTACTCATTACCTTGCTCATGTAATTGTAACCCCTCTGTACACTACTTTCACAATAAAAAAATAGTCTGATGTTTTATAAAGAGTCTCAAACAATCTCTGATAGCCACTGAACAAGACTAATGCAGGGTACAGGGACCAAGAAAATGGCAATGAGAAAGTAAGACAAAAATCAGTTTCACACACACACACACTTCAGAGATAACTGGCCATTCCAGAGAAAATATTGAATACCCTTGAAATTCTCAAGGTTTAAAATATAAAACACAGGCAAAGTTCTTACTGAACAGCCTTTGGCTAATGTCTGCCCAGAAAAAAAAAATTCAGTAAAAACAGGCAAAAAATAAATCAATAAAACTTCACTTTTTTTAAAATAAAATTTCAATTTTTCAGCAAACTATTTGAACAAATAGTCATCAGAGACACTGGCCATTTGCCAAACAGGTTTTTAATGAATCCACATTGAATGGTGAGCTGAAACAGTTGCTATCATTTGACTATGAAATTCCCAAACAGGCTTATGTGTTAGACACTTGGTCCCCAGCTGGAAGAGCTATTTTGGGAAGTGGTAGGAACTTTAGGAGGTATAGCTTAGCTGGAGAAAGTAGGTCACTGGGCTGTGACTTTAGAGGTGTAACCTGGTCCCCTTACCCTCTCCTCCCCTCTCCCTCCCTCTCTCTCTCTTTCTGTTTCCTGACTTCCAAAAGGTGAATAGTCATTGCTGTATGCTTCCAAAGCCATAATGTTCTGCCTCATCAAGAGCCTGAAATCATCTGAGGTAAGGATTGTGGACTGAAACCATAAGCCAACATAAATCTTTTCTCCCTTAAGTTGTTTATATCCAACATTTTGTCACAGCAATACAATCTGACTGATACCAGGGTGATTGGAGAGCATGCCATGAAGAGCTGTAGCAACTCTCACTGGGAGCTAGGATGGTACCCATATTTGAATGATTCTAATCAAAATATTCATGCTTGTTAATGAAAGGGAGGAGAATATACTGATAACAGGAATTAGTTAAAATGTTATTTTATCTACATAATATCTAACCTAGTATCTTTGTATCATGGGGGAAAGGAATAAAATAATCTACATCATAGAAAACACAAAGGAAACAGCTGGATGTTGTTGATTAGATGAGGATAGTGGTTAAGAAAATGTCAGTTTTCTGTACATGGAGCTGGAAAAATGATGATCATGTTGAAAAAGCCAGAGTTGGAATAGGATAGCATATGGAAGAGATGTCACATACGTGATAGCACTTATAATCCCAACTACTCAGGAGACAAGGGTAAGAGGATGGTGATTTCAAGGCTAGCCTACAAAAAATTCATGAGACCTTCTCTCAAATTAAATTATATGGCTGGGAAGGTGGCTCAGTGGTATAGCGCTTGTCTTGCATGCCTGAGGCCCTGGGTTCGATTCCTCAGCACCACATAAGCAAAAAGAAAAAAAAAAAGCCGGAAGTGGCACTGTGGCTCAAGTGGTAGAGCGCTAGCCTTGAGCTTAAGAGCTGAGGGACAGCGCCCAGGCCCAGAGTTCAGGTCCCACAACCAGAACCAAAAAAAAAAAAAAATTAAATTATAAAAGGCTTAAGGGCATGATCAAGTGATAGAGCACTTGGCTATCCAGCACAAAGCTCTGGATTCAATCCCTAGTACTAAAAAAAAGAGGAAAGAGAAAAAGAAGAGAAGCAAAGAGAAAGAGAAAGAGGAGGAAATGCAGAAGAAGGAAGAAGGGAAGGGGAATACCTAAATTTATAGAAAGAGTTCATCATATCCATTGATTAGAGTAAGCTTATATTCTTGAATACATACATATGTATGTATTGCATACATACAAACACATACAATATGTGTTATTATAATTATTATTTGGGGTATATTTCTATCAGGTGATAGCAATTAGCAAGAAAGAAACAAATAAATATTAAGTTATCAGATAATTTTGAGGTTGCCCTCTACTTGAATATATAGACGTTATTTATTGGTTAATCCATAATCAGCAATACTAACAAGGCCTCAAGCAACAACTCCTGGAACTTTTACTGTGTGCTTCAAAACACCACGTGAACAAGAAACACTGATGCATTCTATGAACTAGTTATTTCAGAATGATTCTTTTCCCCAGATACCACACCAGCCCCACAAAGATAAGAATTGTATCTTACTTTCCTTTTGAGACTTTTCTATGAGCCTAGAGTTAGTCTTAATAAATATTTGTTTACTCTAATTAAACAAGATTTATCCCTTGAAATTCTGTGCCAGTTATGTTATGCTGTGCAACATTGCCAAATTAGTAATTACACATGGCCATCTTTGGTTTGTTTCAAATTATTTCTTTACTTTTTGTTGTATTTTTAAATATCCAAAATGCTTTTCTTTCTCACAGCTAGTTCCTACAACTTTCGATTTACAGTATTTTCATATTTCCATAATGACACCTGCTGGTAGGAGAAGAATGGATGAACTGCAGGAATTTTATTTAACTAGCTACAGCCAGCCACAATCCAGGCTGAAACAACTAATTTTCCTGAATATACAAAGAGTAAATCTGAATGGCTCCAAATACCCAAGTTACTAAAAATCTGACAAAATAAGACAAGTGCTAGTTCAATACTATTTTCCAGCCTGAATTAAAATGTATCTCTAGACTCTGTCCAAAATAAAATTTAAGGCACAATTTAAAGGCAGTTATAATTGAGGATCTCAAAATTATCATTTGGTTCTATTAGATATTTTACTCCAATTTCAAGTTGTCCTTTAAAATGCAGCTATGTATGAGATTATCATTCTTTTTAAAGTTCTCTATTCTTCTATATAACTAACTACAGGATGAAGGTTTAAGTGGCCCAGAAGACAATGAATGGGGCATTTGTCTCAGTGGCAACCTGCAGGTCATCTTGTCCTTGGGGAGTAAACAAAGAGAAACAGCTAAGCAAGCCATTCTTGAAACACTGCTGGAAGCTTAATAGAAGCCCTATGTGTTCTCTAACACCAAACCACAGACATGGCTGTCTGATTCATTGGTCCTACCCTGTAAGCTTCAAGATGGACAAGAACATGCCTACCTTACAACTTCAAGGCTCAGCACACAAGCTGATGCGTAGTAGGCATCAATGACTATTTTTAAACAAATGGGGGCAGGGATTGAGGTACACAAGTATGCCAGATAGATTTGACCCTGGGTAAACCTTATGTAAACACTAAGATATTAACCAGATGAAGTGAGTTCTCTTTGGCAATGCCTGAATGAGTTAAGAATGAGTCAATAATTTAGAAAGCAGGAAAATAAACCAAGATGCCCCCCCCCTCAAATAAGATATGGAAAAGCTATATGCATGCCAAGTTTCTTAAAGCATTGACTGGTAAATATATAACTCATTAAGACACAAAATACACATACTTTTTCTTTTTTAACCAACACTTGCTCTTCATTAAAAAGTCAGTCATGTGTGTCTGTAGCAGGGAGAGAGGCAATCTCAAAACAATTTTTCTTTCTAACTGCCTGTAGTTTAAAGTCTACTCTAGCCCTCATTCAGCTGACAGTTCACTTGGGATTGTTTTGTCTTTATAAGCATGCTAACTTCTTATACTTCCCTGGACTTGCTTCAGCTTGATTGCTTTCACACAGACAAGGAATAGCTTACAGGCAAAATGAGTGAGGTAGACTGTTTCAGATTCTCTATTTCAAAACCATTCCCCTTCCTCTGTAGCAGCAGGGCAAGAGACATAATTATAATGTATATTAATCAAAAGCTACAATTTGCTTTCAACAAGGAAAACCCTCTGGGCTCTTTTTACTCCTACTGAATGTAGATAATAAATCAATTCAATAAATATGACAAACAATTACTATATTTCAGTGCCCTTGTAGGCACTGAAAGAAAGCAGTGTTGGGTTTTGCAAGGAGCTCACAGTCTGCCATCATAATAGCATTGCCTTGCTGTGAGGTCTAAGACAGATTCTACCAGACAATCAGAGGTGACCTGGTATTCCTAGCTCCCAACCCCACCTTACAGAAGATATGTCTGTGTGCTGTGCCTGAGGGAGGCATAGGTAAGGAGAAGACCATGCTGTCCAGGGTACCATGGCTCACTAGGACAGACCATGAATGGTAAATTCTACTTCCCTAGTTCCCATCTGACGTAAGGCTTTGTTCACCAATATTTCCGATGAACCTGGCGGGGGGGGGGGGGGGGGGGGGGGGGGGGCACCCGTGGCTCATGCCTATAATCCTACATTCAGGAGGCTGAGATATGAGGATCAAGGTTCAAAGCCAGCTTGGGCAGGAAAGTCCTCGAGACTCCTATCTCCAATTAACTACCTGAAAACCGGAAGTGGAGCTGTGGCTCAAGTGGTAGAGCGCTAGCCTTGAGCTGAAGAGCTGAGGGACAGTGCCCAGGCCCACAGTTCAAGCCCCACGACTGACCAAAAGAGAGAGAGAGAGGAAGAAAGAAAGAAGGAAGGAAAGAAAGGAAGAAAGAAAGAAGGAAGGAAAGAAAGAAGGAAGGAAGGAAAGAAGGAAGGAAAGAAAGAAAGAAAGAAAGAAAGAAAGAAAGAAAGAAAGAAAGAAAGAAAGAAAGAAAGAAAGAAAGAAAGAAAGAAAGAAAGAAAAGAGACAAACCTGTATAGAAAAAAATATAGTGAATGAATAATCCTAGGCTATATGAAATTAATGTGTGTGGATGTGTGGATGTCAAGAGACACACTAAGTTGAAATATTTTTGGCCCTATACACTACCTATACTCCATTCTTTGCTCTGTACCCAGAGAAAATATCACAGTGATTCATCTTGTCAAGGGCTTATTAAAGACAAGAATTGCAGGGGAAGCCCCAACTCTCTGATACCCTTACATCAAACTTCATTTTGAAAAGAAATCATTTCCCTGTCTGGATCCCTGATCTACCATAAACTTGTGAACCACTGGCGAGAGGTCAGGAGAAAAGGAAAATGATATTTACTGAATGCTAATCACATACCAAGCACTAGAGTAAGTGCTCCTTTAACGTGCAAGGCCCTGGGTTCGGTCCTCAGCCCTGGAAAAAAAATATCTCCCAACAATCCTGGGAAAGTTTATAATCCATATTTGTCTGTCAAAGAAACCAGAGTTCAGAGAGGCTAAGGAGTTTCTTGAAGCCACACAACTTGAAAGTGACAGAATCAAGGTATTTTTTCTGTTATATCATGCCGCTTTGTCCCTATACATGTACTACACTGCTACTGCAGTTTACTGCTACTGCTGACATACCTGATGTAAGTGTGTGGTAATGTAGGTCCAGGTTTTATAAAGCCTAAATTTTATGATGATCTTGCAAGGATTGAGAACATCTGGCCTGTGGGCCAGATAAGGTCTATGAACTCACTTGATACATGTCGGCAGCTGCTCAAGACCCATCAGCCTGTCCTGATAATTTTGTGTGGCCCATAAAGATATTAAGATCCAAGTGGCTCTGGAAGCAAAAGGTTTCCCCACACTGCTAGCGGGGGAAAATACAAACATGCATAAATCATTTATATTTATTGAAAATGAATACAGAAATTATACAAATTACACTGGATTTGATCTGTGTGTGTGCACACCCACACTAGTCCTGAGGTTTGAACTCAGGGTCTGGCTGCTATCCATGAGCTTTTGTGCTCAAGGCTACCAATTCTACCACTTGACCCGCAGCTCCATTTCTTCTGACTTTTTGTTGGTTAATTAGATCTAAAAGTCTCACAGACTTTCTTGCCTGAGAAATTGTCATCCTCAGATCTCAGCCTCCTGATTAGCTATAATCACAGGTATGAGTCACCAACACATGGCAAATTAAACACTTTTTTGTTGTTGTTGGTCATGGGGCTTGAACTCTAGGCATGGGCACTGTCCCTCAGTTCTTCAGCTCAAGGCTAGCACTCTACCACTTGAGCCACTGTGCCACTTCCTGTTTTCTGAGTGATTTTATTGGAGATAAGAGTCTCACAGACTTTCCTGTCCGGGCTGGCTTTAAACAGCGATCCTCAGATCTCAGCCTCCTCAGTAGCTAGGATTACAGGTGTGAGCCACTGGTGCCCAGCTGGGGCAAACACTTTTTTTTTTTTTTTGGTCGGCCGTGATGCTTGAACTCTGGGCCTGGGCACTGTCCCTCAGCTCTTCAGCTCAAGGCGAGTGCTCTACCACTTGAGCCACAGTGCCACTTCCGGTTTTTCTGGTGGTTATTGGAGATAGGAGTCTCACGGTCACTCCTGCCCGGGCTGGCTTTGAACCGCGATCCTTAGATCTCAGCCTCCTGAGTAGCTAGGATTACAGGCGTGAGCCACCGGCGCCTGGCGTCGGGCAAACACTTTTAAAACAGATAAATGGCACAAATATTTTCTTTCAATTTACACATATGACTTCTAATAGAGATAGTGAAAATGAAAATATCTGTCCTACCTGAAGTTGGGTATGAACAATGATTGGGGGGGGGGGGGGGATCATATAAAATTAACCTGAAATGGGGGTTGGAAAGGTGGCTCAGTGATAAAGTGCTTGCTTTGCATTCATGAGGCCCTGGGCTTGATTCCTTAGCACCACATAAGCAGAAAAAGCCGGAAGGGGTGCTATGGCTCAAGTGGTAGAGAGCTAGCCTTGAGCTGAAGAGCTGAGGGACAATGCCCAGTCCCAGAATTCAGACCCCCCACAACCAACCAAAAATAAAAATAAAAAATTAACCTGAAATTAAGACATATTCAAAAACTATTGAAATGATACTATACTGTGCTGAGCTACATGATTGGATTACTAAGTTCCTCTTGGACTGCAAATCATGATATTGATTAATACATGTGAGGGCCTCCTTTCTAAGGACCTCTCTCTTGCTTTGGTGGCAATTGGGCATGCTTGCTCTTCTAGAACTGGGCTTTACTAGGACAAGATGTAGGACATACAATGAGATGAACTCTAGAGTGGGAATGCTAAAAGCAATCATGTACTTACACAAATGCTCTTGCTACACTGCCTTCAAGGATTCTAATAAAATCTATTACTCACCACTTTCATGAAAAAGGAAATAAGATTAACTGTTTATGATTATAGACTTAACATTATCAGTTGGTATCAGTAGTATTGCTCAGAAGTTTATGTTTTCTGAAGGTAATTTTCTACCGTTAACCTCCTCAAATCTGGCTTTCAACGTTATTTTTCTTCACTACCCCTTTATTTCCAGTGATAAGACCCACAGATCTGACTCAGATCTCTGGACTTCATCCCTGCTACCACCTGGGTAAGTGGTTCACTATGTGATAGAATTATTCCTAGGAGTCATCTCTCATCCAGATGCTACAAAAAGCGAGTTCAAATGATACTAAAATATCACACTAAACTACATCTACCACCAATTCAGCTTCCTCTACCTAGCCCCAAATTATGCCTATACTCTGATAAAAGGTAACATGAGGCAAAATGATGATAAAGACTCAGTAGAAAAAGAAGTTGATTTGAAAGACCATTATTTAAATCCTCTTGCCTCTACAAAATTTACATGGGACCATGCACCACATGCTTCAGAGCCTTCATTAGATGGCCTGAGATTGACTGCTACTCTAGCATGCTTCATATCATAGGAAAGCAGAGTTGGAAGAGAAGCAATACATGGCCAAGAGGACATCTGATGAGTCTAATAAGGTCTCTGGGGGCCCCTATACATCTGACAAGACTTGGTCTGATGCTAACTCTGTGTGAGAGCAAATGCCTGACAATCATTCTGTCCCAGTGATTTTTTTTTTCCAGTCATGGGGCTTGAACTTAGGGACTGGGCACTGTTTCTGAGCTTCTTTTGCTCAAGGATAGCACTCTACCACTTGAGCCACAGTGCTACTTCCGGCTTTTTCTGTTTATGTGGTAATAAGGAATTGAACCCAGGGCTTATGCAAGGCAAGCACTCTACCACTAAGCCATATTCCCAGTCCTGTGAGATGATTTTAATAAGCCACAATAAACCAAATCAGCTAAGACCCTTCCAGAAATATCTCCTCTTAAATCTACTGTAAAAGAATCAGAGATCAGGAAGGGGGATTGGGCTCAGTGATATAGCACTTGCCTGGAATGTACAAGACTCTGGGTTCCATCCCTAGCATTATGAAAAATAAATAAATAATATTTAAATGTATGCAAGAAAGTAAGATGGAGACTACTATAGCACAGTTCAATAACTAAGATCAGCCTTTGGGCTTTTGTACTAATTTCTTATATTGCACCCATATTTAAAATGGGCCTTTATAGAAAATTAGCCATGCTGCTCACTGTACATGTTTGAAGAGCCGCATCCCATGTGAGTTCATCAAAGCTTAAATTATTTTTTCTTCAAGAACTAAGGACACAAATATGATCTCTGACAAAAAGACAGTGCGAGGTCCTTTTATTCTCTTAGATATCACTTGTAGCATTGATCCTTCAAAGGCAATATCCATTAACTTTAGTTCCAAAGCCATACAAAATTGACCCATAGGATTTTAAGCCTTCACTTCTTTGCCTTATATAAATAATTCTTTCCCCTCCTTGTGTTACCTGAGTTGGGGAGGGTGGACTAGACACTTTGGAAATTGTTTCTTCCCAAACTTGCAAAGAAATCATGCAATCTTGCAGCCCAGGTAGAAGCTTCATTCCAATCCCTAGAAGTAAATGCAGACTACAGACTTTTCTAAGAGCTTCTGATTAAAAATAGGCAAACAAAACCATTGTGTCACACAGTTAAATCATGTCCTTTTGGCCACAAGGCTAGTTTACAAAGGAAAACTAAGAAAAATTTTATTCTTGGCTATCGTGTATCAGGAAGTTCCCTATATACTTCATACAGCCTTTTAATGTATACAGTATTATTTGTATTTTATAGGTGAGGAAGCTGAGCCTCAAAGAGATTAAGGTGTTTTCTCCAAGGTACTGTAGTTATGCAGAGGCAAATGTAGTACTTATACAATGTAAAATGTTCAGCTCCTGCCTCTTCCTGACTTGAGACAGGCAGGTGCTCTTTCCTCTTCATTAAATAGGGATAAGAGTAGTAACCAGCTTGGAAGCATTGCAAAGGCTGAATGAGTTGTGGATATAAAAGATCATTGCTGGGGCTGGGAAGGTGGCTCAGTGGTAGAGAGCATGCCTTGCATGCCAGAGGCCCTGGGTTCAATTCCTCAGCACCACATAAGCATAAAGTAAAAAGCCGGAAGTGGCGCTGTGGCTCAAGTGGTAGAGCGCTAGCCTTGAGCTGAAGAGTTGAGGGACAGTGCCCAGGCCCAGAGTTCAGGCCCCATGACCGGACCAAAAAATAAATAAATAAATAAAATAAAAGATCATTGCTTAGCTAGGAGCTGGTGTCTCACAACTGTAATCTTAGCTACTCTGAAAGCTAAGACCTGGAGGATCTCCTCCAAGCCAGGTCAGACAGAAAAGTCCACAAGATTCCATATCTAATTTACCAGGAAAAAAATGCTTGACTTGAGGTATGGCTTAAGTAGCCAAGAGACAGCTATGAACAAATAAGCCCTGAGCTCAAGGCTCTGAGCTCAAGTCATGGTAAGGTCAGCACTTTAAAATGCTCACTAGATGCTCATGGCTCACCCCTATAATCCTAGCTACTCAGGAGGCTGGCTGAGGACCACAGTTCAAAGCCAGCCCAGATAAGAAAGTTTGTCAGTCTCTTGTCTCTATTTAACCACCGAAAAGCTGGAAGTGGAGTTGTAGCTTGAGTGGTAGAGCCCTAGCCTTGAGCAAAAAAGCTCAGAGACAGCACCCAGGCCCTAAGTTCAAGCTCCGGGACTGGCACACATGCACATGTGTGTGTGGGTGCGCCCCCCCACACACACACACAGAGACAAATGCACAATAGTTTTCATTACCTTCCTTTCCTCAAGCTCTTCAGATGCAGAGGCTACATCCTTTCCTTTTTCAATTTTGCACATACCTGGAAGTCAGAAAATATCTGCGGAAATTAATTCTTCTCTTTCCAGTCCTTTTTGGGGACAGCTGACATGTTGTTTTCCACAGTAATCATTACGTCTAATATATTTTTAAAGTCTTATTTCAACAGATTGAATAGATTTTTTAAATCTCACAGGACAATGCAAATAAAGTAGGGCATGCATGTGGAAAACAATTGAAAATATATTAAAACATCAGTTCCAGCCTCTCTTTTTCATTTAAAAAAACAGTAAGGGTTGGGGCTGTAGTGTAGTGATAGAGCCCTTGCTTAAATGTCTGAGACCCTTGATTCAATCTCCAGTGCCACAAAAAAAGCAAGTGCCTTGTGTAAATGAAATTATGAACAAACAATTTTTAAACAAAAACTTGAGTAGCACTGTGCTCCTGTTAAGAGACATGAATGACCAGTCAGCTAAGATTACTTTGACCCAATGAGGTGAACCAATAAGGCTTGGTTTCTAGGGCTCCAAATCAGCTTCTAGGATAGCAGCCAAGGCACATAAATGCCATATGTGAAGGAACACAACTGGTCCATTCTCTCCACTTCTATGTCCATCGTCCTCATCTAAGTCATCATATCTAGCTTGGAATTCTGCAGTGGCTTCCCTGATCTGCTCCTGCTCAGGACCCTTTCATCCTTTCTCACCCTGCAGCCAGAGAAAGCTTTTGAAAACCGCAGCAGATCATGTTGGACTCCTGGCCTCACATCGTTCTTAGAATCAAACAATATTCTTCATATTTTATATAAATGTATGTACACATCATAAAGGTGCACAGTTTTGAAGAAATAAATTCTTCCTTATGTTTTGGATCCCTAGTGGGATCTGGTCCTGTTTGCTTCTTTCCTCAGTGAGCACATAAATACATGAATGAGTGAAAGGGAGATAACAATGTGCTACCTATCCGGGGTAAAGCGCAGAAGGAAGAGATGATTGCTATCACTCTCATCTAACCTTTTTGGAAGGTGTTGGCTGTGTACAGAATACAAAAGTCAACCTTTGTTCTTCAAGAGTTATATTCCAGGATGTAGTTTTCCAGATATGGAGGCAAGAGACGGTTTTATTATGCCTCACACATTCCCTTCCCTTTCTAACAGAGTCAATGGTATGCAGAGAGCTATGGAACACTTGTGAGAATGAAAGTAGAAACATTAGGAAGAAGTATATAGAAGGAAGGAAGAAATAAGTCAGTAAAACATAAGGAACAAGGCAAAGATCAGAGAAGAAAAACAATAAAGAGAAAAGAGGAATCCATGTGTGGCTCTTGGTCACTTCCTGCCTGAGACAGCTAATGTAAGACTTAGATGGAACTCATTTGAAAAACCAGAAATCAGGTGAGCCTCTGGACCTGAACAGACCCATGATGTCCCAGGAATAGGGTTTAATAGCTAAAACAAACCATAGGGACACTAGGTTCTTTGTGTAGATAAATAAACAGAAGGCAAGGGTTATAGTGGATAATATTCCACCATTACTGGCTTTATTTGTCTCCACTTCTGAGAACAATTTTCCAATCAGTTCCCAAATTTCCACACATAGACTATGTAAAAGCAACATTGGCTAAGAGAGGCTAAAGATGAGTAAGCTTTCCTTTGTTCTATCTCCCTTTTTATAGGGTTTCAGAGTCATCCACCCTAGAAAAGAGAGAGAGAGAGAGAGAGAGAGAGATTGAGACTGAGATTGTAGGAAATCTGGCTCTTTAAATAATCCCACTGATCCTTTTCCTAAGATAGTAAAACATTAGACTGTCAGTTAGCATATTA
Organism: Dipodomys spectabilis; assembly: GCF_019054845.1. Taxonomy (NCBI): domain Eukaryota; kingdom Metazoa; phylum Chordata; class Mammalia; order Rodentia; family Heteromyidae; genus Dipodomys; species Dipodomys spectabilis. Next base: position 43,551,685 of record NW_024870772.1, on the reverse strand, counting down.
GAGGTCAATTTCATTATTTATTGGTTCAATAATGTTCTGTCTTTTTAATAAATTATACATTCCTTGAAAGGAGAAATCATGTACAGTCATCCCTTGGGTAGAGGACAGGTTCCAGGAGCTTTATATGTACCAGAATTCTCAGATGCTCATATAACTTTACACAAACTAGTGTAATATTTGCATATAACCTAGCCACATTCTCTTATGTACTTTAAATCATCGCTAAATTACTTATAATATCCAATATAATATAAAGGCTCTGTAAATAGCTGCTATATTGTATTTGTAAGAATCAATGACAAAGCATTAAGAAAAAAATTTGAGATGAACTTGATCATCTCAATATCATTATAAAATATCATTATAAAAGTCTTTTTCAGAATGATTATACATGAATAAAAATTAAAGCTATTTGCAAAAAGAATCAATGACAAGGAAAAATGCCTGTATATTTTCAGTGCAGATGCAATTTGAATATTTGAATATTTTGAATATTTGCAAACCACACTACATGGACACAGAAGTCATGGAATCAGAGAGCCAAGTATATTTCTTCTTTGATGTTTAACCCTCTTCTATTTTGTAACTATGACAAGCACAGTATCCAAAACACAGCAAGCACTACAGTAAAACTCACTACTCAAAAATGATATTGATTACTTTTTTTTTTTTTTTTTGCTGGTCCTGGGTGCTATCCTTCAGCCTGTTTGTGCTCAAGGCTCTACCATGTGAGCCACAGTGCCACTTCCAGCTTTTTTGAGTAGTTTATTGGAGATAGGAATCTCACAGGGACTTTTCTGCCTAGGCTGGTTTTGAACTGCAATCCTCAGATCTCAGCCTCCTGAGTATGGTAGTTTGAATTACAGGTGTGAGCCAGCTTTATTGTCCTTTTAAAAATTTATCTTAAAAAAATATCTTTATTAGACTTGGTTAGAACTTACTGGTAGAGCATCTGCCTAGCATGCACACTACCCTGGGTTCTATCTCCAATGAGAAAGAGAGAGGGGTGGAGGGATAGGAAGTTTTTGTTGCCCCTTCCAAAAGTTCTTTCTAAAGGACATGAGAATTTATCATTTAACATAAGAGAAGCTGAGAAGGAATCACAGCTAAGATGTCAACAGCAATTTCAATATATCAATACAGTCCACTTCCTCATCTGGATAGCTGGTCAACATAACAAAAAAACATCCTGATACACCATGATGTGATAATAATAGTTTATTCCGTTGCCATGTAAACACTGAGGAACTAGTACATCAATAGATGTACTGGAAATACTGATCCAAAATTCTAAAAATATCACTTCCTTTCCTCTTCAAGAAGCAATTTTCCAGGTTAATACAAATATGTAAGGAAAAGTGCTGAAGCTCCTCAGTACTGAAGCCGCCTAAGATTCATAAATTCAATCACTGTATGTCCTAACTTCTCACACATGTGAGAACTGGACTGAGCTGTCATAGCCTTTGCTCACTTACTAAATTCTCAAAGAAATAGAGCAGAGTCTAAGGCTGTGATGACCACTCCTTCTTCTTAGACCATGACAGGAATCACTAGATGAGGGAATTGTTTTGCCTGCGACTGGACCTGGCCTCAGAGTTTCTCTTGGCCTTCAAGTTTCCCAGCCAGCCTGAAGCAAACCCAATGAAGACTTTATAGGTAGCTTTTCCCTATGCCTGAGCTAAGACCTTCTGACCAGACATGAAAATAATGGAGATCAAACTCCAAATCAGACTATGAAATAGACTACACTTGTCTTCATTAACCCTTAAGTCTTCTTTAGAAAAATATTCCCACTGTTTCTTTGGGTCCCATCTCCCCCAACTTCCCCCTCAAAAAAAAAAAGCCTTCATTCTAGGATTTTATGTTAAGTCAACAGTCAAAATTCCATTTGTATGCTTGCAACTGGCCTGACTTCAACAGAAGACCTAGGACTGTGCTCCCCTCCTTCTTCTCCATTAACTTGGGATGCTCATGGCCTAATTTACCCAAGATTCTTTCTTTTAGTTCCATAGATAACTACTTAGCCTAACAAACTCATCTCAATTAATATGCTAATGATCTACAGGAACTTATTTGCATGTAGAAGCACTGGAAACAATGCTTCCTATTCTTCTACCCAATCAGAATGCCATTGATTGGAGAAATTTTCAGACCTTAATGTTAATTGGTTAGAAGACAGATTTGGGAGCCAGTTAAAGTGATGCCAATACTATCTCCTTAATTTTCTCTCCCAACTGTCCACTCCACAGTTTTTCAATCAGTCATTGCCCCCAGGCTTTTCTAGATCCATTTTAACAAACCAATTTAACCATCTTACCAAAACAACAACAGCCAAAAAAAGACACCTAAAAAATTATAGTAGTTGAAAAAGAAGTTTCTTATATCTTTTTTTTTCGGGGAGGGGTGTACGGTTGTGGGGCCTGAACTCTGGGCCTGGGCGCTGTCCCTCAGCTCTTCAGCTCAAGGCTAGAGCTCTACCACTTGAGCCACAGCTCCACTTCTGGCTTTTTTTCTTTTTGCTTATGTGGTACTGAGGAATCGAACCAAGGGCCTCTGGCATGCAAGGCAAATGCTCTACCACTGAGCCACCTTTCCAACCCCAAGAAGTTTCTTATTTCTATGGGCACATGTCAACAGGAAAAGTTTGCTAGGAACACTGCCTTTCCCCAGTTGGGGGTAGAGGGAAAGATAACCTCTCTGCAATCATTAACCTAGTCCCTTCCAGAAGCTGAATAAATTAGCTATTGAATACCACGGGGGGTGGGTGACAACATTTTTACCAGATCTAAATAGGTCCAGACAACAAGGAGTGGGTGGAGATGAGGGTGTATTTTCATTTCTTTCACAATCTCTATTCTCTGTAGACTGGTTGTTTCTCAAACTACACACACACACACACACACACACACACACACACACACACACGCACACACACACACTTTAACTGTGTGAGTATTTTTGTGGTATTTTATTATTCACTTTCAATAATGCAACTCAAAAAATGACTTACAGGATTACAGGAATGTAGCATAAAATTTCTAATACAATTCAATAGTTCTTAAGTAAAAACATGAACTCCACCAAATGCAGCTATCTTGTATACTGGCAGAAAACTGCTGAGTCCAATTAGGTGAAAATGCAAGAGAACTGTATAGATAAGTTCCTCACCAACCTTTCCTTGGATCACACAATAGAAGATGCTGAAGATCAAGTTCATAGTAATTTCAAACCAGTTTTCTGATTATGAAATATGCTTTTTCTGTTAGATCCAGACAACACTCTCTGTCCTTGTTCATACAGTAGAACAGCATTACAAGAGTTGTTCCTAAGAGGCAACACAGAAACTACTTCCCAACTACAATGTGTACATTCCAGGTGAAGCTACAGAAAATTTTTAATATAAATTGACTCCTGAAAAATGGTTTCAGAATGAAAAAATATTCTAGATATGCTACTCCAACCTCAGTTGGTGGATCCTGACTTACTAAATACAATTCTCTTTCTTTTTTTTTTTTTTGTCGGTCGTGGGGCTTGAACTCTGGGCCTGGGCACTGTCCCTCAGCTCTTCAGCTCAAGGCGAGTGCTCTACCACTTGAGCTACAGCGCCACTTCCTTATTTTTTTTTATTTTGTCAGACATGGGGCTTGAACTCTGGGCCTGGGTACTGTCCCTCAGCTCTTCAGCTCAAGGCAAGCGCTCAAGCACTTGAGCCACAGCGCCACTTTCGGTTTTCTAGTGGTTTACTGGAGATAAAAGTTTCACAGACTTTCCTGTCCAGGCTGGCTTTGAACTGTGATCCTTAGATCTCAGCCTCCTGAGTAGCTAGGATTATAGGCGTGAACCACCGGCACCCTGTGCAATTCTCTTTCTTATACACTTCTTCAGTTATAATAGGTACCCAAAGAAATATTTGATAAGTGAAAAAATTAATAAGAATCTACATTTCATTTTCCTTAAATACACAATTTCTCTTTTACTTATTATTCACAATCATTATGACAGTTTCTCTTTTGAAGTGTTTTTAAGATTTTTATTTTCCAAACAAGTAGTAGTTAAATATCTGTGCGGGGCTGGGAAGGTGGCTCAGTGGTAGAGCGCTTGCCTTGCATGCCTAAGGCCCTGGGTTTGATTCCTCAACACCACATAAGCAAAAAGAAAAAAAGCCGGAAGTGGCACTGTGGCAGAGCAATAACCTTGAGCTGAAGAGCTGAGGGACAGTGCTCAGGCCCAGAGTTCAGGCCCCACGACTGTACCCAAAAAATAAATAAATAAAAATAAATATCTGTGCATGTTCCATTTAGGCACAACATCATTTTCCCAGTCTATAAATTTTATAAAATGCAAAAATCCTGCCAGTGTAAGTCATTAGAAAACAATAAAAACACATAAGCTTTGTGTTTACCTCACATTCTGCTTCATAGCCCAACCAAGGATCATAATGACAATTTCCCTCTCATGATGCATCCAATAGTTCATTTTTCAAATACAATTGATCTGACGAATATAGCGATGGTTTGGAAATGTTTTCCTTCCTGTTACTCTCTGCCATGGTTTCACCTGGATGTAGTTCAAGTAGATGCCTTCTCACTTTTTCACAAGTAACCTGTTTTTGTAAAAGTTTGCAGAAAAAAAAAAAAAAACTTTGAAAAAGAACTATAAAACGTTTTCACTGTCAATAGAAAAAAAAAAATGGATTGCTTAAGCCAGACATAGCTCCCTGTAGAGCTAACCTTTTGATCCTGGAATCCTTTCATGCACTTAAGTCTTCACCAGAGTCAATGGGAATGTTGTGCATGTGAGGGCAGCAGGATCAAGTTCAGCCTCTTCTTTAGTACTCCATAGCCATGTGGGGTAGCCAGCTGAATCTAGTTTAGTTTTTAAAAAAAAAAACTCTTTCCTTATGCTTTGAAGTTCTGGGGCAGTGTAATAATATCAGAATTTGCAGGAGGTTATTTTGCATAATCCTTAATAAGATATTCTTATGGCTTCAAAAAGTCAATGGGATAACAAAAGCAAGACCCCCCAGCATCCATTCATTGTTTGTTTGTTTTTAAGTGCTGTATAAAAAAATGATTTGACATGCAGTTCAGGAAGATGACATGCAGTTCATCACAAGATGATCCAACTGTGTGTCCAGAGTGAATTGTACCTAAAACTATTTCTAATAGGTGGATTTTTGCCTTACTTGTTAAAGAAAAATATATAGCATAACAGTCCTAAAACTAAATATGAAAAAATTCTAGGAAAATAAAATGGTGGTTAACAGGGCCTGGGAAAAAACAGTGGATGGAAAATTGGTGTTTAAAGGGCTCAGAATTTTACTTTTTCAAGATGCAAAAAGTTCTGGAGATAGATGGTGGTGATGTTGCAGAAAATGTGTCTCTGAGGGGAGAGTAGTTGTAGAGATGGGAGGGAAGGGATGGTGGGGGAAAACAAAGGAGGAGGCAACAATGTTCAATAGGAAATGTACTCATTACCTTGCTCATGTAACTGTAACCCTTCTGTACAGCATTTTTACAACAACAAAAAAAATTTAAAAAATGTGTCTCTACCTAATGCCACTGAGTCATAAATACATAAGTTTTAAGTTATATATATTACCATAATTTTTTAATATTAAAAAGTTGTTTTTTTAAAAAAAAGTCTCAAAAGTTTGCACTGTTTAGCATCTGGAAAATTAGAAGTCTGTCAACTGGACAATTCCTACATGGTTAGCACTCACTTATCCTTCAAGTGAATATGAAGCACTCTGATTAAAAACAAAGAAGATAGATAGAGGGTATGGATTAAGTATTCCTGTGACTCATTTAACTACTTGAATAGAAACAAGGCACTCTTTCCTTCAAGAAACCTTAACACATTGGGCTGGGAATGTGGCTTAGTGGTAGAATGCTTGCCTAGCATGCATGAAGCCCTGGGTTTGCATTCCTCAACACCACATAAACAGAAAAAGCCAGAAGTGGCACTGTTACTCAAGTGGTTGAGTGTTAACCTTGAGCAAAAAGAAGCCCAGGAACAGTTCTTAGGCCCTGAGTTCAAGCTTCAGGACTGGAAAAAAGAAAAAAGAAGAATCCTTAACACATTTACCCAGTAAGCACACAAGTACTCATCAAAAGGGACTATTTTTTCCAAGGAAGACCAAAAGGCTGCTCACTGTACTTCCACATCACACAGCCAACTAGAAATGGTCCTAAAGAAGGAACAAGCACTGTAACCCAGAAGCCACAAAGTCTTTCTACTGCCAGATCACTGTATTATTACTCAGAAACTGAGCTTCCATTTTCTGGCATTTTGGCCTTGTCAATGAGAATTTACCACCATTGCATCATCTGTCTGCACAATATCATGTTTCATTATCAGTTTTGTGGAAGGCACTAAAACCCCTGTTTTAGTATTATCATATGAATATGGTTATTCATACTAAGAATTTGGCAGCAATTTGAATGGCATTTGTAAGTCTGAAAAAAATTACAGCTTTGTGCTTGGCACTTTGGGCTCATGCCTATAATCCTAGCTATTTAAGAGGTTGAGATCTGAGAATCAATGTTCAAAGTCAGGTCAGGCAGACAAATGTACCAAACTCTTATCTCTGATTAGTTAGTAAAAAGCCAGAACTGGAGGCATGGAGGCATAGCTCAAATGGTGGAGCAGTAGCTGTGAGTTGAAAAAGCTGAACAAGGCCCTGAGTTCAAGTCTCAGTAATGGCACAAAAAAGAAGTATCCTTATTATGTAAGTAAAGTACCACCATTAAATATGAGTATCCAAGCACAAATACAAATTCAACACTGTACTTACTAGTTGGAAATGTCAAGGAAGGTGGCTCAGTGGTAGAGTGCTTGCCTCACATGAATGAGGTCCTGGGTTCAATTCCTCAGCACCACATAAACAGAAAAAGCTGGAAGTGGGTGCTGTGGCTCAAGTGGTAGAGCGCTAGCCTTGAGCTGAAGAGCTGAGGGACAGCAGTAAGACCCAGAGTTCAAGCCCCATGACCAACAACAACAACAACAAAAAAAAAAGAAACGTCATTTTAATGTACTCTATATGTAAGATGAATTTGTTTTTCCTCCAATTTTTATATCTAGCTATTGGACAACCTAACCTTTACTTCCAAATAACTTTTTCCTTTTTAAACAATCTCTCAACTTTAGTAATGGTCCTCAGACAAAAAGATATTGCACTTTGCTATTTTTGAAAAATGAGAAGTATGGGTTCATATGTTCCTTTATCCATAATTCAACTCAAAGCAGTATGTTGGAGTAGGGATGTAGCTGAGTCAGAGAGCACTTGGCTAGCACACAAAAAGCCATGGGCTTAAACTCAGCACTAAAATAACAAAGAAGGGATTTTGTTTCCTGTATGGGAATATATACCTAAGGATTATAAAATTAAATAATAAAACGAAAAAAATCTCTGGTGCTTCCAGAGAAAAACATCAGAAAAAGAACAGCAATGCATAACGGTCAGAGTCAATGGCTCACACCTGTAATACTAACTACTTGGGAGGCTGAGATTTGGAGGATGAGGGTTCAAAGCCACCCCAATCAGGAAAGTTTGTGAGCTCCCTTCTCACCCCACAGTCAAGCTTAGTAGCATGTACTATCATCCTAAACTACATGGGAGAATGAGATCATAGACCAGACCAGGCAGAAAAGTTCACAAGATACTATCTTGGATGCAGTAGCACACATCTGTGATCCCAGCTACAAAGGAAAGCCTAAAGTAGATAGATCAAGTGCATCTCAGGTGTGCACACAAACAGGAAGCAAGATATTTAAAAAATGAAATTAACCTCCAGGCATTAGTAGTTCATGCCTGTAATTCTAGCTACTCAGGAGACTGCTATCTGAGGATCCCAGATCAAACTAGTCTGGGCAAGAAAGTCCATGAGATCTTATCTCAAAACAACCACCAAAAAAATCAGAAGTGGAGCTGTAGCTTTAGTGGTAGAGCACTAGCCTTCACAAGACAATATGTTAGAAATTATCTGTACCCAAAAAAAAGAGAAATTATCTGTACAACTTGGGGGGAGGGGCTGAGGGAAGGGAAAGTGGGAGCAAAATGAGGGAGGGGGTAACAAGTTCAACAAGAAATGTACTCACTACCTTACGTATATAACTGTAATAGCTATTTATATCACCTTGACAATAAAGTTAAAAATTTTAAAAATGTTATAAAAAATGTTATAAAGTCAGACACTACTGGCTTACCCTATAATCCTAGCTACTTAGGAGGCTGAGATATGAGGATCTCGATTCAAAGCTAGCCGGGGCAGGAAAGTCCATGTGAGTCTTATCTCCAATTAACTACCAGAAAACCAGAAGTGTTTTGTGGCTTAAGTGGTAGAGCACTAGCCTTGAGCTGAAGAGCACAGGGACAGCAAGCCCAGAATTCAAGCCCCACGACTGACAAAAAAAAAAGCTCAGGAACAACGCCCAAACACCAAGTTCAAGCCCTAGCCCAGGACATAAACACCACATGCGTGGGCGCACGTGCACGCACGCATGCGTGCACACACACACACACACACACACACACACACACACACACACAACCAAAATCAGGGCTGATGGTGTGGCTGAAATGATAAAGCACTGCTCTAGTAAGTGTGAAGCCCTGAATTCTACCAAAGAGGAAAAAGAAATGCATAATGGCTGGTGAATACACAAATAGAAGCTCACCCTTGTATGCAATGAAAATAAGTCACACCAGTAAGCAATTTTTCTATCAGAATGACAAACTCAAAAAGATTGACAACAATAAATATGGGGGAGAATACATGGAAACAGGCACTTTTGTGTGTTGTTTGATGATAGTGCATGGCTTGTACATAAATTTAGTAATTTGGTGAGTTTATCACCATCAAACTATTAAATGGTTCTCGTTTGAGCAACTTTTGAGAAGTTTTCCTTTAAACCAATCATTGTATATGTGTAAAAAGGGATGTGTGGGGGCTGGGAAGGTGGCTCAGTGGTAGAGCACTTGCCTTGCATGCCTGAGGCCCTGGGTTCAATTCCTCAGCACCACATAAGCAAAAAGAAAAAAAAAGCCGGAAGTGGCGCTGTGGCTCAAATGATAGAGCACTAGCCTTGAGCTGAAGAGCTGAGGGACAGCGCCCAGGCCCAGAGTTCAGGCCCCACGACCGGACCCAAAAAAAAAAAAAAGAGGGGGATGTGTGTATAAGCAAAAGGATATTCAGTGTAGTATCATTTAGATTAGGGAAAACCCATATCCAGCAATAAAACATTGATTAAACAAATTATTGGTAATTTATTCAACAATCATTGGCTGAGGCCTACGAAGTGGTAGGCAGTATTCTATTATAAGATACATAATGTGGACTGGGAATGTGGCTTAGTGGTAGAGTGCTTGCCTAGCATGCATGAAGCCCCGGGTTTGATTCCTTAGTACCACATACACAGCAAAGGCAAGAAGTTGTACTGTGGCTCAAGTGGTAGAGTGCTGGCTTTGAACAAAAGAAGTGCAGGAGCAGTACCTGGGTCCTGAGTTCCAGCTCCACCAGGATTGGCAAAAAAAAAAAAAAAAAGATACATAATATATCCATTAAAATAATGAGGTAGAGCTATCATTATTAGTCTGGGAAAAGATTAGTAAATGGCTTGTGTATTATTATAGCCTTTACATAAAATTGTGTATTTACTTATACATTCCTATGTAACCTATTTACATATATTTATATGTGAACATGTATGTACTGTGAGATTCCTACAAGGATAGTGCCAAAATTGCCAGTATTTGCAAAGATTTTTGTTACTGTTGTCAGTCTATTTTTCCATCTTTGTGGGTAGTTTTGAGTATTTTACAATAAAACTAAATAATTTTATAATTTTTATATCGAGGTAGGTTTATTTTGAAGGAGGAAAAAGAGAATTGTTGATACAATGTAATCTTATTAACATGCAGAAGAAAAATACCTGCCAGCCACAAAATCCCAGAAATTCAGCTGCTATTCTAAGAAGACACAAAAGCAGATGTTTGCCCACAAGGCTGAGGCAAACAGGGATGAAGCATAATGATTGCATAGAACTCCAGTGCACAGTACAATGAATGTGCTCTTCTGAACTAGAAATCCAGGCCAACAAAGTCTCCAGAGACTGCAAAGGCTAAAAACTAATAACAATAAACATATCATGCACTTAGCTCTTATATAACCTGGTTGTCATTTGTGTTGAAACGTGGGTCCTTTGACAGTTCATAATGTTGCTTTTTAACTCTATATATCACTCTTTTTCTTTTTCTTTAAAAAATAATTTCCCATGTATCTTCCTAATCCTACAAGTCAGTTTTCAGTCTGAGCAGGTGGGGAAAGTATATCTTGGTTAAAGACTCAAATACACTTGGCTTTACTTGATTTATGACTACCTTAGGCAAAGTATCAAGTATTCATCAATAGCACTACCATAATCCACAGATATTTTCTTTTGCTGCCACTATAAGTAGGATCAAAAGGATGTATACTCAGAGTACAGAGAAACCACAAACCTGAGTGATAGACCAGAATTCATGGGAAAAACTCCCCCAACAAATCTGGATACATGAATATCTCACTGTGAACTATAGGACAGAAAAGTAAGATCACATCACATCTGTTGCCTGCTAGGGAGGAATATTCACAGATTTCTCATGTTAAATGTGCAGAGCAATTACTTAAAAGCTAGCATTTGTATTGTAAGACATATACTATGCTTTGTAAGACATATGCTTGACTTTGATTGCTTTTAGTTTTTATGTTGTTGTTTATTCTCACTAGATTAATTTATGTTTTTCCACTTTGTACTATGGAAGCATCACTAAATAGCACCTTTCTGAAGCCCATATAAAACTTCTGCCCTAGGTCTTCATGACAAAATCAAATCCCAGCAGTAAACAAACACCTTGCTTTCACAGTTTTTACGATAAAAATTGCAAATGGAGCTTGAAGACATTGTTCAGTCACACAGACCAAACAAAGCAAGCACTGTAGTCTGGTGTCTTTTATTAGGCCAGCTCTGAGTTCTGAACATGTACTCTCTTTTGACTACATGGCAATCTTACTAGCAAATGTTCCTATGCATATTCATCTAACTGTTCCACAGACCAGCAAGAAGCATCCAATATCCTAGCTTTGTTCCTTTGAAATTTGTTTTAATGAGTCCAGGTAAACTGCCAGCAGATTTTCAAACAAAGGAAAATATTCTACAATTCACAACTTTTCTGAACAGAAAGAGACCACAAACAAGCCTGGCTTGTTTGCCAAGCCAGATTTCATGCTGCCATTGTTAGCAAAGCAAAAGACCCGTGTTTTCTGGCCAGAAGCAAATAGCCCTTCCTGATTGCTAACCCTTGTTTCCCTGTATGTTATATTCCTTTTTTTTTTTTTTTTAAGTATGAGAGTTTGAACTCTAATCCTTTCTCTTGCTAGACCAGTACTTTTATTAGTTGAACCATGCCTCCAGCTCTAATTTTAGCTCTTATTTTTGATAGAGAGTCTCCCTTCCAGAGGACATGCCTAGAAACATTTCATTCATGTTAGGTTTCCTGACAGCTAGGATGACAAATGTTTGCCACCATGTCCACCTCTTCATTGAGAAGGGGTCTAACAAACTTCTTTTCAGAGGTAGGGTGGCCTCAATTCACAATCCTCCCAATCTCAGCCTCAGAAGTATCTATAGTTACAGAAGTGAACTACCAGCTACTCACTTGTTTGTTGTATTTGTTAGATTAAAAAAAAAATTAAACATCCACTCTTCTGCTAGTATACCTAAGAATAAATCAGAAACCTGTATGTGTTGGCTAAGGTTTGAATATAATGCAAAAACAAAGAAAATTTAGGAAGCCCCAAGAACATCCGACTGATGAATAAAATGTTTTGAAGTTCATGATGTTAAAATAAACATAAATAGGTCCAGTTATCTCTATTGGATAAAGAAAGGTAAGAACTGGGCACAGGTGGCTCACGCCTATACTCAGGAGGCTGAGATCTGAGGATTACGGTTCAAAGCCAGCCTGGGCAAGAAAGTCCAAGAGTCTCTTATCTCCAATAAACCACTAGAAAACCGGAAGTGGTGCTGTAGATCAAGTGTTAGAGCGCTAGCCTTGAGCTGAAGACCTGAGGGACAGTGCCCAGTCGAGTTCAAGCCCCATGATTAACAAGAAAGAAAGAAAGAAAGAAAGAAAGAAAGAAAGAAAGAAAGAAAGAAAGAAAGAAAGAAAGAAAGAAAGAAAGAAAGAAAGAAAGAAAGAAAGAAAGAAAGAAAGAAAGAAAGGTAGAGTCTGACAGTCTATTAGTAGTTTAAAGTTGGAGTGGATGGTGGAAGACTGAGCTCAAGTTTTCTTGTTGCCTGTCCTCACCTCAGAAACTTAAGACTCTGTGAATGAATGGAATATTAAAGGAGCATTCCTTAGAAAATGAAAGATTACTTTCATTTTCTTCAATGACTTTTTGTAGCATGATGTCAAAAGTAAGGTTTAAAACAATTTCATTCTCAACCTTAAAAAGAGCTAAATGAAAAAAAAAATCTCTAGGTCAAAAACTGTGAAGGTTAGAGGCATGGCTAAGTGATGCAGTACCTGCCTCAAAGCACAAGGCCCTGAGTTCAAACTGTCATACTGAAAAAAAGTAAAAATGTGTTTCCATAATCAATGACTTGTACTGAATCAATTCTCTTTTGTGATTTTACTGCAATGATATTCATCATTATTCAAATTTTTACTACTTTAAACAGTTTAAAAATCTCTGTATCAGGGGCTGGGAAGGTGGCTCAGTGGTAGAGCGCTTGCCTTGCATGCATGAGGCCCTGGGTTCGATTCCTCAGCACCACATAAGCAAAAAGAAAAAAGCCAGAAGTGGTGCTGTGGCTCAAGTGATAGAACGCTAGCCTTGAGCTGAAGAGCTGAGGGACAGTGCCCAGGCCCAGAGTTCAGGCCCCACAACCAGACCCCCCCCCAAAAAAAATCTCTGTATCAAAGAAAAAAGTCTCCGAGTAAAGAGACAAGCCATGGAATGGATGAAACTCTTTAGAAATTAGGAGAGCTGGGAATTTGGCTTAGTGGTAGAGTGTTTGCCTAGCCTGCATAAAGACCTGGGTTCGATTCCTCAGTACCACATTAAAAAAAAAGAAGAAGAAATTAGATAAGTTACTATCCAGAACACATGAGAAACAACAACAAAAGTAACCCAATTTAAAAATGGACAAAGGACTTATTTGAACAAACATTTCTCAAAAAAAAAAGCTATGCAAAAGGGTAACAAGTGCATGAAAAGATGTCCAACATCACTAATCAAGAGAAATGCAAATAAAACCACAATGAGATACCATCTCAAGCTCTTTCAGATGGTAACTACCAAGAGAACAAAAAATAACAAGTGGTTAGCTAGGATGGGAGAAACTGAAACCCTTTTGCACAGCTGGTGAGGTGGTAAAACAGTGCAGCCATGAGGGAAAAGTATATAGAGGCTATTTAGAAATTAAAACCAGGGCTGGAGGATAGCTCAAGTGATAGATTGCTTGTTGTAGCAAACATGAGGCCCTGAGTGTAAACTTCAATATAGAAAGAAAGAGAGAAACGAAGAGAAGGAAGGAAGGAAAGAAGAAAGGAAGGAAGGAACAAAGGGGGAAGGGAGGGAAGGGAGGGGAGGAGGGAAGGAAAGTAAGTTAAAACTAGGTAAGAGTCTGACAATCTGGGCTATCCATTAGTAGTTCAAAGTTGGAGTGAGTGGTAGGAGACTGAGCATAAGTCTTTTTGTTGCCTGTCCTCACCTCGGAGGCTTAAAGATCTTTGTGAGTAAATGGAACATTAAAGAGTTGAAAGAAATATATAATTCAAAGGAAGTAAATTCAGTATATCCCATAGCACTCAAAATAATCTTATAATCTTTGCAGTAACTCACAATAGTCAAGAGATGGAGGCAACCCAAATGTCTACGTAACAGACAAATAGATAAATTGTGGTGTGTACATACAATGTTAAGCATATTAAGAATGTTAAGCAGAAATAAGAATATTAAACAGCCCTAATGAAAGGGGAATAAACCAGCCACAAAAGGACAATACCACGTGGTTCTATTCAAATAAAGTACGCAAAAATTATAGAAACAAAAGTAGAAAGGTAGTTGCCAAGGACTAAAGAATGGGAGAGATGAAATTAGAATTTAATGGTTATATTTTCAATTCCACATAATGAAATACTTCCAGAGATCTATTGCACAACAACACAAATACATAAATATATTTAACACTACTCAATAATACACTTAAAAATGGTGACAGTAGTAAATTTAATATTGTGGTATTTCTTTAACCACAAGAGCAAAAGCTCCTAAAATCTCCAAAATGAATTTTTTAATGTCAAAATCTCTTAGATTATGTCTAAATAAATTAAATTTTAAAAAGACAGAAAAAACTGAGATGGGCCCAGGTGGCTCACGCCTATAATCCTAGCTATTCAGGAGGCTGAGATCTGAGGATCATGGTTCAAAGCCAGTACAGCAGTACAGGCAGGAAAGGCCGTGAGACTCTTTATCTCCAGAATGAGGCGAGAGGCAGGAGGGGAGAAGGGGTGACAGAAAATTTCCACCTAATAAAAAATACTATGGCAATATTACTTGAGGAAAGTAATGCACTGACATTGGGTGTGGTAGATCGTCTCTGTGGCCACAACTACACAGGAAACATAGAAAGATCATGATCCAGGCCAGCCCAGGCATCAACTCAAGACCCTATACAAAAAACAGATAAGGCAAAAAAAGGCTGTGGGTATAGCTCAAGTGATAGTGTTTTGTCTAGCTAGCATGATGTCCTGAATTCAAACCACAGAATGGAGGAGGGAGTGAAGGTGAATCAATGCACTGAGTTGTTTTCATTAATATGATAATGCTTAAGTTTTGGGGTTTTGTTTTTTGTTTTTTTTTTGTCAGCTGTGAGGCTTGAACTCTGGGCCTCAGCTCTTCAGCTCAAGGCTAGCACTCTACCACTGAGCCATAGCCCCACTTCTGGTTTTCTGGTGGTTTATTGGAGCTAAGAGTCTCACTTACTTTGTTGCCCAGGCTGGCTTTGAACAGCGATCCTCAGATCTCAGCCTCCTGAGTAGCTAGGATTACAGGTGTGAGCCACGGGCGCCTGGCAGGATATCCACATATTTCTATATTATTTCAAAAGTTTAAAGGAATTGATAGTTTCCTGAACACATAGAAACCATACAAGTGAGGGAAAAAATGACTGAAGTCTTAAGAAAGTAATTATTGCACAGACCTTCACAGTTCATAGACGACCTCAATCTCAGTCAGCAAATTTTCCTTGAAGGAGCATATATGAGTCCATTTTATGTTGCTATACTGACAGAGACTGAGTAAATAATATAGAAAATGAAAGACTTTTCGCAGTCCCCCAGCATGTGGGAAGGGACTTTATGGTGTATCATTCCATGACAGAAGGCAGAAGAATGAGAAAAGCACATGTGAAAGCGAGCAAGAGAGAATTGATCTTGCCAAAAAACCCACTCTCACAATAACTAGCCTATTCAAACAATATCAATATTGGTCAATCTCCCTCTTACTAGGTACTACCTCTGAACAGTTACTCTAAGAATCACATTCCAGCAAGGCGCTGATGGCTTATACTTGTAATCCTAGCTACTCAGGAGGCTGAGATCTGAATCATGGCCAGAAAGTCCATGAGACTCTGATCTCCAATTAACCACCAAAAAAAGACAGAAGTGGAGCTCTGGCTCTCAAGTGGTAGAGTACCAGCTTTAGACCAAAAAAAAAAAAAAATGCCTACAGGACAGCCCGTAGGCCCTGAATTCAAGCTCCAAGATCAGCATTAGAGGGAGAAAAAAAAATCTCTTTCCCAGAACATGAACTTCTGGATAATATTCAAATCACAGAAGACCTATGTGTATTTTAGCCCAAGACAAGATTGTTTTCTTTACTTCCACCCCACCTCTTCCAGTCAAATACTCCTCATCCCAGCCACTACTCAGCACAAAATAACAATTACATACCAAGAAAATAGAGCCTGTGGCAAGGTTGGCTCAGCACATGTTAGAGTAGTCAAAGCCCAGTGGGTACATCTCCATGGCTTGTCAGGCTGAGGTCCAATTGCATAACAGCAATTTAAAGGACTAGCAAAGGGCTTCCTCAGGTAATACTGGTGATTTCTCCAGTGCCCTAGGCAAGGCTCCCTCCCACACCAATTTCTGTCTTCTTCCCAACGATGGATCCCACAGTAATCCATCCTAATGTTTAACACACCTCAGCATCAGGAAAAATCTTCTCTGTGTTCATCCTAGCTCCCCATGTTCAAGTTAAACACTATTTCCTTTTAATCTTTTCTCAGCAGTCAGGACAACAGCTGGTAACCGCTTCCATCCCTTTCAAATTCTTGAAAACTTTTATTAAGATACCACCAATTTCTCTTTCCCAAACTGAATAATCCTAGCTTCTTTAACCATTCTGACTTTTCCCAATCTTTTGAGCCGTTTCCTTCTCTTTGTATTGTCCTCTTGATCTAATTATGTCCTAGTCCTTGATAACTGAAAGTGAAATCTGACTTGGTAAGACATTAAAGTTGACTGGAAGAGGGGCACTAGCCCTATCAAGCAAGATATGGAGATGGCAAAATGGAGTGAGAGAAAAAATCTACACAAAGATACACTGGAACTTACTGCATAGTCTCTTGGGAATGGAAGTTGTGCTAGTCATTCTGAATTCTCTACCATTTCCTGCTGAAATTTCCTTCATCATCTCTTCAAGCCTGTCATTGAATAACATTACATTCAGCTGCAAGCTCTGGGAGTATCAGTCTTGCCTGACATTTGCAAAACATGCTGTCCCAGGCAGCCTTCATAACAACTTTAGACTGCAAAACAGTTAGGTAATACTGGCTGACTCTGGAGAATGAAATCTCCAGTAACTCATCAGCTTATAAATGCTGAATGCAAATATTAAAGACACACACCCAGACACACAGTTTAACTCTATCCCAATCTTTCATCAAATAATACAGTATAATTATTCCTGAGACAAACATTCCTTGCCCTGAAAAGGACCTGGCATAGACTGCAATTTTGATCTAAATCCTGCATAAAAGAAAGTCCTGAAAATAACAAGGTGTTTAAGAACACTCTGAGTTTCTGTGCCTCAAAGAAATGTGCCATGTATATCACATCAAGATTATTGATTAAAAGTTTGGTTTAGTTGATGGCTCATACCTGTCATCCAAGCTACTTAGGAAGCTGAGATATGGGGATTTGGGTTCCAAGACAGCACAGGCAGAAAAGTGGGTGAGACATTTATCTCTAATTACTACCAAAAAGCCAGAAGTGGAGGTGTGGTACAGCTGGTAGAGACCATCCTTAAGCGAAACAGCCAAGTGAGCACAAGGTCCTGAATTCAAGCCCCACTATCGGAACAAAGATAGTTTTGTTTTGTATTTTTAGCTGGGCACAGTGTGGCTCACGTCTGTAATCCTAACTATGCTTAGAAAGGCATAGCTCCAGTGATAGAATACTTAAAAAAATAAAAATAAAGGTAGTAGTGTGCCTGCCTACACTCTAGGCCCCAGTTCAAACCTTATTTAGATAGACAGAGGCAGGCAGGCAGGCAGGCAGACAGACAGACAGACAGACAGACAGACAGACAGACAATCCAAGAATAAATTCATTCAGATGTATGTAATTAAACTTTTTTTCTCTAGGCTATGACAAAACCTTTAAGAAACAGGGGCAGGGGGATGCTAGTGGCTCACACCTATGATCCTAGCTACTCAGTAGCTATTCCTAACTACTGAGATCTGAGGTTCATGGTTCAAATCCAGCCCAGGCAGTAAAGTCCGTGAGACTCGTATCTCCAATAAACCACCAGAAAACCGGAAGTGGCTCTGTGGCTCAAGTGGTAGAGCACTCACCTTGAGCTGAAGAGCTGAGGATCAGCACTCAGGCCCAGAGTTCAAGCCCCAAAACAATAACAAAAAAAATTATCAATATTACATAATAATGTTCATCAATATTTTTCAATATTATGAATTAGACTGAGGGCCCCAAGTATGCTGCTTAGATACATCTTGACAAAATACTAGGGCTGAGGCTATAGCTCAGTGGTAGAGTACTTTCCTGGCACACTTAAGACCCTGGTTCACCCCAGTACCACAAGTAAACTATTTCTAGCCAGGCTCTAGGGGCTCATGCCTGTAATCCTACCTACTCAGGAGGCTGAGATCTGAGGATCACAGTTCAAATCCCAGCCCAGGCAGGAAAGTCTGTGAGACTCTTATCTCCAATAAACCACCAGAAAACTGGAAGTGGCACTATGGCTCAAGTGGTAGAGCGCTCGCCTTGAGCTGAAGGGACAGTACCTAGGCCCAGAGTGCAAGCCCCACAGCCAACTCCCCCCCACCAAAAAATGATACTATTTCTAATATGCTCATTCTGAGGAAAACAAAGGAAAATACTTTAAAAGTCCTAATTTTTTAAATATTACAGTTCCTCTCCAGGCCTGTTCTTTCTTAAGGCATACTTTTTTTCTTTTTAATATATGGTCTAGTTTGTATTCCTCAACAGTAGGTCAAAATCTATTCTTAAGGACAAAGCAGGGTACCTTAATAGGCCTTTGTGTGCATGTTTCTGCATACATTTATGAATTGTGTATGTATCTGGAAGGTGTCTTTCATTTACCATCCAATTGTGCAGAGATGTCAGCCTTAGCCACTGATTGAAAAGGCATTTTAACTCACTTATCAAAACAAATTGCTGCCATTTGTAAAATAAATGACTGGAGGTATTAGTATCAAAATTAATTTCAAGAATCAAGAGAGGGGTAGTGTTAATATCAAAACCTTGCTTTTGGGCTGGGAAGGTGGCTCAATGGTAGAGCGCTTGCCTTGCATACTCGAGGCCCTAGGTTCGATTCCTCAGCACCACATAAGCAAAAAAAGAAAAAAGCTGGAAGTGGCGCTCTGGCTCCAGCGGTAGAGTGCTAGCCTTGAGCTGAAGAGCTGAGGGACAGCGCCCAGACCCAGAGTTCAGGCCCCACGACCAGACCCCCAAAAAAAACCTTGCTTTTGTCCTTGTCCAACTTCCATGCACTGAGAGACGGTTGAGGCTGCAGTGACAGCAGATGAGACCTTTCTTGTGGCTCCAACTGGGAAGTCTTAACAGAGCTTTTGCACTGCAATGTAAAATACAGGGACACAAGATACAGGATGGGCTCTGTGTCTGAGTCTCCCACTCTGACTTACTGTGCACGGTCTTGGCACAAATTCATGTTCAATCAACATTTGTTGAATGAATGATTCATACCCTATTTATACCAGCATATTTTGATAACTGGATAAATCTAGACAGTAAAGCCTTCCTGTACAGCATAAACTGATCAGACACTCCTTTTACCCAATTGTTACATGAGGATCTGATTAATGACAATGTTATGGAATGTCAAGACCTTAGGCTGAACTGCTGTGTTATATCGCTATTTATTAGATGCAAGCCAAGCACCAACAGCTCTCATGGGTAGTCCTAGCTCTTCAGGATGCTGAAATCTGGAGGCCAGCCTGGGAGGAGGCTAGTCTCCATGTTCAAAATAGGCAGAAAAACAAACAAACAAACAGGGGCATAGTGTTCAAATCGTAGAGCAACAGCCTAGCAACCATGAGGCCTTGAGTTCAAACCCCAGCACTGTCAAAAAAGAAATTCTAACTTAGATGCAAACACTGTCAGAACTTACGACAGGGTAATTCAGGATTACTAAAATTAATACAGGGTCCAGAATAATAAATAATACAAGAATAATAAACTTAACACAGTCAGGAATGAAATGTAAGCACCCTGGTTTCTGATCGTACCTGCCCTCTATCACACCACAATCTCAGCACCTTTGTGACTAGTCATTGCTGCATTGCATTGTTATAAACTGAACCCCCTAGTGGAATGCTATAGGAAAATGGTATTGTCTGAGTTCCAAAACAATGGATGTTTCCTAAGAAAAAGAAATAGCAATAACCAGAACTGTTAGGACTTAGAGTTTCTGCCATAGACATTCACTTCCTTTCTTTTTCCTTTAGTCTTTCTTTCTTTCTTTTTTTTTGTTTGTTTTATTTGCTATGTTGGGGATTGAACCTAGCGCCTCACTTACACTAGACCAGTATGCTACTCTGAGCCATATCCAAGTCCAACACTGACTTTTAAAAACAAGGCAGTGTTGCCCGGAAGCAAGAGATATCTAATTTCTACATGTGAGTATGTGCTTAGCTCACTGTTATGTACACATTCTGGTCACCACTTAAAATATTCAAGGATGAAAGCGCTTTACATAACATAAGGACACAGCTGATGAGGCTGAGGTCCTATTAAAGTGATTTTCCAAAAGCACAAATCATTTTATTTAATAGAATGTCTCAGATAAAAATTGATTATTTTAAATTATGAAGTTTGGTATTTTTCCATGACCCCATACTACTATGTTTTGGATGAGAATTGTTGAAACCACAACAAAAATAGCACTTTAAGAAATGTTCAGCAAAGTGGCAAACAGATAAAATTTGAATGTAGCTCACAGAGAACTGTCAAATCCAGCAAAATACCAGGTTCCACTCTCAAAAATGCCATTGAAAGTCTATCTACAAAAATGACTAAATTGGATTTAAAAGAAACTAAATTTTAAAGAAACGTTTATTTTAATAGTAACACAATTCAATTCTTAAACGAAAACATCTGGTTTCATTTTCATTACTGATTAGGATAGCTAGAGACTCAGACATCGAGTATAACTGTCATTTATTTGATATGCAAATAGTGTTCTTGGCTTGGGTGTAAATCATAGCTTCAACTCTGTCTTTGTAGCTAATTATTCTTCATATCCCCTCCTAGAGCCAAAAAAAGCTTGAGGTATAGCTCTTCATTAAGAAATACACCCTTCCCACAAACTGCCTATAGGTACAATTTTCCCCCTTAAGTTAGCCTCAATTAACGTCCCAATAACTAGGATAATTGCCAATTCTGTTTTATTTCCCATCCTTCCCTAAACGGTTGTAACCTCAACCCAAGAGGAAAAGCCAAATGAAGTGGATGAGAGGACCACATAGCATAGCAGCAAAGGATCCATTTCTATTGCAGTTTTGAAATCAACTCTTTTATGATGAGCCTCATACTATGCTAAATGATAATCAAAGATCACCAGAGCCACATGAGAACCTTAGAGTTGCTCTCTACTACACTGGATTCTCAAAACTGTTCTCACACTCCCTCTCACCAAATATCCCCTATATGCACAAACACCACAACATCCATAACCTTCATACTTCTCATTAATCAAGTTACTTTGATATAGGATACTAGGCACCTTCATCCTTGCTAATTAAAACCTTACTTTGGTTGTGTCACAAAGTTAATGTAATTCTGGATCTCAACAATGAACTACTTCTAGGACTCTTGGAATGAATCCTACTTCAGGTGGCTTAATGCCTACCTTTTTGTCACAAGACAACATGTCCTTGTTGGGTACTGTGCAAACAATCACTAACAGATGCAGTGTACCAGACTATGCTGAATATTCATCCATGTTGGATAACCTGACATGTCAGAAAATGAGGGCTTAAGAGGCTTGTCTCCCTCAGTTTTAATATCCAGGCCTAAGTGTAAGTTGTTAATGCCATCTGAACCAGCAACAGACACCTAGAAGAGATGCTAAGTACTGGAGTCTGTTTATAAGTGTTAAAGTCTCATTTCACAATATTCCCAAATTTGACCTGGAAAAGACAAAACCCAGAATATACTTCCATTTAATTAGCAAGCAAAGACCAAATAAATGGAGGAAAAGATGTGACCTATAAATCGTAACTATTGTTTAACTTTAAATAAACTAGCCAGTACAAATAGGCAAAATGTAAAATGTTTTGCAACCTACATTTTTTTTTCATCAGTGGTGGGCTTAAACTCTGGGCCTGGGCGCTGTCCCTGTGCTCTTCAGCTCAAAGTTAGCACTCTACCGCTTGAGCCACAATGCCACTTCCGGTGGTTTACTGGAGATAAGAGTCTCACAAATTTTTCTGCCCAGGCTGGCTTTGAACTGTGATTCTCAGATCTCAGCCTCCTGAGTAGCTAGGATTACAGGCGTGAGCCACCAGCTCCAGGCTTGCAACCTACTTTTATGAGAGCAAATAAATAAAATTCAGACTGACAGCAAGATTGAGTTTAATTAGCAACTGGCAGGTTATACTAGTAAATTTACATTAAGCCCAGCCCTACACTTCCTATATGACCAATGCTGCACAGTAACAATCACTGAAGTTCACAGTAATAGACATCTTAAAATTTACTAAGTAATTAGGCTTATACTTTGGGTACTCATACTAAGTATCATATCTTATTTTTTCCATATTTTAATTAATTATAAGCTGACAAGGGGTTGGGAATGTGGCTTCGTGGTAGAGTGCTTGCCCAGCATGCATGAAGCCTTGGGTTTGATTCCTCAGTGCCACATAAACAAAAAAGGCCAGAAGTGGCACTGTGGCTCAAGTGATAGACTGCTAGCCTTGAGCAAAAAGAAGCTCAGGGACAGTGCACAGGCCCTGAGTTTAAGCCCCAAGACTGAAAAAAAAAACAAAAACAAAAACAAAAAAAAAAACCTAGCATGTCACTTTTGTTACTACAGTCTACTGAGTCAAGAGTAATCTAAGGTTGCAGAGCTTCTGCAGGGCAAATGACATAGCTAGCAAGATCAATAGAAAGCCCACGGATTGGGAGAAGATCTTTACTAGCCATACAACGGACAAGGGTCTCATATCTAAAATATACTTGGAACTCAAAAAATTAAACCACCCAACAACAAATCCTCAAAGAAACAACTGCCCAATAAATAAGTGGGCGAAAGACTTAAAGAGAAGCTTCTCTGAAGAAGAAAGAAGGATGGCCAATAGACACATGAAGAAATGTTCAACATCCCTAGCCATAAAAGAAATGCAAATCAAAACAACATTGAGATATCACCTCACTCCAGTTAGAACAGCAAAAATCAAGAACTCTAACAACAACAGATGCTGGAGGGGATGTGGACAGAAAGGAACCTTACTTCATTGTTGGTGGGAATGTAAACTTGTTCAACCACTTTGGAAAGCAGTATGGAGGTTCCTCAAAAGACTTCACATAGAACTCCCCTATGACCCAGCAATCCCACTTTTGGGCATTTACCCTAATGTTTACAAAAAAGACCACACTAAAGCTACCAGCACAACTATGTTTATTGCAGCATTATTTACCATAGCTAAGATATGGAACCAACCCAGATGCCCCTCAGTAGATGAATGGATCAAGAAGATGTGGTATATATACACAATGGAATTCTATGCCTCCATCAGAAAGAATGACATTTCCCCATTTGTTAGGAAATGGAAAGGCTTGGAAAAAATTATATTAAGTGAAGTAAGCCAGGCCCAAAGAAACATAAGTCCCATGGTTTCCCTTATTTGCAATATCTAGTATAGGTATGAGTCAAGCGGAAAAGGTCAGATAATGTGATGTTAGGAAAACGAACCCTTAAATATGTATTTTAATGTTTTTGTTTCTTTCATGCATGTGTTTCTAACGCATTTATAAGATTATTTCTTTGTTGCTTTGTATGTCCCTCCCCCACAGTGTAACCCCCGCTTTCACTATATTTGATGTCAGTATAACATGTGGAGGAGATGGGGACAAACAAGTCGTTTAAGGATTCAGGTGGACCTGTTGCAACAATGAGAAGTACAAAATGTCATGTCAAAACCAGCTTTACAATGTCGGTGGGGGGGGGGGGAGGGGGGTATGATTGGGTGGGAGGGAGGGGGGAGGCTGGGAAGGGAGGTGAAGGGTAAACAAAGGAGGAGGCTGCAATGCTTGGTAAGAAATGTATGCATTATCCTGCCCATGTAATTGTAACCCCTCTGTACAGTATGTTCTCAAATAAAATAAAATAAAATTAAAAAAAAAAAAAGAGTAATCTAATCTGGAACATTTAAAACCTGTTCTAAGCCAGTGCCCATGGCTCACGCCTATAATCCTAACTACTCAAAAGGCTGAGATCTGAGGATCACAGTTCAAAGCCAGCCCAGGCAGGAGAAGTCCGTGAAATTATCTTCAATTAACCTCCAGTAAACCTGAAGTGGCACTGTGATTCAAGTGGTAGAGAGCTAGCCTTGAGCTGAAGAGCTGAGGGTCAGTGATCAGGCCCACAGTTCAAGCCCCAGGAGACCAAAAAAAAACAAAAAACAAGCAAACCTGATCTAACTTAGTTACTATAAATATAACAAGTAAAACAGAAAAAGAGAACCACATTGACAATCCAGGAAGGAACAAATGATACACTGTTTCATATACGATACTACAATATTTAAGTATGAGGTCTGCTGAGGTAGCTTATTGGTAAAGCTCTTGCCTGCCATTGAGTTCAATCCTCAGCACACACACCTGGCTCTCCTCATCCCAGAAACATGGTTCCTAAAATATTTAAATATGTCCAAATTTTTACATGAATTTATATCTCAAATCCCCAAAGGAGCATAAGTTGTTCTTTTCAGTGCAAAAATCAAGCTTGTTTGTCTGATCTTTACTTCCATATAGGGTTCTGACCACTGCCCTACCACCACCTTCCTCAACCACGCAAACATTGTCACCATTTGAGACACTGCAGGATGAGGGAGGAAAAAACAAAAAGCAAAGAAGGAAGTCTCATGATTTCTGAAGTTGGAAAGCGGAATTAAGATCTGAAAAGGAGAAAGAAGATGGCAGTTTTGCTTAATTTAAGTATTGAGTAAATACTGTTGCTTCATTATTTTTAAGAAGAGACAATTTTTCTACACACAGAAATCACTTTGCCTCTCTTGGCAATACCCCCCTACCTAGCCCCATCCCCAAATAACAGCTTTTGTGATATACGGCCTTAATCTGTGTCATTTTTTTTAAAAAGTATTTAAACGCTAAAATAAGGAGTATAACTTAGCTGGCTGAGAAAAACACAAAGTAGAAATGTATCCCCCTTGGAAAAATAAGTAAAGTACATATTAAGGAAATGGGTAATTCAGGGAATCAGTATATTTAAATGAATTCCCAGATGTTGGGCTGCTGCCTGAGCATTTTTAAAAGGAAACAGCTTTTGTTACTTCATGAATCCTCCCTATTGTGAAGCCAGTTTTCAAGCCTCCAACATCCAAAAGAGAAACCCAGTTTCAAGAGCTCAGGTACCAGCTGTAGTGGGTACCAGAAATGTTCTAGGAGCCCACAGAAAAAAAAATCAGGCTTGTCAACGTCTCTGCTGTTGACTTCCCATGCCTTGAGCCTGTGTTTATATATTCATGATTAAGATGGACGCAGGAAGCTTTTATAAGAATACAACGAATCTTTCTCCAATCAATATTTCAAAACAAAACAACAGACAGAATGGGGAGAGGGGCCAAAGTTCCCCCCCACCTTCCCCTAGCAAGGAAGCTTTAACTGACTGGCACTGCCAATGCATGTGGTTAAAAATCAAGCAGAAAATGGCTGAATGTGCACGTTCAGCCACATGACTTTCGCTGTCTAAAACTGAAAGAAAGAAAAAAAAAAACCTCAAAACATTTTCACTCAACTTGGCTTGACTTTCTTACTCATAATTTGCAATACTGCTATGTTACATAGTAAAGATTCTGAAAATATTTTTAGTTTTGAGAGCAAAGAAAGAAAAGTCAATACTAAATAGATTTTGTGTGTGAATATATTTACACTTGATTAACTTAACAACATATTGTTCAAAATTGCCAACACACACACACACAATGTTAGATCATGACAAGAAAATGTCAAGCCCAGACTGAACTGAAAGAAAAAATATTGTTTGTACCTATAAAAGCTGCTATCTGTAACCATTTACAACCATACCTCTTACAATTGTGAAATTTAGGAGCTACTTACCACCCTCCAGATCTTTATTCTAATGTGATTCATATCAGAAACCTATTAACTAGTTTCAGCCTCAAAAAAAAAAACAAAAACCTTCTAGAAAAGGCTGCCAAAGCAAAATGATAGCCCAAAACAGCCTGGGCTCACAAGTGGGAGAGGTCATCATGGGAGAGGTCTAGAGTAAAATCCCACTCCCACTAGAGGTTGAAACTGAACTGAGCTCAAGAGGAAAACTTTCAGAACTTCCTGCAAGCATTAAGAACAGCAGCCAGAAACCCAGATGATTAAGTCTCCCTCAGACTTCATTACCTTTTAAGAAAAGCAAATACAAAGATGGATTTACAATTGAGGATGGATTTTCAATTGTAAATACTGGAAAATAGCTACAGCCATACCTGTATTACTTTACTTTCTTCCCAAAGCTACAAAAATGATACGTGCAAGGCACAGATGGCTCATTCCTATAATCCTAACTACTCAGGAAGCTGAGATCTAAGGATCTTGATTCAAAGCCAGCCCAGGCAGATTAAGTCTGTGAGACTCTTATCTCCAATTAATCAGCAAAAAGCCAGAATTACAGGTATGGTTCATGTGGTGGAGCAAAAAACCTAAAGGATAGTGCCCTGGCCTTGAGTTCATGTCCTAGCACTGGCATAAAAAGAAAAGTGTGCTCATTATTATTTTAGAGGGCAGTTTGGCTGGAAAAAACAAAGGCTCTAAGAAAAGGACTCAGGCCATACTTATGGATTAGAGGATGCTCAATGTAGCATTAGTTCATAATTAAAAAAAAAAAAAAAGGAGGCCAGGGGCCGGTGGCTCGAGTCTACAATTCTAGCTACTCAGGAGGCTGAGATCTGAGGATCTCAGCTCAAAGCCAGCCCCAGACAGGAAAGTCCAGGAGACTCTTATCTCCAATTAACCACCAGAAAGCCAGAAGTGGTGCTGTCGTCAAGTGGTAGAGTGCTAGCCTTGAGCTGAAGAGCTACCTAGGCCCAGCGTTCAAGCCCCACGACCAACCAAAAAAAAGGAGGAACTACCCAAACCCTTAACTTAAAATTTTGTCAGAAAAATAATATAGTAATTCTTCCACAGATTACAAACCAGCAACTTTTAAATCAATCTATAGAACAGTATTTAGCAACATAAAACATATTCATTCATGTAATAAAAATTAAAAACATGCTGGAATTTTGGGTTCTAGGGTTTGAACTCAGGCCCTCACATTTAAGTATTGTACCCCTTGAGCAATGCACACCCCTCCCAAAGTTCTCATTGCTCTTGTGTATTTAGTTAGTGTCTCATCCTTCTGTAAGGGGCCCCTCTACCTCTGCATCCCAAATAGTTGGGATTATAGTCTTGAGCCACACATATACATCCCTTGATTTGTTTATTAAGAGGGATCTTACTAATAATTTTCCCAGGTTGGCTTCCACTACCTTCCAAGCTGCTAGGATTTCAAGTGTGAAATACTTGAATACCCAGCTGGGGTATTTGTGCTATTTTACAAGATAATGGGCAGGGTAGTACATACCTGTACTCCAGCTACTTGAAAGGTAGAAAAGGAGGCCCTTGAGTTTAAGGCCATCCTGGGGAGACTTTGTGAGAGCCTATATCAAAGACAAAACACAAAGAAAAGGGCTGGAGCATGGTAGAGTACTTGTCTAGCCATCTTAAGACCATGATTTTAATCCCTAGTACCATAAAAATATGAATGAACAATAACCAATAATGGTCCATTTTATTTCCTTTTTTATGCTTTCCTATATTTTCCATTTTCTTCCATGAAAATACACTTTTATAACCAAGTGAACAATAGTTTTTTTTTTAATTTGTCACATATACTTATCAGGAATTCCTTTCTTTCTTCATTCCTTCCTCCTTTTCTTTCTTTTTTTGTCACTCGTGGGACCTGAACTCTGGGCCTGGGCACCATCCCTCAGCTCTTTAGCTCAAAGCTAGCACTCTACCACTTGAGCCACATGCTACTCCCGGCTTTTTCTGCTTATGTGGTGCTGAAGAATCAAACCCAGGGCCTCATGCATTCAAGGCAAGCACTCGACCACTGAGCCACCTTCCCAGCTCTATCTTTCTTTCTTTACTATCTTACCACTCACACCCCTAAATGAAGACCAATTTTTTGGCGGGGGGAGGTCTGGTCGTGGGGCCTGAACTCTGGGCCTGGGCACTGTCCCTCAGCTCTTCAGCTCAAGGTTAGCGCTCTTCCACTTGAGCCACAGCGCCACTTCCAGCTTTTTTCTTTTTGCTTATGTGGTGCTGGGGAATCAAACCCAGGACCTCAGGCATGCAAGGCAAGCCCTCTACCACTGAGCTACCTTCCCAGCCCCAATGAAGATCAATTTTAACCAGGTCTCCTGACGTTGGTTCTTTATCTGATCAAGTAAAGTGAAAACAGTGCTAAAGGAAATTGGACAGTAAGAATCAGCAGGATCAGACATTTATGTTCAAAGAAGACCAAGTAGATCACAACTGGCCAAAAGAATTTGGTGATGAAAATGAGCCACAAAGCGCTTTATTTTGGTCCTTGTTTTCTTGTAACTCTGGAGATTGATTCTGAGGCTTATTGCATGTTAGGAAAGTGCTCTACTACTGAGCTTCATCTTTAGCATTTACCTTGGTCTTTACTGGTGAAAATGTTAGTAAGCTTTCTGTCCTTCAGCTACACTGTGATTCAGATAAGATGCATTGCATTCATTTATTCATTCACCTGTTAGATACTATACATGTATACATTAGCTATATGATGTCAGACATGCCTACCAAGAAGGTAAGTCTAGTTTGTCAGTCTGCTACATGTCATAGTCTGCTACATGATCTCTTTCTCTCCCATGTTCTTTTTCACCCATATTGCCCTTTATTTAAAGTTCACTTTGAATAGAACATTCTGGACTTGCTTGTAAGTAGTTAGGACCAGAGGCCTTTGCAACCATGTACCACACCAGTATCAGTTTTCAATGCACTCATGGAAATTTGTTAGCCAAAATGTTCCATACAAACAGAGATAATGCTTTAAGACCTCCAGTTAGCCTTTCCTACCCATGACACACCTAATTCCTTAATCTTTGGTGATAGAATGTGATTACATCGTTGTCGATACTGTCAGGGAAAAGGAGACCATCTTTTGACAACCTAAATATAGTGCAAGTCTTTTTTTGCCTTTTCTAGTCTAAGCAGGATTTACAAGATTGAGGAACTCCCACCTTCAGAAAAATCTGTCTCAATAGGAGTGAAATGCATTCTGGGGTGTTTTTGTTCTGTTTCATTTAATTTGGCAATACTAGGATTTGAACTCAGAGCCTGGAGCTTGCTAAGGAGGTACACAACCTCTTGGACCACACCTCTAGCCAGATTCAGTGTTTTTAACAAACTGCTCAGGTGTTTTCCAAATTTGAGAAACTGTCAGGAGACGAATATTCTGGTATCTGAAGAGAACTGGAGTACCTGCTATAGCACATTCTTACAGGTTACCTATTTAAATGTTTCTTTCACCCAATAGACTGATTCGAAGCTATGAAGCCTGGCCTAGTCTCTGTACATAAGGTCATATGGTCAGTTCTGTGTCCAAAATTTTTTGGTGGTAAATCAAAAACTAATCCTATTTGATTACTAGATGTTTTTCTATCCACCGATTATTATGGTAAACCTGCTTATAGAGTTGGTTTGCTTACATGTAAGATTAAATTAAGCTGAATAACCAAAGCAGTTCTGAAAAAAAAACTTTTATAGCGCTTTTGGGTCTTAAACAGCGTTCCATGAGATGAATAGAAGAAAAACAGTTATGCAGCCGTTTTAGTTGAGGAAACAGGCCAAGATGGATAAAATGCCTAGCAAGTACTCACAATTTTCCGTATTTTCATAGTCAAGGACACAGTGTGGAACAGTGAAAAGAACTTAGTCTTTGTAGCTGGGTTTAAGTTGGAGCACTGCCATTTGCTAGCCGTGTGATCTTGAACAAGCTACTTAATTTTTCAGAGCCTCACTCTTCTGCTTATGTTCTTACATACAGAGAGGACAGCAGACTTGTCTTCACAATTAAATGAGTCCAGAAGAACATTTGGCATGTGACAGGAGCTAAGCAAGCCTTGATTTCCTTCCTTTTCAGTATGCTCTCCCCAGTAGCAAATGACTCAGTTTGTCTTGATTAAAATATCCTCAGCACATCATCCTTGACCAGGCAAGTAATACTGCTCAACAGATAGGTCCTGTTAGCTGACTGACTAATTAATGCATTCCTAGTAAGTTAGAAAACACCTTTTGCCTAGTAAAGTTGATCAGTTTGCAAGCTTAGAAATTACCATGATTCCCTCCCCAAAAACAAAAACTTCAGTTGGCCTATATGTTAATGACAGCCATCTTTAATCACAAGCCAGGGGAAGTGACCTAGAAACTGTCAAACAAATTTTCCATTTATATGTAAGACTAGACACACATTTCTCTGTATAATAAAGACAGGCATCTCTTCATTTTGAATTTTTTCTAGCAAGCAATAATAAAAAATAATTGATTGTATTCTATTAATTCAATAGATTTATAGAGAACTATATGGATATATTTCTTTTCTTTTTTTTTCTTAAACTTTTTTCTTTTCCTTAAACTTTTCATCCCCAGGGCTGGGATGAAAGCCATGTACCATCATGCCTGGCTGTCTTTCCTTTTATCATATATATATATATATATATATATATATATATATATATATATTCCCCACAGGAATTTCAGTTTCTCAAATATGAATGTGTTAATATGTTTCTTTTTAAAAAAAAATCATAACCTTTTGGCTTCTAAAGGAACTCACTGAGAAGAATAACTCGAGTTGAAGTTAGAAAGCTCTGCCACTAATTCCCCAGTGGCTACATACTCTCACTGAGTAATGATTCTAATAATGCTACAAAGGGAGGCAGTAAGTACTTCCAACCAAAGGTATCATGTCTAACCATTTTCCTAATTAGTCACTATGACATTGAACTCACATTCTTTTTAAACAAGCTTATTGCAAGAACTTTCTTTTGTCTCTCTAGCACAGAGTTAAAAGTATATGGCAGTTCTGAGCCCCAGAAATGTTGTAAAACTCTTCTATGTTTCTAGAGAAGATCTGAAATATCATCCTGATAAGAACTGTGTTAATTCATGAAAGCCTTCTCTTTGCTATGAATGCTCTCCTATATTTGTCTATAGGATATCCCACAGAGCTAAATGCCCTCCCCCTCCCCGCCCCAATACTCTGGTTTTCTGATAGTTTAAAGCTTATCCTGCCTTCTATTTTTCAGGAATGTTAAAACTGTTTATTTCTCTGTCTTCCATCATATAGTAAACAGGACATATTCTTGTTCACTTTCTGAGATGTAATCTCAAATTTCAATGTTCTAACTGCAGTGTTTTCTGCTAATAGGTTATCTCAAAATTGGTTTTGAGTGTTTGGATGTGTTGTGGGTGCAAGTTAAGTCTGAAGTAGTAACCATGTAGGAGGAAGAGGGATCAAGGTGAGTCCTGGCAAGGAAACAGAAACAATAGCTTCTTTAATACAATAAAGTGAATCTTTCAGTCTTCATACTAGAGGAAACCCCAGGAGCACTGGATCTTAAGTAGCACCATGAAGGCCTCAGGTTCACCTTCCAAACTCTGGGGCTACTCTCCTCAGCTCTCTAATCTGTTCCCCCATAGGTCCTCTGCCTCTGTGTTCCTGAACTTTGGAAATAGCCATGCTTGCTTCATGCCCTTTATACAGGCATCTTTTAATTGCTTTCTTTTTCTGGAGGTAGAGGAGGAAGAATTGTAAGCTCTGTGAGGACAAGAACTGTCTTGTTTATTACCTCATTTATTTGTCATGCTTTTGTAATCTCTCAGTAAATTCTGGAAGGGTTAACTGAATTACTTCCTTTTGGCAAGAATTTGGAGAGAAAAAAAACCACTTGACTGAAGAGTAAACGGAAGACAAATGGGAAAGGAGTTTAAAATACAAGATGTTCAGGCAGGAAAATACAGACTTCCAATTGGAGCTTGGTCTCAAGGAGTTCTGATTTTGTCTTGTTCCATCTTTAACTGGGTAGCTAACTGACCACCATGGTCTTGTTTTCACTGAGAGAGAGAACTATCCTAATGTATGCTATCCCTTCCCACACTCATAGGCCCTAGTCTTATTTCCTGGACATTTTTCTGCATCTCTGCAGGCTTCATGGGGATATTTCCTCCCAAATAGGCTATAGAGGCTTCTAACTCCCCTGTCACACTCTGCTTAGAGGAAACTCAGCACAGCTCAGAACCTGGCCAGTCCAGGACTGCAAAGTAAAAACACATACCCAAATGTGTTCATCAAGGGAATCTACTTAGGTAGGTTATAGGCCTAGGTTATAGGCCTACTGGTTCAAATTTACTTCTACAACTAAGGATCCTAAGTAGTAGACACTGAGGCTGTAGTTCACTGACTACAGATTTGAGAAACTTTGGTAATTCCTTTTTAGTCAAAGAACAAACCTGAGTTAACCTCTATCCAGAGGTCACTTGGGCCTGGAAATACCCTGGTGAATTCTGTATCTAGGCCAGTGCCTGAGGCTCCCTGCCATGCCCGCAGAGACTCTAAGGAGTAGGTCCTGATTGGATGACCTTGAGCCAGACTGCTGAGTCCCACACCAAAAGGCCAAGGCCACTGCATCTCGCCTCGGCTGGAAGCGCTGGGTCACACAGGGCTTTGCTTTTGCCCAGTGAACTAAGAGGCTTGTGGGACCCTCATTCCTAGTGCTTTTTGCAGACTGCCAACACTGGCACGACCCAGGACAAGAGCAGAGTTCCTTCCCTCCCCTGATCCCATCCCCGCCTGACTTGCCTGCGCTTGAGAAGCCGGTTTCCCCGCGCGCCCCACGCTCCCGGCCAAGCCACCCAAACGCCTCCAGCTTTGCAGCTTCGCGGGAGCCCGCGTGGGTTTTCCAGGGCCGCTGCTTCCTCCCCACACCACCCCCACACCACCCGTGGCTCAATCACAAAGCCCTTTCTAACTGGTGGTCGAACGCCCTGGATCCAAGGACAGGCCAGGTAGGATACAGGAAGTCCGGGGAGCCCTGACCCACCCGGAACCCTACATAGCCCGCTGGGAAGAGCCTGTGAGGTTAACTCTAGGGTGCAGCCCCCGGGGGTTGGATGGAGACTGGGGACTTCCTTCAAATCTGAGTTTGCAAATAGATATAGGTGTGTGTGTGTGTGTGTGTGTGTGTGTGTGTGTGTGTGTGTGTGTGTGTGTGTGTGTGGTTTTTTACCCGGGTCTGGCTCGCGCTGATGCCAGGATCCCACGGCAGGCCCTCAAGCCGTGGCGTCCAGGGCGAGCAAAAAGCATGGTGATATATAACTTTCGTGTGCTCAGAAAGTTTTCTTTTAGGGGTGCTCGCCTGAGCTCCAGACAGCAGCTCCGGGACTCACTTGGAACTTTTTGTTTTTCCTATTCTGACGCGGGTGTGTGGCGCTGAACTTACTGTGACCTCCGCCGTCGGCGCAGCCGCGCCCGCGGCTCCCGCGCTCTTGCAGGAGTGGGGCTGAAGTCGCCCCGCACTCTGCAGGATTCGCACTGGTGCCCGGGATTTGCAGATCACTGGAGTCGAAATCGCGAGATATTGGGAGGTGTTGGTGTGGGGGTGTATTTTTCTAGAACAAACTAACCGATCACAAAGGAGGAAAGGAAAGGTCCTAGGGCGCGCCCCTGGGTTTACGCACAGATGCGAGAACATCCTGAGCCCCGAAGTTTTTACCACGCAAGATGCGGTGAAGTGTGTAGCGTGCAAGGCTAATGCACTGGGTCCACGCAAGCGTCTCCGAAGGAGTCACGCGCTCATTAGGCGTGATTCTTCTGCTGGTCCAGGGCGCAACCTGGCTCCAGAAGATTGAGACCAGCCGCGCATGCCGAGGTCACCCTCATCCTGCCCGGCCTGGTCATTTGAAAAGAAAAGGGCGGAATATTATATTGATTTTACAGTTTGAGGCAGGGAAGCCTGTAAGTGAAGACAAACGGTGAGAATTCTTTTGCTACTTAAAGAACTGCGCAAAGTTTGCCAGAAAACTCATTGACTCCCCGCGAATGGGCCCCAAAGAAAATAATAAGCGGGGGACCAGGTGACTCGCGAGGATCTTGCTAAATCCTTCCAGGCATTTCTCCTTTCCAGAGTCCCCAGGGCAGAAGGAGGGGACACCTGGGCTTTCTCCCTCGGAGGATTCTATAAACTTTCTCCATTTTTTCTTATTTTTATTTATAAAAGGAAAAAATATGCAGCCAAATCTCTCAAAAGTAATTGCTAAGCAGCTTCAAAATAAAATTTGCGCTATGAAAGATATGAGGTCGAGATAGATCAGCCTGTGGCTGAAGGCTGCTCTAGCAGAAACACCAGAAGTGAGCAAAAGCCCACAAATTTCGTTTTAACTGTACAAATCAGTCAACGGAATCAAATAGTAATGGTTGCCTATTACAGCCACCGAAAAATTCAAATTAATTTAATGTATTTTGGATTTATACGTATGTAATCGCCATACTTTTTACTTTGTCTAGCCATTTCCATTAAGTTTTAATACACTATTAAAGTTTCCTGGATAAATTTTGTGAGTTTTTAAGTAAGTGGAGATTACATGAACCAGAAGCAAACTTTGGGTATAATTTCCTTAGGCAATGGGAAATCTGTCTTTTGCCAAAATTTCTAAGGAAAGGAGAAGGGGAAAAAGAGAGAGAAAGGAAAACTAAATAGTTTGCTGAGTACCTACTATGTGCAAGCACTCTAATTGAACTAGCCTTATACACTTTATTTCATGTCACTTACCCATCAATAAGAGCTCATTTTAATAAACCGAAACCTCATTTTCTGCATCAATACCTATCTAAGACGTATAGCCTCCATTCTTTCATTTGCAAGCATTTCGTTTTGTTACTTCTTTCTTGGAAATAAGACAACTAAAGTTAATAAGGAGATCCAGAACTAATGATATTACCGTCTGTTTTGTTTAACTGATTGTATCATTTAATGTTAATCCGTCTAGGGGCAGGAAAGAAAGTGAAGGTGTGACCTAGCACGCGCGGAATTTCCCAACCCTTTAGGTTCTTGTAAAAAAAATACATCCCTACAGAGGGGAGAGAATTTGTAATTGGGAGAGCGGGGATTGCTAAACTCCACGAGTACAAAAAGAAAACATGCAAAGCAAAACTTTTCCGTCGCTGTGCATCAAAATAGCCAAAAACATGACCTGTTTTTTTGTGAGGGCTAGGCAAACTCTGTGGCTTCTGTTGACCACTGGTTAAGACTAGCTGGGTGTGTGTGTGTGTGTGTGTGTGTGTGTGTGTGTGTGTGTGTGTGTGTGTGTGTGTGTGTGTGTAGATACAATCAAGAACCTGAAGGAAAAGAGCAGGCATGGGAAGGAAGGAGAAAAGGAGGGAAGATGGGTGCAGGAGGCAAATAAACCATCAGAAATGCTGTTCCTCCAACTAATGAAAAAGCACTCTCACTATAGTCCAGAGAAAAACGGTTCCCTGACGTAAGCCTAATGTTGATTCCATTTGTCGTGAGGTGTGTGTGTGTGTGTGTGTGTGTGTGTGTGTGTGTGTGTGTGTGTGTTCCGGAATATCAAACAAGTTATTTCGAGATTTCAGCCAAATGTTTTGACTGGGAGACTGAAAAACGGACGCTGCTGCACCGGGCGCGCGGTGCTGGGGCCCAGCGCCGAGCACCACCAGAACCCTACGCTGCGGGCGCCGGGTTGTTGTAGTAGGATGCTGTCCACCGCCCCCAAAGAAGCGGCCTCAAAGTTGACCTACGAGCACAGCTCGACTTCCAGGTGGGGCCGCCGGACTTTAGCCTTCTTTCGGAGGAACACTCCTAAGAAATCTGTTCTGGAAGGGGAAAGGGGGCAACTCTCTCACGATTCCCATTCGCTCGAGAAACCTGGAAACCCCAAACTGAAGTTTCCCAAGTCCTTTTCTTTCTATTGCACCAGTGATATTGCGGTGCTAGCAAAAGGATGTGGTTCTGATGATTTTTTCCCCTCACTCATTAACTGGAGGTGTGCTGCCCTGGGTACTGAAGGCAACTTGCCGACCACAACGCGCCCTGGGCGCGGCGCGCGGCGGCCCGGCGCACTGCCCGCCCTCCGCGCCCGCCCAGCCCCGCTCGCAGAGAAGCCGAAGGGGGAGTACCTCCGCCCGAGAGAGCTCGGTGCCAAGGCTCTCTCCTGACATAACCCTGGCTGGGTGGGGTGGGGGTGGGGGATACGTGAAGCAAGGCGCGCAGTAACTATTACTGGGCTCCCCATTCGCGCGGGCCTTTTCTTTGGAACCAATCCCCAATTGCAAAAACTCCAGTCTCGCACCTCCCCTAAGTCCCCGCTTTTCTGGCCCTTTCCAGCGACCCTATACCCCCAGTACCCGGGCACCAGTCCACTCACGCCCACCGCTGGGGTGGGCACTTTAAACCCCTTCCAGATTTCCGCTGCTGGTGTGGCGGGAAACCGAGAAGGTCCATCTTCCCTACCTCTCCCCACCCTTAGTCTGTGCCTGGGTCCTCGCCCAAGGAAGCCTGGAGAGAGGATTGTGAAATAACCCTGTGGTGGGCGGGGGTGGGGGGGGTGGGGGGGTGGGACACGCTACCTCCGGACTCTGGAAACTTTGGCAAAGTCTCGGGAACACTTGTGCTCCCCCAGGACAGTTCCCTTCCCTTCGCGGAGAGCGCGGGGTGTCCGAGTTTCTTGGCACCAACTGCCAAGAGCTTCTCCCTTTCCCAGCCCCTTTAAGGACATCTGATCTGCAGCCTCAAACTTTCTCCTCGGGTCGGAAAGCTTCACCAACCACACTTAGCGACCCCAGGCGAGGCCCGGAAGGGAGAATGCTAGTGTGGGGTTAACCCAAAACCTAGCGCCCTGAGGTCGACTGAGGCCCTGCGGGGTCGAGGCCAGGCACGCTGTTTGCAGGAGGGAGCCCCAGGGGACCCGAGTAGGGCACGTAGCCGCGGCTGAAACAGGCGTTCCCTTTTCCAGATCATATTCCTCATAAAATCTAAAGCCAGATGCATCGCTTGGGCATGTTCCCATTTCACCGCGAAAGACACCAATTTGTTTCCAAACTGGACTCCAAATCGAGGTTTCTGGTGCGGGTTCCAGTAGCGTGCGCAAGGCTGGGACTTTCGATAACTCCGGGGACTGCCCGGATGGGTAGCATTTTAGGCTCTGAAGTATGAAACTAGATCTGACAAAGTATTATTTTACACGCGTAGGGTTTTTTTTTAATTAATGAGGGTAAATTTAAAACAACCATAAGCTTTCAAAGGCGTGTGCACACTTTTTAAGGGGATAGATGAGAAGAGACTAACTTCATAATAATAGATGCCCAGTTTAGAAAAATAATCCAATAGAACCTGCTTCACAAAACATGCCACAAGGGATTTGCAAGAAAGTGAGAAAAGTGGTCACATATGAAACTAAAGAGGGAGTTTGGTGAACTCGGATATTTTTACTCCGTTGTGTCGTGAACAGCTTTGCTAAGAAGACAGAGGGAGGGAAGGATGGAGGAAAGGAGGGAGGGAGGGAGAGGGGGGAGGGTGTTTTTAAAAGGAAAAGCCTCGGGGTCTGTTTCATCTTAATTCGCCTCTCATCAAAATATAAAGAAATTTGGCTAATGCCAGGCAATGGTAGCTTATGCCTGTAATCCTAGCAATTCAGGAGGCTGGTATCTGAGGGTTGCATGGTTCAAAGCCAACCCGGGAAGAAAAGTCCATAGGATTCTTACCCTCAATAAACTACTAAAAACCCGGAAATGGAGTTTGTGCTCAAAAGTGGTAGAGCACAAGCTTTGAGCACAAAAGCTCAGGGGCAGCACCCAGGCCCTGAGTTCAAGCCCCAGGATCAACACAAAAGAAAGAAAGAAAAGAAATGTAGGCATGTGGGCCATCTTTTTATAGTTAAGACTTCTTGGTATTTGTCATTGTGGTAAAGAGGGGAGGAATAAAAACCAACAAAGCTAGTCTAGGAATGACTAGTGCATGTAAAGGGCAAAACATTCGCAGGAAACCAAGACAGCCTGCCAGAGGTTCGCCCAAGAGAACGCCATTCTGTCTTTGAAAACTGTATCCTCCCCCCCCCCTTTTTTTGAGAATCATCATTAAATGAGTAATTGACCATGCAGAGCAGAGTCTAAACAATGAAAATAAGTATACAACTCCCACCTCCCCCCCCCCCAACCCCCTTGCCCTTGAAGAGTAAATGGGAGTGGGGCTAAACCACGTGTTGTAGCTTTCCAGTATCAGGTGTGGGGAACGAACAGACCTCATTACTCGCGGAGAAAACCATTTCCACATGCAACTCCTTGAACTGCAGGTCTTTTTAACACTGGAGCAAGCCCGCAAATACTGCTGCGAGGAAAGTATTACTAAACAGAATGAGTGTTTAGTAAAGTGAGAAAGGACATGTAGGGGCTTTGGGGGGACTAGTAGAGTAACAATAAACAGCTAAAAGGTCAAAGCTGTCAAAACTGTTTAACAGTGGAGTGAGGGAGTTTGCAAGAACCTATTTTGGGTGATCAGAGTGGTTGTCATCCCTGAGGGGTAGTTGTGGACAGCTAACTTCGCCGCGTAATGATGCTCCCCTTAACTGAAAAAGTGTTCAGTTGGTAAGGCCTCTCATGCGGGCGGTGCTTCTCAAATCTGTGCAGGCGGCCTTTGTCCCTATAGTGATTCCCACGAGGGAAGAGGGCGGGCGCAGAGAATGACACAAGTGTTTCCTGAAGTCTTTATGCCGCGTAGATCTCTGGCTCCCCCCCCCCCACTCCCATGTTGGTGCTTATTAAACTTCAGGGAAACAACAATTTCGCTGACCACCAGTCCCAAGAGGCCTGTGCGCGCCCTGGCCGCACTCCTGCTCGCCCGGGCCACTCCTGCGGATCCGCTGCAGGGGGCTAACGTTGTCCCCTGCGACCGCTTTCCTTTACCAATGTGTGCTTTCCTTGAGGTCCCAAGCAGCTTTGAACTTCAACGCACGACCCAGGCCAAATTTCCCTGCTGGACTGGCATATTATTGTTCTTGTTCGATTTTCGGGGGACATGGGGGAAAAGGAAGAGTAAGAAGGCTCCGTGTAGGTCCTGACAATTCTACTCCGGAGAGAATTCCCCACCCATCTTTCACGCAGATCAGGCGCTTAGCGACCCCAGATCTTGGCTTCCCACGGCCGGCCGCGTTCAGAGAAGCCGCAGCAACTGATGCGCTCCAAGTGCTTTCGTTTTGCTTTCGCTCCTCTCCGCAGCGCGAAACACCGCGGAAGAACAAAGTGGGAGCGAAAAGCGCTTGTCCTGACAAAGTGGCCAGGACTTCACGACTTGTCCCCAAGCTAGGGCCGGGGAACCAGGGGAGAGGCCAAGGCCCGGGCAATCTCTGCCCCTTGCAGGGGAGGAAAGGGCCAAGAGGCCCTGGAGGGGTTTCCCCGCCCCACTTCATGCAAAGAAACGTGGTTTGCAGATACTGGTGCAATAAAATTGGCGCGGGAACGAATTTGACTTCTTAGAAAAGCGGTGTCTTTCGAATGCAGACGGCTGAGCAGAGTGGAAAGATGGAAAGATGAGTGGCTGAGGCCTTCGTTAAATAGGAAGGAAATGTGGAGAGAACTTGTAGGCTGGAGGTTGGTCAGGTGTAGGGGACCCACACGCCCTCAGTATCTCCGCTTTGGAAATCCAGCAACCACTGCATGCACAAGACTTGCTTAGTCTCACTTTCTCACTCTGTAAAAAGCACACACGCTAGAGCCATCCTCTAAACACCCTCTCCCTCCTCTTTAAAAAGGGCCTAAGCCTGGAAAGGTTTCCTAATAGAGAACTTCCTGCAGACCCAGTTGACTTGTGCGAAAACGCTCTCAGATTTGGATGAGCCAAGCATCCAGCTAGGAAGCCTAGGTCGAGGTGCGCGAGTCCTTTTAACGCAACCCTCTGACTGACACGTGGCCCAAGCAAGGATGCCTGTGCAGGAACAGTTTCCCTAAACCCCTTAAAAAAAAAAAAAAGAACATCACACTGGCAGACTGTTTTTAATAGTTCAGCCTCCCGGAAAGGTCCGACGCATTTCCTGCTTTCCTCCTAGCTCGGCCTCGCTTTCCTTCACCAGTGGTCTGCTGGGCTATTTTATTATGACCCTGGAAAGTTCAATGAAGAACTGAGAGAAAAGATCTGAAGCTGTTAAGGTGAATTACATTCAAATTATCCACTTGTACTTGGTTTAAGGCCTTCCTCTGGTGTTTACCGCCCTTCTTGTTTACACCCAGCTCAGAGTTAGTTAGGCCGGTGGAGAGCTCAGTTTCACTTCGGGTGTGTGGCCGGGGCCTATCATTTCCTCACCAGATTTTAAAGGAAAGTTTGAATGTTTTTGACACAGTAACTCCTGTGACAAAACAATGACTCCGCAAACACTATTTCACCCTCCCAAGGGTCGGATCTGCAAACTCCCCAGTCCTTCACCTGATGAAAAGGAAAGTGAGCTCCAGTAGCGCCTCGCTGCACCT
This sequence comes from Dipodomys spectabilis, assembly GCF_019054845.1. Taxonomy (NCBI): domain Eukaryota; kingdom Metazoa; phylum Chordata; class Mammalia; order Rodentia; family Heteromyidae; genus Dipodomys; species Dipodomys spectabilis. Next base: position 43,511,276 of record NW_024870772.1, on the reverse strand, counting down.
GCGGAGCCAGAGCGTCTCCGAACGCCCTCGCCGCGCTTCCCGCGCCCCGCACCTCCGCGGCTGCAAGCCACCCCCGCATCCCTCCCGGCTCTTCACCACTACCGCGGGGAGCAAGGCCTATCCTCCTAACGCCTAAGGGAGCAACCGCGCGCGGGACACGGAGAGGGTGTCCAGGCCCTTGGCTCCAAGGCGAGGCCCGAACGCCCGCGCACTCTCCGGGCAGGGCGTCGGCGCTCAGGAGCGGGAGGAGGAGAAGGCGGAAGCGCGCGCTGGACGCTCGGGAGCACTCCCACCATCCGCGGAGCCGGGGATCCCCGCTAGGTAGCGAGGTTGTGGATGCCCACGCTGTGCGCGACACTGGGGCCGCGACTAGGCGCGCAGCTGGGCGAGGTGGCAGCCACAGAGCTAGGCGGGAGGCAAGGAGCCCTGGGGAGCTGGTTTTCCTGGGCGGGCACGTGATGGGGTTGGCAGTGCTGAAGCCCAGGCTGGGAGGAGGGGTGAGCTGTGAGCGGGAGGCCGGGGGCGGGCGGCTGGCGCGCTGTGTACTTAGGTCGTGTGCTGGGGCTTTTCTCTCCCCGGAGCCGACGGAGGGGAGGGGGAGGGGCCACCGCTCCGCCTTCTCCTTTTCGCAATGTTGACGCAATCTATAAATAGTGGAACAAAAGGACCAACTTCCTCGGAGCTCTGCTGAAACTGCACAAAAATATCGAGCTGGGGGGTTCCCTGGTCCCCGGCGATGGGGCGGGGAGCGTGGCGACAGGGGAGGGGGCGGGCGCCGCCGAGGGTGGGGGACACCTGGCTGAGCATAGCTGCCGCCGCGGCCACTGGCACGAACCCGGAGCGCGGGTCCCCGCACGGGCTTCGGGGCTCGCCGGACCGGGGGTCTTCCTCTGCCGCTGACAGGTCAGTGCGTACCGCCCCTTTCAACGTTGGGTTTTCTTTTCCCTCCCCCAAGCTTCCACTTTTAGAAGAGAACTGCGGTGGGTGGGGGAGTGGGATAGAACGACGACACACCGCAGCAACACGCACCAGATCGGCAGCCCCACCTGTCCACGGGGAGGGGGGGTGGCATAAGGGGCTCAAGGACTCGGTCTGCGCTCGGCCCCTTGTCTTCGTGGCTCGTGCCCGTGCGTGCTCGAGACCCAGCCCCGCTGGACTGGCGTGCGCCCGCGCAGGCGGCCGAGGGAGCGGGCTCCGGGCTGCTGGGGTGAGGGTGGAGGGAGCGCTCCCGCTGCCTTTCCCGCCTTGGGGCTGAGCCCCCCGTGGTGACAGGTCAGGGTCCTGAGGCCGCTGTGTACGCCGGCTCCCTCTGGGAGGTCAGACTTGGCGTGTCTGCCTCGTCCTCTGGCTGCCGTGGGAAGGAATGAGCAGAAAAGCGCTGTCGCTTCACATCGTCGCGCCCCCTGGCTCTGGTGCCCACGCACCCAATGCTTCAGGAGTTGGGGGACAGGGCGGGACCGAGGTCATTCAGGGTTCCAGGAGCCCAGGACTTGTGCGCGAGCGCCCACTCCGCCGCCGTGTCTGGTACTTGGGGTGCGGGGGGGGGGGGGTGGGGGGGAGGGGAGGAGGCGGAGCTGGCGCTGTTGACAGCGGTGCTGGAGTGGGGAGGGCGAAAGTTGGGAGAGGAGGCGAGAGAGGTGGGAGTCGACACTGGTGTGTGTGGGGGGTGATTGGAGCGCGCGCGCGGGATTTGGTGGGGCGTGGGGTGGGTCACGTGATGGGCAGCCACCCCCGCTACAGGCTGGCGGTAGGGTGACGTCATTGTCCCTGACTGCAGGGGGTGGCACTTCCGTTCTCTCCCCAAGCCTGTCCCCTTCCAGCCCCTAGTACTTGCAACCGTTGTTTCGAGTGGGGAGTGGGCCGAGGGTAGAGAAGCGTCTCCTTTATGGCCGCACTCCCCGGCTGCATCTCCAACTGCCTGGGCCTGGGCCACAGCGGTCCCCTCCTGACGCGTCCCATTGTGTGAGCGCTGGGCGAAGGGCGGAGGCTAGTGCCGGCCCCCCGCGGCTCGCCCACTCGGGAGGGGGCTGGGGCCAGAGGTGGCCCTTCGCCATCCCGGCCAAGTCTGCTGCCCGCCCTCCGCCCTCTGGCGGGGCCCTGTGTCCCAACCCTGCTGTCTGAGGAGCCAAGAGGCTCGACGCTCTCCCTTCTCCTTGGTGATGCGAGGGCCTGGTCCGTACCCCCGGGGGACTGGGTGGTTAGGAACCCCCTCAGTGGCGCGGATCCACGGGTCCGTGCGGTGGGTGTGCGGTCAGTCTGTCACCACTCACGGGGACGCGATTCTAACAGTCGTTAGGAGCTATTTGGAGAAACTCTGGGTTTTGGTGACTCAGCGCGGTGAGCGCTATTTATAGGTAGTTGCGTTTAGAGCAGGGAAATACACTTCTCCAGGATGCGTCTGCTGGAGGGCAGACAGCAAAGAGCTTCAATCGTTGAAAGACTTAACTTCTGAAAGGAAAAAAAAATGGCTGTTCGAGTCTGTGTTTTTTAGCTGGTCTTACGAATAGATGTTAGAACAGTTTATCTTTAAAAAGTTACAGTATTTTCCAGAGTAGATGGGGAATGTGGGGACACGTTGTGACCAAAAAGACTTTTGTCTTCTGACCCTGGAGCATTAATTCGGGTAAAAGACTGAACAGTCCTTCTACTAGATTGCAGAATATTAAGACCAGTGTTTATTAATTACAGGACTTATTAAAAAACAACACGGATGTGATGGCAGGGCATAAAAGAGAGGCAAACTGAATGATGATGAAAGCGCCTGCACAATATTCTGTAATAAGAAAGTGGTGGGTGGCATTTATCTAGCATCGAAAGTCTGGTGAGAGCCCCCGGGCCGGTGGCTCATGCCTATGAGCCTCTTAGGAGGCTGAGATCTGACGATTACAGTTCAAAGCCAGCCAGGGCAAAAAAGTCCATGAGACTCTTATCTCCAATTAACAACCAAAAAAAAAAACAAAAAAAAAAAAAGAGGCAAAAGTGGAGCTGTGGCTCAAGTGGTAGAAGGCTAGCCTTGAGCACAAAAGCTTGAGGACAGCACCCAGACCCTGAGATCAAGCTCTAGAAGAGGCACAATAATAATAATAATAATGTGGTAGGATTATAAATTGCATATTTGCCAACCCATTTCTCTCTCCCAAAAAATGTGGATATTACTGCCTGTAATCTTCAATGATGTATAAATGCTGCACATCTTGAAGTTTTTGCTTGTTTTGCTTTTATGGCGTTAATTCTCGGCCCCCTTTTCCCCTCATCCAGTTTGGAAATCCAGGAGCTAGATGTTAAAAGACAGATTACAAGGCTGCCTGCAGGGAGGTGGAAGTTTATACCCAGCATGCTTGGCCTGTATTTATGTAGGTAGTGTGAAGTGTTTTTTGAAAGAAGGTGGTTTCCTGGATGCCAGCTAAAGAAGGGAAAGGGCATCCAAAGGAAAGCAAGCAAAGCAGACCATACAGAAGCCGGTAGTCAAGAACTACAGTTAGGTAAGTGTGGATGGACAATTAGGAACTTGAAAGGGGTTCTAGAAAGAAGGATAAAAGTTCAGGCACTACTGGGCTTTCTATACCATGTTGAGGAATTTGTTCATTAGCCTAAGACCAATAAGTTTTTAACTTGTTTATTTTTACTGGGAGGTTGAGTGGTAATGGGGGAGAGAGACATCCTTTTGAGGAAGAAAGAAAGAAAAAGCGAAAGAAAGAAAGGAAAGAAGAAAAAGAAAAGCAAGCAAGCAAGCAAAGCACTGGACTTTCTCTTACAGGCCCATACTAAAATTTTATATAAAATGAGGGTTTTTAAAAATGAGAGTCAGTTCCTCTGCACTTCAGCATTAAAACCTATTGGAAAGATGCCAGACACCAGTGGCTCAAGCTATTCAGGAGGCTGAGATCTGAGGATCACAGTTTAAAGCCAGCCCAGGCAGGAAAGTAAGTGAGACTCTTATCTTCAGTTAAACACCAAAAAGCCAGAAGTGGAACTGTGGCTTAAGTGGTAGGGCAAATAAAGCTCAGGGATAGTGCAAAACCTATAGGAAAGGAAGAATCATGAGAGAATTTTTAATGGAAATTACATGATCAGATGTGCATTTTGAAAACATCACATTGGTTATTATCCTGAAGTCTTGAAGTTGGAATGTAAAACAGCCTGTGATCTGAGAATCAATTAGAACCACTGCTGTGTAGCTAAGAATAGTGGGAACAGAAAGAATTCAAGAAAAGTAGAGTCTGAATTGGCTGTGTGGGGAAAGGGCAAAGAATACCCAGGTTTCTGACATTAGTAGTTGAACCAGGAGGAGAAGTGGACTTCAGGAACGGGAGGGAAAACATGTATTGTCCAGGTGGGATTGTAGGTATGAGAACTATCCCAAGTTGGTTTGGAAGTAAAGTCTGGCTCTGGAACCATTTAAAATATAGGTGGTAGCTAAAGCCATGGGAGAAGCTAAGATGACTCAGAAAGGATATCAAATGAGAAGAGGTCCAAGAAAATAACATTGGTGAACACTCATATTCAGAAAAGGGAGAGCAGAAGGAACCTTTGAAGGAAAGTGATGAGTGACTAAAAACAAACTGTGGCATCCTTAAGCATAAATAACTAAATCCCACTTCACTGATTATGAAAGAAGCTGCTACTTTGGTCTCTATAAGAACACTGAAAAGGCCACGTACTTTCAGTGAAAAATAAAAGCATAATTACTTTCCCAACAATTAGAAGAGCTATAAGATCAAGAGAACAAATCTTACTTTTTTTCTTCTTATTGCAACTAGAGATATCTAAGGGGAAAAAAAAAGGAGTAATGAGTGAAAACAGTCAAGCTTTCCCCTTGCCCAGCTCTAAACTTCCAAAGAAAAGAGTTTGAATAAGATTAGATCCCCATGTTGGTGCCCCCCCCACCCTTGGCACTTTAAAATTACACTTAAATCTCTAATAATTAGTAGTAGAGCTGCTAAGATGGCAGTTTGGCCAAGAAAACAAAGAAAAGATTTTCTTTTGTTTCCTCCATCTCTTTCCTACCTGTTACAGCTGAACTGGAGATTTATTGGGAACAGGCAACAAAAGGCACAACAAACCACCCCAAAATTCAGTAGTTTAAAATAATATTACTTTGCTTATGAATATGCAATGAAAACACAGCTCAGCAGGAGACAATTTGTTTTTAATCTGGTTTGTGTCAGCCAGGGCAGCTCAAGGCTGGGGGCTGGCATCTGAAGGCTTGTCCAACTTGCTTGTCAAGTGATTAATACTGACTGGTGATTGGGACCTTAACTGGGCACTCTGCCAGAACACCTACACATGGCCTCTGTATGTGGTCCTGCTTTTTCACAACATGGTAGCTAGGTTCCAAGGGTTCCAAGACTGAGATCTAGGTGGAACCAGTAGAGCTTTTTGTAACCTAATTTATAAATCCTATAACATCATAGTATTGTATTCTATTTGTGAGACATAGATTTTACTAATGCCATGTAGAGAGAGAAATCAGACTCTACCTTTTATTGGGCAGAGTGTCAAATATTTTGCAACATATTTAAAACACACATAAGAACTTCAGGTAGAGATTTACAAACATTTTATTGTCTAAAATGTTTATAAGAAAAATAAATATAATTTTTCTGATATTAGAATGAAATATAAAAAGTTGAAACACTTAAATGTTCCAGAGCCAATGTGAATAGGTACTTTGTTTCATACTCTTTCCTCCACTTTCCTCTCCCTCATTACAGTTCATCATTTGTCCCCTCTAGGGCCAATCTCTCATATGCATGCCCCTTACTCCAGGCTAGGTGGGACCTCCACAGTGGCTAACCCTCTAAAACTTTTTTTTCTTTTTCCACTTTGAATTGTATCCCAATTTTGGACTTAATTGGACCGTCTGCAAAACCATCAATGGCCACAAGTCCTTATTTCTTAAAATTCAAATTGCTATAGATGGTTCCAATAAATATAATAGCATAAAATGACACTTCTAAAACAGAATTTTATGCTTTTAGATGTCTCAATATTGATTGTTTGGGTTTATTTTTTCATCAAACAATAATTTTAAAAGGATAGTTAAAAATTAGTATTTTCAAACTTTACATGTTTCCCTTGAAGGTGATGGAATATCTGGTTATTACAGTGAAATATTAAATAATACACCTCCCACCTTTATAGTACATAGGCAGCATAGTTATTTGGTTGTCAAAAAGGACTTTGTCTCTCTCTGAGAGATGTAAATCCTCTTTGAATAACCAAGTTAAATAGTCTTTTCAAAGTCCCTTTAAATTATATGAATTCATATACCTTATAGGTTCTCCTTTATGACTTAGAGATAGAAATATTGTTTAGACCATTTTGATAATTCATACTCTTCCCCAAACTCTCAGCTATCGGGTGATGACTTTGCATATTTAAATTTGTGAGTCAAAACTGCACTGTAGCTGGGTTCTGGTGGCTCATGCCTGTAATCCTAGCTACTCAGGAGCTGAGATCTGCGGATGGCAGTTCAAAACCATCTGGGGAAGGAAAGTCTGAGATTCTTGTCTGCAATTAACCACCAGAAAACTGGAAGTGGCACTGTGGTTCAAGTGTTAGAGCACTGGCCTTGAGCTAAGGAGCTCAAGGACAGCACCCAGATCCAGAGTTTAGGCCCCATGACTGACAAAAAAAAAAAAAAAAATTGCACTGTAACTTCATATTACACAGATATTTAAATAAGTACATATAAAGATGACAGCATGAATATATGAATATATTTATGAACCTTTTATTTTTTGTAGGTCTTGCCTGGTGGTTTTTTGAAAAACCTTTTTTTAAAAAATGAGCCAAGTATATATAACTTTTTAAAGTTTCTTACATAGCAATGATTTGTTTGTAAAAATGGACTCAGCTTTCCCATTAAACTAACATACTTTGTTATCAGGCCCCAGATTGTTCACTTCTCTGTGACTTCACAGCTACCATGGAGGCAGCCCAAAGGAGCTTAAGTAAACATTTTAAATTACGTAATGCAGTCCTGAAGGAGGACCAACCCCAGCCAAACTGTGCCATATAGTTGTACATATGCTGTTTTTCCATCTGCCAGAATGCTCATTACCCTAGCTATAGCTTGCCTTCACCCTAAGGATAAATGAAAGAAAAATTAAAGTGAGCTGGTCTGTCTCTAGCCATCTCACATGAAGCACAGTTGAGGAAAATATTTCCTAGTTACCTAGTGATTTTTTTTGGGGGGGTGGTGGTGGTGGTGGAGGCTGTTGAACTCAGGGCCCTGGGCTCTTTTTGCTCTATTACTTGAGCCACAGCTCCACTTCCAACTTTTTGGTGGTTAATGGAAGATAGAAGTCTCACAGGCTTTTCCTGTCCAAGCTGGCTTTGATCAATGATCCTCAGAGGTCAGCCTCTTTAGCTAGGATTACAGGAACAAGCCATTGGCATCCAGTTCAAAATGCAATTTATTTTTAAAAGAAATATTGCCAAAGTCCATAAAAAATAAATTTCTTCAACATCTGGACAAGGCTTTATGTTAAGCATCAAAAAAAAGACAAAAATGATATGTCATTAAAGACTAAAATTCAGGGGTGGATTGGTGAGAGAAAAACTGAAGGAAGTCTTAAATGTTTAAGAAAAAGCTTTTTTTTTTTTTTATTACAAGTCACTATAGTTACTAAAATACTGAATGTTTAAAAAATTAAGACTTGGGCTGGGAATGTTGCTTACTGGTAGGTGCTTGCCTAGCATGCATGAATCCGTGGGTTCCATTCCTCAGTACCACATAAACAAAAAAAGCCAGAAGTGGCTCAAGTGGTAGAGTGCTAGCCTTGAGCAAAAGAAGCTCAGGCCTAGAGTTCAAGCCCCAGGACTGGCAAAAAAAAAAAAAAAAGTGTCCACAACATGCCAAGATTTGTGATACCCTACTTAGCAACTAATTGATCACTGCCTTTACTCTTCAGTAGGTAGGGGTTTTTTGGTTTTGTTTTTTGTTTTGGCAAACAAGGACTCAGATGCTACACTTGCCTTTTTTGTACTTCTCTAATGACAGTTAATAGAGTACCTTTACCTTTACCTTAAAACCATGGAGATTTTTTTCTTTGTTTTCTAGTAAACATACTGTTTAGAAGAAAGATAAGGTCAGCATGATTCCTCTTTGTGATTTCATTTTCTGCCTGGAGGCCTGAAAAAGTTCTCTTTAAATATATTTTTTTAATCAGGAGTCACATATCTCTCATATTACACGCTCAATTTTTTTTTTTTCTTTCTTTTTTAATTTTTGTCAGTCATGAGGCTTGAACTCTGGGCTTGGGTGCTGTCCCTCAGCTCTTCAGCTCAAGGCGAGTGCTCTACCACTTGAGCTACATCTCCACTTCTGGTTTTCAGGTGGTTAATTGGACATAAGAGTCTCACAGACTTTCCTTCCTGGGCTGGCTTTGCACTGTGATCCTTAGATTTCAGCCACCTGAGTAGCTAGGATTATAGGCGTGAGCTACCAGCATCCGGCTACATGCTCAATTTTCTATGAGCATTTTAGTCTGCAGATTCATTTTCTTACATTATTTTGTGAATACTATTACATCTTTAAGTGCTTTTACTGATTCATTTGCTTTTAAGTATTCAGATGAGTCAGGTTATATTATATCATCTTTGTCTCACTTCCATATTATCATCTTTGCAATTATTTTGGCCTGATTTCTTCTGCATTCATTGCTATTAATTTATTGAATTATTAAATTTACTAAATTATTAAAAATATTTATTAATTGGAATTTAATGAGTACCTATTATATATGGTAGGTACCAATGGAAAATATAATCAAAATCACTGTCTTTATAAAATTTACATTTTAGTGGAGGAATGGGGAAGAATAAACTTGTAATGCCAGGTAGTGATAAGAACAGGAGGAGAAGGATTGGGATTGGGGGGAAAGGGGGAGGCTGGGAAGGGGGAGGCTGGGAAGGGATGTGAAGGGTAAACAAAGGAGGAGGCTGCAATGCTTGGTAAGAAATGTACGCATTATCCTGCCCATGTAATTGTAATCCCTCTGTACAGTATGTTCACAAATAAAATAAAATAAAAATTAAAAAAAAAAAGAACTGACACAGGATGCCTAAAATAGATGTATTTTGGTCCCAGCTCCCTGCCTGGGCACAAAGCTAGATTCTATCTCAAAAATAACAAGCATAATAAAGGGCTGGAGGTACAGGTGAGATAGTATACACCACCTTCCTAGCAATTCAAGACTGAGTTCAAATCCCAATGCTAAGAAGAAACCTAGGTAAGGAATTAGAGGGAGATGAAGGAAGGTAAAAAGGTGGATTTTATGATTTGTCAGAATATTTTTTTCAGGTCACATTTGACCTAAGGTGAATGTGAGGCACTGAGTGAGGCAAAAATGTGTGCAAACCAAAGGTAGAAAAGCACACATAAAGGCCTTAGGGGAAAAAGCAGTGTGTTGATGATATAGTAATTTGAGCCCATCAAGTGGTAGAGCACTAGCCTTGAGCTGAAGAGCTGAGGGACAGTGCCCAGGCTCAAAGTTCAGGCCCCACGACCCCCGCCCCCCCCAAAAAAATAATTGAGCCCAATGAGATACAGGGAAAAGGATAGGAGACAAACCTAGATAAATGGAAAGGCTGGATCACTAAAGTTTTAGGCCCTAGTAGAATTTAAGTTTATTATTAGTGTGAGGAGCAGACAGAATTGTGCTGTAAAGTCACTATGGACATTGCTGAGTATTTCAGGAGTCATCACTGAGACAAGATTGATCAAATCAGAATTGAAGGAGCAAAATAACAGCAACTGAGATAAAAACAAAGAAAGATGATCTAATCTAGGAGTAGAGGGACACAGCAGAACTGGAACCCTGACATCAGAGGAGAAAGTGCTGCCCATTTCCTGTGGGTACCCTGGGGAGGGTATTGGGGTTGTCTAGAAGAGTGAAAAAGAATTGAAATGGGAGGTAACTACCAAAGTCAGGGTGAAATCCGTAACAGGCAATGCTCACAGATAGAGAAGGCCAACAAGGAGCAAATTCTCCCTTTTCTTGACTTCGGCCTCCTTAATTACTCTTTATTGATTCATAGTAAGAATTCAGCTGACAAGGTAAAAATAGAGTTTGAGAAAACATTGTAGCATCACAAAAACAGTGTAGAAAGGTTTATTGCTGTGAGATTCCACTTTAGTAATTGGCACGTGGAAGAATTAGAGTACTGGCTTTTTAGAAGCAACTGGATAAAAATTATTGCACTTAAAATTAATCCAGGTGAAGAGTTACAACAAAATAAATTGTGGAGAAGAAAATTAAAAGATTTGTTAGAAATGTACTGACTTAAAGGTCTCTGGCTGACCATCACTAGCTTATCCTAGCTACTTGGGAGGCTGACATAGGGAGGATGAAGGAAAAGGAAAACAATGTTGCAAGGAGATGGTTGGTAATCTTAATATGAACTTTAGATGGTGGTTGGTATGGAGACTTATTAATAGGAAAGGACTGAAAAGAGACTGTGTAAAGGAAGTGTAAATTCAGATAGTTTCTGAGCTGTGGTTTATAAAGGTGCTCCTATTCACTCAAGTGAAAGGGGATTTAATCTAGTGTGGTACAGAGGGAAAATACCTTAGTGAGCAGGAAGTAGAAGAGGATTACCTTAGGAACATAGTCTTTGAAACTGCATGGAAAGAGATCCAGGGCACAAATAGAAGGGCTTGTCATAGAAGAGGATAGGAAAATAAAGTATGCATGAATACAGGTGAAGAGTGATTGGTAGATCTGATGTAGGAAGATGAGTTTCTCTGGTAAAGACTTCTCTTATTGATGAAAGGAGTAGGTAAGGAATGGGCAGATACATGGGAGAGAAGGGATGGGACATATCTTAGTGAATAGAAGAATGATCTAACAAAGAGAATGTTCTGGGTTTAACAGTCTTTCATTTAATGAAAATTTGATTTCTACATTTTGTTTCTTGATGTTTCAAATGTATTTATTTTGAAATAGTATTTGGGCCTCTGGTGTGTACATTGTGGACATTTTGTTTCTGGTTACTTCTAATATGTTTTTTCTGTTTATGTTTCCTACTCTGTAAATTATGTAAGTGAAAGATACCTTTCTGTCTTTATCTGGAAGTCTAGGATCATGCCTTAAATATACTATACTATATTTCCAGGCTACTGGAAATAATTAAATAAAATGTAAGTCATAGTAATGTTATGCATTTTAAAATTATTATTTACACTTATGAGCAGGGAATTACGTACTTTACATACCTGTCTAAAACTTAATACAACTCTACAAGGTTAGTATTATTAACAGTTATTTCCACAAGGAACTCGTTTTGCCGGTGATGTCAGATCACAGGGATTTACCTGAAGCTCACAGCTGGCCAAAATAAACAAGGTAGGAACTATTTTTTTTCATGTGTTTATATAAAAAATTAGCATCTTAGGGATTGTATTTTTTGAAGTACAAAATAATCTGCAGAAGTATACCACAAAAACTAGGATACAGCTTTTTAAAAAATATATTCTACCATTAAACTATTGGTGAATTGAGGTATCCATTCTCTAACCAGCTCTTCCATATAACACACTGAAAAACTGCTATAAAAAATACTCAGTAAATGACATTAGTCCATTCTAATTCCACAAGCTTTAGGATATATATCAGTAGAGCTTTTCCTCTTGAAATTCCATTATTTTATTAAAATATTAAATGTATCAATCATTTAACAATGTATACCTATATATGCATAAGGTAATATGTATACACATATTTATAGTCATATGATACTGACATATCAGCACATATATGACAAGTAATACTGTTTTAATGATTATAAAACTAGTACATAGTAAGAGGAGAAAATGTTTTAGGAATTTTTTTTTTTTTTTTGCTGGTCATGGGGCCTGAACTCTGGGCCTAGGCACTGTCCCTCAGCTCTTCAGCTCAAGGCTAGCCCTCTACCACTTGAGCCACAGTGCCACTTCTGGCTTTTTCTGCCTATGTGGTACTGAGGAATCGAACCCAGGGCCTCAATGCATGCAAGGCAAGCACTCTACCACTGAGCCACCTTCCCAGCCCCAGGAAAAAAAAAATTTTATGTCAGTCGTGGCGCTTGAACTCTAGCCTGGGCACTGTCCCTCAGCACTTTAGCTCAAGGCAAGCGCTCTACCACTTGAGCCACAGCGCCACTTCCAGTTTTCTGAGTGGTTTATTGGAAATAAGAATCTCATAGACTTTCCTGCCTGGCTGGCTTTGAACCGAAATCCTCAGATCTCAGCTACCTAAGTAGCTAGGATTACAGGCGTGAGCCACCAATGCTCAGCTTAGGAAAAATATTTTTAAAAGAACAGCAAGAAAAAAAAAACAATAATTCTACTATTTGAAGGGAACTATTGGTAGTGGCATACTTCCATGGAGTTATTTAAGCTGATGAAATTGAAATTATGTATACTGCCTTTTTTATGTAACACAATTCAAAATGATTTTCAAGAGCTGAATAATATTCCCTGTATGGAGTAATATTTCCATAATCAGTTATTTTCTGTATAAATACAATATTGCTATGAATTTTTATGTGTAAATCTTTTAGCATTTTAAATTATCTTCTTAGAGTACATTGCTAAAACTAGATCAACATTTATGTTTAATTTCTACTGTAAGAAAAACTTTTTTTTGTCAGTCATGGGGCTTGAACTTAGGGCCTGAGCAGTATATCTGAGCTCTTTTGTTCAAGGCTAGTGCTCTACCACTTTGATCCATAGTACCACTTCTGGTTTTCTGCTGGTTAATCAGAGGTAAGAGTCTCACAGACTTAATTGCGTGGCCTGGCTTCAAACCATGTATTTTCAGATGTCAGCCTTGTGAGCTAGGATTATAGGCATGAGCCATTAGTATCTGGCTCAGCTTTTTTTTTTTTTAATATTTGGGATTAAATTCAAAACCTCCAGCTTGTTAGACAGGTGCTCTACCATTTGAGCCACATCTCCAGTCCCTTTTTTTGCTTAGGTTATTATTAAGGTAAAGTCACTTCATGCTGGGCCTGGGCTGGGCCTCTTGTCTCTGGTGACACTGTGCATAGCCATTGTGCTTTTCTTCACCTCTGGATAACAGGTGTTCACCACTGTATATACCCAGCCATTGGTTAAAATGGAATTTCTACAACTTATATATTTGGGCTGTCTAAAAACCTTGATTCCCTGATATCCACTTCCCAAATAGCTAGGATTACTGGCTTGAGCCACCATATTCTCTTTTACCATAATTCTATATTGGAAAACAAATCTAAGGAAAAATTTTATGTGGACTACCTTTAAAAATTGAGATTAATAAATTTGTATCTAGGGTTTTTGCTAGGGGTGGGGAAGTTTTTTTCTCAGTGCTAATGATAAAACCCAGGTTTTCTTAGATATTAGGCAAGAACATTACAATGAGCTACATCTCCATTATAGGTTAGCATTTAAACCTACAAAGAATAATCTGCTCTTCAAAATACTATTTGCTTTTTTTTTTTTTTTATCATGTTCAAAAGTTATCCATAAGCCTGGAGTGGTGGTGCATGCCTATAATCTTAGTACTTAGGAAAAGGAAGCAAGAAAGGTGGAAGGTTTTGAGGCCACTCTAGGATACATAGAGAGACACTTAAAAACAAATAGAGAAAGAGATACCCTTAGCTTGAGGATAGAAGTGTAATTATATTCTTATTTCCACTTAATATTTGTATTTTTCAAAGAATCACATCTATTTTTCCCTATTTTCAAAAAAATGCTTGCCCAGTAGTTTTGCTTCAGTTTCATCTCACATGTACACCACTAATTCATGAAAAGACTGGCCAAAGCAAATAAACCAATAACAGTTACATATTTCTTAAAAAGGGGGAGGAAAGAAAGGACAAAGCTCAAATTCTTCAGTCTAATCTTCTGCAACTTAGATATATCAGAAAATAGCAAGAAATACTGTAGCAGAAAATAAAATGGGCCACATTTTGTCAGTAAGGAAGCCAAAGTAATACAAATGGATGGCAATATAGATACTGAGACCTTAGGTGAGATATTTAACTGATGCCAGTCTCCTTTGCAAATGATCTCTAAAATTCCTTCAAGCTTTAAAATTCACCATCTATGCAGCTATTTTTAAACGTTTTTTTCCTTCAGAGGTTGAGACAGAAGGATGAAAGTTCAGGGCCAGCATGAGCAACCTAGTGAGATCATGTCTCAAAAAATAGAAAAGGTAAAAAAAAATTCTATTCTGCTCCTTTATAATCCTTAATTCCCACCAATTGGACACACTCCTGAATCAATCTTATTCTTTCTAGCCTTGATCATCTTCCTCTTGCCATTTCTTCTCGACCTTCAGTAGAAGAATTTGAACTTGCAATTGCCTGATTCAAGTCTGTGCTCATAAACTGTGCTACTGGCCATCTTTCTTAAACTTAATTTTAACTGCAGAACCCCTGTCCCTTATTTCCTTAGTACTGGGGTTTGAACTCAGATCTTGCCTTTGCTCAGTTTGCTTGTTCAGTTTGCTTGCTCACTTTGCACTTTACCACTTGAGCAATGCTCCCAGCATTGTTTCTTTGCTGTTTATTTTTGGAGATGGGGTTTTAAGAACTTTTCTGCCTAGGTCTTGCAGATCTCATCCTCCCAAGTAGGTAGGATTACAGGTGTGAACCACTGGACTCCCAATTTCAACCTCCCAAGTACGGAGGAGTGTAAGAATCAGACATGAGCCACCAGCCTGGCTTATCTGTATCTAACTTTAATCTGAAATAATGTGCTTGTATACAGATTTCATATTAACATATTTTATATACAGCCATGATTTTCTTTCAAAGCAATGTTTTAAAATGGCAAACAAAAAATGTTAAATAACATTGGATACCCTCACCTCTTCGGCACAAGGCTAGCGCTCTACCACTTAAGCCACAGCACCATTTCCGGCTTTTTCTGCTTATGTGGTGCTGAGGAGAAAAAACCTCATTCATGCAAGGCAAGCACTCTACCACTGAGGCACCTTCCCAGCCCCTGAGGTTTTGACTTTTAAGAATATTAATTATAGCCGGGCACTGGCGGTTCCTAGCTACTAAGGAGACTGAGATGTGAGGTTCAAAAGCCAGCCTGGGAAGGAAAGTTTGGGAGACTCTTATCTCCAATAAACTATTAGAAAACCAGAAGTGGCGCTATGGCTCAAGTGGTAGAGTGCTAGCTAAAGAGCTGAAGAGCTGAGGGACAGCACCTGGGCCCAGAGTTCAAGCCCCATGACCGACAAAAAAAAAAAAGAATATTAATTATCATATTCTGAATTAGCTTTGCTCCTTCCCTACCCACTGAGTAAAGTACAGAAGTCAGAGGTGACATACTGCTTTTGAAATTACTCTAAAACTCCAAAGTGACTTAAAAACCTGTCTAAAAAACCTGACTTTTGGTTGGGAAATGAGTAGGATCTTTTTTTGTTGTTGTTGGTTGTGGGGCTTGAACTGTGGGCCTGGGCGCTGTCCCTCAGCTCTTCAGCTCAAGGCGAGGGCTCTGCCGCTTGAACCACAGCCCCATTTCCGGTTTTCGAGTGGCTTATTGGAGATAGGAATCTCACAGACTTTCCTGCCTAGGCTGGCTTTGAACTGTGATCCTCAGATCTCAGCCTCCTGAGTAGCTAGGATTATAGGCGTGAGCCACCGGCACCCGGCTATGAGTAGGATCTTTTGTGCATGTTTACCAATGCAACTTAGTGAAAATTCAGTGATTTCTAATATTTCAAATTACTATTAAGCAGGTATATAATATCAATTTGAAATCTAAAGTAACATTAACTTTAAGAATGATTTCTACCAATCACTCTAGACATTGCAGTCATACATGTTATAATTTTAGTAGAAAAAGAGAAATTCCAAGTTTATATAGTCCAACTTTTATCTTACAGACAAGAAATACCTAAGTATGCTTTACTTTTATCTTTATTTCTATTCTTGTTTTCTGTTATTTTTGTCTTGTTTGTTCCTTTGGAAGTGTAAGGGAGGGCACAGAAATGGAGGGACAAAGGATTAACAAATACAACAGTTGTACTCACTAGATAACTATGTTGAAAATGAACTATACAACTTGTGGGTAGAGATGAGAGGAAAAAACTGGGGGGGGGGGGGGGGGGGGGAGGGTTGACATTATCCAAAAAGAAATGTGTCCTGCCTGGCACCAGTGTCTCATGCCTGTAACCCTAGCTACTCAGTAGGGTCAGATCTTAGGATCACAGTTTGAAACCAGCTTGGGCAGTAAAGTCCGTAAGACTCTTATTTCCTCTAAGTTTCTACTCAGAAAAAGCTGGAAGTGGGGATGTGGCTCAAGTGGTAGAGTGCTAGCCTTGAGCAAAAGAAGCTCAGGGACAGAGCCCAGGCCCAGAGTTCAAGCTGTAGGCCCAGCAAAATAAAATAAATAATAAAGGAAGGAAGGAATACATATACTACTTACCTGACTTATATAACTTTAACCCTTGTGTATATCACCTTTATAATAATAATTTTTTTTTTTTTTTGTCAGTCCTGGGGCTTGAACTCTGGGCCTGGGTGCTGTCCCTCAGCTCTTCAGCTGAAGGCGAGCGCTCTACCACTTGAGCTACAGCGCCACTTCCGGTTTTCTGGTGGTTTATTGGAGATAGGAGTCTCACGGTCTTTCCTGCCCCGGCTGGCTTTGAACCGCGATCCTCAGATCTCAGCCTCCTCAGTAGCTAGGATTACAGGCGTGAGCCACCAGTGCCCGGCTATAATAATAATTTTTTAAAAATTAAACACTTTAGAAGTGTCACTCCCTCCGCCCCCACCTTTTTGAGGACAGAGGAAATATGACACTCTATAACCTTATAAAAAAAAAGTAGTAACCATAACTGTTCAAAAAATTAAGTAAAAGATCTGACTCGATTCACAATATTTTTCCCTTTAAAATTCTTTTTGTTTTTTGTTTGTTTTATTGGCAGTACTGTAGATTGAGCTCAAGGGCTAAACAAAAACAGGCTAGACTGGTCTTGGGGCTGTAGTTTGCTGACTTGTGGGTTTATGTTTCACATACAAACTTTTAACACTATGCGTAATCTATTATTGTTAGTAGTTGTTCCAGAAAAGTAATATTGGTTGATAGTGTTGAGTTTAACTTGCTAAGTATATACTTGTTCTACAATCATTGAAAGAGGAATATCAACATCTCTGACAATCATATGGTCCTTTATAGTTCTGCTTCCATATTTCAAAGCTCTATTAGCTGAGGAAGAAACATTTATAATAATTACATCCTTCTGACTGCTTGCCATTTTATTCTTATGAAATGACCTGTATAGGTATAAATGTAATATTAATCTTTGCTCTGAAATCTACTTTATTTCATATTAATATAGACACACCATCTTTCTTTTGGCTAAATGTCAGGCCAGTGTAATACATCATTCTCCCCCACTTTTTGTCCTTTTTAAGAACAGTATTGTTTTAATATGAAAAGAAATCATTTAAAGCCAGGCAGTTGTGGCTCACACCTGTAATCCTAGCTTCTCAGAAGTCTGAGATCTGAGGATCACAGTTCAAAGCCAGCTGGGGCAGGAAAGTCCGTGAGACAATTCAATTCCACCAAAAAGCCAGGAGTGGAGCTGTAGGTCAAGTGGTAGAGAACTAGTCTTGAGCACAGATGCTCAAGGACAGCACCCAGACCCTGAGTTCAAGCCCCAGGACTAGCACCCCACCCCACCCCCACAAAAATAAAAAGGCCCTGATTGCTCATGCCTATAATCCTAGCTACTCAGGAGTCTGAGATCTAAGGATTGAAGTTTGAAGCCAACTCAGGCAGAAATGTCCCCATGAGACTTTTATCTCCAATTACCACCTCCAAAACCAGTAGTGGAGCTGTGGCTCAAAGTGGTAGAGCATTAACCTTGAGCAAAAAAGCTGAGAAACAGCATCCAGACCCTGAGTTCAAGCACCATGACCAACAACAACAGAAAAAGGCATTTAAAGAGAAATAGCTTGAGCTAAATAATTTCTTCTAACATTTTAACAGTTTCTTCATGTTCTATAACACTAAAGTTACATTTATTTCTCTGCATAATTTCATTTACATAAATGTATTTTCTTCTCATTTCTATTTCTACACTGTTGCTTATGTCAAAGGGTGAATTATGTTTTTTTAATTATATTTTTGTTATCCTTAGAAAATATGGAATATACTTTTTCCCTCTTAATGTGTCTGTGTCTTTGTATGTATGTATAGTGTTTCTTATTGACAGTGCCTAACTGGGTCTTGTTTATATCCAATCTGACAATCTTTACCTTTTAATTAGATGTTTAGGTCATTTACATTTAATGTAGTCATTTAAATGATTAGACTTGTCTATCTTCTTGCTATTTGCTCTACCTGTTCATTGTTTCCTTTAGTGACTTATTATCTATAACTTGTTCTTCTGGTTGCTTTAAGGGTCATAGTAATCTACACATGTATAGCCTTCCACTGTCTTTTTATTTGGAATGTTTCTGATGTGAAATCTGCTGTAATTCCTATTTTTTGTTCTCTTATAACATGTACTTTCTTTTAGTTGCTTTCAAGATTAAAAAAAAATTATCACTGGTTTCGATCAACAATTTACATATGTGTTGATGCAGTTTTCTTATTATTATTAAGCAAGATCTGTAGATTAATAATTTTCAACAAATTTGAGTTTTAGGGCCATTGTTGTTTTTGTTTTTCAAATATCTCTTCTATCACTATTTCTTTTCTCTGTTGATGATTTCAATTTCATGGATATGAGGTCTTTGGAACTAAGTCCCAACATTCACTAATTAATTTTCTTGTCACTTTTAAAAATATTACTTTTCTATCATTTTGAATGATTTTTCTTGCCATGTACATGTTTACTAAGCCTTGTTTCTTCTATGCCTAATCAGCTAAGAATCCCATTTCTTTGAAGTTTTCGCCTCATATATTTATGTTTTAAACCTTGCAACTTGGGTTTTAAGAAAAGGCTTATATGTGTCTTCTTTTCAAATATAATTAGGTTTTTGTTTGTTTGGTCATTTGTTTTTGGTCAATTGTAGGGCTTGAACTCTGGGCCTGGGAGCTTTTGCTCAAGGCCAGCACTCAACCACTTGAGCCACAGTTTCCTTTCCAGTTTTCTGGTGGTTAATTAAAGAGACTCACGAACTTTCCTGCCTGGTCCGGCTTTGAACTGCAACCCTCAGATCTCAGCCTCCTGAATAGTTAGGATTACAGGCGTGAGCCACCAACGCCCAGCTCAAACACATTGTTATAATATGCTTGTTGGCTAATTATAATGTGTCAGGTTAGTGTCACTTTTGCTTGACTGAATATTCCCTTTGTTATAGGTCATTTTTCCACAAGTTTTTTTGTGCCTAATCTTAAAATGCACATATGGTATTGTAGGTTTTATCTTGTGGATTGCTGGATATTCCTCTATTATTGAGTTTTGTTCTGAGATGCAGTTAAAGGATCAAAGACTTACTTTATAATTTGTTAAAAGTGTTCTTTCCACAGGAAAAATAATGCAACTGCCAGGCGCTGGTGGCTCACGCCTGTAATCCTAGCTACTCAGGAGGCTGAGATCTGAGGATCATGGTTCAAAGCCAGCCCAGACAGTAAAGTCTGTGAGACTCCTATCTCCAATAAACCACTAGAAAACCGGAAGTGGCTCTGTGGCTCAAGCAGTAGAGCGCTTGCCTTCAGCTGAAGAGTGCAGAGACAGCACTCAAGCCCAGAGTTCAAGCCCCATGACTGACAAAAATAAATAAATAAATAATACAACTGACTGACTAATATTTTGCAAGGTAATTGTTTAAGGTTGGAATCTAGGTCTATGAAAGACTTGCTAAATTACTTAGACAACATAATAATCCCCTTTCTGAAGAAAAAGCTGAAGATAATTTCAGAATGTTTTTTTCATTAAAAACTACACAGCACTCTGAAAGGAAGTGGGAGAGAAATTGAGGACAGTGATATTCCAAAATTTCTTTTTTATTTTTGGTTAAGAATTTCTCTATAATATATTGATGCATTTAATTCTGAAGATAGTTGTTAAGAACATGGATATGGAGGACAAATTCGGATACATAGCAGACTCCTCTACATATTACTACTCAAGTTTTATGAGCTTCAGTGTTCTTACCTGTAAAATTTTGTTATTTTACAAAATAATCTAGAAAAGAGAAAAGCATTCATGTTGCTAAATCAAAATGTACAGAATAAAAGGAATTTAACATTCCCCAGTAACCAAGCAAATTGCACACCTAAATTGGATATTCTTCCCTTTCCTGTTTTCCACATAATTTCAAATGGTTTGAAAATGAGTCAGTTAAACATTCCACATTCCCTTAGTGAAACTTACATGTTTACTTTTGATCTTTGCTTAGTTCCTTATAATATGGTATTACTCTGCCTATATAAACATATTAGTATTTAACTCTAGTGCTCCATAATTTGTAAATTGAATGCTAAATATATTATAAAGATAATGAGATTCCATTAAAAGTAAATCCCATGTAATTCCTTTATGTATAGGCATTATAAAGTTGAATAGAAGCAATCCAACATGAATTAATGCTTGAAGCCATAATTGACAACTATTACTCTTGAAAAAATCTCACTAAATAAGATCATGTCAAATATTTTTTTGTGAACTTATTAGCTTTTATAGTTCTGTCCTTTAAAAAAAAAAAAAGAGTGTAACTGGCCAGGTATAATGTCTCAGGCTTGGATTCCCAGCTATAAAAGATAGAATCTGGAAGGATCTAGGATCCAGGCAAGCCTAGGCAATGTTAGCAAGATTCATCCCAATGAGAAAAGCTGGGTGTGTGGTAGCACACACCAGTCATCTCAGCTGTGTGTGTGTGTTGGGGTGGGAGGGGGTGAGGGGAGAAGTACCAATAAGGACGATTATAGGCCCCAGCTTGCCAAGCCAGAAAATGTGGACAGATAGGCATCTCTCATGAACAGAATTATTATACCTAGACAGTTTCCAAGCCTCTATCTAAAAAATAACTGACTTTGCCTAACAAGCACAAGGCCTTGAGTTCAAGCCCTTTACACACACACACACACACACACACACACACACACACACACACACACACACACACAAATACAGAAGTAATATGGCTCTTTTGTCTTATTCTGTCAAACATGTTTTGATATTGTTACAGAATATACTATGGAGCAGCATATGTTATTAGGCAACACAAAGTATTCCAACTTGAAATTTCCTTTCTAGAATAAAATAGGGTTATTCCAATGGCTGACCCTTTAAATGTTTTTTAGATTTTTGTTTTAGATTAAAACTCAAAATTTAGCCAGCCAGTGGCTCATGCCTGCAATCCTAGCTGCTCAGGATGCTAAGATCTGAGGATCGTGATTTAAAACCAGTGATTCAGAGCCAGCTGGGGCAAGAAAGTCCATGAGACTCTTATCCCCAATCAACTACAAAAAGCTGAAGTGGAGCTGACTCACTCAGGTGGTAGAACGTTTGCCTTGAGTACAAAACTTTAGAAACAGCTCCCAGGTCCAGATTCAACCCCAAGACTGGCACATACGCACACATACACCCTCGTAATCTGGTATTTTACAATGTTACCAGATAAGAATCCTTAAGAACTGACACACACACACACACACACACACACACACACACACACACCCTCAGCTCCCAGGTCCAGATTCAACCCCAAGACTGGCACATACGCACACACACACCCTCGTAATCTGGTATTTTACAGTGTTACCAGATAAGAATCCTTAACTGGCACACACACACACACACTCGTAATCTGGTATTTTACAGTGTTACCAGATAAGAATCCTTAAGAATTAGACATCAGAAGCCTCTGTTGATTTTGTGAATGCTTTACTTAAAGAGTACTTACTTAAGTTTATTTTAGCCTTCTTATTTTCAGCAGCGTCTTTCATGCCTCCTATCTCCTCTTTAAAATTATACTGATCTGAGCTTTGTGCTTTCTGGGTTGAGCTTAGCCAAGAAAATTCTAATGCTCTACTTTGTTTCTTGAAGAGAACTGAAATACTTTTCTTGTTTGTTTTTATTTTGGTGAGATGATTAGCATGAGATCTATCACTCTTAACATATTTTTAAGCATACTAAAACATTCCTAGTGTATTTTCTTGAGACCTAGAGTGCTTATAAGTTACCCCTCAAAAAAGAAAAAAAAAAGCAAAAAGTCAAGAAACAGTGAAAAAAACTATTGCTTTTTCTTAGGATGGTATAAAGTGATTGTATAGTACCAGAAAGGAGTAAGTGCTATTTCTTAGCTATACATAACTCTTTTTCTTTCGGGTTTAATTGGAAAGACCTGCAATTGGGAGTTAAACCCGTATTTTAGTTGAATTCCCCCAGTATTCATCATTGCAGTCGCTAGTCTCCTAAAACTAGAGTCTGTCAAGAAGAGAATTATACCCTAGACAGTTTCCAAGACCCAGAAACAATACGGCATTGCCAGGCACAAGTGTGAAATGCCTAGTCATTCTGGAGGCTGAGATTTGAGGTTCAAAGACATCATGGAGAGACAAAGCCCAGAAACTCTTATCTTCAACTAACCAGCAAAAAGTCAGAACTTCAGGTGTGGCTCATGTGGTAGTGTCCCAGCTAGGGAATTGATAAAACTAAATAAAAGTACAATGCCCAGAATTCAAGCCTCAGTACTAGGGCTTGCACTGACAGCAGAAAAATTAGTACAGTGTCTGTGACCCTGAACATTCAATTGCTCTATTTATACAAAAAGACTGTCTTAGGGCGTTGCTAATGTTGAAGTATGGGATGTTATAAAGGAATATTCTTGAATATTCATTCTGTGAATTTTCACAGTTTTTGTGACACTCTGCTCATAATGATAAGCATCAATTAGTCTGCACCCTGCCACACACTACTATAAATAGCCTTGACTAAACTGTAAACTGAAAAAACATGTTATACAACCATGAAATATCCTAGAACTTGCCTCTGAATGTCCAGCTTGGGACAAGGCAGACTTTAGTGTGCCTAGGGGACTAAAAGCTACTGAATAAACAAGGCTCCTTCATAGATACTAACTTTACTCTGAGACATTAAGAAAATGTATAATCACTGTATTTAAATAAATATAGCAGAGTATAGCATATAATGTAGCACTGATGTTAAATCAAGACAATATGAATCCAAAGAAAAGCTCTAGGTTCAGCCTAGACTTTTTTTGTCAGTCATGGGACTTGAACTCAGGGCCTGAGCTGGCCCTGGGCTTTTTTGCTCAAGGCTAGTGCTCAACTACTTTGAGCCACAGCTCTACTTTCCATTTTTATGTAGTTTTTGGAGATACGAGTCTCTTGGCCCGTCTTGCTCAGGCTGGCTTTGAACCACAATCTGCAGATCTTAGCCCCTTGAGTAGCTAGAACTACAGGAGTGAGCCACTAGTACCTGGCTGGGCCCAGTCTTTTCAGGCAATTTGTTCACTGGCTCTTCTTAGTAACTATACTTTTGTAAAAAAGTTTAAGGGCTGTGACCTTGATGACTATTCAAATTAATGTATTAAAATCTCTAGATAGGGATGGATGTTGGTAATGGTCACACACACTGTGACTGTTTAGCACAACTAAGCTGTACATTTAAAAATAGTTGAGATGGAAAATTTGTCATGAATATTTTAACCACAATTTAAAACTTTAGGGGAAAAAGCCAGGGACAATGGCTCATACCTGTAACCCACCTACTCAGGAGGCTAAAATCAGGAGGATCTGGGTTTGAAGCCCTCATGGGCAAAATGTTCATGAGACCTTTCTTGGGGCTCCTAATGAGTCTACAGCTCTTGCTCCTCCCTGCAGACAGCAGGGAGAGGTGGCCTAAGTATAGGAGGAGACTGCCTTCTTCAGGGCTTTTGCACTCTTGACCCTATCCCACACCTCTAGTGAGCCTCCAATGGCCAAAGTCTGGGTCATGGAAAGATACAAAGACGAAGCAGACACTTCCAGGGGTGCATAGGTGTACACTGGGTCTGTCTTTGATACTCTAGGTGTCTATCACCGCTAGCTTCCAAGCTATGCAAGCAGGATGGACAAGGTTGAGCCCCATGCTGGTGTCCTAACCACCTTCTAGTAATCTTCCTCTGCCAGGGTCCAAGTCCCTGTTTTCTAAGCATGCAGTTGCCTGGGCTATTGGCACTCACAGCCTGGGAGCCCTGGAATGGATGGTGAACTGGTTTCTCCTGCCTCCCACCTAATGCTGCTTTCCCCTGTGGGGATCTCACAAGCTGTTTGAGAATATATTTTCCCTTTTTGATTATTTCACTTTAGATGCTGATTTTGTTGTTGCTGTTGGTGATGGTGGTGATGGTGGCAGTGGTGGTGGTGTATGTCTAAGTACTGGGGCTTACACTTGGGGCTTCATGCCTTCATTTGGCTTTTTCACTTAAGGTTGGCATCCTACCACTTACTTGAGCCACAGCTCCATTTCTGTTTTTTTGCTGGTTAACTGGAGATGAGAGTCTTAAGATATTTGCCAGGGCTCACTTTGCACTGTGATGCTCAGATTGTAGCCTCATGGGTACCTAGGACTATAAGTGTGAGCCAGTGTCCGGCTTTTTTTTTTTTTATTTTTAACTGAGGTAGCAGATGGACCACCCACCTCCTCACACCACTGTCCACCTTACTCTTCCTCTGGTTGCCCAGTCCTGTGGTGCAGGGAGCTGAGGAGTGGCAAAGCCACAAGTCCTTGACAAGGCAGGCTAGCCAAGTGGACCTCAGGAAATAGGGTCACAGTGGAAAGGGTAGGCTGATATCTGTGGTCCAAATGAGGCTGTGCCAAAGGTTATGGGTCACTGGCTTTCCAAAAAATACTAGGCAGGTGTGGCTCCAAGCCCTAGCACCATATTCTGGTGGAGAATGCACTAACCTATCATACCTCCCCAGCTCCCTCTTCTGATAGTGGCCCTTGACCACCTCCCATTAGGACAGTCAATAGCCTCCTATCTGAAAGCAGTCTTTTCCCTAGCCATTTCTGTTTCTCAGCTACCTGCTCAGTAGTACTCCCTCCTCTCCCTTTCCTCCACCCTTGTGGCCAGCCTGGCTGGTTTTTATAAAATACTAGGTTGGTGCACAGTGTGTTTTTTGTTTTCCTTGTAATTTAAACGGCCCAGCATTGTTGGTTTTGTTTAAGGGATGAAAGATAATGTAGATGTTTTTTAGTGATTAACTGTTCAGACCATGCAAAGAAAAAAATGTTCACAAGACCCTATCTCAACCAATACATAACTGGGTGTAGTGGTGTGCACGTGTCCAGGCCAGCCCAGGCAAAAAAGTGAGACCTTATTCAAAAACATGAAGAAAGCAAAAACTAATGAAGATATGGCTCATGTAGTAGAGAACCTTCCTAGCGCCATCAAAATAAAGGGGAAGGGTTGAGAGAAGAAAACCTCTATGAAAATTGAGTGTTAACAATGTATATTATTCTGAAAAGTTTTCATTTCAATATGCCCGTCTAATTTGACCACTTTATCATGTTATTCAGTTTGTACATTGTATCTCTTATTATATGTTAGTGAAAAGTGAACTTGATTTCAAAGGTTTTGTGTTTTTTTTTTTTGTAAAGGTGATGTACAGAGGGATGACAGTTACATAAGGAAGGTAATGAGGACATTTCTTTTCAGACAGTGTTACCCGCTCCCTCATTTTCTCTTACTTTCCTCCCACCCCAAGTTAAAATGTTCATTTCCAACATAGTGTCTTGTGAATATCACTTTTGCACTGGTACTATCAAAAGTCCTCATGAATGATCTTATTTATAGTCTTCAATTCTGTGGCTGACCCTGTGTATCTACCAGTTCTGAATATACTGTCTGAGTTTCTGGTTCCAATCTGTGATAGAATAAAAATGCACATTAAAATGCAGTTGGAAATAATCCTAAAATAAAAAATGAAAAGATTTTCTATGAAGACTAGAAAGTTTATGGCTAAGACATCTTAAGGAAATTAGGCTAACATTTAGCTATTAGATTATTCTTTAAAAAAAATCCAAAAAATTTTTGTAATAATAAAACCATGAGCCCAGAGCCTCATGGTTGCTAGGCATATGTTATGTCACCTGAGTCATGCCCCCAGCCCTGGATTATTTCTTTTTGACAGAAGAGATTGGAATCAATAAAAATGTTCCAAAGTGATTGGAGTAAATGCATCCGTATGGTAACCTTAGAGTAAGAATAGTTTACTCTTGGTAACTAGAGGACTTTTGCTTCTTTCCTACTTTGCCTTCTGATGCATAAAAGATATCCTTCTATTCCACAAGATATCAAACTTCAATTTTTCCAAAAGAAACAAATGTTAGCATTCAATTATTAGAAATGAAGTTCAATAATGACAATATCATAAATTAATGATAACATTGAAGATTATTATATTATTAATTATATTATCAGAGATCAAGGCCAACCTGGAACTTTAATAATTGTATATACTAACTTTATTGCTTTTAAATCATTAAACTTTAGAAATTTCATAAAACGGAAAGGAAATTTGATCATATTTAAAAGTAGAGAAAAGGTTTCATAACTACATTTGCAGTTCTATAAAAAGTATTATTGTTAAGTCACATAGGCTTTCAACTGTTGTTCCAATGGCACAAACATTTAATTAAAAATATGCTCAGTGGCTCACACCTATAATCCTAGCTACTCGGGAGGCTGACATCTGAGGATCTGGATTCAAAGCCAGCCTGTGTAGGAAAGTTCATGAGACTCTTACCTCCAATAAACTACTCAGAAAAAGTTGGAAGTGGCACTGTGGCTCAAAATGATAGAGCACTAGCCTTGAATAGAAAAGCTCAGGGACAATGCTCAAGAGTTCAAGCCCAATATAAAAAATAAATAAATAAAATCTTCCATTAAGGTGTGGATGGAGTCCTTCAATTAACCATGCATGATATTTTTCTGTATGGAAGTTGAAATGAATATATGTAAATGTATATATGAAACTGATATATATATATATATATATATACACATTAGTTCTAATTCACTGTGGCTATATGCTATAACATATTGTTATAGCAAAAATTAAAGGACTAAATTAAAAACATAAGGCCTAATCTTATGATGGAAAAAATAAGAAAAAAGTATTCCCAGAAGAGCTGTAAGCTGCTTACCTATTTAAAATAAATTACTTCTTCAGAACTGCCTTTTTGTTTTAAACATATCAGCATTTCTTAGTCAACAGAGAATATTATGTCTTTATTCTCCTTATTTCCCTACAGATTTGATTTATAATAAACTTTATAGATTAAGAATGGAAATGTTAAAAAAAAAAAAGAATAGAAATGTTGTAGCTGGGTGCCAATGGCTCATGCCTGTAATCCTAACTACTCAAAAGGCTGAGATCTGAGGATCATAGTTCGAAGCCAGCCCAGACAGGAAAGTCCTGAGAGGTTTGGGACAGCACTGAATTCAAGCCCTACAACTGACAAAAAAGAAAAAGAAAAGAAAGGAAGGGAAAGGAAGAAATGTAGAATAAAACTCATCTTAGAAAACCAGCCAGATATTTTTAGTCATATTTTCTAGAGACCAAAAGTCTCAACTTCTGCTCATTAAAAATAAATAAGAAATGGCCAGGTGTGGGTGGCTCATGCCTGTAATCCTAGCTACTCAGGAGGCTAAGATCTGAGGATCACCGTTCAAAGACAGCCCGGGCAGGAAACTCCGTGAGACTCTTATCAACAATAAACCACCAGAAAACCAGAAGTGTCACTGTGGCTCAAGTGATACAGCACTAACTTTGACCTGAAGGGCTATGGGCCAGTACCCAGGCCCAGAGTTCAAGCCCCATGACCAACAGAAAAATAAATAAACAAACAAATAAGAAATGAATGTTAATAAACTCCTGATTCTTATCCTCTTCAATTTCCAAAATTAGCTTCATCCCAAGTCATGTCATCAGATGTAATTTTTAAAAATTTTTAGCTGGATGTCCGTGGCTCATGCCTATAATCTTAGCCTCTCAGGAGGCTGAGATCTGAGGATTCTTTTGCTCAAGGCTGGCACTCTACCACTTGAACTACAATGCCACTTCCGGCTTTTTCTATTTATGTGGTACTGGGGAATAGAACCCATGGCTTCATGCATGCTAGGCAAGCACTCTACCACTAAGCCACATTCCCAGCCTCTTTTTAAGTTTTTAAACTGCATTTACTTTGATCAACAAACAAAACTTCTGAGCATTTAAACTTTCTAAATCTAATAAATTAGCCTGGTGTGATGGAACATGACTAAAGGCAAAATAATCACAAGTTTCAGGCCAGCTTAGGGTACATAGTAAGTCTCCGTCTTGTAAAAAGGTGAAAAAACTAAACATATATATATGTAAACATATATAGATAGAGATATAGATATATATCAACATGAACCAGACTTATACCCCCATTTCCCCTGTCTCAGGATATAAAACATCCACTGAACTGCCCACACCAGAAACTCTTCTCTATCCAAATGCTTAAACTTCTTTAGTTCCATATATATATATATATATAGATAGATAGATAGATAGATAGATAGATAGATAGATAGATAGATAGATAGATATAAAGCCAGAAGTGGTATTGTGGCTCAAGTGGTAGAGTGCCAGCCTTGAGCAAAAGAAACTCAGAGACAGTGCCCAAGCCCTGAGTTCAAGTCCCAAGACTAGCAAAAATAAAAAATAATAAGAATGTAAAAAGCCAAACTGAGTGCTGGTGGCTTATGTATACTTGTATATATATATATATATATATATATATATATATATACACACACACATATATGTACATAGGTGTGTATGCATAATATGTATGGATATATACACATATACAAATATTTCTGAGTTCTGTCTCCTAAAAATCCAAGAAACAAAAAACTTCAATATCAGTGAACACATAAGACTCTGTCTCTAATTTCATTTCCACTAAAAGGAAATAGCTCCTTAGAAAAAAATTCTTATTCCAAGGCTGAAGCAGGATAAGCATGAAATAAAATGGAGCATCTTACCTTAAAAAATGAGCATATCATAACGCTATATGAAAAAGGGCTTGCTAGTTAAATCTAAGACAATTTGAACATCAAAATAATTACACAGTTGAATATTTACAGGGTAACGTTACCTATATAACTTATCCTCAAGTGTTCCAGAAAAAAAAAATGTTGATAAAGGGAAGGCACAAATATTGATAAAACAAATAGAAAGACAGGAATTCATAAGTTCATGTAGATTGATAGGTAAATAGGAAAAATAGAAGGCTACCACTTATAGTATGTTTGTTTAGTCATTTTGCAACCATTATCAGAATGGATAAGGGCAATTTTAACAACAAGCAGGGCATATAACCTAAACATCTCTCTCTATTGCCATATCTGAAGAATACAATTTCAGATGTGGCAAGGTCATAAAAGATGAAGATTTGATAATTTCCAAAGCAAAAGGAAGTTAAAGAGATTTGACAGTTATTTACAGCAAGTGGCATAAGAATATCTCCTAGAAGGGGAAGGGAATGCTATGAAGAATCAACCTATAAAATTGAAATATGGATGGTATTGTTTCAATGTAAACTAATAAAGTTTACAAGAAATATACACTCAGGTTAGGAGTGAAGGGCCTGGATCTATGTAGCTTAACAGAATTTTTCAGGAAAAAAACATGAATACAATCATATACATATAAAAAGAGAATTCAACTATGCAAATGAATGATAGTTCTTCAAACCTAGCTTTTAACAACTTTTGTAAATTTGAAGTTATTTCCAACTTAAAAGTCTTTTTTTAAGTAAGAATACCTCAGAGAACTAGCAACAGCAAAAGAGAGCTTGAAACCTTTGCTAAATGATTTCAACTGAATTCAAGTTACCATTAAAAAATGTTTTCATTAGGGCCTGCATTTGCTGGACGCCAGTTGCTCACGCCTTTAATCCTAGCTACTCAGGGGGCTGAGATCTGAGGATTATGGTTCAAAGCCAGCCCAGGCAGGAAAAGCAGTGAAATTCTTTTCCAGAAAACCTGAAGCGGCATTGTGACCCAAGTGATAAGAATGCTAGCCTTGAGCTGAAGAGCTGAGGAACAGCGCTCAGGCCCAGAGTTCAAGCCCCATGTCCAACCAAAAAAAAAAAAAAGCTTGCATTCCTTCTTGAAAGATGTACAGACCTACACTTTTTTAAAGTTTTAGCTAAAGAAGTTAATATGTTGAAGACAACATTCCAACAGCCAACAGTTGTAGCTTACTCCTTGGAAACAACAGGAGGAGAAAAAATTGAAATTACAAGACCTCTGTTCTCAACACTACCCATATTTACTATTCATTTACTGGTATTGCATTCCACTTTCCACCAGGTTTTAAATTATGACTTCAATTTTACACTTACAACAAGAGCATGTAGTAGGTGGGTAGAAAGGATTAGGGTAGGAATCATTAACTACTGAAGAGCTGAAAATGTATGCTCTGAGTATATCACTTTTACAATATTAAAGTTTTACGTGGGTATTCTAATTTTTTTAACCCGTGAGTTTGATCGTCTGAGTAGAAAAGTGCTTTTTGTTTCTTTTCCTCTTAAAAATAATTCAGGAATTTGCACCCCCTTGTGGACAAACATAAAATTCTTAGTTTTCAAAAGCCAGTTTTTTGTTAAGCACAGAATTAAATTTCTGGATTCTGTTTTTCCCAATTTTAGTGAATTGATAAGTTTTCATTTTAGTGAATTGAGAGAAGTTTTCATGGAATTTTGGCTTAGTAAGATTTTATATAAAATCAGACTTTAAATCCTCTAAGAAAGCGCCATGTAAGTTTTAAGCAGTAAAAATAATT
Organism: Dipodomys spectabilis; assembly: GCF_019054845.1. NCBI lineage: Eukaryota > Metazoa > Chordata > Mammalia > Rodentia > Heteromyidae > Dipodomys > Dipodomys spectabilis. The sequence continues at coordinate 43,480,501 of NW_024870772.1, read as the reverse complement.
GCAATGTAAATCTTCAATGGGAAAATGCATGTACATACTTAGTACCTAATGGCACATAGTGGCACACGAAATGTTATCACACCACTTCAAAAGTTTTTTCAGGCTGGGAATGTGGCTTAGAGGTAGAGTGATTGCCTAGCATGCATGAAGCTGTGGTTTCAGTTCTTCAGTACCACAGAACCAGAAAAGGCCAGAAGTGGCACTGTAGCTCAAGTGGTAAAGTGCTCACCTTGAGCAAAAGAAGCTCAGAAACAGGGCCCAAGCCCAGAGTTCAAGCCCCAGGACTGTAAAAAAAAAATCTGAAAAATTCTACAGTGAGAACACCAAGTTGTGTTATTTACCTATTTGTGATGGTATTATCTTGCAAGAAATTTCCCCAACTATCCAAGGATTCCCAATAGATTCTTCCCAGAGATGTATTTTAAAAGTAGGAAAAAAATTATTTCTGGATGTTAAAAATGTGGATGTTTCTTACTTTCTATATTTTAGTCTGTCCTGGAGTGTTTAATAGTCAGAAAAAGCAATAAAACTGCCGTGTTTCCATATATTACTCTTATGAAACAGTAAATCCTTATTCACCGGACAAGAATCATTGCTAGTATTTTTCAAAAATCATTCGTCAGGCTGATTTATCATTTTAAAGGTCTCTTGAACAAGAATGCTAACCTTCAATAGCAATTGAAAACTCATTAAAAGAAGCTATTAAAAAAAACTTGCAAACATTTATCAAGAAGCCAAACACTGTTGAAAGGCCTTTAATGTTTGCTTATTTATATTCTTTAATTACCCAATAACTACACCATGTGGTACTAAAATTGCTTTTACAAAGGGCCAAATACAAAAAGTAAATCACCTGTCATAAGTAGTGACACGGAAAGTAGCAGAACTAGGATTCAAACCCAGTGGTGTACGCAATTCAGGAGATGTCCAACACATTACTCTGCCATGTTATTTTTTCATCCAAAGTCCATTTCTTCAGTTTCATCTACATGATATGAATGGGCACTGGCATCCGAAGAAAATATTCTGTTTTCAGTGTATTTTACATACAAAGGATTGGATATTTATTAAATTAGCACATTTGTGAGTTTAATAGCATTAGATTGCCTTCAATTAAAAAAAGTTATAGTTCATCACAATGTTTTGTAATAGGAACTGATTCAAATACCAATTTTTTTCACTGGAAGGTTTAATAATTGATAAAAATGCACAAAAAATTCAAATCAGAAATGCTTTAAAATGTGTACTATGAAGTCAATACTTCTCAGAAATAGGGAAGGTCAGACCTCTTTAATGGAAAAGAAAAAAAGAGGAAAAAGAAAAAGACTGGATTAAAAAAAAAATCAGGACAGTTGTTAAAAAGTGTTTTCAGTCAACAATGATTTTTTTTTGTTTCCTTTAGACAAGAATAAGAAATACCAGTATTTTAAACTGAACTCTTTAGAACACATGCATAATCTTAAAATGTAATAATGTAGGAGCATAATTTTGTTTTGGTGGGGTTTTTTGTTTTGTTTTATGGTACCATCCTGGGGCTTGAACTCAGGGACTGGGTGTTGTCCCTGAGCTTTTTTTGCTCAAGGCTAGTGCTCTACCACTTGAACTACAGCTTCACTTCCACTGGAACAGACTTTTTCTGCCTGGGCTGGTTTGGAACTGCAATCCTTAGATCTCATAAGTAGTTAGGATTACAGGTATGAGTCTTCCAATGCACTGCTGAGTGTTTGGGGGATTTTTTTGTTTTAATTTTACAATAACTAGCCTACTGGTAGAAGGATGTCTCCAAGCAAATGAATTGTTAAAAGATTTTTAAAGAAAAATGCTAAAATATTGACGACTTTCTCCTCATTTATTGTCATACCATCACGTCCAACTTTCTGAGGCAGACACGTTTGGGTGTGTCTGGTGTTTACCTACCAGCTGTCAACATTTGGGGCCAAAAACCTCAATCTGGGCCTCAGGTGTCGCCAGCTGTGAAATGAGGTGGCACTTCATGGAGGGGCTGCGAGCAATAAGCAAGCCTAACCGGGGAAGCGTGTCTCCTACAGTCGCAGGTACGGTAGCAGCTGCGTTTACTTTTTCCGAGCTTCGCACAACCGAAACCCATCTTTACTGGGCACTGTAATTTACTTCGTCTTTTTAAGGCACTCCAGTGACACCCACACTGCTGGTTCCTAGCTCCAACACAGAGCAAGCAGAAAGTGTAGGAGCCCCACGGTAAAAGAAACCAGATTTGCTGAAAGCACCCAACTGGCGGCTCTGGTAGGGGAGGGCCCCGGACGTGCGTGCGTGCGTGCTGCTCCTGGGCTTGAACTCGGGAGTGCGGGCGCCGTCCCTCAACTTTATTGCTCAAGGCTAGCGCGCTATCACTTAAGGCACAGCTCCACTTCCGGGGGGGAGGGGAAGTTTATTGCTCTGAGAGACTCACAGACTTTCCTGCCCTGGCTGGCTTCGAACCTCAATCCTCAGGTCAGCCTCCTGAGTAGCCAGGATCACAGGCGTGAGCCCCGGTGTCGAGCTGGGTCCCAGCAGAGGTCCGGACGCGGACGCGGGGAGCCTCACCTCGGGGGGGGGGGGGGGGGAGGGGAAGAGCCCGCTGGGCCTCGCTGCGCGCCGACGCTGACCAGAGGGGGATGCGTCCGCGGGTTGGATACCTGTGCTGCCACAGGCAAATTACTTAACCTCTCTGGGCCTGGCTTTCTGGTCTTCAAACCGAGAATAACAGTTCCTACCTCGCAGAGTTGTTCCGAGGCTACAGTGTCATCGCTCCAGTAAAGCGGCCAACTGCCTGCCCGAGCGCTACACTCGCGGGCTGTTTTAAATTCGTGCGTCTCCACACACATGCTCGCGGAGGCACATTCCGTCGTCGGGCGTTTAATAGGACACTTTTCTTTTCGCCTAAACTTCACTCTAACTTATATCAGACAGTGAAGCAAACGTCCTCCGCCCCACTGCTATCAGTGGACCCCCCGACCCACAGTGCGTAAGGGCTCTCCACCTCCACAAAGGCGTCGCACGCACGCCAGAGGAGGTCCGCGCGGAACACACCCGGAGAGAGAGGCGCACCTCCATAGTTCTGCGCATGTGCAAGGCGTGGAAGCGGAGAGAGGTGTGCGCGTGCGTAAAAATGTCAGGGCAGCAGGAGGAGGCGGGCTCAGAAGTGCTATTGACAGCTGCGGGGGGGGGGGCGGGGGAGGGAAACGAAGCCCGCGTTCCCGGCATGCCCCGGGGCGGCGGGGTTGGCTCTAACGAATTTGAATGAGGAGCCCCAGCGCTTTCGGCGCCATTTTCGAGTGATGCCCGATCTCATCAATCTAGCGGGAGAGACGGGATAACCTGTCCGCGAGTGCTGCGCCACCAGGACTCCGCGGGGGGGGGGGGGGGGGGGGGGGGGAATCACTTTTAAAAAAATCACCAAAAATAACTCAGAGCAAAGTGCAGTCCGCGGAACTTCCGAGTCGGTGCCGTCGGTAAGAGCAGAGCGGAGACTCGGGAGGCTGCGGCGGCGGGACCGGCGGGCACCGAGGGGTGCCGGGGGAGCGGGCGCTGGGTTCGCCCGCGCTTCCCGGCCGCAGTCCGCAGGCGTCGGGGCTGGGGCGGCGGGGGCCTCCGCGCGCGCGGGCGGCGGGGCGGGCGGCGGCGGCGGCGGCGGGGGCGCGGGGGCGGGGGAGGGGAGCTGCAGTTTGAGCGGGACGCGGCCGCGCAGCCGCCGCCCAGCGGATCTGTCAGTGGGGGCGACGCCGCACGGCGCGGCGTCGGGCCCGGGCGCGCTCGGGTCTCCACTCGCCGCCCCCTGACAGGAGATGCGCACCCCACCCTCACCACCGCGCACACACGGCCGGCCCGAGCCGCCGGTGCCCGCCGTGTTCCTGGCTCCTCTCGGGATCAGAAAGTTCTGTCGAAGGGAGGATTCCGGACCCGGAATGACGGGTGGCACCGGGTCGACGGCCCTGCCCGCCCCTGTCCCGTCCCGTCCATCCCACCATCCACCTGATGGTCTAGGGACGCCGCAGCGCGAGGTGTCCCGGGGAAGCGTCGGGCCGCCCGGCCCCTGTGCCCCGCGCGCTGCGCGTAGTCGGGGCCGCGCCTCGGAAGCCGGCGTCGGAGCTTGCCGCGGGCTGCCAGGGAGATGCTGGGCTTTGGCTCCGGGCTGGCTCCGGGATGCCTGGCACTGGCTCGCCCCGCGCCGTCCTGCTTCGAGGAGAAAGGGGGTTGGGGGGGATGAGAGGAAACCGGGAGCGGCGGCGCTGGCGCTTTCCTCCTCCCGGCCGCTTCCCTCCCCGAGCGAGCCGCACTCCCAACTCTCTCTCTCTCCCGTCTTCACTCCTTGAAACGTCTCAAGGAAAACCACTCGGTGAAAGTGTATCCATGTTTTCCTTACCACGATGGTAGAGTCGTGCAACCCCCCCCCCCCCCCACACACACACCTTTTCTTCTTGGAACGCTTTTGACACCGAGGCGCAGTTGGTTAATTTGTTGTGGGGTTTTTCGCCCACCCCACCCCCTTAGCTGTGGGTTCTTACCAAGTCTTTGTAGACCACTCTTAAATAAAGTGAGCCAGCCTCGGCCTGTACTTCAGGCAATACTCTGCAGATAATAGCCTTTGTGACAATTCCACCCCGAAGGCGCTGCGTTGAACCCTTCGCCCGGGGGGACGCGGGGGCGCGCGCGGCGCGCGGCTCGGGCTGGCGGATCCTCTGAAGATCACTTTCTGCCGCAGCTATTATTTGGAAAGAGGAGTAACTTCCTCCGTGACAGGCTGGTTCTCTTACAGGACGGCCTTGCCAGCCCGCGGGGCTTCCCTCCGGAGTTGATAGAACATTTGATTTCATGTATTTTCTAGCCCGCCCTCATTTCAAAATATTTCTTGGGGAAAAATAGGAGAGCGCAAAGTGATGTCTTTCATATTTTGTGTAACGGAGCTCCCAAAACAGCGGATTTCTTACCCCCTGATTGGCTGCGAGGAAGCGGGACTGGGTGGGGGGGGGGTGAATGTTCAACGCTAGACAATTTCGACCTACCGAGAAATTATGCTGTTAAAAGAGAACTACGGAAATAGTAACAACACATTAAGACAGAGGGTTTTTTTTAATTTTTTTTTTTTAATTTGGTGTCTAGTAAGGTTTCCCACCCCTCCCAAAAAGGACTTTTGGGTGGTTCGCGATGTATAGTAAAAGTAAAACTGAAGAAGCTATTTTCACAAAATTTTATTTCTGTTCTTTTTGGCTAAAAACTCAGTGAAGGATTCACGGTTGTTGATTTTTTTCCCCCCTTCCATGAAAATTTTTCATCTAAATATTCAAGTATTTGTTGAATGCAGATTTTTGAACATTTGTTTATTTTGATGAAAAAATTTAACTTTTTTAATGTTAAATGATATTTTCCATAAAATCCATATCTATTTTAATACTTTGCACAACACATCTAATTTTAAAATGTTTGTTTTGCAAATCCAGCTATTGCAGTGAACTTAAATTTTTACAAGTCATTTATGTTGTTAATTTAAATAATACAACAGGTAAGTGTGCAGGTGCGTATATGTTATATATAGCATTTCTTTGACAAATCCGTTATAAAAAAAGTACACAGTAGTATGGGTGTCTTTTATGTGCTTGGTTTTCAATTGATTTTGGTTTAATGATGCTTGAGAGACAGCCGGCAGTATATTTCTAATAATAAATTTGTCATTTCATTATAATAATCAGGTGTGGTTTCCCACTATTGAACAGCTGTAGATGCTTTTGAAAAGATTTTTATTTGATAACATGTCCTTTTATGAATAGTAGGAATTTGAAACACTGTATTTTCAGATTGTGAAGTATCAATCGTTAGAAAATACTCAAATGAAAATATGACTTAAAAATCTCTGTAGGACCCTAAGTATAATTCATATTAATAAGTGATATAGCTGAGTTTATAAATCATATTTTGTATTTCCTCTAACAGTAATTGAGATTACTGGGCCCATGTTGCTTATCTTTTTTTTAAAGTTGTTTATTTTGTATCACTTCATGAAATTGTCATAAAAGTTGATTATAAATTTTCATTTTCTGAAACTGTAGGATGTTTCATTTCTATTTTGAATGTAATTATTCTTAAAGTACCAGTACTAATAAGTTTTGCTTCCTGATGATTTTGATTTTAATTACTATCTAAATTGTGTGACTGGTGGGATAGTGTAGGAGTGGAAAAAGGCTTTAAATTTCACCAGGCTGGTGACATATAAACACTTTTTTTGTACTTGGGTTTATGGAATTTTATTTGTTTTAAGGATGAAGAATTGATTTAATAATCAACTTTTTAAAAAGTGATTGGGTCCTTTATTAATACATCACTTAAAGCTTAGAACACAGTAGTACCTAAATAAAAACTACAGCATTCAAAATTTTTTTGTGATGCTATGTAACAGGAAGATTTTAATTTTAGATTCATGAGCATGTAGGTATAAGTTCCAGCAGATGAGTGCTATCGGCTGTTTATATTCAGTTATTCATGTTTATAGAAATTAATGATGATTTCCATTCTATTGTAAGGACTACAGGAAAGTATTATCTCAGGAAAACAATGGTGGAGAATTGTGTTATTACTGTAGTTTACCTATATAAATAAACCTAGGTTTACATATGTTGGGGGAGAGGGAGCAAGAGAAAATAGTCCTTCTGGTAGCATTAATTTTTGTTTATTTGCCCATTATACTATTTTTAAGAACCCAAGGAAAAGTCTAATTTGAGACTTTTCAAAAAATGTTACCAATTTGCTTTCTGTTATACCAAATGTAGCTTCAGATGTCTACATCACTGAACATTTTCTAATCAGTTTAATATCAATTTTAATGTTAATCAAAAACGTCAGGATAAAAATTTCAAAGTACTTTTCATATTCAGGATCCTTCGCTTCTTGTGTATTGTATTACAGGGTTTTGTTTTTGGAAAGCTTGTATACATTTTATTTCGTTTTTTTATACTAACTTCAGAATGTCACAGAGTACTTCCAATCTAGAAATATTGGTCAAAAAAAAGAAATATTGGTCAATTGATTTGGCTAATAAAGAAAATTCTCACATTATATTATGTTACATAAGCTTTCAAATATTAGGCTGTAAATTTAGTTTTGAAAAATTTCATCAAAATTTACCTCTAAAAATTTTTAATCACCTAAACTTGGTTCATTTTTTTTTCTTTTGTTTAGTGACAGTCTCTATATTGATTCCTTTTTGACCCCTTTTAAAAGAAACATAAGTACAATTATAACTAGAGTACACGATTCTTAAAAAGAATTGTCAGAATATACATTTGTTTTGTCCTTTTTCTTTTAGTTGAGCAAATTTAGAATCAACTGATTGGCAACTAATTTTGGTACATAATGAGAACTTCCAGTTATGATTTGCTGAAATTTTGTAACTCCAAATCTCAGAAAGCCAAAAGATATCAGTAATTAAAAAAAACTATTTCAAATAAGTGTTGAGAATGAGTTAAACATTTAATTTTCAGAAGTGACATAATTAGAAATTAATAAAGGTGGTGATTGTCATAAAGTAGTAACATGGAGTTTAGAAGATCAGATTACTAATGTGTGTTAATATATTATCTGATTGTACATACAAATGAATCCTGAAAATACTGTTTTCTGATGCAAAAAAAAAAACTTTTCTTCTTGCCTGTATTAGAGATGGTTCAAAGGATTTCCCTTTTAGACAAGTTTCAAATTGCTATTCACTGTACATATTTGAATTTATTAATACTTATTAAGTTATGAGTTCAATATACTTTTGTTTAATTCTATCATGTTTCAATAAATAATGTTTATACTGGAAAGACAGTGGCTTTTAAGTATAAATAATAAGTTGTAATATATTTGAGTTTTATTACTGGAAAGTTTTTAATACTACTTTTTTAGACCATACACAATTGGTCTAATGTTTGTCTTTATACTCATACCTCTTGTTGCTCTTATTATTTTTTGTTTCCTTAATGTTTTTAAGCTTATATTAGAAACTTAGCATTTAGTTTTCTGTTTTCATAATTTTTAAATTTAAGGTACCTTAATTTCAGGTTGCTCACATATGGATGATCTTTTGAGGAATACTGTGTGGAGCTAATTTTTTTAAATATCATGGCATTTGGATTGGTGTTGGTGAGATGTATGATGGTGTGATTTTTATCACACCAGTCGAGTTTTTGGCAAGAGAGGAATAAAGGGACTTTTTGAAATTTATCTTCATTTATTTTCCTAAGCCATTCTTACATGAAAGTAGAAATTCACTGAGGAGCATTATGGTTCACATTTAATACATTGATACATTTAGTAATTTTAGTATTAAATTACTAAATACTGGTAAATCATATTTAGAAGGCAAAACAAATGAAAAACTACTTTTATATATTTACTTACATTTCTCTACTACTTGAAAACGTTAAAAGTCTACTTAGTCTAGTAATGATCCATTTGCTACTTACATTTTAGTTCAAGAAATACCTTTAGAACTGTAAAATTAAAATATCTGAAAATATTGAATATTAAAATAATGAAAATGTCAGTATTATCGCCTCAGGCTTGGCAAAAGGTTATAAAATGGAAAACAATACTAATTTCTGTCACCAGTAATACATTTAATAATTTGAGGAAACAGGTAAATTTTGTCTCTACCCCATAAGTAATTTTTTAAGCTATGTGGATTTTAGGAGCTTTAGAAGCACAAGTTGAATTTCTGATATTTTCCTTATAAAATCCCCCTCTACCAGTCCTCTCTTACATATCTCCATATACACAGTCACCTATGCTGCTTTGAAAATAAATGCCCTAAAGAAAAATGAAAGCAAAACATATTAATCCAATTTGTTTGAAGAGGCTTCAGATGATAAGCATATCACAGGTGTTCCTAATCAAGTTATTTCTATTTTAAAAACATTATTTTCATATTAGGCTTCTTTGAACATTGTTGAGATTGGGGTCATTTTGAAGACTTCTGTGTTTAGTGGTCAAATAGAACTTCAAGAGAAAAATCTGTTGAGTTTCTTCATGCTATAATACATGACATTTTTATTGCAGGTTTTGACCTTTAAGAGAGAACCAGTTCTGGAAAACAACCTAACTTTGAATACTCAACATTATAATGCATTGGAACATGATAGGAGATTAAGGTATACTAATGAATTTTAAAAGCATATTGTATATCATTGCAGTGAAATTGAACTTGACAATTGGTAATGCTGAAACTTTTAGGTGAATTTAAATCAGTATATAAATATTAACCCATGCTGTGAAGTGGCCAAAGCTGGGTGTCATGCTTATTAAAATTCTAGATTGGGCTGGGAAGGTGGCTCAGTGGTAGAGTGCTTGCCTTGCATGCATGAGGCCTGGGTTCGATTCTTCAGCACCACATAAGCAAAAAAGAAAAAAGCCAGAAGTGGTGCTGTGTCTCAAGTGGTAGAGCGCTAGCCTTGAGCTGAAGAGCTGAGGGACAGCACTCAAGCCCAGAGTCAAGCCCCACAACTGGATCCCCCAAAAATAAATAAATAAATAAATTTCTAGATTGTTTTTATATTAGTTGAGGATTTCATGGTGATGTATTAAATACAACTCGTTTTATTCCCTAATAAGTATATATGGTAATTTTACACTACATTATTTCAATATGTCATATTATGTTACTGGACCTTTCATCTTATGAAATGGATATCAAATGGAATTTGATGATAAGGTATTTGACAAGTAGAAAAGTAGGTAGAGCCTACAAAATTAGATAAGATTAAAAGATAAGAGAATTTAAAATATTCCAAGTAATGTTCTAAACAAAAGTGGCAATTTGGGTGAAACTGCAAAACTTGCTATTTTAAACATAACTAATCTGAGAGATACTCTGATTAAAATACTGCTCATATCAAGTTTCAAATTTAAAAACTTGTAGGATGCTTAAATTTCCAGGGACTTTCATTGTCTTAATCTCTTAAATACTTTGTCATTTTTCTAGCATGTTTTGATTTTTAGGTTTTGGTTGGACATTTCACATAGTTTTGGTTAATGCAGTTTTTTCTAAATGATAATATGGCATAGTGTGTAAAGAGGACTTATTGAACACAGTCACTAAGTTTTATTTGGTTATTTCATGTTAAAGTATTCTACTTTTTTAAAAATCACTTTACTTGCTAAGTAAAATGAGAGTTAAAATATAATATTGTATGATTTTCTTCTTGAGAATTATCACATAAAAACTTTCTTTTAAGAAATTAAGAAATAGGAAACCCTAAACATTTGTTTTCACAAGAAAAGTGTAATTCAGTCGTGAGTAAAGTGTAATTAAGTTCATAGGATTACTTTCAACTAGATAAACATTGTAAAATTTTTTTTTAAATTCTGAGATGATTAAGATGATGTTGGTATACATTATCAAAATAGTAAAAATTAGAATTTTGTATTATATAAACCAGAAATGTGAATATATTAACAGTATTAATATTAATAGAAATCAGAAAGGTGTTTTTTGGTACTTATATTGGTATCATCATCCTGTAAGGTGGTTATTTGAGGCAAAATACAGAACGTCTTCATAGCTTCAACTTCAAAATATTTTTTGTATTGGATGAAAACAATTATAGTCCCCCCTTGTTAAACCAGTATTTTTCAGATTAAAGAGTATTGAAAAGTTGAAAATAGAAAAATACGAGTATCTGAGAAATATTCAAGTTCACTGTATGTATCACTTTCAATCTAAGTATCTTTGACAAGGCCTTAGTTAAGTGAGAAGATAAATAGCATATATGTTTATATTGTAGATACAGTTATAAATCAATAGAATTGTTTCTTAGAGAGTTTTATGGTCTGTGATATTTGAAAGTGTCAGAACTTAACATTCGGACACAATATTCAGCATTCTCATTTCTGTCATGTGTACTGACTTTACAAACTTTTATAAATTTCCCTTACTATTTTAGTATGTTAAAACACCAATATAGATCTTCAGCAACAGTTTTCTTGTATTTGATCACTTTTCACAGAGATGCTTTAACATAATTTAGTAGTGTTATCTTAGGAAGTATGTTAATAAAGATTTCTACTGTTATATGTGATTGGGTCTCCTCCATTAATAGATACTTTGAGAAGAGTTTGACTTTATAAATTTGCTCATCTGATTATGTATTTAAGCCTATGTCAGAATTTGAGGAGAGATTTATTTAAATTGTTTTCAGTGATTTATATCTTTGATTAAATACTTTACCAAGGTTAATACTTTTTTGGGGGAAGGAGGATTCTTAATTGCCTTCAAAATGAACTATACTGTTAATGTTTAATAAGATAGTTGTCCTTGCGGTAAAAGGAATATCCAAATAAACTAAAAGAGACAATATAATGTATCTATGGATAAAGGAACTTAAAATGACTTTGTGATGTATAATACTAGTTTATAAGTACAACTTAGATTTTTGGGCAGTTTATCAGCAGTAACAAGTTTTCTTTGATAGAAGTTTTAGAATTTAATGAAGATTTGTTAAATAATTCACTTAAAACCTTTATTGAAGTGATTTTGTACGTATGTATATTGTTTTTCTTTAGCAAGTAGTAATCTATTTCTCTTGTTTTTCTTCAACTAAGATCCAGTATCAAAATTGACAATTTCAGGTCAGCATTTGTCAGGAGCAATACTGAAAGTTTTTTTATTAAGTATTATTTTTGTTCTCAGCACTACAAACCACACTTTAGATATTTCATAACATATTTTACTTGAGTTGTTTTTGCATATTATAATAACTAGAATCACTTAGAGGAAAAAAGTACACTATATATCCAGTGTGATTTCTGAAACAGACTAATCCATTGACATTAAATATTACTATTACATTACTAATTGTAATTGCTTAAATTTTTTCAATTATTCAGTTTTGAGGTTTTTTTTCTTCTTTAAACATATTTAAAATTACCCTGTGATTCTTGGAAATACATATTTTTACTATTAACACTCACTGAATTGTTAAGCAGAAAAATTACTTTTTAAATTTTGGCAAAATATTGGAGTGTTTTTGTAACATAATATCTCAACTTACAATATTCTATTTTGTACTTTTTCATTTTATAAAATGTCAATAATTTTTATGATTAAGTACTTAAATTTCTATATAGTCCTAGTGTGTGGCTTGATTGGTTTTTGTTTTGTAATGTACCCATTTTTTTGATGTTTTGTATTTTTCAGAATCAAAAAATGTGTAAGGAAAGCTAAAGGTGTAGCTCTTGCTAGTTCTTGCCTAGTATTTACAGGCTCTGGGTTCAATAACTAGCACCTTAAAAAAAATTGTGTAAGGTGCTGAAAGATGATTTGATTTAAGTTTAAGGTTTTAGATATATAAGTAGCATTGTGTTCTTTCTAAAGGTAACTTTAAAATGTATTTCTGTTACTCATCATTTGATTCTATAAACTTACTAAGCTTTCAGCTCTATGATATACTTTTAAAGTAGGTAAATTCCAAATGGATTTTTTTAAGTAGTTGAGACTTTTGTTAAGTCTTACTGAGCTAGATATGGAAGTGTGGCTCAGTAGTAAAGTATTTGTCATATAGAAGGTCCTGGGTTTGATTGTTCAGCTCCACCAAAAAATTATGGGTTAAACTCCTATTTCTTTGCAAATAGTATCTGAAGTCAGCATGTGGTGGTGATTAGATACGTGGTACCTGGTAGAGAGCCAAGGCCATTTTGTAAGCAAAATGTAATTTCATTTCTTGATTGGAGTTTGAACACTATATTTCCTGAAAATACTCTTCATGCATTTAACCTGACCACTGGTTAAAATTCTTTAGAGAATTTTGATCATTGAGAAGTTAAAATCTAAACTTAGAAGATAAAGATTATTACATGTCATTTTTTTTCCTTAAAAAAGTACATTGTCGAGGGGTGAACTGGGAGAGAATAGGGGAAGGAAGGAGTGATATTGTCTAAAAAGAAATGTACTCTTTACCTGACTTTTGTAACTGTAACCCCTTTGTATATCATCTTCATGACAACTAAAAATTTAAAAAGAAAAAAATACACTACCTGGAATGTTATGAACTGAACCAGATTATTAAAGATAATCTGTTTTTTTCTCTCTCTCAAGTGAGAAACTTTCTAACTAAAACACCAAATTTGTCTTTTTTCTACTTTCTTTTTTTTTTCTTTTTTGGGGTGCCAGTCCTGGGCTTTAACTCAGGGCCTGGCGCTATCCCTGAGCTTCTGTGCTCAAGGCTAGCACTCTACCACTTAAACCCCAGTTCCACATCTGGCTTTTTAGTATTTTCATTAGCGATAAGAGTCTCGAGGACTTTTCCTGCCTGAGCTGGCTTCATATGGTGATCCTCAGGTCTCAGCCTCCTGAGTAGCTAGGATTACAGGCGTGAGCCATAGGCACCCAGCTCTACTATATTTAAAAAAAATTAAATAACTTTATTGTAAAATAGAGGTAGATTTGATAGATAAATAGGACTGAACCATTTTTTTCCTCTGCTGTATATGTTATACTGAGGTTGCTGCTTAAGAAGTAGCTACTGCAACAGTGAAGATGTAAGTACCACCACCACAGCCCTTACTTTTGTCCTTTACAACAGGGAACCAGGGGTAGATCACTGCAGCTTGTCAGTTCTATAGAATACCATCAATATGCAGGAATAGTGGCCAAAGAAGTCTGCACTCCTTAGATTTTGCAGACCAGGTGGCATCAATCAGCATACCCATACTCAATTTGGAGAGTACCTTCTTTTACAGAAAGATTTTCTTCTTTCCTATAACAGTAGACACTTACAGTTTAACTGATACTTTAGTCTGAGTGGTTTAATTTTTATTCATTTATTTTCACATATTAGAAGGAAAACTGTCTCCAAGTGTATATGCTGTGTTTCATATATTTAACTTTTAACCTAAGAGACTGCAAAAAATTGATAATTAGTTGCTGATACCACAAATTTGGGGGAAATGGTTATGGCCATACAAGAATATTTCTTTCACTTTTGGATCACATTCTGAGCCCATGTTATCTTTGTCTTACTGTATAGTCAAAACAATAAAGATTTGTATGTTGTAAATTAGGCCAACTTTAAAGTCTTACTTTTTCTTTCTATTAAACAATTCTCATTCTATTGCCAGTTCTCCTGTAAAATGATAACTGTCAGGTTATTCTAAATCTTTTGGAAATAAGACTCACTTCAAGTAACGTAGAAGGGTTGAATATTGAATTTGAACAAACTTAAATAACCTAAATATTATCTTTTCCTCTTATTTCTGTATAATTTCAGTAGGTTACAGTTACAAGAGAATAAATTTTGGATTTCTATTAGTTTTTACTTGTAAAACTATTGGTAAGAATCTGCAAGTGACTTTTTTTTTTTTTTTTTACTATTAAGCCAAATGTCCTAATTTTAAGTCCAACAGTTGCAATATCATTTTTTTTAATTTAATGTAACACTCCTAATCACACCCTACTTTTTTTTTTTACTAACCATGTGACTTCAGAATAGTTTTTCTCTATTGTTATATAAAAAACTTTTCATGGTATGTGCTTATTCATCTGAAATAATAAATGAACCTACAACCTGTTCTGGCATTGTGAATTCAAGCATATTAACCATAAATTGAGTTGCTGGTTGTTGTTTTTTCAGCTTACTGCTAAAGTATTTTTAATATATTGGTATAGCTTAACAGATAACATTAATTTCTATTATATATTCAACCAAAAGTGAGTAACACATAATCCTTTCTTTTGAAAATACCTCTAACTCCCACTAATTACTAAGGACTGTCTGATGGATTAATTGAACCAGAATAAAATAAAGTATTTTCCAGAACTGCTAAACCAGAAACTGAGTCTAGAGATGAGGCATTTGCAAATTTTTACAAGCTACAAGAAAGATTTTCTGGTCTGGGAATGTGGCTCAGTGGTAGAGTGCTTGCCTAGCATGCATGAAGCCCTGGGTTCAATTCCTCAGTACCACATACACAAAAAAAGCCTGAAGTAGCACTGTGGCTCAGGTGGTAGAGTACTAGCCTTGAGCAAAAGAAGCTCAGGGACAGTGCCCAGGCAGAGTTCAAGCCCCAGCTCCAGGACTGACAAACAACAACAAGAAATATTTTCTTTTTTCCTTTTTATTTTCTTTTTCTAAAATGTGCTGTCCAAAATGAAAGGCAGGACTGTTCAGATTAAACCATTCACCTCTCTTGCATTTTTCCTATTGAATCTAAGTTTAGTGCCTAATAATGAATCTTGTCATATCTATAACAATTCTAATCGTCATATTTCTTCAATCACATAAGAAAAAAATATCAGAATTTTGTGTTGGTGGAAATACCTTGGACCAAATGTTAGTATACTTATGTTAAACATTCACTTGATGAAAACAGAAGAAAACAGACCACGTAAGCAATTTTTTAACATTTCATCTAGATAGTAGCTATTTTTCTTAAATGTATTCAAATTTTGAAAAATATAAAAAGAGGAATTGTTTTCATACACAGCCCATGGGAACATTTTGCAATATCCTAGTAAAGTTTTTTTGGGCTCCTAGTAAGTAGACTGGAACCTAGGCATTTCGTGCACAAGTGTATAGGTCAACTGACATGGTTGTTAAAACATTATGTTTATTTTAGTATTATGTCGAAAGCAGTAGAAACGTTAAGTAATACAAGATTGGTAAATTGTAACAGCTTATGATGAACTTTTTTGAAAATTATCTTTAAGTAGCTGTACAAAGGGATTTCAATTCAACATGAGTACAATGCATCTTGATCAATCTTATCCCTTCATAATGAACTCCATCACTATTAAAGTGAGAGATATGTATCATCATGAGTAACTGTTCAGTAAACAAAAAACTTCTCAGAAAGTTTATAAATAGTACAACATGTACATATAAAATATAAAAGTAAGATGTAGCTGGTATAACTACTTCCATAAAGTTTAGAGGCAATACCATGGACTTAAATATTTGCATTTTTAGTAACAGCATAAGAACATGTATAGGAAATAAATAACAAATTCAAGGTTATGATTGCATTTTTTTTTTTTTTTTTTTTTTTTTGGGTCCGGTTGTGGGGCCTGAACTCTAGGCCTGGGCGCTGTCCCTCAGCTCTTCAGCTCAAAGCTAGCCCTCTACCACTTGAGCCACAGTGCCACTTCCGGCTTTTTTCTTTTTGCTTATGTGGTGCTGAGGAATCGAACCCATGGCCTCAGGCATGCAAGGCAAGCACTCTACCACTGAGCCACCTTCCCAGCACCGTTATGATTGCATTTTAAGAAAGTGTAGAATGGGGATTTGAGTGGATCTTTATGTTGAATTCTTTTTTTTTTTTTTTAGAAAGTGAAGCAAGCAAGATAAGAATATTAGAATTCAGTAGAGTTGGATTTGGGGTACAGGACTAGAATATGCAGATTCATCATAGTATTTTCCTGTTTTGTGTATGTGTGTGAATTTTGAATCTTTTTTTTTTTTTGTCCATCGTGGGGCTTGAACTCTGGGCTTGGGCGCTGTCCTTGAGCAATTGAGCTCAAGGCTAGCGCTCTACTGCTTGAGCCACAGCACCACTTCTAGTTTCCAGTGGCTTATTGGAGATAAGAATCTCATGGATTTTCCTGCCTGGGCTGGCTTTGAACCTCTATCCTCAGATCTCAGCCTCCTGAGTAGCTAGGATTACCGGCGTGAGCCACCAGCACCCGGCTTGAATCATTATTTTGAAATAAAACAAGTACTGTCCTTTTTTTGTGAAGGATCTGCTATGCAATATATACTTAAAACACTCCTAGTGAGAGCTTAGATGAGCTTGTTGTACTTTGTATTCTGTATCTTGAAGTAAGTATGTGCTATTAGTTAATGTAAGTACATCTTGACTTGAGTACCAGTGGTTTATATCTCTAATCCTAGCTACTCTAAGGATCTGAGCTGAGATCTGAGGATTGTGGTTGAAAGCCATCTGAGGAAGGAAAGTCTGTGAGACTCTCATCCCCAATTAACCAGTCAAAAAAAGGAAAGGGGGGAAAAAAGCCAGAAGTAAGACTGTGGTTCAAGTAGTAGAGCACCAACTTTGTGCAAAAAGCTAAGAAATAGTGCCCAAGTCCTGAGTTCAAGCCCCCCAGTACTGGCCAAAAGGAAAAAAAATACATCTTGTAATCGTGGTCCACAAAAATCAATCGAGCTAAGTCAAGTTACTAGAATATATATATATATATTTTTTTTTAAATTTCATTTTCAAGTAAAAATCAACCACAGAAACAAGTTCTTTTTTCTACTTTTTCAAGCAATTTCATGACTATATAGTATATTACTTTCAGAGATTGTTTTGTGCATTTTTTAAATTTTTTATTGTGAAAATAACGTACAGAGGGGTTACAATTACATGGGCAAGGTAATGAGTACATTTCTTATCAAGCATTGTTGCCTCCTCCTTTGTTTCCCCTGTTTTGTGCATTTTAATCTTAAACTTTTCTTTGTATTTTTACTCTATTTTTTTGAGGGGGGGTCCGGTCATGGGGCTTGAACTCTGGGCCTGGACGCTGTCCCTCGGCTCTTCAGCTCAAGGCTAGCACTCTACCACATGAGCCACAGTGCCACTTCCAGCTTTTTTCTTTTTTGCTTATGTGGTGCTGAGTAATCAAACCCAGAGCCTCAGGCATGCAAGGCAAGTGCTCTACCACTGAGCCACCTTCCCAGCCCCTTTACTCTATTCTTAACAGTAGAATTCTTGGAACCAAGCAATATGTGGATTTTAGGTTACGTGCAGTCAAGAGAGAAATCTTGGGATATGACATAGAATTAACTTTAACTACCTGCAATTATGATGTCCCCCAGAAGCTCGCCATGCTTCAAGTTAAACATTAAGTTATGAATTTAAGGTGTACTTACATATTTAACTTATAAATTTTTGAAGGTAACAGTAATAGAAAAGCAAAATTTAAAAATTAGCAAACAGGTTCAATCTCTAGTGCTACAAAACAAAAAACAACATATGCAAATGTTGGTGCTGGTGTTCGTAATCTGTGTTCTGTGATATGTAAGGATCAGAAAACAATGATAATTGACTTCAGTTGAAAATGTTCTAATTTATATGTGATCAGAATTTTAAGTCTTTATACTTTTTCTTTTTCCTAGGTTTCAACAGCTATGGAAACAGCCCCTGCTTAGCCCAGCAATTCTCTGTAAGTATTAACTCAACACCATTAGTACAAAAACTGCTATCGTGTTTCAGTTTATTTCTGATTTTCCTTCTTGTCCTAGAATAATATCTTTCTGATCTTCTTTTAGCTCTTTAAATGTTGAGGTTTGATGTTAATTTACTCCAGTCTACAGCAAAACTAAAGTAATTACTTTGGGTAAATTTTCTATTTAAGGAAGTATTTTATAGAATCACATCATCTCAGAATCACAATTGTGAATCCTTTTCCTTCAAAGGAGTTTACAAATCAATAATGGTCTTGATATTATTATCATTGGTTTTATATTGTTTCTGTTTTTGGAGATACTAGGAGGTGGAACTGAGGGCTTTCCTTGAGCTTTGTTAGTAAGCATGCTACCCTCTTGTATCATCATGTCCCTAGCTCTTGATTTATTTTTTTTCACTAGCCCTTTATTTTTCACTGGATTAGGGACTAGTTTTAATCCAGGATCCTGTGATTGTCTCCCATAGGATTACACGTGTATGCTAAAACATCCAGCTTGTTATATTGATCCTAAAGTTTAATATTGAGACTATCTTCTCCACTTAAATGTTTTTTATTTGTTTTTACATTTTATTAGGTTACATGTGAGACTTCTTTGAGAAATTTTACACTTAGGGATTAAACTTTCAAAAGGTAGGTAAGGCTAGAGGTGTGCTGCCTAGCATGCATGAAGCCCTGATTTCAAGGCTCCCTTCTCTTCCCCCCACCCCCATACCATCAAAAAATAAAAATAAAATTATAAAAGTCAAACTCCCAATACCTCCTTTTTTAAAAAAGTAAATAAACTTTAGGAAAGGAATAAGAGTAACATACTCCCTTTTCCTTTTTTTTTTTTTTTTGTCGGTCGTGAGGCTTGAACTCTGGGCCTGGGCGTTGCCCCTCAGCTCCTCAACTCAAGGCAAGCGCTCTACCACTAGAGCTACGGCGCCACTTCCCTCCCTTTTCCTTTTTACATATACAATAAAAGAAATATTTTATACATATGTAATAAAAGAAACCTTTTCTCCTGATTCATTTAAGTTTTGAAAAGTTTTGAAACTTCTAACAGATTAATTATAATAGTTTAGTTGATATAGTACTGTATCCCTAAAAAATTGATACATTGAAGCCATATTAAATGCACATGATACTTACTTTCCTTAAGAGTATTTTAGAGCCCGGTGCTGGTCTTGCCTATAATCCTAGCTACTCAGGAGGCTGAGATCTGAAGATCACGGCTCAAAGCCAGTCCAGGCAGAAAAGTCCATGAGACTCTTATCTCCAGTAAACCACTAGAAAACCAGAAGTGGTGCTGTGGCTCAGGTAGTAGAGCACTTGTCTTGAGCTGAAGAGCGCTGGGACAGTGCCCAAGCTCAGAGTTCAAGCCCCATGACCAACAACAATAACAAAAAAGAGTATTTGATTCACTAAAATGAGTCATCTTCCCACATCGTATTAGTAACTCAGTTTACATATATAACCTCATGATTATAGATAAGCCGTGGATAACATAGGTAACTTTTCATATTTCTTAGTTGGAATGCTTCCTGTTGTATGTTCTAAGAGTATGCCTGAGTTCCCTTAAATATCAGAAATTAAAGTAATTCTACTTAACCAATATACAGAAAAAATACTGACATTAGTGAGTGTTGCTGTATGATTTTTGTGTGTCTGTGATTCTTCTTTCTTAGTTTGTATGATAGTTTATGCTATACAATTGAGGAATGCAGATATTCTATAAGTGTAATGTTAGTCAAAGTTGTCAAAATTGAATAATGGGAATGTTTAGGTACATTTTTCCCAACTAAGTAAAAAGATGGGGGAAAAAATTGTTTACTTTTCAACTTAAAGATCTAAAACTTAGCCGGACGCCGGTGGCTTACACCTGTAATCCTTCCTATTCAGGAGGCTGAGATGTGAGGATCACAGTTCAAAGCCAGCCTGGGCAGGAAAATCCATGAGACTCTTATCTCCAATTAACCACCAGAAAACCAGAGTGGTATTGTAGCTCAAGAGTGCTCACCTTGAGCTGAAGAGCTGAGGGACAGCGCCTAGGCCTAGAGTTCAAGCCCCACGACCAACCAAAAAAAACCTGAAAAACAAAAAAACTAAAATTTGTTGTACAAAGAGATTCAGGAATAATGATTCTTTTTCTTTCCACATTTTAAAACATTTTTTTCACATTATATTTTTTAAAATATATACATGTATTTTTGTTATGAGATTTTTTTTTTAAGTACCTAAATGTAACATTTTTGATACTTTTTTTTTTTTGTCTTTTCTTTTTTGGTACTGGGGATCCAACCCAGGACGTTGTACAAGCGCTTTGCCACTGAGCTACATCCCAGCCCAACATTTTTGATACTTTTAAAACATCTTAGGTACATTGCCAGCATTAGGAGCATTACTTTTATTTTTTAAACTTAAACCAAGCTAGAATATTGAATTAATAGGGGAATAGGAGATGAAGCAGAAGATATATCAG
The DNA here is from genome assembly GCF_019054845.1 of Dipodomys spectabilis. Classification (NCBI taxonomy): domain Eukaryota; kingdom Metazoa; phylum Chordata; class Mammalia; order Rodentia; family Heteromyidae; genus Dipodomys; species Dipodomys spectabilis. The sequence goes on along the minus strand of NW_024870772.1, from coordinate 43,459,874 downwards.
TGGATTCTATTAGCGTTGCTAATCCTGTAAATTACTAATAAGGGACAAGTTACTTTCTAATTCATAAGAAGACTTGATTAAGTATGCCTACTCTCATTAGCTCTGCTAGTAAAAAGAAATGACAAATACTATTTTCCATGTAGGACTGATGTTATCAATATGTTTTAGAAATATTACCAAGTTGACAATATAATAGCAGCAAATAACATTCTAGAAATTACTGAATTTGAAGTATAAATAGTAGTATTAATATAGTGGCATATAACCCTACCAACCTAGAAAATATTGTGAGTTGTTGAGTTATAATTAGTATAAAGGACTGACCCAAGAGAACAGCAGAAGAAAATCAGATTATTTTAATTTGTGATGCAGTAAGTAATAAGTAGCAAATAAATTCTTCTCACCTTTAATAAAGATATAATTTTATAATTGTATCATGTATTAAACAGGAGTTAAAAATTCTGTTAGTTTGTGATAGAAATTTACCATTATGTAAAAATTCTGTCTGCTACAACACTAGTAAGGAATTTTAGTTATCTTAAGTATTTTTTTTAATAAAAATTTTTCTGGGCTAGCTGGGTGCCAGTGGCTCACACCTGTAATCCTAGCTACTCAGGAAGCTGAGATCTGAGGATCATGGTTCAAAGCCAGCCCAAGCAGGAAAATCCGTGAAACTCTTATCTCCAATAAACCACCAGAAAACCAGAGTGGTGCTGTGGCTCAAGCGGTAGAGCACTTGCCTTGAGCTGAAGAGCTGAGGAACAGCGCTCAGGCCCAGAGTTCAAGCCCCATGACAGACAAAAAATTTAAAAAAAAAAAAATTCTGGGCTAAAGATGTATGTCAAAAGTGAAAAAATTATTTGACAGTTGGATTCCTGGTGAGGATTGTTAAATCCAAAGCAGAAAAACTTACTACGTTATCAGCTAATATCAGCATTGGTAGTAGAGAAGGATTTTTTTTTATGTATTTCCTGATCAGATAAATTAGTATTAGTAACTATATCAAATCTAGGCCCTGAAAAGTTATACCTTGTATAAATTATGAACATAGAACATAGAAGAAGTTCATAATATGGTTTGGCCAGTTTTCATATAACTGTTTGAGAATTGGAGAAAGTATTGTCCTCAGAGCATTATATATTTTATATTTCATTTATATATGTCTACCAGAATGATTGAGTTAAATCTGAGCTTTAAGTCATAGCTATGTTTTCTTTTCAACAACATTGTAGCCATAAATTTTAAATTTTAGTACCAAAATTATGGATTCATTTTCCCATCCTGAACAACTTTTTAGCTCCTAAGATAGTTTCAAATAATTATAACAATTTTATATTTTAAAAGTTCCTTTTAATTATTTTTACAGAATTTTAATGGATGTTTATAAGTGAATGACAAAACAGTATCAACGATTACAATTTTCTCAAAACATGAAATATTACCAAAGATTTTCACCATTTTATCTTTAAAGAGGTTTTATTAAAACCTACAACAACAAACTATCATCATCTTTCTCTTCTACATTTTAATACTGAACATTTAGCATGAAGGGGAAGAAAAATAGGAAACAATAAAAACCCTGGAGACAGGGGAATAAATCTGACAGCTAATTCTTGATATTACCTTTTGATGTTTCTTTTGAAAATTAAAGAATTCTATACCAAAGACTTAATATATGTACAAACTAAAATATAGAAATATAATAGCCTTTAGTGTAATAAAATTTTCAAGCTCTTAAGCGAATATACTGGGAAACTTCCCCAGACTCTTTAATGTAACAGTTTGGGCTTTTGAAATGTATACTGAAGCTTATTGTAAGATAGATAGACAGAACCTTGATCATATCCACCTCAGAACTTGAGTTTTAAACTTTCTCCGGGTAAAAACAGAAATAAGTTGAGTAGGGTTGAAATACATGTACAAGGCCAGGTGTTGTGGAGAACACCCATAATCCCAGCTACTCAGGAGGAAAGATCAGAAAGATAGCAGTTTGGGGCCAGCCAGGGCAAAAAGTTAGCAAGAGGCCCATTTGAACCAATAAGCCAGGTATATAGTGTCATAGGTTCCTGTGATCAAGCTGTGTTAAGAAGTATCAGGAGAAGGATTATGGTCTGAGTCCAAACCCAAGTAAAGATGAAACCCTGCAGGAAAATAAAGTTAAACAAGGGCTGGAGACATACATGGCTCAAGTGGTAGGATGCCTATCTAGCAAGTGAGAGGCTCTTGAGTTCACTGTATTGCCCAAAAAATAGAGTTATGTGAGTCCAGTTGTCAGTGATTATACCTGACTTTTGGTTACACTATCAGTTTCACTTTTCCCACTAAATTCAGTAAAGACATTTATGCTTTTCTTAGTTACTGAAATTTGTTTAAAATATCTAGCCCCATTTTGGTACTGAAATTAGTATAGCTAATATAAAAAGTATCTAAAATTTCATTTATTAAAATTATGTTGCAGTTTTCATATCCTTGATATGGCTATTCAAGTTTTAATTAATTTTTTCTATTATAAAAAGAAAATAAGATACTTAAAGATTGCCATCTACTCCTTTATATTTAAGTTCTTAAACACAGTATTTACTTATTTTGATCTCATCTTTCAAACGACTTTTTTTTTCTTGGAAAAGCATAAAAATTGAAAGCAGAGCTAAATCAAAGGCCAACCATGATAATTAAGGTCCCAAAGCTAGAATATAATCCATGAGACTTATGTTTCCCAAATAACCTGCAATGAGCCAGGCTAGAGGTATGGCTCAAGTAGTAGAACCATGAGCAAGACAGTTGACCAACATCACAAGGCCCTGAGTACAGGACTGGCAAAATAAAAATAAAAAAATTAAGTTCTTAGTAATGGAAATGCAGTTTCTGCTAGAGAGATTGAAGACACCACTGAAGGAAAACATTTAAATAGGGATGAATGGAAAAGAGCATGATTATTTTGGACTTCAGCAGTGAGAAACAAAATACTGTATTGTACACTTATGAAGTACCTAGGATAGTCAAATTCAAGAGACAAGGTGAAATGATTTGCTGGGGCTGAGAAGCAGGGAAAATAGGTAATGAGTGCTTAATAGATTTAATGTTAGGGAAGTTGAAAAATTTCTGGAGATGGAGGGTAATAATGATTACAACTATCAGTGTTCTTGATGCCACAGAATTAAACATTAAAATAACTAAATTGATAAATTTTGTGTATGTTTAATTGCACTTTCAAAAGTTAGGACATTTTTTGTTTGGAATTTTTTTCAGGATTTGTAAAGCATTGACATAAATGAGAATATTTATAGCATTTTCAAGTTTAGCACTCTTGGCTTAGAAAATATATAGACTATGCACACAAGAAGAAATGGAATTTAAATGGTCCATTTGATTTTTTTAAGTTGCAGAATATTCATGTGATTTTGAAATACTCAGTTCATGTATACAAATGCATTACAGGGGCAGAGAACAAGATGTAGTTTTTACTTTAGTCTTAGAATTTCAGTGACTTTAAATTCTTTCTAAACAGAACTGTAACTGTAATGTAACAAATGGAGCACTGCTGACATACAGTATAGGTAGCCTTTCATATTTCAAACTAAGTTTTAAAAAGCCAGGTGCCAATGGCTCGTGCCTATAATCTGATCTTAGGAGGCTGAGATTTGAGAATCACAGTTCAAAGCCACTTGAGGCAGGAAAGTCAGGGAGATTTTTTTTTTTGGTCAGTTGTGGGGCCTGAACTCTGGGCCTGGGCACTGTCCATCAGCTCTTCAGCTCAAGGCTAGCCCTCTACCACTTGAGCCACAGCGCCACTTCCAGCTTTTTCTGCTTATGTGGTACTGCGGAATGGAACCGAGGGCCTCATGCATGCAAGGCAAGCACTCTACCATTGAGCCACCTTCCAGCCTGACTTTTTTTTTGGATTAAAAAAAATTTGTTATAAAAGTAATGTACAGGGGTCGGGATGTAGCTCAGTGGCTAAGCGCTTGCCTAGTAAGTGCAAGGTCCTGGGTTCAATCCCCAGTACCAAAAAAGAAAAGACCAAAAAAAAAAGTGATGTACAAGAGGGGTTACAGTTACATAATTAGTGAGACTATTATCTCCAATAAACCATCAAAAAGCCTGAAGTGGAGCTGTGACTTAAAGTGGTTAGCACGCTAGCCTTGAGGAAAAAAGAAAAACAGGGACAGAGACCAGGCCCTCAGTTCAAGCCTCATGATCATTAACAACAAAAAAGAAGTTTAAATATTTTAACTGAAAAGTGGGTGGGTAGCCAAGCCACTCAAGCCCGTAATCCTAACTACTCATGTGGCTGAGATCTAGGGATCATGGTTCAAAGCCAGCCTAGGCAAGAAAGTCTGTCATACTCTTAGCTCCAGTTCAGCACCCAAAAAGTAAAAAGTTGAGCTGTGGCTCAAAGTGGTAGTGTGAGTTTTGAGTAACAAAGCTCATGGACAGCACCAAAACAAAAGAAAAAAACATGGGTATGGAAGAGAACCTAATATTCCTCAAGTGATAAACATATTGTGGTATATGGTAAATATTTTTAAGTCATCACAAATCAATTTATCTTGCTCACATGTTAAAATTTGTACATGTGAAGTACCAGTTGCTTATAAATAGAATTGCCTATGTTTATTTTTAATATGCTTTTTGTAAAAAATTATTTTTTGTATTATATGTATTATTTTTAATGAGAAAAATACAAAATATAATGGTAAATGTGTGACAGTGTGCTTTGTGTAAACAATTGTGAAGCAAATTTGAGTATTTTGGTTTTGTAAGTCTTACTGTTCTATGTAGAAATAATATTGCTTCAAAACAATAGCCATTTTAATGAGAAAATTGAAGCAAAAATAATTGAAACTGGAATTGGTGGTATTTTCTGGTATCTTAGAGAGTGAAGCAATTCCTACATTCTTGTTGGTGAATGGTATGGATATAGGAAAGAATAGGAAGATAAAGAGCTATATGGTTTTTGTCTTATATCCTCTCAGGATATCACATTACCACATCATCCTAAGGCTTCTATTTCTAGATATTTATTATATCAAATAATATCCAACACAAAATAATTCTTATATAAAGAAAAATGTTGGCATTAATATTTAGGTTTTCTGTAACATATAAGGGACATTTGGTTCATTTGGGCTTTTTTTTTTTTTTTTGAAAAAAAATAATTTTGATTAAAATAATTTTAATGTCATCAGTATCAACAGTCTTTAAGTAGTTGCACCAAAGGGGTTACCATTCAAAAACTTTTTTTTCTTTTTTCTTTTTTAATTTTTTGCTGCGGGTCCTGGGGCTTAAACTCAAGGCCTGGGTGCTGTTTTGCTCAGAGTTACTGTTCTATGACTTGAGCCACAACTCTACTTCAGCTTTTTTGGTGCTTAATTGAAGGTAAGAGTCTCATGGACTTTCGTGCTTAAGCTGGCTTTGAACCATGATCCTCAAATTTCAGCTTCCAGAGTAGCTAGGATTATAGGCATGAGTTACTTGTGCCTGGTAGTACAATACATCTTGATCAATATCACCCTTTTTATCATTCTCCCCTCAAAATAGTCTAATACTGTTTAGCATTTAAATGTTTCACATGGCTCCTAGTGTTTATCTTCTAAAGCACATGCATTTTGCTAGCTTAAGTTTATTGGAACTGAGTTCTTATGTATCATTCCATGTCTTAGCTTGACATGAAGTCTTACCTGCCTTGATGAAGATGCTTTTTGAAAGATGTACTACAAGGAACAAAAAGCTATTTGTAAATTCTGCTCTTACCAAGGTAAAACGCAATTTTATGAATTCACTTTTTTGCTTATAAGAGGAAAAGACATTAAAAAGTATGATTGCATATCCAATCAATAAATTACATTTCCTTACTAAATAAAGAACTGAAATTATTTTCCTCATATTATTCACCTTTGTGATTCCTAATTTATAACAGTTTAGGATACCTAGTAGGCTTTTACCTTTTGATGTAAAAATTTCAGGTTACTCAAAATCTTTTTAATATGCTACAGTAACAACATTATACTCTTTAAACATGGGCATTTTAAAATAGTCCATTTTACTAAAAAATTATTCTTTAGGTATTAATATGAATTTAAAAAAAAAAACCTTGGAGTAAAGTAGCAGCACATAATGGTTTGTGGATTTTGAAAAGGTGCAGGCCATATTGTGCTGCCTCAAAAATACAAGGACCTGATCTTCTGAAGAAGTATATTTCTTTTCATGCATAGCTCTTATGATAATCATGTCAGCAGTGCCTTAGCAGCACGTAAATATTGGCGTTAAGATTCTAAAGTTATCTCCAGTATTAACTGTGCTGCTGAAGTAAGGTTGGCCATACTCTACAGTTGTATTTCAGTATATATTAATCTGCTTTCAGTTTTAGTGATGGTGTTTTCAGTATTAGTGGTCTTACTTTTAATATGATTTTGTTAAAATGTTAGTAACTGTCTAAGTGTACTGTGTCTATTAAAATAGCATTCAGTATAAGGAACTGGTTTTAAGATCCTTACAGATACCAAATCTTCAGATACAGGAAATCTTTACATAAAATGTAGTATTTTTGTATAAAATCCTTATATCACTTAAAATCATTTCTACATTACTTATACATAATGTTACACAAATAGTTATCAAGTCAAAAATATGAGGATGTTCTGTTTTTATGTCTAATATTTAACTTCAGATTAAGACCAAGTTGTGACTTAGTTATTAAATTTTAGAATTTAAACAGGTCCAAATATTTTAAAATTTAAAAGAAATGCTTCCTTTCTATTCTTTATTTGTGGTAAAGTCATTAAAAAATTATATTAAGGATAAGTTGTGAATCTCTGTATAGTGTACCATACTGATGTTATTTTCTATAAGAAGTAGCTTATTCTTCATTGTAACCAAACAGAAAATGTGCAAAATAAAAGCAGTGCCTAATGAATTCTCTCCAATAATAACTGTTTGGGAAGTTGTGAAAGTATTTTAAGTTTTATTTAGGAAATTGTATTCAAAGTGTAAAGGACCTACAGCTTAGGGCCTAATTTAATGGTAATCTTAGATAGACTTTCCTCTTTATGAACAATCACTTTTTTTTGCCCAAATGAAGAAACAATATACTATATACTGGTCACTTGAATTAAATGCCACTTTTATGTGGAAATAATGTTGCTTTGATTCTTTTAAAAAAATTGTTCATTAAACTCCTAACCTTTTATTTGTTTTATTGCACCATTACTTAATTACTAATTTTTAGTTTCATTAAAATTGATACTTAGGCCAAGCATAGGAGGCCTGAGGATCATGGTTCAAAGTCATACTAAGGAGGAAGTCCATGGGACTCTTTATCTCCAATTAATGACTAAAAAAGCTAGAAATGGAGCTGTGGCTAAAATGGAGGAGTACAAGCATTGAGCAAAAGAGCTAAAGGGACAGCACTCAGGCATAGTCCAAGCCCCATGACCTAACAACAACAGTAAAAAAAGAAGTATTTATGGGGCTGAGAATGTGGCTCAGTGGTAGAGTGCTTGCCTTAGCACGCACAAAACCTTAGTACCACATACACAAAAGGTTGGAAATAGCACTGTGGCTCAAGTGGTAGAGTGATATCCTTGAGCAAAAGAAGCTCAGGGACATTGCCGAGGCCTTGAGTTCAAGCCCAGGACTGGCAAAAAATAAATATGTATGAAATGAAATATGTATGAAATGAGTTACAAATTTAACGTATTGTACAGTATTTCTCAGAACAACCTAGAATTTTGGGGTGGATTGTGTGAATGTATGGGTGGGTGGGTATGTTTCTAAAGTGTATATAAAACAGTTTTTAGAAAATTTTATTTAATATTTCTAAATGGCAAGAAAATAAAACCTTATATTTTACACTTCCCAATTGATCTTTATATCTAGGTGCTCCAGAGAAGCATAATGACCATGTAGAGATATTATAGTTAATTTTTTTGTTGTTGTTTTTGGTCGGTCATGGGCTTGAACTCTGGGCCTGCACACTGTCCCTCAGCTCTTCAGCTGAAGGCTAGCACTCTACCACTTGAGTTACAGCATCACTTCCAGTTTTCTGGTGGCTTATTGGAGATAAGAGTTTCACGGACTTTCCTGCCCTGGTTGGCTTTGAACCAAGATTCGCAGTTCTCAGCCTCCTGAGTAGCTAGGATTACAGGGGTGAGCCACCGGTGCCCGGCTGTAGTTAAATTTTTTAATTCTCATATTTATTCCTATTCCTAACAATGATTTTTTTAATTGAAATATTTGGAAGGAAAAAAATTTAATAGCATTAAACTTAAGTAATCAGACTTGGAATGTAGCTTACAGGTACAGCATATGCTTTTCTTTATACCTACCACCATAAAAAAAATCTTTATTTTAATTGTACATAGTTTTTTCCCAGTCATTTGGTAATAAAATACATGTTTAGGTAACTCAACAGGACTAGAACTTTTTTGTTGTTGTTGTTGTGTTGGATTTTTCTGTGTGCTGGTTCTGCAGCTTGAAATTAGGACCTGGATACTGTCTCTGAACTTTATTGTTCAAGCATAGTGCTCTACCACTTGAACCACAGCTCCATTTCCAGCTTTTTGGTAGTTAATTGAAAATAAGAATCTGGCTGGCTTTGAAGTGCCATCTTTAGATGTCAGCCTCTTATGTAGCTAGAATTATAGGTGTGAGCTGCCAGCACCCAGTAGGACTGGAAGTTTTATTTGTAAAGTTAACAAACTCTTTGTAACTAATTTTGAACATCCAAAAAGCTAGTGGTAAAATAATTTATACCCTTTATTAGTCAATTGTAATCTAGCAATTTATTTTGCAAGAAGAAATAGCTATATAGTTGTTTATTAGGTTTTATTTTCTTTTTTACTTTTGGGGGTTAATGTGGGGTTTTTGGATCTTTTTGTTGTTTTTGTTTGTTTTGTTTTGTTGGTCATGAGGCTTGAACTCTGGGTCTGAGCACTGTCCCTCAGATCTTCAACTCAAGGTTAGTGCTCTACCACTTGAGCTACAGCACCACTTCCGGTTTTCTGGTGGTTTATTGAAGATAAGAGTTTCACAGACTTTCCTGCCCAGGCTGGCTTTGAACCACGATCCTCAGATCTCAGCCTCCTGAGTAGCTAGGATTACAGGCGTGAGCCACAAGTGCCCGGCTCTAATGTGTTTTTTTTAATCCAAGTTTTCTTTTAAAAGTTAGTGCTAAATAATTCCAATTTTGAGTGTCTTCATCTTGTTGAGCTATGGATTGAGTTTAAAGCTGGGCTTCTAGCAGTATCTGTGACTTAGTAAGAAAACTATTTCAGAACTATTTCAATCAGTTTGCATCCTATATTCAAGTACAAATTCATTAAGAGGACACAGACTAATGCATGAGTAGATTTGAAAACCGAAAAAATTAAGCTTTAATGTTAAAGATTTTCTTCAATCATGTATCATTTGGCTATAGTATTTAGGTGTTTTTAAGCCTACAGATATTACATGCACAAGCTAGCCATTGTTGGATTAGCAAAATTAATAGGTCCATAAACTGTGTTCTCTATTGTAATATGTTCTCTATGTAATATTTACTTGGAATTTGACATTCTAAATTAAATTGTATTTTTTTTCCCTTTGCAGGTGGATATTACTATCTGTACCTCATGGAAAAAGTTTTATTCTTAAGTGTTATTTCTCTTTGAGCATTATCAGAATGGTGAAAAAATTAATGACCTAACCATTTGAGATAGGTCTGATGCTAGTAAGTTTAGCTATTACTTAACATACCTGGGAGAAGTAGGAGATGATCATCAATACCTTCCCATCTGTTTTCTTACTGTTATCAAGGAAATTCTTAAAAACTCCTTTTTATTACTAGTAGCTTAAGCAGCCTTTTTAATAACTAACTCTTCCACTAGAAATACATCTCAAGTATTTGAGGGGTTTTTTTGTTTTCTCTTTTTGCAGTTCTGGGATTTAAACCCACCGCTTCACACATGTGGCAAATACTCTACTGCAAAGCTACACCTAGACCCCAAAAGAAAAATTAGAAGCTATTTTTATTTTAGTAAATGTAGCTTATTTAACATTTATTCAGTTTGTCTATATGTTTTTCTAGTAAGTTTTTTTTTTTCTATATAGCCCAGAGGAATACCAGTACTCACAAGGTGAGTACTGAGGTAGAAAAATCAATCCAGAGCTGATCCAGGCAAAAGCATGAGACTATCTGAAAATCAAATCAGCAAAAAGGTTTAGGATGTAACTCAGTGGTAAAGCACTTGCTTAGCATATGATAAAGCCTTAGATTTGATCCCATCTGGCACTGCCAAAAATTAAAATGTCTTTAAAAAGTGCTAGAAACTTTAAACTTTCCCATAGTTTTCTTATTTACACATTTATTTTGTACTATTTGAGCAGGCTTATATATTAAGTTTTCACGTGATTAGTTTAAAATGCCATATTTATTTGAAACACTTATATATAGGAAGGTACAAAATTTTTCTACTTTAGTAGGGCTGATCATCACAAACCATAAATTTAGCCCTTATGGGGCCTACAATCATTGTTGAAAGTGGGTAGGTAGATAATAGAAGTGACAAACTATTAAGATGTATGTGTACTTTTTGAAATAGTGATAAAGTCTACGGAGAAAGGCTAGAAGGATGGCGGTGGGGAGAAGGGAGTCAAATCTATTTCTGTATATGAATATTCCAAATAAATATAGTGGCATTTTAAGACAATCACATGAAAGCTTTAAATATAAGCATGCTAAAATATTACAAAATAAAAGTGAAGATATTGGGAAAGCAGAGTGTATTTTCAGATAGTATGTTTAAGAAATGCCTCCTAGAGCTGACATGAACAAAAAGAAAGTGGGAAGAAGCCCTGTGGGTATCCAGAAGAACCTTTCAAACCGGTTAAATAACAAATATAAAGATCCTGAAGCTGGTACATTTTGGTCTATACAAGAAATAGTGAGGAGAGGTATGTATGACTTGCTATAAAAGGAAAAAGTAATAAAAACGAAAGTTTATAGAAGCCAAATGTCACAGCTGTTTAGGCTGTTAAATGAATAAATTTAATTTTCTGTACTTATGAAGACAACTTTTGCTTCAATCCATTTGACTTATGCAGATAAAACGATTTTAAGAATCTGACTTCAAGATTTGAACTTTCTAACACCATTTTGAGTACAAAACAGTGTTTAATGGATAAGACTGATAGGTATTGTGTAATGATTAGGTTTTATTGTGCTTTCATGGCTCTGGAATTGTTTTCCATTTGATCAATTCAGCTGGAGTCAAAAACAAAGACTTCAAGAAACACAGAATTTGTTCACATTTATTAGCTGCCCCCAAACAGACCACAATCATCTTTTATTCCTCCAGCCTTGGAATTGATGTTGCATTAAATACTTTATTTATTTTTTAAAATTTCAACAGCATGTTAACAGAGTAGCCCTTTGCTTCTAATTATTTTCATTTAAAACACTGCATTTTCCTACAGGATAAAATTCAAACTCTGTGGCGTGGTACTTCATCATTCACCATCAACCTTCCTAATTTTTTCAATTTTATCTCAAAGACCTAGTTCTAATATTTTCTTAAAAACTTTGTACTTGCTTTTATACCATTTCTCTTTAGTCTCCTGCAGCTAATTCACATTTCTTGTGTATACAAAGTACTACTTTAACACCAGCATTAACCATGCTTTCTAAGATCTGAACCTGTTTTATCTGCAGGTATGGAATTTTCTTGGGTTTTGTTGTTGTTGATGTGGGGTTTCTTTATTGCCTAGGCAGGTCTTAAGCTCAAAATCATCCTGCCTCGGCCTTCAGTAGATAGGTAGGTACAACCATACCAACTTCCTATTTATAGTTCTTAACCTATTTCTCTACCTTAATGCACATGAGGAGTAATACTTCTATCCTTAATTGTGCCTCATTTATTTACACTGAGCTACATTCTCAAGTCCCTCCCTCCCTCCCCTTCCCCCCACCAAGTACAGCTGGTACTCAACTACTTTTGGCTGGTTATTTTGTAGGTATTCTTGTGGAATTTTCTGCAGGGCTGACTTCAAACTTCAATTTTCCAAATTTAGCCTCCTGAGTAGCTAGGATTATAAGCTTGAGCCTCCAGTACCTGACTTTCCCACTCTATTTTTCAGTCTAATTAATTGCTGTGCCAGGAAGAAGGAAGGACTTACCACAACAGAGAGGTGTTTTTCTATTAATTTGAATTTAATCTATAAAATAGTACTCATTTATCATCCATTAAATAATATAATGTAAAAATGCATAAAGGTAATCATGATATTTCAATAAATATGATATTGAAAAGATACATCTTGTTTATCTTCAGACTTCTTTCTCTGTCATATCTGCGTATCCTGCTTGGTAGTATATCTTCACATGGTATGAAAAGCATTTTGAGTAGAAGTGATCATTGAAAAATTTTAGTCAGAAGTAAGAAAAATAATTTCTGAGACCAGGTCCCTAGTGGCTCACGCATAGAATCCTAGCTACTCAGGAGTCTGAGATCTAAGGACCACAGTTCACAGCCAGCCTGGGCAGGAAAGGCCATAAGACTCTTATTTCCAATTAACTACTGGGATACTGGAAGAGGAACTGTGTCTTAAAGAGGAAGAGCACTAGCTTTGAGCAAAAGAACTCAGAGACAGTGCCCAGGTCCTGAGTTCAAGCCCCACAACCCACAAAAAAACAAAACAAAAAAAACCCTGCTGAAATAGATATATCTATATTCTGGTTTTAGACTTCTCTTTGAGCAAATATAGATACTTTTCTATTTCAGTAGTCATATTGAATTTATCAAAATACCTGTTCTAAAACTGGAAATCACATTTAGTGTTCAAAAATAATTCCTCAGCTGAGGCTTTCACTCAGTGGTAGAACATTTGCCTAGCATCCCAAATCACTGAACCCCAACATTTTTTTTAAAAAAATTCTTACGGTTAATAATTATGAATCACTGGACTCCGGTGGCTCAGGCCTGTAATCTTTAGCTACTCAGGAGGCTGAGATCTAAGGATCTCAGTTCAGGAAAGTCCATGAGACTTATCTCCAGTTAACTACCAGAAAACCAGAAGTGGTGTGGCTCAAGCAGTAGAGCACTTGCCTTGAGCTGATGAGCTCAGGGACAGTGCCCAGGCCCAGAGTTCAAGTCCCATGACCTACAAAAAAAGAAAATTATGAATTTTTAAACATATTTGTGGTTTTAAAAGTATGACGCCAATAAATATCACATTAAAGATGACCTATTTAGAATGTAATCAAAAACAATGTTTCAACCCATTTTCTCACATTACTATTTTATAATTTAAAACCAGATAACTTGAAAATAACTGTATTAACAAAATATTCAGAGTTCTAAGACTGACCATGAGAAAGTACGTTTGCCACTGAAAAACAAGCCTGTAGTAGTGAGTTCATGTAAGACCTTTTGTTAGGAAACTTTTTGTATAAACATTTCAGTGCATACTGCACCCTTTAAATCCCTAAAGTAAAGCCTTGAGATCCATAATAGTATCACATCATTTTTTGAATTGGTGATTCTAATGTGATTAGATGCCTCCAAAATTCAAGGAATTAATACTTGGCAAGGCATCGGGGTGCGTGTTTGTAGACTCAACAGGAAAGTTGTAGCTGGGGGATTTTTGAGACTAGAGTGTGCTACATAGTCTTTAAAAAGGTTGACAACTTCTTTTTCTTTTTTTTTTTTAGTAGTTTTTAAATTATCTAATACAAAGTATTAATTACTTCACCGTAGATTAAAATTTTTACATTTTGTTACAATTAGAATACTGAAGAACTGTCCTGTTTTTTGTTTTTAATTTTTTTATTGTGATTAAGTGGTTACATAATTTCCCAAATTTCTCAGTATTGTGGGGTAGTGATGCTCAGTTAAAGTCACAAGACAACTTCTTTCTGGAAATGTCTACATAGGTGTAACCCTTAGGAAATTTTTGTAATCTTCAGTATTTCTTCTATTAAAAATTTTTCAGCCAAAAAACACGATGATCTTGGCTTCTGTATAGTCAAATTGAATGTAACTTGAAGTCTATAAGTAAGGATTTGATACATTTCAAAACTAGCATGAAAACACTTTCATGCATTCAAACTATTGGTGTTTACTAATAAACATTTATCCAAACCATTGATGTTTGGACCTTTTTGTGTATGGCTCTTTTTCAGGCACATGAATAATACAGATATTAACCAACAATAAATACTGAGTAGGAAAAATACGAGGTGCTCAAACTTCATAGGGAGTAGCTGAATTAATTCAGAAGTCTGAGAAGGAAGAACAAACATTGAGATTTGTTTATTCTTGTACTAAAGAGGACAAAACTAGGGCATTTATGCTTTAGGAAAGCAAGTATAAACTATAGGCTTTCTACCATCTGCATTATAGAAATGATTGCATTATAAGGACTTAAATTGATGAAATTTGAAGGACAGTAAAAAATAACCTCTTTAAAAGACATCTTTTGGCTGAAGGTATGGCTCAAGTATTAGTAGCAGCACCACTAGCCTAGCAATTGTGAAGCCATGCATTTGCACTCCAGTACTTATAAATAAATGAGATGGCAGGCACTGGTGGCTCACAGCTGTAATCCTAGCTACTCAGAGGCTGAGATCTGAGAATCATGATTTAAAGCCTGTGAGACTCAAGGTATAAATTTGGTTGGGGAGGGGACTGGAATGGAGCTGTGATTCCAAGTGATAGAGCCTTGAGTGAAAGAACCTTAGGAAAAATTTCTAGACCCTGAGTTCAAGCCCTAGGACCAGCACACAAAACAATAGAGATCATTTGGTATGATCAATACATGAGCTGGAACAAAACCTTGCATTTAATACAGATTTGTTTTTAATTTTATTTTTGCTTCAAATAGTTTACTGGCGATCCCAGGGCTTTCCCACATATGCTGAACAAGTACTCTACTACTACCCTCTCGCCCCCAAAGAAGAGGGTTTTTTTGTTTTTTTTTTTTGTGGGGAGGGTTGGGGAGGGGCTTGAACTGGGCCTGGGCAATGTCTCTTAGCTCTTCAGCTCAAGGCTAGGGCTCTACCACCTGAGCCACAGTGCCACTTCCAGTTTTCTAGTGGTTTATTGGAAATAAGAGTCTCATGGACTTAACTTCCCTGGCTGGTTTTGAACTGTGATCCTCAGATCTCAGCCTCCCTGAGTATCCAGGATTAAAGGCATGAGCCACCAGCGCCCAGCACCAAAGAAGAGCTTTTAACTAATAGAAATTGAAGCTTGCCCTGTGCCTATTGTCCTAGCTACTCAGGAGGCTGAGATCTGAGGATGGTGGTTCTGTGGTTCCAAGACAGCCTGGGCAGGAAAGTCCGTGAGACTCATGTCCAACTGAAAGTGGAGCTGTGGCTCAAAGTGGTATAGTGCTAGTCTTGAGCAAAAACGCTCAAGGATAGCGCCCAGGCCCTGAGTTCAAGCCCCATAACCAACAAATTGAAGCTTTTCTTGAACAATTTAACTGGAAAATTAGTATAGTTTTATCAGCACACAAAAACAAAGAGGTTTCCAGAAACATATTTGCCTGAGTTGTATAAAATAATGAAACTACTAGAGTGTGGATTTTTTTTTTGTCTGACGTGGGGCTTGAATTCTGGACCTGGGCGCTGTCCCTAAGTTCTTCAGCTCAAGGCGAGTGCTCTGCCACTTGAACCATAGCACCACTTCCATTTTTTCTGATGGTTTATTGGAGGTAAGAGTCTCACAGGCTTTCCTGCCCGGGCTGGCTTTGAACCGAGATCCTCAATCCTCAGATCTCAACCTTGGAGATCCTAGCCTTGAGTAGCTAGGATTATAAGCATGAGCCACCGGCTGGAACATAATTTTTTAATAAGATAATTTTTTAAAGCAAGTATTTTTAAGGATTTCATAATAGCTGCTGGAAATTCCTTGTAGAATTGGGTCAGCAATTTCAAAACTCAAAGGAAAGGCGAAGACTCTACAAGAAAGACAATACTATCTCAAGACTCAAAGATGAAGAGTTCAGATTGATTTAACCAGAAGGAATCAATGATGTTTAGTCAGTCTGCTTTTTGTTTGTTTGTTTGTTTTGGGGCTTGAACTCAGGGCCTGAGTTCTCTCCCTGACATTTGGTTTGGTTTTGTTTCGTTTTTGCTTAAGACTAGCACTCAATCACTTGAGCCTCAGCTCCACTTCCAGCTTTTTTCTTGTTAATTTTTTCTTGGGCTGGGAGTGGCTTAGTGGTAAAGTGATTGCCCAGCAAGCATGAAGCCCTGGGTTCGATTCCTCAGTACCATACAAACAAAAAGCTAGAAGCGGTGCTATGGCTCAAGTGGTAAAGTGCTAGCCTTGAGCAAAAGCTCAGGGTCAGTGCCCAGGCCCTGAGTTCAAGCCCCAGTACTGGCATGGACTTTTTCTAGCTGGGCTGGGTTTGAACTTTGATCCTCAGATCACAGTTCCCTGAGTAGCTAAGATTACAGGCATGAGCCACCAGCACCAGGCTGTTGTACAATTAATATTAATGCAGCATTCTGCAATGTTCGTAGTCTAGGCTGTTTGGACATTAAGACGAACTACCTTTTGAGTTTAGGATTATCATTCTTAGAATTTCTTCATTGGGGAAATCATCATTTTAGAGCTTTTCTCATCCAATTAGGTACATAGTAAGTATGCAGTTGTAAAGATCATGCTCAGTTTGTGATCTCAATATGAGATTTATGATGGGCTCATGTCAGATATCCAAGACGTATTCTGTACTCTACCTTAATTTGTTGAGACTCAATTCATCAATACCTTGGATGGGATCATTTTTATGACAATTCAGTCTCCCTAATTTTTCCAGTTCAAGTCCTTTTTAGGAGTACCCTACTCTTCCAAATTATGTACCCTGAATATTTTCTAATATTTATTTGCCTCTTTAGGAAATAAACCAGTAAGCTTTTATTTTGGATTATTTAGTAAAAGTTAAAATCAAGTCAGACCATTCCTATGAAAACCACTCAAGCTTTGGGTACTGCTACTTAATTGTGGCATCAATAACTGACCATTCCTTCATCAGACTGTATGTATGTGTGCCAGTACTGGGACTTGAACTGGTGCTATCACTTAGCTTTTTCTGCTCAAGGCTGATGCGCTATTATTTGAACCACAATTCTATTTACTGCTTTTTTTGACAGCTAATTGGTGATAAGAATCTCACAGATTTTTCTGCCCCACCTAGCTTTGAACCAAAATCTTCAGATCACACCCTCCTGAGTAGTATTACAGGCATAAACCACAGGTGCCTGGCATAGATTTTAACATTTATTATTAACTTATTTAATCTTTACAACTACCCAGTGAGAAAGGAGGCATGTTATCTCTGTCTTATGTAAAGAAATTGAGTCATGGAAATACCAAAACAGTATCATATATCTATAAGTGGGATTAGGATTGATCTCAAGTTGTTTGATTGCAATCTATATTCTTAGGAATTATATCTGTGGTTCTGTTTTGTGACCAGTAAGAAATGAGGGGAACAAAGCTAACATAATACTAAACTGAACAGGGATATATGCCTTTTACTGTAGCAGTTACAGTTTCAAAAAATGTGTTATCTTGTTTGATCATCATTACCATAGTAGCTAAGTCTTCACATGCTCTATTATCTGCTTCTGTTGCAGTGGGAATCAACATGATTGGCTTTCCAAAATTTGTTCTATGAAAAAAAAAAAAAAACACTAGAGACTAATAACAGGTGGGACATTTTATAACATATTAGAGAATATCTTTAAGGTAGGTTTGCATGTGGAATTATTCAGCCGAGCACAAGTTATCCTAAATATACCATGAGGTACTACTGTCCCACTGCCGAGGAAGCATTCACTAAGAACATGTCAGTATCATTAGAGATGGATGCATGTATTCATGTGTTTCCATTACAATTTGTGATCCATGAAAGACACATAACCAAATCACACAATATAATAGCAGTCTCTAAGAAAACTACCTTTTCTAAAAATAAGGGAAGGAATAGTAGGTTTGACAAGAAATGTACTTATTACCTTATGTAACTGTAACCCCTTTGTACATCTTGACAATAAAAATAAAAACTATAAAAAGAAAACTACCTTTTCCAACTCCCCAGAGTAAATATATAGGTTATGCTTGACTATTAAAGCACAAAATAGCAATTTTATCCTACTGTCTTCTTTGGAAGTTAATCAAAATCTAGGAGAGGAGGAACTATTGTACCTTTACAACTAACACGCTGCAGACTATGCATTTGTAAACTTTACCAGATTCTTAGTAACTCGTGTTAAAGAATTGGACTTTTTGGAGGAGGCTACATTATCTTGCCCATGTAATTGTAACCCCTCTGTACAGTATTTTCACAATAAAAAAATGGTAACAACAACAAAAAAGAATTGGACTTTGTAAAGGGCTTAATCTAGTTTCACCTTTACCCTCAAGGATATTTCCAAGTAGAATAGCAAATCCTTACTCAGCTTTGTGAAATTTCCTTAAGGTATTTTCAGGGCAGCCTTCTTCCATACATTCAAATAGAAAATTAGTAATTTCCTTTTATATCTTACCCTTAAAATAATTTTATTTTTATTTATACATAGTGTGATTATATGCTGGTATATTTCTCCTACTAGCCTGTAAACCTAATAGGCTTGAATCCAGACCATCTTAGTTCATTTAATCACTAGTGTAAATTCCCTTATTTAATAGAATACATTGATAACAATTATTCAGTAGCAATACTAATAATTGCTACTGAATTAAAAGCAACTCACTGATCAGATAGCCGGAAATTTCTCTTTTTGGTGCAATTCTTGAGGCCTTATGTTGACTATTTGCCTCCAAATTGTAATTTCTTTGAATAGTTAGAGGATGGAAACATGAAACCACAATGCTATTTTCTGTATGAAAGAAGTTTTTATAAGGGCTTTCATTATTTCTCGTTGAGATGATGCTGGTTAAACAAATTTCAGTTTATTTACTCCCAGATGCCAAAGACAAGAGAAACTGTGACAGTATATTGTAAATATTGAGAGAATTATCTTCAGCAGACTAAAATGGATTCCCAGGGCCAGGTGCCAGTGGCTCACATCTGTAATCATAGCTACTCAGGAGGATGATATCTGGGGATCACAGTTTAAAGCTAACCCTGGCAGGAAAGTCCATGAGACTCATCTCCAATTAATTACTGAAACAAGCTGGAAGTGGAATTATGACTCAAGTGGTAGAGAGCTAGCCTTGAACAGAAAAGCTAAAGGACAGTGCTCAAGCCCTGAGTTCAAGTCCAGTACCATTCACACCCAAGAAAAAAAGATTCCCATGTATTTTCTAAGATACTATTACTTTGGAAATCAGGAATTCCAGTTAGCTACCATGTACGACTTTTAAAAAGTATTTAGGATTGGGGGCATAACTTACTTATAGAGCCATTGAAAGCATTAAGTACTTTTTAAGGTAGTAAGAATATTGTTTTTCATTTTACCATTTCATTGATGCTATGATTTCTCTACCATTAAGATAGCTTCTAGAGCCAGATGCCAGTACCTCATGCCTGTAATCCTAGCTACTCAGATCTCAGCCTTCTGAGATCTGAGGATCACAGTTCAACACCAGCCCAAGCAGGAAAGTCCGTGAGACTTGTCTCCAATTAACCACCAAAAAGCCAGAAGTGGAGCTGTTGCTCAAGTGGTAGAGTACTAGCCTTGAATAAAAAAGCTCAGGGACAGCATCGAGGTCTTGAGTTCAAGCCCCAGGACTGGCACACACACACATAAGATAGCGTCCAGCTAAATCATATGAAGGTTATGAGTTCTTACAAAGTCATGACTTCAACTATGATTGCAGTTTCTTACTTCTGAGTTTCTGCCTCATCATGCTTATAATCATGCTGCTTGGGAGTGAGAAGGACCATGATTTGGAGGCAATCTCAGGGAAGGTTAGCCAGATCCTATTTCTAAAACAACATAGGAAGGTGGCGGGGCCGGGGTGGGCGGTGGGAAGAGGGGGAGTTGAGGCATAATCTCAAATATTAGGGCATTTGCCTAGCATAGATAAGGCCCTGGGTTCATTCCCCATTGTGGAGGTGAGGAGAGTATCTTTCCCATCAGAATAAAAGAATGTGACCTTTTCCTAGCATGTTGCATTTTTGATTTCTCACTACCAGCCTACACAAAACCAGAGTGTCAAGATGGATTGTGCTAATCTATACATCCATAGTATTCATATGTTTAACACTGCATTGCAAGATCACCTGTACTTTCATTAAAAGACCCAAGTTCATTTCCAACTTAACTGAAACTAACCTTTGCTGTTGCTTGTAATCTCTTATATTGATTTCACAGCATGGCTTCTGTTCTCTTCATAGTTAATTCTTCCCAAACTGGGCATGACTTAACTGTTAGCAAAATATTTGTGTCTTCAGTTCATATCTATTTACAATTTTCTTTACATCCCTGTTACTCAAATTATTTTTACTTTTAATCAACTTTGCAAAGTTAGCTGCTCACTGTCAGATAACAGTGACTTCGTTTTTAGACAAAAAGCCTATGATACTGTTGCATTAGAATATGATTTTGACATCCAGATTCTAATAAAATGGCCCAGCGCCAACACTTGGTTATTTTTAGGTAGGTAATTGCTATATAGAATTTATCTCAAGGTCCACAAAAAAGGAGTATGGGAATGGCTGATGAAATAACCTTATCCTCAACCTAAATCTGCATAGCTATAAGCCAAAAAATTCTTAACATCATTAAAAACGTCCCTTGCACGTAAGAAACAAAGAACTCCCGCTCATCTGGTCGAACCACTACTAAATATCCCCATGCTGCTGATCACATGTATGGTGTATAACCTGTGAACACCGTTATATGTTACAGACTGTGATAGACAATTTGCTCCAGGAAAGTTAGAATGAACTTGTGACTTTAAATGAGCATCATTATTCCACAATACTGTGAAATTCTGGAAATTATGTAATCACTTAATCACAATAAAAAAAAAAAAAAGGAACCTTGGGGAAGGTAGGGAGAGGGAGGGGATGGTAGGGGGAAAACAATGGAGGGGGTAACAATGCTCAAGAGGAAGTGTACTCATTACCTCACTCATGTAACTGTAACCCTCTGTATAGTATCTTTACAATTTAAAAAAAAAACTCCCTTGCTTGGCTAAAATTTTAAAATTGAATATTTTCCTATCTTATATTATCTTTTTACATGAAATCCTGCTTTGGGCTGGGAAGGTGACTCAGTGGTAGAGCGCTTGCCTTGTATGCCTGAGGCCCTGGGTTTGATTCCTCAGCACCACATAAGCAAAAAGAAAAAAGCCGGAAGTGGCGCTGTGGCTCAAGTGGTAGAGCGCTAGCCTTGAGCTGAAGAGCTGAGGGACAGCGCCCAGGCCTAGAGTTCAGGCCCCACGACCGGACCCCTCCCCCCCCCCCAAAAAAAATAAAGGGCTAGCCCATCCTTCCTTAAAAAAAAAAAAAAAAGAAATCCTGCTTTAATTTTTGTAGTTTTTATTCCTTATTTAGTGTATAATTTTAAATTAGATTTTTATACATAGAAAAACATGTATTTTAAATATATCTGATATTTAACAGATATTGAATGATTTTCAGTTAAGTCAAAATTTTAAAAATTCTTTTTATCAAAAATGTTATAGCCTCTTCAAAGTGTTTGCTTTTGATTTTCATTTATCTTTGTATTTAGTATCTTAATAGCCAAGATGCTTACATTTAATATCTGTTGAAAAAAATGAAAGTTCTCATATAAATAGTTAAATGAATTGCTAGGTTATTCTTTTTGTACATCTCTTTTGATTTTATTGCCCTGAGAAAAATTGCTCTAATATAGGCAGGTTTAAGAAAATAAATTAGGATTCATTTAATTCTTCATACAAGAATTAATACTGACTTATGTAACTGTAACCCCTCTGTACATCATTTTTACAATTAAAGAATACTGTACACAGTGAAATATATTTGAGGTGGAAATAGCTACTAGATTAATAGTTGTAGATGTAAGAATCTTAAGTTATAGGAGACAAATTTGATAATTGTTCATTATATGTGTAAATGGATGACATATAATGAAACATATAATTAATGTATACTGATTTAAAGAAAGTAATTTTCTATTTTTTCTTCCTTTTTGAGGTCTTGTACAATGAAACTTCTATTACTTAATTCCTAGTCAGTCGTCATTTTAGAAGCACTGTTCAGAAGCACTGTTCTCTGTTATTACTGTTCTCTTCAGTTTCATCAGTATGCATTTTATTAAAATAGTGGTGGAGCCCATGTAAGAAATTATACTTTTCCCAGTGGTTTATCATGACATGAAAATAAACAGGATAAAAGTCATCTGCCAGGTATCAGTGGCTCATGCCTGTAATCCTAGATATTGAGATCTGAGGCTCATGATTTGAAGCCAGCCTGGGCACGAACATCCATGAGATTATAATTTCCAACTAAATACCAAAAAGCCAGAGGTGGATCAATTACGTTATAGAGAAGTATTTAGGTAGCTTGGTAACTTTTCAAGGAAATAACAATATAAGCAGAAGCTTAAGTTCTTCCTATTCCAGAGAAGTAAAGTATGATCAGGTTCAAAACTGGTAATTGGCTCTGCTGGTGGATTGCTTATGACGATCTAGGCAAGCAAATTTCTATCTTCAACTAATCCTATGAAGTTCAAGTGAGAGATTGAACTTGGCTCTGTCATGTCCCAAATTTTTATGGCCCTAGAGGAGAATCAGCCTCCAATATGCCATTTTACAAACATTTAGCACACTGACATACTACTTTTAAACAGAAAAGAGGACTATTAATCTTGTAGACCTATGAAAAGTCATAATTCTGGAAATTTCCTTTAATTTTGTCATTATAGGAGAAAAAAATTTAGATTTATTTCTCTTGCCCTTTGTCATACTGTAACACCTTGACTATGTGACTCTGTTTCCTTAACAAAATAGGAAAACTTCAAATAAAAAAATAGTATTTTTAAAGTTAGATATGTTGATTAATGAGGAAATGTAGAATACTGGATGATTTAGTTAATTGTTGTTTACAGTGATTTAATTGAATATTTTCAGAAACAAAATTTTTGTATAATTTCTTGAACAGGTTGCTGAATATTGTTGAATTTTACAAGTAAGAATGTTATCAACTCTAATGAAGTATTAGGTAATAACACTATAAGTATAGAAGTTTAAAGAATTGTGCTGGATATATTTTAAGCCCCATAAGCCTACGGGTGATTACATTTTTGTTTTTTGTTTGGGGGGTGTTTTTTTGAAGATTGGCTTTTTTTTTTTTTTAAGTAGAATGCAAGTGACAAATTCTTGTTAACCAAAGATTCAACTTGGAAGAATTCCAACTTCCTTTAAGCAAGTTCCTCTTTTTTTAAACTATATCCACTATATATTTAAAACTATAGTCACTTTTTTTCAAACTTTATGAAAAGAAAATGATATTCATGATTTTACTACTTATTTGAACACTCAGGATGAAAACCCCAGTCCCCCCCCCCCAACACACACACACAAAATAGTTATTAAGCTGCTTATGTTGGCTTATTCTTGTAATTACATGTACTTGGGAGGTAGAGATAGGAAAGACTACAGTTAAAGGCCAGCCTGGGAAAAATGTTTATGAGATTCCCATCTTAACAAAGCTGGGCATGATAGTGTACATGTTATCCCAGCTACATGAGATCATGGTCCAGGCCAGTCCAGGCATAAATGTGAGACCCTTTTCAAAAACTAAAAAGCAAAAAATGCTGATGGTAGAATGCCTTGCCTAGCATGTGTAAGGCTTAAGTTTATACCCCAGTACTGAAAATGTTATTGAAGTACTACTTCAATGCCTTACCAGGTTTTTACTTACATTTTTTATGTGAGGTGATCCTTATTAAGAGCATATTCCATGTCTAATTCTTCATTACTGTCTATAAAAGATCTTTGTCAAAGGACTTTTAGCCTAGACAAGAACATTACCATGTAAGAAGCAGCTAGAAAATAATGGAATGAATACTCTATTTTGTTCCTGAGAACTATGATAAAGCTCCAAGGGCTGTGGACTTAAACTCCTTAGAGAAGACTACTTAGAGGTGGAAGAAGATCTGGCTTTAAAAGATAGATAAGAGGGCTGGGAAGGTGGCTCAGTGGTAGAGCACTTGCTTTGCATGCATGAGGCCCTGGGTTCGATTCCTCAGCACCACATAAGCAAAAATGAAAAAAGCCAGAAGTGGTGCTGTGGCTCAAGTGGTAGAGTGCTAGCCTTGAGCTGAAGAGTTGAGGGACAGCACCCAGGCTCAGAGTTCAGGATCCACGACTGGACCAAAAAAAAAAAAAAGATAAGATTGATTAGGTGAAATGAAAAGATAAGACTTTCAAGTACAAACCAATGCATGATCAATTAGGAAGGTGTAAAAGATACAACTGTTTGAGGGAGTATTAAGGAATAGGTAGAGAGTGAATGTAACTATGTTTGAGATTGTTTTTCTTCCTTTGTATAAGCTACCCTAGTTTCTTATCAGAAAATGAGTATTCAGATAACCAAAGGCCCTTCAAGAGCTAGAGGTTATGCTTTGAAGGGAAACAAATCCTGCTTGTAAGAAATAATTGGACCCGGAGTAGTAGAACATGCCTATAATCCCATCTTATATTTGGAACATGAAGATCAGGAAGATCGAGGTCAGCCCAGGCAAAAATGAGGCCTCATCTCAACAAATAAGCTGGATGTAGTATTTACCTGCAATCTCAACTACGTGAGAAGCCTGGGTAGGATTGTGATCTGAGGCCAGCCCCAAGGAAAATTTGAGACCCTATTGAAAAATAAAGAGCTGAGACAACTCAAGTCATAGAGCACCTGCCTGGCAAGTCTGCGTCCCTGAGTTTAAGCACTAGTACCAACAAAATAATAATTGGAAGAAAATATAGCTATAAGACAGACAACTTTGTCCCAAATGATTAGGGAATCTGGTTCTTATTCCACATATCAGGCAAAAAGTCTTAAGAAGAAAGGATGGCATAGCCAAAACTTTACTGTCTACAATATACTTTGATTATTACTGGGAATCTCTGAGATGTAATACTACAATAGTTGTTAAGTCAAATCCTTTTCTAAACCTCTGGTTTTCATCAAAGCCATGGCTCAGGTTATTACTCCACAAATACCCTTTTCCTTCATCTTCAGTTATCCAAGTCTCTCTCCATTAAACTTCTCCATGTGACTTTTCCTCATCAACCAAAATGTTACTTTTTCTTTTTGTATCTCTATAACTTAGAAAAATTAATACTTCCTTATGGGAAGGGGCTATCTTATTCATTGCTATAACCTGTGCAAACCTTACATGGTGTCTTAAGCAGTTGGTAAATGACTGTTGATTGCTGCAAATAAACAGTGATGTCTTAATGGTCAACTAGTATATTCTGGAAAGGCTAAATACTAATTAGTAAATGTAATTCTTTTATTATATCATTTCCTTTCATTTTGTCTTACCAATTAACATTATTAGGTCAAGTCCTAGATACATTAAAATTTTCCTCTCTCTCTCTCTCTCTCTTCTCTCTTCTCTCTTTTAGCAGTAGTAGTAAAGTGTCATCCTTTTTTAACCCTAACCAGTAACATGGGTGAGGATATGAATAATCAGGACTGAGACATTCTGATACGAAGTCCTGGAGATCTAACTGATCATTTCTAAACTGTCCAACTAAGTATGAATTCTATTAATAGAACCTCTGCTAGCCTTTATTTGTGTGTGTACACTGTAAAGTACATTAAGATCAAATACTTGTGGTTCAGAAACAAAATGACCATAATTACACAAATATTGAGTAACTGCTATAGCTCTTTAAAGTGACTCTAAAATTAATGGAAGGCTCACTGATGCTAACTTACTGCATAAAATGTTTTCTTAGAAATTTGCTAGGCTAATTGTGTAAGAGATCTACTAAGTAATGCCAAAAAACTTTGAGACAAAGACTGTGGGTAACATAACATTTGTTGCTAGGACATCTGTTTTATTTATAAGATAAGAATTCATTTTTATGTTGCATTAGAACTTTTACATAATACATTTTTGGTAATGTAGGCTTTCTCTACCTTTTATTACATTTCTTACTAGGAATTTCCCAAATCTATGTTACCTGTTAACTAACAGTTTTGTGCCTTACTTTATTTTTTTTTTGTCGTTCATGGCCTGGGCCTGGGCGCGCTGTCCCTGAGCTTTTCAGCTCAAGGTGAGCACTCTACCACTTGAGCCACAGCACCACTTCTGGTTTTCTGGTGGTTTATTGGATATGAGTCTCATGGACTTTACTGCCCAGGCTGGCTTTGAACCACGATCCTCAGATCTCAGCCTCCTGAGTAGCTAGAATTATAGGCATGAGCCACCGGTGCCCAGCTCCTTAAAATCTTAAATGGCATAAAATGTCTTTGTGTGTGTGTGTGCTGGTCCTGGCGCTTGTACTCAGGGCCTATGTGCTGTCCCTGAGTTTATTTTGCTTAAGGCTAGTACTCTACAATTTGAGCCACAGCCCCCCCTTCTGGCTTTTTTTGGAGATAAGTCATGGACTTTCCTTCTCTAGACTGGCTTCAGAAAACGATTTTCAGATCTCAGCCTCCTGAATAGCTTAGATTACAGATGTGAAGCACTGGCTCTTAGTTTATAAAATGTCTTTTAAAACAAAAAAACACTAAAACCAGAAGACAGTGTGGGGGAGGGAGGGTTCAATCTAGAAATCAAACCCAGGACCATAGGCCTGCTAGGCAAGTGCTCTGCCATTAATTTAAGCTCTCGTCTTTTCTTTAGATTTTTCTTGGCTTCTATCAGTTACACAAGTTTAATTATATTTTTTAAAGCTTATGGGAGGGGGGAGTCGTGGAGATGGGAGAGCAGGGATGATAAGGGAAAAACAAAGGAGGAGGTCAATGCTTGATAAGAAATGTACTCATTATACCTTGCTCATGTAATTGTAACCCCTCTGTACCATATTTTGACAATAAAAAACTTATTAAAAAAAAGCGTATCGATAGTTAGTTTTGAGGATGGATGGTTTTGAGGGAGGTTGAGATATTTATCATTTTGCCAAAAGTTAGAAATTCAACCAACAATTACATAATGGTCAGTGGTTCCTATGGTGAAGCAGTTTACCTTCTGTCGTGATTTGCTTTCTGACCTGTTTTCCAGGTATGAATTTGACACCATGGCCATTCCCCATGCCCCAAAAAGGTGAAAACTGACTAATCCACAGTTACTTAGACTATGGGAGAAGGGACTAAACTGGAAGCAGAAAACAGACATTGTCAATGCAGGGCAGAATGTCTTACAACAGCTCACTTTAGTGGAGCCCTGTAAGTACAAGAAATTATCCCCTCCATACAAAACTGTAAGTAACTTCGGGAAACTTACAGGGAAATTGCATAGTTGTTTCCATTGTCAGTAAAAATGTCTTCCTTTTGAAATTTGTGGCCTGCATGCTTGGAAACTAAGATGATTTGTCAAGCAGTAAATTTTTCCTAGTTTGTTGGTAAGAATTTAATCTAAAATAGACTGCAGCATTTCTTCAAAGGTCATAAGAACTGAGGCAAAATAAAGCTGAATAACCAGGTTAGAACTAAATTATTAGGCCTTTGCCAGGAAAAGAAGTTAGAGAACTTAGGGTCTTGATATAACAAGGAATGGAGAAACATCATAGCATCTTGACACTTTTTGGAACTTAATTGTAGTAATACTATTTTCTAAGAAAGTCTAATAGCAAGGAACCTGAGCATGTGACTATTATAGTAATCAAGGAATAAAGAAAATCTTAAGAGTACTTGGCAGTAAGAATGGAGGTGATTGCCAGGCATAGGGACACAGCTGTAACCAGTACTTGGGAGGCTTAGGAAAAAGATATCATTATGGTTTCAGATAAAAAGGAGGCATAAATACAAATATTCTATACTGGAAAGAAATAGTCAACACAGACAATAGACAACACAGAAAGGACAAAAATAGGACACTTAAGCCAATTTGAGAGGAAGATTTGGGATCCCATTTGTGTAATGTTACATTTAACCTGATATTTAGATATTTAGCTTGAAATATCTTGATTAAAGGTTGCTGGATATTCCAAACTGGAATTCTATTATAGATTAGACTGGAGAGGACATATTTGGCAGAAATTATTCACAGAAACTAATAATGGTAAGTAAGTTATCTAATGCTCTTTATTAAGGACAGCAGATCCTTTCCCCAAACATACACACACACATACAACACACATTTATGTAAATAAATAAATGTTTATTAAGTATAAAATTGTAAATAAATGTTTCCAAAATTGAATTAAAGCTCCTCCTTTTTTCCTTATAGTATTACATCTCAAGCTTGTGTCTGAAACATTTTTCTTGAATCTTCTTTTAATAAAACAAAGATTTTTTTCCCTAGAATTATACTACAAAAGTGCAATTGAGCACTTAAAGTAATTCAGTCTGTTTTAATTTGAAATGGAAAGACAAGTAATTGAATTGGGGAAGTGTACTGCTCTTCAGTTTCAAGAAATAGTAATAACACAAAGATCTGGCATTCTGGCTGAAGAGCTGTAATAATAAACATAACATTGAAAACCAGGAAGACAGGTTTTCCAAGACTGGCATTTCAGAATAGATTTAACAAGAATTTCTGGAAGATGTGCAAAAGTAGATTTAGATAATTAAGATTCTTTACTTGAATACTTGTTTTTGATGGAGAAAGAACACAAGAAAATGGTTGCATCTAAGGTCTGAAACATTTTAATCACCATAAGCAAGTTTAACAATAAAAATCAGTACTAAATAATTGTACGAGTTTAAAAAGTGAAAAAAATCAATCAGGCACTGGTGGCTCACACCTGTAATCCTAGCTACTTAGGAAGCTGAGATCTGAGGATCACAGTTCAAAGCTAGCCCAAGCAGTAAAGTCCTGGAAATTCTTATCTCTAATTAACCACCAAAAAAGCTGGAAAAGGAGCTGTGGTTCAAGTGATAAGCCTTAAGCCGAAAAGCTCAGGGATAGCACTCACACCCTGAGTTCAAGCTCCAACACTCAAAATGAAAAAATAAACAATTTAAAGCAAATATTTAGATTTTATAGGAGTAAAACATAATTTTGTAGGACTCCAATCTATAGGCAAAGTATCTCTACCAAATTAATTACTTGCTTTTAAAAAGTAGCCTCTTGCAAGGCACCAGTGGTGCCCAGCTGTAATCCTAGCTATTCAGGAGGCTCAGATGGGAGGATCAAAGGTGCAAAGCCAGCCCAAACAGGAAAGTCCATGAAATGTATCTCCAATTAACTACTTTAAAAAAAAAGCTGTAAGTGGAGCTATGACTGAAGTGGTAGAATGCTAGCCTTGAGCAAAAAAGTCCAGAGACAAGGGCTGGGAAAGTGGCTCAGTGGTAGAGCACTTGCCTTGCATGCATGAGGCCCTGGGTTCGATTCCTCAGCACCACATAAGCAAAAAGAAAAAAGCCAGAAGTGGCGCTGGTGGTAGAGCTCTAGCCTTGAGCTGAAGAGCTGAGGGACAGCGTCCAGGCCCAGAGTTCAGACCCCACGACCGGACCCAAAAAAAAAAAAAAGTCCAGAGACAATGCTCAAGCTGAGATCAAGCCCCAGAACCAGCACATACATACAGCGTCTCTTGTCTGTCATTCTATATTTTTAATTAATTTTAGGGATATCTAAGGAAATGAAAAATGTAAATCTACACCTTAAAAATAGCCTTCAAACACTTTGCTGATGTCTCCAAGGTATTTGAGGATCTTTGGTCCATTATACCTTAATCCTTGAATTACTTGAATAATTCAAGTCCAGTGAACATACAACCTCAAGTTGATTCTTCGATTTTTCCAGAACTGGAAATCTTGTTTCTTTTTTTTATGTCCTAGTTTCCTCTGACTTACATGCCTGATCTGCTGACTTCTATCTTTTCATAGCTCCTAATCACAGAGGTAAGTAGTAATTTAATATCAATTATAGTCATGTGACATTCATTCTAAACTTGCGAAGCACTTTTGTCCCTTTTATTTTTGTTAGCAAATTGTCTATTACAGTTTGGGCTGGGCTAGTATACTGTGTTTATTTGTATAATTTGGTATAGTTGTTAATGAGTTTGTGTTCTATATGTATATTCATATTTTAGATGTGAAATTAAGTAAGCTTCTAATGGAAAATACCTATAATCTGTTACTTGAACTTCAAACATCTTTGAATCTGCTTTAAGTCTTATTTTTCTGTTTGTTAACTGAGAGTGTAACTTCCAAATGTTTCTGTTTAAGCCTATTCATAGCTGAGCAGTGTGGGAGAATAGAAAGACCACTAATGAATCACAATTCTATTTCCCCTCTTAAAAGAGCCAAGAAACCTTAGACATTGTGACCAACTTTTTTGGGGTCTTTTATTCCAAATAGGTTAAGACAAGCCTCTCCATTTAAGTCCCTACTTGAGTACTCAAAGAAATTGAAGTTCTTTCCTGAAGTGGTGTGAAATTTTGAGGAACAAGAAATTGTAGACATGGTATATTTTAACTCAGCTGAGTAAAAGTCTTAATGATGTTGGAATCTGAGATGTTTGTGTAAAATTTGAAAGTGTAGAAGTCTGCCTACCCAAAACTCATGAATGGTTAGATAAATCATAGGCATATTTTATTTTTGGAAATCAAGTCCTATTTATTTTGCCACCCACATGTTTACTTCTTGTTTTATTCTGTGCACTTATTTCCCATTTTTACCCATGAAACCTTTTAGCTTGTTAACCCATTGAATGATTTTTGTGAATTGGATCAAAATCAAAGTTTAGAGAAATATATTAAGAAAAAAAAAAAAGAAGCCGGGCGCTGGTGGCTCACGCCTGTAATCCTAGCTACTCAGGAGGCTGAGATCTGAGGATCGCGGTTCAAAGCCAGCCCGGGCAGGAGAGACCGTGAGACTCCTATCTCCAATAAACCACCAGAAAACCGGAAGTGGCGCTGTAGCTCAAGTGGTAGAGTGCTCGCCTAGAGCTGAAGAGCTGAGGGACAACGCCCAGGCCCAGAGTTCAAGCCCCACGACCGACAAAAAAAAAAAAGAGAGAAATATATTAAGGCATTTTTCAAAGTTTAGAGAAATATACTAAGGCATTTTAAATGAGTTTTAAGTTATATTTGTAACTTTTCATTAGAAGGCCCTATGCATTTTGAAGTGAAGTTCTGAGCAAAGCTGATGGGTAAATTGTGTGTATGTGTGTGTGTGTTTTTAACTACATCACTTATATATCAGAACTCTCATTTCAGCTATGTATTTTTATCTCTTCTATCTTTTGAACTTTAAAAAATAAGTTCAATTCTCATATTCTCTCTCTCACATACATACACACACACACACACACACTGTAGAAAGGTAATAAATTTCCTAATTTTTTTTTTTTTTTTGGTCCGGTTATGGGGCCTGAACTCTGGGCCTGAGCACTGTCCCTCAGCTCTTCAGCTCAAGGCTAGTGCCCTACCACTTGAGCCACAGTGCCACTTCTGGCTTTTTTCTTTTTGCTTATATGGTGTTGAGGAATCGAACCCAGGGCCTCAGGCATGCAAGGCAAGCCCTCTACCACTGAGCCAACTTCCCAGACCCTAAATTTCCTAAATTTCTTTGTGAAAGTTCCCTCTTAGCAGCATGTACTTTACTGAACTTGATGTTACAATCAACTTTTTTCAGCACAAAAATACTTCTGGTAAATCTTATTATTGTAGCACAGACTCTAGTGATATATTTCTAATACTGGAACTATTTCTTATTGTAATAGAAAATTTGCACAAAAGCTTTTAGAACAATGCTGAAATTTGTCAGATGTAAATGGTATACAAAAAAAATAAATTCTAATTCCCTATACTATGATATACTACTTCAGGTTCCTGATTTCAAGAGAAAAAGTTCCAACTTTACCATAAACTAAGAACTCTTTATAATCATACGTTAAATTTAAGAATAAAACTTAGCTCTTTCTTTTCAGAAAATCTTTGTAGACTTTCCAAAATCACTTTATAAATTATTGTAGTTCAAGAATTATATGCCAGCCAGGCATCAGTGGCTCATGTTTGTAATCCTAGCTACTCAGGAGGCTGAGATCTGAGGATCGGGGTTCAAAGCCAGCCCAGGCAGGAAAGGCCATGAAACTCTTATCTCCAATAAACCACCAGAAAACCGGAAGTGGCGCTGTGGCTCAAGTGGTAGAGCACTAGCCTTGAGCTGAAGAGCTGAGGAACAGAGCTCAGGTCCAGAGTTCAAGCCCTACAACTGACCAAAAAAAAAGAAAAGTTAGATGACACACCACTCTAACAGTAGAAGGCTTATTCTTCCATTTTTCTACCTTTCAAAAATATCTGGATAAATTCAAACCAAGAAGTGAGCAAAAAGTAAAAATAATTGTTCTTTATGCAGTTATATACACAAACGTGGGCCTTTTAGGGTCAGGGTTTTCACCCAGTCACCATAGATTTCCATATGACTTTATATCTCCTTTGAAACTGACATTTCAAAAAAAGAAACATACAGGAGAGAAAAAAATTATGAACCTTTTTTTTCGTCTTGTTTTGTTTTTGGTCAGTCATGGGGCTTGAACTCAGTCTGGACATTGTCCCTGACCTTTTTGCTCATGGCTACTGCTCTAATACTTTGAGTCACAGCTCTACTTCCCATTTTCTGGTGGGTTAATTGGAGAGAAAATTCTCATGGACTTAATTGCCTGGGCTGGCTTCAAACCTCAACCCTCAGATCTCAGTTTCCTGACCAGCTAGGCTTACAGGTGTGAGCGACCAGCACCAGGCAGTCTGTCATTTAAACAACTGAAAATATTCCCAAAATGTTGACATGAATATTTAAGTATATTTAAACTATTGTTTAAGATTAAATAATATACTATTTTTGTTTATTTATTTTTTTTTTCGGTCATGGGGCTTGAACTCTGGGCTTGGGCACTGTCCTTGCGCTCTTCAGCTCAAGGCTAGTGCACTACCGCTTGAGCCACAGCGCCACTTCCAGTTTTCTAGTGGTTTATTGGATAAGAGTCTCATGGGGCTGGGAAGGTGGCTCAGTGGTAGAGCGCTTGCCTTGCATGCATGAGGCCCTGGGTTTGATTCCTCAGCACCACATAAGCAAAAAGAAAAAACCCGGAAGTGGCGCTGTGGCTCAAGTGGTAGAGCGCTAGCCTTGAGCTGAAGAGCTAAGGGACAGTGCCCAGGCCCAGAGTTCAGGCCCCACGACTGGACAAAAAAAAAAAAAAAGAGTCTCACGGACTTTCCTGCCTGGGCTGGCTTTGAATCGCAATCCTCAGATCTCAGCCTCCAGAGAAGCTAGGATTACAGGTGTGAGCCACCAGCGCCCAGTTGAAATACTAAGATGTTAAAAAAAAAAAAAAAACTTTGCTATTTCTAAAATATAGTTTTAAAAGGTAGGAACTATTTGGCAATATGTATCAACAAGAATAGTCTAGTTTCAGTTCTGATTGTTTTAAGATTATAATTACTTTCTTCAAGTGAACAGTTTTTAAAAAGCATTTCAAACTTCCTTTTTAACCTAGCCTGTTTCTTTGGGAACTTTCTTAACACCATTTTCCTTATGTCTCTAACATTTTTCTCATGTAAGTATTCCACCAATAAAAAGCCGTGCACAATAAAACAGTTTAATAAAAGTAAGTTCTTATGGCTGGGAATGTGACTTAGTGGTAGAATGCTTGCCTAGCATGCATGGAGCCCAGGGTTCGATTCCTCAGTACCACATAAATAGAAAAAAAGCCTGAAGTGGCACTGTGGCTCAAGTGGTAGAGCACTAGCCTTGAGCCAAAGAAGCTCAGAGACAATGCCCAGGCCCTGAGTTCAAGCCCCATGACAGGCAAAAAAAACAAAAAAAAAAACTAAGTTCTTAGATTTTCTTCATAACCTATTTGGTTTTCTTCAGTTTTGTTTTGTCCATACTAGGGTTTGAACTTATAGCCTTGTGTTTACCAGGTAAGCACTCTACCACTTGAACTAAGCCCCCAGCCTTCAACTGGTTTGGAAGGACAGGAAACTATAAGGTATAAAATCTTTAAGTAAGGTTGCCAAGCACCAGTACATTACTCAAGAGGCTGAGATGTGAGAATATTGGTTCAAAGCTGGCCTAAGCAGAAAAATCCATGAGACTCTTATCTCCAACTAAACAGCACAAAACTGGAGGTAATGTACCAGCCAAGAAGGGAATAAGCTCAGGAAGAGCACAGTCTGTAGTTCAAGCCTCAGTACTGGAAAATAAAATAAAAAATATTGTCATACTCAATTATACTGCCCAGTGTTCTCCAGTTGGTAAGCCAAGATCAGTGACTATGTTGTGGGAGAAATAAACAGTGGTATCCCTTCCTGATGGCTACTGCTGAAGTTAAGAAAGTACTGTCTACCTTTATTTTTTTTTAATGTTTTAAATGCTGTTTAAAAACACATACATGAGGGCTGGGAAGGTGGCTCAGTGGTAGAGCGCTTGCCTTGCATGCTCGAGGCCCTGGGTTCGATTCCTCAGCACCACATAAGCATAAAAGAAAAAAGCCGGAAGTGATGCTGTGGCTCAAGTGGTAGAGCGCTAGCCTTGAGCTGAGGGACAGCGCCCAGGCCCAGAGTTCGGCCCCACGACCGGACCCAAAAAAAAAAAAAACACACATACATGCTTTTTTTTTCCTCTTAAAAATTAATACTTGCTTTCACATTTAATAAAAATAATTAAGACATTTTTAAGGGAGCATGTCTCCAACTACATGGTAGAAATCAGCCTTGGGATACAGCCAAGAACCAAAGAAGAAACAACTCAGGAGCAGTCCTTAATATTCTGAGAGCCCATTCCAGTATAAAAGCCACAGTATTAACAGGACACCAAATTCGCCATGAGACAAAGGTATTTAATGGTATTTCATCTTCTCCACTGAATAAAAATCAGAATCAAAGTACTGAAAGAACAAACGCTGTGTAAGGAAATCAGGTGAAACTGTTGAACCTTTCCAATATGGAAGCATAAAATAATCTACTGAGAATATAAGGGGATTCACTTCCAAGCCAAATTCACTAGCAATGGAATATAATCTAAATATTAAACTATTTCCTTTTTTAATTTACAAGACTATAGTCCCAGTTTACCTTGGGCAGTCTTGGTTTAATCCTATTGTTCCACATCCCAACAGTACTCTCAGCAGTGTTGTCCAGATTTAGAAAAAAAAATTGTCTACCCAACTCTACTGGTTACTCCAAAAGACTAGTTTGATCAAGCGTTTCTTCCAAGGACAGTTTTAGGCATAAGGAACTAATACCTGATTCCGGTTTGCTTATCAATGTTGTCAGAGCCACATTGGAAAGCCAGGTCATGATAAGAAGGTCTTTGTGGAGATAGTGAAAGGAAGGTCATCTGAGCAGAGAAAGAGGTACTACTCCAAGTAGGTGCTGTAGGTTGTTCTATGAACACTAATCCTTCTAGTTAGCATCTCAATTGCTTTGCTGCAGGAGCCAAACACTGAAAAAAGCTTGAGTATTTTGGTTTAAAAAAATGTACCTTCAGGAGAACAGGTCTTTCTTGTTGCAAATGCTAGTTTATTTAAGAGATCAACCAGAGAATCAAGTTCATAGAAAAGAGCCTCTCTCTGAAGTCTACTATAGTCTGAAAAGTCAGAGAGTAATAAAAGCTGGCGACTTCTCAAAAACTCTAAGATGAAACTAAATAGAACACCATCTCTGTCAACAAAAATTTGGCCACCAACCATGCTGAATTCTTGGTCTCTGCCATCTAACATTCGGGCCAATCAAGAGGTAGGAAATTGCTTTATGGCAGAAAGTCTTGTTGTGAATATCTTCCCTCCCATGCTCAAAGTGACCAGTTCCTGACTACTCATTCTTCCCTTGCTTCAAACTAGAGGCTACACACCATCATCCACAAACTATGGATAACTCATAAATCAACCTATTACCAGCAGTGTTGTTAGTTATATGTAAAAAGAAAGAGAGGAGGGGAGAATAACAAAACCCAGAGACCCAGAGTCCTAGGTAACTATCCTAAGATAGTGTATCCATAGTTGGGTTTGCAAATTTGAGTTGCTTAGGAACTTTTGCAGTATACAAAATGGAAAATCCAACAGCTGAAACAATAGTTCCAGGGGAAAAATGACAATATATCAGGACTGATATCAGAAATATCCCTTGCCTTTATTCCATTAAAGAAAAAAACAAAACTACACTCTTAGGATGGAAGTGTATGGAACCATGGTATAATCTATATGTGAAACAAAAATTTACCAAGCATTACTCTTCCTCAGACTTTCTTATTTCTCATGAACTGCCCCCCCACCCAAGACAAAGGTAAAATGTATAAGGAAACAATTGTCTGAATTTCTTATGATGCCCTTAGGCAATATAGTGGTTAAATTACAATTCTGTTGGGAGTGAGGTGGTAATTACCTCACCCAGAATTTTGACTTTTCTCATAACTGAATTTCTTCAGTAATATAAAAAGTAGTTACTTCCAAGGTGGGTGCTGGTGGCTCACAACTGGTAATCCAGTAATCCCCATTTGTAGCAACAAATTGAGACTTTTATCTCCAGAAAAAGCCAGAAGTGGAGGTATGGCTTAAGTAGTAAAGTGCTAGCCAGGAGCTAAACACCAGCCTTGAACAAAACAGCTAAACAAGAGTACCAGGACCCGAACGAAGTTAAGCCTCAGTACTATCACACTCAAAAAAATTTGGTTGCCATTTTTTTGTTCCTTCTTACCTCTCAACCAAACTAAAGAAATAGGGTAGACACTCTTCTCTGAATTCTATCCCATTTAATGGACTTTCACAGGAATTTTTTTTTTTTCCCATGACAGAAATAAAGAAGACTAAACAGCAGTTCCAAGGTAAGATTACATCTTTATTTTCTAAATTCCAGGCACAAAAATTATTTTTTTTCTATGGGAATCTTTAATCATCATCAGTGTTCAGCTGTTTACTTTATAGTTTATAACAGCAAATAGTTTCATCTATAGTTAAGTCTTTTGGGGGAGGACAGTATAAAGTTAGAACTCAGGACCTTGAAATTGCTAGATACGGCTCTACCACTCAAGCCATGGCTCCAGATCTATTTGTTCGTTATTTTTATTTTTATTTACTTTTTTTAGTCAGTTGTGGGGCTTTTACTCTGGGCTTTGGCACTGTCCCTCAGCTCTTCAGCTCAAGGCAAGCACTCTACCACTTGAGCCATAGCGCCACTTTCGGTTTTCTGAGTGGTTTATTAGAGTCTCGTGGACTTTCCTGTCCATGCTGGCTTTGAACCTCCATCTTTAGATCTTAAAATTACAGGTGTGAGCCACCAGCACCTGGCTGTTTGTTAAATAATATAAGACAGGGTCTTAATTTTCTGGGATTACTTGTACACATCAGGGAGCCCAGCTATTAGTTGAGAAAGAATCTCACCACCTTTTCTGCCCAGGCTGGCCTCAAACTGCAAGCTTCACTATCTCAGCCTCCCAAGTAGCTAGGATTATGGGCTCAAATTCTATAAGCAAGTAGAGTAAGTAGATTGGACACTTGCTTCATACTTAAAACCACAACACTCTGCTGCCAGTGGAAAAAAAAAAGATGACTGCATGCAATCTTTTTGTTAAACTTATGTTTTGGGGTTAGGGTATAGCTCAAGTGGCAAAGCACTTTTTTTTAGTAAGCACGGGGTTCTAAGTTAAAACCTTAGTACAACCATAAAAACTAACCAACAAAAACAACATTTTTGCACAGTCACCTAATAGCATGTCATCTTTGGTGAAAAACTGACAGAATATCCATCCTCCTAAAAATGCTTTGTGTCATTAGCCAGTTTTTCTTCACATAAAATTTACATTTTGGTGAGAAAGGGATCAGCCCTCTAGAAAAACTTGGAAACCCAACCTATTCATACTCTCTTTCCAACCCTTCAGGTGGTAACAGTAGGGGCTCAGCTTGGGCTTGTGATTGTTAAACAAGTACTCCACCACATGAAAACTTCACTTTTATCTTTATTTTTACCAAATTTGAACATGTATACACATTACATTAAACAGAAAAACTTTTGGAAGAAAATGACTGGAATCTTGACTAAATCTGAGTTACTACCCTTATATCAATTTCTATCCGTTTTGTTTACGAAAAAAAAAACTGCAGAGCTAAAGAGATTTTATAATAGTTTATATTTGCACACAAATTCTGCCACATTGTTCAGTACCACCAAAGTAAAATTCTTAACTCTTTCACTGAAAATGAAAAACATGTCTGCCACTTGTTCCCAGTAAAAAACTGATTGTTCTATAAAACCAGCTGATTTAGTTAGATAATAACTGAAGTTTGAAAAATGGTCCTTCCACCTTGCCAATTCATCAAATAAAGACCATTCTAGGAATAAGGTAGGACAGAAAAAAATAAGGCCAAGCAGAAGGACTACCATAAATAGCTGGTAGAAGCTCCAGGGAATCTTGCTAATGAATGTGCTAGTGTCTTGAGGTAAAGAAAGTTTATCCACATCTATTAGTTTTATGTCCTCCCACTGACTAGTATCAAAATTCTTCATTAAAGGGCTTGAGGGCAAATTAGAAGGAGGCAAAGGAGTTTCCTTGATTACTTTGATTTTCTCCCTGAACTCCTGCATCTGCTGCAGAAATATAATCGGTTCTGACACGTCCTTGAAAGCCTCGGCAATGTTAAATGCCATTCGTTGCTCCTGCAAAATGGTATTGAGTTTGTTGATCTCCGGATCGTAGGCTTGCATGACTGCAAGCTTCATGGTCTCAAAGTCAGACAGGATTTCATTCTTCTTTTGATCCAAAGTATGTTGTAACTTCTCAAAAAATTCCTTCACTTTATCTGAATCTTTAGTCAGTAACTGTAGGGATTTCCTCTTGCTAGTTTCTAAGGTATCTAAGCGAGAAAGAGCATCTCCCCGACGCCAGGTCTCAAAACTCTGAAAGAGGGACTCAAAGGCATCCCTTTCCTGAGTATAGGCATCTTCAATAGAACAGAAGACATGTTTGGTGTGGTCACCCCGAGTAGCACAGATCCCACAAATCAGCTGCATATCAGTTAAGCAGAAAATATTGAGAGGCTGGCCCAAGTGTCCTTTGCACACTGGCATTTTGGGAGAGATCTTGATTTTGTTATACTTTTCCACAATACCCTTCAGGGAGTAATTGACCTGTAAACTATTGACTCCAGTAGCTGAAGTTTCCTTACGGCATGTAGGGCACTTGAATGGAGATGGTCTCCACAGAGAATTGCGCACATTTCCCTCTAAGAGACCTTCCAAGCATTTTTTGCAGAAGTTGTGTGAGCAAGGCAAAACTCTAGGATCATCAAACAGACTGCAACAAATTGGGCAGGTGAGATCTTCTTCAAGCAGCTCCATCACATCCTACCACAGAGAAAGAAACATTTTATTTTACTCTGGTAATCCCTTCCACTACTATGTAATAATAGGAAAAAGCTTATTCTGGTAATTCTCTCTAGGACTATGTAATTAGAAAAAGCTATATCACATTAAAATGATCTGTTACTGAAATAACCAGCCAAAGGAAGAACGAAATTTGGAAATGGAATGCACACCACAGCAGATTTAATCCACTAGAATGAGAACATGCTCCTTGTTAGTAGGGCACCAAGGACACAAGGCCTTTGTGTGTTCTTTCCAACAACAGTCTTTGGCTAAAACGGGGTTAGGACTAGGACAACTTGGAAGTTGAGCCAGCAAGACCCAACAATTGATTTAAAAACACAGTTGACTACTAGCTATCAGAAACAAAGCTACCCAGTGTCTGTAACAGAATGAGCTCCTTCACTTTGAGCCCAAATATTAAATGGTATGCTATTTAAAAGCACAAAAATATAAATTAAAAAATGTATTTTAAAAAAGAATGCATTATCATACAAACTTATAGTTAACATTTTTTTAAATTTCAAAGGCAAGACCACAATTACTAAAATCATGTTAAAGGCTCAAGAGTTGCAATTCAGTTTTACCTAGAGAATGAAATAAGGATTTTTTATTTTCAAATACCAGTAGCAATCAAAGCCATCCTATTAATCATTGACACTATCAGTTCTCAAAATGTTATGAATCCCTCTCTCAGAGAATTCATGAAGTCAAAACTATTTTTATAGTTTGCACCACGATACCAAGCACTGACAGTATAAAAGTAATGGTAGGTAGACACTGCAGATTTAATAGGACTCAAGCAAAGCAATTAAGCAACACCAAATTCTATCATTAGTCATTACGTTCTCAAAACACCACAAATACCAAGTGGGATAGGGTATAGGCCAGTTTCATTGAGAAGTTTTCTTGATGTGGGGCTCTGGTGACTCATGCCTATAAATCCTCAGATACTGAGATCTAAGGATTTTGGTTCAAAGCCAGCCTGGCTATGGCTCAAGCGGCAGAGTGCTCTAGCCTTGAGCTGAAGAGCTGAGGGACAGTGCCCAGGCCCAGAGTTCAGGCCCCATGACCAACAAAAAAAAAAAGAACTTCATGAAGCAGCAGTAATAGTAATTATTATTACTATTTTGTCTTGTTACTAGGCCTGAATTCAGGGCCTCATCCTCAGCATTCTTACTCAGGGCTGGCAGTCTACCACTGGAGTTACACCTCCAGTCTACCAGGTGGTAAATTGGAAATGTAGTCTTGAAGACTTTTCTGCCCAGCTGGCTTGGAACCTCCATCCTCCAGGTCTCAGCCTCCTCAGTAGCTAGGATTGCAGGGATGAACCAATAGTACCCAGCAACAAAAATTATTTTGGTAACTATCAACTGTCATATACACATCTTTATAACATTGTGACAAGAAGTACACATAAAAACAATTCTATATTCTAGCAGTTGTCTGAAAGAGAAGCATTTATGTGAATGATTTGCAACATGAGCTAGTTGGGATTTTTAGTGGTGGTGGTAGTTGTCGTAGGGCTTGAACTCTGGGCCTCAGAACTGTCCCTCAGATCTGCAGCTCAAGGCTAGTGCTCTACCACATGAGCTACAGGGACACTTCCAGTTTTCTAAGTGGTTTATTGGAGATGCGTCTTACAGACCTTTCCGCCTGGGCTGGCTTTGAACCGCACAATCCTCAGATCTCAGCCTCCTGAGTAGCTAGGATTACAGGCATGAGCCACCGGTGCCACTTTTACTTGAAAGAACAAAACAAACTATACAGATTCAGGTATCTGGCAGGCATTTCCTTGAATAAAATGATCTTGTTACTTCAAGAAAAATAAGTGTTTTGTGGCAATGGAAAAATAAGAGTTTTTAGATAAAAATTAAAATTTTGAAAAATATATTTGGAACTTGTGAGTTTGACAGCTTCATATTAAAGATTTCTCTGATGAGATAGAATGGTGTTTTTTTTTTTAAAGTTGTATTTTTTGGAGGAGATACCATTTTGGAGCTGGTATTTTTTTAAGTCACTAGTACACAATGTTATATTTTAAAATGTGCAAGAACAATATAAACTCATAAATACGATTTTTTTGGTCCGTCGTGGGGCTTGAACTCTGGGCGTAGGCACTGTCCGTGAGCTCTTCAGCTGAAGGCAAGCGCTCTACCACTTGAACCACAACACCACTTCCGGTTTTCTAGTGGTTTATTTGAGATAAGTCTCACCTACTTTCCTGCCCCGGCTGGCTTTAAACTGCGATCTTCAGATCTCAGCCTCCTGAGTAGCTAGGATTATAGGCGTGAGCCACCAGTACCCAGGTGACTATGATTTCCTACCCTAATTAGTTGAATTTGGAACATCAAAGCCTGACAATTATCTGAAAAGGCTTTTATGAAAGCATTCCTCCCTTTACCAACTATACATATCTGTAAAGCCAGAGTTTTCTTTGTACATTTCAATCAAAATAAATTATTGCAATATATGAAATGTAGAATCAGATAAAAGACTTCAGATGTCTTATACTAATTAACCAAGGCTGGTATGTAGTTCAGTGACTTGATAAAAGTACATGCTTCTTATTTTGCACAAGGCCCTAGGCTTAATCCCCAGCATGGCCTGGCTGCTTTCCACATACTTTACAAGTATATAATGGAATACTACTTTTCTCATAATTTTGTTTGGGGAATTTTTTTCTAATGTACTTAACGTGTGATAGATAGCTTATCTTTGCTATTTTAAATGAAACAGTATTTTTTTAATCTTTAAATTTTACTTTCTAATAAACTTACACAATACACATATAAACAAAAGCTCTTAGGATCCTCATTATTTCTGTGTGTGTTCAGTAATGGTGCCTGAACTCTGGACCTTGAGCTCTTATATGGCTTTCACTCAAGGCTGGTGCTCTACCACTTGAGCCATAGCTCCACTTCCAGCTTTTTGGTGGTTAACTGGAGATAAGAATATCAGACTTTCCTGCCCAAGCTGGTTTCGAACTATGATCCTCAGATCTCAGTTTCCTGAGATAGAGGCATGAGCCACCAGTTCCTTGTTTGGTCATCAATTCTTTGAAGAAGTGTTGGTCCTAAGATTAAAAGATATCCTTGATACTGTTTCCTAATTCAAGTTTATTATTTTTAAAATGTACATTCATCCATAAGACTAAACCAAAAGTATTCAATATTTCAGTTTTCTCAGGGACACACAACGTACTACCACTAAAATAACAAAATAATACCTCATAATCTATAGGCCATTTTGTTATAAAGAAAGCAAAAATTCTATCTCAAATGTTGTAAACAGCCAAAACTCAGGTTTCTTAAAAACGCAAGCCATACCCATACACTTGTAGAATTTTCTAAAACCTCTTGTGAATATAAGAAAGCATATCATTTATGCAAAAGGTCAACTCTGAGTAGGCAGTAAAAAGCCATTTGTTTTTGTACAGGGGTTTGAACTTAGAATCTCATGCTCACTAAGTGGGTACTCTATTACTTTTTACGTTATTTTTGAGATGGGTCTCACTTTATGTACGCCAGGCTGGACTGCACTGTTCCTATTTATGCATAACTTGTCCCTGAGATAACAGGCCACATCACTATGCCCAGCTGTTTTGCTTCCCCCATAGCTTGGCGTGGCAAGTGCACACCGCCTTTCCCAGTCATTTTTTTACATTTTAGGGTTTCAGAAAATGCTATCCAAACATATTAACAGGAAAGCAAAAGATTTCCCAAGTAGTTAGAATAAGGAGGAGAGAAAAAGATACAGAAGGCAAACAGACACTAGACAAAATGGAGAACGACACTGTAATATGGGCCAAGAAGAATTCTAAGGCAATCAAGGTGATCAACACTGAAAAGAAAAATGTCACATAGGAAAATTTAGAAATAACCAATAGTCATCTCAAAGTCGGTCAACCTACTGCTCTAAAAATAAACTAGAAGGAAAAATATTACTTGGAAAGTCTCTTAACAGAGGGAAAAAAAATGGGGAGGCTAGGGAGGTAGATCAGTGGTTAGAGTACCAGTCTAGCATGTACAAACCTTGAGTTTGAGCCCCAGCCCCTTAAGAACATCATGTCAATATTATATTCCTTTGTTTCATTTTTAATGATTAGAGTTCACTTCTGATTTATAATTTAAAAGCTTATTTTCATTTACTTTAAATGCTAATTGTTTTTTTCCTTTGGTTTTTATGCTTTTTCTTCCTTAGTCATATTCAAAACTACTCTAGTTATACTCCAAAAAAAAAATTACTCTTAGTTATACTCAGAACTCCTCCATAGCTAGGATTACAGGGATCTACCAACACGTCTGGTTTTCCTTTGAGGAAGAGTCTCACTGATTTTTTCCCTATGCTGTCCTCAAATCTTGATCCACATATCTCTGCCACCATGTAGCTAGAGTTACAGATGTAAGCCATCACACTTAGCTTTATACCTTATTTTTATTAGACTTTTATTTCTGTACAATACTAGGCTGGAAAATGGAAAAACCTGCTTAATTTATAAAGGCTCTGGATTTAATCCCCAGCATCATAGAGAAAATCCCCATGAATTTATAGTTTTAGGTGTACCATTGTATTTTAGAAAAATGCATTGTTATACAACTCCACCAGCCTTTTTCTTTTTTGTGGGGGGTATGAGGGGTGATCATGGGGCTTTAAGAACTCAGGGCCTGGGCAATGTCCCTGAGCTTTTTCACTCAAAGCTAGCACACTCTACCACTTGGAGCCACAGTGCCACTTCCGGTTTTCTGGTGGTTAATTGGAGTTAAGAGTCTCACGGGCAGTCAGCCAGGTTGGCATGAACCATAATCCTTAGATCTCAGCCTCCTGAGTAGCTAGGATCACAGGCATGAACCACTGGTGCAAAGCTAAGCCATTGATTTTTAAACAAACTATCTGCATACGGGCTGGGAAGGTGGCTCAGTGGTAGAGCGCTTGCCTTGCATGCCTGAGGCCCTGGGTTCGATTCCTCAGCACCACATAAGCAAAAAGAAAAAAGCCAGAAGTGGTGCTGTGGCTCAAGTGGTAGAGTGCTAGCCTTGAGCTGGAGAGCTGAGGGACAGTGCATGGGCCCAGAGTTCAGGCCCTAAGACTGGACCCAAAAAAAAAAAAAGAAAACTGTCTGCATTCAAG
This sequence comes from Dipodomys spectabilis, assembly GCF_019054845.1. NCBI lineage: Eukaryota > Metazoa > Chordata > Mammalia > Rodentia > Heteromyidae > Dipodomys > Dipodomys spectabilis. The sequence continues at coordinate 43,415,349 of NW_024870772.1, read as the reverse complement.
GACTACAACAAAAAGTGTTTCATCAATCCTTTTTATGTATACAACAGCCTCTTACAAATAACTTTAACATAGGGGCTGGGAATGTAGCTTAGTGATAGAATGTTTGCCAAGCATGCATGAAGCCCTTGGTTCCATTTCTTAGTACCACATAAACAGAAAAAGCCAGAAGTGGTGCTGTGGCTCAAGTGGTAGAGTGCTACTTGAGCAAAAAAAGCTCAGGGACAGCAGGGCGCTGGTGGCTCACGCCTGTAATCCTAGCTACTCAGGAGGCTGAGATCTGAGGATCACGGTTCAAAGCCAGCCCGGGCAGGAGCGACCGTGAGACTCGTATCTCCAATAAACCACCAGAAAACCGGAAGTGGCGCTGTAGCTCAAGTGGTAGAGCGCTTGCTTTGAGCTGAAGAGCTCAGCACCCAGGCCCAGAGTTCAAGCCCCACAACCGACAAAAAAAAAAAAAAAAGCTCAGGGACAGTGGCCTAGGCCCTGAGTTCAAACCCTAGGACTGGCAAAAAAAAAAAAACTTTAACACAAACTATCAAAATATTAAAAATAGGAATGTCAATAGTTACAAAGGAAATTAGTCACAAAACAAGGTATTATGTATGTACTACATTTCTCTCTGGTAGAATTCCTTTATTTTTAAATGAGTACCCAAAATGATACTGCTCTGAAAAGTGCTTTTTGGGGGTGGGTGAGGGGCATGAACTTCTTCATAAACCAACCTGATCTATAGAATATATCAAGTAGAATACTAATTATGCTTAGACTTATACAGTTTCTAGGTTAGATAAATTATTATATATTCTATGTTAGTACTGCTTAACTTACATTTAAAGATTGCAAATATTCTGAGGAAGAAAGAAAAAGCATTTCATTGGAAGTAAGGATAGTGCCCAAGAGGATATAACTATGGTACTTAAGAAATCAGGAGGGCTGGGAAGGTGGCTCAATAGTAGAGTGCTTGTCCTGCATGCATGAGGCCCTGGGTTCGATTCCTCAGCGCCACATAAGCAGAGAAAGCCGGAAGTGGGGCTGAGGCTCAAGTGGTAGAGCGCTAGTCTACAGCTGAAGAGCTGAGGGACAGCGCCCAGGTCCAGAGTTCAGGCCCCGCCACCGACAAAAAAAAAAAAAAAAAGAAATCAGGAGACAGTCATTTAAACTATCAATTCAACTTTTCCTATAACAAAATTTAAATTATAATATTCAGGTTCACATTATAGGAATTTCTGAATAACTATGGTAAGAGATATATGTAACAGCATATATTATCTAAATTAAATATATTCTTATTTTAGTACCATTCTAGAATCAGTCCGAGGCCAAGGTAATGACAATATGACAATGGCAAGGCAATGACAATATGGCGGTCTTTCATGAAAGACTGACAATAAATATATAGATACTTTAAAAAATATATAAACCAAAAGGCAATTCCTACCTTAAACTCAGAAATGTAGAATTTACAAAAAGAATTGTTACTCTAAAAGATGTAAGTACCTTGTACTTTAAAAATAAGTTCTACAAATCTGCTGTACAACACTGTGTGTCTCAACTAGAGACATGCCTGATTTACCAATTTGGCTTACCAAGCTTTATTGTTGCAATGGCAAACAAAAATGACACACAAGCCATTCGAACTTAACTTTCATCTTTTACTAGAGTAGTGATATGTAACTCTTTCTGTGTATGTGTGGTGCTAGTTCTGGTGCTTGAACTTGGCGTAGGCACTGCCCCTGAGCACTTTTTTTTTTCTCAAGATGAGTGTTCTACCACTTGAGCCACATCTCCAGATTAATTGGAAATAAGTCTCATGGACTTTCCAGCCCAAGCTGGATTCAAACCTTGATCCTTAGAGCTCAGCCTTCTGAATAGCTAGGATTACAGGTAGGAGTCAGGGTGCCTGGAAGATATATTCTCTTTTCATGAGGCAGTTTATATGGGTAGACAATAGGTAAAAGGGTTGTGGTGTAAGTCAAGTGGTTGAATGCACGCCAGGCCTTCAATCCAGGGGAGGAGTGGGGGAAAAAAAAATCACAAAAAGATGATACCAGGGCCAAGCTGAGTAGTTCAAGCCTACAATACCAGTATTCAGAGGAGGAAGCAGGATGAGTTCAAGCTCAAGGCTCATCCGAACCACCAGAGAGAGGACCAGATCTTCCCTTAAAAAGATGGGGAAAAAAAATTAACACACTAAAACTGGAAGGGTTAGCTATGCAATTAGCTCGTGTTTAAATTATCAAGTAGCCTATGCCTACAGAAAATACAATAGGAAAAAACTGCCAAACAAAACACATTAGCAAGAAATAACCACCATTATTAGTTTGGTCTGTTTCTCCCAATCTCTATCTGCATAGGTCCTTGGGTGTACACACACACACACACACACACACACACACACACACACACACACACACACACACACACACACACACACACACACACACACACACACACACACACACACACACACACAATTTTAACAGAACTGGTAGCATGATACAGTTATTTCATTCTCAACACATCCCTATCATATTTTCAAAAACATGGTAGCCTGACTCATAGTTTCTCATTGCTTATGTTCCTGTATTTTAATGTTTAGATTAAAACTTTACATAGTTCTGATTATTTCCTTAGATAATTCCCTTAATTGTACTACTGGGTCAAGGAAAGCTCTTGAAAAGTTTTCCAAAGTTTTCTGCAGAAATAAAACACCATAAACTCTCATGTGAATGTCCCAGCTCTCCATGTAATTCCTCAACAAAACCATACTTTTATGAAGCTTAGTAAAAACTAACAACAGGCCAGGAGCTATCATTCTCATAATCCCAGATACTAGGGAAGCAGAGACTAGGAGGATCACAATTTGTGGACTGCCTGCATAAAAAGCATGGTCTCATCTCAACCAATAAAGCTGCTATCATTCCAGCGTTGCTGGAAGCATATATAGGAGGATCAAAGTCCAGAGTGATCAGGGTAAAAATAACTAAAGCATCTGGTAGCTTACAGTTGAAATCCTAACTACTCAGAAGGCTGAAATCTGAGGATTATGGTTCAATGCCAACCCAGGAAAGGAAAGTCCATGAGGCTCTACCCTCCAATTAAGTATAAAGAAGAAAACAAAACAAAAAACAGCTGAAGTGGGGCTGTGACTCAAGTGAATACTAGCTTTGAACAAAAAAGCTCAGGGGAGGAGCTGGAAAGGTAGCTCAGTGGTAGAGCGCTTGCCTTGCATGCCTGAGGCCCTGGGTTTGATTCCCCAGCACCACATAAGCAAAAAGAAAAAGGCCGGAAGTGGCGCTGTGGCTCAAGTGGTAGAGCGCTAGCCTTGAGCTGAAGAGCTGAGGGACAGCACCCAGGCGCAGAGTTCAGGCCCCATGACCGGACCCAAAAAAAAAAAGCAAAGCTCAGGGGATGGTGCCCAGGCCAAGTTAAAGCCCCCCAGGAGAAGTGTGCGTGCACACACACACCAAAAAAAAAAAAAAAAAACTAAAGCAAAGACTGGTCATGTGGCTCACATGGTATAACAATACGCGATAGTTAGCAAGAGGCACTGAGTTCAAATGCTAATAACACCAAATCAAAAGAGGAGTCAGAAAAAATAGATGTATTCATTCTGATTTATGAAATGGTAATCTGTCTGTAGAATGCCTTAATAATAAGATAATTTTTTTAAAAAGAGGTAGTCAGGTGACCTATCATAAATGTGTAGAATAGAGAAGGCAGAAAGACCAGGAGGCAGGTTCCTAAGTCAGCTGTTACACAACAGCACTAGAATTTTTAGGGAAAGAGAGCCTGAAGAAATGTATATTAAAAGCCAGGCGCTGGTGGCTCATGCCTGTAATCTTAGCTACTCAGGAGGCTGAGATCAGAGGATGGAGGTTCAAAGCCAGCCCAGGCAGGAAAGTCTGAGACTCTTGGGATCTCCAATAAACCACTCAGAAAGCTAGAAGTGGTGCTATGGCTCCAGTGGTAGTGTTAGCCTTGAGCTGAAGAGCCTAGGGACAGCACCCAGGCCCAGAGTTCAAGCCACACAACAGATAACTAACTAACTAAATAAATAAATGAAATGTATATTAAGGCCTGGCACAGGTGGCTTACACCTGTAACCCTAGCTACTCAAGAGGCTGAGATCTGAGGATTGCAAATCAAAGCCAGCCTGGGCATGAAAGTCTGTGAGACTCTTATTTCCAATTAGCCACCAGAACACTGGAATTGGAGCTCAAAGTAATAGAGCACTAGCTTTAAGCAAAGAGCCCAGGGGTAGCACTTAGGCCCTGGTTCAAGGCTCATGAACAACAACAACACAAAATATATCTAAACTCCATGGTAGTGTTTGCCTAGCTTTCCCTATACTATACACTCCATCTCCAACCCCACAAAAATTAACTTTCAAACATGTTATCTTCCAGTTGTGCAAGAAAGAAGTATTAATCAACAGGCCATCAAATTCTAGAATGGCTTTGTAAATAAATTTTTGCTCCTAAAACGCCTTATCTATAGTCATAAAGTCCTGGTGAACCTGACAGTTCACCAGGAGAGGAAAAAAAATTTTTTTTAATGTTGCTGGAGCTTCTTTGCAATTTTTTTTCTAAATATGAAACGTCTAACACCATTGCCATATAAAGACTGACGAGTACGGGTTATATTTTTTTTGTGTGTTTTGACAGAATATGAAAAGACAAAAGATCACCAACGAAAGAAGTGGATGGAACAAATATACTCTTGCACAACATTCAATTTGGAAAGATGCTGGGCGTAATAAATCGGCTGCTTTCTCTTAACATGAGAGACAAAGAAAGGTAGTATAGTTTACCTCCGTCCCCAGCAAGCAGGTGTTTTCGGCAGGATTACTATTTCCCAGGGCAGAGCAATCAGGGTTTCTTTCTCGTTGGGGCTGACAAGCTAGAGGCCGCTGCGAGGAGAGAAAGAGGTGTCAGGCACCGGATCTGTTTTCTTAACCCTTAATTTCTTTCGCCCCCACATACAAACCGGACAGCACGGACATAAAGGGGGATAGGCTGGAGGCCTTCGTGCCCACAACGTGTGGCTAGGGCGCCATCGTGCGCGCCCCGCAGAGCTCGGGTTCCTTCTCGCCTTTTCCAGGCGCTGACGGCGGGCCCGGCCAAGCGCCTCTCCCGGCAGACGCCCCCGGCCCACCCGGCACGGGTGCGGGCGGCCGGCGCACCGCCGAGACTGGAACTCCCACCCGCGCGGGCCCCCGCCGCCTGGAGGCTCTCCCTTACCCCCTGCCCAGAGGAACAGGGCGGCGGCCACCCAGATGCCACCTCTGGGACCCCGGAGCCCCGCGCGGGTGCGGCAGGCCCTCCAGCTGCAGCCCCGCGCTGCTCGCGCCCGCCGGCCGCAAGATGGATTCGCGGTCCCACCCTGCTCGGCCCCGCCCCCCGGCCCGGCCTTCGACGGACAAAGGCGGAGGGAGTGGGAGGGGCGGGGCGCGGCGGAGCGCTTCCGGTGCCCCGGTCGCCGCCGGAGCCCGCGCGCTGGCCGCGGGGAGAGGCGGTGTCCGCCCTTTCCCACCCCGGGGCTGCGCCGGCGGCCGCGCGACCCGCGTCCCCGCCGGATCCCCCGCGCAGGAAGTGCCCCGAGGAGGCGACGCGCCAGGAGACGGTTGGGTTTGGATTGTTGTACTTTTTTTTTTGTTCGTTGCATTTTTAGGAACAAAAAAAAAAGCCCAACCCTTCACACCACTCCACCTGCACCCAGACCCGAAGCCCGCCTCCGCCCGCGCCCCCGCGGCCCGAGCCCCCGCGCGCAGCGCCCGCCTGCCACCTCCCACCTGGGTTTTCGGGAAAGGCAGAGCACACCACGTTTCCCTGCGGGGGAGGAGCTTGAAAATCGGTTCCAAGTTGCCGTAGCTAACCTGACTTTGAGGCCCAGCACCCGTGTGAGGACTGTCTGGTGGCGGACACCTCAACACTTACCAGGGAGGGGTCTGAAGGACGACACGGAAAAGCGTGAGGGCGGGCGGGCGGGCAGGCCGGCCGCGGCGGCCTGGGCCGGCCCCCTCGCACCGGGGAGTCAGCCTGGCAGGGAAGGAAGCAGTGGGTTGGTTACCTGATAGAAGGAGCTTCCTGAATCCATGAGAAGGCCCTGGCCACATCCAGTGCAGGGCGCATCGCCCGGGCCGCAGCCAGCACTGGACAACGGCTCCGACACTGCCTATTCCGTCCTCTGACGGCACAGCGCCGTGGAGACTACGGCCCTTTGTGACCGAGGCAGAGGGGAGGCTAAAATCAGGCGCTACCTACAAGTTCTCAGTGTGGTGCCGCAACTGTCTTAACAAACACTGCACCCCAGACCGCTACTAAACTAATGTTACTCAAAGTGGTTTAAAAACACTTCACACAGCCTAATAGATAATACAGGAAGATTAAATTGGTGAACATTAAGTTACTAACTCATGAACCATGATTGTCTTCAATATAATTCTATAATATGTACTTCTATATATGTTGGTGTGGTGGTGGATACTAATGAACTGAATGTAAAACACTCATTAAATACTAAGTAAACACACAGTATATGAAGCTCACTGGGAAAGGAAGAACAACTCTCCACTCTTCTCCCAGGGTCCTCTGCCCAACAGCAAGGGGACTGCCACACAAGTGTAGAGCAACTGCCCTTTAAAAAAACACATCTTTCTGGGGCTGGGAAGGTGGCTCAGTGGTAGAGTGCTTGCCTCCCATGCATGAGGCCCTGGGTTCGATTCTTCAGTACCACATAAGCAGAAAAAGCTGGAAGTGGCTCAAGTGGTTAAGCCATAGCTTTGAGTTGAAGAGCTGAGGGGCAGTGCCCAAGCCCAGAGTTCAGAGTTCAGACCCCACAATCAGCAAACAACAACAAACTGCATCTTTCCTGGAACAACACAGTTTAAGTAGATTCTGGTAGAGATAACCCTGGAATTGTCAAAGTTCTTGTCACACTAGAATTTCCTTCTTTTGAATTGTTCTTTAAAGTGAACTAACAGCTAAAGCTTAAAATTAATTTACCAGCAAAGCAATAAAGACAAACACAAGAATTTAAAGTGAGTTATGTAAGTACACCATGATTATTAGCTCTTCTTTCCACCTAACAAGACATAGGTAAATCTAGACAGTGGAATTTAGTGTACACTGAATGTGTCGGTGAAGAACATCTAATCACTAAGACTGGAGAAGGTGTGCACAAAAAAGAGGTACTGGAGAGCCTCCCTGGATACATTTGAACACATATTTTCTTTCCTTCCCTATAAACTGCTATATAGTTCAGATTCCAGCCCAACATTTTCCAGAGATTATTTCTGTCAGTAAAAGGCACTGACAGGGGTAACAAGTTAGATAAGAAATGTCATCATTACCTTCCTTATGTAACTGTAACCCCTCTATACAACACCTTGACAATAATTTTTTAAAAATAAATTTTAAAAAAGCACCAACATTGCAAGGGATAGGAATCTAGCTTGGCCACTCGCTACTTGTTCAAGTTACTTGGAATCTTTTTTTTTTTTTTTTAATTTTGGCCAGTCCTGGGGTTTGTGAACTCAGGATCTGGGCACCATCCCTGAAGGTCTTTATACTCAAGGCTAGCACTCTACCACTTAAGCCACAGTGCCACTTCCAGCTTTTTCTCCATTTATTGGAGATAAGAGTCTCACGGACTTTTCTGCCTAGGCTGGCTTCAAACTATAATCCTAGACCTCAGCCTCCTGAGTAGTTAGGATTACAGGCATTAACCACTGACTCCAAGCTTACTTGGTATTTCTTCTTCTGAACCATTTCATACCATATATCTATTAATTATACAATATATAAGTAAAATGTACAATGAATCAAGACAAATATTTTAAAATCCTCCAAAGGAAAATGGCATGTACATATATATTTCCATATATCTGTCTTTAAAAGATAAAGATATTAAGTATACTGTGTAAATGACTAATGTTAATGTTTCTTAGCTATATCTTATAGTATGCCTCTTTAGTACATTAAAAATCATTTCCTATATAACTCTGAAAGGTATTTGTGTTCTGATATTTTAACATTGATTTTCCTAAGAGAACTTTTAGCGCTTTTAATATGTTAAATTCAGGTGAAAGCTAATAACTTCTTAAATCTGTCTGGAAACTTGGTTTGTGTGCTGCCTGTTTAGGTCACAAATCATGGGCTCACTTGGTGTTGGGGGCGGGGTAGGGAAAGAATTGGTATTTGAATTCAAATCCAGACCCTCTTAAATAATAGGCAAGCATTCTACCCCTGAACTACATCCCCATTCCAAGATTTACTAAGCTTTCTTTTTGGCAGTGCTGGGGATTGAACTCAGATCTTTGGCTTGATAGTCAGGCATTCTAACACTTTAAACACACCTCAGCCCCATGTGCTAGATTTTTATCCTGAAAATGATTTGATGATGACAATCTTATTTTAGCTTCAAAAATTACTCTTGTAGATATTTTTAGACTGTTTATTTTGCAAACAAGGGTACAGCATGGTTCTATCATTTTCAGTAGCATTAAACATACTTTTAAAATCAATAGGCATCTTGTAGACCTCTGTTTCTGAAGATCTAGACTTTTTTAGAAACCTGACAAGCACTGCACAAGAAATACAGGCTTGAAAAAAAAAAAAACCAAAAAAAAAACACAAGAAACTAGCTGGGTCTCTCTAATATCAAAGCATTTGGTAATAAATGCCTTGTCAAAAGTGTTTATCTTATAATGGTCTTGTTTATAACACCATGCAGATAGTTGCTCATGCAGCCAGATCTCTAGAAGCTTGGGATGGATCTAAAGCAACCCACACCCTTCCTTCCCCATCAGGCAAAAAACAGATGATTATGAAGATGCATGGGCCTGATTATATAATAGAGTACCATGCTGTAAAATCTACCAGAAAGTTTTTCAATTCTGTTTTCTTCTCCTTTTCTGGGGGTAGTGGTGGTGGTGGTAAGAGTCTAGGCTGGATAGGGTTTCTCTGTCACCCAGGCTAGCCTTGAATTCTGATTCCTTCTGCCTCAACCTACCAAAAGCTGAACATAAGCAAGCATAGGCCACCACATTATTAGTGGATTAGTCAATTCTTAGTTTCATTGATCTCTTAGTGGTACTCTACCACTGCCTCCTTCAGAAAAGCTTCCCAGTATCTCCTGGCTTTTCTTCTCACTCAGGAACACTTACTGGGGGTTATCTTCTTCCACCCAGCATCTACATTCCGTAGGCCTTCACTCCCATTGTTTTTCTGTTGTTTGCAGTAGTGGGAATCAAACTGAGCATCGGCACATAAAAAGCACCTGAACTATACTCTCACTCCAAACACCTAGTCTTAGGACTCCTAGAACACCAATAATCAAGTAATGGCTCTCATATCCCCCTATGAAGCAGGAATTACCTACAGTTACACCATTTTTAAAACATATAATCTGAAGTTAAATACTTTAAAGACATTCTCTTCCTGCTCCCACAATCTTCTTTCTGCAAGCATTTCTTCGTGCTTATGCAGCCTAATGTTATACTACTTCCAGCATCAAGGCTCCTGCCTCCTGTAGTTCCCACTTTCCCAAAAGCCCCCTCCCATTCCCATGCCCCAACCATAGCACAATTAGCTCTCCAAGATGTTTTAAACCATGACTAGATCCTTCATGTTATCCTCTTCTCTTCCATTGTACACACTGCAGTTAGTTATTTATGTAATTATTTGAGTACTGCTGTCTCTTCATTTGACTACATGCTACAAGGGTTCTGGGATACTGTATATGTATGTATATATGTGTGTATGTGTCTGTGTGTGTGTTTTCATTTGCATTCCCAGCACCTAACTCAGTTATTTCACTAATGTCTTAAGGAAGTAAGAGTTCTCTAGTTTAAAGATGGCTGTCAGGAGTAAGGACTGAGGAAGCAGAGACACAAGACAATGAGTACAACAGTTCTTTTGGAAGTATGGCAGGAAAAGAAAAAAGGGAAAGTACAATCAATAATAAAAGTACAGAGACAGAAATTACTATTTTTATAGTTATAAAAATAAAGTTCAGCTCATCCAAGGTTGCACTGAAAGAATTCCCAGGCACAGCAGCCCACCTTTCTAGGCGGTAGACATCTGGAAGATTGATCTGGAAGACTCCATCTCAGTGCCTGAGGATAGTGGCACACAGGTGTCATTTCAGCTACAGGGAAAGCACAACGGCTTGGCACTGTGGTGTATACCTACTTCCTAGGTAGGGGAAGCATAACTTGGAAGATTGCAGTCCAGGCCAGCCTAGGCATAAGTGAGACCCTATCTGAAAAATAGCACAAAAAAAAAAACACCCCTGAGTGGCTCGAGTGGTAGAGAACCTACCTCAAAAATGGAAGACTCTGAGCTCAAATCCCAGTACTTCAAAAAAGAGTCCCCAAGCACAGAATAAAGGCCACTCAGTTCTCAATTCTTTTTCTTGAGAATCTCTCACTGGTCATCTTGGTTCCTCAAATCCTTTCATCCATTCCTACCTGCGGCTCAAGCATGTCAGTACAAATAGCACAGTAACTGAAGACTAGAAATGACTTTTCTAAAGGCAAGGAAAGCTGGGCATAGTGGTATATAATGGGCATGTAATTTCAGCCTGGGCATTGCAATGAGACCAGAGATAGATAGGATGAATATAGATAGATGGATGGATGACAGGTAGGTACAGATACATAGTACTTAACAAAAAAACAAGGTGAGGAAAATGTTCTGCAACCTTTCAAAATCATAGAAACTGCCTAGAATATACAGAATCCAAGAGCACTTGAATTCAGACCTGCAATGTGTATGTGTGTGTGGGAGGGAGGGTGGTCTGGGAATAGATATTTTAAAGTAATACCCATCATTATTAAATTCCTGTCTGTTTGAGTCTCACTGTGCTGGAAAGTAACAAAGAGAAATGAGTAGCATAAATTCCTGAAGCTGGACTCAAAAAAAGGTCTTATAACTTCATGCTGGGGCCAACTGAACTCTGCAGGTTTCATACTATCTTGGCACATGTTAACTATGCTTATCTCTTGGAAAAAATCAGGACTTAATGGAGGGAAGCCCTTTACCCAATTATATGAAGAAAGAAAAGCTTTTCTTTTGTGGGATAGAGGTGATTGTTTTGGTTTTGTTTGTTTTTTAAAGAGTTTCACTATGAAACCCAGTCTGACCTTGAACTCCTGATCCTCCAAGTTCTGGACTCCTGCCTCCGCCTACACCTCCTGAGTTCTAGGATTACAAAAATGTACCACTATACTTAGCAATTCTACCATTGATTGTGTTCAAAGACTAGCTTATTAGTTGTTAACATACTTACTAGTTAGACACTACAACACAGATAAGATCTGACTTTGTCATCCCCTGGGTTTCCTTGTTTCTCCAGCTGTCGGTGGCACTGGAGACTATGGGTCTAGGTTTACCTGGCAGGGTCCTGACAGCTCCTGAGCCCAGCCAGCCACCCCGCTGGTTTGGTGTCTTTCATTCTTACCCATTCATTCCTGGTTTAGATAATAATAGTTACTTTGTTGTAAAACAACAAAGCTGAAGTGAAAACCATAACTATACAAAAGGGAGAAGTGGTCTGCCAGCAATTTACGTAAGGATTCCAATCATGCAATAAATCACTGTGTACCCTATCACACACTACTTCAATTAATACACTGAGCAAACATATCAGTTAGTTTGGAGGAAATGAATTTTTGAGTTAAGGAAGTCACAGGGTCATCCAACTATGTTGAACACAAATGGATACCTATGTCCCCTTATGCCAACGCCAATTCCTGCTCTTCATGGGGCCTACCTGCCTTCTCAAGAAATAAGGACATGCAATCCTCCTATTTATATATGTGTTAAAAATAGAACTCTATGCCTCATGCCTGTAATCCATGCTATTCAAGAGGCTGAGCTTCTGAGGATCAAGTTCAAAGACAGCCTAGAAAAGTCCGTCTTATCTCCAATTAACTACCAAAAGAGCCAGAAATGATGCTGTAGCTCAAGCGGTAGAATATACTTTGAACCAAAAAACTCAAGAACAGCACCCAGGCCCTAAATTCAAGCCCAGGACAGGCACACAGGCACACAGGTATACAGGCGCGCACGCGCACGCGCGCACACACACAAACACACACACACACACACACACACACACACACACACACAAATTAGAACTGTACCAAAAAAGTTGGTCAGTTTCAACATGGAAGCAAATTTCTGAATATTCATATTTTTTATCTTAAAGTTGAAAGTAGAAGTCTGCTTGCTGCAGCTGTGTGTCTAATTATTTCTATAACCTAGTTTGAAGGAAAAAACACTTCCAAAAGATTCAACCAAGTCCACAGTTTAACTCAAATAAATCCAACTGATTAACAAATGGAAAATAACACCGAGGAGAAAGTTTTGCATCACAAGGATAGAGATCTAAATCATTCCAGAGGAAGCTAAAAACTAAAGTATAAGCCAGAGAATGGGTGGCTCAAAATAACAAACAAAAAAAAAATCTTCACTTTATATTTGCATAGCCTTCACCTTCTAAACCAGCTGCTCTCCCAGAAAAGGGAACTCAAAAGTCATAGTCTTTGCAACTTTTTCTCTTTTTAATTCCAAAAGCATTGTCCCTAGGCATTCTCTTTGAGAATCACACAAAAGCACTGATAAAGACTCCAGCTTCACCCTATAGATTTGGGGGTTTTGTTCTGCTGCTTTTGATCTTCTAGACGTTTCTGTATTTAGGAAGTTGTTTTTCTATTTTTTGCTTCTTTTAATAAAGCTTCTAATAGGAAACTGTCTCCTTTCTTGCCTGTGAACTCAGTCTTAGGGAACTGCTAACCTCTCAGACAGGAAACCTAAGGGGCTGCAACAACCCTCTCCTAGTGCTCCTTCTACTCTACCAGTGGCTGAGAGGCAGGCTCCAGAGTCAGCCTGCAGGGAGTAAACCTCCATCACAAGCTGAGTAAGTGGCCATGGGCAAGTTCATTTGATCCCTGTTTACTCATCAGCCTTTTCTCATTCAGCTTTTCTCTCTTCTCTCAGTCTAGTCACACCATTGATCACTCCTTACTTTGGTGTTGTATCAGGATTTCTGAAGCCACACCTATCCTTCTATAGAACCACATAGCTAATTGTGCTACCATCCCAACCCAGCTCCACACCAGCTCAAAGCCCGAGTCCCTGGATGGGAAGCTTGTAAGTTACTCCGACTGTCCTCCCCACTCTGCGCTAGTCACCGTAGTCTTTTGGCTGTTCCTCAAATGTGCCAAATATGTTTCCTTAGGACCTTTGTATTTGCTGTCCCTGTGCCTGAAATATTCTTCCAGAATACACTCAGCTCACTCTCTATATTGCTCAAATGTCATCATTTTGGAAAGACCCTCCTGGCTATCCTGCTACAATAGCCCTCACACCTCTTGACACTTCTGAGTTTTCATTTCCCCGCTTTGGAGGCAATTTCCTACATAGCAAAACCACTTACGGCCACCTGACCTACTATGGACTTTTGTGATTATAGTCCCCTCAAACTGGAATGTAAGTTCTATACAGGAACAATATGCCAGCATCCAGACAAGGGCCTAGCATATAGTAGGCTCGGATGGATGGATGGAGAATTTGCAGTAAGCAATCAAGAAGGACTTTGGGGTTTGTTTACATGTATGGAAGGCCCTTGGAGAGTACATACTCTAGTTTACAGTTCAAAAACCAAAAATCACTCTGGCCCTTGTGTAAAGAGGGAGGGTGGTTTGGAGGACAATGTAACTTTCAAGCTAGAAAGAGAATGAGGAAACATGTTTTGGAGCTATAGCTGACAAAGAGGAAAAGAGGGCTTGAGGATAACTTCCAGGACTGGGGCTCAATAGTGAATTTTTCTAAATTGTTTTCTCTTCTGTAAGAAAGAAGGCAGAGAGTGCTCACCTAGCACCAGGCGTGTGTAACCCTCAGTGAGTGTTAGTTCTTCTTATTACCTCAAAGAGAAATGTGTGTTCCCTACAGGATAACAAAAACATTCACTCCTCAGAGCCTAAGAGAGATGACTTCTTGTAGAGTATGCCTTCTCCATCTGAAGGACAGATTTTTTTCTTTAACAGAATACTTAACAGTAGTTTTGGAACATTGTACTTGCACATAGATAAATAAAAGGATTCCTCACATTTCAAAAAATAAAAAAAAGGTTCTTTAAGGTCATGTTTATCCATTCAGTTCTTAGCAGGAGTGAGTAAAAGCTGAAATTACAAACTTCTGCAGATTAAAAAACAATCAAAACATAAGATAATGTGCAAATGAAATAATGATTTTCTCAAAATAGGCAGTGACTGCATTTGAATACACCAGAAGCTAAAATACCACGCTGTCCAGTTCAATAAAGGACACCTGGCAACTCTATTTGTAAGTGTAACTCAGCTTTTTGCAAAGCCAACACCCAACCCTTTTTGGCTTCCTTAGTCTGTCCTCATTTCCCCCTGAAAAACTGCCTTAAGCTTAGTATAGCTATCATGCTTTCTATTACAAGTAGCAGCTTCTCTCAGTAAGACCTCTGTTTTGTAAATACTTGATCAGGGTAACCCTGTATCTGCTTGCACAGTTTCCCAATGGCTGCATGCAGGTAACATGTGAAAAAGCTGCCTGTAGAGACTTTTTTTTTTTGGCCAGGCATAGGGCCTGAACTCTGGGCCTGGGCACTGTCCCTCAGCTCTTCAGCTCAGGGCTAGTGCTCTACCACTTGCGCCACAGCACCACTTCTGGCTTTTTCTGCTTATGTAGTGCTGAAGAATCCAACCCAGGGCCTCATGCATGCAAGGCAAGCGCTCCACCACTGAGCCACCTTCCCAGCCCCTGTAGAGACTTTTTTTTTTTGGTCAGTCTGCAGCTTAAACTCTGTAGAGACTTTTAATAGCTATTTCTTGAGTCCTTTGGGGACTTTATTGCTAGCTTTTCATCTACCTCCTGATCTCCCAGATTATTGGTGATGTGAGTTTCCCACTTAACAAAAAAAAGTCATTTTTCTTTTTTTTTTTTTTGTCGGTCGTGGGGCTTGAACTCTGGGCCTGGGCGCTGTCCCTCAGCTCTTCAGCTCAAGGCGAGCGCTCTACCACTTGAGCTACAGCGCCACTTCCGGTTTTCTGGTGGTTTATTGGAGATAGGAGTCTCACGGTCTCTCCTGCCCGGGCTGGCTTTGAACCGCGATCCTCAGATCTCAGCCTCCTGAGTAGCTAGGATTACAGGCGTGAGCCACCAGCGCCCGGCAAAACAGTCATTTTTCTTACAGAGGGTTCCCTGAATCTGGTTTGCCTTTTCCATCCTTGCCCCATGGGTGAGTGTCTCCTTGAATTCTTCTGTTAACCAGGAGCCTGCAAAAGCAACCTTGAATGTGAAGTTGAGGTGAAAGACTACTGAAGAATTTGGCCTATAGTCGGGTCTCTAGTCATTTCCTGCTCTCTCTTCTAAATCTAGTTGATACCCTGCTGGAAGGGGAGTGTCAGCATCTCCCAAAAAGCTCCCTGGAAAAACAGTCTGGTGAAGAATTCTAAGTGGGGCCTCTAATACCAGCTTCTGTGGCCCTTCTCAGAGCTGCTTCAACCTGTCCAGCAAGAGCCCCTGAGCTGAGCTTGACTCTCCACCCCCTCCACACACCCCTACCCATCCTTGGAAGGGGCCTTGCATAGACCTCCTGTGGGTCAGGGTCTCCTCTTTACCATAGCTTACCCTGAACTCAGGTTCCTTTCTTTGCATGCATGAACTGACAATTCTTTTCCTTCCTTCCTGCCAACTGCTCCCTACTAACCCAGCACACAATCAGATATAATCTCATTGTAGTTGCCTTCACATGGGGGACACCTGGAGTTGCTCAGTAAGAAACTGCCTTGCCAGCATGCACACCTGTAATTGCATCTATCTGGAAGACTGAGGTCAAATTGTGGAGTAAGGCACTGGCCAAAAGCATAGGCCCTATCAATAAACAAAGTAAAAGTAAAAAAGCTCTAGGGATGTGGCTCTGGTGATATAGAGTACAAGTCATGAGTTCAATCCCAAATTCCATGAAAACAAAACAGAAACCTTAAACAACATGACTTGTTCTGTAGTGAGGAGGTATGCACTGGCATACAGAACACATTAGAAAAACTCTTAGCTCTCAGTTCCTTGAGAGTTTAGGGACTTGAGTTTAGGACTACTGTGTTTTACTACTGTATTTTAAGCTTCACAAAGTGAGATGTCAGCTAATTTTTCTGGACTGTGGAAATGACAGCCTTGTCTAGAATCATAACTAAAGGCCTTTTGTTTCTCAATCTGGTGGTCAGACTAACTATCCACTTTTTTCTTACTGTTACCATATATTACACAACTGATTCTCCTCAAGAAAGATATTAAAAGCCCACTTCTAGCCTTGAAAAAAAGCAGTCTTGGGGGCTGGGAAGGTGGCTCAGTGGTAGAGTGCTTGCCTCACATGCATAAGGTCCTGGGTTCAATTCTTCAGCACCACATAAGCAACAAAAAAAAAAAAAAGAGGCAGCCTCAGAGGGCCTGAGTGTAATGGTTCATGCCAATAATTCCAGCTATTTCGGAAGCACAGACCAGCC
Source organism: Dipodomys spectabilis (assembly GCF_019054845.1). NCBI lineage: Eukaryota > Metazoa > Chordata > Mammalia > Rodentia > Heteromyidae > Dipodomys > Dipodomys spectabilis. The sequence goes on along the minus strand of NW_024870772.1, from coordinate 43,398,806 downwards.
TCACCAGAAACCCTATCTGAAAAACATGGCTCAAGGTGTAGAGTACCTGCCTAACAATCACACAACCCTCAGTTCGAACTCCAGCACTGAAGAAAAAAAAATACCCTCAAAATGCTAGCCATCATACATTATTTTAAAAAAATGTCTCCCTTAAGTTTTATGTATTTTATTTTTTAGTAGTACTGGGAATTGAATTCAAGGCTTCATACTTGCTAGGCAGGTACTCTACTACCTGACTCACACTCCCAGTCCATTCTGTGTTGGTTCTTTTATTTTTGTAGTATTAAAGTTTGAAGTCAGGCCCCTGAGCTTGCTTTCGAGGCTGGCGATATACCACTAGAGCCACAACTCCAGCTCAGCTTTCTATTAGTTATTTTGGAGATGGTGTGTCTAGTAAACTACTTTGCCTGGGCTGGACTCAAACTGTGATCCTCCAGATCTCAGTTTCCTCAGTAGTTATGTAAGTAGTGAGCCCAATGGCACCTGGTTAATCTCCAGATAGGATCTTGATTTCTACCCAGGCTGGCATGGGCTGCCATCTTCCTCACACACTGTAGCCAGCCATGGTTGGATGGAGTCATGCAAACTTTTTATGCTGAGGCTGGCCATGAACTTCATTCAATCCCTTGATCTTTGCCTCTCAAGTAGCTAGGATTACAGGCTTGAGCCACTGAGCCCAGCGTTTGCATTTTACTTCTGCCAACAGACCCAGCACTTTTTTATGTACCAAATGTTGTTTCTCTAAGACAACTCAATCTTTAAAATACTCCAAGGAAACAGTAACCTTATTTATAGATGAGAAAATGAAAACAGGCAGTTTAAGTAACTGCCTCAAGATCACCCAGCTAATAAACGATGAACCAGAATTCAAATCCAGATAATTTGAATGTGACACATCCAAATACTGAACTACTTCAGTTAGTGCACTTCTCTAAATGAAGTGAAAAAATAAGTACACATGTATACATCTTAGTTTTATAATTTGAATGTGTCACATCCAAATACTGAACTACTTCAGTAGTGCACTTCTCTAAATAAAGTGAAAAAATAAGTACACATGTATACATCTTATTAATGTATTCAATTTTTTTCAGTGATGGGGTTAGAATCCAGGGCTTCCTGGCTCTACTGTCAGCCCATAAATATTCTGATTTAATTATACACATAATCCACAGGGAGACAAGCAGTGCTTTAGTAACCTTTTTCCTAAGGGCCACATCTCTAGTTTCAGGAACACCTATAGCCCAATTTAAAAGAATCCTTAATTTTTCTGCCAACACATCTAAAGGACTAGTTTCACAAACCTGTGTCTTCACTTGCCAAATGAATGTAAGGGCCGTTCAAATTTAAAAACTCATATTTCCCGAAAGACAGACCCAGAAACTTTTTCTTTTGACTTTATGCGATGCTGTGGTTCAGTGTTCTTTAAATTCTGGACTGTTATTTGGACTAACCATAATGCGGGTTTGTTGTGTGCAACTGACAATATCCTGATACGGTTATGCAGGTTTAAATTTAAATTTCTGAAGTTGCGGCACAGAAGGAAACAGCACAGTAGCAGCTGGTACAAGCCCGCCCTCTGCTGGCCATGCCGGCGCACATCGGACATTTCTGCTAGTTTTCTTGCCTCCCACAGCTTTCAGCCATGCAAAGCCTTTCAGCGCTTTCATCAGCTAAGCACACTGCTCCGGGCTGGGCAAAGATAAATAAAAGTCTGAGCCTTAAAGGATCTCACAACTGGAGAGTTGTATTACTGGTGCTGCCCCCTCATGTATCCATTAGTTTGCCACCAAAGTTTGCGCAAGAGCCCAAATCACACATCCTTACACAATGCTCTTTTGTTAGAACTGGTGACTCACTAGGATCTGACTAGGAGTAACAGGGCCAATGGGTGAAACCTTGGAGACACAGCCACCTGGGAGCAGTGTTGACAACCGGCCACAGGCCTTTATCAGGCAAGCTCTGTTGTGCCTAAGGTTGAGCATAGGAAGGTCTTCAGAGGGAAAGGAGAAAGTTAAGAACTGAGGCCAGGAGAGCACCTTTCACTTTGATGTTTAATACATTCACTTAAAACACAACCAAGACCTCTGCAACTTTTTGTAACAGGATTCTAGCTTGTTTTCCCATTAGATGTTATTGTTTTTTTATTTCCTTATGTAATTTTATATGGCCATGTTTTTCAAACTAGACCAAGCAGCTCCCTCGATTCCTAAAACAAAAATTCTTTCTGCACCTCTTCTCAAATTTTCTCAGGTTCTAGACACATAGAAACTTTGTGTGGCTTTTACTTAACTATGTCCTCTAGCAATGATTTATTTTCATTTTAGAGAAAATTCTGTTGATAACATACCTACTATACTAACCAGAGTGAAAAAAAGAAGAGCATTTTATAAAATTTCTTTTCAGAACTTGTAGATACAAATAAATGACATAGAAGACTATATCACTGAATGCAACTATCACTCTGGACAAATCACATAGACGCAGGGCCTAAAGGAACATCCCTCTCACCTTCAAAACATAATGAAGGCATATTCCAAACGCTTCAAAAATGGCTCCATAAAAGATATAGTTTAGAAAATTTATGCAGAAGAAAAGGAGAAAAGGAAGGGAGACAGGAAAGTAAGGAGGAAAAAAGGAGAAGAAAAGATGGAAGAAAAAAACTTGAACCTTGCTGGGCTCTGGTGGCTCACACTTGTAATCCTAACTCAGGAGGCTGAGATCTGAGGATCGCAGTTCAAAACCAGCAGGGGCAGGATGTCCGTGAAGCTTGTTTCTCCAATTAACCACCAGAAAACTGGAAGTGGAGCTGTGGCTCAAAGTGGTAGAGCGCTAAGCTTGAACAAAAGAGCTCAGGGACAATGCCCAGGCCTTGTATTCAAGGCCCATGACAAAACAAAACAAGCAAAAAAAAAAAAAAAAAAGTGACCCTCTCTCAGGAGAGTATAAGAAATAAGAAAACAAAAGACCAGAAGGAAGAAAGGAGGTCTAAGAAAATAGTAGTGGGAAATAAAATCAGACAGTCAGAAGGCAGGGGCTTCTACCATCTTAAGTATCTTAAATTTACAATTCAAATTGAAGAAATAGTCATCTTTGAAAAAGTAATGAAGAAACGTACACATAAAACACACACAAAGAAGCCTGGACATGGGGTTGACACCATATCCTAGCTAGCTTTCCTGCCACAGAATATCCTTACCTCTTCCTCAGCAAATATGAGCACGATGACAAACAAAAACAAAATTCTCTGCCAGAAACAACAGATGCCCTCTGCATTTTACTTACTTGGCAAAAAAAATAAGTGAATCAAAACATCTATAACCAACCAGGAGCTGGTAGCTTGTACCTTTAATCCTAGCTACTTAGGAGGCTGAGATCCTAGGACTGCTATTCGAAGTCAGCCTAGGCAGAAAAATTCAGGAGACTCTTATCTCCAATTAACCAGCAAAAGAAGAGATGTAGAAGTATGGTTCAAGTGGTAGAGTACCAATCTTGAGTTTTGAAAAAGCCAAGCAAAAATGTGAGGCCCCAATACCAGAACCAGGGGAAAAAAAGTCACCTGCAATGAAAAGCTAACACAGATTCATTCACCTGTTCATATATAGAGAGATGGAGATACTATAAATATATCATACATATCTAGAGACAGACAGATAGGCAGATAGACAGACAGACAGACAGACAGACAGATGGATAGATATAGGTAGATAGATATAGATAGATAATGTAGATGTCTTTATTTTGTTTACAATGCTGAGACTTTAACCCAAGGTCTCACCCATGCTTAGGCAAGTAGTCTACCACTAAGCTAGGATCCCAGCCCCCAGTTATACAGTATTTATACTTGTTTTGTTTCTATTAATTCATCAAGATGAAGAGTTATATTTTATTTACCTTTCTTTTGTCCTAGTTGATGGAGATAAGTGCCACGTGAGGAAGGAGCTGAGAGAAGGGTTTTTAGATATGTCTTCTACCTGGTGATAAACCATGTTGGATTTCCACAGCTATATTAGCATTTCACATATCTTGGAGAAGTTTAAGCAATATTTTCTGAATAGCATTAACATAAGACTCAGAACTCCTAAAGTATAGTGAGCATATAATACCTTATCTATTCTATAAATAAGAACAGTATTAATGTACAATCTAATGTATAACATATGTAACTTGAATGAATAAATGTATCTGTGTAACCCACAAAAATATCGGTATTTGTATAATGACTAATATAATTATTATTTTAGCTGGACACAGTTTCTCATGAATATAATCCTGTCTATTGGAGAGGCTGAGATCAGGTGGTTATAGTTCCAGGCCAACCCAAGCAAAAATTTCACAAGAGCTCATCTTAACCAATAATGAGGTGGGTGCTGTGGAACACATCTGTCATCCCAGATATTCCAGAAGCATATATAAGAGAGTCACAACCCAGGCTGTCCCAGGAAAAAAGCAAGACCCTATTCAGAAACAAAGGCAAAAAAAGTTGAACTGATAGAGTGTCTGTCTAGCAAGTACAAGAACTGAGTTCAAACTCTAAAATAAAATAAAATTAATATTTCTAACTAAATACAGAATGCCATCCTTTCTATGATTTTTTTTGGGGGGGTCAATTATGGGGCTTGAACTCTGGGCCTAGGCATCCCTCAGCTCTTCAGCTCAAGGCTGGCACTCTACCACTTGAGCCACAGCACCACTTCCAGCTTTTTCTGTTTCTGTGGTGCTGAGGAATCCAACCCAGGGCCTCATGCATACAAGTCAAGCACTCTACCACTGACCCTCCTTCCCAGCCCTCTACAATTATTTTTAAAGCTCCATTATGTTATTATTATTCCTTTATGTAACAATTCTCAAGTGCCTGCTTAGCCTTTCATCAGTGTATCAACTAGATTCTAGCAATGTAAGGACTAGTCCAACACTCTGAATCACCCATATTGTATCTTTATCTAGTTTGTTATCTGGCTGTTGCTTTCCCAACTTTGTTCTAGAGTCATCTGGGGTCTTTCGTATCATATAGATTACAGACATGCTAAATAGCATTTATACACATAAATATATACTTATGCTAGTGAAATTTTTTTCATGGTCAATCAGATTATGAATTAATGATAGTCATTGTTTTTCAGGATAGAATTTCTGAAGTTACTAATGAAGTAGGATTTCAGGCTACAAAATACATGTATTTTTCTATAAGTTGTTTGTGTATATATGAGCACATATATACGTATAAATATAGCCAAGTGTGGCTATCCCAGCACACAAGAAGCTGAGGCAGGAGGATAAAGATTCAAGATCATCCTGGGCTACATATTGAGACCCTGTCTCAGTGAGAAAAAATAATAAAATTAAAAAAATATATATATAGTGCTATCCTTTTGAATGAAGATGTATGTATATGTATATACAAATACCTATTTATATCCATCTGTTTATCAATGTATCTATTTGTCTGTCTATTTGTACCTTACAGTTTTCTAGAAGAACAGCAGAAGGAAAAAAAAACAGAACATACAAAGACAAGAAGGAATAGATCCTATATAGTGAACCTTTTGGGGTCTTTTTCAGAGAAACAGATTTCAATCTTTTTATAGTCATTCAAATTAATACAACAGAGTGAGAAGAATTAGAGAAGACCGAAGAATTAGAAAAGACAGTTCTTTTTAAAGAACTGTCATTTCAATTCATTTCAATCATTTCAACAAGGAAAGGGACAGAACACTGTCTTCTTAGGGTGCTAATCCTTTATAGTTAATACAGTCAACTATTAGACACGGGCTACTTTATTGGTTTGCCATTTGCAGAGACAAGATATACAGCCTCCTTTCTTCAGACCTACATGGCATTCGGAAAATGGCCTAGTGAACAAGGAGTTGGCACCAGAGACATTATAAGATAAAGCTGCAATGGCATTAGGCTATGAGAATATGAGCATCCAGGCCTAGCTCCACTAGAGAATCTTCTCCCCTAGGAGCTACATTTACATGTACACTAGAGCTGCATTTGCCACTAGGACTAGGAATGATGGCAAAAAGGATTCAGAGCTGTGAAAAAGAGAAAATCAGAGTTCTTTAGTAGCCTAGGGAATAAATGAGATTTTGTAATTTTCTTTAGTGAACTACAGATTTTTTTTCCCAAGCATAAAATATTTCTCACCAGGCACTGGTGGCTTACAACTGTAATCCTAGCTACTCAGGAGGCTTAAATTGGAGGTTGACAGATCAAACCCAGCCTGGGCAGGAAAATCTGTTAGACTTTTATCTCCAATTAACCACCAGAAAACCAGAAGTGGTACTGTGGCTCAAGTGGTAGAGTGCTTGCCTTGAGCTGAAGAGCTTAGGGACAGTGCCCAGGCCCTGAGTTCAAGCCCCACAACTGATACACACACAAAAAAAAATTCATAGAACCCTAAAAAAATTCCTAGACCTTTGGATTGAGGTATATAGTATTCAGTATCTAAAATGGTTCTATCTACCCTTAGATATGTATTTTAATGTTTTTTTTCTTTCATGCATGTGTTTCTAACACATTTATAAGATTATCTCTTTGTTGCTTTGTATGTCCCTCCCCCACGGTATAACTCCTGCTTTCACTATATTTGATGTCAGTATAACTTGTGGAGGAGATGGGGAAAAACCAGTTGTTTAAGGATACAGGTGGACCTGTTGCAACAATGAGAAGTACAAGTTGTCATATCCAAAACGAGCTTTACAACGTCGGGGGGGGGGGGGGGGGGAAGGGGGAGGGAAGGAGAAGGATTGGGATTGGGGGGGAGGGGGGAGGCTGGGAAGGGATGTGAAGGGTAAACCAAAGGAGGAGGCTGCAATGCTTGGTAAGAAATGTATGCATTATCCTGCCCATGTAATTGTAACCCCTCTGTACAGTATGTTCACAAATAAAATTAAATTAAATTAAAAAAATTAAAATAAAATAAAATAAAATGGTTCTATCTATTCTATTATCAACCAAAGATTTGGAATAAACAAGCAAACAAATAAATTCTATCACCAGCCATAATCCAAGTTACTCAGAAGGTAAAGATCAGGAGGATCTTAGTTCAAGGCTAGCTTGGGAAAAAAGTTCATGAGATACATCCCTCCATCTCAACCAATAGAAAACAGAAAACAGTGGTTCTCATTTGTCATCCCAGCTATATGGGAAACATTAATGGAAGAACTGTGGTCTAGGCCAGCTCAGGAAAAAAGAGGACCTATTAGAAAAATAATAAAAGCAAAAATAATTAAATTTAGAAAATTTTGTTGAAACCCCTTTGCACAACTGCTTATTTAAAGGAAAAAGGCTAGAGCTATTGTTCAAGTGGCACATCACCTGCCTAGCAAGTACAAGGCCCTAGTTTAAGCCCCAGTATTTCTAAAAAATAAAATAAATAAACTATAGCCCAGTATGGTGGGCTTGTAGCCATAACTACTAAGAAAATAGAAATCACAGGGACTCAGGTTTGAGGCCAGCCAAAAAAAAAAAAAAAAAAGTTGGACTTAGATGTAGTTCAGTGGCAAAGGGCTTGCCTAGCAAGTGCAACATCCTAGGTTCAATCCCCAGTACCAAAAAGAAAAGACCAAAAAAAAATTTTTTTTTACAAGATCCAAAAAAAAAAAAAAATAGCTGGGCTCAGTAGTGTACACCTGTCATTCTAGCAAAATGGGAAGCACAGACAGAAAGATCAAGGTCTATCCCTCCCATACCACCACCACCACCACACACATAAATACAAGACCCTATTAGAAAAGTAATAAAAGCAAAAGGCTGAGGGTGTGGCTTACATGGAAGAGAGCCTAACAAGCACAAAGCCTTTTTTTTTTTGGGTCCGGTTGTGGGGCCTGAACTCTGGGCCTGGGCACTGTCCCTTAGCTCTTCAGCTCAAGGCTAGCGCTCTAACACTTGAGCCACAGCGCCACTTCCAGCTTTTTTCTTTTTGCTTATGTGGTGCTGAGGAATCAAACCCAGGGCCTCATGCATGCAAGGCAAGCACTCTACCACTGAGCCACCCACCTTCCCTGCCCCAAGCACAAGGCCTCGAGTTCAAACTTAAGTATCATGAAAACAGAAAATTATGGACAGTAGACATCTCTCTAGATAATTCAGCATGTATGTCATTAATGAGAGCCAAATATTTGTTGAAACGCTTCCATAAGTAAAATTTATATACACTAAAATATAAAAATCTGAAGTGTAAATTTCCAAGTTGAAATAAAGCCTACAGCTATTTATCACAAATGCCTCTCAAGATACATAGAACAGAGCAGAAACTTTCTATAACCCAGTACCTGACATAGGCTCTGCTGTGAGCCAGACCCCTCAACTGATTCCTCATAATTTTTGTTATGGGAGAGGAGGGATTGACAAGGCCTGGACATGGTCCCTAGACTTCTTTTGTTCAAGGCTAGTGCTTTCCACTTGAGCCACAGCTGCACTTCTGGCTTTTTTAGTAGTTTATTGGAGATAAGAGTCTCACAGATTTTTCTGCCCCAGATGACTCTGAATCATGATCCTCAGATCTCAGCTTCCTGAGTAGTTAGGATTATAGGTGTGAGCAACCGATGGCCAGCTTCTTAATTGTCTGTGTGTCTTTTTATGAGTGAGGAGGATAAGTATTAAAATATCAATGTGCATGTATTACAGCTGGGGGAAAGCTCAAGGGTAGTATTTTAGTGGGGACAAATAGAACTGCATGTGCATAATCTTAAGAATTAACCCCTAGTAATTAGATTCAAGAGAATTTGATTAGGGCTGGGAAGGTGGCTCAGTGGTAGAGTGCTTGCCTTGCATGCATGAGGCCCTAGGTTCAATTCCTCAGCACCACATAAGCAAAAGAGAAAAAAGCCAGAAGTGGCGCTGTGGCTCAAGTGGTAGAGTGCTAGCCTTGGGCTGAGGGACAGCACCGAGGCCCAGAGTCCAGGCCCCACGACCGGACCAAAAAAAAAAAAAGATTATTTGCCAGTCTCAAATGTTAAATACTCTCAAATTAAAGTATGAACACAGAGTTTTCACAACCCTCTTTTTTCACGGACACCCTTCTATTGACCAACACAGACAGCTAAGTATTCATTTATATCATGTTCTGTCCTACTGCTCCAACTACAAGGTCTGACTACTAGGATCTGGTAACTTTCTGCAATGTGTCTAGGGACCTGGGAAATTACAGTCTTAAAATCAAGAAGCCTTTCCCTCTTAAAGTTGTACCTTAGAAACATTCAAAATGCTTTCTAGTTGTATATCTGAAGATAATAAAATCAAATTACTTACATTACTAGACTTGGTCTTCATTTAACTAGCAGTTTGATGTACAATATTTCAGATGCAGTATTTCTGGCTTGGAACATAGAACTTTAGGCACATCTGTACAGAATGTAGACATTGTGATATCATTAAAATGCCTTTTCAATATTTTTATTATGGAAAATTCTAAGCATACACACACACAAAATAGAATAACAATAAATCCTCATGTGCCTTCCACCCAGTCCCAGCAATGATCTTAGTAAAAATGCACTTAAGATTCAACCACGTTAGATCAATTTTTTACATTTTTTTTGCCAATTAGTGTTTATGTGGAATATTAGAGTTGGTTTTATCCATTAACAAATACTGGATTGCTTATTTTGGGGGCAATTATGAATATACTTTCATCAACATGTTTTATGTGAATTTCAGTTTTCATTTCATGTGACTAAATACCTACTACAAGCCAGTACACATCAGTGCAATCATGCTCAATTCTTTGCAGGTCTACTTGCCTGCACTGAAGCTCTCTTGGCCATAATATATCCCTGGCTTATTCTCACTGTTGGATTTCAAAATTATTTCATGTTGTTGTTTTTAAGTTCTATAGAGTTGTTTGTTTTTAGAGTGCTGGGGATCAAGCTCAGGGTCTTGTTCAAGGCAACAATGAGCTATATCCCACCCCAGTCCCAGTACAGTTTGTTACAAAATCTCACCAACAATATTAGGTTTCACACATCCCCTGTAATTCAAGCTGTAGGGTCTGCAAAGTGTAGTGGCCAAATGCAGTTCCCCATAACAGACAACACAAAAATCAAGTTTCTGATCAACCCGAAACTTAGAATACCCATCTGCATAAACATTATTGAGAAAACACGTGAAACAATAGTGCTTAGAGAAAAAAAATACCTTTTGAAAAACTATATTTTTATAATTCCCCAAATAAAACTATATTCAGTAACATTACTTAGTATCTATCTTAAATTAGTAATGTTGGATGCAATTTACCTAAGAATCCATGCGCCCTTCCTATTTGCCAAAAACATTTAAAATTTTTCTACAATTTCAATATGTATTAATATATATATTATATATACACCCTTTGACCTCTGTCTAGTCTATTCTGCAAATGTCAAAAAATTACTTCTGTTCATTTGGAGTATTAGGTCTTGAACTTCAGGCCTCAAAAGCTGTCCATCACTGAGCTTGTTAGCTTTAAAGACCCTAATGGGGTCTTGTGTGCTTTTGCCTGGGGCTGGCCTCAGACTCCCAAATTAGCTGGATTACAGGCATGCCACTACATCCAAGACAAGCTCTCAAATGATTCACCCCCAGCCCCAGGCCAGCCTTAACTGTGATACCCATCTCTACCTCCTGAATAGCTGGGATTTTATAGGCTATACCAGCATGCCTCAACTAAAAAGATTTTCTTTTGAGGCAGGGTCTCTCTATGAATTTGATCTTCCTGAATCAGCCTCCCAAGTGCTGAAATAGCATATAGCATGTAGCATATAGCATGTGCAAATGCATTCTGATTTTATAATCCAGACCTGGTGACTTCTTGCTCACTGATCCTACTGTAGTCCAAACATACATAATCACTTGAATGTTTGAGATGCCTTGGGAAATTTTTATTTGAACTATTTGGCACAGCTAAGTGTTTTGCCAATCTTCCTCCCAAAATACCAGGCTATATAATCTTATCTTTTGCTAAGAAAACTTTTTGCAAAACACTTCTCATGAGAAGTATAGGCAAGTCACAGCTCCAAGTACTCTCTTTACTAATAGACAAAGAATAGAGATCCAAGAAGTTTACCTATCCTCATTTTCCTTTATTTCTTCTGAGAATCCAAACTTTACTTTTGCATCAACCTTTGCTTTACTTTTATTTCGTACCCTCAATACTCCCTTTTCCTAATTATTGTCACAATAAAACTTAGAAGCTAAATTGGTGAGAATCTACATTGTATTTTAATACAATAGATAATTGAGTTTTTGAAGAGGAAAATTTAATATTGGCCAGGTATCACAGAACTCCCCTCAGTTTATGGCATCTTGCACTGAAAAGAAGAAAAGTTGAAAGTCTGGGGTAATTTACTTTTTTTTTTTTTTTTTGGTCATGGGGCTTGAACTTTGGGCCTGGGTGCTCTCCCTCAGGTCTTCAGCTCAAGGCCGGCCCTCTACCACTGGAGCCACAGCACCACTTCCAGATTTCTGGTGGTTAATTGGATATAAGACTCTCATGGACTTTCCTGCCTGGGCTAGCTTTGAACCGAGATCCTCAGATCTCAGCCTCCTGGGTAGCTAGGATTACAGGCATGAGCCACTGGTGCCCAGCTTACCTATCCTTTTCATTCCCTGGGACTTTATTTACAGGGTGTTTGCCATTGGTTTCTTTTCCTTTTTTATTTTTTTTTCTGATCCTCGGGCTTGAACTCAGGGCCTGGGTGCTGTCCCTGAGCTCCTTTGCTCAAGGTTAATACTCTACCATTTTGAGCCACAGCACCACTTGTAGTTTTCTGGTAGTTAATTGGATATAGGACTCTCACAGACTTTTTTGCCTTGGCTGGCTCTGAACCGTGATCATCGGATCTCAGCCTCCTAAGTACCTAGGATTATAGGTCTGAACCATTTGCTCCCAGCTTCTTTTTTCTTCACTATTAAAAAATGTTTTAGGAGCAGGTGTGGTGGCATACATCTGTAATCCTAGCTACTCAGGAGGCAGAGATTGAGAAGATCAAAGTCTAATCAGGAAAAAGGTTATCCAGACCCTCATCTCAATCAATAAACTGGACATGATCACACTCACGTCTGTAATTCAAACTACTCAGGAGGCAATAGTTGGAGGATTTCAGTCTAAAACCAACCCTGGGCAAAAATGCAAGATTTTATCCAAATTAAAAAAACAAAAACAAAAAAGGCCAGGAATGTGGCTCAAATGGTAGACTGCCTGCCTAGTAACCACAAGGCCCTGAGTTCAATCCCCAGTACCAAAGAAAAGTCTTGCTTTTTCCTCTTTTGTTCTTTTTTTTTTTTTTTTTGGAGGGGGGGGGTTGATCGTGAGGCTTGAACTCTGTTGAACTCTGTACTTGGGCGCTGTCCCCGTGCTCAAGGCAAGCGCTCTACCACTTGAGCCACAGCACCACTGCTGGTTTTCTAGTCGTTTTTATTGGAGATAAGAGTCTCACGGACTTTCCTGCCCGGGCTGGCTTTGAACTGCGATCCTCAGATCTCAGCCTCCTGAGTAGCTAGGATTACAGGCGTGAGCCACCAGCGCCCGGCTTCCTCTTTTGTTCTTATTCTTCAGTACCTTTTAAATATCTTTACTTCACTCATTCTTCTCTTTTCTTCTTAAAAATGTCTGGTACTTTGCAAGTCTCCAACTTGGCTTACCTGGCTTAACACTGAAAAGTATCAGATAACCTTGCCTTTAGTTAGACTCCCTGCAAAGGACTGATGAAAAATGTTTAAAGGTGCTGATAATAGAGTCCAAGCCTACTGATGGCAGTTTATTACATTACCAAGTACTCATGAGTTTTCTTACGTTGGCTTGTTGAATGTAAAAAAAATAACATAATTCAGTAAACTCAGATTAAATGAGTACAATTAACTGCAGGTAAATTTAAATGTTAATGTATGAAGCTAAGTAACAGAAGAAAACAAAAATTAGGAATATCTTCATAATTGTAGCAGCCTAAGAAATGCAATTTGCATAGTGGTTAAATGCACAGATTCTAAGGCTAGAATGCCGGGGTTTGACTGGAGCTACATCTCTCCTTGAATATGACACTGGGTATCTTTATTGTCTTTCTTCTCTTCAGTTTCCTCATCTATAAAGTGAAAGACAGTTTTTCCCACACAAGGCTGTTACAAGGATTAAATTAATTTATAAAAAAACCACATAGGGTCGGGCGCTGGTGGCTCATGCCTGTAATCCTAGCTACTCAGGAGGCTGAGAGCTGAGGCTCATGGTTCAAAGCCAGCTCCGGCAGGAAAGTCCATGAGACTCTTATCTCCAATGAACCACTCGAAAACCAGAAGTGGTGCTGTGGCTCAAGCGGTAGAGTGCTCACCTTCAGCTGAATTGTGCAGGACAGCGCCCAAGCCCAGAGTTCAAGCCCCACAACCAACCAAAAGAAAAACAAAAAACAAAAAAAACCCACATAGGATCAGCTGCAGCTACTTGGGAAATATAAATAGGAAGATCACAGTCCAAGCCCACTCTAACCAAAAAAAAAAAAAAACCCTAAAAAATAATGAAAGCAAAAAGGGTTGGAAGTGTGACTCAAAAGGTAGAAGCATCTTGAATTCAAAACAACACTGAAAAAAAAAGAGAAAACACTTAGATCAATTCCTGATGACAACAGTAAACACGTCAGTTGCTATTACTCCAAATTATAAAAATGAATAGTCAAGGCTCCAGAAACATGTTCGCTTTTAGAAGCATGAGGATTTCAAAATAATGTTTATTTTGATTTTTAAAATTATCTAAAATGTGGTTTGGATCACTCCAATCACGCTTTTGGCTTAAAAACTGATTAATGACTGTTTAAGAAAGAAACCATTTTGTGCAACCCAGTACGTGTGAAATTTACTAACAGGAGATGTTTGACTGCCATACAAACCATTAAAGAAAATCTGAGCATGATGTTAAATGCAACTCTGAGACACATGCTTTACATTACTGTCTTACTACTTCTTGAATTCCTGGCATAGGTCATTGAAACACACAGACTCCTCCCTCCAGTAGTCATTCTTGGTTATTGCTTTTGACTTAGATAAATGACTTTCTGACTAACTATTGGGAAACAGTTTTTAGGCTTTGTGATTGTTATTCAAAGTGATAGCTGTGGAACACTGTCAAAATATCTTTAAAATTATGCTTTTCAAAAAGAATGGATCACTCCTTTGAAAATAATAATGGCAGGCTGACAGGATCCTGATATTAGAAAGGAAGTCTGTGAGCTCAGGGGTGACATTCACCTGCCAAGACAGAGAAGTCTGTTCCTGGAGCAAACTGGTTTTGCTTGATTCGTTCTGCTGAGTAGTCTTGAGTTTCCACAGTAGGAGCAAAGGGTATGGGGCAGTGTCCCAGAAAATTGCTTTTCCAGTCAGGGAAGAGATGCCATTTCCACCTTTCTACATTCATAGCCAGTTTACAGATAACTTTTTACAGGTGGCTTTTTTGGATATTCAGGCATGAACTCAGGGCCTTGTGCTCTTCCCTGGCTTTTTTACTCATGGCTGGTGCTCTAGCATTTTAGCCACACCCTCAATCGCAGCTTTATTAGGAAGTAAGAGTCTCCAGGATTTGTCTGTTCAGAGTGGCTCAAAAACTTGATTCTTAGATGTCAGCTTCCTGAGTAAATAGGAGTAACATGAGCCACCAGCACTCGCCTATGTTCTACTTTTAATAATAGTTCTGAACAAATTTTTTTACCTTACAACTAATTTTATTTTATTCTCTGTACATGAGTTATGGCACCTTTATTCAAAGAGATAAAAGAAACAAACAAAAATGAAGTACAAACCAGCAGTATGAACTGACAGGATGTTTCAGAGAATTAGAACTACAGAATTTGAGAGGCAGCATGACCTGTGGAGTAAAAACAGGCTTACATTTTGACTAGCAGGTTTGTAGCCCTCTCTTGTACATTTCTTTAGTTAGCAGCCACTTAATACCTATTTCCTCAACCTTAAAGTGGGGAACATTATTAACCGTGAAATCTTGCAATAATTCAGTTAGATAATATATATGGAAAGGGGGCTCATCTTCTACTAGGGAGACAAAAAAAAAAAAAGATGCTCCAACATTCTATGCAATACTCCTTTGACCCTGGAAAAGAACCAGAACACTAAATTTCCATAATATGATTAAGTAAAAGAAATATGATTAAGTAAAATAACATTTCAGGTTTAAAATGAATACCAAGAGAATACTTCATAGGCAGTTGGGGACCAGCAATAACTTATCCTCAATCTGCTTAAATAATTACCTTGGCTATAAATTCTATGGTAATTAAAATCGCAAAATACAAAATTTGCAGATCTTCCTAATAGAATAACATCTGTATAGACAGAGAAAAAGGGGTGGGCACGGAAAAAATCTTTCCTCAATCTTTCCCAAATTGTCCATAAAGGGATTTTTATACTCATGTGACTAGATAAAAGGTATGTATGGGGAATAACTGCTTTAAGTAGTGTGGATTTAGGTCCAGTTTCTCGACTTGACCCCCAGGAAAGAAGTCTTTAGGATGGAAATCTGACTTAGGAAGAGAGGCTGAAGCCAGTTCTGGATACCAAGTGTTACCTGAAGAGGTAAAAGTTACCTCGGAAGCATGGCCTAAGGGGGTGGGGGGGCCATTAACATGTGATTTTTTTTTTGGGTCTGGTCGTGGGGTCTGAACTCTGGCCTGGGCGCTGTCCTCAGCTCTTCAGCTCAAGGCTAGCGCTCTACCACTTGAGCCACAGCGCCACTTCCGGCTTTTTTACTTTTTGCTTATGTGGTGCTGAGGAATCGAACCCAGGGCCTCAGGCATGCGAGGCAAGCGCTCTACCACGGAGCCACCTTCCCAGCCCCCAGCCACGTTCACTTTGTACATGGAAGCGGGAAGGAGCTTCCTTGGAGGCCCCACAGCCTGGCCCCGGCCGCGGGGGGATTCCTTCCACACTCCCGGGCACCGACGGGACAGCAGATGGCTTCCTCAGAAGCGGCCCCCGCCCGACTCAGGGTCGTCTCTCCTCTTCCAAAGTGGTTTCCGGCGCGCCCGGGGCGACTCGGCACCCAGGACCCGGGAACGGGCACCTCTGCCCCTGCATCGCCGGGGTGGCGCGGGGTGCCGTCCCGCAGGCCTCGGCGCGGGGCCGCCCATTCCGAAACCCAGCCCGGGAGCCTCGGGGAGGAAACGGCTGCTCGGCTCCGGGGGGCGGGGGGGGGGGGGAACCCCCGGGGGGGAGGGGGGTGTGCTTAGCTCCCCGCCCCCCAGATCGATCCGTTTCTGTCAATCTGCCCAAATAAAAAGAAATGATGGCGGCACAGGAAAGCAGGTTTTCGCACACAGCATCCAGCTGGGTGTGGTGGCACCCGCCCGCGTGGAGGCTGAGGCGGGAGGATGACTTCAGTCCAGGAGCTCACCAAGCCGGGCCAACTAGGTGAGACTTTTAGTCTCAAAAAGAAAAAAACAAACAAACAAAACCAGCACCTGAGAACCCCAACGGTAAGGACCGACCACCTCACTCACCTGTCAGCGTGGGGGGCGGGCACGAGGCCATCCCAAGGGATGTAGAGTGCGCAGGCGCACGCCGTTTCCCGCCCGCCAACCACGCCTCCTCCGCACCGTCACGCCGCTGGTCCCGCCCACCTCCCTGAGCGGCCGCGCCCTCCGGTCCACAGCTTCTCCCAGGCCCGACGTGCCTGGGCCTGCGTTGCGCCTCCCAGCCCCGGGCGTCGCTGTTCCGGTGGGCGTGGGCGCTCGGGAGGGGGCGGGAGGCGGGGTGGAGCGGTGGGGGGGTGGGGGCGTTGTCGCTACGACCTAGGGCCGGCGGCAGCTCGGTGGTCCTGGAGCTATGGCCGCGTCGGTCTTCTGCTGCCTGCGGTGCTGCAGGGACGGCGGGACCGGCCATATCCCCCTGAAGGAGATGCCGGCCGTGCAGCTGGACACGCAGCACATGGGTAAGGGCCTCCCTTCCCCGCCCAGACCCCAACGGCCCGCGGAGGCTGGGCCCGGCGTGCGGGGGGCCCGGTCGGGAGGATCTCGCGCGCCGTGAGGCGGCGGCGTCTGGACGCCCTGGGGTTCCCGCTGGCGGACTCGACCTGGTCTGGGTTCTGTGTTCAAGGCTGCGCCGCTGGTGGCCGCGGCCGGCGTCGGGAGCGGGGCGGGGGTGTGGATGTCCCCTATCTCCCCGCTCCCCCCCGCCCAGGTCCGGACCCGCGCGATTTCAGAAGGCTTCAGGGTCTTCTCTCGGGTGGTGTCCCCGCGGCCCCATCCTAGAGAGGCTGTGGCTTGTTTTATTGGAAATAAGTGCCTCTCGCCTCCCAAAGTCAAAACAAGGTAGATCGCACACGCCTCGGGCTGCACCTGCGCGCAGCCCGCCCCACGTCCACCCGGCCTCCCGCTGCCCGACTCCTTAGTCACTGGAGTTTCATTTGACTGGCTCGTGACCAGCAGGTTACCAAATGAAACAGGGCTCTGGTCCCTTGCACCCATGGTTTTTCCGGCCGGGGACAAATGGCCGGACCATTTCTCATCCCACGTTCTTCCTCTCCCCTCTGTCTTTTTTTTTTTTTTTAAACCACGATGATTATTTCTCTTTTGAGACGTTTCCCCTATAGAGTTCGGTGCTTCTGGAGTATGCTCCTAGCCGGAGAGATTTCCCAGTTATCCTTAGTTCAGTCAGAGTACTGGCTTTTGTGGATTGTTTTGTAAGTGTCCCTTGGCACTTTGCATTTTCACAGTGAGTTCCTCACATTTGTAACAAAACTCTGTTCTGCTCAGATTTGTGTGTGTGTGTGTGTGTGTGTATGTGTGAGATTCTAGAAACACATTTCTATAGCTTATACTAAACTAAACGTGATTATTATCACCTTGTATTTGGATGTTTACAATACTTTCAGTTTTAAGATTTCCCAAGTGCAGTATTTAATAGGATACACATGTAAGTATATACATAAATAATGTATGTCTTTAAATTATTTGTATCCATCATTACTTATAGACAGTGGATACTCAGATTCTGTAATTTCCCTCAGAAAACATTTCTATTTCAGGAACTGGAGGTGTAGCTCAAGTGGTAGTGCATCTGTCGAGCAAAAAAGCCAGAAAGATTGCAAGGCCCTGAGTTCAAGCTCCAGTACTAGCACCCAATTTTTTTTCACTTATTTAGTGAGCTGATATTTAGTTATTGAGTGACTATATAGTGGTAGGCATTGTTCAAAGTGCTGGGGATATAGTAAAGGACAGTTCTGTATAGCTCATGGAGCATTTGGGCAACTTTAGCTCTTCTTCCTATCTCTGCTATCAGACTCCGGCATCACTGAAGTCTGCTGTATAGACTGTTCTTTTTCCATGACCTCTCCTCTAGGAAGAGCTAATCATTGTACTCACATTTGCCTTTCTCCAAAGCTTCCCAGCACCCTTCAGGTATGAACTGGATGAATTAGAATAATTGCATGTTCCAATCTTCTTTTTGTATGGAAGTTTTCTTCTTTTTTTAATACTTCTTTTCTTTCTTCCTCTCTCTCTCTCCCTCCCTCTCTTCCCCCCCCCTTCCCCCCCTCTCTCGTTGTTGCTGCAAGACCAGGACTTTGTTCATTGGGTGGCGCGGTACCAACTGAGCCATATCTCCAACCTGTGGAGGTTTTTCCCTTAACCAGTCTCCCAGTAAATTAAAACTCTTTAATCACAAGATTGATTTGAAAACCTGAGAGGAGACGGGTATTGAGTTAGAAATGCATGTTTCAAGCATGAGTTGACCTTAAGTTGAAAATATAGGAGGCACACTGAATAAATATGCATATATTTGAATGAGTGAAAGGTTGTATAGGTAACCTAAAGAATGTAACTGCCGTTGTTGTTTTGAGAGGGAGTCGCACTGTGTTGCCCGGGCTAGGCATAACTCATGGGTTCAGACTGTCATCCCACCTCAGCCTCTGGAGTAAACAGGCCTCCAGGTGTGCATGCCACTGTGTTCCCTTCCTTTCCTTCAAAAAAAAAAAAGTCTAAACATTTGCAGCTGAATGCTACCTCTTTCATAGTACTCACATTGATGATGTTACATTGCATAAAATCATTTGAGTTCCTCTTTTAGATTTTTCTGTGGCATGGTTATATATAGTCTGATCTTAATTGTGAACTGACTTTTTAGAAACAAAAGCCTTCAAAGGTAGCTAGTTACTTTGAGCCAGGTCAGTGTCTTATGCCTATAATTCTAGCTACTCAGGAAGCTAAGATCTGAGGATCATGGTTTGAGATAGGAAAGACTCCTATCTCCAATTAACAACCAGAAAACTAGAAGTTGAGTTGTGGCTCAAGTAGTAGAATGCTAGCCTGGAACAAAAGTAGCTCTGCGAGCCAGATGCTGGTGGCTCACATATATACTCCTCACTACTCAGGAGGCCGAGATCTGAGGATCGAAGTGCGAAGCGAGCCCTAGCAGGAAAGTCTGTAAGATTCTTATCTCCAGTTAACCCACTAGAAAACCAGAAGTGGATCTGTGGCTCAAAGTGGTAGAACAACTAGCCTTGAGTGGAAAAAGCTCAGGGACAACACCCAGGCCCTGAATTCAAGCCCCACAATCCACAAAAAGAAGCAGCTCAGGGACAGCACCAGGCCCTGAGTTCAAGGATCAGGACACACACACACACAAAGTAGCTCCTTAGAAAAGGGTGCTACTCATCTGGAAAGTTCTGTGGTACAGGTGCAGTGGCTCATACCTGGAATCCTGAGTACTTGGAAGGCTAAGATTGGGAAAATCAAAGTTTGAGGCAGAGAAGTTCAAGAGACTTAGCTAGAGTCATTCTAGTTAGGCTGAGAAACCTGACAGTGAATGGTGCCCAAGTAGATGATCTACAGGAAGCAAGCAAGACCCTTTCTCAAAATAACGAGGGGGCTGGCGGGTGGCGGGGAATGGAGCTATGGGGTTGGAAGCATGGCTCAATTGGCAGAGTGTTAGCCAATGAGTGAAAGCACCAGGTACCAAGTTTGAGTCCTGGTCTCAGACCTGGGGGAAAAAAGATGAGGGTGGAGGCATAGTCAGCAGCTTGCTGCTAGGCCTTGCCTAACAAAGTTCAAAAGTTCAAACTCCAGTTCTACAAATACATACACACACTACAAATCACACAGGTGTGCACTTTGAGTATCTGTGTAATTGATAAAGAAAAATAGACTAATAATTTGCAAACACCCAGAATATTAAATATTATTAAATATATTCACCTTTCTTTTTTTTGGGGGGGGGGTCCGGTCATGGGGCCTGAACTCTGGGCCTGGGCGCTGTCCCTCAGCTCTTCAGCTCAAGGCTGGCACTCTATCACTTGAGCCACAGCACCACTGCTGGCTTTTTTCTTTTTGCTTATGTGGTGCTGAGGAATCGAACCCAGGACCTCATACATGTAAGGCAAGCACTCTACCACTGAGCCACCTTCCCAGCCCCTATTCGCCTTTCTGTATAAAACATTTTGCTCCCTAACAGAATTCTTTGGAGATACTATTGAAATAAGAGGGTAATAACACGCTCATGGTTGTTTCTATAATTACAACTCACAGAGCAGACTATATTGTATTGAGAATCTTCTGATATTTCTATTATTTTAGTACCTTAGGATGAAATCCAAGATAATAACTTATCTGTTATAGATGGTGGTTTCATTTGTGTGGTGGATCATAGACTCATTAAAAACAAAGCAAATGACATTTATTTGCATAATCCTTGGAAATGTGTTTTATTAAAGGTACTTTCCATGTTTAGTAGAAAAAACTCAGAACTGTTTAACCAATGAAAGAAATTTATTAGTCCATTTACCTGAAAAGTACAAAAGCAACACTGGCTTCAGGAAAGACTCAATGCTGCTAAGAACACAGTTTCTGTTCACTTATTTCCTCTGTCTTCTGCTGATTCCTGAAAGCTAGTTCCTGGGATCACTTGCAGGAGGTTTCCTGAGTTGCAAGCATCCTCATTCAGGTCCAATAATAATGAGAGTGCCTTTATCCCATGGCTGTCTGAAAAAGTCCTGAGACTCTCCTTGTTTGTTAGGTCATATAACTGTTGTTCACCCAATCACTGTAGCCAGGAAATGTGAATTTACTGACAAATTTGACCTGGATCAAAGGTTATACCTTTAAAGCCCAAGCTTCCTTGGAGCTATTTGATCTCCAGAGGGAAAGTAAGTCCAGAAACCACGAAGTGCTTAGCACAACTTAGTCACTTATTCATTTTATTCTTGGTCATTTGCTGAGTATCTGCAAGATGTCAACCTCTACAGGGTTTTGGCCATTAGAGAAATTGGAACTACAGGTATGCAGGGCAGCCAAATTCTTTCCTAGAATTTGGGTTTAAATATGTTTAATTAGAAAAAAATGGGTGCTAATGGATTTTTTAATATCATAAAATAAGTTCTAAAATTTACCTTATAAGAGAGTATCTTTTAAGATGTTTTAGAATCTGATATATTTTGCATTTCTCTTAGGTATTTATCACAAATAATTTTTGGTTTAAATATCAATTGAACCTTTCTTTTTTCTACTATTCTAGTTTTATTTATCCTCCTCTAGAGGAGTCCCATGTAGTTCTAATATGCATATCTACACAGCTTGTAGACCCCCTTTTTTTTTTTTTTTTTTTTACCAGGAAAGGGGTATATTGTCCACAGGCCCTGGGAGTCATATGCCGGGTATAAAAGGTTATTTTTTGTCTAGTGCCAGTGGCTCTTTTTTCTTAAGTTAACCAGCAAAAAGAATGAAGTAGAAGTATGGTTCGAGTCCCAGTACTGCCTCCATTCTAAAAAAGGATATTTTTACAAATTAGAATTTGTTAAATCTGTTCATCTTCTCTGATGTATATTAATTATTTCCTAAGATTCAGAAGTACATTAATAGTAGGATCACATTATTTTTCTTGCTGTCTACAAATACCATATGAGTTAAAACTAAAACATTGTTAAAAAATTTTCTTACGCATAAAGTGCATTTAGTGATGTTTAAAACCTTGTGTACAGCTGGGTTTGGTGGCACACATCTGTAATTTCAATTTCATGGGAAACTGAGGCATGAAGACTATAATTTGAACCCAATCTAGGCTATATCAAGTAACCCTGTGTCCAAACAAGCAAGCAAATAAAGAAAATAACCATTATTTGCATATTGTCCATGTGGTTGACAGTAACTCTGTTAAACTTTTATGTATGGTAGGGAGGTACAGGTTCTGGGGCTTGAACTCAGGGTCTGGGTGTTATGCCTGAACTTGTTTTTGTTTTTTCCTTAAGGATAGCACTCTCACAACTTGAGCCACAGCTCTACTTATGTCTTTTTTGGGGTAGTTAATCTCCCCCTTGAGACTATAAACCACAATTCTCAGATATCAGCCTCCTGAGTAGCCAGGATTAAAAGTATGAAAAAAAAAAAAAAGTATGAGCCACCGGTGCCTGGCTTCTATTAAATATTTTTAATCCTTGTTAAACAAAGACCCCAGAAATGAGCATTTTCAGTGTGAGCTCTTTCCAAAGATGTGTGTACTCTTCAGCTCTTGGCTAATAAACTTGCACAGTGCCTTATGCTTGTACACAGTCAGCTGATTTTTTAGGACATTGTTTGCATGCATCTGGATAGTGGTGAGAATTGTTGGGGTTAGAAGCATTATTCAGCTGGTAGAGAGCTAGCCATTGAGCAAAAGCAGCAGGTATCAAGTTCTGGTCTTGGACCTATAAAAAAGAATTGTACCTATTTATGGCTTGGCTTAAATTAAAAGATATATTCAATCATCAAATTTGTTTATTGGTTAAAAATTAAAGGAGTTACTCTGTTTTTACTTTACAAATATTTAAAATATTTGGTATATTTCAGTTAATACAGTTTATTTGAAATAGCTTGATTAAACAAGACTCATAGCTACAAATATTATATAAAATGTTCTCTAAAATCAGTAAATTGAAGATATAAAATATTTATCAATATCTGTACTTTGAAGTATGTGTATATATATATATATATATATAAAACCTCCTTATTTAATAGACTAAAATAGTTAGAAATAAAGAAACTAACCCTAAATGTTAAAAATGAAAATATAAAACTTTGTGTCTACTTTTTTTTTTTTAGGAACAGATGTTGTCATTGTAAAAAATGGAAGAAGAATATGTGGAACAGGAGGTTGTTTAGCTAGCGCACCTTTACATCAAAACAAAAGCTACTTCGAATTCAAAATACAGTCCACAGGTTAGTATTATAGTGGTACTTTGCTATTAATCTTCCTAGTTGTTCCAAATATTAAGAGTAATTTGAGGCATAGCTCAAATGGTAGAGTAACTGCCTAGTAGGTGTGAGGCCCTGAGTTCAATCTCCTGTTCCAGAGAGACAGACAGACAGAGAGAAAGAGAGTAAGGAGGGAGGGAGGAAAGAAGGGAAAAAACAGGAGGGGATAAGAGAGAGAGGCAGAATAATTTAATATATATGAAAAGACTGAAAGACTAAAAGTCAGAAATTTACTCATAAGTCCTTGGTCTTCCACTCATGTGTGAGTGGGTTCACGTATTTTTTCTACAAAATTCAGATTACAAGAGCTATCCTTTCTGCCTCCTAGGAGCCATATCTATGAAAGTGTTATGTGTTTTTTTGTTAATTGCCAAGGTGTTGTACAGAGGGGTTACAATTGCATAAGTAAGGTAATAAGTACATTTTTTGTCGAACTTGTTACCCCCTCCCTCATATTTCTCCTACTTGAAAGTGTTTTAAAAATACTTGCAGACAGAGTTCTGTCTTAAGATGTTACTGTCCTGTGAAATTACTATTGTCACTTCCTAATGACTCACAGTTATATCCCGTGGGAGGATAAAGTATAGGGTCAAATTATTTTGGAGGCCAAATAGAGACGTCTTTACGTACAACTTTCTGATGGTCTCAGTCAATCCAGAAAAATCAATGTATTAGCAAAATGATCCCTTCTTGCATATTTAGAATTTCTCCCTATTTTAATAAAAACTGAGAAAGAAACAATTTGAGACCAAATCAAATAGCATAGAGAACAGCTGCTCTGAGGCTATGTTTCAGTGCTGGCCTAGCATGTGCAAGGCCCTGGTCAGGGGCCAGCACTGAAAGGATACGGGGAAGGAAAGAGAGAGAGGAAGAATATGACCAACTTCTTATTCCAAATGTCAGTGTAGACCAAAAGGCTTTAAACCCACCAGCTTAAAGGATCAGGTAAGAAAATTATTTCATATGGTTAATTTTCTTTTCTCCAGGATACTGTTCATAGCATGTACTATTTCTCACTTGTTATGAATTTTAAAACTAATGTCCATAATCTCTGACTTCTCAGAGATAAAGCTTGAAAGAACTGCAGACCACTTAAATTTAGTGGTGTTTCTGCAGTGGTGGTCATGTTAGGGGTAGGGCAATAGGAGCGAGAGCCAAACCCAGGCCTTCTGTGTGTTAGGCTAGTGTTCTACAACAGATATACAGGGTACCCTTGAACATAGAACTTTGGCATCCTGGCTCTGGTAAAAAGGCAACAGGAATCTGAATAACCAGGATACATTTTTAGTAATAAGACAAGGCCATGGCATTGCATTTAAAAAGATAGGATAGATTAAAGAAAGATGTGGGAATTTAAATTTTTTTAATTATACTGTCATCTTCTCTTTCCCATACCTTTCAAAATATGAAGGACAGTTTTTTTTAATTTTTCAATTTTTTTCTCCTAAAATAAGAGAGAAAAGGCATAAACCTCTTCATATGGCTAAAAATCTTAAAATCTTCTAAAAAGAAAATAATGAAAAAATAGCTAACATTTATGTGTGTTTTATGTACCCCTTTAGAGTGGTTAAATATTCAGCCCAGGATAGCTTCGCTAAGTTATTACGTAAGCCTTGGTAATAGAACTTCAGGGCCCACTGTGCTCCTAAGCTGTATTTCATCTGTGGAAAACATCTTGTACTTTGCAATATACTTTTAAAGTATTTTTTTAAAAAGATGAACAAAATAGCAGTTTACTAATAACATGATACTTCTTATTTAAAAAAAAAAAAAACAGTTTAAAAATAACTGCATTAGCTAGGCACCGGTGGCTCACACCTGTAATCCTAGCTGCTCAGGAGGCTGAGATCTGAGGATCTCGGTTCAAAGCCAGTCCGGGCAGGAAAGTCTGTGAAACTCTTATCTCCAATAAACTACCAGAAAACCGGAAGTGGCGTTGTAGCTCAAGTGGTAGAACACTAGCCTTGAGCTGAAGAGCACAGGGACAGCACTCAGGCCCAGAGTTCAAGCCCCACGACTGATAGACCAAAAAAAAACAAACAAAAAAACAACTGCATTTTATGTATAGGCACAGATTTGGAGGACATTTAAGCTATTGTATTTTTAGGAATCTGGGGTATTGGTGTTGCAACTCAGAAAGTTAACCTGAATCAGATTCCTCTCGGCCGAGATGTGCACAGTTTGGTGATGAGAAACGATGGAGCTCTGTACCACAACAATGAAGAGAAAAACAGGCTGCCAGCAAACAGCCTTCCTCAGGAGGGAGATGTGGTGGTGAGTCTCCAGGCACTGTTGCTGTCCACTGTATACATGGTTTTGCCTGGGAGTTTTTAGTTTGTAACCCAAAGCCCCAGGATTGAATCAGATGAGGTAGTGCAGTTCCCAGAGAGCACCACTGCCTCACCTCTGCCCTGTCTGTATAGAATTGGGGGCAGCACAGGACATCAGGGAGAGCTTTTTTATTTGCATACAGGAGGGTTGTGACACGTTCACTGCCAAGTAATAGTTTCTACTTACATCGCATCAGAGAAATCTTGACACAGTTTTTTAAAGTTTCCTGACCTTATATTAGGAAATGTTAGATATTCTTTTAAATTTTTTGTATTGTTACAGAAAATTTTCACATTTATTTGAACACCTGTTAGAGAATTTTATCAGAAGTATTGGTCTTCACCACATTTAATCTAATTAAATTTCCTCTACTTTTCCAACTCTTCAAAGAACTTGATGCAAAACCTTAAGACTTGATTATAGAATAGTAAGCCTTCTCTTTTATATCTCTTTAACAATCACTGTTGAAAAATATCATCCAAAGCCCCTTTCCTGTCTTTCCAGACAACTATTCCCATATTCACCAAGAAATCTTGTCCACAAGAGTCCAGGCTTTTAGCTAGTGATTGTAAACAGTAGTAGTGTCTCATTTAGCCAAGGCACCCTTGCATACAGAACCTTGGTTACCTGGCTCAGTGAACAAATCCAAGGTATTAAATAAAGATACAGCATTCTAGAAAGTTTAGGGAAATTATTAAAATTTAAAATTATAAATTATGATCTGATCTTGTCTCTATCACTTAAAAATACGAAGAACAGTTAGCTTTTGATTATTTGTTGTTTTTCTCCTGAATGGAAGAGATACAAGGTGTAAACCACTTTGAAAAAAATCTGCTTCTCTGTTTTTTTTTGGGGGGGGGGCATGAGGTTTGAACTCTGGGCTTAGATGCTATCCCTGCGTTCTTCAGCTCAAGGCAAGCACTCTACCACTGAGGCTGAGAGCTGAGGATCATGGTTCACTGCCAACCCAGGCAAAAACGTTCATGAGACTTTTTTTTTTTCTATCAGTTGTGGAGTCACGAGACTCTTATCTCCAAGTATTCACTGAAAATCGGAAGTGGCTTTGTGGCCCAAAATGGTAGAGTGCTAGCTAGCCTTGAGCGAAAGGGCTCAGGGACAGCAACACTTAGGCCGTGAGTTCAAGCCCCATGACTGACCAACAAAAAAAGCAGAAAAAGAAAACTCAAATAGTACCCTACCATATTAACTTACCTTTGTACTTCAAACACTTGTGAACAAAGTGTCCGAAATTGTTGACAGTGTCATAGGAAAAGGAGATTGGATGACAAGACCAGAAAAACATTATTTGGTATAATTACAGCAGAGTCAAACCCTGTCTCTAAATCATATAAAGGGACAAAATAAGTTACAAAAACATTTGAACTGCCGGAACTGAGGATTGTAGTTCAAAGCCAGCCAGGGCAGCAAAGCCCATGAGACTCTTATCTCCAATAAACCACCAGAAAACCAGAAGTGGCACTGTGGCTCAAGTGGTAGAGTGTTCGCCTTGAGCTAAAGAGCTGAGGGACAGCGCCCAAGCTCAGAGTTCAAGCCCTAGGATTGACCAAAAAAAAAAAAAAAAAAAGCAACATTTGAACTAAATTCAACTAGAATTGTAGGGGTTCTTAAATCCTTCCTCACTTCTTCTTGGCTTTGATGTTTTGCTCTTGTGCTAGGGACCTGGAAACTTTCTTGCCTATAATAGATTATGCTTGCTACTGGGTGATAAAGAATGCCTGGAGTATAGCCTGCTAGATTTTTTTTATGGTCCCATAAAGAGAAAGTAACATACTTTCCTTTTTATATAATTGCAAATTTGTTTTTCAAAAAGTAAAAGTAAACTACTTTGTTTAAGAAAATTGCAGGCAGGCAAAGTTAACTTTATTACATTTAAGTAGATAAACTTAAAATGAAACCAAGGCAATCTACAAACTGTTTAACACCACCTTTGCTAAAATTCGAGGAGATGTATAAAGCATTATTAGCACATTGCCTTTTCTGGGCCTAATGTTGTCTTACCTGGAGAAGAGAAGAAGGTGATCCAAGATCTTTTTTCTACTTCTAAAAACTTTAAAATTATATAATTGACCCATATTCAATATGCAATTGAAAGATAACTGGTATCTGTTATTTTGTTTTGTGCCAGCCCTGGGGCTTGAACTCAAGGCCTGGGCACTGTCCCTGAGCTTCTTTTGCTCAAGGATAGCACTATACCACTTGAGCCACAGTACCATTTCTGGCTTTTTCTGCTTATGTGGTACTGAGGAATCAAACCCAGGGCTTCATGCATGCTAGGCAAGCGCTCTACAACTAAGCCACATTCCCAGCCTGGTGTCTGCTGTTTTAATGGTCCTGGGAATCAAGCTAGGATCTCATACATGCTGAGTGCTCTACCACTGATACGCATTCCTAGCCCACAGTATCTATCCTTAGTTCTTCAAAGGAACTATCTCTTTTGGCCACCAGTAGTAACCAAAAGAGAATCCCATACCTAAAATGGTTGAAACCCGAAATATTTCGGGGTTTTGGGGATGTTGGAATATTTACATATATATATATATATATATATACATATATATATATATATATATATATATACAATGAAAATTTCTGAGGATGAGACCACATCTAAATATGAAATTCACTTAAGCTTCATTTATACCTATCTACATAGCCCGAAGGTAATTTATACGATATTTTTAATATGCCTGCATTTTGACTATAACCCATCATATGAGGTCAGCTAGGAAATTTTCCACTTGTTTTGTCAGAAAGTCTCACATTTTGGAGCATTTAGATTAGAAATGCTCAACTTGTAAAAAGTTTTAAGAGAGAGGTAGTATGGTATAATGACTGAAAGCAAGTATTGCCATGTGCCAGTGGCTACTCAGGAAAGAAACTGAGATCTGAGGATCCCAGATTGAACCCAACCCAGGAAAATAAAGCCTTGAGAGTCTCATCTCCAGTTAATTAGCAAAGTAGAGGTAGAACTGAAGTGGTAGACCACCTGCCTTAAACAAAAGGCTAAGGAGAAGAATTCAAGCCTCAGTATCAGTATGAGATGAAAGAGGGAGGGGGGGAAGAGAGAGAGAGAAAGAGAGAGAGTTTTCTTGGAATAAGTTCCATAAAGACATTCCTTGTCGGCGCTGGTGGCTCACACCTGTAATCCCAGCTTCTCAGGAGGCTAAGAGCTGAGGATCATAATTCAAAGCCAGCCCATGCAGGAAAGTCCATGAGACTCTTATCTCCAGTTAACCACCAGAAAACCAGAAGTGGCCCTGTGGCTTACATAGTAGAGCACTTGCCTTAAGCTGAAGAGCTGAGGGACAGCGCCCAGGCCCAGAGTTCAAACCCCATGACTGACACAAAGAAAAAAAAAGATATTCCTTGCTACTTAGAAGCCAGTAGCAAACTCTGCTGGTAAAAACTACTCTGCTTCCCCTAGGAAGATCTAGTTCTATGGAGGGCATTGTTTTCTTGTATGAATTTAAAAGTCTATCCATGCAATGCAGCACTGAAGTCTCTTAATATTCAAAGTATAAAAGTCAACACTAGGGAAGGTGTCTCAGTGGTAGAGTGCTTGCCTTGCATGCATGAGGCCCTGGGTTCGATTCCTCAGCACCACATAAGCAAAAAGAAAAAAAGCCGGAAGTGGCTCTGTGGCTTAAGTGGTAGAGCTCTAGCCTTGAGCTGAAGAGCTGAGGAGTAGTGCCCAAGCCCAGACCGACAAAAAAAAAAAAAAAATGCTAATTGTTTTAGTTCCATCCAAATAGAATTGGAATTCTTCCAGATTTTAAATCCCTATTGAAAAGTGTTGGTTCCCTGTGCTTTGTTTTTATTTTTCTATGATTTCCAATCAATGCTTTCTGGCTATCCATTTTTTTTATGGAACATGTACGTTTTTATCCTTTTAATTTTTTTTCCTTTGTAGGGTATTACGTATGACCATGTAGAATTAAATGTGTATTTGAATGGAAAAAACATGCATTGTCCAGCATCAGGTATACGAGGGACAGTGTATCCAGTTGTGTATGGTAAGCTGAAATGTTTCTCATCTATTAGCAGATAACTTTCGTTTGGCATATGTATATATATACACATATATATATGTATGTATGTATATGTATATACATGTATATAGTATCTCAGGGGTGTTGGTTTGTAGTGCTGGGGTCAAACCCAGGACTTCACACAGGCTAGGCAAGCACTCTAACACTAAGCTGTATCTCCAGCCCAATTTTTTTTTTTTTGGTTGGTGGTGGGGCCTGAACTCTGGGCCTGGGCACTGTCCCTCAGTTCTTCAGCTCAGGGCTAGCACTTTACCACTTGAGCCACAGCACCACTTCCGGCTTTTTCTGCTTATGTGGTGCTGAGAAGTCGAACCCAGGGCCTCATCCCAGCCCCTCCAGCCCAAATATTTTTGAGCCAGTATCTTAATATATAGAGTAGGTTAGCCTTGAACTCACAATCTGCCTACTTTCACCTACCAGGTGCTGAGATTCCAGGTAAGCATCAGCATGACCAGCTCACCAGCCTAGATTTTAGACTTATCATAAATTGTTAATAACTTTTATCTAGAATATACTCATTTGCAGAATTAAGTGGAATATTCCCTGCATACTGAAAAAGTTTGCTAAATATAAAAGAATTAGATGATCAGGAAGTGTAATTGTAAAGAATATTTTGGAATCAGGAATGGAAATTATATGTGGCTTGAATTTTTACTAGCTTTGTTGTTGTTGTTATTATTGTTGATTGTGGGGCTTGAACTCTGGGCCCGGGTGCTGTCTCTAATCTCTTCAGCTCAAGGCAAGCACTCTACCATTTGAGCCACAGTGCCACTTCTGGTTTTTTGGTGATTAATTGGAGATAGGAGTCTCATGGGCTTTCCTATCCAGGTTGGCTTTGAACTGCGATCTTCAGATCTCAGCCTCCTGAGTAGCTAGGATTACAGGCATAAGCCACCGGCGCCCAGCTTCTTACTAGCTTTTTTTTTTTTTTTTGGTCCGGTCATGGGGCCTGAACTCAGGGCCTGGGCGCTGTCCCTCAGCTCTTCAGCTCAAGGCTAGCGCTCTACCACTTGAGCCACAGCGCCACTTCTGGCTTTTTTCTTTTTGCTTATGTGGTGCTGAGGAATCGAACCCAGGGCCTCTGGCATGCAAGGCAAGCGCTCTACCACTGAGCCATCTTCCCAGCCCCTTACTAGCTTTTTTTTTTTTTTTTTTTTTTTTTTTTTTTTTGACTTGTTGGTATAATTTATTATAATCACTACATATATAGGTATATATTCAAAAGACAAAACTTTGGAAGCTAACACACCAAACCACATTTTTAAAAAACTGTGGCAGAGGATAAGAAATAAGGTGACAGTTTTACTTCATTATAGGTTCTGATAATGTTTTTTTTTTTTTTTTTTTGACAACACAGATTGTCATTTTATTTTTGTGAATCCAGTATTTTTTTTTTTTTTTTTATTGTAAAGCTACTATACAGAGGGTCACAGTTACATGAGTGAGGTTATGAGTACACTTCCTCTTGAACATTGTTACCCCCTCCATTGTTTTCCCCCTACCATCCCCTCCCTCCCTCCCTTCCCCGAGGTTCTTTTTTTTTTTTTTTTTTTTGATTGTGATTAAATGATTACATAATTTCAAAGTCACAAGTTCATTCTAACTTCCCTGGAGCAAATTGTCTACCACAGTCTGTAATATATAACAGTGTTCACATGTTATATACCATATTTGTGATCAGCAGCATGAGGATATTTAGTAGTGGTTCAACCAGATGAGCGGGAGTTCTTTGTTTCTTAAGTCCTGTTAGTTTTGTCGTATCACTAACCTTTTGGATTTAGCATCCACTTATGAGGGAGACCATGTACCGTTTGTCTCTTCGTTCTTGGCTTACCTCGCTCAACATGATTCCTTCTAGCTCCATCCATTTCCCTGCAAATGCCATTATTTTGTCATTTCTAATGGCTGCATAATATTCCATTGTGTATAGATACCACAATTTTTGGATCCATTCATCTGTGGTGGGGCACCTAGGTTGTTTCCATATCCTAGCTATTGCGAACAGTGCTGCAATAAACATGGAGGTGCACGTGTCCTTGTATATTGGTTCCTGTTGTTCAGGGTAGATGCCTAGAAGTGGTATGACTGGGTCGTAAGGGAGGTCAATCTTTAGCTTTCTAAGGACCCTCCAGACTGCTTTCCAAAGTGGTTGTATAAGTCCTTACTAGCTTTTTAAGCTTATCTAAGTGTTTACTCTCTTCTGAAGTTTATAATGGTAGCCCTGTGTGCATAAGTGCTGTCACTTATGTACAGGTTTGCCCCTAAGACTAAATTGCTTTCTGGAATCAGTGGCTCACACCTGTAATCCTAGCTACTGAGGAAGTTGAGAACTAAGGACCAAGGTTCAGAGCCATCATAGGCAAGAAATTTCATGAGACTTTTGTTTTGTTTTGTTTTGGGTCTGGTCATGGGGCCTGAACTCTGGGCCTGGGCGCTGTCCCTCAGCTCTTCAGCTCAAGGCTAGCGCTCTACCACTTGGGCCACAGCGCCACTTCCGGGTTTTTGGGGTTTTTTTTGCTTATGTGGTGCTGAGGAATCGAACCAAGGGCCTCAGACATGCAAGGCAAGTGCTCTACCACTGAGCCACCTTCCCAGCCCCTCATGAGACTCTTATTTCCACTTAACTACCCAGAAAGCCAGAAATGAAGCTATGGCTTAAGTAGTAGAATGATAACTTTGAGCAAAAAAGCTCAGGGACAGCACCCAGTCCCTAAGTTCAATTCCCAGGACCAACAGACAGACAGACAGGCACATATACACACACCTACACATACAAAAGAATTAGATTACTTGGGAGGTGACTTTGTCTATCTTTATTATTTTCATTTTTATTATAGTAAATTTCAGACATGTAGAGCAGAGCACACTATAATGGAACCTCATGTACTCACCACTCAGCTTCAGACAATCAACTTGGAGCCATTCTAGGCTCCTTTGCCACCCTTACCCCCACCAACACTTCTGTCATTTGCCTCCCCTCCTTGCGGGAATTGCCAGGCATTGCAAATACTTTATTGCTGAAAAAAATTAAGATCTCTGTCTTCTTTTTCACTGAGACAAGCTGGGTAAGGGATACATAGGACTCCTTGTAATATTTTTGCAACTTACCACTAATGAGTCATTTTCCTAAATAAAACATCTTAATTATATGAAAATAAAAAAATACAGATAGGCAGGTAACAAAAAAATTTAGGGCTGGGAAGGTGGCTCAGTGGTAGAGCGCTTGCTTTGCATGCATGAGGCCCTGGGTTTGATTCTTCAGCACCACATAAGCAGAAAAAAAAAAGCTGGAAGTGGTGCTGTGGCTCAAGTGGTAGAGTGCTAGCCTTGAGCTGAAGAGCTGAGGGACAGTGCCCAGGCCCAGAGTTCAGGCCCCACAACCGACAAAAAAAAAATTCAAATTACCCATATTCACCCCATCTTGGGATAATTATTAATAATGTTGATATATATTCTTCCAGTATTTCTTTATTGTTGGTGATGGTGGTGGTGGTGGTGGTCATAGGGCTTGAACTCTGGGCCTGGGCTTGAGCTCTTCAGCTCAAGGCAAGTGCTCTACCACTTGAGCCACAGTGCTACTTCCAGTTTTCTGGTGGCTAATTGGAGATAAGAGTCTCGCAGACTTTCTTTCCTGAGCTGGCTTTGAACTGTGATTCTCAGATATCAGCCTCCTGAGAAGCTAGGAGTACAGGTATGAGCCACTAGTACCCAGCTTCTCCCAGTATTTTTGAAAGATTTTGCTTTTGATTGTGACTATTTTTACATAATAGGTTTGTGACTTACAGAAGATGTATTTTTTTGCATTGCCTATTAATATTATAATATTGGGAAAACATTATTTTTAATCTTTATTTTCAAATGTTTTTTTCCGGTACTGGTGATGGAGCCCAAGGCCTCACACATGCTGAGCCAAGTACTCTAATATGGAGCTATTGCTGCAGCTTGAAAACAGTTTATCTTCTAGTTTTTATTCAACTGCTTTTCTAATTCGTTTTCTCTCTTTCTGTCCTCTAGTTGATGACAGTGCAATTTTGGATTGTCAATTCAGTGAATTTTACCATACTCCTCCACCAGGTTTTGAAAAAATACTGTTTGAACAGCAGATCTTCTAAATAGATTTGTTTTTGAAACTTGTACTTCTTCACTGTTACAAGTATTTCCCAGTTAATAAAACTTTACCTGGCTATAGATAAAAATATATTCTTTAAAACTTGCTTGTTAATATTGTCAAAGGAACCATTATATACAATGTACAACTCAGAAGTTTTAATTTTAAATACTTATGCTTTATGATATGAAAATCTGCATTGTGGGCAATTTATTTAATTCCTATTTAAATAAATGTAACTATGAGTGATTAACAGTATTTAGTGACAACATGTATATCAGTATTTAAAGGGAATCTTTTCTTATATATAAAATGTTTGTTTTGATAGAGATGTAAAATTGAGTTGTTTTTAATATCACTTTGAACTTTAGACCTCTAAGTGTATTTAAGTCTGCAGTTTGATACTTTTTGTCTCCTTGTCCATTTTTATACACAGTATAACAAAACAACAAAATTTATTAGCAATTTCATTTTGGTCTTTTTACTGTACTCATGTACCACTTTTCTTAATACTTTGATTGCCTATTCCTTTGTGGTGTGTGGCTGCTTTTGACTTGCTTTGTTGAAGGAGATAAGTGTTCTAGTCATTGTAAGAGCAAGCAGTGGCTGATTGATGATATAGTAAGATACTTTAAATTTAAATGAGATGATTCTTTGAAGGACTTCTATTTAAATATGTATTTTCTATAAGGAACAATAAAATACTAGTAATTAAGGAATATTCATAACATATTAAATATTCTTCCCATCTTAATTTATAGAGGACATTCACTTTGCCTTTGACTATTTTAGAAGTTCAAGGATAAGCAAGTCCTCCCCATTAGCCTGATACTTGTCCTTACCATTACCTTTAGTTAAAACTCCACTGACCTGATAAGGTACTGATCTTCAGGTACATTCAAATGAGCATGTCACGATGCATACCTTTCACTCCTTTAATCAGGTAGTAACTTAAGTTGACTAGATTTGCAGTTGTGTTGCCTACTTCCTTGTTTCCTCAAGAGAATTCCTCAATACCTGGACTCCTAGGTTTCCCCACTTATAAAAGGGACAGTTATGCTTATCTGATAGGTTCTGTCTAGCCGATAAGGGTAGTGTACCTGCGCCTTACTCATCATAGGCCCTGCACACATGCAGTTTCCAAGTTGCAGTGGAACAGTGTCTGCTGGTGCGCGTCTGGCCAGCAGTGGTGATGGCAGTACCTCAGAACTTTTGAGTTCATGGACAGTCAGGCCCCAGCCTAGACCCCTAAATCAGAAAAGTTGAGGACAGCACCAGGCATTTGTTTTTGAACAAGCACTTGGGTGGACTTGATCCTCACCCAAGTTAATCACTGTGAAGGAAAGAACCACTGAAAGATTTTTCACAATGAAAAAAGAAAGAAAAAAAAAAGAACCACTGAAAGGAGAGAATGCTTCAGGAAGAATTACCTGCTATATATTTTGTACAGATTTAATATGCTATTTTTGCCCTATAAGCTAAAGAATTCTGCGCAATGCTTGGTTACTATTTTGGTAGATAAAAATGTGACTGCTTTGAAAACAGATATGCTTATGTACCATACATATTGACATAAATCCCACATTTTACCTCTGTGAAGATCTATGAAGTTTAGGTATATATGTTATTTATCCATGTTCATCGGACTGTCCGTAATTTTTGTAAAAAAAAAAATGTTTCCATAGGGAAGTGACTTAAAGTGGCTACTGTTCTCTGTCTATATAATGTTATCTACCTCTAAGTTTTGTTTTTACAAAGCCAAACTTTATTATTCTGCTTTGTAATCATACAGAGACATAATGCTTGACATAGTACATGAATTATATCTATGGTAATAGTTTGAAGTCTAGATGTGTGTTGAATCTGTAGGTAATAAATTCCTCTTAGGATGATTACACTGAGCTGCTCTTCCTTCCAAAACTCATACCTTAGTCTAACAGTGAGCAAATTACAAAAAGATCATTGTACAAACCATTTGGTAATATCCTTCAGTGCTGTCAAGGAGTAGGCTACACCTGTAATCTCAACTATTTGGGAGGAAATCAAGAAAATCTCCATTTGAAGCCAGTCTGGATAAGACCCAATCTCAAAAAGCCAGTTGTGAACATGCAGGCTTGTAATCTTAGCTACAAGGGAGGTGCAGGTAGCAGGATCACAGTCTGAGGCTTGCCCTAGCAAAATCTGGATAGAAATCTATCTGAAAAATAACTAAAGCAAGCCGGGCGCCAGTGGCTTACACCTATAATCCTAGCTACTCAGGAGACTGAGATCTGAGGATCATGGTTCAAAGCCAGCCCTGGCAGGAAAGTCCATGAGACTCTTTATCTCCAATAAAAACCACTAGAAAACCAGCAGTGGCACTGTGGCTCAAGTGGTAGAGCGCTAGCCTTGAGCTGAAGAGCTGAGGGACAGCGCCCAGACCCAGAGTTCAGGTCCCACAACTGACCAAAAAAAAAAAAAAAACTAAAGCAAAAGGATTGATGGAGCCGGGCACTGGTGGCTCATAGCTGCTCAGGAGGCTGAGATCTGAGGATTGCTGTTCAAAGCCAGCCTGGTCAGGAAAGTCCATGAGACTCATATCTCCAGTAAACCACTAGAAAACTGGAAGTGGTACTGTGCTCAAGTGGTAGAGCACTTGCCTTGAGCTGAAGAGTGCAGGGACAGCGCCCAAGCCTAGAGTTCAAGCCCCATGACAGACAAAAAAAAAAAAGGATTGATGGTGTGGCCCAAGTGGTAAAGCATTTACCTAGCAAGCATGATAGCCTGAGTTCATATCCCAGTGCCAACAAAAAAGAAACCTCAAGATCAATGAACTGCCACACTCCAGTACAAGTGTAATGAGACATTGTGAGTCAATGTAACCTGATGTCCTGTGTGGGACCAGGGAACAGGAAAAGGACATTCAGTAAAAACAAAGGAAACCTGGATAAATTGTGGATTTTGATTACTAATATATCAATATTTACTCAAGTATAATAATTGGTTAATAATAAGGAAGACATAAATGGAAACTATACAGTCCAATGCCCAAAAAATGTATTTTTTAATAACCAGGAAAAAATTTAAATAGGCTAACAACATAGTACAGTGTATACCCATAACTTGCCTATTAGTGGCAGCTACATATAAATGTGACATAAAGTGCTCTTGGGTTTGTTTGTTTGTTTTTGGTCAGTCGTGGGGCTGAACTCTAGGCCTGGGTGGTGTCTAGCCCTACCACTTGAGCCACAGTGCCACTTCTGTTTTTTTCCTACTTATGTGGTGCTGAGGAATCGAACTCAGCGCTTCATGCATGGGAGGCAAGCACTCTACCACTGAGCCAACTTCTCAGCCACAGCTCTTGTTTTAACACAGACACCTACTTTTATTCTTGGCCAGAAAGATAGTGTCCACTGCCTTGACTCTTGGCTATTGTCCATTTGTCCACACTAGTGTAACCTCTGCACACAAAATTATTTTCTGTGTTATTCAGTGATTTAAGCATTAAAATTGATATGCAGCGTTCAAATTTGATAAAAATATGTATAATCAATTTACATATTAAAATTAGAAAAGCAGAATTTGGGTTTTAATTACCTTTGGCTCATCAGATAAGATTAGAATGTATTTTCAAATTGGATGGCAAATTAGTATGAGTTAATTTAAGAGTGGTATAAAAATAGTAATTTGGATTAAAGCTTTCCTAAATCATTAATAGACAACTGCATGATATTTTTGCTAACATTGCTTTATTTATTTTTTTTTTTTTGGTACTGGAGATTGAACTCAGGGCCTTAGGGTTACTAGGCAAGCACTTAACCACTTGAGCTACACCACCACCCCACTTGCTTTATAAATGTAAGTCTAAATGCAGACAAGAAACATAACAAAGTATGAGTGAACTGATCATTTCCTGAAATTGATCATTTCATTTTTTTAAAAAACCACTAAGTTTGAGATGAAAAATCTGTTATCCAACTGGAAATTTTTTGTACACAGATAAAACCAAGCATAGTACTCAAAAAAGGAATATCAAATTCTACTTATATCACTTTGCATTATTTATGCATCCTGGCAAAGAAATACTGTTGGGAACTATTCACCAGTGGAAACATAGTAATAGAGCCAATTAATTAATGTTCTTCTATTTACTGAATCAGATAGGAGATTTCCTTCCAACTTGCTCTCTCAAAATAACTAGGACCAAGTTATTAAATAGTGTGCCAGACCTGATACAAACCTGTCTTACCAGCTCTCAGGAGGCTGAGGCAAGAGATTGAAAGTCAGAAGCTAAATTGGGCTACATAATGAAACTACCTTGAATGAATAGAGTAATGTGAGATACAACTAGCAGTGTAAACAAACACACTCCAACTAAATTCAAAGGAAAAATGGATGGTTGCAAGGTTATTATTACAATGCAAGCATTCGAAAATTGAGTCAATGATGTATTTTACAAATAAATAAGAAAATCTGCCCTTAAGAAACTTTGCTAGGGGCTGGGGGTTTAGCCCAGCGGAAGGGCGCCCGCCCGGCACGCGCAAGGCCCTGGGTTCAGTCCTCAGCCCTGGGGAAAAAAAAAGAAAGAAACTTTGCTAACTAAAATTCATTGATAAATACAACTATAATAACCATACAATAACCATAAAATCCCGTATGTTGATAAGGGAAAAACAGAGGCTGTAAATATAACCTCATCAATCCATTTTTTTTCAAAGACCTAGAGTCTCATGTATAGGAAGATGTATGAAGTAATGTACACCAAATTATTATTTCTTGGAAATATGATGACAAGAAGCTATTCTTTTATGATGTGGTAAATTTAAAAATAGCCTGTAATAGCTGGGCACAGGTGGCTCCTGTCTGTAATCCTAGTTAATTGAGAGACTAAGATTTGAGGATCACAGTTCAATGCCAGCCCAGGCAGAACATCTGAGAGATTCTTAACTTCAATTAACCACTAGAAAATGGGAAGTGGTGCTATGACTCAAGTAGTAGAGTGCTAGCTTGAGCTGAAGAGCTGAGGGACAGCGCCCAGGCCCAGAGTTCAAGCCCCATGACTGACCAAAAAAAAAAAGCCTGTATGGCTTTTGAATTTAAAATGATTTTTAAAAATCAAAGGACTAGGTGAGCAAATGCAGCAATATACTCACCGAACACTATGTTGAAAATAAACTATACTGGGAGGGTGGGGAGGGGAGGATGGGAAGGAGAAACAAAGGAGGAGGCTACAATGCTTGATAAGAAATGTACTCATTATCTTGCCCATGTAATTGCAACCCCTCTGTACAGTATTTTCACAATAAAAAAAGAAAAGAAACTATACAGGGCTGGGAAGGTGGCTCAGTGGTAGAGCGCTTGCCTTGCATGCATGAGGCCCTGGGTTCGATTCCTCAGCACCACATAAGCAAAAAAAGCCGGAAGTGGCGCTGTGGCTCAAGTGGTAGAGCACTAGCCTTGAGCTGAAGAGCTGAGGGACAGCGCCCAGGCCCAGAGGTCAGGTCCACGACCAGACCCCCCCCCCCAAAAAAAAAAGAAAATAAACTATACAACTTATGGGTAGGAATGAGGGGGGAAAACTGGGAGAGAGCAAGAGGTGGGGGTGGGACATTGTTCAAAAAGAAAAGTACTCATTACCTGACTTATGTAACTGTAACCCCTCTGCACATTACCTTTATAATAACTTTTTAACTCAAAGAACTACTCAGTAGATCTAGAAGATCTAGGTACAAGCTCGGCCTGGACTGTCTCCAAAATAACCAGCAAAAAGCTAGTCTGGAGGCTTGGTTTATATGGTAGAGTGCCAGCCAAGCAAAAGGAAACCAAGCAAAAAGGCTGAGTTCAAACTTCAGTACTGCCAAAAAAAAAAAAAAAGTGTCAATGAAATCCTATTATTAGGAAGGGATTTGGAAAATTAAGCAGTTATCTTTGTCTTATCTATGTAAGGAAGCTTGCCACTTGCACTTCAGGTTACGGGATAAGTTCACAATAGTCTCGGAATAAATACAGGAATAAATACAGGAGGTGGCTAGGAGAAGGTGAGGCAGTCAGCAGATCAGTGCGAAGGTGGAGAAGGGCTCTGATTTCACCTGTGCAAAATCATGGTAAACTCTGATGTAGAGGGTGAACTTACGAGTTTGCTTCTCAGTTCTCTGAAACTAATGAAGTTCCAACCCTTGAAACTTAAAAAAGAAAGAAAAGAGTGCTTAAAGGCAAAACAGTTGATATTTCCACACTATGTTAAGAAATAGGGTGCTGGGTTCCAGTGGCTCATGTCTGTAATCTTAACTAATGAAAAGACTGAGATCTAGGATCATGGTTCAAAGCCAACATAATGTCAACTATATAAATACAAAGAAATAAAAACTTAAAAAAAAAAAAAAAGCTAACAGATGCAGAAATATCCATGAGACTCCTATCTCCAATTTATCACCAAAAAGTAGAGCTCTAGTGCTGTGATAGCACACTAACCTTGATCAAAAAAGCTAGAAGATAGGTCCTCCCTGAGTTCAAGCCCCAGTAGCTGCTCCAAAAGAGAGAGACTAGGGATCAGGGAGAGAAAAGAGAAGGGAAAGGAAAGGAAATAAGGATTGCTCCATTGAGAAAAGGAGCAATGTTTGCAGTGCTGACACTTGAAAACAGGTCTTGCTCATGCTAAGCAAGTATTTTGCCACTCAGCTACATTCCCAACCCAAGATATACCTTTTATATTTTGTTTTGTTTGTCAGTTATGGGGTTAACTCAGGGCTTGAGTGCTGTCCCTGAGCTCTTTTGCTTAAGGCTAACACCCTACTAATTTGAGCCATAGCTTTACTTCCGGTTTTCAGGTGGCAAATTAGATATAGGACTCTCATGGATTTTTTCTGCCCTGGCTGGCTTTGAACCATGATCCTGATATCTCAGCCTCCTGAGTAGCTAGACTTACAGGTGTGAGCCACCAGCACCTAGCCCAAGACATACTTTTGAAACTAATTGTGAAAAGCGAAGATGTCGGAGAGATCTCTTGTCCAAATCCACACTTCACAAATGGACAAAGTGGCCTGAATGAAGTTAGGTGTCTTAGCCAAGGTGACATAGCAAAATCTAAGTATTTCAATATTTATCTATTAATTGTAAGCATTTCATCCGTCAGATACTGTGTGTAGTTCATTCTACTATGCTATATAATTAGATAGAGCCATTGACAATTTCTAAAGGTTCCTAAACAGTGTTGATAGAAACTAGAAATTTCAGTCTATCCTTTGTAACACTGACAGCATGACAGGTAGTTTTGCAATCCTATAGAACATAGCCTTACACAAATGCCTGAGCCAGAACAAAAGCCAGGAAAGACGCATAGGTTCACATTTGATGGCTCTTACTTTAATGAAGATTTTTAGTGGTGCCAAAAATATGAAAAAATAAATAATTACCTTTTGAGTTTATCTGTATGACATTTCTCCATAAGCACAAACACCAGTTAATTATTCACTCGGGTTTTTTGCTGGTGGGGGTGTGGTCTAAGGAGAGGTAAGATGAAAGCATGTGGGGTTTGGCCTTGTATGGTATCTTCATAATTAGATTGGACTATGAGCACTAGAAATACCTGAGAATGAACAGTTCTTTGTGTAAGTGGGCCTTCCTGTGTGGCTTTTCTGTAGCTGGCATCCTTGAATGTTTTTGTTGTCCCTGTCTGTCCCATTAAACTGGTCTTTATAAAAGTCTTGGTATGTGTTAGATTTTACAGATTGAGGATTAAACTCAGAAGTGTCGTTTTATTTATCCATTTATTTTTGAAGGATGCTTGAGTGCAAGCTTAATATAGATTACAAGGTCCATCAGAAAAAGATTTGTAACATTTGTATGTAGCTCCCTATAAGCAATTACCAAACTAATTACAAAACTGCTTTTGCCAATTTGATGCGTGTGTGTGTGTGTGTGTGTGTGTGTGTGTGTGTGTGTGCGTGTGTGTGTGTGTACTGGGGGTTTGAACTCTAGGCCTTTCACTCAAAGCTGGTTCTCTATCACCTGAGCCACACCTCAACTTCTGGCTTTTTGCTGGTTAATTAGAGGTAACAGTCACATAGACTTTCTTGCCCAGAAACCACGCTCCTTAGATCTCACAGCCTCCTAGTAGTTGCTAATACAGATGTGAGTCACTAGCACTCAGAGAGAAGTATTTTGGAAACATGACATCTGTTCACTATAGGACTTCTGCTTGGTTGGAGTGGGAAGTGGGGAAAGAGGAAAATTACCAAAATTTACCATCAAGCAGCTCTGAGGAAGAAGACACTGTGTGACACTAGGTAAATACTGGAAAAGAACTGCAAGAGCATCTAGACATGAACACAGCAACTTGCTTCTGCATTTCAGAGGGATCACAAAAGAAAGTTGGTTTTGCATGAACTATGTGCATTCCAGGCACCATTGGAAGAATCCTATAAGCACTGGCGTATTTAATATTCAAGACAGATTATAAGGTAGGTCAGACCTCTGCAAGCCATCACTGGACAAACTATCTGCATAGGGAAAAGTGGAGTGATAAGGATTCAAGCCGGGTGTCACCAGAGTAGACACTAATTCACCATGTGGCTTTTCTACGATCCACACAAGGTCCAACCTTCTTTCATCTCTTTGTTGCACTGATGTTAGCTGATTTGCTATCATTGCTTTCTAGAATGTTCTCACATCTGTTAGGGCTAGTATTCTCTCTGTCCTCTCTTCTAAGATTCTAGGAGCTAGTTTTACATATGTATTCTCCCAGATACCCCGTAGAATTACTCATCAGGCTCAACAAATAAAGTAAAAATCCTGTTGCAGTTTGGCAATTTTGTAAAAAAAAAAAAAAAAAAAAAAAAAACGAAGTTTACAAGGGAAAGAAACAGTATTTTTTTTGTTTTTTGGGGGTCCAGTTGTGGGGCCTGAACTCTGGGCCTTGAGCTCTTCAGCTAAAGGCTAGCGCTCTACCACTTGAGCCACAGCGCCACTTCTGGCTTTTTTCTTTTTGCTTATGTGGTGCTGAGGAATCGAACCCAGGGCCTCAGGCATGCAAGGCAAGCGCTCTACCACTGAGCCACCTTCCCAGCCCAGAACCAGTATTTGATGACATGTAGTCTGTCTATCCATAAATAAAATCTTCAGGCACCATTTAACCTTGAGGCTTCTTTTATTTCTCTGGCAGCTCAAATAGGTTCCTGCTGGGGCATTTGAACCAACCCAGACTTCCTTCAGAAAAGCTTTTCAACCACGCTGCCCCTGCCTCTGTTCCCTCTCTTCATGCCACTGTCCAGCCGCTACTCTATGCTTTCTCTTGGTTTTCACAGATTTCTCAGGTCCTGCATTGCTATTGCATGCTCGGCTACCAGCTGCAGCGGACCCTTCACTTCTGTCAATGCCTCATCCAAGCCAGGCCCCTCCCTCATCACCTCCCTATCTCTTTCCACACCCTCCCCACAGGCTGCTCCTGTAGGAATGCTCCTGTTCACACCTTGAGGTGTGCTTTCTACTTCCTGCCCCCCCCCCCCAACTATCCCCAAATAACTCTGTTCCCCTAGCACTACTTTACTGTTAGGGTAGAATCTTCACAAACACTTCATCTCTTCCTTTGGCATCTCTTCTACAGAGATGGTGTTAATATCACACGCGTCTGATACGATTTTGTTTTGAAAGGACTGAATGGATTCATTCAATACATATTTTCAGCATCTGCTATGTGCCATTTTATGCTTTATTTTTCAGATAGGGTCTTGTAGTTTTGGCTAGGGCTAGCTAGACTCAACTTCTATCCTCCTGACTAGCTGGGATCATACACATGCACCACCATGTCTAGCACCACCACGTCTAGCTTGTTTGTTGAAACGTAATGTCACTATTTGCTCCCAATCTCCATCTCCAGAGTTGCTGGAATTACTAGTATGAGTCACTATGCCAGGACAGGTGAGTTGAGTTTTTTAAGTCTCATCATCTGTAAGGGCGAAGGAGGGAGTGGGGGCGGGGCAAGGTTCCAGTCCCTGCTGTCTTGAGCCTCCTAAATACAAATACACGATGACTGCAACAGTAGGGCTGTTACATGTTCTAGTCAACCCTCTGACCATTATTAAGGTAAAGAATCTTTGACCTGAGCCAGACGCGGGTGGCTCATGCCTGTAATCCTAACTACTCAGGAGGCTGAGATCTGAGGATCGCGGTTCAAAGCCAGCCCGGGCAGGAAAGTCCGTGAAACTCTTATCTCCAATAAACCAGCAGAAAACCGGAAGTGGCACTGTAGCTCAAGTTGTAGAGCGCTTAGCCTTGAGCTGAAATGCTGAGGGACAGCGCCCAAGCCCAGAGTTCAAGCCCCATGACCGACCAAAAAAAAAAAAAAAGAATCTTTGACCTGAAAGGAATGAAACTAAAGCAAAAAGGGAGCTGGAGGTATAACAAGTGCTTGAGCACCTGCCTAGCAAGCGCAAGACCCTGAGTTCAAACTTCAGTATTGCCAAAAAAGAGAATAACTACATTAATTCACTAATTCATCTATACTTCTTCATTGTGCATATTTGATCATAATGGGGGTGGGGGGAGGCTAGTGAAATGTAGCACAACTCAGCCTCCTCAGATCCCAAAATTGCCTACGGCTTCACCCAACACAAGGGGAAGTGGGGCAGAGGGGACATCCGAGTGCCTTAGTTCTGTAAGTTGCAAAAAGAACACATGACCCGTGGCTGGATACCCCCAGTCCTCTGAAAGGGGACCAGGAGATCCTGGAGCTTCGAAACCATGCATGGAGTTAAGTCAGGAAAAAACTGGAAAAATGAGTCTAACACGCTGAAAGAGTAAAGGTGTATCCTCAGCATGAGAATTTTCCAGATGTGGGACTTCAAAAACCTTGAAAGAGCAATGGCACAGCCAAGCCTGGCTCCGGACACACTTCAGGGCCTCGTCCCACACAGCCAAATGCTGCTGTTGGTGGCTTCAGGAGCAGACACCTGCTAGTCCAGTTTCTC
Organism: Dipodomys spectabilis; assembly: GCF_019054845.1. Classification (NCBI taxonomy): domain Eukaryota; kingdom Metazoa; phylum Chordata; class Mammalia; order Rodentia; family Heteromyidae; genus Dipodomys; species Dipodomys spectabilis. Next base: position 43,354,156 of record NW_024870772.1, on the reverse strand, counting down.
TGGGATTTCTTTGGGGCGGAGTGAGGGGGGGGGCATTGTTTTGTTTTGCTTTTGTTGGGGGTTTAGTCTGTTGTGGGGCTTGAACTCTGAGCCTGGGCACTGTCCCTGAGCTCTTTTGCTCAAGGCTAGCACTCTAGTGACAGTGCCACTTCTGGTTTTTTTGGTGGTTAATTGGAGATAAGAGTCTTAAGGACTTTCCTGCCTGGGGTGGCTTGGAACCATGTTCCTCAGATCTCAGCCCCCTTGTAGCTAGGTAGAATTACAGGCATAAGCTACCAGCACCCAGCAGAAACTTGTTTTTTTTGTTTTGCTTTATTTGCAATTTAAAAAATCAGCTTTCCTTACCCATTAAAAAAAGAAAAGAAAAGAAAGAGAGAGAGAAAGGAAAGAAAGAAAGGAAGGAAGGGGCTGGGAATGTGGCTTAGTGGTAGAGTGTTGGCCTAGCATGCATGAAGCCCTGGGTTCAATTCCTTAGTACCACCTACACAGAAAAAGCCAGAAGTGGTAGAGTATTATCCTTAAGCAAAAGAAGCTCAGGGACAGTGTCTAGGCCCTGAATTCAAGCCCCAGGACTGGCAAAAAAAAAAGAGAGAGAGAAAGAAGGAAAGAAAGAAAGAAAGGAAAGAAAGAGAAGAAAAAGGAAAAAATGTTGTAGTTCAAGAGAGGAAAGCACTCAGAAAAACTGGATTAGCAGGTGTCTGCTTCTGAAGCCACCAACAGCAGAAGCTGTGTGGGAAGAGGCCCTGAAGTGTGTCCAGAGGCCAGGCTTGGCTGTGCCATTGCTCTTTCGAGGTTTTGTGGTTTTTTATTTTATTTTGCCAGTCACGGGGCCTGAACTCAGGACCTGAGCGCTGTCCCTCAGCTCTTCAGCTCAAGGGTAGCTCTCTGCCACTTGAGCCACAGCGCCACTTTCGGCTTCGGCTTATGTGGTGCTGAGGAATCGAACCCAGGGCCTCATGCATGCTAGGCAATCACTCTACCACTGAGCCACCTTCCCAGCCCATTTTTCAAGGTTTTTTCCAACATCTGGAAAATTCTCATGCTGAGGATACTCCTTCACTCTTTTAGTTTGTTAGACTCATTTTTCCAGCTTTTTTCTAACTTAAATCAATGCATGGTTTTGAAGCTCCAGGGTCTCCTGGAGGGCAGGTCCCCCTTCAGAGGACTGGGGGTATCTAGCCATATAGCTCCTGGGTCATGTGTTCTTTTCACAATTTACAGAAGTAAGGCATGTTAACCACAAGCAGTTAACAGCTATAAAAAAATTTTGTAACTTCCATATAGTTATATAATGTATTCGTTGATTTGTTTGTGGTGCTGGAGACTGAGCCTTGGTCCTTGTGCACACTAGACACATGCTTTACTACTGAGCTATGCGCTAGCCCTTAGTCTTTTGAGACATGGTCTCATTTGAGCTTATGATTTCCCTGCTTCTGTCTCCCATGTGCTGGGATTACAGGCATATACTACCATGCCCATTTTTTATTTATTTTTGAGTTAATGCACTTTTGTGATTGTTCCATGTAAGTACACAGAATGTACTTTGAACAAATCCATCTCTCCCACCTCCCACTATGTTTATTTTCTCAAAACTCAAAAAAGAAAGCCATGAACAAATATTGAACTCTGGTTAATAATATACATGCTCACATGGGCCTACATGAAGCTTACTGATATCGCCAACTTACTTTGGTAATTTTTTATTTGAAAATATTTTTAAAATATTTCTTTTTGAGTGTTTATTTTTATTAAGAATAATAATAGAATAGTACAATTAAAAATAATAATGACACAAGGAGAGTAAGTATTTTAAAGGTACTATGAGGCTTTAGACTTGCTTCACTGATGTCATTTATTTAGTTTTGGTACAATGTTTACTTGGCAGAAGCTCACTCATAGTTTAAGCCTAAAGCCTCTTTGTCAGGTAGAAAAGCATATTTCTATGATTAATCTTATATTTCCAAATTTTCATCATTTGAGTCTTGGCTGATCTTTACATGCATATTTTTCTACTGTGTGTGTGTGTGTGTGTGTGTGTGTGTGTGTGTGTGTGTGTGTGTGTGTGTGTGTGTGTGTGTGTTTACTGGAGCTTGAACTCAGAGCCTGGGTGCTGTCTCTTAGCTTTTTCACTTAAAACTGGTGCTCTACCATTTGAGCCACAGCTTCCTGCCCAAACTGGCTGTGAACCTCACTTCTTAGATCTCAGCCTCTTGAGGAACTAGGATTTACAGGCTTGAGCCACCAGCACTGGGCTTTTTCCTCCATTTTTAATTAGCAGTAATTAGTAGTACAAAAGGGTTTTCATTTTGATATATACATATATCCATAAACTGGACCTTGATCAGACTCAACCCTTCTACCACTCTTCTTGCCCTGGTTCCCTCTTACCACTTACTTTGAAATGTATCTAAATTCTAATTTGAGGATGAATGATGCCTTCCTCTGTTAGTGCTGCCATAAGAAAATACCACTGGCTGGGTGGCTTAAGCAACACCAATTGATTTCTCCACAGTTCTAGAGACTGGAAAGTCGAAGATCAAGGTGCTGGGCAGGTAGATTTTGTCCTGTAGTCTCCCCCTTGATCAACTGGCAGCCACCCTGTGGTTGTGTTCACATGTAGAAGAAAGGCTCTCAACTTGTATAAACACAACTGACCTCATGCTTTTCAACTGGAAAGAGCACTTAAGAAGTGACATATGGTATGTATAAACCTGAACAGCTTGTACTCATGAGAATAATATGATTTACCTACGCATAGTAAATACTTCAGGGTTTGGTTTTCAGGCTCAGAATATATACTGTAAACAACCATGATTATCCTATAGCAAAATGTCTAAACAGGAGAAGAAAGCAAATTTTTGTGAAGAATATTTGCTCAGTAATATCTCTGCCCTCATATTTACAGGGTAGAAGAGAAAAGAAACAAGAGAAGCATAGCTGCGATACTTTCCCTTTCCTCAGATCCCTTCCCTTACTATAAAAAAAAGTCCCTGGGGGCTGGGAAGGTGGCTCAGTGGTAGAGCGCTTGCCTTGCATGCCTGAGACCCTGGGTTCGATTCCTCAGCACCACATAAGCAGAAAAAAAAAAAAAAAGCTGGAAGTGGCGCTGTGGCTCAAGTGGTAGAGCGCTAGCCTTGAGCTGAAGAGCTGAGGGACAGAGCCCAGGCCCTGAGTTCAGGCCCCACGACTGGACCAAAAAAAAAAAAAAAAAGTCCCTGTGCACTGGAATTTAAGAGCAATGATGTAGCACTGAAGCTGTGAATTGTGTAAGTTCGCATGCCACTCTGGGAGTGGCAAACCTCTTCTCCTTGGATTTGAGCATCCTTAGGTATGCCTGACTCGCTGTCAGTACTGCTTCTGAACAACTCCCAGCCACACCTTAAAAGAATTTAAACCTCTTAAATATAGTTGAATGAAATGGATTTGTGCTGTCAATTTTATCTACAGAAAGTACTTGCAAGATCTCTGAAATATATTGGTTTTAAAACTTCAAATGGATCTTAGTGCCAGTGGCTCATGCCTATAATCCTAGTTACTCAAGAGGCTGAGATCTGAGGATCACAGTTTGAAGTCAGCCTGGACAGGAAAATCTGTAAAACTATCTCCCATTAACCACAAAAAGCCAAAAGTGGAATTGTAGCTCAATTGGTAAGAGCCTTGAGTACAAAAGCTCAGGGACAGCGCCCAGGCCTAGAATTCAAGCCTCAGGACAGACTAAAACCAAAAACAAAGAAAAACTTCAAAGGGATACAGTGGCCCCTGTCTGTAAGAAGAGCTACTGGAGAGGTGGGGATTTTGCCACAGCAAAAGTTTCAGAGACTCCACCTCAACCAATAAAAGCTGGTGGTGATGCCAGGTGCTGGTGGCTCACATCTGTAATCCTAGCTACTCAGGGGGCTGAGATCTGAGGGCAGGAAAGTCCATGAGACTCTTATCTCCAATAAACCACTAGAAAACCAGAAGTGGTGCTGTGGCTCAAGTGGTAGAGTGCTAGCCTTGAGCTGAAGAGCTGAGGGCCAGGCCCAGAGTTCAAGCCCCATGACAGACAAAAAAAAACAAAAACTGGTAGTTAGACATTCCATTCCATTCCAGCTACGTCGGATGCATAAATAGGAGGATCTCAATCCAGGCTAGACATGAATATAAGACTATCTGAAAATAAAAAGAAAGCAAAAAGTGTTAGGGCAGGGGCTCAGGTGTCAAAGAGCCTGCTTAGCAAGACAAAGCCTAGCATCACCACCACCACCAGCAAAAACAAACCTTTGAAGACATATGGTAGGAATGCTAGCAGAAAATACACACACACACACACACACACACACACACACACACACACACACACACACGCCAAAACATGACAGTCTAGCCATCACCATTAAGATCAGATTTTTCTGTTCTCTGCCACCTGTTTTTGTTATAGTTGTGTTTTGGTTTATTTGTTTAGCTTTTTATATTCTTGCTATAGTCTTTTACTAATGCTTATTTTCACAGCATTGTGGTTTCACATTTTGGCTCCCATTTCTTGCCCAAGCTATTTGCCGTCTGTGCATCTTTAACTGGGTCTAGCAATTTCAGTTCTTCCTTTTTATATATAGAAAATTATTTTGATTTTCTTTCTCCCATCACTGAGTTACCCATGAACTTAATGAATTTTCAATCTTGGATGCCTTTATTTTAACTAATGAGCTTTCCATCTAAAACCCTGGAACATGCAAGACCAATCACACCATGCGTCACAGTTAGCTTGGTGGGGGTGGGGGGGGGTGGGAGGAGTGGGTCTAGTTTCCAGCCTTGGAAATCAAAGTAAGCTAGAAATATCAGTTTGTAGAATCCTGAGCAAATCTGATCAAGTCCAAATATTTTAGTATGTGGATAGTCTGAAATGCATAGAATTGGTCCAGAATTGATCCAGGATCTTATTTATCATATTCCTTACTAAGAGGCCCTCAAGGTGTCTCTTCCATGAAATAAAATTATATAGATATGGATTATAGAGATAGAGACCATAGAGATTAACGCTCATGAACCTACTAGCTTATGCAAAAAGTCAACTTCAAGGAGACCCTTCGTCTATTTTGTTACCCCTCTCCCCATCCCATCCCTCTTTCTTAATTCTATGTCAGCCATTTCCATACCTTCCATTTTGCAAAGTGTAGCTGTATCTACTTGTATTTATAAAAAGGAAATCATTTCGGCTTAGTTATTTTTAAGTTTTTTTTGAAAAGGACATTGCATTGTATGCAATGTTTGGAATTTACTTCTTTAATGAATTGCTAGGATTTATCACTTTCTATAATGCAATAGTTTGCTACTATTTATTTATAATTTGTTTTTATGTATTTATTTATGGTGATGCTAAAATTGAACTCAAAGCCTCCCACTTGCTAAGCAAGTCTTGTACCATTTGAGCCATGCCCTCAGCCCTCTTTGCTTTACTTATTTTCAGAGAGAGTCTTATGTATTGTCTCATGATCCTCCTTCTTCCATCTTCTAAGTAGCTGGGATGACAGCCATGCAACATCACAACCAGCTTCAGACATCAGATTTTCTAAGTTTCCCAGGCTGGCTTGGAACTTGTGTTCTTTCTGCTTCAGCTCTGGTGTTACAGATGTATACAATGGTACCCAGGGTTTCTATTTGTTTGTTTGTCGGTCGTGGGGCTTGAACTCTGGACCTGGGCACTGTTACTCAGCTCTTTAGCTCAAGGCTTGCATTTTGCCACTTGAGTCACAGAGCCACTTCCAGTTTTCTGGTGGTTAATTGGAGAAAAGCATCTCACAGACTTTTCAGGCTGGCTTTGAACCATAATCCTCAGATCTCAGCCTTCTGAGTAGCTAGGATTACAGGCATGAGCCACCAGTGCCCGGCAAGGATTTTTGTTTTGTTTTTTTTTTTAATTACTTAGTATATCAATATCTAAATTTTATGTATTTCAAATTTGTTTTATATATAGCCCAGAAAACCGGAAGTGGCACTGTGGCTCAAGTATTAGAGCACTCACCTTGAGCTGAAGAGCTGAGGGACAGTGCCCAGCCCAGAGTTCAAGCCCCACAACCAACAACAACAAAAAAGTTATCAATATTATATAATAATTTTTATCAATATTTTTCAATGATATGAATTAGACTGAGGGCCCCAAGTATGCCAGACAAGCGCTCTAGGAGTGAGCTGTACTCTCAGCCCCAAACTTTTTTATAGTTAACATTTTTTGGGGGGGTTGGTCATGGGGCTTGAACTCTGGGCCTGGGTGATGTCCCTCAGCTCTTTAGCTCAAGGCAAGCACTCTACCACTTGAGCCACAGCACCACTACTGGCTTTCTAGTGGTTTATTGGAGATAAGAGTCTCATAGACTTTCCTGCTGGAGCTGGCTTTGAACTACGATCCTCAGATCTCAGCCATCTTAGTAGCTAGAATTGCTGACATGAGCCACCAGCGCCCAGCTTATAATTAACATTTTTATAGTTAAGATTTTATAGTTAATCTTTATATTTTTATATTTAATAGGTGTTTGGTGTAAAATGCCTTTACCCAGCCCAATGTCTAGACTGCACCTACTCTATTTCCCACAATGAGGGGTGTGTGTGTGTGTGTGTGTGTGTGTGTGTGTGTGTGTGTGTGTGTGTGTGTGTGAATTCAGGGCCTTACACTCTTACTTGGCTTTCCCATTCATAGAGCTAGTATACTACCAACTTAAACCCTAATTCCAGTCCTTCACTTTGCAGGTTATTTTGAAGATGGAGTTGCAAGGACTTTTTTTGCCCAGGTCGGCTTTGAACTGCAATCCTCCAGGTCTTTGCCTCCTGAATATCTAGAATTACAGGTGTGATCCTCTAGCACCTGGCTGTATTATGAATCATTATTTTTTATTTTTGTCTCTAAGTTCAGTATTTAACATTAATATAGATAGCATCCTAATTTTGATTAATGTATTACTGATATATCATTTCTATTCACTTATTTTCATCCTTTACATTTCCTTATGCTTTAGTTATAATCTCATGTTAATTGTACGTGCCTGTTTTTGTATTTGTTTTTGTTTTGTTGGTCATGGGGCTTGAACTTTCAGCCTGGGCATTGTCCCTCAGCTCTTCAGCTCAAGGCAAGCACTCTACCACAGAGCCACAGCACCACTTCCCATTTCCCAGTGGTTTATTGAAGATAAGAGTCTCACGGACTTTCCTGCCCAGGCTGGCTTTGAACTGCGATCCTCAGATCTCAGCTCCCTGAGTAGCTAGGATTACAGATGTGAGCCACTGGCACCTGACCATGCCTGGTTTTTTAACCCAATTTTTCTTTTCTTTTCTTTTTTTTTGTCGGTCTTGGGACCTGAACTCTGGGCCTGGGCGCTGTCTCTCAGCTCTTCAGCTCAAGGCTAACATTCTACCACTTGAGCTACAGCACCACTTCTGTCTTTTTTCTGCTTATGTGGTACTAAGGAATCGAACCCATGGCCTCATGCATGGGAGGCAAGCACTCTACCACTAAGCCACCTTCCCAGTCCCTTAACCCAAACTTTCAACTTTCATCTAGTGAGGTTAGTTATGTACACGTCTGGAGCCGTTACTGCCATCTTTTCTTTTGCATCTTTTGTTAGCTTATGGTGTGTCAGACAAGGTACTGGGTTCTTATTCTGACAAGTACAAGGAGCGCCTATGCTTGCAGAATAGAAATGGTTGTGGTTCTAAAACAAATATGGCCCCCTTCCCCTGGCCTTCTTCTTTGTGGTGGGCCCATCCAATGGAAGTAAAGAAATGTGCTGAGCGAGTGGGTCTAATCTTGGCTTTTTAAAACCACCTAGGAACTTTCGAACATCCTGCTCTCTAGGTACACACTGTGTCAGTTAAGTCCAACTTTAGCTGTGGAATCTATGTGCTGCACACACACACACACACACACACTCCTCCAGATAAAGCCAATATACATCCAAGTTTTAGAGACACTGCTAGATTCTCCAGCAAAGCATGAATTAGGAGTTCTAGATTAAATTATGTCTTGTTCCCATTCATACGCCAAGGTTCTTTTTTCTTTTTTTTTTTTTTTGCCAGTCCTGGGCTTGAACTCTGGGCCTGAGTACTGTCCCTGAGATTTTTTTTTTTTTTTTTGCTCAAGGTTAGCACTCTACCACTTGAGCCACAGTGCCATGTCTGGCTTTTTCTGTATATGTGGCACTGAGGAATCAAACCCAGAGCTTCATGCATGCGAGGCGAACACTCTACTACTAAGCTACAATCCCAGCCCATGCCAAAGTTCTAACATGCACTTCAGAATATTGAAGACAGGATGTCTACAGAGGTCATCAAATTAAAATGATACTATCTATGTGGTCACTAACCTCATAAGACTGGTGTCCAGAAGAAGAAGAAAGGCGGAGGAGGAGGAGGAGGAGGAGGAGGAGGAGGAGGAGGAGGAGGAGGAGGAGGAGGAGGAGGAGGAGGAGGAGGAGGAGGAGGAGGAGGAGGAGGAGGAGAAATTGTTTTAGTATTATGATCACCTTTGGTCCTCAGTGCCACCCACACCTGGGCCCCCCTCCCATTCCTGGAGTTCCCTCCATACAGCTGGTCCCTCCCTCTCTCTGCCCAGATCCACCTGAACTCCCATCTACCTTACTTCCTATCCCTCAGGCCCTCCTGCTACCTGGATGGTGGTAGAGGCCATGTGCTCTCTCTTGGGGGAAATATGGCTCCTCTAATAAACCTTATAATAATCTTTCTCCTGTGCCTGCCTGCCTCTGCGTGGTCCCCTGGGATGAAAGAGTCTGATCCTCTTACAATATTGAGGGCCAGGTATATAATCCCAGCTACTTAGGAGACAGAGATCGGGAAGACAGAGGTTTGAGGCCAGCTCAGGGGGAAAAGTTGGAAAAACCTCATCCCCAAACTAAAAGCTAAGCATGGTGACATGCACCTGTCATCCCAGTTTGGTAGGAGGAATAGAGTTTTTAGAATTGAAGTTGAAGTTTAAGCTGGCTGGGGCAAATATGAGAGATGCTATTGGCAAATAGCTAGAGCATAAAGGGCTAGAGTCATGGTTCAAACTGTAGAGTGTCTGCATAGGAAGCCCAGTGCCCTGAGTTCAAGCCTCAGTACCACCAAACACAAAATCTATGCCACAAAAAAGGAAATTTGGAGACATACACACAACTTGCACACACGCAAACATGCAAACAACCATCTAAGCCAAAGACAGAGGCAGGGGAGCACTGGCCCCCATAGCCTTCGGGAGAAGCCAACACAACCAAGACCTTTCCAGACTTCTAGCTTTTGAAACTGGAAGACAACACAGTTCTGTTGTTTTCTACTTTGTTAGGGCAGCCCTGGGAAACCAATATCTATCTCCACTAGCCATGTTTCACTCGTGGGCAAACAATTTCCTGATTCAATGATCTTATCAGCAAAAATAAAATATAAACTTTCCATTTTGGAGTCATTTCCATCAGCAAACACCCAGCACAGGCACTGGAAACATAGTGGTGCTCAGTGAATGTTTTGTGGAACAACAAGCTAGGGTTCCAGCTTGGCCCATAGGGGTCAGTTCAGCAGCGTGGGGATGCTGCAAGCACCAAGACTATCTGCCTTGTTTCAGGAAACAAGGAAAAGGCTTGACATGCTCTGGGAAGCCCCCATTCCACGCTGGGAATTGGCCTAGGGCACCTCACAGCTTGGAATTCAACCTTATCCTGGAAGCAGTCTTGTTCCCGAGTTCGGCCTCTAGGGGGCGCGCGGGCTCCAGATCCCGCGGCTACTCTGTTGCCACAGGGCTGCGGGGCTGCTTCTGGCCTCCTGAGGCTTCCTCCTCTGGTGCTCCAACTTCCTCCAGTCTCCTCTGGTCTCCTGCGGCCTCCTCTGGCCTCCTTTGGTCTCCTGCAGCCTCCTGAAACCTCTCCTCTAACCTTTCCAGGGTGGGTCAGGGCCCCTCATGCTAATCCCTTACCCTGGATAGTACTGTCTTTCCTTCCAAGGGTCACATAGCTAATGGATTAGAAAGAACCCAGATCCATGTGACCCCAAAGTCTGCCAAATACCTTGATGGACAGAAGGAGCCCTGTTTGTACAATGCAGCAGAGGGGGACCAAATGACTTACACACTTAGCCACAAAGCCCAGAAAAAGACCCCAGGGCGAGGAAAGCTAGAATAGCTCTTATTTCTTAAGATCTCTCTCCAGAATCCTCTCATGCCATTGTGGCCATGATAACCCTGCCCATCTATACCCACAGGTAAGTTAATTTGTATCATTTGGACTTATTCTGAAGATGAAGGCAAAGTAGGTTAATTCTCTACCCTTCAGAATGGATGACTTCACACCATTTTAAAGGGGTACTAGGGAAGGTTTAGGAGCTAGTGTTTTGTTTGCTGCCCCTACACCCTAGTTCAGAATGGCTAGAGGAAAGGGTTCTTCCTCCTAACCTTCCTTCCTTCCTTCCTAACTTCCTTCCTCTGTCCTTTCATTTTCCCTCTCTACCTCTCTCCTTCCTTGCCTCCTTTCTTCCTTCTTCCTAACCTTTTTTCTGCTACCTTCCCTTTTTCCCTCCTTCTCTCATTCCTTCCCTCCTTCCTTTCCTCTGCCCTTCCCCCTTCCTTCCCTTTTTCTCCTTCCTTTCCTCTTCTCTCCTTCCCTACCTCCCTTTCTTCCTTCCTCCCTTTTTATCCTTCTTTCTTTCCTTCCTTCCTTGTTCTTACAGTGCCAGAGATGGAATCAAGGGCCTCTCACATACTAAACACAGGTTTTACTACAAGTGATAAATGTTTGAGCAAATGGAAATGCTAATTACTCTGATCTGATTGTTATAAGTTGTATATGTAATAATACTTTGAGCACTAATGGCTCACATCTATAATCCTAGCTACTCAGAAGGCTGAGATCTGGGGTGGATCAAGGTTGAAGTCAGCCCAGGCAAAAAAGTCTGAGATTTCATCTCTAAAATAACCAGCAAAAGGCTGAGCCAGAGGCATGGCTCAAGCAGTAGGATATCAAGTGAGCATTCAGGAAACTTTAAGTTGAAGTCCCCAGTTCTGGCAAAAAAAAAATTCCATAAGCAAGTACAACTATTATATGGTACTTTAAAAATTAAAATGACAAGCCAGGACTGATGATTCATGCCTATAATCCTAGCTACTTGGGAGGCAGAGATTGGTAGGATCCTTGTTTGAGGCCAGCTGGGGGCAGAAAATTTTACAAGACCCCATCTCAACAGAAAACACTGGACACAGTGGCTAGTACCTGTCATCCCAGCTCCTGTGGGAAGTGTCAATAGGAAGATCAAGGTTCTGGCTCACCTTGGCAAAAAATAAAAAAAAAGATGGGTTTCAAGAATAACTGGAGCCAAGCCGGGTACCGGTGACTCATGTGTGTAATCCTAGCTACTCAGGAGGCTGAGATCTGAGGATCACAGTTCAAAGCCAGCAGGGCAGGGAACTCTGTGAGACTATTTTATCTCTAATAAACTACCAGAAAACTAGAAGTGGTGCTGTGGCTCAAGTGGTAGAGTGCTAGCCTTGGGCTGAAGAGTTCAGGGCCACCACCCAGGCCCAGAGTTCAAGCCCCATGACTGACAAAAATAAAAGAATAACTGGAGACAAAAGGGTTGGAGACTTGGCTCAAGTGGTATAGCATCTGCTAGTAAGCACAAAGTCCTGAGTGTAAACCCCAGGATATAAATGATAAGTAAATAAATAAAAATCACACACACACACACACACACACACACACTCCAAAGTGGTAATGGCAGTGACTGCATGTAAAGGATTACTGCCATCCACACTGCTGGGCAGTCTCAGAGGGTTTCCTCCTCACAGAGCCTTCTAGGCCAGCAAATCTGGCCACAGTGTTAACTTGCTGTTCTGAGCCACTGAACTTGTATTTGAAGATTGGCAGGTGGTACTCCCCAACTCCTCCCACAATCAACCACCTAGCCATTAGAGCCCACAAAGAAGGCCTGGTTGTAGCAGTAGAGAGATGGAACTGTTCCTGTTGTGACCCAGCAGAGTGCCACCACAGAAGAACTGGCACTGAGTATGTTCAAAAAGCAGTCCTTAATGAAGGGCGCGCTCATGCCGAGTTCACGTTGTCTGGTGTGGGTGGTTCTGGTTAAGGGCATTACAATGATTCCATCCCACACCAGGTAGTGGGGACTCTAGCCATCTTTGCTGCCATAACCACCCTCTGCTGTGGACAACATCGTTGGTCCTAACATTCTTCTCTGGCTTTGCTTGTCTCTTGTGTCACAAGTCAGGGTCATCAGTTACCACAGCCTGGAAATTCCTCTACTATCTCTTTCTCCTGGTGGCAACAAAGTTCACAGACAGAAATCTGTCCCCATGGAAATGACTGTGCTGAGCCTTGGCACCAAGCCCTGAGCCCTGCCTGCACCCTGGCTTTGATTCCTGCCCTGCATGGATTTTTGTTGTTCAGTTTAAGGGCTGCAGAGGTCTTCCTGCCTCTGAGGCCCTTTTGGAGTCTGCTATCATCCTCAGTGTCTCCATGAATCCCATTGGTGCTATGAGGGCTGAGACATTTGAAACATCACAATAGAAGAGGAGAAAGCCCACAGAACAATTCTCGAGCCTTGGTAGAGCCAGATGAAGATGTCCTCGGCTCAGCTTTCTGTACCCTCTTTATCCCCCGTTCCCAGCTGAGCCCTCTCTCCAAGCCTGGTCACTGGTGTTCCAACTCTGTCCACAGCCACCTAACAGGATCAAAAAGCAAGCAACAGAGGCAGCAGGGACAAAGATCAGGGGCTGCCTCTGTCCTCCATGAGCCCTACAAAATTAGTCCCATAAGCCCAGTGTCCTCATTGGAACAGGAGAAGAGAATCTAGTGCTCAGAATTCCTCAGGACACCCAGAAACAGATTTGGAACACTGGCCTGAGAGATGTGATAAATAACTGCAAGTTTTTGGGGGGGGTTGTTTTGTTTTATGGCTGTCATGGGGCTTGAACTTGGGGCCTGAGCACTGTCCCTGAGCTTCTTTGGCTTAAGATTAGCAGTCTACCACTTGAGCTATAGCTCCACTTCTGGCTTTTTCTGCTTATGTGATACTGAGGATTTTCATGCATGCTAGGCAAGCACTCTACCACCAAGCCACATTCCCAGCCCTAAGTTTTTTGTTTTTTTTGTTTTTTGTTTTGTTGGTCGTGGGGCTTGAACTCTGGGCCTGGGCACTGTCCCTGCGCTTTGCAGCTCAAGGCGAGTGCTCTACCTCTTGAGCCATAGCGCACTTCCGGTTTTCTAGTGGTTTATTGGAGATCAGAGTCTCACGGACTTTTCTGCCCAGGCTGGCTTTGAACCATGATCCTCAGATTTCAGCCTCTTGAGTAGCTAGTATAGGCGTGAGCCACCGGTGCCCAGCTTTGTTTTTGTTTTTGTTTTTAAGAGTTTTTCAGGGTACCAGTGGCTCATGCCTGTAATCCTAGCTACCCAAAAGCATGGGATCTGAGGATCACAGTTTGAAGCTAGCCTGGGCAGGAAAGTTTGTGGGACCCTTATCTCCAATTAACCACCAAAAAGCTGGAAGTGGAGCTGTGACTTAAGTGGTAGAGCCCTAGCCTTGAGCAAAAAAGCTTAGGGACAGCACCCAGGCCCAGAGTTCAAGCCCCAGGACCATCCCTACCCTTCAATTAAAAGGAGTTATTTTCCAACAGGAATGTGTGTTTGTATATGCACAAGATCTAGTTCAATGAATGACCTCATGAAGTAAATTGTAAGCCAGAAGCAGGATGGGAAATGTGTTTGGAGAAATGGATTGTTTCTCCACTATCATGGACTCATAGCACAGAGGCCCAGGCCACAGGAAAAGCAGTTTCCATACTAGTAGAACAACTCTTGGTCTGTTTAGAAGACTGCCTGACTCATGTTCCTAAGAGATTAAGAATTAGCAGTGCGTTTGGATTTGCCCTGGCTCATTGACTCTAAGCATGGTCTCTTTAGCAATCAGGGCAGATGTTGTGATCTCTGTTCCAGACATGAAGAAAGGAGATGACAGAGGTTAAGAGACTGGCTGGGAAACAGCCTTACTCAAGGGACTGAATCTGCTGGAATCTAAGCTGAGTGCTTGGAGATGTGAAATGTCAACCAGCTAGCTTATGCAGACTGGGGAGGCCCACAGTCTGAATCCAAGGATTCAGCATGACATGAGTGCAACTATCTTGAATGGTGAACCTCCATAACTGCGTTAGGTCCCCTGAGTAATTTTCCTGACCCAACATAAGTAAAGGAAACCATTAAAGTGCTTTGCAGCATGTTGCGGATCCGACTCAGTGAGGCTATCAGAACCAAGAATGTGATATTAGCTTAAGATAAACCAGCACCCAGCTTGAAGTCACTTTTGTCCTGACCAATTTATAAACCTCCTTCTAATAAATCTCTAGGACTCACTTACCCAGGACTCAGCTTCTGTTGATTTGTCCCCAATAAATTGTACTCAGTGCAAGCCTGTATCTGTCCACCTCTTTCTTTGGTCTCTTGGCACCTGAGGGCTGTTCATATTTACAGGCAGTGACTATGTTAGGCCTTGCCAGCCCTGTGGTCTTTGCTGAATCTGTTCAACTCAGTTCTACCTTCATGCTGCAAAAACTGCCACCGATAATGCCTGAGCAGGTGGGTGAGGTGATGTTCCTATTAATACTTAGTTTTGCAAAGTCAGGCAGCCAGTAAGGCTTGGGCAAGGGTAAAAACATATCAACCTATGAACTATATGTATGTGTGTGAAATATGTTATATATACATATATCTATGTGTGTATATATACATATGTACAGGGTCATATTGTATTGATCTATTGTCCATATGTATATACATGGTTATATGTATGCACAGGGTTATAATCCCATCTTAGCAGCCACATCTGAGTCTGTGTCTGCTCTTGGGGCAACAGTTGGGGCCAAACGTCAGCAGGGGACCCTGGGGGCAACAGAAGGAGCCAGGGCAAATTTTCTAAGAAGAGAATATGGCCAGGCAGGAAATGATGTTGATATTTGGCACATCAGATTCAGTCTGGTAATTGAATGAATATGAATTGATCATCTACATTTTTTTTTTGCCAATCCTGGGGCCTGAACGCTGGGCCTGGGCACTGTCCCTCAGCTCTTCAGCTCAAGGCTAGCGCTCTACCACTTGAGCCACAGCACCACTTCTGGCCTTTTCTGTTTATATGGTACTAAGGAATTGAACCCAAGGTTTCATGCATGCTAGGCAAGCACTCTACCTCTAAGCCACATTCCCAGCCCCACCATCTACATTTTGTTGAGTACTTTGCTAAGAGCTTGGAATAGAATGATGACCATTATCGACATTCTAATAATAGCTCAAATGGGCCAGGCTTTTATATACATATAACTCAAAACAATATACTGTGAGGAAAATAAAGTTCAGAGAGGTTAAGTCACTCATGTAGGGTTACACAGTAACAGGCAGTCTCAGTGCCTGCTCCATTGCTGGAGTTCATCCTTTTGACCCTTGCTGTGCAGTGTTGCAATGTTGCCCTTCTGCTTTCCCTGGGAAGTTCTCAGTGTCTCTCCAGACTTTATTTGTATGTATTCTCTGTACTTCTACTTCGTGTTTGGCCTCTTTTACTATTGATAGGCCAATTACTCCGATTGTTAATAAAGTGTCTCTGTTATTAAAAATTATATAGAGGGATGGAAGTATAGCTCAGTCACAGAGTGTTCATCTAGCATGTACACACACACACACACACACACACACACACACACACACTCACACACACACACACACACACACACACACTCTGATAGGGAAAGGCCAGCTAGTGTTTAGGATCTGTAGGCCACTTACAGTCACCCTGGTCTGTAGCTGCCATGACTGACATAAACATACATTTAGGCCATTGTTATCAACCTACATCCCAAGATGTGAACAAAATTGGGATCAACATAAATAGTTGTTGGCTTTAGTGATACATCTCTTTTGGGGGGGGGGGGGGGCGGTTCCGGTCGTGGGGCCTGAACTCTGGGCCTGGGCGCTGTCCCTCAGCTCTTCAGTTCAAGGCTAGCGCTCTACCACTTGAGCCACAGTGCCACTTCCGGCTTTTTTTCTTTTTGCTTATGTGGTGCTGAGGAATCAAACCCAGGGCCTCATGCATGCAAGGCAAGCGCTCTACCACTGAGCCACCTTCCCAGCCCACCAGTTACATTTTTTAAAGAATGTGAAATATAGCCACAGTCTTCCACTTAGCTGCTTTGTGGTATGAAATAGAAGACTCAATTAAGAGATGTATCACTAGCAAAAAGAAAAAAGCCGGAAATGGTGCTGTGGCTCAAGTGGTAGAGCGCTAGCCTTGAGATGAAAAACTGAGTCAGGACAGCGCCCAGGCCCAGAGTTCAGGCCCTACGACCAGACGCCCCCCCCAAAAAATGTAACTTTTTAGTCAGGTGCTGGTGGCTTATGCTTGTAATCCTAGCTACTCAGGAGGCTAAGATCTGAGGACTAATTCAAAGCCAGCTAGGGCAGGAAAGACTATGAGACCCTTATCTCCAATTAAAAGCCTGAAGTGGAGCTGTGGCTCAAGTGGTAGAGCAGCATCCTTGAGTAAAATAGATAAGGGACAGTACCCAGGTCCTGAGTTCAAGACCCAGTACTGGCACACATACATAAAATACATTTAGGATCTGTGTTCCAACATTAGAGAGTCAATCCATATTAGCTTCTATCCATCTCTCGCAATGCTCAGAAATTTCAATGTAAACATTTTAATTGTCCATTTACATCATTACTCAGAAAATTAGAAAGCAACTTGTGGTGAGTTAAACACATCCTTTCTCAAAAGAGGCTGCCATGACCTGAATGTTTCTGTCCCCTCAAATTCATGTGTTGAAACCTTAATCTTAAAAGAGGGGCTATCAGGAGGTGAGGACTTTGGGGAGGTGATTAGGTCATGAATGGGATCACTGTCTTATAAAAGAGATCCCAAGGACTGGGAGAATGTGTCTTAGTGGTAGAGTGCTTGTCTAGCATGCATGAAGCCCTAAGTTAGATTCCTTAGTACCACATACACAGAAAAGGCCAGAAGTACTTCTGTGGCTCAAGTGGTAGATTGCTAGTCTTGAGCAAAAGAAGCTTAGGGACAGTGCCCAGGCCCTGAGTTCAAGCCCTAGGACTGGAAAAAAAAAAAAAGGCCTCAATTCCCTTGCCTCTCCCTCTGCCATGGGAGATACAGCTATGTAGGTTCTAGAGCAGAGCCTTAGTTTCTACTTTTAAAATGGTCCATTGCCACACAAGAAAGCCAAATCAGACTACTCAGTGATGAGAGAAGACATAGAAAAAGCTCCAGGCCAAATCAAGAAGCATCCCCCCCCCCCAAGATATATCAGCCATGATACAATTGCATGAATCACTGCAGGAAAGACCATGTGAAAAACTGCTCTGCTGACCCTCACTTGGCTGCAGAATGATAAGCCAAAAATGATGGTTATTGTAAGCTGCTGTGTTTGGGAGTGACTGGTTAAATAGCATTGATTAACTGGTACCAAGATACATGCCAGAATAGTTTGCCCTGTATGTACTTAAAAATAATCTAGTAAAGCTGGGCACTAGTCAGGAGGCTGAGTTCTGAGCACAGTTATTTGAAGCCAGCCCTTGCAGGAAAGTCTGTGAGACTTTTATCTCCAATTAACCACAAGAATGCCAGAAGTGATGCTGTGGCTTAAGTGGTAAAAGTTAAGGGACAGTAAATGAGCACACACACACACACACACACACACACACACACACACACACACACACACACAGAGTCTGATAGTAGAAAGGAGGTTGAGAGTAGATGAAATAAATTTGGTTATAAATTAATAGCTATTGAGGGCTGGGAAGATGGCTCAGTGGTAGAGCGCTTGCCTTGCATGCCTGAGGCCCTGGGTTCGATTCCTCAGCACCACATAAGCAAAAAGAAAAAAGCCGGAGGTGGCGCTGTGGCTCAAGTGGTAGAGCGCTAGCCTTGAGCTGAAGAGCTGAGGGACAGCGCCCAGGCCCAGAGTTCAGGCCCCACTACCAGACCCCCCCAAAAAAAAAAAAAATTAATAGCTATTGAAACCAAATGACGATGAACAGGAAGATTCTGTTTAGTTTTTGGGTTGTTTGGTTTTGTTTGTTTGTTATTGTTGTTTTAATGCTGATTCTGGAGCTTGAACTCAGGGCCTGAGTGCTATCCCTGAGATTTTTTTTCTTTTCTTTCTTTTGTCAGTCGTGGGCCTGAATTCTGAGTCCTGGGCGCTGTCCCTCAGCGCTTCAGCTCAAGGCTAGTGCTCTACCACTTGCGCCACAGCACCACTTCCGGCTTATTCTGTTTATGTGATGCTGAGGAATTGAACCCAGGGCCTCATGCATGCGATGCAAGCACTCTACCACTGAGCCACATTCCCAGCCCTCTCTGAGATATTTTGTTCAAAACTAGCTCTCTACCACTTATGCTACAGCTCCACTTTGAGCTTTTTGGTGATTAATTGGAGATAAGAGTCTCATGGACTTTCCTCCCTGGGCTGGTTTTGAACCACAATCCTTAGATCTCAGCCTTCTGAGATTACAGGTACAGATTACAGATGTGAGCCACCCACAGACATCCAGCTAAGCTTTAAAGAACCAGTCAATATTCAGAAGTAAAGTGGCAGTTGGTAGAGGCAGGAGGGAGTCGAGATAAGGAATTAGTCTTGAATGGGTGAAATTTCTGTTTTGTAAGACATAAAGAATTCTGGAGGGGGCTGGGAAGGTGGCACAGTGGTAGAGCGCTTGCCTTGCATGCATGAGGCTCTGGGTTCGATTCCTCAGCACCACATAAGCAAAAAGAAAAAAGCTGGAAGTGGTGCTGTGGCTCAAGTGGTAGAACGCTAGCCTTGAGCTGAAGAGCTGAGGGACAGGGCCCAGGCCCAGAGTTCAGGCCCCACGACCGGGCCCCCCCCCCCAAAAAAAAGAATTCTCAGATGGATGATGATGGTTATACAATAGGTACAAATAAATACCACTGAAGTGGACACTTGAAAAGGTTAGCAAATTTTATGTTCTGTGTTTATTTTATCTTGCATTATTTTATCTTACCACAGATGTTAAAGTGAGGGAAAAATGAGTATTACAAAAGGAATGAAAATTTATCATCTAGTGTAATATAGTGCATTCTTTTGCTTTTTGAGACAGGAGCTCACTATGTAACTCTGGCTGGTCTTGAACTCTCACTTGGATCCTCCTGCCTCAGCTTCCTCAATGCTAGGATTTCAAATGTGCACTACCATACTTAGCTTAACTTATTCTTAAAAGTTGCACATTAGAACCTTTATATCTCTACACACACACACCCTTAGAATACGACCAAAGAAGTTAGTAAGAGGAAATAGAACCAAAGAAAGAACAAAAAAATCTAGGCTTTTAGTTCTTAAGCCATCAGAGGCTGACTAGGTTCTAAATGATATACATTGGGTCTTACATTTAAGAATATAATTTCAGGAAGATGTTTTGATGAAATGGCTTTTTCATTCATCCATGCCTCAGATTTCATGGTAAATTCTAGAGATGCAGCAAAGAGCAAGACAGACCTGCTACCAGGCCACCAGACTTTGCTTGTCTTGAGACAGACTTAGTCAATCCATGGAAATACCCAGAACGATCACTGTGCTGAGGGAGATAGTTCTTTACAATAACTACTAGAGTGAGCATTGAAAACTCACTGCTTTTCAGCTGGTTATGGTCATGGGATTAAGGTTTGGACCATGGCTTGTGAGGCAAAAATAACATGTGCAACTTCCAGATTATGCCCTTAAAGGAAAAGCTCGAACCCTTCCTTCCTCTTTTTCTCCCCTCACTGTGGTGCTGGGTCAGGGAGACCCTGTGGATGAGGGGAACAGCAGCCCGCAATGATGGCAAGGCAGAATTGTGGGTGTTGAGAATCTTAGCCTTGGCCTGTAAAAAAATAAAAAATAAAAAAATAACTAGTTATCGGTGGCTCTCGCCTGTTATTCTAACTACTCAGGAGGCTGAGATCTGAGGATCACGGGCAGGAAAGTCCGTGAGACTCTTATCTCCAATAAACCATTAGAAAACTGGAAGTGGTGCTGTGGCTGAAGCAGTAGAAAGCTCCCCTTGAGCGCGGACAGTGCCCAAGGCCAAAGTTCAAGCCCCACGACTGACAAAACAACAACAACAACAACAAAACATGTTCGGGGGAAGGGCAATGAGGGGAAGGCATATGAACGGAGGAAGAGAGAGTGAGAAATGCAGCCATTATACTCAAGGTACATTATGTAAAACTTGAACAACATCACTTAAAGGTAAGTAGAAATGAGAACGGGGGAAATGACAAAGAATGAAGAGATGACATTGATCAAGAAACATTGTACTTGAGTCATGAGTACAACTCCTTAATAACAATATAAAGTAAATCAATCCAAAAACTTTAAAAGCAAAAAAAAAAAAATTGTATTTAGCTAGCGACACATGCCGGTAATCCTAGCCACAGAGAAAGCCAAGATCTGAATATCTCAGTTTGAAACCAGGCAGACAAATCTGAGTGATTCTTATTTCCAGTTAACAAACAAAAGGCCAAAAGTGGAGGTGTGGTTCAAGTGGTGGAGTATCAGCCTTGAATGAAAAAGTTAAGAGAGAACTCCAAGTCCTGATTTCACACCTCAGTACTATACCAGCACAAAAATAAAAAGTATATTAAATATGTGCTTTACTACAGCACTGATATGACAAATAGAATCCAAGCTGTAGTTATTTTTATTAATTATTATTCATCTTTCTCCTTTCTGATTCTAAATAAAATTAAAATATTTTTATGGGTCTCCCAAAATACCACAGGCCCTGAGCACTATGCCTGCTGTGGGTAATGGATCATCAGACCTAGAGAGAGGAGCAGGGTGTTGGATCTACTTCCTGAAACATGATTCGCATGGAAGACCATAATGTTGTCTTTAACATGGCCAGGAATGTGGCTTAGTGGTAGAGTGCTTGCCTAGCATGCATTAAGCCCTGGGTTTGATTCCTTAGTACCACATAAACAGAAAAAGCTAGAAGTGGCACTGTGGCTCAAGTGATAGAGTACTAATCTTGAGCCAAAGAAGCTTAGGGACAGTGCCTAGGCACTCAGTTCAAGACCCAGGACTGGCAAAAATAAAAATAAAATAAAATAAAATAATAATGACAATAATAAATCTTAAGCTGAGCACCTGTGGCTCACGTCTGTAATTCTAGCTACTCAGGAGGTAGAGATCTAAGGACCACGATTTAAGGGCAGCTGGGACAGAGAAGTCTGTGAGAGTATCTCCATTAACCACCAAAAAGCCAGAAACAGAGCTATGGCTCAAGTCGTGGAGTGCCAGCCTTGAGTGAAAAAGCTAAGGGACAGCGCTCAAGCCCCAGTATGAGCACGGTCAAACAAACAACAACCAAAAAAAAAAAGATCCTGAATCTCTCTGATATCCAGACAAACCTTTATGTGTCTATTAAGCTAGTCTTTGCAACTAGTCACTGGATGTAGGGAAGTTCCCTCCAGAGGTGATGTCATGAAAGGTGAAGAGAGGTTGACCATGTTGATGACTTAAGCTAAGACTGAGAGGAAACAAAAACAAAAGATACAAGAACTCAGGGAACTTTACTATAGCTGGAACTCAGAATGCAATGGTGCTATGACTACATGGATGAGAGAGAGAGAGAGAGAGAGAGAGAGTTCTTTGATCTGTTCTTGGTCACATTCTCTAACTTCCCATAAGAGGCAGCCTGGAACCCCATGAATGAGACTGGGAGACTGTGTCTCCCAGGGAAGGACATTGCCGGAGGAGGGGCCATTGATGCCTGCTTCTTCTACCATCATACAGGATTCCATGCTCAGGGTTGAAAGAGCAACCCATTTGTCCCCTCTGAGGGAAGCCAGAAATTTAATTGTCTTTGTAAAACTCCTCACTTCTCAATGTAGGCCATTAATTGAAATAAAGACAAATAAAACAGTGTGTGTGCCCTGTCCAGCCTCTGGGCTGCCAGCTGGTACCATTGGCTTGAACTGCTCATGCCCTTGTGCTGGATGCCAGCCTTTTGTTCCTCAGGCTCCGGAATCAGCAGCTTCCTTTTAGGATGGGGGTTGGGGGTTGGAGGGGGTGGCAAGGCTGGATTTGGAATATTGAAAGGGCTAAAAACAGCTCTCTTTAAATGCTTTGATTCCATTAGCGTTAATACCGTTGTTGAACTTATGCCACAAGTTAAAATGACACTCAATGAGAAACGGAATAAACAGCAGTAGATATGACGGCCCCGAGAGTACAAAGAAGTGAGGGAGAAGGTTGTAAACATTTGCTACTACTTACCATAAGATTTCATTGGAATGTATTTGCATTGGGACCATGTTGGGTTTGGGTTTCTGATTGCTTAGAAGGGTAGAACTTTCTAGCCATAGAGTTTAATTTCAATAGTTTTCTTCCCAGGACTGTTGTTAGAGTACTTATTAGAGAAAAGTGCATTTGTTAAAATGTTTGTGGTAAAGAATGTTCACTTAAAATGATCATCACAGTGTTTTTTCTAGAAGGTTGTATTTGTTCACCAGCCTTGTCATAATTATGGGCTAAATATGACTTCACTGAGCTAGTTACAAATAATTCAAGCAATGTGTAGACTCTGGTTCTCCTCTCTCCTGCTGCCCTGGAATGGAATCTCCCAAGAGCAATAGCTTTTGGTCTTGACTTAAGTTCTATTCTGTTTATTTCTGGAAACGTGAGCAAGTTATCATCTCTCTGGGTTTCAATTTCTTCATCTGTTGAGTGAAAGGAATAATACCTGTTTCATAGGGATGAAATAATTCATGGAAGGTGTTTAGGTCCATTTTGAGCATATAGTAAGCACTTGTTAAACTCTAGCTATTGTTATTTAGAGCAATCTGTTCAATTGCAGTTGTGGCTTATGAGGTTCTGGATACCTGGAGTTTTGCCCAGAGTCATTTAAGGGTCAGTGACCAAAATAGGATGAGGGCCCAAAGTGATGGGTTGAACCCACAGTGATGGACATCCTACACTTGAGATTATTCAAAAATCTAATAGTAGGGGCTGGGAAGGTGGCTCAGTGGTAGAGTGCTTGCCTTTCGTGCATGAAGCCCTGGGTTCGATTCCTCAGTACCACATAAACAAAAAAAAGTCAGAAGTGGCACTATGGCTCAAGTGGTAGAGTGCTACCCTTGAGCAAAAGAAGCTCAGGGATAGTGCCCAGAACCTGAGATCAAGCCCCGGACTGACAAAAAAAAACTAAAAGGAACACAACACCTCATAAAAATAACACATTATAAACGACCTAATGAACATATATAACACTGAACAAAATACACAATAAATACTTAAAGTTCACAAACCAAATAACTAATTTTTTTATTTTTATTATTATTTTTTATTTGCCAGTCATGGGGCCTGAACTCTGGGCCTGGGCACTGTCCCTCAGCTCTTCAGCTCAAGGCTAGTGCTCTACTACCTGAGCCATAGCATCACTTCCGGCTTTTTCTGTTTATGTGGTGCTGAGGAATTGAACCCAGGGCCTCATGTATGCAAGGCAAGCACTCTACCACTGAGCCACCTTCCCAGCCCCAAACAACTAATTTTATATTAATAAGGAGATCTTGACTTCAGCCAATTGTCTTACCAGAGTATACAATAGATATGTCCAGCTTTGGATTCCAGACATGTTCAGTATAATTTCAGGGAATTGGGAAGATTTTTTTTTTTTTTTGGTTGGTTGGTTGTGGGGCTTGAACTCTTGGCCTGGGCGCTGTCCCTCAGCTCTTTAGCTCAAGGCGAGTGCTCTACCACTTGAGCTACAGCACCACTTCCGGCTTTCTGGTGGTTTATTGGAGATAAGAGTTTCATGGACTTTCCTGCCCGGGCTGGCTTTGAACCTTGATCCTCAGATCTCAGCCTCCTGAGTAGCTAGGATTGCAGGCGTGAGCCACTGGCACCTGGCTTGAAGATTTCTATTGATTGAGTGATTATTTGTGTGTGTGTGTGTGTGTGTGTGTGTGTGTGTGTGTGTGTGTGTGTGTGTGTGTGTGTGTGTGTGCAGGTACTGAAGCTTGAACACAGAGTGTCACACGCTCAGTTAGCCTTTTTTACTCAAAGCTCATGCTCTATCACTTGAACAACACCTCCACTTCTGGCTATTTGCTGGTTAATTGGAGACAAGAGTTTCTCCGTCAGTCTGCCTGGTCTGGCTTTGGCCTGGGATCCTTCGATCTGACCTCCTTAGAAACTAAGATTATAAGTGTGAGCCACCAGCACCCAGTGTCTGGGAAAACTACTAATGCTCCCTAGAGTCTTTCCTCATTCATTATCTGCTGCCTAAAATTTGACCTTCATTGTAGTTTGTTCCAAAAGGTATTGACTCTTAAGCAAGTCTTCAGAGAAGGATAACACATTGAAGTTTTTATCCAACAGTCATCTAACATAACTGCTTGTTTGTAGAAAGCCAAATAGGATACCTACTATTGAATATGTGTGTGTGTGTGTGTGTGTGTGTGTGTGTGTGTGTGTGTATTTTTTCTTTTTGGTTGGTCATGGGGCTTGAACTCTGGGCCTGGGCACTATACCTGAACTCTTCAGCTCAAGGTGAGTACTCTACCACTTGAGCCACAGTGCCACTTCTGTTTTTCTGGTAGTTTATTGGAGATAAGAGTCTCATGGACTTTCCTGCCAGGGCTGGCTTTGAACCATGATCCTCAGATCTCAGCCTCCTGAATAGCTAGGATTACAGGCATGAGCCACCAGTGCCCAGCTCTGAATAATTTTTTTTGTCAATCAAGGTGGTGTTGTCCCCAAGCTTCTCTATTCAATGCTAGTGCTCTACCACTTGAGCCACAGCTCCACTTCCAGTTTTCTTAGTGGTTTGTTGGAGATGAGAGTTTCACGGACTTTCCTGCCAGGGCTGGCTTTGAAACAGATCCTCAGATCTCAGCTTCCTGAGTAGCTAGGATCATAGGCATGAGCCACCAGTGCTCAGCAAATAATACATTTGTAAAAATGCCGATGGACATGTACCTTAATATTTCACTTAGAAATGGTCCATGGGGGATGGCTTAGGAGAGAGGAAGAGGCTTAGAGTCCTGAGAGGATGGTGCTGGAGGAAGAAATATGAGGTACAAACAATTTGTAAAAAGATGGAGATGAACAAGCCAAAGGACTGACATCAAATATTACCTTTTACATTTTTCCTAGTGACAGCAAAATCTTCTCTTGTGATACAACTCTTGTAGATGTTGTAGATAGGAAAAGAATTGTTGAACATAACAGGCTGGGAATGTGGCTTAGTGATAGAGTGCTTTCCTTGCATTCATAAAGCCCTGGGTTTGATTCTTCAATACCACATAAACAGAAAAAGACCAGGAGTGGCACTGTGGCTCAAGTGGTAGAGCACTAGCCTTGAGCAAAAAAGAGGCTCAGGAGCAGTGCCCAGGCCCGGAGTTCAAGCCCCAGGACTGGCAGGAAAAAAAAAGAGTTGTTAAGCATGATGCAAGAAAGGAAAAAGTGCAGGAGAGACAGAGACAGACTAAAAGCAGAAGTCACAGACAGCTTGGTTCTGCTGACAGCTGAAAAGGAGAAAAGTCCCAATGGATTAGGGGACATAACCTGGGACAGATGGCAGAGAAGCACTGGATTTAAAACGAGAGGCCTCGGGGGCTGAAGGTCATGTTCTCCTGCCTATCCACTAAAAATAAGAGTGAGAATAATAACAGTAATACTTTCTGTGCTAGTACTTTTTGTGTTTTATTCACCTCATGGCAGACAGGAAGCAGAGAAAAAGAGAGACAGGAAGGGAGCACGGACAGAATATCTTCAAGGATCTGTCCCAAGAAACCTACTTTCTCTAGTGAGGTTCTGCTGTCTATGTTCCAGAACTTTCCAAAGTAGCGCCACTAACTGGAGGCCAAGCGTTCAACACATGAGCTTGTAAAAGACCTTTCATATTCAAAGGATAATACCTTGTTGGATTATGTAGATTCATTCTTCTCATCAGTTTCTGGTTTACACACTGGAATTTTATTTTACTTTTTTTGCCAGTTCTAGGGCTCTCTGTGCTCAAGGCTAGTGTTCTATCACTTGAGCCACAACACCACTTCCAGCCTTTTCTGTTTTTGTGGTACTGAGGAATCGAAGCACTCTACCACTAAGCCATGTTCCCAGTCCCCGTACTGGAAATTTTTACTTTGAAATATATCCTCTGGGGAAGGATTCCTTGGCTGAAACTTGTGACTTGATATGAGTGAAACCTCTTCAGCCTCTGTGCTCCAGCCACAGGGCTGGCTCTGATTATGGAAATGACCAAGAACACCACATTCAGACAAAGGGCTGAACGTATATAGTTATGCTCAGATCTCAGCCTCCTGAGTAGCTAGGATTACAGACATGAGCCACAGGTGCCAGCCCCCAGGGCCTTTTTTATTGCCAGTACCAGGATTTGAACTGAGGGCTTCATGTTCTTATTTGGTTCTTATTTGTTCTCTCCTCTTCTCTCCGCCCCCCAGCCTAATGCTGGTGTTCTGCCACTTGAGCCACAGCTCCACTTCTGGCTTTTTCGTAGTTCATTGGAAACAAGAGTTTTTCAGACTTTTCTGCCTTGGCTGGTTTTGAACTATTATCTTTAGATTTGGGCCTCCTGAATAACTAAGATTAAAGATGTGAGCCACCAGCACCTGGCTGCATTTGTGCTCTTCCCCCCCGCCACCCCAAACATAACCCCTATCTTATCATGAGAAAATATTAAACAAATCCTAATAGAGGTCCAGCTACAAAATACCTGACTACAACAGTATTTCTCAAACTGTCAAGGTCATCAAAACCAAGGGAAAACCTAAGAAGCTTTCACATCCAAGAGGAGGCAAGGAGACAGAGTAACTAAATGTAATATATTCTGGAAGAAAAATATGGACTTATTTAATGATGTGTTGCCTGGAGCCAGTGGCTCATGCCTGTAATCCTAGCTACTCAGGAGGCTGAGATCTGAGAATCACAGTTCAAAGCCAGTCCAGACAGATAAGTCTGTGAGACTCTTATCTCCAATTAACCACCAGAATACTGGAAGTGGTGCTGTGGCTCAAATGGTAGAGTGCTAGTCTTGAGCTGAAGAGCTCAGGGACAGCACCCAGGCCCTGAATTCAAGCCCCATGACTGACAAAAACAAAAACAAAAACAAAAACAAAAGGCAGGTGCCTGTCTTCCTAGCTACTCAGGAGGCTGAGATCTGAGGATCACGGTTCAAAGTCAGTCCAGACAGATAAGTCTGTGAGACTCTTATCTCCAATTAACCACCAGAATACTGGAAGTGGCACTGTGGCACAAATGGTAGAGCTCTAGCCTTGAGCTGAAGAGCTCAGAGATAGCACCCAGGTGCAGAGTTCAAGACCCACAACCAATCCCCCCCACCACCAAAAAAAAAAAAATCAGTTAAAATAAGTCTACACTGAACAACAGAAGATTAACAACTGGAGGGAAGTTGTTTTGTATTTCAATAGATGTTTTATTTTGCTTCTGGCAGGACTAGAGTTTGAATTATGGGCCTTGTCTTTGCTAGCAAGTACTCTACTACTTGTAAAGCCTTATGCCCTTCTTGCTTTAGTCTTATTAAAAGTCAAACCCAGAATATTTTTTTTTTTTTAAACCAGTCCTGGGGCCTGAACTCTGAGCCTAGGCGCTGTCCCTCAACTCTTCAGCTCAAGGCTAGCGCTCTATCACTTGAGCCACAGTGCCACTTCCAGCTTTTTCTGCTTATGTGGTGTTGAGGAATCGAACCTAGGGCCTCATGCATACAAGGCAAGCACTCTACCACTGAGCCACCTTCCCAGCCCTCAGAATAATCTTATTAGAACCAAATCCCAAATTCCAAATTCAGACCTGAGACTATGTGTCCCCTCTGGACATTTCTTTAAGAATAAGCCAACTCTTTCCTCTTTCCCACTCCCCACCAGAGGGCAGATACCAGAGAGGTGTTAGAATCCTCCCCAGAACAAACCCACTGTAGCCTGGACTCTAATCAATCTCTGCCTTTTCTCACCAGTTGCTGGAAAAAGATGCGTGGTCATTGAGATGTGCATGAAGTTGACACAACCCTTCCAGGCACGGAGAGGAGACTCCCTAGCAAGGCTCCAGAGCCTGAGGCCCGATGCCTTGGGCTTTCCCAACAAGCTCCTGGTCATATCTTAGAATGCTATTACAGAAAGGGACACCTTTCCAGGTGTCAGAAATTCTTTCACAAATTCTTTCTAGCACAATTGTCTCTGTGGACATTTCTTCCTGGAAAACAGAAGTATCCCTCAAAAAGCACACCCTTCTTCCCTTCTTTTTATGGGATTCTTAGAAAATGAGATTTGAAAGCACCCATCCTAGAAGACCTGGCAGACACAGTCACATACAGGAAAGGGGGCTTATTTGTCAGCCAAGTCTGACAAGGCCACCTCACTCATGGGAGAGGGAGAAATGGCATCTCCCTATTCAGGGGAGCTACTAGGTCTAGTGGGAGAATGGAAATGGGGACCTATCCCAGAGAAACCAAAGGTGATGGGAGCCCTTGGGGAGAGTTCTCTTTCCTTTGGGAAGGGCAGGGTGGACTTCAGGCCCCTGTGGCAGGCGTTCCACTGATACAGCTGGGGGCTAGAGATACATCATGCTGAGGGCCCTGTCAAGCCCCAAATGGAAGGGGACATATGAACAAGACTCATCAGTCAATTCAACACTATTGGTTCCCTGATGCCTTGGTTGGTATTAGGGCTTGGACTAAAGCCCTTAGCTTTTCTCTGCTCAAAGCTAGCACTCTATGGTTGGGTCTACCCAGGAGAACAGGCCCTCCCTGCTGCCTCTTCAGTTGCTTGAAACTACTAATCTCCTGACTGTCAGTCACCTGACTGTGACTTAGCAAAGGATCCCAGGCTCTGAGGTCACTTCCTCTTCCGATTAGGTCATTTCCTGAACTGTCCTGGTCAGCCTCTTTTGCACAGTGAGAGGTTCCCCAGGCTCTGAGATTACTTTCACATCCAGTCTGGTCCCGCCTGTTGCCTTTCCCTATATAATAACGAGTCCCCTCCTCTTCCCCGCCCCCCCTTTCCTTCTGTCTCCCTGTTCTTCCATCTCTTGTGGACAGGTTCTTTGCTTTCCCCCCTCTCACCCCAAACTCTTTTCTGCCTGAACCATGTGGCTGTTTCCTTTCTGGCGAACCTTACATCTACCCCTTGAGCTATAGCTCTACTGGCTTTTTGGTAGTTAATTGGAGATAAGAGTCTCATAGACTTCCTTGCCCGGGCTGGCTTTGAACCACTGTCCTCAGATCTCAGCCTCCTGGGAAGCTTGGATTTCAGGCACAAACCACCAGCCCCCGGTTTTCATTCAATTTTTCAATAGCAATAACATTAGTCAATAATCAATAACAATAATAACATTACATTATAAAAATGTAAAAAAATGTGTGTTCTCAAATGTCTCCCTTTTACTTTTATACCATTGGTTACAGGTTCAGTAATGCACATTGCTGTACAAGCCCTCTTTTTCCCTTTGACACATTGACAATATAATAAATACTGTCGTTTTTTTTTTTTTTTTTTTACCTGAGGAGATCTTCCTGATGGATCCTCTTCTGTTGAAGTAGGTCTGAAGAGTTTCTTTCGTTTTTGTTTTTGGTCATGGGGCTTGAACTCAGGGACTGAACACTGTCTCCAAGCTCTTCTCCTCAAGGCTAACTACCAGCACCCAGCAGGTCTGAAAATTTTTTTTGTGCATGTGTGTGTACCTCTCCTGAGGCTTGAACTCAGGGCTGGGGCGCTATCTCTGAGCTCATGACTTTCTTGCCTGGGCTGACTTCCAACCTTGAGCCTCAGATCTCAGCCTCCTGAGTAGCTAGGATTACAAGCTTGAGTTATCAGTACCTGGCAGTCTAAAGGCTTTTTGTGGCTACAAGAACATTGCACTTACAGGATGGCTTAGATATCTCCCTAACCCATGCCTTCAGATCATATGTCCCACTAGATGTATGGATAAAATCTTCCAGGCAAAATGCTCAGAGATATATACTCTAACAGACATTTGGTTGCAAGATGCTCAAGGAAGCAGCTGTGATGTTTTGTTTGTATTTTTATGATTTGATTGATTGTACTCATCCTGGGGCTGGGACTCATAATTTGGGTGGTGTCCCTGAATTTTTGTGCTCAAGGCAAGCACTCTACCACGTTGAGCCACAGCTCCACTTCTGACGCTTTAGTAAAGATAAGAGTCCCACAGACTTTCCTGCCAGGGTTAGCTTTGAACCTTGATCCTCAGATTTCAGCCTCTTGAGCTGCTAGGATTTCAGGCGTAAGCCACCAGTGTCTGACCCTGTATATTTGTATATACAGATATAGATAGATAGATAGATAGATAGATAGATAGATAGATAGATAGATAGATAGATAGATAGATAGATAGATATGCACTAGGTGGGCCAAGGTCAGGGTCCTCTCACCTTCCACCTCCATGTTTGGGGAGCTATAGTTTTAGAGTCCTGTGCCCAAGGGGAAAGGGAACAGGATCAGGGAGAAAGCTGTCAATCTGCACCCACGTCAAGAAGATGATGATTATTTGCAAGTCTCAATTTCCTTTCAGCTAAACAGCTCTGGTGCAGGCAGATTCCTGAAATGGGTTGGGGAACAGGTAGTGCCACGCCCTCACTCCAGAGGAACCAGTTCCACCTGGCTTATCACACTCCTGCGGAGGGGACCTGGGAATAGTGGTTCTCAAGCACGAAAGGCATTTATTTCTCTTTCTCTGGAGGGAGGGAGCCTCTGGCTTTCCATTGCCTGCTGTGGCCTAAGTGCTACCTGCAAACCCCACAGCCTGTATGCTGTTCTCTGCAGCCCAAGTCAGAGTAGGGCTGTGTTGTCTTCTGGCACCCCTTTTTCCCATATTCAGGAAGAGGTACCCTGAGAAAGTTTGTCTTGCTCTTTGTCTTATTGTCTGTGATTTGCTTTAAAAGGGATTGGCTTGGGGATGCTGATAGGTATGTGTGAGTTGATTTGGATTCATATCATAGATCAAAGGTCACCATCTTTAATCCAGTGGTCATTTTACATGATCTCATGGCAGCAGAGAAAGCAGTTGCTTCCCGCTCCCCCCCCCACCTTCCCCCCACTCCCTCCCATTCTCCTTGGAACAATAGTAGCCGTAGCCAGCAACACAGCTCTCCTTGCCATCCTGCCCATTTTCTCAGCCTCCTTTACCAGCAACTCATCTTCCTGACCTTTGAGAGTATAAGTGTCTCAAAGCCTTTATCCCTTTCTTTTTTTCTTGGAAGTACTGGGATTTGAGCTCAGGATCTTGTGCAGGCTCTCTACTACGTGAGCCATATCCCCCTCCTTTTGGCTCTCCTTCCCCTCCACCTCCCCCCTGCTTGCTCTCTTTCTTGAGGCAGTTCCTACTACCTCCTGGAATGACAGGCACAGACTCAGCGTTACATTAACTCTGGCTTATTGATTGAAATGAAGGATCACTAACTTTTTTTTGCCTGGCCTGGCTTCAAGCTGTGATCCTTCTGATCTTTACCTCTTGAGTATGGACATTGCAGGCCCTATCCCCTTTCTGTTTCTTCTCATCTAGGCTAGTGGCTTTAAGTCTTTCTTCTATAATGATGTCTCCTAAATATATGCACCTAGGCAGGCCTTTCTCTGGATCTTCTAAGCACATTGCCTACTTGGCAATCCAACACATCATTGGTCTAGGATTCTGATTTACCCTCACAACCTGTTTATCTCATGAAAGAAGGAGAGGGAGGGAAAAGGAAGGAAGAGAAAAAGAGAAAGAGAGAGAGGGAAAGGGAAAAGAGAAAAAGAGTAAATAACCCTGGAGTTTTCTGGACTCTTTCTCTTACATGTACCATCTCAACCTAAAATCTAGAATATTTATAATGACCTATGAGGCTAATGTGTCTATAACTGAATTTAGTCAAGTTTCCTGACATAATTAGGAACTGTGTAGGATACACAAGTGGGCTTAGATCTGTTACAATAGCTTTGTTCCCTCTCCATTCATTCTCTATGGCCATCCTCATTCTAGGTACCCAGCATCTGGCTCTGAACAAAACAGAAAACACAATCTGCCTTCCAAGGATGGCATTCCAGTGAGGAAAAGAGATGGCAAACAAAATGTTGGCAAGTAGCTGGGTCCAGTACCTTCCGCTTGTAATCCTACCTACTCAGGCAGTTGAGACGGGAGGATCATGGTTTGAAGCCAGCTGGTCAGGAAAGGCCCCAACCACACACACACACACACACACACACACACACACACATACAAAAGCCTGAAGTAATCAGTGGCTTAAGGGGTAGAGTGCCAGCCTTGAGCAAAAATGCTCAGGACAATGCCCAAACTGTGAGTTCAACCCAAGATTGGCATGCGTGCACACACGTGTGCATGCAAGCGCACACGCGTGCACACGTGCACACACACAAGTTAACAAGTAAACTATGTAGTCATGGGGAACAAATGCTTCAGAGAAAACTCAGGAAAGGGAGGGGTGGGTGGGGAGAGACTATGGGCTCTGAGGTGAGAGGACCCAGCATCAGTCTTTCTGGGAAGGCAGCATTTGGATAAAGACTGAAGGACAGGTGGAAATGAGCCAGTTGTGTTGGGGGACAGAGGAGAGCAAGAAAAGTTGTTGCCTGTACTCTTCCTTTAGGGGCAGGGAAAGCCAGAGGAGTAGGCTAGCAGGGTAGAGACCAAAGTAGAGATGAGACCAGAAGGGACAGTGTCACCCAGATCAGCAACAAGGCCTGGAAAAGCACTCTAGGAACAGTGGATAATCCAGCACCACCTATGATCTTGGAATCTCATCTGTGACTAAGGGGGAAACAGGGTTTCCTTGGGAATCACTGATTCCTAAGCTGGGACAAGAAGCTAGAATGTAAGGGAGCTTTCAAGGATGACGGGGTGGTATCCAAAAGACTTTAAGTTAGGAACTAATGGAAACAGCCTCTCACTGTCCAAAGATGGAATCATCTGAGCATCTGCAATGGATTGAAATACATCAAATATGTTAAAAATCCATGAGTTTATAATTATACTAAGGGAAAAAAAATCTCTCATAGGTCACCTTCATAGGTTGCTAGGGAACCAACTCATTGCTCTGAAAACTGGTTTAGAAAGGGGAAAAAAATCAAGCATTTGTCTTTTCTATATGGACAGTATTTCAGGGTAGCTGCACTGTTGTTGAGGAGAAGATCTTCTTTTAGAACATTCCAGCTAATAGTGGAGGAGGAACGGTGGAATTAGAATGCCACAATTTTTACAATGATCAACAATAATAGATCTGAGTGATGATCAATGAATGAGGAGATACTGAGGAAGAGGCTGATAGGGACTTAGTAATTCATGAATCAAGCTGGGACTACCTGAGCCCACTAATTAATTTTTTTTTTGTCAGTTGTGGGGCTTGAACTCTGAGGGCTCTGAGTGCTGTCCTTGAGCTCTTCAGCTCAAGGCAAGTGCTCTACCACTTGAGCCACAGTGCCACTTCTGGTTTTCTGGTGGTTAATTGGAGATAAGAGTCTCACGGACTTCCTTGCTTAGGCTGGCCTTGAACTGTGATCCTCAGCTCTCAGCCTCCTGAGTAGCTAGGATTACAGGTGTGAGTCACTGGTGCTGGCCCACTAATTAAGCTTAACATCACAAAGGAGGGATAAACAAACACCTGATGTGCCTGAAGGTTACAGCACTACTTATGAATAATGGTTTAAAACAACAACAAAAATCATACCCACGATAGGCATGGTAATACGAACCTATAATCCCAGCAAAGATTAGGAGGACAGTAGTTTGAGACTTAACTGGGCAAAAAGTATTAGTGAAACCATCTCAACAAATAAGCTGTTTAGAGGTAATCTCAGCTACACAATAGACAGGATTGAGGTCCAAGGCCAGCCTAGAGAAAAATTCAAGATCTGATTTGAAAAACAACCAACACAAAAAGTGTTAGGGAATGTCTCAAGGCAAAATGCCTCGTTAACAAACACAGGACCCTGAGTTCAAACCCCAATACCACCAAATTGATCAAGGCTGTAGACCTAATTGGAAATTTCAGGAAAGACAGAGCTTAAGGAAACACACAGAATGACACTACACGGATGCAATCAGCAAAATTCAGAATGTAGGAAACTCCACAGGACAAATGACCTTGTTTCTCCAACAAATAAATTAGAAGGCAAAGGCAAAAAAAAAAAAAAAAAAAGAGGGCAGGGGAGGGAGCTTGTAAATTAGAGAGTCTGCAAACATTATCAGCCAACTGAAATCTGTGGATCATGTTTAGATATTATTATAAACAAACTATTAAAAAAGCATGAGAAAATTGGGGGGGCATTTGAACAGATTGGATATTTTAATTATTTATTTATTCATTCATTCATTTATTTTGTTGTTTGTCGGGTTTGAACTCAGGGCATGGGTGTTGTCTCTGAGTTTTTCATTCAAGGCTAGTGCTCTACCATTTGAGCCACAGTGCCACTTCTGGTTTTCTGGTAGTAAACTGGAGGTAAAAGTCTCACAGACTTTCCTGCCTAGGCTGCCTTTGAACTGCAATCCTCAGATCTAGCTTCCTAAGTAGGTAGTATTACAGGCATGAGCCACCAGCGCCCAGAGGATATTTGAATTTTTTAGATGTACTAATAACATATTGTGGTCATGTGTTTTTAATAGAGCCTCTATTTTTAGCTACATAGTAAAATGCATATGAATGACATGGTATGATATCAAAATAATCCAGCGAGATCATAGGAGGTGGATAATGCGGGGAGAAATAGATGACGTGGGATTTCCATGTGTAGATAACTGCATTAGTGACCATTCTTCATGTGTTTTCAATGCAAAATGTAAAAAGAAGAACTAAGGCTGGGTGCCAGTGGCTCAACTAGGAGAGCACTAGCCTTGAGCTGAAGAGCCCAGGGACAGCATGCAGGCCCAGAGTTCAAGCCCCATGACTGACCAAAAAAAGAAGAAGAACAACTAGGGGATTGGCATGAGTGCCTATAATCCTCGCTACTCAGAAGGCCAAAATCGGACGATCCTGGTTTGAAGCCAGCCCAGACAGGGAAGTCAGTGGGACTCTTATCTCCAATGAATCACCAAAAAGCTGGAAGTAAAAGCTATGGCTCAAGTAATAGAACACTAGCCTTGAGCACAAAAGCTCAAGGACAGTACCCAGGCCTTGAGGAATTAAAAAATATAATGCCAGGACAAGTATTAAAATAAAATTTTTTTTAAAGGAGGAGGCAGAGGAGGAAATGAAGGAACAGGGAAGAGGAGGCAGAAAAGAGAAGGTGGTGACGTGCTAGGAAGCACATGCAAAGGAGTCCTAAAGAAAGGCTTTTGGTGACAAATGATGCCAGTTGTTTTTATTTTCCAACTGCAGAGATAACATAAAGGACATCCTTACGTACTGGCGTTCCTTTAATAACCAATAATTTAAGGAAGACCCTAGAAGAACTATTTCAGAGCAGATAATGTTTCTTTTCATGGACACAATGGCTAACACATGGACTTTTGTCTTGGAATCTTATTAGTTGAGGTGTGGGTAGGCCTTCCATGGCCTCAGCCATGAACATACCCACCCTTGTCTTTGGATCACCCTTTTCCCTCTCTCCATCTTTCTAGTTCTTTTGTACTTCTTTGCCACTTTCAGGGACAGGTCTATTTGGTGAAGATTGACAGGCTGTGTCTTGCCTAACTTCAGAGGACAACAGAATCTGTGTGAACAGCACCCCCTTGATTTCTGCAGCATAGCAGCGGTGACAAGGGCCTAGTCTCTGCTTTTGAACTCCTCACTTCTCATCAGGGCTGTTTCCTTGGGACCTTCCAAATATCATGCATGACAATGGCTTGACTCATCTTAGGTCTTTAAATAGGTATTTACCTAATATTCCTAGTAATATCCTAAGGGCAAACTCTCTGTATTAGTCATGGTTGGCTGACAAACAACTTGGAGATCTCTGCAATTTAGCAAAATGAAAAAGTTATTTCTGGTTCAATATAGGGCAAGGGAGGAAGGGAACCTGGCCCCTTTTTCTTTCATGTTCATTACTTCTAGGGCTCTGGCATCACTCAGAGAAGATTGTCTTGGGACTTGCTGAAAGGGAAGAAAGAACAGGAAAACATATCCCTATTTCAATGACCTCTGACTGGAGCTGACCCATCTCACCTGCCCTCCCAGCCCAGTGAGGAAATGACAGACCACAAAGATGTTTAGTGACAGGCAGCTGGTCTCAGCCAAGCCATGCTTTATTCCAGCAAGGTTGACTAGCTGACTTGGGAACCTGATGCTCAGAGGAGGAATTCCTGGCTCTCAATGAGGAAGGGAGGAGATTTTAGGTTGAGTTCTTTCCAGGCTCTTGTGTAACTCTGTACAGTATACTCCTTACTCCATTCACCAGGTATAAATGCTCTCAGGAAGTGATATTTGGATGGAAGGAATCTAGTACACTCCTTTCAGTAGCAAGAGGCCTGAGGCTTTAGCCATGCCTAGGCTTTAGAATTGTGTGATTGATTCCCTGGAAGCCACATGTAAAATTTTATGTCTCTGTGCAATTGTGTAAGAAGAGCCATTCAGTAACTATTTCTTCTAAAAAGTAGCAATCAGATCCATATTACTCAAGTTGTCCAGAAAAACCAAAACTATAGGATATGTATGGAGAGAAAAAGGACTAAAGTTAGGCACTAGTGGCTTATGCCTATAATCTTAGCTACTCGGAAGGTTGAGAGCTGAGGATTGTGGTTCAGAGCCAGCCTGGGCAGGAAAGTCTGTAAGACTCTTAGCTCCAATTAATTACTCAAAAACCAGAAGTGGTGCTATCGCTCAAAGTGAAAGAGCACCCAGCCTTAAGAAAAAAAAATGCTGAGGGACAGCGCCCAGGCCCTGAGTTCAAGACCTGTGACCGACCCCCCAAGAAAACAAAAGAAAAGAAAAGGACAAGAGGACTAACTAGGAGTTGGCTCTCTGTTATGCAGATCGGCAAGTCCAGGCACTAGTAGCTCAAGTGGCAGAGCACTACTTACCTAGCAAGCATAAGATTTGGAATTCAAACCTAGTACCACCAAAATAAAAAATAGATTAAAATAAAATTATTTGCAGAGTGACTGACCAGGTGTAGACTCCAAAAGACCCAAGGTTACAGTCTGGGTCTGAAGCTCATTGATCTGGAGAATTCCCTCTGGCTTTGGGGATGGAAGTCTTCTCTCCTGTTCAGGCCTTGGACTCACTGAATGAAGGAGGCATATCTGATTATCCAAGGACCTAGTTTCAATGTTAGTGTCATCCAATAACACCCTCACAGAAAGTTCCAGCATTTTTGACTATGCATATATACCTTGTGCCCCAGCCAAGTTCACACAAGAAAATTAATCATCATAAAGTCAATGATTCAAATCAAAGGTAGTGGTTAGGAGCTACCTAACTTCACCCTTCCCTCTACGCTATGTAAGTATGCACCACTCACAATGGCTATAGGTTGGGTGAGGCTAGCTTCTTTACTCTAGGGACAGGTGGGAAACATTTTCTAATAACTCCCAGCAACTTCCATGTATTCCACGTTAAAGAATTGGGGCAGGGATTCCCAATTCAGCTTTAGTAAAAGTTAAATAATATTAATGAGAGCATTACTTTTCTCTGAGAAATTAAAGAAAAAAACCCCAAAAACCTCTTTGACAGAATCTTGGAAATCATCAAAATATTTTTATTTTCCTTCAATGATATATGATCATTCCTGTTTCTATCTTACATCCCTGTTTCTAGTTATGCATCTTGAAGAAATCCCCACTAAAGGGAATGTCTTTGTATTCGCGGGTTGTACTTTGTTGTTTTGCATTTCTCTGGGGTATAGAAAATACTCTTGACACTGATCTTCATTAGTTGGTGGTGTTGTCACACTCTGTTCTGTTTGACATCACTGATACTAAGCCATCAGCTAGTCCTGGAATTAAAAGCAGCTTATATTTCTCCCATCTTCTGTATTGTTCCCTAACATTGACATCTCTACCTTTCTTTCACAGAAAGAACTAAACATGTAGGAAGGCAAAGGCTGGACCTGGTTGTACATGCCTGTAATCAAGCCACTTAGGCAGAAGCAGGAAAATTACAAATTCAAGGATAGTTCAAGCAAATGTAACATCTAGAACTCTGTCTTGCCAGGTGCCCATGGCTCATGTCTGTAATCCTAGCTCCTCAGGAGGCTGAGATCTGAGGATTGAGTTCAAAGCCAGCCTAGGCAGGAAAGTCTGTGAGATTCTTATCTCCAATTAACCACCAGGAAACTGGAAGTGGTACTGTGGCTCAAGTGGTAGAGTGCTCTCCTTGAGCTGAAGTACTCAGGGACAATGCCCAGGCCTAGAGTTCAAGCCCCACAACTGACAGAAAAAAAAAAAAAAAAAAGAACTCTATCTTAAAGACAGAAACAAAGGGGCTGATTATATAGCTTAGCGGTAAATCACTTGCCTAACATGCATAAAGCCCAGAGTTCAGTCTTCAATACTGAAAGATAGAAGAAGGCAAAGACAAACAATCTTTATGTGTTCTAGTTCTTTCTTTACAGAGATGAAAGTTGATGATTTAATGTAGACATTATTCTCCATCTTTCTGTAGCTTAAGGAAGCCTAATTTTCATCTGCAAAAAGCCAGTGAACTTAGTCCAAAGTAAAGGACTCCTTCACTGCCCAATATCTTGTGGTGTCTACGTTAAGGTTGTGATGCAATGTGCTGTATGTGCCTTTCTGCTATAATGTGGACATGAAATGAAAAGTACCTTATAGGCTTGTATGTATGAGATGCATGTCTCCAGCTGGTGGCTCTATTTTGGAAGGTTCTGGAAACATTGAAGTGGTCTTTTAGTTTCTTCTTTCCTCTACTTGTCTCTCTGCTTCCTGTCCACCATGAGGTGAAGAAACTCCTCCATCAACCACTCTCCTACCATGATGTTCTGTCTAAGCATGTAGCCTAGCAACCATGATCTGAACCTTCTGAAACAAGGAGCCAAAATAAATCTTTCCTCCTTTAAACTCTATCAGATATTTTTGTCACAGTTAGGAGAAAAAGTAGCTAATGCACCCTCTGCACCCAGCAAAGAGAGGTATTCTGTTAAGGAAAATATCCAGGGACCTGAATGGGTCTATACTGCTCTATTAATATAAGATGAGATTATTCACCACCTGTCATTTTGCTGTTTTGAAAGAGCATTTGAAACATCTGCAAAATAGCAAACAGTCCTAGGTGGGTGAAGCCATTGTTTATCATCATGACCTAGAGGGCAAGCCAAGTATTAGACCTTTATATCTGAGCGCTGCAGGAATGGTGTACCATGTGAAGGGGTTGTGTGATCACACCACTTGTACCACTGAAGAAAACCTCTTCCTTTCTACTGATTTCG
Organism: Dipodomys spectabilis; assembly: GCF_019054845.1. Lineage (NCBI taxonomy): Eukaryota > Metazoa > Chordata > Mammalia > Rodentia > Heteromyidae > Dipodomys > Dipodomys spectabilis. The sequence goes on along the minus strand of NW_024870772.1, from coordinate 43,314,781 downwards.
TTTTTCTATTATTTCCTCTTTTCTTTCTTTCTTTTTTTTTTTTTTTTTTTTGTCTGTCAGTCATGGGACTTGAACTCAGGGTCTGGGTGCTGTCCCTAAGCTCTTACGCTTAAGGCTAGTGCTCTACCACTTTGAGCCACAGTGCCACTTTGGGGTTTTGAGTGGTTAACCAGAGATAAGAGTCTCATGGGGACTTTTCTGCCTAGGCTGACTTCGAACCATTATCCTCAGTTCTCAGCCCCCTGAGTAGCTATGATTATAGATGAAAAACTGGCACCCAGCAAAGAATTTGACCATTGTTTGTTTTTGGCTTGTTTGTTTTTTTGGGGATTGCACTCAGGGCGTAGGAGCTGTCCCTGAGCTCTTCTGCTCAAGGCTAAGGCTCTACCACTTCAAGGCAGAGCTCCACTTTCTTCCCTTTCTTGTATCACCACAAATCCTCCTAAAATCTATGAAAAATAAATTAATTAAGTTAAACTCAGTTAAAAGCAAACTTCGGTTGCTTGATATAAAATTAGTCTTTTGCAGCCCACAAGAAGACTTGCTGCTTGTGTTTGATTTTCAGAGACTCTTAGAACATTTTGTATGATACAAAAGAGGCTGCCAGGGAGAGGTGTCTACTGTGAGCAGCAAGCATCTCAAACTTAATGTGCATACAAATAGCCACAGGATCTGGCTCAATTGCAGTAGATTCCGAAGAATATGCATCCCTTTCTCTCTCTCACTCTTTCTGGACTGAGGTTTGAATTTAGGGCCTTGAACCTGCTATGTACTTTATCCCCTTGAGCCATGTCACCAGACATTTTGTGTGTGTGTGTGTGTGTGTGTGTGTGTGTGTGTGTGTGTGTGTGTGTGTGTGTGTGTGTGTGTGTGCTGATGCTCTGATGCTGGGATTGAACTCAGAGCCTGGGCACTGCTCCTGAGCTCAAGACTTAGAGACCTACCATTTGAGCCAGAGCTCCACTTCCAGCTTGTGTGTGTGTGTGTGTGTGTGTGTGTGTGTGTGTGTGTGTGTGTGTGTGTGTGTGTGTGTGTGTGATTAACTGGAGTCTGATGGACTTTCCTGCCTAGGCTAACTTCAAACCTTGTTCTTCAGATCTCAGCCTCCTGAGAGGAAGATTACAGGTGTGAGCTACTGCTGCCCAGCACCTTTACCTTTTTCTTATTTTTCATTAGGGTCTTACATCCTCCAATCCCCAAGGTCAGCCTGAACGTTGATCCTTCTAATCATACTTCTACTGTAGCTGGGATGACCAATATCACTACTTTGACCAGCTTTGTATTGGTTGAGTTGAGGGCTGTGAACTTCTGCCTCGTGTGTCTTGAACGTAGATGCTCCAAATTCCCACTTCCCAAATATCTACAATTTTACTTGAGCCTTACTTCCATTTCCAGCTTTTGATTACTTGGAAAAAAATGTCTCACAGACTTACCCAGGTTGGCTTCAAATTAAGTTCCTTAGATCTTATCCTCCTGAATAGCTAGGATTACAGGCATGAGCCACCAGTGCCCTGCCTAGGACATTCATTTCCTAGAACACTCATTCAATAATCAGGACTCAGATAACTCTTTGAGTAGCAGGCTCCAGACTCTGTGTTGTTTGTTTCCATTATGAAACCTAACTTACAGAAAATTACAGTATAAACAGATGACCAGGGTGGTAAAACTTATTAAATCCAGATTCTTCAATAAATACTTACTTACAGAAATTTCAATGAAGTCTTGATTTCAATTTCAATAATGTGTTGTAGAGTTCTGGACAGTTTGGACTTTGTAGGAAAGCTTCTGTCTTACTGACAGGTCATATAATGTTCATTACTACTTTTGTTGATTTTTAAAAATTTGATTTGGTTTTTTGGTTTTGTTTTTTTTTTTTTGCTTTTTGTGGTGCTGGGGATGAAACCCAGGCCTTTTAACCATAAAAAGAAAAGAAAAGTAAAGAAAAGAAGGAAGGAAGGAAGGCAGGCAGAAGGGAAGGAAGGGGAAAAAAAGCTGGAAGTGGAGATCTAGTTTAAGTAGTAGAGCCAGCCTTAAGTGAAAAAGCTAAAAGACAATGCCCAGCCCTGAGTTGAAGCCCCAGTACTAACACACACACACACACACACACACACACACACACACACACACACACTATTTTTCTGTAAACTATTATGAAAGATGAAAATTCATCTTTCCAGCATTCCCAGTTTTCTGCCTTGTTTAATGGGTCTATTAAATTCTATCTAGCTCTTTTCTCATGACTCAGGGTCCTTGTTTTGAACCTAAGTGACCGCACTGTCCTGAAATCCAGGCTGACCTCACGCAGGGACTTTCCTAACACCACCTTCACTGTCCCTCAGCCCACAAGTATGTTCAAAACCTCAAGTCACACATCTATAATAGCATTTACCACACTAGGCAAAAAATACCCAATTATTCAGCTTCATGTCCTGGGAGCAAGACCTTAGCTCATCCTCCTAAATGTCTGGGGCTGAGGACCTCCAGGCCTCTTGTAAGGGCTGGGTGACCAGCTCTTTGCAGTGTGTGCCTATTCATTCAGATGCCTCAACACAAGTGTATGTCAGTGGCTAAGTGCTGATGGCTCCTGACTCCATCTTCCCACTTCAATCAAGGACATGCCTGTAACCTAGCTACTCAGGAGGCTGAGATCTGAGGATCACGGTTCAAAGCCAGCCTGGGCAGGAACGTCCATGAGACTCTTATCTCCAATAAACCACTAGAAAACTGGAAGTGGCGCTGTAGCTCAAGTGGTAGAGCGCTTGCCTTGAGCTGCCCAAGCAGAGTTCAAGTCCCAGGACCGGCCAAAACAACAACAACAACAAAAAAAAAAGGACAGAAATTGTAGCGCTCTTTAAAAATCTAAGGCTGGCTTTCAGTTACTATTAGAGGGTCAAGAAGCTGTTTTTGGGCTGGGAATGTGGCTCAGTAGTAAAGTGCTTGCCTAGCATACATGAAGCCCTGAGTTCAATTCTTCAACACCACATAAACAGAAAAAAAAAAAACAAACAAAACAACTTGCAATAGAGCTATGGCTCAAGTGGTAGAGCACTAGCCTTGAGCCAAAGAAGCGCAGAGACTGCCCAGGCCCTGAGTTCAAGCCCCATCACAGGAAAATAAGAAGCTGTTTTTCTGCTGGAGAATTTTAAGCCCTTCTGTCTTTTTTAGCTCACTGGGTTTGGATTTGTTCTATTGCAAAGACTTGCAAGCCTGGGGTCAGGCTCTGAGCTACAATCTAGTAGTTAATGGACTCTGAGAGTCATTTCCTGTGTCTCCTGAATTTTTTTCTTTTTTTAATCTGTCATGGAGCTTGAATTCTGGGCCTGGGCACTGTCCTTGGGCTCTTTAGCTCAAGGTGAGCACTCTACCACTTGAGCCACAGTGCCACTTCCAGTTTTCTGGTGATTAACTGGAGATAAGAGTCTCATGGAGGGCTGGGAAGGTGGCTCAGTGCAGGCATGAGGCCCTGGGTTCGATTCCTCAGCACCATATAAGCAAAAAGAAAAAAGCCAGAAGTGGCGCTGTGGCTCAAGTGGTAGAGCGCTAGCCTTGAGCTGAAGAGCTGAGGGACAGCGTCCAGGCTCAGAGTTCAGGCCCCACTACTGGACCCAAAACAAAAAAACAAAAACAAAAAAAAAAAAAGAGTCTCATGGAGGGGCTGCGAAGGTGGCTCAGGTGTAGAGTGCTTGCCTTGCATGTATGACGTCCTGGGTTTGATTCCTCAGAAAAAGCAGAAAAAGCCAGAAGTGTTATTGTGACTCAAGCGGTAGAGTGCTAGCTAGCCTTGAGCTGAAGAGCTAAGCAGGCCCAGAGTTCAGGCCCCATGACTAACCCCCCCAAAAAAAGAATCTCATGGACTTACCTGCCTGGGCTGGCTTTGAACCACAATCCCCAACTTCTTGAGTAGCTAGGATTATGGGCATCAGCCACTGGCCCCCAGCTCTGAATGTTTTTTACATTTGCAAAATGGAGTGATTCTTAGCTTGAGGACTACGTATGAGAAGTAAAAGTGGCCTGGCGCTGGTGGCTCATGCCTGTAATCCTAGCTACTCAGGAGGCTGAGATCTGAGGATCGCAGTTCAAAGCCAGCTCGGGCAAGAAAGACCATGAGACTTTTATTTCCAATAAATCACTCAGAAAACAGGAAGTGTTACTGTGGCTCAAGTGGTAGAGTGCTAGCCTTGAGCTGAAGAGCTGAGGGACAAGGCCCAGAGTTCAAGCCCCATATCCGACCAAAAAAAGAACAGAAAAGAAAAGAAAAGGATCCTAGTATTAGTACAATCAGTGACACACAATAAATGCTTATAAATATGTAAAAACAATTGTGATGAAAGACTTAAACATTTGTTAGCTAGGTTGGTGGCTCTGGCCTGTAATCTTGGTTACTTGGAAGGCTGAGAATGAAAGGAACAATGTTTGGGGCTAACCCAGGGTATGAAAGTTCCTAAGACCCTTTCTCAACCCATAGTTGGGCATAGTGGTATATGCCTGTCATCCCAAGTAATGTGGGGAAACTAAGAATGGGAGGATTTCAGTTCTAGGTCAGTCTGAGTATAGAAATCTGTGAGACTGTCAATATGGAGAGAAGCTGGACTCTACCACTGTACCTGTGATCCCAGGGATGATGGGAAGCCTCAAAGTAGGTGCATATAAGCTTAAGTACATACCCAAGGTGGGGGGGGGGGGGGAGAGGGATCCTACATACAAATAATCAATGAAAAACAGGACTGTAGGCATGGCTCAACAAAATCCCAATTGCAGGCAGCACCCCCAAGTTCAAACTCCCCAGTACCACCTAAAAAGAAAAAAAGAGAGAAAGAAAGAATGAAAGAAAGACACTTAAGAATTTAGTGATAGCAGGTAGTCAAGAGAAGTGGTAAGGGGGCACAGAAATGGAGGGACCAAAAGTATACAAATGCAACATTGGCACTCACACATTTATGGTGAAAATGAACTATACAACTTGTGGGTGGGGATGGAAGGAAAAAATTGGGTGAGGGGGAAGAGGTGACATTGTCCAAAAAGAAACATACTTATTACCTAACTTAGGTTACTGTAACCCCTATGTATGTCACCTTCATAACAATAAAACAAATAAAAATATAAAGAAGTGGTAGAGGAAGCAGAAATATGTTTCCTGTGGCAGAATGCCAGCCCTGAGCGAAAAGCCAAGCAAGAGTTCAAAGCCTCAAGGCCCTGAGTTTAAGCCACAGTACAGCATCAGAGAGAGAGAGAGAGAGAGAGAGAGAGAGAGGACAGAGACAGAGACAGACAGACAGAGACAGACAGAGACTGAGAAGAGAGGGAGAGGAGGGCAGAGAGAGGCAGTAGAAGGGGATACAGCACTCTGGCAAAAGAATACTTACTAAATTATAAAGGAAATTGAGCAATGAGCTGGAAATTCCTCTCATACTTAATCAAAGAGAATGGCAAACACAAAAATTGTCTTGTGAAGAACAAAGAGTTGACCCAATGGATTTATTGTACATCAGGAAGGATTTTTTTTTTTAATTTCCTTCAAGTTGGGTGCCTGTGGCTCATTCCTATCATCCTAGCTACTCAGGAGGCTGAGATCTGAGGATGGAGGTTTGAAGCAGCCCAGGCAAGAAAGGCCAGGAAGTGGAGCTGTGGCTCAAATGGTAGAGTATTATTAGCCTTTAACACAAAAGCTCAGGGATAGTGCCCAGGCCCAGAGTTCAAGGCCCAGGACTGGCCAAAAACAAACAAACAAAACCCACATTGAATGAGTAGAGTAGAATTAAGTGTGGCACATTGAGGACTTAATTGGACCAGCCCACTGAAGCCCATTATAAAATGTAACTTAACATTTAAAGGCAATGAAAATAAAAGTGGCCCATGTCTGTAATCCTACAATGGTCTGGAGTTCTTTAAATGGGCCTGTTTTTACAAGCCACTACTCACACAACCAATATCAGTGACCATAGTCTGGATATTCAAGGTCTTGGAATTTTTTTTTTTTTTTTTTTTGGTAGGTCCTGGGGCTTGAACTCTGGGCCTGGGCGCTGTCCCTCAGCTCTTCAGCTCGCGTTCTACCACTTGAGCCACAGCGCCACTTCTGGTCTTCTGAGTGGTTTACTGGAAATAAGAGCTCTCGGTCTTTCTTGCCCTGGCTGGCTTTGAACCTGGATCTTCAGATCTCAGCCTCCTGAGTAGCTAGGATTACAGGTGTGAGCCACCAGTCCGGTCTTGGATTTCTTAACTATGGGACCTTGGGCTCTTTTAAAAATTGCCTTAACTAAATTCAATCCTTACAATATCTTTCTACCCAACCTTTGACCTCAGCACATTTAAGCTATATGTAATATAGCACCACATATAAGCTTCAAACTGCCATGGATACTGAAACTGAATGATTTCCCATATAATCAAACACAGCCCACCTGCCCAGGAAATAGCTATTAATGTTAGCTTCCCAAACTTTCTGAGGTCATTCCTTTGATGACCCCAGAGGGAGGCAGTAAACTGGAGGGATGGTGAACCAGGGCTTAATTGTTGCCTGAAGGCAAAGATTTGTGTGTGATAATGGCACAAGAAATGTAGGTTGGGGAAAAGGCACAGAACTTCAGGCACTAGAATTTGAGGGAGAATGCATTCATAACATTCAATATTCAATGGAAAATGGGGGAGAAGGCTGGAAAGGGTATTATTAAGATGTATTGTACTGGAAAACTGACATGCTGAAGGGCAACCCCTTCCTACAACTATAGATAAAATTCCAGGGCAGGAAAGAGAGGCACCACATGCACAGACACGCTTATCACACACATGTACATGTGGAGTGGAAATACATGCTATTTATAAAACCGAAGCACAGCAAAGGAACAGTGCTTGAGGGTGGCTGCTATTTGAGGAGACCCCAAAGAAGCGAAAGAGCAAAGCACGCGCCGCCGTTCTCTAATTTTCCAAGCAACAGAGAACGAAGTGCTCCTCTAAAGAGCCCCCGCCCGTCCACCCGGATAGGCGCAAAAGGCCGTCTCGTAGGAAACCCCGCCTTCTGTCCCCGCCTTCTGGATAGGCGCGAGAAGCCGTCTCCGAGGAAGCCCCGCCTTCTTCTCCGCCCAGAGGTGGGGCCTCGCACCACCCAGCCCTCGGTGGGCGCCGCGCAGAAAGCGCGCGCACCGCGATCCCGGCATGCTCTTCGCTTTCTCTGGGCGTGGAAAACGACTGGCACTCTGGGAAGTGTAGTTGTTGCCTGTCGATCCGAGTCCAAGCCGGGAAAGGGGGGGGGACCGTAAAAGCCGCTACATCCATTTCTGGCACGTGACTTGTGGCCCTGAAGGGAGGCCTTACAGGGGGGGTGGGGTGGGGGGGAGAGTCGTCACAAGAATCAGCCGGGCGAGCAGCGGGACCGCTCGCCGCCTCCGGCTCCGCGTCCTCCCCTGCTTCCCGGGGCGCACACCGGCTCCGCGCCGTTCCCGCCCGGCCGGCCCCGCCCGTGGGCCGGCGCCTCCCCTGGCTCTGCTGCCACCTCGCGCTCGGAGGCGTCACGGAACGTGCTCCCCCTCCCCCCTTCCCTCACGGCCTCCCCCCCCCCCCTCCCGCGCCGAGACTCGCCGCCGCCGCCGCCGCAGCCGCAGGAGTAGCCGCCGCCGGAGCCGCGCGCAGCCATGGCCGAGAACCCTAGCTTGGAGAACCACCGCATCAAGAGCTTCAAGAACAAGGGCCGCGATGTGGAAGTGAGTGTGCTTCCGCGGTCTGGGCCCGCCCGGCCGCGCCGGCTCGCCGGCGGCGGGGAGGGGCGGGGGGCCAGCGCCGGGCTGGTTCTCGCCGGCTTGCGGTCAGTCGGAGTTGGCCGCCGCCTCCGGTCACCGTGGCCCCGGGGCTGGCCGGGGTGGACGGCGGGATGCGAAGGCCGGGCTGCAGCCACCCTCCGGGGCTTGCCGGCGCGGGGACCGGGAAATGCCGGGGCTTTCGGCCCCGTCACGCGGGCGCGGCCTGGTGTTGGCGAGGAAGGGATGTGGAGCTTGAGGCGGGGTCCGCGGGCCGGGGCCGCGCGGGCGGGCGAGCGAGCGAGCGAGCGGGGATGCTGCCGCCCCGGGCCACCGACCGCACCACCGAAGGGACTGACCGCTGCTCGCGATCGCAGCCGGTGCAACCTCCCGCCCGGCGCGGCTCCCTCCGTGCCTCCTTCCGCAGCCGCACATGGAGCCCGGGCTCTGCTCTCCCGCGCCTACCTTCGGAGAGCGGGGCCCAGGCGGGCGGTGGCAGCCCGCAGAGGGGGGTGGGGACCAGCCGGGTAACTGACTTGTTTGAGGGTGGTGGATGGGGGAGGGTAGGATGCGCCAAGACCATATTCTTGTATTCCAATGGTATCCTTTGGACCGGTCGTGCTGGGCTGTTCCAGCGTAGACTCGTGTTCCTGCTGCCGCTCGGAGCGAGCTGAAGGTGGACAATAGTTTACCGTCTATTGTGTTGAGGGTTTCGGAAAGAGATTGTTTCGACCTCCGCTCTCAGGACGGAATTTCTTAGCCCTCCTTGGAGTGGGACTGTGATCGGATAATCATTTCTTGGGCTGCAAATCAACCGGATACATAGATTCCCACGTCCTGGTAAAGTCCCTCATGCACCAGGCTGCTAGGTTTTCCAGTGGTGGCAAACTGTAAACATTCATTGTGGTCACTCAGTTCGTTGCTACTCAGCATGTTGCCATTGTCTCATTAAGGTGACATTAGCAGCTACTATTTGCAAACTCGGCTTATTGAGGTAGCGCTAGAGGTCTCTCTGCAGCTACTAAAAGCAATGTAGTATAATCCATGAACTTCCCTGGGACTGTGACCTCTGAATTTGAAAGGGGGAAAATGGTTTTTAAGTCCAAGGTTTCCTTTTCTAATACCAGGTGATATCATTTACAGTTCTATAGAACTGTGTTTTACTGTGCGACTACTGTTTATTTTATCCATTCTTTTATCCCAGATGTGGGGTAAATAGCGTTTTGTCTTGTGGAGAAATAGACAAACTCAGGCCATTTTTCAGAACTACAAAATGAAATGCTAATTGGGAAAATCTTAGGGGAATATCTGTGGAATTCCCAATTGAGTAAGACAAATAAAGGTCACCTGTCTGTGTAAGAAATATTTATGAGCAAAGTGAAATTTAGGGATAGTAACTGCCTTCTGTTCTTGCTCCATTTGATGATGAGTTAATATTGGGCTCTTCCCTTCTACAGTGGTAATTTAAGCTTACTCTCATAAGCAAAATTTATATAGTTTGAAGAATACACACTGATTGGACAAAATGTAACTTTCTTTCATGGATATTAATATAGGAGGGGTTTTTTCTACTTATTTACCTCTGACGTTGTGCTCTAGGGGAAGCTTAGTGGTACCTGGCAATGACTTCTGCATATAATAGGTACATAGCAAATACTTGCTGCCTATCAGAAGGTAACTAGTGACTTTTTTTTTTCCAGTCCTGGGGTTTGAACTCTGGGTCTGGGCACTGTCCCCGAGTTCTTCAGCTCAATGCTAGCGATGTACCACTTGAGCCACAGCACCACTTCTGGTTTTCTGGTTTATTGGAGAGATAAGACTCTCAGGCTGGCTTTGAACTGTGATCCTCAGATCTCAGCCTCCTGAATAGCTAAGATTACAGGTGTGAGCCACTGGCGCCTTGCTACTAGTGACTTCTTTATGCATGAAAAAGTATGGTTGCTAAGCCATCAGCCTGATATTGGTTATATATTACATTTCCCAAGATACATTAGGGCAACTTAAGACATAAAATAGTACATATTCAGATGGCAGTTCTTTGTGTCAGGTACTATACTGTATTAAGAGCCTCATGAAACCTTAAATCTTATGAGTTAGGGCATTATATTCACTTAACAGACGAAAATAGTTTAGATGTAGTATCTCAGAGCGCTTTTGTAGTCTGCATATGTCATGCAGAGGGTTTGAGAATTAACTAATTGTCTATTGAAGGTATAATAGTGTTAACGTCTTGGAATAAGATTCAACCTCAAGGAGTTTACAGTCCAATGGGGGTGATAGCTGCAATTCAAAACACCAATAAGTGTTTTGATAGAGACTTTTTTTTTTTTTTTTGGTGCTGGTCCTGGGGCTTGAACTCAAGGTCTGGGTACTGTCCCAGAGATTTTTGATCAAGGCTAATGCTCCACCACTTTGAGCTACAGCTTCATTTCTAGCTTTTTGGTACTAATTGGAGAGAGTTTCATCAACTTCCCTGCCTGACTGGCTTTGAACTGGGATCCTCAGATCTTAGTCTCCTGAATACCTAGGATTTCATGCATAAGCCACTGGTGCCTGGCTGAAAATTCATGAAACTATACTATCTTGGAAGTTAGTTGTCTGGTGAGATGTCCTGGTTGCTGCCTGATAGATGAGTGGGTGTAAGCAGGCCCTGCCTGACTCTTTCTCTTCCCTTCAGCTAATTGAGGAGTCTAGGTATAATAGGGGGGACTGCTAAGATTGAGGGACAGAGGAGAAGAGGGAGAGAAAAAGAAAAGGCATTAGAGATGTGAATAGTGGATAACCTGGGGTTGAGTCTGATCTAGTGCCTTTCAGTTCTTAGTTTTTCATATTGGGTCTCCAGCAAACTTTGCCCTTGCTGGCTTCAATCCAAGATCCTCTTGTCCCCTGGCCCTGGGATTGATTCTTAAGTTTGCTCCTTTTCATAAAATACACTTAAAACTTTTCAAATGTACTTCTAGGAAAGTATGTGGAATAGAAATATTCTGCTTAAGGACTATTTTGAAAACCTTCAGGTTACTTTGTTCAAGTTAACTTTTCTTTTTCTTAATCCTGTGTATCTCAAGGATATGACAGTTTAAACAGTAATTAAAAAAATCTAAACACTTATTGAGTATTTGCAATATACCACTAAGTACTTTATATGGATTATTACTCTGTGAAGTACAAACTATTATTATCCCCATTTGCTGTTGAGGTAACTTGAGGCCTGCAACTCTTTAACTAATTAGTCTTAAGTCACAGCACAGTAAGGGTCAGAGTAAGGACTTAAGTCAGAGCATTATGACTTTGAAGCCAGAACTCTTGCTCACTTTGCTGTCCTCCACTAAAGGGGAGTTTATAATTTGAAAGTTTATAATCTGAACATTTATAATTTAAGAAAATATTGAAAAAATTGTGACTGTGATAGAAATTACTATTTTGGTAATCTTAAAAGTTTACTATTAAAAATGTCTTAATACTACTTAGATCTGAGTTATTTGCCCATTTTTTAACTGTTGAAAAGTTTTACTCTTAACAAAAAGACAGTTGATTTTTATTTAAAAAATCTGTACTTTAGTTTCTAATACTAGTGATGAAATATATTTTCTCCTCTTCAAAATCCAACTAGTACTTTCCAACTTTTCCTTCCTTCCTTCCTTCCTCCTTTCTTCCTTTTATCTTCCCTCCCTCCCTCCCTTCCTTCTTTTCCTTCCCTTCCTTCCTTCCCTCCCTCCCTCCCTCCCCTCTCCTTCCCTCTCTCTCTTTTCTTTCTCTCTTTCTTTCTTCCTTTCTCTCCCTTTTCTTTCTCTCTCTCCCTTTTCCTTCCTTCCTTCCTTCCTTCCTTCCTTCCTTCCTTCCTTCCTTCCTTCCTTCCTTCCTTCCTTCCTTCCTTTCGTTTGTTCTTTCTCTGGTCTTGGGTCTTGAACTCAGGGCCTGGGTGCTGTCCTTGAGCTTCTTTGTGTTCAAGGCTAGCGCTCAACCACTTGAATCACAATATTACTTCTGGCTGTGTTTGAGTAGTTTATTGGAGATAAGAGTCTCATGGGGACTTTTCTGCCCTGGCTCTCTTCAAAACATGATCCTCAGATCTCAGCCTCCTGAGTAGCTAGGATTCTAGGTGTGAGCCATGGTGCCCAGCTGCTCCAACTTTTCTTTGTGGAATATCTGTTGGTTAAGTGCTGTGACTTGACTTTCCAAGTTTATTGTTGATTCTTCACTCTTCACCTTTCATAGTCAGTCATACGGGGGCTGGGATGGTGGCTCAGTGGTAGAATGTTTGCCTGGCATGCATAAGGCCCTGGGATTGATTCCTTAGCACCACATAAGCAGAAAAAGCTGGAAGTGGCTCTGTGGTTCAAGTGGTAGAGCACTAGCCTTGAGCTGATGAGCTGAGGGACAGCGCCCAGGCACACACACACACACACACACACACCCCTCACACACACACACACACCCCCCTCACACACACACCCCTCATATTTGTACCTTTGTTACCAGCCCTGTCACTGCTGCTCCTGATTGAACCTTTACCATTCTCTTCTGTGCAAATTTAATAGTGTAGTTTTTCTGTTTTCAAAGTGTTTTCTTGCCCTAGTCCTTTCTAAAATCTTTCTATGCTGCTTTGCTGTTCAGGATGCTTCCTATTGCCTTCAGGGTTAAAAAACAAAACAAAACAGTCTGCTGGTGCTGGGTGATGCTCATGCCTGTAATCCTAGCTACTTAGGGCTGAGATCTGAGGATCATGTTTGAAGCCAGCCCTGGCAGGAAAGTCTGTGAGATTCTCATATTTAATTCACCACCAAAAAGCTGGAAGTGTATCTGTGGCTCAAATGTACTAGCCTACCTGAGCAAAAAATGTTCAGGGATTTTGCTCAGGCCCTGAGTTCAAGTCTCAGTTCAAGACCCAGCACACACATACACAAAAATGAGTCTTTAGCATGCCACACATAATTTCTCACAAGGCCCTGTTCTATTTTTCCATCTTGCTTTAGTGCCAGACAAAGTACTTGAAATGGTTTTTTATGGTGTATAGCTGTAATCATATACCTAAATTTAGGAGGCTGAGGCAGGAAGATTGAGAGTTCAAGGCTAACCTGGGCAATGATGTGAGACTATCTCAAAAAAAAAAAAAAAAGTACTTGAGATGGTTGAATAATCAGTACAGTTTTCTCTTCAATGGTTTTATTATGCTTGGGGCTCACAGTTGAAAACTATTTGCTTAGACTCCATACCATTGTTGCAGTTCTGAAAACCCAAGATCACAATTCTGCCATATCATTTTAATGTAATTGAAGCAGCAAAAAATTTCTCAATGTACTCTTTCTTGGTGGCATATTTCTTGTTAGTGGCTTTTCTTCCTCTTCTCTAATGCTTTCCTAAGATATTTTTCCTTCAGTTCACCTATTTGAGTTAGGTTACTGGATGTACAACACATTTTATATGTATATGTCTGTTGAAGTCTACAAACTGTTAAGAAACTAGTAAAGGTAGGAACTTTGAGATGCCATTTAGTGACAAGTCTAAAAACTGCATTTGGAGATGTCAAAGAACACTACTGCTTTAAGATAAGAGTTTATTTTTACTTTATCAGATTTTTTCATATCTTAATAACTTGTGGGCAGTACTGGGGTTTGAACTCAGTACCTCCAACTTGATAGGTAGTCTTACCCCTCCAGCTCTTTTTGCTTTTTTTAAAATTTTTCTAAATAAGGTCTTCTTTTTTTTTTTTTTTTGAACCAGCTGGTGATCCTCTACTTCTATTTCCTAAGTAGCTGGGATGATAAGTATATATCACCATACTTGGGTCTCATAAGCTTTTTTCCCTGGTCTCAAATCATGATCTCCCTGTTTTCTGCCTTCCAAGTCACTGGTATTACAAGTGTAAGCCACAGTGCCGGATATAATAATTTCTTTTGGTGTGTACTGGAAGCATTGATGCTGTTGCACAGTCCTTCTCTGACAGTCTGTTCTGCTATAATGTATTTCTGTAAAGTGAACTAACTCATACATGAATGGTAAGTAGAGGAAGATACAAAATTTGTCTTGGGGAAGGGGTAACAGATGTACTCATTGCTTTACTCATGTAACTGTAACCCCTCTGTACAGCATCTTTACAATAAAATTAAAAAAAGAAAAAAATTGTATTGGTTCATATTTGATTTTACTAGCATGTTAATGCTCAGTTCCCAGGTAATAGCAGATGAACACCAAGTATATAGAGAGTAAACCTGGCCTCTTGGCTCTATTTAATCAGATGTGATGTCTTAAAAGGCGCTACTGCCCCAACTATCCTAGTATGTTTCCTCTTTCTTCCTAAATGTGCAGAACATGAGTATTTTCAGGAATCCAAATGTTATATAGAAGACACACTGATTTTTCTTGAAATCACTGAGGGCATATGCCCTCTTCTAGTCTTTCTAACACTTGGGTGACTATTTCTTAGTTGGTTTTGCAACTTCTTGCTACTTATTCAATATAGGCATATGTTGGGATGTTTCTGTAGATGTTTTCTTGTTCGTGTCAACAACTCTCAGCCTTAAGCCATCGTTTCTTTGGTATTGAGGAATATATGTGGGCCAGCCTATACACTTGAGTTTAAATTTGTTTTAGTCAATTGGAAATTATTATTCATATAAAACATGTCACTAACTTCTTAAGCCATGTTCTGCCTTGCCTTGCTTTTCTTCTTTTCTTCCCTCTCCTTTCTATCCCTGCCTCTTCTCCCCTCTCCTCCTTTTTCTCCTTTTTCCTTTCCCCTTCCTCCTTCCTTCCCCCCTTCCCTTTCCCTCTTCCCCTCTACTTTTCCTCTTTCCTCTCCTGTTTCCTCCCTTCCCTTGCCCTCTCTCCTCCCTTTCTCCTTTCTTTCCCCTTCTCTTTTTTCCCTGTTGATGATATTGGTGCCCTAACTGTGACCTAATTTTGAAATTTGAGACCTGCCTTGGACTCCTTAATCATCTTCCACATTCAGTTAGATGCAAGTCATGTAGCTCAAATCTCTCTCTACTATCTCTGAATTTGGTCCCTGTTTCTCCATTCCTCTATTAACTTCTTGAGGCCTTGTTACCTATCCCCTGGCAGTTTAAAAATTGCCTCCAAAGTGGTTCTTCCTCTAGTTTATGAGGTTTCTTAGCAAACCTGATGCTTGGTTGTTTATCCAGATTCAACCTGTCTCCTCTTTCTCTTTAAGCTCTAGCAACACTGAACTTCTTATATGCTTATACATAATCTGGAATCCTGCTCTCCCCTTCATACCAGTGCTGTTTCTATTCTCGGGGCTATCCTGCTGACTGGAGTATCTTTCCCTGCCTCCTGTTAGCTAATTCCTGCCCCCTTTAAATACTGAACTCTAGGTTGGGTACTTTCTTTTGAAAGAACTCTTTAAGTAGATCTTTCTCATTTTAGTTATAGCAATGCATTTTCGTTACAATTTGTCTATTCTCATACTAGATTGTATCTTTTAAGGATCTAGATGCTGTATCTTCATTGTTTGTTGTTTGTTGCTGGAACAAAAGCATAGTGCCACTGGTACAGTTTTTTCAAGGTATATTTTAGAACTGAAGCTTTTAATCTTGTAGTGTCTTTTCCTATTGTATCTCAGATTAAGTTTAGATTTCTTATTATAACAAAGTATTGAGAGAGTAAGGTATGTTACATAGTGGGTTAGTGATTAAGGCACAAGCACTTTGAACCTACTTTATTTTCACTTAGCTTAATATTTCAAAGTTTATCCATGTTGTAGCTGTGTTAAAAACTTCAAGGTTTCATTGTGTATATCATATTTTGTTATCCATCTTTTCATCAAGGAATACTTGTTACTTTCTACTTTCGGCTGTTGTCATTCATTTCATTCACTCATTGCCTTTTGAGCCAACGTCTCAGTATAAAGTCCATGCTTGCAGACCTCCTGCTTGTCTCCTAACACAAATATGTATCACCACTCCCTGCTTTCCTATCATTTAAAAAAACCATTAATTTGGTAAGAAATCAGATTGGGTTGCTTATATTGTACCATATGAAATTTCTATTTCTATGGTTCAAAACAGCTAAATATCTGTAATTTAATCTGGTTTAAGCTAATAGAAGGTCCTAATTATAGCATTTGTCTGTTTACTTGTGCTGTTTGTTCCTTTCGTTTTTCACCATCAGAATTTTCTGTAACTTGAAATTTTTTTATTTTAGTTTTTTAGGAGGTGGTACTTGGGTTTAAAGTCAGAGATTCAAGCTACCTAAGCTATGCCTCCTGCCTTGGAAGTTAAATTCAAAGGTTGATTAAAAAATAAAAATAAAGAGGGCTGGGAAGGTGGCTCAGTGGTAGAGCGCTTGCTTTGCAGGCATGAGGCCCTGGGTTCGATTCCTCAGCACCACATAAGCAAAAGAGAAAAGCTAGAAGTGGTGCTGTGGCTCAAGTGGTAGAGCACTAGCCTTGAGTTGAAGAGCTGAGGGACAGCGCTCAGGCCCAGAGTTCAGGCCCCACGACCGGACCCCCCCCCCCCCAAAAAAAAAAAAAAGTAAAAAAATAAAAATAAAGATTGTGATAGCTACCAACATCTCATGCCGATAATCCTATCTACTCAGGAGGCTAAAATCTGAGGATTGCCGTTTGAAGCCAGCCCAGGCAGGAAAGTCTGTGAGACTCTTTATCTCCAATTAACTACCAAAGAAGCTGGAAGGAGAGTTGTGACTCAAGTGTTAGAGTGCTGGTTTTGTGCAAAAAAAAAAAAAAAGTTCACGGATAGCACCAAGAGCCTGAGTTCAAGCCTCAGGACAGACACAAAAAAATAAATAAAAATAAAGATTGATTAGCTTCAAGTTTTTTTTTAAGAAATTAATTGAAGATGCTACGTGTTTTGTATAATGGCTTTATATGATAAATATTTTAATGTCATGAATATCAAATTTATATTTGCTAAAATGAATTTTAGTTATTTAGGCTAGATATATCATAGTAGATGACATTTGAAGGGAAAAATAACGTGACCTTTTGGTATCTAGTGAAAGAGTTACAAAATGAATTTCTAGGAAGTCTAACTTTAGAGTCAATGGTATTCTCTTTCTATGACTGACACCATTCCTAAGTTGACTTTTTATTAGCATAAGGATTCACTCTGTTTCCATTTCTAACTCTTTCTTTATCTGAGAGATAAAGAAAAATTTTATTATAAGTTAACCAATACTAACATTTATAATGTGATAAATTGTGATGTTATTTACTTTGAATTGATTTTTTTTTTTTTTCCATGGGGCTTGAACTCAAGGCCTGGGTACTGTCCCTGAGCTCTTTAGCTCAAGGCAAGCGCTCTACCACTTGAGCCACAGTGCCACTTCTGGTTTTCTGGTGGCTTATTGGAGACCAGAGTCTCTTGGACTTCCTTGCCCAGGCTGGCTTTGAACCGTGATCCTCAGATCTCAGCCTCTTGAGTAGCTAGGATTACAGGTGTGAGCCACCAGCACCTGGCTTTTTAATTTTTTTTATTACCTTTAAGTAGCTGTACAAAGAAGTTCCCATTCCACAAAACAGTATATGAATACAGTGTCAGATAACATTGTCACCTATCCCTCCTAACCCACCCCTCCTCTCACTTTTCTCCTTTTTTTTTTTTAATTGAGATTAGGTGATTACATATATTTCATAGTATTGTGGAATAGTGATACTTAAAGTCACAAACACATTTTAACCTTCACAAGGCAAATTGTCATTATCAGAGTCTATAAAGTTTGTGAATTCTATGAGCTTTGACAATACAATTATTTCTTCCACATCAGGTGATATGTACATTTTTTTCCTTTTGCTGTTCCCTCTTGCCCTCTCATTTATTGGAGATAAGAGTCTCATGGACTTTCCTGCCCAGGCTGGCTTTGAACCATGATCCTCCTATCTAAGCCGTCTGAGTAGCTAGTATTACAGGCAAGAACCACCAGTCCTGGCTTGAATCGATGATTTTGAAAGAATGAGATGATGAAATATATGGAAGTATTTTTTCTGATCTAGGAATTTTACTTTAGTGTTATATACTGATAGCTGATCATGTGCTTAAAGTATATATAGCACAATATATTCTCTAATGCAGGTACATAATTTTCAGAGTACTGTCAGAAAACAGGGATGACTACTGCTAGGTTTTCTGGATTATGGAAACTTTTTTTTGTTGGTCATGGGTCTTGAGCTCTGGGCCTGGGCACTGGTCCCTGATCTCTTCAACTCAAGGCTAGTGCTCTACCATTTGAGCAACAGTGCCAATTCCAGTTTTTTGAGTGGTTTATTGGAGATAAGAGTCTCACGGACTTTCCTGCCAGGGCTGGGTTTGAACTGTGATTCTCAGATATCAGCTTCCTGAGTAGCTAGGATTACTGGCCTGAGCCACTTGGAATTTTTTTTTTAACATACTAAAATTTCTTTTGAAATGCTAGTGCTTCTAAAAATGTCCTATACATTTCTGTGCCCTTTTAAATAGAATATATTTAATTGTTTTCTTGTTTTTTCTTTGAGCCTCTCAGTTATGTGTATAGATATTGGAGGGTTTTTTTGTTTAAGTAAATGATTTCTCAGGTTCTTAGATTAGTCAAAATTTTTTCTCTTAATTTTTATAGATGTGGAATTTTTGCTCTTCATAATTTTTGAATCTATACTTCATTAAATCTACCCATTTTCCCTTTGATACCATCGGTTTGCTTCTAATAGCCCCATCTTCCTTTTTTTATTTAATGATTCACATATCCTAGTGACTGGAAAACAGGTTTTTTAAACATTTATTTAGTGCCTCCTATATATTAGGCAGACAGGTCATGAAGACTATACATATGAAAACATTTTTTTCTAATCTGGGATATTTCAGTCAGTTGGGAGAGGCTGATACTTCAGAATATACTTGGTGTCATGGTTGGTATTTCATGTCTGTAATCCTAGCTACTCAGGAGGCTGAGATCTGAGGATCGAGGTTAAAAGCCAGCCCTGGCAGGAAGTCCATGAGAGTCTTTTTTTAAATTTTTATTTATTTTTTATTGTGAAAATACTGTACAGAGGGACCATGAGACTCTTATCTCCAGTAAACCACTCAGAAAACTGGAAGTGGCGCTGTGGCTCAAGTGGTAGAGCACTAGCCTTGAGCTGAAGAGCTCAAGGAGAGCTCCCAAGCCCAGAGTTCAAGACCCCCCCAAAAAACAAAAAATCAATTCATATATTTACTTTTTATTTTTTCTCTTTTATTTCTTTTTATTTAAAATTTTATTGTCATTATAAAGGTGATGTACAGAGGGGTTATAGTTACATAAGTCGGGTAATAAGTACATTTTTTTTTTTGGACTGTGTTAACCTCTTCCTTTTTGTCTCCCAGTTGTTTTTTTTTCCCCCAATCCCCATCTACCAATGATATAATTCATTTTCAATTTGGGGTCTGGTTAGTACCAATGCTGCATTTGTTCATCCTTTGTTCCTCCATTTCTGTGTCCCTCTCAAAGACAGATAATGAACAGACAAGACAGAAAGCAAAAACAAATAAAAATAAAAAACATCTGTTTCCATTTCCTGGAGTTCCATTTTGGCAAATATTATTTTATGTGATCAGAGGTGTATAGGCAATTGTACTTTTTTTTTTTGTGTGTCGGTCGTGAGACCTGAACTCTGGGCCTGGGCGCTGTCCCTGAGCTCTAATTTAGCTCAAGGCTAGCGTTCTACCACTTGAGCCACAGTGCCGTTTTCTGACTTTTTCTGCTTATGTGTTTGGTGCTGAGGAATCGAACCCAGGGCCTCATGCATGCAAGGCAAGCAATCCACCACTGAGCCACCTTCCCAGCCTCATAATTGTGCTGTTGTGTTTCTCTTCTTAGATTGTCCTCCTTTGGTCTCACTGTGTGAATGCCTAGAGTTCTGTATAATTTATCATGCTCTGGTGTATTTTAGATCTGGCTTCTATATTGGTGGGAATTTTTTAAAATCCAGGTGCTGCTTCTCCCTTCTTTAATTAAGATGCCTCAGCTTTTCCTGGCTAATACAAACTAGACAAATAAAGTTCTGTCTTTCATATTTAAATCTTCAGTGAGCTGATACTGGGGCCTTATAGATTCCATCCCATTAGAACTACCATGAGGGTAACCACATATTAATCCTTTTATGTAGATCTGTGGGAGTTGCTTTCATCCCTGTATGCTCATAGACCTGATTTTTCAGCTTATTCTTTAGTTCTGTGAATTGTATCCTTCCAGGAAGTTCTGTTGCCTTTCACCTCCTTTTTCTGTTAAATGAACTCAGTTTCTTTTGTTTTACACAGGTAGCCCTAACGTAACGTGATCAACTGTCTTAATTTGCCAGGAATTGAAGGAGTTCCCTGGGTGCATGGTTTCACATGTTCAAACAAGAAGCTTTGGGCAAACCTTGACAAGTTGGTCACTCTAATTGAAATAGTTTGGACATAAAGATAATGAGTTCTAGAATCCAAATGTTCAGAAAAAAATGCATTTGAAAATAGACTAGCTAAAGTTGATAGTTATTTTACTCAGCAGTTATTTGAATCCTTAACTGTGAAGATAAAACAATGATAACCAATTATCGTTTAAGGCTTCATTAGGTACAAGGCACCCATAGGAATAATTTTAAATAATCCTCACAAAGTTTCTATTATATGGATGAAAAATAAGTAATTTGCTTAATAAAATGCATTTGCTTAATAAAATGTAAAAGGCCAGGCACCAGTGGCTTACATCTATAATCCTGGTTACAGATCTGAGAATCACAGTTCGAAGCAAACTTGGACAGGAAAATCTATGAGACTCATATCCAGTTAACCACCAAAATATGATAATGGAGTTGTGAAACTGTGGCTAAAGTGGTAGAGCGCCAACTTTAGCCAAAAAAAAAAAAAAAAAAAACACTTTAGCAGTATACGTCCTGAGTTCAAGCCTCAGTTTCCTCCTTTTGCCCAGGAAAAAAAAAGGAAAGATCTGGCATTCACATTCAGATTTCCAACTTTAAATCCTCATGTTCTATTAATACCTAGTCCTCTGCTTAGGGTTCTTGCATGAGAGTTGTGTAGACTAGTATGGAACTGATGAAAAAACAAGAGATACTGAAATGCAAGTGTGTACCTATATAAGGGGAAGTGTGCTTTTAGGGAAAGGATTACTTATCCAAGGTGGCCTAGATAAGTAAGGAAAGACATCATTGTACTTAAGCTGGAAGTACAGAAAGTGCAGGAGTTTTCTTGGTAGTAAATCTTGGGTAGGCCTGGAATATAAGATACTTTGTTATATTTGGGGTCCCTAAAGTAATTGAATATTTCTTATAGGTGTAGTGATTAGAAAGTTGCATAGGGTAAATAGGGGCCAGGTTGTGAAAAAACACTCTTTGGGGGATTTTTTTTTTTTTTTTTTGGGTCCGGTCATGGGGCCTGAACTCTGGGCCTGGGCGCTGTCCCTCAGCTCTTCAGCTCAAGGCTAGCATTCTATCACTTGAGCCATAGCACCACTTCCAGCTTTTTTTTTTTTCTGCTTATGTGGTGCTGAGGAATGGAACCCAGGGCCTCAGGCATGCAAGGCAAGCGCCCTACCACTGAGCCACCTTCCCAGCCCTCAACTTGAAAATTCTGTGACTATTATACTTCTTATCATGGTTTTGGAATAATGTATTATTAAGAACAACAATTGAGGTTTTTTTAGTCCTTTTAGATTTAGATAAAATTTAGATAATTTAAAATTGAGAGTTAGTTTAGATAAATTCTAGTTTTCTTTTTCCTTTTTCTTTTCTTTTTTTTTGGGGGGGAGGCTGGTCCTGGGGCTTGAACTGTGGGCCTAGATGCCATCCCTGAGCTTTTTTATGCTCTTATCACTTGAACCACAGCTCCACGATTTGGGCTTTTTGTGGCTAATGGGAGATAAGAGTTTCTCATAGACTATCCTGCCCAGGCTGGCTTTGAATCACGATCCTGAGATCTCAGCCTCCTCAGTAACTAGGATTGTAGGCATGAGCCATTAGCGCCCAGCTGAAATTTTAGTTATGATTAGCACCTTGTATTTAAACAAGGGTCAGAAAAACATATGAAAGGAATAGAAGCATACTTTCATTGAATGCTTTTGTTTTGTTTTGTTTTTGAGACAAGGTCTCAATATGTTGCCTAGCCTAGCCTTGAACTATTGAGCTGAAGTGATCTTCCTACCTTAGCCTCCTTTGTAGCTGTGAATACAGTACAGGCATGTATCATCATTTTTGGCTTTCAGTGAACCTTTTAGGAAGACATTTATTAGTATGGTTACATTTTTATTTATTGTATTTACTATTGTTTAAAGACTTAAATAGTTTTTAAAAGGAAAGAGAAGATGAAAATAGCTATTCTATATGAGAAAGTTTTCTATTCAAATATATTCACAGATCTTGAGGAGAATATTATAAACTAGGGTTATCATGTTACTTAAAGGTAGAAATATAAGTTTTCTCCTGTATATAAGTTTATAAATTTCAGTTGGCTGAAATACTGCATAAAAGTAAAGACCATTTAAAATGTTTCCAAATTCCCCCGGACAATTTAAAATTATTATCAGTGACTATGGCTAAGCATGCACGATTTGTGTGGAGAAAAGAATTAGTGCTGGGCGCTGTCCTTCAGCTCTTCAGGTCAAGGCTAGCACTCTACTACTTGAGCCACAGCGCCACTTCTGGTTTTCTGAGTGGTTTATTGGAGTTAAGAGTCTCACAGGAATTTCCTGTCTCAGCTGGCTTTGAACTGTGATCCTCAGAGCTCATCTCAGCCTCCTTAGTAGCTAGGATTACAGGCGTGAGCCACTGGCTCACCAGCTTCAAGTTCAAATGGGTCCACATTTACTTTTGTTGTTCTAATGCGAATATTTGTGTATTTTCTCTGGAACTTTTGGGACTGGAGTATTTGAGAAACTTGGAGCTAGATTAAGTGCATTTTGGGATACAGAAGGAGAAAGTACCTGTAGAATACTGTGATTGTGTATAGTGCAAACAGCATTGTTACTGAATATGACTCCAAGTTCAGATTGAACAAACAATATTCAGATTACCTTTTAATAATAGTGAAGAAGAGAGGAAAATAAAAATGGATTAAATGTTCAATTAAATGGATGTGTTAAATTGCAACTCCCTTTGGAAGTTCAGAACATTTTTAAAAAAATGAATTAAATGAGATCCTTGTGATAAAGGGATAAATAATGTAGTTATAACATGTAACTATAAGACAGAATGTTGTTGGACACTGGTGGTTGGACACTGGCTTGTGCCATGAGTTTGAGATCTGAGGATCATGGTTCAAAGCCAGCCCTGGCAGACAAATCCAAGAGACTTATCTCCAGCAAAAATCTGAAAGTAGAGGTGTGGCTCAAGTGGTACCAGCCTTGAACAGAAAAAGCTAATAAACAAGTGTGAGACCCTGAGTTCAAGCCCCAGTATCAGCACAAAAATTAAATAAAGATGGTTGGAAACATGGAGTTACAGATGTGAATTTAAGATTTGAGAAACTTTGAGGTGTCGTGGTGCATGCCTGCCATCCCAGCACTGAGGAGGAAGATACAGGGAAATCTTTAGAGGCTAAGCTTGGGCCATCATGGTTTGAGAAAGACATGTAGATTAGAACAGTAGGAATATTTTTTTCTTTTAATTAAGCTAGTTTATTTGTGATAGTAGACAGCTATAAGGATGAACTTTTCCTTTATTTTGGTGACTGAGAGTTTAGCATGTGAGAGTCTATTGTATCAGTATTTCCAATCAGGTGTGCTGCTGTAGAGGTGGCCTATTGGGGACTTAGATGGTAGAGCCTGCAACCTGTACCTTTACCTAAATATATTCTTTTTTTTTTTTTGTCGGTCGTGGGGCTTGAACTCTGGGCCTGGGCACTGTCCCTCAGCTCTTCAGCTCAAGGCGAGCGCTCTACCACTTGAGCTACAGTGCCACTTCCGGTTTTCTGGTGGTTTATTGGAGATAGGAGTCTCACGGTCTCTCCTGCCCGGGCTGGCTTTGAACCGTGATCCTCAGATCTCAGCCTCCTGAGTAGCTAGGATTATAGGCGTGAGCCATCAGCGCCTGGCACCTAAATATATTCTATAATAAATTTTATCTGTACATGCCAGGTTTCCAAGGAATAACAAACACTATCTTAGCTTACTATATATTTCTCTTCTTTCTGAGGTAGTAGTGCAGTGCCTGTAATGTAAATGGGATGTAATGTAAACAGGAAGGTAGTGGTCCCAGACTGGCACAGACAAAAGGGAGACTAGCTAAAAGAGAAACAAAGTATAACTAGGCATTTGGCTTAAATGGTATTGAATTTCTATGGCAAGCACAGGCTCTCCTGGTTCTTTGGTATATTGTTTAGCTTTTGTCAGAAGTGGCTTGGGTATTTTTGTCATAAGACATCCTGAGACAGGCTCCGTAGCTCAATAATCCTGGCTATTTGGGAAGTGGAGAGTAGGAGGATCACACTTCATGCTACATTCAGCTGCTGGTTGAGATGGGATCTCACAGACTTTTCTACCAGGGCTAACCTCAAAATGGGATCCTCTCAAGTAGCAGCAGATTACAGGTGTGAGCCTCTAGCGCCTGGTTCAACTTTTCCCTCCATCTATACAGGTTGTTCTTCCCTATGTTTTGGCCATAACATATAAATCTTATTTATTTATTTATTTATTTTTATTGTAAAGATACTATACAGAGGGTTACAGTTACATGAGTAAGGTAATGAGTACACTTCCTATTGAACATTGTTACCCCCTCCATTGTTTTCTCCCTACCATCCCTTCCCTCCTTACCTTCCCTGAGGTTCTTTTTTTTTTTTATTGTGATTAAGTGATTACATAATTTCCCGAATTTCACAGTATTGTGGGATAATGATACTCATTTAAAGTCACAAGTTCATTCTAACTTTCCTGGAGCAAATTGTCTATCACAGTCTATAACATATAACGGTGTTCACATGTTATACACCATACATGTGATCAGCAGCATGGGGATATTTAGTAGTGGTTCGACCAGATGAGTGGGAGTTCTTTGTTTCTTAAGTCCTGTTAATTTTGTCGTATCACCTAACATTTTGGATTTAGCATCCACTTATCAGGGAGACCATGTACTGTTTGTCTCTTTGCTCTTGGCTTACCTCGCTCAACATGATTCCTTCTAGCTCCATCCATTTCCCTGCAAATGCCATTATTTTGTCATTTCTAATGGCTGCATAATATTCCATTGTGTATAGATACCACAATTTTTGGATCCATTCATCTGTGGTGGGGCATCTGGGTTGTTTCCATATCCTAGCTATTGTGAACAGTGCTGCAATAAACATGGAGATGCATGTGTCCTTGTATATTGGTTCCTGTTGTTCAGGGTAGATGCCTAGAAGTAGTATGACTGGGTCGTGAGGGAGGTCAATCTTTAGCTTTCTAAGGACCCTCCGGACTGCTTTCCAAAGTGGTTGTATAAGTGTACATTCCCACCAGCAGTGTAATAGGGTTCCTCTTTCTCCACATCCCCTCCAGCATTTGTCGTTGGCTGATTTGTGGATGTGGGACATTCTGACTGGGGTAAGGTGGTATCTCAGGGTCATATAAATCCTTTTTAATTTTCTGATACTAGGTCTTGAATTTAGGACCTCACTCTCACTCTGCTTGCTTTCTCATCGTTGGCATTCTGCCATTAAGTCAGGCCTCCAACCTGGCTTTTTACTAGATATTTTGGAGGTGAAGTCTTAGACTTTTCTGTCCTAACTGGCTAAATCATGATCCTCTGCATCTCAGCCTTCTGAGTGGCCAGGGTTGCAGGAGTGAACCACCAGCACCTGGCTCTTGGTTATCATAAATATTCCCATAGCTTCAAATACAGCCACATACTAACTCTTGACCACATGGACTTTTTTTAATTCATGAATTCTGAATTATGCTATTAAGTATAATCCCTAGTTATGAGAATACTGAATACATGTATTAGGAAACATCTAGGTAATCTTCAAATATGCAGAAATACTTATTTCTGACATTGACATAATATTGTATATTGTCTTGCTAACTTGTATATAGTTTTAGTTGTGATGAATCAATATAATATAAAAAGGACTGTTTTGTTAGAGTTTATTTGAGTTATAGGTAAGTTAGCATATGGTTCACCCATTTAAATTATACAGTTCAGCAGACACGGTGGGTGGCATGCGGTAGGAAGTCATCAGGAGGCTCATGTAGGAGGATCATAAGTTCTAGGCCAGCCAGCTTAAGCCACAAAAAGTATACAATTCAATTGTTTTTAGAAGCACAAAATATTTTCATGACTGCATAAAGAAACCTTGTATCCTTTAGCAGCCATTCCCTATTCTACCCAACCCCAACTCAGTCTCACACAAGCAATCTACTTTTAGCCCCTATAGATTTGCTGATGTAGATAGAAAATTTCTGTTATCAGACTTGATTTCCCCCTTCAACTATAGCTTCCTTTAGTCAGCATCTTAAATTGCTGTATTTGTAAGTAAACAGATTCTGGTGTGTTCTGCAAGCCAGACAATCTTGGGAATTTAAGAAGCTTAAAATTTTAAGCCCAGATCTCTCCTGAGCCGAAGTGTCGTCCAGAACACTCCTCCTAGAAATCCCCCACAAGTTCCTTATGATATTCAAAACAGAAGTAGTCAGTGATCACCTAGCTTGCTTCATTTGCTGTTTTACTCTATCTGTAAATAATAGTAATCTAGAAAAGTAGGAAACTAAATTACTGCACACAAAGTTCTTTGAGAATTAAGTGATAAGACACATTTAAGCACCTGGCACAGTTTGTGTTACAAAGTTGTGTTACAATGTTTTTTCTGCTTATAGGCTGCAACCTGTATTTCTGATTCCTATTCCTTCCCGCTGCCCATCCCCCCCCTCCCCCCCCCCCCCCCCAGGGCTCTCTGCGCCTCAGCTATTCGGCTCAAGGCAAGCGCTCTACCTACCACTAGAGGTACAGCTCTACTAGGGAGGTTCAGCGTCACTTCAGGCTTTTTCTGCTTATGTGGTGCTAAGGAATTGAACCCAGGGCCTCATGCATGGGAGGCAAGCACTCTACCACTGAGCCACCATTCTGATTTTAAACCTGGTTGCTTCTTCTGTCCACTACACTTTAAAACTCAGTGATTTTAGTTTTTATTTTTAGCTAACTAAACCAGTTAACTTTTTTCTTCCTTATGTGTTTTGTTCCTTCTTAAAATGACTCAATCATCTTAAAAGATATTTCATAGTGTTTCTCCTATTTTTACTGTTGAATTTCTTAGCCTTAGGACTAATATTTTCAGTGTCTTTGTATTACCTACAGTAGATTTATTTCCTAGTGTGTTTTATAATTTTGAGACAAGAGCATGGAGTAGATTTCCCTGTTCTCTTCCTGGGTAATGAGACTGTCAACAACAACAAAATAGAGCTAGGCGCTAATGGCTCATACTTACGGTCCTAGCTACTTGGGAGACTGAGATTGGAAGGATTTCCTTCCAAGTCATCATGAAGTTAATGCAACTCCTCAACCCATAGCTGGTCACAGTGGCATGTGCCTATCATGCCAGCAAGAAGCCTAAAACAGGTAAGATCATGGTTCAGGCAGATGCCCAGGCAGGAATAAAGAGCATCTCAAAAACAAACAAACAATGAAAAGCTGAGCTGAAGGCATTGGTTAGCATTAGGGTACCTAGCAAGTTCAAAGCCCCGAGTTCAAATTCCAGTACTGTCAAAAAAAAAAAGAAGAATTAGAAGAGATAGGGTCAGGGTTGAGACTTCTTTTATGTAATAATTTGGGTTGGTCTTGAATTCATGATCCTTGTGTCTCAACATCCTAGGTACCAGGAATATAAGTTTTTTCCACCAACACCTGGCAAGGCTATTTAAATGTTAGACTGTACATACCATTATTGTACATTTTCAGCTTTCTGCTTTTTTTTTTTTTTTTTTGGGGTCCGATCGTGGGGCCTGAACTCTGGTCCTGGGCACTGTCCCTCAGCTCTTCAGCTCAAGGCTAGTACTCTACCACTTGAGCCACAGTGCCACTTCCGGCTTTTTTCTTTTTGCTTATGTGGTGCTGAGGAATCGAACCCAGGACCTCAGGCATGCAAGGCAAGCACTCTACCACAGAGCCACCTTCCCAGCCCGCATCTTTCAGCTTTCTAACTATTACATCTTCGTAGTATTTAAAATGCTGCTGTTACAGATAGTATATAGTTGGGTCTTGCTTCTTAATCATATCTGACAGTCTCTGGCTTTAGTTAAAAGCCAGAAATGTAAGTATTGATATAATTCAAATCAGGCAGTTTGTTGTGTTGTTATTGTTTCCTATCCTGTCTTTTGTTTTTTTCTCTTCTTGACTTCTGTTAGAATAATCAAAGTTTTCAAATACTTCATTTGATTTCTAGGTTTGTCTTTTAATCTTCTTCTTTTTCTTTTTCTTTTCTTCTTTTGGGGATCTAGTCATGGGGCCTGGGCGCTGTCCCTCAGCTCTTTAGCTCAAGGCTAGCACTCTACTACGCTTCGGGCTTTATTTTTCCTGCTTATGTGGTGCTGAGGACTCGAACCCAGGGCCTCATTCATGCAAGGCAAGTGCTCTGCCACTGAGCTACCTTCCCAGCCCCTTTCTTATTTTTTCTTATTAGAGATTGCAGTTTTTCGTTTTAAGTCTATTCAGAATCAATATGCTACTACTAAAGGCAAATTAAAAGTCCCAACGTACATGTTATGCATACATGTGCACACCCACCACTACTGCTTGCATACAGTTTCAGATTGACAAGGATTTGGCAGATATGATAAGCTGTTTTAGACTCACTTCTTCTACAGTTCATTCTCTTCCAAGATTTCCTCCCTTAAATTTCTGTCTGTTCTCTTAACTAGAACATAGTCTTATACTTAAAGCCAATAATACTATGGTCTTCTACTCCAGGTAGCAGAGGGATTATAGAATACACTCAGACAAAATCTTACTAACTTATTATTTCACCAGGTAGCTATATTTTAAGAGCAGGTTATCCAGGTTTCTGTCTGCCTTTAATCTCTTCAGTGATTTGCTTAATTGGAAGTATTGGGGTTTGACCTTAGAATAGGGACTCCCACTTTTTGTCCTGGCCAGCCACTGACCATGTTTTTCCTACTTAAAACCTCAGATAGTTGGGTTACACATGTGAACCATCATATCCAGACATTGATTTTTTAAATTAATATATCTTTTCCATGTCTTCTTATATGAGGAAAGGTACTACATATGGTACTTTGACTATATAAATTAAAAATGCCATCATAAAGTAATATGTGCTACAGTTAGATACAATTTTCTTTCTTCCCTCTTCCCCTCCTACTTTTTTTTTTTTTTTGATCAGTTGTAGGGCCTGAACTCTAGTGGTGCTGAGGAATCAAACCCAGGGCCTAGTGCATGCAAGGCAAGCACTCTCCTACTGAGCCACCTTCCCAGCCTCTGTTTTTGTTTTTGTTGTTGTTTTGTTTGAGACAGAGTCTCACTGTATACCCTAGGCTGGCTTCAAACTTGTAATCCTTAGGAGACTAATGCTTTAGTCTCCCAAATGCTGGAATTATAGGCATATATCCCACACTCAGGATTTCCTGCTTGCTAGGCATTTGACCCATATCCCCAAACCATTTTTAACTGTAGTCATTTTTTGAATCCAGTCTCACATATATGCTCAGGCCACCCAGGATTGTGAGCCTTCAATTTACAACTGATTTATTTGGGGTCACATGTACCACCACATCAAGCTTCTTTAAAAAAAAAATATATTGTTGGGCTGGGAAGGTGGCTCAGTGGTAGAGTGCTTGCCTTGCATACATGAGGCCCTGGGTTTGATTCCTTAGTACCACTTAAGCAGAAAAAGCCGGAAGTGCCGCTGTGGCTCAAGTGGTAGAGCGCTAGCCTTGAGCTAAAGAACTCAGGGACAGCATCCAGGCCCAGAGTTCAGCCTCACAACTGACACACACACACAATAAAATTATTGTTTTTATGAAGGTGATGAGTGATTAAAGTTACGTAAATCAGGTAAGGAGTACATTTCTTTTGGAACAATACCACCTCTTCCTTGGGTTTACATCAAGCTTCTTTTTGGGTAAGGTTCTCAAAGAAGTATTTCTCTGGACTGGCCTCAGGCCTTGATCTTCCCCATTCAGCCTCTAGAGTAGCTAGGATTACAGTTATGAGCCATGATACCTGGCTCTTGTTTTTAATATCTTGAAGTAGACCATGATTACTTTGTACACTTTCTCTTTTTTTAATGTATTTAGAGCTATAAATAATCTTGAATAGTGCTTTAGCTGGTTCCAGTGTTAATGCCATTTTCATTTACATTCATCTCAAAATATTATTTCTTTTGTGGTTTATGTAATCCATTGGTTTTTTTTTAGAAGTGTGTTGCTTAATCCCCACATTTGTTAAAAAATTGACACTTTTTATTATTTATCTCTGATTTAATTCCACCGTCATGAGAGCATATTATGATTTTGATTTTTTTTTGGCCAGTCATGAGGCCTGAGCTCTGGGCTTGGGCACTGTCCCTCAGCTCTTCAGCTCAAGGCGAGCACTCTACCACTTGAGCCACAGCACCACTTCTGGCTTTTTCTGCTTATGTGGTGCTGAAGAATCGAACCCAGGGCCTCATGTATGCAAGGCAAGCACTCTACCACTGAGCCACCTTCCCAGCCCATGATTTTGATTTTTTAAAATCTGCTAGGACTTTTTTTTTTCTGTAACACAACATACCTATTCTGCAGAATGCTATGTTGACTAAAAAAGATGTGTGTTCTGCTATTGTTGGGTGGTATGTTTTACAGACATCTGTAAGATGGTCAAACCAATCTTGAAAACAAGATATACAAAGCTGAAGGACTGAAAAGCACCGATTTTAAGGCTTACTACAAAACTACAGCAATAAAGACAATGAGATAATGCCATAGGATAGACATACAGATAAATAAGACTGAGTAACATTCTCAATACATATGTATGATTCAAGTGCTTTTCAAAAGAAGTAACAAGCCAGGTACCTGTGGCTCACATCTGTAATCCTAGCTACTCAGAATGATGAGAGCTAAGGGTCATGGCTCAAACCCAGTCTGGGCAGAAAAGTCTGTGAGACTCTTGTATCCAGTTAACCACCAAAAAAAGTCAGAAGTGGGGCCATGGCTTAAGTGGTAGCTTTGAGCAAAAAAGCTCAGGGACAGCACCCAGATCCTGATCAAGCCCTCGGTGTTAGCATAAAAAAAAAGGACAAAAGTTGTTCAAATGGGTTGGATATATGCATATTTGCATATAAATGGTATATGCAAATACTAATTCAAAATTAATCATAGACCTAAATGTAAAAGATGAACAAATTCTGTAAGATAATATAGGAAAAAAACAGAAGCCTTGAGATGGTCAATATTTCTTAGGTAAAACACATAAAACATGAACTATAATAGAAAAATGGGTAAAATAGTTCTCAAAGGTGAAAACCCTTTTTCTTTTTTCTGGCTGTGGGGCTTGAACTCATGGCCTAAGCATTGCCTCTGAGCTTTTTCACTCTTTAGTTTTCTCATGGCTAATTGGAGATAAGAATCTCATGGACTTTCCTGCCTGGGCTGGCATCGAATTTCGATCCTCAGATCTCAGTCTCCTGAGTAGCTAGGATTACAGATGTGAGCCTGCCATGCCTGGCAAAATTTTGTTTTTTAAAGAATACGACAAAGGGGGCTGGGAATGTGGCTTAGTGGTAGAGTGCTTGCCTAGCATGCATGAAGCCCTGGGGTTGATTCCTCAGTACCACATAAATAGAAAAAGCTGGAAGTGGTTCTGTGGTTCAAGCGGTAGAGTACTAGCCTTGAGCACAGAGAGGCTCAGGAACAGTGTGCATGCTGTGAGCTTAAGCCCCAGGGCCAGCAAAAACAAAAAAAAAGTGTAAAGAAAATGAAGAGACAAACATTAGATGAGGGAAATATTTCCATGTATACGCCAGAGAACTTGTATCCAGATTAGTTTTTAAACTCATAATTGAAACTTTTAAAGCCTAATTAAAAATTATATATATAAGTGTCAAAATATATGTGTGTGTATATACACACATATGTGTGTATTGTGTGTGTGTGTGTGTGTGTGTGTGTGTGTGTGTGTGTGCCAGTACTGTGGTTGCATTTAGGGCCTCAAGCTCTTGCTCAGCTTTTTTACTCACTGCTGACACTCTGCAACTTGAGCAACAGCTTCACAACTTCTTTTTTTTGGTCAGTCATGGGACTTGAACGCTGGGCCTGGGCACTGCCCCTGAGCTCTTCAGCTCAAGGCTAGTGATTTACCACTTAAGCCGTAACACCACATCTGGTTTTCTGGTGGTTAATTGGAGATAAGAGTTTCATGGACTTTTCTGATTGGGCTGGCTTTGAACCATGATTCCCAGGTCTCAGCCTCCTGAGTTACTAGGATTACAGGCATGAGCCACTGGCCCAAGAGAAGCCCAGCCAGCTTCTCTTCTTTTTGATAATTAATTGGAGATGGAGACAAATCTCATGGATTTGTCTGCCCTTTTTGCTGGTTAACTGGAGATAAGAGTCTCACAGATTTGTCTGCCCCATTTAGTTGGAACTATGGTCCTCAGATCTTAATTTCCTTGGTAGGATTACAGGCATGAGCCTCTGGCCCAGCAAAAACTAATTTTTTCAATGTCCAAATATTTAAATAGACAATTCATAATGAAGATATATGACTGGTCTATAAAAAACCTATAGCAAAATGTCAAACATCATTAATCAGCAGAACTATGTGAATTAAAATCTTAATAGTAGACCCAGTCTCAATCTGTGGATCACAGTATGAGACTAGACCCTGGCAAGAAGGGGAAGACCCTACCTGAGAAATAATGAAATAATAAAAGCAAAAAAGAGCTTTCGGGATGTGCCTCAAATAGTGCCTAGTATGCTCAAGATCCTGAGTTCAAACTCTAGTAGCTCTGAAAAATAGTCAAATACCACATATGTACTTGCTGTAAATCCTGCTATTGAGCAGTCTGAGGCAAGACAAGGCAGCTGGGGAAAATTTACTGAGACCTTATTTCAGAAACAAGGTATGGCTAAAATGATAGATTACCTTCCTGCTAAGCTTGAGGTTCTTGTTTTAATTCCTAGTACTGCAAAGCAACAGCAACTTTTTGCACTTCTTTTTTATCTTTCAGTCTGCAAATGTTTATTTTCTTTATCAGCATCATGATGATGATAAACAACTACATTGGTTAACTAGACTATGAATATTATATACTTTAAAAAATACTATTTATTTATTTATTTAGTCAATCCTGGGGCTTGAACTCAGGGCCTGGGCACTGTCCTTGAGCTTCTTTTTGCTCAAGGCTAGCACTCTGCCACTTAAGCCACAGTGATACTTCCTGCCCTTTCTGTTTATGTGGTACTAAGGAATTGAACCTAGGGCTTTATGCATGCTAGTCAAGCACTGTGCCACTAAGCCATATTCAGCCATATTCCCAGTCCCAATATTTTTATTATCTTTAAGTAGCTGTACAAAGGAGTTGTCATTCAACTAAGCAGTTAATGAATACAATGCATCTTGACCAATATCATCCCTTTAAACATTCTCACCCACCCCTCCCAGCCCACCATTTCCCTCATTTTTCTTAAATTTTTAGGGTATGTATTGAATTTTCTCCCTATTTAACAAAGCACTTTACGCATACAGTGCATCTTGATCTGTTATCCTTCAATATCCTTTCCTTAATTTTATGGTACATACAATGAATTGACTACTGCATCCCCCCCCCCCTTTCCCCTCATCTTTTGTCTACCCCTCTCCTCTTGACCCTCTCCCTCCCCTACACCTTTGCAAGTACTCATTTCCTGGTACTTATTGGCACTGTCATTTTCAAAATAATTTTTATTCAGCCTAAATGGTTACATAAATTTTACAAATATTACAGTATTGTAGGATAGTGATACTTAGTTAAAGTTACAAACACATTTTAATCTTCACAAGGCAAATTGTCATTTTCTTGGTCTATAAAGTTTATGAATTCTATGAGCTTTGACAATACAACTATTTCTTCCACATCAGGTGAAAGAAATAGTTCTTTCTTTCTTTCTTTGTGAAAGAAATAGTTCTTTTTTCCTTCCTTCCTTCCTTCCTTCCTTCCTTCCTTCCTTCCTTTTTTCTTTTTTTTTGTTAGTGGTGGGGCTTGAACTCTGGGATTGGGCACTGTCCCTGCGTTCTTCAGCTCAAGGCAAGTGCTCTACCACTTGAGCCACAGCACCACTTCCAGTTTTTCTGGTGGTTAATTGGAGATAAGAGTCTCATGGACTTTGCTGCTTGGGCTGGATTTGAACTGTGATCCTCAGATCTCAGCCTCCTTGAGAGCTAGGTGTGCGCCACCAGCTCTGAAAGATTTCTAAATAGCAAGCATTGAGAGCTTAATTTAGGTGAAAGACAGAAATTTTAATACACATAATGAAGGTTGAATTTTTTTTCTATTGTAGCACCTAACAGCCCAGCTTTTGGAGTAAGAACTGAAGTAATCCAGGTTAACTTTTTACCAAGACAGCAAGATATAAGTAGAGGAGTAGGGCTGTTAAAAGTATGAGGACTGTGGGGCTGGGAAGGTGGCTCAGTGGTTGAGTGGTTGCCTTGTGCATGAGGTCCTGGGTTTGATTCCTTAGCACCACATAAGCAGAAAAAGCCAGAAGTGGCTTTGTGGCCCAAGTGGTCAGTGCTAGACTTGAGCTGAAGAGCTGAGGGACAGTGCCCAGGCTCAGAGTTCAGATCCCACAACTGACCTCCCATCTCCCCCCCACCAAAAAAAATATGAGGACTAATATATACAAGGAAGCCAAAACAGAAAGACATTGATAGCTTGGCAGAAAATCAAGGAGTTAAAATTTTAAGTAGTCTGTGAATTTAAGTCAATTGGTCAAATTTATGGGAAATTGTCCAGTTTTTAAATTGGATCAGGGAAGTCCTTATAATGTTGCTGTTATGGACAGGGAATCTCAAAGGAAAGAACAGTGGTCCTCAGTTCTCAGCCTCCTGAATAGTTAGGATTACAAGTGGTGAGCCACCAGTGTCCAGCTTGGCAGCTGGTTTTTGGGTGTTTTTTGTTTGTTTGGTTGGTTTTTTTTCAGTTGTGGGGCTTGGACTCTGGGCCTGGGCACTGTCCCTGCGCTCTTCAGCTCAAGGCGAACGCTTTACCGCTTGAGCCACAGTGCCACTTCAGGTTTCTAGTGGTTTATTGGAAGTAAGAGTCTCAGGACTTTCCTGCCAAAGCTGGCTTTAAACCGTGATCCTCAGATCTTAGCTTCCTGAGTTTTTGATGAAAGGATTGCCACTGAATCTTGAGTTATGATGAAACTGAAATTTAGGGGGGAGGGTTTGGGGAGACAATCATCTGCCTGACCTGCCTCTTGACTGAGCTCTTTGAATACACGGGATCGTTTAGGATTTAGACTAGTGAGGAAAACTGAACTGAGTGAATATATAGTCTTCTGTGAATATATAGGGAGATGATGACAGAAATGAGAATGGACACAAGATGTTATGGTTTGTTGTAAGCTGTATCTATAGATAGAAAGAAATTGGACATTAAGGCATTGATATGATGTACTATGAGAGTATGAGTAGTGTCCAGTAACAATAATGAGGATAGTTTACAGTTACTGAGACTTTCTGCATACTGAGCAACAGCTACTGTTAGAAACACTTAGCATAATGTGACTCATTTGTTTATCTTTGTCTTCATTTTATAGGCAAAGAAATCAAGGTAGAGAGATCAATGACATTCCTCAGAATGTTATAAAGTTTGTACAGTGGGAATAAGGACGCATAAACTGACTTCGGAACAGATTTGTTTTTTCAATATTGAGATTTGAATTCAAGGTCACATGCATGCTAGGCAGGTGCTTCACAGCTAAACCATACCCTTAGCCCTTTCTTTCACTGATTGTTGCTTGCTTGCTTGCTGCACTGGTACTTGAATTCACGGCTTCATACACTTAACTTTTTTGCTCAAGACTAGTGCTCTACCTCCACTTCCATCCTTTTGGTGATTAAGTGGAGATAAGAGTCTCTTATATTTGTCTGCCAGAGCTGGCTTGGAACCATGATCTTCATTCAGATCTCAGCCTCCTGAATAGCTAGGATTTCAGATTTGAATCACCAGTGCCTAGCTGTCTTGATTTCTTTACCAGGTTGAATTGACTAGTCCCCAAGTACAGTATATTTATTTAATTATACCTTCATTGAATTCTTTCATGTGTCATGTAGTTCCCTGAATACAAGAAGATTAGGCATCTTGGTTGTCACCTCCATTTTTGCCTAACAGATGACCCTGCATCCTGAGTCTTATATAACAATTAACCACTGGGCACCAATGGCTCACAACTGTAATCCTAGCTACTCAGGAGGCTGAGATCTGAGGATCCTGGTTCAAAGCCAGCCCTGGCAGGAAAGTCCGTGAGACTCTTTATCTCCAATAAACTACTAGAAAAACAGAAGTAGTGCTGTGGCTCAAGCGGTAGAGCACTAGCTTTGAGTTGAAGAGCTGAGGGACAGTGCCCAGGCCCAGAGTTCAAGCCCCACGGCCAACAACAACAACAAAAGAGTCTCACTGGACTTTCCTGCCCAGGCTGTCTTTGAACTTTGATCTCAGACTCCTAAGTAGCTAGGAGGCATGAGCCACCAGCGCCCAGCTCAGTTGGTTCACTTTTAAATTTTATATTGCCAATCCCTGACTTTTAATTGGAAAATTAAGTAGTGGCAAATGGTATCTAGCAATAAAGATGATAAAGATAAATAAATCATGTCTGTATAGCCTTTATTAAAAATATAAGGATGTGGGGCTGGGAAGATGGCTCAGTGGTAGAGCACGTGCCTTGCATGCCTGGGGCCCTGGGTTCGATTCCTCAGCACCACATAAGCAAAAAGAAAAAAGCCGGAAGTGGCGCTGTGGCTCAAGTGGTAGAGCGTTAGCCTTGAGCTGAAGAGCTGAGGGACAGCGCCCAGGCCCAGAGTTCAGGCCCCACAACCGGACCCAAAAAAAAAAAATATAAGGATGTAATCATACATACGTAATAACAGAATCTAGCATATCATGCATGTCAGAAAGAAAGATATGTTGGGGCCCGGAAGGTGGCTCAGTGGTAGAGTACTTACCTTGCATGCATGAGGCCCTGGGTTCGATTCCTCAGTACCACATAAGCAAAAAGAAAAAAGCCGGAAGTGGCGCTGTGGTTCAAGTGGTAGAGTGCTAGCCTTGAGCTGAAGAGCTGAGGGACAGGGCCCAGGCCCAGAGTTCAGGCCCCATGACCGGACCCCCCCCCCCCCCCAAAAAAAAAAAAAAGAAAG
Source organism: Dipodomys spectabilis (assembly GCF_019054845.1). Taxonomy (NCBI): domain Eukaryota; kingdom Metazoa; phylum Chordata; class Mammalia; order Rodentia; family Heteromyidae; genus Dipodomys; species Dipodomys spectabilis. The sequence goes on along the minus strand of NW_024870772.1, from coordinate 43,277,764 downwards.
GTATTTAATTATTCCAATAGTTTAGCATGCCAAATAGAATTGCTTCAAACTTAAAAGGATACTTTTACCTTTGGTACAAAAGCTTACTCATTTTCAGGTGGTTTAAGGTTGTAGCAATCAGTTCCCCTTTCCCCTTTCCAGCCTTTCCCCTTTCCCCTTCCCCCTTCCCTCTTCCCTCTTCACCCCTTCCCCCTCCCCCCCTCCCCCCTCCCCCTTCCCTTTCCTTTTTTCTTTTCATCAATTGTGTGGCTTGAAGTCTAGGCCTGGGCACTATACCTGAGCTCTTCAGCTCAAGGCGAGCTTTCTACCACTTGAACCACAGCACTACCTCCAGTTTCCTGGTAGTTAATTAGAGATAAGAGTCTCATTAACTTTGGTGCCTGGGCTGGCTTTGAACTGTGATCGTTAGATCTCAGCCACCTGAGTAGCTAGGATTACAGGCATGAGCCACTGGCGCTCAGCAACTAGTTATTTTTTTTAAAAACATAAGTAGTTTAGAGGTAAAATTCATTGGTTGTAAGCATAAAAAAATTCCAGCTGTGGCTGACTTACACAAAACCATAATTTCTTGGAAGAATGAGTTAACCTGTAGATTGAAAATTGGGAAATAGAGAACAAGTCAAAGATAGTCATTATTCACTCTGCAAATTCTTTAAGAATTTAATGGGCAAGTTTTACATTGTTTAGAATTGTTACAGTGAGTTCTGTTGGTGTTGATTGGTCTAGGATGAGGACAATTGAACTTGAGGTTTTACAAAGACTATATCACACAGTGAGAAGGATATAGTTTCTCTCAAAAACAAATATGAAACACTGAGTGCAGTTAGAACTAAAGGATGGCAGCCAAGCCTTCATAATTAAAATAAATGGAATCTGACTGGCTTCAGTGGTATAAATCCAAATACTTGGAATGTAAGGGTAAGGTAGAATTGTGATTGTGAGGTCAACTTGGGCAAAAGTTAACCCACCCCTCCGTCTTGGCCAACAAACAGTGCCTGTGAGCCCAGTTGCACAGGCGGCATAGGTTGGAGAATCACTTGGCTCAAGTGGTAGTATGCCTGCCTAATAAGTTCAAGGCCTTGAACTTATCCCACTATCACAATCAGTGAATCAATGAATAAGTGGATGAATTAACTGGTCATGGTGTTACTCACCTGTGATCCTTTCACTTGGGAAGTTGGTTTGGAGTTTAAGCCAGCATGGCTGCATAGCAAAGCCTATCTCTAGGGGGAAAAATAAACTGATCAATCTTTGATCCTTAAGATTAAATTACTTCTAAAAAATGTAAGCCTCAAAGCTGGGTGCTGGTGGCTCATGCCTGTAATCCCAAGGTACTTGGGAAGCTGAGACATGAGGATCATGGTTTGAAGCCAAATGGGACAGGAAAGTTCCATGAGACTCTTATACCCAATAAACCACCAGAAAAATTAGAAGTGGCACTGTAGCTCAAGTGGCACTTGGATAGAGCTCAGGGATAGAGCACCCAGGCCTGGGAGTTCAAGCCTCACAACTGACCCTCCCCCCCCCCCCCCCCAAAAAAAGTGCGCCTCAAGTTTTGTTTTGTTTTTTTTTTTTTATGGGGTCTGGTTGTGGGGCCTGAACTCTGAGCCTGAGCACTGTCCCTCAGCTCTTCAGCTCAAGGCTAGTGCTCTACCACTTGAGCCACAGCACCACTTCCGGCATTTTTTCCTGCTTATGTGGTGTTGAGGAATCGAACCCAGGGCCTCATGCATGCAAGGCAAGTGCTCTACCACCTTCCCAGCCCCCTCAGGCTTTTTTTCTACATTGTATTTTACAAATAATTTGTTATTAAGGTGTGTACAGAGGTGTTACCATTTTGTAAGTCAGGTAATGAGTACATTACTTTGTGTGGAGAATATCACCCCTTCCTTTGGTTTCCCCCATTCCTGCCCACAAGCCACATAGTGTATATTTTATAGCATGATTGCATTTGTTTATCCTTATTCCCTCCCTTTCTGTGCCCTTTCCCCTCCCCAAAGGAAAAAAAAGAAACACCTAAAGCAAAAACAAATACCATTACCACCAACAGCAATTACACTAACCAAGAAAAAAGAACCCCCAAAACATGCTTCCATTTCTTGCAGTTCATTTCCATAAGTAGTGTTTTAAATGTTTAGAGAAATTACACCTTTGTTGCACTGGTTAAAGTGGGTAATAACTTTGTCCGGCTACATAAAGATAATAAAAATATAATTTAAAAAGCCAGGTTCCAATGGTTCACACCTGTAATCCAAGGATGGCAGTTCAAAGCCAATCTGGGCAGAAAAGTCCATGAGACCCATCTCCAATAAAATACTCCCAAACAGCTGGAAGTGGTGCTATGACACCAGGTGGTAGAGCACTAGCCTGTAACACAAAGAGGCTCAGGGACAGTGCCCAGACCCAGAGTTCAAGCAACAAGACTGACTCCCCCTCAAAAAAAATTTTTTTAAGATGTAAGTCTCAGATACTTAAGATGTTACCTATTAGCAGTATGAATATTTTGATTCTTACATGAACTTTATTTTTCTTTTTAGACAATGCGAAGACATAGAAATGAAGTGACAGTTGAACTGCGGAAGGTAAGGATGATACACACTTAAGAAATGAATTGAGGCTGGAGGTTTAGCTCAGTGGAGGAGCACCTGCCTGGCGGGTACAAGGTCCTGAGTTTGGTCCTCAGCTCTGGGGGAAAAAAAAGAAAAGAAAATGAATTAAAAGAGTTTTCTGATGTTAGCATTTTGTATTACTTGAATAATTAAAATACTCTGACAAATTTTACAGGAGGTATTCCTAAAACTATCTAGCATAAAAATACATAATAAATAAAAAATATTTTGATGGTTGTAGGTGCTACTAGAAGTTCTTTATAGCATTATAAGTTTCACAACATCTCATGAAGTTAGTTTTTCCTTAAAATCCTTTCTATGGGCTTTGTGCTGGACAGGATTACTCTCTTTCCCCATTTTTAATAAATTTATCATAGCTACAGAGAAGGAACAATGGCTGCGCAGAGTGGTGTCTACCTGCCATCCTCTGTGACTTGGTGAGGTACAAGTAGGAGGATCTCAGCCCAAGTGGGCCCAGACATAAAAAGCCATAACCTGGGTGCCTAAAAAACAACCAGCACAAGAAAGGTGTTGGAGGCATGACTCAAGTGGTAAAATATCTGCCATTCAAGTTTGAGGCCCTGAGTCCAAAACTTAGTACCGAAAAAGGAAGGAAGGAAGGAAGGGAAGGAGAAGTAAGAAGTTAGTTATAATTCTTATGAGTGAGCCAAGATGCTGATAGCTTGTAATCCTAGCTACTCAGGAGACTGATAACTGAGGATTGTGGCTTGAAGCCAGCCAAGAACCATTAGCTCTTGGAGTAATTTACATTTTGAATGTTAGAGTACTATATATTCCATTCAAGCAAATTCTTTTTCTAATATTAAAGTAATTTTTGCCTTTCAGTAGGTATGTTTTCCTTTTTTCCCATATTGTTTTTGGATCTACTTGCATGATAAAATAAACTGTTCCTTTGAACTACTCTAGATTGAGAAAGTTGGGGAGCCTCTAACACAAAGCAAATACCACTTAATTTAAGTGAGCTATACAATGTTCTCTGACCACAATCTGATTAACGTAGAAATCAGGGAATAAAACCATTACTTCATAGCTGTGAAAGTTGTTTTGTTTTGTTTTGTTTTGGGGGGGGGGGGGGTCCGTCCGGTCGAGGGGCCTGAACTCTGAGCCTGGGCGCTGTCCCTCAGCTCTTCAGCTCAAGGCTAGCATTCTTACCACTTGAGCCACAGTACCACTTCCGGCTTTTTTCTTTTTGCTTATGTGGTGCTGAGGAATTGAGCCTCAGGCATGCAAGACAAATGCTCTACCGCTGAGCCACCTTCCCAGCCCCTGCTGTGAAAGTTTTAAAGCACTTCTAATCAATATATTCTCATGCCAGGAACTGTAGATTGCAGTTAAGATGAAACTTGATAGCTAGTAGGGAGATTAAACAAATACTAGGAACTTTAAATATAACAAATTTAAAAACATGAATGCATTGGTCAAAACTAAGTGGTTTAAAACAATAGCCATTTTATCAGCAGAAAGTTTTTCTGCTTTGGTAGAGTCCATCTTTCTTCTGGCTTTTCTTATTGTCTCTGTTTAGTTGGTGGGTGGATTGGTGATTTGACCATCTGGGGTGGTCTTGTGTAAATTTCTAGCTGTTGTCTGAGATGGGATCTTGATTGTCCTCCACAGAGCTTCCATATCCACTGGGCCACTGCTTTTAGAAAAAGCACATCAAGAGATGATATTCCCCTTTGTAAGCACTTTGCAGATTGACTTGCTTAGTATCTTTTCCAAAGCAGGTCACGTAGCTGGGTTATGATCAGTGCAAGACTGTACTATCCAAAAGTATAGAAATAGGAAGGGAAATTATTACCATTTGTGTAAAGAAGGAACCAGCGACATTGTGAATATGAGCAACTTTTATGTCAACAAATTTGAAAACAGGTAAAGTAGAAGTTTCCCAGCAGGAGGGAGAAAAATGCCTGTTGGGTATACCCCTCTGGCAAAAGAATAGTCTTATATAAAGCACCACAGGTAGGGGTTGGGGAAGGATCTGGGCACTGGTGGTTCATGCTGCTGACTCAGAAGGCTGAGTTCTGAGTGTTGTGTTTCCAAGCCAGCTGGACAAACAATTCTGTGAGACTCTTATCTCCATTTAACCAGCAAAAAGTCAGAAATGGAGATGTGGCTCAGGTGACAAAGTACCAAACTTAAGTGGATAAGGCTAAGGGACAGCACCCAGGCCTTGGAGTTCAAGTCCCAGTACTGGCACACACAAAAAAGTAATTATAAGCAAGCGTCAGTGGCTTGTGCCACTTGCAAGGTACTTGCAAGATCTGAAGATTGAGAGTCAAAGCCAGCTCAGGTAGACAAATCAGTGAGATCCAATTAGCAAACAAAAAGGCAGAGGGTGGAATGCCAGTATTGAGTGGAAAAAGCTGAGCAAGAGTGTGAGGCCCTGAGTTGAACCTATAGCCTTGGCACTAAAAAATTAAAAAGAAAGCACCAGTAGACATACATAATTACCCTTATTAAATGATCTCAGCGTTATACTAACAATATCAGTTTCTAAATATATATGGACTTCACATGCCTTTATTAAATAAAGCTTGTGGATTAAGGTATTTAAATTTTCTATTTCATCTGAACTACTGTGAATAATCTAGCCATTACTAAGAAGAATCTCTTATAGGTAAAGCATACATATTTTTAGTTTTAATTTTCTGTTTAATCTGAATTTCATTAATATTAATGCCTCTTCAACAACCTTCTTTTGTAGTCCAACACTCCCATATACATTATATTGAACATATAAATTGAAATTTCAAAATATATCATTTGAAATTTTAACTTGAAAAGAACATTCAAAATCATCTAGCCTTTTCCCCCTTTTCTTTCTTTTTGTGGTACTGGGGATTAAACACAGGAGCTTGGGCTTGCTGGGTAAGCATTCTATCAGTTGCACCCCCAATCCCTTTGTTTTTAGTTTAGGGTGTTGGTGGTGGTGCTACTACTGTAGGTAGGTGTGTATGTGTGTGTGTACATTAGACTTCAGGACCTGGTACTGTCCTTAAGCCTTGTTTCTTCAGGGATAGCACTCATTACTTGAGCCACACTTCTTGTTTTATGGTGATTAATTGGAGATAGGAGTCTCGTGGATTTTTTTTTTTTGGGTCCGGTTGTGGGGCCTGAACTCTGGGCCTGGGCTCTGTCCCTCAGCTCTTCAGCTCAAGGCTAGCACTCTACCACTTGAGCCACATTGCCACTTCCGGCTTTTTTCTTATGTGGTGCTGAGGAATCGAACCCAGGGCCTCGAGCATGCAAGGCAAGTGCTCTACCACTGAGCCACCTTCCCAGTCCAGTCTTGTGGATTTTTATGCCTGGACTGGCTTCAATCCTCAGATTTCAGCCTCCTAAGTAGCTAGGATTACAATGTGAGCTACCAGTGCCTAACAATATTTTAGTTTTTCAAATAGGCTCTTACTAACCACGCTCTGGTTTATCTTACTTTTATAGTCCTCTTGCCTCTACCACCTGAATAGCTAAGGTTACAATCATGTTCTACCACACCTGACCCTTCATTTAATCTTTTAATCTAATATAGTCATTTGTTTCTAATTTAAATTTTTTTATATGGGTACTGGGGCTTGGTGTCAATGTCTGGGCGTTGTCCCATAGCTTTTTTGTTCAAGGCTGGGATTGTACTACTTAAGTCATAGCTTCACTGCCAGTTTTTTGTTTTTTTTTTTTTTGGTCGGTCATGGGGCTTGAACTCTGAGCCTGAGCGCTGTCCCTCAGCTCAAGGCAAGCACTTTACCACTTGAGCCACAGTGCCACTTCCAGTTTTCTGGTGGTTTATTGGAGATACGAGTCTCACAATCTTTCTTGCCTGTGCTGGCTTTGAACTGGGATCCTCAGATCTCAGCCTTCTGAGTAGCTAGGATTACAGGCGTGAGCCACTGGCACCCAGCTTCCACTTTTTTTTTTTTGATGGTAATTGGAGGTAAGAACCTCATGAATGGGCTGGGAATGAGGCTTAGTGGTAGAGTACTTGCCTAGCATGCATGAAGCCCTGGGCTCAATTCCTCAGTACCACATAAACAGAAAAAGCCACAAGTAGCACTGTGGCTCAAGTAGTATAACGCTAGCCTTGAGCAAATGAAGCTCAGGGACAGTCAAGCTCCAGGACTGGCAAAACAAAAACAAAAAAACTAAAGAGAAGAACCTCATGGACTTTCCTGCCCAAACTGGCCTTCAAATCAGATTTCAGCCTCTAGAGTAGGTAGGATTATAGGCGTAAACCACTGGAACCCAGCTTCTAATTTTTTTTTTTTTTTAATTCTGTACCTTAACTAAAAACTGAGAGAAAAATTGGTGATTAATTCAAGGTTACATAATGTCTCAAAGGTTACAATTGGAAACTATTTAAGTCCCACAAAATGTAGTCTGCAGAGAATTGTTATTTATAAGAGCCAGATAGCAAGTGTTTAATCTGAGGTAATGGTAAATTGGTGGCATTTATGTTAATGAATTTATATATCTTCAACAAGCATGTACACACCTTAAACTCTTCTGGTTAAGTTGCCTTTTAATAAGTTGCTTCAAGCAGATGTTAGCAATAAATATATAAAAATTGACACACTAATTGAAATATATTTGAGGAGCAATTATAATAATGCATTCTCAAATTTAAATTTTCCTTTTTTTATTGGGTAGTTATACAAAGAGGTTACAATTCCATAAGGCAGGTTATGAGTGGAATACTTCTTGATCAGTGTTACCCCTTCTATCATTCTTTCTCTCTTTTACCCCTTCCCATTCCTACCTTCAACCCAGATTTAAATTTAGATCCTCATTATAAAACATAGGTCATAATAGTTGGTGCTTAATGAATCTTTTGTGTGTATAAAAGCTGTATAGTTTAGCTAATTTTATTACTAATGTCCAAGTGAGGACTTGGTTTGCAATATATACATTTAAATATTAATAAAATTATCCACATATATTATTATGTTTTTCATGATTGCTGAATAAAGTTGTGATGATCTTAGTAGATTTTTCTTTAACAATAAACCTTTATGAGTTCTTAAACATCCAACATTGCCTTTCAGAACAAAAGAGATGAACACTTACTGAAAAAGAGAAATGTTCCCCAAGAAGAAAGTTTAGAAGATTCAGATGTTGATGCTGATTTTAAAGCAGTAAGTTGCCTGTTTTTGTTGGTGGTGGTTGTGGGGCTTGAACTCAGGGCCTGGGCACTGTCCTAGTCCTCTTTGTGCTCAAGGCTAGCACCCTACCACTTGAACCAGTGCCACTTCCAGTTTTTGAGTGGTTAATTGGAGATAAAAGTCTTTTAGGGACTTTTCTGCCCAGGCTGGCTTTCTGCTCAGACTGGCAAAAAAAAAAAGTCTAAAGATAAGAATCTTATGGACTTTCCTGGCTTCAAATCAGATTTCAGCCTCCTGAGTAGCTAGGATTATAGGTGTGAGCCTGAAATAATTTTTATAGTAACCAAGAGAGCGTTTTTTAAATTAAGTCAATTTAATAATGGTAAGTCGGGTGTATTTACTCTAACTTTAGCATACGAACTATTGAATAAATGTAGTTTCGTTAATTAAACTCTGCTGAACTACTTTTTTTCTTTTTAAGCAAAATGTGACATTAGAAGCTATATTACAGGTATGTTATTTTAATATTCTCATTTTGAAGTCTCTTAAATAGGGGTGTTGTTTTTTAAAAAAATTCTAAAACTTGTGTTTGGTGTTGCAGAATGCCACAAGTGATAACCCTGTGGTCCAGTTAAGTGCTGTTCAGGCAGCAAGGTAAATACTAATTTATCTAGATATAATTATGGTCTACCCTAGAGCGTTTCTAGCTGATAGTCTAGAAGCAGTATATTATTGTTTGTGTTCATAATTTGAAAATTATAGCAATTAATTTCTTGTGTTGCTTTTTATAGAAAACTGTTATCCAGTGACAGAAACCCACCAATTGATGACCTAATAAAATCTGGGATTTTACCAATTCTAGTCAAATGTCTAGAAAGGGATGATAAGTAAGTATGGATTTGATTCCCTTTTTTTGGTTAAATTAAAATTTAGGATTGCTATTTACTCAAGGGGTTCAGTTCTGTTAAATTTTATTTTGTCTTTTGTGGTGCTAGAGCTCGAACCCAAAGCCTTGCATGTGTTAACCAGGTACCCTTATCACTGGAATGTACTCCCAGCCTGACCTTTTTTAATTGACATGCATTTTAATGTAATTTTCTTATTCTGGGATCATATTCAGCAGAGGTAAAGTACCTCTGTTTTTAGTTTCTAAAGTTTACATATTTTAAAGGAAAGACAGCTCTCTTGGGTATTGCCTCTTCTAATTAATTGTAAGTATTTATAGTCTATACTTGTTATGTTTCTTTTTTAGTAATATTTTAAAACAACCAAATAGTATTTGAGTCATCCTTTGCTCATGACTCTATTTATAGCTTAACCTCATGACAAGTCAACATGGTTTCCAAACTAAGTGGCTGTTCTGTACCCTGGGAGTATGCTAGCTGACCACTGATTTTCTGTGTATTCTATAATAGAAATCCAGCCACCATCAGTTGTCCTACATCATGTTTTTTTTGTGGTATATTAGGAGTAAGAGGGCAGGCTGAATTTATCCAGAAGAGAAGGGGAAAACGCCACTTGCTATTTTTTGAGGTATTAGCTTCATTTCCATTTGTTTTTAGACATATCACAGGACTGTCTCAAAACTTTGTCAGTTTGAATTAACTGGAAAAAATATAAATGTGAACTCCAAAATTCTTTAAAGCAAATGTTATTTTTATATTTAAGAGTATTTAGACTGAAACTTGGGATAGTTTTCTAAGTGTTGTCCAAGGAAATTTTTAGTGACTAGATAAAAATAGTGGTATATAAATGTTGCTACTAAGCCTTTTTGGTATTTAAAAATACCTTCTGTCTCTATCATATGTTATAATCTCCACTCCCCAACCATAGACTCTTAAAACTTTAAACAATATATATTTTGTAATTTCTATAACAATATTTAAATTAAGGTAAGTTTTATTGTAGTTATTTTAAAAATAAATTTTAGCCTCTTACTACTTTTAAGGTTTTACTTTGTCCTTGGTCTCTGCTGTGAATTTCTGTGGTAGTTGTTGTTTGCTTATTTGATTGATTGCTTGTTTTTCCCCATCTTTTCTTCTCTCCAGCCTTTAGCATAAACTTACATAGTTGTATCTGTGAAACAGCACTTATATAGAAAAGTATGCTAAAATATGTACAGCTTGATGAATAATTATAAGACATAGACTTAAACAATTATACTCAGTGCAAGAGTAGAATATACCTATGGTTTAGATATGACTTAACCACTCAAGGCTCAAGAGTAGAAATATACCCATGGTTTAGATATGACTTTATGGATTTTTTTCATGGAAAGTTGTGTTACAGTGTAAAAACCATACATAGACTTGGGAGCCACATACTCTGGTTTAACTCCAGGACTTGCTGTTGACTAAAACCCAAGTATATGTTTTCTGGACCTCAGATTTAGGTGCTTGTGAAGAATGGAAATAATATTTACAAAATACATATTATGTACTTGTTGCACTCATTTATGCTTTCTAGATCTTGTCCCTTTTTCACATTATTTAATGGAAGACTTTCCTTGACTTGTAAAAAAAGAAATTGACTTTTTTTAATACCTTTTCATTTTCTCTTTTATGGCTTCCCTTTTCAGTGTTGGTTAGACCTCCCAACCTGCTTAATAACTCCCAATCTGGCACAGCATGTATCATCTTAAATCTTTTATCTTGATTGTCCTTTTACTCGTCTTCTGCCTCTGATACTATTTTATTCTCTTCTTTCTACCAGAATTCATCTTATAAGTTCTTCTTGGCTACTGCATTTTCTCATTTACTGTCTTTTTAAACTGTACAATATATTTTCCATCCCCACTGCCTGTTATATTGCTATTTAATTTCCCTAAAATGTATTATTTCTTGAATTTCATTACTTTTTTCAGTGTTCACAGTCTTTTCTTCCAGTTCTCTAGCTTCAGTGTTCACAGATTTTTCTTTCAGTTCTCTAGCTTTTGGTTCAACTAGGTCTGTTTTTTTGTGGGTTTTTTTGGGGGGGGAGAAGGGGATAGGCTAATCTTACTTGCCCTCTGGTATTCTTTCTACGTGTCCTAACAGTGTATATGTAACTTCCTTCTGAGAGTCTCTCCTATATCACTATCACTTTTTTTTTTAATATCCATTCTGCCTATTATTGACTAACTTTTTATTTTTTGTTGGTTGTGGGTCTTGAACTCTGGGCCTGAGCACTGTCCCTGAGCTCTTCAGCTCAAGGCTAGAGCTCTACCACTGTGAGCCACAGTGCCAATTCTGGTTTTCTGTGGATAATTGGAGATAAGAGTCTCAGGGACTATCCTGCCTTTCCTGGGCTGGCTTTGCACCTTGATTCTCAGATCTCAGCCTTCCTAAGTAGCTAGGATTACAGGTGTGAGCCACCGGTGCCTGGCTTGCTTAACGTTATTTTCTTTACTGCTCTTTTCAATAGCACCCTGTATTGGTATGTCTCTGGAATAAATCCCAAGGTCTGAAGTGTAGTTTTCAAGATTATACTCCCCTGATTCCTACTCAAAACTTTAAAACATATTCTCATAGACACATACATTATATTTTAGCACTCCTCCTTGCCTTTAATTCTTGTAATCTATTTCATATCATCCACATACAGCATTCTACCTGTGATTTTTTTTTTTTTTTTAAATTTTCAGCTGTCATTTTGAAAGGATAATTCAGTTTTCACTTTGTGAGGTCTTCTATACTAGCCATAATTTTGATGACCTTGTGTTGTTACAGAATTATGTAGCATTAAAGTTACATTTAATTTAATACAAACTGCAATTGTGCAGTAAGATGGGGGTTCCAGCTTTTGGAGTAGTCTAGAGGCTATGACAGTGAATCAAGTGAGATTATAAGGACTTTAATTAGTGTAGTTATATTAGAGATGATTCTGTAAAATGCAGGAAATATTTAGGAGGTTAAATGGTCATGATTGACGAAATCTATAATCTGTGGGATGGAGAAATCAAGGGATGATAGGCTAAACATTCTAACAATAAACATAAAGAAGCAGGTTTTTATAGCAACTGGCTTTGAGATGCAGTAAGATGTTTAAGCAGAAATGTATAGTAGGCAAATGTACAGCAGGCAATTGGATAAAACAAGGTGAAATTAATTCAAGGATAAAATAACCATAGGTCTGAGGTTTATAAATTTAGATCGGTAGTTGTGTCTAAAAAGTTTTTTTATTTTTTCAGTCCTTCATTGCAGTTTGAAGCTGCTTGGGCACTAACTAATATAGCATCAGGAACTTCTGCACAGACTCAAGCTGTTGTACAGTCTAGTAAGTCAATTAAATTCCTTGCTTCTGAACTTTTCTTTCTATTTTAATGATACTAAGTCAGGATTTTACAGTAAAGATTGAATTTTAGCTTACATTATTTTAAGTGGTAAATTTTCTGTTACTTTAATGATTGAAATCCTTCTAAAAACTGTCATTAGTCTGTCATTAATTTTAATTTTAGTTACTGGAAATGAAGTAGAACTTTAAGGGTAGAAACTATCCTCTAATAACAGGATTGTGTGTGTGTGTGTGTGTGTACATGCATGTGTGTGTGTGTGTGTGTGTGTGTGTGTGTGTGTGTGTGTGTGTGTGTACATGCACACTGATATTAGGGCTTGAATTCAAGGCCTTATGCTCTGCTCAACTTTTTTGGCCAAAGCTGGTGCTCTTGATTCTAATTCTGGCTTGCCTCTAATTCTGGCTTTTTGCTGGTTAATTGGAGCTAAGCCCTTCTTAGATTTGTCTGCCTGAGATGGCTTTGAACCACTATCCTCTGATTTCAGCCTCCCGAATAGCTAGTATTATATGCATGAGCCACCAGTGCCCGGCTTTTTGTTGTTGTTGTTATTGTGTGTGTGCTGGTCCTAGGGCTTGAAATCAGGGCTTGGATGCTGTCTCTGAACTCCTTTTGCTCAAGGCTAGTGTTCTATCACTTGGGCCATGGCTCTACTTCCAGTTTTTTTGGAGATGAGAGTAATACAACTTTCCTGCCCAAGCTGGCTTTGAGCTGTGATCCTCAGATCTCAGCCTCTTGAGTAGTTATGATTACAGGTGTGTAGTTAGGATTACAGGATTACTGTTCAAAGCCAGCCCCGGCAGGATAGTTTTTTTGGTCGGTCCTGGGGCTTGAACTCTGGGCCTGGGAGCTGTTCCTCAGCCCTTCAACTCAAGGCAAGCGCTCTACCACATGAGACACAGTGCCACTTTCGGTTTTCTGGCGGTTTTTTGGAGGTGAGAGTCTTACAAACTTTTCCTGCCTGTGCTGGCTTTGAACTGTGATCCTCAGATCTCAGCCTCCTGAGTAGCTAGGATTACAGACGTGAGCCACTGGCGCCCAGCTTTCTGTGAGACTCTTATCTGCAGTTAAACCCAGAAAACTGGAAGTGGTGTTGTGGCTCAAGTGGTAGAATGCTAGCCCTGAGCTCAGAGAGTTCAGGGTTAGGGACAGCGCCAAGGCCCAGAGTTTAAGCCCCATACCCCACAACAACAACAAAAAATAAATGAAATTAGTAAAAATAAAATATGTCAGTTGTAATGAGTCAGTTGAAACCTTCATACATTACTGGTAGGAATGTAAAATGGTGTTGGATCATAAGTTCAAGGTCAGCCTGAGCTATGTAGTGAGCCTCCATCTCAAAAATAAAATGTGGCTACTTTGAAAAAACTTTTCATAAGGATAAATGTAAGAGTTACCACATGACTCAACAGTTCTATTCCTGGACAAAACTCAGAAATGGTGAAAATGTCCACATTGTGGACATTGTACACAGATGTTCACAGCAGCATTATTCATAAATAGCCTCAATATCCATTAAATGATGAGTGGATAAATAAAATGTGCACATAGTGGAGTACAGTATCAGAGTAAAATTCTGATACTTGTTACAACATGGATGAACCTCCAGAAACATTATGCTAATAAGTGAAAGTATCTAGACAATGAGGCAATTAACTATATACAGTATGATTTCATTTACCTGAAATGTCCAGAACAGGCAAATCTATGAAGATAGAAAGCAGATATTTAATGGTTACCTAGGGCTGAGGAAGCAGGTAGCAGAGGAGCAAATCAGAACTGATTGCCACAGGTGTGAGATTTCTTTGGAGGAGAGTATAGGGAGATGATGGAAATGTAAGGTTTGATTGTGGCAATGACTGTAGAACTCTGTAATAGTGCTAAAAAGTACAGCATTGTGATACACTTTACAACTGATGAATTCTATATAAGATACGAATCTTTTTTGTGTGTGTATGCCAGTCCTAGGGGTTAAACTCAGAAACTAGGCACTGTCCCTCAGGTTTTTTTGTTTTTTAATATTTTTATTTATTTATTTTTGCTTCAGAGGCTAGTGTTCTACCAGTTGAGCCACAGCTCCACTTCCACCTTTTTAACTTTTTGAGTGCTTAATTGAAGATAGGAGTCTATGAACTTTTCTGCCCAGGCTTTCTTTGACCCGTGATCCTCAGATCTCAGCCTCCTGAGCTGTTAGGATTACAGGCCTGAGCCACAGGTGCCTGGCAAGGTATGAATCATTTTTAATAAGGTAGCTCTCATGTAGAGCAAAAATATCCCAGAGATGAATGTAGAGTTCAAATTGAAGACCAGCTTTTTTTGGTAGAAGTAAGTAAAGTATGTAAACTATGTGAAGAGTGAAAATTATGTGACTAGCACTCTATCTATTGTGGTAATGAAACATATAAGAGTGAAAATTATAATGATTCCTTATTTTAAAAAGGAACTTATTTATACAGTGGACCTGATATGAGATTAATCAAATCTTTGGTTAATCCTATAATTAGGAATTACAGTTACATGACTAAAGTTTTATTGTATAAGGTTATGTTGAAAAAATGAAGTATTGGAAAGGTTGCATGCTGCCATTTTCTTTTTTAGTCAGTATAATAGCAACCTTTACGTATTGTCAGGTGATGTGTTACTCAAATAGTACTAGGGGAAAATACTGAAATTAGTTACTTTTTAAAGTATAAGTCTTGTGGCATTTATCCGATGAACTACAATTGGACCAGATCTTGTGTGCCACATCTTGTGTGTTTTATTAACTCATTTAGGCTGTAATCTATAAATTTGTCAACATTTTTCCAGTGTAAATATTCCTGTGTTTGTTTTTTTAAATCACAGATGCAGTACCTCTTTTTCTGAGACTTCTTCATTCACCACATCAAAATGTTTGTGAACAAGCAGTATGGGCTTTGGGAAATATTATAGGTAAGTTGAATTTAGGGATAAAAAGATTTAAGAATTAACTTTTTTCCTACATTGGCATAGCCATTACCTACTATGTTTCCTCTGAATTTAATGTGCATTGACTATATTCTTGCCTCATAAAAACTAACTTAAGGTGCTACTTTTTACGTGTAAAAGGTATAGAAGGATACAATTTGTATCAGTAGTGGTAAGTTAAATTTGTGTTCTCAAAAATTAAGAATGAGAGACAGCATTTGATGCTTTTGAATAATGGTGAGGAAACATAGAACATCAGTGTCCCAACATGAGCCATTGCATACATTTCAAACTTTCTCATCCTGAATGTAATTTTTTTTAAAATACAATTTTCATTTCTGTAGGTGATGGTCCTCAATGTAGAGATTATGTCATATCACTGGGAGTTGTCAAACCTCTTCTGTCCTTCATCAATCCCTCCATTCCCATCACCTTCCTTCGGAACGTCACATGGGTCATTGTCAATCTCTGCAGGAATAAGGATCCCCCACCGCCTATGGAGACAGTTCAGGAGGTAAATGAAGAATTATAAAGGCCAGATGGAATATTTTCCTTATGTTTATACTTCAGGTGTTCATGCATAGGGAATGAAATAGTGTTTATTCTAATTATATTGCAAGTAACATACTATAAGTGATTACTGACTCCTATGAAATAAAAGTTGGGTATTGTAGACTATCAGAAAGAATGTTGGTCCCTCTTAATGTCCATTTTTAATGACTATTTTCATAAAAAGAAAACTTAGAAAAACTTGAAAAAGAGAAAACTTCTAGGTTTTAGTAGAGCACTTGCCTACCAAGCACAAGAACCTGAGTTAAATTCCCAGGTCCACTACCAAAAGAGAAAAGAAAGAAAGAAAAGTACAAAAGAAGAATAGAATCTCAAAAGTTTTATTACTGCTTTGCCTATTGGATATTACAAAAATATATATTGGAGCCAGGTAGCGCTTACCTATGATCCTAGCTACTCAGGAGACTGAGATTTGAGGATCACTGTTCAAGTCAGCCTAGGCAGTAAATCCATAAAACTCTCATCTCCAATTAACCAGCAAAAAGCTTGAACTGGAAGTGTGGCTCAAGTGGTAGAGAGCTGCCTTGAGTAAAAAAATTGAGCAATGAGGGGCTGTCCTAGGTTTGATTCCTCAGCATCTCATAAGCAGAAAAAGCCAGAAGTGGTGCTGTGGCTCAAGTGATAGAGCTAGCCTTGAACAAAAGAAACTCAGGGAAAGTGCCAGGCCCTGAAATCCAGCCCCCAGGACTGGCAAAAAAAAAATAAAAAAAGCAATAACTTGAGGTTCTGAGTTCATACACCAGTAACAATACAGGAAGAAAAAAATTGGAGTTGCTTCAGATAATATTAGTGAGAACACTAATGAGAATTGCTGACTGTGTATCTTTCCAATTCACATCCTTAGTCAGTGGTCTGCCTCCTTTTGTTCTTAATTCTCTGGGAGGAATTCTTAAGTGGCAAAACAAGTTTAATAGAAGGAAAGTGCAGCCTGGCACTGGTGGCTCACGCCTGTAATCCTGCTACTCAGGAGGCTCAGATTTGAGGATTGTGGTTCAAAGCCAGCCTGGACAGGAAAGTCTGTGAGACTTTTGTCTCCAATAAACCACCAGAAAACTGGAAGTGGCACTGTGGCTCAAGTGGTAGAGTACTCACCTTGAGCTGAATTGCTGAGGGACAGCGCCCAGGCCTAGAGCTCAAGCCCCACAACTGACAAAAAACAAAAACAAAAACAAAACAAAACAAGGAAAGTGCACCATTAAGGGAAACAGGAGCTTGAGATAGGTGGCTCAAGAGCAAACATGTGGTAAAGAAATTTTTGGGGCTGGGAAGGTGGCTCAGTGGTAGAGCGCTTGCCTTACATGCTTGAGGCCCTGGGTTTGATTCCTCAGCACTACATAAGCAGAAAAAGCTGGAAGTGGTGCTGTGGCTCAAGTGAGAGAGCAGTAGCCTTGAGCTGAAGAGCTGAGGGACAGCGCCCAAGCTCAGAGTTCAGGACCCACAACTGGCAAAACAAAAAATCATCTCTCTAGGACTTGGAGAGTGTGGGAGTTGTTTGTGGTAATGATCGTGGATTGATCTTAGGAAAAAGTGATCATGACTTAGCAGATTTTTGGAAGGGATCTCTTCATATAAGGTTGCCATCCTTGTCACAATGATATGTGACAACATGTATGAAGTATTGCCAACCAATACTTTTAAGTAGATGCAAAGCAAAAATTTAAATAGAAAAGAGGGGAAAGTGCATTGTTAAAGGAAAGAGCCAGGCCCAAGCTCTGTGGGAGAGATTTTTAAATATCAGATTTTTAAAAAAAGATGTGTAAGGGTTGAATTCAACGAAGCTTTATGTTTTGTTTTGTTTTGCTTTTTGTCAGTTGTGGGGCCTGAACTCTGGGCCTAGGTCCCTAAGCTTTATGTTTTATTGGTTATAATTTCTTGATTAAAACTAAGATTGAAAGCTTTAATTTGCAAGTCGCACTGTGGCTCAAGTGGTAGAGTGCTTGCCTTGAGCTGAAGAGCTCAGAGACAGTGCCCAGGCCCAGAGTTCAAGCTCATAACTGACCAAAAAAAAAAAAAAAAAAAGCTTTAGTTTGAGGGCTGGGTGTGTGACTTAGTGGTAGAGTGCTTGCCTAGCATGCATGAAGCCCTGGGTTCCATTCCTGAATATCACATACATAGAAAAAGCCAGAAATGGTGCTGTGGCTGAAGTGGTAGAGTGCTAGCCTTGAGAAAAAGAAGCTCAGAGACAGAGCCCAGGCCCTGAGTTCAAGCCCCAGGACTGGCCAAAAAATAAAAGAACTTTAATTTGGAGACATATCTGAAGTGATGGATCACCTGACTAGCAAACACATGGCCCTGAGTTTAAACTGTAATACCACACACAGAAAACATTAATTATGGCTCGTATAGCTTATTAAGTAATATTTTTATTTTAAATCAGGTAAGTGAGACAATAATATTAACTTTTCTTAAATAGAAATAATTGTGTACTTGCATCTCCATTCTTCCAACCTGATATTTATGTCATAAAGAAGCTTATTGAAGACATATTTTTCTCTAAGGTAATTGATCCCTGCCAGTTTTATTTGAATATTTTAATTGGACATTTGAAATAGGCTTTTGGTTTTTTATATTTAATTTATCCGATTTTTGTTTTTCCAATATTCAAACAAATTTAATATTTTTCTTGCCTTATAAACAGTATTTACTGCTTTTTGTGTCACCATTATTTTTAAAAACTCATATCCATAAACTATAGTGTTACTTATTATTTATCTTCTTTCCTTTAGATCTTGCCGGCTTTATGTGTCCTCATATACCATACAGATATAAATGTAAGTAAAGCATGAGCTGAGATGTGGAATTTACTCTTCATGGGACTAGAAAGGGCTTTTTAGATAAGAGTCAGGATATTTTGTCTATGTGTCAGCTTCTATAATGTTTTTGTATGTTTTTGTTTTAGCACTGAATTTTTTTTCAGTTGGATAAGATTTATTAAGAACTAACAAAATATTTCTGTTGCACCTATGTTTGAAATTAAATGCACATGTATTTCTGACGACAGTAAGTTATACAAAATGATTATAAGAACTTTCTAGCAGTGAGCCTCATCCTCGGGAATACAAAAAGAAATGTCAAAAGTTACAAGTATACAACTTAACAAAGGGCAATAAATTTATAGAGAAATGGTACAGAAAACAAAAAGATATAATGTCAAAAACGAACTTTACAACTTTGGTGGGGAGGGAGGGGGGAGTGGGGAGGATTGGTTGGGGGTTGGGGGAGGGATGGGAAGGGGAAACAAAGGAGGAGGCTACAATTCTTGATAAGAAATGTACTCATTATCTTGCCCATGTAATTGTAACCCCTCTGTAAGTATTTTCACAATTAAAAAAAAATGTCAAAAAAAAGAAAAAGAAAAAGAAAACAAAAAGATGTTAGGGCTTTAAGAATTGGTAGATCATGGGGGTTGGGGGTAAATAAATAAGGGAAGTAGCACTGATTTTTTTTTAATTTACTATTATAAAGGTGATATACAGAGGGGTTACAGTTACATAAGTCAGGTTGGCCAGTGCTACCCCTTCCATCTCCACCCACCAGTTCATTTTTAGCATAATGTCTAATTAGTACCACTGCTACGTTTGTTTACCCTTTTTGAAAATATGATTAAGGCTAAATTAGGCTTGTAGCTTAAATCATTTAATAAGCAAAAATACTATTATATTTTAGTTAAATTGTTTCATTGTTAGAGACAACAGTTCCCTACAGTTTCACTTTCCTATGGACAACTGCAGTGTGAAAATATTAAATGGTAAATTCCAGAAATAATTCATAAGTATATTGTTATAATTACTCTATTTTATCATTAGCTTCTGTTGTTAATCTCTTACTGTGTCTAATTTATAAATTAAACCACCATAGGTATATGTAGGAAGAAAAAGCATTTATAGGATTTAGTAGTATCTGCCGTTTCAGCATCTACGTGAGACTGTGGTAGATGTCGTGGGATTCCCACAGATAAAAAAGTATTGCTGGGCTGGGAAGGTGGCTCAGTGGTAGAGCGCTTGCCTTGCATGCATAAGGCCCTGGGTTCGATTCCTCAGCACCACATAAGCAAAAAGAAAAAAGCTGGAAGTGGCGCTGTGGCTCAAGTGGTAGAGCACTAGCCTCGAGCTGAAGAGCTGAGGGACAGCGTCCAGGCCCAGAGTTTAGGCCCCACGACTGGACCCAAAGAAAAAAGCAAAAAAAGAAGTATTGCTGTAGTACTTTTTTTTGTTGTTTTGGGGTTATTTGGTGCCAAGGCTTGATCTCAAGGTCTTTACACTCTCACTTGGCTTTCTCCTAACCTGCTCTATTCAAGACTGGCATTTTTTAGTTCTTGTTTTATTCATATCTACTTTTATTGCCTTGTGAGAATTGTATGTAATATTTCTGATTTATTTAATTTACTGATATTTCTTTGGACCTAATAAAATTCTTGTGTTGATATGTGGTTATATTGACCATGATCATGGTATTTATATCTGTTATATCTCCATTGTAAATTGTGCATTTAACTTTATAAACTTCATAAAGTATCCTTTCTCCTTTGTCATGTTTTTCTTAAATTCTATTTGTCTTTTTAAGGAATCACAAACCTTTCTGTCATATATTTGGTGTATTTTTGCACTTTCTTCTTTTTTTTTTTTTTGTTAGTTATGGGGCTTGAACTCTGGGCCTGGGCGCTGTCCCTGAGCTCTTCAGCTCAAGGCAAGCACTCTACCACTTGAGCTACAGCTCTACTTCCGGTTTTCTAGTGGTTTATTGGAGATAGGAGTTTCACAGTCTTTCCTGCCCCGGCTGGCTTTGAACCGTGATCCTCAGATCTCAGCCTCCTGAGTAGCTAGGATTACAAGCGTGAGCCACCGGCACCCAGCACTTTCTTCTATTTTTAAACTTCTTAAATTACTTTGTTTTAGGTGATTATTTTTTTTTTTTTTTTTTGGTGGGGAAGAGGTACTGGGGTTTGAACTCAGAGTACTGATCTTGCTGGGCTTGACCATTCACCATTTTTGCTATGCCATTAGCCTGGGCTTCTTCTGGTTATATTTGAGATGAGGTCTCACTTCCTGTCTGGGTGTGTATCTGAGCCCCAATCCACCTCCTTTAAGCTTCCTGTTGTTATTGGGATCACAGATTCACATCACTACATCCCTTCCCTTAGTGGAGATAGTTTCACAAACTTCTCTGCTCAGTCTCGCCTCAAACCATGATCCTCCTGATTTCAGCCCTCTACCAAGTAGTAATGTCTCATGTGAAGCATCGTTTAGGGTTTCATTTTGAAAACCAATTGAAGTCCATTTATATCTATTGATATGTTTCATTTCAACTAACATTATCTATAATGACCTGTATGCCTGATTCTCTACCTAGTTTCTTCTCTCTCTCTCTCTTTATAATTTCTTGGTACTTGGGGAGGCTTATGTTTTGTTGTTGTTTGACTTTAGGCTTAAACTTCTTATAATAGCCTTTTCTTTTTCTTTTTGACAGTTTAAAATGGGTCTTTTTATTCCTTTCTATTACCTTTACAGTGATGAGTGAACCTACTCTGCCTTTTCATGCTTCCCCCGTCCATTTGGAACATTTTCTGCTATTTTCAAATATTTTTTTCAGCTCTGCTTCTAGGAACTCTGATGATGTGAAAGATCTTATTGTTTTACAAGATTCTGAAGCTCTGCTCAGTGTCAATTTTGTTTGTTCTCTTATTCAGATTAAATTATTTCTATGGATCTAACTTTTTAAAAATTATTCTTATGAATACATTGTATCTTGATCAATATCCCCCCTTTCAAAATTCTCAATCCTTTCTATCTATTCTTTCCCTCTTTTTAATTTTGTAGGATAAACTGAATTCTTGACTGAATTCTACTCCCCTTCTTTTTGTTCATCTACCCTTTTCCCCTTCACCCCACCCCTTTCAAGTACCTACTTCCTGGTATTTATTTTGTTTGTCTTTGCCTTTCTAAGGAATTTTATTATTGGATTTTTCCCTTGCGTCTACCATATTTCAGTTAAATACATTTGTGTACACTTACATACCATACTCACTGTATTTACTTACAACTTTATAAGCCAAGAACATGCATCCTTTGTGTCTCTGGGCCTGACTGACTTCACTTAAGGTATTTCCCCACGTCTTTCCATTTCCTTACAAATGGTGCAATATAATTTTCTAATGGATGATCACAATTCCATTGTGTGGTATCTCTCATTTTTTTTGCTATTTTGTTATAACTTTGAGTTCATTGGTCTACCCTCTCTCCCCGCCTTCCCACCCACCATCATATTCTTTTTCTTTTTTTTTTTTTTTTTGGGGGGGGGGAGGTTCTGGTCGTGGGGCCTGAACTCTGGGCCTGGGCGCTGTCCCTCAGCTCTTCAGTACAAGACTAGCGCTCTACCACTTGAGCCACAGCACCACTTCCGGCTTTTTTCTTTTTTGCGTATGTGGTGCTGAAGAATCGAACCCAGGGCCTCATGCATGCAAGGCAGGCGCTCTACCACTGAGCCACCTTCCTAGCCCCTTTTTCTTTCCTTAAACTTTTCTTTCTGTCTCAAACGTATTTGTAGCTGCTCATGGAAACATTTTTTGTGGTTATTACTTTAAAATCCTTCTTCAGTACTTGACAGATTTATCTCAGTATTGGCATTTGTTGACAGTCTTGTGTTGAGATTTTCCTCATTCTTAGCATAAGTTATTTTCCGTTGTGGTTCTTAGCATAAGTTATTTTCCATTGTAGGCCCAGAGTTCAAGCCCCATGACCAACGATAGATAGATAGAAAGATAGATAGATAGATAAAATTTATGCTATAGAAAACGTTGTTGGATTCTGTTTATGGATTTTTTTTTTCTGGTACTAGAGTTTGAATTTAGGACCTCATACTTTTTTTTTTTTCGGGGGGGGGTTAATTGTGGGGCTTCACCTCTGGGCTTGGGCACTGTCCCTCAGCTCTTCAGCTCAAGGCGAGCGCTCTGCCACTTGAGCCACGGCACCACTTCTGTTTTTTTCTGGTGGTTTATTGGAGATAAGTCTTACAGACTTTGCTACCCAAGCTGGCTTTTGAACCTCGATCCTCAGATCTGAGCCTCCTGAGTAGCTAGGATTTCACGTGTGAGCCACTAGCGCCTGGTGACCTCATGCTTTTTGCTCATCTTTTTTATTCAAGGCTGGCATTCTACTACTATGCCACATTTCCAGCTCTTCTATTTTATTTTTAAAATTAGGATGGCAGTGGTATGTTTTAAGGGGTTTAACAGTTTTTTTCCCCCCCAAAAGTTAAAGTGCCAAGTCATATCATGCTTCTTACTTGCTTTAGTCTGAAATATTGTATTGCTTAACAAAGTTGAAAACTATTAGACTGAAGAAATTACTTATTTTATGTCTTCTAGATTTGAAGCAACATAGTGTATTGGCCATATATAGAGTATTTCACTTAATTATTCAGTATCAAAATTTGAGGGCCAAAGAGAATTTTCTATTTTCTTTCAAATTTACCCTTCTGACACATAAATTCAGAACCTAGGTAGAAGTATCCCAGACTTGTATGTCTTCTGATGGTAAAGAGTGATTAGGTGTTGGCATGGAAAGGTACCTTCCATTACCACATTACGCACAAACATCTTTGCCATCAAGCTAAAACATAAAATTTGGTCACTTTTTCTGTCACTACTCTTGGGATATGAATTTTATGCAGATGTAAATTACAATTGATTATTCTTTTTACTTCCTGTAGATCCTTGTAGACACTGTTTGGGCTCTATCATACTTGACAGATGGAGGTAATGAGCAGATCCAGATGGTTATTGATTCAGGTGTTGTGCCATTCCTTGTGCCCCTTCTGAGCCATCAGGAAGTGAAAGTCCAAGTAAGTATTTTCAGTTTTCCTTCGTATTACACAATTCTTTTTGATACACTAGTTAGGTTAATCAATGAAGTTTTAGTCTATTAGCACTCACATCTCAGATTGTACCAGCTAGTCTCCTGAGTCTGATTTTGTTGATTTCCACATTTTTTCCACTTAGGATGATTTTCTGATGAGTTTCAGAGCCATATAGCTAATTGTTTTGGGCCTCTTAGAGATAGCATTTTAAGAACATTTCATTAAGAAATATTTTTAGGCCAGGCGCCGGTGGCTCACTCCTGTAATCCTAGCTACTCAGGAGGCTGAGATCTGAGGATCGTGTTTCAAAGCCAGCCAGGGCAGGAAAGTCCATGAGACTCTTATCTCCAATAAAACCACTAGAAAACCGGAAGTGGCGCTGTGACTCAAGTGGTAGAGCGCTTGCCTTGAGCTGAAGAGCGCAGAGACTGTGCCCAAGCCCAGAGTTCAAGCCCCATGACCGACCCAAAAAACAAAAAAAAATGAAATATTTTTAGATCAGCATGTTTTACTAAGAAATGCTAAAAAGCCTTATATTGTCATTTCAGCAAGACAAAGTGGAAATTGATCATCTTTTCTCACAAACTTGCCCTTCTGCCTGTCCCTCTTTCAATGGACAGCATAGTCCAGGCTCTTCTCATTTCTCATTCTGTTAGCAATTCCTTACAGTTTTTATACAGCTTTCAAATCTGTCTATCCTTGTCTAGAGTCACTGATTTTGTTTCAGACTTAATTTTCTGTCCCCCAAATAATTATAGTAGCCTTCTCATTATGTTTCCTTTCGTCCTGGCTATGATTAGGTAGGTGCTGTTAGGTCTGCTCATCACACTTCTGGAAATGAAATGTAGGCCTGTTTCAGACGTTTAAAAATCTTTCTATGCTGCCAGTTTAGTAATAGATAAAGATAGCTATTCAAGAAAATAGAACTTTATTACATTTATTATGCTTTTATTTTTTGAATCTCCTTTTATTAAAAAAAATTTAATTGGTATTATAAAGGTGATGTACAGAAGTTGAATCTTCTTAACTTTTTTACATGTTTCCATGAACTTCCATTTCTTCACAGAAGCCTTTGGTTTAAAATTTAGAATTACTGAATTACTTATTGCTTTGTCAAGAGATGAAATAAATGCTTATCATTTGCTTCTTATATTTTATACATTTTCCAGAATTGTGAAAAATACAGAATTTGTTTTATCATAAACAAACTGATAGAAAACATTTTATCTCCACCCCAGACTGCAGCACTCAGAGCAGTTGGCAATATAGTGACTGGCACTGATGAACAGACCCAGGTTGTTCTCAATTGTGATGTCCTGTCACACTTCCCAAATCTCTTATCACACCCGAAAGAGAAAATAAATAAGGTAAGGCATGAAATGTCTTTACCCGTGTATTTATATCTCTTCATATATATCCTTTTTTTTTTCTGTTGCTTCATGAATTCTTGTGTTTTTTGTAAAAACCACTAGAGTTAAAATGAGAATTGTTTGAAATCAGTCTGTAATTGATTTGTTTCAACTTTTAATTGTTCTTTAGTACTTCCCATGCTCATCAAAAAATAAAAAAATTTTAGACTGGTTTGGTTTTATTGATTGAGCCGTAGCAACAATCATTACATTACTAGTTATTAGGCTATAAAGAACATATAAAATCCCCCCATGGGAGAGGCTATATTTATTGCTGTAGTGTTTGGATCAGACTGCCCTCCAACTACAGTCCTCTCAATTTCAGCTTCCTGAGTAGCTAGGGTTAGAAACATGAGCTACTAGAGCTGGTGGGTTTTTTTTTTGGCCCTCTACCCCTCCATCCTGGAGCTTGAACTCAGGGCCTAGGCACTGTCCCTGAGCTTGTTTGTGCTCAAGGCTAGTGCTCTACCACTTAAGGCACAGCACCACTTTCAGCTTTTTTGAGTAGTTTATTGGAGATAGGAGTCTCATGTTGACTTTTCTGTCTGGGCTGGCTTTGAACCACAGTCCTCAGATCTCAGCCTTCTGGGTAGCTAGGATTACAGACGTGAGCTACCAGCACAGGCTTGGTATTTTGTTGTTGTTGTTGTTTGTGTTTGAACTCAGTGCTTGGGCACTGTCCCCAAGCTTCTTTTGCTCGAGGCCAGCATTCTACCACTGAAGCCACAGGGCCACTGCCAGCTTTTTCTGTTTATGTGGTACTAAGGAATCAAACCCAGGGCTTCTTGCATGCTAGGTGAACACTCTACCACTGAGCCACATTCCCAGTCCCTTGGTGGGTTTTTTTTTTTCTTTCTTCTTCTTCTTCTTTGGTGGGGGGTTTTAAGCATAATCTTTTTTGTGTTTGTTAGTACTGGAGTTTGAACTCAGGGCCTGAGCCCTGTTCCTGATTTTCTTTTACTCAAGGTTAGTGCTATACTACTTGAGCCACAGCTCCTTAAGAATCTTATGGGTGGGTGGGGGGATGAGGGGGAGATGGGAGGGAAGGGGTGGTAAGGGGAAACAAGAGGTAACAATGCTTGATAAGAAATGTACTCATTACCTTGCTCATGTAATTGTAACCCCTCTGTATGGTATTTTCATAATTAAAAAATCTTATTAATAAAAAAAAAAAGAATCTCATGGACTTTCCTGCCCAGATCAGCTTCGAACTGTGATCCTCAGATCTCAGTAGCTAGGATTACAGGCTTGAACCACCAGTGCCCAGCTGATGCATAATCTTAAAATCGATTGCCTCAATTAAAGTATCATAAAATTGTTCTCTTTCATATTTCAAGCTTGATATACAAATTTATTATTACTTGTGTAATTTAAAGTACTAAGTCTTTTTATGTCTTATTTCATATAGCATGTTTTCAAGGTTTATCTGTTTGGTAGTGTCTATCAGAACTTCATTTCTTTTTACAGGGTTTTCACCTTTTGGTTATTATGTGTAATGCTGTAATGAACATCAGAATATAGTGTTTTATATACCTAAGAATTGCTGGGTTATGGTAATAGTATGTTTTGGGAGAACTGTTAAACTATTTAAACTGTTTTTTCAAGTAGCTACACAATTTTACATTTCCACCAGCAATTTAACTCCCTAGCATTAATTTTCCACTAAAATAGTAATGCGGCCTTTCAAGTAGGTATGAAGTAGTGTCTCATGGTGTTTTTAATTTGCTCTTTTTTAAACTCAGAACCTTATACTCAGATGCTCAGCTTCACCTCTAGCTCTCTTTTTGCTTTTTTGCTCTTCTTTTCACTCCCACTTGTATTAGAATTTGAGTTTGAAGGCTTTGTGCTGGCACTCTACTACTTGAGCTACACCTCCAGTCTAGCTTTTTCCTGGTTTATTTACTGAAGTGGGGCTTGAACTTACAGCCTTATGTTCCTTTTTTTTTTTTTGTCAGTTGTCGGGCTTGAACTCTGGGCCTGGGTCCTGTCCCTCAGCTCTTCAGCTCAAGGCTAGTGCTCTGCTTCTTGAGCCACAGCGCCACTTCCAGTTTTCTGGTAGTTAATTGGAGAGAAAAGTCTCACAGACTTTCCTGCCTGGGCTGGCTTTGAACTGTGATCCTCAGATTTCAGCTTCCTGATTAGCTAGGATTACAGGCGTGAGCTACTGACGCCCAGCAGGCAGCCTTATGCTCTTGCCTGCCTTGCTCCACTTCAAGATGGTGCTCTTATCACTTGAGCTACACCTCCACCTCCTATTTGCTGCTGATTAATAGGAAAAGAACAGACTTCTGCCTGGATTGGCTTTGAAAATCCACAGTCCTCATATCTCAGCCTCCTGAGAGCTAGGATTACAGGTGTGAGCCACTAGCACCAGGCTTTTGGCTGGTTATTTTGGGGATAGAATTAAGGAATTTTCTACCTGGGCTGGCTTGGAACTCTGTTCCCTGGATCTCAGCTTCCTGAGGAGCTGGGATTGTAAAAATGAGTCACTGGCTTTCCTTTTTTTATTTCACTTTGCCAATGGGACTTTAGCTTAGGGCCTTCTGTTTGGGTCCTTATGCTTTTTAGCTTGCTTATTTATGGCTGACACTGCCACTGGAGCCAGGCCTCTAGCTTGGCTTTTTTGCTGATTGATTGGAGATGGAGTCTCATGGACTTTTCACCCTGGCTGGCTTCAAATCTGGTTCCCCTAGAAATCAGTCTCTTTAGTAGCATGCTCTGTTTATTTTTGGTGATATTAGGATTTGAACTCAGGGTTTTATGCTTGCTAGTGAGGTACTCTACCACTCGAGCTATACCTCCAACCCTTTTAAATCTGTTTAGTTTTGAGAGAAGTTCTTGTCTCTGCTAGCCTGAACCACAGTCCTCCTGTTTTATGTTCCTTGCTAATAGTGTCTTGAGAACTTTTTTGTCCAGGCTGGCCTCAAACTTCAATCCTCCCACTCTCAGCCTCCTAAGTAGTTAGGTTTGCAGTAGTGAGCCACTGCAAACATCTGCTTATATTTTAGAGGAAACTAATGCACAGAAACTTATGTTCTAATTAATAAAGATTTTGAGCTGGGCCCTGGTAGCTCATACCTGTAATCCTAGCTACTCAGGGGGCTGAGATCTGAGGATCTAAGCCAGAAAACTAGAAGTGGTGCTGTGGCTCAAGTGGTAGAGTACTAGCCTTGAGCTGAAGAGCTGAGGGACAGCTCCCAGGCCCAGAGTTCAAGTCCCACAACCAACAACAGCAAAAACAAGATTTTGATATATTTTGTTCATTGCTCCATCACCATTGTTTAATTATGTCTAGCTTTATAGAGGCCTTGTGTATTTTTGAATAGATTAATGCTAGATTATTGTGGCACAACTATTATGGATAAAAAAGTTTCCTTGTAGACTTATTAAAACAGGAGATCTTATATAACTAAATTGCTTTTTAGATATAATCACTTTAACACAACTCAGGTGATTTTCTTTTTATTACATACATAAAATTTGTTAAACATAAAAACATTGAAATTCTAGTTTTTTCAAATAAAAGTGCTTCATTTTGTTCAATTATAGGAAGCAGTATGGTTCCTGTCCAACATAACAGCAGGCAACCAGCAACAAGTTCAAGCTGTAATAGATGCTGGATTAATCCCTATGATTATTCATCAACTTGCTAAGGTCAGTCATATTATGAGTTCTCTATTCCTTAATCTGCTTTAACTGAGACTTTTTGGATAAAGATCTTTTTTATTTTTTTAACCTTCAGGGAGACTTTGGAACCCAGAAAGAAGCTGCTTGGGCAATTAGCAACTTAACGATAAGTGGCAGAAAAGATCAAGTGAGTTTGAAAATATATTAACTGTCAGGCTTATTATTTGGAAAGTACACTACTTTCTTACATTTATGAATTACTGATTGTTTTAAATCTCTGTACTATATAATACTCTGTACTATATAATTATTTAAATAAAAATGATTCCCTCTTTTTGTTCTATAGGTTGAGTACCTTGTACAACAGAATGTAATACCACCATTCTGTAATTTACTATCAGTAAAAGATTCTCAAGTGGTTCAGGTGGTTCTAGATGGTCTGAAAAACATTCTGATAATGGCTGGAGATGAAGCAAGCACAATAGCTGAAATAATAGAAGAATGTGGAGGTAAGAGTATATTGGTTGTAGAAAAGTAGTGGAACATTGAAATTTGGCACTCAAAGACATTCGTTCCTCTAAAGCCAATTTATTAGAAAGTAAATTAATAGAGTATATTTTAAATGATCAAAATACGTTGTTGTTCTTTGTTTGCTGTCTTAACATTCCAAACAGATTTTTCAGAAAACATTAATTCTAGAGATTGATTTTTTTTAATTTTATTTATTTGTTTGTTTGTTTTACCACTAGTAGGCTTGCACTCAGAGCCTGAACTCTGTTCTTTAGCTTTTTTACTCAAGGCTTGTGCTCTGATTACTTGAGCCAAAACTCTTATTTCTGGCTTCTTAGTAATTAATTGAAGATAAGAGTCCCATGGGCTTATGTCTCTTTGAATGGGAAGAGGCATGCTCTGAGATTCATAGGAATTTTTCCTAATTAGAATGAATACAGTTTAAAAAAAAAAGAATGAATACAGTTATGATGAATATCTTCTTACTTTGATTTTTATTAGGTTTGGAGAAAATTGAAGTTTTGCAACAACATGAAAATGAAGACATATATAAATTAGCGTTTGAAATCATAGATCAATATTTCTCTGGTGATGATGTAAGTATATATTAAACTATGGTGATTCTGCATGTAAACGTATGTATCTGTGTGTATAATGTAAATTAACTGCTTTCCTTTTATTAATATGATTTAGGTTTTTTCTGCATGTCAGAAACACCACCAACCTCTTCTTTTTAAATATTTTGTCAAAAATTATGTATGTATATTTTTTGTTTGGTTGGGTTTTTTGTTTTGTTTTTGTGCTGGTACTGGGACTTGATCTTGGAGCCTGTGTGCTGTCCCTGAGTTTTTTTGCTCAAGGCTAACACTCTACCACTTGAGTCCTAGTTCTACTTCTGGCTTTTTGTGGTTAGAGAGTCTCAGACTATTCCTGCCTCTGCTAGCTCTGAACCATGATCCTCAAGAGCTCAGCCTCCTGAATAGCTGGGACTGCAGGCAGGAGCCAACATTGCCTGGTTTGACCAAAATTGCATTATAAGACGGAATTGTAAAACAGTTCTTGTTGCAATTATAGGGATGGTGTTCAGATAGGTTAACCGATACAAGAACTTAAGAATGGGCAGTTTTTAAGTGTGTATTCGATTTAAAATTGTCATATTTCTCAATGTTGTTGCTTGATTTACCCAAATATTTTAGGTGATTAAAGTAATTAATACAGAATTCTCTCCTAAAAGGTAAAAAACTTAATTTATCCTTGTATAGAGTATTATAACATAATGAAGTTATTTTCCCTTTTTATAGATTGATGAAGATCCTAGCCTCATTCCTGAAGCAACACAAGGAGGTACTTACAATTTTGACCCAACAGCCAACCTACAAACAAAAGAATTTAATTTTTAAGGTCAACTGAGTGCAGCATCTTTCTCACATTCAATATGAAGCACCACCAGATGGCTACCAAATGACAAAAACAACAGCAACAAAAGGCTCCAAACACACATGCCTCTTCGTTTCAATGCTTCTAAAGCAAGCCATGTCTCAGTCACTTTGCAGTTGCCAAAAGTCACTCTCACATGGACTGTAAATGCATATGCATGATTTCCTGAACTGTTTTAGAATCCTCCTTAACAATCTCAACTATCCTATTTTCCCCGTTCCCTGGTGCCACCTGCCGACAACTGCAGTCTCCAGTTTAGAATATTCCATAGTGGTGGCATGTCAGCTGCCCACTGATATTCCTTTGGAAAATGGTGCACTGTGGATCAAGACACTTTGGTATGATGCATATTCACGTTGGAAGACTAAAGAGGTGCAGTGTGATCTGAGCCTCCATCATTGTCCTCCACAAACATATTTTCATATTCTTTATGTGGAAGAATAGATTTTAAATTACAAGCCAAATGCTTTTCATTGGTGGAACTGACACACAAAAAAGTAACTTAAAAAACAAGAAACTTGGTTATTGATTAAACAGATAAGTTTTAAAAAACTGTACTTCATCTACCAGTAATTGATGTGTTTATTATCTGCCTCAGAAGCCAGGGTTGGAGAACTTTAGATAATCGATGGTAATGCTTTTGCCATTATACCTAATTTTTGAGAACAGCAAGCCCTATTTGACCACTCACTTCAGCCTGTGTGTTCCTGCTGTTTTGAAGTAATCAAATGCTGTGCATGGTATTTTACCTGAGCTGCAACCTGTTACAGACTTGAACTTCTGCTTAAGTTGAAAGCAAGAGTCCCTGACAACAAAGAAAATGTAAACACAAATGCAAAAAACAAAACAAACTACAATTTTAAAAATGGCAAAAGTCTAAAGTACTCATTGGTGATGTTTTTTTTTTAAAAAAAAAAATCTTGCTTTCAGCTTTCAGGAGTTAATATATTTTGTTTTAATTTGATAATTGGATATGGTTGATTTATATTGGGTTTAAACTGTGGAGCTTTCATGTTTACTGTAATTTAGTCTTAAAAACATTTTTTACTTAGTAACCAGTGCTTTTGATAATGTGGTTGGCAACAAACCAGCAACTACTTAGAAGTGTTATAAGACTTCATTCTTTGGGTATTGGAAAAGTTCATTCAGATCCTATTCTAAAAGCATCTGCACATATTAAAAGATTCAAAGAGGGATCTGGGTAGAGGAATAATCTGCAGTTATTTAACATAAGCCTGATTTGCAGTGATCTTTAATTCTGCAAAATCTGGCATTAATATGTCATTGCTTTTGGTAAATTGTCTGACCCATTTATTAATGAATGAATGTGGATTTGAAAATTTTTAAACTAAATAATTTGTGTTGTCACAGAAATGGTTTTGTTGCTCTTGTTTACTGGGTATAATTTCCCAATGCATTGATGTGAAGGGTTAGAAAATCTAAACTAAGTTAGTTATTGGACAGGGGGTATATTTACTGTGATGAAGAGATTAGCTGCCATCAGAGCTTTGTGAATCAGCTGGGGTGTTTTCACTGATAAACAACACATAGCAGGTGTGCATTCATTACAAATATATGTATCTGCCAAGGTGGAGCCACTTTAAAGAGTTTTGTCTTGTATCTAAAGTGGATACAAGCGTATGTTTAAACTGCAAGATTTTTACTTGCTAGAGAATCTGTTTTAATATAGTGGTTTGGCCTCTGATTATTTATAGGTTTTATAAATTTTAGAATCAATTTCTCTTTAAGGTGGCTCAGATTTTTCAACTCTTGTGCACATAAAATTGAGTTGAAGTTCATTGTGCCTTTTTTTCTTTACCCAGATTTTGAGTTGAAGCTTCATATGGTAACTGCATCCTGTTCAAACACTGTTGTCTAAATTTTTGAAATTGTGTGGTGTTCACTAAAAGTAGGAATAACAAAGTCAAAGCAAATTAAGGTCACAAACTTCGGTGAAACCCTTAAAGTCCAAATCTTCTTGATATTGTGAATTGTCCCCCTTCCAGTTTAGTTTCTTCCAGACTCTCTATACTTAACTGACAGTTACCTTTTAAATGTTGCACACATTGAGATTAAAATTGGGCCTCTACTGTGATGATTCGTATTTCCTCTCATGTTTTAAGTGCAAACTAACATTTAAGTGAACATTAGCATCAAGTAGTGCAGACATTTGTATGCATTTGCTTGATTCAATTTGTTGTGACCTTACCAGTTTTGAATTGGAATTGCACCATTTCGTAGATAAAGGAAACTAAGTATATTGCTGCACTTTTAAGTTTTCAAAACAGTGTTTTAAAATTGCATTGTTTTTATTTTTTTTAAACTCAGTTAAAAAAAAAACTAAAACGTTCTTTCAAAAGAGGCATCTAAACGTGTTCCTAATTTTGTATATGGGCTTAGGTTTTGTAACCAATAAAAAAAAGCTGCTATCAAATATGATAAAACATTGAAAGATTTATTTCTGAAAGTAACTTGATTACTTAGCATCATTTTCTGTATGGTTAAATTTAAATTTGGAATTACTTTTCAGATAGCCACAATGGTGGTGAATTAGGAATTATTCTTTCATTGCATTTTGACCTGTCCCTCATACTATAACAAACAAGGATGACCAATAACTCTGTTAGAGTGACAAGTAAGAAGCACAGCATCTGTATTAATATCCTAAGCTGCCATAACCAAGTTCCATAAACCAGTTGACTTCAAACAGCAGAAGTTATTGTATGGTAGTCTAGAGGTTGAAACTCCCAAGTGAAACTGGGGCAGCCTGGGCACACTCTCCTTGCCCACACCTCTCTCTTCCCAGCTTCTTGGTAGTCTGTAATATTCCTTGGCTTGTAATTGATTTATTCCATTCTCCGCCTGCCATTCCATGGCCCAGTCTTCTTGTGTCTCCGATTTAGACACTGTAACTTTAAAAAAGTCAGTTTGGGGTAAGGATGTGGCTCAAGAGGCGTAGAGTTCCTGCCTAGCAAGTGCAAAGTCCTGATTTCAAACCACAACACCCCTCGAAAAAAACGGGGGGGGGGCAGTTTGAGAAGATGTTATGATGGCATTTGAATCAAATAATCTAATCAAATTTTCAGGCCTACCTAACCTTTGAAAATGTGTGACTTGTAGCATAGAGAATAGTAATTGAAGTACATCCTTAAAGTTTTAACCTGTTAGAGGTTGTGGCTCTAAATAAAATTGGATTAATTAAAAGAACAAGGGAACAGCCAAACTTTTGAGTATAGAAATATTTTCACTTTTGTATAATGCCACTTCAAATTATTTTTGAAAGAAGTTAGTGTATAAGAAAATAAATGTAATAGTACTCATTTAATCTTGCCATCATTTCATTTAGATGGAACATCTTTTTCAGGGGATTATTTGTTTCAGGTAAACAAGAGTTACTGGAATTCATGAATGGCAGTTATAGTGTTAACCATTTTTTTAAACCATGGTTGAACTCTGGGGAATTTTAATTAAATTTACTTGAAGAAAGGGAGTGTAATTTCTGTACATTAAGCTATGAGTGTTAAGGCATATGACTTTGTGTTCTTTTTTACTTACCACCACTCATTTGTCCCAGGTTTGAGAGGAACTCTTCATCTAAGTACTATACTTGAATACATAATGGAAAACAGTGAGAGAATGATTCTCAAAGTATTTTTATGTATAGTAGCAAGAGAAAGTATTTGAAAAGGAATATAGAATACAATCTGTTCTAACAATTTGTTTCCCAAGAAATGCCTCAACTAATTTTGGACCACTTTGGGCAGGGGGGGGTCCTCAAATCCTACTTTTTCAAAGATAGATTTTAATAATGATATGATATTCTTTTTTTGGGGGGGGGTCCAGTTGTGGGGCCTGAACTCTGGGCCTGATTGCTGTCCCTCAGCTCTTTAGCTCAAGGCTAGCACTCTACTACTTGAGCCACAGCGCCACTTCTGGCGTTTTTCTTTTTGCTTATGTGGTGCTGAGGAATTGAACCCAGGGCCTCATGCATGCAAGGCAAGCGCTCTACCACTGAGCCACCTTCCCAGCCCAATAATGATATGATATTCTTCAAATAATGAAGGAAAAGGCTCTGGGAGTGGGGGGAATCAATCCCAAAGATAAAATACAGTTGGTTTATATTTACTTACATGTACTGTATACTACAAGTCTGAACTTGCCCAGTTTGTGTACATAGTATTTATAATCTACTCTAGAACTCCCATATCATTATCATGAGGAGTGGAATGAAAGACTGAAGAGAATAGAAATATTTCTTTTTTGGGGGGAGGGGGGTCTGATCATAGGGCCTGAACTCTAGGCCTGGGCGCTGTCGCTCAACTCTTCAGCTCAAGGCTAACGCTCTACCACTTGAGCCACAGCGCCACTTCCGGCTTTTTTTCTTTATTGCTTATGTGGTGCTGAGGAATCGAACCCAGGGCCTCATGCATGCAAGGCAAGCGCTCTACCACTGAGCCACCTTCCCAGCCCTAGAAATATTTCATATTTAGGTACTTCATGCCAAATCCATCTACCAAACAATATTCAGGTAGAAATTCAAACTCTAGACTTTTGACATTTTACTCTAAGCTTTCTTGTGTGAAGTTTGTCCTGTGTACTGCAGGATGTTTCATAGAGTCTTTGCACTCTGCTCACTAGAACACTAGTGGTACCTCATTCTCCCCTGTCAACACAACCAGAAGTACCTCTACACATTGCCAGATGTCCTCTGGGGACCAAAACTTTCCTGGCTTTGAATGACGGGCCAAAAAATTTTTTGTAAGAAAACTTCTCCCAAACGATGAGGCAGCCTAAAACATGACTTATATGAGCAGTTTTCAGGTTTTACCCAGATACATAATAAAAAAGGAGACAGCCTGGTGCCGGTGGTTCATGCCTATAATCCTACTCAGGAGGCTGAGTTGTAAGGATCATGGTTTGATACCAGCCCAGGCAGGAAAGTCTGTGAGACTTTTATCTCCAGTTAACTACCAAAAAGCTGTAAGTGAAGCTGTGGCTCAAGTGATAGAGCAAAAAAGCTAAGGAATAGTGGTCAGGCCCTAAGTTCAAGCTCTAGGATGAGCATGTACACTTGCACACATACACATAGGACAAAGATAACTTTTCTTTTTGCATTTTAGGAAAACTGAGGTGTAGCCTTAACTTTATCTCCTCAAACCATCTGTGGATACATGGCACCTACCACACCTACATTTGTTGTAAGCTAGACATGGCTAGGAAACAGTTAAGGAATAGTGCCTAGGCCCTGAATTAAACCCCAGTAGGGGCACAAATTCATACACACACATACATGAAAACAGGAAGATGCCCCTTTAAGTGATGGGTTGCTGGACACTGGTCATATTAGCAAGGTCAGCAGTCCTTGGTGTTCATAGGTGAAGGGGTATTTGGCCACAAAAACAGAACAAGGTTGGTGATGTCTTAGATACACTGGGGAGAGGAAACTGAATGATGATTCCTAAATGTCTCCTAACTGGAGATAAGGACTGATAATTCCTAAGTTGAACAACAATATAGGGAAGAGGATCTGGTGTAGAAAGTGGAAGATGGTGAACTGAAAGTTGAGTTGTGATAACCAAGTGGCTGTCAAGTAGAGCAGTTCAAAATATACTGACCTGGCACCAGTGTCACATGCCTGTAATCCTAGCTACTCAGGAGTCTGACATCTGAGGATTGTGGTTCAAAGCCAGCTTGGAGGAGAGCCTGTGAGATGGTTTTCTCTAGATAACCACCAAAAACCCAGAAATGGAGCTGTGGCTCAAATGGTAGAGTACTACCCTGGAGCAAAAAGGGATAGGACCCAGACCTGTGTTCAAGCCCCAGGACTGGAACCCAGCTTTATGGAGAGATCAAGCATTGAGATTTGAGTGTTCTGCCTATTTCAATGGGCAGCGCACAGGTCTAATGTTTGGAGTGAGAACAGGGCTTAAGACTGGAACTCCCAGGCCCATGCCTGTAATCCTAGCTACTCAGGAGGCTGAGATCTGAGGATCACGGTTCAAAGCCAGCCCGGCAGCAAAGTCTGTGAGACTCTTATCTCTAATAAACCACTAGAAAACTGGAAGTGGCACTGTGGCTCAAGCAGTGGAGCGCTCGCATTGAGCTGAAGAGTGCAGGCACAGCACCCAAGCCCAGAGTTCAAGCTCCACAACCAACCAAAAAAAAAAGAAAGACTGGAACTCCCAACATTTCCTGAGCATAGAGTGGAGCACGAGCTTGCAAAGGAAATGAGATGTGGGAAGAAACCCTTGGGAATCTTCTCAGAAAACTGAGTGGAAATCAGGGGCCAGTGGTACTGCTAACAGTCAAGCAAGATAAGAACATAACCTGTTCCTGGCTTTAGCGATAATAGAGGCCACTAGTCACCTTAAGTTTTATCAGTGTGAAATGAAGGCAGAGACTCTAGAGTAGAAAGGAGCAAAGTATGAAGACAATGTAGAATCAGTTTGGTTTAGTCCAGTTTTTATTTTGTTCTAGAAGAAGGCAAGTTGTTAAAAGTATGATGTGAGCAATTTAGTAGGGAAAATACAATTGAGAAATACACTGCTGGGTGTTGGTGGCTCATGCTTGTAATCCTAACTACTCAGGCTGAGATTCAAGGATCGAGGTTCAAAGTTAGCCTGGGCAGGAAAGTCCATGAGACTTACCTCTAGTCAAGCCAATTTTCATCATAAAGATGGTAATGAAGATGTGGTTTAAATGGTAAAACACTGCCTTGATGGGGGGGGAAAAAAGCTAGGCAAGAGCACAAAGTTTCAATCCCTAGTTCTGGCATGAGAGAAAAGGGTGGGGGTGGAGAATATACTTCCTATTCAAAGATGAGTAATTGTCCTTTTTTCTTAGTTACAGAAGGTATCCAGGGCATAGATGGCAAGATGGGCCTTGTTCCTTCGGTTAGCAGTTATTTGGACAACTAATACATGCCAAACTCTGTATGTGGCTGAGATAATGGCAGTAAACAAGCTCCTGTGGGGTTCATAGTCTAGATGCTAGAAACTAGCAATAGATGTGCAAACAAAAGATAATATCATCAGATTTTACAGCTACATAAAAAAAGATACAGGAAATGACTAGGACAAAAGGTTTTTTATGTGTCCAGCCATTTTTTTTTTTTATGTACCAGCACTAGAGCTTGAATTCAGTGCATCAGCTCTTGCTTGGCTTTTCATACTCTACCACTTGAACCACATTTCCATTGCCAGTTTTTTGTTTAATTGGAAGTAAAAACGTCAGACATTTCTGCTTGTGCTGGCTTGAAACAGATCTTCAGACCTGAGTAGCTAAGATGACAGACATTACCCATCAGCTCCTAGCTGTTATTCTCTCTCTCTCTCTCTCTCTCTCTCTCTCTCTCTCTCTCTCTCTCTCTCTCTCTCTCTCCCCCCTTTCTTTTTCTTTTTCTTTTTTTTTTCCTGTTGGTCATGGGGCTTTAACTCAGAGCTTGGACGCATGAGAGCTTTGTGCTCAAGACTAGGGCCCTACCACTTCTAGTTTGGAGATGGCTAATTGGAGATAAGGGTGGCAGGGACTTTCCCTCCCCAGGCTGGCTTTGAACCTCAGTTCTCAGATCTCAGCCTCCTGGGTAGCTAGGATTACAGGCATGAGCCACCAGCATCAGGCTCTTCCTTCCCTTTCCCCTTCCCTTTCCCTTTCCCTTTCTTTTTCCATTCCTCCCTCCCCCCTCCCTCCCTCCCTCCCTTCCTTCCTGCCTGCCTGCCTGTCTTCCTTCCTTCCTTTTTTAATTTTTTTTTATTTTTTTATTTTTATTTTTTGCCAGTCCTGGGGCTTGTGAACCCAGAGCCTGGGCACTGTCCCTGAGCTGCTTTTGCTCAAGGCTAGCACCCTACCACTTGAGTCACAGCATCACTTCTGGCTTTTTCTGTGTCTGAGGAATCAACCCCCCCCAGGCTTTATGCATGCTAAGCAAGCACTCTACCACTGAGCCACATTCCCAGCTCCCTTTCCTTTCCTTTCCTTTTGTTTGTTTGTCTGTCTGTCTGTCTTTCTTTCTTTTCTTTTCTTTTTTTCCTTTTGCCAGACCTAGGCACTGATCTTTTTTTGCTCAAGACTAATGCTCTATTTCTGGCTTTTCGGTGGTTAATTGGAGATGAGAGTCTTAGACTTTGCTGCCCAGGTTGGCTTCAATACATGATTCTCAGATCTCAGCCTCCTGAGCAACTAAGATTACAGATGTGAAATGTCAGCACTGGCTCAAGCAACTTTTTTTTTAATTGATGACAATACATGTCACAAAATCTTATCTCCTAACCATTTTTTAAGTATTCAGTACTGTTAAATATGTTAACATTATTACCCATCTTCAGATTATTTCTATGCATCTGACTAGTTTAGATACCTCAGAAGTGGAATCATACAGTATTTTTGTGTGTGACTTATTTCATTGGCCCCACAGGGTGGTGAAGTAAACAAAATACCATAGGAAGTAAGCAAAAGCACCTAGCATCAAGCCAATATGTCCTAGTACCCTTCCCACTGGACTTCCGTTGTATTTCTGGATTTTTAAGAAATGAAAATATGGTCAGTCTGTTATATGGGCTTAAAATTGTCTAATGGTGGCAGAAGACACCTTTGCCCTGCTTTTCAGGCAAGACTCATAAGGCAAGATTTATACACCTTTATGTCCCAGAATTTACCACCTCTTCCATTGGCCAAATTTCCACCATCCTGCCACATCCTGTTAGAAGTCAAACCTCATTGATATGTGTGGTCCCTATTTTGAATCATTTGGGTTTGGTCTGGAAACAGGTTTGGCTGGTGATTAAGATAATTTGTTGGGGGGGAGGGGGATGGCGTCGGGCTTAAACTCAGGGCCTAGATGAGGTCCTTGAGCAGTTTTTGCCCAAGGCTAGTGCTGTACCACTTGAGCCATAGAACCACTTCTGGTTTTCTGGTGGATCATTGGAAATAAATAATCTTAGGGACTTTCCTGTCCTGGCTGGCCTTCAACGGCCATCCTCAGATCTCAGCCTCCTGAGTAGCTAGGATTATAGGCGTGAGCCACCGGCGCCCACATTTTGAGAGGTCAACTCTTGGGAGCCTTTATTAAAAAGCTGGAGAATTCTTAAGGTATGATGCCATTCTGGGTACTCAGCATCCCGGGAATGAGCAAATCCTTGGGTTTCTGCAGGCTGTGCTTCGCCACGCCCACCAGGACGCCCCGCCCCTGCGCGGGGCCCAGGGTTGCTCAGCCTTGCCTTAGCTCCGCAGCCTCTCTTTCCTGGCCTTCCTCCTGTCTGCGCGTGCGGCATGGAACCCGGCTGGGACCTGGGGGCCTCGGCAGGCCGCTCGCTGCTGCTCTGCTCCGCGCTGCTGGTGGCAGGCTGTGCGTTGGGCCTGCGCCTGGGCCGCGGGCGCGGGGCGGCGGACCGCGGGGCGCTCGCCTGGCTCTGCTACGACGCCCTGGTGCACTTTGTGCTGGTAAGTGCCGACGCCGGCCTCGTGGGGGATGGGGCGCCCCTCCATCTTCCCGAGCCTGGGGTGGTCCAGACGGCGGGGAGTCCGCAGAGACCACCACCCCCCCCCCCCAGGCCTGAAGAGAGGCTGCACCATCCTGAATTCACCTAGGCTCAGGTGCTGCTCTTTCCTTTGTTAACTTACCCCCCACCCCCGCATCGCTGGAGGAATTTCTGCTTTGACGTAGTCGATTTCAAGCTACCCACAGGCAAGAACCTCAGTTCTGAGTAGGGGGTTGGGGGAGCCACTTGGGAGCTGAGATCGTTGGTGGGTGTTTTGTGTCTGGTTTTTTTTTTTTGTGGTTTTTTTTTTTAAATCACAAAGTCCAGGCTGGCCACAACACAAAGCAAATAAAACCCTGTACTTCAATGGTAACCACCATCTCTTGGATGAACCAGACACAATACTGAGCTTAAAATTCCTAAGCTAGTAGTTATTGTTCCTATCTCATAGGGGTGAAACAGGCCCCAAATAGTGAAGTCCTAGTGCCTTTTAAAAAAAATTAAATATTGATTAAAGCCTGCACTGTATGTTACTTCAGGCTTCAAGATGCTAAGATCTAAGGATCTGGGTTCAAACCCACCCCGTGGCAGAAAAGTCCATGAGGCTCATCTCCAATTAAACACCAGAAACCAGAAGGAGAGCTGTGGCTCCACTCCCCAGCAAGGGCTGGGAATGTGGCTTAGTGGTAGAGTGCTTGTCTAGCATGCATAAAACCCTGCAGGTTTCCTCAGTACCACATACACAGAAAAAGCTGGAAATTCTGCAGTTGGCTCAAGTGGT
Organism: Dipodomys spectabilis; assembly: GCF_019054845.1. NCBI lineage: Eukaryota > Metazoa > Chordata > Mammalia > Rodentia > Heteromyidae > Dipodomys > Dipodomys spectabilis. The sequence continues at coordinate 43,237,161 of NW_024870772.1, read as the reverse complement.
AAAGTGCTAAAAAGCCCAGGCCCTGAGTTCAAGCCCCAAGACTGGCAAAACAAAGTCCCAAGACTGGCAAAACACACACACACACTTTAAAATTTCATCCCACAGTTTTCCCATCAGTAAGTAAGCAGGACAGTTGGCCTAAATTCACATTTACTGTAAAACAAACCCTTACTATTTGCCAACTGGGCTAAATGAGAAAGTTCTATTGAAATATCTTTCTCATACACTGACCCAAAAAAAAAAAAAACCTATTGTAAAATAATTTTTTTGGTAAACTTGTTGGCTCAGTGGTAGAGTGCTTGCCTGGCATGCATGAAGCCCTAGGTTTGATTCCTCAGCACCACATAAGCAGAAAAAAGCCAGAAGTGGCGCTGTGGCTCAAGTGGTAGGGCGCTAGCCTTGAGCTGAAGAGCTGAGGGACAGCACCCATGCCGAGTTCAGCCCCCATGATCAACAACAATAACAAAAAAAATACACCAACTTTGAATCTAGACAAACCTTTACCAGAACTGACAGTGCTAGTACCCACAGAGTCACCAAGGAACTGGTAGTAGATGGGTGACCAGAGATGCTCCTGGGAGGAGGCATCTACTTGGCCATTAGGTACTAGATTCTTGATGTTGTATAATAAAGACTTTGAGGACATATTGAGGTAGAGACCAAGAAAGTTTATTAGTAAAGTGAAAGAAAAATAGATTGTACACAATCTAGACATTGATGCTGGCCCATCTAATAACAGTTGCAATGAATGTTTTGATGTCTCTGGTACTGATGTTGAAAAGTAGGTTGCAGTTCAACTCAAATTCACCTTAGGACATAAGCACTCCATTTTAACCTAATACATGGTAATTTCATCATCTCTACTGTTAAACATATTTTTTTTTTTTTGGTCGGTCGTGGGGCTTGAACTCTGGGCCTGAGCGCTGTCCCTCAGCTCTTCAGCTCAAGGCGAGCACTCTACCACTTGAGCTACCACTTCCCGTTTTCTGGTGGTTTTTATTGGAGATAAGAGTTTCACCGGACTGGGGAGGGGGGGGGGGGGCTGGGAAGGTGGCTCAGGGGTAGTGTGCTTGCCTTGCATGCATGAAGCCCTGGGTTCAATTCCTCAGCACCACATAAGCAGAAAAAGCCGGAAGTGGTGCTGTAGCTCAAGTGGTCGAGCGCTAGCCTTGAGCTGAAGAGCTGAGGGACAGCACTTATGCCCAGAGTTCAGGCACATGACTGACTGGCAAAAAAAAAAAAAAAAGGTTCACGGACTTTCTTGCCCGGACTGGCTTTGAACCTCAATCCTCAGATTTCAGCCTCCTGAGTAGCTAGGATTACAGGCGTGAGCCACCGGCACCCGGCTTTAAACATAATTTTATCAGTTGAGCCAGATATATGGAAGTTGTCCTACTCATTAAAGTTGGATTTTAATGTTTGGGCTTCCTTCCCTTCACAAAAAGGATTGATTCAGTCATATGCTCCAACTAAGATGAGTGTCCATCTCTGAAATGTTTTCTCCCTGTTCCCTAGATAGCCTGCCCTCCCTCCCTCCTTCTCTCCCTCTCTCTTTCCCTCCCTCTCTCCCTCCCTTCCTCCCTTCCTTCCTTCTTTCCTTCCTTTCTTCCTTCTTTCCTTCCTCCCTTCCTCCTTCCTTCCCTCCCTCCCTTCCTTCCTCCCTTCCTCCTTCCTTCCCTCCCTCCCTCTCTCTCTCCCTCCCTTCCTTCCTCCCTTCCTCCTTCCTTCCTTCCCACCCCCTCTCTCTTTCCTTGTTCAGTTCCCTAAGCACATTGATTTTTGGGGTAGCAGGCAGGGTCAGAGAGAGACTATTGTAAGGTGAGAAATCAGAAGAGCCACATTTTGAGAAGCCAGATCTTCGAGTCTTTATTATAAAGCTGGTGACTGCATAGTGGACTCCTGTCTCAAAGACCAGCAGCTCGCAAATAACATTTTACACTGTTAGGAATGCCATGAAGGCCAGAAAGGAAAGAAAGAACGGAAACAATACCAACAAACCAATTCGGCTCCAATGAGAGCTGAATTGGGATACCATGTTGACCTGAGAAGAGACAGGAGACAGGAGACCGGAAAGGAATGTGGAGACACAGGCATGGCAATGACCCTTGAGCTGTGTTCTGGGCCTAAATAGGTCAGGGGGCAAGATCACCAGAAACTCTCAGTTCCAAGCACTGGATTGACAGGTTGAGTAACCTATGAGCCAAGTCTCCACCTCTGCCTCTAGGGATTGAGACATACTCATCACCCTGGGAGGTGGGGCTTCTTATCTTCCCTCATCATGAAGACAAGATGCCAGACTCTACCAACCACCATGTGGCCAAGATGGCAGCAGCCAGACCTGTTCTTCCTACTTCCCTACTTCAAGACAAAGACTTTGCTTTTTCCTTTTAACTAATTATGAGGAAGTATAAGGCTGAAAGGGAAAACGGTGCCTTGAATCAAGCTATTAATTTAGTGTTTGTCTCTGGATTCCTGGCTGTTTCCCATGCTTCCTTTTCCCTGATCTATCCTGACTGAAAATCAAAGTTTATAGTGTTGAAAAGGAAAGCACAGTTGTATATGTGGAGGTAACAAGTATTGCTGGAATGCTGGGATTCTTTTTTTCCTGATAATGTGTGGAAATGAGAGATAGTGAATATCTTTTTTTTTTTTTTTTTTTTTTTTGGTCAGTCATGGGCCTGAACTCTGGGCCTGGGAGCTGTCCCTCAGCTCTTTAGCTCAAGGCTAGTGCTCTACCACTTGAGCCACAGTGCCACTTCCGGCGTTTTCTGCTTATGTGTTGCTGAGGTGCTGAGGAATCGAACCCAGGGCCTCATGCATGCAAGGCAAGCACTCTACCATGGAGCCACCTTCTCAGCCCTGTAAATATCTTTAACTCTTTTTAATAGAAGTGATCCCTAAATTACCACTTGAACATACAATCTCTTAAAGGACAGAGGAGTTGAACAGGTTGCTAGGCTCACTCAAAAATTATTACTAAAACATCTTTTAGACATGTACAGTAAAAAAGCACTAAACTATGGGTCTGTATATTCACTGCTTAGTTTAAGATTAGCTTGAGCTGGGCACTGGTGGTTCACATCTATCATCCTAGCTACTCAGAAAGCTGAGATCTTGTTCAAAGCCAGCCAGGGCAGGACAGTCTGTGAGACTCTTATGTCCAGTTAACCAACAAAAAGAAGCTGGAAGTGGAGTGGTGGCTTGAGTGGTAGAACACTAGCCTTGAGAATTAAAAAAAAAAAAAAAAAAAAAGCTCAGGGATAGCTCCCAGGTCCTGAGTTTTAAGCCCTGGCATTGGACTGACCTCCCCCCTCCCCACCCCCCCCCCCCCACACACACTTACTTTGCTTGTGGTTTATCTCATATTTTAAAATTTACAACCAAGCACTGATGTCTCACACCCATAATCCTAACTACATAGGTAGTCTGAGATCTGAGGATTGTAATTTAGAGCCAGCCTGGGAAGAAAAGTCTACAAGTTTCCATGTTCAGTTAACCATCAAAATGCCAGACTAGAGGCATAGCTCAAGTGGTAGAAAACCATCTGTGAGCAAAAATATCAAGTGAGATAGTGAAGCCTTAAGCTCAAACCTTGATACTGGCACAAAAAAATTAGAAATACAGAAAGAAAGCCATCCATGATTCAAATGCCCACCTCTTCACCATCTTCTGTAGTCCTCAGGGGACAGTAAGAAGAAATATGTCCAGCATGTGTCATCCAGAAGACACCAGGGCTGGCATTATGATGCCTGGTCATTTACCAAAAGGTGATTGTTTTAGTTTTAAGTTTAGGCCAGGTCTCACTGTGTAGCACACACTGATTTTGAATTGGAGATGCTCCTCCGCTACCTCCTGAATGCTGGGACGATAGCTGTGCATCACCATGCCCAGCAGGCATGTTCTCTTTAATTTTTATTGGTGGTTATTGGCGCTTACAAGTGTTTGAAATGTTCAGCATGCTGCCAAACTCAATATGAAAATTTCTCTTGGGTCCTGGTAAGGGAGTATTTGGCAGTAAAGCAGTGTTGGTACCTGCCACTAGGTTGAAGCCAGGCTTCAGTGGTAAGAACACTAGCCTTGAGCACAGCAAGGCTCAGGGACAGTGCCCTGGCCCTGAGTTCAAACCCCACAATAGACATAAAACAAAGCAAAACAAAAAAACCTGAGAATAAAGCCATCTTATGACCCAGCTAATACTATATGGTTCAAGGATAGCTAGTCAGGAGAACCAATCTTAGGCTGTCTGTGGAAGTTCACCAAATGTGTTTTTAACGTTTATTGCATGTAATCAACATGTGGGCCTGTTTTTGTTTGTTTGTTTTTGTTTGTGGTGGTTGTCCGAGGCAATGTCTCTGAGCTTTTTTGATCAATCTTAGCATTTCACCACTTGGGCTGAGCTTCACTTCTAGCTTTTTGATGGTTAACTGGAGATAAGAGTCTTATGGACTTTCCTGCCCAGGCTGGCTTTGAACCTCAATCCTCAGCTTTCAGCCTTTTGAATATCTAGGATTACAGATATGAGCCACTGGTGCCCAATTGTCTTAACAGCTTTTTTGCTGAAGGCTAGCACTCTTATCACCTGAAGCACAGCTTCACTTCTGGCTTTTTTGTTTTGTTTTTTGGAAGTTAATTAAAGATAAGAGGCTCATATACTTTCCTGCCCCAAGCTAGCTTCAAACCTCAATCCTTAGGTCTCAGCCTCCTGAGTATCTAGAATTATAGAGGTCAGCCTGTATATTAAACACAAACTATCTTCCTAGGTTTTTGAGGATGAGGATGATGATGGTATTCCAGACTCTAGAAATGTGTGATCTAATGGCACCTGGTCATTACAATAACACAAAGCTAGAAACATGGAGATAGAGCAGGGAAAGAAATGCATCTTCTTGGGATTCTTGGAAGAAAGGGGAATTTGAGCTGAGATTTGAAATATGAGTAGAACTTCAATAGGTAGATGTACAATGGAATAGCTTCGTTAGACATTCTTTGGTTTCTGCATGTAATTCATCTCCAGGTCACTGCTTTCCCCTTACCCATAGAGTTCCTTCTGAGGAAAGGTCCCCAGCCTAGTACTGGAATCTATATTTTGCTCCTGGGCTCAGTTAGCAAGGTTGTCAGTGGAAGTCACATCCAGTTTTTGGATGAGATCCACTATCTAATTTTAGAAGGCCTTTCATCTTACAGATAACTTAGCTTGAGGCCTACAGAGGGTCAAATTCAGCCCAGCCCCTTTGCCTCTCCAGACCACTTCAGTGATACTTTCTCTAGAAAGTTCCCAGACCAAGTTAAGGAAATGGTACGAATTTTTCTACTTGGGCTAGTGAAAATAAAGTTTTAAAGCTAATGGACTGGGGGTATTTGTTTGTATGAACATATACATGTTTTTTAAAGAAGATGGTTATATATATCATCTAAACCATGCTTACCAATTTAGTACTTATGAAGATTGTGAGTGAAAAATATATCACCTTCAAGCCGGGTGCTGGTAGCTCAAGCCTGTAAATAAATAAAAAGTAAACCTTCAAAGACACTGTGAAGCCAGGATTAAATGGATATAAAGTTGAAAGATACTTATAAGCTGAGAATGTCGTTTCCTCTCTCTCTCTGTCTCTGTCTCTGTCTCTCACTCATTCAGTCACTTATTTTCTCTCACACACATACACTCTCTCCTTTCCGTGCTGTTCCTGAGGCTTGACCTCAGGGCCTAAGTGTTGTCCCTGAGCTTTTTTTGCTCAAGGCTAATGTTCTACCACTTGAGCCAAAGCTCTACTTCTGGCTTTTGGGGTGGCTAACTGGAGATGACAGGCTCACAAATTTTCCTGCCTTGGCTGGTTTCAAACCGTGATTCTTAGATTGGCCTCCTGAGTAGCGAGGATTATAGATGTGAGCCACCATCACCTGGAAGGCTATTACAAACTGTGAGTGAAATAATATCTTACAAGTAACTTATGGGTGATGACCCGAATACAATACGAACTGTAGTATAATTTTGGGAAGTTCTTGAAGAAAGAGGATATTCCATTGGAGGTACTCCTCTTAATGACATAGGGTCAAGATATTGGATCTGCAGAGAAAGAAATTGTATCCCATTGAAGAAAACAGTATTTCTTGTAGTCACAATACTATAAAGGCTATTGAGGGGCTTTGGAGCTTTTAAATCCACTTACAGATAAAGCAACCAAGGCAAATATATTTACAAAATAAGAACAGACATGTAATCAATTTCAACAATAGCTACATAAGCAGTGGACAGAAGGTGAGAGTTGGAAAGGGTGTGAGGGACCATGGTGTGTGTGTGTGTGTGTGTGTGTGTGAGAGAGAGAGAGAGAGATAGAGAGAGAGAGAGAGAGAGAGAGAGAGAGAAGAGAGAGATTTTTTTCCTTTTACAAGGTAAGTCTATACACTGCACCACACTGATGAATAAACAGGCTGAAAATTTTCAGTTTATAATGTTACACACTTAAATAATCAGTAAAAGAATAATACAGCTCTCAAGAACTCAAAGGACTGGAAGTAACTTTTGAGGTTGACTGGCCTTAAAGAAATAGTATATTATGAGTTAATGACATAAATCACTAGAAGGATAGAGTGGCTAGAAGTGGTACTGTAGTGAATGAGAGGAGGTGCACGCAAGGTTAATGTTGCACAAAACAGTTGTTTTGGTTAAAAGCAAGTAGGAAAAGGTAATGACCAGCAACAGAGTTTATTCAAGGAAAAGGAACATTTCAGTAACAGGGAAATTTTAAGTTTAATAGTAGATATTACCTAAATCAAGGAATGCCTAAGCATGTTATGTTTTTCCATATTTGCCCTCATGGAACCAGATGCTAGTGACTCACACCTGAAATCCTGGCTCCTCCAGAAGCTGAGATCTGAGGATCACAGTTCAGAGCCAGCCTAGGCAGACAAACCCAACAGACTTATCTATAGCAAAAAGCTGAAGTGGGGCACTGGCAGCTCACACCTGTAATCCTAGCTACTCAGAAGGCTGAAATCTAAAGATTGTGGTTCAAAGCCAGCCCGGGCAGGAAAGTTCCTGAGATTCTTATCTCCAATAAAAACCACCAGAAAACGAAGTGGCACAGCGCTAGCCTTGAGCAAAAGAACTCAAGGACAGCACCCAGGCCCAGAGTTCAGGCCCCAGGACTTTCAAAACAAAAAAAGTTGAAAACATGGTTCAACTGGTAAAATGCCAGCTCTGAGTTCAAGCGCCAAAAATTTTAAAAAATCACCATTATGTGGGCAATTTATACTTTAGTATAGCCATTCAACACCTATTTTTGTTAAGATGAGCTTGGATTTTTATTGTTCAAAAAAAAACCCCAACCAAACAAAAAACAACTACTATGAGGTTCTTCTCAAAGATATAAGATCCATGGAATACTCTACTTAATAGAACAGTTAAATGTATTTCTAATTTTATAATGCCAAGAATGGTATTTATTTAATTTTTAACATTAGGGCTGGGAAGGTGGCTCAGTGGTAGAGCGCTTGCCTTGCATGCCTGAGGCCCTGGGTTCGATTCCTCAGCGCCACATAAGCAAAAAGAAAAAAGCCGGAAGTGGCGCTGTGGCTCAAGTGGTAGAGCGCTACCTTGAGCTGAAGAGCTGAGGGACAGTGCCCAGGCCCAGAGTTCAGGCCCCACGACTGGACCCCCCAAAAGAAAAATTTTTACATTAGCTTATAGTAATTACACAGAGGAGGATTTCATTGTTACATTGTCATTAGTATTACAGTATATTCCAATCAGTCTACCCTATCACCTTCCCTTCCCACCATTCAACTATTTCTACAGTAATATGTATATGTAATATATATATATATTATTTCCCCCCAATGGTATATGTATATATGCATGCTATATCTATCTATTTATGTGTGTGTGTGTGTGTGTGTGTGTGTGTGTGTGTGTGTGTGTGTGTGTGTGTGTTATTGGTCGGTTGTGGGGCTTGAACTCTGGGCCTGGGAGCTGTCTCTGAGCTCTTCAGCTCAAGGCAAGCACTCTGCCAATTGAGCTACAGTACCATTTCCGGTTTTCTGGAGGTTTATTGGAGATAAGAGTCTCATGGCCTTCCCTTCCCTGGGCTGGCTTTGAACTGCGATCCTCAGATCTCAGCCTCCTGAGTAGCTTGGATTACAGGCGTGAGCCACCAGCACCCAGCTACATCTTTATCTGTATCTATCTATCTATCTATATCACTATATATGTAGTGATATGTATACACACACACACACACACACACATATATATCACATCTAGCTGTCTGTCTATTCTATCATATTTCCTTTATTCATCTGTAGTTGGCCACTTCAACTGATTCTATTGTGAATAAGGCTGCAGTAAACAGCGTAGCAGGTGACTTTCTGGTATATTGATTTATTCTCCTTTAATTAAATGCTCAATAGTGGTATACTGGGGTCATAAATGGAGAAAGTCTATTTTTAGTCTTGAGAAAATGCCATACTGATTTACTGATTAACATAATGGCTATACTAGTTTGCATTTTTTTAAAAAAGTATTTATGATACACTAGCTTTGGGTATCTTCATTTTCAAGTCTTGGTAGGCTAGGCTCCAGAATCATACCCCACAAAGCTCTGGATGGTGTGGAACTCAGAATACTGAGGGTGCTGCCCTGCAGTGCGCAGGTCTGTTGTGCTATCCTGTAGTGGTTCCAGTAAGCAGGACACTTTTGTTTTCTTCTCTGTAGGAAGGCACTTTTGTCTACTTGTCTTTATCGGGAAACATTGCAGATTCTGAAGAAGGCTTGATTGCATCTTTATGTAAGTAATTAAAAACATTTGCATTTGAAATGTTGGCAGAGATGAATTACAAGTGTGGCTGTTGATGAAATGAGTGCCTACATCAAGTTTTGTTTGATTTCATATATGTATCATGTGTGGATCAGTAGTCAGATAATAGATTATTGGCTATCTAGAGTAGGAAGTAGGGGTAGGAGTGTTGGGGTGCAGTAAGGGAATGACTGCTAATAGATATTAGTTTCTTCTTGGGGTGCAACAAAATGTTCTAAATTAGATTGTGGTCATTCAAATTTGTAACTATATTAAAACCCATTCTTTAGACAGAAGAATTGTATGCCATGTGACTTAAGTCTCAGTAAAGTTGTATATTAAAAACATCATAGCCAGGTGCGGGTGGCTCATGCCTGTAATCCTAGCTAATGAACAGGCTGAGATCTGAGTGGGGGATCATGGTTTGAAACTAGACCCTGTAAGAAAGTCTGTAAGACTCTGATCTCCAATTAACCACTGAAAAGCTAGAAGTGGAGCTGAGTAGCTCAAGTGGTAGAGCGCTAGCCTTAAGCAAAAAAGCTTAGGGACAGCACTCAGGCCCTGAGCTTAAGCCCTGGCCTTGCACCAAAAAGAAAAAAAAGTATATCTGGTTGGGGATTTTAACCAGTGGTAGAGCAACTTGTCTAGCATTATGTGAGGTCCTGCACTGCAGAAACAAAGATTAAAAACAAAAAATGTGTGTGTGTGTGTGTGTGTGTATATACAAATTAAAGAGTGTAAAGTATTTGAAATGGATATTCTTTTATACTTTTAGCATTAACTTCCTTTTTTTTCTGTCAGTCATGGGGGCTTAGGCGCTGTCCCTCAGCTCTTTCAGCTCAAGGCTAGCGCTCTACCACTTGAGCCACAGCGCCACTTCCAGCTTTTTCTGCTTATGTGGTGCTGAGGAATTGAACCCAAGGCCTCATGCATGCAAGGCAAGCACTCTACCACTGAGCCACCTTCCCAGCCCTCAACTTCCTTTTTAATTTCCCTGTCTCCTCCTGTCGTGCCAAGGTAGTAACAGTTACCAGTCTCCTTCACCCTCATTGCAATCTTATGGTATGGACTTTACACAACATTCTTTTAAGATGGACCAATGAGCCACAGGTAAAACTGCTTTGCTCAGGATGATTGCCCTCAGATTTTGCATCTGCAATTTTCCTCTCTCTCCTTTCCTTCTTCCCTCTTACCCCCTCTCCTCCCTTTCTTCCCTCTTCCCCCTTTCCCCCTCCCTCTTCTCCCTCCTCTCCTGTCTCTTTTCCCCTTCCTTTCCCCTCTCTCCCCACCCAGTCTAGGAGGAAACCCAGGGCCTCATGCACATTAAGCTTCTGCTGTACCTCTGAGCACCACGCCCAGCCTAACACATTTCTTTGGAGTCACTTGTGTCCTCCAGCCAGAAATTATGTGGGTTCTCCTGCTCATTGCTAGTGTTAGGAAACTTCTAGAGAATGGAGTCTGCTACAGTCAGTGCTTCTGAAAACAGGTCAGTGGTCACCTGGGAGGTGAGCTCTATGGGGTGGGCATGCTGCTGCTTCATTTCCAGGGTTTATGTTAAACCTTGCTTGAGGATGGCAGGCAGAGCCTTGAGGCTCAGGGCCCTGTTGCAGCCTACCTACTGCCTGGCCCCAGAGAAACTGATTTGCCCAGATTCATTCAATGGCATTCAATGCAGATGTCTTATATGGTCTTTCTCAGTCATCCTCACATTTACATGCTTTTCTTAAACAAGTGAAAAAAAAAATCCCTAAATGACTGACACTCCACCACTTGAGCCACAACTCTACTTCTGGCTTTTTGGTGGTTAATTGGAAATAAAAGTTTCACAGACTACCTGGGCTGGCTTGAAACCAAGATCTTCAGCTCTCAGCTTCCTGAGTAGATAGGTTTACAGGTATGAGCCACCGTCACCATGCTTTACTGAAAATGTTGGCCTCAGTGTGAGCCACTTTCGGGCAGTGTTTGTGGCCTGATGGTTGCTGCATTCTCCAGGCCCATCACAGGGAATCCCATCTGCTCAGAAAAGATTGGTGGAATAAAGACTGAATGGATGGTGGTTTGGGAGCTGTTTTGTTTTCATTGTCTAAACACCACTAATCTCTTTTCTTCTAAAGCATTTGCTTTTACCTAAATGATTTCCTTAGATTTTGGATGCACCAACTGGTACATTTTGCCTATGTGTAAACTTAGGGGGAAGTTTTTCCTTTCACTTACTCTGCAGTTACCCAGGTACTGCATTACCTTTGAAGCACAGCCAGTGGCTAAGGACAGATCTCTGCTGTGCCTGGCATCAGGCAGGGCCTCCGGTGCCTTATCTTGGCTGTTCTTTATTTCAAGTCAGCCTGTCACGAGAAACCTTTGTTCCTGGTCTGGAGAAATCATCTTCCACTGGCCATTAGAGTGGAGAGCTTTGCACTATGCAGGCCATTCAGATGCCAGTGTTAGTTTTTGACCATTCGTACTTCTATTTTCTTTTATTTTTTTTAAAGTCTCACGTATTTTTCTGCCCCAACTGGCTCTGAATCTTGATTCTCAGATCTGAATCTCTTCAGCAGCTAGGATTATTGGCATGAGCCACTGGCACCTAGCCACTGATCATTTTTCTCATGTGTGTATGTTGGTCCTGTGGCTTGGGTGTTGTCCTTTAGCTTTTTTTGCTCAAGGCTGGCACTCTTAAAACTTGAACCACAGCTTGGTGATAAGAGTCTCACAGATTGTTCTGCCCAGGTCGCTTTGACCTGGATCCTCAGGTCTCAGCCTCCTAAGTAGCTAGGATTACAGGTAGGTGTAAGCCACCAGTGCCAGGCCCTTTGGCACTTTTTTGGCGGGGGGGTGGTGTCAGTCGTGGGCCTGAACTCTGGGCCTGGGTGTTGCCCCCTCAGCTCTTCAGCTCAAGACTAGCGCTCTACCACTTGATCCACAGCTCCACTCTGGCTTTTTTCTGCTTATGTGGTGCTGAGGAATTGAACCCAGGGACTCATGCATGCAAGGCAAGCACTCTACCACTGAGCCACCTTCCCAGACCCTGGCACATTTTGAAAGGAATGAATAGGAGAACAGTATTTGAAGGAAGAAAGGAGTCAGGGATGTCCACTTTTTCAGTCTTATCATTCAAGGACTTAGTACCAGCATATATTACTTTTACAAATTAAAAATATGTAAATTAAGCAGGGAGAAGAATGATTTCGGTGCATGGTCTAAAAAGGCTTCTTTCCTTCCTTCTTTCCTTCCTTCCTTCCCACATAGTACACAGGTACCCTATCACTGATCTGTGCAAATTACCCCCTCACCTCACATTTGTTTGTATTTTGTTTTTGAGATAAGGTCTTCACTACCTTAGCTTAGGCTAGCCTTTAACTTGAGATTGTCCTGCCTCTGCCTCTTGAGTTTCTGGGCGCGCGCACGTGTGTGTGTGTGTGTGTGTGTGTCCATGCGCGCACGTGTTTGTGTGTGTGTCCATGTGCGCACGTGTGTGTGTGTGTGTGTGTGTGTGTGTGTGTGTGTGTGTGTGTGTGTCCATGCCAGCTTCTAGAAGAAACATTTTGATCATGGGTCTAAAAAGATTCTTAGGTTACCTTTACTCCCAGCAAGCACAGCTGAGGGGCTGCAATGTCCCTTTGTCGACTTTTTATTTACTTTGTAGATATTGTTTCCTCCATCCTATATCATCTCAGTATTCAATTAATAAATGTTGTTTTGAAAGTCAGATGCCAGTGACTCACACCCTGTAATCTTAGCTACTCAGGAGGCTGAGATCTAAGGACTGTAGTTCAAAGCCAGCCAAGCAGGAAGATTTATGTGATTCCTATCTCCAATTAACCACTAAAAAACTGGAAATTCAAGCCTCAGTACTAGCACCAAAAGAAAAAAAATGTTTTGAAATGGGCATGGTAGCTCATGCCTGTGACCCTAGCACTCAGAAGGCAGAGACAGGAGAATCTTGATTTTCAGACCAGCCTGGGCTACATAGTAACACCTTACCTCAAACAAACAAAATAAAACAAATTAAACACCAAAAAATATATTTTTAGTTAAACATTTCCTTAGTAATAATTTTTCCTCAACTAAACTATACTTACAGTCTTTATGTTGGAAATATATATATATATATATATATATACATATACATATATATATATATATATATATATATATATATATATACACATACATATATAGAGTCTGTCTTGGGGTAAACTCAGGGCCGGGGCACTATCCCTGAGCCTTTGCTCAAGGCTAGTGCTCTATCACTTTGAGTCATGGTACCACTTCTGGTTTTCTAGTGGTTCATTGGAGATAAGAGTCTCATGAACTTTCCTTCCCAGGCTGGCTGTGAGCTGTGATCCTCAGATCTCAGCCTCCTGAGTTGCTAGGATTACAGGAGTCCGCCACCAGCATCCAGCAATGTTGAAAATTTAAAGCACAAAAATTTTAATGCATTTCCCAAGATCATGATTAAAGATTGCCTTTGTAGCCGGGTGCTAGTGCCTCATACTTGTAATCCTAGCTACTCAGGAAGCTGAGATCTGAGAATCACAGTTTGATACCAGCACAGGCAGGAAAAAACTCTTGAGAGACACAGATCTACAATTAACTGCCAAGAAAAAACAAAAAAGCTGGAAGTGGCGCTGTGACTCAAGTAGTAGAGTGCTAGCCTTGAGTATGGAAGCTCAGGGACAGTGCACAGGCACTGAGTTCAAGTCGCTCCCAGGACGGGCACAAAGAGAGAAGGAGAGAGAAAAGAAAAAAAAGATTGTGTTTGCAAAATCTGATGATGTTGAATTAATTTAGGATTTTGCTACTTTATAGTGAAAAGGGTTCACGGTGGTAAGGGAGAATATGTGCGTGCACTTTGGAGGTTGGAGAGTATTCTACGTATCTGATATTACTATTATACTTGTGTTGGGCATCATGCAGAGAGTGGGGCGAGAATTCTTTTGCTCTCCTTCCAGGATAAAGGTCATGTTGGTTAACTATCATAATCATCCTCCCCAGTTGGATGACAGCAGGATTTGATTTTAGGGAAAGAGTATGGCAAAGCTGACATACGATGGCTCCATTTTGATCCAAATATCGTGTCTGTGGAAATTTTCACCGTTGTGGTAGGTGGGTTCCTGGCGTTGTTCCTCATTTATGCCATTGTGATGGAGAGATATTACCGGTAAGTGAGGGTGATTACTTCCTTAGTTAAAAGAAAGCAAACGTCAGTTGTCTCAATGCCTGACTAACATTTAGAGTAGGTTGTGACCAATTGTATTTGTGAGATGGGAAACAGAATGGAAGTGAAAATTATTTGATATCTCCTCTAACAGTCACCGGGGAGCCAGGATAATTTTGGATCATTCCCAATTAAAAGTAGGAGCTGTGGGATACTGGGAACAGCAGTGATTTTGTGGAGACAAGATGGTGTTAACAGTGTCGAATGACTGACCACTAATATTTTGGAGACTGTAAATGTGAAAGAGTAAAACAGATATATAATTCCATATTGTATTCTCTAAGTAGATCTAGAAAACTTCTGTCCCACTTGAAACAAAGTGAATTCTCTGTGTTAGACATGGGTGAGTTGGACATGGAAGGGAAGAGAAGTTTCCAGAAGCAAGTTCTTGCTGCTTTGGGTAGGCAGAAGACTGGGGAGATGAGAACTTAACTATCCTTGGAGTCAGATTGAAAGAGCTCATCTCTCCTCCTTTCCCTAGTGTTTTCCTCTCCTGGGGAGCTTCTTAGTCACCTGAGATAAAAAGATGACAGTACTTGGAGGGGGGTGTGAGTCCCTAAAACAACGTCCAGTGTGCACAACTGCATTTTATTTTCTATCTGTACTAAAAAAAAGTCTTATGGAAAGCTTCAGTATAAAATCTCAGATTTGAAAGAGGTTTTCAAGGCCATTTGGTGCACTTTTCCTCACCCAATTTTACAGAGGTAGTGGCCATGAAAATTAAAAATTTCATCTAGATGTGGTGGCTCATGTCTCTAACTACTTGGGAGGCTGAGATCTGGAGGATCGTGATTTGAGGCTAGCCTGTGCAAAAAGTTCACAAGACCCCATCTCAATCACTAAAAAGCTGGATGTGGTAGCATATGCTTGTCATTTCAACTACACAGGAAATATAAATAGGAGGATTAAGATACTGAGAGATCCTTATGATCAAAAAGTGACTAATACAAAAAGATCTGGGGATATGGTTGAAAGGGTAGAGGACTTGGCTAGCAAACATAGGGTCCTGAATTCAAACCATAGTACTAAAGAAAAAAAGTTACATTTTTTTTCTTGGCCTCTTCTCATAGTTTTGGCTCCTAGACCATAATTATGGATTACTACATGTACCTATGAGTTTGTTATTTCAAACATGCCTAATATGTACATTGTCATGGACTTACTATATGCTCGGTACAGTGCTTTACCCCCTTATCCACAGATCTCATTTAATTGTGGCTCATGTGAGATTCACTAAATCCTCAGAATAGTCCAAGAATGGTCTGCTAGAAACAGTAACATTACTTGCCCCCAAAGAAAGAAAGAGTTTTTATTAATCATGTTGACTTACCCCATCAAGAGAGCGCTGCACAGAACTTCTCCCAACCTTGTAGAAGCATTGTTGCTGGGAATGGAACCCAGGGGCTCATGCCTGCTAGGCAGCTGTTCTACCATCTGGTTACATCCCAGCCCTGGAGAGGTTTTCTATAGCAAAGACTTCACTTAAAGAAAAGATGCAGTGAACTGGTTACCGGTGAGTCATATTTGTAATCCTAGCTACTCAGGAGGCTGAGATCTGAAGATCGCTGTTGAAAGCCAGCACAAGCAGAATAGTCTGTGAGACCTTTCAATTAACCCCTAAGTAAAGCCAGAAGGGGAACTTTGCCCAGGCCCTGAGTTCAAGCCCATGAACAACCAAAATAAAGGGGGGAGGGGGGAGAAGGAAAGAAAAAAAAGAAAGAAAGATAGATGATAGATCAATTGATCAATCGATAGATGCATGCATGCAGTAGTTCAGGGTTCTGGGCTACATCCATCAGGCAGTTTCATTCCTCTCTTCTTTCTCTCCGACAGGCACTTCCTACAGATCACACTGTGTGTTTGTGAACTCTATGGTGGCTGGATGACCTTCTTCCCAGAGTGGCTTATCCAAAGCCCCAACCTCAACACCAAGAGTTGGCTGTACTTTTGGGTCTATCTGGTATTCTTTAATGGGTTGTGGGTTCTGACCCCAGGACTGCTATTGTGGCAGTCTTGGGCAGAACTCAAGAAAATGCATCACAAAGGAACTGCTTTGGGGAAAAAGCGTTGGTGAATTTCAAAATCATACTGCCATTTTGCTTAAGAATGGATAGATTTAACATTCCAGTCTGCACTGTCTTTTTGTACTGTTGTTCCTGAAAACCTGTTTCAAATTGGTTGTGAGGTAACAAAGTTTTGTTGATTTTATTTTATTTTTTTAATTGAAGGACAGACACGGAAAAGAGATATCTGAGGGTATAGCTCAGTAACAGAGTGCTTGACTAGCAAGCACAAGGTACACACACACACACACACACATACACAAAAGAACAGGGAAAGAGAATGAAATTTTAACTTGAATAATTGCATTTGATTATATACTTTTGTGGCTGGTATTAATTGTTCTACATTAATAAAGTTGAATGTCATAGAAAAATATAATGTATTATGTTATTCTTTTTTATTCCAAAGAACATGTTGCTTCCTCTTTTAATCTTCTGAATAGTTTCTTTTACTTATCAGTGTAAAACAAGAAGTAAAATGTGTGCTTCTGTTTTACTATAGTGGGCTTAAACTCAGGGCCTGGGCACTGTCTCTGAGCTTTTTGGTTCAAGACTAGGGCTCTACCACTTGAGCTACAGTGTTACTTCCAGCTTTCTAGTGGTTAATTGGAAATAAGTGTCTCATGGACTTTCCTGCCCAGGCTGGCTGCTAACCCTGATCCTCAGATCTCAGCCTCCTGAGTAGCTAGGATTACAGGCATGAGCCTGGTTTATTTGTGCTCTTTTAAAATGTGTAAATCCAACAAAAGCTTACTGTAGTGCCAACTGTAGGGATGCATACCTGTAATCTCAGCTCTCAGGAGGCTGAAGTATTGTGATCTAGGCTAGCTGGACTACATTAGAAGACCCTTTCCCTGCTCCCTCTTTCCCTTCAAAAAAGATGGTTTTGAGAGCAAGTTGTGAAATGAGTCACAAGGTTAGTACTTGCCCTCAGTACCAAGAGGGAAAGAGAATGCATTGTTTAAGAAAATGGTGGTTCCAGGAAGACTATGGTGGCTCTCAGGGTAAATAGGTACTCCTATTAGTTTCCTTTATTTCCTTCCTTCCTCCCTCCCTCCCTCCTTCCCTTCCTTCCTCCCTTTCTTCCCCTTCCCTCCCTTCCTTCCCTCCTTTCTTCTTTTTTTTCCTTTCGTGTGTGTGTGTGTGTGTGTGTGTGTGTGTGTGTGTGTGTGTGTGTATCTGGAATTTGAGCTAGGACTTCTAACTTGTTTTGCTTGCTTAGCTGGCCCTCTACCACTTGGGCTTTGCTTCCAGCCCTCCTTCTTTTTTGTTTTTGTTTTTGTTGTTTTTGTTTTTGTTTTTTTTGCTTTGCTGGTTATTTTCAAAATGGGAGTCTCTCAAACTTTTCTGCCTCATCTGACTGAACCACGATCCTCCAGATTTCAGGTAGGATTACGGGTGTGAGCCACTGGTGTCTAGTGACACCTGTCTTTCTTAGTAGACTTTAAAACTCACTGATGAATCCTGTGCCAAGAAACATGTCTGGCACAGCAACTAGACACTTGTAATAGGGGCACTGTAGCTCTGAGAGCTCAGTCTGCCTCCCACCCTCCTTTTTAGGCAATTTGCTGCTAGAGTTCGGATTTTGAATGTCCCCCTGTCCCCCCAAGGCCATGGACTGAAGGTGTGTTCTTCACCCTGTGTTGTCATTGGGAAGTGGAACCTTTAGGAGGCGGGGCCTAATAGGAGGGGGTTGGGTTTGTGGGGGCGTGGCCTCGGCCGGAAGTGGACCCAGCCCCTTCCCGTTTGCCTGGTGCCCTGGCATAAACGTCTATGACTCCGTCAAGGGTGCAGCGCTGCAGGCCCAAGCATGGAAACCGTAAGCCACAATGGGCGTTTCTTCCAGTCAGGGTGCTTGTCTCAGTCGTTTGCCTCGGAAGGGGAAAGCTGACTGGACCTGGGCGCTGGGTTGCCTTCACTTCTCTGAAGAACTTGGCTTTTACAGGATGAGAATTCAGACTGCGATTGCTCCTCATTTCCTCCTCTCCCCTTCTCCCTGTCCTCCTCCTCCCTGTCCCTCTTTTCTTTCTCCTCTCTCTCTCCCCCATTCCCCTTCTCCCGCTCTCTCCCTTTAGCTCCTCCCTCTCCATCTCCCATTCCCCCCCCCCCCCCGCCTGTTTCTCCTGCCCCCCCAATTCACTCTTTCTCTCCTCATCTTCTCCCCCTTTTCTCCCTCTCCTCTATGAGAAATAAGGTCATAAAAATTTGAGGGTGTGTTAGTGCTCCAAAGTGTTCAACTTGCTGGATATTGAGAGACCGTTGTTGTGGTTGCAGGAAAAAGGGTCTGTGACTCAGTCTGGTGGTCTCCCTGGACAGGATCCACTTTGTGGTCACTGGGGAGTCATACCTTATAGGTTAGCCAAGCACCTCTATCCTGTAACACAGAAGTGACTAATAGGTACACAAAAAAATGGCAGTGTTATTCATCATTACCCCCCGAACTTTTAGAAACAGCCTAAATGAATATATGCACATATAATGAAAATGTGTAGTAGGCTACTATGCAGCAAAGAAAATGAACCAGCTTGGAAGTGGAGCTGTGGTTCAAATGGTAGAGCAGTAGCCCTAAGCAAAAAAGCCAAAGGAAAGCATGCAGGCCCTGAGTTCAAGCCCCAGTACTAGCACCAAAAAAGAAAATTAACCTGTCTCTTAACAACATAGGAGAATACACAGTGATAATGTAAAAGAGATCAGAAAAAAAACTATATATTGCATGATTTGTTTAATTTCACAAGCAGATACAAGTTGAATATCTTTCATCTGATATGTATGGGGATGGATTTGTTTCAGATTCAGAGGTTCTAGGTTTGGGAATATTTGCATAGATTTTCTGATGAGCAGGGTGAAGTATCCCTAATCCTTTAAATCCCAAAACTGAAATTTTCCCACGTCTTCAGATTTTGAGTTTTAGGTTAAGAATACTCAGTCTGGCCAGGTACCTGTGGCTCATGTTTGTAATACTAGCTACTTAGAAGGCTACTATCCTATTTGAGGATCACAGTTCAGGAAGGAAAGTCCATGAGACTTATCTCCAAGTACTCACCAGAAAACAGGAAGTGGCACTGTGGCTCAAAGTGGTAGAGTGTTAGCTTTGAGCAAAAGAGCTCAGGGATAGTGCCAAGGCCCTGAGTTCAAGCCTCATGATCAACAACAACAACAACAAACAAAAATAGAGGATGAATTTTCCAATTAGTGCATTAAATACAGTGTGGAAAAAATTCCTGGGACCCTTTCTCTAAAATGTCAGTTGGGCACTAGTGGCTCACACCTGTCATCCTAGCTACTTGGAGAGTTTAGGCCAGCCTAAGTTAAAAAGTCCACAAGATCCCAATCTCGATCAGTAGCTGGTATGGTAATGTTCATATGTCATTTCAGCCACAGGAGAGAAGCATAAATGAGGTTTTCAGTCTGGGCCAGCATGGGGGAAAAATTGAGACCTTATAATCAAGCATGACCATATTGAAAAGGGTTGGAGGAGAGGGTCAAGCCCCTTGCCTAAAAAATGTAAAGCCCTGAGTTCAAACCTAATTACTGCAAAGAAGCTGGGATATTGTATGTATGTCTGTAATCCTGGAATTTAGGTGGCTGAGGCAGGAAGATTGTGAGTTCAAGGCCATATATCAAGGCTGTAAGTCAAAGATATATAGCAAAATTCTATGTCAGAAAAAAAATACCTCTTCTGTTCTAATAGGGAATCTCAAACTGAGCATTAGATATGTTCTTAGAAGCACACAAATTATAAAAATTTTGGCTGGGAAGGTGGCTTAGTGGTAGAGTGCTTGCCTAGCATGCATGAAGCCCTGGGTTCCATTCCTCAGTACCATATAAACAGAAAAGCCAGGGCTGGGAAGGTGGCTCAGTGGTAGAGCGCTTGCCTTGCATGCATGAGGCTCTGGGTTCCATTCCTCAGTACCACATAAGCAAAAAGAAAAAAAAGCTGGAAATGGCACTGTGGCTCAAGTGTTAGAGCACTAGCCTTGAGCTGAAGAGCTGAGGGACAGCGCCCAGACCAAGAGTTCAGGCCCCACGACCAGACCCAAAAAACACAAAACAAACAAACAAACAGAAAAGCCAGAACTGCACTGTGGCTCAAGTGGTAGGGTACTAGCCTTGAGCAAAAGAAGCTCAGGAACAGTGTCTAGGCTCTGAGTTCAAGCCCCAGGACTTGCAATAAAGAAGTAAACAAAAATTGCTCAATTTTCTGTATTATCTGTAATCTAAAAAACCAGTACATTTCTGATCATCTAAATTTATTGATACTTGAATAGCCACTTAGATTCACCATTTGGTTTGGTGTTTGTGAATGGTCCTATGTGTTTGTCAGTGATTGGACCAAATGGTTGAGTGATAGCAGTCCTTTACAGTTCAGTGGTTCTTCTAGGCTAGAAGTGACAAGAGGAGCACACATAATCTTCAGTCCCCATGTTTTCAGATGTGAGCAACACTTTGTGATCCCCACAAATGTGTGCATGTTGATGTGTTTTAACAAAAATAAAAACTTCTGTCTTTGTAAAACCAAGCTACTCAGGAGCCAGAGATAGGAGGATCTCAGACCAAGGATGTTTGGACAAAGTTAGCTTGAGACACTTATTTGAAAAACAAACTAGCCGGGTGCTGGTGGCTCATGCTTATAATCCTATCTACTCAGGAGGCTGAGATTTGAGGATTGCAGTTCAAAGCTAGCCTAGGCAGGAAAGTTTGTAGATTCTTACCATCAGAAAACCAGAAGTGGTGCTGTGGCTCAAGTAACAGAGCTCTAGCCTTGAGCTGAAGAGCTGAGGGATACCACCCAGGCTAAGACTTTGAGCCCCATGACCACCACCACCAACAACAACAAAAAATCCCTAAAAGCAAATGGACTGTGTGCATGGCACAAATAGTAGAGTTCTTGCCTATCAACACAAGGTCCTGAGAACAAAAAAAAACCCTGCCTGGTGGTGATAGCTCAGGTCTGCAATACCAGCTACTTAGGAGTCTAAGATCTGAGGACTGCAGTTTGAGGTAGCCTATGCAGAAAAGTCCATGAAACTCTTATCTCAGTCAACTAGCATAAATCTGGAATTAGAGCTGTGGCACAAGTGGTAGAACACCAGTCTTGAGCTAAAAAGCTAAGGGGCAGTGTCCAGGCCCTGAGTTCAAGGCCTAGTGCCTTGAACAACCTTTTGTCTGTGTTTCTCATTTCAAATTCATGGTACTGTGTTGAGAATGAAGATGAACCCATCTCGGGTATTTCTTGGTTATGTTTTGAGAGTCTAGTGGGTTTTAGTCATGGGGATGGGGTCTAATTAGTAAGAACTGGAAGCAGGGAATGAATTTTACTGATGTAGGCCTGAGCCCAGAAATTTACTCCTGTATATACTTCTGTAACAGTGACATCTGGTGGCCTTAGGGTAACAAGACAGCAGTTGGGTGGTGCTCTGCTGTGATATGATGACTTTATTCTATATACTAAAACAATTGCCCATTCCCTGGACCCTTTACCAACACCTCCCGGCCCCTGCCCCTCCTTCCCTGGTCTTCATTAACACCCACTCTGATCACCCCCACACCCAGAGCCTTCACCTTGGCCCTGTTCTCTCTGGGCTTTCTCTGGCCTGGAGGCAATGAGTTCATCGGGCTGCTGGTAGACAAGTAAACTTAACCCTGCCTGCTGCCACTTTAGGCCAGGTCTGGCCCACATTCTGGTGCTGGAAGGCCAGTGTTTTTCAGCCTCCCTGGGCAGCAGGTGGATGGAATATTTTTAGCAGCTGTAGCCTTTAGGGGAGAGCTGGGGGAGGGTGCAGTGGTGTGGTCTGAGGGTGTCTGCCCTCCCAAGGTCTGAGTTCACAGCCTGAGCCCATCCCTGTGATCCTGCGGGCTCCTAGCTTTTAGGGCAGGGGCAGTGTCCACACTAGAAGCCATGCTTCTGTCTTCTATGTGTCTGCTCTTTTCTTTTGCTTAGGCAGTTTCTAATGAACTAGAAAACACGTCCACTTTGGGATCTGAGTTCTGTTAGTGTCCCACAAGCACTGTTCTGTGCACTGAATTATACAGCCACACACTAATCCCCTGTGATAATCTATGAACAGGAAAGCGGTCTTCTATGGAAGAGCCTGGCAGTGAAACCTGCCCAGTGCCCAGGAAACAGAGGCTCAGCCTGAAACAAGACTGCCTGAGGGGGATAGGCAGGGCTGGAGCTTAGCTGTCTGCTCAGCAGGACTGATTTAGAACCGTTTTTGCTGGCTGGGGGTAGGGGGGAGATTGGTATCCTCAGCCTCCTTATTCATGCATATAAATACTTGTGTAGATAAGTCCACAGCACAGGCCCTGAAGGTATGACGTCACTGCTGTCTTCATGTGAGGGTCAGTCCCTCAACCAATTGTAAAATGGGCTAGAGAGCTCAAGGAAGTTAACTAGAACAATTATGGAAACCTGCAGTTTCTGAGCAGGGCACATCAGAGAGAAGAAAAACATTGAGCCAGGGGCCAGTGGCTCATGCCTATAATCCTAGTTTCTCAGGAGGCTGAGATCTGAGGATTGCTGTTAGAAGCCAGCCCAGGCAGGAAAGTCTGGGAGGCTCTAATCTCTATTTAACCACCAAAAAGCCAGAAGTGGAGCTGTAGCTCAGGTGGTAAAGTGCTAGCCTTGAGCAAAAGATTCTCAGGGATAACACCCAGGCTCTGAGTTCAAGCCATAGGACTCACACCAAAAAGAGAGAAAAGAAAAGAAGCATTAAAAATTCATAAGCTGGGAATCTCCCAGACACCTGAGATTGGATTTACATTACTTTCACACTTATTAAAAAGCAGACTCATTTATTTGTTTTCTGTGCCAGTACTGTGGTTTGAACTCAAGTCCTTCTATTCTTTTTTCTCCCCCAGTCCTGGGGCTTGAACTCAGGGCATGGGCACTGCCCCTGAGCTTCTTTTGCTCAAGGCTAGCACTCTACCACTTAAGCCACAGTGCCACTTCTGGCCTTTTCTGTTTATGTGGCACTGAGGAATCGAACCCAGAGCTTCATGCATGCTAGACAAGCACTCTACCACTAAGCCCACATTCCTAGCTCTCCTTGTGTTCTTGTTTGTTTTTTTCATTCAAGACTGAAATGCTACACATGCTATAACTGTGTGTGTGTGTGTGTGTGTGTGTGAGAGAGAGAGAGAGAGAGAGAGAGATTAATTGGAGATAAGGGTCTCATGGATTTTTCTACCCATGGTAGCTTTGAACCAAATTCCCCAGATCTCAGCCTCCTCCTAGGTAGCTAGAACAGGCATGAGCCATCAGCACCTGTTTTATTTTGTTATTATTTTAAAATTTGAGACAGGGTCTTGCTATGTAACCCAAGCTGCCCTGGAATTTGTAATCCTCCTGCCTCAGCCTCCTGTGTGCTATAATTACATGTGTGTACTACCATGCCCAGCCTTTTGTTAGCTTTCTAACAAAAAGATACCCCCTCACCCCCTCCTCACCCCCCCCCCCCGACCTTGACACCAGAATAAATTGGGACATGTGACTGAATCTCCTGCAGAGAGTAAGTGGGAGACAGAGTGTATACATTGTCATCTCTTATATGTCACCAGGTCAGCTGAGTGAACCCCAGATTTTTTTCCTTCCCAGAGCTGTCTCCATTATACCTCCCAGTGCTTGCTTGACCAAAGCAAGCTACTCTGATCCTCAGGTCTCCGGCTGGTAGAGAAGAGCTGGTGTGGTTTTGATCTTGCTCTCAGGTGGACCCATCAAGACACTATGGATCTGCAGGCCTACTGGGTCCTCACTTCCCTGCTGGATGTCTACAGGCTTTACAAAATGTGTCTCTGTCTGTGTTTTTGTTTGTGTCTTAGTTACCCATGGGGGCAGAGTCCCTTCAAACCTCAATCCATTTGCTTGTGGGTGTTGAAGGTCTTACTAGTGGTGGTTGTGGTGAAGGTAGCATAATACAAATAACCAGATCCTGTTTCTGTTAGTGCCAGCCCCAACTGCTGCCTCATCCCTCATCTAGGAAGTGTTGTCGATAGTTTCCTGGCCTGGTGTAGGGTTCTGTATGGAAAGGGCTACAGTTTCTCATAACTGGTATGTTACAAATTTAGATTGATGGCTCTTAGACTTCCCACAGTGGAAAGATGTGTTTAATGCCCATGAACTTAGTGTCTTCCATATTTGTTGGGCCATGAAGCCCTCTTGTCAAGTCAACATCTCTTCCTATCCAACAGCACAAGTGCTTCACAGACCCCTTCTGGCAAACTGGGCCACAGCCACCTCGTGATCGCTGTCAGCTGCCTTGATTTGTGACTACACTGTATCTCAGATGGCATCTCCTAGGACACTGACTCCTGCCAAATAGAACCTGAGCTCCTCTTGTCTGAGCCAACTCAGTGTGGCCCATCCTCCAGCTATGATCCCACTCTGCCCTGGCTTTCTTCTATTCCCCATCAGGAAAATTTGCCTAGGGCAGCAGGGACTGGGTGTTCACATCTGCCAACCCATTTTTCTTGTGTCTCTCAGACTGCAGCTCACCTTGAGACTGGGAGCTTATTGGACAGTGCTTGTCTTCTTACCCTGAAGACAAGAATTTAAATCTCATTTCCCCTATGCTGATTCACACACATGAATTCCTCCTTCCCAATAATAAGTATTCACAGTTTTGTGATTATGTAAAAATAGCTTGCAAATGAGCCATTTGTGATAAAATGATTATAATTCCATTCAGGAAGTCGTTGTTTTCCCAGTGCTTCATATTTTTTCCTGTTGCTTGCTTGATTTTTCCACCTACATCCTTATTAATAATTTGACCCCAGATTGTCAAAACTGAAAACTTTACTAGTATCATTAAATAGGCAGGTAAATGTCTTAGTTTCTGTTAACTGGTTGGCTGGTGACATCTTTCTGGCAGCAATTCAGCCTCTTACTTACAACCGTACAGATTATTCTGGAAGCTGGTGGATAGTCATTTTATGTTGGTTTCTATGTTGCCTTGGTGCCATGTCATCTTGATTAATTCTTTTGGGGGAGCATGACTACCAGTAGCTTCCTAACCAAAGATGTAAGATCTCTTTCATGTCTAAAAAAATAATTGTCTTCACGGCTGATGAATGGTTTGATTGGGCATAAAATTCTAGGTTGGAAATAATTTTTGGGGTCCTTTTTTTTTGAAATATTTTTATACCTATAGAAAAACAGCCAGAAAGATTCATAGTTTTGTTGAATACTTTTACTCAGCTTCCCTTCTTGTTACTGTATGAAAGCTAGGAAATTAGCTTTGGCACACTACTATCTTCTAACTACAGACTTTCAATTTTGCCAGTGTTTTATTTTTCCAAGATCCTATACCGAATTTATTTATTTATTTATTAATATATTTTGAGTCTTTTTAGTTAGGGACAGGTCTTTAGTCTTTTTTTGGGGGGGTTCCAGTCGTGGGGCCTGAACTCTGGGCCTGGGTGCTGTCCCTCAGCTCTTCAGCTCAAGGCTAGCACTCTACCGCTTGAGCCACAGCGCCACTTCCAGCTTTTTTCTTTTTGTTTATGTGGTGCTGAGGAATCGAACCCAGGGCCTCATGCATGCAAGGCAAGCGCTCTACCACTGAGCCACCTTCCCAGCCCCCAGGTCTTTAGTCTTTATCTTTGATGACCTGACAATTTTGTAGAATACTGTTATTCCGTAGGATGTCCCCAAATTGAGATTTGTCATATGTTTTCCTTGGGAGTACACTGAGTAATAGGTTTTTGCAAGACCACAGTGGTAATTTATCCTTGTCAGTGCATCATTTGAGGGTGTTATGAGATATGGTGCCACAGTGTCATGATATTAGTATGGCTGCTCGCTGGTGATGCTAACCTTCACCGTGTGGCTAAGATAGTTTCTGTATTTCTTCACCACCAAGTTACTGTTTTCTTTTGTTATACTCATCAGTATATTATGTGACATACTTTAAGACTGTAAATATCCTGTGTATCCTCAAAACTTTCAACAAATGACTTTAGCATCCATTAAGATATCCTTGGAGTTTAAACTCAAGGCCTCACACTTGCTCAGCTTGCTTACTTAGCTAACACACTACCACTTGAGCCATGCTTCCAGCCTGGCTTTTAGCTAGTTATTTTCAGAGATGGAACATATTTCTGCCCACAATGGTCTCAAACTGCCATCTTCTAGACCTCGGCTTTACAAGTAACAAGAATTGCAGGTATGAGCCAGCAGCACTGAGTTTGGTGCCTAAATTCGATGTAGAGAATGCTCTCTATATTCACCCCCCACAGAAATCCATATGCTGCTCTGTGCCTTGTCTCCAAATTACAATACAGACTTCTGGAATTTGGGGACATTAGAAAAATTAACATCTTTTGAACCAGTTAGACTATACATGGCACTCATCTGTACTTAGCTATGCACAACACTTCCCCAGCACATCAGGCTTCTGCTTTCTCTGCTCTGTTAGCTTGCTTTCCGTTCTCTATAACTTTATTGCTATTTCAATACTGCTATTTTGTCTCCTGACTTTGTGCTCTTCTAGATTTTGACTTTTTTCCCTCCTTCTTTGTCTTTATCATCTCTGTGATAACGTTAAATATATGCAAGCAGTTCACATTAGGCTGCAGCCTCAAGGATTTTCTCTGTCCCTCCGAAAACCGAGGGGACCCCCTCGGTTTTGTATTCACTCAACCTCACCTGGGTTTGGCAGGGCAAGCCCTAGAGATCATCCTTATTTCCCAGTCAGGTGTGAACTTGGATCCTGGCCTTTAGCTACCAAGTGTTTGCCAAGAGTTGGAGTGTTCACTGAGCCACTTTCCAAACCTGCTGATTCATCCCTGGCTGAGAGGAAGGAAGGCCTAGGCGAGATGACAGTTGTGCAAGAACCTTGTGACCAGGCTGTGGCCAGCCATAACTACTACAGGCTCCTTTCACCTCTAGACTTGGCCTCTGGGTTGGTCTGATGCCCTGGACTATAGCACTGGGAGGGACCACTGGGCCATGGGGCTGACTCCTAGGGGCCAGGAGTCATCCTCTTCCAGGAGGACTAAGGACCAGGCTGTGAGCCTTTGTGATGTCGCCCTCTGGTGGGTCAGGGTGCCGTCCACCTTGTCCTGGGAGCAGCCCCTCTCTCTGAGGAGGATATACCTTTTCCAGTCAAAGGCCAAAGTGTATAGGCATTTAAACTACTTTTTCTAAAAAAGCATTGACCACTTACTTGGGCCTCAAAATAAAGATTGGTGTCCCTGCCTCAATTTTACTTATCTCTGCAGTCACCCAGTCCTGAAGGACAAGACTGACCATGAGTCAGGGGAGATCAGGGAGAACAAGACATGGGAAACAGCAGCGAGGAATTCAGACAAGCCCTGTATTAATGAGTAGCTTGATTGAAAGCAGTGTTTTTATTTCTTCATAAGTGTCAGTGTTTAGTAAAAAGGAAGAAAAGAAAAAAGAAGAAGAGGAGGAGGAGGAAAAGCTTCGTGCCAATGGCTCATGCCTATAATCCTAGCTACTCAGGAGGCTGAGATCTGAAGATTGTGACTCAAAGCCAGCCCCAGCAGAAAAGTCCGTGAGACTATTATCTCCGATAAACCACCAGAAAACTGGAAGTGGCTCTGTGGCTCAAGTAGTAAAGTGCTTGCCTTGAGCTGAAGAGCTCAGGGACTGCACCCAGGCCCAGAGTTCAAGCCCCATGACTGCAAGAAAAATAAAAAAAAAAAAGGTAGTAACTCTTTTCCTCTGACCCTGCCTTCTTGGTCAGAAAATGAGCAAAGATATCTTTTCCTTCCCTCTCTCCCTTCTTCCCTTCCTCCCTTTCTCCCTTCCTCCTCCCTCCCTCCCTCCCTCTCTCCCTCTCTCCCTCCCTCCCTCCCTCCCTCTCTTCCTTCCTTCCTTCCTTCCTTCCTCTCTTCCTTCCTTCCTTCCTTCCTTCTTTCCTTTTTTTTCTTTCCAGACTGAGACGTGAACTCAAGACTTTCTCATTTGCTCAGCTTTTTTTTCCCTTCAAGGCAGGAACCATACCTCCACTTTGGCTTTTTGTTGGTTAAGTAGAGATAAGAGTCTCTTGGATTTGTCTGCACAGGTTGGCTTCAAACCTCCACTCTCAGTGTCCACAGTAATAGGTGTGAACCAGACAAAAATATCTTAGAGAAAAATTTATCTGGGCACCTAGAGGAACATGTTCAATTGTAACCCCCTAGTACATCTTTTTTTTTTTTTTTTTGGTTGGTTGTGGGGTTTGAACTCTGGGCCTAGGCGCTGTCCCTCAGCTCTTCAGCTCAAGGCTAGTGCTCTACCACTTGAGCCACAGCACCACCTCTGGTTTTCTGGTGGTTTATTGGAGATAAGAGTCTCATGGAGGGGCTGGGAAGGTGGCTCAGTGGTAGAGCGCTTGCCTTGCATGCATGAGGCCCTGGGTTCGATTCCTCAGCACCACATAAGCAAAAAGAAAAAAAGCCGGAAGTGGCGCTGTGGCTCAAGTGGTAGAGCTCTATCCTTGAGCTGAAGAGCTGAGGGATAGCACCCAGGCCCAGAGTTCAGGCCCCATGACCGGACCAAAAAAAAAAAGAGTCTCATGGACTTTCCTGTGCTGCCCTGGCTGGGTTTGAACTACGATCCTCAGATTTCAGCCTCCTGAGTAGTTAGGATTACAGGCGTGAGCTGCCAGTGCCTGGCCCTAGTACAACTTTTTAAAGTTTAAAACATAAAGTAAAATGAAAGTTTACCCTTGTTTGGCACAAAACATGTTTTTATTTTATTTTATTTTATGGTCTTGGGGCTTTAACTCAGGGCCTCAGCACTGTCAATAAGCCTCTCTGTGCTCAAGGCTGGTGCTTTACCATTTGAGCCACAGTGTCACTTTTGGCATTTTCTGAATAGTTTATTAGCGGTAATAGTCTCACAGACTTTTCTGCCCTTGTCTGGCTTTGAACTGCGATCCTCAGATCTCAGCCTCCTGAGTAACTAGGATTACAGGCTTGAGCCACTGGTGTCCAGCACAAACCATGTTTTTTTTTTGGGGGGGGGGGGGTCGTGGGGCCTGAACTCTGGGCCTGGGCGCTGTCCCTCAGCTCTTCAGCTCAAGGCTAGCACTCTACCACTTGAGCCACAGCGCCACTTCCGGCTTTTTTTTCTTTTTGCTTATGTGGTGCTGAGGAATCGAACCCAGGGCCTCGAGCATGCAAGGCAAGAGCTCTACCACTGAGCCACCTTCCCAGCCCCAGCACAAACCATGTTTAAGGGAGAAAACTTACCTTGGGGATGGACATCTGTCTTGGTTGGAGCATGTGACAGAATCCATCCTTTGTTTGAAGAGATGCACAAACATCAATGACCCAAGTGTGATGGCAGATCCATCATGAGTTGATAACATAGTAGAGCGGTAAGAGTAATACAGGTACTGTACTAGGTGTGGCAACAAAGGAAAAAGCTTTTCCAAAGGTGAATTTGAGACAAACCCCAACCTACTTTTTCACCATACATATCTGTGATGTTAAAACACTTAGTGTTGCATCTGTTACAGATGGGCCAGCATCCGTGTATAGGTTAAGTACTCTCCTTCCTACTTTGCTTTATCAGTAGACTTCATTGGTCTCTACTTTGATGTTTCCTAAAGTTCTTTTTTGTACAACATCAAGAACTCATGACCCCAGGGCCAGACAGAGGCCTCTTCCCTAAAACAGTACCAGTCACAGATCTTAGCTGTCATATCATCTGTGAAAGCTTCATGCTGCTCTGCACATAATGATGGCCTCTTTTTATTATTATTTTTAATATCATGACCACTTGATGGTCCTGAGGTAATAGCTAGATCACTCCTAGCTCTGGACTGTTCATTCATACCTATAGCTCTCTCATTCCCAGTTCTTTGCCTAATCCTGCAGCTCTTGTCTGCACCCCGAAGATGGAAAGCAGTGCTTATTCCCTGTTCCCTCAGTGTGGCTATGTCCTGTCATGTATCTCCTTTCCCTGTTCCTCACTGTTATTGTTTATTTGGCATATTGGGAACAAGTGGCAGCCTGGCAGTTGGAGCCTCTGGTGTTGGGGTGCTGGCTCAGAGCTCTGGTTACAGAAGCTGCTCTGGCTTGTTTTCTCTGGACACCAGTGCTCCTTCGCGAGCTGGCACAGAGTTGGTTGGCCCTGTGTCTTTCCTTGGTCTCACCCCATCTCTTCTCCAGACCATCTTCTCTGCTTGCTGTCCTGGAAGCCAAGCTCTAAAATGGAGACACTGAGCCTGAACAGACAGTAGGGAGGAGAAGCCAGAACGGTAGTTAGCCCTGCTCCCCAACCTAAAAAAGGACTCCTGACCCAGTCATTTTGTTCCATACCTTCCATCAGGTCTTGGACGCCTCTTGTGCCTAGAAAGGTGGCAGTCCACACATGGAGATCCTGGCTGTGCTGGCAACAAGGCCTGCTTGTGCTTGGCTACATTCCTGCCTGACTTAGGCAAGAGTGTGAAGCTCCTACCCTTCCTCTTTGGGGCAGCATGCTTTCAGTTCCTGTTAATGTTTCTTTGCTTTGCTTTCCTGTTAATGTTTGCTTTGTTTTGCTTCCTAAATTCAGTCCCCAAAAGACTTTGAGTAGTGATATGCGGAAACTTGATCGGTGAAATACAGAGAAGCCATACTTTAAGAGGTTGAATTGGGAGTCTTTATTAGAAAGCCTGTGACTGCACACCAACTATTGTCCCAAAGAACCCGAAAGTACTGAATATTGTTAGCATAAAGCTTATAAAGGCAAAAAAACTCCCATCAAGGCAGATGCCACATGGTATGGGGATCGGCAAAGCTGTTTATAGAAGCAAAACAAACCAGTTATAAGTTAACTAAAAGGGGCAATTAGGGTTCATTAGAAAACCCACTAGTGGGGACAATTATGGGTAGAGATTTACTAGAATCCAACAGT
The DNA here is from genome assembly GCF_019054845.1 of Dipodomys spectabilis. Classification (NCBI taxonomy): domain Eukaryota; kingdom Metazoa; phylum Chordata; class Mammalia; order Rodentia; family Heteromyidae; genus Dipodomys; species Dipodomys spectabilis. The sequence goes on along the minus strand of NW_024870772.1, from coordinate 43,206,237 downwards.
CTTAACAAGCAGAGGAAAGGGATAGGGATTTCCTGGAATCCAACAATCCATGACATATCTGCAGTTCTGCGACTGACCTATGCTCCATCTATAGTTCTTGGAATTGAGTGAAATGTCCCTGTTACTTGTCAAGGCATTAAGATGGGGGTGAGGTCAAGATAGGATTGCTTAGGCCCAGTATCCATATTTTAGTAGTAATTCACACTAGAAGGTGAATGCCCACCAGTCCCGGCTGTCCTTTTTCTAGGGGTATTTTTTCCTTTTTCTTTTTGTCTGTCGTGGAGTCTGAACTCTGGGCCTGGCTGCCGTCCCTCAGCTCTTCAGCCTTTTTTTGGTTGGTCATAGGGCTTGAACTCTGGGCCTGGGCACTACCCCTCAGCTCTTCAGCTCAAGGCCCCAGCACTACTTTGTTTTCTGGTTGTTAATCGGAGATAAGAGTCTCATGGAGCCGGCTGTGGTGGCGCATGCCAGTAATCAACGAGGAGATGAGGCAGGGGAATCATGAGTTCAAGACCAGCCTGGGCTATATCTTTAGGGCTGGGAAGGTAGCTCAGTAGTAGAGTGCTTGCCTTGCATGCATGAGACCTTGGGTTCGATTCCTCAACACCACATAAGCAGAAAAAGCCAGAAGTGGCGCTGTGGCTCAAGTGGTAAAGCGCTAGCCTTGAGCTGAAGAGCTGAGGAACAGCGCTCAGGCCCAGAGTTCAGGCCCCCATGACCAGAAAAAAAAAAAGATAAAAATTGTAAAATGACATAGTGTCATGTTAAAAAGAAAAACAAGAGATCATTTATGATCATACTTCCTCTTTTCATTTGACTTTGAGTTATTTTTATGAGAATTGATCTGTCTAGGTGTGCAAGTAGCCTGCAAAAAGTCTATGTACTTTTTTTTTTTTTGGCCAGTCCTGGAACTTGAACTCAGGCCCTGGGCACTGTCCCTGAGCTTCTTTTGCTCAAGGTTAGCACTCTACCACTTGAGCCACAGCACCATTTCTGGCTTTTTCTGCTTATGTGGTACTTAGGAATCCAACCCAGGGCTTCATACCTGCTAGGCAAGCACTCTACCACTAAACCACATTCCCAGCCTTCTATGTGCTTTTTTTTTTTTTTTTTTTTTTTGCTGCTGGTCCTGGGGTTTGAGCTCAGGGTCCAGACAGGTGCTATTCCTGAGCTTTATCTGCTCAAGGCTAACACTCTACTGTTTGAGCCACAGCTCCACTTCCAGCTTTTTGGGTGGTTAATTGGAGATAGAATCTTACCAATTTTCCTGCCCTGGCTGGCTTCAAACTTCAATCCTCAGATCTTAGCCTTCTGAGTAACTAGGATTACAGGCTTGAGCCACTGGTGCCTGGCTCTGTGTGACTTTGAGGAGAGGACAGAAGAAGAGGGGGGGATTCATTACCAGGATTTAGCTTGAGAGCTGAGGCCGAACAATGCCAGACTGAGGGAATTTTCAATATGCATTATCTATACCTATATAGCCAGATCTCCTTAGAGGTGAGCTTAGAGGTCAGAAGAGTGGCAGTCAAGACAATGAAGTGAAAATAAATGTCCCTTTCCTTTTCTCTTTTCTAAAATTCTTTTGCTTTTCCAGAGCAGCGGCTTTTCTGAGCCTTGGCTGGGCTGCAAATTCTTAATGTGAGTGAGGTCAAGGGCAGGTCTTACCTTAGCTTCTGATCTTGTTGGTTGTGTTGACTGAGGACTGTGGCCTCCAAAAGCCACGTGAGTCCTTTTGTTTGTAATTGTACCAAGTTCTCCTTTTCCCCCCAAGCCTTCCTAATCTTGGGTGTAACAGCAAACTTGCACAGCCAGGCATTAGAGGGGAAGTCTAATGAAAACAAATCTCCTGTCAAGCCAGAAGATTTCTCTATGAAGATAGCAGAGGAAGAAATTTGTTTTATTATTGAATAAATTTTCAACTACAATGCAGTGACAGACAGCCTTTCCACACAGGCAAATAATGACATAAGTTCCCAAGCCAGAGGGCCTGATGAAACTATTTGTTACCCAGTTCCCCCCAGCCTCACCTGGAAAATGAGGTCACCATCTGTGTGAGTTAATTGGCTTTATCCAAAAGGAAAGTTCTCCTGTCTTTAGGACAGAGTGGTATTTCAGCTCAAAGCTTTGGCCCTCTCACAGAAGCTGGGAGACCCTGCCTGCCTGCCCTCAGGATCACATTTTGATCCTTGAAAAGGACATCCTGAGGGCTGGGAAGGTGGCTCAGTGGTAGAGTGCTTGCCTTGCATGCATGAGGCCCTGGGTTCGATTCCTCAGCACCACATAAGCAAAAAGAAAAAAGCCGGAAGTGGCGCTGTGGCTCAAGTGGTAGAGCGCTAGCCTTGAGCTGAAGAGCTGAGGGACAGCGCCCAGGCCCAGAGCTCAGGCCCCAAGACCGGACCAAAAAAGAAAAAGACATCCTGAGTTCCTATGCTGCCAAGAGGCTTAATTAGCTTTTACACACATGCATATGCACATGCACACGCAAGCATGTAAGTACGCGCATGCGCGCCCCATTTTTTTTTTCAGTGCTGAGGCATAGTCCTAGGATCTTGTATGTGCTAGACAAGATCTACTGAGATACACCTCTAGCTTTTTAAGTGCCTTTGTTTAAAATTGCATTTGTTTTTACAGACTTTTGTAAAGCTCAGGATCTCTACCTCCTACGTGGGACTTGCCCATCTCTGTCTGTCTTGAGACCATCGGCATGTACTACTGAGCAATTGCATCATTCCTGGTAGATTTCTGGTGTGGTTATAGGTTTCACTAACTCTCTCCTGAATAGATGAAGTCAAGTTTTTCTGAGCAGGACAGAGTCTAGAAAGAATATGTATGCAAAGGATGTCTGAGGTAGAGATTGTTGCTACCATTTTGGTTCTCAAGACAGAGTCTCTTGGTATTCTATCTCCCTCCCCTCTTTCCCTCTCCTCTCTCCTGTCTTGGGGCTTGAACTCTGGGTTTTGGTGCTGTCCTTGGACTTCTTTTGCTCAAAGCTAGTGCACTTGAGCCACAGCGCCACTTCTGGTTTTTTCTGTGATTAACTGCAGGTAAGAATCTCATAGACTTCCCTGCTGGGTCTGTCTTCAAAAAGCAATCCTCAGATCTCAACCTCCTGAGTAGCTAGGATTATTGGTATGAGCCACTAGCATCTGGTGCATTCTCATTTTATTAATTTTGTTTTTGGACAGTTTGAAAGACATAAGGACTTCTTGTCATGATAATTCCCAGACTTTAATTAGGTAGTCATTATTCATCTAGGTATTTAGTGAGTAGTTCTCAGCATCTCATTGTGTTGCAGGCCTTAAAGAGGATCAGAGGGATATAGGGCTCTAATCTCTAGGAATTGACACCATCCCAGGGAGACACATGGCACCATGTTAAGGCAGCATGACCCAGGGCGCTGGGCTGCCTACATAGTCAGCCCCACAGGAGTTCAGAGCGCGATGGAGTGGCTGGCCTTGTGTGTGTACTAAGCTTCCTGAAGGGTCTGACATAGCAAACAGGAACAGAAGAGCAGATAGACAGCAAAGCAAGCTAAGCTTCCAGAAGAACAGGTAGTATGAAGCTTCCTTAAAGTTATATGCCTCAGTGAGGACCACTGGCCACAGTGAGGACCGTCTGCCTGACATGGAAGCCAGTGAGCCAGCGCACCCAGAGAGCACTTCAGAAACCTAGAACTCACACTCACACATGCACATACACACCCCATGGAATATAACATTATTCAGCCAGTAAGAAGAATGATGGCATCTGTAAGAAAATGGATGCAGTTGGAGACTACCATTTTAAATGAACTAAGCCAAGCTCAAAAAGCCAAATATAGCCAGGTGCCGGTGGCTCATGCCTGTAATCCTAGCTACTCAGGAGGCTGAGATCTGAGGATCACGGTTCAAAGCCAGCCCGGGCAGGAAAGACCATGAGACTCCTGTCTCCAATAAACTACTAGAAAACCGGAAATGGCGCTGTAGCTCAAGTGGTGGAGTGCTCGCCTTGAGCTAAAGAGCTGAGTTCAAGCCCCATGACCAACAACAACAACAACAACAAAAAAAAACAAATATCACGTTTTGACTAATATGGAATCTGGGCCTAAAATGGTGGTGGTGATGATGATGATGATAATGATAGAATATGAATGTAAAAGGGGATCATGTTGGAAGTGCCATCCAGTAGCAGGAACAAAGAAAGGATACTGAGAGGTGAAGAGGATCGAAGTATGTTGTATAAACATAGATTATACATATATACATGTGTGATACATACACATATATAAACACAGCATAATGCTATGCCCTGGTCTCAAGCCTGTAATCCTAGCTATAAGCTCCAACCCAGAAAAACCACACAGACTCAGTCACATACAGAAAAGGAGTTTATTTACCAGCTGAGGCTGACAAGGCCACCTCTCCCAGGAGAGAGGAAGAAATGGCACCTATCCTTTGTTCAGGGTTAAATTTATAGTCAGGGGCTAGAGGTGGGAAGTAAGGGAAGTCCTCTGAGTATGTGTGCAACTGAAGGCTAAGGATGGTACATAGCTGGGTGGGTTTTCTGATGTAACAGTCACAGTTAGGCAGCATCTCATGATGCAGCTGGGGGTTAGGGGTAAAACAGGGCTCTGGGAAGTGAAGTGGGAGGAGCAGCCAGGGCTGAAGGCCAGCTGCAGTTAGGCCTGGCCAGATCAACTGCTTTTGTGGAAGGGGCTGAGGACCTGAAATGGAGGGCATGCTAACACTAGCTACTCAGGAAGCTGAGATCTGAGGATTGAGGTTCAAAGCCAACCTGGGCAGAAAAGTCCCTGCGGGATTTAGCTACAATTCAAAAGCCAGAAGTGGGCTGGGAATGTGGCTTAGTGGTAAAGTGCTTGCCTAGCATGCATGAAGCTCTGGGTTCCATTCCTCAGTATCACATAGCAGATAAAGCCTGAAATGGCACTGTGGCTCAAGTGGTAGAGCACTAGCCTTGAGCAAAAGAAGCTCAGGGATGGTGCTCAGGCCCTGTATTCAAGCCCCAGGACTGGCACACACACACACAAAACACAAAAAAAATCAAAATGGCACTGTGGCTCAAGTGGTGGATGTTAGGTTTTTAAAAAGAGGTAGCCGAGTAAGAACTGCACCATGCACGTGGTATTCTGGTAAGGGGTAGGTTTATTCAGTAGACCTGCTGGGACCAGGCAAGGTTGGCACTCCACATGGCTGGGAAAGGCCTGGGAATGAAAGAGAGCTGGGAAAGAGAGGAAAGAGAAAGGAAAGAGCTAGAAAAGAGCAGAGAGAGGGGTAAGAACAGTAGCACTCACGTGGTATTCAGGTAAGGGGTAGGTTTATTCAGTAGACCTGCTGGGACCAGGCAAGGTTGGCACTCCACGTGGCTGGGAAAGAGAGGAAAGAGAGAGGAAAGAGCTAGAGCAGAGAGAGAGAGCAGAGAGAGCTAGAAAAGAAGAGCAAGAGAGAGAGAGCTAGAAATGAACAGAGAGAGCAGAGAGCTAGAAACGAACAGAAAGAGAGTCTGGGCCTGGGCTAGGCCTTATCTAGGGTATGGGCGGGGAAAGGTGTGGCCACATCAAATTCAGATGTGACCTCAGCGGATGCAGATGTGACCTCTTCCAGGTGTCCCAGTTGCCTAGGTAACGCAGGTACTGGGTGGAGACTTTGCTGCGAGGAGGGTGGAGTCTGCTAGCCATCCAGGAGCGGACCTTACAGTGGAGTGCTGCTAGCCTAGAGCACAAAGAAGCTCAAGGACAGAGCTCAGGCCCTGAGTTCAAGCCCTACAACTGGGGGGTGGGGGGGAAGACAGCATAATGAAACTCATAGACACTAAAAAATCTAGGAGATGTGGGAGGGTTTAGGGATATAATGGGAGGGGCAAGCTTGTTTCAAGTACGCTATTCACATCTATGGAGTTATCCCAACAACTCCCCCCATCTTCCTCCCTCCCACCGCCTTGCATTGTTAATGCTAGTTGTAACAACTCCAATAATAACAATAGAAGTCCTGGAAGACACAGGGGCGGTGGATCCTCATATTCTCTCTAAGCTAATGTTTGGGAAGCCATGGAATGGAAGGCAGAGCTTTCCTTGAACTCTGAGGCTCTTGAACTAGATAATTGTATATTAGTTTCCTAGAATCCATAACTGGGTACTTGTATGTGAATGATTTGGTGCTTAGACCTCCAAGAAGTAGGCAGACCAGCAGGGAGTTCAGGTTATCATTGTTATCAAGGTAGTTTGCTCTAGGCTCACACCTATAAACTTAGTTACTCTGGAGACTGATATCTGAGGATCAATGTTAGAAACCAGCCTGAGCAGGAAAATCCTTGAGATTTTTTTTTTTTTTTTGGTCGTAGGTCTTGAACTCTGGGCCTGGGCGCTTGTCCTCAGCTCTTCAGCTCAGGGCTAGAGCTCTACCACTTGAGCCACAGCCCACTTCCTGTTTTCTGTTTTCTGGTGGTTAATTGGAGATAAGAATCTCACGGACTTTCTTGCCCAGGCTGCCTTTGATTCATGATCCTCAGATCTCAGCCACCTGAGTAGCTAGGATTACAGGTGTGAGCCGCCAGCACCAGCTGAGATTCTTTTTTTGGGGGGGGAGGGGTCCGGTCGTAGGCCTGAACTCTGGGCCTGGGCGCTGTCCCTGAGCTCTTCAGCTCAAGGCTAGCGCTCTACCACTTGAGCCACAGCGCCACTTCCAGCTTTTTTCTTTTTGCTCATGTGGTACTGAGGAATCAAACCCAGGGCCTCACGCGTGCAAGGCAAGCGCTCTACCACTGAGCCACCTTCCCAGCCCACCAGCTGAGATTCTTTTCTCTGATTAACCACCAAAAAGCTGGAAGTGGAGCTGTGGCTCAGGTGTTAGAGTGTTATAACCTTGCGTGAAAGTAAGGAACAGTGGCCAGGCCTTGAGTTCAAACCCCAGGAATGGCACAAAAATAAATAGATAAATAGATAGATTGCCCTTGTTGTTTTTTTAGAAATCTTGTCTGAGACAATGTTGAAAGGAAACTTCCTAGGCTTAGGAAGACTGTGTCTGTCTAAAAGGAATGTGGCTTCAGGAAAGCACTGAGGGCTCTCCGCTGGCCCATGTGTCCACTCCATCAGTACAGCAAGGAGCACACTTTGGGAGCAAGTTGGTATACCCTGAGGTCCTGGCTGAAGCAGAGGGATTGTCAGAAGGACAGGAGAAAGAATGTCAGTCATAGGTCAGAGAGGCAATGATGACTGTCGGTGCAACCGAGGATTCAATCTTTCCTCTGACTAAAAATGGTCTTCTAGCACACCTTCCCTACCTTAAACCTTCTAGAAGCATGATGTCCTGGTAGAATGTGGGTACTAGGGCTAGACATTCTGGGTTCCAAATTCTGGTGATAGCACTTCATAACGCCCTATGTAAATTATATAAGGTGGGAGTCATACCTGCTTTGCAGAGTTGTGAGAATTTGAAGTTCTTAGCCCCTACAAGGGCCTGAGGCCCTAGTGCATTCACCTGTGTATCATTTGTGTAGAACGCAGAAAGTTTTGAAGGACAGAGATTGATGAGAAGCAGAAGGGCAGAGAGGATCGCAGAACTACCACCAAAAACTGTAAAAGGCTCATTTTAATGCAGGATAGGAAGTTCTGTTTCACATGAGAACAGGTGCTAAAATGTAAGCTCCTTGCTGTTGAAAACCTAAAATTTGGATTGGAATGTCGGGTTTTTTTTGTTGTTGTTCTTTTTTTTTTGGTCCTGGGGCCTGAACTCTGGGCCTGGGCGCTGTCCCTCAGCTCTTCAGCTCAAGGCCAGCACTCTACCACTTGAGCCACAGCGCCACTTCCAGCTTTTTCTGCTTATGTGATGCTGAGGAATTTAACCCAGGGCCTCATCCATGAGGAGGCAAGCACTCTACCACTGAGCCACCTTCCCAGCCCCTGGCATGTTTTAAGTGATAGCCTAGCAAGTACAAAGCCCAGGGTGCAACCCAAAGGAACAAAAAAACCCTCACATTCAGATTACAGAATTTTCTTAAGATGGAATAATGATAAAGCCAGATTAGTGATTCTTAACTTTGAGAGGGTCACTCATAGCTATAATCCTAGCTCTTCAGGAAGCTGAGATCTTATAATGGAGTTTGAAGCAAGCCTGGGCAGACAAAAGTCCTGTAGACTCTATCTCCAGTTAACCAGTAAAATGCAAGACTGCAGCATGGTTTAAGTGGTAGAGTGCCAGCTGTGAGCAAGAAAGCTGAGTGAGTATGTAACCAAGAAGTTCAGGCCCCAGTATCAGCACCTCCCCCCACCCCCACCCACGCAAAATAGTAACTGTGTAAGTCACAGATGTCACTGAAAATCTGATCAAAGTTAGAGATCCTCTTCCCTAGAAAAATGGCCCAAAGCATAACATTTTGCAAAAAAGTTCAGGAACTTCATGGATCTTGGGTAACAGTCATCTGAAAAGTCTTTTAGTTAGCCAGGCACTAGTGGCTCACGCCTGTAATCCTAGCTACTCAGGAGGCTGAGATCTGAGGATCACGATTCAAAGCCAGCCCTGGCAGGAAAGTCCATGAGACTCTTATCTCCAATAAAACCACTTGAAAACCGGAAGTGGCGCTGTGGCTCAAGCAGTAGAGCGATTGCCTTGAGCTGAAGAGCAGAGGGACCGCGCCCAAGCCCAGAGTAACAACAACAACAACAACAACAACAACAAGTCTTTTAGTATCTTCTAGCAGGCTATGTTCAGCTTCCTGTTTTAGTAATGTTGGAAGTGAGGGAGCAAGCACTGCTGCCTTCTTCTGAGCTCTAGAATATATAGCTCGGGCTGGGAAGGTGGCTCAGTGGTAGAGCGCTTGCCTTGCATGCATGAGGCCCTGGGTTCAATTCCTCAGCACCACATAAGCAGAAAAAGCCAGAAGTGGCGCTGTGGCTCAAGTGGTAGAGTGCTAGCCTTGAGCTGAAGAGCTGAGGGACAGCGCCCATGCACAGAGTTCAGGCCCCATGACTGGCAAAAAAAAAAAAAAAAAAAAGAATATATAGCTCATCTGCACACCTGGTTACATCTAAAATCATTGATAGTCATGGTAGCCACAGCCATGGCCAGAGGATCCTCCAATTTGACTGAAACCTCTTTTTCCTTGTGAACTTAAATCTCAGTTTATTAGGTAACCACTCATTCCATTTACCCTCGGTAAAAGTATGTTAAGGGCTTTTTTCCTTAAAGTATCATTATTCAAAGAATAGTTGATGGCTATCACAATCCCCAGAAGAAAATATCCTGACCAAGAATAGAAGGATTTCTCCATGGGTAAATTGAAGTGACGTCTCTCAGGGGTGACCTGGTCCTTCTAGTTTGTCTGAGCAAGAATAATTTGCTTGATATCTTCCAGAATTCCTTCTCTCCCAGACCCATCCACTCTCACCAGGCCACAAAGGGAGCCCTGGAACTTCGGCGGGACTTTAGCAGGCTCTGCAGGCTCTGCAGGACCTCGGGCAGCCCCTGGCCAGTGAGGGCACTGCAGCCCCGGAACTCCCAACAGTGATCCGGGAACCTCTCCAGGCCAAGCCTGCTTCTGATCTCAAGCAGTGGAAGAGCATCAGGCGACTCCTGCTTGTTGGCCAGCACCAAGAAAGGAACACGGGCCACATTGGGGTCCTCTAGGATTTCTGTGAGCTCAGCTACTGCCTCAGGCAAACGAGTTTCATCAGTACTGTCCAGCACGTACAATAGGATATCTGTACCTTCCAGGTAGTCCTTCCAGGTGGCCCTAAGTTGGGTCTGTCCTCCCACATCCCACAGAATCAATGACATGTGACCAGGAGTTTCAAGAGGCTCCACGTTGAAACCAACAGTGGGCAGGGTCTCTACCAGCTGATGGCCTTTCAGCTTGTACAGGATTGTGGTCTTGCCTGCTGAGTCAAGGCCCATCATCACCACCTGGGCCTCTGCCTTGTGACCTCTGGAATTCACAGAGCCCATGGTAGCCACAGCTCAATGCTAAGGAGAGAAAGTCCAGGGCACACATAAACAGCCAGGGCTAGCCTTTTCTGAAAGAACACAAAGCTCTGTGCAGGCAAATGGAAGAGCTTCTATTCCAAAACAGTGCAAGTCTTTACATTTGCAAAACCAGGCCTGGGCTCTGACAGGTCCAGGAAGTGAAGGAGTGTGAGTCACCACCAGCTGACCGATCTTGATCTCAGGGACCCGCCTCAGAGAAGAGTGCCCGATCTCCTAAAACACACAGAACGGGGGCTTGTTCCTTCATTTTGCTCTTTGAAAATGAAGCTGCCGTTACAGATTTTTTCACAGAAATCGCACAAAGTTATCTTCAACTCTTTCTTGTTTGTGGCCTCTGATCTCTGTTTGCCTTCTAGAAAGCTAAACCCAGAAGTAGCAGCTACATGGAGTTATATGCAGAGTAATGAGCTGGGTGAGCTGGGCTCTGGTGGTTTATGCCTACAATCCTAATCAGGAAATTGAGATCTGAGGATCACAGTTCAAAGCCAGCCTGGGCAGAAAACTTCATGTTATCTCCAATAACTTACTCCTGCCCCCTTAAAAAAAAAAAAAAAAGATGGCCGGGCGCTGGTGGCTCACACCTGTAATCCTAGCTACTGAGGAGGCTGAGATCTGAGGATCATGGTTCAAAGCCAGCCCAGGCAGAAAAATCCGAGACTCTTATCTCCAAAAACCACTCAAAAACTGGAAATGGTGCTGTGGCTCAAGCGGTAGAGCACTCGCCTTGAGCTGAAGAACTGAGGAACAGTGCCCAAGCCCAGAGTTCAAGCCCCATGACTGACCAAAAAAAAAAAAAAAGATGGAAGTAGAACTGTGACTCAATCTGTAGAGTACTAGGTTTGAGCAAAAGAAGCACAGGGCTGCCTCCAGAACTGTCTGTGAGTTTTTAAAGAACTTCAACTTTTAAAACATAACACCCATCCCCAGTTTAGGACAGGAAAAGGGCCATCTTACCTCTTGGAGTATGTTATCAGCTGTTCTTGGCACAAAGGATCAAGTTCATATAGGGCACAAGAGTAAAACATTAATATTACGAGAGAGAGAGAGAGCGAAAGAGAGAGAGAAAGAGTGTAGCAGGACAGTCCTCCTCCAGAACTCTCTTCCATCTGGCTTTCTGCTTATTGGGCACATCCTAGAGACAAGAGATGAAGGAAGTACTGTGGCTGTTGCAATTTCTCCTTTTTTCTGCTTCCTTTTTCCAGGTGGTTGTGGGGGTGGGACATCTTCCTCCTGAGGACATGCCACAGAGATGTCCCCATCAGCTCTTGGTGAAGCCAGGCCCAGCACCCACTCCTGCCCTGCATGCCTGAAGAGGAGCATGTAAGCTGTGCCAGCTGCAGCTGCTCTCTTTTGCTCTTCCTTGTGCCTCCCTCCAGTAGCAACTCTAGAAGTTAGACCTCCTGCTAGCACATGCATCAGTGCTTTGTTTACTTGGAACCAAAGCAACTCACCAGAATCAAGATGGAGTTACTTTTGCTAAGTCCTAACCAGAAATAGATAGATAGGCAAATAGATAGATAGATAAATAGATAGATAGATAGATACATACATACATACATAATACATACATACATATATACATACATGCATGCATGCATAAAATAATAAGGGTATCTCATGCATGTAGGTCTGTTAAGAATTATTCAGTGGAATAATTATTATAATAATTATAATAAATATTCTACTGGAATCATACCTAACATACAAAATACTTCTGCCCAGGAACTGTCTGTTTAATATTGTTTCAAAACATGTTTATGCAATCTTCATTTTTCTCTTTAGAAACTTTCTCTTGGACTGAGAACATAGCTCAAAATGGTAGGGATCTCATCTAAAGTGTAAGGTCCTGAGTTCAAACCCCCAGCATCACCACCACCAACACACATATACACACACACACACACACCACCACCACCACCAAACCACAAAAACTTGCTCTTGAGCCAGCCATAGTGGTCATTGACTGTAATTTCAGCATTTAGGAGGCAGAGGCAGGGGGATTGCAAGCTTGAGGCCAGCCTAGTCTACATAGCAAGACCCTGTCTCAAGAACCACAACCACTGCTGCTTCAACCTTCTTGAGTAAGTACAGTTTTCTGTGGCACACACATTCCCATTTCAGTGCTCTGCTGTTCCCAAACACCATCATTAGACTTTGGAGCATCTGTATGGCTGTTATTTAGGTTGACAGAGCTGTGTGTATGCTTTAAAACATTGCCTCAGTATGATTAACACACTGCAGAGAATTGATAATGTATGTTGAGGTAAAACATAAAAATTAGAAACTATTAGTGTAATGGAACTATGAACTATTAAAGGTATTGTTTAATTTTCTTGTTTTTTCCTTGTTGGTTGTGGAGCTTGAACTCTGATCCTGGGCACTGTCCCTCAGCTCTTCAGCTAGCACTCTACCACTGCGCCACTTCTGGTTTTCTGAGTGGTTTATTGGAGATAAGAGTTTCATGGACTTTCCTGCCTGGACTGGCTTTGAACCACAATCCTCAGATCTCAGCATCCTGAGTAGCTAGCATTACAGGTGTTAGCCACCAGTGGCCCAGCTGTATATTTACTTTTTATGACAGTACGGGGGCTTGAATTCAGGGCCTTGAGCTCTCTGTTTTTTCACTCAAGACTAGGGCATGACAACTGGAGCAGTATCTTTATTTCAGCTTTTTGCTGGTTATTTGGAGGTAAGATTCTCTTGGATTTATTTGGGGGAACTGGCTTCTAACCTTGATCCTCATACCTCAGTCTCTTGAATAGCTAGGATTACAGGTACAAGCTGCTGGCACCCAGTGCATTCTATTTTCTTCAGATATTCTTTTTCATTGGAAAAACCAGCCAGGCACTGGTGGGCTCATGGGCACCAGCTAAATTGTCATGGGAGTTGAAGGATGGTCCTACTAGAAAACTGAGGCTTCCCTGGTGTAAAGGATCTTTCCAGAGGGAAATGTAGGAGCCAGAGGAGTGGTGTTACTTTGATTCTGACCAAACTTGTACCCCAAAGACCCTGGCCTGAGTTACTGTGTAGCCTGAGGCCTCACCCTTTCAGCTCAGCCAGGAGAGAGCTTTTCATCACATGATCCTATGCCCGGCCTTTCTCCTGGGAGGCAATGTGGAGCAGAGAGTAGCCAGCCTTTGACTTTGACTACCGAGGGCCACATTTGGCTTCCACTGCTTATTTTGCTGGGTCACTTCAGGCATGATCCTGAATGTCTTGAAGCCTCACTTTCTTTATAAAATGGAGTTGTTGACTGTAATAATGAATGATTATGGGAGTATTACTAAGTTAAAGTGTGTCAAGTTCTGGAACTGGAACTCAGGCCTAGACACTGTCTTTGAACTTCTTTTGCTCAAGGCTAGCACTCTACCACTTGAGCCACAGTGCCACTTCCAGCTTTTTCTGTTTATGTGGTACTGAGGAATTGAACCCAGGGCTTCATGCATACTAGGCAAGCACTCTACCATTAAGCCACATTCCCAGCTCCCAGTATGTCAAGTTCTTAACCCAAGATCTGGCTCCTAGTCCCAGGTCCATATAGCAGGAAGGAAGAGGGACATCAAATGCCATGATGAGTGGTGATGGCTCATGACTCTAATGCTAGTGACTCAGGAGGCTGATATCTGAGGATCCTGGTTCAATACCAGCTTCAGCAGGAAAGTCTGTGAGACTCTTATCTCCAGTAAACTACTTGGAAAAGCCAGAGTAGTGCTGTGGCTCAAAGTGGCAGAGCAGTAGCCTTAAGCAAAAGCACTCAGGGCCAACACCCAAACCCCAAGTTCAAGCCCACAGTCAACAAAAATAAGAATGAAAAGAATGATGGCTTTGTACCAGAGAGAGTGCTGAAGAATTGGTGACAAGGTCCTGTCCAACTTCCTTTTCCTGGGTTGCCACTTTTCTGTATACCTTGTGAGCTCATCTTTCTCTGATCTCTCATTTCCTCAACTTGGCAATATTCAGCTTTCCCCAAGAACTGTCTTTTAAAATTCACATTTTATTTATCTTTTCAGGTAGTCCCTACAAACTTCAAAATAGGCAGCAAAGTGCATCATACATGGGGGAAGCCTTTGCTCTAGGCTCTAGTATTGCAGTCATCAAGCAACACGGCTAGATCTTAGACATTTTCCTACAGATGGTCTGTGTACAGTCCATTCATGGTTTTCCACTTAAAGGAAAGCTGCCTCTGGAGGCGGTTTTCTCTCAGAAGTTCTCAGCCATGGACTATGAATTGGTTGAGTGGGTCTGGTTCGGGGAATTATAGTTGGCAACCCTAAGAACCCCAAACTTTCCTAGTCCCTGCCAGCTCTCTGGTGAGTGAATAAGGGATGTGACATGGCAGAGTGAATCAGTCATCTTTGGGTATTGTGGTATGAATCAATATTCCAGTGGGACCAAAAGTGGAAATTCTCCAAGAAATGTAACTCCAACCAGGAGCTAGTGGCCACGCCTGTAATCCTAGCTATTCTGGAGACTAAGATCTGAGGATCCTCATTTCAAGCCAGCTCAGACAGGAAAGTTGGTAAGACTTTTCTCTCCAATAAACTTCTCAGAAAAAGCTGGAAGAGACCTGTGACTCTGGTGGTAGAATGCTAGCCTTAAGCCCAAGAAGCTCAAGGATAATGCCCAGGCCCTGAGTTCAAGCTCCAACACACACACACACACACACACACACACACACACACACACACAGAGAGAAATGTAACTAGATCAGTAGCTCATTTATTTGCCAACCCAGGGGGCCCCAAGACAATTATCTGAATATGAGGTTACTGTTCACATGGAGAATAAATACATGGGAGCTTATTCACAGGTTCTTATGGTCATGGGTAGGTTTTCTCCAGGGCTTCATGAATGCTTGGCAAGCACTCTACTACTTAGCCACATTCTCAGTGACTGCCCCCCACCCACCAACCACTAGTTTTGAACCACAGTCCTCAGATCTCTGCTTTGTGAAACAGCTAGGATTACAAGCATAGCCACAAGTGCCCAGCCCTCTCCTCTTCGTGTGTCTTTTAAGAATCTATTTGTGATATGTACCCTTTCTTTTTTTTAAATGTTTTTTTTAATGTGAAAATACTGTTTAGAGGAGTTACAATTACATGAGCAAGGTAATGAGTACATTTCTTATCTAGCATTGTTGCCTCCTCCTTTGTTTTTCCCCTACCCTCCCTGCCCTCCCATCTCCACGACTACACTCCCCTCCTCCCCCAATATGTGCCCTTTCATGTGCTTCCTAGGTAACAGGTTTTGTGGACTATGGCTAATATATTGTTTCATATAACAGCTAAGAATATGGAAATCTGGCTGCTCATGCATTTCTAGTACTCTGATCACAGATTGACTTTCGTCACAGAGAGTGAATCCATAGGAAGCATTCTACAGGAAATATACAGAAAATGACACATGAAGCTGCCCTTTGACTCCTCACTCCCAGGCTTGTTGCCCGTGTCTGAAGAACTGGCCATCTTCCTGGTACGTCTATCTGGTTGTCCAGGTCTTGTATTCCAAGGTGGGGATCCTGCCAGAGATACGAGTTTTCTGGATGCGGCTTTGTACCTTTGTTGCACCCAGAACCTTCAGTTTTGCACTTGATACCTGCACTATTTTAATATGTAAAAGCCATAGTGGAGAGGAATCACTGCCTTATTAGCACACCCATCTTTTCTCCTTTTTTTTCTCCATTTCCTGGGCCACCGTGTCCTTAACAATCTGCAACCCCCTCAATTCCTACATTCTGTTGCATTTATTTAACAATCTGTCTGCCAGTGACAGCTCAGCTGTGTTCCATGGAGTGGTAATCAATGTACATACACTCTCATGTTTTGGTTTTTCATGTAAATTTATGTCAAAAATTAGATCACAGCAGTCCTATTTCTTCTCCAGTGAAAATTACTGTGCTGACTTCATAATTGGGCTACATCAAGAGGAAATATTATACTTTACTCCTCAAGTCTGCAAAAAAAAAATTAGTGCTGAATGAAGAATTCCGAGAATAAAGAGTTTTCCTGTCCTTTGAAATCATTTCTGTTGCTGGATTGCCAGAGTTGAGATTTCCTGAGACAATTTATGGCTTGCTAGAACTTGCAATATGTTAGCAGGTTGTACTACCAGTGATGCTTTGATTTTGCATGTTGTTTTTAGTTTTATTTTTTCCCATCTAAGTCAGACCTTTTAGCTCACAGGCTCAGTTCCCTCCTACTTCCTCAATATTCAGACAGGAGATGGTAGCTAAGGGTATCATCCTAGATCAGTGCTGTAGGGAGAAGGTTGCCAGTTGTCATGAGATTAACAGACTAGCCCACTGTTGAGGATTTTATCATGTTTATGGTGGTTATGATACTAAGAGCTACCATTTATTGAGTTCCTTTGTGTGTGTGTGTGTGTGTGTGTGTGCGCGCGCGCGCACGTGCTACTGAATTTGAACTTAGGGCCTTGCACTTACTAGGCAGGCACACTACCACTTGAGCCACTCCCTCAGCCTTATTTAGGCCCCTTAATATTTCATTTCTTCATCAAACAGAGAGGGAAAGTAACTACTTTTGGAAGTTATAGAATGCCCAGCTGCTAGTGATGGTAAGACTGGAGGGATGTTGTACAGGTTGATCTGCAGCCCATTTCTCTGGGCTGGGGGGTGTGGCTTAAGTGGTAGAGCACTTGTCTGAAAAGCTGGAAGCCCTGAGTTCAAACCATAATACTACCACAAAGAAAACCAAAGGATTAGTCTGGTGCTGATGGCTCACGCCTAAAATCCTAGTGTACTTAGGAGGCTAACATCTGGGGATTGCAGTTCAAAGCCAGCCCAGGCAGGATAGTCTGTGAGACTCTTAATATTCAATTAACCACCAGAAAACTGGAAGTGGGGCTGTGGCTCAGGGTGGTAGAGCACTAGCCCTGAGTGGAAAAGCTCAGGGACAGTGCCCAGGCCCTGAGTTCAAGCCCCACAACTGGGAGAAAAAAGAAAGAAAACCAAAGGAGGCCTATCTTCCCATGTTTCTATCTTTGCATTGTCACTTATTGGTGGTTTCCTTCTATGGTACAGTAGTGCGAAGCTTCTCATCCAAGGAGGGGAAGCTGTTCTTCTTAGGTGTTGTGTGTGCACATGTATGTGCTTATTGAACCAGAAAGAAAATACTTCCCAGAAAATTTCCAGCAAATTCTCCCTGATATCTCATTGGCCAAGAGAATACAATCCTGTATCTTATCCAAGCTGGGTTCGCTGTCTCTTGAGAATCATGCCTCCATCTGCCAGGGTCGGAATGAGAGTTATTCCCTGCATGAAACAAGTAGATGGTATCAAGTGGGCAGCACTTGTCTGCTACATTTTTTCCCCGGTGACCAGTGGTAGAGGACTGTTTTTGTACAAGGCAATGCTGTCTTCTGAAAGCATTGTCTTTTTGCATGTTTTCTCTGTGCTTTTGTGTTCATGTGTGTGTGTGTTTAACTAGATGCGTGCACATGCACTCACAGACATGTCTCAGGTGCTTGTAGTTATTTGTATGGGATGATCAAACCCCAAATGAAGACAGAGGAAATGCTTCAGTCATTCTTGTTTGCTGTCTTGCAAATGAGACCAAACAGGTGGCTTATCAAAGAAGCTTCATTAGAAAATAGGAACAACACAGGTTGAAGAATTAGATATGGATTCTGGTCCCTTGTAGAATCTACTCCTGTCTGTGTTGCTCAGGTTGTTATAACAGAGTAATTTACAAAAATAATGTATTTGGGTCACATTTCTGGAGGCTGAGAAGACCAACACATAATAGTATCTGGAGAGGGCCTTTAGGTGCTTCAGCCTGTGGCAGAATGAAGAAGAACATGAGACTAAGAAAGGGTAGACTGCTTTTGTAATGACTCATCTTTGTGCTAACCCACCGGGTACCCCACGACAATAGCATTAATCCATCTGCGGGGAACTGCCCTAGTGTCCGCTCTACTTCCTAATAAACCGAGGATTAACTTTTTAACACCTACATTTTGGGGACACATTCAAATGATTGCCCCTAGGATAAATTATTTAGTTCTTCTGAGCCTCTGTGTTCTATTCTGTAAGGCAAGAAGGTTGGCAAAAACAATGCTTAGCAGGAAAAACAGTGTAGGAGAAATATCAATACCAAACTTCAAACTCTATTATAAAGCCATTGTTATAAAAACAGATTGATACTGGCACATGAACAGGCCTGAGAACTGATGGAATAAAATTGAAGACCAAGAAATGATCCCATAGACCTATGGCCATCTAATCTTTGATGAGGGAGCCAAAATCAACAGAGGGAAGAAAGCCAACCTCTTCAACAAATGGTGCTGGCAGAATTTGCTATTCATGTGTAGAAAACTGAACTTAGATCCTTATATATCACCCTGCACCAGAATCAACTCCAAATGGATCAAAGACCTTGAGGTAAGAGCAGATACCCTGAAAATATTACAAGAAAGGATAGGCGATACACTAGGTCTTCTTGGCATGGTCAAAACTTCCTAAATAAAGATCCAGAAACAAAATAAATCAAAGAAAGGCTGGATAAATGAGATCACATTAAACTACAGAGCTTCTGCATGACAAAGGAAATAGCTAACAAGATAAATAGAAAGTCCACAGACTGGGAGATCTTCACTAGCTATACAAGAGACAAGGGCCTCATATAAAAAATATACTTAGATGCCATGCACTGGTGTCTCACACCTGTAATCCTAGCTACTCAGGAAGCTGAGATCTGAGGATCACGATTCAAAGCCAGCCCAGGCAGGAAAGTCTGTGAAACTCTTATCTCCAATAAACCACCAGAAAACCAGAAGTGGCACTGTAGCTCAAGTGGTAGAACACTAGTGTTGAGCTGAAGAGCTGAGGGACAGCATCCAAGCCCAGAGTTCAAGCCCATGACTGACAAAAAATAAAATAAAATAATACACACACACACACACACACACACACACACACACACACACACACACACACACACACTTAGAGCTCAAAAAAATCAACCCCCTCCCCATAACAAAACCTCAAAGAAACAATTACCCCATCAATAAATGGAATAGCTAATTAAAAAGAGACTTCTCTGGAGAGGAAATAAGAATAGCCAATGGATACATGAAGAAATGTTCAACATCTCTGGCCATAAAAGAAATGCAAATCAAACCTACATTGAGATTCTACCAGTTAGGATGGCCATTATCAAGAAAACAAATTCTAACAGATGCTTATGGGGATGTGGCCAAAAGGGAACACTACTACACTGTTGGTGGGAATGTAAACTTGTTGGACTACTCTGGAAAGCAGTATGGGGGTTCCTCAAAAGATTAAACATAGAGCTCCCCTATGATCCAGTATTCCCACTCCTGGGCACTTACCCAAATGATTAGAAACAAGGCCACACTAAAGCTACCAGCACAACTATGTTCAATGCTGCATTATTTTTCATAGCTAAGCTATGGAACCAATCCAGATGCCCCTCAGTAGATGAATGGATCAAGAAAATGTGGTATTCAGGGCTGGGAATGTGATTTAGTGGTAGAGTACTTGCTTAGCATGCATGAAGCCCTGGGTTCAATTCCTCAGTACCACATAAACAGAAAAAGCTGGAAGTGGTGCTGTGGCTCAAGTGGTAGAGTATTACCCTGAGCAAAAGAAGCTCAGGGACAATGCCCAGGCCCTGAGTTCAAGCACCAGACTGGCAAAAAGGAAAAAGAAAATGTGGTATGTATACACAATGGTATTCTATGCTTCCAGCATAGAATTGCCCAATTGTAAGGAAATGGAAAGACTTGGGGGGAAAAATCATATTAAGTGAAGTTCTCCAGACCCAAAGAAACAGGCTTCATGGTTTCCCTCATATGTCTAGGATAGTCCTAGCAGAGGATCAGCAGCTCAATTACTATGTACATATGACCATATAAAATGATATTAATTGAAGTGAACTCCAAGATGTGGAAATAAGATGTTTGTTTTTGTTTTTTAATGTACTTCGTGAGGTAATTTCTTTTTTCTTTTATTTTTTCCCCTCTGGTTTATCCCCTGTTGTCACTGTTTTTTATTTTGGTACCTTGTGTCTTGTATATACGTATATCTGAGTTGGGAAAGGGAGGGGGAATAACAAAATGATGAGACAAAGGACAAATGGTGAACACATGCAACAGTGATACTCAAAAAACACTATGTTGGAAATGAACTTTACAATTTGATGTGGGACAGGAGTCAGGGAAAGGAAAGTAGGAGAAAAGGAGGGAGGGGGTAGCAATGTTTAATAAGAAATATACTCATGGGGTTGGGAATGTGGCTTAATGGTAGAGTGCTTGCCTAGCATGCATGAAGCCCTGGGTTCAATTCCTCAGTACCACATAAACAGAAAAAGCTGGAAGTGGTGCTGTGGCTCAAGTGGTAGAGTGCTAGCTTTGAGCACAGAGAGGCTCAGAGACAGTGCCTAGGTCCTGAGTTCAAGCCCCAGGGTTGGCAAAAAAAAAAGAGAGAGAAAAAAAAATGTACTCATTACCTTACTTACGTAACTATAGCCCCTCTGTACATCATCTTTACAATAAAATTAAATTAAAAAAAGAAAGTTGGACTTGGTGATCCCTAAAGCTCTAACAGACTAGAGGTATAATGTATATGTTACCTATAATGCATAGATTACTTATTATACATTATACATTTTATACATTATAATGCATAGATTACATATTATACATTTATATGCATGGTATGGACATACACATGCATTTGCACGTGCACATGCGCACACGCGCTCTCACTCTTCCTCTCACACACACACCTAAAACAACTATGAGGGACACTCGACACAGTTTATCAGATTATTCCTTTAAAAAGAATCAGTATGCGCTGGGCACCAGTGGCTCACACCTGTAATCCTAGCTACTCAGGAGGCTAAGATCTGAGGATCATGGTTCAAAGCCAGCCCCGGCAGGAAAGTCCATGAGACTCATCTTCAATAAACCACTAGAAAACTGGAAATGGCGCTGTGGCTCAAGTGGTAGAGAGCTAGCCTTAAGCTGAAGCGCACAGGGACAGTGCCCAAGCCCAGAGTTCAAGCCCCATGACCAACAAAAAAAAAATGAGTATGAGGCTGGGAAGGTGGCTCAGTGGTAGAGCGCTTGCCGTGCATGCAGGAGGGTTTGAATCCTCAGCACCACATAAGCAGAAAAAGCCGGCTCAAATGGTAGAGCACTAGCCTTGAGCCGAGAGCTGAGGGACAGCACCCAGGCCCAGAGTTCAGGCCCCATAACTGACAAAAAAAAAAAAATAGAATCAGTATGTCCAGCGCCAGTGGCTCTTGCCTGTAATTGTAGCTACTCAGGAGCTGAGATATGAGGCTTGAAGTTTGAAGCCAGCTGGGACAGGAAATTCTGTGACTCCTATCTCCACTAAACTACCAAAAAAGTGGGAAGTAGAGCTGTGGCTCAAGTGGTAGAGTGCTAGCCTTGAGGAAAAAGGTCAGGGACAGCGCCCAGCAGTGGCTAAATAAATAAATGAATAAATAAAGAGGAAGGAAGGAAGAAGGGGAGGGAGGAAGAAGGAAAGAGAGAGAGAGAGAGAGAGAGAGAGAGAGCGCGCACCAGTCAGCATGCATCTTCGTGTTACAGGAGTGTGGTGGAGTCAGTTTTTCTCATGAAGACTAGGTCAGCATAGAATGAACATAGAATACAACCCAAGCAAATTAGACTTTTTTTTTTGGTTGTGGGGCTTGAACTCTGGGCCTGGGTGCTGTCCCTCAGCTCTTCAGCTCAAGGTTAGCTCTCTACCACTTGAGCCACAGCACTACTTCCAGTTTTCTAGTGGTTTATTGGAGATAAGAGTCTCACAGACTTTTCTGCCTGGGCTGGCACTGAATCATGATCCTAAGATCTCAGTCTCCTGAATAGTTAAGATTAAAGGTGCGAGCCACCTGTGCCCAGCTTAGACTTTTTTTTTTTAAGTCATAGCTTTCATTATGAATTGTACCTTGGAGCTAGGTGGGCACTGATGGTTCATGCTTGTAATCCTAGCTAGCTACTCAGGAGGCTAAAATCTGAGGATTCCAATAGTTAGGAAAATCCATGAATCTCTTATTCCCAATTAATCACCAAAAAGCCAGAAATGGCTCTGTGGGCTCAAGTGTAGAGTGCCAGCCTCAAGCTTCGAAAAAAGCTAAGAACAGCACTTAAGCTCTGAGTTCAAGTTCCAGTGCTAGCACACACACACAACACACACACACACACACACACACACACACACACCTGCACATGCACTCATGAATGCATGCATACGCAAATTGGACTTTGGGTTATTATTAGGCTAAGAGGCTTGTTAATGTTTTACATTTAGTACTTTAACGTAGTCCACTTTCTAGGCCTTTCTGCTATTTCTGTCTCCAATTTTATAGGCCGTGGTTTTTCTTTGTAACTGAGTGAGGAAGGTGGCAAAACTGGGTGAGGGGTTGGCTTGTCTCCTTTTGTACTTTCTTTCCTCTGAACAGAAATGTTACCCGAGTCATAGATCTTTCTCTCATAAACAAGCAAGCAAACAAAGGGGAAGGAAATGCAGCAGGCTGTTTCTAGTAGGAGACAGATGTGGACTATGTTAGCTTTGCACTGAAGCAGCTTTTGCAGTATTTGCAGGAAGTATCCTCACAGTAAGGGAGAAAAGAAACAGAG
Organism: Dipodomys spectabilis; assembly: GCF_019054845.1. NCBI lineage: Eukaryota > Metazoa > Chordata > Mammalia > Rodentia > Heteromyidae > Dipodomys > Dipodomys spectabilis. The sequence goes on along the minus strand of NW_024870772.1, from coordinate 43,183,618 downwards.
ACCAGACAGACAGGATGGCCCGGAGGCCCAGCGAGACAGCCTGTGTGTTGATCTCTAGGCCTTCCTCAAAATTGGAATTGCTGGCAGTAATTTGGGGTATTTTTCTTCTATGTTTCAATATGCAAGGCAGGTCCTCACAACAGCTGCTATTCAATCAGTTTCATTTCCAGGCCAGATAGTGTATTTTTAGTTGGCAGCAAAAAGAAATAACAGCTCCCTAAGACCCAACTTGGAGGTCCCTTTATAGTTAAAAATCAAGATGAGCACTTGAGATTTACCCAGATTTCCCAGCCAAGTTACCTTCACCCTGTATAACAACTAGCAGAGTGGTTTATTTCACTTCTTTTCTTTAAAATTTTTTTAAAATATATTTTTTTAATTTTATTTATTTACTTTTATATAAAGAATGATGAGCACATTTCTGTGTAAGTGCAAAGCCATAGGAAAGTCTACAGGATAAAATTTCTAAGTTCACCCTCACCAGCAGTCCTTTCCTCTTCACAGGATTGATAATTAGAGGAAAATTTTATTTATTTTTTGGTTGGTCATGGGGCTTGAACTCAGGGCCCAAACATTGTGTCTGAGCTGTTTTTGCTTAAGGTCAGCACTCTACTACTTGAGCCACAGTGCTACTTCGGATTCTTCTGAGTAGTTCTTTGGAGATAAAAGACTTACAGAATTTCTTGCCAGGGCTGGCTTTGAACTGTGATCCACAGATCTCAGTCTCCTGAGTAGCTAGGATTACAGGTCTGAGCCAGCTTGATGAACATTTTAAAAGTTATATCATTCTAGCCAGGTGTAGTGGTTCACAATTGTAATCCTAGCTACTTGGGAAGCTGAGATCAGGACTACTATGGTTCAAGACCAGCTGTTGCAAAAAGTTTGTGAGACCACATCTCAAGTAATAAAAATGGAGGGGTGGTAGCATGTGCCTGTCACCTCTATATGAGAAGTCTAAGTAGGAGAATCACAATCTAGGCCAGCCCAGGCAAAAAGTGAGACCCTATTTGGAAATTAACAAAGGTGTAGCTCAAGTGGTAGGGCACCTGTCTAGCAAGCACAAAGGCGGATTCAAATGCTAGAACTGCCAAAAAAATTATCTTTCTGTAATATACTTACATATTTTGGAGCATACAATGTCTTATTGTTTTTGTTTCAGTCTTTTTAACTGTGATGTCCGGACTTTTAAAATTTCATTTAACAATATGTGCATGGGAGCTTACTAGTATATACAGGTCCACTTAGTATTATGCTGTTGTTGTTGTTGTTGTTGTAGTTATTTAAAAGAACTGATTAGCCTGGCGCTGGTGGATCACTCCTGTAATCCTAGCTTCTCAGGAATATGAGATCTGAGGATCACAGTTCAAAGCCAGCCTGGGCAGAAAAGATCATGAGACTTACCTCCAATAGACCACCTGAAAAAAACAAAAGTGGGGATGTGGCTCAAAGTAGTAGAGTGCTAACCTTGAGCAAAGAAGCTCAGGGTCAACACCTCACAACCAATAAAAAACCGAAACAGAACTATTAAATATTGAGATCATAATAAAATATGTGTGCTAAAATAGGGTGCAAAAATATTTACAATTGAAATGATTGATTTAAGATTTGCTTACAAGTAATCTGGTAAGGGAGGGGTATGAAATATATCAAGGACAGCCCTTATTGAGGACTGTATTAGTTCCTTCATTTTGTGTACATTTGAAATCTTCCATAACAAAATAAACATGTGAAAGGCATCGTTGGTCCTGCTATAGCTCCCAGGCTCCTGGGATTTCTCATCAGTCTGTTGCATTCTGCATTGCTTCTGCAGGAACTAATACCTGGTCTATCTATCTCAAGGGAGATAGATAGGACCCAAATTTACCCTCATTGAACACACACTACACATCACATATATACTCTATACAACCACACACACACAGACACACACACACACACACAGGAGAAATACTCTTACTGCAAAACATTTTTTTGTGCCAATCCTGGGGCCTACATGCTGTCCCACAGTTTTTGTGTGCAAGGCTAGTGCTTTACCACTGAGCCACAGCTTTACTTTCAGCTTTTTGGTAATTTGGACATGAGAGTCTCATAGCTGCCTGGATTGGCTTTGAAACATGATCCTCAGATCTTACTCAGCCTCTTGATTATAAGCATGAGCTACTGGTGCCCGGATGAATTTTACAAAATATAACTACCACTAATAAAGTTGATAATCTGCATCAGTTTGATTACCCTATCAACAGCTCTGAGGGAAAAAAAAGATTTTTGTTGTAATAGCTCTGGAATTGAACTCAGAACCTCACACATGATAGCAAAGTTACCATTATCACATAGCCAGACCTCACATTAGTCCTAATTGAACAAAAGATATAAGTAACTTGTTACACTTTGTTTATCAATACTGGGACTAAGGGGCTGGGAAGGTGGCTCAGTGGTAGAGTGCTTGCCTTGCATGCTTGAGACCCTGGGTTCGGTTCCTCAGCACCACATAAGCAAAAAGAAAAAAGCAGGGAGTGGCGCTGTGGCTCAAGTGGTAGAGCGCTAGCCTTGAGCTGAAGATCTGAGGGACAGTGCCCAGACCCAGAGTTCAGGCCCCACGACCAGAAAATACTGGGGACTAAAACTCAGAGCCTGCCTAGCAAGTGTTGAGCCACACTTCCAGCTGTTATTTATTCTTTTCATTATCAAATATGATGTCATTTGATAAACAATGATTTTCATATAAATCATAAAAGTGATCCACACCATGTATGAATAGCAAGGACAGATGTCACTAAGAAATGACTCTTGGATAAAGACCTTCCAGGAAAAGCTGGGGCAGAGGAGAGTCTCTGGGGCTCAGTCTGAGTTTGGCTTTCTTGGGAGTGTTACAAGAACCCCTGTGGGAAGTTCATGGGCACAGCTGTGCCAGTGTCTTTGGAAGCATAGAGCTCACAGTAGTCAGGGCAACAGGCAGCCTAGTAGTGCTCTTGCTGCTGGAGCAGCAGTGGGAAGACACAGCTCCACCCCTACCACTTCAAAGCTTAGAATACTTACTGGGATGAAGAGAGGATCCTCAACAGATCCTGGCTTCAGGGCATGAGGACGAGAAACCATCAGCACACCATCCAGGCAGGCAGAACACAAGGGAGTCTGAGCCAGGCTTAACTCATGATAGTGTGGGGACTGCAGGCACCTGGATGCTAACAGCCCTCCCTGTGCCTGCCTGTGTTTAGTTTGAACCGTTGCTGTCCCCATCAAGAAATCCTCTGGAGGCTGGGCACTGGCGGCTCACGCCTGTAATCCTAGCTACTCAGGAGGCTGAGATCTGAGGATCATGGTTCAAAGCCAGCCAGGGCAGAAATGTCCGCGAGACTTATCTCCAGTGAACCACCAGAAAACTGGAAGTGGTACTGTGGCTTAAGTGGTAGAGTGCTTGCCTTGATCTGAAGAGCTCAGGGCCAGTTCCCGGGCCCAGAGTTCAAGCCCCACAACAGAGAGAAAAAAAAAGTCATTTGGAAAGGAGGTCCTTAAACTCAGCCTGCCAGGCCACATACACTTGGTTGAAACTTCTGGAATGAAAGGTTCTGGGCAGGAGTGGAGCCTGGCATAGACTCAAGCCCCAGGCATCCCCCAGGAGTTGGTGAAGAACCGGATTCCCTAGAGAAGACAATCTAGTCAGACTTAACCCATTGTTCTCTGAGAAAGAGAAGTTCCAGTGTGACTGCTGCTCACCACAGTGACCCAGGGCCCAGTGGCAGGATGCCTGCCCTGTGCCCTGACAAGTCCCACCTGGGAGAGCATCTGTCCTGCCTCCAGGCCAGTTCAGGCCTGCCATTGTACACAACAACCCTTGTTTCCTCCTCTAACAAGCAGCTCAATATCCAACCACCATGGGAACCCAGTCTGAGAGGCACAGGCACAATGGAGGGGAAGCTGCCGAAGCAAGCGTTTGGAAAGGAGCAGAGATCACAGCAGGCAAAGCAGCCATGAGGATGTGTCTGCAAGGAGTCCTTAGCTGGGTTCAGCAAAGAGAGGCCGGCGCAGGTGGGCGGAGCACTTCCATAAAGCTGCCTGTGGTGGATAGATGGCTTCTGATTTGACATCGGCAACAGAATAAGGGGCTGCAAATTCAATGAATAGTCTCTGGCCAGAGAAACAAGGTCAAACGCTTAAGTTTCTGCACTTCTAGTGGTTCCTGGTATCTCCAGCTGAGTGGACATCTTTCTGTGACCAGTGGGTGCCACGCCACCTTCTGCGGAGTCTGCATGAGAGATCGCGTTAGACAAAGAGCTTCAAGGAAGCAAGCCTGCAGGAAGGGAGTGTTGGTTCAAGGCTTCCCATACACTTGGCTGCACCTTTATAGCCTCTACCTTTATTCTTACTATATTCTTCTTGGCTGTATATTCATTGCCTTTATTCTCATTTTGGCTATTTTTCTATTGATCCGCAAACAGAGCATGTTGTATCTTTCCAGTCCAATAGAGACGGCTTCTCTAAGTAATAAAGACTAAGACCAAAGATTAAATGTGGGCAATGCCCCAATCAATCTATCATCTGATGTGACGTTGCCTCCAGAAACTCCTACAACTTCACAAGCGGTTTTTCAGCTCACACATAGTAAATATAGAGACTTAAAATTTCCAGATATGTCCAACAGACAAAATCAATGAATTAAACTAAGTTAGAAAGAGTTATCCCAGTAGTTCAGAGAGTTCTAAAAAAGAAGGGACCTCTGATTATAAAAGAAAAAGAAAGATTCTCCCAACAGTTATGATTAAGTTTAGTCCAACTTACGTTATAGGGAATAGATGGTGGTTTCACACAAAATATAAAGTTAGTAACATCATATTTCCTGAACCAACCAAAGAACCATTTCCTTATACAGGCGAATATAAAGATGAAAATAGTTGGATAAAAATAAAAAATAAAAAAGTACAGTATAAGTACAGCCCTGTCTTGGGTTTGTTAATTATTAAACATAAAAAGGCTGAATAGATGACGTATTCTATAAACAATATGCTAGACTTGTTTCGCACCACTTAGCTTAAACAGTTGGTGGGATAGTCATCAATTTTCATGTAATTCATCAATGCTTTGCCTTTAAAAAATTGATTACGTGCTTAAATAAAGAATCTATGTCACAATCACACACTGTATAAAAATGTTCATTCTCCTCAATAAAGATACACTCAGATGCAACTCTTTTGAGTCTGTGTCTGTCACTTCGCCCACTCCTTGGCCACCTATCCCTAGATCCCTGTCCCGTCGGTTCCAGTGCTCCAGCCGAGCTGATCCATTGCATCAGCCCTTTAGATTCACGTCCCTAAACACAGAATCAGAATTTCATTCAAAGACACTTGATAAGGGACAAGCAGAGATCTATTTAGCAAGTAAAGCAAAAATACACAAGTTCCTCATAGCCAAGACATGGACACATAGAAGGACACAAAAGGCAAGCTTAGCAGAGATAAAATGTTAGGAAAAATGATCAGGGAATTCTTGCTATTCATTCATCAGATAAGTAATCCTTATCGTTCTAGTCATCTCACATCTCAAAGTCTGCTACTATAGAGTTCAGGTAGGTGTTAAGAGATAATAAGTCTGAGATAATTAATTACAGGTCCTTGCAACATGGATGTCTCTCTTTTGTGACTTCTCCCCACCTATCCCACGGACCTGAGGATTGAACTCAGAGCCTTGTGTTTGCAAGGCAAGTTCTCTGCCACTTGAGCCTCATCCCTAATCCTGTTTCCTTTATTTTTCAGATAATGACTTGCATTTTGCGTTGGTCAAGGCTCAGACCACAATCCTATGTAAGGCCTCTAGTATAGCTGGGATCATAGACATTTGCTCCACTCTGTTTGTTGCTGAGATGAGTCCCATTATCTGTTTGCCCTCTCTGGCTTTGAACCATGATCCTCCTGGTTTCTGCCTCCTGAGTAGCCAGACTACAAGAGTGAGCAGCAGTGTGACATTTTAATGATTACCTGTTAGGCCTGCTTGATCCCTAAGGCATAATAGTCATCTGAAGCAAAATTAAAGAAGGTAAAGTGAGGTGATAATTTTATTGTCCAGTGAGGGAGTGTAAAGCTTACAGAAAAGCAAATGGTATTTTTCCACACTTCTGACCAGGCTATTCATTAACACAATGTTTAATGCCATATTCTGGTTTCTACTTTTTTTATATCCCCTGTCCTTGGTCTACACTATCTCACATCTTGAGAATCCCTTGGCCTTTCTCCTGTCTTTTACTTTTTTTTTTTTTTTTAATCGGTCCTGGGGCTTGAACTCTGGGCCTGGGCGCTGTCCCTTAGCTCTTCAGCTCAAGGCTAGCGCTCTACCACTTGAGCCACTGTGCCATTTCCAGTTTTCTGAGTGGTTTATTGGAGATAAGAGTCTCACGGACTTTCCTGCTAGGGCTGGCTTTGAACCACAATCCTCAGATCTCAACCTCCTGAGTAGCTAGGATTACAGGCGTGAGCCACCAGCACCTGGCCCTTTCTCCTATCTTAAATCCTCTGCTTGCTTCTCTCTTCCAGGTTTTCTTCTTTCTCGGTTCATTCTGGTTTTTAGGTGGGACACATCTTCATAGCTTCTTAGATGGATGGGAATCGAGCTTTAGGACCTTGAACCTCAGAAAATGTCCATACTTTACATTCAAAATAGATTAATAACTTAGCCAGGTATGAAATTCTAAGTTGGAAATCATTTTCCTTCAGAACATCAATGGCATTGCTCCACTGTTCTCTGTCTTCGCTCCTTGTTGTGGAGAATCTGAAACTAGACAGACACTTGATCCCCTGATTATGATGTTTTCTCTCTGGAAGTTTACAAAAGCTTTTCTTCCAAAGATTCCAGATGTGGGGCTGGGAATGTGGCTTAGTGGTAGAGTGCTTGCCTAGCATGCATGAAGCCCTGGGTTTAATTCCTCAGTACCACATAAATAGAAAAAGCCAGAAGTGGCACTGTGGCTCGAATGGTAGAGTGCTAGCCTTGAGCAAAAGAAGCCCAGAGACAGTGTCCTGGCCCTGAGCTCAAGCCCCAGGACTTGCAAAAACAAAACAAAAACAAACAAAAAACCCTGAAGATTCCAGATTTTCACAGTCATATGTCTTGAGTTTCCATCTATATTGTTGGACAGTTAGTAGTCTTTTATTCCACCGCTTACTGCTATACACAAGTTGCTATAAATTCCTATAAACTCTTAAATTCTCTCCATATTTGGAGTTCTTTTTCTGGAACTCCTTTTTTTATTGCAATCTGACTCAATTTTTTTTTTTTTATTTTTGTTGGTTGTGGGGCTTTGAACTCTGGGTCTGGGCACTGGCCCTGAGCTCTTCAGGTCAAGGTGAGTGCTCTACCACTTAACCACAGTGCCACTTCTGGTTTTCTGGTAGTGAATTGGAGATAAGAGTGTCACTGATTTTCCTGCCCTGGCTAGATTTGAACCGTGATCCTCAGATCTCAGCCTCCTGAGTAGCTAGGATTACAGGTGTAAGCCACCGGTGCCCAGCTAATTTTCTTTCCTTCCTTACATTTCCCCCTTCATTGTACTTTCTGGAAGCTTTCTTCAGTATGATCTCCCAATCTTTCCATTAAGGTAGGTATTCATTACTGTTACTGTATTTTTTAATTTCAAGGATTCTTTGTTGCTTTCTGAATTAAAAAAATAAATAAAACAACTGAGCATGCTTGGGCTATGGAGATAGCTCATGATGGAACGCTTGCTCAGAATGTACAAGACCCTGGGTTCAGTCCCAGAATTGCAACAACAAAGTCCTCCACAGGGTCTCCCATGTAGCTCAGACTACTGTTGAACTCATAATCCACCTCTTCAGCTTTCCCAGTACTGGGATTACCAGCTCTTATTCTTTATTCCATTCTTCTATTCTGTTGGTAGAGTTTTTTTTCCCCTTATCATACTAGCTTAATGGGTATTTTGTTGTTGTTGTTGTTTTTGGCGGGGGGGAAGGGGTCGGTCGTGGGGCTTGAATTCTGGGCCTGGATGCTGTCCCTCAGCTCTTTAGCTCAAGGCTAGCACTCTACCACTTGAGCCACAGCGCCACTTCCGGTTTTCTGGTGGTTTATTGGAGGTAAGAGTCTCATGGACTTTCCTGCCCGGGCTGGCTTTGAACCATGATCTTCAGATCTCAGCCTCCTGAGTAGCTAGGATTACAGGCGTGAGCCACCAGTGCTCGACTCAGGTATCTTTAATGTTACTGTATATGGGAGGGTGAATGTCTTGTCATATAAATTTACTCCATATTCTTCTGTACTTTCTTGTTCATATGAATATTAGGACCATGTTTTCAAATTTCATTAGTTTGGTGAGAAATGGTATTGGAATTCTAATTGGGGTGGTTTGTAGTAAATTTATAGAGCATCAATTTCATTGCAAAATCAAGATGCTCATCTAGAAATAAACGAATGTTTCCTAAGTCTTCTTTTGTATTCTGCACTGAAAGTTTATCTATTGTATTTTTCAGCTGAGAGTTTTCAGCTCTCTATTGAGATTTACCACCTGTCCACTTAGTAATAATCAAGCTCTTTGAAGATATCTAATTCCTACATGGATTTTAATAGTTGTTTTGAAGTCTTTGTCTATAAAACAACATTTGGAGCTACTATGATTCAATAGCTATTGGCTGATTTTCTTTGATCCTAGTACACTTCCTTGGTATTTTGCATATCTAGTAAATTGTGTTTGAAAACTGGACACTGTAGCAATATGTTATACCCAAGCCAGATTGTTTTGTTGTTTCTGAGGGCTATTGCCCTTTTCTAGTAAGCAGTCAACTTGCTTAATTTAAACAGAAAACTCCCCAGCAGTTAGCAGAAATTGATGGATAGTTCAGCACAGTTTACTCAGATTTCAGTTGCTTCTCTTTTAGCCTTGTGCCTTTTGAGGCTCTATGTATAGTTTAGTACTGAGTCACAAAGTTGGGAAGAATTTATACACAGCTTTTCAGGCTCACCTACCCCTGGAAGAAATTGCCCAATGTCTTCCATATCACTATTGCTAGAAGTTCTGCCTTTAGTGATGTTTAACAGTTTTCTCTGAATAGGATCTATATGTTTGTTAACATTATTTTAGATTTTTATTGCCATTGAAAATTGCATTTTCTAAATATATTTTCTAGTTATTATTCTTTTGTATGTCTCCCATGTGTTTGTGTTATAATGACCTATTTGCTCCAATTGTTTTTCAGTTGGTTTTCTTGAATTGTTAATGGGGACTGTTAGGAAAATTCAGGAAGGAAACAGGCCAGACTCAATCTTCCACTGGTGAGAACTGTATTTTACAGTTTCAGTTACTTCTGCTTATAGAAACACACACACACCTGCACATGTGAATGCTGGGGCCTGAACCCAGGTCCTTTACTCAGTCTGACATTTTGCTGGTTAGTTGGAGATGTAGTCTTGCACATTTCTGTCCAAGATGGCCTCAAACTGTGATCCCCAGGTCTCAGCCGCCTGAGTAGCTAGGTGAGCCATAGGCACCATATGAGTATTTTTTTTTCTTTTGTTTTTTAATATTACACATTAGCTTCTTCTTCTTCTCCTTCTTCTTCTCCTTCTTCTTCTCCTTCTTCTTCTCCTTCTTTCTTCTCCTTCTTCTTCTCCTTCTTCTTCTCCTTCTTCTTCTTCTCTTCTCCTCCTTCTCCTTCTCCTTCTCCTTCTCCTTCTCCTTCTTCTTCTTCTTTTTTTGGCCAGTCCTGGGACTTGAACTCAGGGCTTGGGCACAGTCCCTAAGCTTCATTTGCTCAAGACTAACCCTCTACCACTTGAGACACAGCGCCAATTCTGGCTTTTTCTGTGTATGTGGTACTGAGGAATCGAACCCAGGGCTTCATGCATGCTAGGCAAACACTCTACCACTGGGCCACCTTCTCAGCCCACACATTAGCTTCTTTATTGGAGAGGCAGCTTAAGGCTCATTTATATGTGCCAGACCCATTTGCTTACATAAGAGTGTGGGATGACAAAATATGTGATGACTTTTTAACCTTTCAAATACAAATTTCTTATTTAGTAGCATAGAATACAGGTTGATCAGTAACACTGTTAAAAATAACAAAGCAAATAAGACATTTAACAGCTGTTAGATCTGGGCTCTTACCACATGAGGGCAGTCTTTCTCTTAGTTATTTTCTCTTCAGGACCAAAAAAAAAAAAAAAAAATCAAGAAACTTGGATTAAACTATATTAAATCATGTAGATTAGGAAATTAACTTTTGGAAAGATGATAAAAGTTACTAACTTTTCAAGATTATATCTTGTTTAACAAATGTTACTTTTTTTTTTTTTGGTCAGTCATGGGGCTTGAACTCTGGTCTTGGGCACTGTCCCTACACTCTTCAGCTCAACGCAAGCTTGAGCTACAGCTTGAGCTACAGCGCCACTTCTGATTTTCTAGTTGTTTATTGGAGATAAGAGAATCATGGACTTAGGAAAGTCCAGGCTGGCTTTGAATTGTGATTCTTAGATCTCAGCCTCCTGAGTAGCTAGGATTACAGGCGTGAGCCACCAGTGCCCAGCAACAAATGTTACTTTTAACTGGTTTTAAATAACAATGCTTTGATCTTCAGTAGAAAATTCTATTTTCTATTTTTTAGATTCCAATTTCTTTTTCTTTAAAATGATTGGGCTGGACTACTTACAGTTCTAAGATCACCTCTCAGAGAGGTATTCAATAAGTATGCCTCCTGAGTAGCTAGGATTACTTACAGGTGTGAGCCACCAACGCCTGGCTCTGCCATTGTTTTAATCTGTAAGATAGTAGATGTAGTATTCAAGTTTATCAACAGTTCTTCATCTGTAAAATGGTATCAATTATAGTGCATTTTACTATATTATTAGGATTAAATGAGGGGAAAAAGTTATGGCAAAGGCTAAATGTTCACCAAACCATTCCTTTGTCCTTTGGCAGACAGCCCAGCCATTATTCCATCTCCACCTGCTTATCTGTTCCTGAACTTGCCTTCTGGCCAGTGGAACATGAGAGGCAGAACACATGCTATTCTCAGGTTAGCTCATAAACACCTCATTGTAAGCCTCTATAAAGACCCTGGAAACCCTTTGTTAAAGATAGTGAGACCACAAAATAGAAGGAACCTTGGTCCCTGAATCATGGCTTAGAGGAGATCTTTGTGTCTGCTAGGAATGCTATAATCTAAACATCTGAACTTAAAACACAAGCAAAAGAATGTTGATGTGGTTTGTAGCATATATGATTTAGATTTTTTGGCCAATAGCAGGGCTTGAACTCAAGTTCTTGAACTTGCTTGCTGTGCTGGGGCTCTACCATTTGAGCCATGAGCCATGCTAGCTTTTTGATGCTTTTACTTGGAAATGGAGCCTTATGGGCTTTTCTATATGGGCTGGCTTCAAACTGCAGGCCTCCTCGTTTTAGCCTCCTGAGTAGCTAGGATTATAGGCATAAGAAACTGGTACTTTTTTTTTATACTATAAAGTACAGAAACAAAATTGTGTAAAATCTGAACTATTCATAAATATCAATTAGAAGAAAGTTAATCTTTTGTATTTGAATGGCTATATTAAAAAACTAATGGAAGATAACAAGGGAAATCATATAAAATTGAAGTTCGGGTCAGTTTTTACTGAAATTGACTTGGAGATTATATTTAAGATCACTTCTTCCTTGCAATTTACTTCCATCCAGGCTGTGATTCATTCAACAGACTCTTTCAGTATTTCCCACCATGCATCTTTTTATCCTCTTTTTTGGCTATGACAAGTGCTATGTTAGCACTTTTGCTCAAGTCAATCTTTTCTCTGGTTAATGAAATTCTATCTTTTACAGCTCAGATTAAGTTTCCTGTATTCATTCAAAGCCTTCTAAAAATGTGTTTTTCTTGTTGGTTGCCTTCTCCTTCAGCCTGTAATATAAACGGGAGAAAACAGTCACAGACAAGATGCTGGGAAGCCATCTATGATATGGAGATCAGCACAAGCTGTATATTAGGAAGTGTTCTGATACCTGTCAGATCCTTGCTGCCCAGAACAGGTTTGACTTTGTCCTTAATTCTCCACTGCTCCTCTTCTTCAAGAAGAGGAATGTCTGTGACCTGGGCAGCTCAGTGTGGCACCCAGGACTGCTCGTGCTAGTAGTTAGGTTTTTACTCCAGTTGGGTTTTGGCAGCAGCTAGTTTAGGACACTGAAAGACTTCTTTTGTGGATGGAAGGTTAGTAGGATGAACTATGATCCTTGCTGCAATGAATACTCATCCTCTTTCTTCTCACTATTGATAGTGCCCCCAGAGGTCCACATGATTTATCTAGTGAAGTGCCTCAGGCTCTTGAGACTTCTGGAAACCGAGACCTTTTAGTCTATTGCCCATAGTTGTGAGGATAAAGACACAAATTCCCCAAGTGGTCACTGGGATTGATAGCTAGATGACTGCTGCTTTCACAAACAGGATCCCATGCTCTGTCATTCTCCTCTTGGGAATGTATCACACAACTGGGAATGGCTTAGGAAATTACTGCATCCTACAGTTAAGTGCTTCATATGTACAAGGTATCATATGTACACAGTGGCCACTTTGTAGGCCACTGTGTGGCCACTGTAGCCACACTTTTAGCAGGCTGTTCCACTGCTTGTGAGGCCTATAGCTTTGGATGGAGTGTTATGTGGAAGGTCAGGTCCAGTGGATCCCATGGTCATCTGCCCACTGCTACATTTCCTTTGCTATTGAGTTAGTTTCTTGATCTCATGCAGTAATGTAGAATGCTGTGTGGGCAGCTCAAATATAAAACTTTGGACAGTCACATTGACTGAGATCCTGCAGGAAGGAAAGGCAAATCCATAAGCAGGATACCTTCATATTCCTGTTAAAATGAATGGCTGCTCCTTCCAGTGCATGGTTAAACTTGTCACTAAATGGCTAGTTGGTATTTTCAAGGGAGAGTGCAGTGTTGGATTTTGGCAATGGCTTCTGTGGGGAGCAAGATGGTTACCTGGCCATGGTAGCTATCAGATTAACATTGGTGTGTGGCAGATCATGTTGTTAGGTTTATAAGTAACCTCTCTTCTACTCTGTCTTCACTGTCCATGGATCCATTCTTGATGTGGGTGTGACTGAGGTAAAGGCTGGCGATATCAAGAGTCTGGAGTCATTCTGCCTACTTAATGCTCTTCAATCTTGGGTCCTGTGGAGGATTTGGACAGGAAGACAAAGGGACTACTTTAGGAACACCAGACCCCAGCCAGTTCCAGGGGGAATTCTGAAGTCAGGATGACCTGCAGAGTTGTTCCTGTTGAAGGAAGGAAATAAGGTTCTAACAATCTCATATTGACTGGTCGTTTGTTGCAGGCTGTCCTGCAGGAGGCATGATTATGGGCAGACAGCAGCTTTTCTTAGCAAAGACAATCACTGGAAAAGGCTGTCAGCATACAGGCTTTCTAAAAACTGAGAAAACAAATCCTTCAGTCTTAAAGTCTTAACACTCACAAAAGAGATAAATACGATTTACCAATGTATACCAAGAGCTTTATATATTGGCTCACATGTCTTAGGCATTCAAAAGGTCTTTTAGAATAAATGAATCACTACAATGTCCTTCTTTCTCGGTGTTGAGTATAAGTTCACACCTCATCCTACCTTTCATCATAATATGCTTCAGCATTTAAAGAAGAACATGTCATACATATCTGACAGTTATCAATGTGTAGTCATATGTGTTCTCTTTCTGGAATGGATATATACAGTATTACTTTTCTTTTTCTGAACATTGGTGTAACATACTCTGGTATGCATTTCCCCCAAGTAAGGACAGTCTCCATGACAGCAATTCCCAAATATCACCTAATAGTAGGTCTGTGCTAAATTGCTATGATTCTCTACGGATTATCTTTTATGATCGTGTGTGTGTGTGTGTGTGTGTGTGTGTGTGTGTGTTTAAGATATGAACTTGTTATGTAGCCCAGGCTACCCTCAAACTCACAGTACTCCTACCTTTTCCTCTAGACTGTTGAGATCACAAGTGTGTTCCACCAAACCCAGCCATGTATTACATTTATCACTTTTTTTCTTCCTCTACCTCCTTTTCATCCCCTCCCTCCTCCTCCTCTTTTGCAGGCTTCCTTCTATCTACTTTACAGTGTCAACATTTACTTTCATTCTTCAGAAATATGAAAGTTTCACACATACCATGGAACAATGGTTTTGCTTACAACAAAGTAAAACCTCAATCTTAAAATCTATAGCACTAGATAAGAGTCTTTAGGGTGTTTTAGATCCCTGACAAATTGCAGAATGTATTCTCAGGACTATGAAAGTAACAGCCTCTGGGTTATATTTCAGGTTCATTTCTGAGAAATAAGAAAAGGAGAAACTTTGAATTGAGTCATATTCTAGTATGACCTTACAGTATTGTACACACAATGGATATGTTAAAAGGAAACTCTTGTACAAATAATTGATGTTTATAATAGTAAAACAATAAGCAGATAAACTAAGAAAAGTGTTTCTCTGAGTTCTCTGAGTCATTCTAGGAAACAATCAACCCAATCAACCTATAAAGGGGCCCAGAGCTGTTGGAGGTTTGGAAAGCTGCATTGTGGCACCTGTAGGTTGGGTCTCATGTGGAAGTCAGCTCTTACTTTGTGGGATCTGACTCTTACTCCAGGCTGAGGGGGTCAGATGGGAATTGAAGTGTGGGATTTTCAGTGTCCTTTGGGGGAACTATGTGATATGTGTGAAAAATTCCCCTTATTTTGGCAAGCTCAAGTGTTGAGTCCAAGGAAACATTGAGTTTATTTTCCTTATTATTACACCGGAGCCCATCAGCCTAGCAAAGACTTTGTCTTTCATTGCATTGCAGGGTGAGGCTCTGCCATTATCTGGATTGCCTTCTTTCCACAGGTGTGAGATCCACATCTTGACCTAAAATTCCTTACTGTTGACTATCACGTTTCTTTAGTCTCATTTTACCTATGACAGTCACTCTCCTCCTTTTTCATTTTCATAAATGTACCTTTTTTTTTTTTTATCAGTAGTAGGGCTTGAACTCTGGGCTTGGGTGCTGTTCCTGTGCTCTTCAGCTCAAGGTGAGTGTTCTACCACTTGAGCCACAATGCCACTTCCGGTTTTCTAGTGGTTTATTGGAGATAAGAGTCTCACAGACTTTCCTGCCCTGGCTGGCTTTGAACTGCGATCCTCAGATCTCAGCCTCCTGAGTAGCTAGGATTACAGGCATGAGCCACCGGCGCCCAGCTTAAGTTTAACTATGAGGGTTCTTGTTCTCCATCCTGTGTTTGCCTCATAGTGTCATCTAATCTGTCCCACACGATTTCACCTGTAAGATCCACATTGGTAAGTCACTCCCCATCAGGAAATAGTCTTGCTGCCTCTATTACCCTCTCTAGGATTACACAAAGAAGTCTTCCAGAGGATCGCCTGTGATTCAAAGTCATCTTCAGTCAGAGTCCTTGTGTCTGAGAGGACTGGAGACCTCCTATCACCTACTGGAAGCTGGTGGCCTCCTAGCAAGATATAGTGCTGCTGTAGTTAAAGGCAGGTGGTACAGGGCCTGGAGAATGAACAGAAAAACATGTCACTGTAATTTGGCATAGATAGTACAGGAATTCCTTACGTAAGCTCTTTTTACCTTGCTAAGTAAAGAAGCAGCTTTACAAAGAGAGTATCAAATCTTTTAGGCATAAAGGTGTTCTTAGTAGTGATACCGTCACAAAAGAGCTGTATTTAGGAGGGTTTTAGAGCCCAGAATAGGAAACAGTGTATGTATTTATGCTGTATCTTCCACACAGAACCTGCCTTAGTGCAGGTGATTATGAGTCAACTGAGAATCTACCTTGGAAGGGCTGAGGTACTTATTTAATGTGTTTGTATGGTGAGCAAAGATAGTCCATGTGCTCCTTGAGGTGAGGAAATTTTTTGTTGTTGCAAGTCTTGAACTCAGGGCCAGGTCACTGTCCCCGAGCTCTTTCTCTCAAGTCTAGCACTCTACCACTTAGAGCCACAGCTCTACTTCCAGTTTTCTGGTGGTTAACTGGAGATAAGAGTCTCATGGACTTTCTTGCCCAGGCTGACTTTGAACTGTGATCCTCAGATGTCAGCCTCCTGAGTAGCTAAGATTACAGTTGTGAGACACCAGAGCCTGGTAAAGAAAATAAAATTAATGACAACTTTTCCTCAATTCTCTATTCTTCTCTCCTTATGCCCCTTCTCATTTTGTTCAATTTATTTATCCCATCTATCAAAACAGAAGTTGTCACAGTAGTTTGAAAGATGACTGAGAATAATTGTGACATGTTTACTCTAAGGTATGCTAAGGAAAATCAAGATGGAATCACTAGAGACTTTATTACATTTGAAAAATCCCAAACAGCTATGCCAATTCTTAAATTACATTATTTTTTAGACTGACAGATTCCTGACTGTGCATTACATTACCAGTTAAGCAATCTTATAGTGACCGAATCTTCCCTCTTCAGCCAATACAAGATTTGGCTGGAGGTGCTCTGGTTGTTTATCTCCTACTGTTGACCAACCCTAAGACAAGAGAAGGAACAAAGAAGAAAAGATAGCAACAGTCTGTTCTCCCAGCTCAAGTCCTTAACAAAGTAACTGAAATCCATTCTAAGTTGGTTTTCCCAATAACAAGAATTTACTGTTGGCTTGTAAAACTTTAATGTACTCCTAAGGGGTCTTGAGACTTTTCTTGGCAAAGCTGGTTCAGATGAAAGGAACTGAAATCTGATTGGCTGACTGAAATTGACACTTAAAAGGGGGAAGCACAGTGGACAAGGAGAGAGAACAAGAGAATGTTTTAATTTCCATCTATTGAGACCTGACTTTTAAAATAAGCTCCCTGGAATAACTAGAATCATTTTATGTATCACTCCATCTTAAACCTTAATTTCTTCAGGTTCTTGACATTAAAAAAATCAGAATTAGCATTAAAAAGAGTTCTACCTGAGCTTCACAACCTTCACAGTTATAATCTAGCTACACAGGTGGACTGAGATCTGAGGATCCAGTGTCAAAGCCAGTTCAGGCAAGAAAGTTCATGAGACTATTATCTTTAATTAGTCACACAAAAACCAGAAGTGGAGCTGTGGCTCAAGACGTTGGGGGTCATCTTTGAGTGAAAAAGCTAAGGGACAGCACCCAGATCCTGAGTTCAAGCCCCAGTACTAGTGCGTGTGCTTGCGTATGCATAAACACACACAAAACACTTACACGAAAAGTGGCTCTGGACTAGGGTTGTAGCTCTAAGGCAGAGTATTTTCTTAGCAGGCCAGAAGCTCTGGGCTCCCTCCCCAGAATCCCCAAACTAACACAGGTGTGACATCTTGTTCTCCCAAGATGCTCCAACAAATAAGCAGTGAGCACTCAGAACCTATTTGATGACTCAAACTTTGAGATTCCATTTTTATCCCCCACAAACATGTTTCATTAAAGTTTCTATCAGCTAAAAGAAACTTATTTCAGCTTCTCAGTATTGTTGGCCTCTGTATTCACTAAACTGCTACTACTATGGTCAAGACAATTCACACAAGTGTGTATTGAAGGTCTAGCCATAATGGCAGTTACTCAATAAATCCAGAGATTCCTGTTTCAAAAAGTTTATAACAGTAAGAAGAAAGATGGTAGACATATCACCTCTTACAGAAGATGGACATTTCCAGGTAATCTAGTCAGACTAAACAGTGAGCTGGAAATCAAGGAAGAAGCTGCAACTGAAGTTAACAAACTTCAAGTGCTGAAGCTGTTAAATCAAGGATGCATAGAAGAAAGACGAGTCAGTGGTTTTTGACCTGGATTTTGAAAGATGAGTAGGAGACTGATGTGTACTTTGGGAGTTGTCAAAGTTGGAGTCGGCCAATAAATGGTAAAAATAGGAACTATTTAGGAACTATTGCCAATGGGGGGAAGAGACATTGGAAATACAGAACTACACTCATTTCCCATACTTCAGTAGTTTCTGAATAAAATGCTACTTTTCCCCTTTAAGGATGGAAGCGATTGAGGACCTTTCAGGGGTAAAAGAATGAACAAATGCAAAGAGGAGAAAGGCAATTAGGAAAAAGTAGCTAATGTGAAGAAAGTTAACTATTCAAGGTAAACAGGTGCTTAGCCAGATTCTAGCGCAGCCAGGGGAAATTGGCAGAGGAAGAAAATGAACATTTCTTCTAGTACCTCAGTGGCGTCGTTGAGTGAATTTTAGAAAACAAAACGTTTCGTACTTATTTAGGGGAAATAAGTGCAAAATGGGAAAAGTGAGTTTGAACGAGATCGCTTGGAATCCTATGCCAAGAAACTTGTTGGCTTTAGAGCCAACTGGGAATAGGACTCTACAACTGGTTGTGCTCTCTGTAAGTAGCTCAAAGCGAGGCCTTTTCTAGGCCCCAATTGACCCGCTTGTAGTTACAAACGAGCGAAGGGCCTTCGGAGCCTGACAGCCCCGGGCCTCCGGCCTCCAGGTCCAGGCGCCCGCTTTCCTAGCTCCTGGCCTTCCCCAGGTGCTGTCAATCCCGGACAGGTAGGAGGCGGGAGAAACACGTGCGACGGGGACCGAACCAATCATCTTCGCGGCCCGGGGTCCCAGGCAGCACCACTCGGTGCCGGGCAGCGCCCGGGCCGGGCCCGCCCTGAAGTGGGCGGGGAGCGGGGCTTCCCGCTGGCTTTTCCGTCCGGGTTCCCAGCGGGTGGGAAGCCGGCCTTCGCCCCGCGGAGCCCTCGCCAGAGAAGCGCCCCTCGCGCGTCCCGGGTCTCCCGAAAGAAGGACGCCTAAATCCCGGCAGCGGCCCCTCGCGACCCCGAGGCCCGTGGGCTTCCAGAGAAGTCCCAGCTGTGAGGACCAGAGCCCAGAAAGCCAGGCCTGGAAGGCTGGCCCCGAGGGCGGCCGTGTGGCGCACGCGCATCTCCGCCGGCCACGTGACGCGGCCACGAGCACGTGACCCGCGGGCTCCGCGCTCCGCCTCTCGGCGTTCCGCGTTCGCCGGCGCTTTCTGCGGCGGGCGCAGCAGGCGGCTTCGCGCGGCGCTCCGGGAACTTGGGATTCGCCGGGAGGTGCGGCGGCGGCGACGGCAGCAGCCAGCTTCCCAGGTAGCGGCGAGTGCGGGGTCGAGCTCGCGTTGCGGGGGGGCGGGCCGCGTCGGAGCCCCGTTATTCCTGCACGCTCCCGCCTCTGTGTCTCGCCCTCCCTCCGGCTCCGGGCCCGCGCGGCTCCCGACCCGCGGCCGGCCGCTCCTGAGAAGAGGGTGGAAGAGGCGAGGGACCCTTCTCCCCCTTGTGCAGCGGGCGGCCCGCCGCGGCCTCGGCCGGCCGCAGGTGTGGCGCTGGAGCTCTCCCCGTCCTCACCCCGCCCTCCCCCGACTCTTAGCATCTCCTTTTGCCCCCCCCCCCCAGGGCAGTGGGGTCACGGCTCGAGTCCTCCCTGGTTTCCTCTCCTCCCCGCTCCCCACCCCCGGGCCAAGGGTGAGAGGCTCTGACTGGGGACCGTGAGCCAGAAGAGCGGTGTGCTGAGTAGGTAGATGACTTTGTGCTTCCTCTGGTCAGAACAGACTTGCTTGATTTAAGATGACCATCGAGGCAATCTCTGTTCCGCGCTCATAAGTGATTTTTGTGTGTGTGTGTGTGAATAATTGCTTGCAGGTGAACACTGTAAGCCAGCTGCTGCAGGACTTTGCAGCTGAGGATTCTAAACTTATAAATCAGTTTTGTCATCACGCCTTTACGGGCGGCACCGTCTTGTTTCCTATGTGCACTGGAAGGATTAAAGCCTGTGGAAGGCAGACATTGAGTTTCTGAAACTGGTGTGTGGGATGCGGGCTCATTACATAAAAAAAAATCAAAATATTAAACATAAAACACCCTCAAAGCATATAAATGGCATTAGAAAATGATTGAACCCTGACCCGAGACAAGAGTATGCTTTAAACTTTAGATAGGATATACCTTTGAAGCCGGGCGCTGGTGGCTCACGCCTGTCATCCTAGCTACTCAGGAGGCTGAGATCTGAATCGCGGTTCAAAGCCAGCCGGGGCAGGAAACTCTGGGAGACTTTTTTTTTTTGGGGGGGGTCCGGTCATGGGGCCTTGAACTCTGGGCCTGGGCACTGCCCCTCAGCTCTTCAGCTCAAGGCTAGCACTCTACCACTTGAGCCACAGTACCACTTCCGGCTTTTTTCTTTTTGCTTATGTGGTGCTGAGGAATCGAACCCAGGGCCTCAGGCATGCAAGGCAAGCGCTCTACCACTGAGCCAACTTTCCAGCCCCTCTGGGAGACTCTTATCTCCAATAAACCACTAGAAAATGAAGTGGCACTGTGACTCGAGTGGTAGAGTGCTCGCCTTGAGCTGAAGAGCTGAGGGATAGTGCCCAGGCCCAGAGTTCAGGTCCCACAACCGACAAAAAAAAAAAAAAAAATCCCTTTGAAGTGAGTACTAAGTAAATTATGCTCCCTTTGAATGGCTTTCAGGGTGGGTGTGTAACCTAGAGCCTCACCAGTGAGTTGACTTTTAATCTGTGACCACTGGTCTGTCAGTACTTCAGGATAGTTTTTTCCCCTCCTTCTAACCTCTAGTCTTCTCTTGAAGCCTATTAATCTTTTTTTTTTTTTTTTGCAAAAATTTTTTTTTTTTTTGCTGTTGTTGGTCATGGGCTTGAACTCTGGGCCTGGGTGCTTTCCCTGTGCTCTTCAGCCCAAGGCGAGGGCTCTACGGCTTGAGCCACAGCACCACTTCCGGTTTTCTAGTGGTTTATTGAAGATGTTTCCTTTTTGGGCTGGCTTTGAACCGTGATCCTCAGATCTCAGCCTCCTGAGTAGCTAGGATTACAGGCGTGAGCCATCTGCGCCCGGCTTTTGCAATTTTTTTTTTTGTTGTGATTAAGTGATTACATACTTTCACAGTATTGTGGGATAGTGATGCTTAAAGTCACAAACATTCTAACCTTCTTGGAACAAATTGTCTATCGTTGTCTATAAAGCTTATGAGTTCTATGGGCTTTGACTCTACAGTTATTTCTTCCACATGGGGTGGTAAGTACATTGCTTTCTTTTTGCATTGTGTCAGCTGTTCCCTCTTTTCCACTCATTCCCTCCCTCCCATTGCTGCCATTGAGTTAGTTGCTTTGTTCGTTTTGATCAATGTCCGGTGCAGTTGATGGGTCCCACTGTTGTAAGTTTTCCCCCGTTTTCCTCTAGTTCTGTGTCTTCCTTCTAGTTTCCCTCCGATGTGCACATATATCCCCATATATGTGATCAGCAGCGTGGGGTCATTTAGTAATGATTCGACCAGATGAGTGGAGGTTCTTTGTTTCTCCAATGTTGTTTACTTTTTCATATCACCTTACCTTTTGGATTTAACATCCACTTATCAGGGAGACCATGTGCCGTTTGTCTCTTTGCTCTTGGAAGCCTATTGATCTTGAAGAGGTTTCTTCTACAAGTGTGTGTGTGTTTGCCAGTCCTGGGGCTTGAACTCAGGGCCTGGGCACTGTCCCTGAGCTGCTTTTGCTCAAGACTAGCACTCTACCACTTGAGCCACAGCCCCACTTTTGGCTTTTTCTGTTTATGTGGTACTGAGAGTACTAGATAAGCACTCTACCGCTAAGCCACATTCCTAGCTTACAAGTGTGTTTTATATCTGTAATTTAAATCATCAACTTCTGGGGATTGCAGGAAATGGATAGAGAACCAAAGCTGCCAACTTTAAAAAATTATTCTAAAATTTTAAAGAATCCCTGTGGGTTACAGGCTGGCCATATCTTCCAAGGTTCCTTCAGTTTATCCTACTGAAGTCAGGTATAGGAAATAAGCTTTGAGCCTTTCATTAGTAGAGTCCAGATAAGGCATTATGAACTGCTTTTTTGGTTGTTTTTATTTTTGAAATATATTATGAAAAGTTGCATGCTTTGTATGTGTTTTGAGCAATGTACAACAAAATTGTGATGAATATTGATTGAGCTAAACGACTTCCTAGAGTTGATCAGTTAATTATGTATTTAACTCATGGTGTGGACTTAAAAAATACATTTAGCCTGCAGTATAGATTTTTTTTTAATATTGCAGAGGATAAAAGAAATATTAAATACAAATAAGCATAATGTGCAAGGTTTATAATTTTACTACCTAAAAAAAACAGCTGGTATTTTAAGTACTTTTTACCATACAAATTTATTGAGTTCCAGAGTTCAGATAGAGATTTCAGATTTGCAAGTGATGCCGTGATACCTAAATCTAGCTCTCTGGGGAGCCAGGGGCAAGAGGTTCTTTTGTTTGAATTTAGTTTTAGTTCATGTGGCTAGGGTAAAAAAAAATTTTTTTCTGCTAGTTGTGGGGCTTGAACTCTCAGTCTGGGCATTGTCCCTGAGCTTTTGTGCTCAAGGCTAGTGCTTTACTAGTTGAGCCACAGCTCCACTTGTTTTTTTGTGGTTAATTGAAGTCTCATGGACTTTTTTTCCCTGGGCTAGTTTTAAACCATGATCCTCATATCTCAGCCTCCTGAGTAGCAAAGATTATAGGTGTGAGCTACAAGTGCCAGACATACGTATTTTTGAATGAGATACACTGTTAAAAATGAGATTATACCCATTCATGCCTAATAATCTGTTGTAAGGTGAGAGATGGCTTCTGGAATAGGTGGAAAGCTTATAGTTTTGTAAATAGAAGTCTGTCCCTTTTCCTGTGCTTCAATCCTGAGCTCAGTTGTTACAATGGAGACATCCAGTAGCCGGGAGGTTACTGCATGCAAGTACAGGCTGGCCTGGTGACTTGTTTTGATAAATGGAAGGTGATGGAGATAATAATGTACATAGTCCTTAAGAGGCAGCTCCAGCTTTTCCCTCTTAGAAGCCAGTCAATGTATATAAAAACTTGGGTGAGGCTAGACAGAATAGTTGGACCCTCCCAGGTAATGCATGAGGCTCACTTTAGTTCTAGTCACATTTCCAGTGTCTTTGACCTCATAAATATTCCCAGCTAAATGCACTAAAATCACAGAATCAATAGAAATCACAAATTGCTTCTGGTTTTAAGCCACTGAGTTTGCAGTAGTATATTACTCAGTAATAACTGAGGTAACATGAAAAGACCAACAACCCCGAAGTGGTGGTGCATGCCTGTAATCCCAGCACTCAGGAGGATAAAGCAGGAAAATAAAAAATATATTGTGCCATACCAACCTGTGTCCCAAGATGTAAACAAAATTGTGGTCAACATAAATAGTAGTTGGCTTTAGTGATACATCTCTTCATTAAGTTTTATTTTATATCGAATAGCAGTGTACTTACTGAATTAAAGGGAAGACTGTGGCTATATTTCATATTCCTTAAGATTGTAACTGGTTAGCCCCACATTTGATGGATATACCTGTAATCGTAGCTACTTAGGAGGCTGAGATCTGAGAATTGAGGTTTGATGCCGCCTAGGGAAGAAAAGTTCAGGAAACTCTTCACTTAACCACCAGCAAATGTGAAGTTGAGCTCAAGTGGTACAGTGCTAGTCCTGAGCAAAAGAGCTCAGGGATAGTACTCATGCCCAGAGTTAAAGCTTCACAACTACCACCACCACCACCACCACGAACAACAAAGTAACTGGTTAAATTAAAAATCTTAAAAATATTTTCTATCCAGAGAGCATCATGGCTCTAGGCCAACCTGAGTAGAAAAGTCTGCACGACTGCATCTCAACTTGAAAAAATAGGGTGACTTAAACATTTTGTCTCAGCTATTATGGGAAGCTTAAAGTAGGTACATTGATGCCCAGGAAGGAAATGAGACCCCATTTATAAAATAACCAGTTCAGTAAAGGTCTAGAAGTGTGGCTTTAGCAGTAAGCCTTCCTGTAAGATGGTGAGTTCACATTTTCTACTGTAAGTGATTGTCATCAATTTTAAGTGACATCACTTTCAGTATCACTCCAATCTCTTTTTTTCCACATTCTGTTGCTACTTTCTGTCTTTTCTGCAAGCTTTGTATCTTTTGCAGCAGAAACTAGGTAATAGATAAAACACTGAAGTGGGTAACACTGGAAGAGTTCCCAGATCCAAAGACAATAGTAAGGGTTGCTGACAATATGGAGAAATTGGAAACTCGGTGGGCATGTAAAATGCAGGAGAGAATATGAATGTGTTTCCTTGAGATTGCCTCCTCCTCCCCCACTGCCTTTACGTTCACCCTTTTTGTCTTTCCTTCTTTTGTTATGGGTAGAGAACTTTCCTCCTTTCTGCAGTTTCTCCCACATTTCTGCTGCTTTGTTGAGATTCTTGCTTAGCTGATAGTGTGGCTCCTCTCATGGCTAGTTCCTGTTTATCTTTTAAGCACATTGAAGTTTCTAATATGCTCAACATGCTCACCCCCAAAATGTCAACTCCATCTTCCAAGCTACTACCATATTTCTCTATTTTCTTTGACAAATTGTTGGAACAAGTTGCTTCTAGGAACAAGCTGTTTTTACATACTCTTCACCTTTCACACACTTCAGCTTGGGGCCATCTGGCAGTGTCTGCTCACAGCCTCACGGGAGACTCCTGATTCCTTCACCAACAAAGCCCCTTGTTAGAGCTAAGAGATGTTTATTGGCCCTTTTATTGTTTGATGTCTGGGTTGAATTTGACACTGGCACCTTTCCTGCTTATGCCTAAGACACTGTTTTATGCTGGTTTTCCTTCTGTGGGGGTACTCCCTACTTTCCTGTTGGAATTTCTTAGATTTCTGTTCAACATCCCCTCTTTTCACCCTATACATTCCGGCCAAATCTTTCATCTCCATTCCAGATTTACATTTTGTTTTCTTTTTTCTTCCCCTTGTTCCTTTTCTCTTTTTCCTTCCCTCCCTTCCCCTTGTTCCTCTTTTTCTTTTTCTTTCTTTCTTTCTTTTTTTTTTTGTGGAGACAGAGTCAACTATGCACCTTAGGCTGTTTTATAACTCATGATCTTCCTGCCTCTGCCTCTCACGTGCTGGGATTATCACCAGCATTCCTTCAACCCAGATTTTATTCTTGAGCTCAGATTTATAAATTTGTATGTTAGGGTGTGTCCACTTGGACATCCCATAAGTGCCTTCACTTAAATTATGGAACTCCTCACCCCATTTTAAGCCTCTGTGCTCTCTGTTCTGTAAGTGGCAGTGCAATTTGCTCACTCAGGTTTAGGGTCTTGGGGTAATCCTTGGCTTTGCCATTGCCTTTATCCAACATTTGCATCTCATTCAGCCAGTTACTGAATCCCTGTAGTATACTGTTCTGTCCTTCCTTTCCTAGCTAACTGTAGCTGCCTAAGGCTCCCTCTAATCACTCCTGCTCACCCCTGTGTAGTCTTCATGTTCCTGGAAAGTAACCTGCAACCCATGCCTGATCATGCCACTTCCTTCCTACACCCCTCAGGGATTACACGTGGGTCTCAGGATGAAGCCAGAGTAGCTTGGCTACAACAATGTTCAGATTCAGTCCCTCTACCTGGCATGTGTGCTCACTCTAACAGGTGCTGCCTCTCTTAAGGCAGTTGAAGTACACTTGCCGATTTTGGGACATCAGAGCCTCTGGCCTTTGCATCCAAGTATTGGCTACACTGTTAATGAGCATCTTCGTGTATCTAGATTCTCTGCTCCATGTAAAGCTCTGCTGGGGGGAGGGGACTGTGGATTGGGTCTGTGTCTTGTTTACTTACAGTATTCAGTGAATATTAATTGAGTGAACAGTATGGTTCTGCCTGTCCATTGTTGGAATTTTAGTTTGGTTTTAGGTCACTGCAGGGTATAGTTGATACTGTTATATAGTTGGAGACCAGTAGAGGAAATTATTTTCAGTTCAAGTTTGAACTTGACTCTTCGTCCCAGCCTTAAGCTCATTAAAAAAAGAAAATGAAATATTATTATGTTCTATTCATTTCTTTAAGCTTTTAGGCCATCTTTATTTTTGGTTTATTTCATGATTCCTATGTGTTTGAGACAGAAAAATGTAGAAAAAGATGTCTAATCATTGACACTCCTGGTTTCCTTTTGAAAATATCCTGTAAAAGCAATACTTTTTTTTAAAAATAAGATCACAGCAGCTTTCCAACCCTGAAGTAAATACAACCTATTTTATTGCTGGTAATACTGCTAACATTGACAGGTCACTTTTCCAACCTGAGCACATGATTTTAGTAGGAGTATATCTTCTGTTACCATGCGTTGTTAGCTTCTCTGTGTCCTGGAATTGCCTGGAGCTCTGGGCAGTGAAACTAAAACAACCTTTTGTGCTGAAGAAGTGCTTCCAGAGACCATTATTGCAAGTTGTACTCCCATCCAGTTCCCGTACTGGCTGTTGGGAATTGATCTTGTTTTCCTGTAAAGAAATGAAGTTTTTTTTGGTGCCAGTCCTGGGGCTTGAACTCAGGGCCTGGGCGCTGTTGCTGAACTTCTTTTGCTCAAAGTTAGCACTCTACCACTTGAGCCACATCACCATTTCTGGCCTTTTCTGCTTTTCTATATATTTTATACTTAGGAA
Organism: Dipodomys spectabilis; assembly: GCF_019054845.1. Classification (NCBI taxonomy): domain Eukaryota; kingdom Metazoa; phylum Chordata; class Mammalia; order Rodentia; family Heteromyidae; genus Dipodomys; species Dipodomys spectabilis. The sequence goes on along the minus strand of NW_024870772.1, from coordinate 43,157,156 downwards.
TAGAACACAGTAGGTCTGCATGCATGTTAGGCGAACACTCTACCATTAAGCCATATTCCCAGTCCTAAAGTGATGAAGTTTAACAAAACTAATAAGGCAGAGGGTATTCACAATGCTGGGAAATTCTAGGCCAGTAGTCATGCTGGGTGCAAATGAAGGTGGAGGATTACTTTCAGTAACCTGTATAGGTGGCTTCAATTGTGTCTTTATGAAGAATAGTAAATTTATTGTATGTATGTATGTGTGTATGTATTTATTTGTCAGTTGTGGGGCTTAAACTCAGGGCCTGGACGCTGTCCTTAAGCCTCTTTGTGCCCAAGGCTAGTGCTCTACCACTTGAGCCACAGTGCCACTTCTAGTTTTCTGGTGGTTTATTGGAGATAAGAGTCTCGGGACTTTTCCTGCTTGGGCTGGCTTTGAACTCTAGTCCTCAGATTTCTGCCTCCTAGCTAGGATAACAGGTGTGAGTCACTCTCATCTGGCTAAGGGTGGCAAACTAATGGACTCTGGAGAAGGCTACATTTTCTGGCTGCTTCCTTTGGAGGGGTTTGTTGAGGTCAGGACATTCTTTTTCATTTTTAAGTTCTGTGAGCTTATAGAAGACTGAAATTATGACAGCTATTCTAGCAATTGGGATAGTGACAGATTTATGACCTAGCTTATTTCCAGCCCTTATACCATAGGATAGGTAAAATAGTTTTAAGGTGTGTTTTTGTTTTAAAATGTTTAAGGCTGACTCTATCTTTTTTTTTCTATTTATATTTTTTATTGTAAAAATACAGAGAGGTTACAGTTACATGAGTAAGGTAATAAGTACATTTCCTATAGAGCATTGCTACCTCTTCCATTGTTTTCTCCCTACCATCCCTTTCCTCCCCACCTCCCTAGGCTGAGTCTATCTTCAAAGACTTTTCTGAATCTGGGAACTGTATTTGGTTTCTAAATCAGAGGTGTAGCTGTCTAAATCAGAGGTATAGCATCTGCTCAGTTTCAGAAAGTTCATAAAAATAGGTATGAAAGAAATTAGCACTCACGACTAACAAAAAGAAGTTAGTATGTATCTCACTTGTCTCTTCTACAACTTGAAAAGTATCTTGAATTACCTTTGCTTACATCATAAGGCTATATACCAGAAAATTTGTCTCAAACCCTAGAACTGTTATTTGAGTTTCCCTAAAATTGAAATGTGCTAAAAAACACAGAAGATAGCCACATCTTAAATCATTGTGCTCAAGTGAGAATTGATAGCCAGTTGTGGTGCATGCTTGTGATCCCATCACCTAGGAGGCTAAGGCAGGAGGATCATGAGTTCAAGGTCAGCCTGGGCGACACTGCAAGAGCCTGTCTCCCTTACCCTTGCCTTCCCCCTAAGGGAAGAACTGACATTGGTATAAAAGGAAGCAGGTTATGAAGAATAATTGTTCTTTCAAGAAACTAAATGATCTTCATTGAGGAAATGCTTGTATTTTATCATGTGATAGAATATTGGGTTGTATTTCTAGATTTCATACAACTTTCTAGGATGTAATTTTCATAAAGTTGCCATTGTTTAGCATATAATTTCTCCCTTTTAAGATATGAATATGGACAGTAATACTTTTGTGTTGTAGCCAGCTATTTGCTTCATCCAGTATTTGCATGTAAAGTTTCCATTCACCCAAGATCTCACTTTCTGTTAGGCATTTGTCCCCTCAAAGGTGAGGGCCCTGTGTTATGAAAGTGTCCCTACCATTCTTGGTATTTAGGATAATTGCAGTATTAGTAATATATACTATAACTTATATATGCCGATATTTTGTTCACAATATCACACTGTAGTGCTTTTTGTAAGGAAACTTGAACTTTTTATCAATAGCTCATTAACTCTAAATGAATTCTTCTTGTGAAGCAACTTAGCAACTTAAACTCCATAATCTATCCAGTTTGTAAAAGCAGAAACTTCCATTAGGAATTTTTGGCATATGTCAGATGCTTTAACTAAAAGCTTTTGGCAGTTAAAAGGGAAGTCATTTTACATATTTGACATTACTGTTTCCAGTATAAGTCTAGCTATAGAGTGTTTATTGAAGCATGTTTAGTCCATTTTACTATCATTAGTTTTTGGAGAACCCAGGTCTAAGCAAGTGGTCTACCACTTGAGCCACTCATCAGTCCTGCCTCCTCCCGCCCCCCCCCCCCCCCCAAGCTTGGTCATTTTGAATGAATTGTTCCACATTTGAACTCCTGTGGTTTCCCATTGAGGATCAGTTTCATAATAAAGAATGATGCAAACTCATTTCATCCACACATGGTACCCAGAATTAGAAACTTAGTACTGAACAGTTCTGAAAAGTTGTCTATTCCTACCTGTTTTCCTTGGAAAGATTGCAGGTCAGCAGAATATAGGCTCATAGGAGAAAGTCCTATTGTTGGCATGAGTTTTCTTGTGCTAACTACATTCGGATTAGAATGAGGAAGGAGGCTTGGAGTCTGTCTGAAAACTGTGTGCCTGTATGCCAATCCTAAATTCCCAGTTTTAATACAGAGACCATTATTTCATGAAAAGCAGTTTCCTGTACCATTTATCTCTTTATTTCCTGGTTTCCAAACCTTGTCAACATATTCAAATTTAGTTTTGCTAGGTCAGTAAAATAAAATCCTCCCATAATACTTGGTTCCTAGGGGAAAGTAGAATAAATGTGCTCTTGGCAGGATCTGCTCCTTCAACCCTCCTCCTAAATGTAGAGTTCTAAAATTGGAAGGTCTTTGTTCTGCTGAATTTGTGTTTCAGAGTATAAAGTAACCTTTCTTCTTCATGCCACAAGCTCTCAGAGGGCCAGCTCCATTAACTATGAAAACACATCTCAAGGAGTGGGTTATTGATCTGTATACTAATAGACTTAGAGCAAGTCCTATGGGGATACAGGATGTATTTTCAAGCCCGAGACAATATGGAAATCTAAGTGTGGGTTGGTAAGTGGAGAGTGTTGAACTCTTACTCCATCTCTGCTGGCTTTCCTCTTCTATTCTTTTACCGTTGCTTTATTTACTTCCAGAAAGTAAATTCCCTGTTAACTATGCATGAATGTGGAATGAACACATCAGTATTATTATTAGTATTAGTATTATTTTTGGTCCGGTTGTGGGGCTTGAACTCTGGGCCTGGCCGCTGTCCCTCAGCTCTTCAACTCAAGGCTAGCGCTCTACCACTTGAGCCACAGCGCCACTTCCGGCTTTTTTTTCCTGCTTATGTATTGCTGAGGAATCGAACCCAGGGCCTCATGCATGCAAAGCAAGCACTCTACCTCTGAGCTACCTTCCCAGCCCACACATCAGTATTATTTATGAGAAACTATATCCTAAATAAAGTATGACTAACAAGGTACCAAAAAATGATCACTTGAGTGAAGTAACTCTTCAGAAGTAACTCTTTAAAATGACTGACATATTTAACTACACACCATCATTCTTATGGTTATCTGTCAAGTTCTAGGAGAGCTAACAGTTTCATTGGATCTAGTTTGAATTGGTATGTGTACTGGAAAATTCTAAAACTATTTCTTTTAGAAATATTCCATTCAGACTATCGTTAGTCTAGTTTATATTCCCATCACAAAATTAATGAAATATGACTGTATTTTTCCAAAATATTTTTAGGACTGAAAACTTTCTACATTTAATATGACTAATGTATTTTTGAGTTTATTAATGTAACCTTGATATAAATTCTTTATATTTGGTTATATATAAATATATAAATAAAAAATATATTTTTGGTTAAATATACAAAACATGAAATTGATCATTTTAAACATCTTTTTGGCAGTACTGGGATTTGAACTCTGAGATTTCCTTGCTAGGCTGGTGCTCTACCACTTGAGCCACAACTACAGTCCTGGATTTTGCTAGTTATTTTTGAGATAGGGTCTCAATTCTCTTCTAGGTGGCCTCTCAGCTGCCAGCATCTCATCTTGTTGCTAGGGCCACATGCTTTTGTCTGTTTGTGGGCTGGCCTGGTTCCATGATCCTTTAATCTCAGCCTCGCATATTGCTTGGGATGATGTGTGCCACTCTGCCCAGCTGTTTGAAAAGGGGTCTCAAACTTTTCTGTCAGGTTCATCTCAAACTGGGATCCTTCTATCTTAGCCTTCCTTCCAAGTAGCTACAATAACAGATTTAAGCCATCAGTGCTTGTCTAAAACTCTCCATTTCCATAACTGTCTCATCAGAGTAAAGATCTGAACTTGTTGAACAGTAACTCCCATTTCCCACCTTCTTTCCATCACTATTCTAGTTTCTGTCTGTGTTTTTCCGTTTGTGTGTGTGTGTGTGTTGGTTTGGTTTTTGCCAGGCCTGGGGCTTGGATGTTGTCCCTAAGCTCCTTTTTGTTCAAGGCTAGCACTCTTACCACTTGAGCCACAGTGCCACTTCTGGCTTTTTCTGTGACTAATTGAGTGTTACAGACTTTGCTGCCTGGTCCAGCTTCGAACTGTGATCTTCAGATCTCAGCCTCCCGAGTAGCTAGGATTATAGGCATGAACCACTGGCGCCTGGCCTAAATTCAGTATTTGTCAGAAAGTATTCTAGAATTCTGAGAATATATTTTTGAAAAACACAACCATAAATTGAACCATAAAAAGTTCAGTTTGGGGGCTGGGAAGGTGGCTCAGTGGTAGAGCGCTTGCCTTGCATGCATGAGGCCCTGGGTTTGATTCCTCAGTACCACATAAGCAGAAAAAGGCAAAAGTGGTGCTGTGGCTCAAGTGGTAGAGTGCTGGCCTTGAGCTGAAGAGCTGAGGGACAGAGCCCAGGCCCAGAGTTCAGGCCCCACGACTGACAGAAAAAAAAAGGACTTCAGAAGTTGAGGATAAAACAGAGGAGCTAGACCAAAAAGTCCGAACTATGGAAAAAACACTCAGAACCAGCCAAAGAGAAGTTAAGGAATTGACAGACTCGGGTGAGAAATTAAATCTACACACAATTAGGATTGATGAGGGGGAAGAATTTCTATAAAATAATAGCTGAGAACTTCCCCACTTTAAAGAGAGAAAATCTCACCTGCCTAACAGAAGCATATAGAATTCCTGTTCCAAAAAGAAACACTTCTAGACACATCATAGTAAAAACATTAGATATGAATAGCAAGGAATTGATTTTAAATGTGTCAAAATTAAAGGAGCTATACTATAGTGGAAAGAAAATCAGAATACTACAGACCTCTCCACACAAACCCTCAACACAAGGAGAGTTTGGAATGGTATAATCCAAGAACTGAAGATCGACAGCTGCCAACCCACACTGATCTACCCAGCGAAGCTATCATTTACATTAGATGGTAAAACCAGAAACTTCCATGACAAACAAAAATTAAAGGAATTCATGATTACTAAACCAGCATAATAAAAAATTCTAAAGGGAGATATACAGTCTGAAGAAAATCATCAAAATCAAACACATAAGACAAAAATCATTAGAAAATCAGTTTAGTAAACATAGGAAGAGGAAAGAAACAATACAGGAAATCAAGAAAATGGTAGGAAACATCATGACACATCTTTCTGTAATAACCCTAAACATTAATTGACTCAAAAGAACAACAGCATATTGGATCAAAAACAGTGCTTGCATTCTGCTTTTAGTTATTTTTGAATTGATTAAAATTTCCACTAATTATGAGATATGGCTTTTATATTACTTGCATGTCACAATATTGAATAAAGTATGTTAATCTACTATGTTCAATTAAAGAATTCAAGTACAGACATTTGCACAAAATAATATACCTATAAATATAAAGAACTGTATGAACTAAATGCAATCAGAAATACAAATACCTTTAAATAATTTTCACAAATAACTATTTCCTTTTCTAATATGTTGATTATATGATGAATGTTATATTCACGGCTAACATGCAATGATTACAAATAAAATTTCATACATTATCAATATAAAAGGAAAGATTTATCCTTGTAGTCATACATGACACTATTTCCTTCATTTGTAAGTGGTGAGTGATGCTTCATATGCATTCATCCATAATGGTATCTTTACATTTTCAAAGGCTGTCAAGCTAAACCTATTATAGAAAATAGCTCTATATGGTGGGGGGAGGAGGAGAGAAGAAGGAATAGGAGGTGGGGAGGAAGAAGAGGAGGGGGGAAGGAGGAGGAGGAAAGAAAGAAGCAGCATAGTCCTAAGAAAGATCCTAAGATCTTTCTTTTTACACCACTCTGCAAAAAAAAGAGATCTCTTGATTTTGAGACCCCCCCTCCCCGCAGCAAAAAATAAAAAATTAAAAAGATAGTTCACTACACATAAAAAGGAATTTTAGAACTGAAAAATATAATAACCAAAATAATAAATTCAATAGGTGGATTCCAAAAAAAAGTTAACTATACTCTCCAGTTACATACATTTTTAGTATGTATTTTTTATTACATTAGAAAATTATAATCACCTGGTATTGCTTTATAACATAGTTAATAGTAGCTAAACTTGGAAGTGGCGCTGTGGCTCAAGCGGCAGAGCGCTCCCCTTGGGCTGAAGAGCCAAGGGACAGCGCCAAGGCCCAGAGTTCAAGCCCCACGACCGACCAAAAAAAAAATAAAATGTAGCTAAACTTTACAGGGTATGCTTATATCTGTTTATATATATGCTTATACATATGTTTATATGCTTATATATACTTAAATATCTGCTTATACATATGTTTATATATGCTTATATATATACTTATATATATATATATGTTTATACATACGTTTATATATGCTTATATATATGCTTATATAAACATACCCTGTAAAGTTTAGCTACTATTTTTTTTTTTTTTTTGGTCGGTCGTGGGGCTTGAACTCTGGGCTTGGGAGCTGTCCCTTGGCTCTTCAGCCAAGGCGAGCGCTCTGCCGCTTGAGCCACAGTGCCACTTCTGGTTTTCTAGTGGTTTATTGGAGATAAGAGTCTCACGGACTCTTCTGCCTGGGTTTGCTTTGAACCGCGATCCTCAGACCTCAGCCTGCTGAGTAGCTAGGAACACAGGCATGAGCCACTTTGTGTCCGGCTATGGTATGCTTATTTTTTGGTTTTATTTTTATTTTGAATTTAGGAATAAACACATAATTTAACTGTATTATATTTGTCTTTGGTTTCTTCTCTTGGGATGCTTCTTTCGGCTTAATGGTTTACATGGTACATAGTACTACAAGAAGGAAAAGCATAGGATTACCTTTCTTGGGATACTTGGGTAAGTAAGTACTGTTGTCCATTAAACCAATGAGCATGTGGGTTAACACTGACCTTAGTATTGAATAGAATTACTTTGCATCATATGACTGGAAGTATCTGCATTCTGTAAACTCTGGAATTAGGAATTTAATGAAATTTAATTGGATTGTACTTACATTTTTTAATTTTAATTTTTTAATTGTTATAAAGATATGAGGAGGGATTACAGTTAGTGTAAGTCAGGTAATGAGTACATTTCTTTTTGGACACTATCACTCCTTCCTTCACTGTCTCAGTTTTTCCCTCCCATCCTCACCCACATGTTATATATTTCAGCATAGTGTCTAGTGAGTATGTACTTAATATTTTTAAAAATGAAATTTATACCATTAGAACAAGTCTGTTAATACTTTTTAGACGTTCAGTATATGCCATAAAAACATTAATGCTGTTCTAATATCCTTGTGTTTTAGCATCATTGTTACCCACAGGCATGTGTATGTGTTTTGGGGATTGAATGTAGGGCCTGGCTTGCTAACAGTTGCTCTTATCACTGAGCTGTTTTCAGCTGTTAAGTTCTTAAGTTCTTAAGTCTGACACAATTCTTGTAATCAAATAATAGTTAATTTCTAATGATTCTACTTGATTTGTATACTAGATTGTTGATGTAAGTATACATTTTATGATTTTGTGATAGAGGATTGAATAATTTTTTGTCTGTGTCCCTCTACTTGAATTTAACTTAGGGCCTTGTGTCATTGCTTGGCTTTTTCACTGGGGATTGGCATTCTACCACTGAAACCACATCTCCAGTTCCAGTGTTTTGCTGTTATTCAGATATGAATCTCTGATTTGTCTGCTCAGACTGGCCATGAACTGTGATTTCCAGATCTCGGACTCCTAAGTCAAACAAAAATTCTTGATAGAATTATCATAGTATGTTTTTCTTTAGGGAAATGTTTTTAAGCCGGACACTGGTAGCTCATGCCTGTAATCCTAGCTACTCAGGAGGCTGAGATCTGAGGATTGAGGTTCAAAGCCAACCCAGGCAGGAAAGTCTGTGAGACTCTTACTTCCAATTAACCACCAGAAAACTGAAAGTGGCACTGTGGCTCAAGTGGTAGAACTCTAGCCTTGAGATGAATAGCTGAGGGACAGTGCCCAGAGTTTAAGCCCCATGACCCCACCCCCAAAACAAAAAGATATAACTATGTTTTAGTCACTCAGTAGATTACAGTTAACTACACTAGTAATGGTAGCTAGATACAGCACACAAAACTATTTAACTTGCATGGGGAGGGGTGTCAAAGAGAATTTAGGAAATTTTTATTCATAGATTTAGTCTGCTGTCACTAGTTTATTTGTTGTAGAAGCTGCTATAATGCGTGTGCATGTGTGCATGCATGCATGTGTGCCTATGTGCGAGGACACACACACATGCCCTCCTGCCTATAAAAGCTAAAAGTAAATGTGCTCTGAAGCACAGGTCTTAGGATTCTGGGTCACTTCTGCCATACCAGACTGTTGGCAATTCTTTGTTCTTTTATGATGGATGTAAACACATAAGATGAGCTGGCTTTTTATTGAATATTAAATTATATATCTTTGGAGAAACACCTTGTAAAGCTTTAAGTAATTTAGCTTTGGTTAAACAAAGCTCATATAATAAACCATTATGAAAATTACCCCAATCTTGTGGTAGATTGTAAGCTCTTAGAGCAGGTTCACCTGTTCCAATGAGTGGTTTTGGAATAACTGTAATGTCAGGAATTTATGATTTTGAATGGTAATATACCTTCATACTTTTGAAGGTGATGTAACTCTTCTATTTGGCTAATTATGCCAAGTTTTAAATGTTGAGGACTAACTTGATGTAGTTCATATTCTAGGACATGCCTCTAGATTTTCTTGAACCTTTTCTATTTGCTTACAGGCATTTTTATTGTCGGTGGCTCCTTTCCCCATCTCTTCTTGAGAGGCACAAGACAAGCATTTTGAAGGGAATATTTTTGTTTTTCTGATTTTTTGAATATTTTTATTATCTTCAGTTGTAAAAAGGAGTTTTCATTCATTGAAGCAATTATGAATACTGTGCATTTTGATCCATGTCACCATTCAACATGCTCACTTACCCCTCCCAGCCTATCCTTTCCCTTCTTACTTTTAGGTTATGTATTGAATTTTTTGCCATTTACAAATCAGTTTATGTGTGCAATGCAACTTGATCTGTGTTCACCACTTCAATATCTTCACCCCACCCCTTACCTTATATTTCTCAATTCTGTGGTATTTACAGTGAATTCTTGTCTGCATTTTCCCCCTTCCTCTTCATTCTTCTATCTCTCTATCCTTGGCCCACCTTCCCTTCTTACAAGTATCCATTTCCTGGTACTCTTGGGCTTTGAGTTAGTCTTTTTTTTTTTTTTTTTCTTCAGTTGTTCATGGGGCTTGAACTCTGGGCCTGGGTGCTGTCCCTCAGCTCTTCAGCTCAAGGCTAGTGCTCTACCACTTGAGCCACAGTTCCACTTCCAGCTTTTTCTGTTTATGTGGTGCTGAGGAATTAAACCATGCGAGGCAAGAACTCTACCACTGAGCCACCTGATTTAGTTTTTTTTTTTTTAAAAAAGAATTATAATATTTGTGTTCTTCATAGTCTATTACATTTCAGTTAATTCATTTGTAACCCCTTGCTTACCATCCATTGTGTTTACTTGTAAATTCATAGGCATATTCTAGGAAAACACAACCTATGTTCCTCTGGGTCTGGCTTACTTCACTGGATATAATTTTTTCCAGGTCTTTCCATTTTTATGAATGGTACAATATCAGTCTTTTTGATGGATGAGTAGAATTTCATTATACACACACATACACACATGCCACATTTTCTTGATCCATTCGTCCATTGAGGGGCATGACTTTTTTGGGTGTGCTTGTACTGGAACTTGAACTCAGGGCCTAGGCTCTGTATCTTACATTTTTTTCCTCATGGCTGGCACTCTACCACTTGATACACAGCTCCACTTCTGGCTTTCTGGTGATTAATTGGGGTTAAGAGTCTCATGGACTGGCATGGCTTTGAACTGCTGTCTTTACTTGTTGAGTAGTAAGGATTTCAAGTGAGCCATAGGATTGCCAGTGTAAGCTTTAGGCCACTAGCACCCAACAAGACATGGAGTCTTGAAATTGGCCTGGGCTAGTTTTGTAGTTTGATTCTCTAGTGCTCAGCCTCCTGAGTAGCTATATTTCAAATGTGAGCCACCCAGGATCTGGCTATAAAGAACACTTTAAATCAAGGATAAACAAATGCTATTCTACATTGCAGTTCCTATATATATATATATATATATATATATATATATATAGAGAGAGAGAGAGAGAGAGAGAGAGAGAGAAAGAGAAAACATTAGAAAATAGGTTGACATAGCTACTAATGCTAAAATAGCTATTAAATTTTGACTTAGCAATTCTATTTATAAATGTATTTATAGAATGGGAATTTATATAATATTCGAGCCATAATTGCAGGAAAAGTCGAGAAATAAAAAGCCTCTTAATAGCAAACAAGGAAATTGTTAAATTGATAAAATGAAATGCTGTAGCACCATAGGAAAGAAATGAAGTTAGTTTTACATGTGCTAAACTGTAATGATTTCTATGATGTTCTGTTAAGCAGGGGGAAGAAATTCTACTTGTATTTTAAAGTGTGTATGCACACACACATACATATAAAATGCTTATGTAATTGTATACTGGCTCTGAAAGGAATTATACACAATTCATCACCATTACTAGCAACATTTTTTGCAATAGTAGAGATTGAACTCATGGCCTCCCTCAGGCTAAGCAAGTATTCTCAGGCTAAGCAACTATTCTCCCAGGTTCCTCTCCCAAGAGGAATAGTACGAGTACTTACTTTCCTATACTCTTTGAAACAATTAAAAAAAAATCTCTCACACACATTTTCCTCCCCCCTTTCCTACTTCTTTTCCAGTCCTTGCTACACAAACACAAGACATACAGGCTGTGTGTATCCATGTACATACCAATGCATGCATGGAACATTCAAAGTTGCTTGAAAAGTCTGGCTGTAGGGACAGGATTTGATGGTGTTTAGTCATCATTGAATATGTGTTCAGTTGGTGCTCATGGGGAATGTCTTTGGATGATACAAATGGAGGCATAGTTTCAGTATGACCTAGCCCCTGGGGCTCTTTGAACATGTGCCCAAGATTGGGGTGAGTTGCATTGTCTTTGTTATGTGATAACTTTTCTCAGTGTGAAATGAAATACAGCCTTTCTATATGTATTCAATGTAGTCAGAAAATTAGAACCGGAATAAATACTTCCTTTTATAATATCCTACAAATCTTGAGTGTGTTTTAGCACCTTGCCTTCTCTGGGCTTCCTGAGGAACATCATATTCCTGTTATTTCAGTGATTTTTCTTTTTTTTTTTTTATTTGGGTCCGGTCGTGGGCCTGAACTCTGGGCCTGGGCGCTGTTCCTCAGCTCTTCAGCTCAAGGCTACGGTCTACCACTTGAGCCACAGCGCCACTTCCGCCCTTTTTTTTTTTTCTGCTTATGTGGTGCTGAGGAATTGAACCCAGGGCCTCATGCATGCAAGGCAAGCGCTCTACCACTGAGCCACCTTCCCAGCCCTTCAGTGATTTTTCTACAGAGCTGGGTCTTTGACTAACTTGGGAGTGGGAATACAAATAATGCTTCTTATTTTTGTAGCACAATCATGCATGCACACATTCACACCCCTAGATGAGAACTATTTTAGGCAGTACTTTTGTAATCCCTGAGGAGAGGTCCTGGTTCCATCCAGGTAACTTGTTTTCTTTTTATGAACTGCTAATGTGTATACAACAGTTAAGGCTGACTAGTCTTTTTTTTTTTTTTTGGGTCCGGTCGTGGGGCCTGAACTCTGGGCCTGGGCGCTGTCCCTCAGCTCTTCAGCTCAAGGCTAGCGCTCTACCACTTGAGCCACAGCGCCACTTCCGGCTTTTTTTGTTTTGCTTATGTGGTGCTGAGGAATCGAACCCAGGGCCTCAGGCATGCAAGGCAAGCGCTTTAACCACTGAGCCACCTTCTCAGCCCCGGCTGACTAGTCTTGGTTCTAGTATATTGTGCTTTTGTTGCAGGAAAAGCCAAGATCTGAAGGTTGGAAATATTGGATACGTTACTTGGGAAAGAGTAATTCATTTAACCAAAGGTAGGTAATTTAATCTAGAATTAATTTTTGTTGGCATTTATTTAGGAGTTAGCTTTGTGGACATTAATTTTTTCTTGGCATCTATTTGATATAGCAGAGATGGCTTATTTATAGGAATAGCTTGAAGCCAGAGTCATGGTGGATGTAGGAAAGTGGCCAATCTTCAGTCTGCTTTCACCTCAGGAAATCTCATCTATTCGGAAAGCATGTGTCTTTGGCACCTCAGCCAATGAAGCACTGTATGTCACTGATGATGATGAGGTAAGACTCTGGACATTAGAACTTAAGTTTTGGGACTTATTTTGGAGTTGGGTTTCAGATCATGGCACTCAAAGGAGAGAAAAGGTAAGATATAAAGAGAACCTGAAATTTGGGAAGATTGTACTTTTGATACACTTTCTCTCTTGGCGTCTGAGTTGGTATCACTCTTCATAGTATAGATAGGTATTGTGAAACTTAAGTAATGTCAGCAGTCTACCCTACTAAGCTGTCATATTGAACTTTGAGTGTTATTTTCAGAATGGAGAACTCACTGGAGAATTTTTTTTTTAATGTGACTTGAGTCAGGATGTACCAGACAAAACTATTTGTTTTCTAGGTCTTCGTGTTTGGACTGAACTATAGTAACTGTCTAGGAACCGGAGATAACCAGAGCACACTTGTACCCAAGAAACTGGAAGCCTTATGTGGCAAAAAAATTAAAAGCCTTAGTTATGGGAGTGGCCCCCATGTTCTCCTCAGCACTGAAGGTAAAGGGAACAATCTAGCTTTCAGTTTGTGGGAAATGGAGCAATTCAAAGCGAAGGGAGAAAAACAACAACAAAAACTAAGGCTCTTTCAAATAATTAATCTAAGGTTGCTTGTTTCTTAATTTCTGAGGGAAGTACACAAAACAGCTAGGCAACTGTGGAATAGCCACAGGATGTTGTGCACATTAGGCAAAACTTTTGGAGGTTCTTAGACTACGTGTGTAAACTTATAGAAGACTGGCTCACAGCAAAAGAAGTGATCTTTTCCAGTTTGGTGTTTCAGTGGATTTGTGGTCACAAGGCAACTTTGGTATATTTTTATAAACAGGTAATACTGGTTTTATTTTCTTTGTGTAGTTTCTGAATCTTACGTCAAGAAATCTTAGTGTATTTTTGGACATTCATGTGGGTGCCACATTGAAAGAATGGGAGATACAGGTGGACAGATTCTTGTCTCCATCTCCCTAAGGTCTGTGGGAGAATAAATGTTTTTTCTTTGTAATTTATCTGCACTATGGACCACCATAATTGTAAAAGTTCCTTACGTGTAACTACTTCCTTTCATGTTTTAAGCTGATTAGCATTAGCCCCCAAACTACAATCATAATAATCTCTGCCTTCTTTCTTTCTTTTTTTGGTTGGTCGTGGGGCTTGAACTCTGGGCTTGGGCACTACCCCTCAGCTCTTCAGCTCAAGGCTAGCACTCTACCACTTGAACCACAGTGCCACTTATGGCTTTTTTCTGCTTATGTGGCGCTGAGGAATCGAACCCAGGGCCTCATGCATGCAAGGCAAGCACTCTACTACTGAGCCACCTTCCCAGCCCAATCTCTGCTTTCTGAGTAGCTGGTTGTACAGCATTTCTTGTCTCCATCTCCCTAAGGTCTGTGGGAGAATAAATGTTTTTCTTTGTAATTTATCTGCAGTATGGCCCACCAGTATTGTAAAAATTCGTTACGTGTAACTTCTTCCTTTCATGTTTTAAGCCCATTAGCTTTTGTTCTCTTTTGCAAGGTCCTCAGGATTTTGCTGCATGTTCTAGGAGATCAGCCTTTCAGAGACTGACTGCATCCTATATCTATACTAGGGATCAAGCTTTGTTGGGTACTGCTTTGCTAACTAGTGTTGTGAGTGCTCTTAACCAATGTATGGATCCTCTCCAAGTTATCTTTCTCTAAGTATAAAAGGCAGGTCTGAGCTGATCCTTGAATACGAGTCTTAACTGGTGTTGAACATAATGTGGTAGTTACCTCACTCCTGCTTGAATTACTTTTTCAATTTTTTGACTTTTTTCATTTTTCATTTTGTATTAGCATATATTATACATATATTATCCCCTTCCCTACTTATTTGCTTTGATATATTTACCCCCTTAACCCTTTCCATTTGCCCTTTCCCTTCCCATTGATTTCCACTCCCAAACAGCTTCTGACTTTCTCCAAAGTCTGATGATTGTTAGCAGTCTGTTTACAGGTAAAGCAAAAGTGTACAGATCTGAATATTGGTAGTTGTGTTTGTGGGGGAAGCTCACAAGTTCTGAACTTTTTTTTTTTTTTTTTTTACCAGAAATCTCTTGTTTCTATTTCTTGGAGTTCATTTCGATACATATTATTTATTTTTATTTTTATTGTGAAAATACTGTACAGAGGGGTTACAATTACATGGGCAAGATAATGAGTACATTTCTTATCAAGCATTGTAGCCTCCTCCTTTGTTTCCCCTTCCCATCCCTTCCCATCCTCCCCCTGCCCCCTTCTGAACTTCTTTATAGGAGATAGTACTGATTTTGTGAGGGACGTTTCCAATATCACTATATGGCCTTCTGTATAGACTTTTCCATTTTCCAGGCCTGGGGATAGGAGAATCTATCTGCCTCCTAGATACTGAACAAGGAGGGATGGGCAGAACATAACATTGTAAATTCTCCTTCTGAAACAATAACACCTCATGACTGCCTTCAGCGCCTCTCTGAATTGTTTTGAGCCTTCTGGGCCTGGATCCTCTGCTTACTTTGTGGTGTTTGAAATGGGGGAGGAGAGAGGCGAATTTGGGCAAAGGGAAAAGTAGGGATGCAGAACAGTTACAAGAAATTCACATTGAGTAAGTTATCAGTAACACTGATAACCAGTGTTAGGAGAGATTGTCTGGCTCCACAGGGAAGTGATGAGGACTTGCTTCTGGTTTTTTTTTTTTGCAGCCTGCATTTGGGTTTCCTGTAATCTCTGGGTTTTCCTGGCAGCCTGGTGTTGGAATTGGCTTCCTGGCAGCTTCTCCTTTTGCAGATGTGATGATACTAATTCATTTGAAGTTTTAATTACCACATCTGTCTTTTTTTCATCCTCCAAAGTTTTATTGATACTACTCATTCTGTTATCTCCTCTGTTATTCTTTGTCCTGAGTGCTCATGACTTTTTTTCCCTTTTACTATCATTTCAGTTGGATTTTAAATTTCTCCACACCTTACTGATTTGTGCTATATATATGTACACACATGTGTGTGTGTACATATATATAGATATAGATAGATGTATAATTATTTTTTGGGTGGTACTAAGATTTTTTTTCCCCCTTCTGGTTGTAGGCTAGAACTCTGGGCCTGGGTACTATCCCTGAGCTCCTTTTGATGAAGGCTAGCAGTCTACCGCTTGAACCACAGTGCCACTTCTGGCTTTTTCTGTGTTTAATTGGAAATGAGTCTCTTTCTTGCGCTGGCTGGCTTTGAACTGTGATCCTCAGATCTCAGCCTCCTGAGTAGCTGTATTAGGGTTTTAACTTTGGGCCTTGTGATTGCTATGCAGGTGTTCTGGAGCCATAGCCTCAGACCACCTTGTTGCTTTATTGTTCAGGTAGGGCTTACATTTTTGTAGAAGGCTGAGATGATAGCAAAACTACTTTGCAAAGTAAGTGAAAAAATCGGTACAGTGTGTACCATCACACCCAGCTTATTGATTGGGATAGGGTCTTAACTTTTCCCCTCAAACTACAATCATAATAATCTCTGCCTTCTTTCTTTCTTTCTTTTTTTGGTTGGTCGTGGGGCTTGAACTCTGGGCTTGGGCACTACCCCTCAGCTCTTCAGCTCAAGGCTAGCACTCTACTACTTGAAGCACAGTGCCACTTATGGCTTTTTTCTGCTTATGTGATGCTGAGGAATCGAACCCAGGGCTTCATGTATGCAAGGCAAGCACTCTACCACTGAGCCACCTTCCCAGCCCAATCTCTGCCTTCTGAGTAGCTGGTTGTACAGCATTTCTAAAGGCTGTTTTGGGAATATTTTGATCAAATTGAATGTCTAGTTCTACCTGGTCTCTGCTTTGAAGCTCAATGTCTCTATGATACTCTATTTTATATACAGACCTTGTGCTTCTAGATTTTTGTCTTCTGAAGCAATATTAGTTTACTTATAAAATAAATAGTTTGGCCACTTTTCCAACTTAATGTCCAGTACGTGAAGACTAGACCCTGGATACACTTAAAGGTCAGAAGCCAATGGATATTTTTTCATTCCCTCCACACTTCTCTAGTCTGTTGTGCAAAATTACACAAAGATGTGACATCTCTTAAGCCTCAAGTGATCCTGCAATATAGTTTCTGGCCTGTTGTGAATAGTGCAGACAGAAAAGGGTTGGAGAAGTAAATGCTGTATCTAGTTGGGATGCATTGATTATGAGGGTGTCTGCAGGATTTGGTGCTGAAAGCCATCTCGGGTGGAGTTTACCTTTCTCATGCTTTATCAATGAAAAAGGAGAGATGTGAATAGACTACTTTTTAGTAGTGGCTTTTGTGATCTTATGAGCCCTTGTCCAGGCTGCACTCTGGCCATGGAACTGCACAATTCTAGTCACCATCATTACTGAGCAGGAGTGCTTGAAAAGATTTCCAGTCAAATATCATCTCTGCCTCTGTTTTATGACCACAGTCTCGCCTCTTCCTGCCAGGATTGGAACTCCCTTTTTTCCTCGAGGCTAGAGTTATGCAGTGTTCATGGCAGCCACAGTTCAAGGTTCTTTGGATGGATCATGTCACCTGGTCTTGAGTGATCATTTATTTTAGCTGTAGAAAAGAGAGAAAAGCATGTATTTAGGGACAGCCTACTCTTGATATGCAGTCAGGAAAAATGCATGAAATGACAATGTTTCAAAAGGATATGAAACAAAAGTTACTGCTAGAGTTCCAAAAGACAAAGTCCATTAAAAAGAAAGATCCAGGCAGAAGATCTTTGGCGTTGAAGTTAGTGAACACATTGGGGTGGTAGTGTTTAAGCTCTGTGTGCTCCCTACCTTCTGGCTTTTCCATTTAGCTGTTCCTGAGTTCAGAACTGATTATGCTTTTCAAAGAGTTCCTTATAAATGTTAGTGATGGTGCTTCCTGATTATGCCAGTCCCCAGCTATGGAAATACTCCCAGTCTTAGAGTCCTTCAGATACCACAATACAATAAAGCAAGCCTAATCCTTATTATTGCTTCTTGTCCAGATTCTGTTTCTTTGGGGGTGTGGTAGGGCTTGAACTCAGGGGCACTGTCCTTGAGCTTTTTTTTTCTCTGAAGGCTAGTGCTCTACCACTTGAGCCAGGAACTCTACCTCTAGCTTTTTTGTGGTTAATTGGAGATCAGAGTCTCACAGACTTTTCTTCCCTGGGCTAGCTTCAAACCTCAGTTCTCAGATATCAGCCTATTGAGTAGCTAGGATTACAGGTGTGAGCCACCAGTGCCTGGCTTTGTGCAGATTTTGGTATACATTAAAAAATACTCATTTTTGATAAGCATTAAAAAAGTCACTTTATGCCTTTTTGAAAAAATTTCAGTGTAGAAAGTAAAATGTTTGTACACATAGACTGATTTCTGACTGTAAAATTGATTCTATATGAGTACCAAGTTCTTTGATTAAAGATTTTGCTTCTGTTTTTTCTGTTTTCTCGTTCTTCCTTCTGTTCCTGGAGTCCTATTAGTATTTATTTTACAGAGAAGAGAGGGCAATGTGAGACATATTTGGAGAATGAGTTGCACTAAATCTGCAGAAGAGAGTTTTCCCTTGGAGCTGATTTCTCTGTGTGCTCATGTATATAGATGGAGTGGTCTACGCTTGGGGCCACAATGGATACAGCCAGCTGGGGAATGGGACCACCAGTCAAGGCATTGCTCCCATACAAGTTTGTACCAATCTCTTGATCAAGCAGGTGATTGAAGTAGCTTGTGGCTCACACCA
Organism: Dipodomys spectabilis; assembly: GCF_019054845.1. Classification (NCBI taxonomy): domain Eukaryota; kingdom Metazoa; phylum Chordata; class Mammalia; order Rodentia; family Heteromyidae; genus Dipodomys; species Dipodomys spectabilis. Next base: position 43,138,776 of record NW_024870772.1, on the reverse strand, counting down.
TTCACTGGCTTTGGCAGCTGATGGAGAGGTAAGCACACTGCTTTTATTTTTAATTGTAAAAAAATACACACTACCATCTTATTCTTATGTAGAATTTAAGTACATTTAGATTATTGGCTCAACCTTTTTTTTTTTTTTTTTTTTTTGTCAGTTGTGGGGCCTGAACTCTGGGCGTGGGCGCCGTCCCTCAGCTCTTCAGTTCAAGGCTCTACCACTTGAGCCACAGTACCACTTCCAGCTTTTTTTTTCTGCTTATGTGGTGCTGAGGAATCAAACCCAGGGCCTCATGCATGCAAGGCAAGTGCTGTACCACTGAGCCACCTTCCCAGCGTACATTTAGATTATTGTATACAACTTTTACTACCACACTGAGAAAACTCATTTCATCTTGTAAAGTTGACTATCTGTTAAACATTAATTTTCCGGTCTCTTTCCTCAGTTTCTGGCAACCATCCTTCTACCTTCTGTTTTTATACTCTGACTGCTCTAGGAAACTCCTAGTAGAATAGACACTATTTGCCATTTTGTGACTTCTGTTAGCTAGTGTCTTCAGGCTGAATGTATGTATAATACCACATTTTGTTTACCCACTAATCTCTAGATGATCCATAGTTGCTCCTGTTTTTCAGCTATTATGAAAGTGCTCTGCGTTAAAATAAAAAATTGGGATGAGAGTATGGCTCAAATGGTAGAGCAATTGTCTAGCAAGCGTGAAATCCTGAATTCAAATTCTAGTACCAAAAAAAATTGAAAATAAGAAAAATAGTGATCATATTTAGATTTGTAGCTAAAAGCATTGTGGGAACACAGTGAGTTTCTCAAGCATTACATGTGTTATGTAGTCAGAATGGTTACATAGCCAGTGTACACCCATGGCACACATTCCCATAATATCGCCCCCAGGTGGTGGAGGCAGGAGATAGTGAGCTATTGAGTTCCAAGTAAGCTTGTCTAAAGAGTAAGATCTTTGTTTCTGAAAACTAAAACCGCAATGTGTTGGTGGTTCACATCTGCAATCATAGCTCTTCAGGAGGTTGAGCTCTAAGGATTGCCTTTCAAAGCCAGGAAAGTCCTTGACACTCTTATTTCCAATTAACCACTAAAAGCTGGAAGTGGAGTTTTGGCTCAAGTGGTAGAGTCCAGCCTAGAGTGAAAAAGCTCATTTATAGTGCCTAGCCCCTGAGTTCAGGACCAGTCCCCCCCCAAAATAAAAAGATGATTGTTTTGCTAGAACTGGCACATATGTACCATACATACACATGCATACATATACACACATATGTGCATATACATGCAAACATGCAAATGTGTGAAGAGTGTTTCCAGAAGGCATGTAAAGTGTGGTGTTAGAAATTCTCTTTGTGTTGGAAGAAATTTCCCTTACTGCCAATACCTGCTTCTTGTTTTCTATGGCCATACTAGTTTAAAAGGACTTGGGAGTGTTTTCTTTTTGTCTCTCTGTATTAAAAATAGGGTTTTCAGAATATGGCAGGTAAGAGGAGAAAAATAGGCTTGAGATTCAGTGGAGAATGATTGCTGTCTGAAGCTGACAGAGAGCAAATAAGAACTCAGAACAAATATCGCCAGGAAAAGCCTAATAACTAGGGTCATTTCTGTAGGGACAAATGTCTCCTTAGCACTTGCAAGCCTTACTACATTATGAGGAACTATTTCAGGGAAAACTATATAATGCTCAGTATTGTTGACTGGTAAGACAAGAAAAAGCAGAAAATGTATTTGTGCAAAGAATTGAGCAGATTTTTTTACATCATTGATACTTGTGTGGCATATACTTCATTGCTACTGATGCTTGAAGAAAGTATCTGTATAGTTACCCTAATTATCAAGGTACCATGCACAGTGGGCAAGATCATAGTAAGTACATAGTAAAATGCCTGTGCCCCAGTTTCGCTTGTCCTAGTAATTGGCTCTGAATCTGCAAGTAAGATTCTAATCTCAGGGCTGGGAAGTTGGCTCAGTGGTAGAGCGCTTGCCTTGCATGCCTGAGGCCCTGGGTTCAATTCCTCAGCACCACATAAGCAAAAAGAAAAAAAGCCGGAAGTGGCACTGTGGCTCAAGTGGTAGAGCACTAGCCTTGAGCTGAAGAGCTGAGGGACAGCGCTCAGGCCCAGAGTTCAGGCCCCACAACCGGACCCCCCCCACCCCCCCAAAAAAAAAAAAAAGATTCTAATCTCAGTTTCAGTTTCTAGAACTGTTTTGGTTTCATCTATCCACCTGCAGAGAGGATGTGACTTTTGCCTACCCCAGCATCATTTTATAGAGTATAGCAAAGATTAAATAGTATAATAATCCAGCACTATCTAGCACATCATAAGCCCTCATTTTCTCTTTCTTTTTTCTTGTAGGTATTTGCATGGGGCTATAACAATTGTGGTCAGGTGGGATCAGGATCTACAACAAATCAAGCAACTCCTCGAAAAGTTACAAACTGTTTACATATTAAGAGGGTGGTTGGTATTGCCTGTGGTCAGACTTCCTCCATGGCTGTTTTGGACAATGGTGAGGTGAGTTCTCTCCACTCTAGTCACTCCTCTACTCCTCTTTCTCATAAACAAGAAGCTTTTTCTTGGCAGCTTATTGACAGTTAACTGATTTTTGACTGAGGGTTAGAGGCACTAGTCAGTCAAATGGTATCTGTTCTTTAGAATGACTTCTTGAAATCCCAAGCTTTATCTGCAAAGAAAGATTCTGTTATGTCTACATTTGATGTTTTGCAAGATCCATATAGCCTAATGCTTATAGGTATTTCTGATTTAATGGGTTCAGGAATCTCACACCACCTTTCTCTAACCATGGAAAGGTAAAACTGCACATTTTCAAGACAACTGATACAAAGTCTTGGTGTAGTTAGCTACACATCTCAAATGTTTGCTCCTAGGAGGAAGCAACTTGATAGAGTAGAATTTGTTGTCCTGATTGTTAGCAACTTTTAAAAACTACCCCATTAGTCACCTTTGAGCTAATGGTTATTTCTCTTAAATTATTTCGGGCAGAAGCTAATACTTAAATGGGTCACTCACCACCTCTGCATTACCATCTATGCATCTCCTAGTGCTTACAGAGAGATTCTATGGATACAGACTGTTGTGCTCACCTATGTAGACTTATTGAGTGTTTTTTGTTTCTTTGTTGTTTTCAGTCCTGGGGCTTGAACCTAAGGGCCTGGGCACTGTCCCTGAGCCTCTCTGTGCTCAAAGCTAGCAGTCTACCACAGTGCCACTTCTGGCTTTTTTCTAGTTTCTGTGGTACGGAGACATTGAACCCAGGGCTTCATGCATGCTAGGCAGACATTCTACCTTTAAGCCACATTCCCAGCCCCAGACTTACTTTTTAATCTCAATTTGGTTGTCATTCTGGATGATCAGAATTCCTTGGGATAGCTGCTAAGAGCCTCTATTCCATTGCTCTTACACCTTTTTTAAAAAAAATTTTAGGGGCTGGGAAGGTGGCTCAGTGATAGAGCGCTTGCTTTGCATGCATGAGGCCCTGGGTTTGATTCCTTAGCACCACATAAGCAAAAAGAAAAAAGCTGGAAGTGGCGCTATGGCTCAAGTGGTAGAGTGCTAGCTTGCGCTGAAGAGTTGAGGGACAGTGCCCAGGCCCAGAGTTCAGGCCTCATGACCGGACCCAAAAAAAAATTATATGTTTTTTATTGTAAAAATACTGTACAGAGGGGTTACAGTTACATGAGTAAGATGAGTACATTTATTGTTACCTCCTTCTTTACTTTTCCTCTACCATCCCTTCCCTCCCCTCCTCCCCAACTCTTCCCTACCCCCACCCCCGAAGTTGTAAAGTTCGTTTTCAACATAGTGTCTTGTACATCTCATTGTTACAATGGGTCAGCCTGTATCCTTATTTCAGCATTTTGTTATTTGCCTTCCCCTCCCCAAATTAGAAAAATGAATATACAAGATGCAGGGCACTGAAATCAAATACAGTGAAAACAGTTTATACCGTGGGGGGAAGAACATACAAAAGAAACAAAAAAAATCACATATACATTATAAATATGTTAAAAACAATAGCAAGAAAGAAAAAAAACCACTTGTGTCCCTGTGTTGGGGTTCGTTTCACTTAACATGTTATATGACCTTTTCTGCTTGTCCTAGACATGTACTAGTTATTGCAAATAAGGGAAACAATGGGACCTATGATTTTTTTTGGCCCTGGCTTACTTCACTTAATATAATTTTTTCCAAGTCTTTCCATTTCCTAACAAATGGGGTGATGCCATTCTTTCTGATGGAGGCATAGAATTCCATTTTGTGTGTGTGTGTGTGTGTGACACACACATATACCACATTTTCTTGATCCATTCATCTACTGAGGGGCATCTGGGTTAGTTCCATATCTTAGCTATGGTAAATAATGCTGCAATAAACATAGTTGTGCTGGTAGCGTTAATAATGGTCTTGTTTGTGATCATTTGGGTAAATGCCCAAAAGTGGGATTGCTGGGTCATAGGAGAGCTCTATGTGGAGTCTTTTGAGGAACCTCCATACTGCTTTCCAAAGTTTACACCTTTATTTTTTTAAAAAGATACAATTTTTTATAAAATTAACAAAGGAAAGCAAATGAAACCTAAAAAGTGAATCTTTTTTCCATTTTTATCAGTTCTGAATTCCTCTTTATAAATAATTATATAAGGATAAGTATAATTACCTTTAACTGGGGAGGTTGTATACCCATCTGTTTTTCTGCTCAATTTGCAGCATGTGCTTTGTCTTCATGTCTTAGACCAATTATCCACAGGGTATCTGGTCTGAATCCTGCCTGCTTCTATCAATCACCCATGGCTGGAACTCCACTGACAAGCATTTTAATCATTGTTAATTTTATCTGTCATAAGCAGTGCTGTGTTCATTTTCTGCTATTTTCTGTGTATCTATGCCTGTGTTTCCTGCTTTGTTTTTTTTTTTTTTTTTTTTTTTTTTTTTTTTTTTTTGTTGGACATGGGCCTTGAACTCAGGGCTTGGTTGCTGTTCGTGAGCTCCTTTTCGTTCAAGGCTAGTGCTCTACCACTTTGAGCCATGGTGCCACTTTTGGTTTTCTGGTAGTTAATTGGAGATAAGAGTCTCATGGACTTTCCTGCCCAGGCTGTCTTCAAAACCGCGATTCTCAGATCTCAGCCTCCTGAGTAGCTAGGATTACAGGCAGGAAGCACTGGTACCTGGCTTCTATGTGTATATTTCTGTAGGATAAATTCTCAGGTTAGAATTTTGATGTCAAGAAGAGTGCCATTAAAAATGTTGATAGCCACCCAGGCATTGGTGGCTTATGCTATAATCCTAGCTACTCAGAGGGCTGAGGACTAAGAATTGCAATTTGAAGCTAGATAGGGCAGGAAAGTGTGTGAGACTACCCATATTAGAAGTGGAGCTGTGGCTCACATAGTGGAACAAAAAAGCTCAGGGCCAACACCTAGACCCTGAGTTCAAGCTCTGAGACCAGCATAAAAAAACAATGTTGATGGCTTCATGCAAAAAGTTGATACCTATCATGTACTTCTGGCTCTGACTACTCTAAAGCCCATGCCCCTGTTCCTCTGTCATATTACCCTGAGAAGCCCCAGTGCACATCTCTACCTGCCTTGCTGAAGAATGTAATGCCATCACAAGTCTTAGGTTTCTGATTGGAACTAGACTAATTGTTTGTCTGTTTCTAGTCCATATTTGTTTAGTACTTTAGTACTCCAGCTGTTTGTTTCCCTTTTTTTCTTTTATTGTCCCTCCCTCCTCTCCCCCTCTTTGCCAGTCCTGGGGCTTGAACTCAGGGCCTAGGCACTCTCCCTGAGCTTTTTTTTCTGAAGGCTAGCACTCTACCCCTTGAGCCACAGTCACACTTCTGGCTTTTTCTGTTTATGTGGTACTGAGGAATGGAACCCAGGGCTTCATGCCTGCTAGGCATGCACTCTACCATTAAGCCATATTTTCAGCCCTCCAGCTGTTTCTGTTAGCATATGATCCCCTCTCATTCCAGCCTTTGAGGGAACCATTTTGTTCTATGAGAACCTTTTTATAATCCATCCCCCTTTTCTTGGTTCCTTCACTTCCTAGCTCAGAGCCTCATCAGAGCTCACTGTGTGCAGGAAAGATAATATACGGAATGATTTTTCTGCTTCTAATGTTTTGTGTCCTTGTCACCCTTCTTTGGTGGCCTGTGTGATCTTTAAAATAAAAATTCTCATTTTGAAATATTTCACTGGGAATTCTTAGTGCATTATTCTACTTTCCCTCATGACTTTATCATCTAGCCCTTCCCTTCTGGTCTTTCCTCCTTTTTCTTTTCTTTTTTTTTTTTGATCCGGTTGTGGGGCCTGAACTCTGGGCCTGGGCGCTCTCCCTCAGCTCTTCAGCTCAAGGCTAGCGCTCTACCGCTTGAGCCACAGCACCACTTCTGGCTTTTTTCTTTTTGCTTATATGGTGCTGAGGAATCGAACCCAGGGCCTCATGCATGCAAGGCAAGCACTCTACCACTGAGCCACCTTCCCACCCCTCTCCTTTTTCTCTGTGTTCATCCAGCCCCTCTTCTTGTCCCCTGTCTCTCCCTTTGATAGATTTTTCCTGGAGTGCCTTCACTGTCGTGATATTCAGCCCATTCCGATTGTTAGTCCCTAAGCTTTCTTCCTGTAGCTAAGTCCTTCCTCCTCATTGTTCCTGTAGCGTTTTGATTAGTTTTCTTAGTACCTCTTAGTCTGCAAAAAAATGTGTGTGCATTTCTTTTGCTAAATTTTGACTAAATATTTAGTCCTTTTCTGTATCTGAATGTACAGTAGCTATTTAATAACTGTAAATAACTTTTTCATGTATAATACATGCATGAGAAACTTCCCAAGGCTAACTGGTAAGTCTTGGAGTAGGAATTGATGCCAAATCTTGTCACCCCCTACCTCAGAACATCTCTTTGGATAAATTGTAAGGCCACATTGGGTGAAATGCAGATGTTGGAGTATCTAACTTGTTTAGAAGGACTGGGTTTTCTCTTCATTAGCAGTTCTCATTGCTTGCCTCTTCTTTCTCTCCCTCTCAGGTGTATGGCTGGGGCTACAATGGCAATGGTCAGCTAGGCTTGGGAAACAATGGCAACCAGCTGACCCCCGTGAGGGTGGCAGCTCTCCACAGCGTGTGTGTGAACCAGGTATATTGTGATGGCCTTACTGGTTGTACCCCCGTCCCTCTTCTCTGCTCTTGACATGAAGATATTTTGGAGGTTACTCTTTTATCATTCTTTTCTGGCAATTCCATGTCCTTTTCCACATTGAGTGGTTTGTTATTTCTTAAATTCCCATGAGAAGGAAGCTCACTATGTTTTACATCAGTCTTGACCGGGTAAAGCAACTCATGGAGAAATCCAGCAGTGTGTTGGTTTTCCCTAGTGCTTCTCAGTTGCCAACAAATTCCAGACCAAATTTGATGCTATGACCTGACATTCTCAAAGGGTGGCTATGATCTTTAAGCAAGTGTTGTCCCTGACCTTCCTGTTTCTTGGTATGGTAACAGTTTCCTTTTACTTGCAGATCGTCTGTGGCTATGCACATACACTAGCACTAACAGATGAGGGCTTGCTCTATGCCTGGGGAGCTAACACATATGGGCAGCTGGGAACTGGCAATAAAAATAATCTGCTAAGCCCAGCACACATCATGGTGGAGAAAGAAAGGTAACGTGGCTGTGTCCTATCTAAGGACTGTGTGTGCGATGTGGCCTTAAGATTGTATGTGGCAGAGCTGTGGTGGTTGGCTTTGTGACTTTTCTGTTCATTAATATTCTCATTTACAAGATAGTTTTGAATACCGGACAGAACCAACGTGAAGATATGATTCTCATGAAGCTTTCTGAAGTAGCCACTAGTTTGATAAATGACTGCATCTTAATGTAATTCTGGCAGACTTGGTGTGGACCATTGAATGGGGAAGTCAGAGTCTGTGGCCATTCTGAGATTCAAAGTGTGGCACGATAAAATGTTATAACCTGGCTTGCCTTCAATAATGTATGTAATGTAGTTGATGTTTCGATAATCTAACATTTCAAAGAAACCAAAGCAGAATTGAGGAATCTCCAAATTGTATACCCTTGATTATAGGTGCTGCTTTACAAAGCATGCTTCTTCAAAAAGAAAAATTAAGAATTGCATTGCTGAAAAAATGTCACAAAATACTTCATTTGAGCCAACTTTTTTTTAACTGAGATTAAGTGATTACATAAATTTCACAAATTTCATAGTATTGTAAGATAGTGACACTTAGTTAAATCGCAAACACATTTTAACCTTCACAAGGCAAATTGTCATCATTTTCTATAATGTTTGTGAATTCTCTGAGCTTTGACAATACAACTATTTCTCCCACGTTGGTGATATGTACATTTCTTTCCTTTTGCTTAGTATAAGCTGTTTCCTCTTTCCCTCTTATTCCCTTCCTCCCATCCGCTCCCTCCCACCACTGCCCTTGAGTTCTTGAGCCAACTTCTTTAAAGGACCCCATCTGTTTAAATATTGATTTGATTTAATGTGTACTACTGGAATAGATGCATAATATGTATTGAACCACATTGTGAGGTTTTACCCACTTGAGTCTCTTTTTTTTTTTTCCTTTTGGTAGTACTGGGATTTTAACTCTAGGCTTTGAGCTTGCTAGGCATACCCTCAGCTTCTTGAGCCATACCATCGGTCCTGCCCACTGTGTGCTGTTTATTGGACTCTTCTAAGAGCCTAGTGATAAAGTGGTTTGGCCTAATGTACTTTTGGGCATCAGAGTCCATTACTTTGTGTGTGTGTGTGCATGCCAGTACTGAGGCTTGAATTCAGAGCTAGGGCGCTCCCCTTAGCTTTTCCTCTTAAGGCTTGCTCTCTGAACCACTTGAGTTATAGCTCAACTTCTGGCCTTTTTGTGGTTAGTTGGAGATGAGAGTTTCACAGACATTCCTGTTCAAGGCTGGCTTGGAATTGTGATTCTCAGCTCTCAATCTCCTGTCTAGGATTACAGAAATGAGCCACCAGCCCTAAGTTATAGTCCATTACTCTTATCCAAATGCTTATGAGCTTTGTGTGGGGAAGAGAGAAAAGGCATTTTTGTTTTGTTTTCTCTTTTAACTAGGAAATGCTCTATTAAAGGTAGTAGTAACATATGTATATTTAAACTACTGTTTCAGCCCCCAGAACAGTCAGGATGTGTTGTCAGTGTCCACTTTCCTCATTGATTTTGGCTTCTAATCTGCTTTTCAAAGTATTCCTTAACCACTATGCATTATTTATCCTAACTCAAAATGAGCCCAAATGAGAAGTAAGGCTATCAGGAAGAAAGACAGTATTGTTTTACTGATCTTTTGCTTTTTATAGCTAGGACTTGGCCACTAATATCCCTGGGCTTGGGGTACTTTGAGGTATTCTAAGAACAAACTTTTAAATTACAATGGGCAAGGGGTGCATATTGAAGACTTTTCTGATAAAAGAAGTATCATTTTTTTCCCCCAAACTTTTCAGGGTAGTAGAGATTGCAGCCTGTCACTCCACCCACACATCTGCGGCCAAGACCCAGGGTGGGCATGTGTACATGTGGGGCCAGTGCCGGGGCCAGTCCGTCATTCTCCCTCACCTCACCCACTTCTCCTGCACTGATGATGTGTTTGCGTGCTTCGCTACCCCTGCTGTCTCATGGCGCCTCCTGTCTATAGGTAAGAAGCCCAGGAGAGTGCTTCTGGCAGTTGACTAGATATTATTGCAGATTTGCTAGAAGTAGGCTCTTTCAGGTTTTAGAGTGTTTCATTCTCTGTTACCTTTAATAATCAGATTTATTTGTATGTAATGATGTATCCCTGTGGACTTCTTTTTCCCCAAGTACTTCCATTTTAATTGAGACTAAATGGTTAGTTTTATATTATGTTAACTTAAATGGACAACCCAGTGGAATTTATGTTCATAATGTTGTGTACTCATCATTTATATCATGTTCCAAAATACTTTTCCAACCCCAGAAGAAAACCCTCTATTCCCTAAGCATTTACCTACTAGTCCTCCTCCCCCCCAGTTTGAGGTTATCTTTAGAAAGAGTTCAGCTACTGCCAAACTTGAAGTGAAGCCAAGTGAACATGGCCTTTCAATTCATTTGCCAGCTTAGCTGTAATACTACTTATAAATATAAACCTTATATCTTTGTATATAATCTATAATATTTATATATAGTATATAATAAATTTAATTATTATATATATTTATAGTATATAAACATATATATTTATATAAATACAATTAGAAAAATATGATTAGTGGGACCATGTGGCCATAATCATACACATGTGAAAGCGCATCTGTACAACATTTTTAGGTATTTCTTTTTGTCTTCATTGCTAGTGTGGAGGCTTGAACTTAGGGCTTTTGGACTCTTGGCTCAACTGTCTTGCTCCTGGCTGGCACTCTACCACTTAAGTCATGGCTCTAGTCTTGCATTTCTTTTGGTTAAGATGGAGTCTTGAGGATTTCTCTGCCCAGGCTGGCTTGAACTATGATCTTCCTGTTGCAGCTTCCTGAGTAGTTAGGACTAGAGGCATGAGCCACTAGTGCCCAAATAACTTCCTTAGATTTCTTTACACTACTTACCTGAACTTGCAAGAACCTTGATAAGCCTTTCTTATTCATCTTAAAATGCACAGTGCTTTTCAGAACAATTTTCTCTTGGTGGTATTTAGGTTTTGAACTCAGGTCTTTGTACTTGCTAGTTAGGAGCTCTGCTGCTTGAGACACGCCTCCAGCCCTTTTTGTTCTAGTTATTTTATTATTTTAGTCAGTCATGGGGCTTGAACTCTGGGCCTGGGCGCTCTCCCTCAGCTTTTTAGCTCAAGGTGAGCACTCTAACCCTTGAGCCATAGTGCTCAAGTTTTCTGAGTGGTTTATTGGAATTTCACAGACTTTCCTGTATGGGCTGGTTTTGAACCTCAGATCTCAGCCTCCTGAGTAGCTAGGATTACAGTCATGAGCCATCAGCAACCGGCTTTTAACTTTTTTGTACTGATACCAGGACCTGAGCTCAGGACTTTGTGCTCTGGCTTAGCTTTCTTGCTCACTGCTGGTACTTTATCACTTGAGTCACACCTCCAGTAAGTTATTTTGCTGGTTAGTTGAAGATAGAATTTTGCAGTTCTTTATGCTCAGGTTGATTTCCAACCATGATACTTCAGGTGTCACCCTCCTGAGTAGTTTGGATTATAGTCATGACCTAAACAGTGTCCAGCTTGTTCTGGTTACATTTTTGTATGTATGTGTGCTAGTACTGGGGCCTGAACTCAGAGTCTGGCTGATGTTTCTTAGCTTTTTTGCTCAAGGCCTACACTCTGCTACTTGAGCCACAATTCCACTTTGGGCTTTTTGCTGGTTAATTGGACATAATTGTTTTACAAACTTTCTTGCCTAGGCTGGCTTTGAACTGCAATCCTCAGATCTCAGATCTCTTCCTGAGTAGCTTGGATTGCAAATACATCTGATTACTTTTGAGATAAAATCCTGTTTGCCTAAGCTGTAATCCTGCTCTTACATATATTACTACAGCTGGAATAGCTGGTTCACACCACCTCATTCATTTTTTTTATGGTTTAAAATGAGAGTCTGATGAACTTTTTAAAAAAAAATCTAGGCTGGCCTAGAACTGCCACTGGTTCAGACTAAGTCTTTTGAGTAGTTAGGATTATAAATAGGAAACACTGGTGTTTCCAGCTTTTCCTGGAATTTTTAATGTCAAGTTTGGAAAAAAATTGTTACTAACTGTATTTTTTAGATGACTTCTTATACTTCCAGGAACTAAATGTCATCATAAGTGTTTTTTTTTCCCTTGGCTCTAAGTGTTAAGAAGATGATTAAATGGAGACTTCACATGTCTGAGGAGTATTTCTTCTGTGAAGAGGTCTTGTACTTGCCATCAGAAACAAGCAAAGGAAAAAGGGCCATTTCCACCTTGTGACTAGATGTTGAGGTGGAGGTTCTGAGAAGCAATCATGTTTTGGGTGGGTGAGGAGGCCATTTATGCCACTTGATGCACTGCCATCTGACTCATTTCCTTTCTTTTGTCCTGAAGTGACTGGACTATAGAGCAGTGAAAGACTAATTTTTGAGAACTATGTGCCTTTGCTGCATAGCCAGTGGAGCTTTGCATTGTGGGAGTGTGGAAGAGCTATAGGGTGAGGCTACAAGACTCGGAGAAGTGACACTTTGTGTCTATCTGTTAAGCTCCAGCCTAGATTGTAGTGTCAGATCCTTCCTGTAGAGTTGCCCTGGTGATGGACCACAAGTGGCACAGGTCCTTCTGGTTTTAGACAGGTGAGCTCTTCATTTTTTAGCTCAGCTCAGTTGCAGTAGAAGTCTTTGTAGTAGCTCTGTTCAGTGCTCAGGAAGGACCTCTAGAGTTTATTTCCCTGGTAGTTACCTTCTGTTTTTTTCCTTCCCTCATATATGTAAAGAACACATAAAGTGTCCCATGAATTCATAGGAGCCTTTACTTTATTCAGAATAACCAACTCTAATTACATAGACTCATCAGTTCTCATCTAGTCATGTGACTGTGTTATGTAAAGCTGTTCCCTTTAGATCTCTTACTGGCAAGATTTGCTCTGTTTCTACATAGAGAGGAAGATTATTAATTTCTAGGATTAACAGAGTTGGTTTGTTTTTTTTTTTTTTTTGGGTCGGTCCTGGGGCTTGAACTCTGGGCTTGGGCACTATCCCTCAGCTCTTCAGCTCAAGGCGAGCACTCTACCACTTGAGCCACAAGGCTACTTCTGGTTTTCTAGTGGTTTATTGGAGATAAGAGTCTCATGGAGTTTCCTGCCCGGGCTGGCTTTGAACCTCAATCCTCAGATCTCAGCCTCCTAAGTAGCTAGGATTAAAGACATGAGCCACCAGTGCCCGGCTAACAGGGTTTTTTTCTTTTCTTTTTTTTTTTTTAATCTTATGTTGTACACAGGGGGTGAGGGTTTCATTGTTATATTGTTTAGGTTTCAGATACTTAGGAAGTTTATCTGACTAAGAACCTGCTTGTTCTTTCTTAATTGAATATACCATTCCTCAAAGCAGGGCAGAGATGTCTGCACATTTCTAAGAAAAACTGATAGACCCTTAGAGTTAGATTTCTGTTTTTAAACAAACATTCCTCATGTCTAGCTAATATATTTGGCTTTCCCAAGTACTGAGTTTTTTTGTTTGATAGTTTATAGTTGTTAAGATGCTGTGCTATTGGTTTGTTAAAGCATAGATTCTCAGGAACAAATGAAATTAAACACCATACTGCTGCTGATTGTTCAGAAGTCTTTTATGCTTTGAGTCTGTCCACTATTAATAGTGTGTCTCATTACCTTCAGATCAGGAAGACTTTTTAACAGTTGCAGAATCACTGAAGAAAGAATTCGATAGTCCAGAAACTGCTGATCTGAAGTTTCGAATTGATGGGAAATACATTCATGTCCATAAAGCCGTGTTGAAAATCAGGTATTTTGCATTAGTTTAGAGATGTCAATAATTACTTTTTGCCATTCCCATTTGTTTATTCCAAGGAATTGATACTGATTAGCAGTATCCTTGGCAGTAGAGGGAAATGTCACAATGTATTTTTTTTTTTTTTTTGTCCTTTATGGGGCTTAAACTCTGGGCCTGGGCGCTGTCCCTGTGCTCTTCGGCCCAAGACTATTGTTCTACCACTTGAGCTACAGTGCCACTTCTGGTTTTCTGGTGGTTAATTGGAGATAAGTCTCATGGACTTTCCTGCCCGGGCTGGGTTTGAATCATGATCCTCAGATCTCAGTCTCCTGAGTAGCTAGGATTACAGGTGTGAGCCACCGGTACCTGGCAATATATTTTTAAAAAGTATAATTCATTTAGTATCAGAGTTTTTTTTTTGTGTAAGCATACACACTATTTGTCTAAACTGTTCTTTAAAGATATTGGGTTGGAGCAATAGCTCAGTGGTATAGCACTTGTCTAGAAGGTACAAGGCCTTGGATTCAATTCCTAGCACTACAAAATACATAAAAGATCTTGTGGATACTTGTTTCCATTGGAAATTTTATGTGGTTTAAAAAACTACAAAAGAGGGCTAGGAAGATGGCTCAGTGGTAGTGCTTGCCTTACATGCCTGAGGACCTGGGTTCAATTCCTCAGCACCACATAAGCAAAAAGAAAAAAAAAGCTGGAAGTGGCGCTGTGGCTCAAGTGGTAGAGCGCTAGCCTTGAGCTGAAGGACAGCGCCCAGGCCGAGTTCAGGCCCCATGACCTGACCCCCCTCCAAAAAAAAAAAAACTACAAAAGATTGTCAGTAAATGTATGTGGTCTTGGTGTGTAGTGATTAAAGGTGCCTCTCATATATTTGTCTGATTTAGCACCTTAATCAGGTAAACTTTGCTTCTGTTTTAGGTGTGAGCACTTTCGATCCATGTTCCAATCCTATTGGAATGAGGACATGAAGGAGGTGATAGAAATAGACCAGTTTTCCTACCCCGTGTATCGTGCCTTTCTCCAGTACCTCTATACAGACACGGTGGATCTGCCACCTGAAGATGCCATAGGTACCTCAGCCATATTGTGACTGGCCACATCATATGGTCAAGAATCTCCTTCCATGTGTTCTTAGATTAGTGAAATGTAAAAAGTTTTGGGTGGATTGGTTTTCACATGTTTTTTTAAAAAAGATTTGAAGCAATACTATTTATGGTTAATAGTTATAGTTCATTTGTAACTGGATTTACTGAAATTTTAAAATATTAAACTAAGTTACTAATGGATTTAGTGTTTTGAAAACAAAATGAGGGGGAATTTTTTGTCTCCCCTTATGCTGTTATAGAAAGTGAATATAGAAGAGGCATGATTTTGGAGGTAGCAGAGATAGGTAGTAAAAAACTTTACTCATGCTGAGTGCTAATGACTTCCACCTGTAATCTTAGCTACTTGGAGCGAAGAATGGGAGCTTAGAGGTTCAATCAGCTGGGGCATATTTGTTAGACCCCTTTTTATCCAATAGCCAGGTGCAGCTGTGTGACAGGAACCCTAAAACAAAAAGGTCATAGTCCAAGTGCAAGTCAGGGCAAGAAACATGACCACACTATATAAAAAGAATTAGTACATAAAGGGAATTTCTCCCGAGTTAATCTGTTCACTAAAATAAGATATGTATGCTTATCAGTTATATGAAGTTACTATAAACTGCATTGAAACTTCTATACCTTTTACTTTTTTTTTTTTTATTGTAAAGATACTATACAGAGGGTTACAGTTATATGAGTGAGGTAATGAGTACACTTCCTCTTGAACATTGTTACCCCCTCCATTGTTTCCCCCCTACCATCCCCTCCCTCCCTCCCTTCCCTGAGGTTCTTTTTTTTTTATTGTGATTAAGTGATTACATAATTTCAAAGTCACAAGTTCATTCTAACTTCCCTGGAGCAAATTGTCTACCACAGTCTGTAATATATAACAGTGTTCACATGTTATATACCATATTTTATACCTTTTACTTTTAGGTCTTTTGGACTTGGCAACATCTTACTGTGAAACCAGACTGAAAAAACTTTGTCAGCACATTATCAAGCGAGGAATTACTGTGGAAAATGCCTTTTCCTTATTCTCTGCTGCAGTCAGATATGATGCAGAGGTAACCTAACTCGAAAAACAGCAAAGCAGAGCTGCCTGTAACTCACTGTGCACGCCTTTGCACGCCTTTCCCCTCTTCCTCTCATGTAACACAAGGAATGCCATGACTAGCTTCACCTCTGCTTAGGGTCTCAGTAAACTGACTGGTAATTGAGAAGTGAAATCTGGCCTTTAGTTCTCTGTTGTTTCAGAAATGATTGGTCCCCTGTTTCCATTCTTACAAACTAAAGATGAAAGTCTGACTGACTGACGCCCTAGCAGTGTTCTGCAGTTGGAATATAAAGTGCTGTAGTTTCTAGGGCTTTTCTATGGCCATCAGTGTTTCCCAAGGCCCACTTTGTTGTCTTCCCATCTGTCAGAAATCCAAGATGCCCTGTGTTTGTATCTGTGTGCCCTGGATTTCTGTCATGTCGCCTTAGAACTCATGGATTCCTGTGAAGGATTGGCTGTGGACTCTGTTTTGTTTTGTACTTGATTGACTTCTTAGTCTGGGATGCTCAGATCTCTAGAGAGTCTATGAATTAATGAGCTTGGAGAGTCTGAGATTTTGTTTGTTGAGGGCACTTTGTTGAAGTTAAGCAGAACATGAGATTGTAAGCTCCTCATGAGCAGGATCTGGACCCTCCTCATCTGTGTATTTTGATGCTTGGCATGTGTTAGGCACTAGTAAGTGTTTATAAGTATGTATTGAATTCTGTGAAAACAGTACCATCTAAAGGATGCAGTAAGGATAGCAGCTCACAAATATATGATTGGTTTTACAAGGTTGAGAGATTCAAAATGACCAGCTAGTGGCCATGCACACTTAGCTTATTCTTAGGATATTTTGTCATTTGATGAAGCAGAATACTTGTTATTGGGAAATTTGTCAAAGACCCTCACAATAGCCTTTGAAGTGTAATGGAGGACAAACTTCACAACTATCACTTAGGAATTAAAGTTAATCATTATATCTTAAATTTTTAAAATGTATCCTGTTTTATTAGTTTGAGGTTCTGTTATGGTGATAAATATTTGATGAGGTCAAACATGGCTGACTTTGCAGCCCAATGGATGGAAAGATGTCAAAGTAAATTGTTTCTCAGAGAAGAAAATGGATGTTTGTATTTTTCTCCTACCCTTCCTGTGACATCATGATCCTCTGTTAGAAATGTTATTTCTTTATATTCTTTTCCTCCCTGAGATAGAATTTTAATTCTGGTTGATGTCTTTTGTCTCCTTAGTGCTTGATTACCAAATCTTCCTTGTGCTTTCCACAGTTCTCTGCATTTAAACCTTTGCTCCTTAGACTTTGCTGACTTACACCAGTCAGCAAACATTTGGCCCTTGATGAAAGTTTCTTCTTCACCTTGAGCTAAATTCTACCCAGAAACTACAGGAAAGGCTGTAAAACTGATTGCTTGCTTTGCTAGTTTTACACATTAAAAATTAAAGACTGCAGATACATGACTTCCTACTGCCTGTGATGGTGTGAACCTACTCAGCACTCAGAAATAGATGTTGAATTAGTAAACAAAAGAATGAATAAAGAATATTAAACACCTCATCATGAAGGGGTGCTGTTTAAGACTTACTAGCATATATTAGTTTTACATGAGGGGGTGCATTTCATTGACATTTCCATACAAACATACAGTGTACACTGATCAGAAATGAAAAGGTGCTTTTAAAAATATCTAAGACACAGGGCTGGGAAGGTGGCTCAGTGGTAGAGTGCTTGCCTTGCATGCTCAAGGCCCTGGGTTCGATTCCTCAGCACCACATAAGAAAAAAGCCGGAAGTGGCGCTGTGGCTCAAGTGGTAGAGCACTAGCCTTGAGCTGAAGAGCTGAGGGACAGTGCCCAGGCCCAGAGTTCAGGCCCCATGACCAGACCCCAAAAAAAAAAAAAAAAAAGCTGAAAAATATCTAAGACAGCTGGGCACTCACTGATGGCTCACACCTGTAATCCTAGCTACTCAGGAGGCTGAGATCTGAGGATCATGGTTCAAAGCCAGTCCGGGCAGGAAAGTTAGATGACTTTCTTTGCCTGTGGGTCACAGTGTTAAGAAGATTGGGACTGTTTCTTTCTCACATTTCTTCTCCGTAAAAATTGTGATTCCTCCAAGCCCTCTTTTAACAAGAAATTTTGAAGCAAATGTACCCCAACATGTATAGACGTAATTATGAGGATGTACAAAATACAAAAGCAACGTGGTTGCTGTGAAGCCTTGCATTGTGAATACATCATCAAGCTTTCTCCAAGTCTTATAAAGAAAGATCTGAAGGAAGACCACAGGAATAGTCTTCTAGTGCACACTAAGTAAATTAGTACCTCAAGGGAGACCGTGGAATTGAAATACTGTCTGAAGATAAACAGCTCAGTATCAAATTGCAAAATGGTGAGATGTTTCCATGTTGTACCTCCGTTCCCTCCGACCTGCCCTGGGTTGTTCTCTTCATCTTTCCCTTCCTTCCTTCTTCCTCCATGTCTTTTTCACTTCTCTCCCTGCCTTCACCCCCTCCATCCCTCCTTCTCCTACCCCTCTGTTTCCTTTCTCCCAGCAAGCTCTGAATATGTAGCTTAAATTGGCCTTAAACTTGTGGTCCTCCTTCATTGACCTCCTGAATACCAAGATCACAGACACATTCTACCATGCTTGGCTGAATGCTCCTGACATTTTGTTTTCTCTATGTATTTGAGTATTAAGAGAAACAGTTGGGCATTACTGTTTCACCAAATAGAGAGCTTTTCAGAAAATCTGAACTTGCTGAGCATTTTATAGTCCATGTTTTTTGTTTTTGTTTTATTTTTTATCAGTCATGGGACTTAAAATCAGGGCTTGGATGCTATCCCTGAACTCTTTTTGCTCAAGGCTAGCTCTCTATCATCTTGAGCCACAGTGCCAATTCCAGTTTTCTGGTGGTTCATTGGAGATAAGATTCCTATAGACTTTTCTGCCCTGGCTGGCTTTGAACCATGATCCTCAGATCTCAGTCTCCTGAGTAGCTAGGATTACAGAGGTAAGCCACTGGCATACAGTATGACTTTGTTTTTGGTAGAGCAATAAATATGAGCCCAGGAATCTAATTCTAAGATTGGTTTAGCTCTAAGTGTCAGGAAACTTAGAACTGAAGCCAGATAAGAGCATTTTCTCATTTATTAGTGGTCCAAGTTAAATGTTTCCTCTGATGATAAAAATTGCATGTAGTAAAGGAGGAAGCACCTTTTTTCTTTTTTTGTATCTTTTTCTTTTTTGCAATTCCTGGGACTTGAACTCAGAGTCCTGGACACTGTCCCTGAGCTGCTTTTACTCAAGGATAGCACTCTACCACTTGAGCCACAGTGCCACTTCTGGTTTTTTCTGTTTATGTGGTAACGAGGAATCGAATCCAGGGCTTCATGCATGCTAGGCAAGCACTCCACCATTAAGCCACATTCCTCGTCACACATATATATCTTGAAAAAGCCAAAACTTCATTGGACTGTTGTGTATGTGATACAATAAACTATAGGCTTGTGGTTTGGGTTTTATAATAGCAAGTTTGGATGGAGGTAGATGTATTTGGAGATCTTGTGCCAGCTGAAATGTATCTCGGGTGGCTCTAACCAAGATGACAACCCATCAGATCTAGCCCAGTGGGCTTCCGAAGAAGTGTTAACATGTGCCCATTTCTTTTTAGAATTGGATTAGAACTTCACTAAAGGCTGCACTAAAATTTCAATATGAGAATATTAACACTATCAGTCTTCAGTGTTTTATTACTAAAGAAAACTGTGGAAAGAAAATGCCACAATAAACATGAGTGTGCAGGTATCTTATGCTAACTTGTATTCCTTAAATTGTATGCCCAGGGTGTGTGTGTTTGTGTATCTAGGTAGATAGATAGATAGATATGGTAGTTCTATTTTTGGCTTTTTGAGGAAACTACACTGATTTCCATAGTGGCTGCACTGATTTACATTCCCATCAACAGACTGTAAGAATTCCTTTTTCCTCTGCTTCTCACCAGCTCTCTTCTTCCCTAACCAAGGTTTGAACTAAGGACCTACATGCATGCTCAGTTTGCTTGTTTTTGGCTGGCACTCTTCCACTTGAGTCATGACTCCACTGCCCAGGGTGACTTCAAACCATGATCTTCTGAACTTTAGCTAGAATTACAGTAGCTAGAATTATAGGCATGACAACTGGTGACTGGCTAGCTTTTTTTTTTTTTTTTTTGGTTTGATGACTGCCGTTGTGACTGGGATGAGCTGGAATCTCAGTGTCATTCGCTCAGGATGTCGAACATTTCTTATTGGCTATTCTTCTGAGAAATGTCTGTTTAGTTTATTTGCCCACTTATTAATTAGACTTGTTCTTTTGATGTTTAATTTTTGGACCTCAGTTACATATTTTGGATACTGGTCCTTCGTTCAGTCCTTCCATAGGTGGTCTTTTTACTCTTTGTTTCCTTTGATGTGTAGAAGCTTTTTAAATCTAATGCAGTCCAGTTGTCAGCTTTTGCTCTTATTTTCTGAGACATTGAAGTCTTTTCAGAAAGCCATTTCCTATTCTTGTGTCTTCAAATATTTCCATTATGTTTTCTTGTAGTAGTTTCAAAGGTTCAGGTCTTAGACTATGGTCTTTGAGCCATTTGGATTGATTTTTATACAGAGTAAGAGATAGTTGTTTGGTTTTGGTTTCTACGTATGGCTATCTAGTTTTTCCAAAACCATTTTGAAGAGTCCGTTTTCCAACAATTTTTTGGCCCTCTTTGGCAAAATTTAGATGCTGAAACTGGTTCAGCTTATTTTTAGGTAATCTTCCATTGATCTTAGTGTTTTTGTGCCAGCATCCTGTTGCTTTTATTACGGTTTATCTGTAGTATAATTTGTAATAAGGTATTATAATAGGTCAAGCATTGTTCTTTTTGGTCAGGATTGCGTTAGCAATTCCTAGTCTTTTGTGCTTTTATGTGATTTCAGGATCGATTTTTCTATTTCTGTGAATGCCGTTGGAATTTTGGTATGACTTGGATTGAATAAACATTTTCGTAGTATTCTGATCCATGTACATGGGAGAGCTATCCATCTTCTAGTGTTACCTTCAATTTTTTCAGTATTTCAGTTTTCGTTGTAGATGTCTTTTCACTTCCTTGGTTAGATTTATTCCTAGGTATTTTTGGTGGGATCTTTGGGATCTCTTAAGAATACGATTATATTATCTATAAACAAGGATAATTGGATTCCCCCTCCCTCCCTGCCATTTGTGTCCCTTTTAGTTCTTTCTTTTGCCTACTCTCTGGCTAAGCAGTTAAGCACTATATGGAATAAGAATGGTGACTGAGTACCTTTGGCTTGTTCTTCATTTTAGAGAAAATGCTTTAGTTTTCCCCCATTGATTGCCATGTTAGTGATAGGTTTGTCACATATTGAGCTGTGTTCTAGCTTCTTCAGGATTCAAATGGTAAATATGATTATGGGTTTTGTTGATTGGCCACAATCATCCTATGTCAGCTCCTGTGGAGTTGGGATGACAGGCATACACCAGCAGTATCTACCTTATTTGTTGAATAAGGTTTTAAATGGAATTAAGGTTTTCTATGCCTTTGTTTATATTGCAGATCCTTCTTCCATCCCCATGGGTTCTTAGGTTTGCCCTCTTGATGATGGCCAGAATTCCTAGAAGTTGTGATGATGGTAACTTTTTATTCAAGTTGTTCTTCAAATTGTAATCCGCCTGATTTCTGTGTTCTGAGTAACTGGGATTATAGGAGTAAGCCTGGTCTGCTGGTTTTGTTTTTCAAAACAATCAATTTCCTTACTCAATTTCCATCCATGTTGTTAAGTTTCTCATCCAAGAGTTGAATTGTGTGTTAAAGATTTTTTTTCATATTGTTTACCTGGCATTTCACCTATTTCTGTCATTGGGTTCAGTTACTGAGGAGTTGAGTTTTTTGAGGAGTCATATTGCTTTATTTTTTCATAATTGTGTTCCTGCCTTGTGTTTTGCATGTATGTTGGAATATGTCTTTCATTATTACTTAGAGGAGAGAAAATAGGCAGCAATGACAAAATCAACTACTCATTGTTTTCCTTGGTCTCTAGCTACTTTTCAGTGGTGCTTTGTCCTGCCTGACATCCACCTCTCCTTGTAGCCATCAACCTGAGGTAGAAGTGCTGGGTGTCTCTAGTCTGCTATTTGTCTGACTTGCTTGCATTCTACTTTGAACTTTTTTTTTTTTTGGTGCTGGTTCTGAGGCTTGAATTTTGGGTCTGAGTGCTGTACTTGTGTTCCTTTTTGCTCATCGTTAACACTGTATCACTTGAGCAATAGCAACCGGCTTTTTCTATGATTAATCAGAGATGAGTTTCATGGGCTTTCCAGCCTGGCCTGGCTTCAAATCATGATCCTCAGATCTCAGCCTTGTGAGTAACTAGGATTACAGGTGTGAGCCACTGGTGCCCAGTTTGATTTTTTTTTTTTTTGGTCCAGTCGTGATGCCTGAACTCTGGGCCTGGGCACTGTCCCTCAGCTCTTCAACTCAAGGCTAGCGCTCTACCACTTGAGTCACAGCGCCACTTCCGGCTTTTTTTCTTTTTGCTTATGTGGTGCTGAGGAATCGAACCCAGGGCCTCAGGCATGCAAGGCAAGCGCTCTACCACTGAGCCACCTTCCCAGCCCTCTTTTGAATTTTTAAAACCTGGTCAGCCAGGCACTGGTGGCTCACGCTTGTAACCCTATCTGCTCTGGAGGCTGAGATCTGAGGATCGTGGTTCAAGGCCAGCCCGAGCAGGAAACTTTGTGAGTCTCTTATATCCAATAAACTAAAAAACTCTGAAAGTGGAGCTGTGGCTCAAGTGGTAGAGTGCTTTCCTTGAGCAAAAGAAGCTCAGGGACAGCACCCAGGCCCTGAGTTCAAGCCCCAAGACTGGCCCCCCTCTCCCCCCCCAAAAAAATCCACTGGTCAAATGAGGCCATCTTGAAATTCTTTTATAGTTGATTTATTGGTTTGACAAGTATTGCGTTTTCTTGTCTAAGTAATTGGAGTTCTGAATATTTTTATGGTGAGAGCATAGTTCCTGTAGGTTTTGGGAACATGAGAGTGGTCTCAGAATAGTGCTTTACTATGCTGCTGTCAGGGAATGCACTCTCAAAATCTAATCTGTCTCCACAGTGCTTTTTTCACTTAGGTATGCTATAACCAAGGCTCATTTAGACCAGATTTTAGATTGTTTCCTCTGCAGTTCAATTTCAGTGTTTGAAAGTGTTAAGCATTTATTGAAAATTAAGAATATCTTCAGTTCAGAATAATTGGAGTGGAAGGGCAGGTAGTTTGATACAACTATTTTTATAGTTGCATGAAGTGATTTGTAATTAGAAGTGCCATTTGTATGCCTGTACTGGGTAAAAAAGTTCTTAAAGTTTATGCTTAAAGTAACTTCCACACAGTTAATAAAATGAATAAGCTCATTTTTTATTTTACACTAAAAAGATTAGAATTTCAACTTATGATATAGGCTATTATATCCTTCCTGTGAATTTAAAATTAAGTAATTTAAAAGATAATATTTGAAGATGCTTATCTGTTACCTGGTTTGAAGAACTTTTTATGATCCTAACTGGCCTTTTTTCCCAAAGTTATAAGCAAATACCCTACTTTCCTATTTTCTGATTGCACTGAGATTAAAATGTGATCTTTATTTCCCTGTAGAAAATAATTTAGTTTTGAGAACTGTTAATCTTGAGTTGTTATATCAAGAGCAGTGCTGTTTCTTGAATAACTATCTTAAAGGTAATGTTTTATGTAGTTTTACATTTTAGCATAACACAGAGTGTTTTCAGCGTTCAGCTCTACATTTAGACCACTGAGAATCTGATTAAGAAACATGGATCCTGAGATAATATTAACTTTTCTTTTGAGATGATCCTGTGGCTTGAACTCAGGCCTGTAAACTACCCCTTAGCTTTTTTGCTCATGCTAGCACTTTACCACTTGAGCCACAGCTACATTTCTGTCTTTATGGTGGCAAATTGGAAATAAGAGTCTCAAGGATGTTCTTGAGACTGTGACCCGTTCTTGGCTGTGACCCGTGATCATCAGATCTCAACCTCCTAAGTTGCTAGGATTACAGGCGGGAGCTACCTGCACCTAGTTGTATTAATATTTTAAGTGCACTTTGAATGGACTAGAAAATAACTCTAGCAGCAGTTGGCTGATACCTGTTAGCTTTGGATTTTCTCTTAATATTACAGGGTCAAAAAAACTTGGCAATGAGGAAATGATTGTTAATGGGATCATCTCTGCATCTGCATGAGACCTTCCCTGTTTTTTGTGTAAAATTCCCACCTTGGTAGTTGGAGTTGTTGGTCATGGGGCTTGAACTCTGGGCCTGAGCGCTGTCCCTCAGCTCTTCAGCTCAAGGCTAGCGCTCTACCACTTGAGAAATAGCACCACTTCCTTCAGTATACAATGTTATCACTGGCCAAGTTACAAAAAACAAAAAAACCCTGAGCCATTTCTATTGAGAGCTTTTATTGTGGTTTGCCCTTACACATTAGCCTTCATGTGTTATTCAGGTGCAAATGAATTGCTTGAATGTATGTTGTTCCACTTTTTTTTTTGGTCCATCTTGGGGCTTGCTTTCAGGGTCTAGGCACTGTCCCTGAGCTTTGTTTTTGCTACAGGCTAGCACTCTATCACTCTGAGCCACAGTTCTACTTCCAATTTTCTGGTATTTAGAGGTAAGTGTCTCAGTAACTTTCTTGCCCAGGCTGGCTTTGAACTGCAATCCTTAGATCTGTCTTATCAGTAGCTAGGATTATGGGCTTGAGCCACCAGCTTATTCCAACTTTTGCAGGTACAAATGTTAAGATTTTTAAGAGGGTGAAAGGAGGGATTAGCAGAAATTGATTTTTAAATAGTTCTGGTTTACCACTGAAACATACTTTCTGTCTCAATGTTGGTAGTTGTGACTATTGGCTGAATGAAAAATCCATTTCTGTGTACTTCTCTAGAGTTGACTGAGAATTTGGTGTGCTGGCAGTTATACTATGTTCTTTGGGGATTTAGAAGTGAAGTCTTTTTTAACTAGGGGCGCATGAAAATAGTTTGAGGAGCCTAAATCTTCATGTGTTTCCTGTTCCTTTTTTTTTTTTTTTCTTTCCTTTTTGTGCTGTCCTGGGGCTTGTACTTGGGGCCTGGGCATTGTCCCTGAGCTTTTGTGCTTGAGGCTTGTGCTCTGCTACTTTGATCCACAGTGCCATTTCTAGCTGTTTAATACTGAATTAGAAATAATAGTATCACACAGACTTTCCCTTCTTGGGCTGGATTTGAACTGCAATCCTCAGATCTCAGCCTCATGATTGCTAAGATTGCAGGCATGAGCCACCAATGCCTGGTTTGTTTTCTGTTTCTTAAAGCCCTCTTCTTTAAACTCACAATTTTCAATTAAAAAATTATAACTGATATGGATTACATCAGCATTGGACTCTATAAAACAAAGTGGTGACCATGAGTCCATCTGTGTGTGTGTGTGTGTGTAAGAATTTAAATTGGTTAGGGTAACCCTGGCAAGCTATTAAGTAGTGAGTGTTTTGTTGACACACAACTGTGGCCTCTTGCTTGCCCTGTTTGAATTGTATGACTTCACAGACTTTTTCTGGGAGGGTGAGAAGGTTGGGATGAGGGGTTTGGAGAGAAGTAATTCAATCAAAGTTAATAAACACAAGCCTCTTTTTTTTATTTTTGTTGTATATGTCTAGGATTTAGAAGAATTCTGCTTTAAGTTTTGCATCAATCATTTGACAGAAGTCACTCAAACTGCAGCATTTTGGCACATGGATGGCCCCCTGCTAAAGGAGTTCATTGCTAAAGCCAGTAAATGTGGAGCCTTTAAGAACTGAAGCCCGAGGCTGCTGGGCTGTGTGAGTGCTCTGGGGCACTGTGGGTGATATGTCCAGCTTGTGCTCTACAGGTGATGAGTTTCTGCAGGTAAAACCCACCAGGTGGTTTTTTCCACATCTGAGACACTGTTCTCCATATGAAGGATATTTGGTTCTCCTGGGTCCATGTTAAACAAATGTGTGTGTTTTAAATATGACCTTTCTTGCATATGGGCTGGAACTTTATGAATGGCATAAGTTTAGCTTCTTTTTTCCTTTTTGATGAGAAGAACTTCTGAAATTGGAAAAAGGCTTCCCTGAGGAAGGTCAGGTAGCACAGGGCCTTTGATGTCAGGAGTTGTGTTAGTGACTGGTGACATGAGCAGTGATGCTTCATGCTGAGATAAGGAAGCCACACTCTGCTTGACCAAGCGCTGCCTTAGTTTCCAGTCAGTACCTTTCTGTGAGAAAAGAGTCTAGCTTGTGTGAGGGTTTTTTTTTGGATATGCTTTCACTATTGATGACTTAAATAAAAGGAAAATCAACAAATGTCAAAGGGAATATCTGTTTAATGAGTTAGGCCAATTGAAATAATTAACGGTAAATTTCTAGGTTAGCTAGAACTTAAATCACAATAAAATTAATCACACTAGAAGAGTACTAATTTAGAACTATCCATGATAAGTTGATAATAGCATTTTGTGTGGATAAAGGTGAATATCACTTATCCACCTTTATTTCATTAAGGTTAAATTGGGAGAACTTAAACTACCCCCTATCACCTTTACCATACAAAATCAAGTGGCTCTCATCTTCCTCTTATGGCTGCTAAGCTGTGAGATTTACATTATCGTGTAGAAGCGTTTTTTTTTTTTTTTTCTTCTTTTGGTGCTGGTCCTGGGGCTTGAACATAGGGTCTGGGCTCTATCCCTGAGCTTTTTTGCTCAATGTTAGTGCTCTACTACTCGAGCCACAGCACTACTTGCAGTTTTTTTGTGTGTGGTTAGTTGGAGATAAGTCTCATGGACTTTCCTTAGATCTTTGCCTGCTGAGCAGTTAGGATTACAGGTGTTAAGCCACCAGCACCTCGTTTAGAAGTGGTTCTTAAAGGCACTTTGTTACAGTACTTAATGGACATACCTATTTTATCTAGGCTAAACTGTCACAGATTTGTTTGAAACTTTATTACCTTCCACCATGGGTTTTTCCTTTTGTGTTAGGTACACTATTTAGCTGTTTAACCTTTAAAAGGAGTTCCAAAATCATGATTTTTCATGAAAAGGTCCCACTTTAAGAGTTGTTTTGTTTTTGCTTTTTTTGGTGGGAGAACAGGGATCTGACTATGAAATGTGATGTTGTTTTTAGAACCACAGAAACAAGAGGGAGAAAATATGCTACAGCTACTGTTTTTTATTAGGGTTTTAAATGTCTGTCGGGGTGGGGTGGTGCATAAGCCTCCAAGATAATACTTGATAGTTGAGATATAAACCTCAAGGTTCTAGCCCCCTTTTCTTGATCATATCACAAATGACTGAAGCCCAATAATTAATTGTAAATTAGTGCTGCATTATGATAGCTTTTCTTACTAGGATGATGAATGCGTATTAATTTGGTTTGCTATGTGTAGTCCTTATAATTACCGTAGGCTTATGGTCTTGAACAAAGTGAGAACTTCAGGATGTTTACTTACTGTTCTTAATTAAAAAGAACTTTAAAAAAAAGCACAAATTAGTAGATCATATCCAAATAGTTCATTTGTTCAACAAATATTTACTGAATTCCTAATACACATGAAGAACCAATTCTCAGATTACTAATTTGTATGAGTATGTATGGTAGAAGAGACAAGTCCTTCAAAAATACTTGACTATTTTTTTTAATATAATGTTATTTTTCTAAATGGTTTTGTTTAATCATAGCAGGAATTGAAAACTGTTGTTATTTTTTTTTTTTTTTTCATCTGATGTTAATAGTGGAAGCCGAAGTCCTTATATTTCTTAAGGTAGCCCTAAATGTATTATTGAACTTCTTACTAGAACAATGTTTGATACTCTATTATGTAGGCTGTATTTGTTATATTTACAGTACCATTAATAAAGTAATCTTAAGGCAGGCATATAGAGTTGTTGTTTCCCCTTTAGATGTATGCTGCCTTAAAAAGGAAATTTTGGTATATGGTATGACATGGATTCACCTGGACATTACACTAATGAAGTGTGGAGTCATGAAAAAGAAAATACTGTGTGTTTGTACTTACACGTAGTACTTGCCTTGAGTGGTTGAATTTATGGTGAAAGAAGGGTGCGGGGGAGGGAATAGAACTGTTTAGTGGGCTCTACAAGATGAAAATATGGTTTGTATGTAATGTCACCAAATTGTACATTTAAAAATTAAGATGGTAGTTTTATGTTAGATATATTTTACCATAATTTACCCTGATGTTATCAGGCTACAAATAGGTATCACTGGACAGGTCAGCTTCTTGATTCTCAGCTTAAATACAAGCATTGTAGCAATCCTTTTTTATTTCTCTTAAAAGATAGTACAGTTGAACTAATACAGCAGAAAAATCTTTAGGGATACTTGTAACAGAAAATACAGCCCTTATCCTGAAACATGTAAGTTATGGGTGGGGGGGGCATGATGATTAAGGGTGATACTAATTAAGAGGTATTATACACACAAATTGGTACTTTTCACAAATAAAGGTAATAAATGATAAATTACCTACTGTAAACAACAGGGGTTATTCATGTAAAATCTGAAAATCACAGCTATTTTTGTACTTTGAGTAATGATTGGGTTGCCATTATACCAGAAATTTTTCCCCCATCTCCAACAGATATTACACATCAGACCAGACACCATGCTGTAACTTAGCTTAAACTACTGTGACATTGAGTGTGTGAACCAGAGGACTGTGGTAAGAGAGATGTGAATGTGAAGTTGATAGGTTGGTGGTGGTGTGGGCAAAGTATTCTGAATTGTCCTGTTAGGTTGAGGACTTTAGCCTCTCTTGAATATTCCCACTGATGTTTTTTTTACTAAGCTAAAAAGGACTGATAGAAAAAAATGGATCATAGTGAGCAAAACACATGAATAATGATGTGATGAGAAAAATACAGCCAGTTACACTGGGAAGTGATTTTTTTTCCCTGGTCATAATGGAGTTTGAACTCAGGGCTTGCTAGGCAAGTGCTTTGTTATTTGAGCCACACACTCCCAGCCCTTATGCCTTAATTTTTAATAGGTCCTTACATTTTTGCCCAAGCTGGTTTGGACCTTGATCCCATTTACATCACATTCAGCTTGCTATTGATTGAAATGGATTCTGGCAAACTTTTTTCTGGGCCTTGAGTGCCAAGCCTCCTGATCTCTGCCTCAAGGAAAGTAGTCATTATGGAAGCAGCAGGAAACCCTTATTATGGAGCCTGCCTGCAACAAGAACAGGCAGAGGACAAAGAAAGAATAGTTAGGGGCTGGGAAGGTGGCTCAGTGGTAGAGCGTTTGCCTTGCATGCCTGAGGCCCTGGGTTTGATTCCTCAGCACCACATAAGCAAAAAGAAAAAGGCCGGAAGTGGCGCTGTGGCTCAAGTGGTAGAGTGCTAGCCTTGAGCTGAAGAACTGAGGGATAGCACCCAGGCCCAGAGTTCAGGCCCCAGGACTGGACCCCCCCCCCCCCAAAAAAAAAAGGATTGTGGGGGTGTAGGAGCACCAGCAGGAAGCCACACAGAATTTTAAATATAAAGGGTGTCATTGGCGAAGAGGTAGAAGTGACATGACATTCAGTCAGACATGTAATGTCAATCAGCAAGAATGGATAAAGGGACACACTGGGGAATCACAGTTTTAGGCTCATAAGAATTAGGGCTCAGTCTTAGAGCTTTGTGGCTTTCACAGGCGAATTTCCAGTACTTGGTCTGCTGGCAGTGTCACCTCTTAGTTGTGCACAGATGATCCTTAGGGACACAGGGATGATACTGAAGTAGAACTTGACCTGAGGTCTCTGTTTTCTTGAAAAGAGCACAAGTTATGCTGTAAGTCTTGTAGAACTTCAATCTCTTCCTTCAGCTGCTGTCGTTTTTCTTCGGTTTCTTGGATTTTGTTTTCTATTGCTTTGGTAAGAAATAGAGCCATTTAGATGATTGAATAGTACAGTTAGAAATCATGAGCTATTTCTTGCCTCTCAGTCACAGGTGCACAAGCTAAGATACTTGTTCACGTGAAACAACTAGCGTCTTGTGAATAGGAGCTGGTACATTGTGCCTTGCTTCCCCTTCTTTGAATCACACAAAGCCAGTAATTTAGTATTCTGTATACATTCATAGCAGAACAAATCACTTTCATCTACTTGATAGTTGTAGAGAATGGCGCTAGAATATTAAGGACATGGAGAAATGTAGTAAAAATGTACTTGAACAGTTGGGCGCCAGTGACTTTATCTGTAATCTTAGCTACTCAGGAGGCTGAGATTAGCACTGTCTGAAGCCAGACCAGGCAGGAAAGTATGTGACACTGTTATCTCCAATAAATTACTTAGAAAAAGCTGGAAGTGGCACTGTGACTCAAGTGCTAGAGCACTAGCCTTGGGCAAAAGAAGCTCAGGGACAGAGCCAAGGCCCAGAGTTCAAGCCCCAGCACTAGGAAAAATGCACCCGAATTTTAATGTTACACAAGCGCTCTTTAATGTTTAAAAACAAAGGTTTGCGTCGTAGGAACCTAGCAAGAAAATACTGTAATTGGGCCTCAGACATGACTAATACTCAGTGGCAGTGGAATTGTGTGTATGTTGGTCTTGAGCTCAGAGCATGCATACTGTCCCTGTGCTTTTTTTGCTCAAGGCTTGTGCTCTACCACTTAAGCCAACCTGGCCATGGAATTTTTTTAAGCCTCAAAATAATGAGAATAAGTGCAGGCAGTTGAGATTAAGTATATAGTGAGCTGGTTCTCTAGTGTGGTTCCACCACCAAGCTCATCTACAATATGTATGACATGCTCCAAAACTAGTCATTTTCATAAGAAAGTCCGGTACAAAATAATGCTTTTTAGAAGACTTCAAAGGCTATTTACCAAAAACTAAACACTAGGTGTAGTGAGGTACATACACCTGTGATCAGGGCCTGGGTTAAAGAGCAAGATGCTATCTCAAATGACTCAGAGCCCAGTTGTGTGTGGCAGCTTTGAGAGAGGACAGGTCAGAATTATAATCTTTACATTTTCAGTGTTGAAAGGATTAAATAAATGGATGTTATTTTATACAAAAATTATCATGCAAAAATTAATGCAGTTCACCTACTCCCCAAACAAGTGCTGTTCCTCTATGTGGAGCTCTCCTGTGTGTGCACACCTTTATATATTTTCCCTTCTATATCTGTTTTATAATGGGCCTTAAAAAATTTAATAGAACAAGGAACATTCTAAAATGATTTAACTTGATCACCCAAGTAGCATTATACTGTTTCAAGTAATGTGTCTAAGCTATTTATG
The DNA here is from genome assembly GCF_019054845.1 of Dipodomys spectabilis. Lineage (NCBI taxonomy): Eukaryota > Metazoa > Chordata > Mammalia > Rodentia > Heteromyidae > Dipodomys > Dipodomys spectabilis. Next base: position 43,107,798 of record NW_024870772.1, on the reverse strand, counting down.
ACAAATGTGTCTATGCTATTATAATTCATACCTGCTTGCAAATTTACAAATGTGTCTTCAAAGAGTCTACAGTCAAAAAGTGAAGTCCCAATTTCTTCATAGTCTAGAGGAAGAAACACATTTTCGGTATTAATTTTCATGTAAATGTAGTAGGCAGGAATGTCACAAAACTCCAACTCTGGAAGGTACAGATAGGAGGGCAGGTACTACAGCAATGGGATGAAGAAGGAATGTTCTGTGTAGATTTAGAGGCACCTGCAAGCTTCACAAGTGCCTGTTAGTCAGAAAATAAGCAAATGAAAGGATGAATGAGGTTTTGTTGTATAGAACAGATTGTCACCTACAATGTAGGCTGTTAAGTTCATATAGCATAGATAATAAGTTCATATAGTATATAGGTAGCTATGGGGTTTGAACTCAGGGCCGTGTGCTTTTTTAGCCAGGGCCAGCGTTGAACTGCTATCCTCCTGAGTAGTTAGGATTACAAGTTTGTACCACCATACCTGGCTTGTTTGTTGAGATGGGGGGAAGGTTCTCACTTTTTTGGCTGAAATGATTCTTCCCATCTCTACCTCCCAAGTAGCTAGGACTGCAGTGTATACTACTGTGCCTGGCTTATACACTGTAAGTGGAACTTCAGATCCCCTAAGAGTTTTAAGTTCATATTGAAACCAAACTTTCTATAACATTATAGACATTTGCTTGGTTAAGGAATAGCATTTAATCATCTCAGAACTGTAACCTAACATGGATCAACAGAAAGTGCACAGGGTTGGGTGGAACACTAGATGGCTGAATCCAGCTCCAGAAACCCACTCAACTGTGTGCTCCTCTGGGGCTCAGGGTGCTGTGGCTAAATTGCTGAGCTTGTGAATTAATTGTATCCTTTTGATTTGTGGTAGACAGTAGATCTGAGCAGTTACTAAAGAATGAGATTGTGTATCTTAGAAATAGGGCTTTCAGTACCTGATTCCGAAGTGGTTTCATCCATGAGCTTTTCTTGAATAACATGAAGTTTGTCCAACATTTCTTCAAATAAGTCATTAAGGAGTCCTGCTTCCTTACATTTTTTAAGAAAAGGAACTTTGGAGAGTGCATCTATGAGGGAAACATTTTTATAAGGACATGGTCTGTCTGTTGGCAGCTACTCACATTACTTCTTGATTACTTTTTCACTTTGTCCAGTAGATGAACATGATCCATGGACTAGCACAAAAAACACCCTCCTTGCCTTTTCTAGTAAGTGCATGCATTCCCATTAGAAATAAGATTTTTCTTGGCTTACAATACTATGAATTAAAGAGGATTTTCTAAAATTAGCCTCAAGTCTTTGAGACGATATAACATTCTGTGTTATGGGATGTCTGCTTTCTTTCCCATGACCGGCCTGGCATGGCATGAGCTGACCCCTCACTGCATTGAGTTAGGCAAAGCTCGCTGCTTCCTTATTAAGGAGATATTGTCTCCTCACACTGAGAAGCAATGGCCATTCTAGCCCAGGTTTTCTGATATGGTGAGGGTTCAAATAGAGGTGATAGGTATAGCATTTACACTATTAATTACTACACACCTAGAAGATAAAGTGGGAAACCAACTTTGAAATACACGGGTGAACATTTTTACAAGCACTGGAGGCCATGTTATAGCTGTCACTGAGCAAACCTGTGTGGCTGCTGGAGTCTTCCTTCATTTGTCTTTCGAATCTGTTCATTGTCTCAGGTGGCTAAAAGGAAGAACAATCAAGATTACATGGATTTTACTGCTGACATTAAACTATGGAAAATTAGAAAATGCATCTGGAGGCATTTGAGCAACACCTCTTTTATTTTTGAGATGGGGGTGGGAGGAGTCTTGCCTTGAACTCCTAGACTTAATCCTGGCGTATGCTGCACATGGCCAAGAAATGTCTCAAACAGCACAGCATGGAGGTTTCTGGTTTATATGAGATGATGTATCAAAGTGTTGGGGATTTCAAACAATATTTTCACGTTACACATCATCTAGAAACCAGATGAGCTTGTGTAAGGAGGCCCCCCACATCCTCAGCCTGATTAGGACTTGAACATCTATAAGGTCAGGTTCAGTCAGCATGCCATCTACTCTAGTGGTCTAAAGAAAGTTCCTTCTACCTGAAGCTCAGAAACTAATGGACTGAATATATTTACAGCTATAAGAAAATGAAGTCACATTACCAGTACATGAATGCCTGTTGAAAGACGTTTCTTTCTTCCTCTTTTTCTTTTTACTCTTGAATGATTAGCTAAAAATAGAAATCACTTTGGCTCATTATCTTGCCCATGTAATTGTAACCCCTCTGTACAGTATTTTCACAATAAAAAAAGCATTTTGAATTGGGATACTAAAAAGGAAAATTACTGTTTACATAAAATAAAAAACAGGTCAAAAGTTGTTATAACAGCTCTACTTCTGGCTTTTTTTGGGGTAACAGTCCTGGGGCTTGAATTCAAGGCCTAGGCATGTTCCTAAGCTTTTCTGCTCAAGACTGACACTTTACCACTTCCCCAGCCATAGCTCCACTTCTGGCTTTTTGGTGGTTAATGAGTCTCATGGACTTCCCTGCCCAGTTGGCTTTGGATCACAGTCCTTATATCTCAGCCTCCTGAGTAGCTAGCACATTGCTACAATTATATAAACTTTCAACTAAAAAAAAAAATGATGTCTTAAACAATGCTAAGAAAATGAACTGCTTTTTTTTGATCATGGGGCTTGAACTCTGGGTCTGGGCGCCATCACTGAGCTCTTCAGCTCAAGGCAACTGCTGTACCACTGGAGCCACAGTGCCACTTCTGGTTTTCTGGTGGTTTACTGGAGATAAGGGTCTCACGGATATTCCTGCTCAGGCTGGCTTTGAACTGCAATCCTCAGATCTCAGTCTCCTGAGTAGCTAGGATTATAGGGGTGAGCAACGGGCACCAGGCTTCAAACTATTTCTTTAGTTATGAGATTTTAGAAACTTACCACTTTGAGTGATGGTAGATGGTTTCGGGGCATGTTGTTGGCAAAACAACCTGAAATTGTGCAATTTCAAAAAATGGTTAATTTACAGTTTTCAAATGTATTTAAAAAGGTACTGTTTTTCACTCTAAATGTATTTATAATTTCTTTTTGAGACAGGATCTCATGTAGCTCAGGCTGATCTTGAACCTGTGATCTTTCTGCCTTAGTTTCCCTGAGTGTTGGGATTACAGTTGTACATCAAGGGCAAGTGAGGCTGTCAGATGTCTTCTATGCTCTCTGAGCCACAGATGATGACTGTGTTCTTTGAAGGTGTGAATGCTGAGTAAATATTACTAGTTCACATATATGAACTAGTAATGTTCCTATATAGTAACTAGTAATGTTCCTATATAGTAGTGACATCTGACTACATAAAGACAAAAAGGCCAAATGTATTTGGAACCAGATACTTGGGAGGTGAAGATAGGAGGATCTTGGTCCAATGGTACAAGGCTAGCCTGGGCAAAATTGTGAAGCCCTGTCTTAACAAACACTTAAAGACTGGGGGGTATGCTCTCAAGCAGTAAAGCACGTGTCAAATTCAAGAGCCTAAGTTCCAGCCCCAGTATGACAAAATAATGCAGCACTCTCCTCATCTGTGGGAACATAGGTAATGCCTACTCCTCCATGCACTTTCTCAGCAATCCCCAATTCAAAACTAATCTCTCTTTGGGTCTAGGGCCTCTGAGCCTTGTCATTTGCCAACACCTGTAATTTTGGCTGCTTGGGAGGCTGAGGTTTCGAGGACTGTGCCCAGCTCAGGCAGAAAAGTTCATGAGACCTGTTCTCATCAAGAGAGCAAGACTTGCTAGATGCGCACGTGTTATCCTAGCTATGATGGGATATCTAAAATAGGTGGATCACACACATACAGAAATAAAGCCAAAAATGCAAAAACAAACAAAAAAAAACCACAGGGAAAAGGAGCCCTAATACTACTGGTCGGAGTGTAAACTAGTGCAACCATTGTGAAGGCAGTTTGGAGATGCCTCAAAAAACTAAACAGAGCCTATCTTATGACCCAGCTATATCTCTATCTCTATATCTATATCAGGATTACAGGTTAGGATACAGGAAAGGTACTTGCACCACCATGTTCACTGCTGAACTACTTACCATAGACAAGTTATGGAAACAGTCCAGATGACCTTCAGTGCATCAAGAAAATGATACTCCCCCTTACTTCCCCCCACATGCACGCACACACACACACAGAGTTGTACTCATGTATCAAGAAGGATATTATGTTATTTGCAGAGGAATGGATACACCTAGAAAACAGTTCAGTCATGCTCACACCGAGGACATATTTTTTTTTCCTCATAATAGGAAGTTAGATCTAAATTATAAATATATATATAAGTAAATATATACACAGGGTCATATGTATATGTACACTAACTTAAGAGTCTAACAAAATGGATACTAGGAATGGGAATTTGGGGTGTATAGTGTGGGGTATGAGGCCAAAGAGAAGGGAGTAGACTAAGAGGAAGGGTAGGAGAATGCAGGTATGAATATATGTGAAAATGGAACTAGGGAAATTGAGGGGATGATGGGGTTGGGAGAGATGAAGGAGAAATAATGAAAGAGTGATACTGATTCAGATGAGTTGTCCTCAGACACGCTACACTGAAAAAACCAACCCCCCCACAATGTGGATCAGTGGTAAGAGAGCCCACCTAGCAGCATGAAGCCTTGAGTTCAAACCTTAGGCAAACAAAAGTGTAGAAAATATTAGGATGAGCCACCATGGCCCACGCATCCCCCATGCCAACAGTTCTCAACTCAAGGTCTAACTCCTTTCACAAACCCAGGCTCCTGTCCTGCCATGTGTTTCTGAAGGTCCTCAGAAGTTATCAGGTTTACAGTACCAGCAAGGGGTCTTATGTATGGCAGGCAATCCAGTGTTTAATTCAGTTTAAAAAATACACAAATATCTAATTCCATTGAGTTCCAGTATATGATTAGTACATTTTTTCTAACTTAAAAATACAGCAGATGTTTTGTTAAAAGTCACTGCACAAGTCATAGTAAAATAACTTGTGAAGGAAAGTAACAAAAAGTGAGGTTGTGGTAATATAACAGCCCATTAATTTCTTAGAAATACAAAAAGAGAAAGCGGGATATGATGGCTGATGCTTGTAATCTTAGCTAATTGGGAGTATCAGATCAGAATTGTAGGTCTTGGCCCAGCCCTCAAGAAGCTCTCTAGACTATCTCTCAAGTGAGGAAGCTGGGCATAGTGGTGTGTGTGTCTATAATTTCTGCTATAGGAGAAGCATAAAACAGGAGGATCTGAGTTCAGGAACTTCCCTGGGTAGGAAACAATTCCATCTCAAAAATAGGTCCCATGGTTTCTCTTATTTGCAGTAACTAGTATACATCTAGGATAATCCTACCAGACAAGCATGTATATATAACCATATATATATGTATATATATATGTATATATATGTATATATAACCATAGAAGACAACCATAGAAGCAAAATGAACCGCAAGATATGGGCACGAGATTTTTTTTCTTTGTTGCTGTTTTTAATGCACTATGTGATTTTTTTGTTTCTTTTGTCTGTCTAACCCCTGTTGTCACCATATTTGATTCCGGTGCCCTGCAGCTTGGATATACATTTTTCTAATTTGAGGAGGGGAAAGGAAATAACAATGCTGAAACAAGGATACAGGTTGACCTATTATAACAATGAGATGTACAAGACCCAATGTTGAAAAGGAACTTTACAACTCTGGAGAGGAGGGAAGAGTTGGGGAGGGATAAGATAGTAGGGGAAAAAGAAAGGAGGGGTAACAATGCTCCATAGAAAATGTGCTCATTACCTTACTCATGTAACTGTAACCTCTCTGTACAGTATCTTTACCAAAAAAAAAACAAAACAGTGCAGCAAAAGGGCTAGCGACATGGCTGAGCAGTACAACTTCTGCCTTGCAAGCAAGGGGCCCTGAGTTCCAAACCTCAGTACGGTCCCCTCTCCTTTAAAAAAAAAAGTGCAGTACAAAGTTAACGTATTTACTTTTCTAATACCTCAAGCAACAAAATATTTAAGGGACTTGCTCAAAATCTGATTTAAAATAAACCTGCAAATTTCTTCGAATGGTAGGCTATTAAAAATATAAATAGATCAAGCCTAGAGATGATGTGGGGTGAAAAGCAGGGTCTCAGGTTCTGACACCAGCTTTGCCACTTATCAACCGTGAGACCTGAGGACAAGTTACTGGTTTAGTGCCTCAGTCTGTGCAGGGCATAATAGAATCTTCCCCTGTGATCTGCTATGAGGATTAACATTTGCAAAGCTATTAGAATATGCCTGGCAGAATAGTTACTAAACAAGTTAATTAAGATAGTACCTGGAACACTTGTTTACAGAAATATATGCCCAGTATGGGAGAAGTTCAGTTTCTGGAATTAAGTAATTTTAAGAATTGTAGCTGGATGCTGGTAGCTCACACCTGTAATCCTAGCTACTCAGGAGACTTGAGATCTGAGGATCTCGATTCAAAGCCAGCCTGGGCAGAATAGTCCATGAGACCTGTATCTCCAATTAACCACCAGAAAATCGGAAATAGCACTGTGGCTCAAGTGGTAGAGCGCTTGCCTTGAGCTGAAGAGCTCAGGGACAGCACCCACACTCAGAGTTCAAGCCCCCCATGATTGACCCCCCCCCCCAAATTGTACAAAAGTCATATTTAAAAAAATACTGCTGCACTCTATTAGTTTATGCCTATAATCTTAGTTACTCAGGGCTTAGAACTGAGAACCACAGTTCAAAGACAGGAAACTCCCTGAGACCCCTAAACTCCCTGAGACCCTATCTCCAGTTAACCACCAAAAAGCTAAAGTGGAGCTGTGGAGTAAGTGGTAGAGTGCCAGCCTTGAGCAAAAATGCTCAGGGACAGTGCCCAGGCCTTGAGTTGGAGCCTAGGACACAGACACACAGACATACACACAAATACACTTTTCTATTACTCGGCATGTTGTGGTATGAAGCATTTTTTCCCCCCAAGTAGCTGTTTCTTGCCATTGTATCTACTTCACACAGAAGGTGGGAGGGGTGCAGCAAGAGCCTATGGCTGTGTAGAAGCAAAGGCCTACCCATAGCATATAAGAAAGGCTTGACAGCTTGGCCGGTGGCTCATGCCTGTAATCCTAGCTACTCAGAGTGCTGAGATCTGAGGATCATGGTTCAAAGCTCCTGGGCAGAAAGTCTGTGAGACCTTTATCTCCAATTAACCACCAGAAAACCGGAAGTGATGCTGTGGCTCATATGGTAGAGTGCTTGCCTTGAGTTGAAGAGCTCAGGGACAGTGACCAGGCTCAGATTCAAGCCCCACAGCCAACAACAACAACAACAAAAGGCTTGACAGTCCTGCCTCTTCTTTTTTTTTTTTTTTTGGGTCCAGTCATGGGGCCTGAACTCTGGGCCTGGGCACTGTCCCTCAGCTCAAGGCTAGCGCTCTACCACTTGAGCCACAGTGTCACTTCCGGCTTTTATTTTCTGCTTATGTGGTGCTGAGGAATTGAACCCAGGGCCTCAGGCATACAAGGCAAGTGCTCTACCACTGAGCCACCTTCCCAGCCCCAGTCCCTGCCTCTTGTTTACCCTATAGATCCTTCATGCCATTATGCAAGTGAGTCTTTCTACTTGGAAGGACAGGATGCAGGAAAACTTTAAAAATCAAACAAAACCTTGCGTTATTTTCTTCCTGATGTATTGAGAGTGGTGTGAGATCACTAACTGGACATCACCCAAGCCACCTTCTCACATGAAAATCATTTACATAATTAATCTATAGAAGGTTTCCTTTCCTTGGGCAATGGTGGCTCACACCTGTAATCCTAGTTAACCCAGGAGGCTGAGATCTGTGATTTGAAGCTAGTCTAGGCAGACAAATCTGAGGTACTCTTATCTCCAGTCAGCCATCAAAAAGCCAGAACTGGAGTCATTTGTCAAGTACTAGAGTGCCAACATGAGCAGAAAAAGCCAAGTGAGAGCCCTGAGTTCAAGCCCAGTACTGACAGTCACAGACAGACACACAGAGACACACACGTCTTTTAACATTCCTTATCCCAATCCCTCAAATGTAGTTTTAAAACTGTGGTATTACATACTTGTATGTTCCTTGAGCTCCATTAGCTTGTGGAAATGCATCATCCATCTTGGCACAGAAAAAGTGGTAATTCTTGTTACAGGATTTTAAATCACACCCCACGGTGGCTCCTCTTTTACCACAAAGTGTGCATTTCTACAGAAAAATAGATTTTATTGGGTAAGCCCTTTTAAAAAATCATTGTTAAAGTGGAAAGTTATCTAAATGTTACTTAAGCTAGAAGCCCTTTATTTTTCATTGTGGACATTACCAGCAAAATTCTACCCGTGGTACACTCATTTCAACAAAACCTCAGCTGACTGGAATGCTTGGCATGGACCATTTTGTAATGATCCGATTAAAAAACAAAATATTTTGTTTCAGAAAACCCATTTCAAAGATATTTCTAAAAGTCTCTGGAAAACTTCTCCAGCTTTAGGCAAAGGTTCTGCTGGAGACACTAAGCCAAGGCAAGAGCATCAAGGGTTTATGTCCGTAAGAGCTTTGAGACCTTGCAGTCGCTTCCCCTTGTCACCTCAGGCTCCCCTATGGAGTTGAGGATAATGTGGGATGAAGCAAAGGGAATCTACTGGAGTAGGTCCAATGGGGAAAAAACAAAGAACACAAAACCACAACTGAGTAAGAACAGTGTTTTGGGGCTGGGAAGTTGGCTCAGTGGTAGAGTGCATGAGACCCTGGGTTCGATTTCTCAGCACCACATAAGCCAGAAGTGGAGCTGTGGCTTAAGTGGTAGGGTCCTAGCCTTGAGTTGAGCCCCAATGACCGACCAAAAAAACATGCCCCCCCCCCCCAACAGTGTTTTCTTAGTTTAGCTTATTGGATGCCTTGTTTTTGTCTGTCTAGTATTTTATATACCAAGGTAGTATAGAGATGGTTAGGAAGACACTGTATGGCCACAGAAACTTAGCTCATTCAGAGTACCCACGTGTGATCAAGGATGACTAGGCATCACACCCTGGCAGAGTGATATGGAGATAGGCATGAGAACACCTTGGAGACAGACAACTCACCTAATACTCCAAAGTAGGCATAAGCACACATATAAAGAAGACCAAAAGGTAGGTGAGACTAAGTTTAAGACAAAGGTAGATGGGGCTGGGAAGGTGGCTCAGTGGTAGAGCGCTTGCCTTGCATGCATGAGGCCCTGGGTTTGATTCCTCAGCACCACATAAGCAAAAAGAAAGCCAGAAGTGGTGCTGTGGTTCAAGTGGTAGAGCGCTAGCCTTGAGCTGAAGAGCTGAGGGACAGTGCCCAGGCCCAGAGTTTAGGCCCCACGACTGGACACCCTCCCCCCCCATAAAAAAGACAAAGGTAGAATTCCAAATTGTAGCATAGATGAAGTTATTTTTAATCTGAGGTATGACCGACTAGATATGTATTGTACATAGGAAGAAAAGGTTAGATTGCTATCTCCTAATGCATGTATTAATATATAGATGAAAGATCTGATGATATAAAACAACAACAAAAAAACCTTAAGGTTTTGTTTTGTCTAGGACCTGGGCACTTCTGGCCTTTTCTGTTTATGTGGTACTAGGGATTGAACCCAGGGTTTCATGCATGCTAGGCAAGCAAGCATTCTACCACTAAGCCACATTCCCAACCCTAGGATTTTTTTTTTTTTAAATACAGTATTGAGATAAAGGAGGGTTATGTAAGGGAGACAGGAAATTAGAAGCCTTAAAGAAGATATGGACATATATCAGTACAAATTTTCAACTTCCATTTTCATGGTGACAGGTAACGCGAAAAATTTTAAATTGGGGCTGGGAAGATGCCTCAGTGGTAGAGTTCTTGCCTTGCATGCATGAGGCCCTGGGTTTGATTCCTCAGCACCACATAAGCAGAAAAAGCCAGAAGTGGTGCTGTGGCTTAAGTGGTAGGGTCCTAGCCTTGAGCTGAAGAGCTGAGGGACAGAGCATAGGCCCAGAGATCAGGCCCCACGACCAGCAAAACAATAAATAAAAATAAATTTAAGGAAAAATGTAACATACTGAAAAGATTAAGATTCAGATGACCGAGCTGAGTATGGTAGTGAATGCCTTAAGGCCAGCTAAGAAACTGAGGATCAAGTTTTAAGCCAAGGAGAAAAAAAGAGCTTGCCTAGTATGCAGAAGGCCCTGGGTGAAGCTAGCCCAGGCAGGAAAGTCTGTGAGAGTTTTCAATTAAGCACCCCCTTAAAAAAAAAAAAAAAGATGCTGGGCGCCGGTGGCTCACGCCTGTAATCCTAGCTACTCAGGATGCTGAGATCTCAGGATCGCGGTTCAAAGCCAGCCCGGGCAGGAAAGACCATGAGACTCCTATCTCCAATAAACCACTAGAAAACCGGAAGTGGCGCAGTAGCTCAAGTGGTAGAGCGCTCGCCTTGAGCTGAAGAGCTGAGGGACAGCGCCCAGGCCCAGAGTTCAAGCCCCATGACCGACAAAAAAAAAAAAACAAAAAGACAAAGCCATAAGTAGAGCTATAGCTCAAGTGGTAGAGTGCTAGCCTTGAGTAAAGAAGCTCAGTGACAGCACCCAGGCTCTCAGGACCAGCACAATCCCTGCCCCCCCTCCCCCCCAAAAAAACAAAACAAAACAAAAACCCCACACCCAAAACTCAAAAAAACGAACTCATCCACCCAAAATCTTCTCATAGCAGATCAGGGGCGTAGCTCAGTGGTAAAGCATATGCCTAGAATGTGCAAGGATCTGTGTTGGATCCTCAGCACTATGAGCAAAAATAAAAACCCACAAGTCTCAGAAAAACTGGTGGCTCATTCCTAAAGTCCAAGTTGAAATCTGAAGATCACAGTTTGAAGCCAGCCTGGACAGGGAAGTCTGAGTTTTTTTTTTAATATATATATTTTTATTATAAAGATACTGTACAGAAGGGGTACAGTTATGAGCAAAATAGTGAACCCCCCTACTATCCCTTTCCTCCCCACCTCCCCAACTCCTCCCTCCCTTCTCCCAACCCCTCAACCCCCCACCTCCCACCCACAAAGTTGTGAAATTCGTTTTCAACACACCATCTTGTACATCTCATTGTTACAGTGGGTTATCGTGTATCCTTATTTCAGCATTTTGTTATTTCCCTTCCCCTCCCCAGATTAGAAAAATGTATATACAAGATAAAGGACACCGGAATCAAATACTGTTCTTTTTAATGTACTTATAATGTACTATGATTTTTTTTCTTTGTATGTTCTTCCCCCACTGTACAACCTCTCGTCACTGTATTTGATTCTGGTGTTCTGGATTTTGTATATACATTTTTCTATGAGAGTCTTATCTCTAATTAACCAACAAAAAACTGGAAGTGGAGCTATGGCTCAAGTGGCATAATGCTAGTGTAAAAGCTAAGGGACAGTGCCCAGGACTTGAGTTCAAACCCCAGTACTGGCATAGGAAAAGAAAAGCAACAATGTTATTGTGTTACTATTGAAACTGAGTGGTCAGTAAAGTATCAAAACCTATGGTGGTGATGGAGGTATGCATAAGAGCTTGTAGCAAGCAAAAAAGCAGGGACAAAGCTATTCTAAGCAGAAGCCCTTAAGTCCTTATGACAAGAATGAGTCTCTCCCATTGACAAAAGAAGGATGGCTTCTATTACCAGAACAGTGAGGTAAGGGCCATTTGAGGTAGTGTTTATAAGCATGATAAGAAAATATTGAGTTTTGTCTGTGTGCAAGGGGCACATGATCTATTTGTGCTGGCCCTGTTGCTGTCCCTAAGTTATTTTACTCAAGATTAGTGCTCTACCACTTGAGCCACAGCTCCACTTATGGTTTATGACCCTCAGATCTCAGCCTTCTGAGTAGTTATGTGAGCCAGTAGCCCCAAACATGATCAGTATTTTTTTTTCTTTTTTTTTGGTTGGTCATGGGTCTTGAACTATGGGCTTGGGGGCTGTCCCTCCGCTCTTCAGCTCAAGGCGAGCGCTCTACCGCTTGAGCCACAACACCACTTCTGCTTTTTAGTGGTTTATTGGAGATAAGAGTCTCACGGACTTTCCTGCCCGGGCTGGCTTTGAACCGTGATCCTCAGATCTCAGCCTCCTGAGTAGCTAGGCTTACAGGCGTGAGCCACCAGCGCCCAGCTATGATCAGTATTTTTTAAGAGATCATTCTGACACTGTGGAGAATGAACTGGTAGGGATGAGTGAGCTGGGTACAGATGGCAAGAGAGAAACGGCAAATATCACAGTCTTCAGCTACTGCCAAGAACTAGATTAGTTCATTCACTGGGGTGGATTAGTGATGTTGAAACAAGTGGATGGAGAGTGCAAGATATATCATGAGGCATTGTTGAAGTGCTGTTATTGGGCAGAGAGGTGATGAGGAAAAGTGAACTCTTAGATTTCTGTAGTGCTGTTTACTGGAGTAAATTAGGTGCAGGTCTGGATGGAGGGGGATGAATTGTGTTTTTCATCAGCCTCTTCAACATCAGATATTTTATTTATCCATGGAGATCTATCAGGTTAGTAGTCTCAAATTCTGGGGCAGAGCTGGAGATGCAAATAGACTTCCTGGTAAGTGGATGATAATTAAGCCTGAGAACTAGATGGCCCCACTCAGGAAGGAGGTTCAATCCAGAAAGAAGCCCAACACAACCTTGTGTCACCCCAAATCTCAGAGGTTGAACAGAGAAGAAAGCAGCCAAGGCATCTGGGAAGAAGTGGCCAAAAGGTAGGAGATAATACCTGGAGTGTGTTTCCAGAAGGCAAAAGGGGATAGTTCAAACTGTAAAGTGTGGACAATATGATGAATACAGCTTGAGAAGTTAACAAAGAAAAGAGGCATTAGCTTGGGGCTGGGAGGTTGGGCTGGGGAGAGGTTTCAGGGAGATTAGAAAGGTCAATGTGGAGGTACAGCAAACATTCCTGGGAAAAGTAATAGCTCTGTTGGGGGTTGTTACTGAGCCATAGGTCAGTCAACACATGGTGAGGTTCACCTGCTCAAGGGCCTGAGCCATTTGAGTATATGTTGACAGTTGCCAGGTGGGGTACCCATGGCTGGTTTTGCTCAGTGTGTGAGGAAGTAGACCATGTGAGTGGAGGGAGCAGGAGGCTGGGTGTCTGAAGAGGGTCTGTGGTGGTAGGCATGGGATTGGGGGTGGAGGGGCCCAATGTAGAGGGATGGTGAGCAGCTGAGAAGCTGGGAAAGCTGCACAGAAACCGTGCCCAGTCTCCTACCATCAAGGAGCTGAGCAATTAAGAGCAGTGATACTCATTTCTGCCACTCTTCCAGTCACTGCACAGGAGCAAAATTGGCTCCTTTCTAGGGGACAGTTTGTCAGCAGTTCAACAGATTAAAATGGAATTCTCTTCACCCAGAAATCCAAACTTCTAGACATCTGCACTACAAATACCCAAATACAAATACCCAAAATAGGCCCAGAACAGATATACAGAATGTTTGCTGCAGCATTATTTGTTATAGTAAAGAGCCAGAATAGTCATTATTTACCAACAAAGGAATGGTTTCATCAGTGACAATATACCTCATGAAAAAGTCCAGCAAATCAGTGAAAGAACAGACATTATGAAGTCACATGCTTACACATGTGCCCTATTCTTTCTTGCTTCCCACTTTTGCACATCTATGTCCCCTTCTCTCTGGAATTGCTTTCCCATCTTCCTTTCTACCTTGCTCCCCCACCCTGTTAAGGTACTTTACCTATACAGAAACTCCATTCACTGACCTATGGGCGGTGCACCATGTCTGCCCACAGACCCACAGGCTCAGAAACACTTGTGAGCCCCTAGCTAAACATTACTTTAGGGGACTTTACATCCTTCATTTCCAGTGTGTCCCCAAGCTTCCTAGTAGGGAAGCTTGAGGCATACCCACTTCTTTCTGAACATTAGACCTCTAGTCAACCATTGTTATTCTGCAACCTGGGTTCTTTATATGTGGGCAACATATAATTATAGAATTAATGTCTTTTAAAAATTATATCTACTTAACCTCTCTCAAATCCAGTTAATTCTCAAAGAGCATATAAATATAATCTTTATATAATAATTCTGGTGGCTCACACCTGTAATCCTAGCTACTCAGGAGGCTGAGATCTGAGGATTACAGTTTGAAGCCAGCCCAAGCAGGAAAGTCTGTGAGACTCTTATCTCCAATTAACAATCAGAAGATCAGAAGTGGTGTTGTGGCTTAAAGTGGAAGAGTGCTAGCCTTGAGCAAAAAATGCTCAGGAACAGTGCCCAAGCCCTGAGTTCAAGCCTCATGACCAACAATTAAAAAAAAAAAATTCTCTCAGTTGAGGTCTATCTGCTATTTAGAGGGGAAGCTGACAAGGAGTAATATCATCTGCAGGATGCTACAGATGTCAGCACCTTGCAAAGACTACATACATGTTTGTCCCTGGTCATGGACCTTACTGAGGTTATGATCAGGGCACAGGGCACTCACACTTGTCCCGTTTGCTAAACGGTGACCAGCCTTTTACAGAGGAAACCTGTAGTAAACCCTCTTCCTTCCTGTATAGCTCCCTTATGACCTTAGCTCCAAAGGGAATCTTGACTAGTTACAACCACTTTCCACAGCTAGTACACAAAGAGGGGAGCAACCAAATTAGACTCCAGAGGCCTCTTATTCCAGTTTTGCAGATGACCTGTCTTGTGCTGGCTATGAACAAGGGAACTTGGTGCAGTTGCTGCCTACAGCCCTGTATACTTGCAAGGGGAGCAGCTTACATTAGGGAGTAGAGGTGAGGGGAGTGGGAGCAGAACCAGTGTTCCTTGATAACATCAAGCCACTGAAGCTGGTGTTTCCTGATGAAGTGAGAAGATATGCCTCCTTTTTTTGGTAATGCTAGTCTGAGTTGGGATTTCTTCCACTTAACACCCACCTGCATTCTAAGTCATCTTTGTGGATAAGGTATGGTAGTTTATATTAACATAGTCAGCGTTCAGTTGAACATCATTTCTGTAAATTTCCAATGGTCAGCTCCCCAAGATTCTTTTCTACCTCGAGCTTATCAATCAGAATGTCTTTTGATTGTGCTCCTTGGTATTCAGAAGGTTGTCTGTGTGAGTAATGAAATCATTTCTACTTACCAGCTTTCTTCCTCTCTGGATTTCTTTCTTTACTGATTCCACATCAAAATTTCTATCATCATTAACTGGATCATGATCCTCACATTCCACAAGTGCTGAAGAATACAGCTGCAGGTAGAAAAAAACCCCAGAGTATGCATAAAATTTTTTAAAAAAATAATACTGAAAGCTAAAAGCCAGAAAATACTACCAAGAAGTACTTACCAGGAATGGAAAATGAACTGGGGAAGAATAGTGACCACCTCAAAGTGTAGGGGCAGACCACCCAGTGTTCTCTGTGAGTGACCCTCATCCCCAGCCATGTTTTATTCTCTCACCTGCCATGACTAATTGGACCCAAGCAGCCCCTGATTGCAAGCTGGGCCACTCTGACTTCCTATTCTAGGAAAGTAGAATAGGCTCTGAACAATAGCTGAAGCCATATAGTCAGAGCAAGCCAGTCTGCAAAGAAAGAAAAGCAAAGTAAGGGTTGGAGAAGGGATTTTCGGTTTTGTTTTTATAAAACTTTTTGGTGCTGGTCTTGGGGCTTGAACTCAAGGTTTGAGTGCTGTCCCTGAGCTTTTTTGCTAAAAAAACAAAAGTCCAACTTTGTCATCATGGTTTCTGCTTTTTATAAGAAATCTGTCTATGCAAATATCACTAAAATGCTCTTTTCATGCCCTTTATCATTTTAGTATATGTATGGTAATTGATCTTCAGTTGAGAAGTTGAGGTCAGCTGGATTCTTTGGTTTTAAGTGGCACATTGAAAACTTAAGCCAGCCCACACACAAGGGGGTTTACAGTAGGTTATTAGGCATTTCATGGTACTAAAAACTAGACCTGGGAAGCTCTCAAGAATGTCCTCTTTGGAAGGGGGGTGGGGCTGGAGGATGGGGGTGTAATTGAGGTGGGAGGGACGGGATGGTAGGGGAAAGGCAAAAGAAGCAACAATGCTGGATAAGAAATGTACTCATTACCTTGCTCATGTAATTGTAACCCCTCTGTACAGTATTTTCACAATAAAAAACTTATTTAAAAAAAAAAAAAAGAATGTCCTCTTGGCTGGATGCTGGTGGCTCATGCCTGTAAAATCCTAGCTTCATAAGAGGCTGAGATCTGAGGACTGTGGTTTGAAGCCAGTACATGCAGAGAAGTCTGGAGACTTTTATCACCAATAAAACTTTAATAAGCCAGAAGTGGCTCATGTGGTGGAGTGTTAGCCTTGTGCAAAATTAGCACAGGGATAGCACCCTGGCCCTGAGTTCAAGACCCAAGACCAGCATGCATGCACATGTGTGTGTGCACACAAAATCACATTGGGGTCACTAGCTCATGCTTGTAATTCAACTCCATGGGAGACGGAGACTGGGGATCATGATACAAGGCCAGCTCAGGCAAAAAATTAATGAGACCTCCATCTCAACCAATAAAAATCTTGCTATGTTGGTGTATATCCATTATCTCAGCTACATGTGAGGATTAAACAGGAGGATTGTGGTCCAGGCTAGCCTTGGAAAGAAATGAGAGATCCTATTAAAAAATAGCTGTATATGAGTGGCTCATGTCTGCAATCCTAGCTAGTTAGGAGGGCTGAGACTTGGAGTACTTGGGTTTAAAGACAGCCCAGGCAAAAAAGTTGAGAGTCAATCTCCAATCAACCAGCAAAATTCCAGACAAGAGGTGTGGCTTAAGTGATACAGCACTTGCCTAGCAAATATGAGTTCATACCCCAATACTACAACAACTAAAAAAACCCAACAACCAAAATTTTATGTGTTAGGCAGCCCCGTTGGTTCAGAGCTCTCAGCCAGACTCACATTGCCACATGTTTAAATTGTGTGTGAACTATTTCTCTGCCTTAAAAAAAAAATTAATGGTTATTTTTCTTTTATTAATTTATTTTTTGTTTATGTGATACTGAGTAGAACCTAGGGCCTCATGCATGCTAGCCAAGTACTCTACCACTAGGCCACATTTCCTGCCCCATCTGTCTCAAATGTGCTTAAAGTAAAAACTTAGATGTGTTGAAGGGCAGTGTATCTTTAGTGGACACTGAGTGGCATATGAGAAAAATCAATCAAACGTTCACAGTACAGTACTGAACTCTATGCATCCTGAGCATTGTGGTTTCTCCTCTATGGTCATCTCTCTGAAAGCATGGATAACAAGGGCCTACTATATATATGACAAGGCTTATACCAGAAGGTAGGAGAAACTTAGCTCAATAAGGCAAACAATTTTATTAAAAATGGGCAAGAGTGGGGATTGGAGCTCAATGGTAGACCATTTGCTTAACATGTACTAGGCCCTATGTTTGATATCCAGCACCACCCATGGGGAAGGGGGAGAGCGTTATATCATAAAAGATTCATAAATGGTGAATAAGAACATAAAAAGATGCTTAAGCTCAATGGCCCTCATGCAAATTAAAACCACAAGAGACTAACTTACAGGTTCAAGCAGTCCTCTTGCCTGGGCTTCCCAAATAGCCAGGACTATAGTTGTACACCACTGTATTCAACTTTCAATAATTTCTCCCTTCCCTCCTATCCTCTCCTGTCCTTTCCTCTCCCTGCTTTTCTTTTTTGGTGGTACTAGGGATTGAACTCAGGGCTGCATGCCTGTTAAGCACTCTACCACTTGGGCCATGCCTCCGGTCTCCCCCAAATAAATACATCTACTTTTAGATGTTTCCCCAAGAGAAAAGCATATGTCCACACAAAGACTCGTAATACAATGTTTACAACACAATTTCAAAACATGACATACATAAAAAGAAACTAAGTGAAAAAATTTAAGATTATGGGGAAAAAGAATCATAGTACAGAATTTAAAGGAAGAAAACCTCACAAGTTATAAAGCAAAAAATATAACAAGTTCCAAAAGAAAACCCTAAAATAAAATTAAAAAGCCGACATGTATTATAAAACATTAGTATCTATTTTACATAAATACCTACAAGCAAAACCAACATGTCAAAGCAAAATCCTACGCACATAACACAGAAGCAAAAGCCAGAATGGCAAATAAGCATACAAATTGATAGACAAACCCAGTAATCAGGGAATAAAAATGAAAACAAAATACCACTGCCACATCAATCAGAGAGGAAAAAAATCTAAATCTAATAATACCAAGTCTTGGCAAGAAAAGGATCAAGAAAAAAAATAACCATGGAAGTGAATTTGGCACATTGCTTTTGAGAGTAATTTGGCCAAGTTACTGAGTGCCTATGCTTCCTGCCCGTGCCCAGCAATTCTGCACTTAGTTATCCACTTAGACCAGGGAGATTCTCATCTGTAAGGATAGCTAGAGAAGAAGGTCATAACTTGGTAGTCGAAGAAAGAAATCTGGAAAAACCTAAATGCTCACTCACAGGAAAATAGGTTAATATAACATTTTGTAATTATGATTCAGAGCTAACTTATCAACATAAACTTACTCTGAAATTTTAAAATTAATTTGACAAAAATTATGTCTGTATGTTACATCTGATGTATTTTATTAAAAGTTTTTTTTTTTTTTGTTGGTTGTGGGGCTTGAACTCTGGGCCTGGGCACTGTCCTGAGCTCTTCAGCTCAAGGCTAACACTCTACCACTTGAGCCACAGCACCACTTCTGGTTTTCTGAGTGGTTTATTGGAGATAAGAGCCTCACGGACTTTCCTGCCCAGGCTGGCTTTGAACTGAGATTCTCAGATCTCAATGCCCTGAGTAGCTAAGATTACAGGCGGGAGCCACCAGCACCTTACTATTAAAGTATTTTTAAACAAACTTTTTGAAGATCATGCATTGTCTTTGTGTGCCTGACCTAACTGTAAGGTAGTTAGACCTAAGACAATTCCAAGTTAGTAAACTACCCACTCAATTCTCTCAAAAAGCCAAGGCACGACAAACTCCTGATTCACTGTCCCCAGAGTACTACTTATCTATTCTAGCACATCCAACCCTCAAATTTCAACTTACCAAACAATTTTCATGAGCAGCTATATTCTCTGATTGTGCAAAGTACACGACACTATAATCGAGATCTTTGGGGCAGAGTGCACATGTCCTTTTTTCCATCTTTTCTGCAACCTGAAAGACACCTATAAGTAATATCCCTGGTGAGAAGTGCAAAAGTATAACTTCAGGATCTCACTAACTTCTCCAGGTACAAAGGAGGCAGGCTTCTGCTTTTTGTTGTTGTTGTTGTTGGTCGTGGGGCTTGAATTCTGGGCTTAGGCGTTGTCCCTGAGCTCTTCAGCTCAAGGCAAGGGCTCTACTGCTTGAGCCACAGCACCACTTCCGGTTTTCAAGTGGTTTATTGGAGATAAGTGTTGCACGGACTTTTCTGCCTGAGCTGGCTTTGAACCGTGCTCCTCAGATCTCAGCCTCCTGAGTAGCTAGGATTACAGGCGTGAGCCACAGGCGCCCGGCTTGGGCTTCTGCTTTTATAATAATCTCAACTCCAGGAAGGCAAAAAAAAAAAATTGCTGATCCTAGTGGAAGACATATTTTGCATACTGTTAAGTAGATGAAGAAGGAAATTCATATAAAATATATGAAAATGAAGAAAACTTTTTTTTTTTGTCGGTGTGGGGCCTCAACTCTGGGCCTAGGCACTGTCCCTCAGCTCTTCAGCTCAAGGCTAGAGCTCTACTGCTTGAGCCATAGCATCACTTCTGGCTTTTTCTGCTTATGTGGTGCTGAAGAATTGAATCCAGGGCCTCATGCATGCAAGGCAAGCACTCTACCACTGAGCCACCTTCCCAGCCCCAGAAAACTATTCAAGAAATATAACCAAGAATTTAAATACAAGCAAAACTCAAAACACTACCTTTTCCAGAGCAAGCTCTAAATAACTGTTGTTATTACAAATGAACAAGAAAGTGTTGTATTCAAGAAGCAGGTCTGTAATTTATTATCTGTAGAAGAACAAAATTGTATCTATATGGTGCATTATATTAAAAAATAAGTTCTAGGAGGATAAAGAAGTAAATCAGCAACATACTTTAATTTAAATGTGCTTTCTTCAAAATGTTTTGGCAAGTTGGGAGCCAGTGGCTCACGCCTAACTACTCCGGAAGCTGAGATCTGAGGATCCTTGTTTGAAGCCAGCCTAGGCAGGAAAATCCATGAGACTCTTCTCTCCAATGAATCACAGAAAACGTTGGAAGCACAGCAGTGGTTCAAATGTTAAGCACTAGCCTTGAGAAAAATGAAGCTCAGGACAGTGCCCATGCCCTGTGAAACCCCAGTACCAGCAAAAAACAAACAAAAAAACTCAAAGTTTTGGTAGTACTGGGGTTTTAACTCTCCTCAGGCTTATTAGCTTAATGGTTCTCATAAGCCACGCTTCTAGCCTTAACTGTGCTTTAGTTCAATATTATGATTGTTTAGGAAACAAAGATACATGATAGCAGTGAATACTTTTTAAAGGAGATAAATGGGAGAAAGGAAAAAAAAAACGAGGTGAAGAGGAGCTAGGAAGAAAAGGGAAGGAGCTACAAACCTGCTGGAAGGCCAGTTTAGAGCCACCTGTTACTGGGTTTACAAGTATGCATTGACATTATTTTCCCCCACAATGTAATGCTCATTCCTTTGATGTTCTATAGTAGATAAACTTATTTAATCTTTTAGTTTTGAAATAAAAATGTACTACTTAACAGTGAAAGTTTTATACTTATGAGAGATGATCCCTCCCTCTCCCCACTCCCACCAAATAATCAGAAGTCCTATTTTTGCCCCTCTTTTTGGTGCCAGGCCTGGACACTGTCTTGAAGGTTTTTTTGCCCAAGGCTAGCACTTTACCACTTGAGCCACAGCTCCACTTTGGGCTTTTTGGTAGCTCATTGGAGATAAGAATCATATGGGCTTTCCTTCTCTGGCTGGCTTTGAAACAGAAATCCTCAGATCTCAGCCTCCTGAGTAGCTATTATAAGCACAAGCTAAAAGTTCTTTTTGTTATTCTCTCTCTCACTCTGATTAGTTCTTTCATTTTACGAAGTCAGAAGATTACATTTGAAAACTAGTATTTCACATTTTTTTTGATTAATTTCAGTTCTCTGCATTTGGGTCCTTTTTAGTGAGGAGATTTAATAAGCCCCTTGTTTCCCACTAACCAAGACAAAATGTTGAGAGTTAAAAACCCACTCAGAATAGGCTACCTTTAAAAATTCACCTGTAACCAGTAACAATTTAGGATCACATAATGAATGCCAGTCTCCATGCTGGGTGGTCGGGACTAGGTCTGTCCCATAGAAACATGAAGTGAGCCACAGGTGTCACAGAAAACCTTCCAGGAGCATAATTAAAGAGGCAAAAAACAAACAGGTAAACTTAATTTTATGTTGTCTTCAGCCCAAAGTAGACTTTCAGTGTTTAATCAATATGATTAATTCATTTGTACTCAGCCTTTGAAATCTAAAGTATAATTTGTGCTTAAAAACATCACTTCTTAACAGTATCAGCCAGGTACCCAAAGTGAGGCCAGGCATGGTGACGCATATCTGTAATCTCAGCTACTCAGAAGATGTAGATCTAGAAGACTGAGTTTCAAGGCCTGGAAAAGCACAGGAACAGGCGAGAAGAAATGAGAATGTTCCTTTGAGAAGCTTTGAAAATAAAGGAGGCAAATAGGATTAGGTAATAAAATACATGTCATAAAGTAATCTGATGGATTGAATGGGGCAGGCATAGCTTGGAGGGAGGGAAAGGGAAAAAGGGACACTGTAGAATGAAGCAATAGCAAGCTTAAGGCCAAGAGTCTAAGCTGGACATTATATAAATCAGCTGGATAGGGAGTGGAGTAAAGAATGCTGGAAGAAGATTTGAGAAACACGAAGCAAAGGGCTGTTAGCAAAGGTTTTATCAGGGTAAGAACATAGCTGCAAAGTTATCCAAAAACTCACATCTCAACAGATGGAGAGAAACACATGCTTCTGGACAGAAAGGTTGGATATTAGAATGTTAATTTACCTCATGGTAGTTTAGGTTCAGATAATTTCAACCAGAATCTCAAGGAGTTAAAGAATTTGAGACAATGATTACTTGAAAGAATGGGCATAGATACTGAAGAAAATAAAAATTGGGATGGAGGGACCAAAAGAAATCATCTGCCTCCTCAATTTAAAAACAGATTGTTATTGTAATTGCATTTTGGTCCACTGATCTTCCTCGACTCACAATTTTTTATTCCCAAATGTTGAGATCCTAGGAGAGTAAACAGTGTATCTATCCTGAGACAATAACAGGATTATAGAATTCTCAAAAAAAAATTGGTAGCCAAGAAAGGTTGCACAGAATTAAGATTTTAAAAAAAATCACAAGGGGCTAGGAAGGTGGCTCACTGGTAGAGTGTTTGCCTCACATGCATGAGGCCCTGGGTTCAATTCCTCAGCACCACATAAGCAGAAAAAGCTGGAAGTGGCACTGTGACTCAAGTGGTAGAGCACTAGCCTTGAGCTGAAGAGCTGAGGGACAGCGCCCAGGCCCAGAGTTCAGGCCCCACAATAGAAAAAAACCCAAAAACTCAAGTCTAGAACCTGAGATTTATGACTAACTCCCACAACACATCAATTTTAAGTCTCTCCAACAATCTCTGTCCACTTCCTCCCTGGGAATGGATTGCTAAGACTATGGCCTCTAAAGGCATATCCTCCTGCAGTCCTCTACCTGATGAAGGCAACCCATCTAGGAGACAGAATCTGGGGGGTATAGGTCAGAGGAAGAGTGCTTGCCTAGAATTTTTACGTTTCTGGGTTTAATTTCCAATACCACTTACCCTTGCAAAAAGTTAAGAGGAAAACTTATGGAATACATTCACAAATCCCATAATTACAATTTCTTTCTAGTAATGCTGCCAAAATTTGTAACTACTTCTCAGTCTTAACTCTAGGCCCTCCATGAAGCACCCATGTTTTTGTGCAGGCTGGTTTCCTCTGCTTAGAGGACACTACTTTTGACACCAGGGAGACAGAAAAGAGTGTTAAGGAGAGTATCAATTTCATTCCAGTGGCAAAAAAAGGTATGGTGTTTTGTCAGTGAGATTAATGTCTCAACAATGGTGGGAAAGGAGGTAATGCGGAGCCAGTGAGGGTAGGCAAGATTGACGAAGATACATATTAACTGCAGACCTAAACACTGGAGCATGAAAATGAGACAACACAGAGATGAGTTCTTCTTCCCGAAAGCGTAGAAAGATTCTAAGGCAGGTTTGATGGCTTAGAGAGCTTATAAAACAGCAAATGACAGAGTTTTTAAGATGTACAAAGTCAAATCAGAGAGAACTTGGAGTGAACTGTAAGGGACTGTTCTGAGATAAAGAACCTTTGCTGCTTTTGTGCTTTGTTTTAGTGCTGGTATTGGGTCTTAAACCCAGTGCCTCGCACTCACAGCTAGTGCACTACCACTTGAGCCCCACTTCAGTGGTAGAACCAGTTGTCCTGGCTTTGAACTACAATCTTCAGATCTGTTTCTTGAATAGATAAGATGACAGGTGTGTTTTCTTTCTTTTTTTTTGGTCGGTCGTGGGGCTTGAACTCTGGGTCTGGGCGATGTCCCTCAAGCTCTTCAGCTCAAGGCGAGCGCTCTACCACTTGAGCTACAGCGCCACTTCCGGTTTTCTGGTGGTTTATTGGAGATAGGAGTCTCACGGTCTCTCTTGCCCGGGCTGGCTTTGAACCGTGATCCTCAGATCTCAGCCTCCTGAGTAGCTAGGATTACAGGCGTGAGCCACCAGCGCCCGGCTGACAGGTGTGTTTTCTAACAATCATTTTAGCTACTGTGCAGGCTCTGCCTATAGGAAAGGCTAAAGGGCTAGTAAATAAAATAGCCCAAGCAGATGATGATGGCCTGAGCTTAGTGGTACTGACAGATGTGCTAAATGAGACAATTTAGGACCCAACTGATGGGGTGTAGGGAAGAAAGACATCTAGGGGTGGCACTAAGGTTTCTGGCTTGAGCAATGGGCTAACAGCAACAGGTGACTGGAATGGAAAGCTATTATTTGTGTTATCCTCTGCCTGGAACAGCCATTTCATCACTAGTCAGGCATTTCCTGAAATACCAAACGGAGGAATCCCTCCTTGTACCTTCATGGTTCTGAGTACTACAGTTGCTTATTAGATTCTGCAAGGAACTAGTCCTGGGCTTAGCACACAGGAGTTTTACTGGGGAAAAGCCATAAACCCGTAAAGCTCATTTGCTCATAACCTAAAAATTACATATTCTAGAGACCACACAGTTCTCCCACTAGCTTGACCACGTGGGTCATGGTGATAACGGTTGCCTGGGTTACTTTTCAGAGGCTGAAAACTACTTTTGCGGAAAATACTGAGTCTTTACCAGTTGGGGTGGGGCAAGAGTCTGAATGACTGGGTCGGATGAAAAGGGCTGGCAATCGCGTCCTTTCATGGGGCCTGTCTCCTTTGTTGCCTGAAGCTTTGGGTCAGATTTCTAGTTAGAAAGACAAGGGGGAGCTGAAAACTGGCTGCTGCGAACGGTGACTCCATCTTGCTTTATTTCTGTTCCCCTGCTCCTTCCAGGGGGGCGGCCTTCACTTGGCATTCCTTCCTTTTCCGAGCGGCTGCCAGGTGTCAGCTGAGGATCGGAGCTGGAAGGAGCCTTCCCCGGAGGGCCGCGAGACCGCCGCGCCGCTGCCGAGCACCCGAACGCCCGGCTGCCGGCGCGAAGCCGCCCGGGAAACGATTCCCAACAAGCCTCCGCTTCCCGGAGCGCTCGGCCCGGATAAAGTTACCTCACCGTCTTCACCCCACTTCCCCATCCGGCAGGGATGTTCCAGGGGAGCGAGCTTCGGAACCTGGGTCCCAGCCCAGGAGCTGTGCCGGGCTGAAGGCAGCGGCGCGCTCGCTGCGGGGGCCCCGGGAGGCCCGGCGCCGCGCAGCCCGGGGGGCGCGGGGCGGGGGGGGACCGCCCTGCGGCTCCCCAACAGCACCGGCCGTCCGCACAGCGTTCCCCCTCCCCGGGCAACACGGGCGGACGCCTGCGCGACGCCGCCGGCCCCGGCCCGCCTGAGAGGCCCCGCGGCTAGGGCCGGGCCGCATCCCGCGGGACACACGAGCGCGGGGCCCCCGCGAACCCGTCCCCAGTCCCGCGCTACTCACCTGTGGGGAGTGGCAGCGCGCCCCGCGAGGGCTGCGCCTCGGGGCCGCCGGCGCCAGGCACCGGCGCGGACCCCGGCGGCGGCGTCAGGGCCATGGCGGCGGCGCCCGCGCTCCCGGAAGTGCAGCGCGGCGCGGCGCCGTTTCCTCAGCCCCGCGGTGCGCGCGCGCGCGCCCGCCCGCCGAGGCCCGCGACCCCAGCGCGGAGTAGCGGGGCCCCTCGCGGTTTCCAGGTCTCAATCCCAATTGCTTGAAAAACAAAAGGCAAAACACCCACAAGGCCGCGCTCCTCCCTGTGCTCACGCGGCTGCAGCCACTCCCAACCCGGAGGGCCTCGACCTCGGGCTGCCCAGCGCAGGCCGCGGAGCTCCCAGCGACGTCCACTACCCCCGCCCCCCCCCCCCCCCCCCCCCGCCTTCCCGCCAGTCTGGGTTTGGAGGGTCCCTTCCGGCGAGACTGACCCGGAGGCTGTCTTGCAAGGCTTCCCTTCCCCTGGTCTTGTTTTGCCAATGCCTAGACCTAGACAAAACCTAGACCATCTAAGAATAAAGGCACAAGCAACCCGATCAGTACCTTACCCATTACAGAAGAACTGATCAAAGCCAACCATCCTCAAGTGCCAACACAAGGTGCACACCCTGAACTGTGACCTCGCCATGGCTGGAGTTCTCTCCCTGGCAGAGCTGCTCGAATCTTTCGATGAAGAGTGGTTTGCCTGCCACGTTGTGGTTGAGGCTGGGACCTTCACCCCACCCTGAAACCCAGATACAAACTTCAAACCAGCTCCACCTTTTCAGAATGAATGCCCTTCTGAAAACGTGACCCACCACACCATTTGGACTAAATAGACATTTTAAAAGCCATCGAAGAATTAACGACCTTAAATCCATTTGCCAGTAGCACGTCTTTATTTAGCACCTGTGGGGTACAGAGCACTATACAAGATGAGGTTTTCAGTGCATCTGACCATCACATGTAGACAAGAGACACACAACACTACATTATATATATATTTTTAAAGTTCTGAGAAACTGTGTAATGGTTGGTTGTTGAGGAAAACTTCCAGAGACCTTGCATTTTGAGAAGGAAAAAACGCAAATTTGGAAAAGTAGAAAACAGAAACAATACTTTAAAAAGGGCAAATTGAACAGGTGTGCCAACTCAGTGTGCAAAGAATTACAGAAGGGTTTGGAAAAAGCATGAATGAGATGCTGCAGAACAGGAAAGGGGCAGACACCAGCACACATGCAAGCATTTTGTTCCCCAGGCAGTGGTATGGCCTACCTTGCTAGGTCAAAAAGAAAACCTTGAAGACAAATCTAGGGGACTCATTTCTAAGAAAACCAGAGAGGTCACATAAGGCAGAGGAAGAGCTCTTTCACATTTTTAAAAATATGAATAGACTGAGATCTCTAAGGAAAGCTTAACAGGAATGACAAAGACCAAAACACCGGGAAACAAAGCTGGGAGGTGTGAGAATATGCAGGAAAACTAGATATAATCAAGTAAACACATGTAAAATACTGCGGGCCAAGATGAGAAATTAAAGAAAAAAAACCTGAGGAGTTAAAATTATGAGACAAGGAAAAAAACACTAGATGAATTGGAAAATTAAGCCGAGGAAAGTTCCCAGAAAGTAGAACCAAAAGACAGTTGCAAATCAAGAAAAAAAAGAACCGATCTCGAGTAACTAACATTTGAATAACAGGAATTCCAGGAGAATCATTTTTTGTTGTTGTTGTTCTTGCTGGGGCGTGGGGTTTGAACTCAGAGCTTGGTGCTCTCTGAGCTCTTTTTGTTCGAGTCTGGAGTTCTATCACTTTGAGCCACAGTGCCACTTCCACTTGTTTTTTTCTGGTGGTTAACTGGATGACACTCCTGCCTGGGCTGGCTATGAGCCTCATTATTTCAGCCTTCTTAGTAGCTAAGATTACAGGTGTGAGCCACTGGCGCCCAACTGAGATGAATGTTTAAAGAAACAGTTTAAGATAATTCCCTGTATAAAGTTTTCAGATTGAAAATTTTACCAGTCACCCAGTATTAACGATGAAAATGGTCTCTTACCAGAGACTGAATATTGGGGCCAAGGAAAATACTGTAAAGCTTTTAAAGACACAAGAACTTTATATCCTGCCAAGACAGGACTCAAATATACAATGGAAACAGACATTTCAAACATGCAGTCTCAACCATTTACTTCTCATTTTTCCTTTTCAAAAGTTATACTACAAGCTGGGTGCTGGTGACTCATGCTTGTAATCCTAACCTCCTCAGCAGGGAAGCTGAGATCTGAGGATAACGGTTTGAAGCCAGGTAGGGCAGGAAAAGTCGGGAAGACTCTTTAGAGCTATTTAAAAAAGCTGGAAATGGAACTGGCTCATGTGGTAGAACACCAGCCTTGAACAAAAAACTAAGGGTCAGTTCCTAGGCCCTGGGTTTGGCCACAGTACAGATGCATGTATATGCATGCACACATGTGTTATACTATAAGTGAAAGCAAACCCAGGTTGAAATAGAATACCTCAGGTCTCTGCATGTGAAATGGACAACAAAATATTTCTTCAAAGAAATATTTCCCATACTATTCAACTTTTTTCACCTTATTTTAAGTGAATTGTTCTGAATAACTTGCCTCACTTATCTGTAGGCTGGTAGGTGATATATTTCGCTATTTTCCCTAGCTCTTTACTTTCCCATTCTTTCAAAAACTTCAGATTAAATTTTCATCTAATTTGGTATTTTTAGAAATTAGGCCCAAATTTAAAGGTTTCTGTTTACAAGGTAAACAACCCAGAATCAAGTCCAAGATAAATAAAAACTTTAAGAAGAAAAAAAGTCCAATCCTTTGGATTAGTAATTTTAATTATTTGTTTTAAAAATCAGCATTACTAATTATTAAAAATTAGTATTCCGAGGGGAAGTTCCTGGCGACCAAATACACATTTTTCTTAGGGATAAAACTGGCTTTGACACTTGGGAGTTTCCTAGTCCCCTCTAGATGATGAGAGATAGGAAACCTATAACAAAATGTTAATTCCTCTTTCTGTGTAGAAAAGCATTTGAAAATTATGCTCAAGAGATACCATGAAGCTGCTTCTGATTCTACACTCAGAACTTTTTTTTTTGGCCTGGAACAATTCCTTCCAGCCTACAGAAATTTAGCCATTTCAAGATTTCCTTTACTTATAGACAGCTTTATTCTATTAACTAATATGTTATCAGAATATTAGGGTTCCTTCAGGTTTCTACTCTTTTTGTCCAGTCTGTATTGAGGAAGGAAAAGAGGGAGAGGGGATTAATCTCAGTGCTGTCAGAATCTTACTGAAGAGCTTGCACCACACCCAAATGTTTCCTTGAGCCAGACCCAGCTTCTCTAACAAGTGTTAAAATCCTTGGGGAGGGTTATGGTGGAGCTCATGCTTGTTTAGCGTGTGTAAGGCCCTGGCATCAATATAACTTAGCAAAAACAAAAACAAAACCAAGAAATCCCCAAACACGTGGGAGTAGTACATATAAAAAATTCTCCCTCAGGTCCTACAACTGCTCATCACGTAGCTCATAATGGGAAATGATGGGTCAGGAATTAAACATCAGTTTTTGTAGGTGAAAGATGAAATTTGGCCCCTTGGGGCATAAATTAAAAAATAATGACCACAAAAAGCATTTTAGAAACAGCTGAATTCTTTTGTGACTTCTTTTTCTTAATATACAATTTACAAATAAGTTAAAAATTGTACAGTGATAAATTCATATAAAATATATTCCCATTTTATTCAGGTAAAGCTAAACAGCAGTAAAAATGAGATACCCAATGCATATGAAAATGTCCTTATTGTGTTCCTGGCATTTCTAAGTTAATTAAAATATGGATTCCCCCAATCAGGATAAACAGAGGAATTACTTTGGTGGACATCAACCTAAATTAATTCCACTGATAACTGACAGCTCTAATTTCAGGCATTATCTACATGTTTATAATATTTTTTTCCTACAATTATTAACCCCACACTGGCAGAGGATTTCCTTGTCAGGCATAGTTCCAGCTTCATAACCATAATCCCATGTTAGTTCTGTTCTTGCTTTCAAATACCTAGGAAGTAGAAGTTAAAAAAATTACGAATCACCCTAATCACCAGATGACCAAACTTGAGTATCAATTTTCACATCAACATAATTAACCATCCCAAACAATGTTCTATTATCTCTTCCAGAACCCTCAAAATAGGAATGAATTTTGTAAGAGTAGTCAATGACAGAAGGAATCCCTAAACAAGGGTGTTTTGTGAACATGAAACCTGATGTACATAAGCAGATGAGGAATTGTTTAGACTTAGAAGACACAGAACTCTGTCACTGATTCCTTGAACTCAACTGATTGAGAGATTTGACCTCAGCTATTTCAAAAATTAATGGTAACTGAGAATAGGAATAGAAATTTCAAGTATTAAATACAGTTAACATTTCTGTACTCAGATCACACTCTGATTTGGATTTTATTTTCCATGTCCTGGGTCTCCTAATATTCACAAGTTCATAATTTTCAGGATATATTACATAGTGCGTGTATGTGCTGACAAGGACTTGAATTCATAGTCTGGACACTGCCACTGAGCTTTTTTGCTCAAGGCTAGTGCTCTACCACTTAAGCCACAGCTCCATCTCTAGCTTTTCAGTGGTTAACAGGAGGTAAGAGTCTTGCTGACTCTCCTACTCGGCTGATTTCAAACTGCAATCCTCAGATCACAGCCTCCTGAGTAGATTAAAAGTGTGAGACACTGGTGAACAGCTATTCTAGTTTTTGTTTAAGTGCCTAAAAAAAATATAACAAAGAGTTCTGTAAACATAAAAAAAGTGCAAGGATTCAAAGTTCTGCTCATTAGGAACAATTTAGGATAATTGAGTAGTCTAAAATAGTTATGTGGGTCTACAGTACACACTGTTTTTATATAGTTACTTTTAGAATCTTAATTGCAGAATGAAATTGTAAAGGCAAAATCAGTTTCAAACCTGTTGGTGAAGAATGCCACCAATGGAAAATTCCTGTCGTGTGTTTCTACAAAAACATTCTGTACCAAGAGATTTGGACAACAACTATGCTGTTAAAAGACAAAAAAACAAAAAAACACAGGTCAGATATAGTGAAGTCTGGTATTTTGCTTTATAGTATAAGAATACCATTCTGTTTCCAACACATCTCACTGATTTTATTCTTTTTATATTAATATATAAAATACCAATAGCTCATGTCAATTCTAATAATAGTAGAAACCTACTAAGAAAAACCCTGTTTATATATTTTGATATCTTGCTGGCACAAATGCAAAATGTCACAAAAAATTTTAAATGGGGATAATTTGTCAAAGTTCTCTTTATCTTACATATTTACCAATACATATTTATAGAGTGAAATACAAAATATCAATTACAAATATTATATTGTATTATGGTATTAATATTTAACAATAAAAATTTTGGTATACTAGTATAATGAATATAATTAACATAGCTTACTAATATTATTGGTATTAATAAAACCATGTGTTCAAACAAATTTACTTATTACAAAATACATGATCCATGTGGAAAAAGGAGACCAGAGCCAAGTATTGGTGGCTCAGTCTGTAATCCTAGCCTCTTGAAAGGTTGAGAATGGAGGATTATGGTTTGAGGCCAGCCAGGGCACAAAAGCTTATGAGACTTTTTCTCAATTGGTAACAGGTTGTGGTGGCATGCACCTATCCTTCTAGAGCCGTAGGAGGGTGAAGAGGGTAAGTAGGATGGGGTTTAAGGCCAGCCAGGGCAGAAAAGTCTCCATGAGACTCATGTCAGAAAAAGTTGTGTGTAGTGATATTTACTTGTCACGCTAGGTATAACAGGAAGCCCCAAATGGGTGGACTGATATCCAGGTAGGAGGTAAAACCCTTTCTCAAAAATAACCAAACAAAAAAGGGCTGGAGGCATGGCTCAGCATTACAGTACCTGCTTATCAAGTACAAAGCCCTGAATTCAAACCCCAGTAACACTAGAAAACAAAAAGCTGAGTCCAGTTAAGGAAGTCAACTAGCATCTGTCAACATTTTAGTTATCCTAATGCCAGTGTTTTTCCTCCCCTATGACTATATATACACCTTGTAAAACAGAATCATCACATACATATGTATGGCACTCTTGCTCAGCTTTTTCAACTCAAGGCTTGTGTAATACCACTTCAGCCACACCTCAAGTCCATCCTTTTTCCTCCTGTTAACTGGAAGTAAGAGAATCTGAGATTTTTTCTGTTCAGGTTGGCTTCAAATCTTGATCAGAGATCTTAGTCTCCTAAGTAGCTAGGATTATAGGCATAAGCAATCCGTACCTGGCTTTAAAAAGCAAATTGTAAGATAAAGAATGTAAAATTCTATATTTTATATATAAAAAAGGGAGCGTTGGTAGACTAGGGCCAGAGTGACAGAGGCACAATTCTTTTTTTTTTTTTTTTGGTCAGTCATGTGACTTGAATTCAAGGCCTCAATGCTGTCCCTGAGCTCTTTTTCCCTCAAGGCTAGCACTCTACCACTTTAAGCCACAATGCCACTTCCGTTTTTTGAGTGGTTACAATCTAAAGGGGACTTTTCCAGGCTGGCTTTGAACTGCAATCCTCAGATCTCAGCCTCCTGAGTAGCCAGAATTACAGTCAAGAGCCACTGGTGCCTAACCTTGAGACACAATACTTAACGCAGGGCCAAAAAAATACCAAGTTTCCTCAAAAAAGAATTTTTTTTGTTCGTCATGGAACTTGAATTCAGGGACTGGGTGCTGTCTCTAAGCTCTTTTGCTCAAGGCTAGTGCTCCACCGCTTGCAGCTACAGTTTCACTTTCAGTTTTCTGGTGGTTATTGGAGATGAGAGTCTCATGGACTTTCCTGCCTAGGCTGGCTTGACCCACAATCCTCAGATCTCAGCCTCCTGGGTAGCTAGGATTATAGGTGTGATGCACCAGCACCCAGCCCTCAAAAAATTTTAATATGAAAAATAAATACAAAACTTTTTATAGCCTCGTTAAAAATAAAGAGCTATGGAGAGATATATAAGCAAGTGATTTCTCTGATGGATATAGCCACTGTTTACCCTCCCCCCAAGACTTCAAACAAGATGATGTCTTCTCCTTGTACTACCTCCATTCTAGTATACTCAGCTGTCTGCTATCTTCTCCACACATTCATCTAGCACAAGACTCACACAGAGGTTACATCTCCATAGTATTTCTTGAACAAGTCTGTCATTGCTTAATTTCAACGATGATTTCATATCTACACATTTTTTTTTAACTTGAACAGGTGAACTTGAAAACATTTTGTTATGTTAACCTTTAAATTCCCTGGGTACTGGGTATTAACTCAGGGCCTCACCCGTTTTGCTTTTATCTCAACAACAGAGACTCTTACTAACTTCCCCCACATTGGCCTCAAACTCATGATCTTCCTGCCTCTGCATTCTGAGTAACTAGGATTACAAGTGTGCACCACCATTGAGTTTTTAAATATTTTTCTTACATACCATTTCTTACAGATATTTTGTTTGCTTTTTTGGTCAGTTGGGCCTGGGCACTGTCCCTCAGCTCTTCAGCTCAAGGCTAGTGCTCCTGAGCCACAGTGACACTTCTGGCTTTTTCTGCTTATGTGGTGTTGAGGAATCCAACCCAGGGCTCATGCATGTGAGGCAAGTACTCTACCACTAAGCCACCTTCCCAGCCCTTCTTATATATATTTTTTTAAAGCAAATGTTTACTGTTATGAAGTTTGAAGTACTTTGTATCAATTCCTTTGTCCCTCACAACATTCTAAACATTATTATGCTCCTATCTTAAGAATAAGAAGCAACGCATCAAGAAGATACCACAGGCATTCACGTGGAGAACTAGAACCCCAACCCAGGGAGTCTGGCTTTATAATCTGTTAATTTATTTTTCAAGGAAGCAGAGGAAACTTGCTTAGCAATATGACTCTAAGCACCTATACTCACATTAAGGAAGCGGCCCACATTTCCTTCTTTTGAGGCATCCAATAAAAACACACTCCCCTCGTTGAACTTCATTAAAGAATCAGATGAAGTATTCTTGATTTCACTTGACAACTCTTCACAAAAGACTTGCTTGTTTTGATATGCTGAAGGATTTTCCTCTTGGGACTTTTGTATTTGAATCACAAATTTCTTTTTAATATTCTCAATATCCAATACGGCTGCTTGGTTACATCTACCTCCTTGTGGAATTTCTTCTCTACATTTAGTTATATCTATCACATTTGATTCAATCAGCTGTTTGTCTTTAGAATCTTCAAACAGGTTTGAATTCGAGTCGCCTGGTTAGACATTATTGGAAGGAATTGTTAGGAAATACATTTGGATGTGCAACAGTGCTGAGATTAACAATACTAATGAGGTGGTATTTGCTTTGTCACAATCTTTACAGTACATTAAGAGAAGTAGTATTTAATTTTATAAACAAAAACTTTGAGTCTCTGAGGGATAGAGTCTAACCCATAATTATAATGAGAATTGGGGTAACAATCCCAAATACGTTTGGCTTCTGAAGTCTACCTTCTTTCTACTATATAACTACACCTTTTGATAAAATTTTCTCACTACTTTATTTAATATGAAATCCTAACAAATTACCTTTGTTCTCTTCAACTGTAACTTGCATTTAAGTATATTCTAAACAAGTACATATGGAAGGATTAGGAGGCACCGTAGGCCTTCTATGCCAATAGAGAGGCCAGGAAGACTATCAGAGTTACTATCCGTAAGCCTCAACAACTGTTTAGGGAGGAGTTTGTGCATATTAATGTTTGATGTTTTGCCAGAGGGTCATGCAACACTTATGCCTTTATTTTTATTTATTTGTTGGTCATGGGTCCCAAACTCTGGGCCTGGGCACTGTCCCTCACTTCTTCAGCTCAAGGCTAGCACTCTACCACTTGAGACACAGCTCCACTTCTAGCTTTTTCTGTTCATGTGGTACTAAGGAATTGAATCCAGGGCCTCATGCATGCAAGGCAAGCACTCTAACACTGAGTGACCTTCCCAGTTCCCATTTATGCCTTTATAAATATTAATACTTTAAAATGGAATGAACTGGTCAATAACTTTTCCTAACCAATAATGGAAATACTTCTGAGAATATTTATGTATGAATGTATATTAGATGGAACAACTAAAATAATCTTTCTTTTTTGAAGGCCACTTATATTGTCTAACTCAAGAAACAAAGAAATTATACTTCAGTCAAAAAGTATTTGTCAGCTGAACACCAGTGCCTCACACCTGTAATCCTAGCTACTCAGGAGGCTAAGATCTGAGGATCACAGTTCAAAGCCAGCCTGGGCAGGAAAGTGAGTGAGACTCTTGTTTCCAATTAACCACCAGAAAACCAGAAGTGGCACTGTGGTTCAAGTGGTAGAGCACTCGCCTTGAGCTGAAGAGCTCAGGGACAGTGCCCAGGGTGGAGTTCAAGTCCCATGACTGACAAAAAAAAACAAAAAACAAAACCCAGAAAAATGTATGTCTGGAAATAGAGCATAAAAGCTCAGAGACAGTGTTTAGACCTTGAATTCAAGTCCCAGGATCAGAAAAATAAAAACTAGTAGTAGAATAGTTGTTACTAGAGTCTGAGAAGGAGGTGGTGGAGAGGTGGATGGCATTAGGGAGCTTTTGGGGTCTTATAACTTCTGTTATATATAGTACAGCAGGATAAGAATCATATACATTTGTTATTATACCTATTAGTTTTATATTTTATATATGAAATTATATATTTTGTTATATATAATAGTTTCACTTCAAATTTAATGCTTCAAACAAAAAGGAATGTCTTGAGGTGAAAGATACACAAGTTATCCTGTGTGATTAATATGCATCAAATACATGATACACTGTATCACATAAGCATGTAGAACTGCAATGTGTTTATTAAAAGTATTTAAAAAAGAAATTCTGTTTCTTGAAAATAAATCCTCTTAAGTCACTGCTGTTGTGGCAATTGTTCTAGAGTGCTCGCTCTCCCCATTATATGAATGTATATGTGTGTGTGTGTGTGTGTGTATATATATTTTTTTTTTTTGGTGCTGGTCCTAGGGCTTGAACTAAGGGCCTGGGTGCTGCCATTGAACGTTTTTGCTCAAGGTTAGCTAGCATTTTATCACTTGAGCCAGTTTCACTTCCAGCTTTTTTAGTAATTTATTGGAGATAAGAATTTCACACTTTCCTGCCCAGGCTTCAAACCATGATTCTTAGATCTCAGCCTGCTGTGTAGCTAGGATTACAGGTGTGAGACAGCAGTACTCATATTTTCATTAAGGGCTATAAATGGTTATATAATTTTATTTGGGTCACATGTTACATATGTTTACAGCAGCCAATGAAAATGGAAAAAGAACTAAAAGCAACAGAACTGATGTGGCTCTTGTCCACTAATAATGTAATAAATACATAATACATACCAATACATAATAGATAATAAGACATAAAATGCCTTGGTACGAGAGAATTTTTCTATCAAGGAGCTGCTGTGGCTTTCCCAATCAATCTTTCTGTTTTACTAGGTAGGAAGTGGGCTGGGGTTGCTGATTCAAGAATCTCAAAGTAAGAAGAGGCAACAATGGTTTGCCAGTTCTTACAAAGGGACATCTCTAGCCCATTGCTGGTGGCTCATGTTTCTAATTGTAGCTACTCAGGAGACTGAGATCTGAAGACTGAGGTTCAGAGCCAGCCTAGCAGAAAAATCTGTGAGATTCTTACCTCCAATTAAACACCAAAAAGTTGGGCTGGAGGAGGTGTGGCTTAAGTACTAGAGCTTCAGTCATGAGCCAGAAAGTTGATTGAGAACATGAGTCTCTGAGTTTAAGCCCCATTATTAGCACCAAAAAAAAAAAAAAAAGGAAAAGAAAAAGGGAGGGATAACTGTCAGTGAAGTCTTCCTGCTGAGAGATCCACTGAATTACAAAGATGCCAATACCTAGGTATGTTCAACTAGTAATGTTCACTGAGACAGGAGTGATAACTTTGAAAGACAAGCACTCAGAGGAATGAAATGCTGGCTCTTTGCTAAACTCATGTGGAGGATCCTGGTACTGGTTGGACTACTGAAGAATGATATATGTATCTTTTAGAGTCCAGGAGTTAGACAAAGATATAAATAGCAGCTTTGGATCATGTAGAATTAGAACTTTCTACCACACCCTTCTGTCTGGCACATATCAGGTAATTGCTGGCAACCAAATCAGAGGTCAATATAAACTTCTATAAAGGGTCAAATAGCAAATGCTTGAGAATTTACCAGACACATGGTCTTCCTTATGATTATTCAGCTATGCTGGAATA
Organism: Dipodomys spectabilis; assembly: GCF_019054845.1. Lineage (NCBI taxonomy): Eukaryota > Metazoa > Chordata > Mammalia > Rodentia > Heteromyidae > Dipodomys > Dipodomys spectabilis. The sequence continues at coordinate 43,071,160 of NW_024870772.1, read as the reverse complement.
GTGCAAAAATAGAAACTATGTAAATGATTGTGGTTGTGTTTCAATAAAATCTTACTTAATTTATGGACTCAAATTATAGTTTCCTATAATTTTTCAAGTATTCCAAATGATTATTCACTTCTGATACTTTTCAACTAGGAAAAAAGGTCATGTTTTTGTGGGACAAACTTAACAAATAGAATGGTAGGCCTAATATGTTGGATTATAAACCATGGCTTGCCAATTTCTGATCTAACAAGTTATACCTTCTGTGACAAATGTGACATATTTGTTATGAAATCTGGAAAAATGACCAAGAGAGAGACTGGAGAGTTAGGCAATCACAAAGTAAACTTAAAAAGCCTACCTTGTGCTCCCCTGGCTTTCAAGACCATATGTTCTTGAGCTACTTTAAATCCACAGTTATCTTCTGAGATGGCAGACTCCAAGGAAACAAATCCCTTACAAGAAAATAAGAAAGGTATCTGTACTTCCTAGATTGGAAAAAGGTATTTAGTAACTAGCCTTTCAGGAAGTGTCAGTCTTCTAGGTTGTATGTAGATTAGTTCTGAAAAAGCCTCAAAGTTGAGCCTCAAAGGAAATCTTGAGACTAATGGAGCCAATGAGTCACTTTTTGACTACATTATACTTTTAGGCACATAAGTGCCTCTTTCATTCTTGTTATTCTCAGTCCTGAGAAATCTGGCTTCAACTATAAGTTATGTAAAGATAAAAGAAAGCTATTGGCTGGTTTCTACTTCAAAGAAAACATTAAAGTTTCTAGTCTTTATGCATTATAGCTAATAAAGTTACCTTAATTGGTAATGTTAAATTCAGAAGGGTACATATGCTTAGCATAATGCTTAGCACCCAGCTCACTGGTTCTAGTACAGTGCCAAGCATTGTGCTAAGGGAGGTTTCTGATATTTATATCTATCCTTATAACTCTGAGATAAGTAAAATTATCAGCATTTTACAAATAAATGTACATGGGCTGAGCAGCAGAGCTGGTGACCCACTAACTCAATCTTTACACAAATTATGATATTGAACAGTTATCTCTATACTACAACAAGCAGAGGGGAATTATTTGTATTAACACATACAGCAGAGTTGTCATTTTTATCTATAAGCTTTAGTGTAAGCTACTATTGTGTCTGCTACTATTGTGCTAGTTTTTTTCCTGTTTCTTTCTGGGTTTTCAAGTTTAGTCTCTGATCAGACCTCTCAGCTTAATCTGAAAAGAATAACTTCAGAGGCTATCATGTAAAATAATGCTTTTTAGACAATTCCCTTAATAAAGTTACCTCTCTTCCTTATTCTCCAATATCTCAAAACCTTCTTAACATAAATTAATGTATCACTTTTTTTTCCCCCTCTATGACATTTCATTTAATCCTCTTTTTGGCACAAAGGAGGTTTCATTGTGACATTTCCACAAATATATATGCAATGCATCCCAATCAACTTCACCTCTCCCCTATTACTTTCCCTTATCCATGTTTGCCCTTCTTTTTTGGGGAGTAGGGGTGGTGGTGAGGTGCTGGTCCTGAGGCCTGAACTCTGCGCTTGGGTGCTGTCCCCGTGCTCTTCAGCACAAGGCTAGTGCTCTACCACTTGAGCCACAGTACCACTTCGGGTTTTCTGGTGGTTAATTGGAGATGAGAGTCTTCTGGACTTTTCTGCCGGGGCTGGCTTTGAATCTCCAATCTCCTCCAATTTCAGCTTCCTGAGTAGCTAGTGTTACAGGCATGAGCCACTGGCACCCCGTCTTTGAGCTTCTTATGCAAGGCTAGCCAAAGTACCACTTCTGGCTTTCCTGAGTAGTTTACTGGAGGTAAGAATCTCACAGACTTTCCTGCCCAATCTGGCTTTGAACAGAAAGCCTCAGATCTCAGCCTCCTGAGTAGCTTCACTTATAGACTTGAGCCACCAGTGCTTAGCCATGTCTGCCCTTCTTGAAACTATTCCAGCAGATTTTATTGCTCTATTTTCACACATGCAAAAGCATGGCTATTTTCATACTTCAACCATGTTCAGCCATATTCACCCTTATTTTTAGCCCTGCCTCCTCCTGCTGGTATCCTCCCCATCAACACGGACTGATTTACCTTCCTGTCATTCATTTTCTCTTTAGTGTGTATTAACTGCAATATGACCACTTTTTTTTTTCGTTTTTTTTTTGGTCTGGTCGTGGGGCCTGAACTCTAGGCCTGGGCGCTGTCCCTCAGCTCTTCAGCTCAAGGCTAGCACTCTACCACTTGAGCCACAGTGCCACTTCCAGCTTTTTTTTTTTTTTTCTGTTTATGTGGTGCTGAGGAATCGAACCCAGGGCCTCATGCATGCAAGGCAAGCGCTCTACCACTGAGCCACCTTCCCAGCCCCACTTTTTTTTTTCTTATATCACCATTATAATAAACACAAGCTTCTCCAACAAATTCTTAACCAAATAGCTCAGTTTCAGTGGAGCAAACTATCAGTCATAACCAACACTCTTCTCATTTATCAAAGGTAGAAACATGCCAACTGCCATATAACCTAAGACATGTCCTTAGACCTCAACAGCCTATTCATTCCAAGACAACAAAAGAAGCCCTACACACAATTAAGTAATGTAAGTACTTATAACTAAGTAAAGATTATCAGGAAGAAATAATAGTTATACTCAGAAAGCCCTCATCTACTGGGTTTTATTTTTTTGGTTTGTCTTAGAGGTTTGCTACATAGCTCAGACTGGCCTCAAACTCAAAATCCTCCTACCTTACCCTCCTAAGTGCTGGAATTACAGGTATGTGTCACCATGCCTAATTTCCCCAGCTACAATTTGTAGTTTTTACCATCTTTTTCCCATTGCGTTGAAAAGTGGCTGTCTTGGATTTAGGACTTCTAATAACTGAATAAGTTCTTGAAATACTGTTAGAATTCATTTTCCTGAAAAGGGAAAAAAAAGTTATTCTGTATATCACTAAAAACTGCATTAGACTTTGAAATGACAACTATTTCACAAATGTCCATTTTGTTAGAAAGTAATCTAAGGACATTTATATCTATTGCTTCACAGGAGGAAAACATAATCAAATTTTTAACTCAGCAGTTTTTGGGAGAACCTACGAAAGATATCCAAACAGAATGCTGATACAAAAGAAAAAAAAAAAAAGGCACAGCTTACAACTATCGAAAAGAATCTGATTAAATTTACCTAAAGTCAAACTTAGAAATGGAACACTGTCTAGATTTGGATTTCTCAATGGGTTAAATGTTCAACTGTGAAACAAAAGACATATAGGAATGTGTGTGAGGGCAGAGCTGTGGGCTGGGAGGAAGAGGAAGTAAGAAAGAGAGGAAGGACAAAGAACATCCTCCATCCACAATTATTTAATTTTGACCCTCAACTCTTACTCACGTAATAGGCTCTTTTGGATTACCACTAAACTGAGGTAGATGTTCCTCAGCTTTAGCATTTGTAGCAGGTTTTTCCAGTTCTACTGGGATAATTTCAACCTCACAATCTGAACTTGCAACTTCTATTTTCCTCTTTTTGGAACAGGTATTTTTTATAATATCTTCTTCTTTTCCACTTTCATCTCTAGCCTTAGGTTTCCCAGTGTTATCTCGGCTTAGCAATCTTCCTAAAAGAAAAATGCAAGAGTTTGAGCAAGACAGAAAATAATATAATTATTAACAAACAGCAAAGTTCACCTCCAGGCTCTCCTTCAAGACTTGAGGGATCTGGGCTATAGGAACCTTATTTCTAGAATAAAAGTAAAAACATTAACTCATTCTAGAAAATGGTTATAAATATGAAAATTGTTTTTAAAAAGGGCCAATGAGGGTCTACTTATCTTCCACCCATAAAACATACAGAGTATTTGATAATGACAAGGAAATGAGACAAAAAGGAACCCTCAATACATTGTGAGACTGTAAACTAGTACAACCACTATGGAAATTCCTCAAAAGACTTAGAGATCTTCTCTATGGCTCTGCCATATCATTATTGTGTACATATATGAAGAAACATAAATAACATCAACATACCAAAAGACATTTGTATATATGTTAATTATAGCACTGTCCATAATAGCCTAATGCGGGAATGAGCTGACTTGCCCAACAATAGAACAGATAAACAAGATATAACATACATACACACATGCATGCATGCACACACACACTATGGAGTATTACACAATAGTAGAAAAAAACGAAATCGGAAGTGACGCTGTGGCTCGAGCGGTAGAGCGCTGGCCTTGAGCTGAAGAGTGCAGGGACAGCGCCCAGGCCCAGAGTTCAAGCCCTACAACCGACAAAAAAAAGCCAAGTGAAAAAAAGATTTCTTTTGTGATTTTTAGGAAATGAATACAACTGAAGGACATCAGAATGAGACAAGCTAAGCCAGGCATCAGTGGCTCATGCCACACAGGAGGCCGAGATCTGAGGTTCTCAGTTCAAAGCCAGCCTATGCAGAAAAGTCTCCATGAGACACGTATCTCCAATTAATGACTCAAAAACCAGAAGTGTAGAGCATTAACCTTGAGCACAAAGAGGCTCAGGGACAGTACCCAGGCCCTGAGTTCCAGCCCCATAAATTGTGTGTGTGTGTGTGTGTGTGTGTGAGAGAGAGAGAGAGAGAGAGAGAGAGAGAGAGGGAGAGGGAGAGGGAGAGAGAGGGGGGAAAATACCACATTTTCACTCATATGTAAGCTAAACAAATGACAAATATTCACGCACATACATATGTATATACATATACATCCATATCCATTTCTATAAGTATATATTTATAGATAAACACAAAACATAAATCTAAAGGAGGGAATAGAAAGGACAAGGATAAAAAAATAGAGGCTAAATAATTTTGAAAGAGGATGAATGTTTGTAATGATGAAAACTGAACAAAAAAACCCTGCTGAAATGGTTTTGGGAAGGATGAAGAAGGAAGGGAAATGATAGGGGGATACTGATTGGAACGGATAGTAACAAAGATAGCCTCCCCCCCCCACCCCATAACTACTGTAAGCCTAAAAAAGCATTTATCCTTTTCCTTTTTGGAATAATATACAAGAGATTATGGACATGAGCCATTAGTTATTTGCTGAGACAGGGGTCTCACTCACTTTCTGCTTTGAACTCCCATCCTCCCAACTCTGACTCTTTAACTGGGCCTAGAGGTGGTAGCCACTGTGCCCAGTTAATTTTCTTTTTTAAGTTTTCTTCTCTTAAAGCACATGCAGCCATAGAGACAGATATACCTTGCATGTAACAGCCTTCATGCAATAACCTACATTTTCACCTTAAGGCTTTCTTTAATGAAACACCTGGTATCTCCTATGGCATCTTATCCCTTTAGAGGCTCAGGTTCTAGTCACTTCCTCTTCCAATACTCTTTGGAGATGCTGTTTCTCCTTACCTGGCTTTCAGATCTCAATGGTCTTCACTAAGCTGGGCACTGGTGGCTCACGCTTGTAATCCTAGCTACTCAGGAGGCTGAGATCTGAGGAATGCGGTTCGAAGCCAGCCCGGGGAAGAAAAGTCCTCATAAGACTTTTTCCTCCAATTAACACTCAAAAACCCGAAGTGGTACTGTGGCTCAGTTGGTAGAGTGCTGGTTTTGACCATAAAGAGGCTCAGGACAGCACTCAGGCCCTGAGTTCAAGCCCCACAACTACCACTACCTACCACCATTAACAACAAAAAGCAGTTTCTGCTGAAAAATATTTAGATAATAATCCTTTGCTTTACCTGAATAAATGCAAATAAATGTTCCTCTGTCAAGGTCATCAAGGCATCGTACTCCCCATCCCTTCTTCTCAGTCCTGAATACCTGCAGCCTCACTCGAGGACCATGTTGGACAACTCGGTTTTGACATATTTGTCGATTACATTTGCATAAAAGGTTGCATTCATAGATGCTGTAATAAAAAGTGTAAGAGTAAAACTATCACACACAAAACAAGAAGTTTATATTGCTACTAAATTGATAAACTGAGGAAAGAAAACTAAGTATGAAAGTTCTTAGGGCTGGATTTGCTAGGCCAGCGGAATAAAATGGAATCTTATTTACAAAATATATGACACACCGATATTTACTATGCCTGGTATATACTAAATGTCAACTCTATTAAAATGTCTAAAAATGATTAAAGGGAGTTATCTAGAAGGAAAACTTCTGTTTCTAATAATGTTATTTGCTAATAGCTAGTAGCAATTATCAGTTACACGTACATTATGTATATATATATATATATATATATATATTAATTTTTTTGAGGTAAATTCTCACAATGCAGCCCAGGTTGATCTTAAACTCAAAGGTACTTTAGCCTCAGCCACCATTCCTGATTGCTAGCAAATTTCTTTTTTTTTTTTGTTGGTTGTAGGGCTTGAACTCTGGGCCTGGGTGCTGTCCCTCAGCTCTTCAGCTCAAGGCTAGCTCAAGAGAGCCACAGCACCACTTCAGCAAATTTCTTAAAGGGAAAATGGCTATTCAAAATAGGCTGACCGTAAGACAGGTAAGAGCCAGGCTTAAAGCAGGTTAAGTGTTTGAATATATTTTGTGTAATGTGTGTATATTCCAAGAATATACAGAAGTTACCAAATATATAGGTTACCTCATGTATGCATCAATAGATAAGCATACGTCTATAGCTATACATATATACATATAACTATAGACACACGTATACTTATTTATACATACATACATATATGTGCATGTATACATGCATATTGATATGTATGTATATAGCATTAGATATTTCATAAAAGATTTTCAGTATTATCTGGATGCTATAATCCTAGATACTCAGAAGGCTGAGATCTGAGGATGAGTTCAAAGTCAGACTGGCAGGAAAGTCCCTGAGACTGAAGTATTAAAAAAGCCATAAGTAGGAGCACAAGTAGTAGAGCACTAGCCTTGGGCAAAAATGCTCAGGGATGGTAAGCAGCCTCAAGACCAGCACCAAAAACAACAAAAACCAAAAACAACAACAAAAAACCCACCAAACAACAAAAAAGATTTTCAGAACTAGAAACAGAGTTAAACATATTTTAAACAGACTACAGACTACAATAAAAACATACCCACCTTCACAGATACCAATACCCTGCACCAAATCCTCAAGGTTTCTTACCCAGTAGGTATTTGCCTCTGTAGTCTTTTATATTTATATCCAGTACTTATTCTATCCCTTGACAAGAGACATGTTTTGGCATTCCTTGAAGTCAGTTGAAGACATGCACATTTTGTTCTAAAAGGCAGTCAATGTTGAGAAGTCAATAAAAAAAAAAAAGCACTAAGTTAAGGGAGGGTGCAAGCATAATTGTTGCAATTATATTTACAACAGTTGTTTGGTTCACAGGACTTATGGAGCTTTCTTCCCTAAGTAGGTCTCTTTAAAAGGTACCATCAACAAAAGGTACAAAAATACTATCTAGTAACTGTAACTTGCTTCTAATCATGAATGAAATAAATACTTAACTATATGGACTTTCTTAAGCTTTTCAAAATGGGTACGTTTCATTTCTTACTCATTAGCTTATTGATGAATGTTCTTCTAGTTCAAATTTAAGACATAGTTTTGAAAATGTCCTGAGTTTTCTTTCTAATCCATGACACAAAAACATTACAGACTGATGATAAACTTTTTTTTCTTCATAGTGTTGAAAGGCTCTTAAACCACACAACTGAATCTATGTATTTTCCTCCTCTAACTATATAGATGATTAACTTGATAGGGACTCCTACCTTAAAGAGAGGAAGGAATTTTAATACTCCAGGTATGGATTAGAATATGTGATTATTAGTACGGTGATTTAAATCTTTGAACCATAGTCTTCCTTTTGTTGAACTATGTGACTTTTCGGTTTTTCCTGCATGTGCTATGTATCTTCTGTATTATTTATACATACACTGTATGGCAGAGTGCCAGCTGCTGTTTCAGTGACACTGCAAACTAGCATGCCAGTTTTTTCTTATTTTGGATAGTAAGTGTTGCCAATCTATGTGGTTTATTTTACTTTTTAGTTGCTTGTGGGGCTTGAACTTGGGGCCTGGGCACTGTCACTAAAAGCTCTTTTTTTCAAAACTAGTGCTCTACCAGTTTGAGCCACAGCACTACTTCCGTAACTGGAGATAAAGAGTCTCATGGATTTTCCTGCCCTTGCTGGCTTTGAACTGCAACCCTCAAGTCCCAGCCTTCTGAGAAGCTAGGATTACAGGCGTGAACCACCAGTGCCTGGCTCTATTTTCTTTTTTTGAGATTACTCTGTAAATATTTTAAAAGCCAAATCGTATTATATGTAGAGAACAGGCCTTTTCAATGTGAAGAAACCTGGCATTCTTCAATTATGGAAAACTTTCAAGCAAGTATATGTTTGTGTGAGTTCTGCCTTTAGATTTGTTAATTCTTCAGTTATACCAGCCCTACTATTTATTTAGTTTATATATTTAGATTTTTTTTTATAAACAATCACTATGTTTTCTTTATTTCCAAGATTCATTTTAATGCCTATCAGATTCTTTTAATAATCTTTTTATTTCATGGATACAGTATTTCATCTCTTTGAATCTAAGGTCTCGTTTGTGTTAGGCAACTGTTCTATTATTGAGCTATGTCCCAGGGTTTGGTTTTTTTTTTTGACATTTTAAATGTATCTATTTAATTTTATTTTAGTATATGGGCTTTGAATTCAGAGCCTTACAACTTGAACTACATCTCAACCCTTTGTCCTTTAGCCATTTTACAGTAAAGTTCTGATTCTTTTGCTTTTGTCTAGGACTAGCCGTGGGCCGTGATCTTCCTATATCCACAACCTTGAAGCCTGAGGCTTATACCACCACTCTCAGCCTCAAATCTATTTTAAATTCCCTTTAAATTTCATTCTGTATTTGTCTCTTGATTACTCAGATATAAAGTCTTCCAATTTATTGAGGCTCAGACTGCTTCCAAGGTTCTAGATAGTTTTATTTATTTTGTGCTAGTATCAGGCCTTGAACTCAGGACCAGGAAATTCCATTTGTCTTGCATTGGTCTCAGCTGACACTGTAAAATTTGAGCCATACCTTCAGTCTGATCCTAAACATTTTTAATAAGTGGCGCTCCCTCGAAGTTCTGCCCAGTACCTGTAACTGCCTGGTTATCGTACAACTGTGGGGCTCTCCCCAGGCTCTGAGGTCGCCTCCTCTTCTGCTACTATCACATCTCCTTCTCACCCTTCCCTATGTAATCTCTCACCACCACTAGTTCATGCTATACCCTAGAGTGCCAACCAGCAGTTTGGCTCTCTCATATAAACTCTGTTCTGCCTGAATTGCAGGGTGGTCTCCTTTCGGCAACCTTTACACAGAGTGTGGGTTTTTCTCTTGTATCTACCTCCATGTTGCATACTTTCTCATTGCTTTGCATCTAATTCTACAGTCTTCTGCGTGAGAGGGTAATGAGAGCGGAATTAAGCCAAACTCAGGTAATAGCACCTTTCTATTTCTCACTTCACACTCTGAGAAGATGGTGGAAACTATTACCTATACCACACATTCCTCCCTTAGTAGTGACTTCAATTTCTGATGGCAAATATGATATAAAAATATTAAATAGAAAATTCTAGGAAGACATAATACATAACAGTTTTGAATTATATGCTGCCCTGAGCAGTGTGGTGAAATGTCCATTGTCCACTCTATGGCCCCTGCCATGTGGATCATTCCTTTGTCTACTCTATACTACCCACCCATTAGTCACTGAGTAGCCACCTGCATTATTAGATCACATGCTGTGGTACTGCAGTGCTTGTGTTAATCCTCTTATTTTACTTACTAATGGCTCCAAAGTGCAAGAGCAGTGATACAGAGGAGGTACAATGTGGAAGAACACATTAACTCTGGTGCCATGTAGCAATACTGCATGGGAGACTGGAAAAGCATAGTTTAGATAGAGTCCACCCTATACAGGCTTTTAGACATCCACTGGGTACCTGAACAAACCCAATTTAGATTCTTTGTGAATGTTTTAGACAGACAAATTAGTACACAGAACTTCTCGACAAGTAGTCTCTACATTCAATTTTTGTTAAATGTCCTATTTTTTTCTACTCACATGTCTATGCAGCCCTCAGAACAGTCACATGAATCAGTAAACATGTTGGAAAAGTTGTTTAGATAACATGCTCGTGGCCACACAGTCTTTCTGTACTTAAACTGTGGAAGTTGTCTACTGTCAATTTCATTACAGAAAGAAACAGGCACTGATTCCACACCATTACTAATATCTGCATCAGAAATAACAACAGCTTCCCGGGGGTGATTCCGAGTCAATTGTACATAGGTATTGAAAGAAAAATTGTCTGTAAATAAAAAGTTGCACTCTGTTTCAAGCAGGTAATGAAAGACTTCCTCCATGTTTCGTAGACTCTTTCCACAAGGAGTTTTGTAACTCACATGGAGTGCAGAAGAATGAGAGTTTGTCTTAGCATGTCGTCTTTGGAAGTGACACTTAATTGGCAGCTGTAGAGGGTTTTCTCCCTTGAAGGTTGCTGGCATTTTGATCAGACAAGCACCAGAACAGTCATGAATTTTGTAAGATAATTTCAAAGGTGATTCTTTTTCTTTTTCTCCAGGGCTTACATGTTCCACAGGGAAAACTTCCTGCTTTTCAGAAGATCTGTTGATATAAATTGTTTATTAATATCTCAAATTTGCAGTTCAATTTATGTGTTCGGAACACTGTATACTAAGGTAGGCATTATTAGTTACTACTATCTTTTTGAAGAATAAGATTAGCCTGATTCTGAAATAAATATTTTAGTGTGCAGCCATTTAAAGATTATAAATACTTTCAGCAAACTCTGGGAAACCATAATAAATGTTCCTTGTGTTTTGGAACTAAGCTTTTAAATTTCCCTGAAGAATGTGAGTTTTTTTTTTTTTTTTTTTACTTTTGGTGTCTACTACATATTAAAATACAGGTATTGTAGAGATTTTTTTTTTTAACATTCATTATATAATGCAGCACTAGCAGGATTTTCTCTGTAGGTGGAAATGACCTCTATCTATGCTGTCCAAAAGAGTTACTAGCCATATGTAGCTATGAAATACTTTTTAAATGTGGCTAGTGTGGGACCCCCACCCTCCAAAAAAAGAATTTTAAATCTTACTAAATTTTAGCCAGGTTCATACCTGTATTTACCTATTTATCCAAGAGGCTGAGATCTGGAGATGAGGCCAGCCCAGGCAGAAAAGTTCACTAAGTTCCATTTACAAAATAACCAGCCATACCATTCCTGTGCATCTACCCAGAGCATCACAAGCCAGGATACCATAAGGACACTTGTACATCCATGTTCACTACTGCACTATTCACAATAGCCAAGTTGTGGAAACAGCCCAGATGCCCCAGAATAAATGAGTGAATCAAAAAAAAAAAAAAAAAAAAAAAGGTGGTACCTACACACAATGGAATTTTATACTTCTGCTAGAAAGAATAATATTATGTCATTTGTAGGGAAATGGATGGACTTCAAAGAAATCAAGTTAATTGAGGTAAGCCAAGTTCAGAAATACAAATGGCATATGAATTCTCTCATATGCGGAAGCTAGATCTAAAATACCAAGACATAATAAATTATACAGGTCTCTAGGCATTCATACACAGACAAAAGGATACTCTTAGGAGAGCAATAGAGAGGTACAAGGCCTAAGTGCATCTGATCATACAAAATAATACTTATCAAAATGAACTCCAGGAAATGAAAACAATAGGGTTTTTCTTTTTTTGCTGTTTTTGTTTTCTTTTCTCTTTGTCTTGTTTATCTGTCTATACATCTTTGGGAATGTTACGGGGACCCACAGAAATACGGTTTTGATTTTGTGGGGAACAACAATCTTTGTCCTAGGAGAAAGTAATTTCATGAATTTCCCCTTAATTAGTACTTGAAAGTGTGAGACAGACTTTATCTACTAAAAAGACAAAGTATCAGATTTTCCTCTTGTACAATTTTTTATGTAGAAGAAGGACTCAATGTATTAATAAAATGAACAAAGATCAACAGTTAAATCATAAAAAGATTGGATTACCATGAGACAGTAAATAAATAACTTATTAAAGAAGCCAGGTAACTGTATCCTACATAAATACTGAAATTTACAATTTTTTAAAGCATTTTTAATGGAAAGAGATTTTTATATATTTTATCTAACATCAAATGATTTGAATGAGTGGATGATTTGAATACATCTCTTTTAGGAGCAATAGCATTCATAAACATAACGTATATACTTACTGAAGTATACTGTCTTCTGTAAAGGAGTTCTCATATGATGTAGAAGGAAATACATTTGATTTGTTTTCCTTTTCATTCTTAATCATATGCTTATAATCTACATGAAAAAAATTTGACCAACAAGTAAGCCAAGTTAAAAAATATTTCACAGAAAAATAACATAGCTTTCCAAGGATAATATAACAAAATTGCAAAAGTTTATATATCTTTTGTTTTCTTAATATAACTATTTTAGGATAATGGGGTTTAAGTATTTGGCTACCTGTCTATTTGTATTCTCATATTTCCCTTTTTTTTGTTGGTCATGGGGCTTGAACTCTGGGCCTGAGCACTATCCCTCACCTCTTCAGCTCAAGGCTAGCGCTCTACCACTTGAACTAGCACCACTTCCGGTTTTCTGGTGGTTTATTGGAGATAAGAGTTTCATGGACTTTTCTGCCCGAGCTGCTTTGAACCATCATCCTCAGATCTCAGCCTCCTGAGTAGCTAGGATTACAGGCGTGAGCCATTGGTGCCCGGCTCTCATATTTCCTTTTTTTACACCTAATTATTCTTTCTTCTTTTTTTCTTACTATGTTGCCCAGGCTGGCCTCAAACTCCTGAGCTCAAGTGATACTCCTGTCTCATTCTTCTGAGTAGAAGTACAACTATATTTACAGAGCACCATGCATGACATGTCGCTTTCTTCTGCTACTTCTTTATTTCTTTTGTGGTGTTGGGGATAGAACCGAGTGCCATGTAAATGGTGGACAATACTTCTTAATTGTTCTTATACTTCATCTACTCTTACCCTTCAATGTATCTATAAGCTTTATGTTTAATGAAAAAGCTATAAATTATAGCTAGAAACGTTTCTGTTTTTCCCAATGCACTAAAATAACTTAAAAGATAATTTGATCCTTATTGTCTTGCTATTCAAAAAATTAACCCAATGATACCTATTAAAGCAGGTAAGGCAGACATTAAGGACCCCTATGACAGGTATAAGGAGTATTGCTATAGGATTTTCCAGTAAGGAATGGAGACTGGCTCAATTCCAATAGCATGGGCTAGTAGGAATGTATAGCCAAGGAGCACAGTGGAATGACTACACAAAAAAATGTCTAAGAAGAAATATCCAGACAAAGGAGGATTCTGGAGAAACTGAGCAAATAAGATTCTTGCTAAAGACTGGCCACCATGATCAAACATTACATGGAGACTGGTAGGAGATGAGACACCCAATCAGATATCAAGGGTGATTAGACATTGTACAGGAACACTGCATGTTTTTACAGTTTAAGCAAGAAAAATTAAAAGTAACTAGTGGTTTGATCAGTGTTCTGGAGAGCCCAGGCTGGATCCCTCAAAAGCTCCACATCAAGTCCTTGTGTTTCTCTCATCTGAAATATTCATTTGAAAATAATGGAAGTATGAAACTTTATTGCTAAAACTGTCAATTACCTAACTCTCTTAATTATTCAAAACATTTCTCTACTATTGGCAAAAATATACACTTCTATTTTGGTAAATTCACTACACTGCAGGTGAACAAACTATTAAAATTATATTAAAAAAATAAAATTATTACTTTTGGTGACCTCAGAAGAAAAACACAACTTACTTTTCAGTGGAAAGTAAGTTGTTTCAAGAAAGTATATAAAAAAAAATAATATTGCTTAAAATTAATTCCTTGGTACCATCTCCTGAATTTTAAAAGCTTAAAATTAATGTAATCCTTTAAGGGTGTGTTAGATGCCTAAGCTGAAGGCATTTGAAGCAATAATGCAGGAAGGAGCTTTCTCTGAACTCTTTGTAACTGTCTACAAACACATCTTCCAAAACCAACCAAACCAAACCAATTGTTACAAATCCCCATTTTCCACAGGGTTCAGCCAGGAAAAGTGAGTGATTACTGGTGAGCAGGGAAAGCTGGTCTCATTCCCACACATTACACGCCTGTAATTCTAGCTACTCAGGAGGCTGAGATCTGAGGATCACAGTTCAAAGCCAGCCCGGGCAGGAACTTCCGTGAGATTCTTATCTCTAACCACCAGAAAACCAGAAGTGGCGCTGTGGCTCAAGTGGTATGAGCTGAAGAGCTCAGGGACAGCACCCAGCCCGAGTTCAAGCCCCACAACCAACCAAAAAACAAAAACAAAACAAAACAAAAAACCAACTAAGAGCTGGGAAGGTGGCTCAGTGGTAGAGTGCTTGCCTTGCATGCATGAGGCCCTGGGTTCGATTCCTCAGCACCACATAAGCAGGAAAAAAAAAAAAAGCTGGAAGTGGCACTGTGGCTCAAGTGGTAGAGCACTAGCCTTGAGCTGAAGAGCTGAGGGACAGCACCCAGGCCCAGAGTTCAGGCCCCACGACCAGACCAAAAAAAAAAAAAAAAAAGCCAACTAAATTAAGTTGTGGAACCGCCCACTGTTGTTCACAGGTAACTGAAGAGTTACTTGGTGTATGGAGAAACCATATTTTTTGGTCAGAGGTGTTGTGAAAAACAAAAAGGTTTTTCTTTTTGTGTTATCTCTCTAATCCTTCTAAACTGAATTTGCTTAGTGGCTGGTCTAGAAAAGAAAATTTTACCAATTATCTTATAGCAGAATATACCTTTCTAGTTGTGTTCTTCACAGAAAGCAGGTTAAAATGGATTAAAATCTTAAGACTTCTATCTATACTATCTGCATGAGATTTTGTGAATATACACATTTGTTCAGTCTTCCCCTAGAATGCCTAGTGGGAAGCGCATTCCCTAACCTTACATAGGTAGGACTTTTCGGCTAATAGAAGAAACTGAGGACTATATAACTTAGCAATGTAAATCTTACATTTCATTTCAAATTATATTTAACCTGGCTACTAGGGTAGCCTGCTCCATGGCAAGAAAATGCCGTGGAACATTCTAGAATTGGCATAGAAAATGTACATACCCTTTACCAATGTTGAATTGTTACTTATAGTTGCTTCATTCACTAGAATCATTGCTTGGATATACTCTGGTAAAAAAAAAAAAAAAAAAACAAAGAATAAAACGAAAGCAGTTACTATCAGGTTTATTCAAGCTTCCAATTTACAATTTACACACTTTATCTAATAATCTTCAATCTCCCCTGAGAAGTTTAAATGACAATCTGCATTAGGGACCAAGAAAAAGAGGCTCAGAGGTTAATTTATTCTGGACTTCTAAGCTAAAAAGACTAGAACTGGATTCAAAAACTACATAAATCTGATTCCTAAAGGATTTAGAAAGAATATTAAAATGAAAAGTGTTTCCTTTTGTAAATATATAATATGTAATAACTTCTGTAATAAACAGAAATGTCACTAGGGAGCACTAATAATAGTTTGGAGAAAATTTTTTTTTTTTTGTCGGTTGTGGGGCTTGAACTCTGGGCCTGGGCGCTGTCCCTCAGCTCTTCAGCTCAAGGCGAGCACTCTACCACTTGAGCTACAGCGCCACTTCCGGTTTTCTGGTGGTTTATTGGAGATAGGAGTCTCACGGTCTCTCCTGCCCGGGCTGGCTTTGAACCGCGATCCTCAGATCTCAGCCTCCTGAGTAGCTAGGATTACAGGCGTGAGCCACCAGCGCCCGGCTTGGAGAAAATTTTTGTTTCCAACTGTATGTCCTTATACACTAAAGGAAGATTTCACATTAAAGACATATGCTCTACAACCAAAGGGTAAAGACAAAAGAAAAAAAAAATCCAAAACCTTGGATTAAAATGCAGAAAACTAGTTTTGCTTTCACAAAACTAGTATTGTTGAAAGCAGGCAAAACATGGTCATAAGTGGGTGTGTTGGGGAGGGAGGGGTTGTGAGGAGATATGGAGCTCAGCCATGGGAGAAGGGATTACCCAAGGCTTCACACATTTTAGGCCTGAATTCTACAACAGAGCTACCTATGTAGCCTCCAGACTTTTACATACTTAAGAATAATTGTCTGAATAATGGATATTTTCTTTGTTGTATTTTCCAACATATAACAAATGTGATATAGTAAGACGATACTGAGGGGTTGGGTGGAACTGGGAGAGATGGACAAGAATGATGAATGATACTGATCGAGGTATATTGTACTCACACACTGGAATGTTAAATTGAAGCCCCTTTGTACAACTACTTAAAGATAATGAAAAATATGAAAGAAAAAAAGTATGAAACAAGGAAAAAAATATCCTTATCCCAGGTATTCACTCAGAGGGTGAAGTAGTCAGATTGCTTGAGCAGAGTTCTGAACTAATCTGGGCACTATTTCTAAAACAGAAAGGGGAGGTGTAGCCTGAAGTAAAAAGAAGTAAGATCAGTAGCTGTTATTTATAATCAGATTTATCCATGTTTATGACATGGAATAATAAATTGAATTTTTTAGGAAAAAAATAAAAAATAGAATCCATGTTAGGTTCATAAACCAAGTGTCAGTGGCTTACACCTGTAATCCTAGTTACTCAGGAAGCTTAGAGCTAAGGATCAAAGTTTGAAGACAGTCCAGGCAGAAAAAGTCTGAGAGACTCTTATCTCCAATTAAGCACCAAAAAAGACAGAAATGAACCTATGGCTCAAATAGTAGATCATCAGGCTTGGGCAAAAATGCTCAGGGATAGTATCTAGGCCCTAAGATAAAGCACCAGGATTGGCACAAAAAAACAAAACAAAACAAAAAAACAGAAGCAGCATTATCCATGTCAATGAATATAAAGTATATCCAAGATTTTAATGTCTTTTATACCTTTATTTGTAGCTGACCTATCTTTGATCTTCTGTTTTAATGACTGTAGCACATTTTGTACTTTTTCAAACATGAAGTCCACTTTTCCATCATCTTCTAGCTCCATCCAGAAAGCTTTTGCATCACCTAGAAAAAAAGAGAGCAACTTAGGAATTCAATGGAAATAGATTGAAAATAGATTAAATCACTAGGGCACAAGTTACAGAAAATCCAGTTGGTTTCTAAATAAAATTAAGGTTCAAGCAGTCTGTCACTTTCTTTGAGGAAAAAAGGATTTTGGTAATACTTCCTTATAAAGAAAAGAAACCAAGTGCTGGTGGCTCATGCTTGCAATCCTAGCTACTGAGGAGACTGAGATCTGAGGATCACGGTTCAAAGCCAGCCCTGTCAAGAAAGTTCACGAGACTCCTATCTCCAATTAATCAACAGAAAACTGCAAGTGGCACTGTGGCTCAAAGTAGTTGAGCACTAACCTTGAGTGAAAGAGCTCAAGCACAACACCCAGTCCTTAAGTTCAAGTTCCATGACCAACAACAACAACAAAAAAAGAACATGATCGGAGTACCTCATTTATTTTTGCTAACTTAAATATATAAATATGTTGACAACTTCAATGATATTATTCTTGCATAGAAGGTAAAAGAAATTACTCCTTTAGAGTTGTAATAATTTACACATATAAATTTTATTTATACATATAAAATTTATACATTTAAAAGTTTCAGAAATATTAGGCATGATGGCACATGCTTGTAATCTCAGTACTTGAAAGGTTAAGGCAAGAGGATCTTGAAATACTAAGGCCAGCTGAAGCTACTTAGTAAAACTCTGTCCCCCAAAATAAAACCAAGCTGGGTACCACTATTAGCTACTCAGAAGGCTGAGATATGGAGGATTGCCAATTCAAAGCCAGCTGGGCAAAAAAGTCTAGAAGATTCCATTTCTAATCACCAAAGCAGCAGACTTTGGAGTCATGGCTCAAATAGTAAAGCAAGTATGAGCAAGAAAGCCAAGCAAGGAGTTCAAGGTCCTGAGCCACACACATATCCACACAAATAAACTAGAAGCAATCAAACAAAAAGCTTCAGAATACTTCTACATAGATTTTAGAATAATTCATCTTAATGACTGCTGAAAATAACTATATATCCAGTAATATTTCTTTTTTTAAAAAAAGATTTATGGTAACTAACTTTTATTACATGAAGGAAAATAATACTTAAAGTTTTTACAGGTAAACTTATATAAGGAAGCCAGTATTTCTAATGCCTTGCAATTTCCTTTTGAAATAATCCTTTTGAAGCTAAAAACAATAAAGAGAAAGGCAATTAAAATAAATCACAACTTTCACATTGATACAATGTTTAGAAGTGATAAAATTTTTATCATGTTAAAGATAACTTATAAAATGTTAAGATGACCAAATAAAAGTGGCTGAAATTAAATAATATGGCCCTAAGCACAGAGGTATTAATAACTGCACTTTAAAAAGTCACTGAGTAGCCATTTGAAGTATTAACGGCCAAAGACCAGAAAATTACAAAAACCTACTTTCCTTAACAAAAAATAAATCCTAAACCTCCAAGTTTGACAATGGAGTCAAAATCTTCATAAGGAAAGAGGCTTAGGCCTGAGTCACAACTCCTACTGGGAGAATCACCTTTCCCAAAGTGGATCTAGGCCTAATTAGAACTGCTGCTAAGTGGTCTCGGGAGAGGGACAGTTTCTCGGTCAACATTCTGGTCTGACACATACTACACAACACAAAGCATGCTTTAAAAATTCTCTGTAGCACAGCCCAGACTTTCAAGATCTGAAACAAATTCAGTGCAAGAAGACAAAACCTATGATAAAAATTGCTTCTGTACCTCACTAATCAAATTTATTTTTTAGATGGAAGCCTACTGAAGAAGTATAAGCTATTTATGTTGTAGATACATGTTTCTTTGAAAGATCACAGAAGCCATCCTTGATGCCTTAATCAGAGAACTTGGAAGTCAAGGCAGAGTCTGATGCCAGCTTAGACTATACAGTGTCACCTTGCCACAAAAAAAAAATCAAATACAGCCAGGCAACAGTGGCTCACACTTATAAATCTGGCTACTTAGAGGCGCTGAGATCTAAGGATCATGGTTTAAAGCCAGTAATGGGTGGATAAGTCCATGAGACTCATTTCCAATTAGCCACCAAAAAGCTGTAAGTGGACTCTGGCTCACGTGGCAGAGTGCCAACCCTGAGGGAAAAAAGGTAAGAGATAACACTCAGGCCCTGGGTTCAAGGCTTTCCCCTCCCCCCGCCTCAACCAGTAAGATAGATCACTCAGGTGGTAGTGAGAAGAGTTTAGAATGGCTTCCATCTTTCTGTCTCAGTTATCCATTCTGATAGTAATGCTATTCACTAAGGTGGGGAGTAAAAGGTAGAGGGACAGATGGGAAAGTCAAACGGGAAGAAGCTCATTTTATAAACAAGTTATCTAGGCTACAGGATAAGATTTGCCAATTCTGGAGTCAATAACATACAAACACTAGCCAAAGCCAAAAAATATGTGTGGGTCCTTAAGGAGAATGTACAGAAAAAAAGACAGTCTTCTATAGAACACCAACATGGAAATGAAAGGACAAGGAACCATGACACCTTACAAATTAGAAGGGAAATTCAGGAGAGGAGTGGATCAAGAGTCAAGGGAAGGATAGAAATCATAATTAACAAAGCAGGCTTTGTTCAAAGATTCGTTCATGTTGGAATTAAAGTACTGCCTATTAGGTGTAGGACCACATCTGCATTAGAGATGAGTTGATGAATATGTCAGCATGTTGGCAGCTGGCCAGAGATTACTACATACAAGTCTTAGGCAAAAGAAATTAATTATAGAAATAACTGAAAGTTGTTTTTTGGTTTTTTTTTGGGTCCGGTCGTGGGGCCTGAACTCTGGGCCTGGGCACTGTCCCTCAGCTCTTCAGCTCAAGGCTAGCGCTCTACCACTTGAGCCACAGCACCACTTCCGGCTTTTTTCTTTTTGCTTATGTGGTGCTGAGGAATCGAACCCAGGGCCTCATGCATGCAAGGCAAGTGCTCTACCACTGAGCCAATTTCCCAGTCCCTGAAATAGTTCTTTAATAGTAAAATTTTACAGAAATTATCCATATCATTTCAATGAGAAAAATTTTTATGGAACACTTATTCCCAGGATCCCTAAAATAATTAAATTTTCATTAATTATCAGCAAAAATCATCGCTTTTAAGCAAAGTTGTTATTCAAATAAAGTAACCAGTTAATATTACCATGTTTCCTTTCATGAATGTAAATTAGCACCCTATTTTAGAGATTTGTCTTTATCAGATTTTGAAATGAAACCAGTTTTTAAAAAAAAGATGGTATGTAAAGGGTGAACAAATATAGCACTGGTACTCATTAGATATGATGAAAAATGAGCTATACAAATTGTGGGTGGGGATGGAAAGGAAAAACTGGGAGAGAGTGAGGGAAGGGGTGACATCGTCCAAAAAGAAATGTACTTTTTTCTTTTTTTTGATTATGGGACTTGAACTCTGGACCTGGGCATTGTCCATGAGCTCTTCAGCTCAAGGTAAGCTCTCTATACATGGGCCACAGTGCCACTTATGATTTTCTGGTGTTTTGTTGGAGATAAGAGTTCTCACAGACTTTCCTACCCAGGCTGGCTTTGAACCATGATCCTCAGACCTCAGCTTCCTGAGTAGCTAAGATTACAGGCATGAGCCACTGGTGCCTGGCTAAGAAATGTACTTTATACTTGACTTATGTAACTGTACCTCACCTTTATAAAAATTGAAATATAAAAAAGAGTGAAAAAAAACATGGTATGCATATATGTATGTACATACAATGGAATATTATTTAGCCACAAATGAATGAAATCCTATTCCTAGTGGCAATACATGGGAGAAACTGGAGGGTATCATGTAAAGTGAAATAAGTCAGACATGAAAGACAAATATCCCATGTTCTTTTTTATAATTTGAATCTAAAGGAGTTGATCTCATAGAAATTGAGATCTCACACTGGAGACAGAAGAGGAGGTGAGATAAATGGAAAAAGATTGGTCGGTGGGTACTAAATTGCAGTTAGGAGAAATTAGTTTTGCTGCACCATAAGGGTGACAATACATAATATATGTTTTTAAAAGTTGAAGAAAAGGTTGGGCTGAAAGTATGGCTCAAATGATAAAGTGTTAGACATGATCAAGAAAGCTGCTCAGAGCCAGAGGCCCTGAGCTTAAGCCAAAATATCTCACACCAAAGAATTAATAAAAAAGATTTCTACAAAAAAAAAGTAACTTTTTGTTAAATGGTTGGTCATAGCTCTTGAACTAATGGCCATGGCGTTGTCCCTGAGATTTTTGCTCAAGGTTAATGATCTACCACTGAGAGCCATAGCTCCACTTCTGTTTTTCAGGTGGTTAATTGGAGATAGTCTCATGGACTTTCCTGCCCAGCCTGGTTTTGAATTGCGATCTTCAGATCTCGGTATCCTCAGTACTTAAGATTAAAGATGTGAGCCATCTGCACCTGCAAATGGTTGGAACTTTTGATAGCACTAAAATATTCTGGAATCAGAGATAACTGAGTCCTAGTGTAACATGCTAAAACTGATTCTAGTTTTTAGTGACTATGATTTAAAGTATTTTACAGAATGTTGGCATATTATTATTTATTCTGATGTGGAATAATTAAATTACTCAAAAAATAAGATAACTGCTTAGTGGTGGAAATGATGAATTAAGAAGACAATGATAATATAAACTAAGAAACCAACATCAAGGGGTATAGCTCAGTAGTAAAGTGTGCAGAGAATGTACAAGATTTTGAGTTCAATTCCCAGAATAACTGACAAATGAATTAAGAAAACTAAGCTAGTCAAAAGAATACCAAAAATGCTTCTATAAAAAATGTATGTAAATATGCAAATCACTTATAGTATGTATTTATGTGAGTGTATATACCTAGGAGATGTCAATCATAGATTAAATTGCTTATGTCAAAGGAACATAAGACCCAAATAATTCCCAAAGGTCAAACTTGGGAAAATTTAAGTAACTAAACTGGCAAAGTAATACTGGAATCTAACTCAAGTATAAAATAAGTATTCATGTGTCCATACTGATATAAATAATGATTGGCAGAACAGATAAATTGGGAAAAAGAGACAAAGAGAACAATAATGAATACCAAAAGAAAAAAATAAATATTCTGCTGTTAAGTAGTAGTGAACATCAAATCCCACTTCTCGAGTAAGAGCTGCACTTAGTAATTTACTTCCAAAGGGTTCAGGGAGTTCAGTATGGCATCAGGTGTAGTGGCACATATCTGTAATCCCAGAACTCAGAAAGCTGAGGCTGAAGGATTTTGAATTGAATACCAGACTTTCCTACATAGTGAGACCCTCTCTCCAAAAACAAAAACAATATTGAAGGATATACAAGGGAATAGATGGAGTTTGAAGAGGGAGAATGAAGGGGTGATTAAAATATATTGCACAACTACTTGAAGATAATACAAATGAAACTTAAAAATTTAAGGATACAGCAGGTTTGAGAAGAGTAACAAAAGCATAACTTAACAGTGGAGAAACTGAATAATTCTATACTTGCTATGTGGCCAAGCCCAGTATGAACAATGAGAGATCAAGCCACAGCGTGTGCTTGTATGCTCTTTACCCTTGTGATTTTACTCCTCAAAATCTGTCACCCCATCTAATTCTAAGAAAAACATCAGACAGTAATTCCAACAGAGGGACAGTCTACAAAATATTTAACTATAAAACCAACAAGCCTGAGACACTATCGTAGCCAAGAGCAGCCTTAGTGAAATTAAAGGTAATGTGTTATCCTGAATGGAATCCTGGAAAGGAAAAGACACATGCCCCACAGGTAATGTGAATAAATTACGGACTTTAGTTCATAATAAATGCCAGTAAAAAGGTTCATTAATTATAACATATATTATCTAAGTGTAGATATTAAAATGATAGTGAAAAGCCAGTCTCAATTTTTTGGTAACAACTAAGAAAAATTAATTTAAGAAGTCTATTTTTTAAAGTATATTATTGATTTAACATTACTGATTGAATACATTATGAAATCAGTCAAAGCTGGTGGTTATCCAAGGCCTTAATACCTTCTTGTCCAGAAGTCACAAGGAAAATACACAATTTAGCTTAGGTTGTCTATAAACTCTTAAATATTAAATTTAAAAATGTGTTCTTCAACCTACCATTTTTTTCTCCCATTCTTTGGTGTTGTCGGCAAACATAAAATTCTTCAAAATTAAGTTTATCAAAAGACTGAATATGTGCCACTTTGATTGGAGAATGTAACTGGAATCCAACTGTGGTCTCTATGAAATTGGGAAGTCCTCAAAGAAAATACACCATCATTATACATTCTAAATCCGGTATTCCTTGATACTTGAATATTCAAATAGAAACTGTGCCATAAAAAAACTTTCAGAAATTACACTAGTCCATTCACAAAACAGGCACATACATCTTCATCAAATGAGCATTTATAGTCGTATCACACCACTGCCAATGTCTTTATAAAAATAAAAATCGACTCCATTTCTGAATCCACAAATTCATTAAATATTCTGTAAGAAAAACAAAGAGTAGTGCGTATTTATAAAGCACAAAATACACAAGAAAAGATATTGTTAAAATGATATGAACTATTACAAAGAGAATACAGATGAGCTAGAAAAATGTACAAATTGCAAGTTATGATAAATAAGGAATTATAAAGATAATAATTACTTCTAAGCACCCATATTTAACATATGTTAGTATTAATATATTATTAAACTATATTCCATTTTTAATTGTTTCTTAAGTTTTAAAACTAGGGATATTACTATCAATTGCCTTATAGGTTGTTCAGAGGATATGACTTAATCACTTATATAGTGCCTAACATATTGGAAGAACTTAATAAATGCCAGCAATTATTATCCTTTCAGCATATAATTATAAAACAAAATTCAGAAATTAGAATATATTTTTGTACCTTTTTATTAATATGTCTGCATTTACTTTTGTCATTCATATTTCTTATTATTTGGCTATAAAATATACTTTGGTTAATAAATCATACACTCAAGTACATTAACAATCTTTTTCCTCAGGCCAGGCACAGTGGCATGAACTTATAACTTGATCTTTTTTTTTGTCGGTCATGGTGCTTGAACTCTAGGCTTGGGCGCTATCCCTCAGCTCTTCAGCTCAAGGCAAGCGCTCTACTGCTTGAGCCACAGCGCCACTTCCTGAACTTATAACTTGAAAAGAGGTAGGAGAATCCTCTGAAGCAGGCCAGGCAAAAGTATGAGACCCTTTCTAAAAAATAAACTAAAAGCAAAAGGACTGAGGATATACTTTAAGAAGAATTGTGTTTGTCTAGCAAGAACAAAGTTCTGAGTTCAATCTCCAGTAACTAAAAAAAAGTTACAAAGAGAAGTAGGTAAAAGGACAAGAAATAAGGCCATATGCAAGCTGGGTGCCAGTGGCTCACAGGGTAATCCTAGCTACTTAGGAGGCTGAAATTTGAGGATCACGGTTCCAAGCCAGCTGGGCAAAAAGTCTGAGAGACTCTTACCTCCAATTATCCAGCAAAAAGCCAGAAGTTGAGGTATGGCTCAAGCCCTAAGTGAAAAAGACAATGGAGTATGAAGCCTATGAATACAAGTTCTAGTACCATTGCGCACGTGCACACCCCTCCTCCCCCCCCCCCCCACACCCAGATGTGTTAATAATTAGAATACAGGGGGTTGGAAATGTGGCTTAGTGGTAGAGTGCTTGCCTAGCATGCCTGAAGCCCTGGGTTCCATTTCTCAATACCACATAAACAGGAAAGGCCAGAAGTGGTGCTGTGGCTCAAGTGGTAGAGTGCTAGCCTTGAGCACAGAGAGGCTCAGGGACAGTGCCTTAGTTCAAGCCCCAGGACTGGGAAAGAAAAAAAAGGAGTAAAGATGAATGCAATGCATTAACTTTTCCCATTGAAAGACAGATTCTCAATCAACCAAAAACTAGGTGTGATCATTTTAAAAAAAGAAATCTATCTAAATTACAGTATCATGGATAGGCTGAAAATTAAAGGAAGTGAAAAAATATCAGTATTTTTAAATTGTATTAAAAATATAACAGAAACAAAGAAAACTACTTTCCATTGAGAATCCATGATAAAGACCTAATACTTACAAACATCTATGTACAAAAAATATCACTGAAATAAAGTAAAACTTAAATAGCATAGAAAATATACAATTCAAAGTTGTAATAGGAAGAGAATAAATTGGTCTCAGAAATGGACAAAATAGGCACAAATTATAATATAAAAACTTTAAAGTCTTCTGGTGTAGCTCAGTGGGCAAAGGCTTCTTTCCTTTGCATGCTTGTAGTCCCTAGGTTGTACCCACCAGCACTCATCCCACAGATGTAAATGACAGATAAATAAGCTTAATTTAACAAATATACTCTGCACCTGAGGGCTGAGACTGTAGCTTGGTGGTAGACTACTTGCCTAGCATGCTGAGGTTGTGGCTTCACTGACCAGAAACAAACACCAACACACAACATGACAGTTTACACCTGTAATCTCAGCTCCAGAGGAGGCAGAGATTGAGAGAATGAAGGTTTAGAAAGAAAGAAGTGAGACCCTCATTTCGATCCATAAATTGGGTATGGTAGTATACATTTTTCATCCCAGCTAAACGAGCTATGTGAGGCCACAGAAGGTAAGATTACCATCAAATCACTCCTGCAAAAATATTAAATAAAGGTGTCTAGCAGGAGTTTAACAGTGGGGCTTGTTCTAGGAATATCTTCGAAAGTTGAACGTTAAAAAGTTTGCAAAGCCGTGCGCGGTGGCTCAGCGCTGTAATACTACCTACTCAGGAGGCTGAGATCTGAGGATCTTGGTTCAAAGCCAGCCAGCCAGCCCGGGCAGGAAAGTCCATGAGCCTCTTATTTTCAATGAGCAACTAGAAAACTAGAGGTGGCGCTGTGGCTCAAAGCGGCAATGTGCTAGAGCCCTAAGTAAAAGAGCTCAGGGACAGCGTCCAGGCCTTGAGTTCAAGCCCTACAACCGACAAAAATAAATAAGTAAATAAAAAATTGAAGTTTGCAAATCTGAATTCCTGTTTCAACAAAAGTTTCATATGAAAACATCAGAGGCGGTTTCATCAGGATGAGAACACAGTTGGCCATCAATATTGTCCTGGAAATCGCAGAAATAACTATGATTTTTTTTTTAAAAAAAAGGTCTAAAAATCGGGAGAAGAGAAAAATATACCCGCAGAATAAACACTACCACGAAAGTCAAAAAGTCAAGCAAAGTGGTAAGAAGCAAGGTGGTAATTTAAACCATACAACAGTCATGTGGGAAAGTGGCTTTTCTGCTGCTGAGGACTGCGAGGCAGGTGAGGCAAGTCACCCTGTAAGTGGCAGGCCCCCATAGAACCAAAGCAGCCAGGTTTGAAGAGTCCAGGGTTTGGACCATCCATCCCAGTTTACTACTTCAGACAACCATATCCGGGACCACCTCATTAACATTTACACAATGCACGGAAGAATGGCTAGGTTATTTACATACATTCTTGGGTAACGACAGTCGGCTCTAAAAACATTTAATCTCAACCCAAGGATCCTGGACCGGTGATTTGACTGATTCGGGGCTTGCATTCACCTTACCTGTGAAATGGGCAGTGGTTAACCTTCCAAGTTCAGCTTCTGGATTCGATACTGCAGATTTATTTCCTGCAGCCCCCTCGGAAAGCCTCAGGGTTCCCAGGTGCTCAGGAATCATCTCCTTGGGGGTACACCGGGAGACAGGTTTCAAATAGGGGCCGAGAACTGCGTGACTCCCGGGTCCTTCTCCAACCCGGGACTGCACGAGGGTGCGAGGAAAGGAGATGCCGCACCGGTTCGGTGCAGGCCCCGCTCGCGCCGCCGGAGCTCGGCCGGGGTTGCCCGATCCTCCCACCGCCGCGCCTCAGCCTCACAGACTCCGCCCCGTTCTCCACGCCTCCCGCTAGACCCGAGGGCGGCGCTCCCGGCTCGTCCCGACGCGGGCGAGCTGACAGTCAAAGCCACTTCTCCACCTCAAGCCGCTCGTCGTTCCGCTCCTGGCCCCGGCTGCCCTGTGGCCGGGAAATACTTCGCCAAGTATTAGACCTCACCTCGGCCCGAGAGGGGCGAGCGCGCAACCACGAATGTCCAGGGCCCCCTGAAGCGAACCACTAAATGGGAGCCAGACGCCAACCGAGCCCATCACCACGGGCCGAAAGCCCCCAGAGTTGCCTTTCCAACTGGGCGGACGCCTCACTGGCTCCGCGCTGCCACCGCAGGCACCGCCGCGGCGTTCCGAGCGCGCCGCTCCCTGATTGGTTATCAGCGCTCTCGGCTAATCTCGCGCGCCCTGGCTGGCCCAATGGGGTTGCCCGCGGTGTAGAAGCCCGCAGCGCTGGAGTGGTGGTGCAGCTGTTTCTTTCGGTAGGTGTGTGGGTGCCATCTTGTGTGTGGCTGTGGCTGGGGTTCTCGGTGGCTGGAAGCTTATTTAGGGTCTGGTTTTTGTAATGGGGGGTCCTTGGGGGAAGACAGGGGAAGTGGAAGGATCTGAGCGAGGAGACTCATTCTCACTTGCCTGGAAGGACGACTCTCATGGGCCCGAATTTCATGGCCTGTTAAGGGGAACGAAGCGTGGTGTGGCTGTGGAGCGGTGACCCACACTTTGGTCTGCGGTCATTGTGGGGTTCGGGTTTCGATGCCTCAACGGCTATTTGGTTTCCGAGAATTCTTTTAGCCTTTTATCTCATTGAGACTCAGGTGATCCATTCTCCATTGCTAGTCAAAGGAGACAGGCTTCTGGATTCAGAAAGGTTCAAAGCTGAACATGGGAGGGAGGAAAGATATGTCTTACCGACGACCCTCAAGTTTGAAAAAATCCCTTTGCTTTCTTTTCTTTGCCAGCGAGCCTGCTGCCAAACTGTTGGCTTTGCTCTGGAGTTGCCCAAGTGACCCACGGGTAACTCAAGCCATCCTTTGGTATTAGAGGATGTCAAGTTATGCGTTGGAGCAGCTGTGTTCATTACTCTGTAACCAGCATTCCTGCAGCGGCTTTTTTTTTTTTTTTTTTTAATTAAGCTAAAAAGTGCTCTGTTTTCATAAACAGGGCAGGTTAAAGGAGACCTTTGGCAAATCTTTTTTTTCCTGGACTTGATGTTGCAAATGTTCAGATCTCTGCGTTTTGCCTTGCTATGCTTGATTGTTTTGCCCGAGGCAGGAAGTGGATTTAGTAGGCCAAATAGCATCTTGAGTTTTTCTGTGGGCTGAGAGGAAAGCGATAAGAATCACTTCGTTTTCCTCCCTATTTCATTCCCCTCCCCGATTGGCTGAAATAGAAAGCACTGCATCATTTCATTTGAAAGGAAATGTAATGCACTGAAAAACAAGCCAATGAGAAAATAACGTTTCATGGTTAGCAGGGTTTTTGTTGTTGTTGTTTGTTTGTTTTTGGTCGTGGGTCTTGATCTCTGGGCCTGGCGCTGTCCCTAAGCTCGTCTGCTCAAGGCAAGCACTCTACCACTTGAGCCACAGCACCACTTGAAAAGATCAATGAAAGTATCCATCACATCCATGTCAGGGGACCACGCAGAGGCAGGCAGGAGAAAGATTATTACAAGGTTTATTAGAGGAGCCATGTTTCTTCCGGAGAGAGAGCACATGGCTGCCTCCGCTATCTAGGTAGCAGCAGGGTCTGGGGGATAGGAAGTGAGGTAGATGGAAGTTTAGGTAGGTCTGGGTGGAGAGAGAGAGGACTGGCAGGTCTGGGTGGAGCTGGGGACCAAAGGTGGACATAATGCTTACACCACTTACAGTTTTCTGGTGGTTAATTGGAGATAAGATTCTCCTGGAGAATCTCCATGCTTGGGCTGGTTGTGAACCGCAGTCCTCAGATCTCAGCCTCCTGAGTAGTTAGGATTACAGGCGTGAGCCACTGGTGCCCGGCTTGATTAGCACATTGCGAAGAAAGTAGAGACTTGTCTAGTTTAGCTTTTGGTTATTCAGGGTTAGCTAATGACCCAATTGAGTAAACAGTCCACAATGTAGATAGAAATACCAAAACAATTGGCACTTAACTTTGTTTTTAATTTACTTTTTTATCCACAAGCCTTATAAAACCTAAGTTGTGATCATTAAAATATCCCTAAGTCACGCGCCAGTGGCTTACACCTGTAATCCTAGCCCCTCAGGAGACTAAGATGTGGGATCTCAGTTGGAAGCCAGTCCAGGCAGGAAAGTATGTGAGATTCTCCAATTAGGCCCTAAAAAAAATCAGGCAGTGGGAGCTGTGGCTCAAGTGGTAGAGCACTAGCTTGGAGCACAAAAACTCAGACAAAGCCTAGGCCCTGATTTCAGTCTGTGTGCACTAAGTATTCAGATGTCTAAAGTTATTAGAAGCTTTACCACCAGGAGATTGTTAAGAAACACTACTAAGAGTTGGGGGTGTAGCTCAGTAGTAGAGCACATGGTTAGTATTTGAGGCCCTGGGTTGGAGATTCCTAGCACTAGAGAGGAAAGAAGGAAGAAGGACCAAAAACAGGAACTTAGAAAATGTTGCTAATCATTTCATTCATTTATAATTGTTGGGTGAACAAGTGAAAAAATACAATAGTTGGGGAAATATAGATAATAAGCTTTTTGACAGAAAATAAATTTCTAATCTGCTCTTTTAGAAAACTTGACTTTCTTTTTGGACTGAATTAATTTTTGGCTTCTAGGTTATGTGTACTGATGCTATACCTTAGATGTTGCCAATTTATGAAAACATCTACAAAAGAATTTTGAAAAATGAGAATCACAATGAAGAATGAACCAAAAGAGTTGAATGTTATTGGAGATAAAGGCAGAGTTTTTTTGGGGAAATAAAGCAAAACTCCCAGGAGCAATCTTAAAGACTGGATCTAAGAGGTTTCTTTTTTTCAAGACTATAATATTGCCACAACATGATCTATCTTTCCCTAATTGGTAGGCTTGCCCCTTGCTGAATAATTGTCTTGGCTCTAATCTGCTTTATGTTTTAGGATTGACCAGCTTTGAAGTAAGAGTTTAGTGCCCTTTCTATAGATTGGACATATAGCTCTTCTGCCTGCTCTTCCTACAGCAGTTTCTAGGCCCCAGGCAGCAATTTAAGGTTTCCCTATTCTGTTTATTGATTCTCACAACATTCTTCTTTATATCAAATGTTCAATACATATCTTTTGTTGTTGTTGTTGTTGTTGTTGTTGTTGGTTGTGGGCTTGGACTCAGGCCCTGGGTGCAGTCTCTGAGCTCTTCTGCTCAAGGCTAGTGCTGTACCATTTTAAGCCACAGCACCAATTCCAGTTTTTGTGTGGTTAATTGAGGATAAGAGTCTCACTGAGAGTGAGTCCAGCCCAGGTTAGTTTCCAACCTCAATTCTCAGATCTCAGCCTCCCAGTAGGTTTATAGGCATGAGCCATCGCACCCGGCTTTCAATACACGTCTTATACATCCTGGACCATGCATCTTAATCTGTTTGTTAATCCTTACAACATTCTTCCACATCTCTTCCAGTGACTCCCTTCCCTAGTCCAAGAAAGGTTGTCAGTGTTATAAAATTATAGATGATACAGCTCAAGGATGAGCTTTGTTAAACTCTGAGCAGCATGGATCTTCCTTAAATACAGCTATCATATGACCCCTTCCTTAATCCTGACATCAATTTATACTCTTATTCCAACACAATAAGGAAAGGCTTATAAAATTTTGTGTGTATGTGAGGTTAAGAGCTCTTACTATGGAAAAACACAGTTACTGTGATCCCTCAAGCAAGAATAATCTGTTGAAAGAATGGTTTTACTGAAAGCACATAAAATCTGAATAGATGAATATCAAATGTAACCTCAATATCTGAGCTTTCTCTTGCTGAAGGATATTGGTTGCTTTTCTAGCTTTTGGGTTTTCAGACTGAGTTCTCAGTGGGGGAGGGGTTGCTAGGGATGAACCCAAGGCCTTAAACATGCCAAGCAAATATTCTACTACCAGCCCCTGATTCAAGGTAAAACTCTTATGGCTTTAAATGTATTATTTTACATATATAACTTCTTGTAAATTTGAATAATTTCTAGAAAAAAAAAAACAAGGTATCTTCACACCCCTTTAGATTTTATAATCTCAAGATCTTCAGAAGTGTGGTTTCATTTTGTTTTATGTGCTGTTACCAATGCTTGAACTCTGGATTGTGCTCTCAATTGAACTTTCTTCTCACAGTCAGAGCTCTACCACTTGAGCCATACCTCCAATCTGGCATTTTTGCTGGTTAGAGAGAGTCTTGAGGACTTTTCTGCCTGGGCTGGCTTTCAACTGTGATCCCACTGGTCTCAGCGTCCTGAGTGCTTAAGATTATAAGCATTTTACATGAACTATGTTTAGAGATTAAAACAAATTTTCACTTAGATTGGTATGTTACACATTTCTCAGTGTAACTTCATGCAAATACAAAATGTAGATTGTTTTTCCCCATTATCTGGTGATGCCCTGTTTAGTTAGAAAAAATGATAATACCTTATAATTAATATAATGTGTTAGAATCTGTTCATTTAATTAAGCATAATAAAGTCAGTAAAAATTTCCCACAGGTCTGTTTGTAGACACTTGAAAAAAATGAGAGAAGATTTTATGGTAAAATTGTAAACACTTTTTTTTTTATTGTGAAAATACCATACAGAGGGGTTACAATTACATGAGCAAAGTAATGAGTACATTTCTTATCAAGCATTGTTGCCTCCATCTTTGTATTTCCTTCCCATCCTTTCCCATCTCCTTCCCCATCTGTCCCCCCCCCAACACTTCTTTACCACACTTAATATGTGATTTTTTTTTTTAGCTGAAAAACTAGATTACATGAAATAATCATTTTTTTTCTTAAAAAATGATTTTTACTAGCTGGGTGTCAGTGGTTCATGACATGAGATTTGAGGATCGCAGTTTGAAGCCAGCATGGGCAGGACAGTCAGTGAGACTCTTATTTTCAATTAACTACCAAAAACCCAGAGTAGAGCTATGGCTCAAGTGGCAAAGCTCTAGACTTGCGCAGAAAAGCTCAGTGATAGTACCTGGGCCCTGAGTTCAAGACCCAGGACTGGCACACAGACAAAAGAAAGATTTACTTGTCTTGGTGTTGAGGTTTGAACTCATGGCCACTTGTACACAAAGCACATGTTCTATTAATGAGCTATAATCCCAGTCCTTTAAAACTCTTGCACTACTAGAAATACCTTGCGTTGTATATTTCTGGAATTTTTTTTTTTTTTTTGGTCTGTTGTGGGCTTGAACTCTGGGCCTGGATGCTGTCCCTGAGCTCTTTAGCTCAAGGCAAGCACTCTACCACTTCAGCCACAGTGCCTTTTCTGGTTTTCTAGTGGTTAGTTGGAGATAAGAGTCTCATGTTCTTTCCTGCCTGGGCTGGCTTTGAACCATGATCCTTAGTTCTCAGCCTCCTTAGTAACTAGGGTTACAGCATGAGCCACCGGTGCCCGGCTATTTCTGGTCTTTAATAAAATACATTATAGGGATAAACACTGTTGCTAAAAATAAAATGATTTAACTGAAATCAATCAATTTCAACGAAATTGATTTAATACCTGAATCATGAGGATTTCCATTAATTACTTGGTGTGTGTGTGTGTGTGAAACATTCAGATTGCTTCACTTAAAGGGGGAAAATATTGAACTATGTATATTTGGCTTCCCCCCGCCTCTTTTGTTTCTTTTATAGTGCTGGGGATCAAATCCAAGATCTTTGTTTTTTAAGCAAGCACTTTAATCCTTGTATCCATGAATCCCAGCCCTATGGCCTTTTTGGGGGGAGCAGGGAGGTAAACCTGAACTTCTTTATTTGTAATCTAATACCTTTTGTTCTTGTTGCTTAAATTAATGCTTTTTATGCAAATGAGACCTGTGTATATCAAATTTTCTCTTGAGACTCATTTCTCCTGGCCTTTTAACAGATCTGTTTAGTTTTTTGTCCAGCTCTTTCTTCCTATGTTTTTTCACTTGAGTATTGGTTAGTATCTTCTATGTAATTTAGATTAAAAACCAAATTCTTTCCCTTTTGTCCAATGGATAATATACATATAGCTTCAGTCTCCAAAATGGCTTTTCTGTTCATCTCTGGGTTCTTATTGCCACCATGCTTACCATACTTTACTTCCTTCCTTCTTCCCTCCCTCCCTTATCCTTCCCTCCCTCCCTCCCTCCCTCCCTCCCTTCCTCCCTCCCTCCCTCCTTCCCTCCCTTCCTTCCTTCCTTCTTTCCTTCCTTCCTTCCTTCCTTCCTTCCTTCCTTCCTTCCTTCCTTCCTTCCTTCCTTCCTTCCTTCCTTCCTTCCTTCCTTCCTTCCTTCCTTATTTGTCTTGGCAGAACTAGGGTTGAACTCAGATCCTAGCTCCTGCTCCTGCTATACTGCTGAGCCCTGCCTCTACTCAGTTTTTCATTGGTCATTTTTGAAATAGGATCTCATTCCCTACCCTCAGTGCTCAGTGTGCTCCTAAGCTTCTGTCTACTTACTTTTAGGCTTCTTGTCATTGCTGAGATCACAGATGCCCATCACCATGTCAAGACCATTTTTTAAGCTTTTCTGCAGGTACTGGCCTGAAATTATGGCCCTCCCAATCTGCCTCTCACTTGGGATGACAGATGTGTACCACTGTATCCAGTTGTAGATTGAAAAGAGGTCCTTATAACTTTTCTGCACAGGCTGACCTTGAACTGTGACTCCCATTCTCAGATTCCCCAGTAGCTAGAATTAACAGCCTGAATCACTGACACTCAGCTAGCCCTTCATTTTCTTTCTTTTTTTTTTTTAATTTTTATCCTTAGCTTTCAGCTCAAGGCTAGCACTCTACCACTTGAGCCACAGCGCCACTTCTGTTTTTTTTTCTTTTTGCTTATGTGGTGCTGGGGAATCGAACCCAGGGCTTCATGCATGCAAGGCAAACGCTCTACCACTGAGCCACCTTCTCAGCCCCGCCCTTCATTTTCTTGAAACCATTTTATAGCTAGGTATGGAGGTACACATGTTTGTAATCCTAGCACTTAGGAAACTGAGACAAGAAGATCATGAATTTGACACTACTTTTAGACTGTAGTGAAAACTGTCTCAAAACCTTTTTCTTTTCCTATCCATTCTTGACAAAACCATACTCCTTAGTTTGGAGTTTTTATTAGGTAAGATACAGATTTGGCTACTGTTATGGGGACACTTAAAAGTAAATGTGTCCTTAAGGAATAAACTTTTTGTCCTTTGTAAAACAAAGAGCTGATATAGTGGCTGTGCTACACATAGTTGTCAAGACCTCCCCTCCCTCCTTGTTGTTCTGTCATTCTCCTGCAGCTCCAGCTTATGAACCAACATGGCCGAGTCACATCCTGCATTTATAGATCATCTGATGAAGGGTAAAACACATTCTGTTGCAGGACAAATAACTGCATGCAATAATTGTAGACTCAAAAGCCTCAGAGAATAGATAGGACTCAACATCAGCACAGTTTTATGGGGCAGGGAGGGAAGAGAGGGAAACCTCCAGCCAAAACTAGAGACTTATTCCTTGCTTTCTTAGTCTGAGGTATTTACAGTGGGTCCAAAGGAATGTTGTCTGGGGATTTGTATGAAAGTAACTAATAATGAGAAAAAGATAGTATATGAAATGGGTTGCAGTTGGAAAAAGTGAGGGAGTAAAGCAGGGTGTCAGTTCAAAGACTTGCTCTGTTGCCAGCCAAATGTTACTGTTGGTCAAGGAGAGAGGATAAGGTGGGAGTGTTTCTAGAAGCACTGGTGTGGGCCCAGAATAAAAGACACCTGCTATTTGTACCTAACAGTAGTACATGCATTTTATGTCCAAACTTAATTCTTAGGCTATTTCTTACATTGTCACAGAAAAAAAAGGTAAAAGCAATCTTAACTCCTCTATTATGATTTTTGAATTTTATGGTTGTCAGTCTCTTGTTGGTTAAATTGGGGAACAATTAGTCTGTTTTTAATTTGAGTTTTATTGTAAAGGTGATGTACAGAGGGGTTACAGTTGCATGTCAGGTAGTAGTCCCTTCTTTTTGAACAGTGTTACTGCCTCCCTCATTTTCTCTCACTTTTCCCTTTAGTCTCTGTCTGTCTCTGTCTGTCTCTGTCTCTGTCTGTCTCTGTCTCTGTCTCTCTCTCTGTGTCTTTCTGTTTCTGTCTCTCTTCTCTCTCTCTCTCTCTGATCAGTTGTGGGGCTTGAACTCAGGGCCTGGGCACTGTCTCTGAGCTCTTTTTTACTCAAGGTTAGTGCTCTACCACTTTGAGCCACCCCCTCACTTCCAGTTTTTGAGTGGGTAATTGGAGATAAGTCTCACAGGGACTTTTCTGCCTGGGCTGGCTTCAAACCAAGATCCTCAGATCTCAGCTTCCTGAGTAGCTAGGATTACAGACCTGAGTCACCAGCCCCTGGCCTTTTAGTCTCTTTTTTTACTTTTAGTCTACTCTGTACTTTCCTATCTCTATCTGATGGTGGTTTCTACTGCCAAGAATTACATTCTTTTGACAGATGCTGTTACTGAACCCAGGTCTGACTGTTCACCCCTGAAAAGGCCATAGACTCAAGGACAAGTTGTTGGGGCTAGGAAAAGATTTATTTGAAAACTCATCCTAATAAAGAAGAGGGGAAAGTTACCAACAAAGACCATCTTAGAGAACTCTGGTACAAAGTGTTTTTCTAGGGTGAGAAAGAATGAGCTGGGAGATGAGTGTGACCTCCACATGTTGAACGGGGTGTCATTAGTATCTGAGGGCTCTTTTTTGTTTTCTCCTACTGCATTAGTTAGCTTTGAGATAACTTTTGTCTTTTGCTGCCAGTCCTTACAATTTTTTATATATGTATCATTTTTCCTATCTGATTTGCATTTTTAAACCACTTTATTAAAAAATTAAGCATTAATTTAAATAATGCAGGCCTACATTGAAAATAGTGCCCTGATATCTTTCAAATTATTCAAAATATTCACTCCCAAGGTTTGAGATTTTGGCAAGCCATTGAAAGACGCTGTGTATTTCATCCATTATCATTTTGGGTTTCTTATAGAAAAGCAAACATACGCCGTCACTTTCACCGTCACTCATCAGCAACGAGTTCAGGACACCTAGAAAACATTAGCATAGTTCAGTAAAGCTTTTGCCCAGTAAACCAAGTATCCCATAAGTCTGTAAAACAGTGGTGCATGTTCCTTGTGCCAGTCAGAATCTGATACCAATAAAAAGGTGACAGCTTTGCCATCAACAAGAATCATGCTCTTCCATAGCTAGGATAGATTGTCATTTTACTTTGAAGAATGAGATTGGTGAATCCCTGTCCCACACTTTGATACCATCAGAAGACCAGCAATTAGACTGGGTTCTGTACTTACTGGTTAGTAAATTTTAGAACAGGCGTCCCTTAAATTTCTTTTACCAAGAACAGTTCACTTTTCAGTTAATGGTAAAAATACTAAAGGCAAGCCAGATGAAATGGCACATACCTGTTAATTCCAGCCTAGGCTACCCAAGACCCTTTTTCAAAAGCACATAACTAAATGCAAATAAGTAAGCGCAAGGTATCCTTTCCCTGGAGAACAGAGAGTAAAATAAAATTGACAATTTTAACTTGTTAGGCT
Organism: Dipodomys spectabilis; assembly: GCF_019054845.1. NCBI lineage: Eukaryota > Metazoa > Chordata > Mammalia > Rodentia > Heteromyidae > Dipodomys > Dipodomys spectabilis. Next base: position 43,034,463 of record NW_024870772.1, on the reverse strand, counting down.
TGGCCAAAATTAGTAAGTGAAACTAGAGAGGTTATTTTGGTGCTTCTTTGTCACAATGCTTAGCTCAACCTCACAATCCTCTTTAGAGTAACAGACTTTTCATCTCAACCTATCCTGTGAGAAACAAAGTAACTCCTTGGAAGACAACTCCCTCCTGAGTATACTGAGGCATTTTATATTCAATGTCAGTTGACATTTGACAAATGTTGGCTCATTTGAAGACTGTTTCTAGTAGAATAAAGAATTAGGGGCTGGGAAGGTGGCTCAGTAGTAGAGCGCTTGCCATGCATTCATGAGGCCCTGGGTTCGATTCCTCAGCACCACATAAGCAATAAAGAAAAAAAGCTGGAAGTGGTGCTGTGGCTCCAGTGGTAGAGCGCTTGAGCTGAAGAGCTGAGGGACAGCGCCCAGGCCTAGAGTTCAGGCCCCACAACCGAACCCCCCCCCCAAAAAAAGAATTAGGTGGGGAGATCTGACTTAGTCTCATTGGGCTTTCTGTGTAAAACATGATACCTATGGAAAGTATTCCTTACTTACAAATAAAAACATCAGTACCTTTATAAAACATAAGCAAGAACAAGCACAGATGACCTATACTTAAAAAAATAAACATGTAATTAAGGAAATGTTCAATATATAAATACTATTGCCTAGCATGTACCAAAAAAACCCTTGGTCTCTGTATGAACTGGTCACTTTTCTGGAAAGCAATTTGTCAGAATGCATCAAGAAACAAGTATATTGCTAGGCCCTAATGCTCACACCTATTATCCTAGCTACTTAGGTTTAGCTCCAGCCCAGCAAGGAAAGCCAAGTCTCCAAAATAACCAGCAAAAACGATAGGAGCATGGCTGAAGTAATATAGTGCTAGCTGAGCTAGCAAGCTGATAAAAGCTTGAGGCCTTGCGTTCAAACCCTAATACCAACAAAAAAAGAATGAAAGAAAGAAGAGAGAAAAAAATGCAGCAAGTCCTACGTTTCTTAGGAAATGTAACATCATAATGAAATGTAATCAAGACTTTAGGATTATAGTATAATTTGGTATTTGTGAAAAATTGGAAAATATACAATAACAGAATGGTTTTATAGATTAGAGTATACCTATCATGATAGACTTTTTCAGCCTTTTTAAAAACATATTTAGTAATATGGGCTTCTTAATGACAGACATTTTGTGTTTTTTATGCAAACTAAAACTACCTACATAGCAAGGAGCAGATTTCATTCTCATTGGTGGGAACACAAATTGTGCAGTTATTTGTTATAAAATTAAGCCTTTATCTTATAACTTAATCCTGCTCCTATACTGAAATTTATCAGCAAGGTCTGAGAGCTCTAGTACATTCTCATCATTGCTATAGCACTTGGCATTATCAGTTTTTGTTTTAAATTTTATTCAGTATATGAGATAAAGAATAATATCTCATTGTGCTTTGAATTTGCATTTCTCCTAATTTGTAGGTTTCTCTGATGGAAAATGAAATGAAAACTTATATTGGCCTCTGCAAATATTTATAGTTGTTTTATTTGTGATCATTACAAAACTAGAAATAACTCTTGTCAAGTAAGAAATGAATTTTTAAAAACTTCAGTATATGCATAAAATGTAACAGGAAGCAAATACATCCAGAAAGGAAATAGAACTAGCTATATACTAATTTATGAGAAAATATTAAAATAAAGCATAAAACATTATGTTATTAAAAGTTTCCAGAAAACTGGTCACGAATAGATGAAAATTATAATTAAATATTTCAGAATGAGCCAAGAGAAATTACAGAAAAAATTAAATTTTTGAAAGAATTTCGTAAACTGGAAATGAAAAGATCAGAAATGAAATGGCAATCAGAGAAAGCTAGAGTTCTCCAAATATAAACATACTATCACAGTGATGACAAGCATATAACCCTGTGGCTGTTAATGCCACTAGATTTTAAATTTAAAAATGGTTAAAACTTTATTTTATATTGCTCATCTGCCACAATAAAATAAAGGAAACAAAAGGAGTGGACTTGAAAGACTTAGAAGTACACTTATAACACTAAACATTAACTGAGGTTGAAATCTATATTGAAAGGGATACTGAATCTAGGTGTCTCAAAGCAGTTAGCACTGAGAGGTAGTAAAATGGTTGGATTTTTTTTGGGGGGGGCGGGGCAAGGGTCGGTTGCGGGTCTTGAATTCTGGGCCTGGGTGCTGTCCCTGATCTCTTCAGCTCAAGGCGCATGCTCTACCACTTTAGCCACAGTGCCACCTCCGGTTTTCTGGTGATTAATTGGAGATAAGAGAGTCTCAGGTGTTCTTGCCCAGGCTGGTTTTGAACTGTGATCCTTAGATCTCAGCCTCCTGAGTAGCTAGGATTACAGGCGTGAGCCACTGGGCACCTGGCAAATGGTTGGAATTTACAAATAATGAAGAAATAATTTATATGCAATCACTAGTTCAGTCATTAGAGGCCAATGGTTTAATCATTTCTGCCTTCATAACTGAGCCTACATTAAAACCCTGTCCAATGGAGTTCCTTTGTCAGTGAATATATGGAAGTGTCCAGGGAAGTGTGAGCTCAGAGAGAGCTTTGGAAGCTCTGACTTTTCTCCATCCCTCGCCCTAAGCATCTATTTGGCTCTCCTGAGCCTTATCCTTTTAAATAAACTGATAGTATCACTAGAACTCCTGGCCAAAAAAGCAATGTTGGAACCTCACTCTCCCTTGCATTAAGAAAAAAAGATTTTATATGTATATGTCTATGAATTTTCTCTGTCCAGCAAAAACTGGACAGAGAACAATTTTAATCTGTCAGGTCCCAATTTCTAGAAAAGATGAAACAAGGAGATATGCATATGTAGACTTGGCGGTTTGCCAGTTCCTGGCACTGGGCCATGAGTCTCCTGGCACCTGGGCTCTTGGGGCAGGCTGTTTTCACTCTCAGTGTGGTATCTTCTGCAGGGATTCAAATTCCTAGGGTCCCTGTTTACTACATAAAATACTTTTCCTGAGTTTTGTGAGCTGTTCTGGTAAATTATTAAACCTGGGGAGGTGGTATGAGAATCTTGCACTTATACTTGGTTTGTCAGGATAGTCCCAATTTATATGGGACTTGTAACTGTTTCTGAAGTGAAAGGCAGTCTTGTGATACTCAGGGCTGGGGGAGAAGGGGCGCAGAGGGGTTGTCTGTGCTGATTCTCTTCAGTTAGTCTCTAATTGAATTGTAGGACCATCCAGTTGATGTCCAATGATTAATGTGAGGGAGAAATCCACATATTTGTTGTCCCATGAGTATTTAGCAGGCATGGGAATAACTGCAGGTGTCAGAACAGATGAGTCTTTGAAATTGTTTGGTGCATGATGAAATAGATGGGGTGGCCGGCAGTCACCTTCCCAAATAGATCATTTTGTATGATATGATTTCCCCAAATGATATGATTTCCAAGTGGCCCTTGAGAGAAAAAAGGTTTCCTTCCCCTAAGGAAATAGGTCACTTTGTTTTTACAGGTGTATCAAACATAAATGGGCTCAATTTAATGAAAAAGGGGAATTTCAGATTGCTATATACAGCAGCTACAGCTGTAAAACATGAACAATAAAGGAATTACTAATTTAAAACAAGGTTCTTAGTAACAATAAAAGTAAAGTCCAAAAATATACTAGGGAAGTGCACATTTTTGGAAAGCAGGTTCATCATCTTGGTACTTGACAAGGTAGAATATAGGCCAAAAACATTAAGATGGAGGACATAATTTTTAAGGTAAATTCTACAATTCACAGTAAAAGTTTTTTTTTTTGTTTTTTTGTCTTGTTTTTTGTTGGTTGTGGGGCTTGAACTCTGGGCCTGGGCACTGCCCCTCAGCTCTTCAGCTCAAGGCTAGTGCTCTACCACTTGAGCCACAGCACCTCCTCCAGTTTTCTATTAGAGATAAGAGTTTCACAGACTTTCCTGCCCAGGCTGGCTTTGAACTGCCATCCTCAGATCTCAGCCTCCTGAGTAGCTAGGATTATAGACCACCAGCACCTGGCAGTAAAGGTATTTTAAAATGTCTGTTTAGGGGCTGGGAAGGTGGCTCAGTGGTACAGCTCTTGCCTTGCATGCATGAGGCCCTGGGTTCGCTTCCTCAGCACCACATAAACGGGGGGGGGGGGGGGGGGGGGGGGGGGTGGCGCTATGGCTCAAGTGGTAGAGCGCTTCCCTTGAGCTGAAAGCTGAGGGACAGCGCCCAGGCCCAGAGTTCAGGCCCATGACTGGACCCCTAAATAAATAATAAAGAAATGAATAAATAAATAAATAAATAAATAAAATGGCTGTTTACTAGTGGATACAATAGCTTTCATAAAACACAACTACAAGAGATAAAAGGAAAAAAATTGATGCTAGTACTAAGATACGTTAACATAACTCAAAAGTAAATCAGATCAAGTGGACACAAAGTTAGATAATAGATTTTGTACAAATAGATAGCAAACTCTCAAACCTCTAATAGAGACTGTGTGTGTAAGTGCACATGGAATATTTTAAGTCTATTTGTATGAAAGAACACCCCAATTAGAAAAATTGTCATACTCCATGTAATAAAAGTAAAAATTATTTAAAAGCAAATGAAGGCTAGGTTTCTAGTTTTCAGTAGGATGAAGGCAACTACCTAAATCCAAACTTTTCAATATATTCTCAAAAAAATTGTTTTTTTGTTTTTTTGCATATCATCACTTTTGCTAAGGAACATCATTTGAAGTGATTGTGTGAAGTGGACCCTCAGACCAACCAAGCTGGTTCTGAGACCCGCACTGAAGTGGTGAGTGAGATGCAGAGCACAAAGCCAAGAGGTGAGGGAATCAGGATCCTGGGACAGCAGAACCCAGGTGAAATCATTTCCAGAGCAAGGAAGCCCCACCCTGAGTAGGCAAATAGAAAAGGTGTTAAGACCTGTTGGACAAAAGGGACTTGAAAGCATGGAGTCTCAGAAGGGTAGTACTGGGGAGAGAGGCTTCTTGGAATGGGCACTGGGTAGTGGGGGCTTGGTAGTAAAAGAGAAATTATGAATGTTGGTGAAACAGAATAAAAAGTTGAATTAACTCCAAACAGGAGTTATTGGGGGAAAGAAAAAAACTCAGACTTTTTTTTTTTCCGATCATGGGGTCTGATCACTATCCCCGAGCTTTTTTGTTTAAGGCTAGCGCTTTACCACTTTAAGCCATAGCTCCACACACAGTTTTTTGGAGGCTAATTGGAGATAAGAGTCTCATGGACTTTCCTGCCCAGGCTGGCTTTGAACTGTGATCCTCAGATCTCAGACTCCTGAGTAGCTAGGATTATAGGTGTGAGCCACTGGCACTCAGCTCCCACACTTCTTTAGATATTATTAAATTGAGAAACCTGGTATGTCATATCCTGTTATATGGTTTAAGAAAAGTAAAACACTTCAAAATGAACAGAAAATGGCAGGCAACATCAATATACTTTAAGTAGAAAATGAAAAGAGAGGCTTTGTAGTAGAGTGCTTGCCTAGTAGCATTCATGAAGCCCTGGGTTCAGTTCCTCAGTACCACATAAACAAAACATAAATAAAATTAATAGTCAATTTTTAAAAAAAAAAGAAAAAAATGAGAGTCAACACATTAAACTATAGAGCTAAAAAACTATAGTACATTACCAAAATCCAAGTTAAGTCCAAGATTTTCAGAGATAAAAAAAGCCTCATCTCAGTCAGGCACTGGTAGCTCATGCCTGCAATTCTAGCACTCAGGAGGCTGAGATCTGAGGATCATGATTCAAAGACAGCCCGAGCAGAAAAGTCCATAAGACTCTTACCTCCAATAAACCACTCGAAAACTGGAAGTGGCACTGTGGCTCAAGTGGTAGAGTGCTTGCCTTGGGCTGAAGAGCTCAGGGACAGCGCCCAGGCCCAGAGTTCAAGCCCCACGACCAAAAAAAAAAAAAAGCCTCATCTCAAAATTCAAAACCCTAAAACAAAGAGACAAAAAGGAATATGTGAAAAAGAATTTACTGAACTTGAGAAATAAAAGAAGAAGAAAAATTACCTTTAAAGCTAAACTCCAGAGTACAGGAGGGACAAATAACTGGCTGAATTACAGGTGCTGAGAAAAGCCATTAAACATTCAAGAGAATCAAATCAAATGAAGAAAAATAGAATTATTTTTTTTAGTGGTGTAAACTCTATCTCTCCTTGCTATGGTAGGCAGACATTCATCACTGAGCCACAGCCACAACATCATAAAATAGTAATTCCTAAGAAGAAAAACAATAGAACTATTTAATGCTGTCATATTTAAATTTGACCAATTCTAGCAAGTCACATTTTTCCTTATGCACAGCATTTGATTTTTAGAAATCTGTTATTAAAAAATGCACTGAAATTTAAAATTTTGGTAACAACCACCTCAGAAAAAGAATTAGTGAATTTGTAACACATATTTAAATTTCTGTCCATAAACCTAGAAATAAAAAAAGATTCAAATATGTATACTGAACAGCTCAGGCTGGGGTTGTCTCTTATTAATATAGTGCTTGTTCAAAGCTGTGGGTTTGACTCTTAGCTCTTCCTCCTCAACCAACCCCTCAATTTAAAAAAAGGAAAGAAAAGGCTTATTGTGTACTGGGATTTCTGTCTTAGTAAAACTTTTGGAGGGTGGGGGGGCAGGGGGGAGGATGGGAAGGGATGGGAAGGGGAAACAAAGGAGGAGGCTACAGTGCTTGATAAGAAATGTACTCATTATCTTGCCCATGTAATTGTAACCCCTCTGTACAATATTTTCACAATAAAAAAAAATTAAAATTAAAAAAAATGTTGGACTTTTCAAGATAATGATTCTCCTTTTCTGTGCTTCCAAACTGAAGGATGTTAACAGAATTCTTAGCAGTGACATATAGAGCAAAACAGTCTTAGAACAAACATGGCTAAAGTCTCTGGAAATGTAAGCCATGTATTTTATCAGTATAACTCACTACCAGGAAAGATAAAAACCATGATAAATCCTACTGTATTGAAGTGTTGACGTGATGAAAAGTGTCAGAGCAAAATCAGATGATAAAATGTGCAAACATTTGGTCATATATCTTGAACTAATTTTAATTAAAACAGCTTGTTGAAAATCTAGGAAATATATTCAAACCGTGTGCCAGAGATATGAAAAGACAGCCTATAAGAAAAGCAATACAGGGGAGGATTAGGTGGGGGGGCTGGGAAGGGATGGGAAGGGTAAACAAAGGAGGAGGCTACAAGGCTTGATAAGAAATGTACTCACTATCTTGCCCATGTAATTGTAACCCCTCTGTACACTATTTTCACAATAAAAAAAAGAAAAGCAATACAGATAGTCATTGAAAGAAAAATACCAATCTGGAAATATTAAAGAATTAAGATTATTCCAAAATATTTCTCACTAAAGGCCAAAAGCTGTGCACTTTATATTGCTGACTGAAGGAGAAATAGGAATTTGATACATTGCTTGTAGGGATCCATTTAGTAACTACACACTGTATAGAAAGGAATTTGGCTACCTCTAGCAAATCACATTTCTCCTTGTGCATTTGATTTTTAGAAATCTGTTATAAAAATGCACTGAAATTTAAAAATTTTTATATAACTATTTGGCATTTTGATAACAACCACACCAGAAAAAGAATTAGTGAGTTTATAACACTTTTTAGACTATCTTCTTACTGTGATATATTCAATAGTATTTGGATATATTACTGTTTGGAAAGAATTTTATTAGACACAATAAATGTTGCAAGATATCAGTAATTGATAAATCACAAGTTTATCAAGGCTAAACTTAAGAAAATTTAGTGTGAAAAGCCCTACGACAGATTGAATGCAGGGAAATGAAGTGCTGAATTACACAAGAGAGCTACTGTTAATTGTTTCTTAAGCTAGATGCAATGTGTATACTTGTAATCTCAGTACGTGGGAAGTGGAGGTAAGAGGATGGAGAGTTTAAGACCACACTGCAGTACATAGTAAGATCCTGTCTCGAACAAGAGAGAGATGGATGGAAGAAAGGAAGGAAAAGGAAATGAGCACAGAAAAAGTCCTTTTGGGGGCTGGGAAGGTGGCTCAGCGCTTGCCTTGCATGCATGAGGCCCTGGATTTGATTCCTTAGCACCACATAAACAGAAAAGGCTGGAATTGGCGTTGTAGCTCAAGTGGTAGGGTAGAGTGCTCACCTTGAGCTGAAGAGCTCAGAGACAGCTCCCAGGCCCAGAGTTCAAGCCTCACAACTAACAAAAAAAAAATTTTTTTTTAAAGAAAGAAAAAGTCCTTTTTTTTTTTTTTTTTACATTACAGGCGTTGTTTGGGCTGTGGTGTGGTGTGGTGTGTGTGTGTGTGTGTGTGTGTGTGTGTGTGTGCGTGCGTGCACACACGCGCACGCATACGTGTGTTTGTGTGTTTGTCATGTGTACACATTCGATAGAGTTACTTTTTAAAATAGTCACAGTATGACCCATGATATTTTCCCTGAGAGATTCAGGGGTTTTAAAAGTAATTTTTATCATATCCAATTACTAATCAGGAAACAGATTTAAACCCAGATCTATGTGATTCCAAAACTTGAGCTTTTTCATATCATTTCAGGATATCAACTTTTCAACAGAAGGAACATCAGGAGCCACGGGGTCTATTTAAATCTGTAGTTGCTGCTCACAAAATGAGGATGCAGACTCTGAATTGTTGGTTTAGATGTTCTTCATGCAAGAGCAATATACTGAAGGAGAGAAGTGTAAGTATTTCTTATTTATGGTAGGTACACACCCTTATATTGATGCTGAAGATAAGCATACAAGATTATCACTGAAGGTTGCAATTAAGAAAATGTGTGAGCTACAAGTATGGTGAAACAGAAAAGAACAAAACTTAGAAGGCATTGATTTGATGGTGCTGTGAAAAGCCAGAGAGCCCTGTGTAACACTTCACAGCTCTTTTGTGTTTTCTATTATAAAACAATGTAAAGATGAAAATTAAAATTTTACCAGACATCTAATAGAGAGCATTCTTAATTAGGAAAAGCTTGCCCAACTTTTTTGCATAAGATAAAATACTGGATTAAATAAGATATTTCCTGTTGGAGATGGAATCTAGTGGAGATTTCAAAAAGGTAGATCCCTTTTTACCTAAACCAGCCATTCATATTTCTACTGGTTTCTCTTGATCATGAGTATTTTTTCACTCAGCTTAGTGCTGCCCTTTGACAGATCTACCCCAGAAGTACTTGGGGTAGGAGTGTTTTCTTGTTTTTATGTATCTGTAGTTGATTTTGATGGATAATTAAATGTTGATTCTCTATGCCCACTAACAATGAGACAATATATTGGATTCACTATTAAATCTTTGTTATTATGTGATGTTCAAAACTTATTAAGATACTTCTTTTTTGTCAGATGCTATGTTGATCAGTGATTTCAAGGAAAGCTTAGAACGTTGAAACAAAGTTGCAAATGGTACAAGACTTCTAAGGTAAGATAATATAACTCAAGGTCAAGATTCTTCTTTCTTTGACAGATTTATTAGACTACACTGGACATGTTAAAATTTTCATCTGAAATAAATAAATATACAGATTAAATTTTACAGAATAATAAACTTCTATTTGCAACCCAATGTCATCCAAGAGATCTTATATCCTTCCATTTATCAAACATGATAAAATACAATATTTGGTATAAAAATATCCATTAAAATGATTGTTTCTTTTTAAGCCAGTAAAAAATAAAGGAATGAGGAGGTAAAAACAGTAGTTAATTTTACAGAAGGTAATGAATATTCCCTATATAGTCGCATATAGGAAGCATATGCTCTACTATTAAGCTATTCCTCCAGCTCAAGTACTTGTTTTATTGGGGTTTTTTTCTGCCTAATTAATTTGAGATTCATCCATGTTGTCGTGTATATAAATAATTGCTTTTTATTGCCAAATACTATTCCCTTTTATGGTACTACAGTTTGTTAGTTTTTGTTTTTTGTTTTGTCAGTTGTGGGGCTTGAATTCAGGGCCTGAGTGTTGTCCCAGAGCTTTTTTACTCAAGCCTAGCACTCTACCACTTAGTGCCACAATGTTACTTCCAGTTTTCTGGTGATGAGAAATAAGAGTTTCACAGACTTTGCTGCCCAGGCTGCCTTCAAACCATGACCCTCAGATCTAGCTTCCTGAGTAGCTAGAACTAAAGACGTGAGCCACTGGCACATAGCTACAATTTGTTTTTCTATGCATTTGTGTACTGGAATATTTCTTTGCAGTTTTAAGCTAGTATAGGTAAAAAATACTACAGGAATTCACATGTGGTCTTCATGAGGCTGTTTCTTATCTCTTGGTTAAATTCCTAGGATTGAAATGGCTGCATCATATGGATATGATCAAATCTTCATTATCAACTAATTATGTTGAGAAATACCTAGGAGTTTAGATGTGTTATGAAGATGTTTGCAGAGGACATTGATTAAGTTGGGAGGGAAGATCCATCTTGAATGCACATTGACATAGACTGTGTGACATAGGCCAAGTGGCTCAGGCTTTCTCTCTGCTTCCTGACTGCTGTGAGTTAAAGTGCTTTCCTTTACCATGCCTTTATTCTATGATATTCTGCCTTGCCTCAAGTCCAAAGCAATTGATCCAGTCAACCTTGGACTGAAACCTCAAAAGTTGTCAACCAGAATAAAAATTTCCTCCTTTAAACTGTTTCACATATTTGACAGTGATTTTTAAAAAAGTCTAACACAGAAGACTGGTAGTAGAGAAATGTAGTCAATGCTTTGACTGTTCATGACCATGTGATGTAGAAGCATTATGGACTTGGCTTTTTAGGGAAGGAATTGGGAAAAATCCAGATACAGACTAGGGAAGCCCCAGAGTGCTACAAACTCAGCTTAATGTGTGATTCTGGTGTGAGTTCAGAAGACTAGAAAGCTGATAGACAGGAATGAAGACAGCAAACACTGTTCATAGGATTTCAGATGAGAACTGGGGAATCCATTGGGAATTGAACTAGAAGCCATTTGTGGCAAAGAATTTATCTACGTTTGTTCATGCCCTGAGACTATATACAAGGTGTAAAATTGATAGGCTAAGGAAATTTCAAAGCCCAACACTCAGCATGGTCACTGCTAGCTACCTTAGACAGTTTTATGGTGAAAACCAAGAACAAAAAGAAGAGCAGAAAAACTAAAACCCCTGGACATTTTGCCAGAAAAAGAGCATATTTAGAACTGAGGCCAAGGAAAACATTGCTGCTGCAGAGATTAGGGCCAATAAACAGAAGCTAAGTGATTTGCACCGAGCCTCTAAGGAAAGATGCTTTGCAGGCATCTCAGGAATTGTCTTGGCCTAACCCATAGAAGGCTAAAGTGGACAAAAGTAATGTTGTATAATAATTCAGGTCAAATCTTGCTAGACTAGTATCCTGTTACTTTATTATTTACTAAATTTGAGTTTGTGTTGGTTATATTTTAAATTCATTTTACAACTGAAAAAGGTTTGAGAAGATTTTGTCAATAGAAGCTTTATAATTCTGGTGAAATGAGCTTACTTCCTTTACCTTAAAAATATGTTATTTGGGGGCTGGGAAGGTGGCTCAGTGGTAGAGCGCTTGCCTTACATGCATGAGGCCTGGGTTCGATTCCTCAGCACCACATAAGCAGAAAAAAAAGCCGGAAGGCTCAAGTGGTAGAGCGCTAGCCTTGAGCTGAAGAGCTGAGGGACAGCGCCCAGGCCCAGAGTTCAGGTCTATGACCGGAACCCCCCCCCCCAAAAAAAAAATGTTATTTGGCCGGGCACTGGTGGCTCACGCCTGAAATCCTAGCTACTCAGGAGGCTGAGATCTGAGGATTGAGGTTCAAAGCCAGCCCAGGCAAGAAAGTCCTTAACACTCTTATCTCCAATTAACCACCAGAAAACCAGAACTAGCGCTATGGCTTAAAGTGGTAGAGCACTAGCTTTGAGCAAAAGAGCTCAGGGACAGTGCTCAGGCCCCAAGTTCAAGTCCCCCAACACTCTCTCTCCCTCTCTCTCTCTCACACACACATACACACACACAGCCAAGTTAGTATACGCAGATATTCTCAATATTTTACCTGCCTTTAATTTTTAATCTTATTTTTAACTGATAATACACACGAGGTACCATCTATTGTTTTACTATATGTTTTCAATATTGAATAAGTCTTAATTTTAGTTTTAGATTTATGGAAATTACAAATATAGTACTGAGTTTCCATATATTGTATAACCAGTTAATTAGCTACATATTAGCATGTTATAATAATGAACTAATAGCAACACATTAATGAGAACTGAAATTTTATTGATTTTCTTGGCATAGGATATGATCCTGTCACCTTGAAATTATTTGCCAACCAAACCACATATATTTACTTATAATGACAGTTATAATACACATCTGTCAGAATCCAGCTTATTACTTGGGAAGACTCATGGGAATTACTTAATTTTTTAATACATAAGGCTGTGATCTCAACTAACTGGATCTGTTCTGCATTTAGCTAACTGACTCTATCTTATATTTAATAACTCATGTATTTAACTCATGACAGAAATGGTATTAATTTGTTCTTCCACTGGAGTGTACAGATTTTGTTTTGGTTTTGTCTTTATCATGAGTATTTAAAAAAAAAAATTGCCCAGCTCTGAACTCAGGGCCTGGGCACTGTCCCTGAGCTGCTTTTGCTCAAGGCTAGAACTCTACCACTTGAGCCACAGCACCACTTCTGGCCTTTTCTGTGTATGTGGTACTGAGGAATTGAACCCAGGGCTTCATGCATGCTAGGGCATATTCCCAGTCCCTATCATGAGTATTTCAGGTGTTCCTGACTTACAAGAAATGAAGAGACAATCTCTCATTGGATATATCAAAAATGTTCTCCCTCTTTAGAAAAAATTATTGTTATTGTAAAGGTGATGTACAGAGTGGTTACAGTTACATAGATACAGAGTACATTTCTCTTAATGTCACCCCTTCCTTCATTCTCTCCCAGTTCCTCCTTCCTGTCCCCACCCACAAGTTGAATAGTTCATTTTCAACATAGTGTCAAGTGAGTGTCACTGCTGCATATTTGTTCACCCTTTGTACCACCATTTTTCATGCCCTCTTACATCCCAAAGGCAGATAAATGAACAAACAAAACAAAAGGAAAAGAAAGAAAAAACAGTAGCAAAGATTTTCTTACCAGTTAGAGAACCTTTGCCTAACAGTCATGTTGACTGCCTGAATTTTCTGCAGCAGTCCACTAGAGGGAGAGTTTTCCACATGTCCAGCAAAATGCCTGATGATAGACTTTGAAACTGCGAGTGCTCAGTGTTAAAATAAATTTGATTTGGGTTTTAGAAAAGATAGAGAAAGTAAAGGGTGACAATAATATATTCCATGATTATTTAAGATATATCTTATGGATCCCATTTTCTAGAGAGATATTTAAGATCTTGCAAAGGAGTTGCTTTTAGTCAGCTGATTGTGGGTCACCACAAAGAGAGGAAATATTATTGTTTTATTGTTTGTTGGTGTCCCTTTTGGTCCAAATGTGGTATATCCATAGTTAAAACCTGTAAAATTTAAAGAGGTATGAGTGATTAGGATTATATCATAAGAATCTAATCATTTTTTTGTTGCTGTTCATTGGACCATTGGTCTTGTTTATTCATTTAGACAAACACATATGTCTTTATTTACCTGGAACAAAGATATGGAAATACAGCACTCAACTGTTAATAGGGAGTAACACTGACAAGTGGAATTAGTAAGGAAGAAGGCAGAGAATAATGCCAAATAAAAAAAAAAAATTTTTTTTTTGGGTCCGGTCGTGGGGTCTGAACTCTGGGCCTGGGCGCTGTCCCTCAGCTCTTCAGCTCAAGGCTAGCGCTCTACCACTGGAGCCACAGCGCCACTTCCGGCTTTTTTCTTTTTGCTTATGTGGTGCTGAGGAATTGAACCCAGGGCCTCATGCATGCAAGGCAAGCGCTCTACCACTGAGCCACCTTCCCAGCCCCCAAATAAAAAATTTTTAAGGATCATTTACTTTGAAATTTAAAAGGAAAAAGATATTTTTAGAATCAATAGTTTTAAAAGTTCACTAGTTTGTGTTTTATTTGTTCTATTTGTATTTAGAAAACACATTTTTCTAGGAAGTATTGCAATTATCCTATGCTTGATCATATTTTACTGATCATATTGATTAGTTATGATAAAATGTTTTACCATAAAACACTTAATTGGATTATGGAACTACATAGAACACTTAGTCATCATGTGTACCATCCTGGATTTGATCCCTAACACTGCAAAAGCTAGTGATAAAATGAATAATAATAGAGTCCACTATAATTTCTATACTAATTCTTTACAGATTCTTTCCTTCCAGTAAATTCCCTAAATATGTTTTATTGCAAATGCTATATTCTTTGTTGTGTGTATGTATCAGTTGTGGGGCCTGAACTCTGGGCCTGGACTGTCTCTCAGCTCTTCAGCTCAAGGCTTGAGCCAGAGCACCACTTGTGGCTTTTTCTGTTTATGTAGTGCTAAGGAATCAAACCCAGGGCCTCATGCACGCAAGGCAAGTACTCTACCACTGAGCCACCTTCCCAGCCCGAAAATGCTATATTCTTGATTGCCATTAATTATTTGGGTTACGTCTGTAAACTAAATGCCACCTAAAGTAGTTCCACTTCTGACAAGCTTATTAACCTCATAGAAAGAGACATTTTGAGACTAGTTTCCCTTGACATTTATAACTCAAGGCTTTTTCTATTCTCTTAGATCCTGATTTTCTTCTTGGCTCCAGAGCAGTAGCTCATAAGTTATACTTTTAAAGGTTATACTAATAATGTGATTTTCCAACATAAAACTTTTGTGTACTTCTGATTTTAATAAAATGTGGAAAAGTTAAAGTTCAAAAAAAACTTGGAAAATTAGAATGACATACCTTATAAATAGTGTGTCAGTTCTAACAGGGTGGGAATTGTTTTATTAAAAGGTATGTTGTGGCTGGGTGCCACTGGTTCACGCCTGTAATCCTAGCTACTCAGGAGGCTGAGATCTGAGTATCGAGGTTCAAAGCCAACTCGGGCAAGAAAGTCTATGAGACTCTTAGCTCCAATTAACCACCAGAAAACTGGAAGTGGTGCTGGGGCTCAAGTGGTAGAGCATTCTCTTTGAGTTGAAGAGCTGAGGGACAGTGTCCAGGCCCAGAGTTAAAGCTCCACAACCGACAAAAAAATAAAAATAAAATGGAATAAAAGATAAAAGGTATCTTGTGTTCTTAACTAATTCCAGCAAAATCTTTACATAAAAGTACCAACTGTGGGAGAAAATAGCACAAAGATCCAGCAAAAAAGGTCAGGGAAATATGAGAACTGTTAGCATTCCCCTGTGTTTATATCATAGAACCCATTTTGGTGGTTATGATGCTGGTTCTATGTGCGTCTCAGGACTCCATGACCTTCTTAGCCTCATCAATTATTATTTTTAATATGTATTTATTACAAAAATACTGTACAGAGGGGTTACAGTTACACAAGTAAGGTGATGAGTATATTTCCTATGGAGCATTGGTACCTCCTCCTTTGTTTTTTCCCTACCATCCCTTCTCTCCCCAGCTCCCCAACTCCTCCCTCCCCCACCCCCAAGTTATAAAGTTCGTTTTCAACATGTGTTGTACATCTCATTGTTACAGTGGATCAACCTGTATCCTTATTTAGCATTTTGTTATTTCCCTTCCCCTCCCCAAATTAGAAAAATGTATATACAAGATGCAGGGCACCAGAATCAAATACAGTGAAAACGAGTTCTACATGGGGGAAGAACATACAAAAGAAACAAAAAAAAATCACATAGTACATTATAAATATCTTAAAAACAATAGCAAGAAAGAAAAAAAAACACTTATGTCCCTATTTTGGGGTTCATTTCACTTAACATCATCTTATATGGTCATATGTATATAGCTTTTGACCTTTTCTGCTTGTCCTTGACATATACTAATTATTGCAAATAAGGGAAACCATGGGACCTATGTTTCTTTGGGCCTGGCTTACTTCACTTAATATAATTTTTTCCAAGTCTTTCCATTTCCTAACAAATGGGACAATGTCATTCTTTCTGATAGAGGCAGAGAATTCCATTGTGTGTGTGTGTGTGTGTGTGTGTGTGTGTGTGTGTGTGTGTGTGTGTGTGTGTGTGTGTATCACATTTTCTTGATCCATTCATCTACTGAGGGGCCTCTGGGTTGGTTCTATAGCTTAGCTATGGAGAATAATGCTGCAATAAACATAGTTGTGCTGGCAGCTTTAGTAAAGCCTTGTTTTTTATTGTTATTTCTTAAATTGGGAAGTTGGTAGAAAATCATAGCATGTAATGCATTTAGTGTTGTTATACTGTTTGGATATAAAAGTGGAATTGTAACTGTTATATTCTGGAACCTGTGAGTTTTAGCTCTTGGCTTTTATTATTATATTGGTGTTTTGTGTTTTTTGTGCTAGTAATGAGGCTTGTACTTGAGGCCTTGTGCTCTCAATTGGCTTTTTTGCCCAGGGACTAGTGCTCTACCACTTGAGCCACACCTAAAGTCCCTGCCTTATTTTTTTTCTGGTTAATTAGAGATTAAGAGTCTCAAGGATTTGTCTGCTTCAGTTGGCTCTGAACCATGATTCAAAGATCTAAGCTTCCTGAATAGCTAGGATTACAGCACTGGGTGCTTAAGAATCTTGCTCTCTTATCTCCTTCTCATCTCAAATGTTCCTCATGTCTACCCAATCAGTCTACTAAGAGTTTAACATAGAAAAAAAATGAAACAGGTTCATTACATGCTGTCTTTCCATTCCTATCCAACACTTGGAAACATTAATAAATCCCCATGCCTCCATTACCTTATTCTTAACCTTTTAATAGTAAATTTGCTCTGACCTAGTTGGTGTAGCTAGTATTCTGTTATTCACCCTCTCCTGAAAATCTAACTGCACTCCTATGACAGAGCCAATATTACCAGTTCCCAAAAGGTCTAGCCAGGAATCATTTGCCTGCTTCATTCTTTTCTGTACAGCAGTAAACTCTGATACTCTTATTTATTTTGTGTCAGTCCTGGGGCTTAAACTCAGGACTTGGCCACTGTCCCTGAGCTTTTTTGCTGAAGGCTAGCACTTTACCACTTTAAGTATAGCTCCATTAATGGCTCTTTTGGTTCTTAATAGGAGATAAGAGTCTCCCAAACTTTCCTGCCTCTGCTCATTTCAAACCAAGATTCTCACATCTCAGCTCTCAGCTTTCTGAGAGCTAGGATTACAGGCATGAGCCACTGGTGCCCAGGTCTCATAGGTTTTTTGCTAAAGGCTAGCACTCTACCAATTGACCCACACCTCCATTGCCACTTTTTTGGTAGTTCACTGGAAATAAGATCTCACAGACTTTTCCTGTCTGGGCTGGTTTCCAACCAAGATGATCAGATCTCAGCTTCCTGAGTAGCTAGGATTACAGGCATGAGCCACTCAGCTAGCTCTGGTACTCTTGCCCTAGATTTGTTCTCTTTAATTATCAGCATATATCTTTAGGAATTTAGTGAGTATGAATTTTTAAAAGTTTCTTTTTGTTGGCCTAAACAGTTCTCTGAATGTCACCTTTCCACTAATACCTTTGCTTTGTAAGAACTGAAAGTGGATCTTAAATATTGGATTACAGGCCTGAACAGACGGGACCTGGACAGTGATCTCCAGCAAGTAGTCAATTGTTGACCACTTCTTAGGAATCTGATTTTGGTCATAGTGATAGAGTACTTCCCATTTCTCCTCTTCCTCTCTAACCACTGTTTGTTTAGTCATCCTCTTTTTCTCTGACCACCCTGGTTATGATCTCTTGTACTCTACTGGCTGAAGGGAAGAGTCATATACGCACAGACACTGGCAGGAGCATGCACGTGAGCACACACACACACACAAGACACATCTACCACCACCACTCTTTGCCCCTCCAGCTCTAGTTCTTTATGTTCAGTAGCCTGTGGGAGTTCATGTTTGCAAGTCTTGCTGGCACCTCAGACTTGCTATAAAGTAACTGGTGATGTTTTGTAAAATTTCTATTTCAACCTTGGCCCTTCTTTCTTTTAAAAGTATTATCTTTAAATTGCCTCAAGTACTATCCACATTTATTCAGTTGGCAAAGGTAATCGCTTATGTTTACATAGTCCTCTCTTTAGCCTACAAATTAATTAACTCATTAGCTTAATGGTAAGGCTCTCCATAATCTGACCCCAGCCTGCTTTACTTATTTTTTCAGTACTATCATTAAAACTATAATTAAAATGATTGTACTGTAATATCTCCTGCCACTTCCTCCCAGTCAAACCAGGATAACAGTTCATCTAATAGAGAACATTCCTCCAGGATTTAGCCTGTCTGTATTTGTTTGGAAGAAGAGCTTAGCTGGAAGCAGTTAGCCTGGAGCTTTGAGTAATTGGGTAGAACTGTGAAGCCTATTAGAGCAAAGGACAGCAGTAATTTTTAGCTTTGATTAGAAGACAAAAGGCAAAGGAATTAAAAACTAATCAAGAATCTGAGGCCCTTGTATTTTCAAAGAAATCCAAGCTTGAGAAACAGTGTAACATTCCTTTCTTTTGCAACTCCCAGGCTCTAAAACTAACCATAAAACCAGTTGACTTATCTTACAAGAAAGATTCCAGAAAGGATCTGTTAACAGGCAACTTAAAAAAAAAATATTTTGGGTCCTATGAATTAACTAAGTGTCCCCAAATTTTGTATCTGTATCCTATGATCTGAGCCATTCTCTGCTGCAGTCAATTTTGCAGAAAGATTCTGATAACCATCTTGGGTCACAGGCAAACTGCCTCTCAAACAAGCAGTGTCTTCTTATTATCTTGAAGCAAACAGCTGAAAATTCAGGAGACCACCCTGTTCCAGTTCTGTTCCAGTAATGAAATGATACTTTCTCCAGAACTCCTCTAGAGATAAAGGCTGAGCTAATAGTCAACCAAGCCATACCTGCATGCCATTCTCATTCATCCACCACTCCCCAATTCTCCATATGCATACCTTTCTCTTCTCCTACTCCCCATGCTTCCTATTTAACCTAAATCCAATATCTGTACCTTTGAAGATGGCTGAAGTGCTGTCTTCCCAATGCTACCATGTAATAAATCTTCCTCAGCCCTTCACCAGGTCTCTCTCTTTGGCATATAAGGGGGGGAAATGGCTGGACCTAACTTGGGACTCCTGGACTTCAGACCTGAGGTTCTAAAATCCTGGTTTCAGACCAAGCACAGTACCCTCTCAAATTTGACTTTTGAGGACAGTGGATAAAGGAAAGTCTCCTGGAGAGTCCCAACAAGAGGCAGTCTGTGAGGCAGCTAAGGAACTTATTTCCCTTCCCTTGCAGAGAAAGCTATTTGCCAAAATAATTCCTGCCCAGCAAAACACCATATGTATTCATGTTTTTCTCTTCCCCTTTTCATTTGGGAATATTTATTGCTGGTATCTTGCTTTCCTTTGCCTTGTTTATTGAACATGTGTATGTGGAGGGGGTGATGAATTTGTAATCTTATCCATAGAACGTCAACAGGGATCTTGGAGCTAGATGCAATAAGTAAACAAGTCTGAGCAGGAGTGAGCCCACTGTTAATCTCACTTGGAAAACTTGCCTAATGTTAGGCAGGACCATTCTTGAAAGCCCACATGTGGGAGAAAGGTAGGTGTGGACGTACTATTATATAATATACAAATATAACTAAGTTATTCAGCTGTACAGTCTTTGCAGTTAAACAATAATACAGATAATCTCACCCAGGATTTTTTGTAATACCTGGAAGGAAACTGACAGAAGAGTTGAAGTTGCTCTTTCCATAGTCAGTCTCCAGGGCCACACAATGTGAGCTTTCCCTTGTGCCTTTCTCTTATCTCTTTGTGTTACTGGAACTCAGCCAGAATGCTTGGCTAAACCACTCACCTGCATTAAGAAGCAAAGACCTAGAAAAATGATTTCTTTTTGTCCATTTTGGCCAAAACTGGCAAGAGGGGAAGTCTAAATCATTGTCTGCCTTGCCCACTAGCAGAATTGCAATTTATAGAAAGGATGAAACAAAAGCCAGTAAATATGCATATGTAAATTTAGTTGGGAGCCCCAGTTACAAGAATGAGAGATAAGTGTTCTGGCACCAGGGCTCTTGTGGTAACCATTTTCATTCCCATCATAGTATCTCCTGCAGGGATCCTAGTTCCTAGAGCCCCTGTTAGAACTATCAATCACTTAGCATTCAAATACTCAGCAGCCAAGCTACTCAATAAAGCATCCCATTCTTACCGCTTCGATTAGCTTAATAGGACCGGAGTCATTTTTCAGAAATTGATATGTTTTATTAAAGACACTTTTGAGGTCCTAAAAACAAAGGCTATATACCCTACTAGGGACCATCTTTGTCACATTGTAGAGACATGCTGTGAATGGAGACAACCTAGGAAAAAGCAATGTAAAAAGAGAAGTATCTCCAGTGATAGTTTAAGCTTTGGCTGAAGCTGGCTTTAATTCAGAGGTTGTCAACCTTGGCACAATTGAGATTTGACTGGATAATTTTTTTGTTGGGATATAGTATCTTTGCTTGTCGAGATTTAGCAGCATTCCTGTTATCTTTCCACTAGGTGACAGTAGTAGATTCTCAATGGTGGTAGTCAAAACCATCTTCAGAAAATATTTTGATCCACTTGATGAACTTATGGAATTACCTTGGCAAAAACATTGAGCTTTTATATCTAACTTACTGTTTATAGGAAATATAGAGGATAGAAGAACAAGTTAAATGACACTGTAACTGGGAGTTCCAAGTCAGAGCCCCAACTCAGGATTCCAACATGAAAGGTTTGGCCACTTACCCCAATACACAGTTACAGAGACAAGGAGTGGTGAAAGGCAGAGAATGATTTATTACAAGGCGGCGCTGGTGGCTCACGCCTGTAATCCTAGCCTCTCAGGAGGCTGAGATCTGAGGATCGTGGTTCAAAGCCAGCAGTTCAAAGCCAGCCGGGGCAAGAAAAGCTGTGAAACTCTTATCTCCAATAAACAACCAGAAAACTGGAAGTGGCATTGTGGCTCAAGTGGTAGTGCACTAGCCTTGAACTGAAGAGCTGAGGGACAGCACCCAGGACCAGAGTTCAAGTTCCACGACCAACAAAAAAAAAAGATTTATTACATGGCAGGGTAATACCCTTGGATGGGGCAAAGTAAACATTTTGCCTGCATTCAGGATGCATATTGGAGCTTTAAGTTTAAACAGAGGAAAAAATTGGAGCAAACAACTGGGCAATGTGTGGGCTGTTGATCATTATCTCAGTTCTGGTTCTGTAGGAATTCAGATGACGTTTTTATCCCTGTCACCACTTGTGGGGAGCAGTCTGGTTTGCAGGAGAAGACTTCTGTCCCAGGATGCAGTCTTATCTTTTAAGTAACTGTCTTCTTTTGGGTGGAGTGGTCTATCCTAGGATGCACTGCTGATTCCTTTCCTTGAAGGTAGTTTTGTTCCTTTGTCTTAAAGATGTTATTCATCAGCCCTGCCCTTCCTAGAACTCAAGGTGATTGCAAGAGACTCAGAGTAAAGGAGACCAATGTAATCTGGAGGCAGGAATACTAAGATTTCCTTCTGCTTTTAAATTTGTCCAAGGAAGGAGTCAGTGCTTTTTAGCAAAAGCAGTTCCAAAGTATCTGTAATAGCACCACTACAAAAAATGTTCTCAAGAGTCTTTGTAAGACAGTTAGTTATCTGGGAGTTTTGAAAAGTCAGACTCAGTTAAGCTTTTTATTTTTTGTTCCAGTCCTGGGGCCTGTGCTCTCCCTCAGCTTTTTCACTCACAGCTGGTCCTCTACCACTCAAGCCATACCTCCAGTTGCTCAATTCCGATTTAAAGAGGACTTATAACCAAGTTCAATACATTACTTTCAATTACATCTGGTTTTAAAAATCTACCCTATGAACTCAGAGATTCAATATGTTTTGTTTGTATTTTCTCATAGCTGTTTTATGGATTAATGTTTCAGTCTGGAAGTTAGTTACGTGTATCTTTTTTTCCTTTGTCACTGTTGCTAGATGTTAATTAATTTTATGGGCTTATTTTCTTCAAAAAATAATTTTGCATTGATTCATTGTTTTAAATTATTTTTCTGTTTTCACTTTATTGATGTCTGGTCTTTATTGTTTCCCTGCTTCTTTTTGTTTGAATTTATTCTTCTAATTTATACTATTCTAATTTATACAAGTGAAGATTAAGGTCAAAAAAGTCTATCTTCTTTTTTGAATTAAGTATTTGATGTGAAGCATCTCTCTCTTAATACATTAGTGCCAGCAGCCCAAATGTGTTTTGTTTGTTTTTTGTTGGTCGTGGGGCTTTAACTCTGGGCCTGGGCAAACGCTCTACCACTTGAGCCACAGTGCCACTTCTGGTTTTCTGGTGGTTAATTGGAGATAACAGTGTCATGGACTTTCCTGCCCAGACTCCTTCGAAAGGTGGTCTTCAGATCTCAGCATCCAGTGTAGCTAGGATTATAGGCCTGACCTGAGCCACTCTTATATTGTGTAGTTCCATTTATTAAGCATGTGCAAGCTTTGATCTTAGCACCACAAATAAACTCAAAAATAAGGAAAAACGAGTTCGTGATGATGAAATTATAACAATGGTTACTTTTTGGAGGAGTTTTGGTGGGAAAGGTCAGAAAGAATATTTTGAACTTGTTCTTGACAGTAGAGAACTAGAAATCACTGGCATCTGGCACATGACAGCTGGTGATATTGCTTGCAAGCACTAGTCACAATGTATAGCAGGCCTACCCTCAGTTCTGCTTTTCATAATTCCTGAAGATGAATGGAACATATTTTTAGACAGAACCCTAATTGCAAGGGAGTTTAGAATATGTAGTTTTCACTGGTGACAGGTAAAGGTCAAGGCCTTGATGGGTGAAGTGCGGATTGAATAACAGCCTTTATTTCAGGGGGGAAAAAAACTTTTCTCTTGCTTTTTTTTTTTGCCTGTCCTGGGGCTTAAACTCAGCTTGAGTGCTGTCTCTGAGACTCTTTAGTGCTCTACCACTTGAGCCACAGCACCACTTCCCGCTTTTTCTGAGTAGTTTATTTATTTTTTTTGGGGGGGGGGGGGTCCAGTCATGGGGCCTGAACTCTGGGCCTGGGCGCTGTCCCTCAGCTCTTCAGCTCAAGGCTAGCACTCTACCACTTGAGCCACAGCGCCACTTCCGGCTTTTTTTTCTTTTTGCTTATGTGGTGCTGAGGAATCGAACCCAGGGCCTCAGGCATGCAAGGCAAGCGCTCTACCACTGAGCCACCTTCCCAGCCCTAAGTAGTTTATTGGAGATAATGGACTTTTTCTTCCCAGGCTGATTTGAACTGTGAGCCTCATAAATCAGCCTCTTGAGTAGCTAGGATTATAGGTGTGAGCCACTGGTGCCCAGTTCCTTTTGTTTTTGAAATGTTTGGTGATTCTTAGTTTTCCATTTCTCTCTTTCTATCTCAGAAACTGTAGCCAGCACTTGAATTTAATATTGTTGTGTGTTAGATTTATAAGAATTACTATAGATATTTTTTAATTTGATCCTTAAAATTAGGTAAATTATTTGTAAAGAGTTTGGTCCTTTGAAATCTTATTTTTAAGCTATTGAGAGGAACCAGAACAATCTTTGATCAAAGACTAATTTAGTCCCACTACCTTTGAGTACTCAGCCTAATTTCTTGTATGACATTTCTTTAGGAAACTTGACCTATTCCCAACCCTGTTTAAGTATTGTTAAGTCATTCTGCCGGCTCCTTTTTAGTGGTTCTTTACTTGGACTTACAAAGTTTTCTCACTAATTTGTGCTGATCAGTTCTCTGATGAAGATTTGAAAGTAACCTTCTCCATTTTTCGTTTTCTCTCTTTTTAGTCAGTTGTGGGGCTTGAACTCTGGGCCTGGGTGCTGTCCCTCAGCTCTTCAGCTCAAGGCGAGTGCTCTACCACTCAAGCCACAGCACCACTTCTGGCTTTTTCTGCTTATGTGGTGCCGAGGAATCGAACCCAGGGCCTCATGCATGCAAGGAAGCACTCTACCACTGAGCCACCTTCCCAGCCCACCTTCTCCATTTTTCCAGGACTGCCTCTACAGCTCTCTCCTGGGGCAATTATTAAAGCATGTTTTGTCTTTTTCTTTCAGGGATCACTAAACTGTTACCAGGCTTATGTCTAGTGTCAGGAAGCTATTGTTTTGTATACTTTATTAGTTTTATAAGATGAAAAAGTAAATCCATTGCTTAGTTACAGGGACTTCTTTGTTACATTTTTCTTCGTCTAAATACATTTTTTAATTCATTTCTTTTTGGACTCATGTTTAGGAGGCAGATGCTTTACCAGGTGATGCCTGGCCCAGCCCCCCCCCCCCCCCCATTTTTTTTAACTAGTTATTTTTTCAGGTAGGGCCTTGTATTTTCACTGACGGTAACCTCAGACTATGATCCTCCTACCTAGGGTCTCCCATATAGCTGGTATCAACATTCCTGGCTTGTTGATTTAGATCGGGTCTTGTTAACTTTCTGTCTGTGCTAACGCAACCATTGCATTGTCTCTACTTCCCAAGTAGCTGAGATTATAGGCATGAACCTTGCACCCAGATTCCAAGTAAGTTTTAGAAGAATGATTTGTTGTTTTATTTTTAAGTGTCAATAGAACATTTAAAAGAACATTTACTTATCTGTTGAAAAATTTTAAAATAGCTTTTGTGTGTGTGTGCAATAGAGAATGAAATTCTTCTCATTTCTTCTGAAATAATAGCCTTTGTAGCCCTAGTAAGGTCACATTGTGAGATTTTACTGTATATATATCTTACAAATGTTGTTTAATAGGAATGAAAGATACATGCAATCATATGTAGCCAGCTTCAAAGTGTAGTATATGCAGGAGTTAAACACCATGGTTAAACCCATTGAACAAATAACAGATTAACAAAATGAATATCTGGAAGCTGAAATATGTTTTGAATGGGGGAGAGGGGCTAGTGAGAGGGAGTGATGAATGGAAAAGGGAATACTCAATATACGTATGTGAGAAAGGAAGTGGAGGAGGTGGCACTGTGGCTCAAAGTAGTAGACCACTAGTTGAGTAAAAAAGCTCAGGGACAGCACCCAGGCCCTAAATTAAAGCCTCCAAAACCACCAAAAAAGAAAAGCAAGTAGAAAATGATACAACTGGTTGGGAAGGGGTTAGTGGGAAAGAGAGAGATAACAAGGAAAGATTGACTCTGATGAAGATGCACTGTATACATAAATGGACAAATTACATTATAACTTCCTTGTCAAGACAACCATTTGTAGATAAAACATAAAATATGTAGTTAGCCTTAATAATTATATATAGATAGATACATATACACAGGTGTGTGTGTGTGTGTGTGTGTGTGTGTGTGTGTGTGTGTGTGTATGATGGTAACATCAAGGACTGAAACCTAAGCCATTATATATTCTAGGCTGGGCAGGCACTGTACCACTGACCTATATCCTTAGCCTCTATATATCTTAAATTTCTTAACTTTGAACTCTGGATCTATTGTAGATTTATATAAAGTCTCCTGATAATTTGTTTGGTTGGGATTTGAACTCAGGGCCTCGTGCTTATTAGTAGATGTTCTTCCATTTGAGCCATGATCCAGCCTCTTCTGCTTTAGTTATTGTTTAGACAGTGTCTCTGCATCTGAAGACGCCTCAGACTTGTTATTAGGTCAATTATTAGATATTAGTTCTAATAATACCTTTATCTCTTGTGTAGCTGTAGTTACAGCCATGCCTGAAATGTTTGTTGAGATGATATCTTTCTAACTTTTGCCCAGCTTGGCCTTGAACCATGATCCTTCTGGTCCTTGTCTGCCATTTAGCTGTGGTTACAAGCATAATCCACCAAGCTGACTTAAAAAGTATTATTAACCTTCTGATTATTCAAAGGATCACTCTTACAAATTCTTTAATTATGGTGTAGCTCTTGAGAAGATAATGCAAGATGTTAGGCACTTAATTCCCCATACTATTTTAGGACAAGGAATTGGTGGTGTGGCTCAAGCAGTAGAGCGCTCCCCTTTAGCTGAAGAGTGCAGGGACAGCACCCAAGCCCAGAGTTCAAGCCCCATGACCGACCACCCCCCCCCAAAAAAAAAAAAAAAAAAATATATATATATATATATATATATATATATTAGGACATTTTCCATTTAACTTCGCTTTTAAAAATATGAAATAAAAACTGGGCATAGTAGTACATGCCTGAAATCCCAGCACTTGGCAAGCCAGCTTGTGCTACATAGTAGTAAGACCTTGTCTTTAAAAAAAAAAAAAAAAAAAGGAAAGGAAATAAAACTAAACATCTTACAAACTACTGCTTGAAATAATTGTTGGCAGACTCATACTTAGATTTCTTTGGTTCCTATTTCTTACTAGATTTCTTTGGTTCCTATTTCTTACCAGTTAAGAAATAACCAAATTAATGTATTTAAACGAACCAGATTAAGAAATCTATGTTTTATTTTGTTTTGTTTTGTTTTGTTTTGTTTGGGTCCAGTCATGGGGCCTGAACTCTGGGCCTGGGCACTGTCCCTCAGCTCTTCAGCTCAAGGCTAGCACTCTACCACTTGAGCCACAGCGCCACTTCCAGCATTTTTCTTTTTGTTTATGTGGGGCTGAGGAATCGAACCCAGGGCCTCATGCATGTAAAGCAAGCACTCTACCACTGAGCCACCTTCCCAGCCCCAAGAAATCTATGTTTTTAAGGCTAAACTTTATTTGCTTAACTTTTTCCTTTTTCGTTTTGCTTTGCAGTACTAGCAATTGAACCCAGAGTCTTGGACATACTCTGCAAGCATTTAACTTATTTTACTTAGGGTTTATAAGCAGGTATTTACTTTTTATCTTAACATTGTTTTGTTCAATAAAGAGTAAGACTAATATGTCAATAGTAGGTGTTATCACTATTTCTGTTAGTTCTATAATCCAAGCTCAGTTAGAAGGGTCCAGGACTTTTAATCGGAAACTCCTAGTGGGAAAACCTGAAAGTCTTTGGGATCATAGACGAGTTCATTCCAAAGCACCTTTGACTAGTGTTCATTCAGAACCTGAATATTTTCTAAGCTGTATACAAAGCTGTGTACACTCTCTTCTCACTTCAGAGAATCCTACCAACTCCATCCACCTCAGACTGTCAGCTATCAACCTACTCAGCTTTTCACCCAATTTCTCATCCCCAAACCTTCATTCTATAACTTGGAGACATTTTGCTTTTGTAAGTGTAAGATAATTTTAAAATGCTTCTCCAGTCCTAAAGGAGATACAACACATCCTGACCAATAATGTCAAAAGAAGGAAACACTTTCTTTCCAAATAAAATAATCATATCTAGTTTGCACTTAAAGTGATTAAGCCATTTTACTTAGCATTTTTGGTGTTAGTATTTTTCTCTTCCTCATAATTTCCCTTTATGGCTGCAAATGTTGGTCTGACTTTCAACACATACCATGTTAAATATGCATTAAATTATTCTGTTAAAATTAAATAAGTACCCCAAATCTTCCTTACTTCTCTGTATCTCCAGTAAGTTTATAGTACTTGTACATTTATTCACTTGCTGGATTAACACATGAGTAGACCAGTCTGTTATTACTGTCAGCATGCCTTTGTTGGAAACCTTTATTTACATTTTTAAATAAGATGATGAGCAAGCCAGTTTTGTCAGTTGCTAAAAACATGAATAAATTCAAGCCTTGAGAGGGAAAAGGTGATAGAAAAATATTTGTTTATCTTTAAGACTTTTTTTTTTTTTTGCCCAGGAATTCATTGTACCTCAGCTCAGTTGCTTTGCATGTATTCTTGTGACCTTACACAATTGAGGGAGGAAGAAAAAAAAGAGGTTGTGACTATGTGGTGTGTATCTGAAGGTGCATGTTAGCCTAGGGAGAGGAGGACAAATAAGCAAGCTGGTTTGACCAGAAACAGAACTGCCTGTGACAGATTAAGAGACAAGCAAGGCTTGGAATCTGAGAGCAAGCAGAGTGGAAATTTACAGCTGCTTGATGTGAGTTTCAAGTGATCATTTTCTGCTAACGTTTTCCCGGGGTAACTGTTCCTCTTCAAAGAGAGTCAGAAAGTAAAGACAGAATTGTGCAAACTCTTTTTCTCTGTGCCAGTAATGGGAGGCTCCCTCTAATAAATGGACGATAAAGGCTACTTATCTAAAGTGCTTTGAGCGCAAGAAAGAGCTGTCTTCAGCACTGCACCGAGTCTACTTTTTGCTGCTTACATGAGCTTGGGCATTTCCTTACCATTTGGTGAGTATCTATACCCATTTCAGCTGTAGAAAAGTAATTAATATGGCACAATTCAGTATTAATTGAGGGTCTGTTGTTGCTACTTATATATTTATTTGAAATGAAACTGTTACCTTGTTTCTTTGTGCATGATGAACTGCTTGCTGTTACTATGAGAGGTTTGAAAAAACAACTACAAAACAATACTTCTCTGTTGCCTGAGGCACTTGAACCAGAACCAACTATTCCATATCCATGGAATATCTTATTTTGGAAATGGGTTTTTATTTATAAAAAGTTTCCAGAAATGAAGCAATGGCCAAATACTAATTTTTGTGTTTCTCTTTCAATTGGATGGAAAATTAAAAGTTATCTTTTCTGTACATTGTCAGTTAATTTAAATCTACCATTGTGATGCTTAATTTTATGTTATTATAACATATAATTCCATCGTAATTTAAACTAAAAAATTGCTACCATTAATTAAAAGGATCTGTAATTTAAGTGTTGAATACTGTGAGAGCCAATAAAACTTGATTTTTCCAAAGTTCTGTAAGGAAATAAAAATTATAATTTACTTAGAAAATTTACCATTTGATATAAAATGAATGCATATAGATTTGTAAGGTAAGGAATAAAGGGGTTATTTTGTTGCTGATAATCAGCCTCAAAATCACAGTTTTCTGTTGAAGAACTATTATAACTAGATGTGTATGCTTGTGTGTGTAAGTATGCAGAAAAGCAGAGAAAAGAAAAATAACTTCTTAAAATACCATTCATATTCCAATAAATTTGTATATCTTTATATATGACATTGTATGGTCTATACATATATATATTCTAAATATATATTTATATATTGATATATATTTACAGGGCATAGATAAGAAGCACATAATCTTACTTTTGTAGGGGGAAGGAAATATGTATTGTTAATTACTAAATTGAACAATTCATAAAGATACCCATCCTGAGCAAGTTTCTGCTCTATCCTGTGCTAGCCTTAAGAAATAAACATTATTGATTCAAGTGAGCTGTCTAAGTCAGCAAAAATAAACTGAAGTGAAAACTTTAGGGTATCAGTGAATACACACATTAAGAAGGTTGTACTTATACACAACATGACTGTACTTTCTCTGAAATTTCCTCTACGTGTATAGAAGCCTGTAGAACAGGTTTTGTTAATGGCGTTTTGTGGGCTTTTTCTTTTCTCCCTGCCTGTTGACCTATGTATATGAAGTCGATCAGCAGGTCTCTAGACTTTTCCTGAACCCATTCTTAACTTCAAGACAAATTTACCTTACATAATTTCCCACTCAGTCCTTAGAGGTATAGAAAATTTAAATTTCAGCTTGGCAATCTTCAGAAAAAAATATTTTTAATTAACAATGGCACCATTTCTTAATCCCACAGGAATATAAATATAGAATAAGTTATACCTGTTTACAAAATGTATTGCAGTTCATGTATGAGTAGGTGGTTAGGAATTTGGAGTTCATTTTCTTTGAGAAACAATGTATAAAGTGGCTGCCAGGCTTTATTGTAGCCTAAGAATATATTTTAGTCATACTATAGAAAAACCATTGTTACTTGAGAAATACTAGAAAATCAAATCTAGTGGTGAATCTAAATATAAGTGTTCTACCATTGAGCTATTCCCAGGCCAATCATAGTTTTTAAAAAATATTTACTTATGTTTATTAAGTAGTTGTGGGGGTTTCAATTTCAGAAGTCAGGTTATGATTTCAATGCATCTTCATCAATGTTACTCTTTCCATTGTTCTCCTCCATCTTTCCTCATCCCATCAATTTACATGGTTCAATTTTTACATAATGTACATTGAATATAATGACTGTATTTGCTTACCCATCCTTCACCATTTCTGTGTCCTCCTCCCCATTGCCCTCCTCCAGAACATGGATCAGTTTCCTGGTATTCATTTTGTTAATAGATCATTGGCTGTTCACTTGAATGAATTAAAGCAGATCTGTAGCTATAACAAATGTGTTTGTGTGTGTGTGTGTGTGTGTGTGTGTGTGTGTGTGTGTGTGTGTGTGGCTAACCAACACATTCCCTTAATAAAGAAGAATGTGTTAGCATGTCTGTATTGGCATGCCTGTTTGTTAGGGTCATATTTAGTATTGTCTTGGTAATTAAAATAATGAGCTTAAACTGAAATCTTTACTGTCTGCAAATGAGATAATATAGTTTCTAGTTTTGTGACATATAGCTTAAATTGCCAGCATGAATTTCTAACTTGGAATTTCCCATCCAGAATAAGTGAATCAACCATGTATGTCTATAGGATGAGAAATCACTTCAACTAGCTCACTTTCATTCCTACTCTCCCATAGTTAATGTTTTGGTAGTTGACAGTTGATGGGCACTGGTATGATATAATTTTATTTCCCACTATACCAATAAACTTTATCTTAATACTAATGACTGTCTCTAATCAATTTTAATATTATAGATAATGTGTGTGTGTACTTAGAGGAAATATTGGGAAAACCCTGCATTATGAGCTTCTCTCTCTCTCTCTCTTTCTCTCTCTCTGTCATGCCAATAAGGAGTTCAAACTAAAGTTTGTTGTCCTTTTTTTTTTTTTCATTCAAGGCTGGTACTCTACTACTTTAGCCACAGCTACATTCTTTTTGGTGGTTAATTGGAGATAGAGTCTCATTGACCTTCCTGCCCAGGCTGGCTCTGAACTTGATCCTCAGATCTCAGCCTTCTGAGTAGCTAGGATTACAGAAGCAAACTACCAGCTATGTTAGGTTCTGAGACTACAAATATGTTAGTAGATACTGTATCTTCTTAACTTCTTATTCATTCTGCTTTAAAATTTATTTCAGTATTATTAGGCATTAGAATTACTTTTAAGGGAGATGGGTTCCTCTTTAAAAAAAAAAAGAGTTTTTATTCTGATATAAAAGTTTGACCAAGACTTCCAGCTAAATAAGGATACATACATAAAAAGGCCTCTTGGGCTGGGAATGTGGCTTAGTGGTACAGTGCTTGTCTATCATGCATGAAGTCCTGGGTTTGGTTCCTGTGTACCACATAAACAGAAAAAGCCACAAGTGGTACTGTGGCTCAAGTGGTAGTGTGCTAGCCTTGAGCAAAAGAAGCTCAGGGACAATGCCCAAGCCCTAAGTTCAAGTCCCAGGACTGGCCAAAAAAAAAAGGCCTCTTATAAGTTTATTTCTGTGTAACTTGTACAATTTTAGAAAATATCTCTCCCTCAAACTCTGCTAATAAAGCAAAACTTATAAAAGGAAAGTCATTCTTAATCATTTTGAATGGAGAAAAATGATTATCAGTGAAAAATCATTAATATTTATTATTTTATTATTGTTTTACCTGTGTCTTTTGGTTTCCAAACTCAAAATTCAGTTGGGACTTATAATTATATTTATATTTAAGATGTATCCTTAAAACTGGAAAAATTGAGCCAGGCATGTTGGCTCAATCCTGTAATTCTAGCTTCTTGGGAGGCAGAGATCTGGACATAACAATTTGAGGCCAGACTAGGCATAAAATTTCTAGATATTCCCGTCTCAACTAATGGCTGGGCACTGTAGCACATGCCTGTCATCCTTAGCAATACAGGGAAGCAAAAATAGGAGCTCACATCCCAGACCACCCTAGACCTAAAACAAGATCTTACCTTGAAAATAACCAGTGCAGAAAATGACTACAGGCATGGCTTAAGTTGTTGAGCACTAGCCTAGCCGGTATGAGACCTTGAGTTCAATTCTTAGAACCACCCAATGAACAGAAAATTTGAAAGAAGATGCTAGGTTTGCACACTTCAGCATATATAATTGCTTTGTAAGAGATTTCATCTTATAACATATATAATGATATACTGTATGATTTATTATTTCTGGGAAAACAATTATCATTATGATTTGGGTTGAGGGATTTCTTGTATATAGTAAATATAGTACAACTTCAAGATGGACTTTTTTGTTTTAGTATCAGTCCTGGGGCTTGAACTGAGGGCCTGTGTACTGCACTTGACCTTTTTCTCGATGCTAGTGCTCTAGCATTTGAGCCACAAGCTCCACTTTGGACTTTTTGGGGGTAGTTCATTGGAATCTCCAGAGATTTGAACCATGACCGATCTCAGCCTCCTAAGAAGCTAGCATTACAGGTGCAAGCTGCAAGCACCCAGCTAAATTTTGTTTTTATGTGTAGTGATAGGTGTGATTTAATTTGTTGGCATGAGAAAAGGGACTTGTGCTTTTAGTTTAAATAAACAAGCTATAAGACAGAATTTTGGAAATGTTCCTGTCTCATTGTTGACTATAAAATAAATGTATGTGAAGGAAAAGAAAGTTGATTCTTTGAGTTAATTTTCTTGCAGTCACTGAATAATTTGGCTTATATGTTCTTTTTAGATTACCCAAGGAAATGTTGAGGTAGCTCATGACTTCATAGAGACATTTCCCATTCCTTTAAGTTTCCTAGGGAAATCTTTGAAGTGAAAACTATTTTTAGACAGCACAGTGGGAGGTTAAACATACTACTCAGACACCAACAGACAGACATTTATTCCCCTTCGAAATATTTTAAGTAGGATAACAAGGGTATTTAATGCTCTGTGTACCCCCTTTCCAAGCATTCCTCTCCATTTCATTTGCTTGCTTGACTGACTTTGAACCATCCTCAATGGTGCTCACACACTCATTAGGAATATGAAGTATTTTACTGTATATGACAGAAAAAGAGGGACTGGGAAGGTGGCTCAGTGGTAGAGTGCTTGCCTTGCATGCATGAGGCCCTGGGTTCGATTCCTCAGCACCACATAAGCAAAAAGAAAAAAGCCGGAAGTGGCGCTGTGGCTCAAGTGGTAAAGCGCTAGCCTTGAGCTGAAGAGCTGAGGGACAGCACCCAGGCCCAGAGTTCAGGCCCCATGACCAGACCCAAAAAAAAAAAAAGAAAAAGAAATGCTGCCAGATTCTACTACAAAAGCAACAGTCTGAGTTCCCTGGAAGCAGAGTAAATAATCTTTCTTGGCTTTCTCTCTAGAATCTTAGCCAACTATTACTCTTCATGAAACTTCATAGCCAAAGAAATCATATTTGCCCAGTGCTCTGAGAAGGCATGATGATCAGATAATCCATAGTTTGAACTTTAAGAAAAAATAGTTACTTGTTTATTCATTTAAAATACCATATAGAGAAAAGGTTTGCTGCATGATCAATTAAAGTTATGAAGAAATAGAAAATTTTAATGAAGAAGAAACTTAAATATCCATGAATTATGTTATCCAGAAGCAATCACTATTAACTTAATTTTTTTTCTGTGCATTTTTGTGTGCTTGTATTTTTGAATGTTCTTCATTTTTATGACTTATCATTTGGACACATTTTTATAGGTGCTATAAATGGTTCCATTAAATATCAGAAACAGTTGTGGGTCCTATTGTAACTTTAGGTGTCATTGAAGAAGGAGGAGGAGGAGGAGGAGGTGGGGGGACGGAGGAGGAGGAGGAGGAGGAGGAGGAGGAGGAAGAGGAAGAAGAAGAAGTAGTAGAAGTAGTGGAGGATATTGGTTTGAAGCCAATAATAAACAGCAAAAAGCCAGGCTGGAGGCACAGCTCAAATAGGAGAGGACTAGTGGAGTGAGCAAGCAGGCTGAGTATATATCGTGAGACCCTGAATTCAAACCCCTATACAGGAGGTGGGGGTAGGAAGCTGCCTATTAGTGTGAACTACTTTTATCTGTATTAACTTGTACATTTTTTTCAAAAGTTATGAAAACTTGTGACATATGCTAATAGTATATCAAATGACTGTATCACAATTTTATTCATTACCCTCTTAGAGACATTTAGGCTCTTCTGTATTTTTCACTATTATAATAAACATTGCAATAAACATTTTCCACATAAATTTATGTAAGTTATAGAAAAGTGGGATAACAACAAAAGCCTTATTTAATTTTCCTAGGATAGACTGTCTATAAAGTGTATTTACTCCTAAGTCGGTATGAACATTTTCACATTCTAGAACTGTTTGGCTAAATTATTGTCCAATTTATATTCTTACTAGTAAGAAATGAGAGACCTGGCATTTTACCATCAAATTTCAGTTTTGTCAAAACAGCAACAAAACATTTGCTGTTTTATTGATTCATTTTTCACACTTTTATTGTATCAAGGGGGATTCATTTTCATTAGTCCATAATATATGAATACGGTGTGCCCTATGTGAAAAATGAACTATGCAACTTGTGGCCAGGGACAGGAGGGGGAAAGTGAAGGAAAGGGTGACATTGTCCAAAAAGAAATGTACTCATGGCCTTGTACTGGTGGCTCATACCTGTAATCCTAGCTCCTCAGGAGGCTGAGATCTAAGGAGGATCACAGTTTAAAGCCAGCCTAGGCAGGAGACTTTAATAACCACCAGAAAACTGGAAGTGGAGTTGTATGGAAAAGCTTAGGGATAGTGCCCAGGCCCTGAGTTTAAGCCCCATAACTGTCAAGAAAAAAAAATGTACTTATTACCAAACTTATGAAACAGTAACTAACCCCTTTGTACAACTCCTTTAAAATAACAATAAAATCTTGGGCAGAAAAATCCTGAAGACTCTTATCTCTGATTAAACCAGCGCAATGCTAGACTGGAAGCATGGTACTAGCTATGAATTAAAGAGCTGAACAAGTATTTGAAGCTCTAAATTTAAGCTGTACTACTAATACACATGAAAAAAAAAGTTTGAGCCTGTCATTGGAACTGTATCAAACCAGGAATTTTAGGAGTAAATGACATTTTAATAATACTCAAACTTAAGAATGGAAATGTTGAAATCACTGCTATGAAAAAGCTCATATACAAATATGAAAACTGACAAACAAAAGACTATTACAATAGTGTTAGTAATAGTAAAAATTAAAAACAACTAAAACCTGGAGAATAGGTAAAATTGTGGTATACACGTTCATTAGCACGTTTTACCACAGGCAATCTCAGGGGTTACTTATCTCAGTTTCATGCTTTTTAAGCTGAATAATAAATGTATAGGAAGCTGGTACATTGTTCTGTATTTCTTTTTAAAATATTTTGTCATTATTTAACCACGTAAGTCATTCTACACTTGATATTTTACTTGATTAAATATTAGAATGAATTAACTGATTGTATTTTAAGTTATTTGGCTTAAAATATCAGACAAAATTCTTCTATTGAAGAATTTAAATACTATTTTTATTGATTTATCATTATTGGGTAGTGCTCTTTTGCAGCACATATACAATCTGCAGTGATTGAATCATGCTAATTAACATACCTGTTCCCTCATTGTCTATCATTATGGTAAGACATAGAATACATTGCTGTTGACTGCAGTTGTTCTGCTAGACGATACATCTCAAAACCTATTCTTCCTGTCTGTCTGAAACCTGACACTCTTCTGTCAGCAGTTCCTCTGTCCTTCTCCTCTCAGCTGCCCAACCTGTGGTAACATCATCCTTCTTTCTACTTGTATGAGCTCAACTGTTTATAGACTACTTGTCTTTATGTACCAGGCTTATTTCACTTAGCATAATGCCCTTTAGGTTCATCCATGTTGTCACAAACAACAGTATTTTCTCCCTCTTTAAGGCTAAATAGCATCCCTTTATGTATATGTGCCATTATATATATGTACTGATGGACATTTAGAGTGAGTTGGTATATTGAGTATTATGAATAATGCTGCCTTGAGAGTAAGAATGCAGCTATCCCTGCAGTGTGTTGATTTCAGCTCCTTCAGATGCCTATCCTGAAGTGGGATTACTGGATTTTGGGCAGTTTTACTTTTAATTTTTTGAAGACCCACTATACTATTTTTTTTTTTTGCCTCCCACCCCGCTATACTATTTTTTATAATGGGTGTACTAACATATCTCCACCAAGAATATATACCAATTCCATTTTTTCCACATCCTCACCAACACTTGTTGCCTTTCATCTTTTTAATTTTGATTTTCTTGGGTCACAACCCTTTTGGGAGCCAATGAGCATAACCCAAACAGGGAAACACTGGCCATGCCGGTCTCATGTTCCTCCTCTTCTGTTGGGTGGGGTAGGAAGTAGGCACACAGATGTGTCACCAGAAGAAACAGGGATCTTCTTCTTTTCCCTGTATTCTCTGATTCCATTATTTGTACTTCTAGCACTATTATTTCAATCCTTCTTTTCTTAGCGATTTTTGAAAGGTTTCCTCTTTAATTTCTTTAGTGTAGTCTTGTTTATTTTTATTCCCATGAGTGAATTATAATTGTAGATTCTCACCCTCCCACATGTCCTGCCAACACTATAAAGGCTTCCTTTCAAAAACTGTTTCTGATTTCCAGCATTAATTTTGTTAAGCTCTTTGTGGGCTTGATTCCATCTCATTTTTTGTTAAATTTTTGGCAAAATATATGTAATCTATTCACACATAAATGATATGTTAGCTGGAGATTTAATTATGATGCTATAGTTTGTAGACTTCCTCATTATATTGTGGCATTTAATTGTATAAAGCCCAAAGGAGACTTGGTCTTTGTTTCTGTTGTTGTGTAAAGTCATTTTTGTTGGAATGTGCTTGAAAAAGGAATATTTGTTTCTTTTAAAAGCCAGAACACATACTGAATTCTGCATTGAATCCTTAATGAGAAAAATCCTTTACATGATCAAGTTTCAATCTTTTTTTCTGTTTAAGCTATTATATCTTTGTATTGGTGTGCATCTGGCTCCATATTCCTTGTTCTTCTCTCCCCTACCCCACTCTTCTTTTCATATATATTTTTCATGCTTCTATAATACCTATACAGCAATCATGATGTACATTTTTCACGCTGAGGATCCGACCCAGGGCCTCATACATGCTAGGCAAGCAGTCAATCACTGAGCTACATCTCCAGCCATAGGAAATGTGTGTGTGTGTGTGTGTGTGTGTGTGTGTGTGTGTGTGTGTGTGTGTGTGTGTGTGTGTGTGTTTTTCCTGTTGTGGGGCTTGAACTCTGGGCCTGGACACTGTCCCTCAGCTTTTCAGCTCAGCTCAAGGCAAGCACTCTACCACTTGAGCCACAGTGCCATTCTGGTTTTCTGGTGGTTAAGTGGAGATAAGAATTTCACAGACTTTTCTGCCCAGGCTGGCTTTGAACCATGATCATCAGATCTCAGCCTCCTGAGTAGTTAGGATTATAGACATGAGCTATTGGCGCCGTGCTGTAAATATTTTTTGAATGTATAATTGCAATAGCCCTCACTCAATTTTCTGGGGTATTATTTCTGCTGTATGTAGATTTGGGATTGCTCTGCCGCATTTGGGGTATATCTGTATTTTTTGTATATGTTGCTTTTATAAAGTTCTCTTTTTGTCAGAGTCTCAGAGTCTCCGTACCCACAGCGTAGCAGGGCATGTGTTTCCTTAGAACATTTAATTTGTTGCTTATCCTATTCATTTACTCCTGAAAGTGGGAAAGTGCAGAAGGACCAGTGTCAATCTGTTAACATTTTGTGTGCTAGGCCTGTGTCAGTACTAGTGCTGGGGCAGGTTGAAGTGTGTGGCCTTAGCACTTTGCAGTGCCTAGAAGGCATTCATCATAGTCAGTCTGTTGAACTAACGGGGCATATCTGCATTGCCGAAATATAAGCACATTATGTTCTTAAAACTTTGAAGAAACTGCCATCTTTTCCCACAAACACCTTTTTCTGGAATCCTCAATTCCTTTTGTCTCCATCTTAGGCATTATATCTTTAGCAGTGATAGATGCTAGGTATTAAAGATGGATATAAGAGTGTGATGAGTAACCGAGAGCTCATGTTAGATGGCCTATCCCATTTCAAAATCTGATGTTCTATCTTACTTTAAGAACCCTTCATTTTACAAAGAAAAATGACACACAGGTAAGAGTGCTAACTTCTGAATCTAGTCTCTCCAACAAGACTAGAAGGGTGCCTAAGTATCTTTATTTTTTGTGATTCTGGGGAATAAACCTAGGGCCTCATGGATATGTGACAGGTACTGCCACTGACCCACACCACTAGTCTGAGCTTTAGTGTCCAGTATTTGTGTAGCATGTGGGTCTGAGTGCAGTTCACCAGATGTACATAGAGTTACCAAGAATAAGAGTAGTACCCTAAGTTGGTGGGTGATAGGAGAAGTATTGTCTGAGTGTGGAGTGGAGCTAGGCACTGGCAGGGCAGGGCAGGCAGGAAAATTTTGCATTAATTTGCTGGGCTTTGGGGGCTAGAGCTGTAATGTTTGAGAATGTGTTTTGATTCCTCAATGTGTGGGCTCTAAAATTAATAATGATCTTATGGAAATTTAAACATTATTCAATGAATTTTATTTTATAATTATTATAATAAATGCTACATTTAAAGTATTTTCAAAAAGGATTCTATATTAAGAAACATTATATGATATTAGCTGTTACATGTTGCCACTAAAATGTTTAGCTTTTCCATTTAATAAGCACCAAAGAGTAGGTATCACGGGTTTGTTTTGTTTTTTTTTTTTTGTCCACAATTCCATTCTTAGTACTAAGCAAGGTGATTGTGTATAGTGCTTATGTAGGTTACTTATCCAATGAAAAAAATGAACACAACAAATTGAGACACAATGAGTCAGAAAATGCCAGCTAACCACTATGTTGATGTTACCATGGAAATCCTGAAGACATTTGTAATTGCAGCAAATTGGCAGTAGAATTAGATTGATGCAATGAAAACAAGGCAGACCAAAACAGACCAAGCAATATAAGTCACATCATACATATATATATGTATATTTGCATGTACATACATATAAGTACATGCACACATATACATATATGTATGTGTATATATATATATTTTCAATATCAAGGGAGTATTTAGGTGAAATTCCTCCAGTTAATATTTTTCTTTGGTGTGGTAACACTACATAGAAAAAGAAAACAATTACACATTCTTAAAATTCTTTTTAAAATTGTTTCAGTGACAAATATCTGAACATTGAATATTAAACATTCAGAATAAATTTATATTTTTTAAAGTAATTATAAGAAAGTGCTGGTGTCAGTGGCACATGCCTCTGGCTGAGGTCTGGAAATCACTATTTGGCGCCAGCTTGGCTTGAAAGTCCATGAGACTCTGATCTCCAATTAATCACCAAAATCTAGAAGAGGAGCTGTAGCTCAAAGTAGTAGATTGCTAGCCTTGAGCACAGAAGCTCAGGGACAGAGCCCAGGCCTTGTGTTCAATGATGTTCAAGGACCAGCACCAATAAATTAAATAGATAGGCATAGAGATAGATAGATAGATAGATTAGATAGATAGATAGATAGATAGATAGATAGATAGATAGATAGATAGATAGATAGATAGATAGATAGATAGATAATATAGTGATCCCTTACCTATTGCAGGAGTTACGTCCCAAAGACCCTGGAGATAGGTGAAAATCTGCGAAGTAGCTGTGTTAGATAATCGTTCTTCACTATATCATAGTTCACTTATTGCTACTTCGCAGATTTTCACCCTGGTGGGGTCTCTGGAACGTAGCTCCTGTAATAAGTGAGAGACTGCTATATACATGTTAAAAACAAAACAAAACAAAACCGCAATACAGTGAAGCTGCAGTCAGTGGATGCAGTATAGTGAGGGCCAACTGTAATTGACTAAAGGACTGAAAAACTAGGATACTTAATATAGGGGGATATCTCAATGACTAGCTTTCTCTTTAATGAAATTATTTAATTATGTTCTGGAACTTTTCATAATAGTAGCTAAGCAATAGGGAATACCTTACTTGTACAATTCCCTATGTAAGGGGCTCCACAGACCTTTAATCCTCATAATAGCCCTAAGTGGGATATGTTATCCTCCCCATTGACAGATAAGAACAGTCTTAAAGAGATCGCATGAAGTGCTCAGATCACATAGGTAGCAAGCAGCAGACTACATAGGTAGCTAGCAACAGATCCCGAAAATAGTTAAAAAAAAAAATATCACTGCATCTGACTATCCAGTGACCTTTAAATGTACTTT
This sequence comes from Dipodomys spectabilis, assembly GCF_019054845.1. Taxonomy (NCBI): domain Eukaryota; kingdom Metazoa; phylum Chordata; class Mammalia; order Rodentia; family Heteromyidae; genus Dipodomys; species Dipodomys spectabilis. The sequence goes on along the minus strand of NW_024870772.1, from coordinate 42,994,124 downwards.
ACTGTTACTGATACTTTAGTTCTACTTAATAAAGATTACTACAGAAAATCAGCATGCCTTTATTATTCACGAGGTTTAAAAAAACAAGGCTCAATGTTCATCCAAAATTATTTGTGTGTATTTTTTATCTTTAAGTGTTCCGTCAATTTTTTGACAGCTTAGAGATTGATTGGTTCCTTACTGTGATTTTAAACTTTTCTTGGGCTGAGAGTAGACAACTCCCCTCATAATACCCTCCCTACATTGGGGCATCCCTACTAAAGCAGGAAATGTTTTGTTGGGGTTTTTTTTGGGGGGGGTCCTGTCGTGGGGCCTGAACTCTGGGCCTGGGTGCTGTCCCTCAGCTCTTTAGCTCTACCACTTGAGCCATAGCGCCACTTCCGGCTTTTTTCTTTGTGCTTATGTGGTGCTGAGGAATCAAACCCAGGGCCACTGGCATGCAAGGCAAGCACTCTACCACTGAGCCACCTTCCCAGCCCCAAGAAATGGTTTTTAAAGTTCTCTGTTTCATCATCACAATTCACAATTTTAGTTTCTATTTCAAGATAGACAGATGGATAGACAGATCAAGATAGACAGACAGACAGACAGACAGACAGATAGATAGATTTCATTGTACACACAAATCCTATTGGAACCCTTGAACACAAACAACAAATACTGATTTTGTTACTTGGAGGAATATATTGGTAGTTTTTAGATACAACAGAAAGGCTTGGGCTATAGATTTTTGAAACAGATTAGAATCTAGGGGATGAGGGATTTGCTATCATACTTCAGGTTTTAATACAGGACTGTCTGGTCAGGGTGCTTCTGTGAATTGATAGATGCATTTGGGTATAATGTTTTTTCTTCATTGATCATCATTAATAAGAAATGAGCTGGGCAATTTGTCTTATGCTTATAATTCTAGCTACTCAGGAGGTGGAGATGAGATGTATCACTGATTCTAGTTTGAACAAAAAATTAGCAAGACCAACAAAAACATGGTAAACATGCTTGTCACAGGTAGGCTAGAAGTATAGATAGGACAATTGTGGTCCAGGCTGTTCCAGCAAAATTGTTTGAGACCCTATGTAAAAAATACTAAAGCAAAAGAGGCTGTAACTAGTAGGGCACCAGCCTAGCAAGCACAAAGTCCCTGAGTTTAAACTCCAGTGCCACCAAAAAATAAAGAAGGAAAATATTGGGGAAAAATATACTTTAAAATTTACAAATACTAAGGTATTGGTAAAAAAATCCACTGATTAGATATTGGTAAAAATGGTGTATTTATACATTAACATACCATATTCTTACTAAAATATTATACTAGATGTAATCATACCTGTAGAATGATATTCAGGATATAAAAAGTAGAGAAATGTTATCAAATATTATGTTTAATATTATTCTAGTTCTGTTTAAATATACATTGAAACTAGTAGCTTTCATTTCTGAATGCTTGAGTTCTATTTATTACATCATATTTCTATAATATATGAGATATATTTTACTAATAAATGTACATTTTTTTTACTAGCTAGAGCCTTCTATTACAAGATTTTTCCCATCATATTTTATTAAAGCAATACCAGTAATTTAGCTTTCTCTGCTCTGTGTAATCTTTCTAATAACTAGAATACTTCTTTCTCCACTCTCTTCACCCTCCACTATAGCATTGAGAATACAAGAGATTTTTTTCATTCATGATTATAGACAACTGAATATTTGAAGAGTAAATAATGGACAGATACAAATTAATTTTACATTGCAGTTTTAAAATTACCATGGAGTACTATGTGATACATATTTAATAATTGTTTTATTACTGTTTTTTTTTTGGGGGGGGGGGTCTGGTCGTGGGGCCTGAACTCTGGGCCTGGGCGCTGTCCCTCAGCTCTTCAGCTCAAGGCTAGCGCTCTACCACTTGAGCCACAGAGCCACTTCCGGCTTTTTTCATTTTGCTTTATGTGGTGCTGAGGAATTGAACCCAGGGCCTCAGGCATGCAAGACAAGGGCTCTACCACTGAGCCATCTTCCCAGCCCATACTGTTTTATTTTATTTTTTGTGAACACACTGTACAGAGGGGTTACAATTACATGGGCAGGTTAATGCGTACATTTCTTTGTTTTATGTTATTTTAATTCTGTTTTATTACTATGTTTTACTATTGTTATTATTATTACTCTTTTTATTCTAAACAGTCTATTAGTCTCTGAAATAGTTCTTTTCTCATTCTTGCATAATCCTTGTGCTTCTATTGTTGTAAGTTTAAACTCTTGAGTAAAAACTTTTAGGTAAAGACTTTAAAATATCTTTCTTAAAGATTTAATACATATTTAACTTTGGCATAAACTTGAAATTCATTATCATTTGATCGTTTTTGAATTATTGAACTAATGTTATTTTTAAAACCCATATTATGGTGATTTAAGTATTTTAAGAATTAAAGTTATGATTTTTGTTGGCTTGTTCTTTTTTAGCATTCCATATTGGAAGAAGAGATTTTTATACATGAAAAATGCCTTTGTTTAGTAAATCACACAAAAATCCAGCAGAAATTGTGAAAATTCTGAAAGACAACATGGCCATTTTGGAAAAACAAGAAAAAAAGACAGAGAAGGTATGAGCTAAGACAAAAACATTGTTGAAAAACATTTATTTTAAGGCCAAAGCACGATAAAAAAAAAAAAAAAAAACGCTTAATGGAGGATCCCAAGCAAGACTGTGTGTGATAGGCACATAGGGTTCTAAGAAGAACATTTAGATTGGCTTCAGGTTTTTATGCACTTAATAACTGTTCATTCTGCTGTGTTGAACTCGGTTCACTAGTGAGCATTTGGCCTATGCTGGATCACTGTGGAATTTAAAGATCTCAGGGGTTGTACTAGTGTATCATGTTACACTGAAATAAAAGAGGAAAAAGCCTTAGTTAAAAATTGGCAGATAGATTGTACTACAGTGCAACCTTAGTTTTTCTACAAACAACTAGGCTATGCTATGATCCAACATGCCTATAATACAAATGCCTGTGAGTTCATCATAATTTTCTATCCTAGTGTATAATACAATTTAAGTTCTATAAGGGATGCAAAATACCTTAATTTTAACATTCTCTATAATATTGCGCCAAATATTGACCCAGAATAGAAATTTAAATGACCCTCATAATTTTGGGTCTGGTAAGGACTGCATTTCATAACAGGACCACATGGAGTAGCAAAATGATTTATCTCATGGCTCAGACTAGAAAAGATAGGGAACCCATGGTCCCCTTCAAGGGTATATCCCCAATAACTGGAAGAGACTTCCCATTTCTTAAAGTTTCTACTGCTTTACAGAAGCACCAAAGCTGAGGACTAAGCCTTTATTGAGGAATCTTTTTGAGGGATCTTTAAGATCCAAACTATAGCAATGTCATGAAATACACAAAAGTATTTACATCTTAGGATGTAGCGAAAATATTCTGAGAGATGGTCACAAAGAGGTTTGCTTCATAATTCTCAGCTCTCTATATATTTGAAGTACCTTCTGTGGATATACCAACAGTAATACAATAATCTTCCTAGACTCGGGGCATGATTCAAGTGGAAGAGTGTCTGACTCCTAAGTTCCAGGTCCTGAGTTCAAACCCAAATAATGCCCTCCCCCTCGTGGGGTGCGGGCGGGGGGGGGGGGGAGGGAGACAATCTTTTATCCCTTAATAAGTTAAAGATTGCTTCCATTCAGGCCATAAAAATATCTGGATTTTTTTTCTTTTTTGTCAGTACCAAGGTTTGAACTCTGGGTCTTGTGCTTGCTGGGCCTGCCTGCTCAGCTAGCACTCTCCCACTTGACAGAAAATTCATTTTTAAAAGTAATGTCTTGCTGTTATTTTAATGTTACTTGCCTTTTTCTGCTCATCCCCTTTTACATTTATTATTACTGTACTGTTAAAAGTAATAACATTATAATTCTTTTAAAACAGTAAAGCAAATTGTTAGCTAAATTAGTCTGCTTTCCAGTGTTACCTGTATTTTTAAAAATGTATTGAGGTATAATTCACATAGTATATGAAGATCCATTGAAAGTACAGTTTTTAGTGTATTCCCAAGGTTGTACAACCAGTATCACATTTTCATTGCTCTAAAGAAAACATGCACCATTAACTGTCATTCTCATATTCCCTCCTCTAGGGCTTAATACCTATTCATCTTTCTTGCTTCTGTGAATTTATTATTCTTTAAATGTAATTGAATTATTTTAAATTTCATAAGTGCAAAAAGTCAGTTACATTTGAGGAATACACAAACTGACAAAACTTACAAGTTTTTACAACTTGTGCATTTATATCTGACCAGTGAAAGATCACGAGAATAGGGATTTGTTGAAAAACCTTAACATAATACTGTAAGTAATGACTAGTAAGTCTTCAAGTCAGACTGTGTTTAATTTTTAGGAGTAAAGTTGCTATATATTGTTTGCTTCTACTTGTTATTAGCAAAATTAGACTATAATATAGTTTAAGGAAAAATTACTTCAGTTATATTGGCTAAGAAGAAATATTATAGATCTATTTACATAAATTTTAGTAACATTTCCTTAAATAAAAAAGTAGTGCCCACTAATAGTTTGTTTATAACTATGAAATGGTCTTTGATTACAAATAAATTGGGCCCAAGAGATGTTTTTTTTGTTGACTTGTTTATGGCAGGAAATTACTATTCTTTTTAACTGTTAGCATATTTTCTGATCACTAGGCTTCAGAAGAAGTGTCAAAAGCACTGCAAGCAATGAAGGAAATTCTGTGTGGTACAAATGACAAGGAGCCCCCAACAGAGGCAGTGGCTCAACTGGCACAAGAACTCTACAACAGTGGGCTGCTGGTGACACTGATAGCTGACCTGCAGCTCATAGACTTTGAGGTGAAAGACAACTGTTCTCTTTTTGTTTTAATATATATTCTATTAGCATTTAACTTTAAAAAATGATTGCTAGTCATACGTTATATGTAAAAGACATTATATTTGCACTCTCATCTTTATTTAAAGCTATATTTTAATTAAGTTTGTGCAGCTAGATAGTAGCTAGATTAATTACTACTACTAACAATAATAGATAGCATTGGCTGAGTGTTTAATATAATACCAGGTACAGGTTTGTTTTTTTTGTTTGTTTGTTTTTTTGTTGGTTGTAGGCCTGGGTGCAGTCCCTCAGCTCTTCAGTTCAAAGCTAGTGCTCTCCCACTTGAGCCACAGTGCCACTTCCGGCTTTTCCTAAGGAAAAGGAATTGAATCCAGGGCTTCATGCATGCGAGGCAAGCACTCTACCACTGAGCCACCCTCCCAGCCCCCAATACAGTTTTGAATGCAACTTACTTAGTTCTTAAAGCTGCATAAGGTTTTAAATAATCTTATTATCCCCCATCTTATAGATAAAGAACCTAAAGTTCCAACACATTAAGTAACTGGCTGTTGTAATTCAAACACTGCATCTAGTAAGCTAGTTATTTTTATTAAAATACTATGATTTGAGAAGTCTGTTAAATGTGATACAGAATGTTTATCTCATTTGGGCAGCAATTAAACCAAGTTTACCTAGTTAAATAAATACAACAAATATAGAAATATAAGTGTGAATGGGTGTAGGCATTTTATTATTTATTTAACTTTTAACAGTGAGTGATAATGCAATGAAAAAGATATCCGTAGGTAAGTTGACATACTCACTGTGTAGATGATAGATGTCTCAGTTTCTCTTTTGGTTTTTTTCAGGTAAGTATTCAAATCTTCACAGAGTCTCAGAGACAGATGAGATATGCAGATTTCTCAAGTTAATTGCTTTTAGTTTTATTCACTGAGCAACTAGAAGGAAAACTAATTACTGTGATTATAGTGATTAGACTGAGGTAAGGTTAGGGCTCTGGGGATCTGTGGAAATACTAGTCCAGGGCTTCCTGGCAGATAAGATAGGGGAGGAGATTTGGCTGTGGTGATGGAGGAGAAATTCAGAGGAGACTATGGGTGAACACACAGTCCTGTATTCTGGCTGGAAGCAAGATCAGGGAGAACCTGAAGGGCTCAGGCGTCAACTCATACTTCCTTTCACATACACCAGCTATCCTTTCCTCCCTTTTGCTGACTATTTCTTTATCTATAACATTGTCTACCTATAGTCCTTTTTCTCTTGCTTAGTTTTTATCTCTTTGTTTCCACACCACTGTGTGGATCCCTCTCATCTTTTTTACAAATTGGATATATGTGGAATTAAGGTATACTCTTATTTTAAGCATTTATATACTTTATGCTTCTTTTATTTAGTTTAAAATCAGGTATTATGAACATTTGTAGGAGTTGTGTCATAGTGGAAAACCACTTGGTATTGGAACTATTGATGGGAATCTGGCTTTTACTATTTGCTAGTCATAACTTGACCATTCAAGCCTAAGTTTTCTCATCTTCAAAAGAATAATATGAATTCACAGCTTTCCTTTATTTTTACTAAATAAGAACAGTACAAATATATCTTGTACTATATAAGAAGATATATATTTTCATTTTCTCCTCTTTCCTCAGCTAAATAATACAAGTGGGTTTGGTTACAACACTGGATTTTGTATATGTGTGTGTCAGTATTAGGGCTTGAACTCGGGGCCTGGATGCTGTCCCTTAGCTTTTTTGCTCATGGTTGACACTCTACCACTTTAGCCATTACTGTACTTCCAGGTTTTTGCTGATTAATTGGAGACAGGCATCTCATGGACTTTTCTACCCAGGCTGGCTTTGATCTGAGATCCTCAGTTCTTAGCCTCCTGAGTAGCTAATATTATAGGCATGAACTACCAGTGGCCAGCTTATAACTCTGTATTTTATTTTTATGTTTGCTTTACATTTAGTTGGACAATGACCATGAATATGAAAAATGGCCCCTACTTTTGGATTATGATCCTATTTCTATATATTTACTACTGTCTCACACATTCTCCTAAGAATAACCATATATTAGACTATTGCCAACATTGATTCCTTTGTTCACCTGACTTAGTTTATGAGATTAACCAAGTTCACAGTTGGTTATTGGAAGGAAGACCAAGGAAGCTACATTAGCTTACTTGCAAAAATGTGTTGTGTATCTCTGTGAGTTGGAGACAAAGGTGTTCAGCTACTGGGAGCAACTTTCCTTCCAACACCAAAGTATCCAGAAGTGGAGTTGTGGCTCAAGTGGCACAGCACTGTCTTTGAGCAAAAGAGCCAAGGATGAGCATTAGAGCCTGAGTTCAAGCCCCAGTATCTGCATACATTCATGCGCGCGCGCGCACACACACACACACACACACACACACACACACACACATACACACACAATTGTAAGACCAAAACATCCACATAAACTAATGATGGCTTGATAAAAATTTTCTTACCTTCAAAATTTATTCTAGACACATAGAGTATCATCATCCCATTTCTTGATTCTTTGGTAGTACTAGGAATACCCTTCTGTCTGAGTACCTTGACTACTAGGACTGACTGTGTTTCCCATACCTGGTTGCATACAAGTTAGTTGGTAGGTAGGTAGGCAGAATGTAGGAATAAGAAAGAGATCAAAGCATAGGATAAGGAATTGGCTTAAAAGAAAGTATCTTAAGACACATCAATGAGCCATTTTGAATTTGTATATTGTTTAGAAGACTGTGTAGACTACTCTGAATCACTTTAATAAGTGATACAATTGGGCTCCTTTGAAGAGAACAAGAGTCATTTGACTAACATTTCTGATATGCTTTATAACTAGGAAGAAAAGTTATTATTTGAGGGATGGATAGGCTGCAGTTCTTGCCAGATAACTTAGGAAAATAGAACAAACATTCCTAACGGAAGGGGAAAAAAAACCCTTGCTGGGTTTTTTGTCAGACTCTCCAGACAGTGTCTGAAAGGAAAAGACTGAAAGAAAAAGGCTTAGATTCCTTTTGCACGGTAAAGTAACAGAAATGTGAGAAATGTCTTTCCTGAGAAAGAATGATGAAGTAGGAAGTAGGAGAGATTAGAGAAAGGTTTGGAGCAGGGAAAGGATACAAGGAAGGAGATCAGGAGAAAGATAATCAACAAGACTGTGCAACTTTTAATACAGTGACATAAAACTCATCATGAATCAAAATTCATCTGTATGAGCTGTGTTTACCTTTTATCCTTCAGCCTTTTTTAGGAGCACTATGTGTTAATAGTATTAATAGTATATGTTGAATGAAGGAGGCTAGCAACTTTTCTATGCTTGGGAAAAACAGCATGTTGAAGAGATAAAACAGACAAACAAGATCATTAGTAGAGATTGAAAGTCTGTGGTTGCTGGAATTTGGAAAGTAGAACCTATGGTTCGGCAGTAGTGACTAACTTAGGAATCTGTGTGATAAATCCATCTATGAAGAATCCACAGGAGGACTGGGAAGGTGGCTCAGCGGTAGAATGCTTGCCTTGCATACATGAGATCCTTTGTTCGATTCCTCAGCACCACATAAGCAGAAAATCCAGAAGTAGTGCTGTGGCTCAAGTAGTAGAACCCTAGCCTTGAGCTGCAGAGCTGAGGGACAGTGCCCAGGCCCAGAGTTCAGGCCCCACAACCGACAAAAAAAAAAAAAAAAGAAGAAAAAGAAAAGAAAAAAGAATCCACAGGAGTCAGTGGTGCAGGCCTGTAATCCTAGCTCCTAATGAGCCTCAGAGCTGAGGATCACCTTGAGACTCTTATCTCCAATTAAACATGGAAGTGGAACAAGCTCAAGAGAGAGCACTGGCCCTGCGTGAAAAATCTAAGGGACAGGGCCCAGGCCCTGAGTTCAAGCTCCAATACCAGTACAAAAAAAGAGAGTGGTCTGGTGCGGTGGGGACAATGCTGGAGGATCCTACTTGTATGACTAATGGCTGGTTAAAGCAGATCTTTAAGTCTAAAATAAATCTCACTGCTTAGCCATACATATGTATCTAATCCTTTAAGCTTTAAGTTTGTTGACAAACTTAATCATGTCAATATATTATAAGCTGGGGAAAAAAAGAAACAATGAAAAAGACTTATGGAAGAAACAGTATGGCTTCTGATTTTGTGGGCTCAGTATCAAACCAAGGGCAGTGTCTTCTGTAGTTTGGCCACTATTCAAGACAGGTCTTTAGATTCCTTGATGTTTCTAAACACAAAGTGTGTGAGATCAAGGGATTAATAAATGTAAAACTGTAAGAGGCAATGCTTGTACTTTAAAGGTAAGCATGCCTTGCAAAACTAGAGTGAATACAAAGTCCACTATTGCAGCTACAGAAAATAGTTCAAAGAAGCAGAAATCTCTGTGATGATAGCTTTAAATGGTGACTTGCTGTTGTCAGTCTAGAACAGATTCCCACACAAGAAAATTTTATTCTAATCAAGAATGAAAATGAACACTCAGAAAAAAAAGTACTCTGAAATGGCATCCCAGGAGGCTTATTTTTTTTTTTTTAGCTTACATTAGTTACATATTTCATTGTTTCATTTCCTACATGTTTACAGTATATTCCAATTAGTCTTACCCTCTCTATTACTGTATGTTTCCCCCTCCCAAAACAATTGAAACTATGAAAACTGAACAAAGCCACCTATTGAAATTGTTATAGGAGTCTGTTTCTATAGATAAAAAGAACAAAAAGGTTAGAGCAAACCAGTTACAGTTGCACTTGTTGACAAGAACATTAATCATGGTTGTTGCTCATATACATTATATATTTCAAGAAAGATATAGTGATACGCAGGACTTTGGCATTCTCCAGGCTATTTATTACTCTAATAAAGTCACCTCTCTATAAGAAAATACAATGGAACCATTACAAGTTAAAATTAACCAGATTTTCAGACCTGAGAATCTCATGAGGCCATGACTGCTTTCCCTGGTATAACTCCCCGACATGATAGTTTGTAGACCCCAGAAACTTTATAGCTTCAATGTGTTGGAAAAAAAAAAATCACTGCCTGATTAGCTTCCCATTAAGCTATTTAATAGTTCTCTTGAAGCCTGGTGCCAATGGCTCACGCCTATAATCCTAGCTACTCAGGAGGCTGAGATCTGAAGATCTCAGTTCAAAGCCAGCCAGGGCAGGAAAGTATGTGAAACTCTTATCTCCAATAAACCACCAGAAAAACCGGAAGTGGTGCTGTAGCTCAAGTGGTAGAGTGCTAGCCTTGAGCTGAAGAGCTGAGGGACAGCGCCCAGGTCCAGCGTTCAAGCCCCACAACCGACAACAACAACAGAAAAATAGTTCTCTTGAGATTTTAAAATGTTTTTGTCCTCTAAAACCCTTTTTTTCCATCTCTAATTAAAGTAGCCTTTCATTTTTGGTTTTATTACTATAAATATGAGACCAGTTGGGAGTCAGTGGCTCATGCCTGTAATCCTCGCTATTCAGGAGGCCGAGATCTGAGGATCACGGTTCAAAGCCAGACTAGGCAAGAAAGTCCGTGAGACTCTTATCTCCAATAAACCACTTAAAAAACCAGAAGTGGCGCTGTGGCTCACGTGGTAGAGCACTCGCCTTGAGCTAAAGAACTGAGGGACAGCACCCAGGCCCAGAGTTCAAGCCCCATGACCAACAAAAAAAAAAAAGATGAAACCAAAATTATAAAATCTTAAGATATAAACTTTCATTTAGCAATTTGAAATGTTACATGCATAGGTCATTGATTGTGTTGTTTAGACAAATAGTGCACAATCTCAACTAGGGAAATACTATACCATAAATGGAATCTTATGTTATAGTTATCCTATCACCTTTTAAAACTAATGATGTCAAGCTTCAAGAGTGTACTACATAATTTATGTGTTATTAAAATGATATTTGGCATTAGGCATTTAATCAGAAGCAAAGCCTTTTAATTTTTATATAGTTAAGACAAGGCCATTTCAGTTTGCCCCTACCATACTTGTTAAGGAATGTGATCTGCCATAAGGATAAAAACTATTCATACCACATATAATGTAAATGTTTTGTTTACATAGTCCTTCCACTTTTGGGAGATCCTTTCTCTCCCTCGTCAGCATCGTTAGGGTGAGAACAGCCAGCTAAACACACAGCTGACCAGCCTATGAATAGACATATGATCAAAGCAAGAATAGAGTTTTTCTGCAAGGTTTCTGGACCTAGCTCTGAAACAGAACCTTCAGTGTCTAACCAGGAGATAAAGATATTTGAAGCAGAAGAAGCCAGCTGCAGAAAAGACTATGAAAACAGTATGAGAGGAGCAGGTGTGACTCCTCCCATCCACACTAGTGGAATTCAATATGGAAATTTAATTTCTTGTAAGAATTTTTAAGGGCAGCTAATTCTGAGCTATGTTGTAGTTGGGTTTTCAAAATCTTTCCTAATGGCAATTCTATTAGTTTAATTTCAAGTTTAGTGCTTGGCGTAAGTCTTTGCTAATCCATACACTGAACACTGATCACCCTTGTACACTGCTGTGCCTATTCTAGCTCCTACTGTTAAAATTCACTACAAATGTTTACTTCTGAGTCTTTTTTCCACACAGAACAAGAACAGAGATGTCCCATACTTAAGTGGCTAGTCTTCTTTTTTTTTTCTTGTGGTTTAAGTATTGTCTTTGTTTTCTGTTGCATAACAGAATAATTCAGACTGGATAATGAATTAATAAAAGAACTTTATTTGACTCATGGTTCTAGAGGCTGGAAAGTTCAGGAACATGACACCAGCGATTGCTTGGTATCTGGTGAAGCACTAGACTTTTATCAGTTCATGGCTGAAAGCAGAAAGGAAGTAGCTACATTTGGAAGAGAGTAAAGGGAGCCTAACTCCTGAGTTAGCAAATCCATCTGTGAAAAAAACCCCATCAATCCATACTTAAGGGCTATGCCCTTATGACCCACTCACTTTTCCTCAGGTCTGTCTTCCAACACCAACAACTTGGGAACCAGGTCTTATGAGTTTTGGTAGGAACAAACTATATCCAAGCCATTAGCAGAGCTAGTTTACAAACAGTTCCATTCACCCTTTATAAAAGTGTATGCTTCTGTGATGCACTAAATAGTTCCCACTCCCCAAAATGCTACATCCTTTTCTTCACTGCTCTCCACACACACATAAACACACACACACACACACACACACACACACACACACACATGCATACACACACACTGGTACTGTGGTTTGAACTCAGTGCCTCATACTTACTAGGCTAGCACTCACTAAACTTCATTCTCAGCCTTAGCAGTTATTTCTAATTGTTTCCCTCATTTTCTTTTTCCCATTTGATTTTTGGTACTTTTATATGCCATTCACTCATTCATTTGATCATTAATTATTTACATCTGATCTGATTTTTTTTAAACATGCCAGCTAATAAGTACTTCAAAAGGCTTGGGATCTGATTTGTTATATTGTATGTAATCTTAAATTTTTTTTTGGTCATTTCTGGATATTGCCTTATTACATCAAAGTGTTTAGGGGATTTTTTTCTTTTCTTTCTTTCTTTCTTTTTTTTTTTTGTTGGTCATGGGTCTTGAACTCTGGACCTCAGCCCTTCAGCTCAAGGCTAGCACGCTACCACTTGAGCCACAGCGCCACTTCGGGTTTTCTGGTGGTTTATTGGAGTTTATAAGAGTTCCATGGCTTTTCCTGCCCAGGCTGGCTTTGATCCACGATCCTCAGATCTCAGCCTCCTGAGTAGCTAGGATTACAGGTGTGAGCCACTGGCACCTAGCCGAGGATTTCTTTTTCTTTTAGTGTCTCCCCTTCCCACCCCCCCACACCACTTTTTTTTTTCTGGCTACTTCTAGGCTTTGAGGATTGCAGAAGACTGGTTTTGAAATAGACTTTTGTATGAGAAATGAATAATTACTTAGATTACATATAACTGAGAGATTATTATTAATCTTGTATCTATTTCACTTTTTTCTAATATTTTCCTTTGTTTGGGGAAGTGGTCCTTGGTAGCAGCCTTGTTTTTGTTAGCAATAGGGGGCTTTCTTTGCCTCTGCACACATTTACAGATGGGTGAGAAGAATGTTCTCCTCTGTGTAAAAGTTGGATCTGGTTCTGTTCACTGGAATGCCGTATGGAAATGTTCTGTGGCATTTTACTGGGAGGTATGAAAAACACACTCTTAGAATATTTCAAAGAGAGTTGATATTTACAGTATTTTACGGTGGAGTCTAGAAAGACTTGAACACCCCAGGTGATTGCTTTAAATTAAAATTTCATTTATATTTACAGCTATGCTTGTTTTGTACAACAAATCTAGCCTAACATGGTATAAATGAAATTATGTAGTATGAGCATTTTTCCTTTAGGATTTTTAAATTGAGAAAAAGTGATTCTGAAATTTGTTTTAGTTACGTTTGATTTTCTTGTGGTACTGGAGATTGAACCCCAGAGCTTTACCTTTGCCCTGTAAGCATTCCAGCACTGAGCTATATCCCTAGCCCCTAAAGTATCTTTAGAAAAGTTTGTGAGACTCTTATCTCCAATTAAGAAAAAAAAAAAGCCAGAAGTGGAGCTCAAGTAATAGAGTACCAGCCTTGAGCTAAAAAGCCCAGGGACAGAGCCTAGGCCCTGAATTTAAGACCTACTACCAGAAGAAAGGGGTAAGGGGGAACCACAAAGAGAGAAAGAGAGAAGAGGTATGTTGAAGAACCTAATGAAAGAGAATAGTATGGCTGCACTTGAATTTCTTGCTAGCTATCTCTGTAAAGTGAAAATGCTTTAAAATCGAGAGAATAACTGGAAGAATTGTGTATGTGTGTGCGTGTATGCATGTGTGTGTGTGTGTGTGGTGTGTGTGTGTGTGTGTGTGTGTGTGTGTGTGTGTGTGTGTGTGTACATGTGGTGTGCTAATCATGGGGCTTGAACTCAGGCCTGAATACTGTCCCTGAGGTTTTTTTGCTCAAGGCTTGCATTCTACCACTTGAGCCACAGCTCCACCTCTACCTTTTGGCTAGTTAATAGGAGATAAGAGTCTCATGGACTTTCCTGCCTAGGCAGGATCTCAACCTCATGTGTGGCTAGGGTTACAAGTGTAAGCCACTAGCACCTAGCTAAGAAGCTCTTTTATAGTTCAGTTGAAAGATGAAGGTCAGAACTAGGACCATACTGATTCAGTAGGCAATGGCATTCTTACCCTTATTGTCCATATAATAAGCCAAAGTTCAGTTCAGAGCTTCAGGGAAACTGGGAAGGAATAGCATCCATTCTTACAGACTTTGTGTTTAAAAGTACAGCATATGAAAAGATATGAAAATAGTGAACTAATGAGTTTGCGTTTTTACAAAGGATGGGACTAACTCTTCGTATGTGTTTTTCATTCCATAACAGTTCATTCATTTATAATATACAATTTAATGGTTGGTTGTTTCTTTAACAGGGAAAAAAAGATGTGACCCAGATATTTAACAACATCCTGAGAAGACAGATAGGCACTCGCTGTCCTACTGTGGAATACATCAGTGCTCATCCTCACATCCTCTTTATGCTCCTCAAAGGGTAGGTGCCTGGTTCCTTCGAAGTAGGGTTTGAGTTTAAAATAGTTGTTTAAAGTGTATATAGCATTAGCCTATTGGCTATGGTCAATTTCCCTTTGAAATTACAAGACAGTTGTTTGCCATGTTTGAGACCAGCCCCTTCCAGCTCTATATCTCTAAGATTACTTAGGCTGCAAGGCAATCTTTCCTTTTACTTTTGTATTTCTAAGTGTTATGTTTTCACTTACTACCTCTCTTTCCTCCACTTTCTGCTCTCTTTCTATCCTATACTGCTTTTGATTTCTTCTACACTTATTACACACACAACTACACACACACTCAATATGCATAAGAATTCTTTCAGTAGCTAGCATCTGGCAGGGTGTCACGCTTCTGCATGGAGGTAGAATAAATATAAATGGAAAAACTGGAATCAGACTAAGAAGCACTTTCCATGCCCCACTGAGGACTTCAGTTGTTATTCTGTAGGTTCAAGGAAGCCACCTGAGGATGAGACCCTTTAGTGACAGTGTGGAAAATGGCTTCAAGGACAAAAGCTGTGACTCCAGATAAGAAAAATCCAAGGAAGAGATAATTTGGGTCAAATTTTAGTGATGATATTGGGAACAAAGAGAGTGGGTACTTTCAAAACATTTAAACTTTAGAAAAAAAATACATGTTTACATTTTTAAGCATTTTAGAATGTTCAATAAAAAGAGAATGAATCTCATAATCTTTCCTAATGAAATCATTAGTAACAATTTGGAGACTATGCTTCTGGTTTCTCTTCTCTATTACAATGATTAGTCATCTGTTTTTCATCCAAACTTTTAACTCATTCTTTCATACCGTTTTGTATATACCATTTATTTAGGGCTTGCTTTGTGCCATGTATCACTTTCAGTATCTTCATTTATTTGTAGCATTCTGTCTTTCCAATAATACTCTGAAAACTAGGTATTATTCTTACCCTTTTACAGATGAGAAATTGAAACTCAAAAGACCATAATAAGGATATTGCTCAAGGTTATACAGCTAACAAGTACCAAAGCCACATTTCCAAGTCTCACCATTTTTTTTTTAATTTAATTTTATTTTATTTGTGAACGTACTGTACAGAGGGGTTACAATTACATGGGCAGGATAATGCGTACATTTCTTACCAAGCATTGCAGCCTCCTCCTTTGTTTACCCTTCACCTCCCTTCCCAGCCTCCCCCCTCCCTCCCCAATCCCAATCCTTCTCCTTCCCCCCCCCCCACCCACCCCGCACCGACGTTGTAAAGCTCGTTTTGGACATGACAACTTGTACTTCTCATTGTTGCAACAGGTCCACCTGTATCCTTAAACAACTGGTTTTTCCCCATCTCCTCCACAAGTTATACTGACATCAAATATAGTGAAAGCAGGGGTTATACTGTGGGGGAGGGACATACAAAGCAACAAAGAGATAATCTTATAAATGCGTTAGAAACACATGCATGAAAGAAAAAAACATTAAAATACATATCTAAGGGTTCATTTTCCTGACATCACATTATCTGACGTTTTCCGCTTGACTCATACATATACTAGATATTGCAAATAAGGGAAACCATGGGACCTATGTTTCTTTGGGCCTGGCTTACTTTACTTAATATAATTTTTTCCAAGTTTTTCCATTTCCTAACAAATGGGGAAATGTCATTCTTTCTGATGGAGGCATAGAATTCCATTGTGTATATATACCACATTTTCTTGATCCATTCATCTACTGAGGGGCATCTGGGTTGGTTCCATATCTTAGCTATGGTAAATAATGCTGCAATAAACATAGTTGTGCTGGTAGCTTTAGTGTGGTCTTGTTTGTAAACATTTGGGTAAATGCCCAAAAGTGGGATTGCTGGGTCATAGGGGAGTTCTATGTGAAGTCTTTTGAGGAACCTCCATACTGCTTTCCAAAGTGGTTGAACAAGTTTACATTCCCACCAACAATGAAGTAAGGTTCCTTTCTGTCCACATCCCCTCCAGCATCTGTTGTTGTTAGAGTTCTTGATTTTTGCCGTTCTAACTGGGGTGAGGTGATATCTCAATATTGTTTTGATTTGCATTTCTTTTATGGCTAGGGATGTTGAACATTTCTTCATGTGTCTATTGGCCATCCTTCTTTCTTCTTCAGAGAAGTTTCTCTTTAAGTCTTTCGCCCACTTATTTATTGGGCAGTTGTTTCTTTGAGGATTTGTTGTTGGGGGGTTTAATTTTTTGAGTTCCAAGTATATTTTAGATATGAGACCCTTGTCCGTTGTATGGCTAGTAAAGATCTTCTCCCAATCTGTGGGCTTTCTATTGATCTTGCTAGCTATGTCATTTGCCCTGCAGAAGCTCTGCAACTTTATGCAATCCCATTTGTCCAACCTTTCTTTGATTTGTTGTGTTTCCGGGTCTCTATTCAAAAAATTTCGGCCAAGTCTCACCATTTTTATTGTTAGTGTATTTTTCTTTCTTTCTTTGTTTTCTTTCTTTCTTCTTTCTTTCTTTCTTTCTTTCTTTCTTTCTTTCTTTCTTTCTTTCTTTCTTTCTTTCTTTCTTTCTTTCTTCCTTTCTTTCTTTCTTCCTTTCTTTCTTCCTTTCTTCCTTTCTCTCTCCTTCCTTCCTTCCTTCCTTTTTTTTTTCTGATTCTGGGGCTTGAACTCTAGGCCCAGGTACTGTCCCTAAGCTTCTTTTTGCTTAATACTTGTACTGTACCACTTGAGCCACAGTGCCACTTCTGGGGTTTTCTGAGTGGTTTATTGGAGAAAAGAGTCTCATGTACTTTCCTGCTTGGGCTGGTTTTGAGCCGTGATCAGCCTCCTGAGTAGCTGCAATTACAGGTGTAAGCCACAAGCACCCAGCTTCTGTTAGTGTATATTTAAGATGATTTGAAGGCCCTATGGATGTTAAGGAAGAGGGAACTGTTAATACTCCTGTGGACCAGAAGACCCCAAGCAGCCCTAATAAGAACAGCTACATGGAATACTGATTAACTTCTTGTGAATCTCCTTGAAAACTTTGGACATAAGTATCATGGTACATTTACACATTAATCAATAGTGTTATTTAGGAGTATAATAACATACTATATTGAGCTCAGGTTTAACTATAAAGTACATGAGGCCAAATGAAATTCATATTTGTCTGTTTAACAGGAATATGTGATATAAAACGTGGAATGAAGAATATGTGATATAAAACATGGAGTAAAAAATGAAAAGGTCTTTCTCATCCTTAATGAATTTGTCTCCTGGCTTAAGCAAATGGTACTGCAGGGTAATGAAAGAACATGAGGATGAGGTCATTAAACTTCTCTCAGTGATCCATAAAGAACCATGGCCAGTGGAAGATGTTCCATAAGTGTAATGTCAGAATCATAAATAATCATAATTATCCTGTTTTTTAGAAGTTCATTACAAAATTTTCAGCTATAGACAAAAGTACTAAATACAAGAAACCTCATGAACCCCTGTCACTCAACCTTAGCAACCATCAGTATTTTTTTTTTTTTGGTCCAGTCGTGGGGCCTGAACTCTGTTTCATCCCTCTCCCCAATGCACCCATGTGCTGTTTATTTTTCCTCTGGCTGAAGATAATTATTATATAACCACAAAATTATTACAATGCTTATTGTTTAATAATAATTCTATAATCCCCAATACATAGCCCACACTCAAACTTCTTTGATTGCTTAAAAGATTAAAAACTCATCTGAGTGCTGGTGCCTCATGCCTAAAATCCTACTACTCAGGAGGCTGAGATCTAGAGAACTGAGTTTTTAAGCCAGCAAAGGTAGAAAAGTCCATGAGATTTCAACTCCAGTTAACCAGCAAAAAACTGGACTTGAGAACTTTCTCAAATGGTATAATACTTGCTGAACAAACAAGGCAAGCAATACTAGTCCCTAAGTTCAAACCATGGTACCTACAAAAAAAGGAAGGAAGGGAGGGAGAGAAAGAAATTGCTACCTAAGAAACTTCCACTGATGTTCAATAAATTTTATTTCTCTTTCATTCACACATATACCTAACAGATTCCATGTTCTCATGTCTCATTTAATTGTATACATTTTCTTTGTAATGTACATTTGACTCTCTGGGGTCCCTTGGATAATGTCTTTTGACATCACATTGTTTTCTGGTGCAGTAAGATATACTCAACCCTACTTAAATAGATCTGGTTCTTTTTGGTAAGAAATGATTCTTAGAGACTATAATCTGGATTCTAGGAGTACTTATTGACATTGAATTGTTATTGTTTCTAGGCCTTTTCAGTTGAAAAACTTAACTCATTTTTTAGAATAAAATGTTTCTAGATTAGAAGCAGACCTTCTCTACTCTTAAATAGGCCAAGAATTAGTAAATGGCATTTTATGAAAGTTTTCCAAATACTGTCTATCATTGTTTGCTCCCAACAATAGTAACAAAAGTCATTTCCCCTTACATAATACAATCTTTGTTCTTAAGTGGGAATGCTCTTACACAAGATCTTTCTTCTAGCCATTTTCTGTGTAATGATTACTGTAGCTTGCTGCTAGCTGAGACATTTGCTATTACATTCTGGCTTTCATTAAGTTTATAAAGGATCTTCCAGCATGCCATCATATGAGTAATGTGCTTTCTCTATATTTACACAATTAATTACAGCCCACACTATATTAGCCAAATTATAAATCAGGAAGGAGGATGTGATTCAGTTCTATAAAAGAGTGACTCAATTTCTCATCAGATTATCCATAACTGGCCATCTGCCATAGGTAGTCATTGTGGGAAATAGTGATTAGTCATAGTTTTCGTTCACTAGGAAACTAATCTGTCAGTAGACTAGATTAGGTAAAATACTGATTCTTTACCAGAACTAAGAATGGTAATATTAGCAGGACTTAAAACTTAGGATGGGTTAATTTATGGAGCACATATTTGTATTATATGCAATAACCTGTTAAATGTCAGTATCCTAGAGAGCTGTCAAGTTCAGAAGATAAATTCCCTTAAAGTGTATTTGAGAAGTCAGTGATTTCCCTATGTATCCAGTGTATTCCTAACTTTAAAAAGTTGTCATGGTAGAGAATGAAGACAAATCCCTGAGATGAACTGATAAGTATTTTGTCCCAGAGGAATAGTTTTTTTTAATGTTCTTTTGGTCCTCAATATAAATTGTCAGTGCATCACAGATGGTTCCAATAAACTTCACCAAATGGAAGGAAAAAAGAACTAATTATACCAAAACTTGGAGTGGAAAATTTTTATAGATGGTCTCAGTTTGAAAACTGAATTCAGAAATGAGAGACATTGGCTAGGGATCATGCAGCTTTTGTTTAAGCCAAAGTTTGACTCATTAGAGTCCTCTAGTACTAGGAAATTCAGTCAGAGTTTGAATTTAAACTGAATTCATTAAAAGCCTACTTTTGTGAGAAAACATTAAAGCTAGCCACTCTGGGGATGGGGTAATGGTGAAGAAAGGAACAATAAATAAGACATAGGCACCAAATGGGAATGGGAGAATGAATGGATAATGGAAAAAGTTACAGAATAGGTAAAACACATCCTCAGCAACTAATTTGTTTGGAATGAAGTGAAGGAAACAGACTTGTAACATGCCATACTAGAGAAAGAGAAAAGTGCTGAAGTAAAATTACATACAAGCTGTGTGGGAATGTGAACAAATAAAAATAATCCTGACCTGGGCTCCAGTAGCTCACTCCTGTAATCCTAGCTAATCAGTAAGCTGAAATCTGAGCATCGAGGTTCAAAGCCCGACTGGGCAGGAAACTTACTCCAGTTAACCACCAGAAAAACAGAAGTGGTGCTGTGGCTTAAGTGGTAGAGTGCTTGCCTTGAACTGAGTTCAAGCCTCATGACAAAAAAAAAAAAAGAATCCTGAATGGTGGATGATTACAAAGACGTCAAGTAGAAGACATTTGAACTTAAGCCTTGAAAATGAGAGGTCTTAATGGTGGATGCAGATGAAGGCATTCCATTAAAGGGAATGGCATACCCCAGGGAAATAGGGAATGTGATGGGAGGTGAAACAGAAAAGTTAGGTTTAGGACTACATTAGGAAAGTCTTAGTAATAAGCCTGGACTTTAACTGTACCTTGGTCTCTTTGTCTTGGTCAACAGCCTTTATTTTATAGTTTCTTAAATACATTATTAATGATTGACAGCATTTCAGAAAATACATCCTTTTTCCATCTTTCATAATGTCCTTTTTTCTAATTATTCAATGTGTATGAGTAGGCTGTTTTTCAAATTCTATTGATAAGAAAAATTGCTAACACTATAAATTGGCATTCCTTATATTCTACGAAGAATCGTGTCTATCTGAATATATTAGCATTTAATGGTACTATATGTTATTCCACAAGTATTCAAGTAATTCTTAGGATTATCATTCAGTTTAGGCAAGACAAAAGTGAATATATACTACCATGGTGCCTTGTTTGCTATTTCCTCTTCTGATTTTGTAAAGCAGTAGAGTAAAGTAGCCTGTTTCTTAAATTGTTAGGAAATCGATTTTATTCTTGAGTCTGAATTTTATGCAGATTCTATGAGGAACAGAACTTTTTTTTTTGAAAATGCTAAAAACAGGGGTTACAGTTATATAAGTCAGGAAAAGAGTCTATTATTATTGTTCAGCAAAACGTTATTGCTAAGTAACAAACCATTTTCAAGCACATTTCAAGTTTGTTTTTTTGTTTTCAAATATTTGATTTTTCCCTATTAAAAGGTAATCTTAATTCTTTCTGTTGGTATTTTACTATTTTGAATAATTCATACTAAATTTGAAAGATCCTTATGAGTGTTATGACTTTTTCAAAGATTTTTGAGACAAAGTTACAGTGTTTAATGAGCCATGTACTAATACCATAAAAATGAGAATTGTACTTTAATTGTAGTGTAAATGATTTGATCTTTCTAAAAACTTGATCAGGGTTCTTTAAAAAGTCTATTCAGTTTTTTTTTTTACTACTATAACTTCTTTTGTTCTATTCTTCCTTAATTTGTCACACAATTGTCAATTGTATCATTTCAATATGGGGCTTGTCTTTATTTAGGCTAAAAATTGTTCATTTCCCTGAAATCTTATAACACTGAAATGTGACTCAGGCCTAGATTGACTTTGATATTGAATTTGACATTTGAGAGACTGTCATTAATTAGAAATGGAACAGATCTAGTGTGCCAGTCCTGAACTGTTTCCTATAACAAATACTGGGTCTTCTACAGTAGTTTTGCAATGATAGCAATGAACCTATCAGTGGAAAACTTTTTACTGGTCTGTTGGTCATATTTACAAGTCTTCCTTGTCTTTTCCTGAACTCCAGATGGATATACTTTCCTGTCTTCTGGAGACATTATTTCTTGGATACAAGCCATCTCAAAGTTAATATACTCAATAACATTTCTCATTTCTTTTCTAACCCATTCCTCTGCTAGCTTATTCATATTGTTAAATGGCACCACAGTTTACTCAGTTATTCAAGCTAAAAGCAAGGAATTATTCTTTTCTTTTTCTTTTTTTTTATTGTGAAAATACTGTGCAGAGGGGTTACAATTACATGGGCAAGATAATGAGTACATTTCTTATCTAGCATTGTAGCCTCTTCCTTTGTTTCCCCTTCCCATCCCTTCCCATCCTCCCCCTACCCCCCAACCCAATCCTCCCCGCTCCCCCCCTTTCCCCCCCACCAAAGTTGTAAAGTTCGTTTTTGACATAACGACTTGTACATCTCATTGTTGTAACGGGTCCACCTGTATCCCTATTTAAACGATTTGTTTTTCCCCTTCCCCTCCACAAATTATACCAACATCAAATACAGTGAAAGCAGGGGTTATACTGTGGGGGAGGGACATACAAAGCAACAAAGAAATAATCTTATAAATGTGTTAGAAACAATCGCAAGAAAGAAAAAAAATATTTGAATACACATCTTAGGGTTCATTTCCCTAACATCACCTTATCTGACCTTTTCTGCTTGACTCAGACATATATTAGATATTGCAAATAAGGGAAACCATGGGACCTATGTTTCTTTGGGCCTGGCTTACTTCACTTAATATAATTTTTTTCCAAGTCTTTCCATTTCCTAACAAATGGGGCAGTGTCATTCTTTCTGATGGAGGCATAGAATTCCATTGTGTATATATACCACATTTTCTTGAATTGAGTTTCCAAGTTTATTTCCTGCCCAACTCTACCTCCAACATCAGCCCTTGTTGGTTCTTCCTCCAGACAGTATCCAGCATGTGCCCACAGC
The DNA here is from genome assembly GCF_019054845.1 of Dipodomys spectabilis. NCBI lineage: Eukaryota > Metazoa > Chordata > Mammalia > Rodentia > Heteromyidae > Dipodomys > Dipodomys spectabilis. Next base: position 42,971,412 of record NW_024870772.1, on the reverse strand, counting down.
ACTGTGTTCTGCTGCCACCCCTCCTCTGAGTTGCCATTGCTATTGCTAAGCTTCTGTTACTAACCTATCTCATCTCCAAATTCCACTCAGCTCCCCAGCCCACTTTGTGTTCATTACAGTTCATGTTCCACATGTAGTTCTGCCCTGCCCTTCCTTTGCTGTAGTGCAGGGAAAGGAACCCAGACTTCCATTCATGGTAGATGTGTTACAGCACTGAGCTATATCCTCAGCCCCAAAGCCATTAGGTTGAGTTAATTTCTTGCTTTAAACTCTCCAAAGGCTTCCTATCACTCTTAAAATAAAACCAAACTGCTTATCTTGGCTTACAAACCTGAGTATGATCTCACTTTGCCCTGTCCTACCTTGTACTGTCTTCCTCTTTAGCCTGCTGTGATACTACTCACTACTGTAACCTATATTCCACCACTCTAACTGTATTTCTTTTTTTTCCAACTCTTGCTTGTTTTTGTCTTATAGCCATTGTACCACTGCCTAGAACACTTTGCCCCTTCCCTTGACATTTGAATAAAATAAAATTAATTTGAGTAAAATAAAAATTAAAGGATCACACACACACAACTTACATACTTGCATTCTGTAATATTACCCAGTTTGTCTTCAGTCTTCACAACACTTTTTTATTTTTTTTTTTGGTCGGTCGTGGGGCCTGAACTCTGGGCCTGGGCGCTGTCCCTCAGTTCTTCAGCTGTAGGCTAGCGCTCTACCACTTGAACCTCAGCCCCACTTCTGGCTTTTCTGCTGATGTGGTGCTGAGGAATCGAACCCAGACTTCATGCATGCAAGGCAAGCACTCTACCACTCAGCCACCTTCCCAGCCCTTTCACAACACGTTTGAATGCATAAAACTAATTTACATTGTTTATATGCATCCTCTTCATCCACAAAATGCTCTGTCCTCACTAAAATAGGCAGGCTGTGATGACAATGACCTTGGCCTGCTTGCTGTTATATCTCAGTGTCTGGAGTAGTGCCAGGCACATTACAGATAATGGGTGTTGAATGAGTGGTGTCTGAATGAGCTGTAACAAATAGTATCTGTTTCCATTAGCAGCAGTATTGAAATGGTCCTTTTGAAATCATTGATGTTATTTTGTTAATCAGATAACAAAAGTTCTTTGTTTCTACCTTGTTTATGCTTTAGATATGAAGCCCCACAGATTGCCTTACGTTGTGGGATTATGCTGAGAGAATGTGTTCGATATGAACCACTTGCCAAAATTATCCTCTTTTCTGATCAATTCAGAGATTTCTTCAAGTATGTGGAGTTGTCAACATTTGATATTGCATCAGATGCCTTTGCTACTTTTAAGGTAATTTTTTTTCTGAATGAAATAGGTCATTTAGCTTCTGAAAAGGCAATTTAATTTTAAAAGGAAAAAAATTCTCTTCCTTAGGCATAGTTGTGGCCAATCACATGTGACATGGATCATAAGAAGCACCAGTAAATGAATTGTAGCCTGTGAAGCTAGTCTGTCACATGGAGAAATATAAGCTCATATGGAAAGCATTATAACATTAACTTTATTCTGCCATGCTATCTATGTGAAAAGCAGATTAAAGAGTATAAGCTTCCCAGGCCCAGAGTTCAAGCCCCACGGCCGACCAAAAACAAACAAACAAACAAACAAAAAGAGTATAAGCTTCTATATGAGATACATATGCACAGTATACTTCTGAAAGGATATAGGAAGCAGCAACAGACGTTACTTCCAGGGAGAGGAACTTGGTAGAAAGAGGAGAAAGAGAATTACAGTTTAGAAGATGGAGGCCATCACATTGTCTTGTCACTGTACTTGTTAAATTTTCACAGTGCTAAATACAATACTAAAGAATTATGTTGGTTATCTTGCCCATGTAATTGTAACTCCTCTGAACGGTATTCTCACAATAAAAAATAAAAACAATAAAGAAGAATTATGTTGCAGGCTGGGAAGGTGGCTCAGTGGTAGAGCACTTGCCTTGCATGCATGAGGCCCTGAGTTCGATTCTTCAGCACCACATAAACAAAAAGAAAAAAGCCAGAAGTGGCGCTGTGGCTCAAGTGGTAGAACACTAGCTTTGAGCTGAAGAGCTGAGGGACAGCACCCAGGCCCAGAGTTCAGGCCCCACGACCAGACCCAAAAAAAATAAAATAAAAAAATAAATAAATAATTATGTTGGCATTTTGATAGTATGACTGGTTAGCTCTGTATATTTGTATTTGATGGTGCAGATAACCATAATCATCCATACAATTATCATCTATAATCTACTTTGGCATGTAGGAAACACACATACAATTTATTTTTTAACTTAAAATGTTTAATTATGATACAATAAACATAAATTTTGCCATCTTAATAATTTTCAGTGTAAATAGGTTAGTATTCACTGCTGGGTATATAATCTCCTGAACTTTTTCATCTTACCAATTAAAGCTCTATGCCCTCTAAACAACTTTCCCTATAGTCCCTGGCAACCATTACTATTTCTGTTTCTATGTATTTTACCATCAAAAGATGTTCAGAGCTCATATCAGAAAAATGTACAGCTAATATTCAAAACTTACCAGACTTACATATCCAGTGAATATTATCTTCAAGTTTCCTATTTTAGAATAACATTTACTTATATTTGTGGCCCTACCATTTTTTAATGGGGCTTTAAACTTAGGACTTCGTGCTTTTGCTTATCTAACACTTGAGCCATATTTTGAGTTCCATCTTTTTGTTGGTTAATTGGAGATAAGAGATGTTGAGGACTTGACTTCCATGGGCTGGCTTCCCACTTTGATTCTCAGATCTCAGCCTCTTGCATAGCTAGGGTTAGAGGGGTGAGCCACCAGTGCCTGTCTTAACACTTTTTAATAGCTTTCCAGAGAAAAGAGAAAGTGATGTGCCGTGCTTAAAACTGTGTATCTGCAGGCTGGGATTTACTCAGCCTGTTCTGTGAAGGTGCCTTAAATCTGTTGTTGTTTTTTAAGTGTATTAGCTCATATGGTCATATGTGTGAGAGAGTAGAAAGTAATAACAGACAAGAGATTGGAGTGAGACAGTGGAAAAAGAGCCTAAGGAAAAGGGAAAACTGATGGAAGGAAAGGAATTGAGCATGATCTGTTGTGTGTTGGGGGGGGAGGGGGCCCTGTGGGCTGAGCATAGAGATCTTTTCAGTGTAATAAGAATGGAGCCGTGGTAAGTGAACTCTGGGCCTGTCAAGATTGGGGAGGCAGGTCTGTACAGCTGCTTGAAACACAATCTGTAAGGGAAACAAGGGCATCTTTAGAAATATAATGAAAATGAGGAAATTAAATGGCAAGAACTAGTGTCAAAAGGATACAGTGTAAGAATGATGGGAATATTGGAAGGCCATCCTGGTGGGGTGGGGAGATCCAAGGGACATGCTTACGCAACTTCAGCTGGCCTAGGAGGAGGGTGCCAGTTAACTGTGGCATTTCTGTTGTCACAAATGGGTGTCCACTTTGGAGGCAGTGCTGAATGCCCTGAGAGTAGGGAAGAAAGGTGCTACAGCACCATCCTTCCCCAGAAGTATCACTGAAAGTGACCAGCCTTGGAACTGGCCTGGATCAAATGGTAGGACACCATCTTTAAGCAAAAGAAGCCAAGCAAGTATGAGAAGCCCCGGGTTGAAGCCCCAGTATTGACACAACAAAACAAAAAGGTATTTAGTACAAGAAGCCAATTTCTTTGAGTGAAGAGTTTAGAGAGATTGGAGGTGAGGATGGGCACCACCTACTCCAATGTTCCACATGTTTCCATCCTGTCTGCCTGCCTCCTAGATTCTCCTTGAGATGAGGAGGGAGGAGGAAAGAACCCATGCCAGGAAGTCTTGGCAAGACAGGAAAGGACACAAGAGAGAAGTAAAGAAAGAGAGCTTCAGAGAAACTCAGTCTCAGTGGATGGGAACTGGCCATCAAAGATGGAAGGTGCCAGAAGAGTGAGGCAAGGCAGACAGACCCACAGTTGTACACAGTGTAATTTGTTCAGGACTTACAGACTTAAGGAAATGTGTCTTGGGCAGCAGCAAGAGAGGATTCTTGTAATCTAATACAGAATGAAGGGGTTTATATATGAGCTAGACTAAGGTAGTGTGCAGCCAACTGGAATGTACCTGGCCTTTCTCAAAAACTATTAACATATCCAACATCAGTTAAACAGTCTAGGGGCTTGGCTGACTATCTTAATGACTTTATTTACCCTATTGGGTTTGGGCTATAGGCCAAGGTCACCTGGCAGGCAGGATGGAGGTTTTGACCAAGATGTCTGTAGTCATGTTAAGCTGGAATCCAACAAGGGATATTAAAGAAAAGGGAGTAGAAGGAAGGCCATAGCAGAGCAGAATGAGGAGAGAAAGGAAAACCTAGGAATAAAGTCCAGGGTGTATGGGTGTGAGGCTGTGAGACATAGGAGCCTAATCCATTTCAGACAGCTTACTCTCACTGGCAATCACATATTGCACTTTGGCTACCCATCAACCTCCAGAAAAGGGGAAGCCAATGCTCAGGACAAGGTAGACCTCCCTTGCGTCAAACATGGCATTTAGCATAGGAAGACTTTCTACCAAAGTGCCTAACGCCTTAAAAATTGAGATGTTTTCTAATAACAGATATTGAGTCCTTCCACCCATCCCAAGTTTTTCTGTCTTTCCTGTTTGATAGCTCTTTGCTATCATGGCAACAAGTTAGCTCCTTTTAAAAAAAAAAAGAAAAATGTAAATAAGGTTTCATATAATTACAAGCATATAATAAGCTCTAATGGGGAAAATACATACTCAATGAATTATATGTATTTAAAAATAGCCCTGTTACCAGATGTATGACTCATGCCTATAATCTTAGCACTGAGGAAGTTAATGTAGGAGAATCCCAAGTTCAAAGCCAGCCTGTCCTACATATTAGGAGTCTGTTTCCAAAAAAGCGGGGGAAGGGAGGATGGGGGGAGAGGTTTTTGTTGTTTTGTGTGTGTGTGGTACTGGCACTCATAATCAGGACCTTGTACTCTTGCTTGGCTTTTTCCCACAAGGCTGAGGTTCTACTACTTAAGCTATATCTCCACTTCTGTGTAGACCCCTCTCTCAATAACAAGACTCTTTACAATCATCTCTTGTCTCTCCCTCCAAGGACCTGTGTAATTGAATGGCTTGAATTCCTTCTCTTGGCCACCAGATTATCTATATGTCCCTGAGCTAAGTTAATCTTTGAGTTTCATTTTCTTCGTCTGTGTTTCTTTTTTTTTTTTTTTTTTTTTTTTTTTTGGGGTCCGGTCATGGGGCCTGAACTCTGGGCCTGGGTGCTGTCCCTCAGCTCATCAGCTCAAGGCTAGCGCTCTACCACTTGAGCCACAGCGCCACTTCCGGCTTTTATTCTTTTTGCTTATGTGGTGCTGAGGAATTGAACCCAGGGCATCATGCATGCAAGGTAAGTGCTCTACCACTGAACCACCTTCCCAGCCCCCCATTTTCTTTGTCTGTGAAATGAAGAAAATAATCCCTGTCTCACACAGTTGTTACAAAGATTAGAAATAATCCATCAAGTATAATAATGTTTGGTACACTACTCAGCAATTCACAAGCCCTTAGTAAGTGGCAACTGCTACTGGCTTGACAGTCTCATCCATCCCTGAGAATATCTGTCACTCTTCCCCAAGTTTCTCCTAAACAGATCTGCTAGAAATGTCAAGGTCAGATTTTACTGTAATTTTTATATAATTATTATACTATGCATAACTTAGCCATATCCAATCAGAATTATTAAGTACTAGGATAAAAGAACACACTACTTCAAATACTATTAATTTGTTATTTTTTACTTATTTATCTATATGCTAGTACTAGGGCTTGAACCCAAGGCCTGGGCACACAGTTCCTGAACTTTTTTGCTTAGGGCTTGCATTCTACTGCCCCACTCTACTTGTAGTAGTAGTTGTTGTTTGATGATTGACTAAAGATAAGAGTCTCATGGCTTTCCTAAAAGGCTGGCTTTAAATCACTATCCTCAGATCTCAGCCTCCTGAGTAGTTAGTATTATAGCTCAGAGCCACTGGCACCCAGCTATGTTTGTTTTTTAACTCTTTTTATTTTATTTTATTTTATTTTATTTTTGTCGGTCGTGGGGCTTGAACTCTGGGCCTGGGTGCTGTCCCTCAGCTCTTCAGCTCAAGGCGAGCGCTCTACCACTTGAGCTACAGCGCCACTTCCTGTTTTTTAACTCTTTTAAATTTGACCTTTTATTCTTGACCATTTTCTTATATATGATAAGGTTCTTCCAGTTTTTGCATATATATACTTATATATGTACATTTGAGGACTTATATATCTTATAAACACACTCAAGCTGGTTATATGTGGCAGAGACAGACAGAGGGCTTCTCATATGTTGGCTATGTCCATCATATAGTTGTTGAAGGAATCCTACTTTATCATATGATATTTTCCTATTTTGGGTTTGGTATTTTTAAGTTATTTCTTTTTCTTTTTTTCTTCTCTACACTCCTCCACCCCCTTTCCCCCTTGCTCTTGGAACTTGAAGGGTCTGGTTCTATTTGGGTCCTAACTCTGACTTGTCTCCTTTCTCCCTAGGACTGCACTAGTACATAAAAACCTTTCTAGACAGCAGTGATTAGTCAGTGCTCTGCTGCAGCTGTGGAAGTGCCCAGTCCTTACTCTGCACCTGATGATTGTAACAGGTGGAGAACTCCCACAGTGTCTGTGGTAGCCTAGAATGAAAGCCCTTCTGCACCAAGTTAGCTCAGAAAATCCCCAGTGCTGCTTAGTGTAAGAGCACCAATTTAGATAGTGTGAAGCCCTGAGTTCCAACGAAAATATCACCACTAAGAAAATAGCTGGACGTGGTAGCGCATGCCTATAATCCCAGCTATGCAGGAGGCATAGGTAGGAAGATCAGACCCCTAAATACCAATAATAATTACATAAAGTAAAATACAAAGACTATAGCTGTGGCTCAGTGGTAGAGTTTTGCATAGCATTCACAAGCTTGAGTTCAGTGCCCAGCACCAAGGGAAAAATAATAGGTCAAAAATGCTTTGCCTTTTCTATGACGTTATATTGCGACATACTTTTGGAATTTTTTAATTAAGTATGCATTAAAGTATAAGGCTTTATCTTGGGAAACATTTAAAAGATATTTTTCTTAATTAAATTCTACACAGCACCTCAACAGGATATTTAGCCTCTAAGCATACAAAAGGGATTAGGTCTTTCACATTAAGGTAAAATAAGGATATTACTAAGGCATGAGATAAACACCCAAAAGTTTCATGCTTTTGTGCAGTTTTCTGAAAGTTTGTATCTGTAATAAGATAGAAACAATTCACCCCATCTGTGAAAGGATGCTTTGTGACACTTAATAACTTGCACTGTGCACTCAACAGAAAACAAACAGGAAATTTCTGAGATACCCCTGTTAAATGTCATCCCTGTATTTCCCAGGGTCCAAAGCACCTCCATTTAAGAGTGGTTAGGAAAGTAATGAGAAGTTAAATCCTCAAAAATATGTTAAACTTTTGAGGTAAAGTTTTACATCATTCACTTTTTTTTTTTTTAATGAGTGCTAGGCACAGTGGCTCACACCTCTAATCCTAGCTATTTGGAAAAAGAGAGCAGAAGGACTGAAGTTTGAGACCAGTCCAAGCAAAAAGTTAGTGTCCTATCTCAACAAAAAGGCTGAGCATAGTGGCATGAATCTGTGAACCCAGAAGGATCATTGTCTATAACTAGCCCAAGACAACATATGTGCGACCTTACTTTAAAAATAAACTAAAGCAAAAAGGGCTTAGAAATGTGTCTTCATTGGTAGAGCACCTACCAAGCAAATGTGAGGACCAAGTTCAAACCTGCTAGGAAAAAGAAGGTGAAGCCAGGCCTAATGGCTTGTACCTATATTCATTCCCAGTATGCAGGAGGCTGAGGTGGTTCATGTTCAGGAGTTTGAAACTAGCTTGAGAAATAGTAATACTTGTCTCAAAAAAAAAAACAAAAATGGTTACTAGTGACATTTTTTAGCCTTACATTTTATTTTAATTTTTATTATAACTGTAGAGTTAATAGTTGAAGAATCGTACTATAAATTCAGTTCTTCTGTGTCATATTTTACCAGTTACTTATTTCTATGATAAATCTAATAGTAATGGAAATTAACAACACTAGTTTAATAATGTATTCTTTGTTTAACCTGAAACAAACTTTGTATTTCTCATCCTAAACTACAATAAGAATGGAATCAATTTGGTGGTGTAAACAAAATACTCTTTGCAGCTTTTACATGTTTTAAATTAATGGATTTCTCAAAATATAGAAATAAAGACTTATTTTAAATTTTAGTTAACTACATAAAATTTACTAGCCATAGTAATTTTGTTTTACTTGCTTGTTCTCTTTCTAGGATTTACTAACCAGACATAAAGTGTTGGTTGCAGATTTCTTAGAACAAAATTATGACACTGTAAGTATAAATCATTTTTAAGACTATACATCTTTCTTTCTTCCTTTTGTTATTAAGGAGTTGGCTGGGGTCCTTTTGTTACACTCGGATAGAAATTGTGAGTATGTGATGTAGAGTTCTTGTAGTGTCTCTTATTCTTTTTTATTTTTAAATTTTATTTTATTGTAAAGATGCTGTACAGAGGGGTTACAGTTACAGGAATAAGGTAATGAGAACATTTCTTGTCAAGCATTGTTAACCCCCTTCTTTGTTTTTCTCCCACTATCCCTTCCCTCCCCCACTTCTCCCCCGCACCCAGAAGTTGTAAAGTTCATTTCCAACATAGTTTCTTGTGAGTATCATTGTTGCAATGGATCATCCTGTGTCCTTGTTTCAGCATTTTGTTATTCCCCTTCCCCTTCCCAAATTAGATAACTGTATATACAAGATGTACCAAAATCAAGTACAAGTATGTTTTCTCCCCATAGTGGGGAGAACATACAAAGGAAACAAAAAAAAATCACATAGTACATTAAAAACAACAACAACAACACCAAAGACCTCTTGTGTCCATATCTTGGGGTTCATTTCCCTTCGCATCATCTTATATGGTCATATGTACATAGCTTTTGAGTTTTCTGCTCATCTGATAAAATTATCCTAGACATACTATTTCCCTCATTATTGCATATGAGGGAAACCATAGTACCTATATTTCTTTGGGTCTGGCTTATTTCACTTAATATGATTTTTTTCAAAGTTTTTCCATTTTCTAATGCTGTGTCATTCTTTCTGATGGAAGCATAGAATTCCATCATATATTAGTGTCTCCTATTCTGAGTCTTTGTGTGCCAAAAGCTTATGGACTGTTTTGACAGACACAGAGGCTTGCAAGAGCTTCAAGCCCAAAAAGCTAGAGACTTAGGACTCCATACCTTATAAGCAGAGAACTACAGATCTATGTGATCAGAAGCTTACTGCTTTTGGTTTGAATTGCCAGAGACTCAGTACTCAATAGCTAGCAAAATCCTCAGCTCTGAGCAGCAGCTAACACAGCAGCATTTAGCAAAACTCAGGGTAGCTAGTGTTACAGTTCTCAAGCTTTGGGCATTTGCAATTTCCCAGCATTCAAGGCATGGCAAATCTTGGGAACTCATCCAGTGACCGGGACCTTCGTTATACTTCCACTGTCCTTCAACATCTGCCACACTCTCCACTACTGCCACTTTTGCTGCCATCTTCTTTGTATTATCAGGTTAGCATATTCTATTTATGACTAAAGCCACAAACAGGCAAGAAAAGACCATTTGGGCCTAATATTACAATGATATAACAATATTACATGAGGCAATCGGGTGTTTCCCTTTTTCTTTTCTTTTCTTCTTTTTTTTTTTTGTCAGTCATGGGGCCTGAACTTGGGCCTGTCCGTAGCTCTTCAGCTCAAGGCTAATGCTCTACCACCTGAGCCACTTCTAGCTTTTTCTGCTTATGTGGTGCTGAGGAATCAAACCCAGGGCCTTATGCATGCAAAGCAACACTCTAACACTGAGCCACCTTCCCAGCCCCAGTGTTTCCCTTTTGAATCAAGTGAGTTGAATATCCAGCTTATTAGCCAGTTTAGGGGGGATGGGTGTGGCATGCAAATTAAGGAATATATTTGTACCAATCTCAGCACTGCTTCAAGTTCTACTAATCATAGGCTTCTTGCTGTGTAACTACCAAGTAACGTCCTCTCCCATCTTGAGTAAGAATAGCTGTAGGGTCATTTAAGTTTCATTGAGGCTTGTCTTGCCTGGGATGCTACCTTTCAAAGCCATTGAAAGTGGTCTGATGTGGTTGTGACTGAAACAAGGACTCCTGGAGCAGGAAGTCCTAGCATCAATTATAGTAGTCCTTACTGATAAAGTGTTCTCAGAGTGTAAAGAATCTAAATCAGCCATGCTGTCATGCTAGCACTCTGACTAGTTGCCCAAGATAAAACTTCTCAGCTCACAGTTCCTCACTCCAGGCTGCCAGGCACAAGTGAAGGATCTTCCCACTGCCATTCAAAGGCCTGAACTTAACCACAGGTGGTAGGCTGGGGATTGCAGGATGCTTACAGTGGAGACTTTTGAAAAACAGAAAAAAAAGCTCAACATAAAAAACATTCTCAACAGCATTCAACAATGCCTCATAGCATTTGACAATATTTAACAATGGTTAGGGGCTGGGAAGGTGGCTCAGTGGTAGAGCACTTGCCTTGCATGCATGGGGCCCTGGGTTCGATTTCTCAGCACCACATAAGCAAAAAGAAAAAAGCCAGAAGTGGCTCTGTGGCTCAAGTGGTAGAGCACTAGCCTTGAGCTGAAGAGCTAAGGGACAGCGCCCAGGCCCAGAGTTCAGGCCCCACAACCGGACCCCCCCGCCTCCCCCCCAAAAAGAAGAAGAAACAATAGTTAGCCACTGCTTTAGTCTCTAGGGAGAACTAGATCCTATCTGTCTCACTTTCTCATCTTAAATATTTAGGCAATCATTCTTATCATGCATAAGTGAAATAAACCATACTCAGCCATAGACCTGATAATTTAGGAAAATTGAGGTTGGTAGGAGGTCGGGGTTCTCATCTTTCACATCTCTTTCTGTTGTGCTGCAGAGCTTCCAGTAATGACTTGCTTACTTTGATCTTGAATAGAAAAACTCAGGAGTATAAGTCAGTGATAGTGTTTGCTGGTCATATAGAAGATCTGCCCTAGTACAATCAAAAAGTAGTAATAATTGGGCACCAGTGGCTCATACCTTTAATCCTAGCTACTCAGGAGGCTGAGATGTAAGGATTTTGTTTTGAAGCTAGCCTGAGCAGCAAGGTCTGTTAAACTCTTACCCAATTAATCATGAAAAAGCCAGAAGTAGCTCAAGTGGTAGAGTACTAGCCTTGAGCAAAAGAAGGTTAGGGACAGTGCCCAGGCCCTGAGTTCAAGACCCAGGACCAGACAAAAAAAAAGTGATAATACTTGTTGGTGAAAGACAGTAGATAATCTTGCACCTTACTAAAATAATTTTACTTAGTTTTATATAATTAGATTTACTAAATAACAGAAATACCCTCTTAGCCAGGTGCCAGGGGCTTATGCCTGTAATCCTAGCTACTCAGGAGGCTGAGATCTGAGGACTGCAGTTCAAAGCCAGCCCAGGCAGGAAAGTTATGAGATTCTTACCTACAATTAGCCACCAGAAAACCAGAAGTGGTGCTGTGGCTCAAGTGGTAGAGCACTCTCCTTGAGCTGAAGAGCTGAGAAACAGCACCCAGGCCCAGAGTTCAAGCCCCATGACTGAAAAAAAGAAAAAAAAAGAAATATCCTCTTTCAACTTCTTCTCCAATGGTGAACTGAACACATATTTTTCAGATTCAGCTGAAATGTCTCTCTTCTAGGATGCTTTCTCTAATCCTACTCTTTTCCCCAAATATCTTCTCTCAGTTTCACTCTCTTTTACCCACTCCAATTTTTCACAATTGTATTATTTTGGTCTGTAAGTGTCTTTCTGGCTGCCCCTGAGCAGCTCAAGTGGCAGAACCTCATTTGTAGATCTTTAAAATCTGCTTACTTGCCTTGCTTCTAGACTGGATTGTCCTCTTTACTAACTCTGTGGTCCTGGACACATTACTGCATCTTCTGTCAGATATATCTTACATCAGAAGGCTCTTGATGGAATTTGACAAGATTTGAATATTTTAGCACAGAGCTGTGATAAGTACTCAGTATTAGTTTTATCATTATTTATTATATCCTTAATAAAATCTAACTTCAGCCGGGCACTGGTGGCTCACACTTATAATCCTAGCTACTCATGAGGCTGAGAAATGAGGATCGCAGTTCAAAGCCAGCCCTGGCAGGAAAGACTGTGAGACTCCTATCTCCAGTAAACCACCAGAAAACTGGAAGTGGCGCTGTAGCTCAAGTGGTAGAGTGCTCGCCTTGAGCTGAAGAGCTGAGGGACAGCACCCAAGCCCAGAGTTCAAGCCCCACGACTGACCAAAAAAAAAAATAATATCTAACTTCCTTCCTTATACTGGGTGGTAACTAGTAAGTGTTGGAACAGACCCATGCAAGAGCCACCATGGTTTTCCTAAATACATAAAAAATTCAAACAGTATGATTAAGTAGATCATAGCTAGAACAAATCTAGAAACAAAACTATAAATTTATTCCTATTGATTCAGTTGTCATAGCACAGTCCTGTCTAGCTAAAACATAATGCCCTGCCACAAATATAATCACCATGTGACTTTAAATTTTCTAGTTCACCAAAAAGGCAAAAAAAAGTTCATTTAAATTATAATATACATTTATTTAACCCAGCATATTAATGTATATTAATGATTGAGCTATTTTATATTCTGTTTTCATACTGAGTCTTTGAAATCTGGTATATATTTATACTTACAGCACATCTCAATTTAAATGCTCAGTAGCAGAAGTGGCTGCTGTGGCTCAAGTGGTAGAGTGCTCGCCTTGAGCTGAAGAGCACAGGGACAGCGCCCAAGCCCAGAGTTCAAGCCCCACGACCAACCAAAAAGAAAAAAAAGTATAGTTTAGGGCTGGGAAGGTGGCTCAGTGGTAGAGCGCTTGCCTTGCATGCCTGAGGCCCTGGGTTCGATTCCTCAGCACCACATAAGCAAAAAGAAAAAAGCCAGAAGTGGCACTGTGGCTCAAGTAGTAGAGCGCTAGCCTTGAGCTGAAGAGCTGAGGGACAGTGCTCAGGCCCAGAGTTCAAGCCCCACAACAGAAAGAAAAAAAAATGCTCAGTAGCCACATATGGCCTTATATAAATAACACAGGTTTGTGAGTGATGGGACAGATTATAGCCATGACCCAGAATGATGATCCTGGTGGTTGGTGGAAGCAGTAACACCTGAACTTATTTTTGTTGAGATTTATTTTACATGTATTAGTTTTACTACTCTTTGCATTGCCATCTCCTAGCATAATAATTGTAGTAATATAATATGCTGTCTAAACAGACCACCTAAATATTTATATTAATTCTCAAACCAATATATTTTTTTAATTGTTTACTGAGACAACTGAAGCTGTCTTTGGATTTAGGATCCTCTTGCATTAGCCTCCTAAGTGCTAAGATTATAAATGGGCACTGCCATGCCCAGCAACAAACCCATAAGCTGGGCTTGTTAGTTTGTTTTTGTTTTGGTATGTGTATGTATGTGTGTCCTGGGGCTTGAATTCAGGGCCTGGACACTGTCCCTGAACTTTTGTGCCCAAAGCTAGTGCTCTACCACTTAAGTCACAGCTCTATTTTTTGCTTTATTTATTTATTTTTGGTGGCTAATTAGAAATAAGAATCTCACAGACTTTCCTGTCTGGGCTGGCTTCAAACCATAATCCTGACTACCTAGAATTACAGGCATAAGCCACCAGTGTCCAACCAAACCAATAAATTTTAAATATTTGTGTGCATGCTATTATTACCAAACCTATATATTTTATATTACAGGAGTTTATGTCATTAAGGGCAAAAAACAATGTATATATGTATATATACAATTGCTAGTATGCTCATTCTTGAGCTTTTACTTATCTAACCTTGAGTTTTATATAGATATGTCTGACAATTTCATGGTTTCACAGACACTGTGTCTGCTGGGTTGGCCTGGATACTTACTCTGAGAGAGCATTCATGTTTTCCTCAAATATTTCATACTTATATAGTCAGTCAGATCTTTTCTCCTTCCTTCCCTCCATCCTTTCCTATTTTAGAGAAGGTCTTGCTATATAGTCTGATCTTTCTTTGAACTCAAAATCATCCTGATTGTGGCTCCCAAGTTCTAGAATTAGACATAGTTCACTGACCATGCTCACTTGACTCCATGTTTCTGGGCTTATGCTGGGACAGAACTAATGGATGAAGGTCAGGGGATGATAATAGATCCTTCAAAGACGTGCCCCTGGTGACCTACTTCCTCTAACTAGGCTCCACCTCCTAACTGTCTACTCAGACAAGAGTTCACCAAAGGATTAATCTGTTGATAATGTTAAGAGTTGCCATAATCCAATTACCTATCAATAATAACACCAGCTAGAGATCAAATCTTAGACATATGAGCCTTTTTTAATGCAAACCATAATATCCCCTTTGTATCTGAGAACTGAACAAATGTCATTTATAAGAAAGAATATACCATGATTTTAATGTGATCTACATATTTTAGCTTTTATTTTCACTTTAATTCTCTACCAGTGGTTATTGTTGTGCACAGCTTGCCTTACTACACAGGCGCGCGCACACACACACACACACACACGCACACGCGCGCGCACACACACACACACACACACACCCATGCTCTGCTCTCAGAAGCTGGGACTACATTCTTGTGCACAGCTTGCCTTACTACACAGGTACACACACACACACACACACACACACACACACACACACACACACACACACACACACACACACACACACACACACACACACACACACACACACACACACACACACACACACACACACACACACACACACACACACACACACACACACACCCTCATGCTCAGCTCTCAGAAGTTGGGACTACTCTTCCTTTCTTGAATTCTCTTGCCTTCATCCAGACTGCTTGCTCTTCCAGGCAGTGTCTCTGATCAGTATGCCCCGGTTTGCCTAGGGATGCCGTTTCCCTAGCTGCTGTGCTCTGTGTTAAAGTAAAGGATTTAGAGCATAATTGGTGACCACATAAGGACACAGGAGCACATAGTGACACCTAATGTGCCAAATGTCCATAGCTTCTGATCAGAAGTTCTCCAGATAAGCCAAATGGGGTTAGCATGGTCAATTTCTCAGCTGTTCACACTGTGGACTTGACAGTTTGACCCTTCATGAATTGCTGAGTGAACCTTGAAGTGTATTTATTCTTTCCCCAAATTGTTTTTGGGCTCTCACTATCAGGCTTAATAAACAGATTTTTTAAGTATCATAAAATGAATTATCTCATAATTTTTAATGTTTAATCCAAACATTCTGAGAGAGCTCAAAATTATGTTTTTTGAGTTAATTTCTAATTCACAGAACTAAACTAGAACACTATGTCTCCTGTATTCCTTGGCCTTCTCATCCTATAGAAGCTTCCTGTGTAGAGAAGGAGGGTAAGAAAGTGAGCCTCCAGCAGACAGCAATAACTAGCCGGGGGATCAGAACACAAAACAATAAACACAACCTCCTGAAGATCAGAGCAACTGAGCTAATGAGAACTCACTGCTGCTTTACATGCTTCTATTTTCTTCCCATTAGATTTTTGAAGACTATGAAAAACTGCTGCTGTCTGAAAATTATGTGACTAAGAGACAATCTTTAAAGGTAATACCAAATTCCTTTCTGTCCTTGTAAATTGTTATCTTCTTAGCAAATTGTATCTATTACTGATAAGTAAACACAGACCAATTAATGAATCCTTTTTTGTGTAACCTGAAAAGTATATTTTATATTATGACTGTACTTTGTGGCAAAATAATGTGAAGTGTCATGACTCAGATACTGTTTTTGTGTTTGGGCCAGTCCTGGGGCTTAAACTCAGGGCCTGGGTGCTGTCCCTGAGCTTTTTCATTCAAGGCTAACACTCTACTATTTGAGCCACAGTTCCACTTCTGGCTTTTTTGGTGTTAACTGAAGATAAGAGTCTCACAGATGTTTCTGCCTAGGCTGGATCTGAACAATGGTCCTAAGATTTCAGCTTCCTGAGTAGCTAGTATAATAGGCCCTTGCCTCAGATACTATTTTTTTTTTTTGGGGGGGGGGGGGGTCGGTCGTGGGGCTTGAACTCTGGGCTTGGGCCTTGTCCCTGCACTCTTCAGCTCAAGGCGAGTGCTCTTCTACATGAGCCACAGCGCCACTTCCAGTTTTCCAGTGGTTTTTATTTGAGATAAGAGTCTCACAGACTTTCCTGCCTGGGCTGGCTTTGAACCATAATCCTCAGATCTCAGCCTCCTGAGTAGCTAGGATTACAGGCATGAGCCACTGGCACCCAGCCTCAGATACTATTTTTATTTTTGTTAGTATAAAGGTGATGTACAGAGGGGTTATAGTTACATAATTAAAATTTTAAAGTAACAATATATATAGTAAGTGAATTTAATGTTAAAGTAGATTTGGAATTTTTCTGCTAAGAAAGAAGACAAAGCCTAAAGTAACTTGTGCAGAACCATAGTTCTCTCCTAGGGAGTATTTTTTTAGTTGAAAAGAACTACTTGGGTGAAGATGGGAATGACTGTCAGAAAAAGTTCTGTGAGGCTCCTATATAAATCTCTTACAGAAAATAGACTCAAAACACACCAGGAAGAAAGAAGAGATCCTGTCTCTCCCAATTTTCTCTGTAATCTTAGAGATATCTTGGAGAGTTAAAAAAAAAAAAAAGACAAAATATGATACATAAAACATTGAAATTCCTCTCCAAGTTGTAAGCTTAGTAACTGGTTAAACTCTTAATCTATTTTATTATGAAATGGTGTTTATCTCCCAGAATACAGCCTCATATTTATGCCTGGGTTGTCCTGTACTATTAGCCTCCTGGTTATGCTTCCCATGTAGTTGGAATAACAGGCACGCAGTTGAGATGGGGACTCCCTAATTCCCTAACTTTTGGCCAGGTGGGTCTCCAATTCCCATCCTCCTAATCTCAATCTGACTCTCCTAGGAATCTGGGCATGAAAGGTACTTGGCCTGGCCAACAACATTTTCTTAATCACATTTTGTTACCAGATCCAATTCTCTCAGTACTCTAGTCAGCTAGTGTTTACTGTAGATTTCTTTATATGTCTACTCTTGAACATGTAACATGCTTAAATTATATTTACAACAAAGGCTCTGAAATATGAAACAGCATTCCCTAAGAATTAAAAGAATTATGTTTTTTAAAAGTCAGCTGGCCTGAAGGTATAGCTCAGTTGTAGAGCACTTGCCTAGTATGCAAAAATCCCTGGGTTTAGTCCCCAGCACCATAAAAGAAAGAAACTGAAGAATAATCAAATACAGAAAACTTTATTTTATTTTTTAAAAAGGCAGCATTACACTGAAAAAGAATCTGGAAAGAGGGTAAAAGATGATATAAGCTGGGTGGTAGTGGTCCACATCTGTATTCCTAGTATACACACAAAAAAGAGATACAGTTAGCTGAGTGACTAGATCTCTCATCTAACTACTTAGGATCCTGAGATCTGGAGGATTAGGATTCAAAGCCATCCCATAGTTCCTGTCCTCCTCGGTGAATGATGAGGTAGCCATGTGGCCAAGGGAGATGGGGATCTCCTGAGTGGTAGGGCATGGGCCAGAGCTGTAACTCTGCCCTTCAGATCATATTTTGATATTCACAAGAAATTTTTGGAAGATAATATTGACCATTGTAGTCAAGCAATTTGATCTTCTAGCTTGTTAAGAGTACTTGTGTATTATTTACATGTCAGGATGATGACATTCATGACAATCCACTTATTTCTAAATATTGAATATAATTTTTGTTGTTGTTGTTGGTGGTCATGGAGCTTGAACTCTGGGCCTGGGTGCTGTCCCTAAGAAGCTCTTCAGCCCAAGGCTAGCACTCTACCACTTGAGGTGGTTAATTAGAGATAAGAGTCTCACAGACTTTCCTGCTGGGGTTGGCTTTGAACTGTGATCCTCACATCTCAGCTTCCTGAGTAGCTAGGATTATAGGTGTGAGCCACTGGCACCTAGCCCAAATACAATTTTAAGCTAAGGTAATTCTTTGTCTGTGTTCCAGTACTAGGGCTTGAAATTAGGGCCTCGTTCTCTCAGATTTTTCACTCATGTGACTCCAGTTCTGGCTTTTTGCTGGTCAACTGAAGATAAGAGCCTTGTGGATTGTCTGCTTGGGCTAGCTTCAAACCTGGATCCTCAGATCTCAGACTCCTGAGTAGCTAGTATTATAGGCACCAGCCAGCAGCTCCCAGCCATGCCACATTTTTTAGCATTTACTTTATCTGTGATTTCACATTAACTATGGCCCACTTCCCCATGTGTCTTTGTCCTTGCTGGTCTAGTGTCTCTCATAACCAGCAGATCACTTTTCAGCCGGTCAATCAGCACAGTTTATTGAGCCAGTCTGTCAGCATGATTTATTGTCCTTCTGTACAAATATGCACAAGGTGACCCACCTAGGGTCACAGCAGGTGCTGCTGTCTGTGCCACATCTTGTAGTTAGGAGGCCAAACTGCCCAAGGAACTCACCTCCAGCCAGAGGCAGTGGCTTCAGCACCATACCCTCCCACATCTACAGGGCATGCTAAGACCATGTGACATAATGTGCATCCTGGTTCCACAGCTGCCTACCTACAGAATGGAATTCACTTACAAGAGTAAGTGAGCTGATTGTGATGGCACATGCCACCAGGAGGCAGAGGCTAGAGAATCAAGAGTTCAGGACAGCCTGAGATTCATAGTGATACCCTGTCTCTAAATAAATAATAGTGGTTCTAGGGGGAAGGTGGTAACTGGTCTAGTAAACAAAGGTCCACTGGGTAAAAAAGAGCTCATAAACTTCTTAAATCCCTCTTCTTTTTAGTCCAAGTCTGTCAAATATTGGACCACATCACCTTCCTGCCTTTTCTTATCATTACCAACTAAACACTTACTACTTGTAAACTAGTTGAAATAGAATCCCACTCGTGGTAAGAACTGTGGACCTTTTATTTATTTGTTTTAGTTTAGGGGTGTGGGGGGGGCGATAGAGACAGAGATGGTAGGGATCAAACCCAGGACCTTATACATGCTAGCAAGTCCTCTACCACTGAGCTATATACCCCTATCCTGGAACTATATGTATTTGTTCAATAAATTAAGCTAAATTCTACAAACAAATACTCCTAGTCATTATTCCTATGAGACATTATCTCTGGAAGAGATTGAATATTCTCAATAAACATGGGCTTGGGGTATGAATGAGACTGAGTTCTACCAGCAGCATGTATATGTGTTTAAAAACAATAGCCTGTCAACCTAAAGCATATACAATTGGTATATGTCATGGCTCAAGCGTTAGAGCACTTGCCTAGCAAGCTCAAGGCTTAGAATTCAAGCCCCAGTAGTGCAAAATAAAATAAAACAAAACAGGAGAAAAGCCAGGATCCAGTAGGTTTAATCATGTAATCCTAGATAGCCCAGAGGTTAAGATCTGAAGATCAAGGTTCAAAGCTAGCTCAGGCAGATGAATACCCAAGACACTTATCTCCAATTAACCAACAATAGATAGAAATAGAGGTGGGGGGGGGGGGGGCTGGGAAGGTGGCTCAGTGGTAGATCCCTTGCCTTGCAAGCCTGAGGCCCTGGGTTCGATTCCTCAGCACCACATAAGCAAAAAGAAAAAAAAAGCCGGAAGTGGCGCTGTGGCTCAAGTGGTAGAGTGCTAGCCTTGAGCTGAAGAGCTGAGGGACAGTGCCCAGGCCCAGAGTTCAGACCCCACGACCGGACCCAAAAAAAAAAAAGAAAAGAAATAGAGGTGTGGCTCAAGTGGTAGAGTGCCCTCCTTGAATGAGAAAGCTAAGCAAGACTACAAGACCCTGTGTTCAAGCCTCAGTACCAGCACACACACAGTTCCCTAGTCCCCACTCCCCCCCCCAAAAAAAAAACAAACTCATACAAATGTGGGAGTAGCAAATTATAGCAAGATGCACTCCATTACTGCTATCTGCTCAGTTCTACCATCCAGCCTCTCTTTCCCTTTCCTGTGGTTTCCCAGCTCCAAACTGGAGCAGACACACCTGGTACAGAAATTTCTTGTATCCCTCCCTTTCCAAACTGTTTACTTTTTACAAATGCCTTTCTAGTTTTGAGGCATCTTTCCTGTTCTTTAGCCATTCAGAACTGTGACACTGGTTACTTTTCCTGTCCTTCATCCTTAACAGTTAGATGCCTCATACCACATATATTTGATTTATAATGTGGTAAAAACCAAGGACTAGCTAAATAGTAAAAACAACAACAACAAAAACAGATAAAGCGGGCTGGGAAGGTGGCTCAGTGGTGGAGCGCTTGCCCTTGCTTGCCTGAGGCTCTGGGTTCAATTCCCCAGCACCACATAACCAAAAAGAAAAAGCCAGAAGTGGCGCTGTGGCTCAAGTGGTGGAGCACTAGCCTTGAGCTGAAGAGCTGAGGGACAGCGCCCAGGCCCAGAGTTCAGGCCCCACGACCGGACCCAAAAAAAAAAAAAAAAAGCAGATAAAGCATAGGTAAAACACATAGAAACTGATAAAGCTGGTTACTTCAGGAAGAGCTGCCTTTTTTTGAATGCCGGATTGATTATAGACAGTGATGTGATGTTGTTCAAATGAACTGATGCCACCCTGATCAAGAGAATAAAAAGGTAAGAACACTGTAAAATGTATTTATACATGAACATCAGGTTCTTTTCTCTGATAGACAAATGTTCTGGGGAGTTCTGCTGATGCAATTGTGATTTTTCCTTTTGGGAATTAGATCTGTATAACAGCATATTCTAATCTGATATAACCACATTTGCATGTGAAGATTCTATAAGATTTTATATATAGACATTTCATAATTGTAGAAAGTGGGAGGAGTTAGGTTATTATAGTTATCAACTTTATAAGTAATAAACTGGTTAGAGTTCTACTTTAATTTCTGATCCCAAAGTATTTGCCACCTGCTACTTACATTAATCATATTCTAAGTTTTCTTAGTCTTGGTCTTGGGGTGCTTTGGTACCTGGTATCAATAAAAAGTAATTAACAGAAATTTTTTTACCTCGTGTGACAGAGTTTAGGAACATACTGTCTTCTCAGAGGTCTAGCATTTAATTAATAGCAAGAAACATTATAATTTAAAAGAAGCTTGGTAGAATATTTTATTTCATTGTTGGTATTAGTATAACTGGAAGTTCCACATGTTGGGTCCAGCCACTCATCCCAGTATGCCAAATAAACACCCAAGCAAGGCAATTGCCAATGGCTCTTGCCAGTAATGCCAGTACTACTCAGGAGATCTGAGGATTGCAGTTCAAAGTCAGCTCAGGCATAAAATGTCCAGGAGATTCTAATTAACTACTAGAAATGGAGCTGTGGCTCAAAGAAGGACCCTAGTTGAGTGTATCTACTATTGTATCTTCTATGTTTCAGTCATCTGATTGCTGTAGCTTTAGGCATGAAAGTTCATAAGAATCCATATATATCAACTAATGACTGAGCATGGTGGTACATGCCTGTTACCACAGTTACTGGGGAAGCATAAGCAGGAGGATCGCAGCCTAGGCTTAGTTTGTGCATAGGCATAACCTAAGATTGAACTTTGAAAATAATTGATGCAAAAGGGGCTGTAGGTTTAGCTCAGGTGATAGAGCATCTGTTTACCAAATATGAGGACCTAAGGAAAAGGAAAGGAAAGGAGAAGAAGAAAGATTTCCTACACTTAAATATGGATATGGTCAGGCACAGTGGTACATACCCCTACTCCCAACACTTAGGAGGCAAAGGCAGGAGGATTTTAGTTTAAGGCCAGCCTGAGCTAAGTCTCAAAAACAAACAAAAAGGGCTGGGAAGGTAGCTCAGTGGTAGAGCGCTTGCCTTGCATGCATGAGGCCCTGGGTTCGATTCCACAGCACCACATAAGCAAAAAGGAAAAAAGCTGGAAGTGGTGCTGTGGCTCAAGTGGTAGAGCACTAGCCTTGGGCTGAAGAACTGAGGGATAGTGCCAGGCCCAGAGTTCCTGCCCCACGACTGGACTCAAAACAACAACAACAACAAACAAACAAACAAACAAAAATCTTGATATGGATTCAGGCCAGTGATTTCTCCCCCCTCCCTGTGTTAGATCAGCTTTTATACTTAGTCAAGGAAGTGATGGGTAATTGTAGAGTCAGTATTGTTATCCCCATCCTGCCTGAATGCCTATGGAGTAACATATTGTTGTGAAGCAAGATAATTCAAATAAGAGATAAAAAAGTTTATTTCTAGTTATCTCTTCAGCAGCAATGACCCGCTAAACACCTGCATTAAGCTTAAAGCTTAAACTAATAAGAACTATAGTTTTTATACCTGTTCTTTTTGTTTCTGGCATTTGGCTTTTTTTTCATTGAAATTAGGTGTTTCACTGTACTGCCCAGACTGGTCTGGGCTCTTGGGCTCTTGTGATCCTCTCGCCTCAATCTGTCAAATAGCTAGGGCCATAGTTATATTCTCTACCCTGGCTTATACCTGTTCTTTAAATAGATACTTGAGGACTCTCCCTAAGCTTTTTTTTCTTCATGATACCATTGTTACATTTCTTTGTTATGGTTGAGTAAGAAAAGAGTGAGGTATATTGAGTAATAAAAGTGATTATAAGATAATGGCTCTGACCTTGAGTTTTCTTGTAGCTGCTAGGTGAACTGATCCTAGATCGTCACAACTTTACCATTATGACCAAATACATCAGCAAGCCAGAGAACCTGAAACTCATGATGAATCTCCTTCGTGACAAAAGCCCCAACATCCAGTTTGAAGCTTTTCACGTCTTTAAGGTAAAGTATAAGGCATTTTCTTCCCCCAATTTCAAATGATAAGCTTTCCCTACTTTGTACATTCCTTTAGGCATGAGTGGAGAATAAATAGGTGATCTTTGTGATATGGATGACTTGGATGAAATTCTAGAACTATTTCACATCTCCAAAAAATTTTTCTTTTAAATATTTATTTACTGATTGTTATCTTGCACTGGTTTAATTGCATAAATTCACTACTTAAGTGCTGCCATTAGGTTAATTTGCCTCTTACCATTACATATGTATTATAAATTCAGAGAAATTTCCTATGCAGTGACCTGATCTCAAGGAGCCTACGAAAATTAAGTGATGGCTTTCAAATTGAAAATCACTGAAAGAAATGAGGCTGTGTCTGCTGTTGAAGGTCTCCAGTACTCACCACACCAGCTAGATGGAAACACCAGTAAAGCTGACCTTTGTGTCTTATACTGAGCTCAGGGCTTCTTTTGCTTCTAAGAAAAAAACTTCAGCATTTCCCTCTGAGAGAAATAAGTCACCATCTTCCCAAAGTTGCTGAAACAACCAGAGATTAAGGTAGAGTCTAGGTCCTGAGTGCAGGCTTGGAACTCTGCTTAAGACTGGTATTCAACCACTTGAGCCACACCTTCATTTCTAGCCTTTTTGCTGGTTAATTGGAAATTAGTCTCACACACTTCTGCTCAGGCTGGCTTTGAAATGCCTTCCTCAGAATCCAGCCTCCTGAGTAGCTAAGACTACAGGTATGAGCCATCAGCACCTACCCCTCAACACTTTTTTTTTTTTTTGTAAGTAGGGCTTGAACACAGAGCCTGGATGCTGTCTCTGAGCTCTTTTGCTTAAGGCTAGCACTCTGCCACTTTGAGCCATGGCACCACTTCTGGTTTTCTAGTAGTTAACTGGAGATAGAGAGTCTCACAGACTTTCTTGCTTGGGCTTGCTTTGAACCATAATCCTCAGGTCTCAGCCTCCTGAGTAGCTAGGATTACAGTGCCCACCAGTAGATAGGATTTCAGAGCCACCAGTGCCCAACCTCAACATCTTTCTAATGAAGGGGCTGTAGAAGGAAGGCTGTGGGCCATGTCATTTAATCTCCACAGAAGTGATCCCTGTCATTTGAGATAAGAGCAAGCTTCATATAATACTGTGCAAAACTACAGTGTTATAGAAGGATTCAGTGGGTGGTTAAGATAGAAATAACCTGCTTCCATATTCAGATCAGAATTCGGATCCCCTAGTCACTGGACAGCACAGGAACATTTAAAAATAGTGGATCACTTGTTTCTTTGAATGTGTGTGTAAATTGGTCCTACCCTGTACCCTAACAGTGTTCCTTCCACTGAAGCATGACAACTCAGTTGTCTACATTCCAAAAATAATATTTTGCAATTTTAAAAAAGTAACAGCTGAGCCCTAGAATTTTTCACAGTTCTTTATTAATAGTTTTTCTCCCAAAGTACCTCCTATAAAGGTGCTGAAAATGTGGTACATAGTACAAAGACAGTACTGTGTTTGCTGTGTTATTAGTAGCTCGTTTTCATTAGCTTGCCATTAAGGTGAGGAATTCCAGTAAGATGCCATGTCATGTGCTCTGTAGCACCACCAGCAGGGTAGGGTATGATGCGAAAGGCCTCCATAGAAATCAGGAGACCTATATTGTCTTGCCTCAGTTGCTCAGAGAGTATCTGTCTAGAGCTATTTCCTCACTTGTAGAAACAGCAGTAAAATCTAAAGTCTAGTTTTAAATACTGGTGATGAGACCTGTGTCACTGTCATCTGGATTGCCCAGAGATGTCTTAGACCAGCTGATGTTCCCCCATTCTTTGCCCTAATACCCTCTGTAAGTAGCCAAGGATCATGTGTCTTTTTCCATCAAGCCCTGTAGGGGGTAGCCAGTGGAATGAGGCTCACACTCAGAGCTACTAGACCTCAGGCATAGCCAATGCCAAGAATGGTCCTGAGTATACAGCTCCATTTTCTCAGATCTCAGCCATTGCCACAAAAGCCTTTAGCATGGAAGCAAGAATCCCTGTCCAGTTTCTTTGAAATATGAAAGCCAGCCTAAAAATTCAGCTAAAAAAATATGTGGTGCAGGATCAGTCCTAAACCACTGCAGTGGTTTGTGCGTATAATCCCAGCTACTTGCAAGCATTATGTTTTTTAATCCTCTCAAAACTAAGTGAAGCTTTGGCAATGAAGAAGATGAAATACTAGTACATGTTGCAGCATGGTTGAGCTTTGAAGACATGCTGTGAGGCCAAAGACTGTCACACATAGGATTTCATCAGCATGAAATTTCTAGCCTAGGCAAAATTCTGGGGGTAGAAAATAGATTAATAGTTGCCAGTGTTGGGGAATGAGTTGGGGCCTTTCTTCATCATGCTTGAGGACTCCCTAAATCACATTTCTGAAGCATGTTATATAAACTTAGGGATGCAGGCAATTTAGAAAGGACTCACAAGCAGTTCTAAGAGTTAATCTTGTTTGGGGCTTTGCAAAGACTTTTCTGAGTAACTGAAGACAGCACAGCACCAAGAAACTGTT
This sequence comes from Dipodomys spectabilis, assembly GCF_019054845.1. Taxonomy (NCBI): domain Eukaryota; kingdom Metazoa; phylum Chordata; class Mammalia; order Rodentia; family Heteromyidae; genus Dipodomys; species Dipodomys spectabilis. The sequence continues at coordinate 42,945,901 of NW_024870772.1, read as the reverse complement.
CTGGATCTAATAGTCCAGAAATCTAGTTCCCACAGCTGAGTGGAAGTGTATCCCATGGTCCATAGCAAAAGCTTTGGCTGATTTCCAGCAGCCCACTACTCACAGGCAAGCACTCTGCACCTGGGCACAGCTGGCTTTAGTGAGCAGCTGTCTTTACCTTCAGAGTTCAAGAGTTCAGAAGAATAGAATATTTCAGAACTTGAGAACAAACAGCATTGTCTGATGTGGCTACTCCAGGGTATAGGCTTAAGTAGAGTTAATCTAATGAGGCTAGTCTAAAACTCCACAGAGGCCTGTTTCCACTAGGAAACAGGCAGGCCTAGTTTGTCCAATATAGCTCCTTTTTTTCTTTTTTAGAAGTATTGTTGTGAGTTATTTATGTAGTTACCACAAAATGCCAGGCAATTTTTAGACAGAACTTCACGGCAACTCCCTTGTAAACAAATGCTAACCAGAAGAGGCTGCTTGGCCCTGTGTATGATTTCCTAACATACTAATAGGTATTATGTAAATACCAGGCATTTGGGATAGCAGTATAAACAAGCCTGAATACTCTTTTCTTAGTAATAATTTTAGTTTATTGCAATAAAAGTTATATAAGAAAATTCACTATATTATTAATTGCACATCTTGAATTGCACAATTCAGTAACATTTAGTATACTTAGAATAGCATGTAACCATCTCTACTATGTAGTGCCAGAATATTTATCACCCCAAAAGGAAATTCTGTACTCATTAGGCAATCCCTCTCCATTTTCCCTTAGCTCTACCAGCCCCTGGCAGCCACAATCTGCTTCCTGTGTCGATGGATTTACCTGTTTAGGATAACTTTGTATAACACAACCAACTCCACCATAATCAGTATATCATCCCTTTTAATGGCTATATAATATTCTCTAATAGAAATCTAATCATCACTTGATGAATATTTAGGATATAGAATAATTAGAGTACAGAGTTTTTATTAGAACAAATAGTTTCATTTTTTTAGAAAGAGAATTGTTCAAATGTATTACAATCCAATGTTTAACTTCTAAGGAAATGCTAGACCTTTTTACCAGGAGGTACACTATTGTACACTCACACCATCAAAGTAGAGATTCAAATTTTTTCTCATCCTCACACTTGTTGTTCTCAGGTTGTTTTTTTAAAAGTGTAACAATCCGAGTGTAGTTCTTTCTTGTTTGTTTTTTGTTTTTTCAGTCCTTGAACTCAGGGCCTGGGCACTGTCCCTGAGCTTCTTTTGCTCAAGGCTAGCACTCTACCACTTGAGCCACACCACCAATTCTGGTACTGAGGAATTGAACCCAGGGCTTCATGCATGCTAGGCAAGCACTCTACCACTAAGCCACATTCTCACCCCTTCAGTGTAGTTTTCATTTACATTTCCCTTATGACTAATGATCTGGAGCATTAGTCCATGCTCATTGGCTATTTGTGTATCTTCTTTGGAGAATTTTTATCCAAGTCCTCTGCCCCTTGGATAGGTGATTGGTCTTTCTGTTGTTGAGTTGTCAGAGTTATAGATAAAAGACACTGATCACATGTGTAATTGGCAAATATTTTCTCTCATTCTCTGGATTTTTCTTACTATTCTAGGATCCTTTGATACACGAAAGTTTTAAATAGTGAAGTTGATTTATTATGCTTGTGCTTTTGATGTTTTATCTAAGGAGTCATTACAAAGTCCAAGTTTATGAATAGTAATATTTTTATCTAAAAGTTTATTAGCTGTTATATTTATGCCTTTGAGGCATAATAATATAGTCTGGACTATATTATGCTTATGAGGCATAAATATGAGGTAAAGTCCCAGCTTCATTTTTTTCCCCCTCTTTCCCACTTTTTTTAAACTGGTTCTTTTGTGTTATTGTTTGGTTATTTTGTTTTCTTTTGTTTTTGTGTTTTCTTTTTTGGTACTGTGGACCAAACCCAGGATGTTGCACTTTCTAGGCAAGCACTTTGCCACTGAGCTACATTCCAACCCTCCCACTTTTTTTTATTAGCATCAACTAGTTATGCAAGGGGGGTTCATTTTGACATGTCCTTATATATAGTATACCTTGATCAGACTCACCCCCTTTATCATTCTCCCTCAAACTCCCTTCCCCCAACTTTTTTTTTTTGCATGTAGATTTCCAAGTGTCCAGTGTTTATGCTTTTATCATAAAAGGATGTTGAATTTTGCCAAGTAAACTCTGAATTGAGATGAAAGTGTAGTTTTTATTCACTTAATAGACTATATTAGTTTCCTGGGTGGCCATAACAGAGTACCACAGACTCAATGGCTTAACTCAGAAATTTATTCTCTCACAGTTCAGAGGCCAGAAGACCAAGGCTGTTAGCAGGGTTGGTTTATTTAGGAGGCTGAGGAAGAATCTTTCTTTGCTCTTTCTTAGCTTCTGAAGGTTGACAACAATCTTTGACATTCCTTGGCTTGTGGATAAATCACTCAGTTCTCCACCTCCATCTTCATGTGATTTTTCTCCTCTTTACAGCCCTATACGTCCCTATGCACAAAGTTTTCGATCATGTGGGTGTACCAGTGGTTGGATTGGGGCTCCCTAAGTCAGTATGACCTCAGCTTGACTACATCTACAAAGCTACTATTTGCATAGGAGGTACTGAAAAGGTTAGGATTTAAACATATATTGTGAGGAATATGACACCAGTACTTGTGGGGTTACACTGATTTTCTTATGTAGCCACTTTTATATTTCTGAAGTAAACCCCACCTGGTCATGGTATATAATCTAACATGCAACTGGCTTAGTTTACTAGTATTTTACTGAGAATTTTGCTGAGGATTTTAGTATGGCAGGATTAAAATAGAAATGAAAGAGAAAAGAGAAACATTTCCTGCTTCCCATTCAGGAAGTGGGAGTAAATAGATGCTGGGTTTTGCATTTTTACTCAAAAAGAATATCACACTGTAGCACACTGTAGTTTTCTCTTGTCGAACTTCACTATCAGGGTACAGCTTGCCTCCCAGAGAATAAGCTAGGCAATGTTCCTTCTTTGAGGATGAATTCGAGAACATTAGTGTTAATGTTTCTTTAAGTGTTCAAGAGAAATTTACTGATGAAAGTCATTTTGGTCCTGGGTTTTCTCAGTTAGGAGTTTTTGATTACCAATTTGATCACTTCTCATAGGTCTATTCAGATTTTCTGTTTCTTCTTGAAAAGTTTGGCCATTCCAACAGGTTATCTAATATGATGGCTTACAGTTGTTCATTGTGTTCTCTCATAAGCCTTTTTTGTTTCTGTGAGATTCTTCAGTTCTGCTTTTAGTAATAGGAATCTTCTTTCATTTTTTTCTAAATCAATCTAGCTAGAGGCTTGTTGAACTGATGATGTGGCTCAAAGGGTAAAGCACCCAGCTTAGAAAGCTAAGGCCTGAGTTCAAGCCTCAGTACTCTAAAAAAGTAAAAGAAAAAAAGATTTGTCAATTTGTTAATATTTTTTTTAAAAGATCAACTCTTGGTTTCATTTCACTCATTCCATAGTTTTTATCTCCTCTAATTTGTTTATCTCTGCTCTAATCTTTCTGTTCCCTTCTCTCTCTGTGTTTTTATTTCATTTTCCTTTCTTTTTTTCCCCATTCCATTGAATTGTAAAGCTAACTTTCAGATCTGTGCATTTACAGCTTTAAGCTTTCCCTCCTGTCTTTGTACATCTCTTCAGTTCTATGTTATATTTTTATTTTCATCTGTCTCCAAGTACTTTCTAATTTCCCTTGTGACTCATTTGTCCCAAAGGTTGTTTAAGAGGACTCAGGCTGTTTAGATGCTTTATAGTTCAAAAGATGAGAAGTCAGTTCCTTTTTGTCCTTTCATAGTTCTAGACCTGCTAGTCAGAAATCTTTGAGATTCCTTTCTTTACCTGCTGGACTTGGCCTGGCTTCAGGTTGGGTTTAGCCTAAGTAAGCAGCAAGGACTGCCTGAGATTATTCCATTGTGAGTCATTAAAAACCACAGAGACATACAGCCTTCCTAGGGAGTACTCAGTACTCCTCAGCATTTACTGAGTGAAAGCCCCAAGGCTTTGAGGAGAAAAACAGAAACAACACGAATTAATAGACAGTATTCATATCAGAAAGAAACTGGCTAGAAGTACATTAATTAAACAAATTGAGCATGAGAGATTTGGAGGGGTTTATTCCCAATTCACTAGCTCATTTGGCAGATGCCATGGTTTTTGTGTGTCATCCTGGGGCATGGACTCCGAGTCTCAAGCTCTTGCTTGGTATTTGTGCTCAAGACTGGTACTCTACCACTTGAGCCATACCTCCATTTTAGGCTTTTTGCTGATTACTTGGAGATAGGACTCTCAGAGATTTTTATGCCCTAGCAAGCGATCCTCAGATCTCAGCCTCCTGGGTAGCTAGGATGAGAGGTGTGAGTTACAGAGCCTGTGCCCAGCAAATGACATGGTTTCTCAGAGTGCATAAATGCAAACAAGCATCCTGGGGGTGGTCCCATTTTCAGGCCTCATTAGCTCTGGGAGCCAAGCTAGGTCACCCAACTCCTACTCACAAGCCCTGTGTCTGGCACAACAACAATACACATATGAGTATGCATGTAGTGTTCTCATGAAGCCTCCTCATAGTTAGCTGGTAGGTTTTTTGTTTGTTTTTTGCCTTGAACTATTGGCTTGAACTCAGGGCCTGGGCGCTATCCCTGAGCTTCTTTTGCTCAAGGCTAGCACTCTACCACATGAGCCACAGAGCACTTCCAGCTTTTTTTCTGTTTATGTGGTTCTGAGGAATCAAACCCAGGCCTTCATGAATGCTATATTCCCAGCCTCCTAGCTGGTTGCATCTAACCTATTTTCCAGATGAAGAAACTGTGGTACAGAGAGAAGAGGTTTTATAGGGTTATACAGCTAATAAGCAATCGTGCCAGGCTTTGGACCCATGAAGTATGCCCCAGATTCCATACTTCAACCATAATGCCATTCAGTCAAGTCTCTTGACTTCATTATGCTATGGTTTCCTCTGTGTGTGCACATACATGCACACACACACACACACACACACACACACACACACACACACACACACAGTACTAGGGCTTGAACTCAGAACCCTTAGCTTTTTTTGCTCAAGGCTAGTGCTCTACCACTTGAGCCACAGCTCCACTTCTGGCTTTCTGATGGGCAGGAATCTCAGACTTTCCTACCTGGGCTCGCTTCAGATCTTGATCCTCAGATCTAAGCTTACTGAGTAGGTACGATTACAGGCATAAACCTCTGTGCCTGGCAATTTCCCTATTTATTTACAAGGGCAATTGTTACTATACCTCAGGGCTGATGAAAGTGATTTCCTAAGATCAGTGAGTGAAACCTATGAATAGGCAGCACAAGGCCATGTACACAGTTGATGAGGACTATGTGGTGGAGTTGTGACTAGATCAAGATCAGTTGCTTCACCTCAGTGCCACACATCTGCATACATCAGTGACAACAGGCCTTAGGAGACTGTGGGATGTGATGCTGAGACATTGTATCCTCCAGCACATCCTCAGCCAGTGAGATAGAGGTCCTCTTGTTTCTGAATAGTGAAACTTGAGCTCAGAAGTTGAAAGGATTTACCACTAATAAGCTGGAGAGGTGCAGTCCAGAAGCAGGTAAGCCCTATGTGTTTTAAACTAGAGCTTGAGAACTTACGCTACAGTTTCTAAGCACCCACACTCCCTGCAGCTGTGTTCCCAAGGTCCCTGTCTATGCTCATCTTGGGACTTCCATTGGTGCAATTTCATGGTCCTGGAATACTTTCTATTTTGTCACATGTAAAAATGTTCTCCATGGCTGGGCATCTAGTGGCTCATGCCTGTAATCCTAGCTACTCAGGAGGCTGAGATCTGAGTATCATTGTTCAAAGCCAGGCAGGGGAGGAAAGTCTCTTAAAAAGTCTCTAGTCTCCAATTAACCACCAGAAAACCAGAAGCAGCGCTGTGGCTCAAAGTGGTAGTGCTAGCCTTGAGCAAAAAAAGTTCAGGGACAGCACCCAGGCCCCGAGTTAGTTCAAGACAACAACAAAAGGCTCTCCATAATTCATAGACTCTCTCTTGCACACCACCTACCTTATGAGCCCTCCTTTTCCAAACCTGCAAGCTTATACCCTGGCCAGCACCTGGGAGCCTTACACCTCCCTCATTGATACTTTATCCTTATGGAGTATTCTTCACACATACTGGGATGGAAGAACCCTGAGGACTCAACCTCACAGGCCCTACCACCCCATAGACCATCCCCATCACAATGGGTTCTCCATAGAGCTGTGAATTGCTGTCTGGAAGAGGAGCTAGGGCACTAGGAGCCAAGGTACCTTTGATGTTTACATTGGTAATGGTAACTAGGGAACGTGTCCATCACAAACTAGTGCATCAATCTATCCTACAGTTTGAGTTCTTATGTCCTATTATAGTTCTGTCTTTTATAGTGTAGCAAGGTTATTTTGTTTGCAGTGTTGGAAATTGAACCCAGCACCTCACACATGTTAGTCAAGTACTCTGCTGCTGACCCTACATCCCTGGACCTTAGCTTATTAGTCTTAAGATTGTGGTTTCAACCACAAGTAAACATACAATCTTTATGACACATTATTACTGAGTAGGGCTTGGGTGAGCTGACTAGTTGTCATTATTATAGTCCATAAATCTAAGAAAACAGAAAATAGAACCATTTGTGGAGAGAGGGAAGGTAAGAGGGAGACCATTCACTTGAGAATATCACCCATTCAAAACAATAAATTATGGAAAGATAGGCAATAATGCTATATGCTGTTCATGTTTATATGCATATGTAGTGGGAGGAAATGGGTCAAAACTGCCAGATGATAGCTGGCAACGGGGGAGAGGGGGGAGGAGGGGAGGGCAAGAAAGGTAGAAAGCAAAAGTTTCATTTCATTTATGATGCTTTATTTCATTAAGAAGAGAGGCAGACAGCAAAATCTGTTCCCAGTTTCTGTGGTGAGTATATTGGTATCTGTTATTTTCTGTGTAAAAGATTTTATAGTTAAAAACAATTATTTAACATGAAAACAAAGTAAAAGGTAAATAGGTTCACAGATGACTCTGCTATGCTCCTGGCGCACTATCAAGGAGGTGTGTAGGTGAGGTGGTAGACTCTCTTCTGTGCATGTGTAACCTGTGTATGCATGGAACGTGAGTGGTCCCTGTGTGGGGGCCTATGCTAGGAGTTTTTTTCCTCTTGTTGCAGGTGTTTGTGGCCAGTCCTCACAAAACACAGCCAATTGTGGAGATTCTGCTGAAAAATCAACCCAAACTAATTGAGTTTCTAAGCAGCTTCCAAAAAGAAAGGACAGACGATGAGCAGTTCACAGACGAGAAGAACTACTTGATTAAACAGATTCGCGACTTGAAGAAAGCAGCCCCATGAAGCCCCACCACTGCCTGCCACAGCCATTTGTCTCCCTCACTCTATTTGTATAATATCATTTTAGAAAGTCATTGTTCTTGGGAAGGCTTGGGAGGTGCCTGGTTTTTCTCAATTAATTGTTTGGGGTAGATGGGATATAAACATTTGAATGAAGAAAATTAATCTAGAATAATATATTCATTTTAATCAAATGATTATGTGAAATCAGAGCTATTAGACATTTGACAAAAGCAACTTTGAAGTCATAGGGTAGTGGTGGCACCTCTGCGTCCTGAGGACTAGGTACAGAGTGAAGAGGTGAGGAACGTTTACGCCCATCTGCACTTCCATAGATAGATTTCTTAAGGCACTGACTTTCTTGTGTATCCTTTTGCTCCCTACCCAATACCTTCTGACTATAATTAGTCATTCCTAATTTCCTGAATTCACTTCCTAGCTCACTTTCTACTCACCATCCCACATTCCATCCCACCCAGACAGGCCCACGGTCTCTACACTGCAGTGGATTCAATGGGAACAACTGAGGAGGACAAGAATGGGTTATTGTGGCCACAGGGCCATAGAAGAACATGAGGTATAACCTGCTCATGAGAGAACCAGGCAGGTGGTTTAACATAGTCATTGTGTTTGACATCAACTTCCGGATAATTGTAATAATCTCCCATAATTGCATAGGGATCATGTGTTTTAGGAGTAGGAATCATTGCATTGTGTGGCAGCAGGCCCAGACAGGCCAAGGCAGATACAGTAGGGGATTTCTACCAATATGGTGACACGGACCTAGAAGGGATAATGATTTGTACATGAAAAAGTTCTCAACAAGCTGTCATTCCATAGCTGCTCATCAAAATCTTCAGTAAAAAGTTGTTAAAAATCTAAAAAAAAATAAAGTTGGTCCATTCTGAATATACTCTTGCATACTAGGATAATTAAGGAATTATTTGTGTTGCTTTAAACTACATGAGAGAACCAAAAATCAAATTTTAAAAGGTCATGGCTTGTTTTCAGACAGGAAATACACATAAAATGAAATTTTAAATCTTTTTATAAGACCTTAAAGGTATGGTTCCAAGTCTTTATTTTACTTTTTTTTTTATTTTTAGTAATTATCTATAAATCACGGGTTGTTGCCTTATGTTGCCTCAGTTTTTACTATACTTTGGTATGTTCTTTTTCCCAGCCATTTCTCTATCCAGAGACAAATGTGTTCCCCAGGATCAGTGCCCTTTGTAGGTTTTGTACCCTTTGGTTTTGTTGGTAGGTTTGTTCCCTGGTAGGGTGTCTCTTTAGGTTGGGACACAGGAGTGTGGCATCTGGGTCCAGTATAGAGCCTACAGCAGAAGACGAGAGTGGGCCATAACTCACCTCACAGCTCTGGGCAGGGCCAGCTAAGGAGGATCAGCTTCAGCCCCTAATGACCTGCATTCTTCAGTGCTAATGTCAGATTATCTTTATGACATTTCCCATAGTCTCCTTATTTGATGAAAACAGATGAATGTAAACACTAAAAACCAAAGTGAAATAACCACTGGAAATGGATTCAGTGGCTTCACAGGGTTCTATAAGATGAAATACATGTTTTCAATTGGAAATGAAGGCCTTGTTCTAATTTTTTTTTTAATTATTGTAAAGATACTATACAGAGGGTTACAGTTACATGAGTGAGGTAATGAGTACACTTCCTCTTGAACATTGTTGCCCCCTCCATTGTTTTCCCCCTACCATCCCCTCCCTCCCTCGCTTCCCCGAGGTTCTTTTTTTTTTTTTTGATTGTGATTAAGTGATTACATAATTTCAAAGTCACAAGTTCATTCTAACTTTCCTGGAGCAAACTGTCTATCACAGTCTGTAATATATGACAGTGTTCACATGTTATATACCATATTTGTGATCAGCAGCATGGGGATATTTAGTAGTGGTTCAACCAGATGAGCGGGAGTTCTTTGTTTCTTAAGTCCTGTTAGTTTTGTCGTATCACCTAACATTTTGGATTTAGCATCCACTTATCAGGGAGACCATGTACCGTTTGTCTCTTCCTTCTTGGCTTACCTCGCTCAACATGATTCCTTCTAGTTCCATCCATTTCCCTGCAAATGCCATTATTTTGTCATTTCTAATGGCTGCATAATATTCCATTGTGTATAAATACCACAATTTTTGGATCCATTCATCTGTGGTGGGGCATCTAGGTTGTTTCCATATCCTAGCTATTGCGAACAGTGCTGCAATAAACATGGAGGTGCACGTGTCCTTGTATATTGGTTCCTGTTGTTCTGGGTAGATGCCTAGAAGTGGTATGACTGGGTTGTAAGGGAGGTCAATCTTTAGCTTTCTAAGGACCCTCCAGACTGCTTTCCAAAGTGGTTGTATAAGTGTACATTCCCACCAGCAGTGTAATAGGGTTCCTCTTTCTCCACATCCCCTCCAGCATTTGTCGTTGGCTGATTTGTGGATGTGGGACATTCTGACTGGGGTAAGGTGGTATCTCAGGGTTGTCTTTATTTGCATTTCCTTCACCACCAGGGATGATGAACATTTCCTCATGTGTTTCTTTGCCATTTTTATTTCTTCATTTGAGAAGTCCCTCTTTAGTTCCCTTGCCCATTTAGTAATTGGTTTGTTAGGTTTGGGAGGGATTAGTTTCTTGAGTTCCCTGTATATACAGGATGTTAACCCCTTGTCTGATATATTGCTGGTAAATATTTTTTCCCAATTAGTTGGTTGTCTTTCTAGCTTAGTTGCGATAGATTTAGCTGTGCAGAAGCTTTTTATTTTAAGGTAGTCCCATTTGTCGAGTCTCTCTCCAACTTGTTGTGACCCTGGGACTTTGTTCAGGAAGTTCCTTCCTGTGCCTATTAGTTCAAGTGTCTCTCCTACTCTGTCCTGCAGTAGTTTCAGAGATTCAGGTTTAATGTTAAGGTCTTTAATCCATTTTGAGTTGATGTTGGTGCATGGTGATAGGCTGGGGTCCACTTTTAGTTTTCTGCATGTGGCTGCCCAGTTTTCCCAGCACCAGCGGTTGAAGAGGCTGTGTTTCTTCCATTGTATGTCTTTGGCTCCTTTGTCGAGTATCAGCTGGCTGTAGGCCTGTGGATTTATTTCTGGATCTTCTATTCTGTTCCATTGGTCTTCGGGTCTGTTTTTGTGCCAGTACCATGCTGTCTTTGTTATTATAGCTCTGTAGTAGAGTTTGAAGTTCGGCATGGATAGCCCTCCCATATTGTCTTTATCCCCTAGAATTGTTTTGGCTATTCTAGGTCTTTTGTTGTTCCATATGAATTTTTGGACTGTTTTCTGTATTTCAGTGATGTATGTCATTGGGATTTTAATAGGAATTGCATTGAATTTGTATATTAGTTTTGGAAGTATTACCATCTTTACTATATTAAGTAGGCCTATCCAGGAGCATGGGAGGTCTTTCCATTTCCTAGTGTCTTCTGCAATTTCTTTCTTTAACTTTTTATAGTTCTCATTAAATAGTTTTTTTACATCTTTGGTTAGGTTAATTCCTAAATATTTTATTTTTTGGGAGGTTATTGTGAATGGGGTTGCTCCCTTTATTTCCCTCTCGTCCTGTACGTTATCAGTGTATAGGAAGGCAACTGATTTTTGTGGGTTTATTTTGTATCCTGCTATTTTGCCGAAGTGACTTATGATTTCTAAAAGTTTGGGGATGGAGTTTTTGGGATCGTGGAGGTATAGTATCATGTCGTCTGCAAAAAGGGATAGTTTAACTTCTTCTTTCCCTATGCGGATCCCTTTAATGTCTTTTTCTTGCCTTATTGCCCTGGCTAAGGGTTCTAGGACTATGTTGAAGAGGAGTGGAGACAGTGGGCATCCTTGCCTTGTTCCTGATTTTAGGACGATTGGTTGTAGCTTTTCCCCATTAAGTATAATATTGGCTATTGGTCTGTCATAAATGGCTTTTATTGTTTTTAGAAATGTTCCTTCTATTCCTATTTTCTCCAGAGCTTTTAGCATGAATGAATGTTGAATTTTATCAAAGGCCTTTTCTGCATCTGTGGCGATAATCATGTAATTCTTGACCTTGGCTCTGTTGATATGCTGGATTACATTTATTGACTTACGTATGTTAAACCATCCCTGTGTCTCTGGGATGAAGCCTACCTGATCATAGTGTATTATTTTTTTTATGTGTTTCTGGATTCTGTTAGCTAGAATCTTGTTAAGGATCTTTGCATCTGTGTTCATCAAGGAAATTGGCCTGTAATTCTCCTTTTTGGTTGGGTCTTTGCCTGGTTTGGGGATGAGTGTGATATTGGCTTCGTAGAATGAGTTTGGGATAGCTCCCTCCTTCTCTGTTTCTCTGAAGAGCTTGAGGAGTATGGGATTAGTTCTTCTTTAAAGGTCTTATAGAATTCTGCTGTGAATCCATCTGGTCCTGGGCTTTTTTTTGTTGGAAGACTTTTGATAGCTTCCTGTATCTCATTATAGGATATTGGCTTATTTAATTGGTTAACTTCTTCTTTGCTCAGTTTGGGTAACTTGTATTTCTCTAAAAATGCATCCATTTCTGCCAGATTTTCTTCCTTTGGAGAGTATAGCTTTTGAAAGTAGTCTGTTAGAATTGTTTGGAAATCTTGGGTACGTGTTGTGATGTTTCCGGTGGCATCCCTAATCCTATTAATATGGGTTTCCTCTCTTCTTGTTTTAATTAATCTTGCCAACGGGCCATCAATTTTGTTTATTTTTTCAAAGAACCAGCTTTTTGTTTGGTTATTTTGGTTATGGTTTTCTGATTTTCTAATTGGTTAATCTCTGCTCTTAATTTGGTTATCTGGCTTCGTCTAGTAGCTTTAGGTCCCATTTTTTCTTGTTTTTCTAGCTGTTTTAGTTGCAACATGAGATTATTTACTTGGTCTGTCTCCATTCTCTTGATGTGGGCACTGAGGGCAATAAATTTGCCCCTCAGGACTGCTTTTGCTGTGTCCCACAAGTTTCTTTGTGAGGTGTTTTCATTTTCATTGAGTTGTAGGAAATGCTTTATTTCTTCTCTGATCTCTTCTGTTACCCAGGCCTTGTTAAGGAGTGTGCTGTTCAATTTCCATGTATTAGAGAAATTTCTGCGGTATGCTTTGTTATTGAGAGCTAGCTTGATTCCACTGTGGTCAGATAGGATACCGGGGATTATGTCGATCCCTTTGTATTTGCTTAAGTTCATTGCATGAACTATGATGTGGTCTATTTTGGAGAAAGTTCCATGAGCTGCTGAGAAGAATGTGTACTGTGTTGTTTTAGGGTGAAATACTCGGTAGATGTCAGTTAATTCCGCTTGAAGTATGGCCTCACTTAATTCGGTAGCTTCTTTGCCAATCCTCTGGTTGGTAGACCTGTCCTTTGGTGAGAGTGGCGTGTTAAAGTCTCCTAGTATTATCGTATTGGGATCTATTTTATTCTGTAAGTTTGAGAGCATTTGTTTGACATATCTGGGTGTACCAATATTTGGGGCATATAAGTTGATGATGGTTATATCCTCCTCTTGGATTGTTCCCTTTATTAATATGTAGTGTCCATCCTTGTCTTTCTGTACTGATTTTAATGAAAAGTTTATTTTGTCAGATATCAGGATAGCTACTCCAGCTTTCTTACTGGGGGCATTTGATTGGTAGATCCTTTTCTACCCCTTCACTCTGAGTTTGTTTGTATGTTTGGCTGAGAGGTGGGTCTCCTGAAGGCAACAGATGGATGGGTCTTGTTTTCTGATCCAGTCCTCAGTTCGTTTTCTTTTAATTGGCGAATTCAGCCCATTTATATTAAGAGAAAGTATAGAGAGATGCATTGTTGTCCCTGCCATTCCGTTTTCCTAAGTTTTTCTTTTTTCCTTTCCTCCTGTGCTTGCTCAGTTAGACTTTGAGTAATGCCTGTTTGGGGCAGGTCCCAGTTCCTGGTTGCTTTCTTCAGGTTGTGTCCCCCCTCTTAGAATTCTTTGTAATGCTGGCTTAATGTTTATGTATTCATTTAGTTTTTCTTTGCTATTAAAAGTTTTTAGTTCTCCATCGAATGTGAATGCTAGCTTTGCCGGGTATATCAGTCTGGGTTGGCAGTTATTGGCTCTCAGGGCTCGTATGGTGCTTTCCCAGGCTTTTCTTGCATTCATTGTTTGTGTGGAGAGATCTGCAGTGATTCTAATTTTTTTCCCATTGTAGTATAGCTCCTTCTTCATTTTTGCTGCATGCAGGATTGTTTCCTTATTATTCAGATCCATCATTTTTACTATAATGTGTCTAGAAGTGTTTCTCCTGGGATCTTGCTTGTTGGGTGTTCGATAAGCTTTTGTGATGTAGTTAAGATGGTCGTTTTTGAGGTGGGGAAAATTTTCATTGATTATCTTGTTAAATAGGTGTTGCATTCCCTTGCTCTGGAATTCCTCACCTTCGTCCACTCCAATTATATGAAGGTTAAATTTCTTGGCATTATCTGCTTGCTCTTGAATTTCTCTTTGGTTTAATTTGAGTGATTTTTCCATATCTGTCACTTTTTGGTCCAGTTGGTGTATTCTGTCTTCTGTATCTGACACTCTACCTTCCATTTCATTCACTCTGTTGACCGTGGCTTCTATTGTGGTTTGCACGGAGGAAATGGATCCCTTTATGGATTCAATGTTGGTTCTCAGAGTACCTCTCAATGAGGTGAGATCAGTATGCATTACCTCTAATTTGGCGTTTATCTCACTTCTTACTGAAGTTTGTGCAGCTTCTATTTTCGCATCCAACTTTTGTTTGATATCCTGTATCTCTTTTGATAGTTCATCCTTGTGCTCTTTCAATTTCTGATCCATTTCTCGCTTTATTTTTTGAGTCATTGCCTCCAGCAACCCTTGGATGTAGCTTTTGTCTTCCATTCCTGCTTTGCTCCCACTGGGGCTCTCCCCTGCGTGGCTGCTGGCTTTTGAGGTGAGCTTGCTGTCCTGGGTGGTGGTAAAACTTGTGATTTTTCTCTGTGATTTTCGCATGGGGGTTCAGGAGACTGCTCTTCAATTTTGTTTTGGTGTGTCTGTCTTTGCTTGGTTGCTGATTCTGTATTGGTAGAGAGAGTCTGTGCCTGATCTGGGTTCTGTTGGGAGCCTATTTCCAGCTGCTATTCTGATTTACTTAGGATTCTCAGCTCTCTGCTGTAGATTGCTGGCAATTCGCACCTTTGGAAGGGTTGAGCAGCCTAGACTGCTCGTGTTTGCTCCTATGGGTGCTCTTGGGAAGATCAGATGCTCTGGATGCACTCTCCCAGATGATGGCATCTGCTATGGGCTCCTGATGTGTTTTTGTTTGTTTGTTTTGGGCTGGTTGTGGGCTTGAACTCTAGGTTTGGGTGCTGTCCCTCAGCTCTTCAGCTCAAGGCTGGCACCCTACCATTTGAGCCACAGCACCACTTCTGACCCTTTTTGCTTTTGTGATGCTGAGGAATCAGATCCAGGGCCTCATACATCCAGGACTATCACTCTATTGCTGAGCCACCTTATCAGCCTGAGCTCCTGCTTACTATCAGGTGCTGGCAGCCTGTGTTGCCCAATTCCCAGCCTAGGGTATATGGGTGGAGTTTTGGTGGGATTTGGGCTTCTCTTGTCCTGAGCCTCCAGGTCTTTTGTTGTCACAGGCGTGCTTCCCGGGGAGTGTTGTTTCCTGGTTTTCTCCCCTCTGTTGAGGCGTATGCTCAGCTTTTTACTTCAGTTGGGAGGAGTTGGTTGTGTTTTTCAGGCGCCGGATCCCCGGGCCTGGCTCCGGTCCCAGCCTGGAGCACGCTCGTTAGGCCTGTGCTGATGTGTATACCACCTAGGTTATGCAGCCTGGAGGACACAGTTCAAATTTCTTCTACTGTTGGTAGTCTTGACCCAGGGGCGCTGTTCCTGGCTTGGGCATTTAAGCTCCCTTCCAGGGGCGCTCTTGCTCTGGCCTGGCCAGCAGAGTGTGCTCCACCGGCTGGTGGAGCTCTCGAACAGTTCCCAGTTTTAGTGGGTCCTGTGGTCCGGGTGTTGGGGTAGGGAGTCTAGGTCAGGGTCTGGGGATTCCCTCCAGCTCTGGTCTCCCTTGATGGATTCACTGTCCCCTGTGGGGTACTCACCCTGGAGCTGGTTGTTTCTGTGTGGTGTAGGTCGTCAGTTGTTGTTGCAATCCAAGTTCAGTTGGCGTGGTTGCTGGCTGGGTTGGGCGGCCCCCGCCGGGTAGTTGCGATCGCAATCGGGCGGGTGGTCTGCCGACAGGTCCCTTTGTCGCGCTGCTGGTGCCGGGCGGCTTTGGCGGGATGGAGCCTCTCCGCTCCGGTGGAGAGTGAGGGGTGGGGGTGGGATCCTCGTGGAGACTCCTGGCTGGTAGGTTTCTCTGTTCCTGGCGATCCGCTGTTCTGCAATCCGGTACCTGGTGATCTGCAAGCAGCCCCCTGTGTCTCTGTGGCTCCGGCAGCCCCCGCGGGGCCGGCTGGCCGGCGGCTTGGCGCACTGCCGCGCAGCCAGTAAAGGTTGGGGGAGGGGTCTTCGCTCTTCTCTGTTCTGAATTTCTTCTTTTCCTCTCTTTCTTTTTTTGTTATTTTCCACCTCTGTTTTTTCTCTGAGTGTTCGTCTTTTTGTTGTTGTCAGTCTCTTGGGGAGATTAAGCGTTGGAACTCGAACTCTCTTTTTGGTTGGAGAGAGCTGTGGCGTTTCCCTACTGCCCCGTCGCCATCTTGATCCCCCCTCCTCCTAATTTTTTTTTAAATAAAACACTTTATTAGCTGGGTGCCAGTAGCTCACCCCTATAATCATAGCTACTCAAGAGGCTGAGATCTGAGCATGACAGTTCAAAGCCAGCCTGGGCAGCAAAGTCTGTTAAGATTTAGCTCCAATTATCCACCAGAAAACCAGAAGTGGTGCTGTGGCCAAAGTGGTAGAGCACTTGCCTTAAGCTGAAGAGCTCAGGGACAGCATCCAGGCCCAGAGTTCAGGCCCCACAACCAGTTAAAACAACAAAAATACTTTATTTCCTCTAAGCTTGAATCAGCTCTTCCTAGCATCCCCTTTACCTAGCTCCTATACCTATCAAACAGAAAATGAGAGTCTCAGACACACTAGTTGAAGTAGCCGGGAGCTTTGTGTAATATTTGTATATTAACTCAAGAGGGAGTAGGAAATTCTAAATTTATTTGCACAAAGATCACTGTAAATATTGTGAGAACTGAATTCTAGAAAGGTCATATTTAATAAGGTATTTCAAAGCACACATTTAAATAAAGACTGACTAAATAAAGCAGGTATCATATACTCCAGTTGGTTTCATTCCTCTGTCTGGGTTGTGGGGCTGTGTCCTGTCATTGTGTCACTTACGTAAGGCCCCAGGTTGGAGGGCCTGGTACTGAGGCCCCCTGAGGCCTCAGGAACACCAGCCATGGATGTCACATCTAAGCTATAACTGCTCAGAACCTCCATGTCACAGCTGAGGACATGGAAAGTGTGAGTAGTTTACTCCAGATCTCTAGGGTAGGACACACTGCATAGAAACCCATGCTGGCCTAAGGCCCAATTCCTGCTCTTTTTCCTCCACCATCACAGGCCTGTGAACTGGAAAAGGTCAGGGTGTTGGGAGCTATGTGGTGCTCTCCCTTGTTGCTGCCTGAAAGGCTCCAGGCCGTCAGGGTGCCGGAATAAAGCCAGTAAGGAACTGAGATCATAATGTTCTTGGACAAAGCTCTTGCCCTTAAAGCCAGGCATCTGCACTTGGAGAAGAGGCTGTGAGTACACCTCTCTTGAAAATGCCAGGCTCCCAGCCTCGAGTCTTCTCATCCTTTGTTGGCTCTTGGGAGCAAGTATATACCCAGGGAAGACCTCCATAACTAGCCATGCTGGCTATACTGAACCTTTCCCATGAGATGCAGCTGCTGTGAGCCACAGTACCCTCTGGAAATTATACAGGAATTTGATTAGAAAAAATACACAGGGAATGAAATTTAAAACCACTAGAACTGTTTGTAATGTGAAAAGTCAATTGTTTCATTTACAGACCTTGCTAGTATAAGGAAATTAAGATTTTGTGGGTTTTGTATCTTTTACTGTTTTGTCCAAAAGAGTACTAAATGTGGGCATGAATAACCATCTTTTTGTGGGTGTTCTATCAGAAGGTTTTAGATATTTTAGAACTGACGGATAAAGGTCTGAAATATGCATCATAAAGAGGAGACTCGGAAAAACTAGAGTTCATGGGCCTATGAAAATTGAAAAGATTGAAGATGGACATGGTTTTTTGGGGGGTAGTGTTGGTATAAGTTTGAACACCATAATTTCAGACCTTTTTGCTTTCATCATTTTTTTATACTTTGGGGCTGGCCTTGGACTGCACTTTCCTACCCATTCCTCCTTCATAGCTGGAATGACAAGCTCCTTGGCTGATCTTAAACCTGGATCTGATCCTTGCATCTCAAGTAGCTGGGATCATAGGCATGAGCCAACCATACCCATCTATGATTTGTTTTTGCAGTATAGAAAATGCTAATATGTCGCTGCCATGATTAAAGCAAAGCAGCATGGAACAATGAGCCTGGCCTGTGCTGAGCCTGAGCAAACATCTCAGTCAAGTCTCCTGTTGGTGGAGAATGAGAAGCCTCTGAAGGGCTGAGTAGCTAGCTTGTCCTGACCAAAAAAGCCTGCAGGAGAGGCAAGACTTAGGTCAAAATGCAAGTTCTGGGAACCAGGTTGCAAGTCCAGGCTACTGTTCTCCAACCTTCTCCACGCTTCCCCCTAAGGGAGGCCACTTCCTCACAGCCTGAGAAAAAAGAGGGAATCCTGGATGCCAGTTGTAGAGAAAATCTCCAAATAGAAATATTTCAGAATGTTGGAGGAGTTGACTTTGTTGTTGTCTGATGTTTAGAGATTAAATTTGACCTCTGTATAGGGTGGATCATTTGAGCTTGAACTTCTCCGTCATCTCTACAGAGGCAGGAATTTCAGGCTGTAATTCTGCACCTGCTGTATTTCCTTGACCTGCTTTGTCAGTCAGCAAGCATATCAGTGGCTTCAATTTCCTGATAGAACAAATGACACACAGCCAGCTTCTCTTCATTTCATGTTCAAGCAGCCCAGTGTGGCTGAACACACATGCAACCAGTTCCTCCCTAGTACTCCCTCCTGTTGGCCAGACTAAAGTCTTGGTCACAACTCTCCACCATCAGTAATTCAATGCAATATAACCAGCACAAGGTAAATCACCTATAAAACGCAGTGACTGGGTCACACGGGCCTTTTAGGAAATGTGTGTAAATGACATAATTTGTCTTTCAGGAAAGATTGGAAAAAATAAGATTGCCTAGTTTTAGTTCTTAAGTTTAAAACTAAAAATAGCCAAAATAAGTGCCATTCATTTATTCACTTATCTACTTATTCACTTACCTGATAAACTGCATTCTGCTTAGGGATGGATATGAGGGAGAGAATCAAAGTGATACTTGTGGCCCATGGGGTTACTGTCAGGCATAGGCTCTCTTGTGGATATGAGATGAGGGGTCCCCAGCACTGGCCCTGTGCCCACATCAGCCAGATCTTGAGCACAATACCACAGGGCACAGGGCCATCCAGACTGGGGGAAGATGAAGGAGACAGTTCAAGGGCACCCAGCGGATCTGTGACAACACTGGCCAGCTGTGACCATATCACCCCCATCCCCTCCAACTCCCCTTGCAGTTGCCACTCTAAGCTGAGTGTCAATGGCACACCCAGAATTCCAGGTCTTGGGAGACTGAAGCACAAAGATCACACGTTCAAGGTCAGGTTGGGCTATATAGTGACACACACAAAAAAAAATCACACACACACACACACACCCTAACTCACTACAGAGCATAAGGAGTTATATAAATGTTCTCCACTCAGTACTATGTCACACATACTCTGCACAGAAGAGAACGTGTGGACAAGTCCTCCAATTGTCCCTACCTAACCTTCTATAGGACATCTGCTCATAAGAAATTTATGCCAACAGAAGGAGCAGCATGGACTTGGGCAACCAGGCACACCAAGACTTAAGTCCCAGCTCCTCTTGAAAACCACAAAGCTTTGGTTTTCTACCTGAAAAGGAGGGGACAGGAGACCGAGCCTCACCAGGCAGTGAGAATAAACAAGCTGGGCCTAGTTCAGTGCTGACAGACCAGAGAGAGAATTCACCATACATTGGGGACTTAGCCAGGAAACATGGCCTGGGCAGAAAATGTGAGACTCCCTAATATTTTTTTTTTTTGCTCAAGGCTAATGCGCTACCACTTGAGCTACACCTTCACTTTCAGCTTTTGGGTAGTTCAATGGAAATAAGAGTTTCAGGGACTTCCCTGCATAAACTGTCTTTTTTTTTTTGGGGGGGGGGGTCCGGTCGTGGGGCCTGAACTCTGGGCCTGGGCGCTGTCCCTCAACTCATCAGCTCAAGGCTAGCGCTCTACCACTTGAGCTACAGCGCCACTTCCGGCTTTTTTTTTTGTTTATGTGGTGCTGAGGAATCGAACCCAGGGCCTCAGGCATGCAAGGCAAGCGCTCTACCACTGAGCCACCTTCCCAGCCCCTGTGAGACTCCCTATGGGGGACAGGTGATGTGAAAGAGGGCAGACAGCAGAGCTGAAAGTCCAGTAGGAGTTTAACTGCTTCAGCTGGCCTTTAATTAGCAAGTGATATGAACACTACATGTCTGAACAGAAGGCTCTGAAGATGGTCCTGGGTCTTGAAGTCAAAAAGGAGATGTGAGGCAATGAGGACCTGAGAACCACTTGGCAAATGCTGTCAGGCCTGCTAGATGCTTTACTGGCCTTTATAAAGTATCAACGATTACCCCAATTTTATGGATGCAAAAAATGGGCAGAAAGGGCCACTTACACAAGACTGTACAATGAACAGACTATGCAATGGCTGAACAAACTCCATACCCTGGAGTTTGTAGCTGGGTAAGGTGTGCAAAGCTGAGGACTTGTTGATTGGCCACTTCTTTTTTTTTTTTTTTTTTTCATTGTTGAAGAAAACAGTTTTCTTTTTATTTTTTTATTTTTTATTTTTTTGATTGGCCACTTCTAGAAGAGACAGGCCAGCAGGCTGGTGACCTACTCAGTTGACACATGGAGCTGGAGGCATACAAGTACCCAGCTCTTAAGAAACTATGTGGAAATACCCAGTCAGCCATTCAACAAATGAGTCTAGAGCTCAAGAAAGCCAAATCAGGCCAGGAGCAGGAGTTCATGTCTGTCTATAATCCCAGCTATTCAGGAGCAAAGATGAACAGGACTGCAATTTGAAGTCAACCCACGTGAAAAGTGGTAGTAGTAAGATTCCCTTTCTTAGCAGATAAGCTGGGCTTGGTGGTATACCTCTGAAATCCCATTTATGTGAAAGGTATGGGTGGGATCATGGTCCAGGCCAGCCTCAGACAAAGTTGTGAGAAACTATCTGAAAAATAAAGTTCAGGGCATAATTCAAGTGGTAGAACATCTGCCTCATAAATCCCAGTACTGTCAAAAATAAAGTCAAACCAGGTATTGGGGACTCATGCCTGTAATCTTACCTATTCAGGAAGCTGAGTTCAGAGGATGGCAGTTTGAAGCTAGTCCAGAAAGTCCATGAGATTCTTATCTCCAATAAACTATTCAGAAAAAGCCAGAAGTGGTTCTGTGGTTCAAATGGTAGAGCATTAGCCCTGAGCAAAAAGAACTTCAGGGATAGCACAGAGGCCCAGAGTTCAAGTCCCAGGACCAACCAAAAAAAAAAAAAAAAAGTGTCATCAAACCAGGTGCCAGTGGCTCATACCTATAATCCTAGCTAATCAGGAGGCTGAAATCTGAAGATCACAGTTGGAAGCCAGCCCAGACAGAAAAAAATGAGCCTCTAGTCTCCAACTGACCAACAAATAATTGGAAGTAGAAATGTGGCTCAAATGGTAGAGTGCCAGCCTTGAGCAAAGACGCTAAGCAAGAGTGTGAAGACTTGAGTTCAAGCTCCAGCATGAGCACTAAAACCAAGAACATAAACAATGTCATTAAAGCCGGCACAGTGGTACACCTCTAATCCCAGCTACTCAGGAGGCTAAGGGAGAAGATCACTTAAGAGGCTGAGACACCTGGGACTACACAGAAACACTCTTCTCAAGACATAAAAAGTTCCCTCAGAACAAGGTAGATGACATCAGGACAGAGCCTCCTCACTAGCAGGACAGGGACAACTGGACCATGTGATGCTTCTATAATCCTGGGACTCAGGGTAGGGGAAGAAGAAAGCCTCTCCTTTCTCCAGGTGCAGAGTATGACATTCACATGGCCATGACCTGTGGGATGAATGAGAGCCTGTGTGCCCACAGCCAGTCTGTGACATCTGCCAGCATGAACTGTGTCTTTCACCTTGACCAGAGACTGTACCCAAGCACAGCAGCTTTACTCAGCTGTCAGCTTGCTGGGCTCATCTGAATCCATGCATAGCATGTGACCAAGTGCCAGGAAGCTGGCACAGAAAGGAACAAGACAGCACAAGGAAGGGGAGTCTGGAAGGACCCCTTGTACCTCCACTAAAGGAGCAGCTGGGAATAGGCCCAGCACATCCAGGCTCTGTCCCCACAGATCCAGCTCCTCCTGCCTTGGCTCTGTCCATTTCCTCCTGGCAAGGTCCTGAGAAAGGGGTTCTTCCTTGGGGAAGAATCAGGCCCAGGAAGCAAGTCCACCAATTTACCATAAAATGAAGCAGTCACAGGAGACCTGCTAGAGGAGATCAGACCTGTGAGCATTAGCAGCTGCCTGTGGGAGTCTAAAAGCTGCACCAACCAGGCCAACCAGTGGGATGAGACCCCTGCCTTATAGTCAGTGTCTTGTCTCTTCCTAAACTTCCAGGCCAGATTCAGGCCTCTGTGGGCTAAAGGGAACAGTGTCCCAGCACTCTGGGACATTCACTGCCCTGTCCTCAAGTGCACAGATGAAGAACTGCATCTCTGCTGCCGCCTGCTGGGTACAGATGAGGACACCTTGGCCCACTCCATATTTGATACCTCCTGCTTAAGGTGTTCAAAATATAGCTCAGAGAAATGGCCCACATCAAGAAGAAAGGCTGGTGGGAGGCTGGGAAGGTGGCTCAGTGGTAGAGTGCTTGCCTTGCATGCATGAGGCCCTCAGTTCGATTCCTTAGCACCACATAAGCAGAAAAAGCTGGAAGTGGGGCTGAGGCTCAAGGGTAGAGTGATAGTCTACAGCTGAAGAGCTGAGGGACAGCGTCCAGGCCCAGAGTTCAGGCCCCACGACTGACAAAAAAAAAAAAAAAGGAAAGAAAGGAAGGCTGGTGGTTCTGAGAAATGACTAAGGAGCCACAAGAAGGGACCACAGGGGGTATTGGGAAGTTGGAGGGGTGGGGGAGGACCGTAACAGGAACAGTTTTGATGAGACAATCTTTGGAGGTAGGATTTTTTGTTTTTTTTTTGTGTGTGTGTGCCTGCACTGAGGCATGATCTCAGCCTAGGTGCTGTCCCTTAGCTTTTTTGTTCAAGGCTAGCCCTCTACCACTTGAGCTACAGCTCCACTTCTTGGCTTTTTGCTGGTTAATTGGAGGTTTAAAAAAAGTCTCAGACTTTACTACATGAGCTAGCTCTGAACTCTGATCCTTAGCTCTCAGCCTTTTGAGTAGCTAGGATTACTGGGATGAGCCACCAGTTCATGGTTGTCTTATTTGTTTGCCTATTCTCCTGGTCATGCTCCTACATGACCCTCAGCCACCTTCTTAAGAGATAGTATGTCTGGGTTCCACAAAGGACTGTGGAGGTCAAAGCCATGTACATGGCTACCCTCCTCTTCCCTCTCTGACACATGCCATAAGTCTGTCTCTCTTCTCCTCCAGGCTCAGAGAAGAGAAGTCCCAACATTTCCAAGATTAGCTCATTTATTTGCCTTGAACACTTTCCCTTCATCTCTGTCCTGAAAAACGTATTGTTCAGCTTTTTGCAGCTCCCCATCTTTAGCTAGCCTTCCTCCACCACCTGTCCTGCTCTAGATCGCACCTGTGGTACCCTTTCCTAGCCACAGTCTTTCTTTCCTCTCCATTTTTTGCAACTTATGCATGTACTCTAACTCACTTTAAAGCAATCACTTCACTCAGCTCCATATACGAAATCATAAGTGTGGAAGATAAATCAAGACCATTTCAAATTGCAAGGGATAGAAACACATTTCAAATTAATTTCATATATACATATACACAAACTTACACTTATGTGTGTGTGTTTGTGTGTGTTCATCCTGTTGTTGGAGACCAGAGTTAAGGTGTGTGTGTGTGTGTGTGTGTGTTCATCCTGTTGTTGGAGACCAAATCCACTGGCAGAGTTAGGGTGTGTGTGTGTGTGTGTGTGTGTGTGTATCCTGTTGTACACTCTTTGGGGGAAATCTTTTTTTTTTTTTGGGTCCGGTCGTGGGGCCTGAACTCTGGGCCTGGGCGCTGTCCCTCAGCAATTCAGCTCAAGGCTAGCACTCTACCACTTGAGCCATAGCGCCACTTCCGGCCTTTTTCTTTTTGCTTATGTGGTACTGAGGAATTGAACCCAGGGCTTCAGGCATGCAAGGCAAGCGCTCTACCACTGAGCCACCTTCCC
This sequence comes from Dipodomys spectabilis, assembly GCF_019054845.1. Classification (NCBI taxonomy): domain Eukaryota; kingdom Metazoa; phylum Chordata; class Mammalia; order Rodentia; family Heteromyidae; genus Dipodomys; species Dipodomys spectabilis. The sequence goes on along the minus strand of NW_024870772.1, from coordinate 42,921,934 downwards.
AGCCCCGGTAGCACAGTATTCTATTGTATCATTGTACTATACCAATCCCCACTGGCTCCTAGTGTATCATTTTTACAAAATGAATCCTCTCTAAGTATTATAATAAAAATTGTGCCCATCCATGATTATTTCCCTCTATGCAAGCCTTTCCCTTCACTCATCTTTCTGAAGTTTACTGTTACCCCCGTGCCATCCTGGCAGCACTGTAGAGAGTGTCTTGCCTCCAGGTTATTCAATTGCTTCTCTACTCTCTTACTTCAAACTGGTAAACCCCCAGTCCTCTTCTTCTTGGCTTCTCTTTCTGTTTTCAGGTAGTTCTTCATGTACCTCATATGTGTTTTAACCACTCGCTCAATTTCCAACATTATTATATGCACCATAATCCCAAACTCATCACAATTCCTACCAAATGGACTCACCCCAAAACAGATTCCCCTTGATGTTGGTGTTACTCAGTTTTTAAAAAATTATTACTGTGACAAAATACCTGAGCAACACAATTAAAAGAGGATAAAAGTTATTGTGGCTCACAGTTTCAATAGTCTCAGTCCAGGGTCAACTGACTCCATTGCCCTTAGGCTGGTGGCAAGACTGAAACATCACAGAAAAAGGACTTTTCAGAGGAAAGCTGGTCCCTTCCTGGTAACCAGGAGGGAGAGGAAGAGAGGAATCGGGGAGAGAAGGATAGGGGGAGAGAGAGAATGTACCTGGCGGCAATGGCTCCCCCCACCCCCAGCCTCCACCACCCACACACATTTTTTATCCCATCTAAGCCCCTATGGGATGGTAAGGCTCACATTAGCCTCTTGTCCCAGTCCTTTCTTCTCCTGGCTTCTCATCCTCTGTGGGCTGCTCCAACCGTCTCATCACCCTCCTCGTTTCTTACTTTGTGCCAACCACTAGCCAATCAATTTCCCTTTGCTCCCTCCACTCACTATGCTGAAGGACTGTCCACAGTGGTGCTGGAGGCTAGCCCCCAAGACCCCCGTGGTATCACCCTTCCAGACAACCTGCTTTTCCCTCTCTCTGCCTGTCGATGCTCCCACCACCCATCTCCAGCTCCCAAATGAATACCACCTCTTTGCCCTCCCATCCGCCCTTCCTTCCCTCCCCATTTCTGTGTCCCAATCCATGGAACCCAAAATGGATTTAGTTCTCATTTGAAACACCTCTGCACCAATTCCTGCATCAATGCTGCCCTCTGATGGCTAATAATGTTCCTTAGTGCGGGCCTTTCTTTAATGGGGTTCCTTACTTGGATGGGACAGAAGTAATGCACTGAGCTGATGATTGAGACAGACATCACTAGCGGGTAAAATAAAGTCCTGAGACAGGCCACAGTCTGGGCTAAATCTAACTAGGGTTAAATGTGATCTCAAGCCAGAATCTCAAAACTGGCCGACTAGTAGTGAGCTAGTCTGGCATGTTCCAGGCCCTGGATTTGGTCTCCAACAACAGGATGAACACACACACACACACACAACAACAGGATGAACACACACACACACACACAAACAACAACAGGATGAACACACACACACACACACCCTAACTCTGCCAGTGGACGCACGGGTTCAGGCATTCCACCTCCACAAAGGCCTTTACCTACCTAAAAATCATGCGTACCTGAAATGGGCGCATGCGCACGTGGCCACTTTGGCAGGCCTTGAGGTCACAGGAAGACACGAGGGCCCTGAGCGAAGCAAAGCTCGAGGCGGAGGAGGAAGGACCCCACGGGGTGGGTCAGGGAGAAGAGAAGGATACGGGGCCAGAGAGACAGAGAGGACAAAGGGACCCACAGAGGTGCGGGCAGAGGCTTGGAGTACAAGGCCCAGGTCAAGACAGACAAACCTGAGGGAACCAGCCTGCGAGCTGAGGACGCAGGAATCTCAGAGCCCCGGATGGATGTCTCTCGCGGAAGCTGTTGGGATAGAGAAGGGCGTGGCCCCCGGGAGTGGAGGGGCTTCCGGCGGGTGTTGGTTAGGAAGATGGCTTCCTTTGATTGGGGGAGTTCACGTCAAATGAGGACACAGAGGCCCCACAGGCTTTGAAGTAATGAAATCAATGGAACACAGGAGACTGGGGGTGGGGGGGGGGCTGGGGGTGGGGGTGGGGGTGGGCTCTGCTTTTTTGAATGCTGGAGAAATCCATGGCTTAGCAATGTCACCTAAGTTCTCAATAATTTAGAAGCAATTAACTTTTTTTTTCCTCTCTCACATGTGTAAAGGTCGCCTAACCTATGCTGAGGGTCCAAGGGGAAATATGCAGGTTTCCTGAGGCCTGAGGTCAGAGATGGACCAAGGACATTTTTACCTTATTCTGCTGAACCTGACATCAAGAATGGAGTGGCACAAGCCACCTGTTGATGAGAGGGACTTGCAAAGCCATTTGGTGATGGATGTAACTACAGGGAAGATGAGAACTTGTGAGCATTGATGCCCTACCATAGGAAATAAGCAGAGTAGATAGTAAGACATCAAGAGAGGGAAAGACAGGACAAAAGTTATGGAATATTGTAGAAAAAAAAAAAAGACCCTGACGTTGGAGCAGGAAGTAGGTTTGTATCATAGTGCCACCTTGAGAAGTCATTTTAAACTGTTATTCTATCTCCCAATCTGTACAGTGGACATACCTCTACTTTGTAGCATGCCAAGTGCATTACTATTGTGGTATGGAAATTAAAGATAAAATATAATATTTGATTTAGGTACTTAGGCCATATAAAACTTAAAAGTCTCTGTTTATTAATAATAGATGATTTTGTAACTTTGTTTTTGTAATTGTAAAATCAAACTATAACTCTGCTTCTGCTACTAACTGAACAAGTCACTCCCATCTTTTGTTCTATTCCCTAAGCTTCCCATCAACAAAAGACCCTGCAGACCATTGGCCAAAATGGACAAAGAGCCCAACGGAGCAGGCTTGAGTCCTCTCCCTCTCCCCCTTCCGGCCAAAAATGCTTAAAAGCTGATACGGATTGGCACTCAAGGCAGTGCCCTGAGATCCCAACCTCGGGTACAGTCCTGACACATCAGCTGTTTGTTCTCTCACTCAAAATTTTGTTTTAACAACAGCTCATCAGTGGTTTTGGGGTCCTACTGTCTATTGATTTCTGGACAATACAATACTATAATATGCAAACCTGTGCACATTGCACAGCCAGCTTTCAAGAGAGGTGAGAGGTTGTCATGGGACAGTGGAAACAGTGGCCGGTTTCAAATACTGGAGGACATTCAAGTGATAGAGGATGATACACAAAGAGCTCTGTGTTCTAGTTGAAGGACCAAGGATGGAAAGAGGGGATTAAGGGGGGGGGAGGGCTGTTCCACAAAAAATATTTAATAATGAGAACAATTCTGATGTAGCTTTAGGAGATAGTGATTTCTTCCTTGCTGGGGCATTAGAGGCCAGCTGACTGACCTTTTGCATTTGAGGGGAGATGAAAAGATACCCCCACCAATGGGGGGTGAGTGGATTGATCAGCTGCCCTTGACCAAGAGCTGTCTACCAAGTGACACCCTCTCCCACCCCTGTGAGATTTCTGTTGCCGTTGGAATTTTTAGGTGGTTCAAATGGCATGAGATATGGATATTAAACCTCTGGTAATGCTCAGGACATCTGTTATAATGGAACATGATTGTACCTGAAATTGAAATATCCTTAGAGTTTTGAAATCCATGGAGGCACCATCAAAGCTGACAAATGAGTCTTTTTTTTTTTTTTTAAACAAATGAGTCTTATTATTAGCCAGCCGGAGACTACCTCAGAACTAAGAGCAGCTGTGCCCTTCCATGGGGCAAAACTGGCCAGAACCACATGCAGGTGACAGTTTAGCAAGCAAGCAAGGTGATTTACAGAAGCTCAGAGATCATTGGAGTGGGAATATTCTTCAGCTCTGGTCAGGACCTGGCAGATAACATTCTGCCAACACAGCTGGAGGCTAGAGCTTTGGGACTGGTGGGGGAGGGAGGTTGACAAGAAATGGAAAACTGGGTTCTTACAGAATGCCTATAGTGACCCTGCAGATAAACACCTAAACTAGGTGATCTGTGAGTTGCAATCATTAGGGTCCAAATTCCTGTTCCTTTTTTTTTTCTTTTTCTTTTTTCTTTTTGGTTTGTCTTGCTTGAACTTAGGGCCTGGGTGCTGTCCCTGAGTCTCTGTGCTCAAGACTGGTACTGCACTCTGCCACTTGAGCCATAGTACCACATCTGGCTTTTTCTGAGTAGTTTATTAGAGATGAGAGTCTCTCAGACTTTCCTGCCTGGGATAGCTTTGAATTGTGATCCTCAGATCTCAGCCTGTTGAGTAGCTAGGATTACAGGCATGAGCCACCAGCCCAGCTCGCCTGTTCCATTTTTAATCAAACCTTTTTCTTTATCTGCCTAACTGAAAAAGTACTTGATTTCCAACTAAACCAGCAGTCACAGCACGTAATATTATTATCTAAATAGTAAAATTATATTGAAAGTTTTATGAAAGTCTTACAAGCACATGATGAACCTGTAAAGGGTTTTCAGGTACATCAATCCATTATTCTACTGAAGAAAGTGAGCCAATTATCCTTCATGGAGACACATTAGCTATGCAGTTAATAAGTCTAATGCTGCCAAGGTTCAGGTCAGTGCCATAGCTCTTGCCTAGAATGCAGAAGCCCTGGGACACCTATTGATGACTGAAAAGGTTTGTTAGAGAAAACCAAGCAGTAGTGATTTCTCTCCCCTCCCCATCACCAGTACTCATGTCTTCTTGATTCATACAAGTCATGGCGACTTTTCTTCTAACACATAAAAGATAAATCTTAACATTTTCAGAAACACACGTTTGAGCAGCAAAGACATTTTCCAGAACACCTCAGATTGATCAACTAAAATATAGACAACTACAACTTCTTAGAAGACACCACCAACTTCAAGGTGAAAGCCCTGGGCTGCCATTACAGCAATAAGTATGAGGAAGACGAAAACTTCCATGAGAGGTGATGGCCTAAGAGACATCCCATCACTATGTATCCTTTCTCAGGAATCTCCCAAAAGAAGAATCTAGAAAAAAGTGAGAAGACATGGATCCTGGGAAGGAGAGGATGAGAAATGAAGAGATGCATAAGAAGAAAGAAGGCCCTCCCCAGTGGTTTATAAGAGACTCCCAGAAGACATGACTAGACACAGTGACTGCCTAGTAACTGTGTAACCAGTTCAGCCTAGGGATGATAGGAGGACTCAGCAAGGAGACTCTCAAGGGGAATCATTTCATCACTCAAGGCTACACTTGTGTCTTCTAGTGATCTGTGAGCATCTTGAGATGAGAGGTACTCCTTATACAGCTTATCTTTAGGATCTAGCCAGTGTCTAGCAGTCACCCACAAGTCAATAAATGTTTGTTGAGTGCCTATTCTGTGACAGTTCGAGAAATACTAACTTACCACTTCCTCATTATAGTTTTCTACAAGTGTGTATTTCTTCTAATATTCCATTCAAGAGCCAACCCACAAATCCATAAATGTGGGTATACATATATATATATATATAATATTAGGCATTGAAGTCTTATAAAATATTTTCTGATTTATAAACTATTTGGCGTAAACAAAATATTAAAATCAACAGATTCAAGCATATATGGTCACAATAATAAAGCAATATCAGAGCTGGGGGTTGTGGATCAAATGATAGAGTGTCTGCCTAGCAAGCAGTCTCAGAGGTGTTTTTCTTTCTTTTGTTTTGGGCAGTACTGGGATTTGAAGTCAAGACTTCAAACTTGCTAGGCAGTAACTCTTCCATGCATCAAACCCCTAACCTTTTTAGTTTTAGTTATTTTTCAGGTAGAGTCATTTTTGTGAGGGACTAGCCTCAGACCTTGATCCTCCTAACTATAGCTTCCAGCACCCCACATAGCTGAGGGCTCAAACATGCATGACCATACTTGGTTTCTTGGTTGAGATAAGGATCTTGCTTTTTACACAGGCAACCTTGAACCATGTTTCTCCTGATGTCTGACTCCTAAGTAGTTGGGATTCCTGAACAGTTGCTGAGAATCTCAGTCTTTATATTGACAAATATTATATTGACAAATATTAAAAAGTAGCTTAAATATTGTTTAACAAATTATCTGTAAAGTCAAGTTATCTGTAAAGGTACACATACACCTCCTTAGTTCATTTCCTATACAAGTGTGTTTATGGTTTCACTCAGCTTTGCAGTTTTGAAACTGTGCCTTCTATGGAACATGTTGATTGCCCTGAGTGTAAGTCTAAAAATTGATAGGAGGCCCAGTGAGGCCAGATTAGGCTGTGAGAAGATGGGGGACAGAAGTTAAGGCAAACCTAAATACCTTAGGGGTATTTCTCATGATGAGACATTCCTCAGGCCCACAGGCTTCCCTCCCTCCCTAGCAAAGTACAAAACATATTCTTCATATGTGGACTAATTGTCTGAATGTTCCTCAGCAAATAAAAGAGAAACCACAAAGGACAACTTAAGATGGATCTGTCCACTTTCAGAACTGAGTATTCTTGGGGTTTGCAAATGTTCTTATTAAAGGCCTTCCTTTTGAAGGTCAAAATCACAAGACACACAGTGTTAATCAAATGGAAGGCAAAGTTATGGGGGGGGTACCATAAAAGTTTATTAGTGGAACTATAAAAAGTCTGGTTTCAGTATTCTGCACTAAAATATTTCTTTTCTGTTCGTATCATGACTAAATTTGAGGCTTATCATTAGTCCTCTCAATTGTTGGATGCAATGTGATGGCCTAGGTTTGTAATGCTAGCTACTTAAGACTAAGAACAGAAGGATTGAGGTTTGAGGACAGCTTGGGTAGAAAAGTGTTTTGAGACTCCATCTAAAAAATAAGCAGCAATAATGCAAGGATGGAAGTATGGTTCAGATGGTAGAGCACCAGCCCAGGAAGTGGTAGGCCCTGGGTTCAAACCCCAGTACCAAAAGTAATACCAAATAGTAATATTGTCTATGGCTCCTCCTCTAGCTCCTCCTCCCCAAAGCAGTGACAAAGCTGGAAGTCAATGAGAGTATATATCAAAATAGTTCAGAAAAGATGTATACCACCCACAGTATTTGGAAGGCTGAGTAACCCTGGAGGGTGAGAATTGAAACTTTATATAGGAATAGTCCCTATCTTCATGTCTGTAAAAATAAAATGGTCACACTTAGAAAAAGTAATAGATCTGCAAGGGGCATTTATTAAAATTTTATTTTAAGGAGCTTGGCAATGTACAGGATCTTTGACACTCTATCTAAATCTAAAGAGAGATCTGTAGGTAACTTCCTGTCTTCTTTTTCTTCTTGTCCATTGTGGGGCCTGTACTCAGGGCCTGGGCACTGTCCCTCAGCTCTTCAGCCCAAGGTTAGTGCTCTACTGTCTGAGCCACAGCGCCACTTCTGGCTTTTTCTGCTTATGTGGTGCTGAGGAATAGAACCCAGGCACTTATGCATGCAAGGCAAACATTCTACCACTGAGCCACCTTCCCAGCCCCACTTTCTGTCTTTTTAAGATTAAGTCAAGTAAGAGAGGAACAGGTCATGAGAAATATGCTGCTTCTTGTCTTAGCAATATATTCCTTAGAAAAAATTTAAAGTTTTTTCTTTGAGTCTACGATGGATTAGACCAAAGGACAAAACTGTTTTGAGTAATAAGTAATAAATAATAGACAGAGCCCTGAGCATCAATGATAAGAGATCATGAATATGTCCTTCATTATCCAGAGCTCTGTCACTATGTGAAGCTAGTACCTAAATCCTCATTATACAGAGGTCTGTTACCATGAAAGGCTGTCTCTCAACCCACACCTGCCACACATTTTTCATGGCCCCTGCTTCAGGTCTGGATTCTGTTTAACTTGTTTTAGAGCAGGAAAGACATTTATAATGGTGGACATAGGGAATGAGTTCTGGAACTATCAAGAACTTAGTATAGAAGAGCTAAGGTGTTGAACAACTGATGAATAAGTACAAAAAGACACACACATTGGAATATTACTCAGCCATAAAGAAAAGTGAAATATAGCCATTTGGAGACAAATGGAACTAGAAATCATTAAATTGAATGAGATAAGCCACACACACACACACACACACACACACACACACACACACACACACACACACCCAAGTTCTTACTTATTTGCAAAACCCTAAAAGGCAGGGGAGGGGAAGAGACTGAGGGTGAAGAGGATAAAGATACTCTCTGATTATGAAGACAGCATAATGAATCCCACCAACATTGCATGAAAAAGAAGACAGTGAACTTGCTCAAAGAACATTGCTCACACACATGACATTTCCACAATGAAACTCTCTCAAGTTATTAACATTCTTGCTCTAAAAAACATGCTGGAGTCCACCCCTAGCTAGGATACAGATATGGAGTTAGGTAAAAGATGCTGGTTAGCAGCCACATAGGTCTTCCTCAAAGCACAACAGCACAGCCTATCCATCCTCCAAGACTCTTCTTCAATTGACAGCCCACAGCACGGGAGCTCTTTGGTAAGGGAAGCTGCTGAGTGCCCCCACTGCTTTCCAAAGGCCAGTTTAACTAGGCCACTTTCTGTAATCCAATCAAGATTGCATACTACATTCAGAACCCTTCAGAAAATGAATAGCACTTTTTTTTTTGGCCAGGTCTTGGGCTTGAACACCGGGCCGAATGCTGTTCCTGAGCTGCTTTTGCTCAAGGCTATGGCTCTACCACTTGAGCCATAGAGCCACTTCTGTTTTTTTTTTTTTGTTTGTTTGTTTGTTTTGTTTTTGTTTTTTTTCCTGAAGAGTTTATTGGAAATAAGAGTCTCATGGACTTTTCTGCCTGGACTGACTTCAAACCGTGATTCTCAGATCTCTGCCTCCTGAGTAGTTAAGGTTACAGGCATGAGCCACCGGTGCCTGGCTGACTGGCACTATTTGAAGAGTACAACATCTGGGGGAAAAAATCCAGTATGCTTACTCTGAAACTTCATCAACAATCTAGAAGATATACTAAATGTGTAAATATATTCTCTCAAAAATAGAGATGAATTTTTTATTTTTCAAGTTTCATTAGAAAAACTTAAGCCTCTTTAGTGCATAGGTTTAGGAGACTTAAAAAAAAAGAACCGTACATCTAGAAGCAAACATTTATAACCATCTCTGGGTTTTATGCTATTAATCTTCTTGCAATGAAACATTGAACAAATGGTGATTCTCTCACTACAGAATGATCCAAATTGCATTTGTGTATTATGTAGCTTTATGAAGAAATTGCACTCTAATAGATGTGTATTTGGCTTTTCAATTTAGGTGGATAAGGCCACCAGACAGAGTCCATCAAGGGCAACAAAAGCAGCAAGTTTTCTCTTTTAGTACAATCATGGTTACAAATTATGTAAAATAGAGGTTCATCATAAAGTTTTAAGGTACAAGAAGGGAGGCCACAGACAAATTCACAAGACATCAAATTAATTCCACATTGTTATTGAACTCTGTGAAACCCTGTGAAACCCAGAGATGAAGTTGTTCTTTATTTTTTTAATTTTTTTTTTTTTTTACTGTAAAGGTAATGTACAGAGGGGTTACAGTTACATAAGTCAGGTAATGAGTATATTTCTTTTTTGAAGTATCATCCCTCCCTTATTTTCTCCCAATTTTCTTCCTCCCAACCCTTCTTCCCCAAATTGTATAATTCATTTACTACATAGTGTCTAATGAGTCTCAGTACTGAATTAGTTCACCCTTTGTCCCACCGTTTCAGTGTTTTCCCTTCCCCTCCTCAAATCAGAGAAACTTATATAGAAGACAAAGGGTACAGAGATCAAAAACAGAGACAAAAAGGAAACAATCCAAAAAACAACAAAACAAAAACCCAAAACAACAAAAAAAGAATAAAAAAAGAATTGCAAACAGTACAAAAAACAAAAACAAAACAAAAAACAACAACAAAAAAAACCCATAGTGCTTCCCTATGACCCACCAATCCCACTCCTGGGCACTTATCCAAATGACTACAAACCAGGCAGGCTGTACTAAAGCCACCAGCACAACCCTGTTCACTGCAGCATAATTTACCATAGTTAAGAAATATCGATCCATATGCTCCTCAGTGGATGAATGGATCTAGAAAATGTAGTGTATATGCACAATGGAATTCTATGCTTCCATCAGAAAGAATATCATGGCCCCATGAAGGAAATGGAAAGACTTGGAAAAAAAAATTATATTAAGCAAAGTAATCCAGACACAAAGAAACACAGGCTACCTACTTTCCCCCTTTGTAATAATGAAAATGTGCCTATAAATCTACAAGTAAACCTAATGGATAGTAAAAAAAACAAATAATTACACTTGGATATGATTAATTATATAGCACTCCAAACATTCACACAGTGAGACCACAGAAGGATATTCTTAGGAGAGGATCAGCTGGGCTCAGTAGCTATGTGCGTATGATCTTATAAAATAATGCTTATTGAAATAAACAGTAGTTCTTAAATACCTGTGCTTGGATCCAGGTTCACTAGGACACTTCAGTATGCTTCCAACTGGCTCATCATCAACTTCCCATTGTGTTCATAGGCCCAAAATAGTGAGCTATTGGAGGCGAATGTTTCAATCATAGTAGGTTTCAATCCAGAATATAGGGCTATTATTCTAGAAGACAAAAGGGCAATTGAAGACTGTAACAATCCCCTTCTTAGGGATAACCATACACAGAGTAGAAACGTGTATATATAAATCCAGACAACAGTGCTATAAAAACCCAAAAGGTGAAGGAATTTATTTCCAGGTACTCATAAGTAAAATAGTCAAAACAAGACCAGTATCAGGCCTTTTGGCAAAGGTGATTCATGCTAGGGCAATACAGATCATTTCCATGCCTGGCTAATTCCTGGAAAATGAATGGGGCGGTACCAAGTCCTACCATGGCCAGGAAAAGGTAACTGTGGAAATGACAGCAAGAGTACTAAAAGTGAAGGTGGAGCTGTTTCTAGTGTTAGTGCTGCCCAACAGGGCTATGAGGATGATTTGGATAAGGGAAGCATGCATATTTTGTAAAGTTTTAAAACATAACACATGGTTATGGAAGACAGGGTTACTAGTTATATACAGATATTTATGTTCTATTGGGGGCATGAATTAAACAACTTTGTATCTGCTCTTATGTTCTGTTTTATAAACCAAAATGAAGATGCTCCCCTTCCCCATTAGCATGGGGGGATTTTTTTGTTGTTGTTGTTGTTGTGTTGTTCCACTACTGGGGCTTCAATTTAGGGCTTGGTTGCTCTCCCTGAGCTTTTGTGTTCAAAGTTAGCACTCTACCACCCTGAGCCACAGTTCTACTTTCTGCACTTTGCTGGTAAGGTGGAGATAAGAATCTCAGGAACTTTACTGCCCAGGCTGGCTTTGAATTAAATTCCTCAGTTCTCAGACTTCTAAGTAGCTAGGATTACAGGTGTGAGCCACCAGTGCCCAGCCTTAACCCAATTTTTAAAATGTATAAGCTGCAAGATGAAGAGGTTTTCAGATTCCATAAGGTTGATTTCTACACAAAAATCATTTGAAAGCCATTAACCTCCTGCCTGCCTAATTCTAACAGTTAGAATCTAACAGTGAGTTACCTTCAGAAGCTACTTGCTCATTTCTGACTCCAGACATACCATCAGTAAGGATGCTGAATGTTCTTTGAAACCCTTATTGGATCTCTTAGAGATCATCTTCTGATAGAATCTCTAATTTCTAAGGGCAAGTGATGATACTGTAAATCACAGGAAGCCCACACCTTCAACAATCCTTTTAGGATATTTAGAACAGAAGATCATGCCAGGTACCTGGCCCAAGTGTTAAGGATCAGTTGACAGGACCAACAACAAAATAACCAATCAACTGAGTACACCTAATCTGCTTCTGCACTCAGCACACTCACCTTCAATTTTCGAAACACTAAGAAAGGTTCCAACAAATCCTCCCTGAAAGCACTTGAATTCTCTATTTGATACAATCCACTGGGTAGACAGCCATCAAAGACAGAGCCTAAAAGAGAAAAATAGTAAATGATGTTTTATCTTAAGTGGTATTTACAGAGGTCAGTGGAGCAATGGTACAGACAATACAATTCTTTGAGAAAACTGTTGAAGGTCACAAGGAAAAAGTTCCATGGGACATAAAGCCTCAGGAACAGTTGTTTAGTGTATTGCATTATGCTATATTTTTACACACACATAGTCATGCATATATGTGCTTTCAATTCCTGAAGTCAGGTATTGAATACAACGCATCTTGATCATTGTCAACCTTTCCATTATTCTCCTTCCTTCTCCCTTCCATCTCTACCTTGTAATTAGTTCAACTTTTACATAATATATATTGAATATAATGACTGCATTTGCTCACTCTTTCTCTCTCCATTCATGCATGCTCACTGCTTTTGTCTTTCCCCTAAACATGTTTCAGCTTCTTAATAGTCATCCTATCAGAGGATTTGCTATTAACTGACATTAAAAAAACCAACAACAAAACCCAAAACCAAACACACACACACACACACACACACACACACACACACACACCTGTAGGGAATGCTGGAGTCAAGTTGTGAGATATAAAAAGGGTTAAGAGATTGGTAAGCCATTGCAACAGCAATCAGAAGACTGAGAACTGGGTCTCTGGAAAGATCAAACAGTCTAGGCTCAAGTTTCTACCCTAAGTGTGAACTGCTTGGGCACCAAAAGTTTAAGACCTTCGAGATAAAAGTCTATATTAATGTTGGACTGTTTATTGCTTCCCTTCTTCCTAAGATACTGGAATCAATTAACATTTGTATGCATACTATGTCTCATGCTAACAAAGATAGATTGATACCCTCATCTCTACAGGTACCTGTAGTCACTTCCCTGACTCAACTGAATAAAAAGATTTGTTACCGGGATCTCAGGACTCAAAAGTCGCTGATGAGCTTTGGATCCCCTGATGCCCCCCTTTTCTATTTCTTCTCCTTTCTCAGTGTAGTGTGATGTATTATAGCCTTTTCTTTCCTTCCTTTTGAAAAGGATGATCTCAATGGGAGCTTGACTGGCCTTTTCTTCATCTTGGCAGTTTCACACTGTGGTACTTATAGTCTAACTTCCAACTCGCTCCTGTGCCCCTGCTTTGTGTGGGATTTGTGTGAACGTGCTCTGGGAGGGACTCTGGGAGGTTGCCTCCCCCAGCTCACCCTGGGGCAGGGCCAATATCTTGGATGGGGCCAATGCCAGGGTGTGTGTGTCAATGTCTGGGGGTGGGGCCTATGGTGGGGCTGGGCTATGCTTAATATAGACTGTAAGCAGGGCCTGAGCCTATGCTAGGGGCTCATTTACTTTGGGGGCGAGCCTCATTTACTTTGGGGGCAGGACCTATGGTGGAGTGGACTTGAGCTGGGGGTGGAGCTTACACTGGGGCATGGCCTGAAGGAAGGTTTACTCAGGGTTTTTGATGGCGGTCTCCTCCAACTTTTCTCAAGGAGACTCAGTTCTGTCTCCAGCGCTTTCCTGGGGGAAGATGTGGGGTCCTTCTCAAAGAGCTCCTGAAAGCCTGGGAGACCTTTAGGCCTGCCGGGTTGCCCCGCAGCTCTGTTCATCTGTGGAGCCCGCTGTCCTCTAAGCAGCCTTGGGAAGCCTCAGGACAGGAGGCGGCTGCTTGGGAGGCTTGGCCTCCAGGCCCGGATCGCTCTCTATTGGAGGGAGGCGGAGCAAATCGGGTCATCTTCACTGCTGTTTATGGACCTCTGCCTCCTGTCATTTGTCGGGCGTGGCTGAGTGGTGGAGCTGAGGGCCCCAGCTTAATAGGGCTTGCGTGTTTTTCAACGTATTTATTGAGATCCAGTTCATAGAACCTACAATTCACTCTTTTTGAGGTATCCAATTCAATATACTTTATTTGCATTTACAGACTTGGGAAGCTACCATTTAACATTAGATAAAACATTAGTTTTAGATACCTTTCCTCACTCCAGAAAGAAACCCGATACTCAGTACTAGTAATTTTCTTATTCTCTTCCTGACTCCCTGCCAGAATTTTAGGACAAACACTGAGGTATTTTTCTATGTCCTTCTGTGTTCTTATTCTGGACATTTCATGTAGCTATGGCATGGCTTGCTTTATGTAGCGTATTTTAAAAGTTCACCCACCTTAAAGTATGTATCTATCTATATATACTTCATTGCTTTTTATTGTCATATAATATTCTATTGTATAGGTATGCCCGTAGTATTAATGACTAATATTAGTATGAACTCTGCCAAACTACCTTTCCATCTTCTAATGCCTTCATCCATGTTTCTTTTAAGATGTTATAGTTGCAAGGAAGACTGGTCTTTATTTAGGGTTATCCTAGGTAATTTTTTTTTTTTTTTTTTTTTGTCAGTCGTGGGGCTTGAACTTTGGGCCTGGGCACTATCTCTCAGCTCTTCAGCTCAAGAGTGATAACTCTACCACTTGAGCCACAGCACCACTTCTGGTTTTCTGAGTGGTTTATTGGAGATAAGAGTCTCAGGGCCTTTCCTGACTGGGCTGGCTTTGAACCCTGATCCTCAGATCTCAGCCTCCTGAGTAGCTAATATTATAGGCAATCCTAGGTAATTTTTATTTGAGCCTATTGTGAATTGAAGTTCCTATTTAAACTTTTTAGTTATTAACCGTAACAAGTGGTATAGTGTTGGGAGCCAACTATCTCACTGGAACATCTTGAGGCTGTCCGACCTTTCCACCTTTTCACCTTGCCCTAAGCAAGCACCCTGCAGTTACTTCGGCCAATGAAAAAGCTTCCTTATTCCAAGCATATAAATACCCCTGTGTGAAAAATAAAAATTGGCAGCTTGATCAGAATCCTTGTCTTGCTGTCATTCTTGTGTCTCTTGTCCCTTCATTCCTTCTTGCTTAGGTTCACCGCCCTCACGAGCCTCTGACTAAGGAAGGAATGCCGTCCTCTGGGAAAACTTGGCCAAGTACGGTCTGAGATAGCCTCGACAGACCCCGCCGAGAGACAGATCCAGGAGGAGAGTGAGGATGACGCAAGGTGAGTGACAAGCAATCACATGATCTATTTCTGTCAGACCTCAAGGAGGCCTTCAAGACACGGGGAACGCGGGTTAAGAAAAAGGATTTAGAATTATTTTTCTCATTCATAGAGGACTTGTGTCCTTGGTTCTCCTTTGAAGGAATCATAGATGCAAAACGATAGCAAAGAGTAGGAGATTGTTTAACAGATTATTATGAAACCTTTGGTTCGGAAAAGGTTCCTGCTACCACCTTTTCCTATTGGAATTTGATTAATGACATTTTTAAATGTTCTCTATTTGATAGTGGAATTTTAAAACTTGTAAAAACAGAAGAGGAGGTTCTCCAACATGCCTCTCGGCCCCCTGTGGCTTGCCCATCGGGTGTATTAGATATGCCTGCTGGTCAATTTACTGAAAATCCCTGTTCAAAAATCTAAAACCTTCCCTCCCCCACAATGTAACCCCCGCTTTCACTATATTTGATGTCAGTATAACAAGTAGAGGAGATGGGGACAAACAAGTCGTTTAAGGATTCAGGTGGACCTGTTGCAACAATGAGAAGTACAAAATGTCATGTCAAAACCAGCATTACAATGTCGGTGGGGGGGGTGGGGGGTATGATTGGGTGGGAGGGAAGGGGGAGGCTGGGAAGGGAGGTGAAGGGTAAACAAAGGAGGAGGCTGCAATGCTTGGTAAGAAATGTATGCATTATCCTGCCCATGTAATTGTAACCCCTCTGTACAGTATGTTCTCAAATAAAATAAAATAAAATTAAAAAAAAAAAATCTAAAACCTCCCTAAAATATCTTGAAACTCCCTCTCAAAAGGTAGATGAACATTTTTATCCTGTACTCCAGGCTGCCCGATCCCCTCAGGATAATTTAAATCCCGAGGAGGAGGCCACCCTGGAAGAGGAGGCGGCCCAATATCATCAGCCTGATTGGCCCCCCTTACTCAGTCACCCCCTACCTCAGACTAAACCCTCTACCTCAAATACTCCTCATCCCTCCTATGCGCCCCCTTCCTTTTGTGGCCCGGCTCTTCAAGGGCCCACTGCCCCTCCAGATCCATATGTTTTTTCTCTCCCCGCTTTACCTAACCTGGCCCCTTTACGCGAGGCCCTTCAACATAGGCAAGAACACCTTCAACTTTTAAAAGAACTGCGGTCCCTTGATTATGAACTCCGCACACTGGCCTTGGCTGATACGCCAAAATCGCCTAATAAAATTAAGGTTGGATCACGCCATCAATCAGTCCTTGCCTTTCCAGTAACTGGGAGCCAGACAGATAGGATCTCAGAGGGTAAGGAGGACGAATCAGAAGAGGAGGAAAAGGAAGATGAGGAACAGGATACTGGGGATGAAGAGGAACAACCCACCCAGGGAAAAGGCCAATAAGAGTATAAGAGGCTTAGCCTCCAGTTTGTTGAAAAGCTTAAAAATGCATGTGCCCAATATGGCCCGACTGCCCCTTATACGTTAGCCTTGTTAGAAAACCAAAGTGCACGCTGGCTCACCCCTAATGATTGGAAGTTCCTGGCCCGCACCACCCTTAGTGGGGGTGATTTTGTTTTATGGAATGCGGACTTTAAGGAACAATGTAGAGAGACTGTGCAAAAAAATTTGGCTAAAACATCTTCAAAAACCTGGACCTATACTAAACTTTTGGGTAGTGCGCCCTTTGATACCAATGCTAAACAGGCACGCTTTCCTGCCGGACTTTTGGCACAAATTAAAAATGCTGGCCTTTATGCTTGGTAGCGTCTCCCTCAAAAGGGATCGGCTACTACTTCCCTGGCAAAAGTTAGACAGGGGCCAGATGAACCCTACAGTGATTTTGTCTCGCAGCTTAACTTGGCTGCGGAAAGGCTTCTTGGGCCTAGTGAAAGTGAAAGTGCCTTTGTTAAACATCTTGCCTTTGAAAATGCTAACCCGGCATGTCAAGATGTCCTCCAGCCACATAAAAACAAGGGTGACCTCTCTGAGTTCGTTAGGCTTTGTGCTGGAGTAGGAACCGCCCACACCATGGGACTCGCCATAGGCGCTGCTTTTACCAAGGCATTTCAAAGTTCAGTCCCCGGCTCCCGTTCTTGTTTTAATTATAAACAACCTGGCCATTTTGCACGGGAATGTCCTGTCCACAAACAAAGCTGAGGGGCAATGCCCTCCAAAGCTACAGGTAAACCACTCCCTGCCACTCTTTGTCCCAAATGTGGTAAGGGCCGTCATTGGGCAAACGAATGTAGATCCAAAACAAATGTCCTTGGACAGCCCATTCTCTCTCGTTTTTTTTTTTTTTTTCGGGAAACTTCCCTCGGGGCCAGCCCCTGGCCCTGACTATCCCCAAGACAAGCCCAGGGACGAAAGGGTTTGTCCCCTCCCAAACTCCCAGTCCAACACAAGCCCCCCACCTCTCTCCACGATTGCCTCCCTCCAGCAGGCAACCCCAGGCAGTGCAGGACTGGACCTCTGTGCCGCCACCGACACAGTACTAGACTCTGTACAAGGACCTCAAATAATATCCACTGGGACCCTGGGACCCCCTCCGTCTCATATGTGTGCCCTTATTCTTGGAAGAGCCTCTGCTACCTTACAAGGTGGCCAAGTTTTTCCTGGTATTATTGATAATGATTATACAGGAGAAATAAAAATTTTGGCCACGGCCATTAATGGGATTGCAGTTATTCCAACTGGAACTAGGCTTGCACAATTGGTACTGCTCCCATTAAATTCAGGGGGTTCTTCCACTGCTCAGACCACTTCGTAAGGAACTGCTTCTTTGGGGTCTTCTGATGCGTATTGGGTTCAGCCTATCACTCAAAAAAGACCCACCCTCACCCTGTGAATTGAAGGAAAGGAGTTTCAGGGAATTTTGGATACTGGTGCAGATGCCACAGTTATTTCCCAAAAATATTGGCCACCAAGTTGGCCCCTTACCTAGTCCCTAACTGACCTTAAAGGCATAGGGCAGTCAAAAAACCCTTTGGTAAGCTTCAGGGTTCTTAATTGGACTGACAAAGAGAGCAATAGGGGAACTGTTACTCCTTTTGTTGTTCCTGACCTCCCTATTAACCTATGGGGCCGGGATATCTTGACCCAGATGGAAATTATCCTTGCTAGTCCCAATGCTCCATATGGATTTTGTCCCTGGTACGGGTCTTGGAAAATCAGGACAAGGAATCGTTGAGCCCATCCAAGCTACCCAAAAAACAGATAAACATGGGCTTGGGTATTCGGACTTTTAGTATCGGCCCCTGACCCTCCTGTGCCCCATGCAGATAAAATCATTTGGGAAACCCAACCCCCTGTGTGGGTGGATCAGTGGCCCCTTATCCAAGAAAAATTGGAGGCTGCCTCCATGTTAGTACAGGAACAGTTGGTGGCAAGCAAAATAGAGCCCTCTACTTCACCATGGAATACTCCTATTTTTGTTATCAATAAAAAATCAGGCAAATGGCGCCTTTTACAAGATCTACACGCCGTTCGTTAATAAAGCTATGCGCCCAATGGGAGCGCTACAGCCAGGCATTCCCACATGGGTGGCTATTCCCAGGGACTATTACAAAACGGTTATTGATTTAAAAGATTTTTTTTTTTTACCATTCCCCTACATCCTGAGGACAGACCCTATTTTGCCTTTAGCCTTCCTCGCATTAACTTTCAAGGCCCCATGCAAAGATTTCAATGGAAGGAACTCCCCCAAGGTATGGCTAATAGCCCTAGCCTTTGTCAAAAATATGTTGCCCAGGCAGTGGACCCTGTGAGAAAACGATGGCAGCGCGTCTATATATTACATTATATGGATGACTTGTTGCTTGCTGCACCTGACACCCACGAACTTAGAAACTGCTATTTAGACCTTTATAAAGCCCTTACTGCCCTGGGACTACAGGTTGCCCCCGATAAAGTTCAAACACAGGACCCCTATACTTATTTGGGTCTAGAACTCCAAAATAATCAAATTTGGGTTCCTCAAATTCAACTTCGTTTAGACCATCTTCACACCCTTAATGATTTTCAAAAGTTGCTTGGAGATATTCAATGGCTTAGGCCATACCTAAGGTTGCCCACCAGCATGCTTTTGCCTCTTAATGAGATTTTAAAAGGTGATTCTGACCCCTCCTCTCCTCTCGAGCTTACTCCCAATGCACGAAATGCTTTAACCCAAGTTACTGAGGCCATCGCCCAGCAATTTGCTACACAGATTTCCTATAATCTTCCTCTGGTCTTAATTATTTTACATACCTCTCATACACACACAGGATTGTTTTGGCAACGGATACCCCACTCCCATAATAAGGGCAGCCCCTGCTTTGGGTCCATTTACCCACCACATCCCCCAAGGTTATTGCTGTTTACCCTGCCCAGGTAGCCTCTATCATTATCAAAGGTCGCTTGCTTTCTCGACAATATTTCGGCAAGGACCCTGATACCATTTTAATTCCATACACCAAAGACCAGACTCAATTTTTACTTCAGACTGGGGATGAATGGGGCATCGCCCTGTCAGGATTTTTAGGACTAATTGACAATCATCTCCCCAATGATCCCCTTTTACACTTCGCCCAGCTACATCTATTTGTTTTTCCCAAGGTTACTCAAAAGGCTCCCATTCCTCAAACCCTCACTGTCTTTACAGATGGCTCAAGCAATGGCCGTGCTGCCTTCGTTGTTAACAACCATACCATCACCTTTGATGCTCCTTACCAATCAGCCCAGCTTGTGGAGTTATTTGCTATAACACAGGTTTTTATGATGTTTTTTGATAAGCCTATTAATATTTATACAGATAGTGCTTACATTTCTCATTCTGTTCCCTTGCTAGAAATTTCACCTGCTATTAAAGCTTCCTCCAATGCGGCATTTTTATTTACTCAACTTCAGGCCAGGAGACATCCGTTTTTTCCGGGACATATTAAGGCACATTCTGATCTCCCTGGCCCTCTTACACAGGGTAATGCTCAAGCTGCTGCGGCCACTCGTTCCATTTTTCCGGTTTTTGTTGGGTCTGTCCAAAAGGCTACAGAATTACATAATCTCCACCATTAAACTCCCAGAGCCTTCGGTTGCTTTGTAAAATTACTAGACAGCAAGCACGGGAGATAGTAAAGGCATGCCCTGCCTGTGTTGTCTCCCTTCCTGTACAACATCTGGGTGTTAACCCCCGTGGACTGCTACCCAATCAAATCTGGCAAGTGGATGTTACCCATTTTCCTGAATTTGGAAAAACAAGATATATACATGTCTCCATAGACACATTTAGCGGGTTTGTTTTTGCTTCACCACACTCAGGAGAAACTGCCAAAGATGTTCTCTCTCACCTTGTTTTAGCCTTTTCTGTAATGGGAAAACCAGCCCACATAAAGACAGACAACGGCCCTGCCTATACCAGTGCCAAGTTTAAACAGTTTTGTACTATTTTTCAGATTTGTCATACTACTGGTATTTCCTATAACCCCCAAGGTCAGGGCATCGTAGAATGAGCCCACTACACCCTAAAAACCTGGCTTACTCACCTCAAAGCCTCTGCCTTTTCATTTTCCACTCCTAGGGATCGCCTTAGTCACACATTGCTTGCCCTTAATTTTCTAACTCTGGACAATGAAGGCCACTCGGCAGCTGACAGGCATTGGCATCCATCTTCCAGTTCTGCTCGCCCGTCTGTCATGTGGCAAGACCCCCTTACAGGCAAATGGAAGGGCCCAGATCCTGTTCTTATCTGGGGGTGAGGTTCAGCCTGTATTTTAGATCAAGAACAAGCAGCCCCAAGGTGGCTGCCAGAATGCTTGATAAAACAGATGAATGGTTTACCACAACCCAGGGGAAACCTTCCCCCCGAGGATGATGCCTTTTCTCTTGCAGATGCAGCTAGAACTCCAGACGTGGACCTTCCTGTTTGAATTTATTAAATAACAGATTAATCTCTTGGCTTCTAAGCCCATACAGGTTCATCACCATCGCTTTGATATGGCAGACCGCAGCATTGAGATCTAGGATTTACCCCATACTTTTAATTAGTGTTTTGCCATGAGCTTGTTCCAGTGGGAAACGCCCCCCTCTTCTTTTTTCTTATTTAGAAAACCCTTCTCCTTATTCATAACCCCTGACCATTCAACGGGCAAGACCTATTGTGCCCTTGCCATAAGGGATAGGTTCGCCCTCCTTCTATAGGCCCCTCCGCTTGGGGGAGGATGTACCTATGGGAGGAAGAAAAAATGCTCAAATCAAGGGTGCAGGTAAGACTGCAGGGGGATGGATCCGCGAGATCCCAAAACCCAAGACCCCTGAGTGGCAAGCTCTGGTGCATGACGGTTGGCATGCATACCCACAAGCTGTCCCCTCAAAAAACATGCCAAAGCCTGTAAAACTCCCCTCCCCGAGTGAGGACGCTCGCTCGGTAGCGGAGAAAAACTCTGGGCCCTTAGAGGAACAGAGCCTCTGTCACCCCCTTAAAAGGAGCAGCCAACAATTGATGGTCAATTTTCTAAATAAGAAAGGGGGAGATGTTGGGAGCCAACTATCTCACTGGAACATCTTGAGGCTGTCCAACCTTTCCATCTTTTCACCTTGCCCTAAGCAAGCACCCTGGAGCTGCTTTGGCCAATGAAAAAACTTCCTTATTCCAAGCATATAAGTACTCTTGTGTGAAAAATAAAAATTGGCAGCTTGATCAGAATCCTTGTCTTGCTGTCATTCTTCGTCTCTCTTGTCCCTTCATTCCTTCTCGCTTAGGTTCACTGCCCTCGTTGAAGTCCTGCGGGTCGGGACAGTATAGCCATGTTTCTCATGCACATGCATTCCATTTTTAATGAGAATCCTTTCTTCCTGCTCTTTCCCATCTCCCGTCCATCTATTGTTAGCAGCCTTCAGTGAGATTAGCACCTCATACATAGCTTCACTGTATTTTGGTATCATTTACCTTCCATTATTCTCTTTCCCTTTACCCCTGTTTATCTCCCCACACAGTCCCATAAGTTCTATGTGTGTATATATACTTTTTTGACCTGAAATCCTACAGTACCAAGAGTCTCTGCCTTCCAAAATGTGTGACTGCTTTTCTGTGTGTGTGTGTGTGTGTGTGTGTTTTTTTACTTTGTACCAGCATTATAAATGCTTCTACTGATACTTCAGTAACATCTCCAAAGAATGAACAAACTTAAGTTCACTTGACTAATATATGTTGTAAAAGGCATGGGAGTCCATGACAGATTTTTATTTAAAGATAACCAGTTTCTGTGAGTAAAGTGTAGAGCACTAGGCTTCAGCAAAAAAGCTCAAGGACAGCCCCCAGGCCCTAAGTTCAAGCCTGGACCACTGACAAAACCAAAACCAAACCAAAATAGCACACAGGCTTTTTATTTCACAGCTCTAGGGATAAAAATGTCAAGTCAAAGTGCCTGCAGGTTTGGCTTTTTATTTTTTCAGGACTTTGAATAATTTTTCTATACCCTTTCCCCCTGTTTTGCTGTTTGTCCACAATTCTATGATGTGTATACTCATCCTATAGATCTGCCTTATTTTTTATTTGTTTATTTTTGCCAGTTCTGGGGCTTGAACTCAGGGCTGGGTGCTGTACCTGAGCTTCTTTTGCTCAAGGCTAGCACTCTACCATTTCAGCTACAGCACCCCTTCTGGCTTTTTCTGTTTATATGATACTGAGGACTCAAACCCAAAGCTTCATGCATGTTAGGAAAGCACTCTACCACTAAGTCACATTCCCAGCCTTGTTTTTGTAGAGGACATTTTTTTTCTGCACCTTGAAAGGCAATTTCTTATCAGCCTGAGTCCAAGGTTTCTGACAACATGAACAATGTAAAGACATGTCTTACCTTGAATAAAGGGTTTAGTCCCTGGCACTGTGAAAAGATTGTACCTGCTTGACTCTGCAGTTACTTCATTTCCTAATAAAATCATGTTGCAAATTAGTGTGTGTGTGTGTGTGTGTGTGTGTGTGTGTGTGTGTGTGTGTGTGTGTTGGTATGGCTAAGACTCAGAACCTTATTCTACTTTATTATTCATAGCTGATATGTTAACTGTTTAACCCATTTTTCAGACCAGCATTTTGCTGGTTATTTGCAGATGAACTGTCCAAGACATTACTAATCTGGGTGGCTTCAAATTGCTATCCTCTAGTCTCAGCCTTTGAATATATAGATCTATCTGTTAGACAGTGCTATGCGCATCCATCCCAGATCATGCTGAAAGCACAAACGGGGAGATCACTGAATAAGCCACCATAGAGAGAGTGAGACTTAAAGTTGAGCAACTAGCTAGCTATTACCGGCTTTGAGTTCAGACTGAGTACTTGACACAGGTAGTTTTGGGATAGAAGAGCTGGAGATTTAGCTCAAGAGACTGAGCATGCCTAACTGCCTAGCATGCCCAGGCCATGTTTTCAATAGCACTGTAATAAAGCATTGTGATTTCATCTAAACTGTCCAAATTAACTTTCTGTTTGTTTCTCATTTGTTCACAGTGATGACAACAACATACTTACAGAGGTTGTCATCAGTTCCAATGAAAATGTAATTACTTGGTGAGTTGTTTTCTTTTGTCATCTGCATGGTAAACCATTTTGGAATATGATGACAATCGACAGAATACATGATGACCTATCAAAAACTGTATGGAATAATTTTCAGTTTTGAAGTTAAATAGAAAATGATAGAGCAGGTCAAAAGAGCCTTGGTCATATTCTGTGTAACAGATCCCATTCAAATGTGTAGTTTAAGTTTTCTACAACTGTAGTAATGAATTATCATAAGCAAAATAGTTCATGCATAAACAATCTATCTCACACCTGTAACGTATAGAAGGCTCATATCAGGGCTATGAAGAAGAATCTTTCTATGTAGAAAGATTCTTATATGTAATTTGTTGACTATTCTATGTTACCCTAGACTCATCCTCTAGGACAATGCGTTATTTGTTTATTTATTTAATGCAGGTCCTGTGGCTTGAATTCAGGACTTGGACATTCTCTCTGAGTGGTTGTTCTCAAGGCTAGTACTCTCTACCATTTGAGCCATCAATCTACTTCTGAATTTCTAGGTAGTTTGTTGGAGATTAGAGTCTCAGGAACATCCCTTCTTGGGCTGGCTTCTTACCATGATCCTTAGATCTCAACCTCCTGAGTAGCTAGACTTGCATGTATGAGTCACCAGCTCTGCTAATGTTTTAAAATAATATTCCAAGGTTTCTAACAGTCTGAATAGTGTAAGGACATACTTTACTTAGGCCAAAGGGAATAATCCCTGGCACTATGACAGGTTTGTAACTGCTTTAATGTGCAGTGATTGGACTTCCTTATAAAATGCTGGTCCACATGACAAGGATTAAGGTGTGTGTGTGTGTGTGTGTGTGTGTGTGTGTGTGTGTGTGTGTGTGTGTGTTGTTTTGGATAAAAACTTAGAGACTTTTATCTATTCTGCCCAGTTTTATTTTTTAAGTTTTTTTTTTCTTTTTTGCAATTCTATTGCTGGACCTCTCAGATCCTGGTCATTTTCCTTGAGCTTTTTTTGCTACCTCTTGAGCCACAGGACCACTTCTGGTTTTTTCTATTTATGTGGTACTGAGGAATCAAACCCAGGGCTTCATGCATGCCAGGCAAACACTCTACCACTAAGCCACACTCCCAAGTCCCTATTCTACTTTTTTTGTTCATGGCTGATGTGTTAACGCTTAAACCCAATTTCAGCCCAGCATTTTGCTGGTTAATTGCAGTTGAACTCTCCAAGATATCTCCATCTGGGTAGCTTCAAATTGTTATCCTTTGTTGTCAGCCTCTGAAGAGATAGGGTTATAGATGTGAGAAAGAGGCATGCCCATCCATCCCAGATTATATTGAAAGCACAAACAACTGAATAAGCCATCAAAGACAGATCTCAGATCTCAGCCTCCTGAGTAGCTAGGATTACAAGTTTGAGCCGCTGATGCCCATTTCTACATCACTGTTCCATGTATCAAGTCTCTAATGATATAGTTGTTTCTTTTTGGGGTCTGGTCATGGGACCTGAACTCTGGGCCTGGGCGCTGTCCCTCAGCTCTTCAGCTCAAGGCTAGCGCTCTACCACTTGAGCCACAGCGCCACTTCTGGCTTTTTTCTTTTTGCTTATGTGGTGCTGAGGAATCGAACCCAGGGCCTCGAGCATGCAAGGCAAGCGCTCTACCACTGAGCCACCTTCCCAGCCCTCTAATGATATAGTTTGACTTTTATTGATGAATAATATATAACCCAACAGCTCAGAGTGGATGATATGAATATGTTGCTTCCAAGAAAATATGAATAAATCAGTCTGGTGTTAGAGGGAGAGAAGCCATTAATGGATCCCATATCTTAGGAAAACAAGTCTATTACTGGGGGAAGAGAACGATGTAAAGATACTAAATGTATGGAGGTTATTTTACTACCCGCCAATTTGTTTCAGTATTGTAGAGAAGGTTTGTGCAATATTGAAGTATAGGAAAAGCTACTAATTAAATGTGTTGTTTTTGAATCCTGCTACTTTGCTGAAAGTCTTTATCACATCTAAGAGAGTTTTCTTGGTAAAATCTTTAGGGTCTTTTAGATATCTCAATATCTACATAAGCATAATTAGATTTCTCCTGTTCTGTTGGTATCCCTTTCATTTCTTTTCTTCCCTTACTTCTCTGTATAAGATAAGTAGCATTACAATAATCTCTGCCTCATTCCTGACTGTAGAGAAAATGGTTTCATTTTTTTCCTATTTCATACAATGTTGGCTACAGGCTTTTCACAGATAGCCTTTCTTGCGTTGAGATATATTCTTTCTATTCCTAGTTCTTTTAGGGTTTCTATCATAAAATGATTGATGTTAATTTTGTCAAAAGTATTTTCTGAGCCAGGCGCTGGTGGCTCACGCCTGTAATCCTAGCTACTCAGGTGGCCCCAATCCGAGGAAAGCTCTGAGACTCTTATCTCCAATAAAGTACTCAGAACAAAGCCCGAAGTGACACAGTGCCTCAAGTGGTAGAACACTAGCGTTAATCACAGAGAGGCTCAGGGACAGAGCCCAAACCCCGAGTTCAAGACCCAGGACTGGAAAACAAGCAAACAAACAAAAAACCCAATATATTTTCTGCATCTATTGAGATGGTCCCGTGCTTTGTCCTTTTCTCTGCTCATGCCCTTTATTATGTTAATTAATTTGCATAAGTTGAGCCATCTTCACATCCTTGGAATTAAACCCAATTCATAATAGTGTAGTGTATGGTATTTTTATGTTGTTGAATTTAGTTTGTATTTTATTGAGAACATATATGCCTACATTTATCAAGGACATTGGCTCAAAATTTTCTTTTTTTGGGTCCGGTTGTAGGGCCTGAACTCTGGGCCTGGGCGCTGTCCCTCAGCTCTTCAGCTCAAGGCTAGCACTCTACCACCTGAGCCACAGCGCCACTTCCGGCTTTTTTCTTTTTGCTTATGTGGTGCTGAGGAATTGAACCCAGGGCCTCATGCATGCAAGGCAAGCGCTCTACCACTGAGCCACCTTCCCAGCCCTGGCTCAAAATTTTCTTTGTTCTTACTTGGTTTTGGTGTCTATTGATCCTGGCTCTATGAAATAAGTTCGGTGGCATTCCTTCTCTTTCTACTGTATGGAATTTTGAGAAACATTAAGATTAGTTCTTTAATGCTCAGAAAAAATTCCACAGTGAATCCATATGGTCCTGGACTGTCTTTCTTAGTAAACCTTATTACAGCTTCAATTTCATTGCTTGTGATAGGTCTGTTTAGGTGAGTTAGGTGTTTTGGCTATGCAGATACTCTACCACTTACACCTCATCTTCCCCACCTCCTGGTTTCTCTTTCTTTTATTATTGAGAGTTTTATGTTCTTTACTTTTGCTCTAGGAATGATTTATTTGCATTTCCACCTGGTACATTTGATGCTACATTAAATATCCTTATTTATTTTGTAGTTTTGAATTTCTCTTATTGGACACCTTTCTTCTTTTTTTTTTTTTATTGTGAAAATACTGTATAGAGGGGTTACAATTACATGGGCAAGATAATGAGTACATTTCTTGATTTGCATTTCTTTTCTTTTCTTTTTTTTTTTTTTTGTCGGTCATGGGGCCTGAACTCTGGGCCTGGGCGCTGTCCCTTGGCTCTTCAGCTCAAGGCTAGCACTCTACCACTTGAGCCATAGCACCACTTCCAGCTTTTTCTGCTTATGTGGTGCTGAGGAATCGAACCCAGGGCCTCATGCATGCAAAGCGAGCACTCTACCACTGAGCCACCTTCCCAGCCTATGAGTACATTTCTTACCAAGCATTGTAGGCTCTTCCTTTGTTTTCCCTTCCCATCCCATCCATCTTTCTTCTAAGGCATCTTCCTGATGCCTACCACTTCATTTTGATTCCTTCCTGTTGGATTGAGTACAACTTTGTATTAATGGCCTTGAAGAGCATACATATATGACTACTACTCTTTGAGTTGCTCATGTTGGAGTAGCTATCTGTTGCTTCCAAATATAAACAGAATTTGTTTCTGCATTACAGGCTTATCAGGACACAGTCTTTTTCCTGTGAACTCTGCACAGACTGGTTGTAGCTACATAGCATACTCTTTAACAATAACCAGGAGACAGATTGGAGTGGCCAGAGCTACCTCCAAGTCTCTACTTTGTACCTCCATGAGCCTGTCACACATGGCTCTGTATTGTCACCCTGTTAGGCAAGTTCACATTTATTATAACACTTCTTCACTTCACAGAGACTCAGTTGGTGTGTGAGATCAGAGAGAATTCTCCTGAGGGAGAGAATTCACCTCTTGGGCCAGCTTGGTTCTTGATCCATATCAGTTTAGCATGCCAAGCCAGGATAAAGGTAGTAGGCATTAGGCAGTAGGCAGTAGAGAGGAGATGTAGGGAAGATTACAACTGTGAATTTCCTGTATCTCAAGTTAATTGCATTCATCCATGAGCAGCTTTAGCACTGCCTCTATTCTCAGTATCCATTTCACAATTTGGGGCACAGGCTATGGGCTTTGTCTTGGGGATTTTTCACTCAGAGTGGAAGTTTGGTCCCTTCTTGGAAGCCTCAGCAGCGTAAAAACTGCTCTCCAGAGGCTACATTATATTCAGCTGTAAGATAAAAGAAGACAGTACTTTATACAGGCTCTTCTTTTGATTAACGGGAAAAGCCCAATCTTTAGGGTGTTTTTTCTGTGAAATAGGTTTTACTAAAATACCTTACCTTACTCACTCTAAGTATGTGCTAGATGTCTGACTCAAGAGATGATGATTAAAAGACAAGAGACCCATTTACTGCCCATGTTCATCCCTCATGTCTCCCATTTCATTACTGTGGGAACAGGTCTGGTCAAGGTCTAATGACTTGCCCAGGATTCCACAATTCGTTCATGGAGGAGCTGACATCAGAAAGCAGTGCCCCTCTTCCACATGTATACTAGTTGATGACTTCAAGTCTAATTCGACCATAGTGTCAGGTTAGAATGGTATGGCCAAAGGAAATATTACTAAGTATCCAAAACTTGGTGTTTGTTCTGCATATACATTCTGGATGTGAAAGTAAAAATCACATGAAACAGAAATGTAAACATTTCAGATATTAGTAAAAAAAAATATTTTATTATAAAACTGTTGAAGAATTTCCTTTTAACCTGTTGCAACAATGAGAAGTACAAAATGTCATGTCAAAACCTGCTTTACAATGTCGGTGGGGGGGAGGGAGGGGGGGTATGATTGGTTGGGGGGGGGAGGGGGGAGGGTGGGAAGGGAGGTGAAGGGTAAACAAAGGAGGAGGCTGCAATGCTTGGTAAGAAATGTATGCATTTTCCTGCCCATGTAATTGTAACCCCTCTGTACAGTATGTTTTCAAATAAAATAAAATAAAATAAAATTAAAAAAAAAAATTAAAAAAAAAAAAAAAAAAGAATTTCCTTTTAAATTGATACATATACTTAAATTGTTACTCATAAAGGCCTTTGCTTTTTGGTTAAACAATATATGATTGATTTGATTTTTATTCATTTTACAGCACCAACATCAAGAAAATCGTGAATTCAATTGTGACATCTCTGGATTTTAGGTATGTGAGACTCTAGAAATACCAGCAATGAACTATGTGTGTGACATTTAGCATCAAGATTTGGCAAAGCATCTGAAAAAGTCAAAGCAGAACAAAAAGAATTTCCACTGACAGAATGTAGCAAAATATCCCTTCTTATTGTAATCTAATTTAGTTTGGAAAATTGCCTTAATCTAGACATTTAAACTTGCAAAGAAATGACATTTGTCCCAGTCTATGTACTGCTATACTGATTTTCTACTCATAGAAGAAAAAGTAGAGCCTACATTATAAAGTAAGTACAAGAAGTGGCTCTGTGGCTCAAAGTGGTAGAGCAAAGTGG
The DNA here is from genome assembly GCF_019054845.1 of Dipodomys spectabilis. Taxonomy (NCBI): domain Eukaryota; kingdom Metazoa; phylum Chordata; class Mammalia; order Rodentia; family Heteromyidae; genus Dipodomys; species Dipodomys spectabilis. The sequence continues at coordinate 42,892,525 of NW_024870772.1, read as the reverse complement.
TAGATCACAAAAGGTCAGGGATAGCACCTAGGCCCTTAGATCAAGCCCATGATTGACAACAAACAAACAAAAAACAAAGTAAGTATAGATTGCATTCTATTAAGTACTTTGTACACATTTCTTTACTCAGTTCTGGAAACATGTTAATCTACTTCTCTACATGAAAGAATGATTTTATACTGTGACTCAGGTTTCTTCAAAATTAATAATTTGAGTGGCCATTATAAAAATACTTTGAAATCCATTGAATTTTTCTTCATAAATATAGAAATAATACAATCAATTAATGGAGAGTATCTTTCAAATATATGAGAAAAAGTCTTAGAAGCACTTAAGGTTCAATCATATACGTACTTATAGAATTGAATTCTTTTTCTTGTACTCATTGCTGTACTAAAAGTACTGAAGAATATATATCCATATACTTGAAAACCTCACTGATAAAAGAAAAACCTTTCCGGTCCAAGTGGTACTGGAGGGCTGGGATATAGCTCAGTGGCAAAGCATTTGCCTAGCAAGTGCAACATTGTGTATCTTGGGTTCAATCCCCAGTAAGTGCTTTTGTAGTTTGGTATTGGGGCCTCATGTTAGCTGGGCATGCACTCTACTACCTGCCCACACTTCTTTGGATTTTTTACTTTTTCTCTGACTGGCCTGGGCTTCACTCTTCCAACTGAGGTTTCCTGACATAGCTGGGAGACCAGGCACACCTGGCTTGTTCTGTTGAAATGGGCCTTTGAGAATTTTTTGCTGGTGCTAGCCTTGGTCTGTGATCCTCCTAAGCCTTCAGAGTAGATAATACTAAAGCTGTGAACCACCAGCCAAAGTCATCTTTCAAGGGCTTAGATAAGTCAGAACTTCAGAGGTTTGACAACTGAATTCTTAAAATTTACTCAGATAAATGACATTTTATTTACTACAAGAAACTGATAGATGCTTCTTAATGAAATTCTCAAATTTAAAGAGTTTACACAGAGAGATTACTTTATTTCAGTTTTGTTCTGTCTTGCAGTGGGGTTCTGATGTATCTACATAACATCCAGGTCATTGGTTTGGTGGGAATGTCATTCGCTGATGACTGCTTTTCTTGGGTAAAGACAGAGTAATTTTTTGGGGGTGGTGGTGGTTGTGGGGCCTGAACTCTGAGCCTGGGCGCTATCCCTCACCTCTTCAGCTCAAGGTTAGTACTCTACCACTTGAGCCACAGCACTACTTCTGGCTTTTTTCTGCTTCTGTGGTGCTGAAGAATTGAACCCAGTGCCACATGCATGTGGGGCTAGCACTCTACCACTGAGCCTCCTTCCCAGCCCCAATATTTTGAGATTCTAATGTACTATAATTCTTCCTGCCAGTTGCCTTTGGTATCTGATGAATGGCTTTAATAATTGTTAACTGTGGAGAAAAAGCACACTGTCTTTATTTCAGAATATTTGGAATCTTTTTGTTGATGTGGGGCTGATTGTTATGGATAATCTCCCAGCTAAGAGTGAACTTCATATTCCTGTGGAATACAGAATGATATCATTGGCAATGGCTATAATTTGCTTTATCAATGTTTTCCTTCAAGTTTATGTAGCAGGGTAAGCTTTATTCTTTCTTTAAGCCTATATCGACATTGTGCTGTCACAGGAACCCTAGGCTCCTGAGCCAATTAGCTCAGGCCCACTGTTTCCTTTAATCGTGTACATTAAACTCCTCTTAAACTCTATTAAACTCATTGCTTTACCACTACAAAACAAAGGAGCCAACGATAATTAGCAAGTCAACCCAACCATATGTGTTCCTCTTCATCAAAATAATTCTTCTTGAAGTCATTGGCCCCAAATAAAGGCCAGTCCAAACCCAGTTTTTCACTGACTGGCTTTAATTAGTATTATATTGCAACTGACACTCCCACAATGTATTCCAGAAAGTACTGTTCAAAAAAGGGCCAGGCAATGAATGTTTGTGAGGTTTAAATATTAGTGCTTTGATTACAACTTGAATCTCAACCAAGATTTGGTTGCATATAAAATAGTAGGTACTAGGTCATAAATAGTCATTGATGAGGGTGGTCATTTTGTTCAAACAAAAACTTTTGATGAGGCCTGGAGGTGATGTGAGGAATGCTTATCTCATTAGTGAAATGTGGTAGGAAGAAAGTGAGATTTTTTTTCCTTTTCTGCTTGCTGGTTTTCTGAGAAGGTGGGTGCGTCAGACAGGCCTTGCAGCTGGGCTGCCCTGGCAGTCAGGAATTGGACCTTGTAATAACCCCTGGGGGTTATTACATGGCCCCATGGTCTCGCCTACTGGAGGGAGCCAGGCATCAAGAGGCGAGCCTCACGTCTCCACAGTACTGGCCACGGGATAGAGAAGGGCATTGAGAGGCTGACGTCACTGCCCCACCGGGTGTGCGGGCCGGAAGGCCATGCCGCCTAAAGGGGGCGGGGCATGTTGTTGGAGGGGAGGGGCATCGAGCCCCACGTGGGTGAGCTGCCTATTGGGATTGGAGAGGGGGCAGCTTGGGGGAGGAGCATGAATGGCGGTTTGAAAGCCTGAGTGTGCCTATCGGTATAGGTAGGCTGCGTGCTCCGAGGCCCTGGGGGAGTAGAAGCAAAACTGGAGTCCTGAGTGTGGGAGGAGAGGTTAGGGGAAAACAGACAGTCCCGAGGGAGGAGAGAGGAGTCCGGAGGACACGTGGAATCCTGAGGAGAGGGGAGTCTGGAGGAGACCGGGAGTCCTGAGGGGAGTCCGGAAGAAACCGGGAGTCCTGAGGGGAGAGGAGTCCGGAGGAGACCGGGAGACTCCTGAAGAGAGAGGAGTCCGGAGGAGACCGGGAGTCCTGAGGGGAGAGGAGTCCGGAGGAGACCGGGAGTCCTGAGGGGAGAAGAGTCCGGAGGAGACCGGGAGTCCTGAGGGGAGAAGAGTCCGGAGGAGACCGGGAGTCCTGAGGGGAGAAGAGTCCGGAGGAGACCGGGAGTCCTGAGGGGAGTCCGGAGGAGACCGGGAGACTCCTGAAGAGAGAGGAGTCCGGAGGAGACCGGGAGTCCTGAGGGGAGAGGAGTCCGGAGGAGACCGGGAGTCCTGAGGGGAGAAGAGTCCGGAGGAGACCGGGAGTCCTGAGGGGAGAAGAGTCCGGAGGAGACCGGGAGTCCTGAGGGGAGTCCGGAGGAGACCGGGAGTCCTGAGGGGAGGAGAGTTAGGGAAAGACCTAGGATCCTGAGGAAAACAGTGCCGAGGAAGGGGAGGAGCAGGAGAGTAGGGAGAGCTGGCAGGAGGGAAAGCCTGCCTGAGCAGAACAGGGCAGGCCTGTGGAGGACAGGGCAAGCCTGGAGAGGCCACTTGGGGCCTCCTCGCGGGGCCCTTTGGAGCCTCCCTCTAGAGAGGCCTGTGGAGAGTGCTAAGGTTCGTGATCCAAGTTACGAGGCTGACACAAAGCCAAAGTAAATCGCATCGCTATTTCGTGCCGGGCACGGAGAATTGAACTGACCTGTGGAGAGCGCGCTGACTCCCACTCCTACAGGCCAGCTTTCATAGGGCAGCACCACAAGCCATGAACTGTAAGCATGTAGCCAATCTTACTCCTCTTGGTTAAAACAGAAGGGTCACATATGTGCTTTTTACTGATCGGAAGTCTTCACCTGACCTGACTTTTCGCCTTTGTTTGTCTGGGCCCTGTTACTGAGGCAAGCAAGCAAGGTTACAGAAGCAAATCATAGCAAAAACATAGCCTTGCTTAGGCAAGACATAATCCTGGCATGGTCAGCATGAGCAATACTACCAATGCTATTGACACTATTACAGACATTATTTTTAATATAAGCTCCTGACTAATACATCCACTTAGTGCAGCTGTGATAAGCCTCAAGGTTGTCAGTAGCCTTCTGCAAAGCTGCCAGCTTGATAAACTTGACTGAGGGAGAGATGTTCTTTTGCTTTTTAGCAAGGATGGAGAAGGGATAAAGGCTGAACCTTTGGGGTTTTTCTAACTTTTTTTTTTTTTTTTTTGGTTCCCCTGTAGACAGGGTCGGATTGCCCTTACTGCACAAACAACAGGTGCGGGCAAGGTCAGCTCATACTTTACAAACCAAAATAGCTTCCTAGACAAAAAATGGAGTTACTTTGGCTAACCTAAGCCTAACAGAGAGAGACACGTCCTGGAGCAGAGCAGGGCAGGCCTGTGGAGAGTGGAGAGGCCTGAAGAGAAGGAGGAAGGGAAGAAAGAGAAACCCCCTTTGGAGGTTTGGAGCTTTGGAGGTCATTTGGGGCCTCCTTGAGGAGCCATTTGGGATGGAGGTCATTTGGGGCCTCTTTGGGGGGCCATCTGGGGCCTCCTCTGGAAGCCATTTGGGACCTTCCTCTAGAGAGGCCTGTGGAGAAGCACCTCCTGGTGCAGAGCAGGGCAGGCCTGTGGAGAGTGGAGAGGCCTGCAGTGGAGGAGGAAGGGAAGAAGGGGAAAAGCCTTCCCTTTGGGAGGCTTGGAGCTTTGGAAGGTCTGAGGTTTGGAGGTTTGCAGACCAACTAATAAAGGTTAGGGGGTCAGGATTACCTATTGGAGGTTTGGACGTTTGGTGGTTGATGCTGCTCTTGGTTCTAGGTATCTATCCCAGGACAAGGTAGTCTCAAGACCCCTTTCTGGTGTAAATAGTGTAAATTTTTTTTGTTCACCTCTCACTGTGCTCAATGGATTGTCTCACTCTCCAGAAGTCGTAAGTTTGATCTCCCAGCCTCCCTTTCTCCAGAGCACTTCAGAAGGCAGTTTGTGTTCTTTCCTGATGACTTTTTATACTCCTGCTTTTGAGTTAAAGGGAGTGTAAGGTCTGTACAGGGACAACTCCCTATCTCTTGGCTAAGTTTCCACCCAGTATCTATTACCTAGGTAATTGGCAGATCTGGAAGCAGTCACCTTCTCCTCCTGCTAGGTGACATCCTGGGCCACCTCTGGTCACATGCCTCCCATCTGACCTTAGGAGGGTCCCAGACCCTGAGGTCACATCCAGTTCCAGTGTGGCCACATCTTTCCCCCACCTGGCCACACCTCTTCTTGTCCCTGGCCTAGATAAATCCTGGCCCAGGGGTGGGTCATCCCTTCCTTTTTCAGACATGCCTCTCCATGGCAGGGGCAGCAGTCTGGTAAATAAACTTTTCCTGCTTAAATAGCACGTGTTGTTCTCTTCATCACCTACCTAGTGAAACCTATTCAATATACCCTACAGAGAGTTTACTGCCAGGTTAGTGAGAGCCTGAAAAAGGTTGCCTGAGAGTTAGTAGATGTTTTCCCTGGAGGCCTCCCACTCACCTCTGCAGAAGCCGGTATTGGAAAATGGAAGACTGTCTTTGTCCTATGAGGGAATTAGCAGCCCCTTGGGATACCAGCAAGGCCAGATCATGAGTTCAAAATAGCACTCCCTACCCCTTTCATAAACTCCACATGCCCATTGCTTTAAGGATGTGACGTACTGAGCTTGTCCAACAGAACTGTACATTTCTTCCCTCATACATGGGAGAAGGTAGTACATGCCTCTTGTTAAGTGGTTTGGTTATGTCTCTTATTTACTAAGCATAAATTAGTAAATCATAGATGCAAATATATGAATATAAATTGACTACTTGAGAACTTTAATATATTTTCCCTTAATCTAGTCTAGACAATGCATTTTAAATAATCCATTAATGTATAAATTTGTAACGAAGATGAATCCAGTAACCCATCTTTTATTATCTCTTTCAGGAGAAAGTATTTTTCTGTTTTACATCTTTGATACCATCATAATTGGCATCACTTTATGTACTGATGTCACCTCCATACTTTTTGAATTTAAAATTCTTAAAGATATTCCAAGGTAGGGCTGGGAAGGTAGCTCAGTGGTAGAACGCTTGCCTTATATGCCTGAAGCCCTGGGTTCGATTCCTCAGCACCACATAAGCAAAAAGAAAAAAGCCAAAAGTGGCGCTATGGCTCAAGTGGTAGAGTGCTAGCCTTGAGCTGAAGAGCTGAGGGACAGCGCCCAGGCCCAGAGTTCAGGCCCCACGACTGGACCCCGCCCCCCCCCAAAAAAAGATATTCCAAGGTATGAAACATAGATGCCTAGGAAATTGTAGCCTATTTAAAAGAAACCTGGTTAGTAACAACTTGTCACCCTGATAAGTCCTCAAAACCAGGCCATCGTGGAAAGAGCCCATGAAACATTGAGCTTCAATTATTAAAAAACAAAAAAGGGGAACCCCAAGGGAAATTCTTGCCCTAACCTTATTTACTCTATAATTTTTTAAAATTTACCTCAAGTTGATCCTTACACTAGAGTTGAAAGCATCTTACTTCCCCAGCACCACCTCGCTATCATATCACTATATGGTTTAAATAATTTGATAAATAGAAACCAGGACTAATGACCTCTGGTGGGAAAGGCTATGCTTCTGTCATTCAAGATGGATCCACCAGCAATGTGTGGGTTCCTCTTGGGCTCATCTGACCCCAGGGAGAAGAAAACAATACAGCCTAGTCCTAAGGAAGAATTGGCCTGCAGTTTTGCAGGACTAAATGTGATGATGCCGCCATCATCCTTATCATAAGAAAACTAGTTAGACAATGCCAACATGGGACCAGATTAAGACATTGTTAAAAAAGGAAGTGGAAGTGGCACTGTGGTTTAAGTGGTAGAGTGCTAGTCTTGGAGTGAAGAGCTAAGAGACAGCACCCACGCCCAGAGTTCAAGCTCCACAGTCAACCAAAAAACAAAAAGGGAAAAGCCAGTTTGGTCAGCACTGATAGCCCCGAAACACCTGAAAATCTGTTTTGGGTGATGGTCTGCACTACTCATCTGTACTTCTGTAGTGAACAGTAAGTACATATATTGGGCTTATGTCCCTCATTCACCATTGTTAAGATTGGTGGATTGGCTAGATCCAGGCCTGCTGGCATATACTACTGACAGTGTGTATTTTCCCCCACTGTGGGACCATGTGGGTCCCACTCATCCAGCTGAAGAAGGAATTATATAATGTATAACAAGAGACAGTGTACCTTTGCCTCTAAATCAAGCAAAAGCTGCTTTTGTTTGGCCTGTGAAATAATTAAAGCTAGAGTACCCAGCCCCTCCACTCTGCATTTGTGTTCTTTGATCTCAGCCATTCCCTCCTACAGTCATTTTACAATCACCCAGAGCTCCAGAAAGAACAAGATCCACAATAAGCACCTTATGACAAAAGGCAGACTGCCTTTCAGACCTATTTTGCTGCCTATTTTGGCAGCAAAATAGCAATTACCAATAGAAAATTTGAACTTTGTTTCTAACTTCTGCATTATTAGCCATAGAGATGTGACACATATAGTATTTCTTCTAGGTGAAGAATCTTACAGTCCACAATGTTTTCATGTAGGATTAAAATTGATGATCACTTTGTCCCTAATCTAGAGTAAGTTTTGTGCCACACTGTCAGAAGAGTACACCACAGAGTCTCCTTAAACTCGTGGATCCTCCATTGCTGACGTAGCCGGGGCTGATAGGAATAGACAACTATGGCTGGGCCTGGCTTGTGAAGGACGCAGGGAGAGGGCTGTCAACCCAAAGTGGGGGTGATAAGCTTACAGTACCTATTCTGCTTTATTATTCACAACTGAAGAAGTGGTGCTGTGGCTCAAGTGGCAGAGCATTCACCTTGAGCTGAAGAGCTGAGGGACAGGGCCCAGGCCCAGAGTTCAAGAACCATGACCGACAAAAAAAACCAAAAAAACAAAAACACTAGTCACAGTTGATGTGTTAATTCTTTAACCCATTTTCAGGCCAGCATTTTGCTCGTTAATTGCAGATGAACTCCTCAAGATATTTGGGTAGCTTCAGATTGTTATCCTCTGTTCTCAGCCTCTGAGTAGCTAGGGTAATAGATGTGAGACTGAGGCATGCCCATCCATCCCAGATTATGCTGAAAACACAAACAAGGAGATCACTGAATAAGCCAGCAGAGACTAAAGCATGACTCCAAATGTGCATCTAGCAAGCAGGATTCTGAGTTCAAACCTCAGTACTTGAGAGAGGTGGTGGTAGAGACAGAAGAGCTGGAGATTTAGGTCAAGTGACTGAGCACTTGTATAGACTGCACAAGGCCATGGTTTCAGTGGTCATGAAAAACAATGTAGAAAAACTGGGATTTCAGCTACATAGTGCAACTTAATTTTCTCTTTTTCATTTGTTCACAGTGACATTTTGGTCCATTATGATAAAAACCTGAATATTGGGTAAGTTGTCTTCTTTTGTCATCTGCAGGGTAAACCATTTTGGAGTATGACAACAATTGACAGAATACATGATGACCTATCAAAAAGTGCACCTGGTGATTTTCAGTTTTGAAACTACTTAGAAAAATGATAGAGCAGGTCAGAAGAGACTTGGACATGGTCTGCTGTGAATTCAAGGACTGGAAGCCACAATCCTTGGAGTATCCAAGTGCATGTATGCAACTCATAAAGAGCCAAGGGATGTGAGTCCCTTTCAGAAACAGGCAGTCCTACTATTCTGTAGATCTCAGGAGAATGGAGATCATTGACTCTGGATCAGTGTTTCATTCTCCAGAACTCAGTAATCCTGAAGGCCCACCATCACACAGGATGAGAGTCCTGCTTCTAGCCTGCTGTTCCTCATCTGTATCTGACAGGCCAGGAAAGGCAGCCATGATTACTTCAGTAAGGAGGGGATAGAGCAGATAGGAAGCAGAAAATTAGATGGTAAGTCAGGTTTGAGTTCTTGTGAAGTTGAACTGAATTTAAAATTAGTTAAACAGCAAAAGGGCATTAAACATTTTGTCAGGTTTACTAGGAAACAAATATTCTTTTTTTTTTTTTTTTAAATGTGACATCTTTAGGCTTGAGCTCAGGGCATGAGCAATGTCCCTGAGCTTTTCTTTATTACGTCTGGCATTCTACAACTTGACCCACAGCTCTGCTTCTAGCTTTTTTGTTAGTTAATTGGAGAAACACGGACTTTTCTGTCCAGGCTGGTAGAAACTGTGCCCCTTAGATCTCAACCTCCTGAGAGACTAAGATTACAAGTTTGAGCCAGACTCCTGGCCTAGTAAAGAGCAATTATTAAATTTTGCACGAAACCTTTGTTTAGCAGCTATAAACATATACTTTTCCTTAGAAGCCTCATTCCTAGGAAAAGACAGAAATACCCCCTCTCATATAACTAAATGTGCAAAACTTTTACTTTCTACTAACTTAGTACTTTTAGGTAAATTGTACGTAACTTTGATGAAAGTTACCTGGTATTTGACTCTGTATATTTTAACCCTTTAGCACAGAGAAAAATGAACCAACAGAGCTTACACTGGAAGATAAGCCAACAGAACTTACATTGGAAGATGAGCCAACAGAACTTACAGGAAGATATCACTGAAAGGTGAGATTCACCAACAGAGCTTACACTGGAAGGGAAGCCAACAGAGCTTACACAAAGCTATCAGTGAAAGGTGAGATGTGCCAACAGAGCTTATACTGGAAGATAAGCCAACTGAGTATATACTTGCATTGGGGGGAGCCAAAACTAACTCCATTTTTATTATATGAGGAGTTTCCCCACCCCTGAGAATCAAAACACTGGTTTCTCACAAGCCCTCAGGGTCAGAAAATATGCTGTTTGTTGAGACCCCAGGAAATGAGGAAAGCCCTGCTGGTTGTTGAGATAAGGCTGTGAGATCTGCAGTCCTGTTTGGTTTTCAATAGCCCAGACAGGATCTCAATAGTCCAGATGGGATCTGAGCCCAGTTTAGTTATCATTAGCCCAGATAAGATCTGCAGCCCTGTTTGGTTAACAATTGTAGAATAGCCCAGCCATCTTTGCCCCTCCAGGAAGGAGCAGCCTCATCCCTGCCCCCAGGAGTAAGAATATCCCCTGCTTTAGGTGGGAACCCCCAAATTCGTGCCAATTCAAACCAGAATGATAGGTTAGTCCAAACAGATACTATGAGACAGACTGTAACCTCATTGGCCACTAACATAAATATGCAATCTTTATGTGTGTGTTACAATTCTGTTGGCCACCTGTGTGGACAGGCTTGATCACATGGATTTTACCTTTAAAAACCCTAGCTTGTAGGCTGTTTGGGGTCACAGTTTCATCTCCCGAGTCTGTGCTGTGTCCCTGGCTGGTCAGCTATTCACTTCCCCAATAAAGTCATCTTTTTACATGAGGCTGTCTCTGAGTGGTGGACTCTTCCCCATAACACTTGAAGATATCACTGAAAGGTGAGATGCGCCAACAGAACTTACACTGGAAGATAAACCAACAGAGCTTACACTGGAAGATAAGCCAACAGAGTATATACTGGAATGTCACTGGAAGGTGAGATGCATTCCTATATGTATATATACATGTACATAAAGATACACAAATATTCAGCCAGATTTTCTGGCAACTATCAAAAGTTTGAGCATTACAGCTATATCTGTAACATTCCTTCCTTTTCCAAGTTAGTGAGTGAATGAATGAATGAGAAACTTTGTGCTATTTCAGTAAGCAGTGAAGAAAACTTTTAGAAAACTATCAGATAGCTATTTGAATGGGGAGTATATGTTTTGTATGACTGCAGTAATAGATTATTACAAGAAAAATTGCTCATATACTCACAATTTATCTTACAACACTAGGGGATGGAAGTCTCATGTCAAAATTTCTGTGTCATTGGCTCTTTATCTTGAAAAAAATCTATATTTTTATATCTATCTATTTATCTATCTACCTATCTATCATCTTTCTTTTACCATTTTCCTATTTGTTGACAATTCCATGGCATATAGACTTATTCTCTAGCTCTCCGCCTTTCTAAATTATTTAATCATTTTGTTCTAGTCATAGGGCTTGAGCTCAGCGATTGGACACTAACCTTGAATTTGCTTTTCTCAAGGGTAGTGCTCTACGCTTTGAGCCATAGGTTTACTTCTGGCCTTTTCTAAGTTGGTTTTGGAGTTCAGAAAACCTGGTATATCCTTCCCATGCTAGCCATCAAGCCACAATCTTCAGATCTCATCCTACTGAGTTGGTAGGATTCCAGGCATAAGCCACCAAATGCCCAGCTCTGCCTTATTTTGAATGTAAACCTCTTTTTGGACCTTGGATGATTACGTTTTTTTTTTTTTTTTAGTAGTTCTGGGGCTTGAACTCTGGGCCTGGGCACTGTTCCTGAGCTACTTTTATCAAGTCTAGCACTCTACCACTTGAGCCACAGTGCTACTTCCAGCCTTTTCTGTTAATATGGTACTGAGGAATCAAACCCAGGGTCTCATACATGCTAGGCAGGCATTCTACCACTAAAGCCACATTCCTTGCTCTGTCTTTTTTTTCTTTTCTTTTTCTTTTTTCTTTTTGCCAGTCCTGGTGTTTGAACTTAGGGCCTGGCCAATGTCCCTGAGCTTCTTTTACTCAAGGCTATCACTCTACCACTTGAGCCACAGCACTTCTGGCTTTTCCTTTTTATGTGGTATTGAGGAATCAAACCCATCAAATCCAAACTTCATGCATTCTAGGCAAGCACTCTATCACTAAGCCACATTCCCAGCCCTCTAATTTTGTATTCATTCTTTTATTTGTATACAGTTAAGACAACATGTTAACAGATAGCATTTCTTCAAATGCCAACATGACGATGAGTTGACTTGATCTGAGTGGTAAACCATTTTGGACTAGGATGACAGCCTATCAATATCTGTATGTGATCATTTTCTACTTTGAAACTAAAAAGAAAATGATAGAGCATGTCAAGAGAAATTCGTTCATGATCTTTGCTGAATTCATATACTAGCAACTATTATCCTTAGATGTAAAAGTGTGTACATGCATCACACAATGATTTAAAGCAGGTGAGCATCCCTTTCAGAAAAAGGACCTAAGAACCCAGGAACAATCCTTCATTCTCCAGGTTTATGCTACACTGAAAGGCCAAACACGAAATTGCATGGGAGTCTGCTTCTAACATGCTGTTCCTAGTCCCTATCTGATAGGCAGAAAAAATAGCCATGATTAGTGAAAGTAAGGAGGGAATAATGGCAATAGGAAGCAGAAAATTAGATGGCATATAAAGTTTGAGTTCTTATGAAGTGACTTGAATTTAAAATTTAACAACAATAGGGCATTAAATATTGGGTTAGGTTTAATAGGAAAGAAACAATCTTAAACCTTGCAAAAGACCTTTCTTTTGCAGATGTCACCATTTAATTTCCACAAGAAACCTCATTTCTAGGGAAAAACAGAAATACTTCCTTTTCATATAACTATGTATAAGTTTCAAGTTCTACTAACTTCTTAGTTTTACGTAAATTTTAGCCAATTTGAATTCACAGGGGCTTGACTGAGTATAATTTAATCTTTTAGCATGGAGAGAAATGAACTAGCAGATCCTACATTGGAGGGTATCAACAATGAAAAGTCTGATACATGTATATATATGTGTGTATGTATATACACACACATGCATATTAAGACACATAGGTATTAAGCTAGATTTTTCTGGGAGCTACATCAAAAAGATGGGCAATGCAGCTTAAGTCTGTACCACTCTTCCCATTTCCAAGTTAGGTGAATGAATGAGAACCCAGTTAGAAGAAAAATTTCTTGCTATTTCAGTGAGCAGTGAGGAAAACTCTTAGAAAGCTGTCATATAGCCTGTGTATGAGACCCTACTGGAATGGGTAGTGTACCTTTTCTATGACTGTAGTAACAAATTCTCAGGAGCCAAGTAGCTCATACGCTAACAATTTATCTCACAAACCTAGGGGATGGAAGTTTCATGTCAAAATGTCTGTGGGGTTGGCTCTTTTTCAGAACTGTGAAGAATCTTTCCATATTTCTTTCCCCTGTTTTGCTATTTGTTGATAATTCTATGAGGTGAAGACTGTATTTTTAATGCTAGTTTATGAGTCTGATTTCGAGGTTTCTAGTATCATTTGTCTTGGAAAAGGGCTTGATCCCTGGCACTATGACATGTTTGTAACTGCTTTGACATGTAATGACTACGTTTCATAATAAAATCATGTTCCAAATTATAAAGATTAATATGCTAATTACATTGTCATTATGTCTACCTCTACCATTATGCAAGGCTGGTTCCCATCCCAAGTCTGTAATACACTGAAGACAAGTAGGCACAAGGACTGGAGAATCAGCAACTGAACATAGGGTAAAAGGGATTTTTACATATAAAAGACAGTACGGTTAGAGGAGAAACACAAAAAGCTAACACTCTACTTTGTTTTAGTAGCAAACCAGGAACAGAAAAGTTTGTTTTCATATTTTCTCAGATCAAGTATGTCCATTCCCAATCCATAACCCTCATTCCTTTATACATATATATATATATATATATGTATATGTATATATGTAATCTTTTTTTCTGTCATTATCATGGTCTATAAAGTTTGTAAATTCTTTTTTTTTTTTGGTCGGGCGTGGGGCTTGAACTCAGCCTGGGCGTTGTCACTCAGCTCTTCAGCTCAAGGTGAGCTGAAGCGCTCGACCACTTGAGCTACAGCGCCACTTCTGGTTTTCTGGTGGTTTATTGGAGATAGGAATTTCAAGGTCTCTCCTGCCCCGGCTGGCTTTGAACCGCGATCCTCAGATCTCAGCTTCCGGAGTAGCTAGGATTACAGGCGTGAGCCACCAGCGCCCGGCAAAGTTTGTAAATTCTATGAGCTGTGCCAATACAACTCTTTCTTCCACAGCGGGTGATATGTGCGTTTCTTTCCTTTTGCTTAGTAGTATAACCTGTTGCTCTTTCCCTCTCATTCCCTCCCTCCCATCGCTGCCGTTGAGTTGCTTAGTTCGTTTTCATCCATGTCCAGCGCAGCTGATGGGCTGCTCTCTTGTATGTTTTCCCCTGTTTCCCTCTGATTCTATGCCCTCCTCCTAGCTTCCGTCAGATGTGCCCATCTATGTGTGCACAGGCCATCTTTGTCCTGTAGACAAGGGGCTCTCGCAGGAGAGAGCTCCCCACATCCCACGCCCCATGGCGGTGGTGGTCTCTCCGAACCCGGGCTCCCCCTTGCCGGCTGCCTAGGATGCCGTGTTCCTGGGTGGTGGCAGGCATGGCTCAGCAAGCCGAGAAGCATGGAGGAGGAGACCACAGGTGGCCTTGGGAGCTAGCCAGCATTTTAGGCCCTGGAGCCCGCTGATCCGGGGCCTGGCGTGACCTGCCTGCCCTTCAGAGGGAGACCTCCCCCTGCCACGAGGACAGATGAAGGCCCTAACGGTCCTGGAAGGCGAGCGGAGCCCCGGATGAGGGCGGTACAATGGGTGGCGGCCAGGCAGTTGGGCCGGTGCCAGTGGAGAAACGGAAGTGAGGACACAGGCGCTCACCGGAAGTCCCAGAGGTCTACTGGCCCTCGTGGGCCTGTGCACATAATATGGAGACGCTGCGCTCCACTCCCCCAACCTTTCTGTTTGTTTATCACATGGGGGTGATAGGGATTGTCCCTTAGTGCTGGCAGCGGGGTAAATGTGCGTGGACTGGAATAGAGATGTAAGGGGATCGGCGTGATTCCTGGGGTGCCCGGCAGGGTAAAGGTCAGGCCGGTGGCAGGAGAAGCAGGAGCCTGGGGAGGGAGGAGGGAGGGGCACCGGTGGCATGGCTCAGAGCACTGTCAGGCCCAGAGCCCACCTGTGCCCTGTCCCCTGCCAGGAAGGGGCGCGGGGCGCCGTCCCCAGGTTCAAGTCCAAGCGCACTGGCTGAACTTCACAGGGTCTCCAGAAACATCTTTCCTTGGGGCCGGAGGGGGTGGGGGTCTTTTGCGGGAGTCCCACAGCGGTGGTGAGAGGTGAGCAGGGCTACCCCCAGGTCAAGTCCACAGAACAGTCTTGGTCATCTCTGCTGGCTTGTGGTCGCTTCTGCCCCCTTCCTTCCCTTTTCATTTTCCTCACATATGTTTCACACGGGTGGTGGAGATTATTCAATCCCTTCAAGCTTCCTTCCTGTTAATGGGGGTACATGCTGCTTTACAAAGCATTGTTTTTTTTTCCCTCTTATTGTGAAAATACTGTACAGAGGGGTTACAGTTACATGGACAAGATAATGAGTACATTTCCTATCAAGCATTGTAGCCTCCTCCTTTGTTTCCCCTTCCCATCCCTTGCCATCCTCCTCCTCTCCCTTCCCCAACCAACCCTCCTCCCCTACCCCCACCAAAGTTGTAAAGTTCGTTTTCGACATAACGACTTATACATTCCATTGTTAAAATGGGTCCACCTGTATTCCATTTAAACCATTTGTTTTTTCCCTTCCCCTCCACAAATTATACCGACATCAAATATAGTGAAAGCAGGGGTAATACCGTGGGGGAGAGACATACAAAGCAACAAAGAAATAATCTTATAAATGTGTTAGAAACAATCCCATGAAAGAAAAAAAAACATTTGAATACATATCTTAGAGTTCATTTTCCTAGCATCAACTTATCTGACCTTTTCTGCTTGACTCAGACATATACTAGTTATTGCAAATAAAGGAAACTATGGTACCTATGTTTCTTTGGGCTTGGCTTACTTCACTTCATATAATTTTTTCCAAGTCTTTCCATTTCCTAACAAATGGGGCAATGTCATTCTTTCTGATGGAGGCATAGAATTCCATTGTGTATATATACCACATTTTCTTTATCCATTCATCTACTGAGGAGCATCTGGGTTGGTTCCATATCTTAGCTATGGTAAATAAGGTTGCAATAAACATAGTCGTGCTGGTAGCTTTAGTGTGGTCTTGTTTGTGAACCTTTGGGCAAATGCCCAAAAGTGGGATTGCTGGGTCGTAGGGGAGCTCTATGTGGAGTCTTTTGAGGAACCTCCATACTGCTTTCCAAAGTGGTTGAACAGTTTACACTCCCACCAACAATGCAGTAAGGTTCCCTTGTGTCCACATCCCCTCCATCATCTGTTGTTATTAGAGTTCTTGATTGTAGCCATTCTAACTGGGGTGAGGTGGTATCTCAATGTTGTTTGGATTAAAGCCTTAAACCAGCCTCTTTGCTCCATACCTACAGGTAAGGGCACAAGTAAGATATTATATCCAAGTTTCCCTTCCTTTTTATACCTCCTCCCACTGCCCAGCACACAGCACCATGTAAAAACTGCTTAGGAGATGTATAAAAATAATTTTTCTAAAAGAGCATGGATGTGACATCCTCTTTCAGACTGACGGCCCTTAAACTTCATTAACAAGCCACCTAGCCTCTTTGCTGCTCTTAGAATGATGCTAGCCATGTAATGTAACCCCTCTGTACAACATTTTACAATAAAAACTGTAGAAAAGAAACGATAATGCTCGCCATAAGAATAAGTTAGAGTTCCCACATGAAATCCTTGCTCACTAACCTGTGACACCAGCTGGTTACTTGAGGTGCTGCAAACAGTACAGCCATGGTGAGGGGAGGTAGGGAGGGAAAGGCAAGGCAGAACAAGCAGAAACTGAAAATGTCTATGCAAATAAATGGACATGTTGTATATGCAAAGCAGATCCCTCTTTCAGGACTAATCTGGTACTTAAAATTCAAAGGGAAAGATTAATTCAAGCTCCAATCCATTTTTTCTTGCTAGTATTCATATTTTTATGGCCAATTCAAATATTCAGGGAGTGGACATGTGAAGAACTCTCATTTTAATTTAGTAGGTTCAAGTGACTTCTTGAGCACTTACATGATTTTAAAATGTCATTGGTGTGCATTTTTATACATGTGTTTAAAGAGACTGATGAATGAAAAGAGAAAGAAAGAGTGAAATATCAATATCTATTTTATTCTTTGGCCAAGGACTAACCTTTGAATTGATGGCCATGGAATGTGGGTGATTGCTGTGGATGCTTGCATACTTTCAATACATGACTGCGCGATTATGAATAGATTCAGTCATTGTGGTTTAATTTTGTCATGGTCTCACAACTTTTATGCAATACTAGCTACTATACCTCTATAAAAATGCTATTGATTATCCTAGCTTGCATGATATTTCAAAAAGAAGATTCACAAATTCATTTCAGTTCACTTTCATAAATTCAGCTTTATGAAACTCTGCCTGAGGTTACAACATTCATCTGTATTGATTTTGAATGACTTAAACTTTTGAAGATTGCCAAAAAAGTCTTTCACTTTCCACGATAGAGATCATTATTAACCTTATCTTGAGCCACCGAGTAAGTACCTGTTTCTATTTAGCCAGTCAAAGAACCCGGCCTTCTTTGGAGTAAAAATGATATGAAACAATGTAATTTGGTTACTGTTGTCATGCTGTGCAGGGCTTGGTTTGTGTGTGTGTGTGTTTCATCTTGTCTGTGACTGTTCTGTCTCAAAGAGCTGTGACCAGAGACATCCCCACTTTCAGAAAGAGCAGGATTGGGATAATTTTCTTTCTTTTTTTTTTTTTGTTTTTTGTTTTTTAATTTAATTTTATTTTATTTGAGAGCATACTGTACAGAGGGGTTACAATTACATGGGCAGGATAATGCATACATTTCTTACCAAGCATTGCAGCCTCCTCCTTTGTTTACCCTTCACCTCCCTTCCCAGCCTCCCCCCTCCCCCCCACCCAACCATACCCCCCTCCTCCCCCCCACACCGACATTGTAAAGCTGGTTTTGACATGACATTTTGTACTTCTCATTGTTACAACAGGTCCACCTGAATCCTTAAATGACTTGTTTGTCCCCATCTCCTCCCCATGTTATACTGACATCAAATATAGTGAAAGCGGGGGTTACACTGTGGGGGAGGGACATACAAAGCAACAAAGAAATAATCTTATAAATGCGTTAGAAACACATGCATGAAAGAAACAAAAACATTAAAATACATATTTGAGGGCTCGTTTTCCTAACATCACATTCTCTGACTTGTTCCGCTTGACTCATACCTATACTAGATATTGCAAATAAGGGAAACCATGGGACCTATGTTTCTTTGGGCCTGGCTTACTTGACTTAAATATAATTTTTTCCAAGCCTTTCCATTTCCTAACAAATGGGGAAATGTCATTCTTTCTGATGGAGGCATAGAATTCCATTGTGTATATATACCACATTTTCTTGATCCATTCATCTACTGAGGGGCATCTGGGTTGGTTCCATATCTTAGCTATAGTAAATAATGCTGCAATAAACATAGTTGTGCTGGTAGCTTTAGTGTGGTCTTTTTTGTAAACATTAGGGTAAATGCCCAAAAGTGGGATTGCTGGGTCATAGGGGAGTTCTATGTGAAGTCTTTTGAGGAACCTCCATACTGCTTTGGGATAATTTTCTTTACTCTTTGAATCATTGAAAATATTTTTATCATTGAAAATAGTTAAATTATATCAGTGATCTTTTAAAGCTTCATTGATGCTTTGCAACAGTTATTTTTGTTCCTGTATCCTTCCACCTTTTTAAAATGTCAAAAATGTAAATAATTTGACATGAATAGAGAAAATCATTTACATATAACACGATCAATGTCTTATTTTCCATGGACAGATCCCAAATGTTGAGTGGCTAAATACAATTAATTGCTTGAAAACAACCCCTTCCTGAATGTTTGTTTGCTAGGGTCCGTGGGCTGCGCTTGAGGTTGATAAGCTACCCTGTATCAAATGCATTTGTCCTTTCCACTTTTTTTTTTTTTTCTTTTCTTTTTTTTTTTTTAATTTTATTTTATTGTAAAGCTACTATACAGAGGGTTACAGTTACATGAGTGAGGTAATGAGTACACTTCCTCTTGAACATTGTTACCCCCTCCATTGTTTTCCCCCTACCATCCCCTTCCTTTCCACTTTTAAACCAACTTTTTAGAGGTATATCCTGTTGTTCTTCACTTTGTAGGGATGAGGATACAGAGTATTAAGTTAAGCAACCTAACCAAGCTTGCCTGAGAAGTCATAGAAATGGTAGACTTGAGACTTAGCCAGGAGATCAAATCTGTCTTAAGGCTTTCTTCCTATATTATGCACATAACAATATAACCCATTCCTTTTATAAAAATGTGGTACAATCACAAGTGTTGCTTTGTACCTGTGTGCACAGGACACTGTGTAAAATGGATGAAAAATATGTTTAAAGCTTCTACTGTAATAGTGCTTGACATTTTAAAGTTACCTTTATATCACCTTTAAGATCTAAGTAGTATAAAATTATCGAGATAGATCCTTCTGCATACAATATGAATTTAAGTGTCTTTGTTTCACTTGTCTCTGATAATGTTGAGATTCTCAAGGTCTGTTAGTGTATTCTTTTATACTCAGGAAGGTAAGTTTTCAAATTTGCTCACAATTCCGCCAGGTGGCACCCTTCTGCTGAACGCAACATGGGGGAAAAAAAAAGCTGCCAACAATTCATAGCTGTCATCATTGTTCGTAAAACAACACACAGATGCACATACACACATAAACATCACATACACAGTAAAATCTCATGCACACAGTGAAATCCATTTTCTGAAATATGACTAAAATGTAATTTTAAAAGCAACTGTTTCTCTCCAAAGATAATTATACTTTTTTTTTTTTCATTAAGTAGGTAGCAGCTTTCTGATGAAATAATTCATATTCTGAACTCTGGAGGAATATGTCATATGTGAAATATCAACTGTAAAATAGCCATCGTAGGTAATATTAATCTGAAATATTTTAATATGGAAATTGCTATGCATTATTTTATGTCAGCCTTAATCTGGTATTTGCTTAAAATATTTGAAATCTATGTTTAAGAAAACTTGGAGACAAACTCGTCCATCTATGTTTTCTTGCTAAATTATGAATGTCATAATTTTGTCAGTAAAAGACATTTTTAACACAACTTGGAAAATGGATTTATAACTCAAGCTAAGAAACTTACTTAAAGCCAGGTTTGGTGGTTCATACCTATAATACCAGAACTGGAGAGGCTGGGGTCAAAGATCAAAAGTTCCTAGACCCTCTTGGGCTACATAATGAGATCCTCCTTAAAAATCAGCAAATGAAAAAAACCAAACAACAACAAAAAGCTTTAATCAGTGTTTTAAATATAAGTATGTAATTATCAGGGGGGAAATCTATATAATTTGACTCAATTTAGGTTAATTGAAGATAATAAGGAGAAGTATTAATGATTGTGGAGAGATAGTATTTTCTATTTTTTACAGCTTTTTTATTTTGTACATTTAAATATTTTGCAATATTGAACAAACACAATACATAATATGAATATTTCAAATGTGAGGCATTTACACTGAGTTACAAACATAACAGAAAATATCCCCTGCTGAAAGTCATCTCATATGTCCACGTATATAACTATCTGTTTATTTCAGGGACTGAGCAAATTGCACATTTAAAAAAGATTAAATTACATTAAAACAAGTTAAAGAAAATTGTATTATTAAATATTAATGTTGCATTATGTTATGGAGCATATTTATTTTGAAAACAAAACACTTAAACTAAATTCCTCCCAGCCTGAGAAAAAACACTATTTCAAAATTTTAGTTTCTTGAATCATTTATGAATACAAAATGTTATAACCTTTAGTACATAAATGCCTGTTTGTTTACATATATACAGGGTATTGTGTCTATCTTAGGCCTTTTCTCTTGACTCAGTTTTAAAGAACACCCACTCATTCCCTCACTTAGCAACTCTTTGGAATTGCAACTCTTAGGGACTCTGGAATGCATGTTCATGTCACAGCTTTATATGCAGCTATTTTTTTTTAATCTACAATTTGTAGCATTTCTTAGTAGATGGGATTTCCTTCTAGAAATTGATCACTTCTGTTCCTTCACAGAGCTGTCAAGGTACCAAGTTCCAGTCTAAGCCTAAGAAATGTTTAGATAGAAAATGAATACATGAAGAATTTTTAAGACCCATGGAATTCCTTTTTGTAGAAATAACTGAGGGGTTCTAGTCATTTAATCGCACTTCAAACCTTCACTGCTTGACGTTTGAGTTCAATTAGTCTGTTTTGATCAGACAGAGCATGCAGAAGTGGAATGATTGTTTATGTTGCAAAATTATTGTGAAGGTTTGTCAGTGAGATATGTTTATATCGATGAGGCACTGAACATGGTGTGCCTATTACTTGATTATTAATATGTTTTGTTTAGCTATGTGAGACATACACACTAGAATATGATGTTAACTTGGGTACACGGTGCTACTACTAAATGTTAGGAATCTCATCTTTGAAGTTCATTTCTCCATTGCTTTGATTATATCAAAACTTAAGGTTGCCTTAAATTTTAATATCAAGCTCTTGTTTGTTGATCTGGAGATTAGATGGAGTTATACTGGTTCCAGAACAAACATTGATTAGGAGTTGGTTACAGAAATGCCAGGCTTCCAGTTTTCGTTTTCTTATAAAATTGACAAAGTTTGGAACTGAAAGGTGGAGAATTGAATATGCATTTATTTTCCTGAATTTATTTCCTTTCCACATCTCATGGTTAAATTCCATCTCATGCTTGTAATACATTCTATATTCAGAATATTGCTTGATTCCTTCTCACATCTATAGTCCTTGAGCTGTAACCACAAATCTAAAAAAAAATGGAATCACAGATGGTGCACATATTTGAAAATAGGTAAATACAATCTAGTGTTATCTGATCGGGCTCAGAAATGTCAGCTTCACATTCATTGCTTATTGGTCACACAAGGCAATTTTAGTTAAGAAAAATCCATGGCAAAAGCCTCATGATAAGTGGCGCTGTGGCTCAAGTGGTAGAGCGCTTGCCTTGAGCTGAAGAGCACAGGGACAGCGCACAAGCCCATAGTTCAAGCCCCATGGGTTTGTACAACATAACAAGCCCATAATTTTTTTTTTTTTTTTTTTTTTGTCCCAGTCGTGGGGCCTGAACTCTGGGCCTGGGCGCTGTCCCTCAGCTCTTCAGCTCAAGGCTAGTGCTCTAACCACTTGAGCCACAGCGCCACTTCCGGCTTTTTTTCTTTTTGCTTATGTGGTGCTGAGGAATCAAACCCAGGGCCTCAGGCATGCAAGGCAAGCGCTCTACCACTGAACCACCTTCCCAGCCCAAGCCCATAATTGTTATATAAACCTCACAATGAGTCACTCTGTAGCAAGGGAAAAGTATTTCAGAGAGGTCACAAAGGTCCAAGAGGATATACAGAGGATTAAAAATTAAACAATATCATAACAGTACTGTACCATCTGCTGAGCTCCATTTAAAGGCAATTTTAATACTTTTTTATTGTAAAAATACTGTACAGTTACATGAGTAAGGTAATGAGTACCTTTCCTATTGAGCATTGTTGCTTCCTCCTATATTGGGGTTAATTTTGCTTAACTCCATCTTATCTGGTCATATGTACATAGCTTTTTACCTTTTCTACTTGTCCCAGACATATACTAGTTATTGCAAATAAGAGAACCATGGGACCTATGTTTCTTTGAGCCTGGCTGACTTCACTTAATATAATTTTTTATAACTTTTTTCATTTCTTGATTTATTCATCTTCTGTGGGGCATCTGAGTTGGTTCCATATCTTAGCTATGGAGAATAATGCTGCAATAAACATTGTTGTGTTGGTAGCCTTAGTATGGCCTTTTTTAGGATCGTTTGGGTAAATAAGCAAAAGTGGGGAAGAGTTCTATGTGTACTCTTTTCAGGAACCTCCATACTGCTTTCCAAAGTGGTTGAACAAGTTTACACTCCCACCAACGATGCAGTAAGGTTCCCTTCTGTCCACATCCCCTCCAGCATCTGTTGTTATTAGAGTTCTTGATTATAGACATTCTAACTGGGGTGAAGTGGAATTTCAATGTTGTTTTGATTTGTATTTCTTTTTCTTTTTTTTTTGGGTCCGGTCGTGGGGCCTGAACTCTGGACCTGGGCGCTATCCTCAGCTCTTCAGCTCAAGGCTAGCGCTCTACCACTTGAGCCACAGCGCCACTTCCGTCTTTTTTCTTTTTGCTTATGTGGTGCTGAGGAATCGAACCCAGGGCCTTGAGCATGCAAGGCAAGCGCTCTACCACTGAGCCACCTTCCCAGCCCTGATTTGTATTTCTTTTATGGCTAGAGAGGTTGAGCATTTCTTCATGTGTCTATTGGCCATTCTTATTTTCTCTTCAGAGAAGTTTCTATGTAAGTCTTTAGCTCACTTATTTATTGGGCAATTGTTTCTTTGAGGATTTGTTGTTGGAGTATTTAATTTTTTGAGTTCCAAGTATATTTTAGATATGAGACCCTTGTCCATTGTATGGCTAGTGAAGATCTTCTCCCAATCCGTGTGCTTTTTATTGATCTTGCTAGCTATGTCCTTTGCCATGCAGAAGCTCTGCAGCTTCATGCAATTCAATTTGTCCAACAGTTCTTTGTTTTGTTGTGTTTCTGGGTCTCTATTAAGAAAATGTTGGCTTGTGCCAAGGAGACCTAGGGTTTCTCCTGTTCCTTCTTGTAATGTTTTCAGGGTGTCTCTTTTAACTCTGAGGTCTTTGGTCCATTTGGAGTTGATAGCTGTAGTTTTTCTACAGGTCATTAACCAATTTTGCCAGCACCATTTACTGAAGAGGCTGTCTTTCTTCCATTCTATTTTTTTTAGCTCCCTTATTGAAGATTAGGTGGCTATAGGTCTGTGGGTTCCTTTCTGAGTTTTCAATTCTATTCCATTAGTTCTGAGGTCTCTTCTTATGCCAGTACCAAACTGTTTTGATTACTATGGCTTTGTAGTAGAGTTGGAAACTTGGTATTGATATTCCTCTAGCACTGTTCTTTCTGTAAAGGATCGTTTTTGTTATTTTGGGTCTTTCATTGTTCCATATGAATTTTTGGATTGCCTCTTCTATTTCCTTGAAGAATGAGGTTGGAATATTGATCGGTATCACATTGAATTTATAGATAGCCTTGGGAAGTATAGCCATTTTCATGATATTTATCTTTCCAATCCATGAACATGGGAGGTTGTTCCACTTTCTAAGTTCTGCTTTGATTTCCTTTTTCAGGTTTTTAAAGTTTCATCATAGAGGTCCTTCACTTTGGTTAATTCCTAGGTATTTTATTTTTTTGGGGGGGGGGCTATTACAAATGGAATTGCTTTCTGATTTCAACTGCACTCTTCTCATTGTTGGCATACAGAAAAGCCATTGATTTTTTTTTATTGTAAAGATACTATACAGAGGGTTACAGTTACATGAGTGAGGTAATGAGTACACTTCCTATTGAACATTGTTACCCCCTCCATTGTTTTCCCCCTACCATCCCTTCCCTCCCTACCTTCCCCGAGGTTCTTTTTTTTTTTTTTTTGATTAAGTGATTACATAATTTCCCGAATTTCACGGTATTGTAGAATAATGATGCTCATTTAAAGTCACAAGTTCATTCTAACTTTCCTGGAGCAAATTGTCTATCACAGTCTATAACATATAATGGTGTTCACATGTTATACACCATACATGTGATCAGCAGCATGGGGATATTTAGTAGTGGTTCGACCAGATGAGTGGGAGTTCTTTGTTTCTTAAGTCCTGTTAGTTTTGTCGTATCACCTAACATTTTGGATTTAGCGTCCACTTATCAGGGAGACCATGTACTGTTTGTCTCTTTGCTCTTGGCTTACCTCGCTCAACATGACAACATGATTCCTTCTAGCTCCATCCATTTCCCTGCAAATGCCATTATTTTGTCATTTCTAATGGCTGCATAATATTCCATTGTGTATAGATACCACAATTTTTGGATCTATTCATCTGTGGTGGGGCATCTGGGTTGTTTCCATATCCTAGCTATTGTGAACAGTGCTGCAATAAACATGGAGGTGCACGTGTCCTTGTATATTGATTCCTGTTGTTTAGGATAGATGCCTAGAAGTGGTATGACTGGGTCGTAAGGGAGGTCAATCTTTAGCTTTCTAAGGACCCTCCAGACTGCTTTCCAAAGTGGTTGTATAAGTGAAAGCCATTGATTTTTGAGGGTTAATTTTATACCCTGCTACTTTGCCAAAATTTTGAATCAGCTTGAGTAATTTGGGAATGGAGTCCATGGGATTCTTTAAATACAAGATCATGTCATCTGCAAAGAGGGAGAGTTTTACTTCATCTTTCCCTATTTGGATCCCTTTTATGTTTGCATCTTTTCTTATGGCTGTAGCTAGGCATTCTAATGCTATATTGAAGAGAAGTGGAGAGAGTGGACATCCTTGTCTCATTCCTGAGTTTAGAGGAAATGGCTTTAGTTTTCACTATTAAGTATAATACTGGCTGTAGGTTTGTAATATTGAACCAGCTTTGGATTCCTGAAATGAATAAATTTAATTTTCTGTACTTACGAAGACAACTTTTGTTTCAACCCATTTGACTTATGCAGATAAAACAATTTTAAGAATCTGACTTGCACAATTAAGGATAGAAGTATTACTCCTCATGTGCATTAAGGTAGAGAAATAGGTTAAGAATTATAAATATGAAGTTGGCATGGTTGTACCTATCTACTGAAGGCTGAGGCATGATAATTTTGAGTTTAAGACCTGCCTAGGCAATAAAGAAACCCCACATTAACAACAACAACAACAAAACCCAAGAAAATCCCATATCTGCAGATAAAACAGGTTCAGATCTTAGAAAGCATGGGAGGCAACAAAGCTTGATAGGAAATGTACTTATTACCTTGCTTATGTAACTAACCCCTTTGTATAGTATTTTTCCAATAAAAAGCATATTAAAAGAAAAAGAAAAAAAAGAAATAGGCTAAACGCTGAATCTAGAAGATAAACCAAGCTAAACCCAATAGCACTACTTGAAAAATATAAGTGGGTGAAATGTATTCTTTTTATATTTACTTCATGTTGTGTCACTTATTACTGATTGATTTCTTTTGAATTTTTTTCTTTTGAATTTTTTTTTACCTGTCTCTTGAAAGCTGGATTGTTGAATCTAGTAGTAAATCAGAGCAACTTATGGACACATGGCTAGAAGTCTCTCATCTCTCTAGTAGACTAAGTTCAGATGGTCTAGGAATCCTGAAAGGATACTTCACCTGAGAAGAAAACAAAACCATCTGTTTCATATGTTGATTCTTGCTGTAATGAAATCACAAGAATCAACATTAAGAAAACAGGAGGCGAATGCCAGTGTTTCTCTCCTGGGCTACTTCTCAAGGAGAGGTCCTCCTGCTTGCTTAGAGAATGATAAAAACACTCCAACAATGAAAATAGGAAGCAATGCTCCTATTTTCTTATCCCATAACAATTTTCATCTAATACTATGGGAGACAAAAAGTGAGGAAAACATCCTTCTTCCCTCTTTGGTCTGAATTAGAAATAGTCAGGTGCAACCAAGTGCCCCTCACCTCTTAGGCTGCCAGTAGTGTTCTACTCCAGCCTATCAAAAAGTAGGAAAGGTGAGGGTTCTAAGAAGGAAAATATGATTCACAAATTAAAAAAAATAAAAAGAAACAAGAAACTTAAGGCCTTATATTTGATGAGTGAAATAATGTCAACACAGCAGAAATATTATTGTGGCTTTTTTCTTATATTTTCCATTGTCTATCAAACATTTGAATATCCCTATCAAAAAAGGTGTGTTTATCAATTGTGGAGATGTTATAAAGATATTTGGTTAATATTGTAGAAAATAACATACATTTAATAAAGTATGTCAGTAATTATGTCCCTCCCTACAAGAAAAAAATAAAATGCTGATAAATATAAAAACACACATTTGGTTAAAAAAAGTAACACTAAAATGCACATATTTACACAGATATATAGGAAGACATGCTACTTAGCAACTCCTTATATTAAAATAGTGGTGTAATTTAAATGTATACTCTTTTGCCACATGAGCCAATAATATGTGGCTGTTGAAAACATTCTTCTTTACCATTAGCATTTTTAGAAGTAATGTGCTAAAATAAAAGGATAGTTCTTGTGCTTTATAATTCCTTATGACCTTTTAATGTTTGTTAAAACAACCTATTTAATGAATGCTCTTCCACTTACATTATTCAGTAAGGCATGTTCAGAGTCCCAGGACATATTATTGTGTGTTGTGTGTGTGTGTTCACATGCACGAACATGCACACACATGCACATGCACATGTGTGTGTGTGTGTCTTAGGTCTTGAACTTAGAGCCTCCCACTCTAGCTTGTTTTTTTGTTTTTTTTTTTTGCTAAACACTTGCACCCTTGATTGAACTACCCCTATACCTCCCCAAGGTACATATTTTTATTATCTTTAAGTAGTTGTACTGAGGAGTTGCTATTCAACATAACATTTTATGAATACAATGCATTTTGGTCATTGTCACCTCTTTCTACATTCCCACAATTCTTAATGTTTGATACTTTGATATGTAGTATGTGAGAAGAATATATTGAATGAAAGTTGAAGCCTACACGGATCTAACGTATATTGTAGTATATGTAGAAGTCATGAAGATATGAATTTATTAATTCATTAATAATTATAATTAATAATTATATAATCAATAAATATAATATAATTATAATTTATCATTATAATTAATACATTATATTGTAGGTATTCTAAAGTTTTGAAAAAAATCCAAATAGAATAAGATAAATTTCCAAATAAACCTAGTAAAATAAAAAGTATGAGAGGCCTTGAAGATATCAACTGAGTCAACATATGAGAGTCCTTAGGAAAGAAGGAAGTGACAAGTGACAAGCAATGTTTTTATCCTGAATAACAAGTCCTTTCCAAATCCTTTTTCCTAATGAGAGCCAACATCCCTTTCAGCCACCTATAATCTGTCATTAAAAAACAGATCAGGTTTTATATGAAAATGGAGAAATCCAAAGAAAATATGCACAGATTTTGTCATATTTATCCCAAGTAAAATGAAAGCTGTCTGGACACTACAGAGAGTATCATCATTTCTTAAACTAGGTTTACACAAAAGAGTTTCTAGATGACTTAATCTCTTATTAATGTGAATGAATATTCAATGATCCTCAGGCATGCCAGTATGACTTCTAATATGGAGAAGATGATAGTAAGAGAACCCTGGAAAAGTAGAAATCAAATAAAAGCATCAGAAGAATATTATTAATATTCATTTACAAATTCAATGGTTAATGACAGATGCTATAAAAAGAATTCATAATCAGTACAAATGTTTTTAAGGAAAGTTAAAGCCACTACAGAAGAAAAATATGTGAGTATATATCAAACTATAAAATAAAAACAAATACAAATTTATAAACACCAAAATAATTACAAAAAGATAGGCTAAAGAATATTGAAATAATTTTTAAAATACTACAAAACATTTTCTGTATTTTAGAAGCATGTGTTTCTAAACCAGGCATCAAGTATATTGGATACATGGAAAATGGATTGTCTAGAGAATAGCCTTCCAGAAGAAGAAAATAAAGAGAGGAAGTTAAGTTTTTTTTTTCTGAAAAGAAATAAGAAATTTCACAATACAGAGAACTGAATATTAGGAGGGCTCTTTTCAGTGGAGATATTTGTAGAAATTAGAAAACACTGGAGACATTTCTAGAAAATACTGAAGGAACATTATTTCCAACCTTGAACTCTATGTCTCACTGATATAGTATGGTATTAAATATTTCAATCTTCAATATTTCAAAATAATCATTTTCTAGAAACTTCTACAGAAAAAAAATTCTGCAGAAAAAAATTACTATGGAAATCACAAAGAAGAGAAGTTGGATCTAGCAACCAGTGTATTAATCATAGGTACTTACTACCAGGCCCTCAAAATGACCAATCTATGTAAAATCAAGAGTATTGTAAGTTCTCACAGGAGTATGCCTATTGCGAAATTTCTAATTTGTTTGCAGATTTTGAGGATAATGTATTTGCCTATAGAATGGAAATGGAAACAAAATAGGACCAGGAAATTACCATTAATGAAACCTAAACCGTGTGGAGTATAACAAAAGAATTAGTGACTCATCTGTAGAAGATATTTATATACGCGCACCAGATCGCCTGTATTCCGAGAGCTCGCGCTGCGTCCTGCTCGGACACCTGCCCTGGCCATCAGCCTCTGCCTTGATGGCAGCGCTTGCTGGTGTCTTCGTGTGGGATGAGGAGAGGATCCAGGAGGAGGAGTTACAGAGATCCATTAATGAAATGAAACGGTTGGAGGAAATGTCAAGCATATTTCAGAGCTCTGGAGTCGAGCATCACCCTCCAGAATCAAAATCCCAAACAGAAGGGAATGAAGATTTAAAGGACAAAGAGGAACCATGGGAAATGGCGATGGATAAAAAACATTTTAAACTGTGGCGGCGCCCAATTATTGGCACCCACCTTTACCAGTACCGAGTTTTTGGAACCTACACAGATGTGACACCTTGGCAGTTCTTCAATGTTCAGCTGGACACAAAGTATAGAAAAAAGTGGGAATCTCTGGAGATCAAGCTGGAGGTAATTGACGTGGTTAGTGGTTCTGAGGTTCTTCACTGGGTAACCCATTTCCCTTATCCGATGTACTCTCGGGATTATGTTTAGGTTCGACGATACAGTGTGGATCAAGAGAACAATGTGATGGTGTTGGTGTCTCTTGCTGTACAACACTCCATTGTGCCACAGTCTCCAGAATTTGTGAGGGTCAGATCCTATGAATCCCAAATGGTTATCCGTCCCCACAAGTCATATGATGAGAATAGCTTTGACTACTTGTTGACATACAGTGACAATCCCCAGACTGTGTTTCCTCGCTATTGTGTTAGTTGGATGGTTTCCAGCGGCATGCCAGATTTCCTGGAAAAGCTTCACATAGCCACTCTGAAAGCCAAGAACATGGAGATCAAAGTGAAGGACTACATCTCGGCTAAGCCTCTAGAAATGAACAGTGAGGCCAAGGCCACTTCCCAGTCCTCTGAGCAGAAGACTGGGGGTAGGCATAGCCCTGCTCAGATTGAATATGCCTGAAAGACTTTGGGATAAGGATAGACAGACACTTCTAACCCTGTCTCAGTCCCTTATCACTGCTACAGAACAGGGACAAGCCACATGTATTAGAAGGCATCTGCTGTAACCACCAATGCAGGATAATTCATTAACTGGAGTCTTGATCTTATTCAGAGCCCTTATTGCTCTCTAGCAAACAGAGAAGGCAGCATTGTGGAGGCGTTGTCAAATTCTCAGGCTAACCATTTTGAGATTCAGTGTTTCTCCGAGCTAGTCTGGAACAAACCTTTCACCTCAGGCCAGAAGGGGATGATTTCCATCTGCTTCTTCCAAGTAGTTTCCTTGCTGACATTCCATATCTTACCATTAGTTGTGCAGTGCTTGGATTTCCTTCCATTCTGCAAGTCACCTGGAAGGTGTGGTTGGCTGGTCATTTCTTATGGGGGGGTCACTGGAAGTACTCTTGGTAACAGGTCTAGTGTGAATGGGTATGAATGATACTTGGTCATGTTAAGTGCCTTTTATCCTTAGGGACATGAAGTTTATACCAAGAAATTTCTCCTTTTGCAGAATACTATCCCACTCAAAGCTATATTCTTTGGATCATTGCTTCTTTGCCAGCCTTAGCCATTTGCCAGGAACACTAGAAATGAGCCCTTTTAGATAACAGCTTTCTGTATCACTAGTTCCTTTGTCAGGGTCAGTGAAATGCACACAAAAAAAATCACATTTAATTTTTTAATATTTCTATTAAAAAGGCCTTGGGGGAATTAAGCACTTTCTCGCCAAAGCTATTCTGATTAGAAAATACATTGTTTTGGTTCAGGCATTTCCCCAGCTACTGAATTGGCTTGTCCTCAGAAGGCTAAATGCAAGAGAAATGTAGGCTGCACCCCTCCTCAGAGCTTTCAGAACTGTAGGCAAGCTGTGTGGATGAACAGATGCAGTCATGCCTCAAACTCAGTGCAGTGGGAATGTGGTTTCTTCCTTTAAAAAGATTTTCCTTCCCTCTTCAGAACTGAAACAAAAGCAGGCCACACTGTTGGGATGGTACCAGATGGTACTGCTTGGCCTCACTGGTTTTCCTTATAGTCATGCACAGTCTTTTGGGAGAATAGGGGATCAAATTTTAAATCCTCCTCCTTTTTTTCTGGAGTTTCTTCTTTTTTTTTCCTGCTTGCTATCCTGTTGTGGTGTTGAAAGGAATCTAAACCTGACTAATTAAACACCTCCTTGACCTTCTAGTTGTTTATTCACTTATGTGCCAAGGAAACAACGAAAGCCCCAGTGTTTCATCTCTTCTCGGAGTTGTTTTGCAGAGCAGAGTTGCATTGAGCAGTCTGGCATCTTTTTATCACTATTTCTCTCCCTTGGGACCTGACAGAAACCAGAGAAAATTCTCTGGGCCATGTGTGAACTTAGCGCCTGTGGTTGTGAACAGTTGTATGTGTGAGAGTCTACACTGGTGCTAAGTGGTTGAGGCTGCCTCATCTTCTGACTTACAGTAATTGGATTCTGTACAGTTACATCATTGTAATGATTTTGCTCTTAACTGTGATCTTTTTATCAAATGTGTGAATAAATACATAAAGATTGGTTAAAAAAGAAAATATTTATATAGTCATTAGCAATGAAAATACTGAGATTGAGTTAGTGACTTATCTGTAGTTAATATTTATGAAGTCATTACCAGTGAAAGCACTGAAATTGGCTTTTTAAAAATTTGACATAAAGAGTAAATGTTTGACATATTGGGTAGATTTACCATCATGTAAGGTGTTTGGTGGGAATGAATTGATGAGATGTGCATCCTCATCCATGTTAGTAGGAAGTTAACATATAATAGGTGAAATTTTAAGCCCAAAATGTTACTATTTACTGACCAACCCTGTTACCATGGATAATAGATCCTGGCATAAGAAAGGGTGCTCAGAGCAACCATGTTGGAAACTACCACAAGCAGTGTGTGTGTGTGTGTGTGTGTGTGTGTGTGTGTGTTTCACATAAAGGAAAATCTAGAAGGAAAGTCTACATAGCCAACAAATAAATACATAGAGAGAACTTAGTAATTTAAAATGAATATGCTTTTAATTATTCATTGGATGTAACTATATGCCCATGATCTCCTCCTTAAATGCTGTTACCTGTTTATTTGCTTCATTTATTTAGAAAGCAATCTTGAATTCCCAAGGGTAATTTAACTGCCTCTTTTAAATTTATGTCTGCTCTTCAATAACCATACCCTGGTACAAGCCTGAGTGAATACTTAAAATTGTCTGATTTATAGTAATGCCTTTAAAAGAACTGCAAAACTTCAATGAAATGGTTAGGAAAATAAAATAAAATAGAGAACAGTGCATGTTTCTCTCATATATAGAAGCTAGGTCTAAAATACACAGGAACATGATAAATTATACAGGACTCTAGGCAGTCACACACAGTAAGACTGAAGGAGGGTATTCATAGGATGGAACACAAAGATGCAATGCTTATGTGTCTCTGAACACAGAAAATAATATCTAAATGAACTGCAGAAAAGGGAAACAAGAGATTTTTTTCTTTTGGTGCTGTTTTTGTTTTCTTTTCTTTTTGTCTTCTTTATCTTTCTTTGGGAGAGGAATTAGGGAACAGAAATGGAGGGGAAAAGGGTGAACAAATACAGTAGTGGTACTCACTAAACACTATGTTGAAAATGAACTAAGCAAGTTGTGGATGGGGACAAGAGGGAAAACTGCAAGAAAGGGAGGGAAGGGTTGACATTGTCCAAAAAAATGTATTCTTTATCTGAATTTTGTAACTGTAACCTCTGAATGTCAGCTTTATAAAAATATTTTTTAAACAGAGAAGATATATAAAAATAAATAATATTGACCCAAAATGACTATTTCTAGAAATAATCTTAGTAGAACATTGATATTTCTAGGCATTGCAGGAAATTAGTCCTCCTACTTGATAATAGTTGAAAATTAGTATCTGAAGACAAGTCTTTTCCTTGCATATCTGTATTGTATCAGATTGATCTAGCTTACATTCTCAGAGAAAGAAGGAAATAGAATTTTAATAAAAGCTGAATTGTGTGACTAATAGTATTGAATCGTAGTGCATGAAAATCTCTCCTTCAGGAAATGAAAGCAAGGAAAAAAATAACCAAGATCGGAACTTTTTCAGTAGGGGGATGAAATGTAAAATGATTATAGAAAATAGATCATTCTCAAATTAGTATTCAGCATTTTTCTCCTGCATAAATTATTTGGGAACACATTTCAAAAACCCAATCTTAATCTAAGCAATGAATGTTTTAAAGAGTAAATTAATATCTTCAAGGTTGTGAAATGGAGCATGATATGGAAGTGGTCTGTAGTGCTAGAGTACTGACGGCAATACCAGCATTCCTTGAAAAGCCCAAGTCTCAATTTTTTTCCCTGATCCTACTGTCCCACAGCTGTGGTGATGACAGAATTTAGTTTCTAGACCAGATTTTGAATAAAAAGTTAACCTATGCTTTTCTTCCAGTAAATCTCCTTTATTTTTTATTTATTTATTTTTTTTGGGTCCGGTCGTGAGGCCTGAACTCTGGGCCTGGGTGCTGTCCTCAGCTCATCAGCTCAAGGCTAGTGCTCTATAACTTGAGCCACAGCGCCACTTCCAGCTTTTTTCTTTTTGCTCATGTGGTGCTGAGGAATCGAACCCAGGGCCTCAAGCACGCAAGGCAAGCGCTCTACCACTGAGCCACCTTCCCAGCCCCAGTAAATCTCCTTTATAAAACTAAAACTCTCCAACTAACTTCTTCAAATATAAATATTCAGCAACTAAGCATTTATTCTCTGTGTGTCATTTTATCTATTGTAACTTATAGGCATAAAGATGTCATTTCATTATTTAGCTAGTTTAGTATTTCAACAACAACATTTCAAGTTTTGATTGTGTTTGGAGTGAAGCTCAGTAGGTAGAGTGTTTATCAACTTGTTCAAATCCTGAGTTCAACAACAACAACAAAAAAACCAGAAGCAGGGTGCTGGTGGCTCACACCTGTAATCCTAGCTACTCAGGAGGCTGAGATCTGAGGGTCAGGTTCAAAGGCAGCCCGGCAGGAAACTCTGTGAGACTCTTATCTCCAATAAACCACCTGAAAACTGGAAGTGGCATTGTAGCTCAAGTGGTAGAGCACTAGCCTTGAGCTGAAGAGCTGAGGGACAGCATTCAGGCCCAGAGTTCAAGCCCCACAATCGACAAAAATAAATAAATAAAAAATAAACCAGAATAATAAATAAAAAAACACATTGTTTAAGTCATATTATGATGGTGATGGAGGCCATACATGTTTGAAAAATATTCATCTTGTATTCAGAATCTGTTTGAACCTGGTTCCTTATTCAGAGAGCTGTTAAGTCTCTTTCCTTCGAGGTGTCCTTTCCTCTTCCCATATCTCCTCTTTTCTCTCTCCCCATCTCTGTCTCTCCCCTCCTATCCCTACTTTTCTCCCTTTTGCAGGGAGGGTGAGTGTCTTCTCTTCTTTCTCTCATTTGTAGTATGGGAACACTGAACTCTATGACTTCAGCTCTTTAGCAAAACTCATTGTTCAATGTTGAATGGAGACAGAAAGTGAGAAGCAAATTAGGAATATGCATCCTCTGATTCCCACTTTAGTATCTTTACTGCTTCCCTCTTTAGGACCCTACAGGAGGGAGGAGAGTTCAGTCCACAGTTTAAAATGGAACCCAGTATATTAGTGATCAAGTGCATCTGTGGATTGAAGGTGATATCCAACAAAGCTTTGAGGAAGAAATGTTTCCAGTTAGAATTCAAGGAATGTGCTCAAAGTGGAGGAAGAGTTAAGGGGAAGTAGGCAGAGAGCTGACATGTCTACAATTGTCACTTTAAAACTCTTTCAACTTGAGGTTTGGCAGGAAGGCCCGAGGCACCTTTACTTTAGCTCTCTTCATATGATGTTGGCAGCCCGTTGGGTGGGACTGTTGTTCCTTGGGTCTATCCACAATAGGATCTGCCCATCTAGTATCAGGTACAGAACTCTTCTGGCTGCATAAAGTACCCGTGACATTTTTACATCCATTCGGATAGTAGTGTGACTCTTGGTAACAATTTTTCTCTGAATTCAACTCCACAACTTTATAAGGGAAGGAAATCTCACTTGATGAGAATATGACTTGCTTATAGACACTCACACCCAGAGGGTAAATTTCCTATATTTCCATGTAGTGAGAACAAAATTCATCCCTTTGAATTACTGGGAAATTTTGTACCTTGGATTTCATCACAAAATACAGGCACACAATGGCAAAATATTTTCATGCAAAAACATATTTTTGACTGAACAAAACACTTCATTTTTATATTTTTATTTTACTTTTAATATAGTTTAACAGACATCTTGAATGTTCAGCCACTATGTTGAATTGAAAATCTTTTGTACAAAACTTGTTTTTGGAATGACATATTCTTTTTTTTTTTTTTTTTTTTTGGTCAGTCGTAGGGCTTGAACTCTGGGCCTGGGCGCTGTCCCTCAGCTCTTCAGCTCAAGGCGAACGCTCTACCACTTGAGCTACAGCACCACTTCCTGTTTTCTGGTGGTTTATTGGAGTTAGGAGTCTCATGGTCTCTCCTGCCCGGGCTGGCTTTGAACCACGATCCTCAGATCTCAGCCTCCTGAGTAGCTAGGATTACAGGTGTGAGCCACGAGCGCCAGGCCTGGAATGACATATTCTTAACTAGGAAGTTTATATGACATCTAAGTTACTTTCTTAGTAGTCAAGAACTACCAAGATCACAAATCATTTTGGAAGGTTAGTGTGACCCAGCTATCTGAGTGGATAATTTCTATGTATGTGGACTGTTATGACCATAGGATTCTGTCAGGAAGACGAGTGAGACAGGAGTGCTGGTATTATCACACTACATCATCTCCACTTTCAAAGTTCCTCCCATTAGGAGTTTATTGGGATAGCTCTACTATAGATAGGTGCTTTCAGAAAATTCATAGACATAGCAAAGAGGTGATGATCCCTTGGGTTGATAAATGTTCACAAAATGATTATGAACCATTAGGATAGAGAACAATCTAAGAAATGGCCAGAGCACATTAGCAGTGATAAAAAAAAAAAATTAAAGAGGACTGAAGATCTTCTCAGTATCAAAAAGAAAAAAGTTGAAATAGAACAATTCTAGCACTGAAAAAATGAAAAAAAGATTTTATTTTACTGTACAAAGTAAATAAACCAAATCAACTAATTGTAGTATTAACTTTATAAAAGCTATTGAGAAAGTAACATAAAAATAAACAAATATTTAAAATAGATTCTGGTTGAAATATAGATTGCATTTTGATCATACCTGAAATTTTGCCAACAAAGAAACTAATAATTCAGTAAATTATACACACATTATTTTCCCATTTCACACTGTTTTACCTCCAGAATAGAAGTAAATGTTCTGAATCTCCCTTAATCTCTAAGTTGATTGACTAATTATAAATTCTAGAATAGAAGGGAGTGATAAATTGCATTGCACATGTCACCACCACTATGGAAATGCAAGCTGTGCTCATGAAAGTACAGTATCAAAGAAATCACTGTGTTTTCACATAGTTGCAGCTATCTATGAAAACATAAACTCAGGCAGGATTTACTTGTGGACAAAAATATATAGTAATACATTTCAACATAAAGAGATGTAAAATAGTTAATTTTATCTTAAATAAAAGTAAATTATTAAATAGAAATCACAGCTTCAAATAGAAAAGTTGTATCTGTTTAAGGCCAGTGCAATTATTTATGAGGACTGAGAAACTTAATGCCAAATTTAATATTTTGGAAAAATGAAAGGCTCGATTAACATGGAATTAGGGAAACCACTTTGGAATCCTCTTCCTTTCTCTTTCCAGAGGGGATTAAAATGGAGATTATATTAGAGAATTGAGTATTACAGTCCATTTAGAGAGAAGTACTGTTATAAGATATTAATTAAATAGAAGTTAAGGATATATGGAATTAGTTGGAGT
Source organism: Dipodomys spectabilis (assembly GCF_019054845.1). Taxonomy (NCBI): domain Eukaryota; kingdom Metazoa; phylum Chordata; class Mammalia; order Rodentia; family Heteromyidae; genus Dipodomys; species Dipodomys spectabilis. The sequence continues at coordinate 42,855,698 of NW_024870772.1, read as the reverse complement.
TATTAAACTGATTATTTAATAAATTTGAGATTTCTTATGTCTTTGAAATTATTAGCAATTCTAAATTATTCAGACCAATGTGAAATAAATGAATTATTGTTTAGATGACTAAGGCAAGTTAACCAGTTTGTATAAATTGTGTAAATTAGCTTTGGAATCTTTCACTTGTCATCTTCAATCTATTTTAGTTTATCCAGGAGATCTTGATGCTCTTGTTATGTATACCAGGTGTACTGACGTGGAGTAGAGTAGACAATGATGATAATAAAAATGCCATGTGAAATGAAACAAGTCTATGTTGAGTAATTATTACATGGTAAGGCCTTTACCTGTGTGTTAGCTCAGTAATTTTCATATATTTCTGTGATGGGTAATGGTATATTTTCCCATTGTCTAGATAGGATAAATGAGTCACAGAGAATTAAGTGCCTCAGCCATGTTTATTCTGCTTTTATGTGAGACACATTCTTTAACAACCCAGGGTCTTTGTTCTAGCCTAAGTCACCATGCAGACATTTAAATACCCATAAATATGTTTTAATCTCAAAAAAAGTCAAAATAATCTTCCTTTACATTTCTAATATAATTTTAACAGCTATTTATCCACAAAAGATAGACATCACAATTTGCAATATTATTTCACACTGTTTTTCAGTCTTCTCCACATTAACTCTTTTGGTAGATTTAGTGAATTTATCCACCATTATGTCTTCTAAAGCAATTGACCCTTTGAATTGACCGTCTATCCCATTGATGGACATTTTCTCTCATTTAAAAGTTCTCTTGTGATGTTCTAGTAAGTACATCATCTTCTAGTTTGACATATTTTTGTTTTGTTTTGTAAGTTTTTAAAATTTATTTTATTGTAAAGTTGCTGTACAGAGGGGTTACAGTTACATGAGTAAGATAATGAGTACATTTCTTGTCCAACATTATTACCCCCTCCTTTGTTTTTCTCCTACTATCTATCCCTTTCCTCCCCACCTCTCCCTACATCCCCTACACCTCCTCCCTGCAAAGTTGTAAAGTTCATTTCCAACATAGTGTCTTATGAGTATCATTGTTGCGGTGGGTCATCCTGTGTCTGGATGTTGTTTCAGCATTTTGTTATTCCCCTTCCCCTTCTCAAATTAGATAAAAGCATATACACAATGCAGGGTACCAAAATCAAATATAGTGACAACAGGGGATATACCATAGGGGGAAGAACATACAAAAGTAAAAAAAAAAATGTAAGCCAGACCCAAAGAAATAGAGGTCCCATGGTTTCCCCTATTTGCAATAATTAGTATACGTTAAGATCATTTCCTACATTGCATACCATCAGTGGTAGAAAATGTATAAATACATTCTTCTTGATCATCACAGTATGATAGTAGTGGTTGGAAGAACGCATGTACTGTCTTTGCCACAGTGTCATACTTTACAATTCCCTATCACCATCATTACACTCCATCACAATAGCTCATGTACCTTTGAATCACTAATACCTATCTTTCTATAATGACATTCTTGAGTGTTCTTTAAACTTAAGCATATATCATACCTCTGTGAAGTAAGCCTTCTGAAATATAGATTAAATACCTATAGTGCAACCTGCTCCTTTTTCTTTAATAGTTCATATGGTTTATGGTTCTGAAATTCAACCTAGATATATTAGTTCTCTACTTAAATTAATTTTTGTGTCCCCATTACCTATAATGAAAGCATCTAATATCCTTAGCGTGGCATTGCCTGTAGTTCATATCTCTCAACAATCCTTTCATCTTTTCTTATATAAGATTCATACTCAAGAATGTACTCACTGTGGCTCTCCCAATAAGCCAAACAATTATCAGCCCTCATTTCTGGTTACACACGGATCCCTCTATGTGATCCTTTGTAATTATGTCATCACTTGATCTTCTCCCAAGTTTCAGCCAAGTTGTACTAACATTTGTGGGTTGTTGTTTCCTTTCTGACACAAGCACTGAATTGCTTTCTCTGTCCTGCTTTACAATTTGATGTAATTTGATTTTATTATAACTTTGTCATAATTTGTTGAGCTTATTCAGCTATGCTTCTATAGTCCTGGATAAATACACTGATAAATGTTATATTCACTTGTTCTAAGGTTGTCTAATGTTGCATTGAATTGGCTTCTAGCAATTGCAAGAGCTAGATTAGTGAAGGATTTAAAATCATGGAAAGAATATCAAAATGGGCCCCATAATTCCAATCATATTCTAGAACAACATAAATTGAGATTGATTTTTTCTTTAAGGTTAGATTTCCTTCAAGGTTAAGTAAAATCGCAGTTCCTACTTTAGCACCTGAGCAGGCTCTGCTCCATTTCTTAACTGATGGGCAGTCTCCATCTCCTGCATTGGATGTCACTAGAGCTGATAAACAGCATTCAGCACAATGTATGGTACTCTGCCAGCCATTGCTGGTTCCCAAACAGCCTATTGGGGCAGATTCAGACTTGGAATCCAGTCAACAACTGTGTGTGCTAAACATAAGCCTGCCTTCCCATATTATGCTACCTAAATTTTTTGCACATGAACCCATGCATTATTTATGCTGGATAGAATCGTGTGTTATGTTTAATTCTCAGTGGGCATAGAGGTGCATTAGATTTTAGAAATGTGATCCTTCAGATCAGAAACTTACAACATCAAATTTGGTATTGTGCTGCATGTACAAAGTAAAACTGTGTACAGTTTATTAATCCTGTAGTAGCACACAATCAATAAAAATAAACAAAGGTCAGATAGAATGCTGAGAAACTAAGCCTGCAAAATAATGCTAGGTAGTTAGAAAGCTTGTGATACATTGTGAAGAATCTATTCATTCTTCCCTGTCTTTTCTAGTTGAGATGCAAGAGTCATAGATGACCTAGAGTCGTAATTAGCTCCTCTTTTACTTCACTTTTAAATATTTATTATTTTGCTAGGTGCTGGTGGCTGATTCCTATGATCCTAGATACTCAGGAGGCTGAGATCAGAGGCTCATGGTTTAAAGCTGGCCGAGGTAAGAATGTCTGTGAGATTCTTATCTCCAATTAACCATCAAAAAGACAGAAGAAGGAGTTCTCAAGATGGCGACGGGGCAGTAGGGAAACGCCACAGCTCTCTCCAACCAAAAAGAGAGTTCGAGTTCCAACCTTTAATCTCCCCAAGAGACCGACAACAACAAAAAGACGAACACTCAGAGAAAAACCAGAGGTGGAAAATAACAAAAAAAGAAAGAGAGGAAAAGAAGAATTTCAGAACAGAGAAGAGCGAAGACCCCTCCCCCAACCTTTACTGGCCGCGCGGCAGTGCGCCAAGCCGCCGGCCAGCCGGCCCGGCGGGGGCTGCCGGAGCCCCAGAGACACAGGGGGCTGCTTGCAGATCACCAGGTACCGGATTGCAGAACAGCGGATCGCCAGGAACAGAGAAACCTACCAGCCGGGAGTCTCCAGGAGGATCCCACCCCACCCATCACTCTCCACCGGAGCGGAGAGGCTCCATCCCGCCAAAGCCGCCCGGCACCAGCAGCGCCACAAAGGGACCTGTCCGCAGACCACCCGCCCAATCGCGATCGCAACGACCCGGCGGGGGGCCGCCCAACCCAGCCCGCAACCACCCCAACTGAACTCGGACTGCAACAACAACTGACGGACTGCAACAACAACTGACGACCTACAGGGTGAGTACCCATCAGGGGACAGGGAATCCATCAAGGGAGACCAGAGCTGGAGGGAATCCCCAGACCCTGACCTAGACTCCCTACCCCAACACCCGGACCACAGGACCCACTAAAACTGGGAACTGTTCGAGAGCCCCACCAGCCGGTGGAGCACACTCTGCTGGCCAGGCCAGAGCAAGAGCGCCCCGGGAAGGGAGCTTAAATGCTCAAGCCAGGAACAGTGCCCCTGGGTCAAGACTACCAACAGTAGAAGAAATTTGAACTGTGTCCTCCAGGCTGCATAACCAAGGTGGTATACACATTAGCACAGGCCTAACGAGCGCGCTCCAGGCTGGGGCCGGAACCAGGCCAGGGGACCGGCGCCTGAACAAAGCAAAAAGGGTCAGAAGTGGGGCTGTGGCTCAAATGGTAGGGTGCCAGCCCTGAGCTGAAGAGCTGAGGGACAGCACCCAAACCTAGAGTTCAAGCCCACAACCAGCCCAAAACAAACAAACAAAAACACATCAGGAGCCCATAGCAGACTCCAGTATTTGGGAGAGTGCATCCAGAGCATCTGATCTTCCCAAGAGCACCCGCAGGAGCAAACACAAGCAGTCTAGGCTGCTCAACCCTTCCAAAGGCGGGAATTGCTACAGCAGAGAGCTGAGAATCCTAAGTGAATAGCAGCTGGAAATAGGCTCCCAACAGAATCCAGATCAGACACAGACTCTCTCTACCAATAGAGAATCAGCAACCAAGCAAAGACAGACACACCAAAACAAGATTGAAGAGCAGTCTCCTGAACCCCCATGCGAAAATCACAGAGAAAAATCACAAGGTTTACCACTACCCAGGACAGCAAGCTCACCTCAAAAGCCAGCAGCCACGCAGGGGAGAGCCCCAGTGGGAGCAAAGCAGGAATGGAAGACAAAAACTACATCCAAGGGTTGCTGGAGGCAATGACTCAAGAAATAAAGCGAGAAATGGATCAGAAATTGAAAGAGCACAAGGATGAACTATCAAAAGATATACAGGATATCAAACAAAAATTGGATGCAAAAATAGAAGCTGCACAAACCTCAGTAAGAAGTGAGATAAACGCCAAATTAGAGGTAATGCATACTGATATCACCTCATTGAGAGGTGAGATCAGTACTCTGAGAACCAACATTGAATCCATAAAGGGATCCATTTCCACCATGCAAACCACAATAGAAGCCACGGTCAACAGAGTGAATGAAATGGAAGGTAGAGTGTCAGATACAGAAGACAGAATACACCAACTGGACCAAAAAGTGACAGATATGGAAAAATCACTCAAATTAAACCAAAGGGAAATTCAAGAGCAAGCAGATAATGCTAAAAAATTTAACCTTCGCATAATCGGAGTGGACGAAGGTGAGGAATTCCAGAGCAAGGGAATGCAACACCTATTTAACAAGATAGTCAATGAAAATTTTCCCCACCTCAAAAACGACCATCTTAACTACATCACAAAAGCTTATCGAACACCCAACAAGCAAGATCCCAGGAGAAACACTTCTAGGCACATAATAGTAACAATGATGGATCTGAATAATAAGGAAACAATCCTGCATGCAGCAAAAATGAAGAAGGAGCTATACTACAACGGGAAAAAAATTAGAATCACTGCAGATCTCTCCACACAAACAATGAATGCAAGAAAAGCCTGGGAAAGCACCATACGAGCCCTGAGAGCCAATAACTGCCAACCCAGACTGATATACCCGGCAAAGCTAGCATTCACATTCGATGGAGAACTGAAAACTTTTAATAGCAAAGAAAAACTAAATGAATACATAAACATTAAGCCAGCATTACAAAGAATTCTAAGAGGGGGGACACAACCTGAAGAAAGCAACCAGGAACTGGGACCTGCCCCAAACAGGCATTACTCAAAGTCTAACTGAGCAAGCACAGGAGGAAAGGAAAGAAGAAAAACTTAGGAAAACGGAATGGCAGGGACAACAATGCATCTCTCTATACTTTCTCTTAATATAAATGGGCTGAATTCGCCAATTAAAAGAAAACGAACTGAGGACTGGATCAGAAAACAAGACCCATCCATCTGTTGCCTTCAGGAGACCCACCTCTCAGCCAAACATACAAACAAACTCAGAGTGAAGGGGTGGAAAAGGATCTACCAATCAAATTCCCCCAATAAGAAAGCAGGTGTAGCTATCCTGATATCTGACAAAATAAAATTTTCATTAAAATCAGTACAGAAAGACAAGGACGGACATTACATATTAATAAAGGGAACAATCCAAGAGGAGGATATAACCATCATCAACTTATATGCCCCAAATATCGGTGCACCCAGATATGTTAAACAAATGCTCTCAAACTTACAGAATAAAATAGATCCCAATACGATAATACTAGGAGACTTTAACACGCCACTCTCACCAAAGGACAGGTCTACCAACCAGAGGATTGGCAAAGAAGCTACCGAATTAAGTGAGGCCATACTTCAAGCGGAATTAACTGACATCTACCGAGTATTTCACCCTAAAACAACACAGTACACATTCTTCTCAGCAGCTCATGGAACTTTCTCCAAAATAGACCATATCATAGTTCACTCAAGGAACTTAAGCAAATACAAAGGGATCGACATAATCCCCTGTATCCTATCTGACCACAGTGGAATCAAGCTAGCTCTCAACAACAAAGCATACCGCAGAAATTTCTCTAATACATGGAAATTGAACAGCACACTCCTTAACAAGGCCTGGGTAACAGAAGAGATCAGAGAAGAAATAAAGCATTTCCTAGAACTCAATGAAAATGAAAACACCTCACAAAGAAACTTGTGGGACACAGCAAAAGCAGTCCTGAGGGGCAAATTTATTGCCCTCAGTGCCCACATCAAGAGAATGGAGACAGACCAAGTAAATAATCTCATGTTGCAACTAAAACAGCTAGAAAAACAAGAAAAAATGGGACCTAAAGCTACTAGACGAAGCCAGATAACCAAATTGAGAGCAGAGATTAACCAATTAGAAAATCAGAAAACCATAACCAAAATAAACCAAACAAAAAGCTGGTTCTTTGAAAAAATAAACAAAATTGATGGCCCGTTGGCAAGATTAATTAAAAAAAGAAGAGAGGAAACCCATATTAATAGGATTAGGGATGCCACGGGAAACATCACAACACGTACCCAAGATATCCAAACAATTCTAACAGACTACTTTCAAAAGCTATACTCTCTAAAGGAAGAAAATCTGGCGGAAATGGATGCATTTTTAGAGAAATACAAGTTACCCAAACTGAGCAAAGAAGAAGTTAACCAATTAAATAAGCCAATATCCTATAATGAGATACAGGAAGCTATCAAAAGTCTTCCAACAAAAAAAAGCCCAGGACCAGATGGATTCACAGCAGAATTCTATAAGACCTTTAAAGAAGAACTAATACCCATACTCCTCAAGCTCTTCAGAGAAACAGAGAAGGAGGGAGCTATCCCAAACTCATTCTACGAAGCCAATATCACACTCATCCCCAAACCAGGCAAAGACCCAACCAAAAAGGAGAATTACAGGCCAATCTCCTTGATGAACACAGATGCAAAGATCCTTAACAAGATTCTAGCTAACAGAATCCAGAAACACATAAAAAAAATAATACACTATGATCAGGTAGGCTTCATCCCAGAGACACAGGGATGGTTTAACATACGTAAGTCAATAAATGTAATCCAGCATATCAACAGAGCCAAGGTCAAGAATCACATGATTATCGCCACAGATGCAGAAAAGGCCTTTGATAAAATTCAACATTCATTCATGCTAAAAGCTCTGGAGAAAATAGGAATAGAAGGAACATTTCTAAAAACAATAAAAGCCATTTATGACAGACCAATAGCCAATATTATACTTAATGGGGAAAAGCTACAACCAATCCTCCTAAAAACAGGAACAAGGCAAGGATGTCCACTGTCTCCACTCCTCTTCAACATAGTCCTAGAACCCTTAGCCAGGGCAATAAGGCAAGAAAAAGACATTAAAGGGATCCGCATAGGGAAAGAAGAAGTGAAACTATCCCTTTTTGCAGACGACATGATACTATACCTCCACGATCCCAAAAACTCCATCCCCAAACTTTTAGAAATCATAAGTCACTTCGGCAAAATAGCAGGATACAAAATAAACCCACAAAAATCAGTTGCCTTCCTATACACTGATAACGCACAGGAAGAGAGGGAAATAAAGGGAGCAACCCCATTCACAATAACCTCCCAAAAAATAAAATATTTAGGAATTAACCTAACCAAAGATGTAAAAGAACTATTTAATGAGAACTATAAAAAGTTAAAGAAAGAAATTGCAGAAGACACTAGGAAATGGAAAGACCTCCCATGCTCCTGGATAGGCCGACTTAATATAGTAAAGATGGTGATACTTCCAAAATTAATATACAAATTCAATGCAATTCCTATTAAAATCCCAATGACGTACATCACTGAAATACAGAAAACAGTCCAAAAATTTATATGGAACAACAAAAGACCTAGAATAGCCAAAACAATTCTAGGGGATAAAGACAATATGGGAGGGCTATCCATGCCGAACTTCAAACTCTACTACAGAGCTATAATCACAAAGACAGCATGGTACTGGCACAAAAACAGACCCGAAGACCAATGGAACAGAATAGAAGATCCAGATATAAATCCACAGGCCTACAGCCAGCTGATATTCGACAAAGGAGCCAAAGACATACAATGGAAGAAACACAGCCTCTTCAACCGCTGGTGCTGGGAAAACTGGGCAGCCACATGCAGAAAACTAAAAGTGGACCCCAGCCTATCACCATGCACCAACATCAACTCAAAATGGATTAAAGACCTTAACATTAAACCTGAATCTCTGAAACTACTGCAGGACAGAGTAGGAGAGACACTTGAACTAATAGGCACAGGAAGGAACTTCCTGAACAGAGTCCCAGGGTCACAACAAGTTGGAGAGAGACTCGACAAATGGGACTACCTTAAAATAAAAAGCTTCTGCACAGCTAAATCTATCGCAACTAAGCTAGAAAGACAACCAACTAATTGGGAAAAAATATTTACCAGCAATATATCAGACAAGGGGTTAACATCCTGTATATACAGGGAACTCAAGAAACTAATCCCTCCCAAACCTAACAAACCAATTACTAAATGGGCAAGGGAACTAAAGAGGGACTTCTCAAATGAAGAAATAAAAATGGCAAAGAAACACATGAGGAAATGTTCATCATCCCTGGTGGTGAAGGAAATGCAAATAAAGACAACCCTGAGATACCACCTTACCCCAGTCAGAATGTCCCACATCCACAAATCAGCCAACGACAAATGCTGGAGGGGATGTGGAGAAAGAGGAACCCTATTACACTGCTGGTGGGAATGTACACTTATACAACCACTTTGGAAAGCAGTCTGGAGGGTCCTTAGAAAGCTAAAGATTGACCTCCCTTACGACCCAGTCATACCACTTCTAGGCATCTACCCTGAACAACAGGAACCAATATACAAGGACACGTGCACCTCCATGTTTATTGCAGCACTGTTCGCAATAGCTAGGATATGGAAACAACCTAGGTGCCCCACCACAGATGAATGGATCCAAAAATTGTGGTATCTATACACAATGGAATATTATGCAGCCATTAGAAATGACAAAATAATGGCATTTGCAGGGAAATGGATGGAGCTAGAAGGAATCATGTTGAGCGAGGTAAGCCAAGAACGAAGAGACAAACGGTACATGGTCTCCCTCATAAGTGGATGCTAAATCCAAAAGGTTAGTGATACGACAAAACTAACAGGACTTAAGAAACAAAGAACTCCCGCTCATCTGGTTGAACCACTACTAAATATCCTCATGCTGCTGATCACAAATATGGTATATAACATGTGAACACTGTTATATATTACAGACTGTGGTAGACAATTTGCTCCAGGGAAGTTAGAATGAACTTGTGACTTTGAAATTATGTAATCATTTAATCACAATCAAAAAAAAAAAAAAAAAAAGAACCTAGGGGAAGGGAGGGAGGGAGGGGATGGTAGGGGGAAAACAATGGAGGGGGTAACAATGTTCAAGAGGAAGTGTACTCATAACCTCACTCATGTAACTGTGACCCTCTGTATAGTAGCTTTACAATAAAAAAATAAAATTAAAAAAAAAAAAAAAAAAAAAAAGACAGAAAAGAAGCTGTGGCTCTAGTGATAGTGTGCTAGTCTTGAGCAAAAATATTCAGATAGAGTGCCGAGCCCTTGAGTTCAAACTCCAGGATTGGCACTATTATATACTATATATAGTGCCTTTATATATTATGTCTCCTTATTGAATAAAAGTAAATTAAGTTGTTTTTTTTTTTTTGGTCGGTCGTGGGGCTTGAACGCTGTCCCTCAACTCTTTAGCTCAAGGCGAGCACTCTTCCATTTGAGCTACAGCGCCACTTCCGGTTTTCTGGTGGTTTATTCGAGATAGGAGTCTCACGGTCTCTCCTTCCTGGGCTGGCTTTGAACCGCGATCCTCAGATCTCAGCCTCCTGAGTAGCTAGGATTACAGGCGTGAGCCACCAGCGCCCAGCATAAATTAATTTTTTTTTATAAAATAAAACTTTATGATCATGGAAATTTACCAATTCTTATCAGATATCTACTTACAAATTTAAATTATATCTGCGAGGAATATGGTGATCATGTAATTTATTACTTAGGTTATCTATAAAGAGGAAAGAAAGGTCTATTTATAAATAATCTGGGTGGCAGGCATATATTGAAATACACAATCAATTTGTTTCATAAGATTTACTTTTTATAGACAGAAGTATTTCCATATTAGACAAATCTTACATCCCTCCACAATCTGATGGAAAGCACAATTTGGCCTTGGTTAACACTGGTGGTAGAATGAATGTGATAATACTGATATATGGCATGAAATCTTTTCTAAACTGACTTAGATGGTTAAGTCTCCCAAAGAAATACAGAAAATTTTAGAGCTTGAACATTTCTTCTAAACTCACACAGTAAATAACCTTTCACATGATTTTAGGTACCCTTGCAAATACTTAATTCTGTGCCTCTTTTTAGCTTCAATATCAACTTTCAGAAGTTGAAATTAGCAAAAAGACTGCAATTATGCTTCTATTATAAAATATTGCATTTTAATTATAATGATTATTTGTAGCTGCAAATTTTCAAGTGCATGATGTTTTACTTGTCTTCATAATAAATAGGCAATGCTTTGTGACACACAGCTACCACAGTAAATGGAACACAGGGAATAGAGGGTAACAATGTTCAACAAAAAATGTACTTGTTACCTTACTCATGTAACTATAACTCCTCTGTACAGCATTTTTACAATAAAATAAAATAAAGAAAGAAAAAGATGAATCTTATTGCTAATAGAGATTATTTTCTTGTTACTGTTGTTGATTTTACTACTGTATAGATCTTTGGATCTCTGTAGATTAAGAACTTCATAAATAGTGTAAGAGAGATTTAAATATTTATGGATCATTGCAAAATAAAATTCCACAGTTTTTAAATTATCATATAAATTCCAGAATAGGAAGATGAATTCTGGAGGTATATTCTTGATCTTAGCAATGTATCTTAAAAAATCAAAATATCATATTAAGTTCATCTACTTGTACTCACTTAGTAAACACTAGAGATCAACTTCAGTGAATGTTGAGCACACATGAGCATTTTCTTGGTCTTTTTCCAAATCTAGTATGTCTGATCTTATTCTTTTATGAAAAACAATAAAATATATTATGGTTCGGAGTATTGCACTTTCTATTTTTCAAGCTTTATTGTAAAGTGAAAAAAAATCCTTGCCAAAAGACAAAGAATACTTCTGAGAATCAATGGCTCATTAATGATGGTGGTGGTGGTGTTTTCTTTTCTATGTTTTTCTTTTTATGCATTTAGAAAATATTCATCACATTTCTTTTCTATTTCTATTGAGAGCAAACAAATCTTAACTCTATTGGATAGCCTGTGAATATCTTGGAATTAAATAAGTGTTTTTCAAAGTGGGATGTGTACAAAAGTAAATGACCCTTAAGAATTCCAAGAAAAAAAATACATTTTGGAAATAGAAGTCATGGTAAAACATCAAATCTACAGATAGATGTTAGGTGGAGTAATGGCAGTCAGGGACATTAGTAACAAAGAGAAAAATCTCCAGATACCTCTTGACCAATGAGTAGCTTATGTCTCTCTTAGAGCAGCTCTGAATACAGCCATCTCCAGGGACTATACCACCATGTCTTTGACCTAAACATGAGTCCAGAGAAAAATGGTTTTCTACTTCTCTATCTGCAGTTATCCTATCTAATCTTCACAGAAGGGCTTTTGAGATTACCAAATTGTTCTCCTCTGCACTTCAGACACCTAGTCCAATTTGTGGGGACAAATCAACAAGACAAGCAGTGTTAGCTGACTGGCTGCATTCCAGAACCTTGCTGTTGGTGAATCAAATCTGACACTCAAGACGCCACAAAAGCCGTTGATAAACTTGCTTAAAAAGTTGACTGTGACACCTTGTATAGACCTAGATTGTACAGCTTTTCTGAGGTTGGGATGTTAAAAAGCATATTGAGAATTGCAGGTAATATTTAAGTAGCCTTGTAGGTCAATTTTTTCAATGGCAGTGTAGATTGTTATTCAGCTGGCATACTCTGTGTGTGTGTGTGTGTGTGTGTGTGTGTGTGTGTGTGTGTGTTAGAATAAGCCTTTAGTATTTATTATGTAACATAGGATCAGAATCTTTAAAATTATAGTTTATTGTAGAATATAGATAGATCAGTTATAAACAAACTTTCTGTCTACTGTAAAAGATAACCAGAAATGTTATGGTTTAGATATTCTATTGGATATTAACCAGTTTTGAATGTAAGTTCTAAATTGTTTAAACCATTCCTTTCCTAGATGGATTTATAAATCGCTCTACTCAAAAACTCTTTGAGTCAAAGTTATCATTTTGTTAGGTGAGGTATTAAAGAGTTATATCTTTGACTTGCTCAGTATATATTTAAATGACAGCCATGCTCTCCTTCCTAGAGAACACATTTTTTGACTTGGTCTAGGTCTGTCATATAGACTTTTACATAAGAAATGACACATGGAAGAAAATCTGAATTTCAAACTAATATACCATCAACTCTTGTTTCTTCCAGATAGAAGAAACATAACTTCTACACTTACTAAACCTACTAGCCAGAAAAAAGTAAAAATGAAAATAACCCTTAATCCTGTAGAGACTTCCTACTTTAACATTCTTTATTGATGAAACAAAAATAAATTTACATGCTTCTAATAATCAAAAGACTGTACAAAGGGCTAGGAAGGTGGCTCAGTGGTAGAGCGCTTGCCTTGCATGCATGAGGCCCTGGGTTCGATTCCTCAGCATCACATAAGCAAAAAAGAAAAAAGCCGGAAGTGGCGCTGTGGCTCAAGTGGTAGAGTGCTAGCCTTGAGCTGAAGAGCTGAAGGACAGTGCCCAGGCCCAGAGTTCAGGCCCCACGACCAGACCCAAAAAAAAAAAAAAAAAAAAAAAGACTATACAAAAAAAAAACTCCTGAGAAAATTGTTGAAGTTTCTAATCTAGCAAATTTATCAGTGGTGAAATTTTGAAAGGTGGGAATTTTTTTTTTTTTTTTTTGTCGGTCGTGGGGCTTGAACTCTGGGCCTGGGAGCTGAGCTCTTCAGCTCAAAGCAAGCGCTCTACCACTTGAGCTACAGCGCCACTTCCGGTTTTCTGGTGGTTTATTGGAGATAGGAGTCTCACGGTCTCTCCTGCCCTGGCTGGCTTTGAACTGCGATCCTCAGATCTCAGCCTCCTGAGTAGCTAGGATTACAGGCGTGAGCCACCAGCGCCCGGCAAGGTGGGAATTTTTAATCTTTGTTGTCTTACCAGTGAACCTGGTGATTAATGATATAGACAGGTTTGTATTATACTTCCTGAAAAAAATCTGAATAAAAATTAGTTTCTCTTGCATAAAACCCTTAGACAACCTGAGCCTTTGTGGCTCACATCTATAATCTTAAATACTCATGAGGCTAAGCTCTGGAGAATTGCAGTTTCAGGTCAGACCAGCCAGAAAAGTCTGTGAAATATGATTTTAAATCATTAGCAAAAGGTAGGGATGGAGGAAGTGGAGCTGTGGCTCAAAGTGGTAGAGCACTAGCCTTGAGCAAAATAGCTCAGAGACAGTGCCCAGGACCTGAGTTCAAGCCCTACAACCAACCAAAAGGAGAGAGAGACAGAGAGACAGAGAGAGAGAGAGACAGAGAGAGAGACACAGAGAGAGAGAGAGAGAGAGATTTTAGTAAGTGGCACTGTGGCTCAAAGTGGTAGAGTATTAGCTTTGAGTGAAAAAGCTCAGGATAGCACCCAGGCCCTGAGTTCAAGCCCCACAACTGAAAAAAGGCAGTATGTACCCATAGCTCACGAGGTAGAGTGCAAGTTAAGAAAGCAAACAAACCATGCAAATGTGAAGCCATGACATCAAACCACACCAAAACAAATCAAAACAAAAAACTATTCAGACAGAAAAAAGCAATCCAAACATGTACTAATAACTATGAGCTGCAAATTTTATGTCAACAATTTGTTGCTTTGAATATTCACGTCAATTAATATGTTCCTACCTAAAGTACATCCATACAAATGGATATTTTCTCTTTATAAATTGGTTTTAAGATGGGAAGGAAGGGGGTAGGGGAAAAACAAAGGAGGAGTAACAATGCTCAATAGGAAATGTACTCATTACCTTATTCATGTAGCTGTAACCCCTCTTACAGTATTTTTACAATAAAAATGTATTAAAAATTGGCTTTAAATGGAAGTCAGCAGATGGTACAGTACTGTTATGATATTGTTTAATTTTTAATCCTCTGTATAACCTCTTGGACCTTTGTGACCTCTCTGAAATACTTTTCCCTTGCTACAGAGTGACTCATTGTGAGGTTTATATAACAATTATGGGCTTGTTATGTTGTACAACCCCAAACCAGCAATTTTCTATCATGACGCTTTTGCCATGGGGTTTTCTTAACTAAAATTTCCTTGAGTGACCAATAAGCAATGTGAAGCTGACATTTCTGAGCCTGAACAGCTAATCCTAGATTGTATTTATCTATTTTCAAATATTTGCACCATCTGTGATTCCAGTTTATTTTTTTAGATTTGAGGTTACAACTCAAGGACTATAGCTGTGAGAAGGAATCAAGCAATATTCTGAACACAGAATGCATTACAAGCATGAGATGGAATTTAACCATGAGATGTGGAAAGGAAATAAATTCAGGAAAGTAAATGCATATTCAGTTCTCCACCTTTAAGTTCCAAACTTTGTCGACTTTATAAGGAAACTAAAACTGGAAGCCTGGCATTTCTGTAACCAATTTCTATTCAATGTTTGCTCTGGAATCAGGATAACTCTATCTAATCTCCAGATCAACAAACAGGAGCTTGATATTAAAATTTAAGTTTGATATAATCAAAGCAATGGAGAAATGCACTTCAAAGATGAGTTTCCTAACATTTAGTAGTCGCATCGTATACCCAAGTTGACATCATATTCTAGGGTATGTGTCTCACATAGCTAAACAAAACACATTAATAATCAAGTAATAGGCACATCACATTCAGTGCCTCATAGATATAAACATATCCCACTGACAAACCTTCACAATAATTTTGCAACATAAACAATCATTCCACTTCTGCATGCTCTGTCTGATCAAAACAGACTAATTGAACTCAAACTAGAAAGTCAAGCAGTGAAGGTTTAAAGTGAGATTAAATGACTAGAATCCCTCAGTTATTTCTACAAAAAGGAATTCTGTGGGTCTTAAAAAATTCTTTATGTATTCATTTTCTATCTAAACATTTCTCAGGCTTAGATTGGAATTTGGTACCTTGAAAGCTCTGTGAAGGAACACAAGTGATCAATTTCTAGAAGGAAATCCTATTTACTAAGAAATGCTACAAATTGTAGGTATTTTTAAAAATAGCTGCATAATAAAGCTGTGACATGAACATGCATTCCAGAGTTCATAAGAGTTGCAATTCCAAAGAGTTGCTAAGTGAGGGAATGAGTGGGTGTTCTTTAAAACTGAGTCAAGAGAAAAGGCCTAAGATAAACACAATACCCTGTATATATGTAAACAAACGCATTTATGTACTAAAGGTTATAACATTTTGTAATCATAAATGATTCAAGAAACTGAAATTTTGAAATAGCGTTTTTCCTCAGGCTGGGAGGAATTTAGTTTAAGTGTTTTGTTTACACGATAATATGCTCCATAACATAATGTAACATTAATATTTAATAATACAATTTTCTTTAACTTGTTTTTATGTAATTTAATCTTTTTTAAATGTGCAATTTGCTCAGTCCCTGAAATAAACAGATAGTTATATACGTGGACATATGAGATGACTTTCAGCAGGGGATATTTTCTGTTATGTTTGTAACTCAGTGTAAATGTCTCACATATGAAATATTATATTATGTGTTGTGTTTGTTGTTCAGTATTGTATTATATTTTGAAGTGGACCCTGAGATGGGGCGCAAGCTTGTATGATTCCATTTTGATATTTGCCTTTGTTTTAGGGATTTTAGGCCCAGTTCCCTGAATAAAAAAATGCATCTGGTCCCCCTCCCCTTAACAACATAACCCACCCTTGATTGTTCAGTTAAAGACTGTCTGATAAAACAGATAGGTTGTAATCTGGCTCAAACTAGTGACACCACTTGTTTATAGTAAACCCTGTCTTTTGCTCACCAAAAGGTAGACCCCTGCCTTACCCGCTAAATTTGCATGCCATTTTAAACGAAGGTGATAGGCCTGTTTAAACAGCCATTACAGGAAAACTGTAACCTCATTGGCCACCTGTGTGTGGTCTAGTATGACTGTACAATCCTTTGTGTGTGTTACAATCCCATTGTCACCTATGAGTGACCAGGCTTGACTTCATGGATTTTGCCTTTAAAAACCAAAGTATGTGGGCTGCTGGGGTCACAGTATCAGCTCCCGAGCCTGTGCTGCTGCCATGACCAGTCAGTGTAGGAACTGTCTCAATAAAGTTGCTTCTTTGTTAACAACTTTGTTGCAGTGGACTCTGTCACTCTGGATGACTAGGTGGTGGGCTTGCCTGCCTGAGTAGGAGTCTTCCTACTTCATTTAATGGGGGCTCATCCAGGATAGAGCTCTTAGCCGTTCCAACCTGAGGGGGATTGAAGTCTCCAGCCAGGAGGACATTGTGTGCCCTCGGCTGTTGGAGAGAAGTTCTAAGAAAGGCCTCGAGGTAAGGGCTGTAGACCTAAGTAGAGAAGGTGCCAGAGTGAGGCCAAAAGTAGGGTGAGGCTGGACACAGCAGAGTCCCCTATGACCGAGGAGATCCAGGGATGCCTGGACCCCTCAATCTACCAGTCCTAGCAGTCCTAGTTGGATGGGAGCTTGCTTGTGGAGAAAATAGATTGAGAAAAAAAGTAACTTTGGTTTTGGGATCCCTCCTCATTCTGTGTATAATCGTGTCTGTCTGTGTCTCATTATGCTTTTGCTTTTACTTGCCATGTTTGTAACTGAATTTACTTTACAGGAAAAATATGGGACAAAGTGAGTCCACTCCCGGGATACCCCTAGACCTTGTCCTACTTCATTTTAAAGACTTCCAGAAAAAATAAACTGCTAGTTCTGCTTTTGTAACTTGCTTCTTTGTCAGTAATGAAACTGCAAATGTCCCCAGTTAGATCTCAGCCTCAGGCCTTGGCCCAGGGGGTCTGAGCATGGGGGAGAACCTGCCAGTCTGAGGGAATGGCCACTAGGGACTTATTTCCCTTGCCCCAAGATGACTGGGATTTATCCTCTGCCTTGGAAGGTCCCTAAGTCAATGTTTGCAGGAATCTAAAAGAAAAATCCTCCAGAGGTGAGTAGAGGGGATTGGATCCCCTGGTAAGTAATTTGAGTCTCACTTGTGAATGGTGGTAAGATGTCTCCCCATTCACTGACACCTGATTTTGTCTTTGTGGCCACATGTCTGTCTTGTTTACTTTGGTGTGTTTTCTGTTCTGTTTTCCAAGGTGGGGAAGTTCTGGGTGTGAGTGGCAGGCTCACTCAGCAGACTCTGGATTCAGCTTGCTGAGTGAGAGTGGCACAGAGTTCTGGTAGGGATGAGTTGGGAGCCCATTAGTGCTGAACTCAACCTTTGGTTGTTGTCTTGTCTTGTTCTGTTTTAGAATTGGTACCAGTTTTAAATGTGAATCCTTGGTTTTTGTGTTTATTTGTGCTTTTCATTATTTATTTGAACAGCCTCCAGCTGGGCCAGGTCATAGACCTGCTACTGTACCCCTCCTGTGGGGCATGGAAGGTTGCAGGACTAGTTTGGTACTCTTCAAGCTTCAGGCTGCATTTTCTCCTTGTGGAGGCTGCCAGAGGGGAGAATGTAGAAGGCTGTGTGCCTGGTTTGGACTTTTCAGCTGGCAATGTAACATTTTGAAAATTGTTCTTGTCTAAAATTGGGTATAACACAGAATCAGGCCAGTTTAGTTTCAGGTGACCCTCCCCCACCACTCCCACTCAGCCTTCCTCTAACTGAAGGTATAAAAAAGGCCTGGCTAAACAAGCTAGCCCTGGAAAAAAAAATATGTCCTAGAAAAAGTTCTTTATTAAAGTCTTGTCTTAAATTTTTGTCATCTGTAAGAGTAAAATTGGCAAAAGAAAAAAAAGCTCTTGCCACTGAATTTTAGAAAATGTACGTACAACTGATTTTAATTCTTGCGTGCTTTAAGATCTGTATGAGTATGTATTTTGTATGAGTGTGAACATGTTCAAGATAAAAATTGCCAGCATGCTGTAACAATTGGGTGAGTTTAAGTTTAAAATTCAAAAAGTTATGAGGTTTGGATATTACCAAAAATTTTAAAGAATCTTCACATTGTTTTAAAAGGCTTTTAAAGGAATCTTTAACTTGAAAATTAGAAATTCTGGTATCTTAAAATCTGGTAGTTTAGAATGCATAAGGCTGTTTACACTGTAATCAAGTTATCTAGCTTAGCAAAAAGGCATTTGCTGTTTGAGATTTAGTTCCCTCTACTAAAACTTGGGGATAAATATTAGAAATTTAAATGTAAAGGTCTGTTTAACACTGTCAAAGACTTTACCTGTTCTTTCTGTCTAAAACTGTGTATTTCATTCAAGAACTAAGAGAAAATCAAAAAGAAAAACTTAAAAGCCAACAGAAGACTTCTCTTTAGAGGTGAGGGGTGAACAGGCAGATGTGCAGCTCAGCGGTCATGCATGGTGGGACAGGTTTGGCGGGAATCTACAGATGGTGGGACAGGCCTTGGGGCAGAGGGTTGTAAGTGGGCAAACTGGCACAAAGGCAGTTCAGCTAACCCTGAATAGTTGGATTGAGGGCATGCCCATTCCATAGGAGGGACCAAGTGGCCCATCTTTGTTCTATCCTTTTTCCATGCAGATAGACACTGGATGTGATGATTTGATTAGTATTGCTAAAACTGCACCTTGGATATGTTAAAATTAAAATTAAAAAGGTCTTAACAAGAGGATTAAAAAGTTTATTTGTATAATGTGACTTGCTTTCAATGATGTTCTACAATTAGGATATGTTTTTAAAAGTCAGAAAGGTGTTAAGTCTAGCTTCTTGGTACAGTGATGGTGATTGTAATTCTTGCATTAAGGAAAAATTGTTGTTTGAGTTTAAAAGTTTTAATGTGTATCTGTTTTAAAACAAGCAGCCAGGAGGCAATGAGTAACACTTGGCCTCAAGATTTCAAGGGATCTTTTCAAAATGTAAATGAAAACTACAGTATAAAATATTTGAAAGATTAAAAATTAGAGTTATATTTTACCATTGCTAACTGCTGAGTTTGCTTTTGTAAACTTGCTTGCGCTAACACCAACCCCCTCCCTGGAAATAAGGAATTGGGTAAGTCTCAGAGCCCAGATGTCGGGCCCCAGGACAAGGTCAGTGGTCGTAGATAAAGAACAGACAGTATGTGTTTTTCAGTTCCCGTTTAGAAATTCCCCAGACGGGACCTTGAGATAACGAGCACCTGGCAGGACCAGCAAACTAGGCCAAATGCCAACCAATCACAAGCCTGTAACTATGTGAACTCCCCTAACCCTTTTTGTCCAAGTAACCACCCCCACTTGAGTCCCCCCCACCACGCCAGTCATTTTACAAAGAGTGTTACAAAATTTCCCACGTAAAAAATGATTGCTAGGGTATATGGTGACCTTTAAACGAACCAATCACAGGACGCTTTGTGTTATTCGTTAATCTTGTGGTTTTTGCTTTTAAAAAGGCTTGTAAGAGGGGGGACCAAGATGGCGACAGGGCAGTAGGAAAACGCCACAGCTCTCCCCAACCAAAAAGAGAGTTCGAGTTCCAACGCTTAATCTCCCCAAGAGACCGACAACAACAAAAAGATGAACACTCAGAGAAAAACAGGAGGTGCAAAATAACAAAAAAGAAAGAGAGGAAAATAAGAATTTCAGAACAGATAAGAGCGAAGACCCCTCCCCCAACCTTTACTGGCCGCGCGGCAGTGCGCCAAGCTGCAGCCAGCCGGTCCGGCAGGGGTTGCGGAGCCACAGAGACACAGGGAGCGGCCTGCAGATCACCCGCACAGAAGCCGCCTGAGGTACCAGTTTGCAGACCAGTTGATCACCACGAACAGAGAAACCTACCAGCCGGGAATCTCCACGAAGATCCCACCCCCACCCCTCACTCTCCACCCGAGCAGAGAAGCTCCATCCTGCCAGAGCCTCCTAGCACCGGCAGCGTGAAAAAGGGAGCTGTTAGCAGACCACCCATGCAGAAGCCACCTGAGGCACATGACCTGCCCGATTGCGACGACCAGGCGGGGTCCTCCTGGGTCCCAGAGGCACAGGGGGCTGCCTGCAGTTCACCCGCACAGAAGCCTCCTGAAGCACCGGTGTCAGACCCACTGATCTCTACAACCCAGTGTCCCAGAGACACAGGGGGCTGCCTGCAGATCACCCGCGCAGAAGCTGCCTGAGCGTGGACACTGTGGACCTGACAGCTTCAATAGAGGCAGAGACAGAAAAGAATCACACAGAGCCACCACTGCCCAGCTCAGCCCGCAACCACCCCAACTGAACTCGGATTGCAACAGCAACTGACGACCTACACCACACAGAATCAACTAGCTCCAGGGTGAGTACCCCACAGGGGACAGTGTATCCCTCAAGGGAGACCAGAGCTGGAGGGAATCCCCAGACCCTGACCCAGACTTCCTACCCCAACACCCGGACCACAGGACCCACTAAAACTGGGAACTGTTCGAGAGCTCCACCAGCCCATGGAGCACACTTCGCTGGCCAGGCTAGAGCAAGAGCGCCCCTGGAAGGGAGCTTAAATGCCCAAGCCAGCAACAGCGCCCCTGGGTCAAGACTACCAACAGTAGAAGAAATTTGAACTGTGTCCTCCAGGCTGCATAACCTAGGTGGTATACACAGCAGCACAGGCCTAACGAGCACGTTCCAGGCAGGGGCCGGAACCAGGCCTGGGGATCTGGGGCCCGAAGAACACAACCAACTCCTCCCAACTGAAGTCAAAAGCTGAGCATACGCCTCAGCAGAGGGGAGAAAAACAGGGAACAGCACTCCCCGGGAAGCACGCCTGTGACAACAAAAGACCTGGAGGCTCAGGACAAGAGAAGCCCAAACCCCACCAAAACGCCACCCATATACTCTAGGCTGGGAATTGGGCAACACAGGCCACCAGCACCTGATAGTAAGCAGGAGCTCAGGCTGATAAGGCGGCTCAGCAGTAGAGTGATAGTCTTGGATGTATGAGGCCCTGGATCTGATTCCTCAGCATCACAAAAGCAAAAAGGGTCAGAAGTGGTGCTGTGGCTCAAATGGTAGGGTGCCAGCCTTGAGCTGAAGAGCTGAGGGACAGCACCCAAACCTAGAGTTCAAGCCCACAACCAGCCCAAAACAAACAAACAAAAACACATCAGGAGCCCATAGCAGACGCCATCATCTGGGAGAGTGCATCCAGAGCATCTGATCTTCCCAAGAGCACCCGTAGGAGCAAACACAAGCAGTCTAGGCTGCTCAACCCTTCCAAAGGCGGGAATTGCCAGCAATCTACAGCAGAGAGCCCAGAATCCTAAGTAGATCAGAACAGCAGCTGGAAATAGGCTCCCAACAGAACCCAGATCAGGCACAGACTCTCTCTACCAATACAGAATCAGCAACCAAGCAAAGACAGACACACCAAAACAAAATTGAAGAGCAGTCTCCTGAACCCCCATGCGAAAATCACAGAGAAAAATTACAAGGTTTACCACCACCCAGGACAGCAAGCTAACCTCAATAGCCAGCAGCCAGGCAGGCGAGAGCCCCAGTGGGAGCAAAGCAGGAATGGAAGACAAAAGCTACATCCAAGGGTTGCTGGAGGCAATGACTCAAGAAATAAAGTGAGAAATTGATCAGAAATTGAAAGAGCACAAGGATGAACTATCAAGAGATACAGGATATCAAACAAAAGTTGGATGCAAAAATAGAAGCTGCACAAACCTCAGTAAGAAGTGAGATAAACACCAAATTGGAGGTAATGCATACTGATCTCACCTCATTAAGAGATCAGTACTATGAGAACCAACATTGAATCCATAAAGGGATCCATTTCCTCCATGCAAACCACAATAGAAGCCACGGTCAACAGAGTGAATGAAATGAAAGGTAGAGTGTCAGATACAGAAGACAGAATACACCAACTGGACCAAAAAGTGACAGATATGGAAAAATCACTCAAATTAAACCAAAGAGAAATTCAAGAGCAAGCAGATAATGCCAAGAAATTTAACCTTCATATAATTGGAGTGGACGAAGGTGAGGAATTCCAGAGCAAGGGAATGCAACACCTATTCAACAAGATAATCTGTGAAAATTTTCCCCACCTCAAAAAGGAGCATCTTACCTACATAACAGAAGTATATAGAACACCCAACAAGCAAGATCCCAGGAGAAACACTTCTAAACACATTATAGTAAAAATGATAGATCTGAATAATAAGGAAACAATCCTGCATGCAGCAAAAATGAAGAAGGAGCTATACTACAAATGGGAAAAAATTACAATCACTGCAGATCTCTCCACACAAACAATGAACGCAAGAAAGGCCTGGGAAAGCACCATACAAGCCCTGAAAGCCAATAACTGCCAACCCAGACTAATATACCTGGCAAAGCTAGCATTCACATTCGATGGAGAACTAAAAACTTTTAATAGCAAAGAAAAACTAAATGAATACATAAACATTAGGCCAGCATTGCAAAGAATTCTAAGAGGGGGGGACACAACCTGAAGAAAGCAACCAGGAACTGGGACCTGCTCCAGACGGGCATTACTCAAAGTCTAACTGAGCAAGCACAGGAGGAAAGGAAAGAAGAAAAACTTAGGAAAACAGAACGACAGGGACAATGCATCTCTCTATACTTTCTCTTAATATAAATGGGCTGAATTTGCCAATTAAAAGAAAACGAACTGAGGACTGGATCAGAAAACAAGACCCATCCATCTGTTGCCTTCAGAAGACCCACCTCTCAGCCAAACATACAAACGAACTCAGAGTGAAGGGTTGGAAAAGGATCTACCAATCAAATGCCCCCAGTAAGAAAGCAAGTGTAGCTATCCTGATATCTGACAAAATAAACTTTTCATTAAAATCAGTACAGAAAGACAAGGACGGAAACTACATATTAATACAGGGAACAATCCAAGAGGAGGATATTACCATCATCAACTTATATGCCCCAAATATTGGTGCACCCAGATATGTTAAACAAATGCTCTCAAACTTACAGAATAAAATAGATCCCAATACGATAATACTAGGAGACTTTAACACACCACTCTCACCAAAGGACAGGTCTACCAACCAGAGGATTGGCAAAGAAGCTACCGAATTAAGTGAGGCCATACTTCAAGCGGAATTAACTGACATCTTCCCAGTATTTCACCCTAAAATAACACAGTACACATTCTTCTCAGCAAAATAGCAGGATACAAAATAAACCCACAAAAATCAGTTGCCTTCCTGAACACTGACAATGCACAGGAAGAGAGGGAAATAAAGGGAGCAACCCCATTCACAATAACCTCCCAAAAATATAATATTTAGGAATTAACCTAACCAAAGATGTAAAAGAACTATTTAATGAAAACTATAAAAAGTTAAAGAAAGAAATTGCAGAAGACACCAGGAAATGGAAAGACCTCCCATGCTCTTGGATAGGCAGACTTAATATAGTAAAGATGGTAATACTTCCAAAACTAATATACAAATTCAATGCAATTCCTATTAAAATCCCAATGACGTACATCACTGAAATACAGAAAACAGTCCAAAAATTCATATGGAACAACAAAAGACCTAGAATAGCCAAAACAATTCTAGGGGATAAAGACAATATGGGAGGGCTATCCATGCCGAACTTCAAACTCTACTACAGAGCTATAATAACAAAGACAGCATGGTACTGGCACAAAAACAGACCCGAAGACCAATGGAACAGAATAGAAGATCCAGAAATAAATCCACAGGCCTACAGCCAGCTGATATTCGACAAAGGAGCCAAAGACATACAATGGAAGAAACACAGCCTCTTCAACCGCTGGTGCTGGAAAAACTGGGCGGCCACATGCAGAAAACTAAAAGTGGACCCCAGCCTATCACCATGCACCAACATCAACTCAAAATGGATTAAAGACCTTAACATTAAACCTGAATCTCTGAAACTACTGCAGGACAGAGTAGGAGAGACACTTGAACTAATAGGCACAGGAAGGAACTTCCTGAACAGAGTCCCAGGGTCACAACAAGTTGGAGACTCGACAAATGGGACTACCTTAAAATAAAAAGCTTCTGCGCAGCTAAATCTATCGCAGCCAAGCTAGAAAGACAACCAACTAATTGGGAAAAAATATTTACCAGCAATATATCAGACAAGGGGTTAACATCCTGTATATACAGGGAACTCAAGAAACTAATCCCTCCCAAACCTAACAAACCAATTACTAAATGGACAAGGGAACTAAAGAGAGACGTCTCAGAAGAAGAGATAAAAATGGCAAAGAAACACAGGAAATGTTCACCATCCCTGGTTGCAAAGCAATGCAAATAAAGACAACCCTGAGATACCACCTTACCCCAGTCAGAATGGCCCACATCCTAAAGTCAGCCAACAACAAATGTTGGAGGGGATGTGGAGGGAGGAACCCTATTGCACTGCTGGTGGGAATGTACACTTATACAACCACTTTGGAAAGCTATCTGGAGGGTCCTTAGAAAGCTAAAGATTGACCTCCATTACGACCCAGTCATACCAGTTCTAGGCATCTACCCTGAACAACAGGAACCAATATACAAGGACACATGCACCTCCATGTTTATTGCAGCACTGTTCACCATAGCCAGGATATGGAAACAACCCAGATGCCCCACCACAGATGAATGGATCCAAAAATTGTGGTATCTATACACAATGGAATATTATGCAGCCATTAGAAATGACAAAATAATGGCATTTGCAGGGAAATGGATGGAGCTAGAAGGAATCATGTTGAGCGAGGTAAGCCAAGAGCAAAGAGACAAATGGTACATGGTCTCCCTGATAAGTGGATGCTAAATCCAAAATGTTAGGTGATACGACAAAACTAACAGGACTTAAGAAACAAAGAACTCCCACTCATCTGGTCGAACCACTACTAAATATCCCCATGCTGCTGATCACATGTATGGTGTATAACATGTGAACACTGTTATATGTTATAGACTGTGATAGACAATTTGCTCCAGGAAAGTTAGAATGAACTTGTGACTTTAAATGAGCATCATTATTCCACAATACTGTGAAATTCAGGAAATTATGTAATCAATCACAATCAAAAAAAAAAAAAAAAAGAACCTGGGGAAGGTAGGGAGGGAAGGGATGGTAGGGGGAAAACAATGGAGGGGGTAACAATGTTCAAGAGGAAGTGTACTCATTACCTCACTCATGTAACTGTAACTCTGTATAGTATCTTTACAATAATAAATAAATAAATAAAAATAAAAAGGCTTGTAACCGCTGCTCGGCACTCTCTCCCTTCCCGAGGCAGGGAGTCCGTTTGCGCAAACAACAAATAAACTCCTCTTGCTTGTTGCATCAATCGGCCTGGAGTCTGAGTTTCTGGGGCACCCTCCCACTGACGAAAGTATCCTAGGGTACTAGGGTCTTTCATTTGGTGCGTTGGCCGGGAAACCGGCGCCCCCAGACCCCAGATTCCAGGACCGGCAGGAGGTAAGATAGAGCTCTTGTTTTCCGTGTTTGTCACTTTCGTTTTGCATTCTGGGATCCAAAAGTGGCTGTACAGGCTTGTATCTGAATCTGAATTTGGGCCAGTGGGGAAGGCAGACGTGCCCAGACCCCTGGTCCTGCCCTGGAGTCCTTCTCTAGGGTCATCTGGAGGAAGGAAGAGATCCGAGTGTCTCTCTGTTCTGGGGAGTTAAGGCACGGCCGACCACTCCCATCTGTAATTTCCTTCCTCATCTGTACTCACTCAGTTGCCGCACGGCATTTGTCTGGTTCTGTCTGTCTCTGTTTAGTGTTACTCGTTTTTAGTATGTGTTTTGTATTCTCTATAGAGATGGGACAACAAGTGAGTCTACTCCGAGGACACCCCTAGACCTTGTCCTTGTTCGTTTAAAACAAAAACAAAAACTGCTGGTTCTGCTTTTGTAACTTGCTTGTTTGTCAATTATGAAGCTGCCACTGACCACCTGCGAGTGGCCCCAGTTAGATCTCAGCCTCAGGCCTTGGCTCCGGGGTCTGAGCGTGGGGGAGAACCGGTCAGTCTGAGGGGACAGCCGCTAGGGATTTTTTTCCCTTGCCCCAAGATGACTGGGAATTCTCCTCCACCTTGGAAGGCCCCTGAGTCAACATCTGCAGGAATCTAAAAGAAAAATCCTCCGGAGGTGAATAGGGGGTTGAGTCCCCTGGTAAGTAAATGGTGGTGAGATGTCGCCCCATTCACTGAGACCTGATTTTGTCTTTGTGGCCACTTGTCTGTCTTGTTTACTTCGGTGTGTTTTCTGTTCTGTTTCCAGAGATAGGGAAGTTTTGGGTGAGCATGGCAGGCTCATTCAGTAGACTCTGGATTCAGCTTGCTGAGTGGGAGCAGCACAGAGTTTCGGTAGGGATAAACTGGGGCCCATTAGTCCCCAACTCAACCTTCAGTTCTTGTCTAGTTCTGTTTTAGAATTGGTACCAGTTTTAAATGTGGATCCTTGGTTTTTGTGTTTATCTGTGTTTTTGTTATTTATTTGAACATCTCTGGGGGAATAAAAGTCCCAGCCTCCCACCGGGAGGTCACAGACCTGCTAAGTCCCCCCCTTGTGTTACAGCAGCCAAGAGGCGGGGCATGGACAAGCCTCAGGCTGCACCTTCTCCCAGTGGAGGCTGCTGGAGGAGAGGCGAGGGTGTAGATAGCAGTGAGCCTGGTCTGGACTTTCAGCTGCTCCAGACAGCTTAACAATTTGTAAAGTGCTCTTGTCAAAATTGGGTAAAAATCTGGTCAGTTTAGTTTTAGGTGACCCCTATCCCCAGCCCTCCTCCAACAGAAGGGATTCAAAAGACTAATTAGTGAATTGTCTTGCTAAACAAGCAAGCTCTGGGAAAATAAAGCCCAACAAAAGTGCCTAGTTAAAAAAAAACACTGTCTTAAATTTTTGTTTAAAAACTTTAAAAGGTGTACGTACAACTGATTTTGATTTTTGCGCGCTTTAAGATCTGTGTGAGTATTTTGTGTGTGTTTGTAAACATGTTCAAAGATAAGAATTGTCAGCATGCTGTAACAGTTGGCTGAGTTTAAATTTAAAATTCAAAAGGTTATGATGTTTGGACATTACCAAAAATTTTAAAGAATCTTCACATTGTTTTAAATGGCTTTTTAAAGTTTCTTTAGCTTGCAAATGAGAAAATCTGGTATTTTAAAAACTAATATTTTAAAATGCATAAGACTGTTTATACTGTAATCAAGTTATCTGGCTTAACAAAAATGCATTGGCTGTTTGGGATTTAGTTCCCTTGGCTAAAATTTGGGGATAAATATTAAAAATTTAAATGTAAAGGTTAGTTTAACATTGTCAAAGATGTTACTTGTTCTGTCTGTCTAAAACTGTGTATTTCATTCGAGAACCAAGAGAGAGAAAAAAAAAAACAAATTAGAAGGCAACAGAAGGCCTGTCTTTAGGGGTGAGGGGTGAACAGGCAGAAGTACAGTTCAGCTGGTCATGCATGGTGGGACAGGCCCTGGGAGGAGTCCACACATGGTAAAAGAGGGCAAGTTGGCACAAATGCAGTTCATCTAACCCTAAAGAGTTGGATTGGATGTGTGCTCATTCCATAGGAGGGGCCAAATGGCCCATCTTTGTTCTGTCCCTTTTTCCTATAGATAGACACTGAAAACATGATGGTTAAATTGAGTGATGTGATAACCTGATTAGTGTTGCTAAAACTATCCCTTGGATGTGTTAACATTAAAATTAGGAAGGCCTTAAAAAAAGGGTTAAAAAGTTATTTGTATAATGTGGCTTACTTTCAATTATGTTCTACAATTAGGATGTTTTAAAAAGTTATAAAGGTAGTATAGTGATGTGGTATTTATTTGAACATCTCTGGGGGAATAAAAGTTCCAGCCTCCCACCGGGAGGTCACAGACCTGCTAAGTCCCCCACCTTGTGTTATAAGAGGTGGGGCATGGTATAGTGATGGTGACTGTAATTCTTGCATTAAGGAAAAATTGTCATTTGAGTTTAAAAGTTTTAATGTATAAAAACAAGCAGCTAAGAGACAATGAGTGACACTTGGCCTCAAGATTTTAAGAGATTTAAAAAAACACAAATTAAAACTAAAGTATGAAATACTAAAAGAGATTAATAATAAGCTTAAAAATTAAAAATGGATTTTTGGATATAAGGTTTAAATATAAAATTGTTCTTAACATTGGCCTCAAAGTGCAGGGGAAAAAAATTAGGATTACTAAAATAATTACTATTCTAGTTTGCTCTTATAGGTTTTTTTTAAGTTTCCAGCAAAGTCCAGAGCAAAGCACAGAGGATTCTTAAAAGTTTGTCAGATGTAATTTTGACTCTTAATAAGTTTCAGGTAAGAGCATGCTTAAAAGCTACTTCTATGTTGACCACCTTGTTGCTTTTAATTGGAGTAAAATGGCCTTTTGTAAGACTCATTGATCTGAAACTGGTTCAAAGCCAGCCCGGGCACAAAAAGGTTCCTGTGAGACTGTCACCTCTATTCAGCCAGCAGAGTGCTAAAAGAATAAGCAGTTGCTTTGGGACTCACAGTAGCAGAGTATTAGCCCTGGACTGAAGAGTCAGGGGACAGTACTCAAGCTCCAAGCTCAAGACTCACAGTGGCAGAATACTAGCCCTGGACTGAAGAGTCAGGGGACAGCATTCAAGCCCAGAGTCCAGGACTCAAAATGGCAGGGTGCTGGCCCTGAGCTGGAGAGCTAAGGAACAGCACTCAGGCCCTGAGTTCAAGTCCAGCAACCAGCTAAGGGAAATGCCAATGAGGCATTTATCCAGTGTAGAGAAGACACTCCTGGGACAAGAAAAATGGAGAAGAATCCAGAGGCAGTAAGCCACTGCTTGGATGGCAGAAATGTCAGATCCTAGAGTCATTTGTGTGTGGCCCTTCAAAACTGGTCAGAGCCAGGAGGTCATGCAAAGAGTTTGTAAACATGCCTAATATCCATGACTATCTACCTTCTAAGGGACAGGAACTTGCCAGTCCTCTGTGATAGTAGTAAAAAGCTAATGTTATAAAATATGGGAAATAGTTTAAATCTCAACCCCTTTATGTGCCAAAAGCTTTAATTGGCAGTAACTATTGAGCTGACATCAACTACACGAAATTCATCTGCTCAGGAAAAAGTTTGTAAACCTGAGAGTCCATTGATCTCTTTCTAAAGGCCTGCAAAGGTAACTTAGGCATTGTTAGGGTCACTAGAGATCACATTCCTAAGCCATCTAAAAAGATGTTTTTGCAAACCAGAGTGCTAAACAAACTACACTGCTGTAGCTGGACAAAAGGTCTGTGCAGTTGTCAAAATATTGTTCTTAATGACATCTAACCCTGATAGCCTCTTTGTAAAATAGGCTAAGGTTATAGGTTCCTGGCTAGGTAGGATCAACGCCCCTGAAGTCAGCTTGAAGAAGTTACAGAATATGGACCTTCACTCATCAACCCCCTTTTAAGATCAAGAGTCTAGAGTCAGTTTTAGAAAAATGAGGCAAACTAAATAAAATAATATTTTTTTTTTAAAAAGGCATAAAAAATAGTGTTAACAGGTGTGCAAGTGTTGAGACTGCATCTGTCGGAGATGGTTACAAGACTAAGCCTTCTGTGTCTGTTTACAAAAATATCTGGTTAATAAAAAAGTTGTGATTTTGGTAAGTTGTCCTGGGCTATTGTTTAAAGGTCTTAAAAACCAGTGGGATCAAAACCTGCCAAGCCTACGTATTACTTGCATCCTTAACCAGTCTGTGTAGGAATTTACAGCCCAGAATGAGGTGTGACAGTCCTTTGGAGCCACTGAGAGATCCTGCTGCTGCTGCTGCTGCTGTACACCCTAATGGGTAAAGTTCAACAACGGCCTGACAGTCACCTGGAGGAACGCCTGCCTGGTTCCATCACCTGAGACTGCCTCCTGGTTAAAAGCTGCTAAATCTAAGATCTTGTGGGACATTCTTTTGGATGATACCCAGAAATCCTCTCTATTCCCACAGTGGATACTGGGGACAAGGATATCACTGGCTTGCTTGCCTTAGGCACTTCAGTGCATAGTGACTGGAAATCCACTCTATAGTAACAGCCTAGTTTGGCTCTGGTATGGTAATAACCCCAGTGCATCACAGTGGTGCCTTAAGGCTGTTCTAAGATAAAGGTTCCACAAGCCAAAGGAGGGAATGGCGCCCTGCAACTCATTCAAAATCAAGTGTGGAGACCCCTGGCAGCAGCCTACGCAGCCGGGAACTCCACCGTCCCACACCCCTTCCAGATTGGCGATGAGATGTATGTGAGGAGACATCAGTCCAGGACCCTCGAGCCTCGCTGAAAAGGCCCGTATACCGTACTACTGGCCACCCTCACAACATTAAAGGTGGACGGGATTGCGGCCTGGATTCACACCTCCCACGTTAGACGTGCACCACCCGAGGTCAACGAGAATCCCACAGCATCACCCAGATGGAAGCTGCAGAGTACTCAAAATCTTCTCAAGATAAGACTTAAAAACTGCTTAATGTTTTTTTCTATTGTGGCTTTGACCGTAACAGAAGGATGCAGTGTCCATCCCTTGGCAGGCATAAACCCACACTTTCCCCAAAACCAGACATGACAAGTAGTGACTGGGCAGGGGGCCGTAATATGGTCTACCTCTACCATAGCCCCCTGTGGACTTGGTGGCCAGATTTGTATTCAGACCTTTGCATGGCTACTGGGACCTAGGGCAGTATTTTGACCCGGTCAAACCCCCCTCAGGCCCTACCCCTAAAAACAAAATGGGGGGCTGCGGGGAAGCAGAAGGTAGGAGTGACCTAAGATCCCACTTAATATACGTTTGTCCCGGATATCATGGGTACCGCTCCACCAACCGCTGTGGGGGAAGGAGTGACTACTTTTATAAGGCTTGGGGCTACGAGACCACAGCTGACACCTAGTGGAAGCCTTCCTCCTCTTGGGATAACATAACTGTAAAGGCAAACTGCACACACCCTCCTCTGTGGGATGGGTCACTGGTTTTTCTTGGGACATCAGGTTGTACAAGGACTTACATGATGATGGGCTTCTCATAACCATCCGACTACGAGTAGAGACCCCCGCACCCCAATTTTTAGGGCCAAATCCGGTGCTGGGAGAACAAGGTTCCCTCAAAATGAGACCACAGGAAGATCCCCCGCATGCCCCCCATGCTATCACCAAACCCCTGGCTATAGGTTTTAAATCTCCCCCACCACCCCAAGCCAGCCCATTGCCTTCCTCCACAGGGCAGCATTTATTTAATCTGGTAAATGGTGCATATTTGACTCTAAATCAGACTCTGCCTTCGGGGACTGAGTCTTGCTGGTTATGCCTAGCTTCAAGCCCCCCTTACTATGAAGGCATTGCAGTCCCAGGGCCTTACACCAGCACTTCGGACCCCAGTAGGTGCCACAGCTCCCCACCTACGCTAACCTTGACTCAAATATCTGGCCAAGGAACTTGTATAGGACATCCACCCCTGCCATATAACAACTTTTGCAACTCCACCAGTCCCAGTCCTGGCACAGGTCCCTACTTGTTGCCGCACCCTGGAGCTTGGTGGGCCTGCAACAAAGGACTTTCCCCCTGCCTAGCCACCCACGTTTTAAATTTTACCAGTGATTTCTGCATTATGGTCCAGGTGCTCCCCAAAATCTTTTACCACCCAGCTGGAACCATGGAGGCCCGATACAAACAACACCCCCACCAGATACCGTAGGGAGCCGGTGTCCCTCACTGTAGCAGTTATGTTGGGGATAGGAATGGTAGCCGGGGTGGGTACCGGAACGGCTGCGTTAGTACAGGGAGACCGACAATACTCCGCCCTCCAAGCAGCGGTGGATGAGGACTTAGAGGCTTTAGAAAAGTCAGTAACAAAGCTTGAACAGTCCCTGACTTCCCTTTCTGAAGTAGTGTTGCAGAACTGGCGGGGTCTAGATTTGCTGTTCCTAAAGGAAGGGAAAATAAATGTGTGCTGCCTTGGGAGAAAAATGCTGTTTTTATGCAGATCATACAGGAGTAGTTAGAGACTCTATGGCAAAACTTAGAGACAGGCTTAACACGAGACACAAAGACCGTGAAGCCCAGCAGGGTTGGTTTAAAGGATGGTTTAACAAATCACCCTGGATGATTACCCTAATCTCCACTATAATGGGACCCCTGCTTATCCTTATTTTACTCCCCACCTTTGGCCACTGCATTTTTAACAAGCTATTACAATTTATCCGCAAAAGGCTTTCCGTTGTACAGGCCATGGTATTAACCCAGCAATATCAGGCATTAAAGATAACCCCCTAAATTTTAAGATTAAAATTAGTCAAAAAAAGGAGGGAATGAAAGATTAAAAATTAGAGTTATATTTTACCATTGCTAACTGATGATTTTGCTTTTGTAAACTTGCTTGCGCTAACACCAACCCTCTCCCTGGAAATAAGGAATTGGGTAAAGTCTCAGAGCCCAGATGTCGGCCCCAGGACAAGGTCAGTGGTCGTAGATAAAGAACAGACAGTATGTGTTTTTCAGTTCCCATTTAAAAATTCCCCAGATGGGACCTTGAGATAAGGACCACCTGGCAGGACCAGCAAACTAGGCCAAATGCCAACCAATCACAAGCCTGTAACTATGTGAACCCCCCTAACCCTTATTGTCCAAAGTATCCATGCCCCCCCCATGAGTCCCCCGCCCCGCCCCCCCCCACGCCAGTCATTTTACAAAGAGTGTTACAAAATTTCCCGCATAAAAAATGATTGCTAGGGTATATGGTGACCTTTAAATGAACCAATCACAGGACGCTTTGTGTTATGCGTTAATCTTGTGGTTTTTGCTTTTAAAAAGGCTTGTAACTGCTGCTCGGCACTCTCTCCCTTCCCGAGGCAGGGAGTCCGTTTGCGCAAACGCCAAATAAACTCCTCTTGCTTGTTGCATCAATCGGCCTGGAGTCTGAGTTTCTGGGGTGCCCTCCCGTTGACGAAAGTATCCTAGGGGACTAGGGTCTTTCATATTAAAAGAGATTAATAAGAGGCTTAAAAAATAGGAATAGATTTCTGGATATAAAGTTTAAAAGTAAAATTGTTCTTAACATTTGCCTCAAAGTGCAAAAAGGAAAAATTAGGATTACCAAAACAATTGCTATTCCAGTTTGCTCTTATAGGTTTTTTGTAACAGTTCCCAGCAGGCCCACAAAAAGGAGTGAGGATTCTTGCAAATTTGTCAGATATAACTTTGGCTCTTAATAAGTTCCAGGTAAGTGCATGTTTAAAAGCTACTTCTATGTTGACCACCCTGTTGCTTTTAATTGGAGTAAATGGACTTTTTATAAGTTTCATTGGTCTGCAAACTGGTTTGAAGCTAGCCCAGGCAGAAAAAGGTCCCTTTGATACTGTCACCTCTAGTCAGCCAGCAGACTATTGAAAGAGCAAGCAGAGTTGCTTTGGGACTCAAAGTGGCAGAGTGCTAGCCTTGAGTTGGAGAGCTGAGGGACAGCACTCAGGTTCCAAGTTCAAGTCCAGCGACCAACTAAGGAAAATGCCAGTGAGGTATTTATCCCAGTGTGGAGAAGATGCTCCTGGGATGAAATCAATGGTGGGGCATCCAGAGGCAGTAAGCCACTGCTTGGATGGCAGAAATAATGTCAGATCCTAGAGTTATTTGTGCATGGACCGTCAAAAATTGGTCAGAGCCAGGAAGTCATGGGAAGATAGTTTGTAAGCATGCCTAAAAGGGACAGGAACTTGCCAGTCATCTGTGATAGTAATAAAAAGCTAGTTATAAAATGTGGGGGATAGGGGCTGGGAAGGTGGCTCAATGGTATTGTGCTTGCCTTGCATGCTTGAGGCCCTGGGTTTGATTCCTCAGCAACACATAAGCAGAAAAAGCCAGAAGTGGTGCTGTGGCTCAAGTGGTAGAGTGCTAGCCTTGAGCTGAAGAGCTGAGGGACAGCGCCCAGGCTCAGAGTTCAGGCCCCACGACTGACAAAAAAAAAAAAAGAAAAAAACCCAAAAAACCAAAAACAAAAAAAACAAAAGTGGGGGATAGTTTAAATCCCAACCCCTGCATGTGCCAAAAGCCCTAATTGGCAGTAACTGAGCTGACACCAGCTACATGAAATTTATCTGTTAAAAAAAGGGGGGATTTATAAACTTGAGAGTATGTTTCTTTTTTTATATCATTCTTTTCTTTCTTTACTGACTTAAATCTGTTTTTTTATTGTGAAAATACTGTACAGAGGGATTACAATTACATGGGCAAGATAATGAGTACATTTCTTATCAAGCATTGAAGCCTCCTCCTTTGTTTCCCCTTCCCATCCTCCCCCGCCCCCCCCCACCCAATCCTTCCACTGCTCCCCCTCCCCCCCTGCACAAAAGTTGTAAAGTTTGTTTTCAACATAACGACTTGTACATCTCATTGTTGCAATGGGTCCACCTGTCTATTAACATCTATCTGAAGACCTGCACAAGTAACTTAGGCATTGTTAGGGTCACTAGGGATCACATTCCTAAGCCATCCAGAAAGATGCTTTTGCAAACCCGAGTGCTAAATGAGCTACACTGCTGTAGCCAGAGAAAAGGTCTGTGCATTTGTCAAAAGTTAAAATATTGTCCTTAATGACATCTAATCCTGGTAACCTCTTTGCAAAATAGGCTAAAGTTATAGGATCCTGGCTAGGTAGGATCAACACCCCTGAAGTCAGCTTGAAGAAGTTACAGAAGATGGACCTTCCCCTATCAACCTCCTTTTAAGATCAAGAGTCCAGAGTCATTTTTGGAAAAATGAGGCAAAATAGATATCTGGTTAGTAAAAAGTTGTCATCTTGGTAAATCATCCTGGGCTATTGTCTAAATGGTCTTAAAAACCAATGGGGCCACAGCCCCAAGTTTTTGTAATATATCCTTAGCCAGTCTGTGTAGGAATTTGCAGCCCAGCATGTGGTGTGACAGTCACCTAGAGGAAATCTACATCGTCACCCAGATCACCTCCACCATGGAAGAAGTAGACTCAACTTCTGACTGATTCCATCACCTGAGACTGCTTCCCGGTGGAAAGCTGCTTTGAGTCTGCTAAAAGTAAGATCTTGTGGGACATTCTTTTGGTGATATCCAGTTACCCTCTCTACTCCCACAATGGATATTGGAGGCAAGGACAACATCACTGGCTTGCCTTAGGCACTTCAGGGCATCGGGACCAGAAATCCACTCTATAGTCACAGCCTAGTTTGGCTCTGGTATGGCAATAACCTGCTCCCTCCTGGGTGTGTATTAAAGAGCAGTAACCCCACCAGATTAGTCCCTGTCTCATTGGATGTGGGTGACCTAAAATATCATACCCCTTACATGTCCTTCTACCTTGTGTTTCCTAAGGCATCTACCAACAATGGCTGTAGAGATTCTTATCAATGGAGGTAGTAAGAAGAATGAGACCCAGCCCTGCTCTTAGCCTTAAAATCTAACAAGCTTCTCCACCCCAGTGGTGCCTTGAGGTTGTTCTGAGATAACTAACTTGGTTCCACAAGCCAAAGGAAAAGAAAAAGGGAAACAAGGCCGTAGTAAAGAAAGCCTTGGGAAAGAAATTGGGAAAGAAAAATGGTCTCCTCTAGATAAGAAAAGATTTGAAAAGCAAGGATTATTTTAAAATGTTTGTATCAGTGAAAAAGGGAAGAAGACAAACCCCAGAAAGTTTAAGTATGTAGCAAAGAGTATGAGTGTGTCTTAGATTTGGAGCTTATGAGTAAAGCTGGTATAAAATTAAGTTAGCTGTGATATACACAGAATCAGGATTGAAACACTGATGTGGAACATTCGTTATGTCTATCTGTATGTTGGGGAGGAAGGATGGGCCTACTGCAATCTAGATGCTGGTTTAGTTAGAGCAGCCAGGTAGACTCACTGGCCGAGGTAGTTCTCTAAAATCATCGGGGACTGGACTTCCTTCTCATGAAGCAAGATAGCCTTTGTATGGCATTAGGAGAAATGTTGCTTTTACACAAATCAATTTAGAATTATTAGGAAAAGTTTGGCCTTGGTTAGAAGAGTTGGAGGGACTGAGTTGTGCTATCAGTCTCTCTCCTCATGGGCGACAATCCTAATAACTGCCCTGGCTGGCATAGTTCTCTTGCTTCTGACATTAATGGTTGGTCTTCGTGGATGATGACCCTGATTTCGGCCATTACTGCCCCTCTGGTTCTTATCCTCCTGATGTTACTGGTTGGCCCTTGTGTTATAAATGCATTAATGTCATTTGTGCAGAAAATAATTGGCACTGTAAAATGGTAATGGGGACCCAATAAAACTCTCTCCCTATGGAGGAACTGAGTCATTGATTCCACTCAAGAACAAGTCAAAGGGGGGAATTGAAGTGGACATTGAGATGGGGCCCAAGCTTGTATGATTCCATTTTGATATTTGCCTTTGTTTTAGGGATTTTAGACTCGATGGGCCTAGTTTCCTGAATAAAAATAATGCATCTGGTCCCCCTCCCCTTAACAACATAACCCACCCTTGATTGTTGAACTAAAGACTGACGGATAAAACAGATAGGGTGTAATCTGGCTTAAACTGGTGACACCACCTGCTTTTGGTAAACCCTGCCTTTTGCCCACCAAAAGGTAGACCCCTACCTTACTCGGTAAATTTGCATGCCATTTTAAACCAAGATGATAGGCTGGTTTAAACAGCCATTACAGACAAACAGTAACCTCATTGGCCACCTATGTATGGTCTGGTATGACTATGCAATCCTTTGTGTGTGGTACAATCCCATTGGTCACCTGCGCGTGACCAGGCTCAACCTCATGGATTTTGCCTTTAAAAACCAAAGTATGTGGGCCGGTTGGGGTCACAGTATCAGCTCCCGAGCCTGTGCTGTGGCCCTGACTGGTCACTGTAAGAACCTTCTCAATAAAGTTGCTTCTTTGTTAACAACTTACTAGGTGGGCTTGCCTGCCTGAGTACGGGTCTTCCTACAATTTAAATGTACAAAATAAAAAAGCTTAAGAAAATAAAAAATATTATCTCTCCACAATCATTAATATGTATACCTATTATCTTCAACTAACCTAACTTAAATTGAGTCAAATTATATAGAATTTCCCCTGAGAATTACATACTTATATTTAAACATTGATTGAAGCTTTGTTATTATTTTTTTTTTTCATTTGCTGATTTTTAAGGAGGATCTCATTATGTAGCCCAAGAGGGGCTAGGAACTGTTGATCTTTGACCCCAGACTTGCCAGTTCTGGTATTATAAGTGTGAACCACCAAACCTGGCTTTAAGTTTCTCAGCTTGAGTTACAAATCCATTTTCAAAATTATGTTAAAAACATCTTTTACTGACAAAATTATGACATTCATAATTTAGCAAGAAAACATAGGTGGACGAGTTTGTATCCAAGTTTTTCTTAAACATATATTTTAAGCTGATTTGCCAGATAAAAGCTGACATCGAATAATGCATAGCAATTTCCATATTGAAATATTTCGGATTAATATTACCTATGATAGCTATTTTGCAGTTGATGTTTCACATATGACGTATTCCTCCAGAGTTCAGAGTATGAATTATTTAATCAGAAAGCTGCTACCTACTTAATTAAAAAAAAAAAGTCGTATAATTATCTTTGGAGAAAAACAATTGCTTTTAAACTTACATTTTAGTCATATTCCAGAAAGTGAAGTGATTTCACTGTGTGCATGAGATTTTACTGTATGTGTGATGTGTGTTTGTGTGTATTTGTGTGTGTGTGTGTGTGTGTCCATAAGTGTGTTTTCTTTTAGGAACGGTGATGACAACTGAATTGCTGGCAGTTTTTCTTTCTCCCTTTGCATTCTGCAGAGGGGTGCCACCTGGTGGAAATGGGAGCAAATTTGAAAACTTACCTTCCTGAGAATAAAGGAATGCACTCCTAACAGACCTTGAGAATCTCAACATTATCAGAGACAAGTGAAACAAAGACACTTAAATTCATATTGTATGCAGAAGGATCTATCTCGATAATTTTATACTACTTAGATCTTAAAGGTGATATAAAGGTAACTTTAAAATGTCAAGCACTATTACAGTAGAAGCTTTAAACATATTTTTCATCCATTTTACACAGTGTCCTGTGCACACAGGTACAAAGCAACACTTGTGATTGTACCACATTTTTATAAAAGGAATGGGTTATATTGTTATGTGCATAATATAGGAAGAAAGCCTTAAGACAGATTTGATCTCCTGGCTAAGTCTCAAGTCTACCATTTCTATGACTTCTCAGGCAAGCTTGGTTAGGTTGCTTAACTTAATACTCTGTATCCTCGTCCCTACAAAGTGAAGAACAACAGGATATACCTCTAAAAAGTTGGTTTAAAAGTGGAAAGGACAAATGCATTTGATACAGGGTAGCTTATCAACCTCAAGCGCAGCCCACGGACCCTAGCAAACAAACATTCAGGAAGGGGTTGTTTTCAAGCAATTAATTGTATTTAGCCACTCAAGATTTGGGATCTGTCCATGGAAAATAAGACATTGATCGTGTTATATGTAAATGATTTTCTCTATTCATGTCAAATTATTTACATTTTTGACATTTTAAAAAGGTGGAAGGATACAGAAACAAAAATAACTGTTGCAAAGCATCAATGAAGCTTTAAAAGATCACTGATATAATTTAACTATTTTCAATGATAAAAATATTTTCAATGATTCAAAGAGTAAAGAAAATTATCCCAAAGCAGTATGGAGGTTCCTCAAAAGACTTCACATAGAACTCCCCTATGACCCAGCAATCCCACTTTTGGGCATTTACCCTAATGTTTACAAAAAAGACCACACTAAAGCTACCAGCACAACTATGTTTATTGCAGCATTATTTACTATAGCTAAGATATGGAACCAACCCAGATGCCCCTCAGTAGATGAATGGATCAAGAAAATGTGGTATATATACACAATGGAATTCTATGCCTCCATCAGAAAGAATGACATTTCCCCATTTGTTAGGAAATGGAAAGGCTTGGAAAAAATTATATTTAAGTGAAGTAAGCCAGGCCCAAAGAAACATAGGTCCCATGGTTTCCCTTATTTGCAATATCTAGTATAGGTATGAGTCAAGCGGAAAAAGTCAGAGAATGTGATGTTAGGAAAACGAGCCCTCAAATATGTATTTTAATGTTTTTGTTTCTTTCATGCATGTGTTTCTAACGCATTTATAAGATTATTTCTTTGTTGCTTTGTATGTCCCTCCCCCACAGTGTAACCCCCGCTTTCACTATATTTGATGTCAGTATAACATGTGGAGGAGACGGGGACAAACAAGTCATTTAAGGATTCAGGTGGACCTGTTGTAACAATGAGAAGTACAAAATGTCATGTCAAAACCAGCTTTACAATGTCGGTGTGGGGGGGGAGGGGGGGAAGGATTGGGTGGGGGGGAGGGGGGAGGCTGGGAAGGGAGGTGAAGGGTAAACAAAGGAGGAGGCTGCAATGCTTGGTAAGAAATGTATGCATTATCCTGCCCATGTAATTGTAACCCCTCTGTACAGTATGCTCTCAAATAAAATAAAATTAAATTAAAAAACAAAAAACAAAAAAAAAAAAGAAAGAAAATTATCCCAATCCTGCTCTTTCTGAAAGTGGGGATGTCTCTGGTCACAGCTCTTTGAGACAGAACAGTCACAGACAAGATGAAACACACACACACACACAAACCAAGCCCTGCACAGCATGACAACAGTAACCAAATTACATTGTTTCATATCATTTTTACTCCAAAGAAAGGCTGGGTTCTTTGACTGGCTAAATAGAAACAGGTACTTACTGGGTGGCTCAAGATAAGGTTAATAATGATCTCTATCGTGGAAAGTGAAAGACTTTTTTGGCAATCTTCAAAAGTTTAAGTCATTCAAAATCAATACAGATGAATGTTGTAACCTCAGGCAGAGTTTCATAAAGCTGAATTTATGAAAGTGAATTGAAGTGAATTTGTGATTCTTCTTTTTGAAATATCATGCAAGCTAGGATAATCAATAGCATCTTTATAGAGGTATAGTAGCTAGTATTGCATAAAAGTTGTGAGACCATGACAAAATTAAACCACAATGACTGAATCTATTCATAATCGCGCAGTCATGTATTGAAAGTATGCAAGCATCCACAGCAATCACCCACATTCCATGGCCATCAATTCAAAGTTAGTCCTTGGCCAAAGAATAAAATAGATATTGATATTTCACTCTTTCTTTCTCTTTTCATTCATCAGTCTCTTTAAACACATGTATAAAAATGCACACCAATGACATTTTAAAATCATGTAAGTGCTCAAGAAGTCACTTGAACCTACTAAATTAAAATGAGAGTTCTTCACATGTCCACTCCCTGAATATTTGAATTGGCCATAAAAATATGAATACTAGCAAGAAAAAATGGATTGGAGCTTGAATTAATCTTTCCCTTTGAATTTTAAGTACCAGATTAGTCCTGAAAGAGGGATCTGCTTTGCATATACAACATGTCCATTTATTTGCATAGACATTTTCAGTTTCTGCTTGTTCTGCCTTGCCTTTCCCTCCCTACCTCCCCTCACCATGGCTGTACTGTTTGCAGCACCTCAAGTAACCAGCTGGTGTCACAGGTTAGTGAGCAAGGATTTCATGTGGGAACTCTAACTTATTCTTATGGCAAGCATTATCGTTTCTTTTCTACAGTTTTTATTGTAAAATGTTGTACAGAGGGGTTACATTACATGGCTAGCATCATTCTAAGAGCAGCAAAGAGGCTAGGTGGCTTGTTAATGAAGTTTGAGGGCCGTCAGTCTGAAAGAGGATGTCACATCCATGCTCTTTTAGAAAAATTATTTTTATACATCTCCTAAGCAGTTTTTACATGGTGCTGTGTGCTGGGCAGTGGGAGGAGGTATAAAAAGGAAGGGAAACTTGGATATAATATCTTACTTGTGCCCTTACCTGTAGGTATGGAGCAAAGAGGCTGGTTTAAGGCTTTAATCCAAACAACATTGAGATACCACCTCACCCCAGTTAGAATGGCTATAATCAAGAACTCTAATAACAACAGATGCTGGAGGGGATATGGACACAAGGGAACCTTACTGCATTGTTGGTGGGAGTGTAAACTGTTCAACCACTTTGGAAAGCAGTATGGAGGTTCCTCAAAAGACTCCACATAGAGCTCCCCTACGACCCAGCAATCCCACTTTTGGGCATTTGCCCAAAGGTTCACAAACAAGACCACACTAAAGCTACCAGCACGACTATGTTTATTGCAGCCTTACTTACCATAGCTAAGATATAGAACCAACCCAGATGCTCCTCAGTAGATGAATGGATCAAGAAATGGAATGGAATTCTATGCCTCCATCAGAAAGAATGACATTGCCCCATTTGTTAGGAAATGGAAAGACTTGGAAAAAATTATATGAAGTGAAGTAAGCCAGGCCCAAAGAAACATAGGTACCATAGTTTCCTTTATTTGCAATAACTAGTATATGTCTGAGTCAAGCAGAAAAGGTCAGATAAGTTGATGTTAGGAAAATGAACTCTAAGATATGTATTCAAATGTTTTTTTTTCTTTCATGGGATTGTTTCTAACACATTTATAAGATTATTTCTTTATTGCTTTGTATGTCTCTCCCCCATGGTATAACCCCTGCTTTCACTATATTTGATGTCGGTATAATTTGTGGAGGGGAAGGGAAAAAACAAATGGTTTAAATGGAATACAGGTGGACCCATTTTAACAATGAAATGTATAAGTCGTTATGTCGAAAACGAACTTTACAACTTTGGTGGGGGTAGGGGAGGAGGGTTGGTTGGGGAAGGGAGAGGAGGAGGATGCCAAGGGATGGGAAGGGGAAACAAAGGAGGAGGCTACAATGCTTGATAAGAAATGTACTCATTATCTTGTCCATGTAACTGTAACCCCTCTGTACAGTATTTTCACAATAAGAGGGAAAAAAAACAATGCTTTGTAAAGCAGCATGTACCCCCATTAACAGGAAGGAAGCTTGAAGGGATTGAATAATCTCCACCACCCGTGTGAAACATATGTGAGGAAAATGAAAAGGGAAGGAAGGGGGCAGAAGCGACCACAAGCCAGCAGAGATGAC
Source organism: Dipodomys spectabilis (assembly GCF_019054845.1). Taxonomy (NCBI): domain Eukaryota; kingdom Metazoa; phylum Chordata; class Mammalia; order Rodentia; family Heteromyidae; genus Dipodomys; species Dipodomys spectabilis. The sequence continues at coordinate 42,813,040 of NW_024870772.1, read as the reverse complement.
CAAGACTGTTCTGTGGACTTGACCTGGGGGTAGCCCTGCTCACCTCTCACCACCGCTGTGGGACTCCCGCAAAAGACCCCCACCCCCTCCGGCCCCAAGGAAAGATGTTTCTGGAGACCCTGTGAAGTTCAGCCAGTGCGCTTGGACTTGAACCTGGGGACGGCGCCCCGCGCCCCTTCCTGGCAGGGCACAGGGCACAGGTGGGCTCTGGGCCTGACAGTGCTCTGAGCCATGCCACCGGTGCCCCTCCCTCCTCCCTCCCCAGGCTCCTGCTTCTCCTGCCACCGGCCTGACCTTTACCCTGCCGGGCACCCCAGGAATCACGCCGATCCCCTTACATCTCTATTCCAGTCCACGCACATTTACCCCGCTGCCAGCACTAAGGGACAATCCCTATCACCCCCATGTGATAAACAAACAGAAAGGTTGGGGGAGTGGAGCGCAGCGTCTCCATATTATGTGCACAGGCCCACGAGGGCCAGTAGACCTCTGGGACTTCCGGTGAGCGCCTGTGTCCTCACTTCCGTTTCTCCACTGGCACCGGCCCAACTGCCTGGCCGCCACCCATTGTACCGCCCTCATCCGGGGCTCCGCTCGCCTTCCAGGACCGTTAGGGCCTTCATCTGTCCTCGTGGCAGGGGGAGGTCTCCCTCTGAAGGGCAGGCAGGTCACGCCAGGCCCCGGATCAGCGGGCTCCAGGGCCTAAAATGCTGGCTAGCTCCCAAGGCCACCTGTGGTCTCCTCCTCCATGCTTCTCGGCTTGCTGAGCCATGCCTGCCACCACCCAGGAACACGGCATCCTAGGCAGCCGGCAAGGGGGAGCCCGGGTTCGGAGAGACCACCACCGCCATGGGGCGTGGGATGTGGGGAGCTGTCTCCTGCGAGAGCCCCTTGTCTACAGGACAAAGATGGCCTGTGCACACATAGATGTGCACATCTGACGGAAGCTAGGAGGAGGGCATAGAATCAGAGGGAAACAGGGGAAAACATACAAGAGAGCAGCCCATCAGCTGCGCTGGACATGGATGAAAACGAACTAAGCAACTCAACGGCAGCGATGGGAGGGAGGGAATGAGAGGGAAAGAGCAACAGGTTATACTACTAAGCAAAAGGAAAGAAACGCACATATCACCCGCTGTGGAAGAAAGAGTTGTATTGGCACAGCTCATAGAATTTACAAACTTTATAGACCAAGATAATGACAGAAAAAAAGATTACATATATACATATATATATATATATATATATATATATATATATATATATATATATATATATGTATAAAGGAATGAGGGTTATGGATTGGGAATGGACATACTTGATCTGAGAAAATATGAAAACAAACTTTTCTGTTCCTGGTTTGCTACTAAAAGTAGAGTGTTAGCTTTTTGTGTTTCTCCTCTAACCGTACTGTCTTTTGTATGTAAAAATCCCTTTTGGCCTATGTTCAGTTGCTGATTCTCCAGTCCTTGTGCCTACTTGTCATGTCCATCAACATATATATTTATCTTGCCTTAACATTAAGTCAGGCCTCAGATAGGATCAGTTTTCAGTGTATTACAGTCTTGGGATGGGAACCAGCCTTGCATAATGGTAGAGGTAGACATAATGACAATGTAATTAACATATTAATCTTTATAATTTGGAACATGATTTTATTATGAATCGTAGTCATTACATGTCAAAGCAGTTACAAACATGTCATAGTGCCAGGGATCAAGCCCTTTTCCAAGACAAATGATGTTAGAAACCTCGAAATCAGACTCATAAACTAGCATTAATAATACAATCTTCACCTCATAGATTTATCAACAAATAGCAAAATAGGGGAAAGAAATATGGAAAGATTCTTCACAGTTCTGAAAAAAGAGCCAATCCCACAGGCATTTTGACATGAAACTTCCATCCCCTAGGTCTGTGAGATAAATTGTTAGCGTATGAGCTACTTGGCTCCTGAGAATTTACTACAGTCATAGAAAAGGTACACTACCCATTCCAGTAGGGCCTCATACACAGGCTATATGACAGCTTTCTAAGAGTTTTCCTCACTGCTCACTGAAATAGCAAGAAATTTTTCTTCTAACTGGGTTCTCATTCATTCACCTAACTTGGAAATGGGAAGAGTGGTACAGACTTAAGCTGCATTGCCCATCTTTTTGATGTAGCTCCCAGAAAAATCTAGCTTAATACCTGTGTGGCTTAATATGCATGTGTGTGTATATACATATATACACATATATGCATGTATCAGACCTTTCATTGTTGATACCCTCCAATGTAGGATCTGCTAGTTCATTTCTCTCCATGCTAAAAGATTAAATTATACTCAGTCAATCCCCATGTGAATTCAAATTGGCTAAAATTTACATAAAACTAGGAAGTTAGTAGAACTTGAAACTTATACATAGTTATATGAAAAGGAAGTATTTCTGTTTTTCCCTAGAAATGAGGTTTCTTGTGGAAATTAAATGGTGACATCTGCAAAAGAAAGGTCTTTTGCAAGGTTCAAGATTGTTTTTCCTGCCGTGCGCTGGTGGCTCACGCCTGTAATCCTAGCTACTCAGGAGGCTGAGATCTGAGGATCGCGGTTCAAAGCCAGCCCAGGCAGGAGAGACCATGAGACTCCTATCTCCAATAAACCACCAGAAAACCGGAAGTGGCGCTGTAGCTCAAGTGGTAGAGCACTTGCCTTGAGCTGAAGAGCTGAGGGACAGCGCCCAGGCCCAGAGTTCAAGCCCCACGACCGACAAAAAAAAAAAAAAAGTTGTTTTTCCTATTAAACCTAACCCAATATTTAATGCCCTATTGTTGTTTAAATTCAAGTCGCTTCATAAGAACTTAAACTTTATATGCCATCTAATTTTCTGCTTCCTATTGCCATTATTCCCTCCTTCCTTTCACTAATCATAGCTATCTTTTCTGCCTATCAGATAGGGACAAGGAACAGCATGTTAGAAGCAGACTCCCATGCAATGTGGTGTTTGGCCTTTCAGTGTAGCACAAACCTGAAGAATGAAGGTTTGTTCCTGGGTTCTTAGGTTCTTTTTTTGAAAGGGATGATCACCTGCTTTAGATCATTGTGTGATGCATGCACGCACTTTTACATCTAAGGATATTAGTTGCTAGTATATGAATTCAGCAAAGATCTTGAACAAATTTCTCTTGACATGCTCTATCATTTTCTTTTTAGTTTCAAAGCAGAAAATGATCACATACAGATACTGATTAGAGGGCTAGGAATGTGGCTTAGTGGTAGAGTGCTTGCCCATAGTGCATGAAGTTTGGGTTTGATGGGTTTGATTCCTCAGTGGCACATAAAAAGGAAAAGCCAGAAGTAGTGCTGTCGCTTAAGTGGTAGAGTGGTAGCCTTGAGTAAAAGAAGCTCAGGGACATTGGCTAGGCCCTAAGTTCGAGCCCCAGGACTGGCAAAAAGAAAAAGAAAAGGAAAAAAAGGAGCAGAGAATTGGCTTTAGTATTAGAGTGCCTGCCTAGTATGCATGAAGCACTGGGTTTAATTTCGTAGTACTATATAAACAGAAAAGGCTGGAAGTAGCACTGTGGCTCAAATGGTAGAGTGCTAGACTTGAGTAAAAGAAGCTCAGGAACAGCGCCCAGGCCCTGAGTTCAAGCCCCAGGACTATAAAAAAGAGTTAGCACCCAACGTCCCTAAAGAGGTTTACATTCAAAATAAGGCAGAGCTGGGCATTTGGTGGCTTATGCCTGGAATCCTACCAACTCAGTGAGATCTGAGGAATATGGCTTGATGGGAAGGATATCCCAGGGTTTCTGGACTCCAAAACTTAGAAAAGGCCAGAAGTAAACCTATGGCTCAAAGGGAAGAGCACTATCCTTGAGCAAAGCAAATTCAAGGTTAGTGTCCAACTGCTGAGCTCAAGCCCAAGACTGGAACAAAATGATTAAAAAGGCAGAGAGCTAGAGAATGAGTCTATATGCCAACAAATAGGGAAATGGTAAAAAAAAAAGAATTATAGAAAGATTCTTTTTCATAGTTGATAAAGAGCTAATGACAGAAATTTTGACATGAGACTTCTTACAACCTTAGGGTTGTAAGATAAATTGTGAACAATTTTGCTTGTAATAATCTGTTACTGCAGTCATACAAAACATATATTCCCCAATTCAAATAGCTATCTGATAGTTTTCTAGAAGTTTTCTTTGCTGCTTACTGAAATGGCATAGTCTGTCTTCTCATTCATTCATTCATTCACTTAACTTGAAAAAGGAAGGAATGTTACACACATAGCTGTAATGCTCAAACTTTTGATACAATTGCCAGAAAATCTGGCTGAATATGTGTATCTTTATGTACATGCATATATACACATAGGAATGCATTTCACCTTTCAGTGACATATTGCACTATATACTCTGTTGGCTTATCTTCCAGTGTAAGCTCTGTTGGTTTAGCTTCCAAGGTGATCTCTGTTGGCTTATCTTCCAGTGTAAGTTTTGTTGGCTTATCTTCCAGGGTAAGCTCTGTTGGCCCATCTCACCTTTCACTGATATCTTCATGTACATACTCAGTTGGCTTATCTTCCAGTGTAAGCTCTGTTGGCTTACCTTCCTGTGTAAGATCTGTTGAAGCATCTCACCTTTCAGTAATGTCTTCATGTAAGATCTTCTGGCTTACCTTCCAGTGTAAGCTCTGTTGGTGCATCTCACCTTTTGATATCTTCCAGTATAAGGTCTTCTGGATTATCCTCCACTGTGAGCTCTGTTGGCTTATCTTCCAATGTAAGCTCCTTTGGCTCATTTTTCTCTGTGCTAAAGGATTAAAATATACAGAGTCAAATACCAGGTAACTTTCACCAATGTTATGTACAATTTACCTAAAAGTAATAAGTTGGTTAGTTGTATGAAAGGGGGGCATTTCTGTATTTTCCTAGGAATGAGGCTTCTAAGGAATTTTTATACTAAACAAAGGTTTCATGCAAAATTTAATAATTGCTCTTTACTAGGCCAGGAGTCTGGCTCAAACTTGTAATCTTAGCCTCTCAGGAGGTTGAGATCTAAGGGGCACAGTTTCTACCAGTGTGGACAGAAAAGTCTATGTATCTTCAATTAACTAACAAAAAAGCTGGAAGTAAAGCTGTGGGTCAAGTTGTAGAATGCCAGATATAATCAGGGACATTGCTCATGCCTTGAGCTCAAGCCTAAGGATGGCACATTTAGAAAGAATATTTGTTTCCTAGTAAACCTGACAAAATGTTTAATGCCCTTTTGCTGTTTAACTAATTTTAAATTCAGTTCAACTTCACAAGAACTCAAACCTCACTTACCATCTAATTTTCTGCTTCCTATCTGCTCTATCCCCTCCTTACTGAAGTAATCATGGCTGCCTTTCCTGGCCTGTCAGATACAGATGAGGAACAGCAGGCTAGAAGCAGGACTCTCATCCTGTGTGATGGTGGGCCTTCAGGATTACTGAGTTCTGGAGAATGAAACACTGATCCAGAGTCAATGATCTCCATTCTCCTGAGATCTACAGAATAGTAGGACTGCCTGTTTCTGAAAGGAACTCACATCCCTTGGCTCTTTATGAGTTGCATACATGCACTTGGATACTCCAAGGATTGTGGCTTCCAGTCCTTGAATTCACAGCAGACCATGTCCAAGTCTCTTCTGACCTGCTCTATCATTTTTCTAAGTAGTTTCAAAACTGAAAATCATCAGGTGCACTTTTTGATAGGTCATCATGTATTCTGTCAACTGTTGTCATACTCCAAAATGGTTTACCCTGCAGATGACAAAAGAAGACAACTTACCCAATATTCAGGTTTTTATCATAATGGACCAAAATGTCACTGTGAACAAATGAAAAAGAGAAAATTAAGTTGCACTATGTAGCTGAAATCCCATTGTTTTTCTACAGTCATGACCACTGAAACCATGGCCTTGTGCAGGCTATACAAGTGCTCAGTCACTTGACCTAAATCTCCAGCTCTTCTGTCTCTACCACCACCTCTCTCAAGTACTGAGGTTTGAACTCAGAATCCTGCTTGCTAGATGCACATTTGGAGTCATGCTTTAGTCTCTGCTGGCTTATTCAGTGATCTCCTTGTTTGTGTTTTCAGCATAATCTGGGATGGATGGGCATGCCTCGGTCTCACATCTATTACCCTAGCTACTCAGAGGCTGAGAACAGAGGATAACAATCTGAAGCTACCCAAATATCTTGGGGAGTTCATTTGCAATTAACGAGCAAAATGCTGGCCTGAAAACAGGTTAAAGAGTTAACACATCAGAATAAGTACTGTAAGCTTATTTACCCCCACTTTGGGTTGACAGCCCTCTCCCTGGGTCCTCCATAAGCCAGGCCCTGCCATAGTTGTCTATTCCCATGGCCCTGGCCATGTCAGCAATGGAGTCTGGATACTAGTTTTAAATGTGGATCCTTGTGTTTTTGTTATTTGGACATCTCTGGCGACTCAGTTCCAGCTTCTAGCTGAGCCCTGTCATAGACCTGCTATGTCTCCCTCCCTGTGTTGCTGCAGTCAAGAGATGGGGCATGGAAGGTTGCAAGCTGGCTTGGTCCTCTATAAGCCTTAGGCTGCATTTTTTCCTGTGGAGGCTGCCAGAGGAGAGGTGAGGGTTTAGATGGCTGTGAGCCTGGTGTGGACATTTGGCTGGTCCTGGCAGTGTAAAAGGCTGTAAAATGCTCTTGTCTAAAATTGGCTAAGAGACAGTGTCAGGCCAGTTTCAGGTGACCCCCACCCAGCCTTCCTCCAACTGAGCGTATTCAAAAGGCCAATGGTAATATGCCTGGCTAAACAAACAAGCCCAAAAAATATGTCCCACCAAGTGCTTTGTTAAAAATCTTGTCTTAAATCTTTGTCATCTGCAAGAATATAAGACTGGCAGTAAAAAAAGATCTCTTGCCACTAAAAATTTGACAAAATGTACGTACAACTGATTTTCCTTTTTTTGCGTGCTTTAAAATCTGTGTCAGTGAGTGTGTGTATGTGTGAACATTTTTAAGATAAAACTCAGAATATGAAAAATATTTTGGGTAAATTAAGTTTAAAATTCAAAAAGGTCATGAGTTTGTACACTTACCAAAGATCTTAAAGAATTACTGTGTTGTTTTAAAGAGGAACTTTAATTAAAAGGCTTTCTAAAGATTTTTTAACTTAAAATTAGAAAATCTGGTATTTTTAAAATACATAAGGTTGTTTACACTGTAATCAAGTTATCTGGCTTACAAAGAAAGGCATCAGGAATTTGGGATTTATTTCCCTTGGCTCAAATTTAGAAATAATTATTAGAAATTTAAATGTAAAGGTTTGATTACCACTGCTAAAGAGTTTACCTGTTCTGTCTGTCTAAAACTGCTTGAACTCAGGGCCTGGGCATTGTCCCTGAGTTTCTTTTGCTCAAGGCCAGCACTCTACCATTTGAGCCACAGTGCCACTTTTGACTTTTTCCTTGTATGTGGTACTGAAGAATCGAACTCAGGGCTTCATGCATGGTAGTCAAGCATTCTACCACTAAGACGCATTCCCAGCCTAAATCAAATTCTTATTGCATGACAAGAATGTTGGCTTAAGCCCTTGATTTTCCTCACAATTCAACAACTTTTAAGACACATAAATGTATTTTATCATTTAAAAAGAAGGAAGAAGGTGAAAATTTCCTGTCTCATCCTTTTTCTTTTACTTGTGTAGATCCTTAGCCCCAAAGAAATAATCTCTCTCACCATTTTTCTAGGCTAGCCTGGAAAAATGTGTGACCCTATCTCCAAAACAACTAGAGCAGCTAGGTATTGGTGGCTTTTGCCTTTAGTCTTACCTGCTTGGGAGGTTGAGATTGAGAGGATCACAGTGTGAGCTAGCCCAGAGGGAAAACTGTCAACATGGTCATGGGTGCCTATCATCCCAGCAAGGATAAGAAGCCAGACACAGGCAGTCTTATTTCTTTGGAAGTAGGCAGCATCTTGGTAGTAGCTAAAGGACTCTGGTAAAACACTACTTTTTCCTACACTTCACTCTTCATGGTGATTCAGGTGGAGGGGGGGAGAGTTTCCAAGCTGCTCTTCAGGAAGCTTCTCTGTAGTACCTATTCCTGTGTTCCAAAACTGTTTTCAGTTTTTTTCTTTCCTGGCACCAGAGTTTGAACTCAGAGCCTTGAGCTTGCTCAGCTTGCGTCGCTGACACTCATCACTTGAGTCATGCCTCCAACACTACAGTCTCTGGATATGTTGTACAGGGAGACTCAGATTTTTCTGCCTGGGCTGGCTTCAAACTGATTCTCCAGAGCTCAGCCTCCTGACTAGCTAGGATTTTAGGTGTGAGCCTTACCAACACCCAGCTTGGAGTTGGCTTTTTAAAAACCTATGCACTGATTTCTCTTTTCTGCTGACCACCCATGCTGAATGCTAGCATAAGGCCTATCCTGTCAGGGGACTCAGTTATGTGACAGCAAATAAAGCATCTGTGATCAGATGTTTAAGGCAGGTGCTGGGGATGTGATGCTTAGAAGGAGGAGGGAAGAGGGAAAAGAAAGATTGGTGTGATTAGGAAAAAAAGGACTAGATGAGAAAATGATACAGGGACACTGCTGCTGAGAGAAGTGGGTCCAGAAAAGTATCTCAAGGGTTCACGGGTCTCCTCACCTCTAAAGGCTCCAACCCTGAAAGGCCTACCCTGAGCTGAGACTGGGAGCCATGAGAACAGAAGGCAAGGGGATGGAGCCCTACCCTCAAGTGGAAATAGGCAAAGGAAGAAGAGAGACACCTAAGAGTTGCTGACATGGCTACACATTGCCTGCCCAGTGGGCAGCTCCAGAGAGGAGTTCCTGTGTGGGGAAACTTAGATGGCTAGGAGTTATGACCATCTATGTACATAACCATGAGAAAAACTCAGAGTGGGAAGACTTGCCCTCAGGTCCTATCTCTCAATTCTACAGCACTTACCTTAAATTGAATAAATTACAATCTTTGTAATTTTGAGGTTCTTTCAGGTGGTAAATTCCAATTATGTATGTTTTTCATTTCAAAATATGGAATGTAATGACTTTGTGGTAAAACAACAGAAGCCTCGATTTTAGTGGATTTAAAGGATTAAAGTTAGTATCTTAATCTTTCTTTTTTAACATGACAAAAGCAGTTAAAAATTAAGCAAACATCGAGTTCCATTGCATAATTAATAGTCTTATGTATTTGCCTCATGACTAATTATCTACCATGGGAAAAAGCGCTGACCTGAGACCTGCAGGGAGGAACATGGAAGGAGCAAGTCCTGCCGATGTCTTGCTTATGACTGAAAGGACAACTACGGGGATAAAAATGCTTTGGTAGTAGCTGCTGTAATGAGTTAGAGGAAGGACTGTGGTTTAATGGATGGTTCCTCATCATGGGAGAGAGAGACCTCCACTAGGTGCAGTAGATAATTATAGGTCATTTCTGGATGTCTCTAAGAGCTAGAGTTTCTTCATCTGCCCTTTTCCCAAATTTGTTTTTGTAAGGAAACCCTGGAATTCTCTAAGTCTCACATTCCTCCTCTACAGAAAGTTGCTCACAAGGGCTTTCCTGGGACCTCTCTTTGAGGAACTGAAGAGTTCTGGCACTGTGCATTAACTATCACATCTTCAATTAGTACAAGCAATATGCTGGGTGTGGGAGGCCCATGGCTATAATCCTGGCTACTCAGGAGGCTGTGTGGGGACTGAAAAGTCTGGGAGAATCCATCTCTAATTAGCAAAAATTTGGGCTAGAGGTGTGGCTCAACTGGTAGAGTGCCAGTTATAAGCAGGGAAAGCCTACTGAGTACACGGTCGCTGAGTTCAAGCCCCAGTACTGGCAAAAAAGGAAAGGGCAGTGGTGAGAAAGTCTCCTGACAGCTTTTAACTCTCAGGTAGCAAGGGGAATGGCCACAGGAAAGGGCAGAATGTGGCAGTGTGTAAGAAGGATCTCTGAGCAGAGAAGACTTGGTTCTGCAGCCTCTCTACCCTGCATTGCTCTCCCAGTGACAGCAGAGCTGGGTAGGACATAAACCAAGGCCATGGAATAACTTCAGCAGGGCCACCAGGAAAATCCTTCACTCTGGCATTAGTGCTTAAAGTGCCTTTTTACTCATTGCATGCTTCACACAGCCTGGGTAGGTAAGCACCAACAGATATGGAACACTGACCAAGTCCAGGCCTTCGGCCCAGCCACCCAACCAAGCCCTGGCAGATCTTGTAAAGCAGAGGATCCATGAACAGCAGACCATTGTCCATTGCTTATTCTGATTGCTCTATGGAGTTCCAGTAGAAAGCCAATCCAGACCTGTCAGCCTGAGCCTCCCCAGTGCTCTTGGTGGTGTGTCTATTTCCATGGCTTTCTGTCAATCCACAAACATAGGAGGTGCAAAAGTTTTGTTTGTGTGCAAACCAGAAAAAAAATGTGGCAACTTGTAACTGTCAGAAATGTGGATGAGTCTTAACATGGAAAGAAACCTCAACTATAACCTTATTTCTAAAAGAAGGTTTTTAAAAATGAGAGATTGCTTCCCTTATCACTAGTATTGAAAAAGACTTTACTAAACCAGCTATTCTACCGCCTGGTTGCTTAAGCTTGCCATGTTGTCTGACTGGATTACTGCTGCTTGAATTTTAAATGTTGAGCCACAGCACAATTCTGTTACTGGGATTAAAGGGAGTAATACTGTGGAAGGGTCTTGAGAGCATGCTCCTTTAGAGGAGTCAGATTCAGGGCGGGGAAGGAAAAGCCTTTATGTGGTGGCTCTACTGGCTGTTGGAACCCTTTTTTTGGATATTGGTGGTAGGGAGACCAAGGGACAGAGAGATGTAGGCTGCCTGATGTATTTTCAGGCTGCTGGCTCGTGCCCATCTTCCATCCCACAGGGCTCTGAGCTCTGTCTGTGTCACTTTGGCATCCATATTTCCATTACAAAAGTCCACATTGGCAATTGGCAGACTTCCCTGACCATTGTGCTCCAAGTGGTCAATGTGTTGATTATAAGGTTGCTAAATTGGAATGGTCTGCCCCAAATACTTCCCTTATCTTTATGAATTCTTTGTAGAGTGTGTTTTCTGCATTGTAGGGGCTTGAGAATTGAGTCAACCTTGCCTGCATGATGTTTCTGTCAGTGAAAAACCATGCATGATGGTGGTCCTGTGAGATTTTATTGCCTAGTGACACCACAGCTGTGGCCATTTGTGGAAACACATCCTGATATTTGCACAATGATTGTAATCACCTAGTGACTTGGTTCTTAGAAGGTGGCCCTGTGAAGCAATAAAGCAAAACCATTCAAGTAAGGACATCATTCCAGTCATGTTAAAATAGAATTCTTTTTAAAGGCAATCACGGCCTTAAAATAGTGTGGCAGTAAGTAAGGTACTTAAAGTACCAATCTGTACTAACGAGAAAGTAATGATGACTGTGTGTTCATGGGGTTAGCCAGTGTTTGGAAAGGTGTCTTTCCCTTCTCAGTGTTACCAAGGCTTAGGTGAAGTTGGTTATGAGCAAAGGTAGTGAATTTTCAAATAAGAACTCTAGAGTATTCATTTTTGATGTTACACAAAAGCAGAAGTTAATGAGATTTATAATTGTTTCTCAAAGTCCTTTTGTCCTCCCTCGTCTGTGTGTCTGTAATCAAAGATGGTTTGTTACATAAGCCTCTTGTGTCATGTGTGGTATTGAGGTGAGGGGTAAGTTGTAAAACACCTCTCCCCTTTAGCTTTAAAACTTTCCTGACAGTCTGACATAGGAATAGTTTGTGAATCAAGCAATCTGTTTTCTGTTTTCAGAAATGACAAATAAACGACTTGTGTAAAAACATGGGAGTCCATAGGTATTGGAAGGATTACAATTTTTAGATAGCTTTAAGCTATGTCAGAGTTCTTTCAAGTGATCCCCACTGCTCTTCTGTATGCTGTGTTCTCAAATTAAATACAAGAGGGAGACTATGTGAAGTATATGCTTTCAAGAAGACATCAGTGAAGCTGGGCCTCGCTGACTCACACCTATAATCCTAGCCACTCAGGAGGCTAAGATCTAGATGATTGAGTTCAATGCCATCCAGGGCAGACAAATCCTCAAGCCTCTTATTCCAATTAACCATCAGAAATCTGGAAGTAGAAGTATGGTTCAAGTGGTAGAGCATCAGCCAGGAGTAAGATGCAGAGTTCAAGCCCTAATGCTAGCACACCACACCAAAACAAAACAAAACAAAATCATTAATGATACTTTTATATAAAATTTATTTAGTGGGTTTCTTTTTTTTTTAGTGGGTTTTTTTTCTTAATATATACCGAAATATAAAGTATCATGAATTTAGACATCGGTGGTGTGGTGCCTCAGATAGTGTGCCAAAATAGAATAGTTTATGTAACTACTCTTCGAAGTAGATCTCTACAGCAAAATCAGTGGGATAAAACCCACATATTTTTGGTTTATGAAGATTATCCAGTTCATTACGCCTCAGGTAAAGCCTAAGGATAGGAAGAAAATCCATTACCTTTTATTTTAGGGCTAACAGAAAAGTCATACAATACAACACTCTTGTTTAGAAAGAGACTTGCTCCTGCAACCAGAAACTAAGCTCCATTTGCTTTCCTTACTTGGCTAATTCCACCTCTTGGAGGTGACATAGATACCTTAATTTTCAGATGCAAACACATTGGTCCCAACATGCTTCCAAGGGAATTAGTTACATCCAGTTTGAACAAACTATGAAAATGTCTATAATTGGTAGAAATTACCCACAAATATATTAGGTATGTAATGAAACTCAGTAATAAAATACTGTTTTGTTTCTTTTGTGTCAATAAGGGTCTTGTGATATCACTTAGCCTTTTCTGCTCAAGCTAAATCTATCACATCAGGCTATTTCACTGGCTAATTGAAGAGTCTCACAGACTTTTCTGCCTGGGCTGGCTTCAAACTGTGATCCTCAGATCTCAGCCTCCTATGTAGCTAGGATCAGAGGCCAGTGAGACACCAGTGCCTGTCTGTATCTCTTATTTCTTTTGTTTTTTTACATTAATTTACTTTATTGTTATTATAAAGGTAATGTACAGAGGGATTACAATTACAGGAATCAGGTAATGATTACATTTCCTGTTGTACAATGTCTCTGTTCCCTCATTCTCTTCCCAGTCCCTTCCTCTCTCTACACCCACAAGTTGTATAATTCACTTTCATCTGTGTCCAGTGAGCTCCACTGCTGCCCTTTTTCACCCTTTATCCCTCAAGTTCTGTACTCTTCCCACTCCCTCCTTGAGGTATAGATGTGAATACACCATACAAAACCAAGAAAGAATCATCACAAATTGATTTTTTTAAAAAGAGAGCTCTTATTTCTATATCATGAAGTACTAGCGCTCTCTCTCTCTCGCTCTCTCTCTCTCTCTCTCTTTCTCACACACACACACACACACACACACACACACACACGAGTTTTATATAAATATGAAGAGGCATGTAGGCATTGTGTCTTTGTATTTCTATCCTAGGAGTATCTTCTTTTGGTCTCACTGTGTGTAAGTATCTAGAATCCTGATAACTTCCCATATCCCAGCGTATTTTAGATCTAATTCTATCTCTCTCTCAAGTGACAAAGCTGTGTATTTGTCTCAATAACAACCTCATAACTCTTAAAGGAGCTTTACAAAAGCAAGGCATGAAACGATACCAATTCCTACAGAAATGTCTATGAAATGAGGATAAAACATCCCCACCATCTCTCATGTGACCCTGGTGACATAAAGGACAAAGCTGTGCTTTACAACAACCACTTGGAGAAGGAGCAACGAGTAAAGGCCCCTCGCCCCAAGCCCTGCCTTTGTTAAGAATTTTGCTCATGAGTCAAAGTTTGTTCATATACATCTAGAAAACTTGGTGAACATTTTGTCATTAAATAGTTTACTCTTTCCCAAACCAAATTGTGTGTGAATCACAAGTGTGTAGAACTGGTGTTTTCTTGGTGCTGTCTTACTAGACTAGAGGTATTAAGCTCAGTTCAGACTTGAAGAGAAGATTAACATTGGATATAACAAATACTATCAGTTCACACACACACACACACACACACACACAAACGATGACACAAGGACAATCTCTTCAACTCTGGTCTTGAGTAGTGTTCACCACCTCAGGAAAAATACTCCTAAAAAGTGGAGAACTTGTAGGATCAGGAATGTGTTTCTAGATATGGTACTAGGTTCTTAAGAACAATGAACTTCTTTTTAGAAGCTCAGTTCTTAGAAAACGTTTTTAAATGGGAGTCTATAAAATTAATGGGTTTCAGACTAATTAATACTTATCGAGCCTCGCCATTTCTGTCCTAGATGTAAATGTGCCAGTGTTAGCTTGAGGCCATCTAAAGCCTTCCTCGATGGATCACACCTTCCTTCAGTATTACCATAGTACATCCACACCCACTCAGGACCTGGCATATTCCAGGAACTGAGCAAATGTAGACTTCCCTGGGAGGAACTGTTCATCACTAAGATCTGAGTAACTGCATTTTAACTTACACACCATCCCATGACTGGGGTTTTGAAATGGTTGCTCAAGGGGTTCTTTGTATTTGTGGTAAATGTACTTAGGACAGTGGGCAAAAAGACCTGCCACTGTAGTTTATACACAGATGTGGAAGATGAAGCTGTTTCTATTGGATTACATCATATCCTTACCGATTATTCTTTACTAACGAGGTGTGGAAGCACAAAAAGAAAGCACAGCTCTGGTAGTATTTTGGAAGGTTCTAAAAACATAGGGTTAAAGAAAAAGGTTATTTTCATAATAAAATGGATACCAAGAACTAATGATCCCAAGAGATTAAAATTACTCCCTTATTTCTTTATGTATTTATCAGCTGCAGCCTTCTATACAAAGTACTCAGGGACTTTAGGAGAACACTGTTTCAATTAAACTGTAAAGGGTCAAGCTTAGTGCAGTAAAATAGTAAAAAAATTTTTTTTGTTTGCTACTTCTCTCTTTCGCTGACCACCCATGCTGAATACCGGCAAAGGCCTGCCCTGGTCAGGATGCTTGGTTGTTTGGCAGTAACTAAAGCATTTGTGATCAGGTATTTAAGGCAGGTGCTGGGGATGTGATGCTTAGAGGAGGAGGGAAGAGGGAAAAGAAAGATTGGTGAGATGAGGAAAAAAGGACTAGATGAGAAAGTGATACAGGGACACTGCTGCTGAGAGGAGCATGAAGGAGAAATGGGTCTGGGAAAGAAGCAGTGTCAATGGTTCATGGTTCACCTCTAAAGGCTCCAACCCTGAAAGGCCTACCCTGAGCTGAGATTGGTAGCCATGAGAACAGAAGGCAAGAGGAGGGAGCTCTCCCCTCAAGTAGAAATGGGCAAAGGAAGAGAGAGACATCTAAGGCTTGCTATCATGGCTATGAATCGCCTGCCCAGTGGGTAGCTCCAGAGAGGAGTTCATGTGTGGGGAAACTTAAGAGAGCTAGGAGTTATGATGATCTATATACATAACCGCGAGCAAAACCCTCTCAAAGAATGGGAGCACTCGTCCTCAGGTCCCATCCTTCAATTCCAAAGCACTTACCGTGAAGCGAATGGACTACAATTCTTTCAATTTTAAGCTTTCTTTTTGGCGGTAAATTCCTGTGAAACACATTTTTTACAATTTTGAAATATTCCACATAACGATGCTGTAAGGCAACAGAAGTCCCAATTTTAGCGAGAATGCAAAGTTTAGAGTCAGTATCCTAATCTCTCTTTTTCAGCTTAAGAGCAGGAAGAAATTAAGCAAACATTTATTGTGTTCCATTATATAATTAATATTCTTTAATATTCTTATGTATTTACCTCATGACTAATTATCTACCATGGGAAAAAGCACTGACCTCAGACCTGCAGGGAGGAACATGGAAGAAGTAAGTCCTGCCTATGGCTTGCTAATGACAACTAAGGACAACTAAGGGGCTAATACTGCTATGGCAGAAGCTGCTGTAATGAGTTAAAGGAAGGACTGTGGTTTAATGGATGGTTCTTCATCAGGGGAGAAAGAGACCTCCACTAGGTGCAGTAGATAATTATAGGTCATTTCTGGATGCCTCTGAGAGCTAGAGTTTCTTCATCTGCGCTTTTCCCAAATTTGTTTTTGTAAGGAAACCCTGGAATTCTCTAAGTCTCACATTCTTTCTCTAGGGAAAGTTGCTCACAGGGGCTTTCCTGGGACCTCTCTCTGAAGAACTGAAGAGTTCTGGCACTTTTTAGAAGCTCAGTTCTTAGAAAAACTTTTTAAAATGGGAGTCTATAAAATTAATGGTTTTCAGACTAATTAATACTTATCGGGCCTTGCCATTTCTGTCCTAGATGTAAATGTGCCAGTGTTAGCTTGAGGCCATCTAAAGCCTTCCTCGATGGATCACATCTTCCTTCAGTATTACCATAGTACATCCACACCCCCTCAGGACCTGGCATATTCCAGGAACTGAGCAAATGTAGACTTCCCTGGGAGGAACTGCTCATCACTAAGATCTGAGTAACTGCATTTTAACTTACACACCATCCCATGACTGGGGTTTTGAAATGGTTGCTCAAGGGGTTCTTTGTATTTGTGGTAAATGTACTTAGGACAGTGGGCAAAAAGACCTGCCACTGTAGTTTATACACAGACGTGGAAGATGAAGCTGTTTCTATTGGATTACATCAAATCCTTACCGATTATTCTTTACTAACGAGGTGTGGAAGCACAAAAAGAAAGCACAGCTCTGGTAGTATTTTGGAAGGTTCTAAAAACATAGGGTTAAAGAAAAAGGTTATTTTCATAATAAAATGGATACCAAGAACTAATGATCCCAAGAGATTAAAATTACTCCCTTATTTCTCCAAAAACTACAAGAGAGAAGAACAGTGACAGGTTAGGGGTTATGTATAGGGAAGTAGAGTGGGGATGGATAAGTAGAGACAGAATGCTCAGTGGAAACATCTATATAAAATTTCAAAGATACACTGTACTCTCAAGGTTCCTCAAAGGATAACTTTACAAATTCCAATCATGTTTCACCCTTTGTTTTATTAGTTGGTACTGCAGCTGGATGTCAGGCTAAGCAAGGGCTCTACCATCTGAGCTATGACCTAAGTTCTTTGGTGCTTTAGACATGTTTTCAGACGAGATCTTCATTTTAGGCTGGAAGTGACCTCAGATCACAATCTGATTTCTTATGCTGTTATAAGGAGTGGGGGAAACACACCAGTGAGCTCACATGTCAGGCTCATTGGTTTAGGAGAGGGTCTCAATAACTGTTCACAAAATGGCTTGTAATTGAGATTAATTGCAGGTTCCACTTTCCACATAGCTGGCATTAAAAGCATGGATGACAAGAACCACCTTCCTGATAGATAGGTCCTTAATTTTACTAGTGGTACTGCTGTTTGAACACAAGGTCTTTCATGTTCTTACACTCTATATATCTATATCACACATACCACCAGTCCTTGTTTGCTAGTATTGTTTGTGTCCAAGTATTTAGTTCAGGGTATAAGTATGTAAATATGTATGCATCTGTACATATATATGTATACAAACATATATATTTATACATAGGTATGTATATAATTGGCATAAACTTCTACATGTACACTTTTCTATCCATATATATATAAAACGGGTGTATTTGTATCTCACCTCTCACGACCCTTACAAATTTCGTATGGACATGGCCTATAGGGAAAAAAAAATACATAAAAGTCAGATATCACAGGACTTCCTAGAATTCACATTCTGGTACAAATTATTCTGCAGATCATACACTAGTGTAGTTTTATTTAAGTTTTACATATATCTGTTTCTCTTCTCACCCTTTATTTGGAACAAGGATAGCACTAAAGTTTCAGGTCATTAAAGAGGCATACTTGGTCATAAAATACTGACAATAACATGAACCACTTTTTCATAGAAATGAGTGTTATTGATTGGTAATGGACATATTTAGCCTGGGAGAATATAAAACTACTGAACACTTATGTTCTGTGTTTGCTACTAAACAAAAGCAGAGTGTGTTTCCCCATAAGTGCACAAATCTCTTCTACCCTATCTAAGTTCCTTATTGGCCAGTCCTTGTGCCCTCTTCTTATGTCCAGCATCATAAATACCTATCTGTCCTATTGCATGGTCAGGCTGAGGTAGGGTCTTGTATAGTGTCAGAGCTAGACAGAATGACTTCACATAGTGACAGAGTACTTTATTATAAGGGACACCTCTATGAGCTAGATCTTTTATGCACACGGTTCCGTTGTTCATTATCCTCTGTTTTTCTTTTTCTTTCTTGCAAACATGATTCCTCCTTTGATCCAATCCACCAGAGACTCAAAAGTAGGAAACCTGATATTTGCTAAAGGAATACATTACCAAAATGACCAACATAGTAGAAGCATACTTCTCATGACCTATTTCTTTCTTATCATCATTGATGTTATACTAACAGAAAATTATCCACAAATGTCTCGTGAAAGCACTTAGGACACCTTGTTAAAGAAAATAAGGGACTTTGGGGCTGGGAAGGTGGCTCAATGGTAGAGCGCTTGCCTTGCATGCTTGAGGCCCTGGGTTCAATTCCTCAGCACCACATAAGCAAAGGAAAAAAGCCGGAAGTGGTGCTGTGGCTCAAGTGGTAGAGCGCTAGCCTTGAGCTGAAGAGCTGAGGGACAGCGCCCAGGCCCAGAGTTCAGGCCCCACTACCAGACCCCCCCCCAAAAAAAAATAGAAAGAAAATAAGGGACTCTTTTCAGGGTGATTTCACACATCTTAACCCCTTTTTCCTTTCACTCCTAGTCTGAGTTGGGTTTTTTAAATTGGTTTCTTGTCTTTTCTTTTTCCTTCCATTCTCTCCTTTTCTTTCTTTTTTTCTTTTCTCTTTCCTTCCTTCCTTCCTTCCTTCCTTCCTTCCTTCCTTCCTTCCTTCCTTCCTTCCTTCCATCCATCCATCCTTTTCTTCCTTCCATCTTGGCTTCTTACTTCCTTCACTCCCTACTTCCTTCCTTATATCATTCTGTTTTGGGGGACAGCAATTGCTCTGGTTTGAATATAGATCCCTTATCTACTAGCCAGTTGCTCTAACACAGCATCACAGCTTTATTTTTGGTGCTAATCTAGGGAGTTTTTGATAAGGATTCCTGTTTGGATCAGGTCTAACACTAGATTAACATCTTCCTAAGATGTTTCCTAGTAGCTGAGATCTCAGGCCTGCAACACTCTTTTTTGTTCAATTATTTTAACATCTCTATGTCTGTGTTATGTGTATGTATGTTCCATCTCATACTGTCATATGTTTCATCTCTGACTGTCAAGAGACATGTATGTGTTGAGTATATAAACATATTTAATGGTCATATTGGTTTTGCACTCACTCATCAGTTAGGATTCCAAGGAGAGGTACTGGTAAAACTTCAGAAAGATCCACGCTAAGAGAAAATATATAGTTAGGCATGTCACAAAGTCTTAGCACATATTTTTAATCAAAGAACTAGCGACTCTAGACACGAACAGGTTGGGTTGTAGATACTCATGTTCATATTTCCATCTGTACATAGTTCATCATTTATTTACAACTGAATCTTTAGAAGATAATAATATATCCCAATGCCTGTGAAATTAGTAAACATTTCACCTTTTGAATAGTTCTCTCTAGTATTACCATAGACTGGCATGGGGAATTTATTTCACATTTCACTACAGGTTTTACATATGAGAACTCCACAGATATTAGCAATTCTAAGGTCAGTCTTTCATTTACTTTCATCTTCAAGTGCTTTTTACTGCCAGTCACATTGAGTGAGTCCATAGACCAGATAGGAAAAAGAGACAGGATTTAATCTATAACTGTAGAGACAGCCATAAAGCCATAAAGTTGAATGTGAAGGAACAAAGGACACATTAAAAAAACAAATAACATACGACTTGAGAAATACGTATTTAGTGAACAATAAGAGCCCTAACTCTATCTTAGTTACAGATTGTCTAAAGGATTAAACTAAAAAACCCTTGACCCAATGATACACTTCCTACTAGACATGTAATTTAACAGTAAAGTCTTAGAAAGACTGAAACTAAAGCAATAGGACTGCTTTACATTTCCTGAAAACATAAACCAGCAGCAATCATAAGTCACAGTATTTATACAAGAAAAAACAGCCTCTATCACAAAAAATCCCCTATATAATGATACAAAGAAAGACAGGACATTATTCAAAAAGTGTCAGTAGAAAATAATAATTTTAAATATACAGTCACTCACTGACAGACAATGCTACTATATAAAAACCAACATCATTCAATGTAAAAGTACATATCAACTCAAACACAATAAAAGTTGGCAGCATCAGTACCCACTGTTGCCAAAAAAAGGATCTTTCAGACAACAAATCAATCACAAAACATTATAGTATATTGAAAACCAAATTGACAAAAGATACTTAAAATATTTCATCTAAAGGGATGGGTTCAATCAAGTTGCATTGAATTCACTGAATGACTGCATTGAATGGATTGCAATTCTTTCATCTTTCTTCTGGAGTATTTTCCAGACTGTCTTTATCTGAAAAATCATTTTCCAATAAAGTACTAAAAGTTGAAATTATTTTCTATATCTTATTCACTAATGAAATGAAAGTATAAGGGCTGGGAATGTGGCTTAGTGGAGAGTGCTTGCCTAGTATGCAAGAGGCCCTGGGTTCAATTCCTCAGTAGCACATAAACAGAAAAAACTGGAAGTGGTGCTGTGGCTCAAGTTGTAGAGTGCTAGCCTTGAGCAAAGGAAGCTCAAAGACCATGCTCAGGCTCTGAGTTCAAGCCCCAGAAAAGTAGAAAACAAATACATTAAAAAATTTATAAGCACACATAATGTACATAATATTCATTTGAACTTTCAAAGGACTGATGAAATCATGAAGAAAATACAAACTTTCTCAGACTAATGAAAATGAAAACGTATTATTGTAAACACACTTCCATGTGGATCTTAAAGCAATACAAGCTGGTCTCAAAGTAATAATAGTCATGGCCTGAACAGGATATGCAAGAAGAATGGAGAGGGATATTACTATATAGAGATGTGTTTCTGAGAAGAAAGAATGACTCCTTCAAGAGCAAAGAAGAGTATCTATGCTAGAAAAAAATGAATTCAAAATTTTCTAAGTGCCATATGAAAATACTATTGAATAGTCTGGCAGAAACCAATTATAAATAAAATCACAGAAATGCCAATTATGTAAACTGATCACCTCAGTGTATTAAGTGTGTCAAACTCTTATACTACACACTACACAAATGGGTACCTACTACATGTCAATTCAAAAGATAAACATCTATTAAAGCTAAACTAGAAATGCCTAACATTTATGTAGTACAATGGTACAATACTGGGACCACAGGCCACAATGATAGCATAAAGAAACACAATGACATTCTGTACTACAATTCATCTCTCCATCAACTTCTCAAATTCATCACCTTTTTCGGTGTGTTGTTGTATGAGCCAGATTTCATATGTATGTATTGTAAGTGTATGTTCACGCATACACACACACACACACACACACACACACACATACATACACACTGGTATTTAAGATAACCATCCATCCATTTCACTGCATGTCTATTTTATGGACTCATTTATCTCTTACCTCTTGTTCAGTGCTGACAACTCAAGTGCCCATTCAGATGATGTCCTATGGGATTTAAAAAGAATATAGACTCAGATATCACATGATTGCTACACTTCACATCTGGTTCTACTTACTCTGCTACTTATATACTCTAATGGAAGTTCATCCCCATGGTTATCAGCTTTTTGAAATTTTACTACTTTTCAAGAGGTTAGTTTTTATTCATTAGCACATATTATTCAGGAAATAGTTCAATTCAAGCTTTCTGTTCTATATTTCACAAATATATTAAATAAAAATGTCACATTGCTATGGTTTTAGTTTCTTCCAGTTCAACTCAACGGCCTAGGTAAAAATCCCTTCTACTCTAGGCAATTCTCTGCTGCACAAGTCAATGCACACTCTTAAGTTTATGATCCTAAAAGTTTGTCTTGCTTTAACACAAAATAAAAATTGTATGTCTCTGTGAACAAAGTGTGCAGGATTTCAGTTGAAAACTAACTACCCATATGGAAAAGCTCTATGCTCCTCTTGGCTCCTCCTCCTCTAGGCTCCAAACAGGATCACCTCCTTTGGTCCAATCCATAAGAGATTCACAAATAGAAAACCTGGTATTTTCTAAAGGATTGCCTGATATTAGGAGTAACAAAACCACTGATTAAAAACAGATTACTTGGGCTGGGAAGGTGGCTCAGTGGTAGAGTGCTTGCCTTGCATGCATGAGGCCCTGGGTTCGATTCTCCAGCACCACATAAGCAAAAAGGAAAAAAGCCAGAAGTGGTGCTGTGGCTCAAGTGGTGAAGTGCTAGCCTTGAGCTGAAGAGCTGAGGGACAGCGCCCAGGCCTAGAGTTCAGGCCCACAACTGGACCCAAAAAACAAACAAACAAAAAAACCAGATTACTTTAATGACCTTTCCCTTTCTGACTCCATTTGATCAAAATATAGAGATCATCCACAATCTCTCAGTGAAACCTTTCAAAGACACACTGAAATCCCAAGTTTCTCTAGGAGACAACTTTACAAATTGCAATCTTGTTTCACCATTTTTTCATTACTTGGTACTATAGTTGGATGACAGTGTGTCCAGCCTGCTTACAAGACATGGGCTCAACCCCCGATTTATGGTCCTTTTGTACTTTGCCTGTGTTTTCAGATAGAGTCTCCTTTAAGGCCTGGAAGTGACCTCAGACCATATTCTGATTCCTATGCTGCTAGAAGGGGTGGAGGGCAATACAACACTAAGCTCAAAGGACAGATCCATTGTTTCAGATGAGGGTCTCAGTAACTGTTTACAATATGGCTTGTAAATGAGATTACTCCCAATTTCCAATTCCCACCCAGCTGGCATTAAAGGCATGTGCGACAAGCAAACCCTTCCTGAAAGACATGTCCTTAATATTTTTGAACTCTGGGCCCGGGCACTGTCCCTGAGCTTTTGTGCTCAACGCTAGTGCTCTATCACTTGGAGCCACAGTGCCACTACTGGTTTTCTGGTGGTTACTTGGTGATAAGGGTTTCACAGACTTTCCTGCCCAAGCTAGCTTTGAACCATCATCCTTAGATCTCACCTCCTGAGAGCCAGGATTACAGGTATGAGCCACTGGCTTCTGGTTGACATGTCCTTAATTTTACTAGTGGTACTGCTGTTTGAACACAGGGTCTTTCATGTTCTGACACACACTGCATTACACATACCACCAGTCCTTGCTTGTGATTTCTGTTTATGTCCAAGTATTCAGTTCCAGTCATATATTTATGAATACACATGTCCATATATACACACATAAACCTCTACATGTACACTTGTCTATCCATACACTTTATGGGTTTATTTGTATCTTACCTTCTGCCTTCAGGAAATGAACGTAACTCATAAGTAGATATACTATAGGAATTAAAAAGAATACGGTCAGTTATCACCTGACTTTCTAGAATTCATATTCTGATTTAAATTACTCCACAGGTCATACACCAGTGGACTTCAATTTTTTAAACCTATATTTTCCATTCTCTTCTCATCCTTTATTTGGAGCCTAAAATATCAGATCATTAAATAAATGTGCTTGCTCATAAAATACTGATAATAAACATGAACAAATTCTGAGAGTGAGTGGGTTTCCAGTTCACTGAGTTGGAAGAGATTCCTCTTCCAAGTACAAGATTCTCTCCAAAGGAGAAGAGAACCACATTACTCAGTGAGCCACAAAGTATTTGGGCTTCAACTCAGGGAAATGAATGTTGGTCAAACAATCATGTTCTTCATCACAGAAAATCAAATCCATCAAGTTTTCAACATCATTGTTGATAGCAGAGTACAAGTAACTACAGACTTACTCATTGATCTCTAAGATGATTACAGTGTCCTCCACTCATGTGGTGGGAAATCATCAGAGGGACTGGTGAAGCAAGGAGCCTTTCATGTGCTCCCACTCAGCAGTGCATTTATATTCTCCAGTAAATCAGTTATTCTGAAACTTGTGAACCACCTTCCCATAGAAGTGTTACTGAGTGGGAATGGACATATTTGGAATGGGAAAATATTAACCTACTGAACATTTTGTCCATGTTTGCTACTAAAAAAAGTAGAGTGTTAGCTTTTGATTTTTCCCCTGTGTGTTCTAAATTCAATCCCTCCTACCTATATAAGTTCCTGATTCTCCAGTCATTATGCCTGCTTCTTAGGTCCAGCATCATAAATGTCTATCTTGCTCTAACACAGGGTCAGGCCTAAAGTATGGTCTCTTTTAGGTATGTTACAGACTTGGGATGAGAACAAGCCTTGTAAAATGTCAGAGCTAGAGATAATAATATTTTGGACACTAGCTTCACACAGTGACAGGATTCTACATTAAAAGGGACACGTGCATGAGCTAGATCTTTTATGCACAGGGTTCTGTTGCTCACCATTATCTATTTCTCTTACTTTTTCATTTCTGTAAACAGGATTCTCTCCTTTGGCCCAATCCACTGAAGACTCAAAAGTAGGAAACCTGATACTTTCTAAAGGAATATGTTACTAAAATGACCAACACAGAAGAAGTATATGGGCTGGGAATGTGGCTTAGTGGTAGAGTGCTTGCCTAGCATGCATGAAGCCCTAGGTTCGATTCATTAGTACCACATAAACAGAATAGGCTGGAATGTGCTGTGGCTCAAGTGGTAGAGTGCTATCCTTGAGCAAAAGAAGCTCAGGGACAGTGCTCAGACCTTGAGTTCAAGCCCTAGGACGAGCAAAACAAAACCAAAAAGAAGTATACGTCTCATGACATATTGCTTTCTTATCCTCATTGATCTAATGATAATAAAGTCATCCACAAATCTCTCAGTGAAAGAATCTATACTCCTTGTCAGAGTGTGTATAATGTCCAGAGATTCTTGATGAACAATTCACACATCTCAACCTCCATTTTCCTTTTGCTCCCAGTTTTTAATTCCTTTCTTTTCTCTTCCTTCTTTCCTTCCAATTATTCATTCTTTCTTTCTTTTCCTTCCATTTTCCTTCTTTCTTTCCTACTGTCCCTTCTTTCCTGTTTTCCTTCTTTCTCTTTTTGGAGGCAGGGTGACTGTGGTCCCTTGTCTACTAGCCAGGTATGCTACAACAGCATCATTTCATCATTCTTAGGCATTGCTCAAGGAATGTTTTTCATAGGGTTTCCTTTTGGGGTCTGGTCTGGCAGCAGATCCCAATCTTTCCATGTTTTCTAATTCCTGAGATCTCAGACATGCACAACTATGGCTTTTGTTTTAGATACCTATATATGTATATTATGTGTGTGTGTCTATGTTTCAATTCATTCTATCTGACTCTCTAGAATCATGGATGTGTGTGCGTGTGTATTCAGTTGGCATATTGGTTTTGTTACTCACTTTTCACTTCCAATATGAGAAACTTCAGAAGGTTTCACACTAAGAAAAAATATATAGCAGATATAACACACATTTTACCACATTTATAGCTATAGATAATGCTTCTAGACATGAACTGGTTGGGCTTAAGCTACTCATGTTCATATTTGCATCTATTCTTTTCATATTTTAATAAAACTGTATATCTTTATAAGAAAACACATTTTCTACAGCCTGTGAAATCAGTAAACATTTCACACTTAGAATAGTTCTCTAGTGTTAACATAGATATTACCATTGGACATTGACTTCAAATGCCACTACATGTTGTACACATGAGAATTTCACAGACATTATCAATTCTAAAGTCATTCCATCATTTACTTTCATTCATCAAATGTTTTCACTGCCAATCACATAGGGTAAGTCCATAGACCAGCTAAGCAAAAGAGAAGAGACTCACTCATCAATACAGACAACCATAAAACCATAAAGATGAACAAAGGACACATGAAAAAAGATACAACAATGTGAGGAATATGTCTTCACTGAACAATCAGACCCCCAACTCCTATTCAGATGCAGATTGAAAAATAAGTTAAGTTTAAAAACCAATAATATACTTCCTACTAGACACATTTCACCAGTGAAGGCTTAAAGATCTGAAACTGAAGTAATGGAAGACTACTTTCTCTGCAAATGTAAACCAAACACAATCACGAGTAATCATGCTATATGAGAAAGAAATAGATTGTTTAGCCAAAAAAACTAGATAATGATACAAAGAAAGACAGCATATTATCCAAAATATCGTCAATTGGAAATAGTAACTGTCCTGCACTCACTGCAGGAAAATACTACTATAAAACTAACAACATTCATTATAAAAGGAAACATAGCCTCAAACAGCATAAAAGTTGGCAGCAGCTCTTCCTGTAAGCGCCCAGAGGTGACGTGTGAAAATGGCTTGCTACTCTCTAGACCCAGAAAACCCCACAAAATCATGCAAGCCAAGAGGTTCCAATCTTCATGTTCACTTTAAGAGAAACAGCACTTTAGAGAAACAGCACAGGCCATCAAGGGTATGCATATCTGAAAAGAGACTAAATATCTGACAGATGTCACGTTAAAGAAGCGTGTGCCATTCCGGCCTTACAATGGTGGAGTTGGCAGGTGTGCTCAGGCCAAACAGTGAGGCTGGAACAGGGTCAGTGGCCCAAAAAGAGTGCTGAATTTCTGCTGCAAATGCTTAAGAATTCAGAGAGTAATGCAGAACTGAAGGGTTTAGATGTAGACTCCCTGGTCATTGAACACATCCAGGTGAACAAAGCACCTAAGATGCGCCACTGAATTTACAGAGCCCATGGTAGGATTAACCCATCCATGAGCTCCCCCTGCCACATTGAGATGATCCTTACTGAGAAGGAGCAGATTGTTCCTAAACCAGAGGAGGAGGTTGCACAGAAGAAAAATGTATCCCAGAAGAAACTGAAGAAACAAAAACTTATGGCACGGAAATAAATTTAGCATAAAATAAACTCAAATAAATCGAAAAAAAAGTTGGCAGCATCAAAATCCACTGATAACAAGGAAGGATCACTCAGACAATAAATCAATCACAACATATTACAGTATACTGTAAGCCAAATTGGTCTAAGAGACTACAAAACATTCCATTTACACAGAAATGGAGACAAAAGGTGATCAAATGCAACAGTAATATTCACTAGACATTATGTTGAAAATGAATTATAACACCTGTGGGTGGAGACAGGAGGGAAAACCTGGGAGAGAGCAAAAGAAGGGGTAACATTGTCCAGAAAGAAATGTCCTCATTACCTGATCTATGAAGCTCTAACTCCTCTGTAGAACTCCCTTATAATAACAATTTTTAACAAAACATTTCACATAAATGGATGACATTGATCAAGATGCATTGTATTCATGAATGCGTTGGCTGAATGCTAACTACTTTGTACAGCTCTAACAAATGCACCTTGTTTATCTGGAGCAATCTCCAGGACAGATGGTACTTTATCCAACAAACCATTTTCCAACATACTTTTAAAAACTGAAATTATTCTCTACATCTTATTTGCTAATGAACTAAAAGTAGAAAATAACAACTTAAGGAATTATATAAATGCACACAAGGTACATGATAGTCACTTGAACTACCAAAGGACTGATGGAAGAAATCATGAAGGAAATACAAACTTTCTCAAACTGATGAAAATAAAACACATACTATCACAAACACTGTCCCTTCTACATATGGAAGCTATAAGCTGATCACAAAGAAATACAAGATAAAATAGCAGTCTCTGCATGACCAGGATGAGTGCGAATGAAGGATGTCATCCATACATTTTTGAGCAGAAGGAATAACTCCTTCAACAGCAAAGAATGATATCAAAGCTAGAAATCATGAATTAAAACTTTCAAAATGTCAAGTGAAAATGATATTGAAGCTCTGGCAGAAACCAATGACATATAACTAAGATGGTAGAAATGCCAATGATGTAATCCGATCGTCACAGTGTACTTGTGTCTAACTCTTACCCTATACACTATATGCATGTTCACCTGCTACTTATCAGTTAAAAGGGTATTTTTAAAAGCTTGACCAGGTCAACAGTGTGTAACATGTTACACACTTATACAAATTGGTACAAAGTTTACACCACATTCTTCAATGAGAGCATGCAGAAACACAATGACATTCTGTATTGCAATTGTCTGCACCATAAGCTTTCCACATTTATCTGCACTTTTCTATGTGTTTCTATATGTTCAAGATTTCATATATTGGTATTATAATAAAGGTATTTTATATACATATATACCTATTATAAATGTAGATTCAGGATATCTACCAATCCATCTATCTCACTGTGTATCTATTTTATGGGTTCATTTATCACTCACCTTCTCTTTGAAGTTCCCACCTCAAATACTGTTAACAATCCAGGTACAAGAGTATTTGACTGCTAGTCTATACACTCTTGTTCTAATTACTTTGAAGCTTATATATGGCTCATGGAATTTCATTCCAGTGTAAATCAGTTTTTTTTTAAACTTTGTTATTTTTCAGTAGAGGTTGATCCAAAGAAACAGTTTTAATTTAAGCTTTTGGTTCTTGAATCCACAAATACATAACAGCAGAGTGTTTAGCTTCTCCCAGTTCAAATCTTTGATCTGGGTTAAAAAAAATCCCTTCTATTCTTGGTAGCTCCCTGCTGTATTAATCCCTGCACACACTTTTTACATTTAGCATCCTAAGAGTCTGACTCACTTTAACATAAAATAGAGGAACTATAAGCCAGAGGTAGCGAACCTCAAAAAAAACACTGCAGGGTTTCAAATAAGAACCATTCACTCATGTGGCAGAGCTCTATATTAATACAGATTTGGGGATCAGCTTCACATAGTGACAGAGCCTGGGATAACCAAGGACACATGCATCATTTCTGCTATGCAATGCTCAGGTTGTACTACTCCGTATCTAACACTTCCTCCTCTGTGATCCCAACAGGATCCCCTCTCCTTTGGCTCAATCCATTAGAGACTCTTAAATAGAAAATTTGGTATTTCCTAAGAGATTGTCTGATATTAAGAGTAAAAAAAAAGACTGACTACAATAGCTTACTGCTAATGATCTTTCCCTTTCTGACTCCACTTGAGATATAGAAATCACCTGCAGAACTCACGGTGGAAACATCTAAATAGACATACTGTAATCTCAAGGTCCTTCAAAGGATAACTTTACAAATTCAATCTTCTTTCATTAGGTAGTACTGAAGCTGGATGACAGGGCATTCTCTCTGATGGCTAGGCAAGGGCTTGAGCACCTGAGCTATATGGCCTGAGTCCTTTTGTGCTATAG
Source organism: Dipodomys spectabilis (assembly GCF_019054845.1). Lineage (NCBI taxonomy): Eukaryota > Metazoa > Chordata > Mammalia > Rodentia > Heteromyidae > Dipodomys > Dipodomys spectabilis. The sequence continues at coordinate 42,783,696 of NW_024870772.1, read as the reverse complement.
CACACACACAAAAAAAAGGTCTTCGTTTTATTCCTGGAAGTGACTTCACAACATATCTGATTACCTATGTCGCTGATGAGGAATTGGAGAAGTACAGATGTGGGCTCCAAAGATTAAGCAAATTGTTATTGAGATCCTCACCTGAACCTACCTTTCCATACAAATGAGTGGTATGGATTGGGAATGGACATATTTGGTCTAGGAAAATATCAAAACTACTGAACATTTATGTTCCATGTTTGCTATTAAACTAAAGTGTTAAGCTTTTTGTGTCTTCCCCATAAGTGCAATCAGTATGTGTTTTGATTACAAATCCCTTCTACCTTATTTAAGTTCCTTATTCTCCAGACCTTGAGCCTGCTTCGTATGTCCGGCATCATAAATATCTATCTTGCTCTAACATACCATCAGGCCTAAGGTAGGGTCTCTTTTCGGTGTTACAGACTTGAGATGAGTGGCAAAGTTAGGCATAAGGACATTGAACACTAGCTTCACACAGTAATAGGATTCTGCATTATAAGGGACACATGCATGAGCTTGATCTTTTTATGCACAGGGTTCTGCTGTTCACCATCCTCTATTTCTCTTACTTTCTCATTTCTGTAAACAGGATCCTCTCCTTTGGCCCGATCCACTGTAGACTCAAATGTAGAAAATGTGATCTTTTCCTCTAAGTACCGTGTGCTAACTGATTGTACCACTGGAGCTCCAAAACCTGATCTTTTCTAAAGGAATACGTTACTATAATGACCAATGTAGAAGAAACGTACTTCCCCTGACCTGTTTCTTTCTTATCCTCATTGATCTAATGACAATATATCTATCTGTGAAAACATTTAGTTAGGTACACATCCAAGATATGTGTAATGTCAAGGGATTATTTCATAAATCTCAACCTTTCTCTCCTTTTGCTCCTAGTCTGAGTTCTTTTGTTTATATATTTATTTCGTCTTCCTTCCCCTTGTTTTAGTCCTTCCTTCTTTTTTATCCTTCCTTTCTTTCATTCACACCATTATTCTTTTTCTACTTCTTTTCTTTTTTCTTTCCTTCTCTTTTCCTCCTCCTCCCCTCCTCTCTTCCTTCCTTCTTTGCCTTCTTTCTGTTTTGTGACAGGGTTACTCTGCTTTGATTATAGCATCCTTGTTTAATAGTAGGGTATGCTACCACAACAACATGACCTCATTTTTGGTGATGCTCTAGGAATGTTTTGCCCAGGGTAATTTTCTACTATCTGAAATCTCAGACTTGCACAACTCCTAATTTTTTTTAGATAAGTATGTCTGTGTTGAGTGTATATCTGTATTTCAACTCACATTCTATCTGACTCTAGAAACATACATATATTAAGCATGTGTCTGTAAACATATATACATATAAGAACATATATGTATGTTTACTTGTCATATTGGTTTTCATACTCACGATTGACTTGTGGTTCCAACATGAGGAACTTCAGAAGTGTTCACACTAAGAGAAAACATATAATCAGACATTACACACAGCTTTAGCACACATCTAAGGTCAATGAACTAGACATTAGACATGAACACATTGGGCTTTAGCTACTCATGTTCACATTTGCATCTGTACTTAGTTAATCATTTATTACAATTGCATCTTTAAATGACAATAACACATATTCTAATGTCTGTGAAGTTAGTCAACATTTCACACTTGGAATAGTTCTCTGGTACTACCACAGACATTACACTGGGCACTGATTTCCCATTGGACTACATCAACAGGTTGTACATATGAGAACTCCATGTTACCAATTCTACATCGGTACATTCTACAACTTTTACATTCATTCCTCTACTGTTTTTACTGCCTGGTCACATGGGGTAAGTCCACAGACCAAATAGGAAAAAGGGAAGAGATTCAATCCTAATCGATACAACCACAAAACAATAAAGATGAACAAGAAAGGAACAAAGGACACATGAAAAAAACACGAAAAAAGAGAAAAATGTGAGGAATGTGTCTTTATTGAACAATCACATGCTGAACCTTATGATGATACAAACTCTTTAATGGGTTTGAATTAAAAAGTATGACACAATGATACACTTCTTACTAGACATTTCACCTGAGAAAACTGAGAAAGACTGAAATTGAAGCGATGGAAGAATATTTTCTCTACAACCTGAATCAAATCATCGTGCTATACAAGAAAAAAAAAAGATTCTGTAACACAAAACTAGAAAATGATACAAAGAAAGATAGAATATTATCAAAGACCTGTCAATTTGAAATAATATTTGTAAATATATAGGCCCTTCACTGCAGGACAATACTACTCCATAAAGACAACATCACTCAGTGTAAATGGAAATATCAGCACAATAAAAGTTGGCACTTTCACTACCCACAGGTATCAAGGAAGGATCATTCCCTTAGTCAATAACCAACACATCACAGTATTCTGTAAGCTAAATCTGTCTAATAGACATTTAAGGGTTGGGAGATGAAGATGGCAGAGGAGAGTCTGGGGGCTAAGTAAGCTCTCCCATAGAAACCCGTATTAGTATTCCAGTGGAAAATCGAAAGCTAGAGAGACACACCAAGTATGTTATAGTACAGAGTTTGGCAAGCTAGGAAAAACTCAGGCAGCTTACTTAGGGAGACAGATTGGAGCAACCCCAGTCCCATGCCACAGCAGAGGTGGCGGCTGCCACTGGCTGCTATATTCAACACAGAGAGCTCAGAACAAAGGCGCCAGAGTGGATGCTACTCACCACCAGCAAGAACCGACAAGGAGTGGAAATTTTCATTTGGCTGACTGTGGATGTGGACTACAACATTAAGACATCCTCATTACTTCTCTCGGAGCAGCAGCAGGAAAGTTGCCCCTCCCCTACCACAGGAGAAAAACTCCATCTTTGATACTGACACAGACCCAGGCAGAGCAGCTAGCTTGATTTGGCCTGTGTGGGACAGACTCTCCTTAGTGTGTAAACAGAGCCAGAGGCTACCTACCCAGCTCCTGCACAGGAAGCAACTACAACCCTTGAGCAATTGAAAACTTGGTACACTAAATCCTGAGATTGGCCCCAGGCTCAGCTGAGTCTATCTGGAGCTAGCCCATCAGAGTAAAGCTGATAGGCCACAGCCCAACCTACAACCTAGCACCCCTCACAGCAACTAGAAGCTAGAGGAAACAACCTCCTCGCTTTTTAGTGATACTTAAAGTAGATCACTGCCCCACTGAACTAGCCTGGGAGGGGGGACATAAACTCCCTGGTGAGGCAGAGCTTCCTTCAGCCTGCTCAAACAGTCTGAGTTAAGAAACCAAGCAAGCCACAGGAAAACAAAACACAAGCAAACCAGAGACCCCAGCACCAAGAGACTGGCTATGGACACAGGGGAGACACAAGAACCGCCCCTGTCTTTCCCCCATTTTTTTTTGGAAGAATTTTGTTCTAAACTGTTGTCTATTTTTCTCATTTTTAATTTAGGTTTGTTTTTTGTTTTTGCTGTTGTTTCTTTTTAAAAATATTCTCTTTATACTCTTTTCCCTTTTGGTCCTTTGAGGTTTTTGTTTTTGTTGTTGATTTGCATTACTTATTTGCTGTTCTGTTCATCCCCAGATAGGTACTTGTCTTTATTAGACCTTATCCTTCACTGTGTGCATACTTAATTCATATATTGATTACTCAATTTACAAACTCCCAGCCTCAAGTCCATTAATTATAGAATTATTTCTTTATACTTACATAATTTTTTAAGTAGTTCATTTTAATTTTTTTATTTTTATCATTTCTTTTTCTTTATCTCTCTTCTCCTTTCCTGCTATCCCTGCCCTTTCTCTGAATCGCACTCTCACTTTGCCTCCATACATTCCTCCAATCTTAATTTCTCCTCACAATTCTCCCTAAACCTATTAATTTCTGGTCTGCTTATGCTTTTTTTTTAAATCCATTGATCCATATCTGTTTCTTGTTGAACTAGATTGTATCTGTACCCATTTTGACTAGATCAAACAATCTGTGTAACTACAGGTTGATGCTTGCCTTAAAATAGTGTTCTAGATCAGAATCAGTTTGGCTATCATACCCAAATGAGCAGAACAAGCAGAAACACAAGAAAAATGGCAAGTCCAGGTATTTCAATTCGCACTCATGACAAGCAGACAACAGAGCAATCAATGAATAACCCAGAGGAGAGTTCCCATAATGCTCTACAAACAATTCTGATAAACATGCTGAAACATGCTGAAAGCCTGCGAAGGTCTCACTGTGAGCATGATAAGGAAATGCATGAGCGTGATGAGGCAAACCAAAGATTGATACAGGAATATCGTGAGCATGATGAGGCTAATTTAAGATTAATAGAGGAATTGCATGAGTGGGATGAGAATAGACAAAGAATAATTGAGGCATTCATGGAATCCACAAACAGAGAGCTGGGGCAAGCTAGGGAGGCCACAAAAGGATGCTGAATGAAGCCCAGCAGAAGGAAAGAGTCCATAACCAATCAACTAAGGGATTTGAGAAAAAACACCGAAAACCAAATTAAGGAAATAAGGAAGTCCACACAAGATCTAAAACAAAGCTTCAACAAAGAATTTGAAGCTATCAAATCTGACCAATTAAAAGAAATAAAAAACAAAGTAGAGCCAGGCGTCAGTGGCTCACGCCTAGAGCTACTCAGGAGGCTGAGATCTGAAGATCATGGTTCAAATCTAGCCCAGGCAGGAAAGTCCGTGAGACTCTTATCTCCAATAAACCACTAGAAAACTGGAAGTGGTGTTGTGGCTCAAGCGGAAGAGTGCTCACCTTGAGCTGAAGAGCTGAGGGACAGGGCCCAAGCCGAGTTCAAGCCCCATGACCAAAAAAAAAAAAAGTAGAAAGTCTTGACAGTAGGTTAAACCATGAAGAAGATCAAATCTCTGGGATTGAAGACAGCCTAGATATTATATATAACAGACAACTATTCAAGACAAATCCAACAAATATGATGGATCTATTCAACATTTAGAAGACACCATCACACAGCCTAGTTTGAGGATAATGGGTGTACAGCAGCACCTAGAGGCAGAAGTTAATGGTCTAGGAAATTTGTTTAACAGGATCCTAGCAGAGAACTTCCCAAACATGAAAAAAGATGGGCTATTCAGATACAAGAAGCTTTTAGAACCCCAAATAGACCAGACCAGAACAGGACATCCCACAGTCACATTGTAATCACACAGGATCAATTCAGACCAAAGAAAGGATCCTTAAAGCTGTCAAGGAGAAAAGATCAATCACTTATAAAGGGAAACCAATTAGAGTCACCTCAGATTTCTCAGCAGAGACAATTAAAGCAAGAAGAGCCTGGAATGATGGATGCCATGCCCTAAAGACAAACAACTGTCAACCAAGAATACTGTATATCCAGGTCAAATAAAAACCTTCCACAACAAAGAAAAAGTTAAACAATATATCTCCACCAAACCAGCCCTACAAAAGATACTTAAAGATGTCCTACACATAGAAAACTAACAAGAGGACGATAAAGTCCAAGAAATAGCCCCAAACAGAGAATCTAAGAAGAACCTAATTGGCACAGACCCCAAGAAGGTGGATAACATGGCAGGAACTACCAAACACCTCTCAGTCCTAACTCTCAATATTAATGGACTTAACTCTCCAGTTAAGCAACATAGACTATCTAGTTGGATTAAAAAGCAAGATCCTTCTATCTGCTGCCTTCAAGAGACATGCCTTGCCCACAAAAACAAACATATTCTGAAAGTGAAAGGCTGGAATAAAATCTACCAAGCAAACGCCCCCCCTATAAACAGCCAAGAGTTGCAATTCTAATATCAGACAAAATAGATTTCAAATTAAAATTGGCAAGAAGAGATAAAGAAGTTCATTACATTCTAATTAAGGGATCTGTCCTTCAGGAGGATATTACTATTCTAAATATCTATTCACCAAATAATGGAGTACCCAAATGTATTTAACAAACACTACTTTCCCTAAAATCACATATTGATCCAAAGACATCAATTGTTGGGCACTTTAACACATCAATACCCATCTGGATAGATCAATCCAGTAAAAACTCAATAGAGAAACCTCAGACTTAAACAACTGCATAGATCAGCTAGACTTAACAGATATCCACAGAAGATTTTATCCAGCAGCATCAGAATACATATTCTTCTCAGCAACACAAGGAACATTTTCCAAAATAGACATTTTAGGTCACAAAGCAAATTTGTCCAAATACAGAAACATTGAAATTGGTCCTGCATTCTCTCAGACCACAAGGGAATAAAATTAGAATTCAAAACCAAAAGCCACCAAAGAAAATCCTAACAAACAAATCGTTTAACTAGGGATACAGGTGGACCCATTGCAACAATGAGATGTACAAGTCCTTATGTCGAAAAACGAACTTAACAACTTTGGTGGGGGGTGGGGAGAGGGTTGTGTGGGGAGAGGGGAAGTGGATGGGAAGGGTTGAGAAGGGGAAACAAGGAGGCAACAATGCTTGATAAGAAATGTACTCGTTATCTTGCCCATGTAGCTGTAACTCCTCTGTATGGTATTCTCACAATTATAAAATAATAGAAAAAAAAAGAAAACCCATCTGACCCATTTGGATTCATAATTCAAAAGTCTATGCATCCACTTCTGATGTTTGACATTGTAAGAGCTTTCATTTCCTTAACACAAGATCAAGAAACTGAAGGCCTGAAGTAGAAGCTCTGAATAATGTGTTCAAAGTTTGAGTTGATAGCCAGTCTTCATGTGACAGAGTTCTGTATTAGTAAGTGTTTGGGTCACCAGCCTCATATAATGCAGAGCTCCACATAATGATATTATACAAGCACACTGTACTGATCCCTATCTGCCATTCTTCCTTTCAGTTCTAAACAGGACTTTCCTCTTTGATCCAGTCCATTAGAGATTTACAAATAAAAAATCTAATTGTTTTCTAAGGGATTGCCTTTTATTATGAGTAACAAACATACCAACTACAAGAAGCATACTGCTTCTGATATAAAGATAGAAATTATCCATAGATCTATCAGTGACAAAACTTAAGACACAGTTTCAAAAATACTGCAATTCTAAAACCTCCCATGAGGTTTTCAAATCCCAATCCTGTTCCTTTTTCTCCTGGTGTCACCCTGCCTACTTCCAATTAAGTGCTCTAGCATCTAAGCTATGGCCCAAGTCCTGTGTGTTTGTGTGTGCTTAAGTTTCCATGTAAGTATGTATATGTACATATGTACCTATAAATGTACACTTCTGTTGATGTATATATATATGTGTGTGTAATTAACATAAATGACTTCTTCATTCCACATTCTTATAGAAATTGTTCTGCAGCTTATAAACTGTGAGAACCTTATTCCCATATAAATCAGTTGTTTGGAAGCTTGTATATCCCTTTTCCATGCAGTGAATTATTTATAATAGACATATTTGGTATGGTAAAATGTTTACCAACTCAACCTTTCTGTTCAGATGTTTACAACAAATTAAATACAAACATAATTTAAAACTAATTAAAAACAGGCATTTTGTGATTGGGGAGACTGTACTATCAGTATATATCCCTTCTATAATATTTAAGTTTTGGATTTTTTAATCCAAGAACCAATTCCCAAAGTTCATCGTCATATTTTAACACAAGTCCTAGAAACTGCAGGCTTAAGGCAGGGCTTTTGAACAATGTATGCTAGGTTTGAGTTGAGAGTCAGCCGGTTTCTAGCAGAAATCAATGTTATATGAGTAAGGTTACAGAATGACAATTATGCAACCTGATCACCACATTTAATATGCATGTGTCATACTATCACAATACATCCTGTATTTTAACAGGGTATACATTTATCCAAATGGATCAAAAAGATACAGAAGTGCACCCCATGCTACAATGAACATGAAGAAACACTGATAATGATACTGCAGTATCACTATAGGAACTTTCCAAATCCAGATCTCCACTTTCTCTGTGTATTGTGTGTATAAGAATCTCTACATGTATATATATATATAGATGTATATGCATCAATCTATATGCAGAGAAACATACAGAGATTATATGCACATGGATGTGTGCACTTATGTATGGGTATAAATGTGTGTATGTATTTTGTACCTGGTTTTAGCATAAATTACTATTTACCCATCCACTGTTATCCATGTATATTATGGATTCATTTATTTCTCACCTTTTTTTTACATTGGAGATGCAAAGATTTCTCTTAACATTTTACTGTTTTAAGAAATACAAATGCCCTAGTCCAAGATAAGGGCATTTATAATAAATTCAACTTTGCTTGTAGATCGCTCTACTGAAATTTCTGACATTCCAATCCCTGTTTCCTTTCCTCACCTTCACCCATCAGACAGACCTAGTTTGCTGAAGGCTTGCATTTGCAGACACTCAATACTGATGGCCATGTTTGGCTCTGGGTTTGAGGCAGTAGCCTCACCTGACTGCAGAGTTCTAGAAAGTAAGTATACATATTGTCTGCCTCAGCTCGAATCACTGCTGCTGAGGGATCTATGGCTTAGTCTACTGCTATCTTCTCTTTGCTAAAATAGAATAGCTGGCTGCAAAAACTCCTGAAGGTAGATTTTGCAAATCTCTACATCCCTTTATTTTCATTGTTTTATGTTCTGTGAAGGTAGGAGGGGTTTGAGTCTGTATATATGTGTATGTTTAAATATGTACTAAACAATAGTATATGCATGTATATAGATTGCTTTTTCATATATATGCATAGATAGGTTTGTTTTTAAATTAATTTATAAATTACTTTTCTCTGATGGCTCTATCACAGGTGTCTGATATCAGTCTTGGCAAAAGTACCTACAAGTAGATGTCATTCATAAATACAACTTGTGTGAAACCAATAACTACATTTCTTAAATGAGTCAGGTAGTAGTAGATTTTGTTCATGCATCAGTCCTTATTCAAATTTGGCATTTTGTACTAATAATGAGTATTCATATGGTGGTAACAAACATATTAGACTTCTGCAAAAAGAAAGTGATTAGTACAGATTTAAACAGCTATCATCTGTATCACAATGTGGAACTAATTTTTTTTTTTGGGGGTCCAGTTGTGGGGCCTGAACTCTGGGCCTGGGCGCTGTCCTTCAGCTCTTCAGCTCAAGGCTAGCACTCTACCACTTGAGCCACAGCGCCACTTCCGGCTTTATTTTTTCTGCTTATGTTATGCTGAGGAATTGAACCCAGGGCCTCAGGCATGCAAGGCAAGCACTCTACCACTGAGCCACCTTTCTCAGCCCTGGAACAAGTTTTTCTAAGTATAATTACACAGTTGAGGGGCTTATCCCCCCCTACCACTTCAAAGTAGTTCTGGATTAAGCCCCAAGATAACTCCGTAGAACTATGCATATCATGGCTATCTTCCTGTAAATTAGAGGAAGGGGTTGTAAACACATGATAATGACTGGGAACTTGTAGAACCAGCTTCACTTGGTGCTGAAGACTCTGTTCCCTACCTACTTCTGTATCTGTTCCTTGCTCCAAATAGGGTTCTTTTGTCCCCACAATCAATCTACATATTCTCACACAGGCAAAACAAAATGATCCTTAGGTTCTGCTGGGATTTAAACAGCATGTCAAACACATCAAAGGCATGAAATATTTACCTTATGACATGTGTCTGTTTTGTCCAAAGACACCCTAAAATATAGAAAGTTTCATTCATATGATATATGAATTTAGGGTGGAACCAGAGTCAAAGCCTTTGCTCCACTGACAATCTCAATGAACTTCAAAAAATCCAAATCTCAGTCTCCACATTCCTCTACTTATATGAGTATGATCAGTATCAACACAAGAATGGATATTCAAACAGGGCTTCTAGGAAAAATTAATATTTTATACCTGCAAAAGACTCTCATGCAGAAGCTAAGAAAAATATGTATGAAGAAAACATTAACAAATGTTTACTGGCATTTGTTGTGGATTTTAAATTCAAATCACTTCACAGGACTCAACCCTTACGCACCACCTTATTTGCTGCTTCCCATGTTCCCTCGATTCCTTCTTAACACTGATTGTGGTTTCACGTTCCTACTGGTCAGGTAGTGAACAGGAACAGCTTGCTAAAGCAGAACTCCCATCCAATGTGATGGTTGGACTTCTAGAGTAGCAGAGTTCTAGAGAATGAAGCATGGACCCAGGATCAATGATCCCCAATAACCTGGCCTCCACAGAACACTGAAACTAACCAAATGTCTTTTGAAGTCCTCTATAATTTTCTCTACTGTTTCAAAAAAATTATACATTCTGTGTATTGTCATCACATGACAAAATAGTTTATCATTCAGCCAACAAAAGAAAACAACTCACCCAGTGGTCATGAAGTTACCAGAACCAATGACTATATCCGGTATGGTATCAGTATCACTGTGAACAAATGAAAAACAAACAGAAAATTAAGTTGCACTATGTATAAGAAACCATACTTTCCTTACTACACACAGTGCTGACTTTAAATGTAACCATGGCTTTGTGAATGCTAGGCAAGTGATAAACCACTTAAGCTACATCTCTAGCTCTTCTGCCCACACCATGACCTCTCTCAAATACTCAAGTTTGAACTCAGATCACCATACTTGCACTAAGTGCTGAATTTAGAGTCATGCTTTTGTCTGTACTGGCTTACTCAATGATCTCCCTGTTTGGGTTCAGTATAATCGGGGAACCTGGTTCCTGCATGTTAAGTGCTCAATTTAGACTCAAACTTTTGTCTCTACTTGCTTGTTCAATGTTCTCCCTGTTTGTGCTTCCATCATAATCTGAGATGGATGGCATGCTATAGTCTGATATCTATAATCCTATCTACTCAGAGGCTGAGACTGAGGATAGTAATTTGAAACCACCAAGAGTAGGAATGCCTATGAGAGTCCATCTCGAATTAACCAGCAAAATGTTGGACTCAAAGAGTAGTTCAAGAGCAAGAAAGCAAAATAGGCACAAGGCTCGGAGTTTTAGCTGTAACAGACAGACAGACACACACACACACATATGCAGACACAAGTTAATAATTGTCATTTGGAAGGTACTTTGCTCATAAAAATCTTACTATAGTCAATCAAAACATATACTATTCAATCTCATAGGCTCTTATACAAAGGCTGATAGCTTTCTAACGGTTTTCTTCTGTGCTCACTAAAAAAGCAAGGAGTTTGTTTTCTGATTGGATTCTCATTCCTTCACCTAACTGAAAAAAGAGAGGAATATTGCAGATATAAGATACACTGCCCACCTTTTTTATATAGTTCCCAGAAATTCTGGCTTAATATCTGTGTATCTTTGTATTCATGCATGCATGTATGTATGTTTGTATACACACATATATGCACACACATATACATACCTGTATGCATGTGATTTTTGCTGACATCTTCCAGTCTGAGCTCTATTGGTTCATTTATATCCACATTAAACAATTAAGCAATTATATTATGCAAAATCAAATATGAGGTAAATTCCTACGCTTACTTCTTCACTCGTTAGCTACAATTCTCCCAAAATTAATAAACTGGTAGGACTTGAAAGTTTTATATGCCTAGTTATAAGAAAAGGTGTATTTCTGGTAATCTTGAGAAATGAAACAAAGTATCTAGGGCAAAGTACATGTACACATCTGCAAAAGAAATGCTTCACTGCAGATTTAAGACTATTTCTTTCCTAGGCCAGGTGCTTGTAGCTCAAACATATAATCATAGCTGATTCGGAGGCTGAGAAACGAGGGTCTCAGTTTGAAGTCAGCCCAGGGAGGCAAGTCCCTGAGACACACACACACACACACACACACACACACACACACACACACACACACACACACACACACACACACACACACACACACACACACACACACACACACACACACACACACACACACACACACACACACACACACACGAGTCCTGGGGTTAGAGTCCTGGACATTGTCCCTGAGTTTCTTTTGCTGCAGGCTAGATTTCTACCTCTTGAGCCACAAAGCTTTTTTCTGAATAGTTTATTGGAAACAAGAGACTCCTGTACTTTTCTGCCTGGGCTGACTAGCAATCATAACTCTCAGATCACAGACTCCTGAGAAGCTATGATTACAGGCATGAGCTACTAGCAACCAGTTCCTAAGACTTTTATTTCCTACAAACTATGCAGAAAACAACAGAAGTAGACCTGTGTCTCAAAGGGTAAGGCACTAGGCCTTGAGTAAAATACGCTCAAGGTCCACACACCAGCTCTGAGTTCAAGCCTAAAGACTGGAACAAAATGACAATAATAATAACAATGATAGTAATAGTGATGATGATGATGATGATGATGACGACGATGACAATGCAGAGAATTAGAGGATGAGTCCGCAGGTTATACAATTATGGACAATCAGCAAGATAGGTAAAAGAGGTATGAAAAGATTATTTTTACAGGCCAGAAAAAGAGCCAACACCAAAGGCAATTTGACTTAAGACTTCTACCCGCTAGAACTTTGGAATAGCTTGTAAGTGCATGAGCTATTTTGTTTGTGATAATTTGTTACTAAAGTCATCAAACACTTGTACTGTCCATTCAAATGGGGTCTCACACACAGGCTACCTGACAGCTTTCTAGGAGTTTCACTCACTGCTCACTAAAATATCACTAAGGCTATCTTCTGACTGGCTTCTCATTCATTCACAACTTGGAAAAGTGGGAACTTTCCAGACATAAGCGGTAATGCCCAATCTTTTGAGACATCTCCCAGAAATTCTGGCTTAATGCCTCTGTATCTTTATGTACATATATATATACATACATATAAGGAATGCATCTCACCTATCACTAATGTCTTCCAAGATTAGATCTCCTGTTTTAGTATCTTCCAGGCTAAAGGATTAAATTATACACAGTCAAATATCAGGCAAATATATTTACATTTTCTTCCAACTTAGCTACAATTTACTTAAAACTAATAAATTGGAAGTTGAAAGTTTTACATATTTAGTTATATACAAAGGAGTATTTGTCTTTCCTGACTAGGACAAGTATATGTGCTCACAGATATAATCCTAGCCTCTCAGGTGATTGAGATCGAAGGATCATGATTTTCAACCATACTGGACAGAAAATCCATGAGACGCAAGTCTCCAACTAGCTACCAAAAACACTGGAAGTGGAGTTGTGGGTCAGGGACTAGAATGCTAGACTTGAACAAACCACACTCAGACCCTAATCTCAAGCCCAATGACTGGCACATTGAAATAAACAATAATTCGATTCTTATAAACATAAGAAAAGTTTAATGTCCTATTGTTCTTGAAATAATTTTAAAATCAGCTTACTTCACAATAACTCAACCCTCACAATCTAATTTTCTATCTAATGTTCTGCTTCCTATGTCTTCTCTATTCCCTCCTTAATAAAGTAATCTTGGCAGTCTTTCCTGCCTGTCAGATAGGAACAAAGAATAGAAGGCTAGAAGCAGGACTCCCATCTAATGTGATGGTGGGCCTTTCAGGGTAATTGAGTTCTGGAGAATGAAGAATTGGTCTGAGGTAGATGGTTCTCCTATCTACTGAGATCTGCAGAACAGTGGGACTGCCTCTGTGTTTCTGAGAGGAATTCTTACATTCCTCGGATCTTTATGAGTCCCATACATGCATGTTGATACTCTGACTAAGGATTGTGCCTGCCAGTCCTTGAATTCACAGCAGACCATGACCAAGTCTCTTTTGACCTGCTCTATCATTTTCTATTTAGTTGCAAAACTGAATATGACTACATAGAGTTTTTGATAGGTAGTCATGTATTTTGTCGATTGTCATCATACTCCATCCACAAAAATGGTTTACCGTGTGAATGACAAAAGAAAACAACTCACCCAGTAGTATTGTTGACAACGGCCAGTACAGTATCTGAGTCACTGTGAACAAATAAAAAACAAACAGAAAATTAAGTTGCTCTATGTAATAGAAATCATACTTTTTTTAACCAAACTGCTAACTATTGACAGCAAGGTCTGTGCAGATAAAGCAGGTGCTCATTTACTTGAATTATATCTCTAGCTCTTCTGCCCACTACATGACCTCTCTCATATATTGAGGTTTGAACTCAAATCACCATATTTGCACTAAGGGCTCAATTTAGAGTCATGCTTTTTTCTGTACTGGTTTACTCAATGATCTCCTTGTTTGGGTTCAGTACAATCTGGGAACCCTGTTCCTCTAGGTAAGTGCTCAATTTAGACTCACAGTTTTTTCTCTATTTGCTTATTCAATGATCTCCCTGTTTGTGCTGGATGGGCATGCTACTGTCTCACAGCTATAATCCTATCTACTCAGAGACTGAGAGTGAGGATAGTATTTTGAAACCATCTAGAGTAGGAATGCCTATGAGAGTCCATCTCCAATTAACCAGAAAAAGGTTGGACTCAAAGAGTAGTTCATAAGTTCCATCAACCATAACAAGAAAGCAAAATAGGCACAAGGCTCAGAGTTTTGGCCATGACAGACAGACAGACAGACAGACAGACAGACAGACACACACACACACACACACACACACACACACACACACACGCAGACACATGTTAATCATTGTCATTTCAAAGGTACTTTGCTCATAAAATCTTAATACAGTCAATCAAAACATATATTACTCAATCTCAAAGGATCTCATACAAGGCTGATAGCTTTCTAAGGGTTTTCTTCTGTGCTCACTAAAATAGCAAGGAGTTTGTCTTCTGACTCGAATCTCATTCCTTCACCTAACTTGGAATAGAGAGGAATATTACAGATATAAAATATACTGCCCACCTCTTTTATATAGTTCCCAAAATTTCTGGCTTAATATCTGTGTATCTTTGTACTCATATATGTATGTATGTATGTATGTATGTATGTATGTATGTATATATGTATATATACACACATTCATACATATGCATATGCATCTGATTTTTGCTGACATCTTCTACTCTGAGCTCTATTGGTTCATTTATATCCACATTAAACAATTAAGCAATTATATTATGAAAGTCAAAGTTGAGGTAAATTCCTACCCTACGTCTTCACTCGTTAGCTACAATTCTCCTAAAAGTAATAAACTAGTAGAACTTGAACATTTTACATTTGCAATAACTATGTCTGAGTCAAACAGAAAATGTCAGATAAGTTGATGTTAGGCAAATGAACCCCAAGGAAAGTACTTAAATGATTTTTTCTTTCATGCAATTGTTTCTAACATATTTATAAGATGATTTCCTTGTTGCCTTGTATGTCCCTCCCCCACGGTATAACACCTGCTGTCACTGTATTTGATGTTGGTATTATTTGTGGAGGGAAAGGAAAAAACAAATCATTTAAATAGGGATACAGAGGGATTCATTGCAACAATGAGATGTACAAGATGTTATGCCAAAAAACGAACTTTACAACTTTTGGGGGGACAGAGTATCGGGTGTGGTGTGGGGGATGGAAAGGGATGGGAAGGGGAAACAAAGGAGGAAGCAACAGTGCTTGATAAGAAATGTACTCATTATCTTGCCCACGTAACTGTAACTCCTCTGTATGGTATTTTCACAATTTTAAAAAATGTAAAAAAAGAAAAAGGGTATTTTTGGTTATCTTGAGAAACAAGGTGTCTAGGGCAAAGTACATGTACACATCTGCAAAAGAATGTTTTAAATCTGCTTCATGGCAGATTTAAGACTATTTCTTTCCTACACCAGGTGCTTGTAGCTCAAACATATAATCATAGCTGATCAGGAGGCTGAGAAACAAGGGTCTAAATTTCCAGTCAGCCCAGGGAGGCAGTTCCTGAGCCTTTTGTGTTTTCATGGGTGCGTACGTGGGTGCTTATGTCCATGAGACTCATGTCTCCAACTAGCTACCAAACACACTGGAAGTGGAGTTGTGGGCCAGGGACTAGAGTGCTAGACTTGAGCAAACCACACTCACGAACATGGCTCAAACCCTAATCTCAAGCCCTATGACTGGCACATTGAAAAAAACAGTAATTCTATTCTTATAAACATAAGAAAAGTTTAATGTCATATTGTTGTTGAACTAATTTTAAATTCAGCTTACTTCACAATAACTCAACCCTCACAATCTAATTTTCTATCTAATTTTCTACTTCCTATATCTTCTCTATTCCCTCCTTAATAAAGTAACCATGGCAGTCTTTCCTGCCTATCAGGTAAGAACATAAGGCTAGAAGCAGGACTCCCATTCAATGTGATAGTGGGCCTTTCAGAGTAATTGAGATCTGGAGAATGAAGAATTGGTCTGAGGTAGATGATTCTCCTATCTACTGAGATCTGCAGAACAGTGGGACTGCCTCTGTGTTTCTGAGAGGAATTCTTACATTCCTCGAATCTTTATGAGTCCCATACATGCATGTTGATACTCTGACAGGATTGTGCCTGCCAGTCCTTGAATTCACAGCAGACCATGACCAAGTCTCTTTTGACCTGCTCTATCATTTTCTATTTAGTTGCAAAACTGAATATTACTACATAGAGTTTTTGATAGGTCATCATGTATTTTTTGATTGTCATCATACTCCAAAAAAAAAATGGTTTACCATGTGAATGACAAAAGAAAACAACTCACCCAGTAGTTGTGTTGTTACCAGAACTGATGACAATGTCTAGTAAATCTGTGTCACTGTGAACAAATGAAAAACAGAAAATTAAGTTGCACTATGTATAAGAAACCAAAAATTTTTTTTAACCAAAGTGCTGACTACTGACACCAAAGAATTTACAGACTAAGCAGATGCTCAGTGACTTGAGCTACATCGCCAATTCTTTTGCCTGTACTACTCAGTCTCTCAAATACTGAGGTTAAACTCACAACCTTATATTTAAGTGCTCAATTTAGAGTCACACTATTCTCTATGCTGTGTTTTTCAATTATCTTCTTGTTTGTTCTTTTATCATTATCTGCTAGAGATAGTTATGCCACTTTCTCACATTTATAATCCTATCTACTCAAGAGGCTGATGACAGAGGATAACAATTTGAAGCCACTGAGATTAGGTATATGTTGGGTGCAACATTTCTAGTTAACCAGTTAAGTGCTGAGCTGAAAGTATAGTGCTCAATTAACAAATCAGCCATAAATAAGAAAGCAGAATAGGTATAATATTCTAAGTTTTTTTGGGGGGGTCCAGTTGTAGGGCCTGAACTCTAGGCCTGGGCACTGTCCCTCACAGCTCTTCAGCTCAAGGCTAGCACTCTACCACTTGAGCCACAGTGCCACTTCCAGCTTTTTTCTTTTTCCTTTGTGTGCTGAGGAATCGAACCCAAGGCCTCATGTATGCAAAGCAAGCACTTTACCACTGAGCCACCTTCCCAGCCCCTAATTTTCTAAGTTTTATAAGTAACAACACACACACACACACACACACACACACACGCACGCACAAACATGCACACACACCCTAATCTTTGTCTTGTGGCAGAAGATATTTTATGGAAGTGCAGTCACAACACATTAAAGTAGTCACAAACCTGTCATAGTTCCAGCGATTAAGCCCTTTATCCAGCATTAATCATGTCCTTACTCTATTCATAGTGTCAGAAACTTTAAAATCACGCTTAAAAAAAATTAGAATTCAAAGAAGTTCACGTTCATAATAAAGTAGAGCTTGGCTCTGGTAACCCACACATATAATCCTAGCTAGTCAATAAATTAGATCTGAGGATCATGGTTTGAAGCCAGCCCAAAAAAGAAAGTTCCTGAGATTCTGATCTCCAACAAACTACTCAGAAATTCAAAAATTGACCTATGGCTCAAGGGGTAGAGCACTCTCCTTGAGCGCAACAACTCAAGAGTTGGTGCCCAAGATCTGAATTCAAGCCACAGGACCTGAGCTGAATAAATTAATAATTAAATAAATAGATAAGGCAGAGACCTAGAGGATGAGTATATATGTCATTAAATTGTCAACAAATAGCAGTTAGGGGGAAAGGGTGCAGAAAGATTCTTTATACCCTGTTATGAGACTTCTATTCCTAGGACTATGAGATAAATTGTGAATGCATGACATATTTGGTTTGTAGAAACTGATTACTACTGTCATAGAAAATGTATACTACCTTATATAGACTATCTAATTGCATTCTAAGAGTTTTCTTCAGAGTTCACTGAAAAAGCACAATGTTTTTCTTCTTGCTGGGTTCTTATTTTTTTGCATAACTGAGAAATGGGAGGAATGTAATAGACACAACTTGAATAACTAACCACTTCATATAGTTTCCATAATAACTAGCTTAATACCTCTATATCTTTAGTTACATATGCATCTCACCTTTTGTTAACATGTTTCGAGATTATCTCTTGTGGTTCAGTCTTTTCCGGGCTAAAGGGTTAAGTTATACACAGTCAAACACCAAGTGAATTCATAAATTTACTTTTTCATTCAAGTTAGCTACAATTAAGCCAAAACTAATAAATTGGTACAACGTCAAATTTTACATATTTAGTTACATGAAGAGCAGTATTTCTATCTTTCCCTACAAATGAGGCTTCTGGGGAAAATTACAAGAGTAAAGCTGGCTTAAACAGGTTGCATTCATGATTTAAAAATAATTTTGTCCTAGGCAAGTGCCTGTGCTTCAGGGTTATAATTCTAGCTGCTCAAGCAGCTGAATTCTGAGGATCACTTGTAACCACCATGGACCAAAAAGTCCATGAGACTCATATCTCCAATTAACTACCAAAAAAAACTGAATTTGGGCCTTTGGATCAAGTGGTAGTCTTGAGCACATAAAGCTCAGGGTCAGAGCTGAGGCCCTGACCCCCAGCTTAAAAATGGGAACAAAAATAAATAAGAAACAAGTGAATTTTCTATCATAGAACACATTAAAAAAACTTAATTCTCTGTTACTGTGGACTAATTTAAAATATTCTGCTTCCCATGTCCTCCCCATTCCCTCTTTAATTACATGAATTAAGGCTGACTTTTGTGCCTATCAGATAGGGATACCAGGCTAGAAGCATGACTCCCATCTAATGTGATGGTGGGTGGGCCTTTAAGGTTACTGAGTCCTAGCGAATGACGCATTGGTCCAGGGTTGATGAGTTCCATTCTCCTGGGTTCTACAGAAAACTGGGACTACCTGCTTGATTCTGAGAGGGATTCTCACCTCCCTTGGCTCTTCATGAGCTGCATGCATGCAGCTACTTTGATACTCTTAAGGATTGTGACTGCCAAAAGAGACCAAGTCTCTTTTGACCTGCTTTATCATTTTCTATTGAATTTCAAAAATGAAAATTATTCTATACAGTTTTTGATAGGTCCTCACGTATTCTGTCGATTGTCATCATATTTCAAAATGGTTTACCATACAGATGACAAAAGAAAACAACTCACCAAGTAATGTCATTTTCATTGGAACTGATGACAACCTCTGTAAGTATGTTGTCATCACTGTGAACAAATGAGAAACAAACAGAAAATTAAGTTGGACAGTGTCGATGAAATCACACTCTTTTACTATAGTGCTGACTACTGAAAACATGGCCTGAGCATGCTCGGCAGTTTTAAGTATGCTCAGTCTCTTGAGCTAAACCTCCAGCTCTTCTATTCCTAAACCACCTCTCTCAAGTACTTAGTCTGAACTCAGAGCCCTGTGATTGCTAGCTAGGTGCTCAATTTCGAGTCATACCTTTTCTCTGCTGGCTTACTCAGTGTTTGTGCTTTCAACATAATCTGGGATGGCTGGGCATGACTCTGTCTCCCATCTATAACCCTACATACTCAGAGGCTGAGAACAAAGGAAAATAATTTGAAGCTACCCAATTTGGGATATCTTAGAGAGTTCATCTGCAACTAACGAGCAAAATGCTGCATTGAAAAAGGGTTAAAAAATTAACACATCAGCCATTAATAATAAAGCAGAATCGGTACAAGGCTTGGCTTTGAACTTTAGGCCTAACAACAAAAAATACAAACATACCCTAATCTGCAACATGATTTTACTAGGAAATCCAGTCACCACACATTCAAGCAGATACAATCGTGTCACAAAGCAAGGGATTGAGCCCTTTTTCAAAAGTAAGCCACATCTTTACCCTGTTCCTGCTGTCTGGAAACACTGGAATCAGATTTATAAGAAATTATCTTTCTTGGTCTAGAAAAAAATATCTTCTACAAAATAAGGCAGACTTATAGGGTGAATATACACATTATAGAATTGTGGACAAACAGCAAAATAGGGGGAAAGGGTCTAGAAAATTCTTTAAAGGCCTGATAAAGAGCCTGCAGGCACTTTTATCTGACACTTCTATCCTCTAGAGCTGTGTGCAACTTCGTTTTTGCTTTTGCTAGTGGTCTATGCTTGAACTCGGGGTCTGGGGCTTTTCTTGAGCTTTTTTGCTGGAGGCTAATGCTCTACCACTTACCCACAGAAACCAGTGGTTTTTAAGGAAATCTGTCTGTCATCAAGTCCCAATTCCTTTTACAACTCATATTATTTTAAAGTCAACTTACGTTTTTTCAGTCTCTGGATACGTTCTAGTATCTGTTGTAGCATGTACAACTCTGCTACAAAGTAAAAGACACAAAAAAGCAGTCAGACATTTTGGAGGGCAGTGAGACCCTTGGTACTGTAGGATTTCAGGATAGAAAAGTAAAAAAGAAAAACAAAACAAAACAAATACAAACAAGGAATTTTGACAGAGCTAAAGAAACAACTCCAGAGCACAGAACTGAACCCTGAAACAATCTGATAGGTGCCCTTATAGGGGTGTGTGTTTGTGTGTGTGTGTAGGAAAGAGGAAGAAGGAAAAAAGGTAAATTTAGAATTCATGAGTCTCCTCTTCTTCTTCCTTATTTTGTGTACCATTCAGGCTAGCCTGCAATCCATTTGGTAAACGAAACACTGGGTAAGTCAGAAATGAAGGGATGGTTTCAGGTAATAGTTTATGAACAAAACCAAAAGTAAAAACACTAGCACAAATATTCTAATACCATGGACTAGTTCCTATTGAGTCTTTTTTTTTGAGGGGAGGGTCTGGTCGTGGGGCCTGAACTCTGGGCCTGGGTGCTGTCCCTCAGCTCTTCAGCTCAAGGCTAGCGCTCTACCACTTGAGCCACAGCGCGCCACTTCCGGCTTTTTTCTTTTAGCTTATGTGGTGCTGAGGAATCGAACCCAGGGCCTCATGCATGCAAGGCAAGCGCTCTACCACTGAGCCACCTTCCCAGCCCCTCTATTGAGTCTTGTGTAAGAAAAACAGTAAACAGGTCAAGAGTGGTCTAAATTATGGTACGGTATGGGATAGGATTTGGTATGGATTAAAGGAAGAGTTCAATTGTAGAGCACTTTATGAAACACTTATGAAGTAATCTCCTGGGTTCAAGCCCTCAAAACATTGTGAAAAGAAAAATTAGTTTATTGGAATGATTTTTTTCTTTTCTATGAATTCATTTTTAAAGGATATTTTGTTTAGACTATAAACAATCAAAATTTAGCTCAGTGGAAGAACATGAAAAGGACCCTGAGTTTGATCCTCAGCACTGGGAAAAAGAAAAAAGCTAAAAAGACAATTACACATACAAAATAATAATAATAATAATACTGGTACTAGTAGTAGTAGTAGTGGTAGTAGTAATAGTAACAAAAAAGACTGAATTTAACTAAAACAAAGTCATCTCTACATAGCTGCTGCTTGCCACCAGGAGTCCAACATGGAATTGTAACACCAAAAAGTATATAGACTATTAGAAAGAATGTACACTTCAGGTGGTTTCTACTGAGGAAGAAAACTGTCAGATACTGAGCAAACCGCAAATAGTGAACTAGTTGGGGCTCCAAAACAAAGCATCAGACATTTATGGATGCTACAAGAACTCTGAGTATACAATGATCAACCCCTGCGAGAGGTGAAAGTAGTAGTAAAATAGCAGCAGTATATTTTATTTTATATACACATATATATATGGAAATACATATATGTTTATATTTTAAGGCTTTGTAAACCTTTCCCACTTTCCTATAAACCATTCCCACTCTCTTTACCACACTCTTATAAATACCTCCTATGCTCTTAAATACTTTCTACACTCTTTATTTATTTATTTATTTTGCCAGTCCTGGGCTTGAACTCAGGGGATGGGCACTGTCCCTGGGCTTCTTTTGCTCAAAACTAGCACCCAACTCTTAAGCCACAGCGCCCCTTTCTGGCTTTTTCTCTTTATGTGGTACTGAGGACTCAAACCCAGAGCTTCATGTGTGCTAGGCAAGCGCTCTACCACTAGGCCACATGCCCGGAGCCCCACTTTCTACACTCTTAAATTTACATAATTTTATCAGCAAAATCCCATGATATAGCAAAAACTCTGCAATACAGATTTGGATTTTTTTTTTTTTTGGTTAGTCATGGGGCCTGAACTCTAGGCCTGGGCGCCATCCCAGAGTTCTTCAGCTCAAGGCTAGTGCTCTACCACTTGAGCCACAGCGCCACTTCTGGCTTTTTCTGCTTATGTGGTGCTCAGGAATCAAACCCAGGGACTCATGCATGCAAGGCAAGCACTCTACCACTGAGCCACCTTCCAGCCCCCTGGATTTTTTTTAACCCATGATACAATAAAGCTGCAAAAAGGGAACTGCAATATAGTGAGGGAAAACTGCACTCTATGAAGACTGAAAAACTACTTTAGTAAGCTGCTTGGGGGCACAGATACTGTCTTCTCCATGGGACATGAATAAACCAGCAGCTGAAGACAGGATCTGATAGGAATCAACCTTCTTCCAAGGGTACACACCACAGGCTTTATTCAGATTCTTACATCCTGTTTATACAATGTGAGCTACCTTTAAAATACTTTGGCTGAGTCACATCTTTCTTCCGTTTGGATTTTTTTCTGGTGCCAGATACTGGGGCTTCAATTCAATGTCTGGGCACACAAGGCTAGCACTCGATCACTTGGTGTACTCATAACTTCTAGGTTTTTGGTGGTTAATTAAGAGACAAAAATCTGATGGACTTACCTACCTGGGTTGACTTAGAACCACAATCCTGAGATCTCAGCCTCCTGAGTAGTTAGGATTGCAGCCATCCATGCCTATGTTTTCATATTCTATCATACATAATGCTGAATTATAAGGCACTAATATCACTAATAAAAACTAATTTTACCTTCACCATGGTAATGAAGTATGTTTCTGATGTTAATTAAAAAACTGAAGCTCTTGTGGTATCCTTGTGGAACAGATCTAGGCTGAATACCAGTTTCTCATCCCTAACACACTATCCACCTTTATTAGAACAACCAGCCACCCCCAGAGTGACTTAAAAGGGACTGGAACATGGCTATCCCAGTGCTTAAACTTCAGTATATTCTAGAACAGTAAAGGCATAGAACAAGGCCTTTAATCTGTGAACATGTTAAATAACATTTCCATATACTTTATATTTATTAAGAAAAAAGGCATAGCTGTGTTCCTGATTTTACTAAACAAGCCTAGGATTTTTGCTCAAAATTTAGCACATTTGAGTCCTATGACTTACTTGTGACGTCTGATGAATACAAACCAGTAGTACACGGATCTGCAAAAGGATCTGATCATTCTATCATCATACGAATATCTCAAATTCAAATAATCCTAAGAAAAGGAAAGCACATAAGAATTTTATATTCATTATTTCTAAAACAGACTTATAGTATCGCTAAAAATAGGGGGAAAGCCACACATACAAAGTTTTTATGTAGTGCTCAGCATTTCCAAATTTTTGGCCCACAAAATTCTATAGATTTTATCAATTCATTGAGACATACATTCTTCAATTGCCTTTCTTATTTTACTTCCAGATACAGAAAAACTTTTGAATCTTCAAAATATATTAAGTTTAGCTAAAGTACAAGACATTTCACAGATTAATCCAATTGCTACATAGGAGGTCTTAGAAAGTTAAATAAAAAGTTTCACTACATCATGATAACTTATGACTTTTCTATCTAGAAACATTGTGCAGTATAAATCAAAAGCATTAGAGAGAAAGTGGTATGCTCCTCAATATTTCATAGAGTGGATATATGTTATACAAGAAAATTAGAAGTCAACAGGAAATAAAAAGATATTGCCCAACCAGGGGCTGGTGACTCATACCTTTAAACCTAGCTACTTAGCGCTGAGGATCTTGGTTCAAAGCAAGCCAAGATAGGGCAAATCCATGAGACTCCAATTAACCAGGAAAAAAAGCTGAAAGTGGAGATGTGGCTCAAATGTTAAAGCATCAGCCTTGAGTGGAAAAAGTTTTGTAAGAGCTTGAGGATCTCAGTGAAAGCTCTACTATTATACTATTACTTCCCCGCCCAAAAAATTTCCAAATAAATGGCCAAGTTAATAAGTAATAATATAGTGTCTACACTGAGGCCACCAGAAATGTGCTGTAACTTTGTAAACCCTTGACAAGAAAGAAAAATAGAAACAAACAGGAAAATATTCTTTGTAAAATATAAATGGTTTCAGGCTAAAATACTGATTCTGACTTTTGAACCTAGAGCAGACACTTGTAAATTCCATCCCGTCCAGCCATACAGGTCATACACAAAGGTAGAATGCTCAAAGCTCTCAGTCTAGCATCTGGTGCCCCACCGATGTGAACCAGAAGAGGCAAGGCAAAGCAGAAGACCTGTAGCCAGCCCTGCTTCTGCTGTGGTTGATGTGGTTCAAAAGAGGGTGAGGGGCAGCAGGAAATGTTTGGACAAAATGATTGGACTCAGACCATCTCACATCTTTCAATTTATATACAACTGGACATAAAGGAAGATCTAACCCTATTCCAGATCTAGATGGTAGTTGATTCTCCCGCTACCCTTCAGGGTAAGAACTTTCCTGGATTTTTGTTTTGTTTTCAGCATTTTTAATTCCTAATTCCCCCTATTCAAGCTTGCTTGTTAAGACATTTCCTGGGTAGCAACACGGTAGCACTACTTGGCCCAACTAGATTTCACACTCAGGCTAAGTGGGCCCTGGGAGGTACCAGGAAAATCCTCCACTCAAAGTCAACAGAATTCCCAAGTACTCAGGAGCTGATATCTGAAGAGTGAAGTTCAAAGTCAGACCAGGCAGGCAAGTCCACTAGGACTTCAGAGTCCATTAGGATTCTAATCTCCTATGGTAGGGCATCAAAAAGCCAAAAGTGAAGTTGTAGCTCAAGTGGTGGAGTACTATCCTTGAGCAAAAACAGCTAAGGGACAGTGTCAAGGGCTGAGTCCAAGCCCCAGTACTAACAAACACTTCACTCAGCTGACCCCCAAAAACCCCAGCCAGCCTTCTCTCTCCCACATCCCCTCCCGTCAGCCCTCTGTCCTCCACATACCATCCCACAAGCCCTCCCTCAAAAAACTCATTAATTTTATTTTCATTCTATTGGTAGAGATGAGAAGTTGTGCCCAACTGACATATTGGGAAGATAGTAAGGCTACCCTTGCTCAGACCCTCACCCCATGGTCTTTACCTGTTGGGCATTCGCCAACAAATATAAGAGTAAGAATTTTGTTCCCATGGTAACCCCAAACAGAAGACTCTGATCAGCTTGATGTCACTGAAGGAGGAACGGAATGTAGTTCATTTCTAACTACAGAAAATTAAAGACACAGGCCCCTTAAAGACTGGGGGCCCAAGGAGGGGAGTATGTACCAAGGCCAAAGAGCCTAGGATAATAACTTCAGGACATCTACTATCTTGCCCATTTTTTTTTC
Organism: Dipodomys spectabilis; assembly: GCF_019054845.1. NCBI lineage: Eukaryota > Metazoa > Chordata > Mammalia > Rodentia > Heteromyidae > Dipodomys > Dipodomys spectabilis. Next base: position 42,757,996 of record NW_024870772.1, on the reverse strand, counting down.
TCCTGAATCTAATGGAGGGAATTTTTCTGTTAACCCAAACTGATAAAACTAGGAGATCTCTGAAACAAAAGGCTTTATTAAGCTGAGACATATGTTAGCTAAAAATAAAGAGTTGGTACTGGAACAAACTCCCAGAGGGAACATGACAGGTAACAGGAAAATTGTCACCAGATCAACAGAACCAGGGTATTTAACAAAGAAAATTCAGGAAGAATGATAAAATATTACACAGAGCGACATTAGCTACAAATAAAAGGGAAAGGACAACGCAAAGTGGAGAAGTCCTGGATGGGGATCTCCTCTCCTTTTTTCATCCTATGCAGAGTATCTCAGAATTATCATGTATTATGTATTCTGATTGATCTTTTGCCTTTCCCTATAGGTTGGACAGAATGAGCAAGGGCCTGGATGTTTTCTGAACGGTACCTAATCTGGTTCAAATAGGCAAAAGGGACAGAGAGGACTTAGAGAATTTTTTAATGACTATTCTATTGGTGCTGGGGCTTGAACTCAGGGCCTGCGTGCCATCCCTGAGCTCTACCACATGAGCCATGGCTCCACTTCCTGTGGAAAATGTTTTAATTACTCAAGCTATCATTTCACAGAATTGGGAGGAAACAGGGCTGAGTGGTGCCTGAAGCTTCCAATCCTATCTACTTGGGATGCAGAGAGGGAAGATTGTAAATCAAGGTCATCCCGGGAATAAAAAGCTCATGAAACTACATCTCAACCAATCACTGAGTAATATGTTACACACTTGTTATCCTAGCGTCAAGGGAAGCCTGCTGGGAATGAGTAGTGCACATCTATCATACCCAGCAATGTAAGAAAGTAGAAGTAGAAGGAGTACACAAAGCAATGTTGGGCCAGATTAAAAGCAAGTCCTGCTCCCACACACATAAAGAATTGAGAAAAAATAAATAATTGTAAATTAACATTATACCCCTTATTTATGATTGAATGAGTCTGAAAGAGGAAAATAAATGCCAGACAAATAAAACTTGTTAAATGCAGTAGAAATAACTCTGTGGTGATTTTCATATACAACTTACCATAAAAAATCAGCAACACATTGAATGGGCAAATAAACCAGACAGACAAATATATTTCGTAAGAAATACAAACGTGGAGAAATGCCCAAATCCCTTGCCATTGACAAATAAAAACACAGGGAGTTTTCCTGTCTTCAGACAAAATGGCTATCACCAAGAACACAAACGGCAGCAAATACTAGAAAGAATGCACTGAAGATAGGAATATAAATCAGTATAAGATCTAAGGAAATCTGTATGGAGATTTCTCAAAAAACTAACAGGTCTACCACACAATCCAGTGAAAATACTCTTTAGCATGTATCTGAAGGAATGTAAATCAGAATATAAGAGAGGCACCTATAAATTTCTTTGTAGCATTATTTACAATAGCCACGCTATGGAAATAGATGCTTTAGAAACTGTCAAGTGGCTTGAGAAATGTGATATGCACAATGAGAAATGTGAGATGCACAATAGAATAATATTCAGCCATAAAGATGAGTAAAGTTATATTGTTTTTAGCCCAGGTTCAGAAAAGCAAGTCATAATGTTTTCTCTCATATGTGGAAAAACACATATGTAAACAGATAAAGGAGATCATACGCTCAAACATACAACATTTTGTCACTGTGGGGCTGTTGTAGCATTAAGAGGAAGAGGAAAGGAAAATAATGTTGAAAATTACTTGAAAACATTGCATCTGTAACTGAAAATGACATAATGAAATCTCACTAGAATGGGGAAGGGGGGAGTAAGCAAAGGTCATCAATCTGATTAAAGGACACCATGTGTGAAATACCCTGAAGCCTCTAAAAAACTAAAAATAGCACATGTCAGGACACTGCCATACTGTCCTTGGGCATATATATCTGAAGGAATCTAATCAATATACAAGGAAGACACCCACACACCCATGTTTATTGCAGGTCTGTTTGCAATAGACAAATGGCAGAATCAGCGTAGGTGCCTGATAACTGATAGGTAAATATATACCATATAATATTACTCAGTCTTAAAGAAATACTTAACTATGTCATTTACAATAAAATGGAGGGGACTGGAGATCATCATTTTGAGTTAGACAAGCAAAGCTGAAAAAGCCAAATATCATGTTTTCTCTCACTTGTGGAATCGAGACTTTAAAGGCATACATATATATGTATATATACACATACATGGAGCTTATGGGACAGTCTGGGGAAGTAAAAAGGAGAGGAGAATGGAAGGTAAATGATAGCAAATTACACTGAAGCTATGTATGAGGTGGTAATCTCACTGAAGGCTGCTAACAATAGAGGGGTGGGAGATGGGAAAGAGCAAGAAGAGGAGATTCTCATTAAAGTGGAATGCATGTGCATGAGTAATATGGCTATATTACTTGTTATAGTTACTAGACAATACCAAGTTTAAATAGGAACTGCAATTACAATAGCTTCAAATAAAGATTTCCTAGGATAACCCTAAATAAGGACTAAATATTCTTCCTCACAAATATAACATCTCAAAAGAAACATGGATTAAGGCATTAGAAAATGGAAAGGTAGTCTGGAAGAGTTCATACTAATATTAATTAGTCATTGATACTAAGGGGATACCTATACAACAGAATATTATTTGACAATGAAAAGCAATGAAGTATAGATAGATAGATATGTACTTTAAGGTGGGTGAACTTTGAAAATACAAGCCATGTCATATCTACATGAAATGTCCAGAATAAGAACATAGGACAGAGAAAAATACTTCAGTGTTTGTCCTAAAATTCTAGTGGGAAGTCAGTAAGAGAATAAGAGAATGACTAGTATTGAGTATAGAGTTTCTTTCTGGAGTGAAGAAAGATACCTAAAATTATAGAATGGTAATGTTAAGTGGTAGCTTCCCAACTCTGTAAATGCAAATAAAGTGTATTGAATTGTATACCTCAAAAAGAGCGAATTGTAGGTTCTATGAACTGGATCTCAATACATAGGTTGAAAACCCCAGATGTCCCTCTACCTCTAGGAGAGGCAAATATAAACTACATTGCCATCTGAAGGTGCATGGGATGCATGATAGGCCCTCCATGAATGCAGAATTGTTCAATTCCTGAGGCTTTGAAGACACTGGTCTCAGATTCTCTGCGCTGGAACACCGCCAGCCTACAGGTGGAGTTGTCACGATGGCTCCGGAAATGAGGTCCTGAAGTCTGTGGAAGGTGATCCTGGCCCCGGCCTCCTGAGTTGGCTTGTCCTTTCACCTGCGCTCTACACACCTTTCCTGCTTGCTTCATTGAGGACATTAGGAACTTCATGGTCAAGCCCAAATCTTCTGGAAGCCAGTCCTGGCAGAAATGTGGGTCATCTCCACATTCTGGATACAGGTCCTGCAGTGAGAGAACTTGGTTGGTTTCTTGCTCTTCAATAGCAAAAGAGCTGGCACACATGGAATCATGATCCTACTAGACCAGGCCCGATGTTTCTAGAACACTGTGGCTCTTGGGGCTAGATAAGGTTGTGCACCAAAGCTATGGAAAAACGTCAGCAGGGTGACCAGGAAAATCCTCCGCTCTGGCACTAGCGCCTAAAGTGCCTTTTTTTTCACTGCATGGTTTGCATAGCTGGGTGAGGTAGGCACCCTCACGCAGCAAGTCGGGGCCCTCAGCTCCACCACTCGGCCAAGCCCCACAGATCACAGGACTCAAGAGGTAGATAAACAGCAGTAGAGATGACCCAAGGTGTATTGCTCCACCAAGCTCCAATGGAGAGTGCTCCGGGCCTGGCAGCTAAGATTCCCAGGCCGCGGCCTCTGGTCCTGAGGCTTCCCAGGCTGCTTAGAGGCCAGCGGGCTCCACAGATGAGCACAGCTGCAGAGCAACTCGGCAGGTCAAAAGGTCTCCCAGGCTTTCGGGAAGCTCTTTGCAAGGGACCCCACATCTTGCCCCAGGAGCTGGAGACAGAACTAAGTTGGAGATAACCGCTATCAAAGCTCTGTCCAGATACAGGATGACCCATTGTAACAAGGAGATGTACAAGACACTGTGGAAAACAAACTTCACAACTTTGTGGGGGGAGGAAGGGAGGGAGAGATACATGCACAGGATGGAGGGAAGCCATGAGTAGGACACAGAGTAAGTGGGAAACTGAATAACATACAACAAAGAAGCCCATCAGCTCTTCTGGACATAGAAGATAAAGAACTATCCAAAGGCAGCTATGGGAAGGGAGGAATGAGAGGGAAAGAGGGAACAGTCTACACTAAGCAAAAGGAAAGAAATGCAAACATCACCTGATGTGGAAGAAATAATTTGTATTGTCAAAGCTCATAGAATTCACAAACTATATAGACCATGATAATGACAATTTGCCTTGTGAAGTTTAAAATGTGTTTGTGACTTTTTTTTTTTTTTTTTGTCGGTCGTGGGGTTTGAACTCGGGCCTGGGCGCTGTCCCTCAGCTCTTCAGCTCAAGGCTAGCGCTCTACCACTTGAACTACAGCGCCACTTCCGGTTTTCTGGTGGTTTATTGGAGATAGGAGTCTCACGGTCTCTCCTGCCCTGGCTGGCTTTGAACCTCGATCCTCAGATCTCAGCCTCCTGAGTAGCTAGGATTACAGGCGTGAGCCACCAGCGCCCGGCTTGTGTTTGTGACTTTAACTATCACTATTCCAAAATACTGTGAAATATGTGAAATTTATGTAATCACCTAATCTCAATTTTTTAAAAAAGTGAGAGAAGGGATGGGTTAGGAGATATGGGTGACAATGTCGTCAGACACCTTCTATTTATATACTGTTTTGTAGAATGGGAACTTCTTTGTACAACTATTTAAAGATAATAAATATATATATTTTTAAAACACTGTAGAAAACAAACTTTACAACTTTTCAGGGAGTTGGGGGTGGGAAGGGAGGAGTTGGGGAGGTGGGGAGTAAAGGGATGGTAGGAGGAAAACGAAGGAGGGGGTAACAATGCTTGATATGAAATGGACTCATTACCTTGCTCATGTAACTGTAAGCTCTCTGTACACTATCTTTACAATTAAAAAAAATTAAAAAGCTGTCCTTCAGGCCACTCACCAGCGTAAGCTCCGCCCCAGCATAGCACCTGCCTCCTTCTTGGGCCAATCCCGGCAGAGGTCCCTCCCCCAGCACAAGCCTGCCCCAAGCATAGGTTGGTTGTGGCATAGGGCCCGCCCTCAGCATGGGGCCCACCCCTCAGCATAGGCCTGCTCCCAGTATAAGGCCTTCCCCAGCTTGCTCGCAGGTAGGCCCACCCTCAATGTTGCCCCGAGTCCAGCATTGGGACAGGCCCAGCATATGTGTCACCCTCAGCTTAGAGTCCACCCTCAGCCCACCCTCAACATAGGCATTGGATATATACATTCACCCTTGCATTAGTTCCACCCATGATACTGGCCCTGCCCCAGAGTGAGCTCCCAGAATTCCTCCCAGAATTCATTCACACAAATCCCAGGCAAAGCAGGGGGCACACCAGATCTGGAAGACCACAATGACCAGAGGTACCATGTGTGAAACTGCTGGAATGAAGAAAAAGACTACGTCAATCTCCAGAGAGATCATCTCTTTCAAAATAAAAGAAAGGAAAAGGGGGCTGTAATACAAGTCTCATGGAAGGCCTGCTGATGGAAAGCTCTCATCTGATGGCTTTGGGTCTTCTCCCAAGTGGGCCTCCACTCTTTGGCTAGGGGATCACAATTAGTCCTATGTATATGAGACACTGGGTAGTTTACATAGAACGTGATGTAAGCTCCACAGCCACAAAACTTGCTGTGTTTTTGTACAAATTATATAGCTAATAGATGGCAATTGGGTACTTATCACATATGGAATGAATGAAGTGGCAGAATAAATGACTTCCATATGGCCATGGAGCTAATACCACTGGTGTTTTCGCTTGTATGATTTTATTACTACCCATCATTTTAATATGTCCTAAAAGATAAGTCTGAAAGGAGGCAAAGTTTGTATTTGTGTGGAAGGGATGATGAAAAATAGGGTGAATATATTTAAATTATTAATGTTTTGTGGAGAATGAATGTGTGTATATATCTGTGTGTATGTATGTGTGTATGTCTTTTGTAGGAACTGGGCCTCTTGCTTATTTTTTTAATCAGTGGTGCTCTACCATTAATACCACTAGCTCTTTGCACTTAATTGGAGATAAGAGTCTTACTGGTTTGGTCTGCAGAGCTGGCTTTAAACCTCAGTTCTCAGACCTCAGACTCTTAAATACCTAGGATTACAGGTGAAGATATCAGGGTTTTCTTTTTTAATGTCAGTTAATACCAAACCATTCAACAAAATTATTCTTAGGAAGCCAAACCATCTTCTGAATGGAGGAAGAAAGGGTAGAAAATTCAATGTACATTATGTACATTATGAACTAAGGGATCTGAGGGTAGGGATGGGATGGGAAAAGAAGGGGAGACATTCATCAAGATGAATTGCACTCATAACCTGACTTTTAGAGTTGAAACCCCTTCGTACAACTACTTAATAACTAAATAAATAATTTTACAAGTCAGTTAAGTGACAGGTTATTTAATCTTCTACAGGCAGAAAGAAAATGCAGAAGAGATGGCCAATGGGTAGGAGGTAGTATGGAGATCAACAAGGTGAAGATCCTGAAAAATGTTGAAGAATTGGTATCCTGAAGATATAGGCTGGAAAGATGAGACAAAGATCAAAGGGATGGAATATTACTGTGGGATAATAGACTCTGTGTGTGTGTGCGTGCGTGCGCATGTGCACGCACAAGCACCTGTTCTGGGGCATGAAATCAGGGCTGGGGTGCTGTCCTTGAGCTATTTTGCTCAAGGCTAGTGCTCTACTTTCTGAGCTACAGCTCCTTTACAGCCTTTTTATTTGGGTGTCTACTACTTGGAGATAAGAGTCCCATGGACTCTCCTGTCTGGGCTGGCTTTGAACCATGATCCTTAGATCTCAGTAGCAAGTAGACAGTCATGAGCCACCCACACCAGGCTCTAGACCTTCTTTTCTTTTTCATTTTAGAAGACAGAGCTCTTTTAGATTATAAGATCTAGAAGTAGCTATAGTTGAGTTCAAGTATAGCTAAAGATCTAAGATTAAAAAGTCTATTAATTGAGAATCAAGCTTATTGAACCAAACAATATCATAGGTATTGAGTTCTGAGAAATTTTATTTCTCTTCAAGATCTTTACACTGGTACTCATCCCTCCCCCTCCCTCTTTCCCAAGATCTCCACAGAATGTGCCTTTCACACTTAAATATGGGCTTAAGAGCCCGAGAGAGACATGGAAAGGCTCTGCCCTCAGAAGACAAGCAGTAAGGAAAGGATGCAGTGATCTAGGCTTGGCTTTTATTTTGACACCCAGCATTCATTTTCCATTTTGAAAACAGTATCTCTACTGTCCTCTGAGAATAAGGACACTGAAAGTAACTCCCATTCTTCACTCTCAGTTTATGTATAAATATTATATACAGTCTTTCCCACTCTACTACATGCCAGACACAGACATGTGTTCCAAAGCTGGGAAAAGGAAACTTCTATTCCTCCAGCCTTAGTGACCCATGAACAGATGGACTCATGTGACTAAACTGGAGCTAGCCAGACTCTATGAAACTTTTGCATGGACTCTGGTAAATGAAGCACCATATTTTCAGATGCATTTCAAGCTGAGAAGATAATATACTGACCTTGCCAGTAGCCATCATATGAAGCTTCAGAATGAAGCTGGCACAGGAGATAAAACTGACAGGAAACAGGAAGATACCACATGTTGTCTGGCATGGAGCCCTAGAGGAATGCTATTTTCCAAAGCCAGATTACATCTCAACCTCTCAGTGACATGAGTCTACAGTACCCTTTTGTGTTTAGTTGGATTGTATTTTATATTGCTCACATAGAGATCTTTCCTCACAATACTAAGAGCTCTCCATTTCTGGTTCCTGTTTTGAGCTAGCTCACCAAATATCAGTTAATTTCTCTGTATCTTAGCTTCTCTAACTGTCATAGGGAAAGAATAATGCATAGAGGTGTAAGATTAAATAGCGATACATTTTAAGTGTGATTTTTTTCTCTCATAATATTGGAGTGCAGGAAATATCACATCAATGTTTCTGAATTAGAATTATCTCTGTATCTCTGTTGGTGAGAGTGGGAAGACAGCCTGTATCAGGAGTTACTGGAGAATTTCTTTCCCTTTTTAGCATGTTATTTATGCATGATAAGAAGGAAAGAGTCAGCTGGGCACTGGCAACTCACACTTGTAATCCAGCTACTCAGGAGGCTGAGATCAGAGTTCAAAGCCAAATAGAAAAGGTCAAGAGACTGTATCTCCAACTAACAAGCAGAATGGCAGACTGGTAGTGTGGCTCAAGTGGTAGAGCACCATCTAAGAGTAGAAAAGCCAAGCAAGAGTGTGAAGCACTGAGTTGAAACCCCAGGGACAACACAGATACAAAAAGGAGTCTCTTGTGTTTCATTCATTATACTTCCCCAGAGTTTTCAGCCACCTTGTCTGTTGCTATAAGAAAGAAAGCGGGGGGAGAGGGAGGGAGGGATGGAGGGAGGGAAGGAAGGAAGGAAGGAAAGAAGGAAGGAAGGTAGGAAGGAAGGAAGGAAAGAGAGAGAGAGAGAAAGAGAGAAAGAGAGAGAGAAAGGCAGAAGGAAGGAGGGAAGTAAGGAAGGAAGGAAGGAAGGAAGGAAGGAAGGAAGGAAGGAAGGAAGAAGGTAAGGAAGGAGGGAGAAAGGATAAGAAAACCTTGAAATTCTTATTGGTAATGTGTTGAGCTCATGAATTAGTTTTGGGAGACATCCCAGAAGATTAATTTACCTCTTTATAATTACACACAAATTATGTTGCTATTTTATATAGTATTTCTTGTGAAATTACATTGTCTAAATGGTTATTGCCAGTCAAAATAAGAATTGGGACTACATTTGAGAATTCTTTCATGTTCATACAGCTTTTATTAAAAGATCACAGTGCGCAGAGTCAAGCTATACACAACTCAATGTAAAGGCTATATTTGTTCTTACTCAAGGTTGGCACTCTACCACCTGAGCCACAACTCCACTTCTGGCTTTGTGCTGGTTCTAAGACAGCTCAGGTAGGAGCTGTCTTAGAACCAGCATAGCTCAGCCTCCTGAATAGCAAGGATTACAGGAATGAGGCACTGACACTTGACAAGCCAGATTTCATGAGGCCTGGAACTAAAACAACGTAAATGTCATTACTTGTTTTGAAAAGCAAGCATACTGAGTGCTATGACTAGGTGTATTACATTAATAAAAAAAAGTAGGTCAGCTATTGGCAAGGATGCTCTTCATAGGCTCATAAGTGCTGCACTAAAATTGTAGAATATTTTAGGCTCCCATCCACCATTAAAACAGAGTGTTAGAAAAAGTTGCCTGGGCCAACTGGATTTGAGGAGAAAATGTGAAACATTATTATATCCTGAATCCAAAAGAGACTCCAAGACATCCACTTAAAGGAGCTAGGAACTTTATTACCACCATGCGTGCAGGGACCGCTTCTTACCACCAGGAATGTAGGAGATTGGCCTTGAGCTCAGGGTAGGGTGCATTTTTATAGGGGTATATTACATAGAGTTACATAGATGAGCCATACAAGGCAGGTTTGGCACATTTTCATTGGTTATAGTTATATGATCTTTAAATTCACTTGTTCTTTATAGTAAATATCATACATAATAATTTGCAATAGGCCACTCATAGTGGGACCACTCAGCGGTGGTCTTCAATTGGTGGGCTTAAGGCCCTGTTACTGAGGCAAGCAAGCAAGCAAGGTTACAAAAGCAAAACATTGCAAAAACATAGCCTTGAGTCACAGGAGCATAGGCAAAACATAATCCTGGCTTGGTCAGCATGAACAATACTACCAATGCTATTGACGCTAATACAGACATTATTTTCATTATAAGCTCCTGACTAATACAGCAACTCAGTGCAGCTGGTGATAAGCCTTGAGGTTGTCAGTAGCTTTCTACAAAGCTTCCAGCTTGGTAAACTTGACTGAGGGAGAGATGTTCTTTTGCTTTTAGCAAGGATGGAGAAGGGACGAAGACTATCAGCCTTTGTCTGGGGTTTTTCTATACCAAAAGGTTTTTCTCTTTGTCAATAATTTTGTTCTGATTTCTGATTTCACATTTTTTGTTCCCATGGATATTCTTTTCCCAAGGAAAAGGGGTTGAGGGAAGAGAGTAACTTTCCAATAGCAGGAGGGACTGAGACTAGATAACAGGAAACTTTCTGCCATGAATAGCAACTCAGATATTACATTCCCCCCTTCTGTTATATACATTTCAAACCTTTGAAATATTTCATCTTTCTCTCTGGCCAGGGGTGTATGACAAGCCTGAGTATGTAGCATCATGAATTTAGAAACCTCAGGCAAGGGTAGGTGAGATCAGGCAAAAGAATGACAGATAAACGGGTAGATGAGCAATGTTTGAGGTCTCATCCACCTCAGTGTTAGTCAGAGACAAGGGCATCAGATGTGGCCTTGGTCTCCTCAGGCTCTCAGTAGGTCTTTTACAAAGATAAGCTCTATTTTAAAACTCAACCCAGGGGCTAGAAAGGTGGCTCAGTGGTAGAGTGCTTGCCTTGCATGCTCGAAGCCCTGGGTTCGATTCCTCAGCACCACATAAGCAGAAAGAAAAAAGCCGGAAGTGGCGCTGTGGCTCAAGTGGTAGAGTGCTAGCCTTGAGCTGAAGAGCTGAGGGACAGCGCCCAGGCCCAGAGTTCAGGCCCCACGACCGGACCAAAAAAAAAAAAAAAAACTCAACCCACACTCACACCAACTTGTACTTACACTCACCATCCGCAACTTACTTGAACATTCTGGGTTTGTCTTAATTTTCTTTCTTTAGTAAACATTTAAGACACCGCTTACTTTCCAAATCCTTTCTAATCTAATGGAAACCATTTTCATGTTTCCTCAATTCTCTTTCCAAAGTCTTCCTTTATACTGTTTTATAAGCTCTTGTCATATAAAATGCAACACACCCATCTCCTTTTCTCCCTGCTTCTTTAACTCATTAACAACTTGGCTCCTGCTCCTCCCCACTCCACCCCCCTTTTTACATTTTCTTGAGCTTTTTTGTGGCTTGAGTTTCCACTTTTTTGGGGGGGCCTATGAAACCAGGTTCACCCACAGGCTAACAATGAGAATGGCAGTCTAGAGGGATTGCTGCTCCTACTCACACACAGAAAGAAACAGATTACTGACTACCTAAGGCTGGCCAGTGATGTTGTCCTTGCCCTCAGTATCCACTGTGGGAGTAGAGAGCATTGCTGGATATCATGGAAAGAATGTCCCACAAAAATCTTACTTTTAGCAGATCTGAAGCAGTCTTCCCCTGGGAAGCAGTCATGGGTGATGGAGTCAGACAGGAATCCAGTCCACTTTTACCATCCTGAAGGTGGTCAGGATAACAGTGTAGATTTCCCTCCAGGTGACTGTTAGGCTTTTGTTGAACTTTACCCATTAGGGTGTGCAATAGCAGCAGCAGCAGAGTCTCAGTGGCCCCAAAGGACTGTCACACCTCATGCTAGGCTGCAAATTTCGACACACACTGATTAAGGATACATTATATAGTCTTGGCAGGCTGTAGCCCCACTGGTTTTTAAGACAGTTTAGACAATAGCCAGGCCAATTTACCAAGATGACAACTGTTTACTAACCAGATATTTTTGTAAAGACATAGGCTTGGTCTTGTAACCATCTCCAACAGGTGCAGTTTCCACACCTGCACATTTGTTATCACTATTTCTCATGCCTCTTTCTTTTATCTATCAGTTTTTCCAAAACTGACTCTGGACCCTTGATCTTAAAAGGGGGTTGATAGGTGAAGGTCCATCTTCTGTAACTTCAAGCTGACTCGGGGGCTTTGATCCTACCTAGCCAGGCTTTGATCCTAACCTTAGCTTATTTTACAAAGAGGTTACTAGGGTTAGAGGCACTAAGAACAATATTTTAACTTTTCACAACTGCACAGACCTTTTGGGGAGCTAGGAAAGTATAACCTGTTTAGCCCTTTGGTTTGCAAAAGCATTTTTCTGGCTGCCTGAGGAAACTAATCTTTGTGATTCTAACAATACTTAAATTACCTATGCAGGCCTTTACACAGATCTCAATAGGGACACACTCTCAGGTTTACAAACTTTCTTTCCTGAACAGATGAATTTTATGTAGCTGGTGTCAGCTCAAAAGTTACTCCCAATTAGGGTTTTTGGCATTAACAGAGGGTTGGAATTTTAAATTATCTCCTCTTTTATTACCCACTATTATAGATGACTGGAAAGTTCCTGTCCAGTTATGAAGTAGACAGACATGGATATGCTTACAAACTATTTTCCTATAACCTCCTGGCTCTGGTCAATTTTTGAAGGACCGAGCACAAACGATTCTAGGATCTGACATTATTTCTGGCATCCAAGCAGTGGCTTACTGCCTCTGGATGCTCCCTCATTGCTTTTGTCCCATGAGTGTCCTCTCCATGCTGGGATAAATGCCCAATTGGCATTTTCCTTGGTTGGTCGCTGGACTTGAACTCTGAGCCTGAATGCTGTCCCTCAGCTCTCCGGCTCAAGGCTAGCACTCTGACACTTTGAGCCCCAACTCTGCTTGCTCTTTTAGCACTCTGCTGGCTGATTACAAGTGACAGTCTCACAGGGACCTTTCTCTGCCCAGGCAAGCTTCGAACCACAGTTTCCAGATCAATGAGTCTTATAAAAGGCCACTTTACTCCAATTAAAAGAAATAAAGATGGTCATTAGAAATAGTTTTTTTAAAGCATGGTCTTACCTGGAACTGATTAGGGGCCAAAAGTTATATCTGACGAACTTTTAAAAATCCTCACTCCTTTTTGTGGCCCTGCTGGGAACTGTTACAAAAAACCTAAAAGAGCAAACTGAAACAACAATAAAACAATTATTTTGGTAATTCCAATTTTTCCTTTTTGCACTGAGACAAATGTTAAGAACAATTTTACTTCCAAACTTTATATCCAGGAATCCATTCCTAATTTTTTTCCTGGGGTTTGAACTTAGGGCACAGGCATTGTCCTTGAGCTTCTTTTGCTCAAAGCTAGCACTCTACTATTGAGCCCTAGCACCACTCCTGTTTTTTTCTGTATATGTGGTACTGAGTAATCTAACTCAGGGCTTCATGCATACTAGGCAAGCACTTTACCACTAAGCCACCTTCCTATCCCATCTATTCCTAATTTTTTAAGCCTTTTATTAATCTCTGCTTTTGTATTTAGTTTTCACTTTGAAAAACCCCTTGAAATCTTTTTTTTGGGGGGGGGGTCCGGTCATGGGGCCTGAACTCTGGGCCTGGGCACTGTCCCTCAGGTCTTCAGCTCAAGGCTAGCGCTCTACACACTTGAGCCAAAGCGCCACTTCCAGCTTTTTCTTTTTGCTTATGTGGTGCTGAGGAATCGAACCCAGGGCCTCATGCATGCAAGGCAAGCGCTCTACCACTGAGCCACCTTCCCAGCCCCTCTCTTTTCTTTTCTCTTGGTTCCTGAAAAAAAATACACTGTTTTAGACAGACAGAACAGGTAAAGCTTTTGACAGTGTTAAACAAACTGTTACATTTACGTTTCTAAGAGTTATCCCCAAATTTTAGTAGAGAGAACTATATCCCAAAAAGTCAATGTCTACAGAAAACAGTCCAAAAATTTATATGGAACAACAAAAGACCTAGAATAGCCAAAACAATTCTAGGGGATAAAGACAATATGGGAGGGCTATCCATGCCGAACTTCAAACTCTACTACAGAGCTATAATCACAAAGACAGCATGGTACTGGCACAAAAACAGACCCGAAGACCAATGGAACAGAATAGAAGATCCAGAAATAAATCCACAGGCCTACAGCCAGCTGATATTCGACAAAGGAGCCAAAGACATACAATGGAAGAAACACAGCCTCTTCAACCGCTGGTGCTGGGAAAACTGGGCAGCCACATGCAGAAAACTAAAAGTGGACCCCAGCCTATCACCATGCACCAACATCAACTCAAAATGGATTAAAGACCTTAAATTAAACCTGAATCTCTGAAACTACTGCAGGACAGAGTAGGAGAGACACTTGAACTAATAGGCACAGGAAGGAACTTCCTGAACAGAGTCCCAGGGTCACAACAAGTTGGAGAGAGACTCGACAAATGGGACTACCTTAAAATAAAAAGCTTCTGCACAGCTAAATCTATCGCAACTAAGCTAGAAAGACAACCAACTAATTGGGAAAAAATATTTACCAGCAATATATCAGACAAGGGGTTAACATCCTGTATATACAGGGAACTCAAGAAACTAATCCCTCCCAAACCTAACAAACCAATTACTAAATGGGCAAGGGAACTAAAGAGGGACTTCTCAAATGAAGAAATAAAAATGGCAAAGAAACACATGAGGAAATGTTCATCATCCCTGGTGGTGAAGGAAATGCAAATAAAGACAACCCTGAGATACCACCTTACCCCAGTCAGAATGTCCCACATCGACAAATCAGCCAACGACAAATGCTGGAGGGGATGTGGAGAAAGAGGAACCCTATTACACTGCTGGTGGGAGTGTACACTTATACAACCACTTTGGAAAGCAGTCTGGAGGGTCCTTAGAAAGCTAAAGATTGACCTCCCTTACGACCCAGTCATACCACTTCTAGGCATCTACCCTGAACAACAGGAACCAATATACAAGGACACGTGCACCTCCATGTTTATTGCAGCACTGTTCGCAATAGCTAGGATATGGAAACAACCTAGGTGCCCCACCACAGATGAATGGATCCAAAAATTGTGGTATCTATACACAATGGAATATTATGCAGCCATTAGAAATGACAAAATAATGGCATTTGCAGGGAAATGGATGGAGCTAGAAGGAATCATGTTGAGCGAGGTAAGCCAAGAACGAAGAGACAAACGGTACATGGTCTCCCTGATAAGTGGATGCTAAATCCAAAAGGTTAGGTGATATGACAAAACTAACAGGACTTAAGAAACAAAGAACTCCCGCTCATCTGGTTGAACCACTACTAAATATCCTCATGCTGCTGATCACAAATATGGTATATAACATGTGAACACTGTTATATATTACAGACTGTGGTAGACAATTTGCTCCAGGGAAGTTAGAATGAACTTGTGACTTTGAAATTATGTAATCATTTAATCACAATCAAAAAAAAAAAAAAAAGAACCTCGGGGAAGGGAGGGAGGGAGGGGATGGTAGGGGGAAAACAATGGAGGGGGTAACAATGTTCAAGAGGAAGTGTACTCATAACCTCACTCATGTAACTGTAACCCTCTGTATAGTAGCTTTACAATAAAAATAAATAAATAAATAAATAGGCCTCTTATAAAGGCATAAAAGGAGAGAGGTAATATTTATATTCTACACACACCTGTGAAGAAGGCAGGTTGCAGGTGAAGAAGGTTGTAGACTTCACCTGTGGCCTGAAGTCTTCAAAATTTTGAGCTGAAGGCAAAGAGAATACAGCTCCACAACTTTTCAGAACTGCCTAAAACCACACGATTGGAGGAGGCAAAACGGGGCGGGGCTCCCTCAATCATTTCAGGTCAGCATCACGTTTTCTTCTGCATGGCGCAAAGATGGAAGTGGCGCAGGACACCGAGCGAGACAGAGATGCATCTTTGGAGTCGTCACTTCTCTTCCCTGAAACCAGCAAGGGTCTGTAAAAGTCATGCTGTTAATTGTATTTATCACTCTTGGGGGGGGAAATGGTATTAAAACACATTTCAGCACCAAAAAAAAAAAAAAAAAAAAGTCAATGTCTTTTTGTTAAGCCAGATAACTTGATTACAGTGTAAACAGCCTTTGCATTTTAAAATACCAAGTTTTAAAATGCAGAATTTTTTTATTTTCAAATTAAAGACTTCTTAGAAAGTCTTTTAATTAAAGTTTCTCTTTAAAACAATACTATAGCATTATCCTGCCCATGTAATTGTAACCCCTCTGTACAGTATGTTAACAAATAAAATGAAATAAAAAATAAAACAATACTATAATCCTTTAACACATTTGGCATCCAAACCTGAACTCATTCATATTTTTTTATATCATGCTAACGATTTTCATCTTCAACACGTTCACACACACATTCACTCACACAAATCTTAAAGTGCACAAAAATGAAAATGTCTTACATTTTCCGTAATTTTTCGATAACAAAGATTTAAGACAAGATTTCTTCTAAACAAAGTACCTTTGTTGAGCTTCATTTTCTCAGGGCTTACCTGTTTAGCAAGGCATTTGACCAATTCACCTTGTGAATACCTTCTGTTGGAGGAAGGCTGGGTGAGGGTCAACTGAAACTGAACAAGCCTGACTGTCTTTTATCCAACTTTGTATACAAGAGCACTTTATAATTTTTTTTTTTTACTCTTAGGACCAGCCAAATGTCCAAGAGAGGCTCACAGCTGCCTATGCCCTCACCTCTGGCTGCCTCTGCTGTGAGACACAGCCTGAGGCTTGAAGGGAACCATACAAGTTCTGCAACCTTCCATGCCCTACCTCTTGACTGCTGCAACACAGGAACAAAACACAGCAGGTTTGTGACCAGGCCCAGGCAGAGCTGGAACTTTTATTCCCCCAGAGATGTCCAAATGAACAACAAAAATAACACAGATTCTAATAACTTGAATAATTGCCTGGGTTTTTTTCAGAGAATGGTGAGTTCTGGTGTTTAGGGGACCTGATTTGGGTGACTGGGAGTCCCCAAATAACTCTCCAAACCTAGAAGAGAAGGGTTAATTTAAAGGAGCTCTCCTGCAGCCAGTTTACATTAAGGGAGGGCCAATCTACTTAGCAGAGAGTACAGAGATGTCCTTGGGTAACAGAGTACTCTTATGCCCTGGCTTTTTCCTGAAAAGAAGAAAAGTGATCTAAAAGCATTTCCAAAAGGGATGGATAAATAAAGACACATTTCTGTAAAACAAAAGCAATCAGGTGGTCTCAGAATTAGTTTAAACACTTGTTTCCTACTTTTCCTGCTTGGACCAAATAAGCCTTCCCCTTGGAATTTTGTCAATACCACAATGGAGACCTTGGTTTAAGGGAATTCTCCACCTCATCCAGAGATTTTCCCAACATCTGGGGTTGAAGTTGGAGACATAGGTTTCACAGGACGTTCTCCACCTCATCCTGACATTTCTTCAAAGCTTGTGGTCCTCAGACATTTAGACAGAAATGACAAGCAAAACAGATACAGACAAGTGGCCACACAAACAAACCAAATGGTCAGACAGACATAAGCAAATGGTACAAGAAGATACCTCCAAAGACACATACAGAACAAATAAACAACGCAAGTGAGGCCAGGCTCCAGGTTAAGAACCCGAATCTGCTTCCCATGGGGCAGAGGCATCCCAATCTCCCCTGGGGCTGGGAGTTCTGCCACATACGGCCTCCCCTCTGCCCCTTCCACTACACCACGCCAGGCTTTCCCATTTCCCTCTAGAGGCTTTTAAGGCCAAAGATCCTGCCAGCGTTGACTCAGGGAAAGGACTTGAACAGTCACAGCTATGCTTGCCCAGAGCAGAAGAACAACTCTCTGCGGTCATCCCCGAGAGAGCGACCCGGCCTGATGCCAGTCCAAATTCCCTGAGCTCAAGGCCTGGGGTCCTGGATCTCGCTGGGGTCTCCATTTATTATATCCCAGATCCAAAAGAGACTCCAAGACATCCACTTAAAGGAGCTAGGAACTTTATTACCACCATGCGTGCAGGGACCGCTTCTTACCACCAGGAATGTAGGAGAATGGCCTTAGCTCGGGGTAGGATGCATTTTTATAGGGATACATTACATAGAGTTACATAGATGAGTCATGCAAGGCAGGTTTGACACATTTTTATTGGTTACAGTTATATGACCTTTAAATTCATTTGTTCTTTATAGTAAATATCATACATAATAATTTGCAATAAGCCACTCATAGTGGGACCACTCAGCGGTGGTCTTCAGTTGGTGGGCTTAAGGCCCTGTTACTGAGGCAAGCAAGCAAGCAAACAAGGTTACAGAAGCAAAACATTGCAAAAACAAATACCTTGAGTCACAGGAGCATAGGCAAAACATAATCCTGGCTTGGTCAGCATGAACAATACTACCAATGCTATTGACACTAATACAGACATTATTTTCATTATAAGCTCCTGACTAATACAGCAACCCAGTGCAGCTGGTGATGAGCCTCAAAGTTGTCAGTAGCCTTCTACAAAGCTACCAGCTTGGTTAACTTGACTGAAGGAGAGATGTTCTTTTCTTTTTACCAAGGATGGAGAAGGGACAAATGCTAACTAACTTCATCCTTGCTTTTACCTTTTCTTCACCAAGAGATTTTTTCCCTTTATCAATAATTTTGTTCTGATTTCTGATTTCACATTTTTGTTCCCATGTATATTCTTTTTCCAAGGAAAAGGAGGTTGAGGAGAGAGAATAAATTTCCAACAGCAGGAGGGACTGAGGCCAGACAATAGGAGGTCCAGCTTTCTGCCATGAATAGCAACTCAATTATGACAACATGAGGAAGAATTGGAAACTGGGGCAGCCATAGGTGAGCTCACATTTCTCTGGCTGAGTTTCTCTCCAATATTTGCTTTTGGCTCATGTGCCTTTGGCTCCTCAAAGTATTTATTACATGTATATGGAGACTTTGGAAACCATTAGGATGTATAGACATCTTCCTCTGAATACTGATTTTTTTTCATGCTCTCATATTGGGGTTGAACTCAGGGCCTCACATTGGTTTTTGTTGTTGTTGCTTTCTCTTTTGTTCTTAAAGCTGACCCTCTATCACATAAACCATAGCTCTAGTAACATCAATTTATTTTAAATGATTTACAATGAATACATCTGCTCTGTTCCTGCAAAAGGCAGTCTTGTTGGTTGTCCCAATAGGAATTGGAAGGCCAATGCAACTTGTAAGCCATCAGATTAAGAGAGCTCTGGGTTCAACCCTTAGTATTGGTACACACACACACACACACACACACACACACACATGAATTGTTTAATTCATGTCCCCAATAACACACTAAATCTATTTAATACTAGTAACCTCAACTTCCTTAAGTTTGCATGACACTTTATAGTTTTATAAAGTACGCATGCTTCCCTTATCCAATCCATCTTCAAAGCCTTCACTGTTGGTGCTCTTGCTGTCATCTATGGCTCCAGTTCCCTCCTTCTGGCCATAGCAGGCCTTCGTGTTGCGCCATCCATTTCCCAGGAGTTAGCCAGGCATGGAAATAATCTGTTTTGCCCCTAGCATGAACCACCTTTGTGAGAAAGCCTGATCCTTGTCTTGTTTTGACTATTTTCCTTAGGGATACCTGGAAACAAATTCTTTCTTCACTTGTTGGGTTTTATAGCATATGACTATCCCTAAGAAGGGGATTGTCACAGTCTTTGATCACCATTTTGTCTCCTAGGAATAACAGCCTTATATTCTGGATTGAAACCTACTATGATTCGAGCATTCCCTGCCAATGGCTCACTATTTTTGGCCTATGAATACAGCAGGAAGTTGATGATGAGCCAGTTGGAAGCCTACTGAAGTGTCCTGGTGGGTCTGGATCCAAGCACAGGCATTTAAGAACTACTGTTCATCTCAGGGTTTCATGGAGTATGGTAACAATGTGGAATTACTTTCATTTATGGATGATTTTGCTCATCACCTCCCTTCTTGTACCCTACATCTTAAAACTTTATGGCAGAGCCTCTATTTTACATAATATAACTTGTGCCCATGATTGTACTACAAGAGAAAACTTGCTGCTTTTGTTGTCCTTGATGAAATAAACATCTGGCTAGTAGCCTTATGCACTTAACTTGAAAGGCCAAATATACTTCTGCCAGGGCATGATTTTTGCAGTTCGTATGGTTATGTACTGATAGAAACACCATTTGCTCAGTGTTTCATTGCAAGTAAAAATAGCAGAAACAAAATGAACAAATGAACAGAACAAATAAACAAAAAATGTTATGATACACAGAGGGATTTTAAGATTAAGACTTTAATCACATCGAAGTCTAGAACTTCAAAGTTGCAGTTCCTACAGCAACAGTGACTGGGCTCCCACATGCAGCTTCAGTGTGAGCAGACATGTCATTCTCTGCTGAAAGAACTTGATATGTGTGTGGACAGCGTGCACCAGTCACAGGTGCTATGAGTTTGAATTTCCTGACTCGTACTTGGTTAAGCTTGGCAAATGGTTATGAGGTGCTGGCATCTGCTGTGTTTAAAGCTGGTGTCCAAAGAGGGGAGCACATTCAGGTGACATGAATAACCACAGTGGAGCACCTCACCAACTACATGGTACCCCCAGCTTTTCTATTATATATCATCCACAGGAGTAAAAGATCGGTCTCATCAGATTAAAATAGCTTCTTTTTCTAAAAAAAAAAAAAATGAAAAGGTTTAACAGGCAGAAGAGAAAGTAAATCTCTCTTCAACGAGAAAAAAAGGAGTTTAAAAACAAAACACAACAATTAGCATCTAATCCAGCACTTTTGCTGTTACCTTTTCTCTACCTTGCAACATACTAAGTTTCCAAAGGTATTTCCTGGCAGTCCTAGTTCCTGGTTTCAGTGGCCTTTCTGAACGAATAAGAACAGAGTTCAATATGTGGACAACTATTCCAAAAGTCCCAAGGAACTAAAGTGGTACTACTGGCTCTGTGCAAGTCCACCCAGTCTTGCACATTTTACTTGAAAAGCCAAAATCTTCTGTGTGCTTGGTCTACTGTCCCCAACTCCATCCAGTGCATGGAATTTTGAGGTTAGATAATCACCAGGATTGTGCCAATTGGAAGGCAGGGATTGGGATGCTCACTTACTCCTCATTTCAAAGCATGATCACACTACATCATAACCCCAAATTTAATCACTTGAACATACTACCCAGAGAGCAGTACACAACAAGGTTCCTGGAATTATAACTGGCAAGAAAATGTAATCAGCGCCTAACTCATTGTTGTTGACTCTTAGACACAGTGAAGAGTAAAGCACATGTCTTCATGTAGGTTTTGTTTTCAGAATGATACTAGAAGTTTCTTAATGCTGCACAGTGAGAGCCAGACTCTGTGTCTCACAGAGAAGCACAGCTCAGCAATACCTATCCTAGCTGGTGAGCAAGCATCCACCACCCCTGCCATTAAAGAAAACAAAGTCAAGACTGGGAGCAAGGAAAGCAGCACCAGAGAGCACAGGGCCCCTCTCAACTCCTTGTTAAGTTTGAACTGTATGTGAAATAAGGCCAGTTATTTAACATATTTTTCCTGGGAAGCTTGGCCTCTCCTGCCTTGAAATCCATGAGCACTCCCAGTGTGAAGTTGTCTCCTATACTCCAGAGACATGTATGGCTGGAAAATTTTTTTAAAAAGCTGATGTTTCAGTGACCTTCCTCCATCCTCCATCACCCCAGTCAGACCGAGAGGCTCACGGTGAACACAGGTGCAAGTAAAGTACATTCAAGGAACCACAGATCCTGAGGACGTACTCTGTCCTGAGTTGATGAAATGAACAGATGATGCTTGTCTTTGTGAAGACAAATATCAATGAACAAAACAAAAAATGAAGCAGAGAAGAAGATAGTACAGGCATACACTGAAGAGGAGGCAGTACAGTGTATAACCAACAGTGATCAGGGAAGACGGTACTGAAGGTGACATCTGAGTAAGGGAGGTGAGGTAAAGGAGGTCAGCCAAGCCATGTTCCAAATGGAAGTAAAGGATATTGTCAAAGTCCTGAGGCAGGAAGCTGCTTGGCCTGAAAAGAGATGAATGTGACAGGAAAGACACCTGTAGGCCAACAGAAGCACTCTTAGTTATGTTTGTAATCCAGGCACCAGGAACATGTCTAAAGCAGGGAATCTCTTTGGCCCTACTGAGGAAAGCCTGTAGGAAAGCCTGTCAAGAGATGCACCAATCACCAAGGTAGCAATTACAGAGGCAGGGAGCAAGGGCAGCTTGAGAAGAGGTAAGACATGGAGGAATCTAGACATACAGTCTGTGCCACATAATACTGCTTGGGTGAATGACACAAGGGTGGTCTCCCCTAAGGTTATATGACCCAGTGAGATCACAGTAGTATTAGCTTATGTTAAGTACATTCTGATGTTCCTACAATGATGAAACTGTCTAAAGATACCATATTGCAGAATATCACTTATTGCTATATTGAAAATGTAAGATGACTAAGAGTTTGTTGATTAATCAGATGTGGGAAAGAAAAAGGAAAAAATGAAAAATATTTCCAGTAATTTGACAAAACATTACTGACAAGCAAATTTCTTAAGATGAGACAAGAATACTGTACAAGCTTGCACAACAAAAAAATAAAAGAAGAGCAGCCTGCAGGAGGGCTAATGTTAAAAGAAGTATAAAAAGGACAGAAAAAAAAAAACAATAGAAAAAATAGAGCTAGGAGTGTAGCTCAGTAGTAGAGTACTTACCTAGCATGCAAGCAACAAAAGGAAATAAAAAAGTAAAGAACCAGGTACCTCTAGAAATTCTGTAGAGGAATATGAGTGTTAAAGATGAGTTCATGAGTCTACTAGAAGGGTGGAAAAGGACTTCACATGAAGAGGTGAAGCCATTGGCAAAACACACACTGTTTGTCTACCAGCAAACTTACAGAAAAGAATAACAGAGAAGGTAGGATGTGAAGGCATGCCAAGCAACAGTAAGTCTAAGATATGGAGCAGCCTAGCTCTCACATGCACTTCTGGCCAGCCTCCCTCCTTCACCAGTAAAACAGAAATCCACATGCAACATGCCTGCCAAAATGACAAATCTTCTGTTCTAGATATCCCTTCCACATCAGTTCAAGATTCATAAACATACTGTGTGTGTGTGTGTGTGTGTGTATATATATATATATATATATATATATATATATATAAAATAGAGAGAGAGAGAATATATAGACTATATAGAATACCAATTCAGAAAAAATATCTGCTCACATACTTCTTTCCAGATCCCAAAGACTATGTTTCATGATGTAGTAAGTGGGATTTAAGTGCATTAAGTATATTAAAGTGGTGTTTGGTCCCCAGCATCAAGAACAAACAACAAACCCCTACTGGCATTTATTCACCTTTTCTTCTAGTAAGTCTTCCTATAGTTAGTAGTTTTATTTCTTTTGGTTTGTTTGGAGTTTTTTTTGTGCTATTATTGTGGCTTGAACTCAGGGCCTGGACACTGTCCCTTCACTTTTTTGGCTTAAGGCTGATGCTCTACAACCTACCTTACCTACAGTTCCCCTCTTGACCTTTTGGTGGTTAACTGGAGATAAGAGACTCATAGATTTTTTTTCCTGCCCAAGCCAGCTTCAAACAGTAATCCTAAGGTTTAAGCCTCCTGAGTATCTAGGATACAGGTGTTAGATACTGTTGTCCAGCTCCTAACAGTATTTAAAAAACAAAAATATAGCTGGGTGCCAATGGTTCACACCTATAATCCTAACTGCTCAGGAGACTGAGATCTCAGGATCGTAATTCCAAGCCAACACAAGCAGAAAAGTCCATGAGACTTTTATCTACAACAAGCTACCAAAAAGCTGTGACTCAAGCCTTGAGCAAAAGACATTTAAGGACAGGGCCCAGGCACAGAGGTCAGGCACCAGAACTGGCACCAAACAATAAAAATTAAATTCTTAAAAAATAAACTACAGGGACTGGGAATGTGGCTCAGTGGTAGAGTGCATGAGGCCCTGTGTTGGATTCCTCAGTACCATGTGAACAGAAAAGCTGGATGTGGCACCATGTGTAAAGTGGTAGAGCGCTTGCCTGCACCTGAAGAGCTGAGGGACAGTGCCAAGGCCCAAAGTTCAAGCCCCACAACCAGCAAAAAAACTACATGGGCATGGCTCAGGTGGTAGAGCTCCTACATAACAAATATAAGGCCTTGAATTCATCCCCAGTATGCCTCCCTCCCAAAACAAGTAAGCTATAAAGGGAAGGAGGAAAAATAGAAGCAAAACCTTTTTCCTGAAAAATATTAGCCATTATATTGAGATGCATTTCTCCCATAAAAATAGGCAGGCATTGTGATGCACATGTATAATCACCAGCATGAGTTAGTGACAGCAGGAACTTGTTTGTGGCCAGCCTGAGCTGCATAATGACACTCTCTCTCAAAAACTCAAAGTGGGCAGGAGTAAACAATCACACAGAAATAACAGTTTATATATTTATTCATTGGTAGACTATTCTATAAACAAAAAATAATTTGCTCAAAAGTGATAAAGGGGGCCATGTGGGATATTAGCTATTATGGTTGCTGGCTCTTATATACCACTCATTCCTAGGAACATACAGTTATTGTGCTACAGGAACTTCATATTTAATAAACATTACTACAACACCCAAAAATGATTTACGACATCTCAAAATTGTGCCAAAGAACAACACCACCTGTCGGGTTTTCAGTGGCTCACGCCTGTAATCCTAGCTACTCAGGACACTGGGAGCTGAGGATCACAGTTCCAAGACACACCCAGGCAGAAAAGTCACCATGAAATTCATCTCCAATTAACCACCAGAAAACCGGAACTGGAGTTGCGGTACAAAATGGTAGAAAGCCAGCCTTGAGTGAAAAAGTTCAGGGACCAATGTGCAGGTCCAGAGTTCAAGCCCAACAATCCACCAAACAAAACACCACCAAACACCAAATATCAATTGCCAGGTATTTCAAACTTGAAATACCTATAACAGTTCTGATTCATATCATACTATGAGAATGGGACTAATGGGGACAAGAGAAAATCCTACAGTCAAGGTACCCATCTTATCATAAATTAAATGGTTATTAGACAAGCAACACTGCAAGGGAATTAATACACAGGAGTTTTGCTGGGTTTTTAAAAAATATTTACTTAAAACTTTTTTCAATATAAACCTATAGAAAGTTCCAAAAACATTACAGAACTCTACATACCCTTAACCAAGATAGTATCAATATAATACTAAGTAGATTACAGGCTTATAAAGACCTATACAGTCATAGCATAGGTATAGATTCACATCCTCAACACTACAATCAAGATACAAGACAATCCCATCTGCACAAATGAACTCCTTGTGTCTTACAAATGCTGCACCCTACCTAGTCACTGTACCTAGCAACCACTAATTTTGTTCATTTAACTTTGACATTTTAGTTATACAAATGTGATCACACAGTATATAACCTTTGAGACTTTTTTTGTTAAACTCACCAAAATACCCCCAAGGTCTCTCTAAGTTGTATTTATTAAGAGTCTCTTCCTTTTCCACACAGAGCAGTTGTCCATGAGAATGCTGATTTGTTTAGCCATTTACCCATTACAAGACATCTGGTTTGTTTCCAGTTTAGGACTTCTACAAATAAAGATGCCATGAAGCTGTACAGATTTTTAGTACCAAAACAGGTTTACATTTGTCTGGTATAATGTTCAGAAGTGCAACTGCTGGGTTGCAGAGTAACCATGTTTAACTTCATAGAGATATTTCCAAACTCTTCTCCAGTGTAGATATACTATTTTACATTACTATCATCAATAGATGAGAAACCATTGTGAATCCTCAATAACACTTGGTATTTTCATTATCTTCCCATTAACCATTCTGATAAATGTGTTAAGCCGTATTTCTTTGTGGTTTTAATTTGAATTCCCTATGACTTATGAAGTGCAGCATCTTTTCAGTCCTCACTTGCTATTCATATTTTCTTTTCAGTGACATATCTATTAAATTCTTGCACATTTTCTAATTAAAGCTTAATTAGAAAGTTTTCAACATGCTGTTTTCCATGCTGATGAGACACTACACTGTTCGCAAATAATTTCTAAATATGTAGCTTGTGTTTAAAATTGTTTTTGCAGAACAAAACATTTTGACTTTGATGAAGTCAAATACCAAGTTTTTCTTCTTATACACTGTGCTTTTGAAGTCCAAAAAACATTGAAAATAATTTCCCCAGGATCTTTTCCTAATTTTTTTTTTTTTTTTACAATTTTACATCTTGTACTTAAATCCATGATAAATTCTGAGAACTTTTATAGAGATGTAAAATTTAGGTTGAATATTTGAAGCTTTGACCTGTGGATACCAATTGCTTCAGCCTCTTTGTGTGTATCTTTCTCCTTCTAGTTCCACGTTACTGCCGATACAATTCCGATGACTTCTGGCTTTTTTGGGAAGTCTTTGAAAATGCGTCCTCCAAATGGTAATTGCATATTGGGTACCAACTTTTTTATTTTAGAGAAGAAAGTTTTTCCATAAGCTCTTTCTTCTCTTGGGTCAACTGCTGCAAAAACTCTTGGTTTTGCTCGACTCTGATCGCTGACAACAGACACCTGACCACACACATGATCCACATAAACAGAGATTGCAGGTCCTGGTTACTGAGACCTGATTAGGACAAAGGCACTTCCTCTTAGAGGAGGCCGGTTCTTCCTCCCGCAGGGTCTTGGGCAGGAGCATCAGCGATTCGAGGCACGAGGTTCCATATGAGTCAGAACATGGACTCTCTCATACTCTGAGCTCCTCGGGGCGAGGGCGGATTGGAAGCTATGGCCAGTAGTCGTGTGTTTATCCTCCACGAAACAGGAGACGATAATCCCAACGAAGCCTGGAGCCAGCACCTGGTGGGCAGCCTGGGCGCGCACGTCAACGTGGGACGGCCGGACAGCGAGGGGAGGGTGGGAGGGCACCAGCCCACCACTCGCGTGGGGCACGGCAGAGCACCGCCAAGGCCGCGGACAGCGGTTCGGGGAGGTCTCCACCCGGGCCTTCCTCCCATCCCACCCCGCAAGATGACGATGGGGAGAATGTGGACGGCTCGGCGACTGGGCCTTCACAGCCACTGCGCCCATCTCCTCTCCAGTACTTGCAACACGGGAGTTACTCCGCTCCTCCTCCTCCGGCACCCCAAAACACAGGCCCACCGCCTCCTCCTTATCGGTGCTCAGCGCATGGCTGAGACAAGCCAGGAAAACGCCGGAACCGCCATCTTGCCCACACTGCTCCTGTGCGTGCCTCCGCACCCTCTGACCAACCCCGAGCCGACCAGTCCCACATCCCGGCCTTCCCGTGCGTATGCGCACTTACGCAGGTACGCGTGCGTGCAGGCGCGCACTCAAGTCTTCTGGGACGCCGCTCCAGGCCCCACCCCCACTGACCCCCACCCAGGAAAGATTTATGCCTTACAGCTCTTGTCCAGTCAATTACAAAAGTTTCAAATACTGCTTGAAAATAAAGTCCAGGTGAAGAGCGTCAAGGGGTACATGACTATAATCCCAGGATGCCTATCACTGGCTTCCAGGCTAGCCTGAGCCACGTATAAGACTATTTCAAAAACATGACAGATACGGCCTGCGGCGGTGGTTCCCACCTGTAATCCTAGCTACCCAGAAAGCTGAGATCCAGAGCGTGGTTCAAAGCCAGACCAGGCAGACAAGTCCCCGTGAGATTCTTATCCATAATTATTCAAAAACTGGAGTAGGTGCTGTGCCTCAAGTGGTAGTGAGCTAGCCTTGAGCACAAAGATGCTCAGGGACAATGCTCATGCCTTGAATTCAAGCACACAACCGCCCCCAAAAAATAACAAAAAAGACAGGATAGTGAGAGGAGGTATGTGCATACAGTCTAGTACTTTGTTTTGTTTTGTCATTAACAAGGAAAGGAATGAATTATCTTTAAGTAGTCGTACAAAGGGGTTTCAATTCAACAAATCTGTTTATAAATACAATTCATCTTGATCAATGTCACCTCTTCCATTGTTCTTCATCTTTCATAACCCCACACATATCTTCAAGTTGTATGGTTCCATTATTTTCATGAATGTATCATTGAATATAATGAAGGTATCTACCCATTCTAGTACAGAGTTTTGACTGGCCCATTTCAGTGTGTAGTATGAATTTAGGATATTGATAGTTATTTATTACAAACTAGAACTAATATTCTCTCACATTTTTTAGTACAATAACCATTAGTATACTGTTGTATCACCAGCTAAAAAAATAATTCATGGAATCACTTTTCTCTAATATAGTATACACAACTTATACTGCATGCATGCAGTTTCCAATGCCAACAGACTGCTTTCCTAGAAAATTCTAAATACTTGTATTTAGTAATTATCCCAGTTTTTTTTTTTTTGCCACTGACACTGAAGATAGCAAGAACAAAAGACATGTATATGTAGCTTGGTGGGGGAAAAACAGATAGAAAACTGCTTTTTGTAAGTTTCAAGTCTCAACCAGCTTAAATGCAATTAAAGAGTCTAACTTATATAAAGGGAAGTGGCTATATGTTGTATGGAAATTTCACATAAAGCAACAGTCACTTCAACATATTTTAATATAAGAAAGTGAAAGACCTCTATAATGAAAACTAAAAGGTTGAAGGAATTAAAGAAAGCACCAGAAAATGAAAAGACTTCCCAGACTGGAAGATTATCATAAAAATACCTAAACTACCAAAAGCAATACACAAATTCAATGTAAATCCCATCCAAATCTTAATGCAGACACAAAATCCCTTGCAGAAACAAAAAGAAGCCCTAAGATTCATATGGAAACATCAAAAATCCCAAATAACAAAGTAATCCTGGGCAATGCTGGAGGAATCAAAGTATTTAACTTCAAATTATATTACAGGAACCATAAGTAACAAAAACAGCATGGTACCCAAAGACCAATGGAACAATTCAAAGACAGAAATAACTGCGCACACCTACTGCCTTGTAATTTTTGGCCAAATGAGGAAAAAAAAGTACTTCAAGAACATACAACCTTTAAACATATAGTGTCAGAAAACTATTACAAGAAAACACAGGGAAAAACCTGGAAGACATAGGTATAGGGAACTATTTTCTAAGCAGGACTCCAATGCCCAAGAACTTAAGAGCAAAACCTATGGGGCTGACTCCAATTAAACAGTTTTTGCATATCAAAGGAAACATTTACCACAACCAAGAGGCAGCAACCCTTGGAATGGGAGAGGTCTTCACAGATCCTGTTCAACAAATATCTTTAGCAGATGTTCTCTACTGAATATATTCAACAGATGGGAAGATTAATATCCAAAATATACAAAGAGCTAAAAAGTAAACACTAAACAAATAATCCAATTAATAAGTGAACAAATGAATTGAAGGGACAATTCTCAAAGGAAGAAACACAAGCAGCCAATAAATAAATACATGAAGGGATGTTTGACATCCTTACCCATAAAATAATACAAATGAAAACTATATTGAGATTCCATCTCACTCCAGTCATAAGGGCAATCATCAAGGAAACAATCAATATTGGTAATGACAAGGGAGATAGGAAGTATGGACGGCCCCTCTCCCATTGTTGATAGGAATGTAAACTAGTGTAACAACTATAGAAATCAGTATGGAGGTTCCTCAAAATACTAACAGAAGACGCTGTACAAAAGGAAATGTAGTCATTACCTGACTCATGTAATTGTAATCCCTCTGTACATCACCTCTATAACAATAAAGCAAATTAATTATTTTTTAAAAAATACTAAAAATTAGATCGACATTTGCCCTTGCTGTACTTGAGTAATCCAAAATATTGTAAATCAACACACAAGAGAGATACCTGCACACCCAAGTACATTGTGCCACTGTTCACAATAATAGCTGAGCTATACAATCAGCCTAGGTGACCCAAAAATCAATGAATGGGTAAATATAGACCATGAAGTATTATTCAGCCACAAAGAATGAAATTATGTCATTTGCAGAAAAATGGGTGGAACTGTAGACCATGTTCAAATAACCCAAACTCAGCTAAATATAACTATGTAAAAAATAAAATATGTAACTTGTGAGTGGGTGGATGGGTATGGAAATAGGGGAGGGATAACACTGGAAGGGGTAACATGGTCAAGAAGCTTTGTACTCATAACCTGATTTATGGAACTGTAATCTCTTTATACAGCTACTTAACAATAGCAAAATTTTTAAAATAAAACATTTTAAAGCTACATATAGCATGTGTTCATTCATATGTAGAATCTAGACCTAAAAAAATGATGATAATGATGATGATGATGATGATGATGATAATGCTTATGATGATTACCACATCAGTATAAAAGGAGTATTTGTCTGGGAAGGGGTGAGCAGGAGGGGTAAGAAGGTAAAAGGTATTTGGAGATAAAGAGAATCAAAGTACATAATAAAATGAAACCCAGTGAACACCCAGGGAACCCAGAGAGAAGAAGGAGGACAAAGAGAAGGGGTAAATTTGTTCCAAGTACACTGTACATACCTGTGCAGATTGAAACCCTTTAATACTATGCATGTAGTCTAGTAATACTAAAATATATCAAGGAAATAATTAAAGAAAATGCAAAAAAAAATTTTTTTAAGCAGCTGTGATTTAATTTAGCTACAGCTTACCCATTACCATTTGTAGATATACCTTAGGTACATATATTGTCAAAAGCAAGAATACGTGCTAATCCCTATTTTACAGATGTTGAAAATGACATAGCAAAGTTTACATAAAATATGTGTCCAAGAACACATATTTTAATTTTTGTTAACCTTAAAAAATTTTTAAGAAAAAAAATCTAAAAGAAAAAATGCCTGCTATGTGGCACATTCTATTAAGACAGAGTAAGATGAGAACAAATCCTAGCCAAGTGACATTTCAGGAAATGGACTATATTTCTGACTGATCCCATTTCTCAAAACACAGCAAAAAAAAATCTTTGAAGGATGTGATAGTCCCAAATCTCCTGACAAAGAAACCAAATAAGAGTACTGGTCTCAAGCATGTGACAACAATTATTAATGAACAGTTTACAAAACTGAAAACTTAATAGCACCTAACTCCATTCTACCTGTAAAAGAGCTTGTGTCCCAGACACACCCTGACATGTAAATGTTCTCTGCTCATTCTTAGCAAAAGAAAGTGAAAAGACACATTGCAGAACAGAATTCTATGCCAGTGGAAATCCCTACATTATCTTGCTCCTATAATCCTGTGTGGAAGTATTCAGAAGTGACCTTTTGCGGTTAGTGAACATAGAAACATCTAGACTAAAAAACAAAAATGAAAAACTCCTCCAATACCTCTCTTCAGGGCTTGTCCTCCAATGAAGGTTGCAGTTAGCCATGAACTTGCCTAAACTGCATCCACCAGACTATACCCTAGGATACCATCCTCAACTTTTCCAAGCAACAGGCAAAAACTTTCCTTCATCTAAGGCTAGTAAAATGTGATGCAGGGCGATTCCACAGGCACCTGCTTTCCATGTGAGAAATTTCAACCTGGCCACAAGATCCACAACAGAAATTCCCTCTTCTTATCTAAACATAGCACCAGTGCTGCCATACATAATATTCCTAGACATGAAAGAGCTTTCTCGCTTTTCTCTATATATCCTGCCCCTTTCTTCCTTCATTCCCTAATTCATGATCACCAGAGCCCTGCAATCACTATGGCTTCTGCAACTCAGCCACAGCCAAGCTATTTCAGCCAATGCTTCCTCCCATGCAGCTTCCACTGACCTAGGGCCTCTCAGGATCAAAGCACAAGGCCACTCCAAAGATTCTCCTCCCCACTGCTCAGATCTATCTCATTCAAACCAGCTCCTCCTCAAACCCAGGTGGATCATGTCCACAAGAGCCCACCTGAATTCTTCCAAGTTGTCATTGGCATGAAAAAATGGTTGAAAAGCTAACAACTGGTTCAAATCAAAGGCAATTCTAGAAAGGTAATGCTTAAATGTACTGTGTGATCCTCAGCTGGATTCTGTATCAGGAGAACAAAGCTGCTTTTAATCAAGGACATTACTGAGAAGCCAATGAAGTTGAAACATGAATAGCAATCCTATATTCACAATCAATTTCTTGAACGTGACAGAAATACTTTGGGTCCTGCTCCTGTGTTTTTGTATTTTTTAAAAAGGTTTTTATTGTGGAAATATCGTACAGAGGGGTTACAATTACATGAGCAAGGTAATAAGTATATTGCTTATCAAGCATTGTTGCCTTCTCCTTTGTTTTTCCACTACCATCCCTGCCCTCCCATCTCCACAACAACACTCCCCCTCCAACAAAGTTGTAAAGTTCGTTTTTCAACATAGCATTTTGTCCATCTCATTGTTGTTGCCATGGGTCCACCTGTATCCCTATTTAAACAATTTGGTCTTTTTTTTCCTTCTCCTCCCCAAATATACCAACATCAAATACAGTGAAAACAGGGGTTATACCATGGGAGGGATATACAAAGCAACAATACAATCACCTTATAAATATGTTAGAAATAATAGCAAGAAAGAAAAAAACACTTGTGTCCCTATCTTGGAGTTCATTTTGCCTAACATCATCTTATCAGACCTTTTCCGCTTGTCTCAGACATATACTAGATATTGCAAATAAGGGAAACCATAGGACCTATGTTTCTTTGGGCCTGGCTTACTTCACTTCATATAATTTTTTCCAAGTCTTTCCATTTCCTAACAAATGGGGCAATGTCATTCTTTCTGATGGAGGCACAGAATTCCATTGTGTACATATACCACATTTTCTTGATCCATTCATCTACTAAGGGGCATCTGGGTTGGTTCCCTATCTTAGCTATGGTAAATAACGCTGCAATAAACATAGCTGTGCTGCTAGCAAGCAATTCAGTCACACAGATTACAGAAAAGCCTCCCAGCAAAATAGTCCTCAGGAAGCTTCCCCATTGACTGTATGTAAATCTAATGATAGCCTGCATAGCCACCCACCCTAAGAGAAAACTTTCCCATTAGGTTTAGAGATGCATCATCTTAGTAATCTATTAATTCTACCAGATCCTCCCCTCACCCTCTTCCCTTTTCTTCCCTGTCCTGCTGCCTCACCAGGGACAACTGAAGCTGACACTAAGCCCCCACCACTGTACAAACTGATGATCCTGCACACACTGCCCCACAGCAAGTCAGGAATCCACACCATCTCTGACACAGAATTATAGCAACAATGTAAGTATCTAAATGTTGTTTATGCAATCCTACACTTAAGGTTACAAGAGAGTAACTTAAAATTCTTTTAATTAAAAAAAATGAAAGATACATTTTGACCATTCCTACCTCAAAGATCAGCTAAAATAAGGTCTAAATACCATATGCAAACTATCTTCCCTTGACCTTGCCTCTAAGCAACTAGAAGGTCTCAAGTATTTGACACTTACTTGTATAGCCCATTCCCAAATATTTATGTGGTTTTTGTTTGCAGGCTTGAAGGACACACAATATTTACAAGCCTGGGAATTAAGTAATTCAATTATCATTTTTCTCTCCAAATTAGAATTGAAGTCTAAATGCATTTCTTATCAGATACAGAATGCAGTGTCTTTTCTCTCTTACCCTCCTTTACCACCCAAGCAAAGACAAAAGACCCTCTGTGTGAGAGGATTTCTCATTTACACAAATCTTGCCTTGATCACTTGCATGGCAGGCTTTTGGTATTTCCAGGGGAAAGAAACAAAATTTTTCTATAGTCAAAAAGGGAAAGGAAAAGGAAAAAGAAAAGGGAATGGAAAAAGAAAAGAAAAACAAAAACACAAAAACAACTCTTGGAGTTAAAGGAAGGGCTCAGGTGGAGCACCAGCCAATGGGTGAAAGCATCCGATACTGTTCTGGACCAAAAAGGAGGAAGAAATTAACAAAGAAAGAAACAAGGAAACAAGAAAGGAAGGAAGGGAGGGAGGGAGGGAAGGAGGGAGAAAGGGAGGAAGAGGAAAGAAATGAAGAGAGAAGAGAGAAGAGAGAAGAGGGAAGAGAAGAGCAAAAAAGGAGAAAGTGCTGAGGAGGCAAAGCTCAGGGCCTCCAGGCCTGGCCTAACTCTTCAGAAGAAGATCTTTATCTTCCCACACAGTTCAAACCTCTTCTGTCTGTCCTTAGGCTCCTCTCTACTAACCCAAATAGGGTTAATTTTATACCCTGCTACTTTGCCAAAGTTGTGAATCAGCTCGAGTAATTTGGAAGTAGAGTCCGTGGGATTCTTTAAACACAAGATCATGTCATCTGCAAAGAGGGAGAGTTTTACTTCATCTTTCCCTATTTGGATCCCTTTTTGTTTGCATCTTGTCCTATTGCTGTAGCTAGGCATTCTAATACTAAATTGAAGAGAAGTGGAGAGAGTGGACATCCTTATCTCATTCCTGAGTTTAGTGGAAATGGCTTTAGTTTTTCACCATTAAGTATAATGCTGGCTGTAGATTTCTCACATACAGCCTTTATTGTATTGAGGAATGTTCCATGGATTCCTAATTTTTCCAGGACCTTCATCATAAAGGGGTGCTGGATCTTGCCAAATGCTTTTTCTGCATTTATTGAGATAACCATCTGGTTATTATCCTTACTCTTGTTCATGTAATGAATTATATTAATTGATTTGCGTATATTGAACCAGCTTTGCATCCCTGACAGGAGTCCTATGTGATCATGGTGTATGATTTTTTGGATGAATTGTTGAAGTCAATTGGCCAAAATTTTGTTGAGAAGTTTTGCATCTATGTTCATCAAAGAAATGGGTCTGTAGTTCTCTTTCTTTGATGAGTCCCTGCCTGGTTTTAAGATGAGGGTTATGATGGCTTCATAAAACGAGTTCAGCAGTGAACTTTCTCTTTCAACTTCATTGAAGAGTTGGAAGAGTATTGGTGTGAGCTCTGCTTTGAAGGCCTTGTAGAATTCCGCTGTAAATCCATCTGGTCCTGGGCTCTTCTTAGATAGGAGGTCTCTTATTGCTTGATATGGGCCTGTTAAGTTGGTTTAACTCATCTTGCTTTAGTTTGGGCATGTCAAGGAAAAGATCCATTTCTGCCAGTTTCTCAAAAATATTAGCATAAAGGTTTGAGCAGTATTCCTTTATAGTGTTCTGAATCCTGGTTGTTTCTGTGGTGATGTTTCCATTCTCATATCTGAGTTTGTTTATTTTGGTGTGTTCTCTTCTTTATGAAGAGGAAAGAAGGATGCCCAATAGACACATGAAGAAATGCTCAACCTACCTACCCATAAAAGAAATGCAAATCAAAACAACATTGAGATACCACCTCATCCCAGTTAGAATGACTATAATCAAGAACTCTAATAACAACAGACGCTGGAGGGGATGTGGACAGAAGGGAACCCTACTGCATTGTTGGTGGGAGTGTAAACTTGTTCAACCACTTTGGAAAGCAGTATGGAGGTTCCTCCAAAGACTCCACATAGAGCTCCCCTAAGACCCAGCAATCCCACTTTTGGACATTTACCCAAATGTTTACAAACAAGACCACACTAAAGTTACCAGCACAACTATGTTTATTGCAGCATTATTTACCATAGCTAAGATATGGAACCAACCCAGATGTCCCTCAGTAGATGAAAGGATCAAGAAAATGTGGTATATACACACAATGGAATTCTGTGCCTCCATCAGAAAGAATGACATTGCCCCATTTGTTAGGAAATGGAAAGACAAATTATATGAAGTGAAGTAAGCCAGGCCCAAAGAAACACAGGTCCCATGGTTTCCCTTATT
Source organism: Dipodomys spectabilis (assembly GCF_019054845.1). Classification (NCBI taxonomy): domain Eukaryota; kingdom Metazoa; phylum Chordata; class Mammalia; order Rodentia; family Heteromyidae; genus Dipodomys; species Dipodomys spectabilis. The sequence continues at coordinate 42,722,398 of NW_024870772.1, read as the reverse complement.
TGCAATAACTAGTATATGTCTGAGTCAAGCAGAAAAGGTCAGATGTTAGGGAAATGAACCCTAAGATATGTATTCAAATGTTTTTTTTTTCGTTCATGCGATTGTTTCTAACACATTTATAAGATTATTTCTTTGTTGCTTTGTATGTCCCTCCCCCACAGTATAACCCCTGCTTTCACAGTATTTGATGCTGGTATAATTTGTGGAGGGAAAGGGAAAAAAACAAATTGTTTAAATAGGGATACAGGTGGTCCCACTGCAACAATGAGATATACAAGACTTTATGTTGAAAAATGAACTTTACAACTTTGGTTGGGGGAGGGGAGGAGATGAGAGGGCAGGAATGGTAAGGGGAAGCAAAGGAGGAGGCTACAATGCTTGATAAGAAATGTACTCATTCCCTTGCTCATGCAATTGTAACTCCTCTGTATGGTATTTTCACAATTTAAAAAACTTATTAATTAAAAAAAATAAACTTACAGGGTTAATTAAAGGTTTTTCCCCCCTACAGTTACAAAATACAATCACTGAAGATCCTTCCCTTTCCCAGTAAAGCCAGGATTATTTAGCTGCTTTCAAAACTTTAACTGAGCAAACCAGCAAGGAAATTTCCTCACAAGCAGAGCCAAGACAGTTCTGTAACAACTTCAAGATGGAGGGAATCATAGTTGTAAACAGAAAAACTTGAAGGTTTTTCCCCCCTCAAATAGGATGCATATCCAGGCGCCAGTGGCTCATGCCTGTAATCCTAGCTACTCAGGAAGCTGAGATCTGAGGATGGCGTTTCAAAACCAGCCCAGGCAGGGCTGGGAAGGTGGCTCGGTGGTACGTGCTCGTCTTGCATGCATGAGGCCCAGGGTTCCATTCCTCAGTACCACATAAGCAGAAAAAGCTGGAAGTAGCACTGTGGGTCAAGTGGTAAACTGCTAGCCTTGACCTGAAGAGCTGACAGACAGTGCCCAGGCCCAGAGTTCAAGCCCCATGTCCAACAAAACAAAAAACAAACGAAAAAAGAAAACCAGCCCAGGCAGAAAAGTCCCAATGAGACTCTTATCTCCAATTAACCACTCAAAAACCAGATGTGGTGGCTCAAGTGCCAAAGCACTGGCTTTGAGCACAAAAACACTCAAGGAAGAGTGCCCAGGCCCTGAGTTCAAGCCTCACAACTGACAAAAAGAGATACTTATCAAATTTCTGGTATAATAAAAGCAGAGGTTTGCAAAAGCATGACCCATTTTCCAGATTGGTTAGGAACAGCAACTGAGAAAAACCTCCTGAGCCATTATGTCTTTCATCAAAGAAAAGAGAACACAAGGAGAAATGGGCTACCTACCACTCTCCTCCTACCCTCCACTCAGCTTCACTGTGATCACATAGCAGCTGGGCAATGTCTCCATTGAAGTGAAGATCACAGGGTATGTCACCCTAATGACAGGAACTGTAAGTTAAGTCATACCAAGAATGACACTAATTAAAACATCAAGGCAGAAAAGAAGATTTTCTTTTTTGATCAGTCAAGGGGCTTGAACTCAGGGCCTGGGTGCTATCCCTGAGAACTTTTCCACTCAAGGCTAACACTCTACCACTTTCAGCCACAGTACTACTTCTGGCTTTTCTGGTGGTTAATTAGTAAGATTCTCACAGACTTTCCTTCCCAGGCTAGCTCTGAACCACAATCCTCAATTCTCACCTTCCTGAGTAGCTAGGATTACAGGTAAAAGCCACCAGCGCTGAGCTGAGATCTTTCTAGATCTCAAAGAACTATACATGGGCTGGGAATGTGGCTTGGTGGTACAGTGCTTACCTTCCATGCATGAAGCCCAGGGTTCTATTTCTCAGAACCACATACGCAGAAAAAGCCAGAAGTGCCACTGTGGCTCAAATGGTAGATCACTGGCCTTGAGCAAAAGAGAAGCTCAGGGACAGTGCCCAGGCCCTGAGTTCAAGCCCCAGGACTGGCAAAAAAAATCTATACAATTACTCTCGATAGACTTCTGGAGACAATAGCAGTTTACAAATGAAGGGGTCTGCAAGGAGGGCATGAGACCAAACACCAGAGGTAGCACTCTCCTCTGAACCCAGGGAAGAACCTACCTGACAAAGTCAGAAGTGACAGGGATATTTGAATCAATTCACTTCCATCTCTCCTCCCTGAGGAAATAAGATCCTATACTTTTCCCTCCCAATCAGAACCAAGATGAAACACAAGGTAAAAGATGATGTTTTATATGGGTCTCTCCACTTTCAGAGTGGAAAAAACAAAAACAAAAAAAACAGATGGGACATAACTTTGAACTTCGCCAGATCTAGTAATACTATTATCATTTCTATAAAATTATATTGGCTAATAATAACCTATTCTTTCTCTGTTGATTTATTAGCCTGGCATCATTAACATTTTTCCATGTGTGATGTCTGGGGTGTTCTGAAAGTTATTTTCTCCATGTGAAGGGTAGCACACACATCTAAAAAAACCTCACAGTAGTTGGGCATTTCAGTCTAGTAAGTCTCCCACTTCCCAGCAGGACACATATTAGCACCCATGCATGTGTACACACACACACACACACACACAATCAGCTAGGCATGGAGGCTCACACCTATAATCCTAGCTACTCAGAAAGCTAAAATATGAGGATTATCAAGGTTCCAAGCCAGCCTAGGCAGGAAAGTTTATGAGACTCTTATCTCCAATTAAGCACCAAAAAAGCCATTCATGGAGCTGTGGCTCAGGTGGGTGAGCACTAACCTTGAGAACAAAAGCCCCTGGACTGGCACAAAATAAAAATCAAATGAAGCATACTAACTTACACTGGAGTCCATTCCATGGACCATAAATCTATGCAGTTAGGTTTAGAGCCAAAGATGTAGGTCAATAGTGGAGTACTTGCTTAGGTGTGGATTTGGTCCCCAGAGGTACAAATCAAAGGAATAGTGTTTAATTTGGAAAACTGAAATTGCAACCCAATTTCAACAATTCCTCATATTATAAAAGCAAAGATATAATCTGATAGAAAAATGTGGTCTATAGCAATATTATACAATATTCATCTGTAACAATGTGCTACATGTATAGTGGTAGCTCAAATGACAACAAAAATCCTTCTGTCAGCCTTAGTGTGAAATCTACACAACCACCACTCAGAAAAATAGGTATTTCCCCTATTTTCATGCCTGAATGCCAAACTTTAGTCCCCACATGAGATAAACTGATGAAAAGAAGTTCAAGTGCAAATTCAGAAACATGACAGAATTTATTGAAACCACTAGGTATTTGGATAAATGTAAAATTATTTCATTGTTGCCAAAAGGTTGAACTTTTGCATAGGGTGGGGAGGGGGGATTCTTCTCCTTTTAAGGCCCAGTTCAATGACCAACACAGAACTTTATCCTTCTCTAAGCTACTTAATCCTTTCTGCTGTGTATCATAGTTTTTTTTGGTGGTTCTTTTGGGGGGCTTTGTTTTCTTTTTTTGTTTGGTGTGTCCACATCTACACTGGAGTCATCGTTTTAAATCTTTCAAAAGCAACAAGTACACTCTGTTAATAATAACCACTTAACAAATAAAAGATACTTTGATCAACTATTGAAATTAAATCATCACCGATCTTTGCTTATAATACTACTTAAAACTAATTTCACACAACTTAATACTCTGATAATTCTTAATATACAGGAAGCTGAAATATAAACCAAATTTGGTGGTATATACCTAAAATTCCAGCATTTTGGAGGCTAAGACAGGAGTATGACAACTTTGAGATCATATAGTTTCGTCTACCTAGCAAAGACTGAAAAAAGACAGAGATCAAAAGAGATGGGTAATGGGAGGAAGGGAAGGAAAAGGGTAAAAAGGGAGGGAGGGGGACAAGGAAGACCCAGTTTTCAAGGACAGTTTTTTTTCCTAACCATATATTTATAATTTAAGTAAGAAGCCAAAACAAACATGTTACAGCTAAATTATAATATACATCAGTGTGAAGTAAGAGACTACCAGGCATTCTCTCAGAGAAGAAAAAAATGTCTCTAAGCAAGACAGCCGAGGTTAGAACTTGAAGAACTAATTTGACCTTGCAGACCAAGGAAAATGTACACAATTTCCAGTAGGGGCAACGAGATGACCCAAATTTTTGGAAATAGTAGGGCCTATGCCTGAAATACATAATTTAGCCTAGGGGAATGGCTAAGGGCTAGGGAATTCCCAGCTAAGGGCTAGGAAGTCTCAAGAAACCCTGAGAAGGTAGAATTAACAAACTCGGGGACGGTAACAAACTAAGTGCTAGAAGTGAAAACCAGGGGTGAAAACTAGGGCAGGGACTAACCAGACCTTTGACTCAACTGGGGACTGAGGATGGGAACCTTATCTGAAGTAAGGGGGATTACAGTATGTTTAGATTTAAACATGTCTTATCTGAGGCCCAGGTGCCCTTCTACTAACAAGAGCACAGGGAGGTAGAATAAAACTGGAGAACAACAATCTACAATTAACCCAGAGATATACTTACAACTGCAAACAAGCCAAAGAAAAATAAGTGAACACAGGCAGACTGAATAAGGGAAGGACCACGACAGCAGGTACAAGATGAGAAAAGATGTCTCAAAGGTGCCAAAAGGGAAAGCTGAGACTCATTTCCTATTCCCACAATCTTCACCTCCCTCCAGACCTAGTGATTACTGACCACAGGGCCACTTTAGCAGTCACCAGAACCAAGACTGGACTGGATCTACAGAAGCTAATCACAGGCATAGTACTGACTCAATTCCTTTCCCCTATAATGAATATGTATTGAAATAAAGAACACATAAAAATTTGCACACCACTCTACACACACATATATAGACACCTTTTTTTAAAAACAGAATTTTGCTATATAGCAAAAGCTGGCCTTAATTCACCTGCTTCAGTTTTCCAAGTGCTTAGATTACAGGAATATACTACTACACACTGCTAAACTTAGCTGTTACATAAGTAATGTGTTAAGGTACAACTTGTTTAAATGACATGAAACTGACTTGGAGATTTAGCTTTCCAACTGCATTAGGCTTAATATCAAAAGCCTGGGGCCAGGATGATGCTCAGTGACAAAGCATTTTCTAGCAAGAATAACATCATGGGTTTGATCTCCATGATCCCCCCGAGCACCTCCCCCCAAAAAAAGTCTGCTTTCCTACTTTCAGGTGTTTTTTTTTTAGCTGTTATCAAACCTCAAAGAAAAAAAAAGATGGCTCAAGTCAAGACTCAATGTTTGCAGTAAAGTCAAAAGCTCATCAACTACACACACCTGATTGGCATAAACAGCGATGCCAGTGTTGTATTTTCTTTTTTTTTTTTTTTTTTGGGTCCGGTCATGGGCCCTGAACTCTGGGCCTGGGCGCTGTCCCTCAGCTCTTCAGCTCAAGGCTAGCGCTCTACGACTTGAGCCACAGCACCACTTCCGGCTTTTTTCTTTTTGCTTATGTGGTGCTGAGGAATCGAACCCAGGGCCTCGAGCATGCAAGGCAAGCGCTCTACCACTGAGCCACCTTCCCAGCCCCTGTTGTATTTTCTTAAAAGACTGAACCATAAAAATTACTCATATACAGAAGTGCATTTTCATGTTTCATGTATTCCTTAGAAGGCAAATAACAATTTTTTTCTTCCAAGCATTTCTGGCCACTGAATTGATTTTTGTTAGTCCTTGTCAGCAGAGCTCTTTCCCACCTAAATGTGTTTGTATGTAATTGCCCATCAGAAAACAAGCCTTCACGCTCAGAGACACCAAAATAAACATTTTTCAAAGTCCATCTTGGTGTTCTACTTCACAATAGAGGAATAACACCAACTTCAGAACTCTGCATGCACCAAGAAAGATATTTACTGCTGAGTGCTGGTGGCTCTTGCCTGAAAGCATAGCTACTTACAAGGCTGAGATGTAAGGATCCTGCTACACAGACAAATCTAAGACTCTTATCTCAATTAACCAGCAAAAAGATGGAAGTGAAGGTGTGGTGCTTCAGTGATACAGCACCATCACTGAGTGAAAAAGTCAAGTCAAAGGCACAAGGTCCTGCGTTCAACCCCCAATGCCAACACATATACACACACAAAAAGGTACTTATCTGGCACTAAGGGAAGTCCTGGGGGTTGGGGCAAGTCTCCACAGTTTGTTGCTATGAAAGACAAGTTGAGTCTTCAGCTGTAGGAAAAAAAAGGGACAAATCCCTGTCTTCCTTCCAAATGAAAACTCTGCTCTGCCCAATCACTATGAGGTTTACACTGCCTTCAAAAAGGATTCCTGGAAGCCCCAAAGCTATAGAAAGATAGCCAGCTAAATTTCCATGATGCCAGTGTCCTGGGTACTTTCCAAGGGCAGAGTGTTCCAGAAAAATGCAAATAGTTCAGGCTCTCCCAAAGAAATTCCAGGCAAATACTGAGCTGCTCTCTTAGAAAGTCTAAACAAAGGGGCTGGGAAGGTGGCTCAGTGGTAGAGTGCTTGCCTTGCATGCATGAGGCCCTCCCTGGGTTCCATTCCTCAGCACCACATAAGAAAAAAGAAAAAAGCCGGACTGTTCACAATAGCTAGGAAATGGAAACAACCCAGATGCCCCACCACAGATGAATGGATCCAAAAATTGTGGTATCTATACACAATGGAATATTATGCAGCCATTAGAAATGACAAAATAATGGCATTTGCAGGGAAATGGATGGAGCTCGAAGGAATCATGTTGAGCGAGGTAAGCCAAGAGGAAAGAAACAAACGGTACATGGTCTCCCTGATAAGTGGATGCTAAATCCAAAATGTTAGGTGATACGACAAAACTAACAGGACTTAAGAAACAAAGAACTCCCACTCATCTGGTCGAACCACTACTAAATATCCCCAGGCTGCTGATCACATGTATGGTGTATAACATGTGAACACCGTTATATGTTATAGACTGTGATAGACAATTTGCTCCAGGAAAGTTAGAATGAACTTGTGACTTTAAATGAGCATCATTATTCCACAATACTGTGAAGTTCGGGAAATTATGTAATCACTTAATCACAATCAAAAAAAATAAAAAAAGAACCTCAGGGAAGGTGGAGAGGGAAGGGATGGTAGGGTGAAAACAATGGAGGGGGTAACAATGTTCAATAGGAAGTGTACTCATTACCTCACTCATGTAACTGTAACCCTCTGTATAGTATCTTTACAATAAAAATTTAAAAAAAAAAAAAAAAAGAAAAAAGCCAGAAGTGGCACTGTGGCTCAAGTGGTAGAGCGCTAGCCTTGAGCTGAAGAGCTGAGGGACAGCCCCCAGGCCCAGAGTTCAGGCCCCATGACCGGAACCAAAAAAAAAGTCTAAACAAAAAAACTGTTGTTGAGGAGCCAAATGAAGTTAGATGCACAAGGACAGGAAAAACATGTGTGGCCTACCAAACATTCTTGGACCACTGAGTATTCTTTGCCCTCAGTCCCACTTCATAGAAGATATTTTTGTGACATTGTTGCCTGCTAGCAACTTATAGGCCCCAGGCAACTCTGACTACATGAAGATGAAAATGCCTTCCCTTTCAGTATTCAATTAGTTGTCACTTAAACAAACAAAGTGGAAAAGGGGGCATATGCTCACCTGTAACTCTAGCACTAAGCAGCACTAGTTGGAGACCCAAGCCAGATGCCCATGGCTCATGGCTGTAATCCTAGCTACTCAGGAGGCTGAGATCTGAGAATCATGGTTCGAAGCCAGCCTGGGCAGAAAAGTCCCCATGAGATGAGAGCATCTCCAATTGACCACTCAAGAACCAGAAGTGGCACTGTGGCTCAAGTGGTAGAGTGCTAGACTTGAGCCAAAGACGCTACGGGACAGAGCCTAGGCTCTGAACTGGTCCCACAACCAACAGTCCCTTCCCCGCCCCACCCCGCCCTACCCCCCCCAAAAGGAAGTTTGATACCAGCCTGGGCTATACAGCAAGACTCTGACCCTCCTCCACTCCCACCCCACTCCCTCAAAAAAGAAAACAAGTTTACAGTTACCCCTCCCACCATCTCCCAGCCAAAATTTGATACAAAGCTATGGTGTAAGACTAGGTATTTGTAATCCAACCTGGCCTGGAGAATAGCTGTTCAAAGTAAAGCCACGTAGAAAAATCTATAAGACTCCATCTCCAATTAACCAGAAAAAAAATCCATCTAGACTAGGTATGGCTCACCAGCAATAAAGTGCCAGCTGTGAGCTGGAAAACCACTGGAGAATGCAAAGTCTTGAGTTCAAGCCCCAGTATTGACTCGTGCCCACACATACACATACATACACACACACGCACACATACACACACGTAGGTAAAATATTTTGAAGTATTCACATCTAGTGTCTTTTTTCTTTTTTTTTTTTTTTTGGGGGGGGTCCTGTACTCTGGGCCTGGGCGCTGTCCCTCAGCTCTTCAGCTCAAGGCTAGCGCTCTACCACTGGAGCCACAGCACCACTTCCGGCTTTTTTTCTTTTTGTTTATGTGGTGCTGAGGAATCGAACCCAGGGCCTCAGGCATGCAAGGCAAGCGCTCTACCACTGAGCCACCTTCCCAGACCGTCTTTTTACTTTTAAATCAACCAGAACTCACTCTGTAGTCCTGGCTAGCCTCAAACACCATCCTCTGGCCTTACCTCCCTGAGTGTTGAGATTACAAGCATATACCAAAAGTTTCTAACAAAAACTTTCAGCCATAGGACATGTTCACAGCAACTCAGGTAACTTTCAACCTTTATTTACACTTTACAACCTTTATTCACACTTGCTTACCTGCATAACCCCCACCCCCCTCCATCTTTAATTTTCTTCATTCTCTCTTCCCAAAATATTATATTGAATTTTTTACCTGACTATATAAATGATTGTCTTTAAGGCAATTTCTGGGACAAATTATTAGTAGAAAAGATACCTCTGTCTTATAAAGGAATTTCTGCATGACTGTGTTAAGCCAAAAGTGATTGTGTACCAAAAAAAAAAAATGAACCCAGTATGGCTACTCATCTGCAGATTAAAAGCCCAATATCATGGAATTTGTAAACATAAAATGCACTGCAGTGACCAAATTAAGGCAACTTTATTCCAAATTAAAGAACACCTGCACTACCTCATAATAAAACAGTCTAAAATCTTAACTGTTATAATCAAGGCATTCTTTTTGACTAAGTGGTCCAAATTCAAATGATACCAAAACAAAAAGCAAGCATCGACTCCAATCTGCCATTTTTTTTAAAAATTGGAGTGCACAATACTACTTCTCAAGTTTTAGAAAGCTTTCCATGTGACAAAACAAGTCATGGAAATCTAACACTGAGTTAGATTTAAAACATTCCGAGTTTTCCAGGTCTGAGGTTCCACTTTGTGTGTAACTTATAATTCTACCAATATTAAAACAAGTGCAAACACAGGCCTACAAACATGAATTGTAGAAGACACATCCCTCATTGCTTAACTATGTAAGGAATTACATTAGAAGAGTTTTTAGACACTGCTTTCCAACTACTCCATCCTATGCAAATGACTCCCAAATAAACACTCAGGCAGTCCTCGGGAAGTTGAGCACAAGAAAGTGTGTTTAATTGTAAAGATTCAGTCTAATTCCCTGTACTGAATCACAGGTAATAGTCTGTTCCAAAGCAGCCTTCCTCCTCCCCCATCCTCAATCCTTAAAGCAGTTAAGTTTGGATTGGATTTTAGAACTTGATTTTTTTTCGTTAAAAGTCACCGTAAAAAATTATCCCATTTATTGGGATTGCTGAAATTGTAGAGCTTCTGCATGGCAAAGGACATAGCTAGCAAGATCAATAGAAAGCCCATGGATTGGGAGAAGATCTTCACTAGCCATACAACAGACAAGGGTCTCATATCTAAAATATTCTTGGAACTCAAAAAATTAAATCCCCCAACAACAAATCCTCAAAGAAACAACAGCCCAATAAATAAGTGGGCTAAAGACTTAAAGAGAAACTTCTCTGAAGAGGAAAGAAGGATAGCCAATAGACACATGAAGAAAAGCTCAACCTACCTACCCATAAAAGAAATGCAAATCAAAACAACATTGAGATACCACCTCACCCCAGTTAGAATGGCTAAAATCAAGAACTCTAATAACAACAGATGCTGGAGGGGATGTGGACACAAGGGAAACTTACTGCATTGTTGGTGGGAGTGTAAACTTGTTCAACCACTTTGGAAAGCAGTATGGAGGTTCCTCAAAAGACTCCACATAGAGCTCCCCTATGACCCAGCAATCCCACTTTTGGGCATTTACCCAAATGTTTACAAACAAGACCACACTAAAGCTACCAGCACGAATATGTTTACTGCAGCACTATTTACTATAGCTAAGATATGGAACCAACCCAGATGTCCCTTCATAGATGAATGGATCAAGAAAATGTGGTATATATACACAATGGAATTCTATGCCTCCATCAGAAAGAATGACATTGCCCCATTTGTTAGGAAATGGAAAGACTTGGAAAAAATTATATTAACTGAAGTAAGCCAGGCTCAAAGAAACATAGGCCCCAAGGTTTCCCTTATTTGCAATATCTAATATATGTCTGAGTCAAGCAGAAAAGGTCACATAAGTTGATGTTAGGGAAATGAACCCTAAGATATGTATTCAAATGTTTTTTCCTTTCATGTGATTGTTTCTAACACATTTATAAGATTATTTCTTTGTTGCTTTGTATGTCCCTCCCCCACAGTATAACCCCTGCTTTCATTGTATTTGATGTCGGTATAATTTGTGGAGGGGAAGGGGAAAAACAAATCGTTTAAATAGGGATACAGGCCGATCCATTGCAACAATGAGATGTACAAATCCTTATGTCGAAAACGAACTTTACAACTTTGGTGCTGGGGGGGGGGGAGCGGGGAGGATTGGGTGGGGGCATGGGGAGGATGGGAAGAGATGGGAAGGGGAAACAAAGGAGGAGGCTACAATGCTTGATAAGAAATATACTCAATATTTTACCCATGTAATTGTAACCCCTCTGTACAGTATTTTCACAATAAAAAGAAAGAAAACGAAATTTACAACTTTCATGGGGGGGTGAAGGGGGCAGGGAGGATGGGGGGGCGGCAGGGGGAGGATGGGAAGGGATGGGAAGGGGAAACAAAGGAGAAGGCTACAATGCTTGATAAGAAATGTACTCATTATCTTGCTCATGTAATTGTAACTCCTCTGTAAAGTATTTTCACAATAAAAAAAAGATACATCAAAAAATTATCCCATTTATGCATGTTCTAGGTAGAGGGAACCCATATGAGCTGAGAGTGAAACTTGGTTTTAACAAGTAACTCATTTTTATGAAAGCTCTAACCAGAAGACTGACTAGTTATGAGTTAGAATGGTTCAGGCTGTTTCTTCTTAAAATATCCTTTTAGGGGCTAGGAAGGTAGCTCAGTGGTAGAGTCCTTGCCTTGCATGTCTGAGGCCCTAGGTTCAATTCCTCAGCACCACATAAGCAGAAGAAGCCAGAAATGGCACTGTTGCTCAAGTGGTAGAGCGCTAGCTCTGAGCTGAAGAGCTGAGGGATAGCAGGCACAGAGTTTGGCCCCATGATCAAAAAAGAAAAAAAATTATCCTTTTAGTCAAACTGAAAACTTACTTGCTGTTTTGTAATTCGAACCAACTGACTTTCATTACACCAGAAACACCAACTCATTTAACAAAGGCAGTCCCTTCCCTCCCAAAGCCTTACTAAGGAAGGAAGGGCTTCAGGGCTTTGGGGAGCTTAGGCAGGTCCTCTAATTCCTGACACAGTCCTAACTTAATTCAGAGCACTCAGGGCTCTCTTAAGCAAAGTCTTAAATACAATTATATTTTCATTTCTTAAAAAGAATCAGTGGCCGGGCGCCAGTGGCTCACACCTGTAATCCTAACTACTCAGGAGGTTGAGATCTGAGGATGGCAGTTCAAAGCCAGCCGGGACAGGAAAGTCCATGAGACTCTAATCGCCAATAAACCACTAGAAAACCGGGAGTGGATCTGTGGTTCAAGTGATAGAGCACTAGCTTTGAGCTGAAGACCTGAGGGACAGTGCCCAGGCCGGCCCAGAGTTCAAGCCCCACGACCGACCATTAAAAAAAAAAATCAAGCAGATCAAGGACCTAATGATAGGATATAACCTTAAAGACTTTTTTTTTACAAAATTCTTGAAAAGAAAAAGAAAGCATATTCCCAGTTTAAGAAAAATACCTTGACAATGCCATTTGAGAAGCAAAACTACAAATAACCCCCAAACATTACCTTTACTTTTAGAGTAAGGCACAGTCCAGCATGCTAAAGGAGGTTCATTTCCAAGGACTTGGAAGAATGGTCGCCCAGATGGACCAGGCACCGGCGTTGGGCAGGCATTGGCCATCCTTTCAGCACGGGTCTCAGAAGCTCACCTTGAGTTTGGCACACCTGGCCACTTGGGGGTGGGAAACAAACCAAAGCAAAATGTGCATCATCCTCCAGAACCTGCATGGCTGGCCCAGACCGTCCCCCCAGCCGTCACGTGACGCCGCCGGCCTGTCCCTCCACTTGTGGGGCTCATGCTGCAGGTGGACGGTCTTCGAGGCCCTTCATTAAGCCCTTGTGGACCTGGCGCGGCAGAAAGGGCTCCATGTCTCAGGCTAGGGAGGAACGCACCATCGGTGGTCCGGGAGGGAAAGGGCACCCTCTCCGAATGAACCCCTCTATTTTTTTTTGACCTGGCAAACTTTGCTGTCCTCGCCGATGTCCCCTAACTTTGTTGGGGGACGGTCTGGGCCAAAAGAAAAAAGCCCTTTTCCCAGTCCCACTTTAACTCCTCTGCGCGCGCGCGTACACACACACACACACACACACACACACACACACACACGTAGTCCAGTGTCCCGCCTAATCCGGGCACGTCCCGCACTCCGGCCACTTCACGCCGCCGTCCCCGCAGACGCTGCTCCCTGGCCTTGCACGGCCCAGGCGGGACACACCTGCACAGCCGCCCCTCGCCCGCCCCACCGCGCGCCCCCGGGGCCACTCACCTTCCAGCCCGCCGAACTGTTGCTGTCGCCCTTATCCTTGGAAGAGGGCACGCTCTTGACCATCCACTCGTAGATCTGCGACAGCGTGAGTCTCTTCTCGGCCGAGCTCTCGATGGCCACAGGTTCCCCCAACTGCTCTTGCGCGGCTGTCCCGCGAGTGGCCCGCCGGCGGGTGGCACCGGCGGGTGCTGAGGCAGCGGCCCGGGCGGTGGGGGCTGTGGCGGCGCCGAGTGCAGGCAGCCCGCCTCCGGTCCCCGGAAGTCCCCTCACAAGCCCCCGAGGGAGACAGCGGCGGCCGCCACGGAGCCGGGCGCCTGCGGGAAGTCCTCGCTCTCCTCCAGCAAGCTCAGGTTGCTCATGAAGTCGGGGCCGACAGCGGCCGCGGAAGCCGACGGCAAGCCCGCTGGGGCGTCGGGGTTGGCGGCCGCCCCGCCCGACGGCGCCGGCCTGGAGGTGGCCGAGTTGGACTGGCTAAACTCCGGCCTGGGCAGCGGCCAGGTGCACGAGCGCGGCCGGGACAGCGGCTCGAAGTCCGGGTCGATCTCCACCACCTGGGGCGCTTCGGCCATGGTGACCCCCGCCCCTCCCCCCAGCCGCCGGAGAGCCAAGACGGGGGAGCAGCAGCCCGAAAAGAGATGGGTGGAGGGGAAGGGGTGGCTGAGGCGGTCCGAGATTTGGAGGGGAGCCGAGACGGGTGCCGCGAGCGGACGCAGGTCAGCAGCAGCAGGCTCGGCGGAGTGGAAGGACGAGCCCAGAACTTAACTTCGCGGCTCCATCAACATCCACGAACCTCCGGGTTCGCTGCGCCGACTGGACGGCAGGCCCGAGCCGCGGAGCCCGGCAGCGCGGGCGCGGCGTTCGGGCTGACAGGAACCTGCGGGTAGAAGGACGGACGGATGGCGCCGGCCGCTCGGGGCTCAGCGGCCGCGCGATCGCAGCACAGCTGCCTGTTGAATGTGGCGGCGGCGGCTGCAACAACTACGCGGCCGCCTGATTTACGGGATCTGCTGCCCCCCTGCTCCCCCCCACCCGCGGCGACTCGCGCGCGCCGGCCCGCCCCGGACCGACATTGATGTTGACCAATAGGCGCTCGGGTACCGCTGCCCATATAGCCAATAAGCGCTGACCTGGGCGGGGGCTGGTTTTCCTCCGGGAGGCGGCAGTAACTTGGTGGGGGGGGAGTAGTGGGGTGTTTTTCTCTTTTTTTTTGTCTCTTCTGCACGCACACTTTTTTTTTTCTGATCGCTTATTCTTTTCTGGTGATTCTCGAGTGTTTCTGTGAGTCTCTCGCCCTCTCAGTGTTTTGATTGCTAGGAGGCAAACCAGCGTGGAGGAGGCGGCGGCCACACTTTTTGTTTACTACGGAGGAGCAAAGCCCGAATACTCGCCGAGACCGAGGGGAACGGAACGCGAATGTGCCGCCGGCTTTGCCCCGAGCCTGGACGGGGCGGGAGGAGCCGCGCGCCGTGCGCTCCCGGGGCGCGGTGTGGGCCTCGCCGAATTCCACTCGGTCGCCCCCTCTTGGTGCCTCCCACCCTGTCTTTGCCGGACAACGTGGAGAAGTCTGTGGGTTTGTTTGTGCAGCGTGTTTTCCTCCCGCGGAGGTCGGTCCAGCCCGAGGGGCTGCGGTCAAGTCCGCGGGAGGGGGCGCCTTCCCCGCCCCCGCGACGGAGCCCCGCGGCGCGCACCCCCGCGCAGAGCCTCCGGCACTCCGTGTGGTCGAGGGCTGATTGCCCGGACCCCCCACCGCAGTCCAAGCCCACCACCTGCCAGGTGCTGCTCCCCCGCCAGGAAGCCGGGAGAAGGGGCTCGGCCCGGGGAGAAGATCCTCCTTTCGCACCGACACGTGCAGATCTGTTTGCCGAGAACAGGAACAAGGAGGGTGGGAGTCAGTGACACCACCTTGTTATTCTATTACCCCTAACTAAGCTGAACGGGTTGCTTGTCGTTTCTTTTAATTTTGAATGAAAGTGATGAGGTGTTGAGTTAAAAAAAAAAAAAACGCCAAAGGAGATGAGATGTCGTCGTGGGGCACAGTTCTGTTCCACGCCCAGGTGTCTTTAGGCTGCTGGCTACATACCTCAGCCCACCCCCACCCCACCTGGGCTCTCTGTGCAGAACGTCCTGTACACGATCTATGGGGCCAAAGGTAGGGTGACAATGTCCCTTGTGTCTCCTGGAGAAGAAGAAGACTTTACAGGTTTTGTTTTGTGTTCAGAGGGGAAATGTGGGAGACACGGTCTCCTATGCAGACAGTATCGTTTAAAAAATATCCTGAAACTAAAAGTGGACCCCAGCCTATCACCATGCACCAACATCAACTCAAAATGGATTAAAGACCTTAACATTAAACCTGAATCTCTGAAACTACTACAGGACAGAGTAGGAGAGACACTTGAACTAATAGGCACAGGAAGGAACTTCCTGAACAGAGTCCCAGGGTCACAACAAGTTGGAGAGAGACTCGACAAATGGGACTACCTTAAAATAAAAAGCTTCTGCACAGCTAAATCTGTGGCAACTAAGCTAGAAAGACAACCAACTAATTGGGAAAAAATATTTACCAGCAATATATCAGACAAGGGGTTAACATCCTGTATATACAGGGAACTCAAGAAACTAATCCCTCCCAAACCTAACAAACCAATGACTAAATGGGCAAGGGAACTAAAGAGGGACTTCTCAAATGAAGAAATAAAAATGGCAAAGAAACACATGTGGAAATGTTCATCATCCCTGGTGGTGAAGGAAATGCAAATAAAGACAACCCTGAGATACCACCTTACCCCAGTCAGAATGTCCCACATCCACAAATCAGCCAACAACAAATGCTGGAGGGGATGTGGAGAAAGAGGAACCCTATTACACTGCTGGTGGGAATGTACACTTATACAACCACTTTGGAAAGCAGTCTGGAGGGGCCTTAGAAAGCTAAAGATTGACCTCCCTTACGACCCAGTCATACCACTTCTAGGCATCTACCCTGAATAACAGGAACCAATATACAAGGACACGTGCACCTCCATGTTTATTGCAGCACTGTTCGCAATAGCTAGGATATGGAAACAACCTAGATGCCCCACCACAGATGAATGGATCCAAAAATTGTGGTATCTATACACAATGGAATATTATGCAGCCATTAGAAATGACAAAATAATGGCATTTGCAGGGAAATGGATGGAGCTAGAAGGAATCACGTTGAGCGAGGTAAGCCAAGAACGAAGAGACAAACGGTACATGGTCTCCCTCATAAGTGGATGCTAAATCCAAAATGTTAGGTGATACGACAAAACTAACAGGACTTAAGAAACAAAGAACTCCCGCTCATCTGGTTGAACCAATACTAAATATCCCCATGCTGCTGATCACAAATATGGTATATAACATGTGAACACTGTTATATATTACAGACTGTGGTAGACAATTTGCTCCAGGGAAGTTAGAATGAACTTGTGACTTTGAAATTATGTAATCATTTAATCACAATCAAAAAAAAAAAAAAAAGAACCTCGGGGAAGGGAGGGAGGGAGGGAATGGTAGGGGGAAAACAATGGAGGGGGTAACAATGTTCAAGAGGAAGTGTACTCATTACCTCACTCATGTAACTGTAACCCTCTGTATAGTAGCTTTACAATAAAAAAAAAATGAAAAAAAAAATATATCCTGGCCAAAAAGATAGCATTCCATTTTTTTAAATCCCCTTTCTTTCTGACAAATAAATCCTCATATTTAAAAGTGACTTACCAGTTGGGCACCAACTGGTTTATGCCTATAATCCTAGCTACTCGGGAGGCTGAGACTTGAGAATCAGGCTTGAAGCCACAGCCTACACAATAAAGTCTAAAGTCCGTTCATTTTAATCTCCAATTAACCATTAAAAATCTGGAAATGGAGCTGTGGCTTAAATTTGAGTGCCAGCCTTGAGAAAAAAGTTAAAGGTCAGCGGCCCCAGGCCCTGAGTTCAGGACCTACTACTGACACAAAAATAAATAAATAAAAATTGACTTACCAAGAAAGATAGGCCTCTTACTAAAGTTGTAAAGATTTTAGAGGGATTTATTTCTTCCTCTCCGAGCTCACCATCATCTGCATAGTCCTGGCTCCTAGTTCTTCATAATCCATTTATCACTACAGCTTCCTGCTGATGGGGGGAGGGGAGAAAAGGGGAAGAGGGGAGAAGAGAGAAGACTGGAGGAGAGGGGAGGGCAGGGAGGGGATCCTAAGCTGGACTGATACAGGGCAGATGCGGGGCTGAGCTACCACCTCTTCCTCTGGAGGTCTCTCACTTTTACTGTCAAACTTGTACAGGTTGGCCCTTCTTGCTAGCCACTAGGGGACTTCAGTAACAGATGATGAGCTTATAAGAAGGCTGCAGAGTTCAATTCTTGATTCTGCCTGTCTTTCCAGTTACACTCCCCACAAGTAGCCCTGCTTCAGTCAGCCCAACCTTATAAATAGGCAGTGCCCAATGGATCATTTTTTTGGCAAAGGGAGCTAGTTGTGAATTTAGCCTTGCATTCATTTTTATTGGTTTTTTTTTTACAGCCTCTATTGGAGGAGTGTTTTTGGTTCAGGGAGTTTTCCTGTAGACTTTTCCAGAATCTTTGCAGATTCCTAGGCCACCCTGCCAAGCTTTTCTTCAGATACCACAGTGTGGGCTACGGTTTAGGCTCGGTTGAATACATGCTTAGCATCCACAAAAAAAAAAAAAAAAGCAATTTTTTAATGACATATTGCATGTAAAATGGAGCCTGTACCATGAGTGTTCCTGACCTAGGTCAGATCATTCAAAATATATATTGAAACTCTTTTTCACATCTTCCCTATTACACTGTGACATCTAAATATCAGTGTATTGAATCTATTAACTTTGGGAGGGTTAATATGTACCATTGGAAGTGGGGAGGACTGACAGGGTGAGTGAGGTTAAAAAAAAAAGTACTTTATTTGCCTGTAAGAGAATAAAACTGAAAACCATTGCAATTGTGCTAAGAGGAGAGGCGAAAGTAAGGAAAGGAGAGAGAGAGATGGTGAGTTTGATTAAGATACATTGTATGCAAGTATGGAAATATCACAAAGCCCCTTTGCACAACTAATATGTGCTAATAAAAAGTATAAAGAGGGCTGGGAATGTGGATTAGTGGTAGCCTGCTTGCTAGAGCAAAAGAAGCTCAAGGACAGTATCCAGGCCCTCAGTTCAAGTTCAACTCCAGGACCGGAGGGAAAAAAAAAAAAAAAAAAAAAAATATATATATATATATATATATATATACACATAAAGATAATAAAAAAAACTAGCAATATATAACACTTCTGTAAGGAATAACAGTGTAGAACTGTCATGTCATATGTCATATGTATGAAAGTATACAGCAAGAATTTGTAGATCTAAGACAGCGGGTATATATTTTCATAAATTTCAAAGACATAGCCCTTTAGTTTTAGGCCACAAGGAATGTTAAAATTTAAAATATGACTTTATATCTGTATATCACCTTTATAATAATAATTAAAACAGATTTACAAAATTGAAAGTAAACTTAGACATTGCCTTGGTATTCTTTAACTTAGAGGTAGAAAAATAGGGAGAGAGACAGATGGGGGTTATGATTTGCACAAAGCTCCAGGCTAGAATTCTTTTTTTTCTTTGTTTTTGTTTTGTTTGTTTTGTTTTTGCCAGTCTTGGGGCTTGAACTCAAGGTCTGGACACTGTCCCTGAGTTTCTTTTGCTCACGTTTAGCACTCTACCACTTGAGCCAAATCGCCACTTCTGCTTTTTCTGTTCATGTGGTACTGAGGAATGGAACCCAGAGCTTCATACATGCTAGGAAAGCACTTAGTGGTAACTAAGCCACATTCCCAGCCCCTTGTTTTTTGCTTATTTATGAGTGTACTGGAGCTTGGATTGGGAACTAGGTCTTGAACCCAGGGCCTTGCACTCTTGCTTGGCTTTTTGCACCTAACTACTAAGCCAAGTAACCAGTTCAGGATTCTTGCTAGTTAATTGGAGATAAGTTTCTCAGATTTGTCTTCCCTGGCTGGCTTCCAACAGGAATCCTTTCATCTCAGCTCCAGGGTAGCTCAAATTATGAGCCAGGAGGTGGGCCCCCAGTTTAGAACTCCAGTTTTATACTTATATATCAATAACCTTGTCGATTACACAGATAGAAAATTTTAAGTATCCTATAACATGAATGTATTTTATCATCATTAACTATGTAATACATTTCCTTCCAATCAAGCCAGAGATTATAGTAATGCTAATTAGTTGACCACTGAACTGAATGAAGGCTTGATTTAAAAGATTTGGAAAGCAGCCAGGTTCTGATGACTCATACCTGTAATCCTAGCTACTCAAGAGGCTGAGATCTGAGGATTTGGGGTTTTAAAAGCCTGCATGGGGCAGAAAGTCCATGAGATTCTTTTTTTTTTTTTTTCGGGGGGGTGTCCGGTCTTTGGGCCTGAACTCTGGGCCTGGGCACTGTCCCTCAGCTCTTCAGCTCAAGGCTAACGCTCTACCACTTGAGCCACAGCGCCACTTCCGGCTTTTTTCTTTTTGCTTATGTGGTGCTGAGGAATCAAACCCAGGGCCTCAGGCATGTAAGGCAAGCACTCTACCACTGAGCCACCTTCCCAGCTCTCCATGAGATTCTTTTTTTTTTTTTGGTCGGTCGTGGGGCTTGAATTCTGGGCTTGGGCCCTGTCCCTCAGCTTTTCAGCTCAAGGTGAGCACTCTACCACTTGAGCTACAGCGCCACTTCCGGTTTTCTAGTGGTTTATTGGAGATAGGAGTCTCACGGTCTCTCCTGCCCAGGCTGGCTTTGAACCGCAATCCTCAGATCTCAGCCTCCTGAGTAGCTAGGTTTACAGGCGTGAGCCACCAGCGCCCGGCTCCATGAGATTCTTATCCCCAGTAAAAAGCTGGAAGTAGAGATATGGCTCAAATAGGAGAGTGCCAGCCTTGAGCAAAAAAAAAAAAAAAAGCTCAGGGACAGTGCCCAGGCCCCAAGTAAACCAAAAAGCCAGAAGTGGAGCTGTGGTTCAAGTCATTGAGAACCAGCCTTAGGTAAAAAAGCTAAGAAAAAGCCAGCACCTAAGCAGTGAGTTCAAGCCCCAGTACTGGCACATAAAAGAAAGAAGAAACAACTTGAAGATACTAGTATTAATTAAAAATGTTATTATTTTTACTGATCTAACCCAAACTCTTCATTTTACAGATGTGGAGACAAGGAGAAGTTAAGGGATTAGCCTAAAGGCTAGAGTTAGTAGAGCAGGAGTCAGATTCAAATCTTCTAGTGTTCTGGATAAAACTGTGCATCTCATTGGATTGCTTTTTGTTGTGCCTTTACTTTTCCTAAATGGAAGTTTTCAGTAATCTGATAAAATTCAGCCTTTTGCTAGTTTTTTTTTGTGCCAGCCCTGGGGCTTGAACTCAGGGACTGGGCAGTGCCTTTGAGCTTTTTTGCTCAGAGAGTGCTCTACCACTTGAGCCACAGCTCCACATGTGGCTTTTTTTTTTTAAGGTGGGGGGCAGTGATTAGTTGGAGATAAGAGTTTCATGGACTTTCCAGGCTGGCTTCAAATGGTGGTCCTCATAGCTCAGCCTTCTGAGTAGCTAGGATTACAGGCATGAGCCACAGGCCCCCAACTGAAATTCAACCAAGGTTAAACCCTATATCCTGAACTGGGAATGTGGCTTAGTAGCAGAGTGCTTGTCTAGTATATATAAAGCCCTAGATTCGATGTCTCAGTACCACATAAACAGAGAAGGCTGGAGGTGGTGCTGTGGCTCAAGTGGTTGAGTGTAGCCCTGAGCAAAGAACCTCAGGAACAGTGTGTAGGCCTGAGTTCAAGCCCAGAACTGGTAAATAAGTAAATAAGTCCAATCCAATAGTTCTCAAGCCTCAAACTGTATCCACAGTAGAATTACATTTCCCCCACTATTGAGGCCTCATAGCATTGCTATAAAATTAATGGATAGTATACGAAACTGAATCTTTTCTGAGTGTCACAAATATGAATCTTGAATTCATGTTTGAAACACAATGTGTTTTTACTCTTTTATTTCTGTTTCTTGTCATATTAAACCTCTCACCATGCTTCCCCCAAAAGGGGACATATGTATTAAATAAGAAAATGCTGCCATGTAGAACACAGATGGTAATGAATTTTTTTGGCCAACAGAAAGATTAACAGGTGTTTTACTGATTTACTTGGAAAACTAATACGCATGAACGGCAAAATTAAGCAATAAAAATTTAAATGCTGTTTTACAATGTTTCTTTCTTTTTTTTTTTGGTCAGTAGTGGGGCTTGAACTCTGGGCCTGAATGCTGTCCCTCAGCTCTTCAGCTCAAGGCTAGTGTTCTACCACTTGAGCTACAGTGCTACTTCTGGTTTTCTGGTAGTTTATTGGAGATTAGAGTTTCACAGACTTTCCTGCCCGGGCTGGCTTTGAACCGTGATCCTCAGATCTCAGCCTCCTGAGTAGCTAGGATTACAGGCTACAGGCGTGAGCCACCAGCACCTGGCTCTTTCTTTTGTTTTGTGCCAGTACTGGACCTTGAACTCAGGGCCTGAGCACTGTGCCTCAGCTTTTTCACTCAAGACTGGTGCTCTAACCACTTAATCCATGGATCTATTTCTGGCTTTTTGGTGGTTAATTAGAGATATGATTCTTACAGACTTTCCTGCCTGGGCTGGCTTCCAACCATGATCCTCAGATCTCAGCCTGAGTAGATAGGATTACAGGCTTGATCACCAATGCATAACTTTCATTTTCCTTTTCTTTTTTTTTTTTTTTTGGGTCCGGTCATGGGGCCTGAACTCTGGGCCTGGGCGCTGTCCCTCAGCTCTTCAGCTCAAGGCTAGCACTCTACCACTTGAGCCACAGCGCCACTTCCGGCTTTTTTCTTTTTGCTTATGTGGTGCTGAGGAATCGAACCCAGGGCCTCTGGCATGCAAGGCATGCGCTCTACCACTGAGCCACCTTCCCAGCCCCTTCTTTTTTTTTTTTCTTTCCCCTCCTCCCATCTTACCACCCTAGTTTATCTCATTACATCAGAGAAAGGGATTTGAATGTGATTGTAAACAGAACTAGGAGAATCAAGGATAGTACTGAAAGAACTAGAAAGAAGGTGCTGACATTTTGTAGTAACTAAGCATGTTGCTTGTTATCTGCTGATAAAAATCAATACAAAGTGGTTATGACTGTGTAGGGTGCATTTGGTTTTAATATGATCCATAGACTCACTAGCTGTGTCAGGTGTAAAACAACAGGAGGTAATAGCTACTCAGGAGGCTGAGAGCTGAGGATCACAGTTCAAAGCCAGCCTGGGCAGGAAAGTCCATGAGACTCTTATTTCCAATAAGCCACTAGAAAACTGAAAGCGCTGCTGTGGCTCAAGCAGTAGAGCATTCGCCTTGAGCTGAAGAGCTCAGAGACAATGCCCAAGCCCAGAGTTCAAGCCCCAGGACCGACAAAAACAAAAAACAGGAGGTAAAAGTTTATCGAATTTCAGAATTGGCTGATTCAGAGGGTCCACCCATAGGCAACATCTTCTGGACCAGAAAGTACACAGAGATGAACATGAGTATTTTATCAGAATATCAGATTTCTATTTTGTGATAAACAAGCCTTTAAATACATGAAAAATTCTGTATTCTAAAGCTTAACATTTAAAAATGGGAATTTCTAATTAGCTGATCACTGATACAGTGCTGAAAGAAAAATTGATTTGTCTCCTATGATGCCGTATGTACTTTAAATAGTTTTGTGTTTCAACAACAAACTGAAAAACAGAACATGTGACAGTTAGGTTGCACGCCTGAGTTATAGACAATTCCAACCTAAAAAAATTTTCCACAATCCAAGCAAGAGTCAGCTTTTTTCTTTTTTTCTTTCTAGTGCCAGTCCTGGGGCTTGAACCAAGAACTCGGATGCTGATCCTGAGCTTTTTGTGTATGTGTGTGTGTGTGAGTGTATGTGTGTGTATGTGTGTACTCAAGAGTAATGTTCTGTTCTACCACTTCCAGCTTTTTTAATAATTAACTGGAGAATAGAGTCTCACACTTTCCTGCCCCAGCTAGCTTTGAACCATGATATTCAGATCTCAGCCTCCTGAGTAGCTAGGATTACAGGCATGAGCCACTGGCACCTGGCCATGATTTTTTGTTTGTTCTTCATTCAGTCACAGGTTTTGAACTAAAGGCCTGGGCACTGTTCCTGAGCTTTTTCATTCAAGGCTAGGACTCTATCACTTTGAGCCACAGCACAACTTCTGGTTTTCTGGTTGTTAATTGGGGAACATTCAAGAATGTCTCAGGGACTTTTCTGGCCAGGCTGGCTTCAAACTGAAATCCTCAGATCTCAGCCTCCTGAGTAGCTAGCAGTACAGACATGATGCATCTGTGCCCAGCTCCCTGTCAACATGTGTGTGTCCTCCCAAACAAGAGGACATACAGGAAGCTCATTTCCTCTTCTGTTTAATTCTACACTTTCAACCTTCATAAAATGCTGGGATTTCTCCAAAAGATTAGAAATCAACCAGAGGCCAATTGGATGGTTCAAAAAGTTTTCCCAGGGGCTGGGAAGGTGGCTCAGTGGTAGAGCACTTGCCTTGCACGCCCGAGGCCCTGGGTTCGATTCCTCAGCACCACATAAGCAAAAAGAAAAAAGCCGGAAGTGGCACTGTGGCCCAAGTGGTAGAGCACTAGCCTTGAGCTGAAGAGCGGAGGGACAGTGCCCAGGCCCAGAGTTCAGGCCCAACGACTGGACCCCCCCAAAAAAAGGTTTTCCCAGAAAATTGACATTTAGAATTTTCTGAATCATTGTAAAAAAAGCTCTACAGGAAACCAGTTCAGTTTATGATAATGAAAGGAAGCCTAGAGACAACATACATAATAATAATGCTTGTCTGCTGGGTTTTTTTTGGTGGGGGGTGTATTCTGGGGTTTGAATTCTGGGCCTTCTAGGCAGGCTTTACAGTGAACCACACCTCCAGCCTGCTTCCTTTATATTTGCATAACAAGGAAGGAGTACTGGTGAGCCTTTAGCACTAACACAAGTAAAGGATCAGCTTCAGACTACTTACTCCAAGAGCAACCAGCTTTTGGGGAGTGGATGGCTTACCTAGAACTTTTTGTATCCTGAATAAAAGCACATCAAACTCAGCGCTACAGCCATCTTGAGCTCTGTCTGCACCAAAAAGAGTAATTCAGAAGCTTGGAGTTAGAACAAATAAACACAAATTTTTGCAGTTCAAATAGTGCACCTTATCCCAATAATATTTAAGCCAGCTCCATTGCCATACCTACTAGGACTGGTCAAACCACAGCTGGGGGAGGAGGGGTACAGGAGGAATGAAGGAGGGAGGATGATGGGGAAAGGGTGATTTGATCTGGGAACATTGTATGCATGTATGTTTTACAAGGAAGTGCCTTGTAAAACTAATATATGCTAATACAAATATTTTTGAAGGAACCAGAAGGCTTACTTTCATGAGGCAAATAAGCAAAATTAAAAAATACAACTGTATTTCTCTCTGTTTTGACATTGGCTTCGAGTAAATTGGAGAGTGTCCCCTTCTACTGCCCAGTGAGCAAAAACTATTACAGCAATTTTTTTCAGGCAATTTTAGAACAACTGCAGGAATGCAGTGGGATTAAGTATCCATGTCTCCTAAAAAGCATGAATAAAACATCATCTAGGAGTTCAGCTAGGGTGATGAGATTAGAAAAAGACAGCAAACTGGTAAAACAGCAATTAATTTCTTCCTGCTTCACTTGAATATACATATTCACTTTCTAAGTAAATGAGTGAGAGATCGTGTTAGACTTCCTTTCTGTTGAGACCATGTTCTCTTCCCTTCGACCTTGTATCACAAAGTTGAGGACACCAGTACCAGCCATATACTAAGGGCCAGTATGCATCAGGAGAAGATATCTTCCAAAACTTCCTATAGGCTAGAAAATGGATGTGGGATGCTGGAGATGGAACCCAGGGTCTGGATATGTTGGGTGCCCGACCATTGAGCTCCATCTCCACCCCTACATGTCCTCATTGTAATGATGCAAGTAGCTACCATAGGACATCAGTAGGTGTTGAAGATTAGTGCCAATTTCTGTATGATAACCAGTTAAAGTGAAATTAATTATGCAAAAAGATTGCCTCTCTTCTTTAATATCTGTATAGTTGATATTTGATTGACTTGTTCACCTTTCATTGCAGACACAGCCATACTGCAAGGCTAACGAAAGCCAAAGGTAGAGGAGAAATGGGACAGCACTGGCTATGACATGTTTCCAAGTCCTCAATGGCCCAGGAATGATAGGACAAGAAACCTGTGTTGTTGGTTTCTTGGGACTCATGACTGTAATGCTAACTACTCTGGAGGCTGAGATCTGAGGATTGCAGTTTAAAGCCAGCCTAGGCAGGAAAGTCTATGAGACTTTTATCTCCAATAAATAACTTAGAAAAAGCCAGAAGTGGTGCTGTGGCTCAAGTTGTAGAGTGCTAGCCTTAAGCACAAAGAAGCTCAAGGACAGTGCCAAGGTCCTGAGTTCAAGCCCCAGGACTGCCAGGAAAAGAAAAGGAAAGGAAGGAAGAAAGGAAGGGAGGGAGGGAGGGAAGGAGGGAGGAAGGAAGGAAGGAAGAAAGGAAGAAAGAATGAAAGAAAGAAAGAAAAGGAAGCTGTGTGAATGGATTCATTTGTCCTAACTCCAAATTCATGAAACTCATCTGAGTAGATTGCTGTGGCTCTTTCCAAATGATGATAATCCTGTACTGAGTATGCCACAATGGTGCCGGACCTGGTGACATATACCTGCCAGGACCTGGTGACATATACCTGCCAGGACCTGGTGACATATACCTGCCATCCCAGCACTGCAGAGGCAGAGTCAGGACAATCAACAGTTTGTAAAATAAGTCTTTAAAAAAATGCAAGGCCTTGGTGACTCATGCCTTTAATCTAGCTACTCAGGTAGCTGAGATCTGTGAATCATGGTTCAAAGCCAGCCTACGCAGGAAAGTTCTGGAGAACTCTTATCTATAATTAACAACAACAAGCCAGATAGAGTGTGGCTCATGTGGTAGTGTGTCAGTATTGAGTGAAAACGCTAAGGAACAGTTATGTGAAACAGAGTTTAAGCCCCAGTACCACCATAGAAAAGAAAAAAAATGTTATGTCACAATGTTGATCCTCTATGCAAAATACAAGAAATCAAAATCACAGTGGATCTTCCAAGAAAAGCCGAAAATCAACAAAGCTTGGTGGGCTAGTTCTTCATTTCCTCATCAGTGATCAGTGATTCTGCACTTGGAATGTTTATCTTGGTACAACTTGCCACCTACATACCACAAAGAGGTAGTGTGGGATTACAATAATGTCTTAAAGTGCTTTGAGACAGGCATGAAATGTTTGTTCTCTAACATAGGTACAACCTCATGGGTAGCATTTGCTACTCTCCAAATCACTTTAACTTGGGTAAATACACGATTTCCAAATCACAGCTATTTGTTCTCAGTCATACTATAGCTACTCCATCTCCACGTGCTATTCATGCTGGTTGCCAAAATCCAGTCTCAGGGATCTTCAGGGCTCTTACTGCCTATCCATGTAGTACAGGTAGGAGGGGATTTTGTTTCTTTTTGGTCCTGCTGGAATTAGAACCCCAGCCCTCCCAGTATGCTCTAGCATCTAGCACTGAGTGACAAAGGGTTTTGTTTGTTTAGGAGATAGACTCTCACTGGTTTGTTTGTTTAGGTGATAGAATCTCCCTGTTACTCTTTGGAATTATTTTATTTTTTATTTTAATTTTAATTTTATTTTATTTATTTATTTATTTTTGGTCAGTCATGGGGCTTGAATTTTCCGTCTGGACACTGTCCCTCAGCTCTTCAGCCAGCACTCTACTACTTGAGTCACAGCGCCACTTCCAGTTTTAAGAGTCTTATGGACTTTCCTGCCCAGGCTGGCTTTGAGCCTCAATCCTCAGATCTCAGCCTCCTTAGTAGCTAGGATTACAGGCGTGAGCCACTGGCACCTGGCTGATACCTGTTACTCTTTTTTTTTTTGTCGGTCGTGGGGCTTGAACTCTGGGCCTGGGCGCTGTCCCTCAGCTCTTCAGCTCAAGGCGAGCGCTCTACCACTTGAGCTACAGCGCCACTTCCGGTTTTCTGGTAGTTTATTGGAGATAGGAGTCCCACGGTCTCTCCTACCCGGGCTGGCTTTGAACCGCGATCCTCAGATCTCAGCCTCCTGAGTAGCGAGGATTACAGGCGTGAGCCACCAGCGCCCGGCACCTGTTACTCTTTGGGGCTCAATCAATCTTTTCATCTCAACCTCCAGGAATAGCTGGGATTATAGGCATACTTGGGCTGTTATAGACATATTTTATCATGCCTGGCCAAAAAGGAGTTTTCTAAAAAACATATGGGACTTAGCTGAGACTTCTGAATCTTTATTCCACATTCTTTGTGATCTGAGAGAGGAAAGCTTTTTTGCTAGAGGCTAGTACTCTATCTACCACATGAGCTATAGCTCCATTTCTGTCTTTTGGGTATTTAATTGGAGATAAGAGTTTCATGGACTTCCTGCCTTTTGGCTAGCTTTGAACTGTGATCCTCAGAACTCAGCCTTGAGAGTAGTTAGGCATAAAGTGCCTACTTCATTGTTCACTTTTTAAATTAGGAAGACTCTTATTGTAAACATTAATTTAAACAAAGCAGAGCACCTAGATGATGAGAGTGTACCCTTAGATTAGTTGTTCTTGGCAGCTGCACTGTAAAACCACGTGTCAGCTTGTGTGTGTATTTTATACACACCTGAATTCTGTTCAAAGATATACTGATTCTAGGCACTGGTGGCTCATGCCTGTAATTTTAGCTACTCATGAGGCAGAGATATGAGGATCTTGGTTCAAAGACAGCCTGGACAGGAAAATCTGTGAGACTTCTATGTCCCATCGACCACCATAAAAGCTAGAAGTGGAGCTGTGGCTTAAGTCTTAGAGCAATGGCCTTGAACAGAAAGTGCAGGGATAGCATACAGACCCTAAGTTCAAATCCTAGACATCCCCTTGCCCCCCCGACACACAAAGATATCCCAATGCCACCTTATTGTCACAGTGTAATTAAAATATACAACAAGTGTAGTCACTAATAAACCAAAAATGGAGAACCATGGAAACATTTTTTTTTTTTTTTTTGGTCAGTTGTGGGGTTTAAACTATGGGCCTGAACACTGTCCCTGGGCTCTTCAGCTCAAGGCGAGCGCTCTACCACTTGAGCTACAGCACGACTTCCGGTTTTCTAGTGGTTTATTGGAGATAGGAGTCTCACGGTCTTTCCTACCCAGGCTGGCTTTGAACTGTGAAACTCAGATCTCAGCCTCCTGGGTAGCTAGGATTACAGGCGTGAGCCACTAGTGCCCGGCCATGGAAACATATTAAATCAGAAACCTACAGGACCTGAGATTAAACCCAAACAAAAGAAGGTGTTAAATTATACCATCAAGGTAAGAGTTTGTATTCTTCCTGTTACTAAAACACACTGAAGTGTGAAAGATGATTTTTTATTCGTTAATTTGGGTTTGGCTTTGGGATTTGGTTAGCAACAGCCTTCTTAGCTACATTTGGTCATAGATTCTTTTTTTTTTTTTTTTTTTATTGTAAAGATACTATACAGAGGGTTACAGTTACATGAGTGAGGTAATGAGTACACTTCCTCTTGAACATTGTTACCCCCTCCATTGTTTTCCCCCTACCATCCCCTCCCTCCCTCCCTTCCCCGAGGTTCTTTTTTTTTTTTTGATTGTGATTAAGTGATTACATAATTTCAAAGTCACAAGTTCATTCTAACTTCCCTGGAGCAAATTGTCTACCACAGTCTGCAATATATAACAGTGTTCACATGTTATATACCATGTTTGTGATCAGCAGCATGGGGATATTTAGTAGTGGTTCAACCAGATGAGCGGGAGTTCTTTGTTTCTTAAGTCCTGTTAGTTTTGTCGTATCACCTAACCTTTTGGATTTAGCATCCACTTATGAGGGAGACCATGTACCGTTTGTCTCTTCGTTCTTGGCTTACCTCGCTCAACATGATTCCTTCTAGCTCCATCCATTTCCCTGCAAATGCCATTATTTTGTCATTTCTAATGGCTGCATAATATTCCATTGTGTATAGATACCACAATTTTTGGATCCATTCATCTGTGGTGGGGCATCTAGGTTGTTTCCATATCCTAGCTATTGCGAACAGTGCTGCAATAAACATGGAGGTGCACGTGTCCTTGTATATTGGTTCCTGTTGTTCAGGGTAGATGCCTAGAAGTGGTATGACTGGGTCGTAAGGGAGGTCAATCTTTAGCTTTCTAAGGACCCTCCAGACTGCTTTCCAAAGTGGTTGTATAAGTGTACATTCCCACCAGCAGTGTAATAGGGTTCCTCTTTCTCCACATCCCCTCCAGCATTTGTCGTTGGCTGATTTGTGGATGTGGGACATTCTGACTGGGGTAAGGTGGTATCTCAGGGTTGTCTTTATTTGCATTTCCTTCACCACCAGGGATGATGAACATTTCCTCTTGTGTTTCTTTGCCATATTTATTTCTTCATTTGAGAAGTCCCTCTTTAGTTCCCTTGCCCAGTTAGTAATTGGTTTGTTAGGTTTGGGAGGGATTAGTTTCTTGAGTTCCCTGTATATACAGGATGTTAACCCCTTGTCTGATATATTGCTGGTAAATATTTTTTCCCAATTAGTTGGTTGTCTTTCTAGCTTAGTTGCGATAGATTTAGCTGTGCAGAAGCTTTTTATTTTAAGGTAGTCCCATTTGTCGAGTCTCTCTCCAACTTGTTGTGACCCTGGGACTCTGTTCAGGAAGTTCCTTCCTGTGCTTATTAGTTCACGTGTCTCTCCTACTCTGTCCTGCAGTAGTTTCAGAGATTCAGGTTTAATTTAAGGTCTTTAATCCATTTTGAGTTGATGTTGGTGCATGGTGATAGGCTGGGGTCCACTTTTAGTTTTCTGCATGTGGCTGCCCAGTTTTCCCAGCACCAGCGGTTGAAGAGGCTGTGTTTCTTCCATTGTATGTCTTTGGCTCCTTTGTCGAATATCAGCTGGCTGTAGGCCTGTGGATTTATTTCTGGATCTTCTATTCTGTTCCATTGGTCTTCGGGTCTGTTTTTGTGTTAGTACCATGCTGTCTTTGTTATTATAGCTCTGTAGTAGTTTGAAGTTAGGCATGGATAGCCCTCCCATATTGTCTTTATCCCCTAGAATTGTTTTGGCTATTCTAGGTCTTTTGTTGTTCCATATAAATTTTTGGACTGTTTTCTGTATTTCAGTGATGTACGTCATTGGGATTTTAATAGGAACTGCATTGAATTTGTATATTAGTTTTGGAAGTATTACCATCTTTACTATATTAAGTCGGCCTATCCAGGAGCATGGGAGGTCTTTCCATTTCCTAGTGTCTTCTGCAATTTCTTTCTTTAACTTTTTATAGTTCTCATTAAATAGTTCTTTTACATCTTTGGTTAGGTTAATTCCTAAATATTTTATTTTTTGGGAGGTTATTGTGAATTGGGTTGTTCCCTTTATTTCCCTCTCTTCTTGTATATTGTGTGTGTACAGGAAGGCAACTGATTTTTGTGGGTTTATTTTGTATCCTGCTATTTTGCCGAAGTGATTTATGATTTCTAAGAGTTTGGGGATGGAGGTTTTGGGATCGTGAAGGTATAGTATCATGTTGTCTGCAAAAAGGGATAGTTTAACTTCTTCTTTCCCTATGCGGATCCCTTTAATGTCTTTTTCTTGCCTTATTGCCCTGGCTAAGGGTTCTAGGACTATGTTGAAGAGGAGTGGAGACAGTGGGCATCCTTGCCTTGTTCCTGATTTTAGGAGGATTGTTGTAGCTTTTCCCCATTAAGTATAATATTGGCTATTGGTCTGTCATAAATGGCTTTTATTGTTTTTAGAAATGTTCCTTCTATTCCTATTTTCTCCAGAGTTTTTAGCATGAATGAATGTTGAATTTTATCAAAAGCCTTTTCTGCATCTGTGGCGATAATCATGTGATTCTTGACCTTGGCTCTGTTGATATGCTGGATTACATTTATTGACTTACGTATGTTAAACCATCCCTGTGTCTCTGGGATGAAGCCTACCTGATCATAGTGTATTATTTTTTTAATGTGTTTCTGGATTCTGTTAGCTAGAATCTTGTTAAGGATCTTTGCATCTGTGTTCATCAAGGAAATTGGCCTGTAATTCTCCTTTTTGGTTGGGTCTTTGCCTGGTTTGGGGATGAGTGTGATATTGGCTTCGTAGAATGAGTTTGGGATAGCTCCCTCCTTCTCTGTTTCTCTGAAGAGCTTGAGGAGTATGGGTATTAGTTCTTGTTTAAAGGTCTTATAGAATTCTGTTGTGAATCCATCTGGTCCTGGGCTTTTTTTTGTTGGAAGACTTTTGATAGCTTCTTGTATCTCATTATAGGATATTGGCTTATTTAATTGGTTAACTTCTTCTTTGCTCAGTTTGGGTAACTTGTATTTCTCTAAAAATGCATCCATTTCCGCCAGATTTTCTTCCTTTAGAGAGTATAGCTTTTGAAAGTAGTCTGTTAGAATTGTTTGGATATCTTGGGTACGTGTTGTGATGTTTCCGGTGGCATCCCTAATCCTATTAATATGGGTTTCCTCTCTTCTTTTCTTAATTAATCTTGCCAACGGGCCATCAATTTTGTTTATTTTTTCAAAGAACCAGCTTTTTGTTTGGTTTATTTTGGTTATGGTTTTCTGATTTTCTAATTGGTTAATCTCTGCTCTTAATTTGGTTATCTGGCTTCGTCTAGTAGCCTTAGGTCCCATTTTTTCTTGTTTTTCTAGCTGTTTTAGTTGCAACATGAGATTATTTACTTGGTCTGTCTCCATTCTCTTGATGTGGGCACTGAAGGCAATAAATTTGCCCCTCAGGACTGCTTTTGCTGTGTCCCACAAGTTTCTTTGTGAGGTGTTTTAATTTTCATTGAGTTGTAGGAAATGCTTTATTTCTTCTCTGATCTCTACTGTTACCCAGGCATTGTTAAGGAGTGTGCTGTTCAATTTCCATGTATTAGAGAAATTTCTGCGGTATGCTTTGTTATTGAGAGCTAGCTTTATGTCGATCCTTTTGTATTTGCTTAAGTTCCTTGCATGAACTATGATATGGTCTATTTTGGAGAAAGTTCCATGAGCTGCTGAGAAGAATGTGTACTGTGTTGTTTTAGGGTGAAATACTCGGTAGATGTCAGTTAATTCCGCTTGAAGTATGGCCTCACTTAATTCGGTAGCTTCTTTGCCAATCCTCTGGTTGGTAGACCTGTCCTTTGGTGAGAGTGGTGTGTTAAAGTCTCCTAGTATTATCGTATTGGGATCTATTTTATTCTGTAAGTTTGAGAGCATTTGTTTGACATATCTGGGTGCACCGATATTTGGGGCATATAAGTTGATGATGGTTATATCCTCCTCTTGGATTGTTCCCTTTATTAATATGTAGTGTCCATCCTTGTCTTTCTGTACTGATTTTAATGAAAAGTTTATTTTGTCAGATATCAGGATAGCTACACCTGCTTTCTTACTGGGGGCATTTGATTGGTAGATCCTTTTCCACCCCTTCACTCTGAGTTTGTTTGTATGTTTGGCTGAGAGGTGGGTCTCCTGAAGGCAACAGATGGATGGGTCTTGTTTTCTGATCCAGTCCTCAGTTCGTTTTCTTTTAATTGGCAAATTCAGCCCATTTATATTAAGAGAAAGTATAGAGAGATGCATTGTTGTCCCTGCCATTCCGTTTTCCTAAGATTTTCTTCTTTCCTTTCCTCCTGTGCTTGCTCAGTTAGACTTTGAGTAATGCCTGATTGGGGCAGGTCCCAGTTCCTGGTTGCTTTCTTCAGGTTGTGTCCCCCCTCTTAGAATTCTTTGTAATGCT
This sequence comes from Dipodomys spectabilis, assembly GCF_019054845.1. NCBI lineage: Eukaryota > Metazoa > Chordata > Mammalia > Rodentia > Heteromyidae > Dipodomys > Dipodomys spectabilis. Next base: position 42,689,416 of record NW_024870772.1, on the reverse strand, counting down.
GGCTTAATGTTTATGTATTCATTTAGTTTTTCTTTGCTATTAAAAGTTTTCAGTTCTCCATCGAATGTGAATGCTAGCTTTGCCGGGTATATCAGTCTGGGTTGGCAGTTATTGGCTCTCAGGGCTCGTATGTTGCTTTCTCAGGCTTTTCTTGCATTCATTGTTTGTGTGGAGAGATCTGCAGTGATTCTAATTTTTTTCCCGTTGTAGTATAGCTCCTTCTTCATTTTTGCTGCATGCAGGATTGTTTCCTTATTATTCAGATCCATCATTTTTACTATAATGTGTCTAGAAGTGTTTCTCCTGGGATCTTGCTTGTTGGGTGTTCGATAAGCTTTTGTGATGTAGTTAAGATGGTCGTTTTTGAGGTGGGGAAAATTTTCATTGACTATCTTGTTAAATAGGTGTTGCATTCCGTTGCTCTGGAATTCCTCACCTTCATCCACTCCGATTATGCGAAGGTTAAATTTTTTAGCATTATCTGCTTGCTCTTGAATTTCCCTTTGGTTTAATTTGAGTGATTTTTCCATATTTGTCACTTTTTGGTCCAGTTGGTGTATTCTGTCTTCTGTATCTGACACTCTACCTTCCATTTCATTCACTCTGTTGACCGTGGCTTCTATTGTGGTTTGCATGGAGGAAATGGATCCCTTTATGGATTCAATGTTGGTTCTCAGAGTATTGATCTCACCTCTCAATGAGGTGAGATCAGTATGCATTACCTCTAATTTGGTGTTTATCTCACTTCTTACTGAGGTTTGTGCAGCTTCTATTTTCGCATGCAACTTTTGTTTGATATCCTGTATATCTTTTGATAGTTCATCCTTGTGCTCTTTCAATTTCTGATCCATTTCTCGCTTTATTTCTTGAGTCATTGCCTCCAGCAACCCTTGGATGTAGCTTTTGTCTTCCATTCCTGCTTTGCTCTCACTGGGGCTCTCCCCTGCGTGGCTGCTGTCTTTTGAGGTGAGCTTGCTGTCCTGGGTAGTGGTAAACCTTGTGATTTTTCTCTGTGATTTTCGCATGGGGGTTCAGGAGACTGCTCTTCAATCTTGTTTTGGTGTGTCTGTCTTTGCTTGGTTGCTGATTCTGTATTGGTAGAGAGAGTCTGTGCCTGATCTGGATTCTGTTGGGAGCCTATTTCCAGCTGCTATTCTGACTTACTTAGGATTCTCAGCTCTCTGCTGTAGATTGCTGGCAATTCCCGCCTTTGGAAGGGTTGAGCAGCCTAGACTGCTTGTGTTTGCTCCTACGGGTGCTCTTGGGAAGGTCAGATGCTCTGGATGCACTCTCCCAAATACTGGAGTCTGCTATGGGCTCCTGATGTGTTTTTGTTTGTTTGTTTGGGGCTGGTTGTGGGCTTGAACTCTAGGTTTGGGTGCTGTCTCTCAGCTCTTCAGCTCAAGGCTGGCACCCTACCATTTGAGCCACAGCACCACTTCTGACCCTTTTTGCTTTTGTGATGCTGAGGAATCAGATCCTGGGCCTCATACATCCAAGACTATCACTCTATTGCTGAGCTGCCTTATCAGCCTGAGCTCCTGCTTACTATCAGGTGCTGGCAGCCTGTGTTGCCCAATTCCCAGCCTAGGGTATATGGGTGGAGTTTTGGTGGGGTTTGGGCTTCTCTTGTCCTGAGCCTCCAGGTCTTTTGTTGTCACAGGCGTGCTTCCCGGGGAGTGTTGTTTCCTGGGTTTCTCCCCTCTGTTGAGGCGTATGCTCAGCTTTTTACTTCAGTTGGGAGGAGTTGGTTGTGTTGTTCAGGCGCCGGGTCCCCGGGCCTGGTTCCGGCCCCAGCCTGGAGCGCGCTCGTTAGGCCTGTGCTAATGTGTATACCACCTAGGTTATGCAGCCTGGAGGACACAGTTCAAATTTCTTCTACTGTTGGTAGTCTTGACCCAGGGGCGCTGTTCCTAGCTTGGGCATTTAAGCTCCCTTCCAGGGGCGCTCTTGCTCTGGCCTGGCCAGCAGAGTGTGCTCCACCGGCTGGTGGAGCTCTCGAACAGTTCCCGGTTTTAGTGGGTCCTGTGGTCCGAGTGTTGGGGTAGGGAGTCTAGGTCAGGGTCTGGGGATTCCCTCCAGCTCTGGTCTCCCTTGAGGGATTCACTGTCCCCTGTGGGGTACTCACCCTGTAGGTCGTCAGTTGTTGTTGCAATCCGAGTTCAGTTGGGGTGGTTGCGGGCTGGGTTGGGCGGCCCCCGCCGGGTCGTTGCGATCGCGATCGGGCGGGTGGTCTGCGGACAGGTCCTCTGGTTTTTCTCTGAGTGTTCGTCTTTTTGTTGTTGTCGGTCTCTTGGGGAGATTAAGCCTTGGAACTCGAACTCTCTTTTTGGTTGGAGAGAGCTGTGGCGTTTCCCTACTGCCCCGTCGCCATCTTGGTCCTCATAAGTCTGGTCATAGATTCTTGAGGTGGTCATACTGGAAGTTATTTTATTTTTATTTTTTATTTTATTTATTTATTTATTTTTGGCCAGTCGTGGGGCCTGAACTCTGGGCCTGGGCGCTGTCCCTCAGCTCTTCAGCTCAAGGATAGCGCTTTACCATTGAGCCACAGCACCACTTCCAGCTTTTTCTGCTTATTTGGTGCTGAGGAATCGAACCCAGGGCCTCATGTATGCAAGGCAAGCGCTCTACCACTGAGCCACTTTCCCAGCCCTGGAAATTATTTTAAACAGGTTCTGATGAAGAAATTTCAGAAGTGGACATGGGTAAAGCGATGCTGTTGAGAATCTGGGCCTTTCTTCACTTGGAACTAGATGTCACCTCTTTTCCTGGCAATGCTCATCTCCTTCCACTCCCCTCAGCCACTTTCCTCTTTCTGTCAGCAGGGGGGGGGGGGGCGAAGAATAGGAGACAAAATCTAGAGAAAGCTTTATTCTTTTTTGGAGGGGTGCCAGTATTGGGACTTGAACTCAGGGTCTAGGCACTGCCCCTTAGCTTCTTTATGTGGTAGGCTAGAGCTTTGCAACATGAGCCACAGTTCCACTTCCAGCTTCCTAGTGGTTAATCGGAGATAAGAGTCTCACTGGGCTTTCTGCATGGGCTGGCTTTGAACCAAGATCCGCAAATCTCAGCTTTCTGAGTAGCTAGAATGACTGGTGTGAACCACTGGTGCCCAGCTAGAGAAAGCTTTTTATATGTACTCTGCTATTCACCAGTGAGCCACTGCTTCCTCCTTTAAATAGCCCTGGGTGGAACTTAGTGTGGTGCCTTAGCCTGTATTGTGTTAAGTGCTAGATTAGATAGATTCCCATCTGAGGATAGATCCCTAGCTCTGGCATCTGCCTTTAAATCCCTTACATATGTATTCTTATCATATATAAAGTATTATTCTAAATAGTTATATGTATATATACTATTCTAAACACATACGTATATCTATATACAATGTTAAACTAGTGATATAAAAGATTGTCACTCAACAAAGCAGCTTATGAGTACAATTCATCTTAATGTCACTTTTTCTATCATTCTCTCCCATCCCTCCCAACCCTAACCCTTTCCTCAATTTTCTTCATTTTGTAGGCTATACATTGAATTTTAGGACTGCACTTCCCCACTTTCTTCTCTTCATTCATCTATCTACCTTCTCTTGACCCCACTCCCTACCTTTCTAGTCCCTGGCATTTATTTTACTGCACTATGAGTAGTCTTTCTAAAGAATTGAGTTCTCTGACTAATGTTAGCATGTCTAAGGTTTTTGCTTTCTTTTTTTCTTTTTTTTTTTTTTGCACAAGGAACCTGCTATTAGCTGAGCTGTCCCCTCCACATTAAAATATTAAAGTCCTAGCCTTCAGTGACTCACAACTTGGCTGGAGATAAGGCCTTTAACAAAGGGATGAAGTTAAAATGAAATTCTTAGATTGGGTCCTAACCCAATCCAACCGGTATCTTTACAAGAAAATCAAACAGATACAGAAACACCAGAGACATGCCTATACAGATACAGAAAAAGGCCTTGTAAGGACACACATAGAAAATGACCAACTGCAAGGCACAATGAGGGGTGCTTTGATCTTAGGCTTACAGACTCCAAAACTATGAGAAAGGAAGTTTCTTTTGCTTCTTTCTTTTCTTGTTTCTCTCTCTCTCTCTCTCTCTGCCTGGGTACTATCTCTCAGCTCTTCAGCTCAAGGCTAGTGCTCTACTGACCCGTCCAGCAGGTTCAGTTATTCGTTAGGCTCGAGGAGGCACCTCCTAAAAACCAATGGTGGTGAGAGAGAAAGGAGACCAAGCGCATAAAGAAAGACAAAGTCAGTCTGATTCACGTCAAGGTCTGCTTTATTAAAGTGAGGCAGGGTTTATATACCCAAAAGGACAGGGGAAGGGAGAGAATGAAAAAACTTTGCAGAAGCAAGGGTGAGAAGTCCCGGGGTCAGGGATGGGTCGTGCTTATCCTTTGGCCGTTGTGCTAATCTTAAAGGTACCTCCTGTAGTTTCTCTAGGAGACATTTATGGTTAGCCAGGCGCCGCTTGCTTAGGGCTGGAGATAAGAGAAATGTTTATGGTTAGTCAAATGTTGCCTGCTTAGGGTTGGAGGAATATTTATGGTTAGCCAAATGTTGCCTGCTTAGGGCTGGAGGAATATTTATGGTTAGCCAAATGTAGTTTGTTTGGGGCTGGAGGAATATTATCTTTCCATACACTTTCTTGGCTCCCAACACTCTACCACTTGAACCACAGTGCCACTTCCTTCTTTTGCATTTATCACTCAGACTTGGACATTTTATGGCTGCTCTAGCAGACTAATACTCTAACCAAATGATCAACTGTCTTTTCAAAGGTTAGGTTAGATTTTTTTGGGGGGGGGGGGGTTGGGGTGAGGTGGTAGTGTCAGTCATAGGGCTTGAACTTGGGGCCCGGGCACTGTCCCTGAGCTCTTTTGCTCAAGGCTAGTATTCTACCACTTTGAGCCACAGTGCCACTTTTGCTTTTCTGGTGGTTAATTGGAGATATGAGTCTCACGGACTTTCCGCCTCCCGAGTTACTAGGATTACAAGCATGAATCACCCAGTTCCCTGGCTTAGATTTTTAACATTTAGTTGAAGAACTAAAGGACTCTAATCCAGAAAGGCAGTTAAACAAATAAAATACTAATTTGACAGTTGAAATAGCACCTAACACTCTCTCTCTCTCCCTCTCCCCCCCTCTCATTACCAAACATTAAAAGTTATTTTCATAGAGAAAGACACAGAACTAGTACTTACTCTGTGCAAGGTATTATTCTAAACATACAGAAACTCAGGAATCCTTTTCCCTTCCTTCTTTTTTCCTTCCTTCCTTCCTTTCTTCTTTCTTTCTCTCTCCTCTTTCTCTCTCTCCTCTTCCTTCCTTCCTTCCTCTCTCTTTCTTTCTTTTGTTTTGGGGAGGGGGTCCGGTCGTGGGGCCTGAACTCTGGGCCTGGGCTCTGTCCCTCAGCTCTTCAGCTCAAGGCTAGCGCTCTACCACTTGAGCCACAGCACCATTTCCGGCTTTTTTTCTTTTTGCTTATGTGGTGCTGAGGAATCAAACCCAGGGCCTCATGCATGCAAGGCAAGAGCTTTACCACTGAGTCAACTTCCCAGCCCCTCTTTCTTTCTTTCTTTCTTTCTTTCTTTCTGCAAGGTTTTAGGCAAGGAAAGAACACACAGTAGAAGGTGAAGAAAGGAACGTTTATTGGGGTAAGCTCCAGGGTAAACTCCTTGGTTGGGATCAGAGAGGTGGCACTAAGTCTGGTTGTAGCAGGGTTTATATGGCCAGGGTCAGCAGGAACTTTTAGCATGTAACTTGTTTTGCCACTTTGAACAGTTTTTGGCTAGTGCTCCCGAAGGACAGGGCGATTGGGACCGGTGGTGTATAATTGGGACAGGTGGTGTATAAGGAAGTGGCTTTTCTCAGGGGCTTTTGCCCTCCAGCGGCCTCTCTTTCTTTTTTCTCTTTCTTTCTCTCTTACTCTTTCTTTCTTTCTTTTCCTTCTTTCTTTCTTCCCTACCACTTGAATAATACTTCCATTTCCAGCTTTTTGTTAGTTAACTGGAGACAGTCTCTGATTTGCCTGGCTGGCTTTGAGCCACTATGCTCAGATCTCAGCCTCCTGAGCAGCTAGGATTACAGGCACAAGGCCAGTAGCAACCGGCTTCAGGAATTTCTACAGATGGAAAAAAGTGAGGAGCCTAGAGATGTAGCTTGCTAGAGCATTTGCCTAGCAAATGCAAGGCCCTGGGTTGGATCCCAGCACCACACCCAAAATGATAGACAGACAGATAGAAAGATAATTAAAAAAAACTCTTAAAGAAAAAAGAAACTGAGGCACAGATTGGTGAAGTTACTTGTACATAGTCAAGTAGCTACCAAATCAGAGCTGAAATCCAAATCCAAACATTTTTGCTTTAAATGGTAAAGACACCAATTCTTCAGAGACTTAATACTTCCTACCCACCCCTCACAACCAAACTCTTTGCAATACCTAGCCAGGGAAATACACCTGGAGTTAAAACCCTAAACTCAGATTCCAACCCTACTTTTATCCACCACCAGGAAGTTTCCTAATCTGATTAATTGACATGTTAATAGATACCTTCTGTGGGGGTAGGCAGAGATGCTGGCTTAAAAATGCTTGCCAGTGGGGTTAGCCCCAGGCATTGCATGGCCTTTTATCTCTAGCTGAAGTGCTTTTTTAAAGGTATTCAGGGGGACTGGCTTCCAGGAAATCCTCTTTGGCTTTACTTCCACTGAAGGGTTCACAGCTCCTTCCTGTGAGGGTTGAATCTACTAGTCCTGACAGTTGAACCGGATCCATCCATCAGTGAGATCTGTCCATTATCCCTGGCCTGCTGAAGCCTCGTGAGCACCAAGGAAGAGGAGAATCACAAAAACTCTCAAGCACTTAACAGAAAGACAGGCGCCCACCAGCTCCATCCTTAGGCACTGCCATAGGGGATCTGCAAAATGATCAGACCTCCTTTCTACATTCAGTTCTCCAGTTAGGTTCCTGGTCCTCCATGGTTAGCTTAATGCACCCCAATGAAGGAATCAGCCTTCCCCTCAGCTGCCCCCATTGGATCAGAGGGACTGTGTGGATCTAGTCCAACCTGATTGCAAACTGCTCTTCCCTAGGTCCTGTGGCTTTCTTCAAGTCCCTTACAGTTTATCTCTAGGATTCATGGTTGGCTTTGATTCTGGTCGTTATTGCTTGGGAGGAAGGCTTGTTTGGGCGGTCTGGAGGTCTTCAGCCACTTTTGGCTTTTTCTGCTTATGTGGTATTGAGGAATCAAACCCAGGGCCTCATACATATAAAACGAGAACAGTCTACCCCTGGGCCACCTTCCCAGCTCCCTCATTGACTATTGGTATGTCTGGTTCGACAGTGCACAGTTGGAGCCACCACACTCCCAGCCCTTGAGGAGCAATTATTGATAAAGTGACTGGAATCGTCTTTGCCTCTGTCATCCACTTTTTCAGCTGGTGACAGCAGGTCTGATAACAGCACACAGAGATGGAGTGGGAACCACCCTTGAAGAACTCACTCTTGTAATCAGCACTCCCCAGGGCAGTCCCATTCCCCTCAGCCCACATTACTGCAGCTGGGCCTGAGTCTCATTAGCTCTGTCTCCAGTGTCTCTGTGTGGGAAGTCACTGTGAAGAGGCCCAGTGCAGAGTCTCCCCTCTGGAGCCTAGCTTTGTTTTTGTTTTGGTGCCTGTCCTAAAGCTTGAACTTGGGGCCTGGGTGCTGTCCCTGAGCTCTTTTTGCTCAGAGCTAGTGCTCTATCAGTAGAGCCATCAGCTTTTTGGTGATTGGAAATAAAAATCTCATGGCCTTTTCCTACCCAGACTGGCTTTGAACCATGATCCTCAGATCTTAGGCTCCTGAGTAGCCAGGCTAGGGCCCTGGTTTTGATATATGTCTGAACATATTCAGAGCCATAGGATTTGGTTTTCTTGCGCTGATGATTTCTTTCCTTGCTAGTAAAATTTGCAAAAACAAATTATTTTTTTAAAAATTGCACCAGGCCAGCCTAAAATCCAGAGCATATTCTTTAACTGTGCTGTGCGGCCTACTAAAAATGCATGAGCTTGCTTTTCCTTCTCGTTCCCATGAAAATAAACAATCTAAGAAACAGAGCGTTGGCCTTTTCAGAGCCAGATGCTTACTGACTCACTGGGTTGGTTGTTTCTGCTAGTTGATGAGCATGGCACCCAATATTCCAGCCTGACCAGGTGAATGCAACACACCAACACCCCAGATGTACTTGGCTTTATTATATACCCACACCACACATACTGCAGTGGATGGCTCAATAATGTCTGTTCAAACTACAACCAGTCTGGAAGCTATTACAGTCCCTATTTTTAAAAAGTATTCATTTCTCTTAAGTAATTACAAAGAGGTTTCAATTCCAGAAGTCAAGTACAATGCATCATGATCAATGTCACCGCTTTCATCATTCCCACCTATCTTTCCCCATTCAGTCCCTACACTCAAGTTATGTAATTCAATTTTTGCATAATGAATCCTAAATGCCTCATTTTTAAAAAGTTATATATTGTTGGTCATCTAACTGTATAGCTGACCATACACAATTGAGTTTTTCCTTTGTTTCAGAGAGGATTTCCATACTTAATTGCCCACTGAAGTTATGGACTATCCATGAGGCAGTCATCAAAATTAAAAATACTCTTCCAGCGGTTCTTACAAAGAAAACAAATCTCTTGTCCGCAAATTTATGTTGTAGTAACTTGTTTTGACTTTTCAGTGAACTGCTTCTGTTCCTTGTCACTTTCTTTTCCCATAGTCCTTTTTCAGTATTTTATGTTTTGTAAATGCATAAAACAATGTTGTATCGCCATCTACTGGCGATGTTATATAATAGTTATTAATAAGATATTAGTAGCTATTTACAATACAAAATCAAAACCAAAAACCAGTATGCATAAATGTAACCCCTTTGTGCAGCATCTTTACAATAAAACAAAAACAAAAAACAAAAAACCATTACAGGAACTTCTGACAAAAGATAATCTAATTTTCCAAAAGCATCTTCAAAAAGATCTTTTTATGCCTGGGCATTGATGGCTTGTGCCTGTAATCCTAACCCCTCCAGGAGATGATCTGAAGCTTACAGTTCAAAGCTAGACTGGGAAGATTTCCAAATTAATCATCAAAAAGCTGGAAGTAGAGCTTTGGCTCAGATGGTAGAGCACTATTTTTTTTTTTTGGGTCCGGTCGTGGGGCCTGAACTCTGGGCCTGGGCGCTGTCCCTCAGCTCTTCAGCTCAAGGCTAGCACTCTACCACTTGAGCCACAGCACCACTTCCAGCTTTTTTCTTTTTGCTTATGTGGTGCTGAGGAATCAAACCCAGGGCCTCATGCATGCAAATCAAGCGCTCTACCACTCAGCCACCTTCCCAGCCCAGTAAAAAAAAGCTCTGAGTCAGCACCCAGGTCCTGAGTTTAAGCCACAAGAAGGGCACAAAAGATCTTCTGTATATTTAGTTTCCAGACAGTTTTAGTGGTACAGGCAGGCCTGTAATCTCAGCTATTCAGGAGGTAGAGGTAGGAAGATCTTGAGTTCAAACCAGCCTAGTCTAAAAGTTGTTGAGATCCTATCTCAAACATAAAATACAAACAAAAGAAAGAACAGACAGGATGGCTCAAGTGACAGAGTGCTTGGCTAATAGCTAGGAGGCCTGTTCACATTGTTTTTTTAACGTAAAAGCTCACAAGTAATATAAATATCATTTTCACTTTTCATTATAAAGACATATTTTAACATTAACTGACCTGTCTACACTGTCTGCACTGTAAAATCTATGTAGCAGTTGCTTTGGTAGAAAGCAAAAACAAGCAAATACCTATCAGTTACTTTTTTTTTTAAGTTCTGGCAATAGAACTCAGTACTTTTCCCATGTTAGACAGGTGGCCACCACTGAGTTACATTCCCAGTCCCTTAAGATACTTAGACAATTTAGCCTTGTCTTCATATCCTCTCTAAACCATCTTTATTTCACCTAAAAATAACAATCTTCGTTGAAATAAAGGAAAGAAGTGGACATTGGGAATGGATCAACTTTTCTTTGTTGTTTGCATGGGTTTTGAAGTCAGGACCTTGCACTTGTTTGGCTGGTGCTCTGCCACTTGAACCACACTGCCAGCTGACTTTGTTGGTTAGTTTGGAGCTGGAGACTCATAGACTTTTCTGTCTGTGGTGATACTGAAATGTGATTGTCTGGATCTCAGTCTCCTGAGTAGCTAGGACTACGAATGTATTGGTATGTACTCAGGGTTTTGTGTGTTTGGATTTTTCCCCCCACATCTAGCTGGATCCATTTTTATTTATTTATTATTTTGTTTTTATAGGTTGTAGGGCTTGAACTCTGGGCCTGGGCGCTGTCCCTCAGCTCTTCAGCTCAAGGCGAGTGCTCTACCACTCGAGCCACAGTGCCACTTCCAGTTTTCAGAGTGGTTTATTGGAGATAAAGAGTCCCACGGTCTTTTCTGCCCAGGGTTGGCTTTGAACTGTGTTCCTCAGATCCAAACCTCCTGAGTAGCTAGGATTACAGGTGTGAGCCACCAGCACCCGGCTTGGATCCATTTTTAAATAACAATCCTGCCTTGGAATTTCATGACCAATTATACTCATTACAGAAACCAACTTCCTATAAAGATATAAAGATATAAAGGCTGTCTACATGAGCTGAGTGGATGGCAAGGTTTGCAAGAACAGGAGCTAAATAATGTTGCTGAGGTGTAAGAGACCAGGAATCAGAATGACTGTGAATTAAGAGTGGAGAAAGGCCTTGTCTCTAATAGGCAAACCCTGTTTCAGATGGTAAAACAATTTTATAGTATCAATTCATAATGAAAATAATTTTTTGTTATGTTTGGATAGAATGGAAAAGGGCACAAGATAGCTGGATAGGCAAACGTCCTCTCTCTACTCTTAAACAGAGAAAGGTCCTTCACCCACTACAGCCTCCCTTCAGGAAGTGGTCCCAGAGGTTAGGGGAACACAGCATCAGTGACTCAGTGTCTTCCAGTGCAATGATGGGTGCGCCCATTTTCCCAAAGCCAAAGGGAAACCAGACATTTAGATTCAAATAAAATATGAACCAAGCGAAGCAAGTTTGCTTATAATCTTGACAGATTTGAAAGATTAGCCTTGACATTAAATATATCCTCAGTGTATTACTGTTTCAAAACATGCAAAACTTCCAGGAAATTCAGATTGCCTAAAACACTCTTTTTTGTTTGTTTGTCAGTCGTGGGCCTGGCTACTGTCCCTCAGCTCTTCAGCTCAAGGCTAGCACTCTACCACTTGAGCCTTCGCACCACTTCTGGCTTTTTCTGCTTATGTGGTGCTGAGGAATCAAACCCAGGGCCTCATGTATGCAAGGCAAGCACTCTACCACTGAGCCACCTTTCCAGCCCCTAAAACACTCTTCTGTTAACTCCTGAAAGACTACTATTATTATTTGTGTCAGTACTGGCCTCATGTATGCAAGGCAAGCACTCTACCACTGAGCTACCTTTCCAGCCCCTAAAACACTCTTCTGTTAACTCCTGAATGAACTATTATTATTTTTGTCAGTACTGGGGCTTGAACTCAGGGCCTGAGGCCTATCCCGTGTGTGTGTGTGTGTGTGTGTGTGTGTGTGTGTGTGTGTGTGTGTGTGTGTGTGTGTGTGTGTGTGTGTGTGTGTGTGTGTGTGTGTGTGTGTGTGTGTGTGTGTGTGTGTGTGTGTGTGTGTGTGTGTGTGTGTGTGTGTGTATTTGGATATGAGAGTTTCACAGACTTTCCTTCCAGGCTGGCTTCAAACAGTGATCCTCATATCTCAGTCTACTGAGTAGTTAGGATTTTAGGCATAAGTGCCACCAGCAACAGGTCCCTGAAGGATTTTTTCTTTTTGGTTGTGGGTCTTGAGCTCAGGGCCTTGGTGCTGTCCCTGAGTCTCTTTGTGTTCAAGGCTAGCACTCTACCACTTGAACTACATACAGCACCTGGCTTTTGACTGGGTAATTGAAGAGTCTCACGGGGACTTTTCTGCCCAGGCTGGCTTTGAACTTCAATCCTCAGATCTCAGCCTCCTGAGTAGCTAGGATTACAGGTACAAGCCAGGGATGCCTAGCCCCTGAAGGATTTTCTAAGCTATTTTCAGATCATTATGCTTGATCTTCCTCTCATCCGTTTCTCCCTTATCCTAATTTTACTTTTAAAAGTCACCGGAGGAGTACAAGTGTCACTGGAGGACCTGTCAACCATTTCCACCTATTCTGTTAAGTGAAAAGTGAACCTTTAGTCAAGGTTTATACTTAAAATGTCCCAAACCATGGAATGCTCTGCCATAATCTTAATTCTAGGTATTTTAACTTCAGTTTTCTTAACTGCCATATTAACCATACTATAGGATTTTTAAAAGCTGTGTCACAGGCTGACAGTTCTTCCCCTGCCCCCCAGCCCCCAACCCTCACCCCACCAGCCTCAGGCTCTCACTTGGCTTTTTCTACTCATGGCTGGTGCTCTATCCCTTGAGCCACACCTCCAGTAACTGTTTTCCAGTTCATTGTAGATAAGTGTCTTCCAGACTTTTTGTTCAGGATCCTCAGATTTCAGCCTCCAGCGTAGTTGGATTACAGGTATGAGCCACCAGTACCTGGTTTTAGCAGCTTCTTTGGTAAACTGTGCACCTGTCTCTAACTCCAGGCAGATTCCACTGTCACTGGAGATCATAACTATAATAGTGGGTTTATAAGTAACTAAAACTATCCTCTATAAATAGTGAATGTCAAAATCAGTGGGAAGTGACAGATAAAATGTGGTTGAGTTAGCTCAGGGCACTGATCATTAAAACACTAGTCTCTCGGTTCTATTTTTGTACCACACAGGAAGGGGGCATTGGCAAAGTTTCAGATTTCCTAGAGTCCCTTAGGACTATATGAAATGGAATCAGTTTGAGGAGCCTGGTGCAATGGCTCACATCTGTAATCCTACTTTTTCAGGAGGCTGAGATATAAAGAGACTCAAAGCCAGCCTGAGCAGGAAAATCTATAAGACACTACATCTTCAATAGACCAAGAAGGCAGAAGTGGACAGAGCTCTAGCTTTGTGTGCAAAAGCTAAGGGATTGTGCTCAGGCCCTGAGTTCACCCTATGATCAACAAAACAAAACAAAATCCCAACAGTCTGGCCCGTTTCACTTATTCCTCTCTGCCTTCACTTCCAGGGGAATCTGGTGCAATTAACTAGTGATTCTTTTTTGTAGACAGGGAGAGGAATATTATGTAGTGTAAAACAGACAGCAGCTGTTTTGTATGGTTAGGTAATTCCTAATTATTCATGCATTATGCACCCACCTTCCAAAAGTGTTTAAATCTTTCTCTGCATTCTTCTCAATTTTAGGCTCCTCATATATTTTGCCAGTACTGTGATTTGAACTCAGGTTCTCCTAACTGCTTCCTTCTCAGGGAGCATTCTACCACTTGAGCCATGCCTCTCGCCTGGCTTTGTTTTGTTTTTTCCACAATTGTTTTGGAGATGGAGACTCTGGGACTTTTTTGCCTGGACTGGTCTTGAAATGTCTCCTAGGTAGCAGGGATTATAGGCATGTTACCAGTACCCAGGTGCTTCATGCCTTCATCCTTATACTGTCATTTAATGTTCTTTTATTGTCATTTAAATGAGCAGTGGATGGCATGTGTTTAATCCATTATCTTTAGACAGAAACTCTGGCATAGACTGCAATAATAATAATATATTAAAATAGTTAATATATTTATATATAAATATATATTTACATATTAAAATCATTTATACAACAGGTGTGGAGAGGTATTTGTCAGTACTAGGGCTTGAATTCAGGGCCTCACATTGTCACTTGGCTTTTTCTGCTCGAACTTGGTGCTCTTCCACTTGATCCACACCTCCACTTTCAGCTTTTTGCTGATTAATTGGAGATAAGAGTGTCTTGGATTTGTCTTACTAGGCTGGTTTCAAACCACAATCCTCAGAACTCAGCCTCCTGAGTAGCTAGGATTATAGATATGAGCCACCAGTGTCTGGAAATAAGAGAAAGTTTTGAAGATATACACAATACAGATATGCTGAGCTCATTACCCAGCAGTTCTCACTGGCCACATTCAGTAGTTACTAACCCATGGCCATTCTCTTCACATCTCTATCTGCCCTTTGCCCTTTCCAGCTTATTTTGAGGCAAATTCCAAACTTCATTTATAAATCAATTATGGATCTGAAGTCCTTATGTAACCCCCTCTAGAAAATGAATTTCTGATTAGGGTACTTCAATTGCTCACTAATTCCCCTACAGTGTGAATGCCTAATTAGAGTTCTTCAAATGGGAACAGCCCCTAGGGTGTAGATTAAAGCTAATCTATTTGCCCACACATTGGGGACTAGTCATACTAAAGTAGTTGAAAGTGAATCACCATACAGACCCCCTAAACACTGTGAAACTCAAATGACTGAGAACTACCGGGTTTTGTTGTATGACTAGCAGAGGATTAAGAGAGAAAATACTCGAGTTGATATGTTTTACTCTTGTGAGAAGAGAGTTATCAGGGGGCAAAAAAGGTATTTTGTGGATCTGTCTCCACAAAATACCTTTTTATGGCTGTTCTTGTGGAAATGTGTACAATGCTTTTGTGCTCACCTAAGAGAATTCTCTCAGTGTGGGAATAGTTCAGAATGACCTTGGGGGGATAGAGAGAGGAAAAGGTGACACAAGTTGACAGAGAGAGGGTCAGGCCTTCACTCCTGCCATTACGTCACAATCCTCTTTCACATAAGTGGTAAAAGAAAGGCTGTGTCTGCTACTCTCCTGGGCAGGGGAGGTTTTAAATCCCTTGTACCACTGAATCTTTTGATAGTCTGAAATTTGTGGACTCCCTCTCGGAATAATAATAGTGGATTTTTTTTGCGGGGGGGGCATTTCTGGGGCTTGAACTCAAGGCTTGAGCACTATCCCTGAGCTGCTTTTGCTCAAGGCTAGCACTCTACCATATGACCCATAGTGACACTTCTGCATTTTTCTGTGTATGTGGTGCTGAGGAATCAGGCAAGCACTACCACTAAGCCACATTCCCAGCCCACTTCTCTTTTTTCTTTCTGTGTTGGTTATAAGACTGTGTGCTGTCCTTGAGCTTTTTAGCTCAAGGCTAGCACTCTAACCACTTTGTGCCACAGCTGCAATTCTGGTTTTTGAGTGGTTAATTGGAAATAAGAGTCCCATGGGGACATTTCTGCCTGGTCCGGCTTTGAGTCACATCCTCAGATCTCAGCCTCCTAAGTAGCTAGGATTATAGTTGTGAGCGAGCATAGCCTGGCATTGAAATCATTTTCTTAAATACATAAAAGAAAATACACAGGATTAAAAAGAAGCCAATTATGTTGCAGTATAGTTACCAAAATATTTTAAACATGTGGTGCAACAATAAAAATTGTTCTTTTATTGACACATTAAGTAACAAGATCTTGTGGCAGGTATAATTAATATAATTTGGAAGTGGGAATGAGTATAAACTATGTTGAGATATCTGCAACAACTCTAAGGTGATACAAAAATAAGTAAATTCTTTAGGTGACAAATTCATAGGAATTGCTGGTTTGTTTGTTGTTTTGTTTTGTTCAGTCATTGGGCTTGAAGTCATGGCCTGTATGCTGTCCCTGAGCTTTTTCACTAAAGGCTAGCACTCTACCATTTTGAGCTACAGTGCCACTTCTGACTTTCTGATGGTTAATTAAGGTAACAGTGCCATGGACTTTCTTGCCCAAGCTGGCTTTGAACCACGATCCTGATCTCAGCCTCCTTCCTGAGTTGTTAAAATTACAGGCGTGGGCCACCAGTGCCCAGCTTACACTAGGTTCATTGCTTCGTATGTTCACCATGGAGGGAGTGTTCATTTGCAGTGAGCGTAAATAAGCCCCTTTTCTCTGATCCAAGTTTAAAAAACATCTTCCACTCAAAAACTGTATCTACAAGCTCTCTTCCTACCAAGGAACCCCAGAATCTTGGCTAAGACTCTAATGCCAGGGGAGTTCAAATGAGTGGTTTATGTTGTAAAGTCCATAACCGTCTATGCTGGACATAGAAATGCAGGAATAAAGAAGCCACATTTGGGACTGGGGAATGTGGCTTAGTGGTAGAGTGCTTGCCTAGCATGCATGAAGCCCTGGGTTCGATTCCTCAGTACCACATACACAGAAAAAGATGGAAATAGTGCTGTGGCTCAGGTGGTAGAGTGCTAGCCTTGAGCAACAGAAGCTCAGGAACAGTGCTCAGGTCCTGAGTTCAAGTCCCAGGACTGGCAAAAAAAAAAAAAAAAGACCCCACATTTGGCAGGTACAATGACAACTTACTGTGCACAGGAGTCCAGGAGAGGGACAGAGGTCTCTTGGAAGAGGGATGCCTGAAATGCAAATGTAAATAGAGATATGTGTATCTATATTTGATTTGAAGTCAAAGTGAACTTGGATCTTAGTATGGTGGTGCACAATGGAGATTGTGGGCGAACTGTCCCTATTATTCTCTCCATCTTGCCTTGGGGTCAATCTATGTTACAGCATGAGATGCCCTTCCCTCCTCAACACACGTACACTCAGTTCTTTCCTATGAGCCTCTTTCTTATTTAGGCAGTACTGGGGTTTGAACTCAGGGCTTTAGGTACTCTGGTGGAACCATACCTCCAAGTCCTTTTTGCCTTTTTTTGGGTGTGTGTGTGTGTGCAGGTCCTAGGGTTTGAATTCAAGGCCTGGGTGCTGTCGCTGAGCTTATTTTTTTCTTAACACTCTACCAAATTGAACCACAGGTCCACTTCTGGCTTTATGGTAGTTGGTGATAAGAGTGTCATGGACTTTCTGCCCTGGCTGGTTTTGAACCTTGATCCTCAAATCTCAGATTCCTGAGTAGTTGTGGTTATAGGCATGAGCCGTCAATATCCAGATTTGTGATTTTTTTTTAATACTTCAGGAAGCTTGATGAAGAACTCCGTTTATCACTTAAATCTCTTGATCTTACATAGCAATAAATAACATCCATCACTGGTAAAATTCAATATATCAAATCAGAAACTTCACGTAAGGACATATTAAACTCCTTCCCATCTACGCCTTCAGCAGTCAGACATGACATGCACACCGTAGTACTCTCCCCTTTTCTTTTAGATCTCTCCCACCCCCTTTTTTTGGTGCCAGTCCTGGGCCTTGAACTCAGGACCTTGGCACTGTCCCTGACCTTTTCTTGCTCAAGGCTAGCATTCTATCACTTAAACCATAGCTCCATTTCTGGCTTTTGGGATAGTTTGTTGAGATAAGATTCTCACAGGTTTTCTGGCCAGAGCTGGCCTTAAACGGCTATGCTACCTCAGCTTCCTGTGAAGCTAGGATTACAGGCATGAGTCATGTGTGCTTGGCCTGTTCTGGACCTCTTGAAGACCTCAGGTATTGTCAAAGTCAGAACCAGAAATGGCCTAAGTCACCAATCCCTGGATTATTATGAACAGAACCATTTTGTTCAGGACTGTAATGATCCTGGAAAATTTATTGTTGTAGCCATTCCCAAGACAGTGCTGGCCAGGGACAGCCTACTGCAGGGAAGGTGGAAATGTGACTCGCCTGAGGAGACGCTTCTCTACTTGTTGTTTCCACATTCTAGCAGTACCCCAAAGTCTCATGTGAGGAAGAATGGGCCTCTGAGTGGCCCTTGGTGGCAGGAGGCCCTTAGGGCATTATGGGTGTGCACTCAGAAAGGATGGTGGGACACCACCCATTTGGTTTCCTGTTTTGAGATGAGATCTTACATGTTCTTCATTCAAGATGGGACTTATACTATGCCATTTGGACTTGAAGCCTTAAAATAGGAGCTAAACAACCTTTTCTCCTTATAAAGCTTGCTGGCTTCACATAGTCTATCATAGTAATGAAAAGTGGGAAAATGTAAACAAGTACTCTGTTGCCATTTGAGATATGGCTAACTTACTGAATTTCAAAGAAGTATGGTCACTGAATGAAAAATGTTAGGAGGATTGTCTAAAATTTGTTCCTAATTTTGGGTGGAATTTTGTTTGTTTGTTTTGGGGTTAAGGAATGGGTCCAGAGCCTTGCACAAACTAAGTGCTTTCCCACTTGAGTCATGTCCCCAGTCCATTAGATAATAGTTTTGAAGCTTTAAACGCTGGCTTTTTTCTCAGGAATATTTTTTAGGTACCATCATACTTTTTCAAAAAAATTTCAACATTTATACTAGTCAAATTAGGAATAATAACAAAAATTTCTAGTAAATTTTTATTTATTATAATGTCCACCTTTTCACAGCTTGAAAAAAATTCCATGATATTAATTGATCTGTATGTTATTTTCTTTTAGAATGTCCCTTTTTTCATTGAAATAATTTCTAAACCACTCTATGTGTTCAACCTTCTGTTTAACACTCAGATATGGGTTTTTAGAAAGGCCACACGTCACCAGCTCCATGAAGTGGCGGATGGGACCTTGTTTTGGAAAACCTTCAAGGTACTTATCCAGAAATACATGCTCATGAAATTCTGAACCATCATCATCAAAACCTAGAAAACAAGACAAAATAAGTCACATTATAATGTTGAATGTGAAGCCTAAATCACAGATTTAATATCAACAAGATAACATATAACATGAAGGCATAAACCTTGGAGGTAGACCTAGGTTTAATCACAAATTTAATAACTCTAATTTCTGGCAAATTAACTTCTCCGAGTGTTAAGTTTCCTTAGGAATAATATGAAGGTTAAAAAAATAGGTTCTAGGGGTTTTTTTTTTATAAAGATTAACTACAGACAAAAATATCTAACCAAGCTGGGTGCCCATGGCTCACACCTGTAATCCTAGCTACTCAGGAGGTTGAGATCTGAGGATTGGGGTTCAAAGCCAGCCCAGGCAGGAAAGTTTGTGAGACTCTAATCTCCAATAAACCACCAGAAAACCGGAAGTGGCACTGTGGCTAAAGTGCTAGATCACTTGTCTTGAGCTGAAGGCCTGAAGGACAGCACCCAAGCCCAGAAGTCAAGCCCCACGACCAATGAAAAAAAAAACCCTCAAAAACAAAATATGTATCCCAAACTAAGCATCCAAAGTATAGAAGCATTAGTTGCTAATGAGATGTAATTTTTTATTCTTGGGAAAAACACAACCCAGGAAGTAAAATGTGAACAACAGGATGTATCACTGTGTCATTTTCTTTATTATGTCTCAAATGACACAGTGAGCCACTATAGACAAAACATCTTTCTCCAACAGCATCAAGTTTTGCATCAAAGTATGGAAGCTCCAGGTTACAAAGCCAGTCTCCTAAAGTATTCATAGGTTTCCAAGTTTGTACTGAGCAGTGATCTATGAGTTTCCTGTTTCCTTTGGATAAGCATTGCTTAAGGAGCTGGAATGAGACACCTTGCTTTACATACTTACAGACATTAACCCAAAAACATGTACGGCATATGTGGCACTTTTCAAAATTATCTTGTTAAAATTATGTCCCCCCACTGGGTGACACTGGCTCACACCTGTAATACTAGCTACTCAGGAGGCTCAAATCTGAGAATCACGTTCAAAGCTGGCCTGGGGAAAAAAGTCCATGAGACTGTTATTTCCAATTAATCACTCAAAAACTGGAAGTGATTCTGTGGCTCAAGTGTAGACCACTAGCCTTGACCACAAAGATGATCAGGGACAGTATCCAGACCCTTAAGTTTAAGTCTTGCAATTGACAAAAAATAAAATTTCCCAACTTGATTTAAACATCTCTTTTTTAGACCTTAAAACTGGGCTGGGAAGGTGGCTCAGTGGTAGAGTGCTTGCCTCGCATGCACGAGACCCTGGGTTTGATTCCTCAGCACCACATAAGCAGAAAAAGCCGGAAGTGGCGCTGTGGTTCCAGTGGTATAGCACTAGCCTTGAGCTGAAGAGCTGAGGGACAGAGCCCAGGCCCAGAGTTCAGGCCCCATGACTGGCAAAAAAAAAAAAAAAAAACAGAACAAAAAATAGACCTTAAAACTTCCTCAAAAGTCAAATTTTATCCACCATCATGCCCAGCTTTATTGGTTGAGATGAGGCCTTACTAACTTATTGCTGGGGATGGCCTTGAGCTGCAGTCCTCCAGAGTAGATGGGACTCTAGGTGTGAGCCACAGTGCCTAGCCCTCCCAACTTGCATTCAGCAGCTTACACAAGTACCTTGCATCACCTTAAGGCAATGGTTTATGAAGTTAAAACACCACTATGAGAATCTAAGAGTTACAGCCAGGTGTCAGTGGCTTACACCTGTAATCTTAGCTACTCAGGAGGCTGAGATCTAAAGATTGTGGTTCAAAGCCAGCTCGGGCATGGAAGTCTGTGAAACTCTTTATCTCCAATTACCTACCAGAAAACAGGAAGTGGAGCTATGGCTCAAGTGATAGAGCAATTGCCTTGAACTGAACAACTCAGGATAGTACCCAAGCCCAGAGTTCAAGCCCCATGACTGACTGGAAAAAAATAAAAAAAGAAAAAAAAAGAAAAGAATCTAAGAGTTGCAACATTCTCCAAAATTGAACAATAATTTCAAATCTAATGCTGTATATATTAGAAAACACACCAAGAAACGTCCCACTTGCAACTAGAAACTTTGATTTGTAATCCTTCATCCTTTTATCCTTAAATAAAACATTGTTGGGGTTTGAGGAATGGCTCAAGGGATAGAGCACTACTTAGCAAGCCTTGAGTTCTAGCCCCTGAGAGCAAAACAGCATTAATTTGCTGACATCATAAAGCTATCTACAATGTTTTGAGACTCATAAATCTCTATATTGTAAAATGTAACATCTTTCAGAAATATCTACATGTTGGAAACATCTGAAGGTAGCACTTACCTGCCTCATTGTTGATTGGGAACTCCCATAACTTGCCCTCCTTGGTCCACTGGATCATCTCTTCAAACCCATTCTGAAAGGGCTGTTCATTTACTGTGGCTAACTGCTTCGCAAATTCTATCTCCCAAAGGGAAGGCGATGTCTCTGTGTCATAAAAAAAACTTTAAGTAAGCACAAGGCAACATAAATGTCTTTCTTCTTAAAGATGTTATCAACTTGGAAGTGAGAATCTATTTGTAAATCTTGATATTCCTAATTAAACAGTATACAATGAGAACTAAAATTGTAAAAGAAAAAAATATATAAAGACTACAATAATGGCAAATCTTAATTCTGGCTGTGTACGCATGGGCATGTGCAAGCACACGTGTGCATACATTTACGTGCTAGTACTGGTGCTTGGAACTTGGGACCTGGGTGCTATGCCTTAGCTTTTTTGCTCAAAGCTGGAGCTCTGCCACTTGAGCTACAGCTCCATTACTGACATTTTGCTGGTCAATGTGGAGGTAAGTTTCATGGACTTTCCCATCCAGGTTTGCTTCAAATTATCCTCAGATCTTAGTCTCTTGAGTAGCTAGGATTACAGGCATGAACCACTGGCACCCAACTGGAAACCTTAGCTTTCATAGCACTGCAATGCCAAGTACTTATTATTTTTTACTGGGAAGGAAAAACAATGCATTTTTATTTATGATTGTGAAATGTACCTTTTTTTTTTTAATCATGGGGCTTGAACTCAGGGCGTGGGCACTGTTCTGAGCTTTTTTGCTCAAGGTTAGTACTCTACCACTTTGAGCCACAGTGCCACTCCAGTTTTCTGATAGTTAATCGGAAAATAGAGTCTCACAGACTCTGCTGCCCAGGCTGGTTCTGAACCATGATCCTTGTATTTCAGCCTATTAAGTAACTAGGATTATAGGTATGAGCCACAGGTGCCCAGGTTGAATATCTTTTATAAATGTGATCCTGATGCTTATAGTTCAGAATGTTAATTTTTAGTCTGTCAAAATTTATCACTGATGTAATATTACTACTAAAGACCAAAGTAGTTAAGCTAACTGAACAACAAAAATACTAAAGGGCTGGGCAGTTATGGCTCACTCTTATAAATTCTAGCTACTCAAGAGGCTGAGATCTGAGGATCAAGGTTCAAAACCAGTCCTGGAAGATAAAAATCTCAGATTTTTGTCTTCCTGGACTGGTTTTGAACCTTGTTAAACAGCACAAAGCAGAAAGTGAAGGTATGGCTCAATTGGTAGAACACCCACCTTGAGTGGAAAAGAATGAAGGAAAAGCTCAAGTACCAGCACAAGAAAAGGAAACAGAATCTAAGGGATACTGAATGCTGTGGTATATCAATATAATTTTCATAACCAACTCTATGAGTAAGATAATATAGTGGCTCTCTAGTACCATGTTACCATGCTACAAGCTTCATTATTTACTTTTGAAATTTAAGTCTTTTAGGAATGAGTCATATTCTTACCAGCCACATACAAGGACACTGAAAAAACAGTTTGATAGCTTCTTTCTTCATTATTTTTTTTTTTTTGCTAGTCCTGGGGCTTGAACTCAGGGCCTGGGTACTGTCTCTAAGCTTTCTTTTGCTCAAGGCTAGTACTCTACCACTTGAGCCACAGTACTACTTCTGGCTTCTTCTGTTTATGTGGTAGTGAGGAATTGAACCCAGAGCTTCATGCATGCTGGGCAAGCACTCTACCACTAAGCCACATTCCCAGCCTGATAGTTTCTTAAGAAGTTAAGAATATACTTGCAAGCCGGGCACCAGTGGCTCATGCCTGTTATCCTAGCTATTCAGGAGGCTGAGATCTGAGGATTGTGGTTCAAAGCCAGCCCAGGCAGGAAAGTCCCTGAGACTTTTCTCTAATAAACCACCAGAAAACCAGAAGTGATGCTGTGGCTAGAGTGGTAGCGCACTCTCCTTGAACTGAAGAGCTCAAGGACAGCTCCCAGGCCCCATGATTGACAAAAAAAAAAAAAAAAAAAAAGAATATACCTGTGGTCCAACACAGGCATTTCACTCAGCATTTGCCCAAAGAGAAAAGATAACATATTCACACAAAAATTTATCAAAGTGGATTTTTTGGTCATGTGGGGGTTTTCTTAGTTTTTTTGTTTTTTGTTTTTTTTTCGGGGGTCAGCCGTGGGGCCTGAACTCTGGGCCTGGGCACTGTCCCTCAGCTCTTCAGCTCAAGGCTAACGCTGTACCACTTGAGCCACAGCACCACTTCCAGCTTTTTCTGCTTATGTGGTGCTGAGGAATCGAACCCAGGACCTCATGCATGCAAAGCAAGCATGCTACCACTGAGCTACCTTCCCAGCCCTTGTTATTGTTTTAGACAGTCTTACTATACAGGTATAGTCTGGTCTCTAAATCATGATCCCAAGCCTCTCCAAGGGTGGAGTAAAAGGCATGCAGAACCATACTCTCACACTCTCTAGTCTAATAGGTTTGTATAATCAAGAACAAAAGACATTCTTGGGCTGGGAATGTAGCTTGGTGGTTGAGCGTTTGCATGTATGAAGCCCTGGGTTCGATTCCTCAGTTACACATAAACAGCAAAAGCTGGAAGTGGCGCTGTGGCTCAAGTGGTAGAGTGCTGGCCTTGAGTGAAAGAAGTTGAGAGGCAGTGCCCAGCCCCTGAGTTCAAATCCCAAGACTGGAAAAAAAAAAAAAAAAAAAAAAAAAAATATATATATATATATATATATATATATTTTTTTTTTTTTTTAAAGCCACACAAAATAGCTTATTAGAATAGAGTAATGTAGAGTAGAATGGTTACTACATAAATTGTGTGTTATTTATAAAAGACATAAACTTCAGTTTCCTTGCTAGCTAATTTGAGTTTTAGAAAACTGACGTTTGAAACTTTAAAAACTCGGCTGGCTCCTTCAAGAACCCAATGTCTCTTTTGTCTTGCTGAGATGCCCACAGCAGCTGCTCTGACAACAACCGCTCTTCGAGGCGGGCCTCCCTTCAGTTCCGCTTCACAGCACTCCATGGACGTGTATTTTATGGCTCATTTTGTTTGCAAAGGACTTAACATTATGATAACTATTTCTTATGATTTGTAAGTCACTTGAGTTTATTGAACAGGAGATGTTTATATTAGTCAGTGGTAATAAGATTAAATGAGCCAACAGAGGCTTTCCCAGGACACCTAACTTCATGCACAACAGTATTATTTATACTTGCATAACAGTATTGTTTATACGGAATTCCAAAAACCAACCTCCATTCTTCACAAATGTATACTGTATAAAAGCTAGAAGCCACTTGTATTCCTCTATCAGGAAAACAAATTGAATGTTAAGCAAAGAACACTTCTCTTTTGGTTAGACTTAAAATAGAAACCAAAACTCCAAACCAAGTACTGATGGCTCATGTCTGTAATCCTAGCTACTCAAGAAGCTGAGATCTAAGGATTCTGGTTTGAAATCAGCCCAGGCAGGAAACTCTGTGAGACTCTTATCTCCAATTAACTAGCAAAAAGCTAGAAGTGAAGCTGTGGCTCAAATGGTGGAGCACTAGCCTGGAGCAAAAAGCTCATAGACAGCAAGCACCCAGGCCGAGCTCAAGGCCCTGGACCGGGACACACAACACAAAAATGCTCAGGGATAGCACCTAGGATCTAAGTTCAAGCCTTAAGACTAGAACCAAACAAAACAAAACACTACATACTTGCTACATTCCCTGACTGTTTTTCTTCCTATCTTCTGAGTAAGGCCTAACCATCTCACCATTACTTCTATAAATGCCATTTTCTCTTCAAAATAGTGAGCACTCCTAACCAGGAACCACAGTTTATTTATCATGATATAAGAGCACAAAGGGTACACTCCAATGGCAGATGATTACTAACGTTCTAACCTAAATTACTACTGTAAATTACTAGTTCCTATGTACCTCTGGATGGTTCAGCTGGGAATCCTGACCTCCTGTGAGTCCACAGATTATAACATTTCCAGGTATGATCAGGATTAACAACCGCAACAGCTGCATTCCTAAACCGGCTATTCCCAACCACTACCCAATCACACCACCAAAAACATCTTTGAGAGACAGACATTTCTCCACTGGAGGAACAGTACTTTTAACAAACCTGCTTCAGATGCTTCTTCAGAAAATGTCTTTTCGTCAAAAATATTAAGTCTCTTTCCCACGAATAAATTTTTCTGCAGACTAAAAATTAAAATAAAATGTTTTAGTGATTATATTTATAAATTGTCAATAAACTGTTCATGAGAAAAAAATGATATAAAATAGTCTATACAGAAATTACTGATCCATATCAGACATTTAAGTTAAATTAGCCAAGTTTTTAGGACTCTTAACTTTATAAAAACAGGAACATAGCACCTTGAATTTTTGTTTCAGGATATAACAAATCAGTCATAAAGATTTAATTTGCAAATTCCCTCACTTTTTAAGTAAGCTTAGTTTTTTCCGTGATTTTTATTTGATCCTTTTCATATCAAAGTTTCAGAGAACTTAGTACAGTGGAAAACTACAAACTTTGCTAAAATAGAAACTGATGAAGTCACCATTTGTCTTTAAGGGCAGAAAATTATGCAATGTTTAATTACAAGTTATAAAAGGCTGCACAGATAAATCTAAGCGTTCTCTCTTTTTTTTTTGCGGGGGGGGGGGGGGGGGGGGGGGAAGAGTCCGGTCGTGGGGCCTGAACTCTGGGCCTGGGCGCTGTCCCTCAGCTCTTCAGCTCAAGGCTAGCGCTCTACCATTTGAGCCACAGCGCCACTTCCATCTTTTTTATTTTCTGCTTATGTGATGCTGAGAAATTGAACCCAGGGCCTCATGCATGCAAGGCAAGCACTCTACCACTGAGCCACCTTCCCAGCCCAAGCATTCTCTTTTATAATCATTCCACGGCTTAAAAATAACTAACTTCTTTTTAGATAACTATTTCCAATTAACCACTGAAATGGACGTGACAAGAATTAATAGGTAACTTTTACTGGTATGCTTTATCAAATGCTTTATGCAGTGATTCACATATTTACTTGAACAAAACAGTGGCCAGATTAAAGACCAGTTTATACATGGGAGAATGGTTTTTAAAAGAACTTCTTTTGTTGTTGTTGTTTTTTGTCAGTCCTGGGACTTGAACTCAGGGCCTGAGCACTGTCCCTGAACTTCTTTGGCTCAAGACTAGCACTCTCCCACTTGAGCCACACCTCCACTTCTGGCTTTTGCTGCTTATGTGGTACTAAGGAATTAAACCCAGGGCTTCATGCATGCTAGGCAAGCATTCTACCACTAAGCCACATTCCCAGCCCAAGAACTTCTTTTCTAGATCAAATTGATTTTGTCCACTAAGTAAAACTGGAAAAAAAATGCAAATAATATATTAGAATGAGATTAAGTAACATCATAACATGGAAGTTTTCCCCTAGCAAGTTCCCTATATTTGTAAACATAGGCTTATCTGCTTAGAACTATTCTCACTGGCTTATTTTCTTTTCCCTAGCAAATATATACTCGCTGGCAAATTAGGTAAACAGGATGATAGAATGAAGTAACTCATGACTATGGAATACTCCACTTGGTGGAGTATGGAACTTCAGAGGAATGTAAAAAGAGGAAAGGGATGCCGATTGTGGAGCACATACTCTGTATTACAGAGCTCACATACATTTTTTTTCCGTGCTCTTCAAGGAAAATATTTAAGCTGGGTATCACTTTTGGTATGCTGATCGAGGCTTTAGTCACAAAGTCAGTCCGTGGCAGGGCCAAGACTCCAAGGCAAGCCAGAGTGACTCCAAAGTTTACACTTTACTACTCACACCTCTGCCTAACTAGATCAGTTCACACCTGGGTTTTTTCTCAGGCTGCAACTGCAACAAATTCTGCCTCAGTCACTGTAGCCTTAGACAACTTAAGTTATCTCCCCGCTGCTTCCCTGTAACCCCTTTACACACCTCTTCAACACAGTACACACAGAATCCACTTTCCTACCTTTTAAAGTTTCTCCTTGCAGATGCTCTATTTTTTCTTTCTTTGTTTGCAGTGCTAGGGATTGAACTCAGTGCCTGGAGCATGCAGGGTAAGCACTCTACTTCTGAGCTCCATCCTGAGCCTTTCTTTGAGACACTACCCCCAAGCACAGGCTGCCTTCTTTATCCCTTGGAGACTTAAAGCTCTTTTTTTACAGTTAGAATACAGAGGTTTTCATTGTGATGCCATGGATGTGTACAGTGTACTTTAAAACAGGTCACTCCTCTATTACACTCCTATTAATCCCCTACTTCATCCCTGCTTTTGCTACCTTCATATATATCTGTATCTCCAGATATAGATGCACATGTGTGTAACATACTTGGATCTTCACAACCAAGTACACTCTCACAACCAATCTTCTGTCCCCTTGGCTGTAGCCCCCTTTCATACTCGTGTCCCATCCTTATCACTACTACCATCATCATTGTAAGTCTAAATTCCACCTATGAGAAAAAATATGCAATATATTTTTTTTTATTTTTTGGTGTGTATGTGTGTGTGTGCGAATCCTGAGGCTTGAACTCAGAACCTAGGTGCTGTCCCTGGGCCTACTTGAGCCATAGCTCCACTTCTAGCCCTTTTGTGGTTAATTGGAGATCAGAGTCTGACGGACTTTCCTGCTCAGGCTACATTTAAACCACGATTCTCAAATTTCAGCCTCCTAAGTAGCTGGAATTACAGATGTGAGCAAATGGCACCTAGATATTTTTTAATTTTTAATTACACTATGCTAAGGTTAAAAATCAAGTTATAAGCATAAACTCCAGGATGTGATCTCAGCACTGCAAATAATAATGTTATGATACACTGTACAGAAGTAGTCACAAGAATCGTGGAAAGACAATGGTTCACTTACATGTTCTTGGGCCTTAAATATACTTTCAATAATATGCCAGACACTAAGTCACTTTAAAAATTCAAATAATTATCCAAAGTCAGTGTTAACTTTAAAAAAAATTATTTTGTTGGCCATGGGGCTTTAACTCTGGGGCTTTAACTCTGTCCCTCAGCTCTTCAGCTCAAGGCTAGCACCCTACAACTTGAGCCACAGAGCCACTTCAGCTTTTTCTGCTTCTGTGGTGCTGAGGAATTGAACCCAGGGCCTCATGCTCAAAAGGCAAGCACTCTACCACTGAGCCACCTTCCCAGCCCGTGTTAACTTCTTGAACTTGAGTTAAATGCTGACTACCTTTTCCAATTTTCCTGCACAAATCAGTAATACCCAGAAAGAGTAAGTCAAGTGCCGGAGTTTTTACTTAAAATAGAATCCATGGACTGTGCAACATATTATAAATACTTTAGAGTGTATCTTGTGTTTAAAAACAAGTCAGTTTTTTTTCAGAGCATGTCAAATATCTGGTTCCTTCTTCCCAACTGTCACTTGTTAGGCATAAAAGAAAGCACAGAAGCTTCATGTAAGTACAGAACAACTTTCCATTTACAAACGATTATGGCAGTTTCAAACCCTAAGAATTTCACATTGTCAAGGCAACACATACTTTGTTTTGGATGATAAACTCTTCCTCTAAGCTATAAAAGGTGACCATGTATAGAGATGCAGAGGGCATATAAATATTCAGTGGTTGGGGGGAGCGGGGGGAGGATGGGAAGGGATGGGAAGGGGAAACAAAGGAGGAGGTTACAATGCTTGATAAGAAATGTACTCATTATCTTGCCCATGTAATTGTAGCCCCTCTGTACAGTATTTTCACAATAAAAAATAAATAAAAATTTAAAAAAAATTCAGTGGTAGGAACATTCTCAGGAATGACAACCTAATGCTTCTTGCAAAATATTCATTTGTTCCAAATTCAGTCAGTAATATTCATTCAAATTCAGGGATCCCTAGACAGCATAAGTAAATGTGAGGTAGGATCCATTCCAATATACGGTTTAGGGAAATGTGGTAATATAAAAGTCAGAGTAGGGCTGGGAAGGTGGCTCAGTGGTAGAGCGCTTGCCTTGCATGCCTGAGGCCCTGAGTTCGAATCCTCAGCACCACATAAGCAAAAAGAAAAAAGCCGGAAGTGGCGCTGTGGCTCAAGTGGTAGAGCACTAGCCTTGAGCTGAAGAGCTGAGGGACAGCGCCCAAGCCCAGAGTTCAGGCCCCATGACCAGGCCCCCCCCCCCCAAAAAAAAAGTCAGAGTATCTTTCCCTTTGCAGGAAATGGTACAGAGGTGGGAAGACAAATGTACAGGCACCCACAATGCTCAGACAACCCATCGGCAATACCAGGTATAAGGTATGCAGCAAATCCTCAGCTAATGTAGAAACAAGCCAAACAAATGAAGCCCAATAGGCCGCAAAGCTTGAATACCTGTTTTTAAGATCAGCTGTGTTCTTCTTACCAAGATAATTCTCAGATTCTTCATCAAACTGAATCTGATGCTCCGGTCTTGTTCTAACTCTAGCTGTAGGTTTTCTGACAACT
Source organism: Dipodomys spectabilis (assembly GCF_019054845.1). Lineage (NCBI taxonomy): Eukaryota > Metazoa > Chordata > Mammalia > Rodentia > Heteromyidae > Dipodomys > Dipodomys spectabilis. The sequence goes on along the minus strand of NW_024870772.1, from coordinate 42,660,074 downwards.
TTCATTTCTGATATTATGTTACTGAAACTGAAATAACAAAACATCAAGTATATTAGAAATCTTAGCTATGCAACAGTAAGGCACTTTTCTTAAACAGGAGACGAACAATTTAATACTCATTTCACTTTTATGCACTAACATAGCATAAAAATATAAGTTAAAATACAATCATATCTATGTTCTTATCATCTACATAAGTAACAAATAAGATCTGTTCACTATTGTATCTGTTGAAAACACAAAAGGGGCCTTTGACTAGCAGTGCAGGTATCTAAATTTGTTCTTTACCTTCCTGAGATAACTTGGAACAAATGCCACTGAGGATGGCTGATTTAGATCACATCCTAAACAAAGCATTGGCACTGCTTTCTGGTCTTTGGTCAGCTAAGTACAAGTGGGCATGAAGAAAAAAGGTGCGGTGTGGAAATAGCCCAGCTCCACACGAAGAGAAGGGAAGGAAACAGGTCTATAGTCAACAGTGCATAACTAGAAACTATTTTCTCACATAAGCTATTTTGTTATTAGCTCCTTTATTTACTTATTTTTTTGTGTCAGTCCTGGGGTTTTAACTCAGGGCCTGACTACCGTCCATGAATTTTTTTTTATTTTCTGCTGGTGCTCTACCACTTGAGGAACAGCTTTACTTCTGGCTATTTGGGTGGTTAATTGCAGGTAAGAGTATCATGAATTTTCCTGCCGAGGTTGGCTTCCAACTGTGATCCTCAGAACTTAGCCTCGTGAGTAGCTAGGATTACAGGTATGAGCAACCGGTGCCTGGCTTGTTTATTTTAATACCATTACTCTGAACTTTTTTTAGGGGCTAGAAGCTTCATAACTTCCTAAAATAAAAGTAGAGTCATAGTCATTGAGTTGGTTTCTTAATCCTATATCTTACTTAATATAGAGGTTTAAAAAAAACTGCTAAACTTGTTTCTGGGGCATTTCAGATGTAAAATACAAATGCAACACATATCGCTCACCAGCTATGTGAAAAGGGCCTACTTTAGGTTTAACCATTACTGTCACAACTATGTGAACCACTGACCTAATTTTACGTTTCTCTCCAGCTTTCTGTGCCCTTGTGTCTGCCTCGTGCTGCTGGAGCTGCCGGAGCAGCTCTGACTTGGTCATCTTCTTGTCAAAGGGAAGGGACTCTGCAACAGCAGATGCAGCTGCCACCAACTCCAGATTCAGGGACTTGCTTCTGGAAAAGAAAATGAAGAAATAGGAAATAAAGAAGAGGAATGATGCTTATGTGCCTAGTTTAGTGACAAGTAAAATGAAGTGGGGAGGATATCTTGGACAATTTCTGAAGGCAGGGACTACAAGTGTATGCTTCCATACCCAGCTTTAGACATGGGTTTTAGATATACTTTGAAACATTAAAGTGTAAATGAATATACTCCTGAAGCACATGAACAAACCTGAAAATGACATATTTTTTTAGCCAAGAATTGCAATTTAATAAGATGCAAATGAACGTCTAATTACACTTAGATTTCTATAGGATCTGTTACCTACTTTGCAATTAAAGTTTCCAAATTATTATTTTTGTGTGTGTGTGTGTGTGTGTGTGTGTATGTGTGTGTGTTTGTCAGTCATGGGGCCTGAACTCTGGGTCTGGGCACTGTCCCTCAGCTCTTCAGCTCTAGGCTAGCACTCTACCATTTGAGCCACAGCACCACTTCCAGCTTATTCCTGCTTATGTGGTGCTGAGGAATGGAACCCAGGGCCTCATGCATGCGAGACAAACACTCTACCACTGAGCCACCTTCCCAGCCCCAAATTATTTTTTTAAATAGAGGATAACTCAAAAATTTGCATGTCACCCTTGCACAGGAGCCTGCTAACTTTCTCTGTATCATTATAGTTGTTGGGTTTTTTTTTTTTTTGGGGGGGGGGGGTCCTGGGGTTTGAACTCAGGGCCTAGGTGCAGTCCCTGAGCTCTTTTGCTAAAGGTTAATTGGAGATTAGAGTCTCACAGTACTTTTCTGCCTGCTAGCTTTGAACTGCAGTTCTCAGATCTCAACCTATTGAGTAGCTAGAATTAAAGGCGTGAGCCACCAGCACCCAGCTATTGTTCCACTTTAAGTACTGTGCTACCTGAATGAAGACTAGAGTCTCCAAATTCTTAAAACTTCTGGATAAAGATTAGACGGACTTTATCAGGACTTTAATCTGATCTTTTGGAAGATCAGAAAAGAAAAATAGAAATGTGGGGGGAAATATAACAATGAGTCAAAGAAAGTTCTACTTTCAAAACTCTTGATCTACGAATACTGCTTAAACCTCACCCATGTCACTGTATTCCTTTCATAACTTCCTAACTTCATTTTCACATTTTAAGGTGGAAGTTTTGACTCAAGTATGCAAGATAGGCAGGCAAGTACTCAGTCTAGAGCCCTGCACGGCCTCAGGGTTTGCAATTTGAGATGGCCCAATAAAAATCATGGGAGAGATTCTGTTATTGAAAATAATTAACTTTTACTCTAGTCTGTGCAAGAAGCACAGATTAGAATCTTTATCATTTTAACTATCTATTCTCCGGTATTTCAGATTATTTTACAAATACTTGTACCTTTCATCCCTTTATACTCTCTGAATTTCTTCAAAATAAACCATGACATACAATTTCAGGAAAGGAAATCTCATTGTGCAAAGCTTTTGGCAAGCAACTTGGTGACATTAAAATTTGTAAATACATGCCCATATCGTAACCCAATAATCCCACTTTTTTTTTTCTTCTTGTAGTTCGTGGGGTTTGAACTCTGGGCCTGGGCGTTGTCCCTCAGCTCTTTAGCTCAAGGCGAGCACTCTACCACTTGAACTACAGCACCACTTCCAGTTTTCTGGTGGTTTATTGGAGGTAGGACTCTCACGGTCTTTCCTGCCTGTGCTGGCTTTGAACCGCAATCCTCAGATCTCAGCCTCCTGAGTAGCTAAGATTACAGGCATGAGCCACCGGCGCCCAGTCCAGTAATCTCACTTCTTAGGAATTTTGTCTTAAGAAAAGAATGTGGAATTTGAGCAAAACAGCATACTTTGCACTCAGGACATAAGCCATTCTACTTCTGTCCAGAAACAATCTTAGAATCTGTCCATATCATTCCTAGCTGTATTTTGAACTTGGGCTAAAATGTTAATCAGAGCTTTTCCTTAATCATCCTTAAAAATAGCACTCTCCAGTTCCATCTTTGTTGTTCTTCATCTGTTTATCTGACATAGTACATCCAGGCCTAAGTATATCCCCCTTTCCCACATTACTTCTTACCACTTCTTCACCCGTTTTTGTTGTTTTGTTTTGAGAAAAAAAAAAAGTCTGGCCTATAACTTGCTATGTAGTTCAGGTGGTTTCAGATTCTCAATCCTTTCCAGTCTCCCAGGTGATGGGATTACAGGTGAGTGCTACCCCCTGGCTTCTCCCATGTTAAGTTAGGAAGCACGGACTATGTTTTGTTCAGTGTTGTATCTCCAGGACTTTGGACTCCGACTGAGATATAATGTCAAAGAAAATTTGCTGATGAAACAATGTTAATTGTAGCACTTATACCAGCAAAACCCCCCAAACAATCTAAGGATCAAGTAACAGTGAGTCTCCTTTCTTACTGGTTGTTTAGGGCAGGTAGTTTCTTCATTAGGAGAAAATGAAAGCAGAAATTTTGGTCGTGCTACATCCACTCAACACTCAGCTCTCCAAGGCTGTCCCAGCCATACCTGACCCAGGCTGTTAGGAAGATAAAAGACCTACAGCAGCTGGTACAACAGCCTCTCAGAGTGTCCTCTCAGCAAATGTCCTTGTAGCACTCATACAGGTGACATTTTTCACAGTCATGCGAGAGTAGAGACAGAGGGCTGCTCCATGCAAGCCAGGAGGCTGAATGGTTTATGGCCCCATTATAGTGGACAGTTCTTACATCAAAGCCACAAGCGATTTCTAGGGTTCCTTCAGTGGTCTGGGGCAAGTCTTAATATGGTGCCCTCTATGGGTCAATTTTGTGCTGACCACACTGCCTATAATCCAGCTGGTTTTCTATGGTTATCAGGTGTGATGTGTTTAGTTTTCGGGAAGAGAGCAACATTTTCAGTGCCATACTGGCACCCATATTTCTCTTCTCAGTTCCCTGAGGGAACAGAATGGACAGAATGGGCGAAAAGGGACATTCCATATCTTGTGAGGCTGGACCAAACATGGAATTCAGTACTCCCTATTTGAATGAACTCACTGCCTTCCACCCAACTATGCATTCCAGGGGAGCCTTTTTTTTTTTTTTTTTAAACTCTCGGGGCCTGAACTCTGGGCCCAGGCACTGTCTCTCAGCTCTTCAGCTCAAGGGTAGCACTCTTCCACAATACCACTTCCGGCTTTTTTCAGCTTATGTGGTGCTGAGGAATGGAATCCAGGGCCTTATGCATGCAAGGCAAGCGCTCTACCACTGAGCCAACTTCCCAGCCCCTAGCAGAACTTCTGATAGAAAGTAAAAAGTAAGAAGTTCCAAAAAATGTTAAATCATTTTGGAACACAAGAACCTCTAGTATGTCTTCTGGTAAACGTTCAGTGATAGAGATCCTAAAGTTACAAACCTTATTACTCGAATAGATGATATTGTCTATTTACAAAGAATATTTTACATTCCACTAAAATAAAAACCTACTTAAGCAGTAATACAACACTATTGCTGATTGCGCTCAGAATCAGATAAGTTAGATATGTTGATAAGCACTATTATAGTGCACTGGAAAAAAAGAAAGCATAGAAGAAAGAAAACATGAATTCCTGATTAAAAAAAGTTATATACCAGGCGCCGGTGGCTTACACCTGTAATCCTAGCTACTCAAGAGGCTGAGATCTGAGGATCACAGTTCAAAGCCAGCCTGGGCAAGAGAGTCCCTGAGACTCTTATTTGCAATTAACCGGAAGTGGCACTCTGGCTTAAGTTGTAGAGTGCTCACCTTGAGCTGAAGAGCTCAGGGATAGTGCCCGTGCCTAGAGTTCAAGCCCCATGACTGACCAAAAAAAAAAAAAAAAGTCATATAAAACAGTTGTAATCAGGCTGGGAAGGAAGGTGGCTCAGTGGCAGAGTGCTTGCCTTGCATGCATGAGGTCCTGGGTTTGATTCCTCAGCACTATATAAACAGAAAAAGCCAGAAGTAGCACTGTGGCTCAAGTGGTAGAGCGCTTCACCCTTGAGCTGAAGAGCTGAGGGACAGCGCCCAGGCCCAGAGTTCAGGCCCCACAACCTACAAAAACAAAAACAACAACAACAACAAAAAAGTTGTAATCAACATGCTGAACTCTACTCCAGAAGCAAGGTTTTTTACTTTTTGAGACAAAGTCTAACCCAGGCAAGCCTCAAACTTATGAGCTTGCTACCTTAGCCTCCAATGGACTGGATTAGGTATGCACCACTGTGCTCAGCTCAGAAGGATGGGAGGGGCAGGATAGGTTATGAACTCAGGGTTTGGTACTTGCTAGCAAGTCTCTCTACTATTCAAGCCATACCTTCAGCCTTTTTGGGCTCTGGTTTTGAGATAGAGTCTCATTTTTTGACCAGACCAGCCTGGACCGTGATCCCCTTCTTATGCTATCCACATAGTTGGGATGACAGATGTGTCACTGCACCCAGCTGTTGGTGGAGATGGTGGTCTCAGAAACATTTTACTTCAGCTGGCCTCAAATGACCATCCTCCTGATCTCTATCTCTTGAGTAGCCAGCCACCAGTGCCTGGCTGGAAGGAATACTGAAAAAGAAAATGTTAAAGAAGTCTTTTCCTGTCATAATGAGACCTCCAAAACAAGATGTGCATGACACAGTTAACAGTTTAAAGGGCAACTAAATAGCATAAGAAAATGTTAGAGGGGCTGGGGATGTGGTTTAGTGGTAGAGTACTTGCCTAGCATGCATAAAGCCCTGGATTTGATTCCTCAGCACCACACAAACAGCAAAAGCTGGAAGTGGCACTGTAGCTCAAGTGGTAGAGCAGAGAGGCTCAGGGACAGAGCCTAGGCCCTGAGTTCAAGCCCCGGGACCAGCCAATAAAACAAAGAATGTTAGAATCCTCAGATAATTTCTCTAGATTGTATACAGATGACCTGTTATGACATAAATATGAAATGATAACATTCCTCAAATAATCACTAGTGTATCTGTTGATAAGCTGATTACCTTTCACTAAAAAAAAAAAAGATGATGCTAAGCAAAATGAACCCCAAGATATGGACACAAGAGGTTTTTCTTTGTTGTTGCTGGTTTTTTTTTTTTTTTGCCAGTCGTGGGGCCTGAACTCTGGGCCTGGGCCCTGTCCCTCAGCTCTTCAGCTCAAGGCTAGCGCTCTAGCACTTGAGCCACATTGCCACTTCCAGCTTTTTCTGCTTATGTGGTGCTGAGGAATTGAACCCAGGGCCTCATGCACAAAAGGCAAGTGCTCTACCACTGAGCCACCTTCCCAGCCCTGTTGTCGCTGTTTTTAATGTACTATGTGATTTTTTTTTTTTAATGTTCTTCCTCCTATGGTATATACCTGCTGTCACTGTATTTTGTCACCCATTTTGGTACACTGCATCTTGTATATGCATTTGTCTAATTTGGTGAGGGGAAGGGGAATAAAAAAATGTTGAAACAAGGACATAGGACAACCATTGCAACAATGAGACTATGAACTTTATAACTTTGGGGGGGCGGGTGAAGGGAAGGGGTAGAAGAAAAACAAAGGAGGGGGTAACACTGCTTGACAAGAAATGTACTTATCACCTTACTGATGTTAACTGTAACCCCTCTGTACAGTATCTTGGTAAGAAAGAAAAAAAAAAAAAGAATATTCAAGTTGCAATTTCATTTACCTCTCCACTGAAGCATCTTCTGTAGGTCTTTGGAGTTTTCTAACTGTAGTGTCTAAACTTTTATGAGGTTTCCTGCTGGGTGGCTTTGTTGTTTTAACATGTACTGTCTTCAGTTCAACTTTCATGTCCTTGATAATGCCTAGCAAGTCTTTTTTGATGTTCTCCTTGATTTTGTCTTTGCTCTCTGAAGTCTTAGACGTCTCACTGGTGGAAGCAGACTTATCTTTCTTGCTACAGATCATGCTGCTAGTCCCCAAATATCTCTGAATAATTTCTGTCCTAGAAAGATGGATTAGAGGGGAAAAATGAGGAGGACAATATAAAACAATACAGCAATACCTGAAAAAGAATGTAATTTACAAAATTTTAGTTCAAACACTTTCCATTTTTAAATGCTTTTGATTACTGACTATAACATAAGCAATTTGCCATAAGTTAGCATATATTATACCTCTAGCTTTGTGAACACAACGTACATCTATGTATTTTTTCTCATACCCATATCAGATCTGTGAAATAGGCATTATCCTCATGTCACAGAAAAGGAAGTGACTTATCTGTGGTCATGTAGCTCAGAATTCCTGAGGCCTAAGCCACATAGTATACCACAAATAGGTACAGGTGCACTGATATACTAGCCTCCTGGGACTAATGATACTCCTAAGATTGTTGCCTCCTTCCACTTACCCCAGAGTTCAATACAAACATCAGGGGGCTGGGAAGGTGGCTGAGTGGTAGAGCGCTTGCCTTGCATGCATGAGGCCTCGGGTTCGATTCCTTAGCACCACATAAGCAAAAAGAAAAAAGCCGGAAGTGGCGCTGTGGCTCAAGTGGTAGAGCGCGAGCTGAAAGGGACAGTGTTCAGGCCCCATGACCGGACCAAAAAAAAAAAAGAACTAAAAATGTAAGGTGGAACCTGAGATCTAATTTCCTCATTTTTTTTTTTTTTTTATTGTAAAGCTACTATACAGAGGGTTACAGTTACATGAGTGAGGTTATGAGTACACTTCCTCTTGAACATTGTTACCCCCTCCATTGTTTTCCCCCTACCATCCCCTCCCTCCCTTCCCCGAGGTTCTTTTTTTTTTTTTTTTTTTGATTGTGATTAAATGATTACATAATTTCAAAGTCACAAGTTCATTCTAACTTCCCTGGAGCAAATTGTCTACCACAGTCTGTAATATATAACAGTGTTCACATGTTATATACCATATTTGTGATCAGCAGCATGAGGATATTTAGTAGTGGTTCAACCAGATGAGCGGGAGTTCTTTGTTTCTTAAGTCCTGTTAGTTTTGTCGTATCACCTAACATTTTGGATTTAGCATCCACTTATCAGGGAGACCATGGACCGTTTGTCTCTTCGTTCTTGGCTTACCTCGCTCAACATGATTCCTTCTAGCTCCATCCATTTCCCTGCAAATGCCATTATTTTGTCATTTCTAATGGCTGCATAATATTCCATTGTGTATAGATACCACAATTTTTGGATCCATTCATCTGTGGTGGGGCACCTAGGTTGTTTCCATATCCTAGCTATTGCGAACAGTGCTGCAATAAACATGGAGGTGCACGTGTCCTTGTATATTGGTTCCTGTTGTTCAGGGTAGATGCCTAGAAGTGGTATGACTGGGTCGTAAGGGAGGTCAATCTTTAGCTTTCTAAGGACCCTCCAGACTGCTTTCCAAAGTGGTTGTATAAGTGTACATTCCCACCAGCAGTGTAATAGGGTTCCTCTTTCTCCACATCCCCTCCAGCATTTGTCGTTGGCTGATTTGTGGATGTGGGACATTCTGACTGGGGTAAGGTGGTATCTCAGGGTTGTCTTTATTTGCATTTCCTTCACCACCAGGGATGATGAACATTTCCTCATGTGTTTAATTTCCTCATTTTTTAAAGTAATTTTTAAAATTTTTTTTAAGTAGTTGTACAAGTGGTTTCAGTTCAATATGTCCTATTATAATTACAATGTATCTTGAACAATATCACACCTTCCATTGTTCCCCCATCTTTTCCAATCCCAACCATACCCTCAAGAGATTTCCTCTTTAACCTCACCTGACCATTGCTTTTCCTAATCATCAGGTGAAGTCTCCTTTCACTGCCATAAGTTTGGCAATCAGCAAAAAAAGTGTGGACAATTACCCCCTATAACCTGTCCATTGTGTAATAAGTTAGGAACTACACATGAACAAAATAGTGACAAGAATTATCCAGGGAAATGATATTTGTTCTTGAGATGTGTATAACTGAAAAGCATCTCTTGACCAGGCAACTAGGATTAGGTAGGTACTTGACTGCAAACCTTCTCCTCATCAAATAAAGTAAAAACAGGGGTTATACCATGGGGGAAGAACAAAAAAAAAATCACATCGTACCTTATAAATATGTTAGAAACAATAGCAAGAAAGAAAAAACCACTTGTGTCCTTATCTTGGGGTTCATTTCGCTTAACATCATCTTATCTGACCTTTTCTGCTTGTCTCAAATATATACTAGTTATTGCAAATAAGGGAAACCATGGGACCTATGTTTCTTTGAGCCTGGCTTACTTCACTTAATATAGGGAAAAAACAAATTGTTTAAATAGGGATACAGGTGGACCCAATGAGATGTACAAGACGTTATGTGGAAAAACAAACTTTACAATTTAGGCAAGTTGGGGGGGAAGTAGTTGTGGAGATGGGAGGGAAGAGATGGTAGGGGAAAAACAAAGGAGGAGGCAACAATCCTTGATAAGAAATGTACTCATTACCTTGCTTATGTGATTGTAACCCCTCTGTACAGTATTTTCACAATAAAAAAAAACTTATTAAAAAAACCCAACTTCTCTTCCTGTGAAAAGACACCCACCAGGCTGTCATCACTCATCACCTATAGAATAGGTCTCCTAAATTAGCAAGATAAGCTTTGGACAAGCATCCTCTACTTTCTTGATTAACAAGCTTTTTTTTTTTTTTTTTGGCGGAGGGGAGGGGGGTAAAATGAACTCCCTTCTCTCAACACTCGTCTCTTGACTTAATTGGTCTGAAGTACAGTGAGCAGCCAGATTTGGGTATAGGAACAATGATCGTACCTTTAGGCAGACCGCAGCACTTCTTCTCAAAACTAACGTATACAGGCATTTTCTACTACTTGCTGGAATATAGTCTTTTTTATTTTTCGGTGACCGTATTGGGGCCTGAACTTAAGGCCTAGGCGCTGTCCCTGAAGCTTTTTTTTCTTTCTTCTTTTTCTCAAGGCTAGCATTCTACCACCTGGGCCACATCTCCACGTTTAGCTTTTTGGTAGTTAACTGGAAATTTAAAAAAAAAAAAAAAAAGTCTCACGGACTTTGCTGCGCGGCCTGGCTTTGGTGAGCCACGATTGTGGGCGCTCAGCGTCCGGAGTGGGAGGGATGACAGGTGTGCGCCAGCGGCTCCCGGCTGAAGTAGGTTTTTCCTCGTCATCATGCGCGTACAGGAAAGAATGAAGGAGGGAGGAGGGAGACCATCACAATAACCTTCCGGCTGCGGAGCCTGACTAACTGGAGAAACGCCGCGCGCGGGAAGAAACTCCGCAAGGGTGGGACCGCAGACCACCAGGCCGCGGGCCCCGCGCGCCGGGACCCGGGCCCAGTCACCGGTCCTCTCCAGGACGACCTCCCTTCCCTCGCCCGGACGCCGCCGTGGCTCCTAAGGTCCTGCTCGGGGAGTCTAACCCCGCGCACCCGACCAGGCCGCGGTGCCCGCACACCTGCGGGCCCGCACCGCCGCAAGGCGCTACCTGGATGTTCCCGGCGGGGCGGCGAGCGGCGCCATCGAAGCGGCCGGAGTCTCGGGGGTGGCGGGGCTTGGAGCGCGGCGGGAGATGGGGAGCCGAGGCCGGCACGCACACACCCGCCGGAGCATCGCGGATAAACCACAGGGACCTGCAAGGACAACCGGAACAGGCGGTCCGTCCGCCAAATTCGTCCCCCTCTCCCTCCCTCGTCCCCACTCCCCGCCCCACGCTAGCTTCCGTTCTGTCCCTGGTTCGTTCCTGTCCGTTCATAGCCCGGAGCACAACAAAGGTCGGAAACTGTGTTCCGGGCCCCCTGCTTGGCCCCCCCGGAGGCGGCTCCTGATGCTGGGGCCAGGAAAAGGGCACAGACTGACAGGGACTTGTTTTCCTGGACAAAGGATCCGCAAAGGTTATACTCTGAAATGGATCCATGGCCACCGAAGATTTTTTCCTTCCTTCCTTCCTTCCTTGCTTGCTTGCTTGCTTGCTTGCTTCCTTCCTTCCTTCCTTCCCTCCTTTCTCTTTCACAAATACACAATTTTATTTGCTATGTTCAGTGGAAAAGTTGCCATTCCACAAAGCAGCAAAAGAATACAATGACTGTCAGTTGAATAAAAACCACATTTGATAGAGAAAAAAAAGAATACAATGAATCTTGATCAATGTCACTCCATTCATGATTAAGAGGTTATTGGGTGGGGGGGGAAAGAGGGAGAAAATTTAGGGAAAGGGTTAGAAGTCAGACAAGAAATGTAATCATTACCTTACTAATGTAACTGTAACCTCTCTGTATATCACCTTGACAATAAATTTTTTAAAGTTTTTTTATTTCCCATAATACATGCTGCCAGAGAAAGCAAGCTTTCTATTAAATCTCTATTTTTTTTTAATTGAGGGGGAGGGGCAGTACTGGGATTTGAACTGAGGGCCTCATTCAGTTTTCCTATTCATGGCTGAACTTGAGAACTTGAGCTAGGTCCCCAGTTCTGGCTTTTTTGCTGTTTAACTGGAGCTAAGGCTCTTAAGAATTTTGTCTGCCCAGACTGGTTTCCAACCATGATCTTCAGATCTCAGCTTCTCGAATAGCTGGGAACATTGGCCTGAACCACCAGCACTTGGCTTTTCAGTTCTTGATATAACACTAGAACATGTGACATGTATGTTTCATATTTTAAAAATGGCTTTAAAGATTTTTTTGAACATGCAAGAAAAAGATGTAGCACAAAAAAAATGTAGCTTTTCCCTTTCACTTCATAAAATGAGGGAGAAGTACTCTTGCTGGTAGGTTCCCAAACCTAGGCATCAACATGGAGAGCAACTTGGGCCATTATCACAATGAATCCCATTTGGACAAGTAATTTATGCTAATAAAACCTAAAACTAAATTTTAGAATCTGAGAAATGAATCAAGGTTGGGATGTGAATGTCTGTGATGTTGTGACATGGTTTACATTGAACAGATCTGCCTAAGATCCATGAACCCTGGCAGAACCTGTGGCTGGATACTAAATACAGGGCACTTAGCTGGGCACTGGTGGTTCATGCCTGTAATCCTAGCTACTCAGGAAGCTGAGATCTGAGGATCATGGTTCAAACCAGCCCAAGCAGAAAAATATGTGAGAACAAACAAACAAACAAACAAACTGGAAGTGGCACAGTGGCTTAAGTGGTAGAGCACTAGCCTTGAGCTGAAGAGCTGACAGCGCCCAGGCCCAGAGTTCAAGCTCCAGGACCAACAATCACGCTCACGTGTGTGTGTATGTGCACGCGCACGCGCGCGCACACACACACACACACACACACACAACTACTTTAAATGAAAGGCATTTATTATTAAATTATTGAATGTTCCACCACTCCCAGCATAAACCATCCAGTAATAGAGTACAATATAAAGTTGGTATAATACTGAAAAATGACTTTATTCTTCTTTATTTTATTGAGACAGGGTCTCACTTTATAACTGAGGCTGACATGGAACCTGTGATTCTCCTGCCTCAGCCTTCTGAGTGCTGGGATTATAGGAGTACAATGCCATACCTGTCTACTATTACTTTTTTTTTTTTAATATAGTTAATGACCTTTTTTTTTTTTTGGCTGGTCATGGGGCTTGAACTCTGGGCTTGGACGCTGTCCCTCAGCTCTTCAGCTCAAGGCTAGCACTCTACACTTGAGTCACAGCACCACTTTTGGTTTTCAGGTAGTTAACTGGAGATATATGTCTCACAGACTTACTTGTCTGGACTGGCTTTGAACCATGATCCTCAGATCTCAGCCTCCTGAGTAGCTAGGATTATAGGCACAAACCACTGCTACTTAATGTACTTCTAAATACAAGCATTGAAGCAAATGGGATAGAACAATTTTTTTTCAGGTGTTTAAATTATTGTTTATTTTATTTCTGTGCCCTTCATTTTATGGAAACTTGCATCTCAAAAAACAAACGGTTGCCCCCAAATTGCACAAGGTAAAAGTTATGGTAGTCCATGTAATCATAAAAGCAAAGAGCCTTAATTTAAATGTTAAAGTGAAAATATGAGATGTGTTGAGGAGGTATGCCTCTACTGGAAGTTAGATGGTACTGTGTTATAGGAAGACTGAATGGGGTATATCAGCTTGTCAACACAGCAGAGACCTACTTGGAGGCATTGAGGATTACTAAACTTGGGATACTGGATTTGGTTTAGCAGTAGAACACTTCTCTATAATCCCCTCAAACATATGCCTAGAAAGCCTGTGGGAAGACATGATGGCCACAAATTCCAACCATGACTTTCATGACTTTCTCAGCTTCCCAGGGAAGTCGGTCTTCATGGCAACATTAACTCCAGGGAACCCCAAGAGCATCAAGCACTTATCTTGAGGAAGCCTGAGCACCATTAGGAGAGAAGGGATCACTCATCGTGGTTGCCAAAACAGAAGCATGGTATCAGGGAAGCAATGAAAGAAAAGGCCAAATCCTCCTTGGTGAGGGGCTGGCTCCGGACATGCTGCAGCATTTCCAAACCTTGGGCTTGACAACGAGCATCCTGGTGCCCCAAATACTGAGCCATGTTCCTGAGCCACTGCCTGGCCTTTGGTGGACCCACCACAGTGACTTGAGTGTGGCCTGTGGCTGTGAACCAGGGCTCCAGCTGAATGAGGGTGTGGCTGTGTTTCTCAATGCAGGGGAGGAATGCATCCCCTGGGCCGAATATGTCTTTCTCCTGTTCTTCTGTCAGGTAAAAAACCAATGGAGCATCGAAGTTTTCAGGCCAGGTCCACCAGGCTCCCATGCTGTGAGCTCCACTCCCCTAGCTTTACTCAGGACAGAGCAAGTCCAAGCAGCTGTTTTGGGGATAGAACAATTTTAAGGATACAGGAGGGCATTGTTTCCAGCCAGTTAATGTACTGATCTCTTGAATGTATGATGCAAAAGCAGCAATCTAATAGTGTGGGCTTTTGCATTTAGCAGTGGATGTTGAGAAGAGTTTTCCTACAATACTACTTAGCTCTGGATTTGGACAGCATAGGAGCTTTAGAGAGGTTCCTTTCCTGAGACAAAACTGAACAAGAAATAAGCATATGTCTTTACATCGAGAAGACCCCTGTCTGTACTACAGCAGTCCCAAGACTTCCACAAGACCAGGACCTGCATGTGGTGAAAAGCTCTGATAGGGGGAAACTGCCTCTCAGAAGGCCACAGGCTGTGTGGCCCAGCATCCAGCTGAGGAGCACTCTGGATATTTGGGTGACTCATTGGATCTTGTGAAAGGAAGGAACTCGCCCCTGGATAAGGTCCTTAACTCTCCCTGTGCCAAATACTTTGCCTTTGATTACAGACAAATGCCTCCCCTATCCACCTAATTCTTCTCCCACTATAGACTGCTGGTGTCAGAGACACAGGATGGATGAGGGAGGCACTGTTCTGTCACCTTTGAGGGTCCCTCAAAGGAGACATTAATAGTGCGCTTGGATTGGCTGTCTTTAGAACACAGGGTATTAACACATCTTTCCCTAATCTTTGATCCTTAGTTGCTAGCTTGGGACAAGAGCATCCTAGTTAGTTTTACACTTTGTGGAAATTATGTCATATACAATTAGAGGTACAGTATCAAGTCCTCCTGCTCTGAATATTTTGTGTGTTCAGGGAAGGAGGAGATTCTCCACAAAAAGACAGAGATAATCTTCAAATCTCCACTGACCATTGTGATCAAAGTGCAAGAAAGCCAGGCGCCGGTGGCTCACACCTGTAATCCTAGCTACTCAGGAGGCTGAGATCTGAGGATCTTGGATCAAAGCCAGCTCGGGCAGGAAAGACCATGAAACTCCTATCTCCAATAAACCGGAAGTGACGCTGTAGCTCAACTGGTAGAGCGCTCGCTTCGAGCTGAAGAGCTGAGGGACAGCGCCCAGGCCCAGAGTTCAAGCCCCATGACCAACAACAACAACAACAAAAGAACAAGAAAGATGTAAAGACTTAGGGTTGGAAGAGTCTAGGATGGTGGTTACTAAGGAAACTTTTGCTATAACTTCATTATTTCTCCTGCTGTAGTCAATAGTGACCAAAACTAGAAACTTTTGCCCAGAGTACTTTGGTGATTATATAAAATATGTTTAATATAATCATACAATATTTAATATAATTATAATAGTGTAATATATAATATAATACACAATTATATTTTATATGAAATATATTTCAATATATTATATCACATATAATACATAATATATAACATGTAACTTGTATAATATTAAATGTGTATAATATGCAAGATATATCATGTAATATATTACATAATACACCACAGAATACATTGTATGTACACATAAAATAAATCATATAACATCTATTGTACATAACATTATATATCTTGTATGATCTGCTATATGTTACATATTATATGTCAAGCATGCTCTATATGATATATGATGTATACTGTATCAATAATATCAAATAATTATGTTATATTAATAGCATACACTATATATTATATAATATATTCTATATTGTATATGATCTATATATAACATGTATTATACATAGTATATATACTATATAATAAAATATGGCATATATCGTATATATGATAAATATATATTGTATATCTGTTCTTGTAATGCTTATTTTCAGTAATTAAGTGCAAAATATTTGCAAGTTTAGAAATGTTTTTCATGTGTTTTATTATGAGTCAAGTGACTGTTCATTCTATTTCTCAAATAGCATTAACATTTTTGAAAATAGTTTTTTTTTTTTGTCGGTCGTGGGGCTTGAACTCTGGGCCTGGGCGCTGTCCCTCAGCTCTTCAGCTCAAGGCGAGCGCTCTACCACTTGAGCTACAGCGCCACTT
This sequence comes from Dipodomys spectabilis, assembly GCF_019054845.1. Classification (NCBI taxonomy): domain Eukaryota; kingdom Metazoa; phylum Chordata; class Mammalia; order Rodentia; family Heteromyidae; genus Dipodomys; species Dipodomys spectabilis. The sequence goes on along the minus strand of NW_024870772.1, from coordinate 42,644,141 downwards.
CCGGTTTTCTGGTGGTTTATTGGAGATAGGAGTCTTACGGTCTCTCCTGCCCGGGCTGGCTTTGAACCGCGATCCTCAGATCTCAGCCTCCTGAGTGGCTAGGATTACAGGCATGAGCCACCAGCGCCCGGCAAAAATAGTTTTGATTTTACATTGAAGTGAAAACATTGCCAAAGAATGTGCATGAGCCAAGAGCCAGTGGCTTATGCCTGTGATCTTAGCTACTCAGGAGGCTGAGATCTGAGGATGATGGTTCAAAGGAAAGTCGGTGAGACTCTTATCTCCAACAACAACAACAACAAAAAACCACCAAAGAAAAAAACTAGAAATGGAGCTGTGGCTCAAGTGGTAGAGCACTAGCTTCAAGTGAGGAAAGCTCAGGGACATAGCCCATATATACAAAAAAGAAAATAAGGAAGGAAGAGAGAGAGGGAAGAAAGGAGGGAGGGAGGAAGGGAAGGACGGAGGGAGGGAGGGAATATGGCCCAGTAATTGAATGCTTCTTTTATTAGAAGAGAATCCAATGAACATGTGTGTTTATGAGTGTGTATGAGTGTGTATGTGAGAGAGAGACAGAGAGACAGAGAGAAATGAAGAAAGACAGAGAGAGACAGAGACAGAGATAGAGAGGAAGGGAGGTGACAGAAGGGAAGAGAGAGAGAGAATCAGAAAGAGAGATGCAATGCCTTTTTTACCTTGGGAAAATATATTATTATTATTGTTGTTATTGTTGTTGTTGGTGGTGGTGGTTGTGGGGCTTGGAGTTGTGTTGGCCTGGGCTCTGTCCCTGAGCAAAGCTACTCAAGGCTATTGCTCTACCACTTTGAGCCACAGCTCATTTCCAGATTTCCAGTGTTTCATTGGAAATAAGAGTATCTTGGACTTTTCCTGCCCAGACTGGCTTTGAACTGCAATCTTCAAATCTCAGCCCCCTGCGTAGCTAGGATTACAGGGATGAGCTACCAGTGCTTGTCTCTCTTCAATGATGCAATCTGACAGATTTATGGCAATGATTTATGGAGACAGTAACTCAAAGAAACTAGAACAGGGCCAGGGCCTAACAAAGAGGAAGTTACATCTCTGGAGCCTCATCAGGGAACATGGAATGGAACATAAGTAAGTATTGGCTTTTCCAGCCACAAGGAAGTGACGTTGAGCAAGCAGCTCATGCTGCTGTTGTAGCCCAGACTCCCAGGTTCGCTGCAGTGTACGCATGCTGCTATGGTCCCTGGGAACATTGTGGCTTCATGCCTCCCTGCCTTTGCCTGAGCCCTAGGCTTCACCTGATAGGTCCACCAATCTAAAGTTTGCCTATTTTTTTTTTTTCTGGCTGCTTTGCACTCTATCTATATTCAGGAAATTTCCCAACATAGAAGAGGCCCTGCCTATCTGAGATATTTCCCACCTTGCTAGCCTTCTCCACACAGCAGGGAATAGACTTCTTCCAGCTGTGTCTCCCTGAGATGTCATTTACAAAGGAGCAACAAGAGGCAGTGGGAATGGTTTGTCATGCAAAGCTGGTGATGAAAATGTCCAGCTTTGGACCAGCACGTTCTGTCAGGGTCTCAGGAGCCTTGACTGAGGAAGCTGTTTGCAGGGCCCCAGATCACCTTCAACAATCATTAAGTCCCTTAGTCAATTATAATCAGCGGCCTAAGTGATATGCCAAAGTTCATCCTCTCAACAAAGGGCCAGTTGTGGTGCAAACCCCACCCTTTCACGAGGTTGCTAATGGGCCTCCTCAGAGAGCTTCTTCCTCATCCTTTACTGACGCCCTTCTGGAATCTACCCATTCACAGTTTGGATCTTCTGTATTCCTCAAAGGCTCATGGGTTGAAGGCTAGGAATCCAACCTGTGTTATCTATTGGGGACAGGGGGAAATCTTTTATTTACTTATGTTTGTAGCATCAAATCATATTTAATAAACTGTATTTCTTCCATTCTAAAAATGAGCACATTATATTGAAATAGGCAGACACTAGTTAAAAAGGATCTATTACATTTGGAGAACACAGTTCCTGGGTTAGAAACATCTCTTACCACCTCACCTTTACTATTGAGGAGAAATATTGTCCAACATTTGTAATGTATGAGTACGTCCATGAAATACTTATTTGAAAAAAACTTTCCTCATATCACTATTATGATGCCAGTCTTCCATTGTACAAATTACAAAACAGGCACAAAGATCAGTTCTTGCTAGTTGGTTCATAACTGCATAGCCAGAGCTGCTGCTTATGATCTGATTCTACAGTATTCACCAAATGCAGGAATTAAACAAGGGCCATGCCTCTTGGGGTTCTGAGATAATTCTTTTCATTACAATTTACTGTTCATAAATTTTTAAGTAAGCTTAAAAATTCATATGAAAGGGGCTGGGAAGGTGGCTCAGTGGTAGAGCGCTTGCCTTGCAAGCATGAGGCCCTGGGTTTGATTCCTCAGCACCACATAAGCAAAAAGAAAAAAGCTGGAAGTGGCGCTGTGGCTCAAGTGGTAGAGTGCTAGCCTTGAGCTGAAGATCTGAGGGACAGCGCCCAGGCCCAGAGTTCAGGCCCCACGACCGCATCCCCAAAAAAAAATTCATATGAAAGATGTAAGCAAGAAGTCTTCTATAAATGGGAGGATTCTAAACTGTAAATCTGCTACACATGACTTAAAGTGAGAAATATGCAATTATATTTAACCTGTAACTGTATTAGATTTTGATATTTCTTCTACAAGCTGTTGAGTGTGAATATTACTAAACCTTCCCTTTCCATTTATGCTTCTGAGAATGAAGGAAGGGACCCAGGCTTAAAGTAACTGAAATATCCTCCACATGGTTTGGTATGAACACTGGCAAAGTATAAGCCTTTGTTCTTTCAAGTCCAAAGAGAAGATAAAAAGTCTCTGATTTGAAATCAAAATCTATTTCTGTTCTACTGGCCATGGTTTGACTATTAACATAAATCTTCATTGGAGGATTTCCCAGGATGAGTTTGCAGATGGTGGTTCTTGCCATTTTAATGTTTTTGGAAAGACCCAAGGATGTGAACTTTCACATCAGCCCAAACTATCCATGTCTGTGTTATATTCTCGATGATGAATTTTGGTTTCTTTCTTCCTTTGCTAATAATTCCTCCTACTGCCCTTGACAAATCATCTCCTTTAAGGGAGTACCGTCTTACATTTCAAAAGTCTCTAGAAAGTGATCATCCAGCCTGATGAGAGCAAGTGCGCCCTCTTCCTGAAACCCTTCACAAAATCAGCTGCTTTTGTCAGAGCATTAAATCCTTGGTTTCCTCACAAGTTCTGATTTCTACATTTCTTGATTTCAAGTGAAAGCATATCTAAACTCCCAAATGTTTTACAATAGGAGTAATTATCTCCATTCAGTTTTAAGAGTGTGTATCTATTAGCAGGGACTGAAATTGTCTGTCTTTCTTCTTTCCCATTCAGGAATCTATCCCAAGCAAGGGGAGGAAAATCTCGCCTCTGGCTGACCAGGCCTCCGTGTCAATGCAGTTGATCCTCTGTCCTCTCCTGCGGAATATAGCTACTAAGCATGTCGGCCAGCCACCCTCAGGGGTGATCTGGGTAAAGACATCCTAGGCCCCAGCGTCCTGTATCTTCATCTATGCCATCTCCACTGAGAAATCTTTATTTTTAAATTTATAAACTTTCTCAGATACATTTATTTATTGGCATATATTAAATTATATACGGTAAAGGGTTTCATCACAACATTTTTTTTTTGTCATGGGGCTTGTCATGGGCCACTGTTTCTTTCTTTCTTTCTTTCTTTTTTTTGGGTCCGGTCATGGGGCCTGAACTCTGGGCCAGGGCACTGTCCCTCAGCTCTTCAGCTCAAGGCTAGCGCTCTACCACTTGAGCCACAGCACCACTTCCAGCTTTTTTCTTTTTGCTTATGTGGTGCTGAGGAATTGAACCCAGGGCCTCAGGCATGCAAGGCAAGCACTCTGCCACTGAGATGGGCCACTGTTTCTGAGCTCTTCAGCTCAAGGTGAGTGCTTACCACTTGAACCAAGTGCCACTTCCAGTTTTCTGGTGATTTATTGGAGAAAAGAGTCTCATGAACTTTCCTGCCTAGGCTGGCTTTGAACCTCAATCCTCAGGTCTCAGCCTCCCAAGTAGCTAGGATTACAGGATGAGCCACCAGTGCCGGGCTTATTACAACATTTTTGTTGTTGTTGTTGTTGTTTTGTTGTTGTATTTTTTGGGTCCAGTTGTGGGGCCTGAACTCTGGGCCAGGGCGCTGTCCCTCAGCTCTTCAGCTCAAGGCTAGCGCTCTACCACTTGAGCCACAGCGCCACTTCCAGCATTTTTTTTCTGCTTATGTGGTGCTGAGGAATCAAACCCAGGGCCTCATGCATGCAAGGCAAGTGCTCTACCACTGAGCCACCTTCCCAGCCCCCATTACAACATCTTTATACATGCATATAATGTACTTTTGTCATATCTGGGGAGGTGGTGGAACTTCTAGGAGCTAGGGCCTAGCAGGAGGAAGCTAAGTCATGAGGCTATGGAGAAACTGTCCCTCTCTCGACTCTTTCCCTCCCTCTCTTCCTTCTTTCCTCACTCCTTTCTTTGCTCCCTCTCTCCCTTCTTCTTTCTTCCTATCCTCTGTCCCTCCCTTCTTTCTTCCCTGTTTCCTGGCTGCCAGGAGGCAAGCACTTTTGCCCCCCCCCCCCATACCCCTCCCCCCCTCATGATTTTCTGACTCACTACAGATTCAGACACAATGAAGACAACCAATCACTGATGGAGATCTCTACAGTGCTGAGCAAAAACAAATCCTGCTTTTGTGTTTATTGCCTCAGGTACTTGGTCACAGTGACTAAATAATGACTACTAGCTCATTACCCTTTCCATTCCCCTCTTGTTCATGCATCCAGAATTATAATTACTTCTTTCTTTCTTCTCTACTTGCATGGAGATTTCTGTACCCTTCAGCATTTAGGACGGAGGCAAGATTTAGCATGGACAGGTGCTAAAGATGGCTTGTTACTGACCTGAAGCAGTGTGCAGATTCATTAGTATACTAAGGGTCCCAGAGGAATAGGTAAATAAAAAAGATCGGAAAAGAAATGGAATTGTGGAAAAGGTGACCTGGGTACAGTTGTGATCCTGGACAAAAGTGAGCTCAAAGCTACTGTGGACTACATAGAGAGTTTAAGGCCAGCCTGGGATAAATAATGAGACCCTGTCAAAAAACACGCAGAATAAGTGGGAAACAGCAACATACAACAAAGGGGCCCATCAGCTGCACTGGACATAGAAGAAAAAGAACTAAGCAACTCAACGACAGCTATGGGAAGGGAGAAATGAGAGGGAAAGAGGGAACAGCCTACACTAAGCAAAAGGGAAAGAAATGTAAACATCACCTGATGTGGGAGAAATAATTGTATTGTCAAAGCTCATGGAATTCACAAACTTTATAGACCATGATAATGACAATTTGCCTTGTGAAGGTGAAAATGTGTTTGTGACTTTAAGTATCACTATTCTACAATACTGTGAAATATGTGAAATTTATGTAATCACCTAATCTCAATTTAAAAAAAAGGCCGGGCGCTGGTGGCTCATGCCTGTAATCCTAGCTACTCAGGAGGCTGAGATCTGAGGATCACGGTTAAAAGCCAGCCCGAGTAGGAAAGACCGTGCGACTCCTATCTCCAATAAACCACCAGAAAACCGGAAGTGGCGCTGTAGCTCAAGTGGTAGAGCACTCGCTTTGAGCTGAAGAGCTGAGGGACAGCGCCCAGACCCAGAGTTCAAGCCCCACGACCAACAAAAAAAAAAAGGGGGGGGGCTGGGGAGGGGAAGGAGAAGGATTGGGATGGGGGGAGGGGGGAGGCTGGGGATGGGGGGAGGGGGGAGGCTGGGTAGGGATGTGAAGGGTAAACAAAGGAGGAGGCTGCAATGCTTGGTAAGAAATGTACGCATTATCCTGCCCATGTAATTGTAACCCCTCTGTACAGTATGTTCACAAATAAAATAAAATTAAATTAAAAAAAAAGATAAGAAAAGTGAGAGAAGGGATGGGTTAGGAGTGATGGGTGACAATGTTGTCAGACACCTTGTACTCATATACTGTTTTGTAGAATGGGAACTCCTTTGTACAACTACTTAAAGACAATAATAATTTTAAAAAGTTAAAAAAAAGACAAAGACACAAAAAATAGCTGACAGGAAGAGAAAATCGAAAGAAGTTCCCTTACCTCCTTTAAAACATTGCACTTTTCTTTCTTTCTTTCTTTTCTTTCTTCTTTCTTTCCTTTCTTTCCTTCCTTCCTTCCTTCTTTCCTTCTTTTTTTCTTTCTTTCTTTGTTTCTTTGTTTCTTTCTTTGTTGGTCGTGAGCCTGAACTCTGGGCCTGGGTGCTGTCCCTCAGTGAGCGCTGAAGAACTGAAGAACTAGTGACACTTCCAGCTTTTTCTGCTTATGTGGTGCTGAGGAATTGAACCCAAGGCCTGATAAAGGCAAGGCAAACACTCTACCACAGAGCCACCTTCCCAGCCCTACAATTATTTATTTTCTTTTCTTTTTGGGCCAGTTCTGGGGCTTGAACTCAGGGCTTGGGCCCTGATTTTCTTGTTTGTTTTTTTGGGTCCGGTCATGGGGCCTGAACTCTGGGCCTGGGTGCTGTCCCTCAGCACTTCAGCTCAAGGCTATCGCTCTACCACTTGAGGCACAGTGCCACTTTTGACTTTTTTCTTTTTGCTTATGTGGTGCTGAGGAATCAAACCCAGGGCTCTGGTATGCAAGGCATGCACTCTACCACTGAGCCACCTTCCCAGCCCCCTGATTTTCTTTTACTCAAGGCTAGCACTCTACTACTTGAGCCACAACACCACTGCTGGCTTTTTCTGTTTACATGGTACTAAGAAATTAAACCTTCATTCATGTTAGGCAAATATTCTACCACAAAGCCACATTCCCAGCCCTGTAACTATTATTTCTTTGGAAGAATATTCTTTTTATTCCATGAATACGGATTGATAAAAATACAAATGCATATCTATTTATTTCAAATACAGATTCTACCTGATTCTAGCCAAGTCTTGGGGACATGGCTCAAATGATAGGTCATTTGATAAGCAAGCTCAAAGCCCTGGGTTCAATCCTCAGATGGAGAAAAAGGGAAAGGAATAAAACAAACAAAAAGCCTGAGGGACTATTTAACAAACGTTGTATCAGCAGACAAGAATATTTAATGTTCTCAGTCCAAGATGTTTTGAGGTTTTGATGTATTTGTAGCTCCATTTAACACTTGGTGAAGTTCTTTCTTGTGTGGTGTCATTAACCAGCACATTGTGAAACTCTGTTGCCCTTGCAAAGGGTTGCTTTTCCATGAGACCAGTCTGTCCCTCCTGCCTGCGTCACACCTGCTCTCACCCCAGATCGGCTACTGTGATGTTCCAGGGGGTTGCACAATCCCGAGCGGGGCCAGCATCAGAGAGGCCGTGCATTGCTGTGTTGGCTGTTTGGAACCCAAATACTTTGCGTTCACCCATGTATTCTGACAGCAGTGATCTATATTTCTAAGGGGTGAGGGTTCCTAAAGATTTATCCTTGGAATAAGTTTGCTTAGAAACTTTCTTGACTTCATGTCAACCAGGTGACTTTCTAGTCTGTTCTCTGAGCTATATTTTTTTCTGTGTCTTTCTTTTGGTGCCAATCCTGTGGTTTGATATCAGGACCTTGGGGCACTAAGCCTGAGGTTTTTTGTTTTGTTTTGTGGCTAAAGGCTAGTGAGCCACAGTGACTTTTATTTAAAATATATTTTAATTTAATTTTTCGGTTGGTCATGAGGCCTGAACTCTGGGCCTGGACGCTGTCCCTCAGCTCTTCAGCTCAAGGTGAGTGCTCTACCAGTTGAGCCATAGTGCCACTTCCAGCTTTTTCTTCTTATGTGGTGCTAAGGAATTGAACCTAGGGCCTCATGCATGCAAGGCAAGCACTCTACCACTGAGCCACCTTCCCATCCCCTTAAAACATATTTTTTAAATTATCTTTTTGGGCTGGGAAGGTGGCTTAATGGTAAAGTGCTTGCCTTGCATGCACGAAGGCCTGGGTTCAATTCCTCAGCACTACATAAACAGAAAAAGCTGGAAGTGGTGCTGTGGCTCAAGTGGTAGAGCAATAGCCTTGAAGACAAAGAAGCTTAGGGACAGAGTCCAGTCCCTGAATTCAAGCCCCTGGACTTGCAAAAAAAAAATTATGTTTTTAAGTAGTTGTACAAAGGAATTGCCATTTCGCCAAGCAGTTTATGAACACATCTTGATCAGTGCCACCCGTTTCATCATTCTACCCCATCCTTCCCAACCCCTCCCCTTCCCTCAATTGTCTTAATTTTGTAGGATATTCATTGACGTTTATGACTGCTTTCCCCCTTCACCCTTCTATTCATCTGTCTACTCCCCTCTACCACTTCAAGCTTTTTTTTTTCTTTAGTGGTTAATGAGAGATAAAAAGCTCATAGACTTTCCTACCCTGACAACTGGCTTTGAACTTTGATCCTTTGATCTCAGCCTCTTGAGGAGCTAGGATTACAGGCGTGAGCCACCAGTGAGTGCCAGGCTTGAGGCCCTGTATGTTAACATCATCTATGTATTTGTATTTCTCTCACCCTGTTTTTTTGAGCTCTTTATTTGCAGGCCCACTGTGCTAGGCATGGGGGTTTCCGTGTGCAAGCCAGCCAGAGGATAAAAGAATGAGGGTCTGTACTGTAAAAGTAACTTTGTAGATCAGGAGCTAACATTTTGAGCAAAAATCTTGATTCTTAGTTAATAGAGCAAATTGAAGGTGTGGAAAGTGAAGGAGAGAGGAAACAAGTGTGGCTTGGGAGTGTTGAGAATGGAAAATAGCCTATGGAGGACAGAAGGGGAAGAAGGGATTAAAGGCAGACAAGACAAAGCATTAGGTTGGGGACTGGTGGCTTAGTGTCTGGAGGAGCAGCCACCAACCATCCGGTGATGGATTACTCCAGCAGCCCTAGGGAGCAACAGCAACAGAGCTTCCTAAAAGCCAGCAAGGTAGTCATCCTTTGGCTAGAGTGTTAAAAAGGTTAAGTGATTCACTAAAGGTCATATAGGGACTTCAGCATTGCCTCCAGGCTTGAAGTCCAGAGTGCTTTCTAAGCTGTAACAGGAGATCCAGGTGTGTCCTTAATTATATTTCCTTTTGGTCTCTTTTTCCTCAGCAAAACCATTTGGGGCAAGTGGCATTGCTAGGCTGTGGAATATCCTAGCTTGTTACAAGTCACTTTAGGCAAGCCATGCAAACTCTATAGCTTGTTTCTGTTCAATTATGTTCCAGAAATTCAAATTCTAATACCAATGACTGCCCTGTTTATTGAGTTCCCCGATAGATATCTTTATAGCCACCACTGTGACCCAGGAGGTCTCTTGCTCTCAACATTAAGCACTAATACATGCCATGTCAAATATTAAGTCACTGATCCATGCCCACAATCATTGAGACTAATGGACAATAATGCAATGCCATGTCCTACAAGCTGGAAATTTAGTTTTCTTTCCTCTCTTTCTCTCTTTCTTTCTTTCCTCCTCCTCTTCCTCCTCCTCCTCCTCCTCCTCATTTCTTCTTTCTTGTCCTCCTCCTCCTCCCCTCTCCTCCTCCTTTTCCTTCTTTCTTTTTTTTTTTTTGTTGGTCATGGGGCTTGAACTCTGGGCCTGGGTGCTGTTCCTCAGCTCTTCAGCTCACGGCGAGCGCTCTACCACTTGAGCCACAGCCCCACTTCCAGGTTTCTGAGTGGTTTATTGGAGAAAAGAGTTTCACTGACTTTCCTGCCCAGGCTAGCTTTGAACTGTGATCCTCAGATCTCAGCCTTCTGAGTAGCTAGGATTACAGGCGTGAGCCACCGGTGCTCGGCCTCCTCCTCCTTTTCTTATTCTTTCTTCTTGTTCTTCTCCTCCTCTTCCTCTTCCTCCTCCTTCACCTTTTTCTTTATTGTCAGTTCAAGGCTTAAACTAAAAAAAAATCTGGTGGCTGGCTGGTGCTCTACCACTTGAGTTCTACTTTATTTTGGGGGTGGGGTAGTTCTAAGGTCTGAATACCATTTAGAGCTAGCTCCACTTGCACCTTTTGCAGGTTAATTGAAGCTAAGAGTTTCACAGACTTTCCTGTCTGGTCTAACCTTGAACCTTGATCCTCAAATCTCAGCCTTCTGAGTAGCTAAGATTAAGGTGTGAGCTACTGGCACCTGGTGTTCAGTACTGCGTTTTGCTGGTCAATTGGAAAATGAGTCTCTTAGCAAAATTAAGATTAATAGACTTTGTCAGAGAACCACGCAGACATCCAGGTACAGAGAACAAAGAAAGGTTTATTGCTGGGAAAGGGGGCCTGCAAGACTCCTTCTCACAAGGGAGGAATGAGAAGAAGCACCAGCTATTGTCTGGGTGACCTATGTAACCTAGGAGGTTTAGGAGGGGCTAGAAGGGGCTAGGAGGTAGAGACCCTGGTGTAGACCTGTGGGCCAGGAGCTTCATCATGGCGGACTAGGGTTTATGGCTGCTATCCAAATAGTAGATAAGGGGTCCTGCAACTGCCCAGACCTGAAGGTCACTCTAAGGGGCTCTTGTTGCCTTATATGATGGTAGCTGCCCCAGAGAAGTGCCATCCCAAGGTAAAGGGGGTTGGAAGTTGGTTATTTACTGCCTTTACTAGATGGGCCTAGTGTTGCTTAGGAAGAGAGCATGCCAAGCTGTGGAGAGGGCAAGAAATGGACTAAGCTACGGGAAAGGACTCATTTTGCTAACAGAGTCTCTTGGACTTTTTTTCTTTTGCTCCAGCTGGCTTTGAACAGCCATCTGTACTCTATCTCCTCCAGGTAGCTGGAACTACAGGCTATTGGGTCATTCTTTGGAAGTGTAATTTCTTCAATTTATTTTTTATTAGTATGTATTCATTGTAAAAGGGCTTTCATTGTGGTAGTTCTGTCCTGTCCAGGCTGGCTTTTAACTGCAATCCTCAGATCTCAGCCTCCTGAGTAGCTAGGATTACAGACGTGAGCCACCAGCGTCTGGCTCCCTTTTAGTCTTCTAGAGTTCAATGTTTCAAGGAAGAAAACACAAATGGTTGTGGTGGTGCACAGCGGGAATCCAGCACTCAGGAGGGAGGATTTGACGCTAAGGTCAACCTGGGCTGCATAGTTGGACTCTGTTTCCACCCCCAAAACACACAAAAGACAAGGCAGAAAATGAAAGGAAAGCAAGAAAGCCTGAATCAAAGCAATGGGAAGGTAGTGAATAAGTACTATACGAAAGATCTATCCAAAGATCCTTCCAGTTGAGCAGGTGGCTAGCTCAGAATTAAAACTCACTCCGATGTACATTTTCAGCTTTGCAGAAATGCGCCGGAGAACCCCAGATAACATTTCATTCATCAGAAACTGAGACCGGAGAGGCTGAGTTGGATCTGCAGTTTTCATCAGGATATTTGCCAGAATGTCACTGGGGGTGGATTTCCTTGGGGGAGAAATATTGCTAATAATAATAATAATAATAACTGGCAATGTGCACACTAATTTTTCATCCAATTCTTCACCATATTTCATCCAATTTTTCATCATCTTCGTTTGCAATTTACCATTAAACCACAGCCTCTCAGCCTCGGGTCCTCAGGGAGCCCCTGTAGCGACAGGGCACCGCTGAGTCCTGTCCAGGCGGTGCGCAGGGGCGCAGGGGTCTAGCGAGCATCCCCAGCCCAGGAGCTCCGGGCCGCCGCGGCCGCGCGGTCCCCGCCGACTTCCGCTTCCCGGGAGTGCGCTGGGCCGCGCGGGCCGCGGAGTCCCAGGATCGTGGAGCAGGCGGCACAGCCCGTGCAGAGCACGGCCAAGCCGACGTGGCGGTGAGCGGGGCGCGCGCGAAGAGGGAGGACGGGCGCGGGACGGGCTCCAGAGCTGGGCGGCCTGACCTTCCCGGGTGGCCCGGGAGGCGACCGGCACCACGCGTGCCAGGGGACCCGTGCGCAGCCAATGGCGCTGGCAGGGTCTCGCCGGAGCCCCTGGAGCTCCTGGGCCTCCTTCATGCAGAGCCTACCTTTTGGACCACGTTGCCCTCTGCCCCGAGTCCTGTCGCCTGGCCAGGCGCCCGGCCGGGCTTATGAATGGGCGGCGCGCGGGCAGCGGGCGGCGGCAGGGTCGCGTGCGGGCAGCGACGGCGGGCGGAGGGTTGGTCGGCTACCGGGAGTCGCGCCTGGTCGGACTGCTTGGGCGGGATTGCACCCCCAGATCTCTGCGTCCGGCCGAAGGGCTCCTAAGGCGATGGGCCAGCGCCGTCCAGCTGCGATTGTCCTAAGTGGAAAAGTGTGGGCCGCCTGCGCTTCTACCACCTGAGAAATTTGCTTCCCCCCAGGACCGAGGAGGAAATTGGGCTTAGCTTTGGTGTTCGTGTCCACCGAGTCGGACCCTGGGGTGGTTTGAAAAGTCAGGCCACGGCTCGCCGAAGAGATTCAGTGTCTCCATTCTTACAGCAAGCGCACACACTGGTTTAGATTCATGCTGACCACCAGCTCTTGGGTCCCGCAAGTCCCGCGTCTTTTCCAAGCCACAGCAATGCCCGGCTCTCGTGTCATTTTGTACGACTTCTGAGTTTGTTTGTTTAGTATCTGTGGCCTTTTTCTATACTTATCATTCTTAGAGGTTTATCTAAGGACCCACGTTAGATAGTCTTGTCTATCTATATATTTGCCTCCTTTTCTTTCCCTCCCCTAAAATGCAGGGTTGAATATTTTGGGTTTGTTTTTGGCCAGCTTGGTAAACCCTGGAATTAGGTATGCATTTGAACGTACAGGTTTAAAAGACTTAAAAACTTGCCAAGTTAATAATTTCTCTCTCTCTGTCTCTCGGTTTCTGTCTGTCTCCCTGTTTCTCTGTTGCTCTCTCCCTGCTCCTCTCTTTCCTCCTTCCTTCCACCTACGGGTTGCATTCCTTTGGAAAAAAAAACAAAACTGGTCTCCATTTTGGAGTTTGTTCATTGGCAAAGTGCAAAAAGTGACTGAAAACCTTGGCTAGCATTATTTTCTATTTAGGACAATGTGTTTGAAAGGACCTTTGCCCTTCATCTCTGATCTGTGCCAAAGTTTGCAATAAGATAGGGAATGAAATTTGTCCCTTGTTATTTACTTAGAAATCACTCCATTGTTTGAATGAAAACTGCATAAAATTGGTTGCTGAATTGGTTATTTTAATCCTATGTGTTAAAACATTGCCTATTTTTCTTTCGATTCAGTATTTATGAAGTTCATGTCTCACCAGTAGTTGATTTTTGTCTAACTTTAGAGAATAGTTTATAATAGCTTTCCCAAACTCTGTGGGCTACAACTCAAAAATACCAAATCAAGACTCAACTGGAGAGAAGCCTAGGAAACACTGAAAAAGTGTCCCCAGGTGATTCTCAAAACAAATGGAGAACTTAATGACCCAAGGTGTTAATGCTTCAAGTGTGGTTGGAAGGCCTGCATTATCAACCTCACCTTGGAAACTTAAGCCTGGTCCCACCTGAGGCCTGCTGAATCAGAATTGGCTTTGTACCCTGACCACTGGTGAACCTGCTTGTTTACTGCTGGGAAAAGCTGGGGTGGATGGAGGGTCTTGCTCTGAGAATGCATGATATATCAGTCCCATGAGTTTTGTTTTTGTTTTGTGTGTGTGTGTGTGTGTGTGTGTGTGTGGTTTTTGTCATAGAGCAGGCACTCTCAATAGGTTTGAGTGACTCTGCAGGGGTTTTGATCCCGGGGTCAAGACTTCTTGCATGCACTTCTCAAAACTTATGGGTCTCCCAGCACAGGCTGCTATTTTCAGGCTCTGAAAAACTAGTCTGTTGTGGTTTGGGATGTCTGTGGTGGCCTTCTTACCTGGTATTCATTTGTAAGGTTTTCCTAAAGGTTTGTCAAATTACCGGTGAGGGCTGAAGCAATGAAATTCAGGGAAGGATTTTATTTTTGAGCTAGGGGGTGTGAACTTTTTATGGAGCAGTACATCACTCAGCTACATTGATACCCCAAGTCCAATTCCTTAGGAGCCTTCTTCTCAGTCCCCAGAAATTCAGGTGTAGTAACTGTGCAACAAGCACAGAAAATGTGTGCTGCAGAGATTGGGCTAATGATAGGCTCTTGCCTCCTCCCAGGAATATCGGTGCCTGTCCTGAGTTCCAGAAAGTTGTCTCCCGCAAATGCCAGTGGCACCATGAAGTCCAATCCTGCCATCCAAGCTGCCATTGACCTCACCGCAGGAGCCGCAGGTAATCCCAGAGCAAACTGCTCTCTGTGTTCTTCAAGCTTCTCAGTGGGACTGAAAGAAAGTGGTTTAAGAGCATTCCTGTTGTCCTGTCAGGTGATACCCCATACCCATGGAATGAATCCACTTAATGGCAATTTGAAATTGTTCAGAACATGACAATAGGTAGAATAATATCTGTTACATTAAAACTTGCAGCAGTCAGGGTAAAGAGAACTACTGGAAAATGGCTCAGAGATGAAGTCATGTTTACTGCCACCTGGCTAAGATATGCAGTGACACTGGACTTCTACCCTAAACTTGACAGTCTTCAGATCCTTTGTCATACAAAAATAACGGTGGGCCACCTCTTAGTAGCCCTGCCTTTAGTGGTGCTGGGAAGGAAAGAGGGTCCCCTTTAGAAGGAAGACTGACCCTCCACTTGTCTTACAGTCAGGAAAGAAAAGAAGAGGTAATAGATCTTGTTGGGACTTACTGAGCTACTCAGGCTGACCTTTAGAGCCTGAGCCCAAGGGCAGGCTGAAGCCAGCACTAGCCACGTGCAGCCAACAGTTTAGAATGATCACTTTTAAGATGCAGGCACAGTGGGAAGTTGAGTCTGGGGCAAAACTGGGTTGTCTCCCATGTCATTTTGTTTTATTAGCGTCTTCTTTTACCTCAGGGGCAAAGGGTGTGTTTGTTGCTCAATGCTCTCTTATCCAAATGGTACTTCCTGGCTCAGCAAACCAAGTGTGATGGGGGGGGGGGGGGAGGAGGGGAAGAAGGGTGGGCACCATCTCTCAAACTGTCCTTTGCCCAGTTGTATTAAAAAAAAAAAATCCTTGTTCAGAGAAGAGCAAAGTTTTTTCCATGAACCAAAGGTTGGCCAAAGTAGGCTAGTGAGAAAGCTTCAGACAGCATATTTCAGATACTATAAAGATCCCAGAGAAGCATACCTCTCCAGATTAGAGACCATAGGCAGCTGTTCCAGACCAGTGAGCAGGCCTGACAGCTGGCTACATTGCACCTAGAGGGCTCTAGTCAACTATGTACCTTTTGGGCAGACCCCTACACTCTATGGAGGAGAACTGTAATTCCCCAGGCACCCTGGGAACCACCTCCCCTTCCCCATTGCTACCCTTGAGGACACTGTGAGAATGGCACAATTTCCCACCCTCCTCTGGCTTCCTAGTAGCGTCTGGGGAATGTTCTGGGTACAATTCTCATCTCTGTAGTAGGAGTGCTTATAACACGGAAGAGATTTCCAACTTGGGGCATTTTATGTCCTCCTGTCAGTCAGTGGAAGATCTATCTGTTGTGATCAACTTATAAGGCTTATACCTTTTTCTGTTTCTATTCATTCAGGTATTTGTATATCATAAGTAAAATCCGTTTTAAATGTAAATTGCAACATATTTACCTTGAGTTAAGCCTGGTATGTATATATTTAACAATAGTAATACCATGTTTCAGACCTTCTACATATTGATACTTTGTATTCCTGCAGCCTCTGGGGAAGGTATTTCTTTCCTGAGCTCAGCAACACAGGTTTGCCCCTGCCTAGGACAAGCTCCTGGCAGGCATAGCAACTCATACCTCACTAAGTGACAAAGGGCTTTCATCCTAGTGTGGATGACCTAAAAAAGGAAGCAGCAGTCCTACTTTTTTTGGGGGGAGGGGAGGCTGGGACCGGTCCTGAGGCTTGAACTTAGGGCCTGGCCACTGTACCTGAGCCTCTTTGTGCTCAAGGTTAGCACTCTAGTGCTTGAGCCACAATGCCACTTCTGGCTTTTTCTGAGTAGTTTTTTGGAGATGAGAGTCTCACGGACTTTCTTGCCCAAGCTGGTTTTGAACTGTGATTCTCAGATCTCAGCCTCCTAAGTCGCTAGAATTACAGATGTGAGCACTGGTGTCTGGCTTTGGAACTGTGTCTTTTTTTTTTTTTTTTTTTTTTTTGGTGTGTGTGTTGGCGGGGAGGGGAGTGTGTTTTAAAATTTAAACAAAGATCTCCTGCCAGGCAGGTTTTTCTATCCAGTTTACGTCTTCTAAAGTGCCAAGAAGTCATTGTCCCTGTCTGCTTGCTGCAGAAGTTCTAGGACAGGATCCTGGGAAGCTAAAAAGGGGAATTTAAAGCAGATAGTTGGGTAGTTATTGAAACGAGATATCAGGGATCCTCAAAAGTGAATGACCTGAAACAAGTCTGGGTAGTACTTTAAGAGCCAGTAGTTTAACAATTCCAGTGTTGTAGCAGAGCAGCTATCTGGCCACTGTGTGCTGTGCCTTCTTAGGTCCCATAGTGGGGAGATGGGGTATTTTGAGTCATTGAAACTTAGCCTCTTAAATGTCTAAATGGAAAACAACTAAAAAAAATCCTTTTGGGTGTGTGTGCGCCCATAAATGGGGCTTGAACTCAGAGCTTGGGCGCTGTCCCTTAGCTTTTTTGTGCAAGGATGGCACTCTTTCACTTGAACCACAGCTCCATTTCTACATTGTGTTTATTTTGTATTTTTTTTTTTTTTGGTGGTAAGAGTATCATGGACTCTTCTGCCTGAGCTGGCTCATACTGTAATCCTTAGATCTCAGCCTCCTGAGTAGCTAGGATTGCAGGAATTGGCCACCAGTGCCTGGCTTTCAAAAACCTTTTGGGACGGGACTGTCTTAAGAACTGTATGTTCCACTGCCCCTTTGAGCTGGGCTGTTATTGGTTGGGTATTTTGAAGTTCCCTCATCTGACCGTCTTGTGAGCTATCCTTTCTTCTACTCATGATGCCCCTGCTGACAGATGGCTTCAGTGCTTTGTGATTTGATTTGCTGCTTGTGTTGAAGATTAACAATCTGAATGCTACTGTGTTAGTTGGACTTTCTGTCACTGTGACAAATACTTGAGCAAACCTACTTAAGGAAGGAAGGGTTTATTCTGCTCATTGTAGGTACTTCTCAATCCTGTTGAGTAAATCTTAGTCTGACCTGCTCTGAATGCTGCAGAATATTAACCATTAGAGTTCAAGTTAAAGAGGTTTCCGGCAGGGGTCAGCTCTGTTCTCTGTGGGATGAAGTAGCCAGGCCCCTCCCTTTACCTGGTGTCTGAACCACGGTTGCTTTTCTGATTGCAGGCCAGCTGAGCAGGCATGAGGTCAGGGAGTTTCTCCCTCACCCTGTGTGTGGCTCCTGTCACTCCCAGACATTAGCTACACTGTTGTAACCACTTGGGTGGGAGGCGTGTGCCAAGTCCTGCCACCGCTAACTTTAGTGCTACCCTATGAGGTGGGCATGGGGGAGAGACAGAGATTCCAAGGTGCATCCCCTGCCTAGGACCTCATGGTCCCTGGGATTGCCACCCCTTGGTAGCCTGAGGCTGGGACTGTAGAACACAGGTCCTCCCTGCAAATGGGAGCTTCTAGGACTGGGCACAGTAGGAAGTTATTTACTGGACTCAGCTAGAAGGTTTGGGGAGAAAAGGAGCCAGAAAGAAGGGAAAAAGATAAGCCTCTGGGGCTGGCCACATGTCTTTCACAGAGAAAGCTGCAGACTCATGCTTCAGAATTGTCCTGCTTCCAGGGGGAACAGCATGTGTACTGACCGGACAGCCCTTTGACACAATGAAGGTGAAGATGCAGACGTTCCCTGACCTGTATCGGGGCCTCACTGACTGCTGCCTGAAGACCTACTCCCAGGTGGGCCTCCGTGGTTTCTACAAGGGCACCAGCCCGGCGCTGATCGCCAACATAGCCGAGAACTCGGTGCTCTTCATGTGCTATGGCTTCTGCCAGCAGGTGGTGTGGAAAGTGGTTGGATTGGACAGGCAGGCGAAGCTGAGGTGAGTTGGGCACTGGTGTTCTGTTGTTGGTTTTGTTTTTAAACTAGTGCTCCTGCATGGTCACAGTTTTAATGACACATACTGGGAAGAAAGTTTCCTTTTTCCAAACAACTGTCTCTGTGATTCTGATGTCACACACTATTCATGCATTGAGCAAAGGAGGCCTGACCACAGCCCACCATCAAAAGGAGCCACTGAATAGTTCCATCTCTTCAAAAAGATGCTTGCTTACTTCTCTCTCTCTCTCTCTCTCTCTCACACACACACACACACATACACTTTTGCTTTCTTTCTTCTGGTTCTAGGGCTTGAACTCTGGGGCCTAGACACTGTCCTTGAGCTTTTGTGCTCAAGGCTAACACACTACGGTTTGAGCTACAGCTCTACTTCCAGATAAGAGTCTGATGGGGGGGCTGGGAAGGTGGCTCAGTGGTAGAGTGCTTGCTTCGAATGCATGAGGCCCTGGGATCAATTCCTCAGCACTACATAAGCAGAAAAAGCCAGAAGTGGTGCTATGGCTCAAGTGGTAGAGCGCTAGCCTTGAGCTGAAGAGCTGAGGGACAGCGCCCAGGACCAGAGTTTAGGCCCTATGAATGGCCAAAAAAAAAAAAAAAAAGAGAGAGTCTGATGGACTTTTCCTGCCTGGGCTGGCGTCAAACTGAGATCTTCAGATCTCAACCCCACTGGCCCCTGGCAAGCATGCTTTTCATATGCACATAAGTGCTGGACTAAAATTGTGGAAGCATTTTAGGCTCCCCTCCATCATTAAAATTCAGAGTGTTGGAAGAAGTTGCCTGGGCCAAGTGGATTTGAAGAGAAAACGTGAAACATGAGCAAGAGTTGGAAACTGGGACTGAGTTTCGCTCCAATATTTGTGTGGTCTTCCTTAAGGTATTTATTATGCCTTTGGCTCATGTGTGGTCTTCCTTAAGGTATTTATTATATGTATATAGAGAATTTGGAAACCATTGGGATGGATAGCCATCTTCCTTTGAACACTGATTTTTTTTTGTTCTAGTATTGGGGCTAGAACTCAGGGTCGCACACTGGTTTTTTGTTGTTTTGTTCTTTTCTTTTTCCTCCCCGCCTTGCCTCTCCTCCCCTCCCCTCCTCTCTCCTCCCCTCTCCTCTCCTCTTCTCTTCCTTTCTTTTTTTTCCAGTCCTGGGGCTTGAAACTCAGGGCACTGTCTCTGAGCTTCTTTTACTCTACGACTTAAGCCACAGTGCTACTTCTGGCTTTTTTCTGTGTATGTGGTACTAAGGAGTTGAACCCAGGGTTTCATGCATGCTAGGTAAGCACTCTACTCCTAAGCTACATTCTCAGCCCCTGTTTTCTTTTTTTGTTCTCAAAGCTGACACTCGACTACATAAACCACAGCTCTAGTAACATCAATTTATTTGAAATGATTTAAAATGAATACATCTGCTCTGCGCCTGCGAAGGGCAGTCTTGTTGGTTGTCCCAATAGGAATTGGAAGGCCAATGCAACTTGTAACCCATCAGATTAAGGATGGTTCCTTGTGGACAGACGTGTTTTCTGGTGATGCTAGGGGGGGTCAGCCAGGCCCTTTTCATAGACCACGATTCTTTCATGATTGATGGAACTTGGCTTTAATGGATGGGATGGTCCTAGGAGATGGTGGAGGAGAGAGGAAGGCTGAGCACTGATCCTACATACAGCCTCCAACACAGAGTGGGCAAGAGAGAGACATGAAGCAGAGGCAGAAGTGGGGGCAAACCAGGAGAGAAGACGGGAGACCACAGTGCCTCACAGGGGAGACTGAACAGACGCAGAGTGATAAGTAGCCTCAGCCTTCTCTCCAGCTCAGGGGGGACATTCTGCCTGAGGAGCCTGGATTCTTGTTCTCCCTCAGCCTCCTGGTGAAGTACACAGGGGAGAAGCCAGGGATGTGGGATGGGCACCTGTGTGAGGTTCTGGGGGAAGAACCCTGCACATCCCACGGAACAAGGCTGCACCCCCACCCTGCCCCCGGCCATGGGACAGGACTGTGATTTTGCCTTCTGATGGGGATAAAGCTGTGAGGGAAGGGCCTCCCTGTTCCCCTATTCCCCCCCCCCCCCCGCCCTGCCCACCCCCCTGCGGAGACCAGGGTGAGAGCAACACACTTCTGGACTTCTGGTAGAAGATGAATGAATGAACGACACAAAGCCTTCCAGCTCCTTTTCCCCAAACTGTCTCCAGAAGCCTGAGTCAGGGTCAGTGAGAAAGGTTAGGGAATGATTTATTGTATCTCTCCTCTGGGGCACTGAAGATGTTTATTTCAAATAGAACAAATGACATTTAGGTCTCAAGAGATCTTCCAGCTAAGTTCTCCCATAAGGACACCAGCCTGTTTGGCATAGTCTAACACAATGCTAGAATCTTCTCTGAGCTTGGACACCTTTCCTGTTCACATGCCAAAGAATAGCAGTTGCCTGTAACTATTGGGAAAGTGGTACCTAGAGTCTTGACCAAGCTGTCTGCCTTACAGATGGGGACTTGGCCCATGTGTTCTGAGCCCCTCCCACCAGTCTCCCTTGTTAGGTCAAGTCAGGGCTCTGTAACTCATGAAGCACTGAGAAGGGATCTACTGTGGAAGCCTGCTGTGGACTTCTGCAGTCACATTGTAAATATTTGCCTGTTCCTGGTTTGAGCATGACCTCTGACTGGGTAGGGTCTTACGCAGCCAGAGCATTTAGGTCATGCTTTTTGTTGAGCAGATCGATCATACAGTGGACTCTTACAGAACCCATCCTATATCTGTGCGCTTTCAGTTCCAGCTCTATATATTTAGACAACACATAGGACTCACAAGGCCTATGTGCCTCCTTTTTACACTGGTAGGTGAAAGTATTTGTTAGAAAGATAAAGTCCATGGCCAATCTGACTTGGCGCTATTTCTGCACTCTAATAAGGTGTCCTGTGTGTGTTCAGACACCTGAGCCACCAGGCATTGGAGACTGGATCTACTCCCACATTTATTGACTGCTGCCTTTGTTCCAGAAAACTTGGCAAATGCTTCACAATGATCCCAACTGATGGTTACCTGTCAGCAGCTTGACAGTGTCCCAGAGTAACATCAAAGACGGATTTGCAGGCTGTCTGAAAGACAGCAAAAACCATTTTAAGCTTTGTTGTTGTTTTTTTTTTCACAATCAAGCTAAGGAGAGATGTGAGGAGGAAGGAGTGGACTGAGCAGCACACAAGTTTCTCTACACCTGAAGGCTGTGTGTCAAAGACACTTATGTCCCTGGCTGGCTCTCCTTTGTCTGATCTTGACTCTGAGGTGTGCGGAAGTCTCCACTGCAAGCAGTGGCCACCTCCTCAAAGCAAGCCCCACTCCCAGCCAGCACTTCTGACACCCACTGTGTCCGCAGCAGCTCCCCGCACCATCTGCAATCACTTGCAGATATGAGGCAGAGACAAGACCTCAGGAAATCAGAACTCAGATCTGTCCTTTGGGCAAGCTTTGATTTCACATTAACATTCACCCTGGCGAAACTTCAGGGCATTGAGTGTGGTACGTTGGTTTGTATTTTTGCTTGCTGTTTGGAGAAACATTATTAGGGATTCTCAGGGCTTTTGGCCATCTGGGAGGGTTTCTAAAACAGCAGGAGGCTAATGCTTAATGGGTTAGCAGGGGAACCAATTCAAACTTTCCTAGTGCTAGCAGAGCTGCAGGTAAACACTGATTCAAGAACTGTTCAGACATTTCCTCCTTTTTCTTGAACTCATACTAGATTCTAGTTTCACAACCCTGCTGCTGGTGTGTGTAGATGGTGTTATAGGCCATATGAGAGGAGGAGAATGCTTCTGGTTTTGTTATTTGTGTGCATTTATCCTGTTAGGATCTCCTTCTGATTGCTACCTTGGCTCTTCCATGTAAAACCACTGCGTGTGCAGAGGTGTACTGGCTCTACCCACCTCTGAGGCCCCACTCTCCCCTCTCTTGCTTCCTTTGTGGCGAGCTGTTTTCCTCTATTTTATGTTATTATAAGAGGAGATCTGGGTGTTCAGGGTAATGTATAAAGAAAAGAGCTTTACTTGGCTCTCAGTTCTTGAGATTCGAGAGTGTGGCCAGCTCTGTCATCAGGACGTGGTGCATGGTGTCCTGGTGAGTGTGTGAGAGGGGAAGATTACGTGGCATGACAGAAAGTCAGAGAGATTCAGAGACGAGGCTAGCTCTGTTGATAAAAATCATGTGAGGACTAACCAGAATCCTGTGAGAGCCACATGAATCCCTTCTGAGGGTGTCAGTGCTCCCAGCCATGCAACCACCTTCTATGGCACCACCCCCTCCCGCGAAGGTCCCAGCCTTGTTGCTTCACAGTGCAGGTTGGACCTCCAGCCTGTGGGCCTTTTGGAGACACACTCAAGCCATAGCAGGAGGCTGTCCACTGAATTAAAAAGTCTTTTTGCAGTGTAAGGAATTCTAGTTAGAAATTGATACTGGGCTTTCATCATTGGGTTGGTTTACATCACCTTGGATTTGGGTAGGAAGGGATAGCCTCAGAACTTTATTTATGGTTTAGTGCCATATACACTGAAGTGTTTGCAATGTTTTGGGTAATGGGACTACGGGTAGTATTTTCCCCCTCCATGTGTTTTCTGTGATCTTTTGGCTTCATGCATCACTGTTAAAACAGAATACTAAAAATTGGGCAGCTTGAGTAACAGTCATTTCTCATAATTCTCAAGGCTGGGGAGTCTAAAATCAAGATACTCACAGACTTGATGTCTGGCAAAGGCTTGCTTCTGGTTTTATAGACATGCCTTGGACTATGTCCTCCTGGTTAGTCATGGGGTTTGAACTCTGGGCCTGGGTGCTGTCCCTGCACTCTTCAGCTCAAGGCTATTGCTCTACCGCTTGAGCCATAGTGCTACTTCTGGTTTTCTAGTGGTTTATCGGAGATAAGAGTCTCATGGACTTTCCTGTCTGGGCTGGCTTTGAACCATGAAATCCTCAGATCTCAGCCTCCTGAGTAGCTAGAATTACAGGTGTAAGCCACCAGTGCCTGGCTTCTGGTCCCTTCTTATAAGGACACAAATCCCACGATGACTCTCCCATGCTTATGACCTAATCTAAACCTTGATTGGCTCTCAAGGACCTGTTCTCCAACTATATCACACAAGAACTTAAGCTTTTCAATATATGAGTTTGGGAGCAGGAATAAGCCTCTAGTTTATGGCTGTGTGCTAGAACTCCTGGCCAGCATGCACAAGAGCCTGGGCTCTGGCGCTAGCACTGATAAACACAACACACACACACACACACACACACACACACACACACACACACACACATGAACAAACTCAACATGGATGTTACAGGGCTGGGTTTGACTTCTAGCACTACCACTAAGTAGCTGTGTGAGTTTAGCATGTTATATGGCATCTCTAGGCATCCTGTCCTCATGTGGAGACTGGGATATTGTCATCTCACAGAGTCATGGGTCTCTGGATGGGACGACATGTGCAAGTCTCCCTTCCTGTAAGATGAGAGCTGCAGGAGGGGCCTGATGGCCATCTGCCTTCTCTGCTTTCAGTGATCTGTAGAATGCGGCCGCCGGGTCCTTTGCCTCTGCCTTTGCTGCCTTGGTGCTCTGCCCTACAGAACTCGTGAAGTGCCGGCTCCAGACCATGTTTGAGATGGAGACATCGGGAAAGATAGCCAAAAGCCAGAAGTAAGCTCTGAATGTTGAGGCCCTGATGCTTGGTCTCTCTTGCCTCAGTGTATGGAGTGATGTTTCATTTTATATAGTGTTGTCAAAATTGGGTTTATCTACTCCCAAGTGCTGTTTTCCAGTATACTTTCCCCTAATCGTCAGAGGATAGTTTCCTGAAAGGATTGATCCCACCACCCCACCCTGTAGGAGGTCTTAGGCAGAAATGGTGAAACTAGAAGCCGAATAATTTGCTTTTGTCCTTGGGTGCAAAAGGCTTGATCTTCATCCATATTTGGGAGGGGACCTAGCAGGCAGCTTTGAACCAGATCTGAGAGCTGAGCTTGCTTTTGTTCTGATGTGGACTGTGAATGCCCATTCTCAGGTTTCACATGAGTGTTCATGCTAATCCTTGAGATCCTAATAGAGACTTCCCATCCTCTGCAGCCCTCCAAATGTACCACAAAGGGCTCAGGCTCTGCACACACTCATTATTTCTGTTGGCAGGTTGACCAATTTCAGCGATCTGTCTGCTCCTTACAGTGCCCTATTTTCTACAGCTTTCAGTTCATTCCAACCAACTTGAATCTATTGTTTCTTGTCTGGAAGCTCAAGCCTGTAAGGCTTGAGAACTTTCTGTTGTTGAACTATAGCACACAGTAGTGTAAATACATGCATGTATTCTGGGTTCTATAAACATCCATGAAGTAAAGTCATGAATGTAACCAGTACCCAGATTAAGTAGTAGAAAATCAATAGCACTGAAAAGGCTATCTTCATGTGCCCTGAAAATTGTTTACAATAATTTAAAGATAGTTAATGATTATGTCCAGTGGATTTAGGCAGATAAACACCTTGTAAAGAAGTATTGCGGGGCTGGGAAGGTGGCTCAGTGGTAGAGCGCTTGCCTTGCCTGCCTGAAGCCCTGGGTTCGATTCCTCAGTACCACATAAGCAAAAAGAAAAAAGCTAGAAGTGGCGCTGTGGCTCAAGTGGTAGAGTGCTAGCCTTGAGATGAAGAGCTGAGGGACAGCGCCCAGGCCCAGAGTTCAGGCCCCATGACTAGACCAAAACAAAATGAAACAAAACAAGCAAAAAGAAGTATTGCTTTTGTGCTTGGGGTATAACAGTGTACAGAAGATGTGTGGATGGCAGACTAACTGTGCAAGGTAGATTACTTCTGCACACTGCACAAGGAAAGGAAGTAGTGGATGGGCCTGGCCAGCAGGGAATGTCTGATGGAGCTCTTGGGAGCTAGCTCTCAGAAGGAAGATGTTTGGTGTGCTCATTTTTGTCAGCTTAGGGCTTGCCTGTCCTAACTCTTTCTCACGGTGTCCCTTCCAGTACAGTTTGGTCTGTGGTGAAGAGCATCCTTAAGAAAGATGGTCCCTTTCAGGTGGACCTGTTGCAACAATGAGAAGTACAAAATGTCATGTCAAAACCAGTTTTACAATGTCGGTGTGGGGGGGGGGAGGGGGTATGATTGGGTGCGGGGGAGGGGGGAGGCTGGGAAGGGAGGTGAAGGGTAAACAAAGGAGGAGGCTGCAATGCTTGGTAAGAAATGTATGCATTATCCTGCCCATGTAATTGTAACCCCTCTGTACAGTATGTTCTCAAATAAAATAAAATAAAATTTAAAAAAAAAAAAAAAAAAAGAAAGAAAGATGGTCCCTTGGGCTTCTACCATGGCCTTTCAAGCACTCTACTTCGAGAAGTACCAGGCTATTTCTTCTTCTTTGGTGGTTATGAACTAAGCCGGTCAGGTTTTGCATCGGGAAGATCAAAAGATGAATTAGGTAACTATGTGTGCGTTGACAGAATTTTGGTCTGATGATCTCTGCTTCCTGGGGGTGTGGTTTCTGCAGTCATCTGATCTGTGCACTCCTTTGTGATCCCCACGAAGGCTTTTGATGCCAGAAGCTTCCCAACAGTAGGTGACTGCGAGGACCCTCTCCTAAGGGGCATGACGTTCCTCAGGACAGGAACTGAATCAGTGTCTCCCAGACTGTTTCAACAGTGTTGTTCTTTTAAGGAAGAATAAATGCAGAGATTATTTTCTCCATGTAGAAATCAGTATGATGATGAAAAAGCCTGTAAATGAATCTTGATAGTGGAACTGGAGGCATGGATCAAATGGTAACACCTTAACCATGAGCAAAAAAGCCAAGCAGAAGTGAAGGCCTTGAGTTCAAGCCCCAATGTGTACACACACACACACACACACACACACACACACACACACACACACACACCTCCCACTAATCAAATCAAGCTTACACACACACACGCACACGCACACGCACACACACACACCTCCCACTAATCAAATCAAGCTTGGCAATGTCTTGGTAGCAGTGAAGAACACAGTGAAGAGTTCTAACTTATCCTATTAAACTGCTGGGCACAACTGTGTGCTTGACACTATGTGTCAAAAATTAACATGTTTTTCTTTGTAAACGATTTATATTGTTGTTATAAAGGTGCTGTACAGAGAGGTTACAGTTACAATAAGTCAAGATATGTTTCTTTTTGGACAATGTCACAGCTTCCCTTGCTGTCTCCCAGTTTTTCCCTCCATTCCCACCTACAAGTTGTACAGTTTGTTTACAACATAGTGTCTAGTGAGTATCTGCTGCATTTGTGAGTTGGTTTTTCTTAAGCATCTCATTTCAGTGAATTGATATAAACTGTGGTTAGTCAGGCTCCTAGACTAAACTAATGTATTTAGTAAGATACTTTCTTTTTTTTGTTTTTTTGGTTTTCTTTGGTCCGGTCGTGAGGCCTGAACTCTGGGCCTGGACACTGTCCCTCAGCTCTTCAGCTCAAGGCTAGCGCTCTACCATTAGAGCCACAGTGCCACTTCCAGTTTTTTTCTTTTTTGCTTATATGGCGCTGAGAAATCGAACCCAGGGCCTCATGCATGCAAGGCAAGCGCTCTACCACTGAGCCACCTTCCCAGCCCAAGATACTTTCTTAAATGAAAAAAAAAATGGAGTTGTTGGGTATTAAAATACAGTCACAAGAGGAGTTGGGTATTTGTTGCTGACACTTGTAATCCTAGCTACTCAAGAGGCTGAGATCTGAGGATTACAGTCCAAAGCCAGCAAGAGTCTTTGGGACTCTTATCTTCATTAACTACTCAGAAAAAAAAAAGCTACAAGTGGCTCTGTGGCGCAAGTGGTAGAGTGCTAGCCTTGAGAGAAAAAAAAATCGCAAGGAACAGTGCACAGGTCCTGAGTTCAAGCCCCAGGAACAGCTCCCCAAAACAAAACAAAATCAAATATGAAAATAAGGGTGAGAAAGTTAAAAAATACATGGACTTGGCTGCAGAGGCCTGTCTTCTCATCGCCCATCGATGAGACCTGCTGTTCTAGGTGGGCCAGCCCCCACTGAGGATAGGACCAGAGGTGTGGCCACACTACATGTGACCCCAGCTTAACACAAGCCTTGCTAAGGTTTCCTGTCCTAGTGAGGCCAAGGACAGACCCAATGACCACATGGAACCTTGTGTCCTCCAAGAGTTTTCTTGAAGAATTGTATCCTCCAGCATTACTGTTCTCATTGCCTGTACCACTGCTCCACTGATCTCTGAAAATGACACTGAAGATCAACTCTTATTTGCTATTTTTCTCCTCTAGGCCCTGTGCCTTTGATGCTAAGTGGCGGAATTGGTGGAATTTGCCTATGGCTTGCTGTCTACCCAGTGGATTGTATCAAATCTAGAATTCAAGTGCTTTCCATGTCTGGAAAGCAGGCAGGGTTTGTTGGAACCTTTCTTAGTGTTTTGAAAACCGAAGGTGAGTTGTGCTGAGTGCAGAAACAGATTAGGTACACCCAGTCAATTGGTTCTTTTATTGTTGTCCTGTCAACTAACCCCTAATAGCAGGGCAGGGGCCTGGCATGATCTTTTGTTCTAAATAGCCTAAAAGGATTGTTGAGGATGTGGACTTCCTATGGTTTGAAGTTAGATCTATGCAAAGATGATGTGTAAGAGGATGAATAAGGGCTTTACAGAAATACAACATTCTTAGTGATGACATTTCTGAAGTCAGAAATAAACAAGCAGCTTCTGAAGTGACTTGGGGGCAACTTTTAGAGTTAGGCAGGAGAATAATGACTTTAAGTGTTAACTTGTATAGTAACCAACTCCATGGAATCTGTGAAAACCTGTTCTAGCAACCATTACATATTTTAAAACTTGGGTTAAGTTGAGCACTGGTGGTTCACACCTGTAATCCTAGCTACTTGAGAGGCTGATAGCTGAGGAGTGTAGTTCAAAGCCAGCCTGGGCAGGAAAGCTCAAGGGACTATTTCCAATTAACTAGCAAAGGGCAGAAAGTGGAACTGTAGTTGATAGAATGCTAGCTCTGAGCACAAAAACTCAGGGATAGCAACCAGGCCCTGGGTTCAAGCCTTAGTATTGGCATACACAGACACACAGACACACACATGAATTGTTTAATTCATGTCCCCTGTAGCACACAAACTCTATTTAATACTAGTAACCTCAACTTCCTTAAGTTTGCATGACACTTTATAGTTTTATAAAGTATGCATGCTTCCCTTATCCAATCCATCCTCAAAGCCTTCACTGTTGGTGATCTTGCTGTCACCTATGGCTCCAGTTCCCTCCTTCTGGCCATAGCAGGCCTTCGTGTTGCGCCATCCATTTCCCAGGAGTTAGCCAGGCATGGAAATAATCTGTTTTGCCCCTAGCATGAACCACCTTTGTGAGAAAGCCTGATCCTTGTCTTGTTTTGACTATTTTCCTTAGGGATACCTGGAAATAAATTCTTTCTTCACTTGTTGGGTTTTATAGCATATGACTATCCCTAAGAAGGGGATTGTCACAGTCTTTGATCACCATTTTGTCTCCTAGGAATAACAGCCTTATATTCTGGATTGAAACCTACTATGATTCGAGCATTCCCTGCCAATGGCTCACTATTTTTGGCATATGAATACAGCAGGAAGTTGATGATGAGCCAGCTGGAAGCCTACTGAAGTGTCCTGGTGGGTCTGGATCCAAGCACAGACATTTAAGAACTACTGTTCATCTCAGGGTTTCATGGAGTATGGTAAAAATGTCTAATTACTTTCATTTATGGACGATTTTGCTCATCACCTCCCTTCTTGTACCCTACATCTTAAAACTTTATGGCAAAGCCTCTATTTTACATAATATAACTTGTGTCCATGATTGTACTACAAGAGAAAACTTGCTACTTTTGTTGTCCTTGATGAAATAAACATCTGGCTGGTAGCCTTATGCACTTAACTTGAAAGGTCAAATATACTTCTGCTTGGGTGTGATTTCTGCATAAAGCTACATAATGTACACATGCAGTTTGTATAGTTATGTACTGACAGAAACACCATTTGCTCAGTGTTTCATTGCAAATAGAAATAGCTGAAACCCCACAGGTGACCATTTTCCACAAAAGTAGTTATAAGTGATTACAGCAT
This sequence comes from Dipodomys spectabilis, assembly GCF_019054845.1. Taxonomy (NCBI): domain Eukaryota; kingdom Metazoa; phylum Chordata; class Mammalia; order Rodentia; family Heteromyidae; genus Dipodomys; species Dipodomys spectabilis. The sequence continues at coordinate 42,614,956 of NW_024870772.1, read as the reverse complement.
CTGTTTTAGATGTAAGTGTATTTTTTGTTTTTTTAAGTGTCCTGAACCTGTGTACTAAGAAGTCAAAGATTTTATAATGGAACTTGAGAACTAAAATATCTAGATTTTTAAGAGACTGTATCTGCACATTTGTATGGCTTCTAGATTCTTGATGAAATTTTAGGGTAGGCATCCTACATTTTTGCCCAGATGCAGTACTCTTAAAATAGTGCCATTCATTTTCTAGAAGGGTTCTGAATGTAGTCCGCAGTCTTGACTGGACTGCAGAGTGTGGTCCAGTTTTGCTGACCTTTGGAAAGCAGCATGGCCCTCACCAGCTTCCCAAAGAGCTTCCCTGCCCTGGGCTACTAATTGAAGAAGAGGAACTGGGAATAGATGGGCGGTGCTTTGAGAAAGACCCATGTGGTCTCCAGCCATCTGGATCCAGGTGGATTCCAGGGTGTTCTTTGGGCCTTTGAACGCTGTGATTTCCTTTGGACCATCCTGCCACCAGTCTGAAGTGGATCCAGGAAACAGAGAATGCCAAAGCTAAGAGAAGCCTTGTCTTTGTGTTTAGTGATTGAGTGGTAGAACTCAGTGGGTGAAAGTCTTCTCCAACAGAGCCAGGAAGGGCTGAGAGCTTATACTCCCCAATGAGTAGAGGCTGTGGAGTCTCGACTGACCCATTCTAAAGTTTGCCTCTGAATCCACAAGTTCTTGAAGAAGCCTCACTTCAGTGTTGGAGCCTTCTTTGTTAGTGTGAGAGGTTGCTCATGAATTTTAATGGTGCCTGTAGAGGAGATATGACTTTATAGAGCATTAGAACACAAAAAATGCAGTTTTATCAAGCGAGCTGATTTTGTATGTTCCACATAAAAAGGAAAAAAAACAAACAAACCCCATGGTCCTTCTGATCCTCATGGACCTGGGGTGGGCAGTTCTTCAGCCATGTTGTATAGGAGGCCATTCTTGGGGGTAACAATGGTCGACAAGAAATGTACTCATTATGTTACTCATGTAACTGTAACTTCTCTGTACAGAATCTTTACAACAAAATAAAAAAATTTTTTTTTTAAAAAAGAGGTCATTCTCACTGAGAAACTTAGCCTCATTGTTCTGTGGTGCTCCAAGACCAGTAGCATGCTCTCAGTAATATGCGTTCTTAACGCTGCCTGGAAAGCCAAAGCAAGTGTGGCAACCATGTTACTATGTCCTTGCTATGTCTGTCTGTGTTAGATTGTAAGAATGGGGAAAATCTCCAGTCTCAAGCTTGCTTTTATCACCCAGGATCTGGCAGCCCTTTGCCACAGTGCCAGGAATAGCAGGGTAAGGGAAGCATGCTGTTGCCACCCTGGAGAGAAGAGGATGTTGGGTGTGCTTTGTTCTCTAGCCAGAAGTGTTCTTTTGAGAATACCAACTTCCTTCCTTCCTTCGCACCCTTCCTCCCTCCCTCCTTCCTCCCTTCCTTCCCCTTCCCCTTCCTTCCTTCCTCCCTCCCTCCTTCCTCCCTTCCTTCCCCTTCCTTCCTTCCTTCCTTCCTTCCTTCCTTCCTTCCTTCCTTCCTTCCTTCCTTCCTTCCTTCCTTCCTTCCTTCCTTCCTTCCTTCCTTCTCCTGGTCCTGGAGCTTAATCTAAGAGCCTGGGCTCTGTCCTCAAGCTTTTTTGCTCAAGGTTACCACTTTACCACTTGAGCCACAGCTCTACCTACTTCCAGGTTTTTGGGGAGGAATTGGAGATAAAGAGTGTCATGGACTTTGATGCCCATGCTGGCTTCAAATGGCTATCCTTAGATGTCACCCACCTGAATAGCTAGGATTACAGGATGAGCCACTGGTACCCGATGAAAACCATTTTTATACTTTAATTTTCTCTTCATGCTGAATGTTCTATAGCTACAGAGTAGTGGTTCATCCAAACAGGCCAGGATTGAAACAAAGGCAGAAAATAGAACTGGCCTCCCACGGGGAAGAAATGACTGAGTGTCCTTGGTCTCTTTGCTCAGTGCCTGGAAGCTAATTCGTTAGTCCTGTTGGCGATAGGTCTTTTCACAGGCCGTCCAGTAAAGATTTAATTATCTGGGGCTGGGAAGGTGGCTCAGTGGTAGAGCGCTTGCCTGGCATGCATGTGGCCCTGGGTTCGATTCCCCAGAACCACATAAGCAAAAAGAAAAAAGCCGGAAGTGGCGCTGTGGCTCAAGTGGTAGAACACTAGCCTTGAGCTGAAGAGCTGAGGGACAGCGCCCTGGCCCAGAGTTCAGGCCCCACGACCAGAACCCCCCCCCCCAAAAAAAGATTTAATTATCTTAAGCAGTGCAAGTGAGGATGGGAAGCCTGTCAGAATTTTTGCTTTTATTGTATTTGCTTAATCTGTTTCAGTTTCACTCTTTGGTTATAATTGGTACCATTTCAGATCTGTATTCCAGACAAAAATATAACTTGTTTATAATATTTTGTTGAAGGATGTCTGAGTGCTCTATCATTATTTACCTAACACGAGGCTACAGTGAGTTTTGTTTTAGTACCATACGAGTACCAACAATCAGCCATGCTCAAGGTGATGGCTTTATTTAACTGCAACAAGCATTTTTCAATAGTAATGTTGCAAAGGCAGTCTTGCTGTAGCCAAGTGCCAAAACAGAACTTTTTTGAGGGCAATCATGGCCTTAAAATAGTGTGCCAGTGAAGGTACTTCAATCTGTATTAAAGAGAAAGTGATGATGACTGTGTGTGTCCACAGGTTTAGCCAGTGTTTATAAATGTGTCTTTCCTTCACAGTGTTCCCAAGGCCTAGGTAAAGTTGGTTGTGAGCAGAGGTGGTGGATTTTCAAATAGGAAATCTAGATACTATTTCGTTGAACTCATCTTTGATGTTACACAAAAGCAGAAGTTATTGAGATTAATCCCCCCCTTTTTTGTGTGTGTGGGGGTCAGTTGTGGGGCCTGATCTCTGGGCCTGGGCGCTGTCCCTCAACTCTTCAGCTCAAGGCTAGCCCTCTACCACTTGAGCCACAGCGCCACTTTCGGCTTTTTCTGCTTATGTGGTGCTGAGGAATAGAACTCAGGGCCTCATGCATGCAAGGCAAGCAATCTACCACTGCACCACCTTCCTTCCCAGCCCCTGAGATTAATTCTTATTTCTCAAAATCCTTTTGTTCTCCTTTGTCTGTCTATAGTCAAAGATGGTTTGTCATAAGTGCCTCTTGTGTCACGAGTGCTGTCAAGGTGAGGGGTAAGAGTATAAAATCTCTCTCCCCTCTGGCTTTAAAACTTCCTGCCAATCTGATGTATGAATAGTTGTCAGTCAAGCAATCTGTTTTCTGATATCAGAAATGGCAAATGTAAAACAGAGCAAAAAAACCACTGTGTAAAAACATGGGAGTATATATGCGGGTATTAGTAAGATCACAATTTTTAGATTGAAGTTTTAAGCTATTTCATAGTTCTTCCATGGGTCCCCACTGTTACTCTGTGTTCTGTGTTCACATAGTGTGTGAAGTATATGCTTTCAAGAGAGACATCCATGAAGCTGGACACTGCTGACTGATGCCTATAATCCTAGCTATTTAGGAGGCTGACATCTGGAGGTTGGAGACTCAAAGCCAGCCATGACAGACAGGTCCTCAAGTCTCTTATTTCCAATTAACCAGCAAATGGAAGCATGGCTCAAATGGTAGAGCACCAGCTTGGAATGAGGTCCAGAGTTCAAGCCCCAGTGCTAGCACAAACAAAAACACAAGAGAAATGAGAAATACAAGATGGGTCAAAGTGGGGGTAAAGATTTTAGTGACACAGATCAAGATGCATCATACATGTAAACTGCATTGTTAAATTGCAATATATAACCTAGAATTAAGAGGAGTGGGTAGGGAGGGGTGGATAAGAACGTTGAAGGGCTGACATTTATCAGGATGCACCATATTAATTGCTTCAGTGAATGGCAACTCCTTTGTACAACTACATAAAGATAATGAAAATATCCCCTCCAAAAGAAATTACTTCGAATATATATACATAATTTATTTAATGAGTTTCTCAAGAATATGCACACAATATAAATCAGCAAGGGTTTGGCCACCAGTGTCTCAGAGTGCTCTGCACTGTAAATCTAGATTATGTTGCATCAAAATACTTGCTCAAGGTAGAGTTCTATGTCAAAATTAGAGGGGTAAGTATTCCATGCTTTTGGTTTATGTGGATTGTCCAGTTCCTCTCCTGACAGATGCTCCTTCATATTATATGCACAGACCTACAAGCAGCCAGAAAATCTTTGGGAACTTCTGGTGGGCACCTATGTCATCACTTCTGTTTCTCTGCTGGCATCAACCCAACCTCCCGGGCCACCAACCATTGCACCTGCCGTCCTCCAGGCTCCGCTCACCTTTCAGGACCCTTAGGGCCTTGGTCTGTCTTTGCTGCAGCGGGAGGTTTCCCCTGTGGGACATGGAAGTCAAGCCAGACCCAGGATCAGTGGGCTCCATAGCCTAAAATGCTGGCTAGCTTCCAAGACCACCTGTGGTCTCCTCCAGACTGTGAAAACCTCCTCCATGCTTCTCACTTTGCTGTGCCATGCCCACCACCACCCAGGAACGCTGCATTGTAGGCAGCAGGATGAGGCCTTCTTCTGGGCCCAACAAGGTGGAACCCAGGCTCCTTGAGACTACCCTTGCCATCAAGTCATTGTGGTGGGGCGCAGGGATGCGGATTGCTGGCTGCCCCCTTGTCTACAGGACAAAGGTCGCCTATGGTCAGGTCCCCAGGGCCCTCCGCTCAGCCTCAGGCCTGGGGTCAAAAGGCCCCAAGGGATCTGGGGAAGCAGGGCAGGTCACAGTCCTTCCCTTACCATGCTCTAGCCAGGAACTCTAAATTATTATTTGGCCAGTCCTGGGGCTTGAACTCAGGGCTTGTGCACTCTCCCTGAGTTTCTTTTACTCACGGCTAGCACTTTACCACTTGAGTTACAGTGCCACTTTTAACTTTTTCCATGTATGTGGTACTGAGGAGTCGAACCCAGGGCTTCATGCATGCTAGGCAAGCACTGTAAGACGAAGCCACATTCCCAGCCTAAATCAAATTCTTATTGCATGCCAACGTAGGCTTAAGCCCTTGATTTTCCCCACAATTCAACAAATTTTAAGTCACATAAATGTATGTCATCATTTAAAAAGAAGGAAAAACGAAGTGAAAATTTCCTATCTTCACATTTTTTCTTCTGCCCGTGTAGATCCTCAGCCCTAAAGAAATAATCTCTCACAGTTTTCTAGGCTAGACTGGCAAAAAGTGGGACCCTACCCCCAAAAACAACTAGAGCAGCTAGGTATTGGTGGCTTATGCCTCTAGTCCTAGCTGCTTGAGAGTTTGAGATTGAGAGGATCACAGTGTGAGCTAGCCCAGAGGGAAAACTGTGGACATGATCATATGTGCCTATCATCCCAGCAAGGATGAGAAGCCAAACACAGGCAGTCGTATTTCTTTGGAAGTAGGCAGCATCTTGGTAGCAGCTAAGGGACTCTGGTAAAACACCAGTTTCTCCAATATGAAGGTTCAGGTGTGTATGGGGAGTGCAGGGGTCTAAGCTGCCCTTTAGGAAGCTTCTCTATAGTATCTCCTGTGTTCCAAATACTCCTGTGTTCCAAAACTCTTTTCAGCTTTTTTCTTTCCTGGCACCAGAGTTTGAACTCAGAGCCTTGAGCTTGCTCAGCTTGCGTCGCTGGCACTCATCACTTGAGTCATGCCTCCAACACTACAGTCTCTGGATATGTTGCACACGGAGACTCAGGTTTTTCTGCCTGGGCTGGCTTCAAACTGATTCTCTGGAGCTCAGCCTCCTGACTAGCTAGGATTTTAGGTGTGAGCCTTGCCAACACCCAGCTTGGAGTTGGCTTTTTTAAATCTATGCACTGATTTCTCTTTTCTGCTGACCACCCATGCTGAATGCTAGCATAAGGCCTATCCTGTCAGGGGACTCAGTTATATGGCAGCAAATAAAGCATTTGTGATCAGGTATTTAAGGCAGGTGCTGGGGATGTGATGCCTAAAAGAGGAGGGAAGAGGGAAAAGAAAGATTGGTGTGATTAGGAAAAAAAGGACTAGATGAGAAAATGATACAGGGACACTGCTGCTGAGAGGAGCATGAAGGAGAAATGGGTCTGGGAAAGAAGCAGTGTCAAGGGTTCATGGGTCTCCTCACCTCTAAAGGCTCCAACCCTGAAAGGCCTAGACTGAGCTGAGACAGAGAGCCATGAGAACAGAAAGCAAGGGGATGGAGCCCTACCCTCAAGTGGAAATGGGCAAAGGAAGAAGAGAGACACCTAAGAGTTGCTGACATGGCTACACATTGCCTGCCCAGTGTGCAGCTCCAGAGAGGAGTTCATGTGCAGGGCAATTTAGATGGCTAGGAATTGTGATCATCTATGTACATAACTGTGAGCAAAACCTTCTCAAAGAGTGGGAACACTTGTCCTCAGGTCCTGTCCCTCAATTCTACAGCACTTGCCTTAAATTGAATAAATTACAATCTTTGTGATTTTGAGGGTTCTTTGAGCTAGTAAATTCCAGGGAAACACATTTTTAAATCTAAAAGTACTCAACATACCAACTCTGTAAAGCACCAGAGCCTTGATTTTAATAGGTTTAAAGGTTTAAAGTCAGTATACTAATCTTTTTTAACTTGATAAAAGCAGTAAAAAAATAAGCAAACATAATGTTCCATTACATAATTAAAATTCTTACGTTTTGCCTCATGACTAATTATCTACCATGGGAAAAAGCACTGACCTGAGACCTGCAGGGAGGAACATGGAAGGAGCAAGTCCTGCCGATGTCTTGCTTATGACTGAAAGGACAACTACGGGGATAAAAATGCTTTGGTAGTAGCTGCTGTAATGAGTTAGAGGAAGGACTGCGGTGTGGTGGATGGTTCTTCATCATGGGAGAAAGAAATCTCCACTAGCAGCCGTAGATAATTATATATCATTTTGGGGTGTCTCTAAGAGCTAGAGTTTCTTCATCTGCCCTTTTTCCAAATTTGTTTTTGTAAGGAAATGCTGGAATTCTCTAAGTCTCACATTCCTCCTCTACAGAAAGCTGCTCACAAGGGCTTTCCTTGGACCCCTGGGGAAACCGAAGAGTTCTGGCACTGATCCAAATATCACATCTCCACTTAGCACAAGCAGTGTGCTGGGTTCCAGTGGCCCATATCTGTAATTCTAGATACTCAGGAGGCTGAGTCTGAGGCCGAGGAGACTGAAAAGTCTGGAGACTCCATCTTCAATTAATTAGCAAAAAGTTGGGCTAGAGGTGTGGCTCAAGTGGTAGAGTGCCAGTGACAAGCATGGAAAGCCTCCTGAGCACAAGGCCGCTGAGTTCAAGCCCCAATACTGCCAATAAAAGGAAAAGGCAGTGGTGAGAAAGGCTTCTGAAAGTTCTTAAGTCTCATGTGACAAGGGGAATGGCCACAAGAAAGGGCAGAATGTGGCAGTGTGTAAGAAGGACCTCCCAGCAGAGAGGACTTGGTCCTGCAGCCTCTACCCTGCCTTCCTTTCCCAGCGAATCAGCAGAGCTGTAGCCCATGGTGTGCCAGGTCTGGACTGAAGTCAGGAAAACTGCAGAACTGCAGAAGTAAGGAAGGGGAGATGTCTGCAGACCTGCACAGGAGACGCAGGGAGACACAACCCCTTGCCTCCTGCCATCAGATTCTCCATTTCTGCACAGAAGAGCTCTCGAGCTGCTGCTGCTTTCCCACTTCCTTCCCCTGATGGAGCGGAAAGCAACAGGGGTTTCTGTGCAAATTAATCTGACACATAGATAACGCTCATCCAAACAAGGAAGATACTATGCCAGTGGCAAAGCACCTCGGGATGCCAACGTTGGCAAGATTGCCAGGACAGGGCCTTGCCTTTAAGGGGATACATAGATTGCACTTGAAATAGCCACAGAATAAATGTCATAGTTCCTCGCAAACCCTCAAAGGGCTGTAAGGCCTGAAATGGTGGGAGACTACTTGGAACCAGGAAGGGAAAGGAACTGCAGGAAAAGCGGCCCATGTGAACAAAGACTTGGGGAGTATGAAGTGTTGGCATGCTTGGAAAAAGCAAACCTCCTAAATGGGATCGACTGCAGGATGTATAAATGCACAGAGTGGGAGAAAGGACTGGAAACATCACATCATAGAAGACCTCAGGGGTTCAGCTCAGAACACTTAGTTGGTTGCAGCAGGAAGCCCTTGTGGATTTGAGCATAGAAATTGCATGATTAGTAATGGACTTTGCTAAGTTCATGTGTTATGTTTAGCGTTCTACATGTACCTTGTTTGTGTGTGGGTGTGGATGGGGTGACAAATGGTGGACAAAGGGAAAACCCATCTGTGGATAAGGCTGCAATTTTGTTGCCCAAACTGGAGACCTGTACTTATACAGAGCTCTGTTACAAGGCCAAGTTGCTGTTCGACTCCATCACTTCCTTTAAAGAAAATAGGCATTCACAGCCACATCCACAGCTAAGAATCCCCCACTCACTGCCACATGGTCTGAAGGGAAATACAGACAAGGCACTGCACACAGCATGGGAAATGACGGGCTAGGATGCCAACACATCTGGATTTGAGTGCTTGTTTCAAAACATTAATTTCTCTAAACTCAACTTCCTGATTTACATCAAAGTGCCCACTCAGAGTTGACAAGATTAAGCAGGATAATGAATAGGAAGTCCTTAGAAGATTTAGTACAGTTTGGGATGTGAAATCTATGAGGTAAATACCTCAGTTTCTTCAGTAAATGAATTATGAAAAATAAGAAGTGAGAAACCAATAATCTTTAACTGAAGAGTTATAGTAATCAATGAAATACATAGTCTTGTTTAGTACTTGATTGAAATAAACTAAACTGAAAGTGAACTTCAGACCCTTGTGGAGAGTTACATATTAATTACTAATTGATACTATACAGGTATTAAAATAAAATGTGTTTGAATATAATTAATATTATCAATGGGGTATGTGTGTGCTGGTCCTGGGCCTTGAATTCTGGACCTGTGTCCTAGCCCTGAGCTTTTGTGCTCAACTCTAGTCTCTGAACATTTGATCCACAGCTCCATGTCTGGCTTTTTGGTGGTTAATTGGCGATATCACAGGCTTTGAACTGTGATTCTCAGGTCTCATCCACCTAAGTAGCTATGATGACAGTATAAGTCACTGGCAACCAGCAGTTGTTTTGTTTTGTGTTTGCTCATGGCTAGTGCTCTGCCACTGGAGCACTGGAGTCAGTTCTAACCCTGGATGTTTTGGTGCTTAATTGGAGATAAGAGTCTCACAGACTTTCTTGCCTTGGCTGGCTTTGAACCCCATCCTCAGGTCTCAGCCTCCTGACAAGCTAAGATTACATATGTGAGCCACCAGGTCTGGTTGTATGTGTGTGTGTGTGTGTGTGTGTGTGTGTGTGTGTGTGTGTGTGTGTGTGTGTTTTGGTAAGAGTGCATATTTGGTGTCATTGCAAACTATTTGTGAGATAAAAGAATCTGATGACTGGAATTTCCTTCAAAGCAATCTTGGTTAGGAAGGGGCATCCAGCATTTGCAAGGCACGCACTCTACCGCTGAGCTACCTTCCCAGCCCCAAGGCATCCAGCATTTGAGGAGAGTGGGGAGAGAAGGAATGAAGCATGATTGGTTGTGGGTTGAGATGAAGACTGAGAAATACACTGTATGATTCCATCTTTGTATGCTTGAGTTTGGATATGGAATGTGCTCTTAAAAGGCTCATGTGTGAAAGGCTAGGTCCAAAATGTTCCAATGTTCAAAGGCAAGGCTTTGGGAAGTAATTGTCTCATGAGGCTTCAGAGTTCATCCATAGACCAATCCGTTCAGGGCTTCATAAGTTTACAGCATTAGTAGGAGGTGGGGCCTTGTTGAAGAAAGGAAGTCACTGGCAAGGATGTATCTTGTTCCTGCCACTTCCTGCTTCTCTTTGCTTCTTGGACACCTTGAGGTGAACAGCCCTGCTCCACTACACCCTTCTTGACATGAGTTTTTAATCTCGCCTCAGGCCCAAAGCAATGTGATCAAGTGTAAGCCAAAATAATTCTGTCCTCTTTAAGTTCTTTCATGAGGTATTTGTCACAGAGACCAACAGTCTAATCCAATATATTGGAAAATTTTATGTTTTCATAATAAAACATTTGCAAGGAAAAACTAGGATAATAATGTAGAGTTCACGTGAAAGTTACAAATATAGGATGGGAAATCAAAAACCTGTGATAGTGTTGACTATGATGGGAGTTAAGATACTTATTTTCTCCTCCTCCTCCTCCTCCTCCTCCTCTTCCTCCTCCTCCTCCCCCTCCTCCTCCTCCCCTCCTCTTCCTCCTTCTCCTTCTTCTTTTTTTGTTGGGCCTGGGGCTTGAACTCTGGTTCAGTCTGAGCAGTCCCTCAGCTCTTCAGCTCAAGGCTAGAGCTCTACCACTTGAGCCTCAGTGCACTTCAGGTTTTCTGGGAGTTTATTGGAGATAAGAGTCTCACTAACTTTCCTGCCTGGCATGGCTTTGAAACGCAGATCTCAGCCTCCTGAGTAGCTAGGATTACAGGTGTGAGTGACCAGCACCCGGCTCTTTTATTCTTTTATGTTCTCTTTCTTTCTCTCTTTGTCTACCTTCATTTTAAATTTCTTGTCTCTCCAATTTTTCCTCCTCTCTGTTTTCCTCTTTCCCACATGGGGTGGGAGTTTAGGGATATGGGGAGGGTTCATCAAGAAACAATTCTTGTGATGTTCTACAGAAGTTGAATTGCTCCTTGTCTTAGCAGGGGTTTGTGAAAGATCAATCTCTTTTCCCAGAGAAATCAAATGCCTGTAGATTTGAGAGAATCTTCAGGAGCCAGGAAATCCTTAGACATTGGGCCTTCCTGCTGGGGAGGGGGAATTTGGATTCTCTGGGGAGATGCCTGCCCAGGTAGCTCCAGAGGCATGGTTTTGGGACTTGGAAGGGGTTAGGAAACTATTACAAGGCACAAGTGCTGCCACCTGATGGTTAGAGAAGGGCTTCAAATGCAACCAAATTAAATATGTTAATAACCACTCTCCATAAAACCAAAATCAAACAAACAACTCCCTTTCTAAAGAGAAAACTTACTTGTGAGGGGGTTTTTACCCCTTGAAAGTTTTGGCCTAGCCTCTTATCATTTCTTCAGTTTCCAAACTGTGCCAAACTTTTGCAGAAAAAAGAACAGTGCAACCACAGTTCACCTTCACATCATCAAGTTTTGGGCAGAGCTACTACTCAAAACAACAAAACAAATAAAGCTATGTCAAGGACGTGTTTAGGTGAAGACTCATAAAGACATGGAACTAACATTAGAGCTGGAGGAAGATTAGAAATCACCTGGTCCAACTCTTCTTCCTACCTTCCATTTTACAAATGAAAAGACTGAAGACAACCAAGCAACCTGCAGTACAGCAGCCGTGGGGAGCATAGCCTGCAGCAGTTTTCGGAACTATGATCCACAGTACTAAACCTAGGACACACAGACACACAGACACACAGACACAGACACACACACAGACACACAGACACACAGACACAGACAGACAGACACACACACAACAAAACAAGCCAAAGAAACCGAATATTTTTCATATTTTCTATCCTGCTCTATTCCTTTCCATTAAAAATGCTGGTGACAATCTAGTAAGTTGATTTTATAATTTGGAAATCACTCTCCTAGAGCATTCACTTTCTTTTTTCCTCTTTATCCCAGGCCCTTGGGCTCCAGATATTTGCCCAGCCATCCTATCCTGAGGACAGAGAAGGTGTTGTCCACAGGGAACCATGGAAAGAAAATTGTGTGACTCAAGTTAGGAAAACAGAAGGGTAGCACTCCAGAGATGGACATGGTGCAAAACCCAAGCCTTCTCTCTTCTAGACTTAGGCCAAGAGGTGAGTGGAGCTGTTGGGGTCCATCCTGCAGGTGGCAATTTCCATGCAAGACCATGGTAATAGGACTGGACCCACTTTACAGGGGCTAGCAGCCCACTGGGTCTCTGTAGAAATTTCCAAAGGCCACATATCCCTGAGACATAGGTTCTCAGGGATAATAAAATAGAGGACTGACTTTGATCAACAGCAATTGAAAGGATGGTCAAAGCCCTTTGGAAAACTGGTGTAGTTAATCTTGATCTTTTTCTGAGGAAGAAAGAAGTCACACTATTGGGGAGATTACAGAAGCATTTGATTACTGAGTGCTTGTTTTCTCCTTGTGTAGATCAGCCTGAACTCTAATTGTGATTTTTTCCCTGCCTCTGCCTCCTCAGTGTTGGGCTCACTGCCTGCACCCCACACCCACCCATAGTTCATTTCGCATTTTCATAACGTGGCTTCACCAGTTTACCTTCATTCTGCCCCTATGGCTCCTCTCTATATTTAAAATGGTGACATCTGCCAGATGCTAGTGCCTACACCTGCAATCCTCTCTACTTGGAAGATTGAAGACTGGAGGATCATGGCTTGAGGCCAGCCTTGGAAAAATATCTTCTATACTCCTATCTCAACAGAGCCAGGACATGGTGGCACGCACCTGTCATCTCAGCTAGGACAGAAAGCCTAAAATTAGCATGGCCAAGAGTGTGGCTGGTGGTTAGGGAGACTCTATGTCAAAAATAGTCAGTGTAGAAAGGGGATGGAGGCAGTGAGAGAGCAGGAGGTGCTGAGTTCAAACCCCAGTACAACATACACACACACATACACACACACACACACACACACACACACACACAGACACACACAGACACACAAGCTGACGTTGGACTTTTGAATATTTAGGAAGTACTGGGGTTTGAATTCTGATTCTCATGCTTGCTAGGCTGCTATGATTCTGCTAAACCATGCTCTCAACCCCACCCCCTTTTTTAACTGGTTAATTTTAGGATCAGCACTTGCTCTCCATTCAGGCATGCACCTGAGCCACACAGGTTTCTCCATCATTACGGGGATGACCGGTTCTCACCATCATGTTAGGTTTCCCTTTGTGGAGCTGGAGTTTTGTGGCCTTCTCTGTCCAGGCTGTCCTGGATATGTGATCCTCTCATTCTCAACTTCTCACATAGCATGCGATGATAGGTGCTCACCATGGTACCCAGCTGTCACTTGAAAAGGTGTCTCATGCCCTACTCTGTCCAGACAATCCTTGCACCACAATCCTCCTCTTCACAGACTCCTAAGTAGCTGAGATCAGAGGTGTGAGTCACCAATGCCCATCTTTTCCTTGATTGCTATTTTTTAAGTATTGCATTACAGAGTCATAAAATTCAATGCATATCCTACAAAATTAATTAAATTGTGGGAACAGGTGGGTTTAGGAGGGATGTAGGAGAATGTTGAAAAGGCAACATTGATCAAGATGTATTCTATTCACAAACTGCTTGGTTGAATGGCAACTCCTTTGTGCAACTACTTCAAGAAAATGCTGCTTATGGGGCTGGGAAGGTGGCTCAGTGGTAGAGCGCTTGCCTTGCATGCATGAGGCCCTGAGTTCAATTCCTTAGCACCACATAACCAGAAAAAAAAAAGCTGGAAGTGGTGCTATGGCTCAGGTGGTAGAGTACTAGCCTTGAGCTGAAGAGCTGAGGGACAGCACTCAGGCCTAGAGTTCAGGCCCATGACCGGACCCCCCCCCCAAAAAAAATGCTGCTTATATCTTAGATATTCTGAATTTGCCATTCTCTTTGATTTGTGCTTCATTGTTCTCACCATAGTCCTGGCTCAGAACAAGGACACTAGGTCAGTTACTAATCGCACATTAAACAAAGCAGCACAAGTACAGGCTTTCACTTAAGCACCATGATCTAACCATTTTCTTAACATTTTACCAGGAATGTTTCAGAACCAAAAAAACCTCAATAAATATAAGGCAGAGTGCAGTAACATCTTTCCTACCTGGGCAGTTGAAAACACTCAGTTCCAATAAGGCAGGCACAAATCATTGTTCCTGTTCGCCCTTGAAAAGAAACTAGCTCAAGAAACCTTTACTCCAGTATAAAAATACACTCAAAATACTCAAAGTGTGCATTGGGTATCAGTTCACTTTCATCTTGAATGCACCTATGTCAATATTTTCAATTGAGAAATAGAAAGACCTTATTTTAACTAACATAACAAAAAGATAAACCAGGGCCAGGCATGGTGGTTCACATCTGTAATCCCAGCTACTCTGGTGGCAGAGATCAGGCAGATTGTGGTTCCAGGCCAGCTCAGGCCAAGTTAGCAAAATCTCATTCTCAACCAACAAGGTGGGCATGGGGGTTCATATCCATGACTCTCATTATGTGGGAGACATAGAACAGGATTACAGTTTGAAGCCAGTTCAGGAAAAAGTATGAGACCTTATCTGAAAAAAAATCATTGAAGCAAAACAAGGCAGGCCATATGGCTTAAGTGGCAGAGTACTGGCTAAGCAGTTGTGAGGTACTGAGTTCAAACCCAAGTAGAAACTCAAAACACTAGCATTTATCATCTCTACTTAACTGTACTAGTTATTGCAATTGTATTAGAAAATCATTCAAAAATAAAGAATGTAGAGAGAACAGCAATATAATCAATATTTACGTTCCTATTCCACATAGTCTATAAATCTGAGTCTTTTTCTGTTCTTGCTAATTTATATCTTGGCTTGCCTGCCTATATTCTCTTTTCTCTCTCTGTCTCTCTCACTCTCTCTCATAGTGCTTTAAAGCACACCCTTGACTTCCCACTTCAAATAACTTCATCCTCCAAGTCTTTTATATTGCATTCCAATTTATATTTTAGTTCTGACATATAAATTTAGATTTGAAAAATATTGCCCTTTCTTCAACCTTCTGTAGATTTTGGATTAGCTGCTTTTTTGTTAAATGTACCCATTTACCTAAGAATTACAACATTTTCTGATCTATCCTCTAATAACTTTTAAATGAATCACTCATTGAACTTTGCCACCCATGTCTGAAAGTGCTATTCTAACCAAGTACTTCCACCATGGAAGTGAATGGCACCACTAGCTTTGATGAACACAAGCTTCCTGCTAGATGAGGCGACTGGCTATTGCTTCTCTCAGCTTCACTGACTGCAAACGTGTCAATTCTGCAGGACATATCTGGGTTTCTGCAAGTATGATATTTTCCCATGGGAAGGAAAGTTGTGAAAAGTTCTTTTAGCAATTATAGATACACTAACATGGGGCACCTTCCCATGCCAATGCTGTGAATAAGTACAGCTTCAGGATCAGTAAGTGCTCTCTCCCCTCAGCCAGGTGAAACAAAACCATGAAACACACAGTAATCATTGTGCAATCATTTGGCAAGCATTCATCACTAAACCTCTCAAATTAGACAATGATGAGTTCTCCCAGGTGGAAATGTCGGGCCTATTGTATCATCAACAACCTGTCATTTCCAAATTGACCAGACAAACAAAGACACAGAATCATAGATTTTTTTTTTTATCTAAAAGCTTTCCCCCAATATTTTATAGTGGTCTTGCTTGTATTGAATTTAGCTGTAATAATAGATATCATCACTCAACTTCATGGACTCTTCCTGAAACACACAACTTAGTTTTCATGAAATTAAAACTTATTCTGTTCACTTTGATATTTTCAGATTTATATAATATTCAATTACTTGACATAATTCTAATATTAAATAACAGACACTTGAGATAACAACTAACCTTTATCCACTGACTTACAGATCTCACATACTCTTTACAAGTCTGTGAGGATAATATCTTGGCATTAGGAAGAAAAACCAGAGGTTCTACAAGTTTAAGAGATTCTGTGGGGAGTGTGTGTGTGTGTGTGTGCGCTGATACTGGAACTTGAACTCATGATCTCCCTTGGCTGCTTCTGATCAAGCAGGGTGCTCTACCACTTGAGTCACACCTCCATTTCCAGCTCTCTGCTGATTAGAGACAAGAGTCTCATGAATTTTTCTGCCTGGGTTGTCTCTGAATCATGATCCTCAATTCTCAGCTTCTTAAGTAGCTACAGTTATAAGCATTGACCACCAGTGCTTGGCTGAGCCTTTCACACAGTCAAATACAAAGTATTTTAATGCCAAGTGAGAAATCTGTCATGTTGAGTCTTGGACAGTTCTCAGAAGAAGAAATACAAATGGCTGAATATATACATGAAGAAATAGTCAACTTCCTTAGCCATAAAGAAAATACAAATAAACTTTTTGTTCAGCAGACTTACCAGTTATGCTTATATCTTGAGCATTATACTCTAGGTCATTTTAGGACTGCTCTATAGCTTGTTTATGTGGGGATGGAGTTGGGGGTTAGTTGATTGGCTATGTTTTTGCAGTTCTACCTATTTGAAGACAAGAGCCACTCCAATACAACAATAAGACAGTCTTTTAGGGCAGGAGCAAACCCAGTATCATGTAGATGTATAGAACTTAGGGTTTCAAAATTATGGGTAGGTGTTTCCCTATTTAGCCCTCTTTTTCTTTGCTTGGAGAGGGATGTTGTAGTTCCAGGGTGGAGATTATATATAGTTGTAACTTGTGAGATGATCTGGGTTTGGCTGTTAAATAGTCTGCACCTTACAGTTAACAAGATGGGTCTCTTGTACTCAGTCAAAATGGAACCAACTGCAAGTTGACTCATATATTAACCATTAGGGATCAATGGACTGAAGAAAATGGAGAAGAGAAGGGTATATAAGTTTAAATTAAGAAGGAAAATTGGATATAATAGTAGTAGAGGGGTAAGAACAGTTTAGAGGAGAGGTATGTGTAGTAGGAAGGGACTAGAGACCTTGTTTCAGAGTGTAAGAGGAAGAAAAGGATTTGAACAAAGATTATGTAAGGAATAGCTTAGAAATCTAGATGAAAATAAGAAAAGAAATTATATATATGTATATTTGGGAGAATTGCTGATATTAGAAAAAGTTTTACTGAAAGAGTATTGGAAAGTAGATTAACCTAAGAAAATTCCTGTGACTATTATGTTTACATACGTAGAAGGCCTTACTTTGTGTATAGAACTAAACAGGTTGAATTAGAGTAAAAAACAACATAGAAAGAATCAACAAAACAGTTTGTTCTTTGAAAAAAAATGAACAAAATTGACAGACCCTTAGCAAAGCTTATCAGAAAAAAAGAGAACATACCCAAATAAACAAAGTCAGAGATGAGAATGGAAACATCACCACACAAGCAACCAAGATTCAGAATATTTTAAGGGGATACTTCTCAAACCTTTATGCAAATAAGTTTGAGAATCTGGAAGAAATGGACATATTTCTAGCAAATATTGACATGCCCGAACTAAACCAAGATGAGTTAAACCAACTTAACAAACCCATATCGAGCATCAAAATAGAACCAGCAATAAGAGACCTCCCACCCAAGAAAACTCCAGGACCACATGGATTTACAGCTGAATTCTATAAGGCTTTCAAAGCAGAGCTCACACCAATACTCCTCCAACTCTTCAATGAAATTGAAAGAGAAAGTTCACTACTGAACTCTTTCTATGAAGTCATCATAACCTTCATCTGAAAACCAGGCAGGGACTCATCAAAGAAAGAGAACTATAGACCCATTTCTTTGAAGAATATCGATACAAAACTTCTCAACAAAATTTTGGCCAATCAACTTCAACAACTCATCAAAAAAGTCATACAGCATGATCAAACAGGATTCATCTCAGGGATACAAAGCTGGTTCAATATATGTAAATCAATTAACATAATTCATCACATCAATAAGAGCAAGGATAAGAACCATATGGTTATCTCAATAGATTTATAAAAAGCATTTGACAAGGCCCATGATAAAAGCTCTGGAAAAACTAGGAATCCATGGGAACATTCCTCAATGTAATAAAGGTTGTGTATGACAAACCTACAGCCAGTATTATACTTACTGGTGAAAAATAAAACAATTTCCTCTAAACTCAGGAATGAGACAAGGATGTCCACTCTCTCCACTTCTCTTCAATTTAGTATTAGAATGCCTAGCTACAGCAATAAGACAAGATGCAAACATAAAGGGGATCCAAATAGGGAAAGCTGAAGTAAAACTCTCCCTCTTTGCAGATGACATGATCTTGTATTTAAAGAATTCCACGGACTCCACTCCCAAATTACTTGAGCTAATTCGAAATTTTGGGAAAGGAGAAGGATATAAAATTAACCCTCAAAAATCAATGGTTTTTCTGTAAGCCAACAATGAAAAGAGCATGGCTGAAATCAGGAAAGCAACTCCTTTTGTAATAGTCCCACAAAAAATAAAATACGTAGGAATTAATTTAACCAAAGAAGTGAAGGACCTCTATGAAGAAACCTTTAAAAACCTGAAAAAGGAAATTGAAGCAGAATGTAGGAAGTGGAAAAACCTCCAATGCTCCTGGATTGGAAGGATTAATATCATGAAAATGGCAATACTTCCAAAGGCTGTCTACAAATTCAATGCAATACCTATCAATATTTCAACCTCATTCTTCAATGAAATAGAAGAAACAACCCACAAATTCATATGGAACAATAAAAGACCCTGAATAGCAAAAACAATCCTTAGCAGAAAGAACAGTGCTGGAGGAGTATCAATTTCAAGTTTCAACTCTACTACAAAGCCATAGTAATCAAAACAGCTTGGTACTGGCACAAGAACAGACCTCAGGACCAATGGAATAGAACTGAAGACCTAGAAATGAACCCACAGACCTATAGCCACCTAATCCTTGACAAGGGAGCTAAAAAAATAGAATGCAAGAAAGAGCCTCTGGCTGTCTGGTGCTGGCAAAATTGGTTAATCACATGCAGAAAACTAAAGCTAGATCCTTATATATCACCCTGCACCAGAATCAACTCCAAATTGATCAAAGATCTCGAAGTCAAAACAGACACTCTGAAAACATTACAGGAAGGAATAGGAGAAACTGTAGGGCTCCTTAGCATGGGCTGAAATTTTCTTTCTTTCTTTGTTTTTTTTTCATATTCTTTATTGTGATTAAGTGATTACATAATTTCACAAATTTCACAGTATTGTGAGATAGTGATGCTTAGTTAAAGTCACAAATACATTCTAACTTTCATGGAGTAAATTGTCTATCGTGGTCTATAACATTTATGGATTCTATGAGCTTTGACAATACAATTATTTCTTCTGCATTGGGTGATATGTACATTTGTTTTGTTTTGCATAGCATCAGCTGTTCCTTCTTTCCCACTCATTCCCTCTCTCCCATTGCTGCCATTGAGTTGCTTAGTTTGTTTTGATCAATGTCCAGTGCAGCTGATGGGTCCCACTGTTGTATGTTTTTCCCTGATTCCCTCTAGTTCTGTGTCGTCCTCCTGATTTCCCTCTGGTGTGCACATATATATCAGCAGCATGGGGTTATTTAGTAGTGATTCAACCAGATGAGTGAAAGTCCTTTGTTTCTTAAGGCTTGTTAACTTTGTCCTATCACCTTACATATTGGATTTAACTTCTACTTATCAGGAGACCATGGGCCGTTTGTCTATTTGCTCTTGACTTACCTCAATCAACATGATTCCTTCTAGTTCCATCCATTTCCCTGCAAATGATATTATTTTGTCCTTTCTAATGGCTGCATAATATTCCATTGTGTATAGATACCACAGTTTTTGGGTCCTTTCATCTGTGGTGGGACATCTGGGTTGTTTCCATATCTTGGCTGTGAACAGTGCTGCAATAAACATGGAGGTGCATGTGTCCTTGTATACTGGTTCTTGTTGTTCAGGATAGATGCCTAGAAGTGGTATGGCTGGGTCAAGGGAGGTCCATATTTAGCTTTCTGAGGACCCACCAGACTGCTTTCCAAAGTGGTTGTATAGGTGTACATTCCCACCAGCAGTGCAATAGGGTTCCTCTTTCTCCACATCCCCTCCAGCATTTGTCGTTGGCTGTCTTGAGGATGTGGGCCATTCTGACTGGGGTAAGGTGGTATCTCAGGGTTGTCTTTATTTGCATTTCCTTTACAACCAGGGATGGTGAACATTTCCTCATGTGTTTCTTTGCCATTTTTATCTCTTCTTCTGAGAAGTCTCTCTTCAGTTCCCTTGCCCATTTAGTAGTTGGCTTGTTAGGTTTGGGAGGGATTAGTTTCTTGAGTTCCCTGTATATACTGGATATATTGTCTGATATATTGCTGGTAAATATTTTTTCCCAGTTAGTGGGTTGTCTTTCTAGCTTGGTTGCTATAGCTTTAGCTGTGCAGAAACTTTTTATTTTAATAGTCCCATTTGTCGAGTCTCTCTCCAATTTGTTGTGACCCTGGGACTTTTCAGGAAGTTCTTGCCTGTGCCTGTAAGTTCAAGTGTCTCTCCTACTCTGTCCTGCAGTAGTTTCAGAGATTCAGGTTTGATGTTAAGGTCTTTAATCCATTTTGAGTTGATGTTGGTGCATGGTGATAGGCTGGGGTCCACTTTAGTTTTCTGCATGTATCCTCCCAGTTTTCCCAGCATCAGTAGTTGAAGAACCTGTGTTTCTTCCACTGTATGTCTATGGCTCCTTTGTCAAATATCAGCTGACTGTAGGCTTGTGGTTTTATTTCTGGAACTTCTATTCTATTCCATTGGTCTTCGGGTCTGTTTTTGTGCCAGTACCATGCTGTCTTTGTTATTATGGCTCTATAGAAGAGTTTGAAGTCTGGCATCGAGAACCCTCCCATGTTGTCTTTTTTGCCTAGAATTGGCTATTCTAGGTCTTTTGTTGTTCCATATGAATTTTTGGACTGTTTTCTGTATTTCAGAAATGTATGTCATTGGGATTTTAATAGGAATTGCACTGAATTTGTATATTAATTTTGGCAGTATGGCCATTTTTCACTATATTAAGTCTGCCTATCCAAGAGCATGGAAGGTCTTTCCATTTCCTGGTGTTCTCTGTAATTTCTTTCTTTTAAGTTTTTATTGTTTTCATTAAATAATTCATTTACATCTTTGGTTTGGTTAATTCCTAAATATTTTACTTTTTGGGGGGTTATTGTGAATGGTTTTGCTTCCTTTATTTCCCTCTCTGCTTGTACATTTTCAGTGTACAGGAAGGCGACTGATTTTTGTGGGTTGATTTTGTATCCTGTACTTTGTTGAAGTGGTTTAAATTTCTAAGCGTTTTGGGATGGAGTTTTGGGGATCATGAAAGTATAGTATGTCATCTGTAAAAAGGGATAGTTTAACTTTTTCCTTCCCTATGCGTATCCCTTTAATGTCTTTTTCTTGCTTTATTGCCCTGGCTAAGTGTTCCAGGACTATATTGAAGAGGAGTGGAGACAGTGGGCATTCTTGCCTTGTTCCTGATTTTAGGAGAATTGGTTGTAGTTTTTCCCCATTAAGTATAATATTGGCTATTGGTCTTTCGTATATGGCTTTTATTGTTTTAAGGAATCTTCCTTCTATTCCTATTTTCTCCAGAGCATTTAACATGAATGAATGTTGTATCTTATCAAAAGCCTTTTCTGCATCAATGGAGATAATCATGTGGTTCTTGCCCTTGGATCTCTTGGTGTGTTGGTTTATGTTTATTGATTAGGTATGTTCAACCATCCCTGCATCTCTGGGATGAATCATAGTGTATGATTTTTTTAATGTGTTTCTGGATTCTGTTAGCTAGAATTTTGTTAAGGATCTTTGCATCTGTGTTCATCAAGGAGATTGGTCTGTAGTTCTCTTTTTTGGTTGGGTCTTTGCCTGGTTTAGGGATGAGTGTGATATTGGCATTGTAGAATGAGTTTGGGATAGCTCTCTCTTTTTCTACTTCTCTGAAGAGCTTGAGGAGTATGGGTATTAGTTCTTTAAAGATCTTATAGAATCCATTGTGAGTCCATCTGGACCTGGGCTTTTCCTTGTCAGGAGACATATCTTAAGGTTCATTTCCCTAACTTCTGATTGTTTCCTGTTTCTCATTGTAAGATATTGACGTATTTAATTGACTTATTTATTCTTTGCTCAGTTTGGGCAACTTGTATTTCTCTAAAAATGCATCCATTTCTGCTAGGTTTTCTTTCTTTAGAGAGTATAACTTTTTGGGGGTGGGGTGGGGGTCCAGTCATGGGGCCTGAACTCAGGGCCTGTGCGCTGTCCCTCAGCTCTTCAGCTCAAGGCTAGCGCTCTACCACTTGAGCCACAGCGCCACTTCCGGCTTTTTTCTTTTTTTTCTTATGTGGTGCTGAGGAATCGAACCCAGGGCCTCACGCAAGCAAGGCAAGTGCTTTACCACTGAGCCACCTTCCCAGCCCCTAGAGAGTATAACTTTTGAAAATAGTTCTTTATAATTGTTTGGATGTCTTAGGTATTTGTTGTGATTTTTCCTATGGCATCCCTGATCTTGTTAATTTGGGTTTTCTCTCCTTTCTTAATTAATCTTGCCAAAGGTCCATCAATTTATTTATTTTTTTCAAAGAACCAGCTTTTTTTCCCTTAATTTTATTTATAATTTTCCTACTTCTCTATTTCATTAATTTCTGCTCTTAATTTGATTATCTGGCTCCATCTAGTAATTTTAGGTTCCATTTTTTCATGTTTTTCTAGCTGTTCTAATTGCAACATGAGATTACTTACTTGGGCTGTTTCTTGATGTGGGCACTGAGGGCGATAAATTTGCCCCTCAGGACTGCTTTTGCTGTGTCCCATGAGCTTTTTGTTATGTGTCTTCATTTTCATTGAATTGTAATCTTAATTTCTTCTTTAATTTCTTCTGTTACCCAGGTGTTGCTTAGAAGTGTACTGTTCAATTTCTATGTATTTGAGTAATTTCTGCGCTATATTTTGTTACTGAGAACTAGCTTGATTCTACTGTGGTCAGATAGGATACAGGGGATTATGTCGATCCCTTTGTATTTGCTTAAGTTCTTTGAATGAACTATGATATGGTCTATTTTGGAGAAAGTTCCATGAGCTGCTGAGAACATGTACTGTGTTGTTTTAGAGTGAAATACTCGGTAGATGTCAGTTCCGCTTGAAGTATGGCCTCACTTAATTTGGTAGCTTCTTTGCCAATCCTCTGGTTGGTAGACCTATACTTTTGTGAGAGTGGGGTATTAAAGTCTCCTAGTATTATTGTATTTGGATCTATTTTATTCTGTAAGTTTGAGAGTATTTGCTTAACATATTTGGGTGCTCCAATGTTTGGGTAATATAAGTTGATAATGGTAATATCCTCCTCTTGAATTGTTCCCTGTATTAATATGTAGTGTCCTTCCTTGTCTTTTTGTATTGATTTTAATGAAAAGTTTATTTGATCAGATATCAGGATAGCTACTCCTGCTTTCTTACTGGGGGCATTTGATTGGTAGATCCTTTTTCCAACCCTTCACTCTGAGTTTGTTTGTATGTTTGACTGAGAGGTGGGTCTCCTGAAGGCAACAGATAGATGGGTCATGTTTTCTGATGCAGTCTGCAGTTCTTTTTCTTTTGATGGGTGAATTATGTCCGTTAATATTTAAGGTTATTATAGAGAGATGCATTGTAGTTCCTGTCATTCCCTGATTTCCTAAGCTTTTCTTCTTTCCTTTCTTCCTGTGCTTACTAAGTTAGACTTCTATTAATACCTATTTGGTGTGGGTCCCCATTCCTGGTTGCTTTCTCCAGGTTGTGTTCCCCCTCTTAGTATTCTTTGTAATGCTGGCTTATTGTTTATTAATTCATTTAGTTTTTCTTTACTATTAAAAATTTTTGTTTCTCCATCGAATGTGAATGCTAGCTTTGCTGGGTATATCAGTATGGGCTGGCATTTATTAGTTCTCAGGGCTCGGATTGTACTTTCCCAGGCCTTTCTTTCATTCAGTGTCTGTGTGGAGAGATCTGCAGTGATTCTAATTTTTTCCCCATTGTAGTATAGCTCCTTCTTCATTTTTGCTGCATGCAAGATTGTTTCCTTATTATTCAGATCTATAATTTTTACTATAATGTGCCTAGAAGTGTTTTTCCTGGGATCCTGCTTGTTAGGTGTTCTATATGCTTCTGTTATGTAGGTAAGATGTTCTCTTTTAAGATAGGGGAAATTTTCATTGATAATCTTGCTGAATAGGTGTTGCATTCCCTTGCTTTGATATTCCTCACGTTTGTCCACCCCAATTATATGAAGGTTAAATTTCTTGGCACTGTTTGCTCTTGGATTTCCCTTTAATATAATTTAAGTGAATTTTCCATATCTGTGACTTTTTGGTCCAGCTGGTGTATTCTGTCTTCTGTATCTGACACTTTACATTCCATTTCGTTCACCCTGTTAACTATGGCTTCCATTGTGGTTTGCATGGAGGAAATGGACTCATTTATGGATTTGATGTTGGTTCTCAAAGTACTAATCGGTCACCTCTTAGTGAGGTGTACTGCCTCTATTTTTGTACTAATTTCACCTCTCAGTGATGTGTGTACTGCCTCTATTTTTGCATGCATCTCCTGTTTGAAATCCTGTATCTCTTTTGATAGTTCGTCCCTGTGTTCCTTAAATTCCTGATATATTTCTCACTTTAATTCTTGAGTCATTACCTCCAGCATCTCTTGGATGTAGCTTTTGTCTTCCATTCCTGCTCTGCTTCCACTGGGGTTCTACCCTGGGTGGCTGCTGGCTTTTGGGGTAGTTTCCTATCCTGAGTTTTGATAAACCTTGTAATTTTTCTCTGATTTTCGTATGGGGATTCAGGGATTATTGGAGACTAATCTGAAATTTTGTTTTGGTCAATAGGTGTCTGTCTTTGCTTGATTGCTATTTCTGGGTTGGCGGAGAGAGTCTGTACCTGGTCTTGGTTCTGTTGGGGGCCAACCTCCAGCTGCTGGTCTGACCCACATAGGACTCTTGCTGTCTGCTGTATATCACTGGCAGTTCCCACCTTTAGAAGGACTGAGTGGCCTAGACTGCTCCTGTTTACTCCTACAGGTGCTCTTGGCAAGATTGGGTGTGCTGAATGTACTCTGCTATGGGCTTCTGATTTTTTTTTTTTTTTTTTTGTGGTTGATGATGGGCCTGAACTCTGGGCCTGGGTGCTGTCCCTCAGCTCTTCAGCTCAAGGCTGGAACCCTATCATTTGAGCCACAGTGCCACTTCTGGCTCTTTCCACTTATGTGGTGCTGAGGGCCTCATGCACACAAGGCAAGCACTCTACCGCTGATCCACCTTACCAGCCTGAACTCCTGACTATCATCAGGTGTTGGTGGCCTGAGTTGTCCAATTCCCGGCCTAGCATATATGGATCAGGTTCTGGTGGGGTTTGGGCTTCTGGTTCTCTTGCCTTGGACACCCAGGTCTTTTGTTGTCCCAGGTGTGATTCCCAGGGGGTAAAGTTCCTTCTCCCCCCCTCCCCCTCTGCTGAGGTGTATGCTCAGTTTCTGACTTCATTTGGGAGGGGTTTGTTGTGTTGCTCAGGCACCGGATCCCAAGGCCTGGTCCTGGCTTCCAGTCCCCGGCCTGGGGCACGCCAGCTGGACATGTGCTGCTGTGTATCCTGGCTGGGTTACGCAGCCTGGAGTACACAGTTCAAGTTTCTTCCACTGTTGGCTGTTGTGACCCAGGAGCATTGTTCCTGGCTTGGGTATTTAAGTTCCCTTCCAGGGGCGCTCTTGATCTAGCCTGGCTAAATGGATGTGCTCCACGGGCTGGTGGAGCTCTCGAACGGTTCCCAGTTTAAGTGGGTCCTGTAATCCAGATGTTGGGGTAGGGGTCTGGGTCAAGATCTGGGGGTTCCCACCAGCTCTGGTCTCCCTTGAGGGATACGCTGTCCCTTGCGGGGTACTCACCCTGGAGCTAATCGTTGTTTCTGTGTGATGTAGGTCACTGGTTGCTGCTACAATCAGAGTTCAGTTGAGATGCTTTTGGGCTGGGCTGGGTCATGGTGGCTCTGCATGTTTCTCCTCTGTCTTTGCCTCTGTGTTGATGCTGTTCAGGTGGGCACCACGGGATGGGCTGCACACCAGCCTCTGGCTGAGGGATGGGGGAGGGGTCTCCGTGCTGGTTCTGAGCACTGAGTTTTTTTTGTTTTTTGTTTTTTTGTTTTTGTTTTTTGTCAGTCGTGGGGCTTGAACTCAGGGCTTGGGTGCTGTCCCTCCCTGCACTCTTCAGCTCAAGGCTAGTGCTCTACCGCTTGAGCCACAGAGCCACTTCTGATTTTCTAGTGGTTTTTAGTGGATATAAAGATTCTCACGGACTTTCCTGCCTGGGCTGGCTTTGAATGGTGATCCTCAGATCTCAGCCTCTAGAGTAGCTTGGATTACAGGTGTGAGCCACTGGTCCCCACCCTCTGAATCAGCACCAGTCCTTCCAGGTCTCCTGCACTGGTGTTCTGTGGGTGGGCTATAAGCAATCTTAAATAAATCGACATTTTTCTAGTTTTCATTTTCTCTGTCCAAGCTAATAGGTTTTAGTGATTTGATGTGCTTCAAACATGTCCCTTTAATTTTTTTTTCTCATGTAACTTCCAACCTCTTATAAGTTCTCTCTCGGTGTTGACCTAGGGCCAAAGTTGTAAAGTTCGTTTTCGACATAACGACTTGTACATCTCATTGTTGCAATGGGTCCTCCTGTATTCCTATTTAAACGATTTGTTTTTCCCCTTCCCCTCCACAAATTATACCGACATCAAATACAGTGAAAGCAGGGGTTATACTGTGGGGGAGGGACATACAAAGCAACAAAGAAATCATCTTATAAATGTGTTAGAAACAATCGCATGAAAGACAAAAAAAACATTTGAATACATATCTTAAGGTTCATTTCCCTAACATCACCAATTTTGCCAGCACCGTTTACTGAAGAGGCTGTCTTTCTTCCATTCTATTTTTTTTAGCTCCCTTATTGAAGATGGCTATAGGAGCATGGAAGGTTTTTCCACTTTCTAAGTTCTGTTTTGATTTCCTTTTTCAGGTTTTTAAAGTTTTCATCATAGAGGTGCTTCACTTTTTTGGTTAAGTTAATTCCTAGGTATTTTATTTTTTGTGGGGCTATTATGTATGGGGTTGCTTTCCTGATTTCAGCCACACTTTTCTCATTGTTGTCATACAGAAGCCATTGATTTTTTTATGGGGGGGGGTCTGGTCGTGGGGCCTGAACTCTGGGCTTGGGC
This sequence comes from Dipodomys spectabilis, assembly GCF_019054845.1. Taxonomy (NCBI): domain Eukaryota; kingdom Metazoa; phylum Chordata; class Mammalia; order Rodentia; family Heteromyidae; genus Dipodomys; species Dipodomys spectabilis. The sequence continues at coordinate 42,587,935 of NW_024870772.1, read as the reverse complement.
GCTGTCCCTCAGCTCTTCAGCTCAAGGTGAGCTCTCTATCACTTGAGCCACAGAGCAACTTCTGGCTTTTTTCTTTTTGCTTATGTGGTGCTGAGAAATCGAACTCAGGGTCTCAGGCATGCAAGGCAAGCCCTCTACCACTAAGCCACTTTCCCAGCCCCCAAAAGCCATTGATTTTTGAGGGTTAATTTTATACCCTGCTACTTTACCAAAAGTTTTGAATCAGCTTGAGTAATTTGGGCATGGAGTCCGTGGAATTCTTTAAATACAAAATCATGTCATCTGCAAAGAGGGAGAGTTTTACTTCATCTTTCCCTATTTGGATCCCTTTTATGTTTGCATCTTGTCTTATTGCTGTAGCTGGGCACTCTAATACTAAATTGAAGAGAAGTGGAGAAAGTGGACATCCTTGTCTTATTCCTGAGTTAAGAGGAAATGGCTTTATTTTTCACCACTAAGTATAATGCTGGCTGTAGGTTTGTCATATACAGCCTTTATTGTATTGAGGAATGTTCCATGGATTCCTAATTTTTCCAGAACCTTCATCATAAAGGGGTGTTGGGTCTTGTCAAATGCTTTTTCTGCATCTATTGAGATAACCATGTGGTTCTTATCCTTGCTCTTGTTGATGTGATGAATTATATTAGTTGATTTGTGTATATTGAATCAGCTTTGCATCCCTGAAGTGAATCCTGTTTGATTGTGGTGTATGATCTTTTGGATGAATTGTTGAAGTCGATTGGCCAAAATTTTGTTGAGAAGTTTTGCATCAATGTTCATCAAAGAAATGGGTCTATAGTTCTCTTTCTTTGATAAGTCTGCCTGGTTTTGGGATGAGGGTTATGATTGCTTCATAGAATGTGTTTGGTAGTGAACTTTCTCTTTCAATTTCATTGAAGAGTTGGAGGAGTATTGGTGTGAGCTCTGCTTTTAAGGCCTTGTACAATTCCACTGTAAAGCCATCTGGTCCTGGGCTTTTCTTAGATGGGAGGCCTCTTATTGCTGTTTCTATTTCAATGCTTGATATGGGCCTGTCAAGATGGTTTATTTAGTTTCAGCATGTCGATATTTGCTAGGAAAAGGTCCATTTCTGACAAGTTCTCAAATGTACTAGTATAAAGGTTTGAGAAGTATTCCCTTATAATGTTCTGAATCTTGGCTGTTTCTGTGGTTGTTTTTATTCTTATCTCTGAGTTTATTTATTTGGTGTGTTCTCTTCTTTTTCTGATAAGATTTGCTAAGGGTCTGTCAATTTTGGTAATTTTTTCCAAGAACCAACTCTTTGTTTTGTTGATTCTTTTTTTTTGGATTCTAATTTGTTTAGTTCTGATTTAATTTTAAATATTTCTTTCCATCTGCTGGATTGGGGTTTATTTTGCTGCTCTGTTTCAAGGAGGTTCAGATGTCTCATTAAGTTGTTGGTTTCAGATCTCTCCAATTTGTTGATGTAGTAAACTTGCCTCTGAGTACTGCCTTTGGTGTGTCCCAGAGGAGCTGGTAATTTGTGTGCTCATTCTTGTTGAATATCTTGAACATTTGAATTTACTTTCTAATCTCTTCCATGACCCACTGGTGATTCAGCAGCGCGTTGTTCAGCCTCCATGTGTTACAGGACTTTCTTTGGTGGCTTTTGATGTTGAGTTCTAATTTTATTCCCTTGTGGTCTGAGAGAATGCAAGGTATAACTTCAATGTTTGTCAATTTGGACAAGTTTGCTTTGTGACCTAAAATGTGGTCTATTTTGGAAAATGTTCCATGTGAGAAAAACGTGTATTCTGATGCTGCTGGGTTAAATATTTGGTAGTTGTCTGTTCAATCTTGTTGATCTATATTTTTGTTTAGATCTGCTGTTTCTCTGTTGAGTTTTTGCCAAGTTGATCTATCTACTGGGGATAGTGGTGTGTTAAATTTTCCAACAATTAATGTCTTTGGATCTATGTCAGATTTGAGGGAAAGTAGTGTTTCTTGGATAAATTTGGGTGCTCCATTGTTTGGTGAAAAGATATTTAGATTTGTAATATCCTCCTGAAGGAGATATCCCTTTATTAGTATATAGCAACCTTCTTTATATCTTCTCACTAATTTTAATTTGAAGTCTATTTTATCTGACATTAGGATTGCAACTCCCACTTGTTTGTGGGGGCCATTTTCTTGGTAGATTTTGTCCCAGTCTTTCACTTTCAAAATGTGTTTTTTTTTTATGGGCAAGGTGTGACTCCTGAAAGCAGAAGATAGAAGGATCTTGCTTTTTAATCCAACTAGACAGTCTGTGTCACTTAATTGGAGAGTTAAGTCCGTTAATGTTGAGAGAGAGGACTGAGAGGTGTTTGGGAGTTCCTGCCATGTTATCCACCTTCTTGGGGGCTGCGACAACTGGATTCTTCCTATGGTTCTTGGATTTTCAGTTTGGGTGCTGTTTCTTGGCCTTTATTGGTCTGGTTGGTTTTCTATGTGTAGGACATCTTTAAGAATCTTTTGTAGGGCTGGTTTGTGGAAATGTATTGCTTCAATTTTTCTTTGCTATGGAAGGTTTTAATTTGGCCTTCAGTTATGAAGGTGAGTTTAGGTGGGTACAGTATTCTTGGTTGATAGTTGTTTGTTTTTAGGGCATGGCATACATCATTCCAGGCTCTTCTTGCTTTAATTGTCTCTGCTGAGAAATCTGAGGTGACTCTAATTGGTTTCCCTTTATAGGTTATTGATCTTTCCTCCATGACAACTTTAAGGATCTTTTCCTTGTTCTGAACTGATCCTGTGTGGATTATAATGTGACGGTGGGATGTCCTGTTGTGGTCTATTTGGGGTTCTCAAACCTTCTTGTATCTGAATAGGCCTATCTTTTTGCATGTTTGGGAAGTTCTCTGCTAGGATCCTGTTAAAAACAATTTCCTAGACCATTAACTTCTGTCCCTAGGTGCTCCTCTACACCCATTATCCTCAGATTAGGCCTTCTGATGGTGTCTTCCAAATGTTGAATACATCTATCATATTTCTTGGATTTGTCTTGGATAATTGTATGTTCTTTCTCTATAATATCTAGGCTGTCTTCAATCCCTGAGATTCAATCTTCTGCATGGTGAATCCTACTGTCAAGTCTTTCTACTTCATTAAAAAAATTTTTTTTCCTTCTAATTGGTCGACTTCGATGGCTTCCAATTCTTTGTTGGAGCTTTGTTTTAGATCTTGTATGAACTTCTTTACTTCCTTAATTTGGTGTTCAGTGTTTATTCTCAAATCCATTAGTTGATTGATTATGGTTTCCTTGGTCTCCCATTCCATTTGTCAGGTTCCATTCAACATTTCCTTTGTGGTCTCCCAGAATTCTTTCAGCTGTCTGTTTATGGATTCCATGAATGCCTCTATTGATCTTTGTCCATTCTCATACCACTCTTGCAATTCCTGTATTATTCTTTGATTAGCTTCCTCACGTTCACGCCATTCCTGCAATTTTCTTTGACTGTTCTTATCCTGCTCACGCAATTCCTGACTTTCTCTTTGTCTGTTCTCAGACTGCTCTTGCAATTCCTGACTTTCTCTTCGACTTTTCTCAACCTGCTCACGCAATTCCTGTATCAATCTTTGAGTAGCTTCCTCATGCTCATGAGATTCCTGTATTGATCTTTGGTTTGCCTTCTCTCTCTCCCTATCATGCTCACACTGAGTCCTTTGCAGATTTTCAATCTTTTCATTCATCATGTTTACCAGTAGTGTTTGTAGAGCTTTCTGGGAACTCTCCTCTGGATTATTCATTATCTGTTCTGTCACCTGATTATCATGAGTGGGAGTTGAGATACCCGAGTTGCTATTTTTCTTGTGTTTTTCTGGCTTGTTCTGCCTATTTGGTATGAAAGTAACACCAATTTTGTGCTAGAACACCATTTTAAGGCAATCATCAACCAAAGTACTGTAGTTGCACAGTCAAAAGCCTGCAGAGACAATCTAGTTCAACAGATACAATCTATTCAACATCAAACAACTATGGATTAATGGGCTAAGAACAGCAAAGAAGAATTTGGCAAACCAGAAATTATTAGGTTTAGGGAGAAATATGGGGGGAAATGGGATTAAAGGGATGTGGAGAGGTAAAAGGAGAGTGAAATTAACCAAGGCCTAATCTCAAAGAGGGAAATGGATTGGACAGAATGATAGGAGTGAGGAAGAAAAAAGAGACAAGAAATGATGGAAAAACAAAAATTTAAATTTAATAAGTGAAACTTAAAAATTATCTAAGTTTAAACGTGATATTGAGAGAAGAAAGATAGGATGAAAGGAGGGGAGGGATAGAAAGGAGACATGAAAAACTAAAAAATAAAAATTCTTAAAAAATTATATAGGTATAAAGAGATAATACTGCTATTAAAAAATTTAAGCCTAAGAGGTTTTGAATTGAGTAATAAATTTCTGGATTAAGTGTGTAAACAATGGGGGATAAGGTCTAATAATCGACCACGTGTATATATCTGAGGATGAGCAGAACAGCAATTAAGTCATGCAAAAAAGAACGAAAGAGAAGAAAATGAAAAGAATGAGAAAGAAAAAAAGGACCAAAAGGTCAGTAGAGATTTAAAAAGCACACAAACACATATACACCTCAAATAAAAATTATGAGAAGAAAAAGGCTAATAGAAACAATTTTTTTAAAAATTAAAAATTAAAAAAAGGTACAAAAAAAGTGTTCTTTGATTTTTTTTTGGGGGGGGAGGAGGTAGATGGGAAGATCCGGCATCTCCCTTGTGTCCATAACCAGTCTCTTGGTGGAGTCTCTGGTCTGTTTGTGGTGTTTGGTTTTCCTGTGGCTTGGTTAAAAAGTCAGTTTGTTTGAGCAGGCTGAAAAATGCTGTGCATTACCCAGGATTTTGTGATCCTGGCCCCAGGCTAGTTCAGTGGGAAGAAGATCTGCTTTGAGTATCACAAAAGAGGGAGATGGCTGTTTCCTCCAGTTTGGAGATGGTGTGATGAGGCTAGGTTCTGGGTAGAGTTGAGGCCTTTCAGCAAATAGTAGCTTTTCCCTGAGTGGCTAGCTTCTGAGATACTCACAGAGCCCAGCCTGGAGCCATTCTCAGGGTTTATGTTTACTGAATTTCAATTGATTGTCTAGGCTGCTGTAGGGAGGGCAGCCTGCTCTGTTTACCTAGTGAAGAAAGTCACTCCTCCAGGGACAGAGCCTTCTCTGCCTGCTGGGGTGACTTTCCCCTGGGTGGAGCTGAGCCTGGCAGGTCAGGTCAGGTTCCTGTGACCTGCTAAATGATTCTTTTTTTTCCCCAAGGCCTGAGTTGGAGCTAGCTGCTCAGCTGGGCCTTTGTCAGTATCAAAGATGGAGATGTCCAGTGGGGGGGGGGGGGGTGGCCTTCCCTCCTCTGCTCCCTGAGAAGGAGTGAGGATGTCAGGCTTCTACTCATGCTGGAGTGTTAGTTCCTGGGTCGTCGTCTCTGGTCTGCGATCTGCAGGATGAAGATATCTCCTCCTTGTCAGTTCTTGCTGGTGTTGAGTAGAATCTGCTCACCCACTGCATCTGGTGCCTTTGTCCCAGACTCTCTGTGTTGTAGGTATGGCGGCTATGGCTGCTGCTGCCGCTGCAGCCGTCACAGCTGCTGCAGCCGTGACTACCGGCAAGTGCTCAAATCTGTCTCCTTGGCTGGATTTTCCCTCTCTGGCCAAACTCTCTGTACTCTGATGGCACACTTGGTGTAATTCTCTGGCCTATGACTGTTCACTAAAACACTAAAACTGCTTTCTATGCGAGAGCTTGTTTAGCCTCCAGCTTCTCCTCCACCATCTTCCTCCAACTCCCCTATTTTCTTTCTGAGTGGTTGAGATAGAATAGTACACCAGGCATACACACACACACACACACACACACACACACACACACATAATAGTTACATTCTATAAATGATATGGTATATAAACATTAACCTATATGATATTATATGAAAAGGCATGGTAATGTTGGCTACAGTTTCGTTCTTTAATAATGAGGCTTCCTCTAGAAATTATGTAACTCAGTAGCACCTGCAGAAGAATCTGCTGTGCAAGAATTCTGTGATGCCGAGCCTGGCTAGCCGAGGTTCTGATTCCATCACTGCCTTTAGTTACTGGGTAATATGAGGTACTGCCCTTTGCTAGTCTCCACTTTCTTACATACAAGGTGAAAGTAAGGGCTCTTGAAGATCCTTTCTTTCTCCAAGAGTTTGACTCTGATACTAGATGTTGTGATCAGTGGTACCATTAGGATCATTCAGTGTAGCATTATTAGGCCCTTGGTAATACGAATACACTTGCTATACTATTAAAAAACTGTTTTGATGTTTAAAAGCAGGAACTGAATTTATAAATTTAGTTTGTACAAAGCAGTAAACAACAATACTCTTATTTACACAAAAGCTTCCTGGGTATAAGAAAGGGAAAATGATTTACTTAGTATGGATGGATCTAGAACAAAATAATAACACATATGTATTTATCTCTATCTCTGTATATATCTATGTAGATTATCTCTAAATCTTTTTTTTATTGTGAAAATACCATACAGAGGGGTTACAATTACATGGGCAAGGTAATGAGTGTATTTCTTATCAAGTATTGTTGCCTCCTTTGTTTCCCCTTCCCATCCCTTCCCATCCCCGCCCCCTCCCAAAGTTGTAAAGTTCATTTTTGACATAACATCTTTATTATTATTTTTTTTATTGTGAAAATACTGTACAGAGGGGTTACAATTACATGGATAAGATAATGAGTACATTTCTTTTTTTCTTTTTTCTTTTTCTTTTATTGTAAAGATACTATACAGAGGGTTACAGTTACATGAGTAAGGTAATGAGTACACTTCCTATTGAGCATTGTTACCCCCTCCATTGTTTCCGTCTACCATCCCTTCCCTCCCTCCCTTCCCAGAGCTTCTTTTTTTTTTTTGATTGTGATTGATTACATAATTTCCTGAATTTCACAGTATTGTGGAATAATGATGCTCATTTAAAGTCACAAGTTCATTCTAACTTTCCTGGAGCAAATTGTCTATCACAGTCTGTAATATATAACGGTGTACACATAGACACCATACATGTGATCAGCAGCCTGGGGATATTTAGTAGTGGTTCGACCAGATGAGTGGGAGTTCTTTGTTTCTTAAGTCCTGTCAGTTTTGTCATATCACCTAACATTTTGGATTTAGCATCCACTTATCAGGGAGACCATGTACCGTTTGTCTCTTTGCTCTTGGCTTACCTCGCTCAACATGATTCCTTCTAGCTCCATCCATTTCCCAGCAAATGCCATTATTTTGTCATTTCTAATGGCTGCATAATATTCCATTGTGTATAGATACCACAATTTTTGGATCCATTCATCTGTGGTGGGGCATCTGGGTTGTTTCCATATCCTAGCTATTGTGAACAGTGCTGCAATAAACATGGAGGTGCACGTGTCCTTGTATATTGGTTCCTCTTGTTCAGGGTAGATGCCTAGAAGTGGTATGACTGGGTCGTAAGGGAGGTCAATCTTTAGCTTTCTAAGGACCCTCCAGACTGCTTTCCAAAGTGGTTGTATAAGTGTACATTCCCACCAGCAGTGTAATAGGGTTCCTCTTTCTCCACATCCCCTCCAGCATTTGTCGTTGGCTGATTTGTGGATGTGGGACATTCTGACTGGGGTAAGGTGGTATCTCAGGGTTGTCTTTATTTGCATTTCCTTCACCACCAGGGATGATGAACATTTCCTCATGTGTTTCTTTGCCATTTTTATTTCTTCATTTGAGAAGTCTCTCTTTAGTTCCCTTGCCCATTTAGTAATTGGTTTGTTAGGTTTGGGAGGGATTAGTTTCTTGAGTTCCCTGTATATACAGGATGTTAACCCCTTGTCTGATATATTGCTGGTAAATATTTTTTCCCAATTAGTTGGTTGTCTTTCTAGCTTGGCTGCGATAGATTTAGCTGCGCAGAAGCTTTTTATTTTAAGGTAGTCCCATTTGTCGAGTCTCCAATTTGTTGTGACCCTGGGACTCTGTTCAAGAAGTTCCTTCCTGTGCCTATTAGTTCAAGTGTTTCTCCTACTCTGTCCTGCAGTAGTTTCAGAGATTCAGGTTTAATTTAAGGTCTTTAATCCATTTTGAGTTGATGTTGGTGCATGGTGATAGGCTGGGGTCCACTTTTAGTTTTCTGCATGTGGCCGCCCAGTTTTCCCAGCACCAGTGGTTGAAGAGGCTGTGTTTCTTCCATTGTATGTCTTTGGCTCCTTTGTCGAATATCAGCTGGCTGTAGGCCTGTGGATTTATTTCTGGATCTTCTATTCTGTTCCATTGTTCTTCGGGTCTGTTTTTGTGCCAGTACTATGCTGTCTTTGTTATTATAGCTCTGTAGTAGAGTTTGAAGTTAGGCATGGATAGCCCTCCCATATTGTCTTTATCCCCTAGAATTGTTTTGGCTATTCTAGGTCTTTTGTTGTTCCATATGAATTTTTGGACTGTTTTATGTATTTCAATGATGTACGTCACTGGGATTTTAATAGGCATTGCATTGAATTTGTATATTAATTTTGGAAGTATTGCCATCTTTACTATATTAAGTCGGGCTATCCAAGAGCATGGGAGGTTTTTCCATTTCCTAGTGTCTTCTGCAATTTCTTTCTTTAACTTTTTATAGTTTTCATTAAATAGTTCTTTTACATCTTTGGTTAGGTTAATTCCTAAATATTATATTTTTTGGGAGGTTATTGTGAATTGGGTTGCTCCCTTTATTTCCCTCTCTTCTTCTATATTGTCTGTATACAGGAAGGCAACTGATTTTTGTGGGTTTATTTTGTATCCTGCTACTTTGCCGAAGTGATTTATGATTTCTAAGAGTTTGGGGATGGAGGTTTTGGGATCGTGAAGGTATAGTATCATGTTGTCTGCAAAAAGGGATAGTTTAACTTTTTCCTTCCCCATGCGGATTCCTTTAATGTCTTTTTCTTGCTTTATTGCCCTGGCTAAGTGTTCCAGGACTATATTGAAGAGGAGTGGAGACAGTGGGCATTCTTGCCTTGTTCCTGATTTTAGAAGAATTGGTTGTAGTTTTTCCCCATTAAGCATAATATTGGCTATTGGTCTTTCGTATATGGCTTTTATTGTTTTAAGGAAATCTTCCTTCTATTCCTATTTTCTCCAGAGCATTTAACATGAATGAATGTTGTATCTTATCAAAAGCCTTTTCTGCATCAATGGAGATAATCATGTGGTTCTTGCCCTTGGATCTGTTGATGTGTTGTTTTATGTTTATTGATTACATATGTTAAACCATCCCTGCGTCTCTGGGATGAAGCCTACCTGGTCATAGTGTATAATTTTTTTTATGTGTTTCTGGATTCTGTTAGCTAGAATCTTGTTAAGGATCTTTGCATCTGTGTTCATCAAGGAAATTGGCCTGTAATTCTTTTTGGTAGGGTCTTTGCCTGGTTTGGGGATGAGTGTGATATTGGCTTTGTAGAATGAGTTTGGGATAGCTCCCTCCTTCTCTGTTTCTCTGAAGAGCTTGGAGTATGGGTATTAGTTCTTTAAAGGTCTTATAGAATTCTGCTGTGAATCCATCTGGTCCTGGGCTTTTTTTTTGTTGGAAGACTTTTGATAGCTTCCTGTATCTCGTTGTAGGATATTGGCTTATTTAATTGGTTTACTTCTTTGCTTAGTTTGGGCAACTTGTATTTCTCTAAAAATGCATCCATTTCTGCCAGATTTTCTTCCTTAAGAGAGTATAGCTTTTGAAAGTAGTCTGTTAGAATTGTTTGGATATCTTGGGTACGTGTTGTGATGTTTCCGGTGGCATCCCTAATCCTATTAATATGGGTTTCCTCTCTTCTTTTCTTAATTAATCTTGCCAACGGGCCATCAATTTTGTTTATTTTTTCAAAGAACCAGCTTTTTGTTTGGTTTATTTTGGTTATGGTTTTCTGATTTTCTAATTGGTTAATCTCTGCTCTTAATTTGGTTATCTGGCTTCGTCTAGTAGCTTTAGGTCCCATTTTTTTCTTGTTTTTCTAGCTGTTTTAGTTGCAACATGAGATTATTTACTTGGTCTGTCTCCATTCTCTTGATGTGGGCACTGCTTTTGCTGTGTCCCACAAGTTTCTTTGTGAGGTGTTTTCATTTTCATTGAGTTGTAGGAAATGTTTTATTTCTTCTCTGATCTCTTCCATTACCCAGGCATTGCTAAGGAGTGTGCTGTTCAATTTCCATGTATTAGAGAAATTTCTTCGGTATGCTTTGTTATTGAGAACTAGCTTGATTCCACTGTGGTCAGATAAGATCCAGGGGATTATGTCGATCCCTTTGTATTTGCTTAAGTTCCTTGCATGAACTATGATATGGTCTATTTTGGAGAAAGTTCCATGAGCTGCTGAGAAGAATGTGTACTGTGTTGTTTTAGGGTGAAATACTCGGTAGATGTCAGTTAATTCCTCTTGAAGTATGGCCTCACTTAATTCGGTAGCTTCTTTGCCAATCCTCTGGTTGGTAGACCTGTCCTTTGGTGAGAGTGGTGTGTTAAAGTCTCCTAGTATTATCATATTGAGATCTATTTTATTCTGTAAGTTTGAGAGCGTTTGTTTAACATATCTGGGTGCACCAATATTTTGGGCATATAGGTTGATGATGGTAATATCCTCCTCTTGGATTGTTCCCTGTATTAATATGTAGTGTCCGTCCTTGTCTTTCTGTACTGATTTAATGGAAAGTTTATTTTGTCAGACATCAGGATAGCTACACCTGCTTTCTTACTGGGGGCATTTGATTGGTAGAGCCTTTTCCAACCCTTCACTCTGAGTTTGTTTGTATGTTTGGCTGAGAGGAGGGTCTCCTGAAGGTCTCCTGATGGATAGGTCTTGTTTTCTGATCCAGTCTGCAGTTCCTTTTCTTTCAATTGGCGAATTAAGCCCATTAATATTAAGAGAAAGTATAGAGAGATGCATTGTTGTCCCTGTCATTCTGTTTTCCTAAGTTTTTCTTCTTTCCTTTCCTCCTGTGCTTGCTCAGTTAGACTTTGAGTAATGCCTGTTTGGGGCAGGTCCCAGTTCCTGGTTGCTTTCTTCAGGTTGTGTCCCCCCTCTTAGAATTCTTTGTAATGCTGGCTTAATGTTTATGTATTCATTTCATTTTTCTTTGCTATTAAAAATTTTCAGTTCTCCATCGAATGTGAATGCTAACTTTGCTGGGTATATCAGTCTGGGTTGGCATTTATTGGCTCTCAGGGCTCATATGGTGCTTTCCCAGGCCTTTCTTGCGTTCATTGTTTGTGTGGAGAGATCTGCAGTGATTCTAATTTTTTTTTCCCATTGTACTGTATCTCCTTCTTCATTTTTGCTGCATGCAGGATTGTTTCCTTATTATTCAGATCTATAATTTTTTTTTTTTTGGTTGGTTGTGGGGCTTGAACTCTGAGCTCTTCAGCTCAATGTGAGCGCTCTACCGCTTGAGCCACAGCACCACTTCCAAGACCTATAATTTTTACTATAATGTGTCTAGAAGTGTTTCTCCTGGGATCTTGCTTGTTGGGTGTTCTATATGCTTCTGTTATGTAGGTAAGATGTTCTTTTTTGAGGTGGGGAAATTTTTCACCGATTATCTTGTTGAATAGGTGTTACATTCCCTTGCTCTGAAATTCCTCACCTTCGTCCACTCCAATTATACGAAGGTTAATTTTCTTGGCATTATCTGCTTGCTCTTGAATTTCCCTTTGGCTTAATTTGAGTGATTTTTCCATATCTGTCACTTTTTGGTCCAGTTGGTGTATTCTGTCTTCTGTATCTGACACTCTACCTTCCATTTTGTTCACTCTGTTGACTGTGGCTTCTATTGTGGCTTGCATGGAGGAAATGGACCCCTTTACGGATTCGATGTTGGTTCTCAAAGTACTGATCTCATCTCTTAATGAGGTGAGATCAGTATGTATTACCTCTAATTTGGCATTTATCTCACTTCTTGCTGAGGTTTGTGCAGCTTCTATTTTTGCATGCATCTCCTTTTTGATATCCTGTATCTCTTTTGATAGTTCATCCTTGTTCTCTTTCAATTTCTGATCTATTTCTCACTTTATTTCTTGAGTCATTGCCTCCAGCAACCCTTGGATGTAGCTTTTGTCTTCCATTCCTGCTTTGCTCCCACTGGGGCTCTCCCCTGCATGGCTGCTGGCTATTGAGGATAGCTTGCTGTCCTGGGTGGTGGTAAACCTTGTAATTTTTCTCTGTGATTTTTGCGTGGGGGTTCAGTAGACTAATCTGTAATTTTGTTTTGGTGTGTCTGTCTTTGCTTGGTTGCTGATTCTGTATTGGTAGAGAGAGTCTGTGCCTGATCTGGGTTCTGTTGGGAGCCTACTTCCAGCTGCTGGTCTGACCTACTTAGGATTCTCGGCTCTCTGCTGTAGATCGCTGGCAATTCTCACCTTTTGAAGGGTTGAGCAGCCTAGACTGCTTGTGTTTGCTCCTACAGGTGCTCTTGGCAAGATCAGACGCTCTGGATGCACTCTCCCAGATGCTGGAGTCTGCTACGGGCTCCTGATGTGTTTTTGTTTGTTTGTTTGTTTTTGGCTGATTGTGGGCTTGAACTGTAGGTTTGGGTGCTGTCCCTCAGCTCTTCAGCTCAAGGCTGGCACCCTACCATTTGAGCCACAGCACCTCTTCTGACCCTTTTTGCTTTTGTAATGCTGAGAAATCAGATCCAGGGCCTCATGCATCCAAGACTATCACTCTACTGCTGAGCCGCCTTATCAGCCTGAGCTCCTGCTTACTAACAGGTGCTGGCAGCCTGTGTTGCCCAATTCCCAGCCTAGAGTATATGGGTGGGGTTTTGGTGGGGTTTGGGCTTTTCTTGCTCCAGGTCTTTTGTTGTCACAGGCGTGCTTCCCAGGGGGTGCAGTTCCCTGTTTTTCTCCCCTCTGCTGAGGCGTATGCTCAGCTTTTGACTTCAGTTGGGAGGAGTTGGTTGTGTTGTTCAGGCACCGGATCCCCAGGCCTGGTTCCGGTCCCAGCCTGGAGCGCGCTCATTGGGCCTGTGCTGCTGTGTATGCCACCAAGGTTATGCAGCCTGGGGTACACAGTTCAAATTTCTTCTACTGTTGGTAGTCTTGACCCAGGGGCGCTGTTCCTGGCTTGGGCATTTAAGCTCCCTTCCAGGGGCGCTCTTGCTCTATCCTGGCCAGTGGAGTGTGCTCCAAGGGCTGGTGGAGCTCTCGAACAGTTCCCAGTTTTAGTGGGGCCTGTGGTCCGGGAGTTGGGGTAGGGAGTCTGGGTCAGGGTCTGGGGATTCCCTCCAGCTCTGGTCTCCCTTGAGGGATACACTGTCCCCTGTGGGGTACTCACCCTGGAGCTAGTTGTTTCTGTGTGTTGTAGGTGGTCAGTTGCTGTTGCAATCCGAGTTCAGTTGGGGTGGTTGCAGGCTGGGCTGGGTGGTGATGGATCTGTGTGATTCTTTTCTGTCTCTGCCTCTATCGAAGCTGTTGTGTCCACAGTGTCCTCGCTCAGGCGGATTCTGTGCGGGTGATCTGCAGGCAGCCCCCTGTGCCTCTGGGACCCCGGCGGCCCCCGTGGGGTCATCATGATCGGCGGGTCTGACACCGGTGCCTCAGGCGGCTTCTGTGTGTGTGATCTGCAGGCAGCCCCCTGTGCCACTGGGACCCTGGCGGCCCCCGCTGGGATGAGTACATTTCTTATCAAGCATTGTAGCCTCCTCCTTTGTTTCCCTTTCCCATCCCTTCCCATCCTCCCCCCTAACCCAATCTTCTCCCCCCCCCCGCCCCCCCCCCCCCCCCCCCCCGCACCAAAGTTGTAAAGTTTGTTTTCTACATAATGACTTGTACTTCTCATTGGTGCAATGGGGTCCACCTGTATCCCTATTTAAACGATTTGATTTTTCCCTTCCCCTCCACAAATTATACCAACATCAAATACAGTGAAAACAGAGGTTACCATGGGGGAGGGACATACAAAGGAACAAAGAAATATCTTATAAATATGTTAGACACAATAGCAAGAAAGAAAAAAACTTGAGTCCTTAACTTGGGGTTCATTTTGCTTAACATCAACTTATCTGACTATTTCTGCTTATCTCAGACATATACTAGTTATTGCAAATAAGGGAAACCATGGGACCTATGTTTCTTTGGGCCTGGCTTACTTCACTTCATATAATTTTTTCTAAGTCTTTCCATTTCCTAACAAATGGGGAAATGTCATTCTTTCTGATAGAGGCATAGAATTCCATTGTGTATATTTTCTTGATCCATTCATCTACTGAGGAGCATCTGGGTTGGTTCCATATCTTAGCTATGGTAAATAATGCTGCAATAAACATAGTTGTGCTGGTAGCTTTAGTATGGTCTTGTTTGTGATCATTTGGGTAAATGCCCAAAAGTGGTATTGCTGGGTCATAGGGGAGCTCTATGTGGAGTCTTCTGAGGACCCTCCATACTGCTTTCCAAAGTGGTTGAACAACAATGCACTAGGGTTCCTTCTGTCCACATCCCCTCCAGTATCTGTTGTTATTAGAGTTCTTGATTATAGCCATTCTAACTGGTGGTGTCTCAATGTTGTTTTGATTTGCATTTCTTTTATGGCTAGGGAGGTTGAGCATTTCTTCATGTGTCTATTGACCATCTTTCTTCCCTCTTCAGAGAAGTTTCTCTTTAAGTTTTTAGCCCACTTATTTATTGGGCAGTTGTTTCTGAAATCTTTGTTCCTTAGTAATGTTATGTTTTCCTAAGTGGTCAGATAATGATCTATTTATTGAATATTCTGTAACTAAGAATCATCATATTTACAATAAGTGGATTACTTATTGTGTTATTTATGTTAACATAACTGTTTTTAATCTATTGTCTTACCCTTGTTTAGATACATAGTTTTGAACATTTATGCTATATAAGAATTATAACAATATTTGGTTAACAATATAATATAACTTGAAAATAGTTGCTGTTAAAACTGTGTTCTAAGTAAAAATTTTCCTGATTCAAAAAATGAAAAATCAAGAACCTGAAAAATCAAGAACTAGAAATATCTCTGAAAATGTAAAATGTCTTGATCATTTGTGTTCTGAATTGTCATTATTCAGATCGTAGACTTATTTGTTATTTGTAATCTGGAGCAATATGTCTCCACTGAATTTTCTTTTTAAAAATGTATCAGGAAATAAAGGAAAACATATGGACCTGACAGTGCTTGAGGAGAAAAATTATAATGTTCCGGTTGTTAGAGAAAAGACTACAGAAAGAACTACTCATCAAAGAACTGCTCATCAAAAGATACCATTTGGAGAACCGTGGAATAGAAGACATTTGTCCACTTACAGTCAACAGAGGGCATGCACTCCGCCTTGATCCTTCCTAGCTCTCTAAGGAAAGACAGGAAGCCATGCCTGGGTTAAAGTCCTGAGACTCCAAGGAAGGCATCAGAGGACAGCTGCTGCTTTGCTGGCCATGTTTCATTTGTTGATGTAGCGGGGGTGAGTGTATGTTTGCTTTGTGACAGTTCACTAAGCTAAGTTTGTGTTTTTAATGCATTTTTGAACAAGAGTTTTATATCAGATAATATGCTTATCTCCTTTTCAAGTAAACAGCTTTATTGAAGTATAATTCAGGTATTATAAATTAACCTTTTTGTATGTGGGCTCGCCTGTCCTGAGTCTTAAACCCAAGGCCTGGGTGCTGGGCTCTACCACTTAAGCCACCGTTCCACTTCTGCCTTTTTTGTGGTTAATTGGAGATAAAGAGTCTCACAGACTTTCCTGGCTAGGCTGGCTTCAAACCACCATCCTCAGCTTCTGGAGCAGCTAGGATTGTAGGCAGGAGCCACCAGCACCTAGCTTAAATCAACTGTTTAAAGTACAGAATTCATTGGCTATTAGCCTCTCCAGATCTCTAAAAGCATTACTCCAACCTAATTTAGAATGTTTTCATTACCTCACAAAGAAGCCTCATACCCATTTTAGTCATTCTCTATTGCATCTACCCCAGCCCAGGTAGCCTCTAATCTTGTTTTCTATGGATTTGTCTGGTCTGCCCATTTCACTTACATATACTCATCCAGGATGTGCTTTTATTCTGCTGAGAAGTAGACAGAAAATCAAATAGGTGAAGGCTGAACCCCAGCTTTACTGCTAGAGTGAGGACAGCTTTTGGCCACACCTTTCTGTCCAGCTTGTTAGGGAATTGCTGCCTCCTTTCCTCTCAGTGCTGGTAGCAAGAACAAAATGAAGAGATGAAGACCAACTTTCCTTGGGGAACATTCTTTTCAGAGCCACCGGAGCTTCAAGAAAATAGAAATATCCAGGCATCCATACTCAGAAAAAAAAGAAGAGAGACATTTTGTTAACATCAGACTAGTAGCAGTACAAAAACAGTAAGCCAGAGTTAGCTTGAGGACAAAATCCCCTAGAATCTGGGACTTTGAAAGTAAGTGTGGGGGCTGCTGAAAGGTAGGTAAACTGAACTTGAGACTCCTCCATGAACCTGGGGTCCTTGGAGGAGGCTAGAAGTCTCCCACTCAAAGAAGTAAAGGGATATTTTATCAGAAGGAAAAGACAAGTGTAAGGTCTGAGTTTATAATTGAAAAGTCAATAAAACAACAACAAAAACCAAAAGTCATGAGTAAGAGTAAAGAGAGCCATCAAACAGGACTTCCTGTTCAAGAGTCGTGAAGTATAAAATGTCTAAGGACAAGATGCTTTTGAGAAAATGAGGCCAAGCCCAGCAGTTCATGCTTGTAATTCCAGAACTCAGGAGGCAGAGGCAGGTTGATTGAGAGTTTAGCCTAGGCTCCATCATGAGACTCTATCTCAACACAAAAGAAAACATGATGGAATGAATAAAGCCAGTGTTTATCACTGGATACACTGTTGCTAGTCCAGTCTTTAATATGAGGCCTAGATCATGAGTTATAGGATGCATAGCATCCCCACTAGAGAGGGTCAAGCACAGTACATGAGGCTGAAACAGACAGACTATTGAATATGTACTGCTGGAAACTGGAGTATGCCTGATAATAACCAATTCTTACCTCTCATGGTACTTAAAAAATCAGTCTCATATGAATTAAGTATAGAAAGAAAAAATTTTCAAGTATTGAAAGAAAATACAGATTAAGTTAATGACAAATTTCTGCTGGCTATCTGCTGTTTATAAAAGAAAAAAACTAAGAAATTAGAATACATTCCTGTTAAGGACTTCTCTTCTACAAGAGAAAGTATAAAGCCAATGAAAAGACCAGCACCATACAGGAAGGGCAGATTTTCTGCACACAGCAGTGAAGTAACTTAGCTCCAGAACATGTAAGAAGTCCTACAGGCTGATAAGGAAAACAGTTACTGGAGAATAGTAGTCACTGGCATTTCACAGCATCAAAAATTCAAATGTCCGAGTGTGATAGACACAGGGAAAGATAATCCTACTAATAGAGAAATACACATTAAAATCACTTTTTTTGGGGGGGGGGGTCCGGTCGTGGGCCTCAACTCTGGGCCTGGGCACTATCCCTCAGCTCTTCAGCTCAAGGCTAGAGCTCAACCACTTGAGCCACAGTGCCACTTCTGGCTTTTTTCTTTTTGTTATGTGGTGCTGAGGAATCAAACCCAGGGCCTCAGGCATGCAAGGCAAGCGCTCTACCACTGAGCCACCTTCCCAGCCCTTAAAATCACTTTTTACACAACTAAAATATGCCAGTGCCAAGTGCTAGTGAGGATGTGGAGTTTGAGGAATCTTTGTATTTGTCTGGTGGGGCTGAACATTTGAGTTAGAGACTACCATTGTAAAGTTGAATTTGGGTATGACCTTGTTCATGCATGACCCAGAAATTCGGCTTCCAAGTATAAGCCCTAGAGAAATTCATCTTGTAGAAAAGATAGTCGGCTCATTGCAATGTCACTCTTTTTTTTCTTTCTTAAGGCTAGTGCTCTACCATTTGACCCACAGCTCCCCCTCTAGCCTTTTGGTGGTTAATTAGAGAGAAGAGTCTCACAGACTTTCAGGAAGTTGAGATATGAGGACTGAGGTTCAAAGCCAGCCTAGGAAAACAAATCTGACATTTTTCCATTAACAAGTAAAAAGCTGAAAGTGGAGATGTGGCTCAAGTATTAGAGCCCAAGCCTTGAATAAGCCAATGATGTTGCTTGAGGCCCTTATGGTCAAGTCCCAGTACTGGCATCAAAAACACAGACAAACAAGTAAGACTGGATTCTCTCATCCACTCAACGGTATACAGCAAATAATGTGTGCAACTTTTGGTGGGCTGGGTGTCATTATAATTAGGCTAGAAGAGACAAAGTGCCCCTACTTATCGTCCATAGAGAGGAGAGATGGACCTGTGGGGCAGAGATATTGAGGATTCAGATTTACTCTCCAGGTCCTCATGTTTCAGCTTCTTGAGCAGCCAGGATTACAGGCAGGAGCCATCAGCACTCCACTGAGTGAATCTAGGTTTTAAAGGGTTATTGATACTGTATTCCAAAGTTACCTCATACTTTTCTTTTCTTTCTTTCTTTTTTTTAAAGATAAAGTCTTGCTGTGCTGCTCAGGCTAACCTCCAAATCTTTATCCTCTGGCCGTGGCCCTCCTAGTGCTGGGATTACAAGCATGTACCACCACACTGGGCTCCTAAGAATTATTTAGAATCAATATAGGTTGAAAATTTGTGTGTGGGCTATTTGAAATGGTTGAGAATTTGAAGGAAAATAAAGTGCATGTTTCTTTACCTTAAGCACTGTTTTGCGATTCCAGCCTGAGTGGCTGAAATGAGTCCCCCTGTGTCTGAAGTGGCGTTTCCTGACATGAAGTTGTTCTTGCATGCTGGATGGTGTGTTGAGACCCAGGCCTGGGAAGGAAGAGTGACACCCCAGCAAGAAGTTATGCCTGGAAATCTACACAGAAGGCCAAGCTGCTCTGCAGTGACTGCCTGGGAAACTTACCACGCTTCCAACGGCTCTTGACAAAAGAGTAATCCCAGAGTTGTTTTGTTTTGTTTTGAAGGAAGTTACTTTATTATTTGGCAATGAGAAGCAGTAATGAGAATACTTTTTTTTATGTGAAAATACTGTACAGAGGGGTTACAATTACATGGGCAAGATAATGAATACATTTATCATCAAGCATTGCTGCCTCCTCCTTTGTTTCCCCTTCCCATTTCTCACCCCCCCATACTTTTATTTTCAATTTGTGTATTCCCAGAATATAAGTAATATATGTACTTAATAATTTTATGACACCAATGTGATCACCAGCATGGATTAATTTATCTTGATTTTCTACAGCTGATTTGAAAAGGGTATTCGCTCACAGAAAGTCACCCCTCAACCAGGAACAGTCATCTTTTGAGAAGACTTATTTTCAAGAGTGACAGTATGCTTCTCTAACAATCCAGTCTTCTTTTAAGAATATATGGCAATAGATCATATTCCCACCTACTCTTTCCAGTCAACAGAATTTGCCTACTTAGGATTAACTCATAAAGTTGGTAGACTTGGTCTCCATTTTAAGACTATACTTTCTAAAATGCTAATACTTTGTAGCTCAGTGGTTGAACATTCTTTAGGAGGCACAAGGCACAGATTTCCATCTCTACTACTACAAATTAATTAATTTCTAATATTTTTTTACACAGGCTAGCTCAGGCTAGCCTCAAACTCTCCATCATCTTCATGTATCTATGAACATAAACATTTATCTATCTATCTATCTATCTATCTATATATCATGGAATCATTTTATTTATTTTTCATCAGCTCTTTGTATACTGATGAAAATTTACATGGAATCACACTATAGAATTTATGCATGTGGTCAGACATCACAGGACTTGAAATACTTCACACAGTATTCTAGTTCAAATTACTCTGCAGCTTATAAACTGTAGAAACTTTATTCTCATGTAAATCAGTTATTTGAAAGTTTATGCATCACTTTTAATAGATGTCAGTTTTATAGATTTATAATAGACTTACTTTGTCTGGGAAAAAGTTTAATCACCCTGTCTTTCTTTTTAGGTATTTAAACAAAAACAATGCTAGCTTTTTGTGTTTTTTTTTCCCCCCCCAATTCAATTGTCTTAAGTACAAATCCATTCTACACTATTTTTCAGCAACTGCTCCTGAAGCTCATCATCCCACAAGTTTAGAAACTACAGGCCTGACTCAGGGCTCTAAACAATAGATGATGGGTTTGAGTTGAGAACTAGCAGAGCTCCATATAACAAGCCACTAGCCTCAAAAGATGACGTGACATAGCTCTGGATAAAGAACTCATAATCAGGTGTTGGTGGCTCACACCTATAATCCTAGCTACTCAGGCAGCTGAGATCTGAGGATCATGGTCCAAAGCTAGCTGGGGTAGGAAAGTCAGTGAGACTCTTATCTTCAAAAAACCATATATCGTGAACCCATGACATATATATATGCCAATATAGATACATGACTATGTTAAGCTGGAAATGGTGCTATAGCCAAGTGGTAGATAGTAGCCTTGAGGAAAAGAAGCTCATGGATAGGCCCTGAATTCAAGCCCCAGTACTGGTTAAAAAAACAACAAACTCATGTGTTTTGATCTTTTGTGTTTATAGCTCTACTATTCTTTTGTTTGTTTTTTTTAAATTTTTTTTATTGTGAGAATACTGGAGCTCTACTATTCTTTATATATTACTTCCTTGCTTCAAAAAGAATTCTATTCTTTGACTCCATTTATACAAAGTTGTCATGAAGAGTAACCAGCATTCTGCCTAGAAAAAGCATACTGCTCCTAACCTGTTCTTCTCTTACTCTGTTCAATGGAAA
Organism: Dipodomys spectabilis; assembly: GCF_019054845.1. Taxonomy (NCBI): domain Eukaryota; kingdom Metazoa; phylum Chordata; class Mammalia; order Rodentia; family Heteromyidae; genus Dipodomys; species Dipodomys spectabilis. The sequence continues at coordinate 42,567,162 of NW_024870772.1, read as the reverse complement.
GAAGGAAGTTATCACAGATCTTTCAGTGAAAAAATTTAGATACAATGTCAAAGGCTCGAGGAACTCCTGAGGGCGATCACACATCTGCATCTCTTTTTCTTTTTTTCACTTTCTTGTGTCAGTATTGGATTTTGAGCAGTGGCTGGACTGCTTCTAGCAAGTTTTAGTTTTGAGACAAAACCTCATTTCTTTAGTGCTTAGATATATTTTGGATAGAGTTTCCTGTGTTGACCAGGTCTGGCATATCTCCTAGTAACTGGGATCTCATGTCTGTGCCACATTGCTTTACTTCTTTTAACATTTTACTGTATGTTTGTGCAGGGCTGGGGTATTTCTTTCATTCTGCCTTTATAAATATGGATATATGTATATATATAATGATATATATATGATATGGTATGTGATATGTGATGTATATATTATATATATGCTACATATATGTGATATATATCATACTTACATATTTAGAATGTTCTTGGATTTTAACTCATGTTCTATCATGTTTTTATTGTTTCATGTTTCAGTCGATCCCACATTGGGAGGTATTGCCACTTTACAATCCTACTTGACCCGTCTCAATGTTTCTAGAACACTGGGGCTCTCTGGGCTGGGTAGGGCATAAACCAAGGCCATGGAATAACTTCAGCAGGGCCACCAGGAAAATCCTTCACTCTGGCATTAGTGCTTAAAGTGCCTTTTTACTCATTGTATGCTTCACACAGCCTGGGTAGGTAAGCACCAACAGATATGGAACACTGACCAAGTCCAGGCCTTTGGCCCAGCCACCCAACCAAGCCCTGGCAGATCTTGTAAAGCAGAGGATCCATGAACAGCAGACCATTGTCCATTGCTTATTCTGATTGCTCTATGGAGTTCCAGTAGAAAGCCAATCCAGACCTGTCAGCCTAAGCCTCCCCAGTGCTCTTGGTGGTATGGCTATTTCCATGGCTTTCTGCCAATCCACAAACATAGAAGGTGCAAAAGTTTTGTTTAAGTGTGCAAACCAGAAAAAAAAAGGTTTTTAAAAATGAGAGATTGCTTCCCTTATCACTAGTATTGAAAAAGACTTTACTAAACCAGCTATTCTACCGCCTGGTTGCTTAAGCTTGCCATGTTGTCTGACTGGATTACTGCTGCTCGAATTTTAAATGTTGAGCCACAGCACAATTCTGTTACTGGGATTAAAGGGAGTAATACTGTGGAAGGGTCTTGAGAGCATGCTCCTTTAGAGGAGTCAGATTCAGGGCGGGGAAGGAAAAGCCTTTATGTGGTGGCTCTACTGGCTGTTGGAACCCTTTTTTTGGATATTGGTGGTAGGGAGACCAAGGGACAGAGAGATGTAGGCTGCCTGATGTATTTTCAGGCTGCTGGCTCGTGCCCATCTTCCATCCCACAGGGCTCTGAGCTCCTGTCTGTGTCACTTTGGCATCCATATTTCCATTACAAAAGTCCACATTGGCAATTGGCAGACTTCTCTGACCATTGTGCTCCAAGTGATCAATGTACTGATTATAAGATTGCTAAATTGGAATGGTCTGCACCAAATACTTCCCTTATCTTTATGAATTCTTTGTAGAGTGTGTTTTCTGCATTGTAGGGGCTTGAGAATTGAGTCAACCTTGCCTGCATGATGTTTCTGTCAGTGAAAAACCATGCATGATGGTGGTCCTGTGAGATTTTATTGCCTAGTGACACCATAGCTGTGGCCATTTGTGGAAACACATCCTGATATTTGCACAATGATTGTAATCACCTAGTGACTTGGTTCTTAGAAGGTGGCCCTGTGAAGCAATGCTAATAAAAGCAAAACCATTCAAGTAAGGACATCATTCCAGTCATGTTAAAATAGAATTCTTTTTGAAGGCAATTATGGCCTTAAAATAGTGTGGCAGGAAGTAAGGTACTTAAAGTACCAATCTGTACTAACGAGAAAGTAATGATGACTGTGTGTTCATGGGGTTAGCCAGTGTTTGGAAAGATGTCTTTCCCTTCTCAGTGTTACCAAGGCTTAGGTGAAGTTGGTTCTGAGCAAAGGTAGTGAATTTTCAAATAAGAACTCTAGAGTATTCATTTTTGATGTTACACAAAAGCAGAAGTTAATGAGATTTATAATTGTTTCTCAAAGTCCTTTTGTCCTCCCTCGTCTGTGTGTCTGTAATCAAAGATGGTTTGTCACATAAGCCTCTTGTGTCATGTGTGGTATTGAGGTGAGGGGTAAGTTGTAAAACATCTCTCCCCTTTAGCTTTAAAACTTTCCTGACAGTCTGACATAGGAATAGTTTGTGAATCAAGCAATCTGTTTTCTGATATCAGAAATGGCAAATGTTAAACCACTTGTGTAAAAACATGGGAGTCCATAGGTATTGGTAGGATTACAATTTTTAGATAGCTTTAAGCTATGTCAGAGTTCTTTCATGTGATCCCCACTGCTCTTCTGTATGCTGTGTTCTCAAATTAAATACAAGAGGGAGACTATGTGAAGTATATGCTTTCAAGAAGACATCAGGCCTCGCTGACTCACACCTATAATCCTAGCCACTCAGGAGGCTAAGATCTAGATGATTGAGTTCAATGCCATCCAGGGCAGACAAATCCTCAAGCCTCTTATTCCAATTAACCATCAGAAATCTGGAAGTAGAAGTATGGTTCAAGTGGTAGAGCATCAGCCAGGAGTAAGATGCAGAGTTCAAGCCCTAATGCTAGCATACGACACCAAAACAAAATCATTAATGATACTTTTATATAAAATTTATTTAGTGGGTTTCTTTTTTCTTAGTGGGTTTTTTTTTCTTAATATATACCGAAATATAAAGTATCATGAATTTAGACATCAGTGGTGTGGTGCCTCAGATAGTGTGCCAAAATAGAATAGTTTATGTAACTACTCTTCGAAGTAGATCTCTACAGCAAAATCAGTGGGATAAAACCCACATATTTTTGGTTTATGAAGATTATCCAGTTCATTATGCCTCAGGTAAAGCCTAAGGATAGGAAGAAAAGCCATTACCTTTTATTTTAGGGCTAACAGAAAAGTCATACAATACAACACTCTTGTTTAGAAAGAGACTTGCTCCTGCAACCAGAAACTAAGCTCCATTTGCTTTCCTTACTTGGCTAATTCCACCTCTTGGAGGTGACATAGATACCTTAATTTTCAGATGCAAACACATTGGTCCCAACATGCTTCCAAGGGAATTAGTTACATCCAGTTTGAACAAACTATGAAAATGTCTATAATTGGCAGAAATTACCCACAAATATATTAGGTATGTAATGAAACTCAGTAATAAAATACTGTTTTGTTTCTTTTGTGTCAATAAGGGTCTTGTGATATCACTTAGCCTTTTCTGCTCAAGCTAAATCTATCACATCAGGCTATTTCACTGGCCAATTGAAAAGTCTCACAGACTTTTCTGCCTGGGCTGGCTTCAAACTGTGATCCTCAGATCTCAGCCTCCTATGTAGCTAGGATCAGAGGCCAGTGAGACACCAGTGCCTGTCTGTATCTCTTATTTCTTTTGTTTTTTTTTTACATTAATTTACTTTATTGTTATTATAAAGGTAATGTACAGAGGGATTACAATTACAGGAATCAGGTAATGATTACATTTCCTGTTGTACAATGTCTCTGTTCCCTCATTCTCTTCCCAGTCCCTTCCTCTCTCTCCACCCACAAGTTATATAATTCACTTTCATCTGTGTCCAGTGAGCTCCACTGCTGCCCTTTTTCACCCTTTATCCCTCAAGTTCTGTACTCTCCCCACTCCCTCCTTGAGGTATAGATGTGAATACACCACACAAAAACAAGACAGAACCATCACAAATTGATTTTTTTAAAAAGAGAGCTCTTATTTCTATATCGTGAAGTGCTAGCGCTCTCTCTCTCTCTCTCTCTCTCTCTCTCTCTCTCTCTCTCTCTCTCTCTCTCTCTCTCTCTCCCTCACACACACACACACACACACACACACACACACACAGAGTTTTATATAAATATGAAGAGGCATGTAGGCATTGTGTCTTTGTATTTCTATCCTAGGAGTATCTTCTTTTGGTCTCACTGTGTGTAAGTATCTAGAATCCTGATAACTTACCATATCCCAGTGTATTTTAGATCTAATTCTGTCTATCTCTCTCTCAAGTGACAAAGCTGTGTATTTGTCTAAATAACAACCTCATAACTGTTAAGAAGCTTTACAAAAGCAAGGCATGAAACGATACCAATTCCTACAGAAATGTCTATGAAATGAGGATAAAACATCCCCACCATCTCTCATGTGACCCTGGTGACATAAAGGACAAAGCTGTGCTTTACAACAACCACTTGGAGAAGGAGCAACGAGTAAAGGCCCCCTCGCCCCAAGCCCTGCCTTTGTTGAGAACTTTGCTCATCAGTCAAAGTTTGTTCATATACATCTAGAAAACTTGGTGAACATTTTGTCATTAAATAATTTACTCTTTCCCAAACCAAATTGTGTGTGAACATCACAAGTGTGTAGAACTGGTGTTTTCTTGGTGCTGTCTTACTAGACTGGAAGTATTAAGCTCAGTTCAGACTTGAAGAGAAGATTAACATTGGATATAACAAATACTATCAGTTCACACACACACACACACACACACACACACACACACGATGACACAAGGACAATCTCTTCAACTCTGGTCTTGAGTAGTTTTCACCACCTCAGGAAAAATACTCCTAAAAAGTGGAGAACTTGTAGGATCAGGAATGTGTTTCTAGATATGGTACTAGGTTCTTAAGAACAATGAACTTCTTTTTAGAAGCTCAGTTCTTAGAAAAACTTTTTAAAATGGGAGTCTATAAAATTAATGGTTTTCAGACTAATTAATACTTATCGGGCCTCGCCATTTCTGTCCTAGATGTAAATGTGCCAATGTAAGTTTGAGGTCAGCTAAAGCCTCCCTCGATGGATCACACCTTCCTTCAGTATTACCACAGTACACCCACACACCCTCAGGACCTGCCATATTCCAGGAACTGAGCAAATATAGACTTCCCTGGGAGGAACTGGTCATCACTAAGATCTGAGTAACTGCATTTTAACTTACACACCATCCCATGACTGGGGTTTTGAAATGGTTGCTCAAGGGGTTCTTTGTATTTGTGGTAAATGTACTTAGGACAGTGGGCAAAAAGACCTGCTACTGTAGTTTATACACAGACGTGGAAGATGAAGCTGTTTCTATTGGATTACATCATATCCTTACCAATTATTCTTTATCAACGAGGTGTGGAAGCACAAAAAGAAAGCACAGCTCTGGTAATATTTTGGAAGGTTCTAAAAACATAGGGTTAAAGAAAAAGGTTATTTTCATAATAAAATGGATACCAAGAACTAATGATCCCAAGAGATTAAAATTACTCCCTTATTTCTTTATGTATTTATCAGCTGCAGCCTTCTATACAAAGTACTCAGGGACTTTAGGAGAACACTCAATTAAACTGTAAAGGGTCAAGCTTAGTGCAGTAAAATAGAAAAATCTGTTAAATTGGATTTCATAAAAGAGCATTAGCAGCCTAGTGCTGGTGGTTTATGCCTGTAATCCTAGCTACTCAGGAGGCTGAGGTCTGAGGATTGGAGTTCAAAGCCAGCCTGGGCAGGAAAGTTTATGAGACATTTATCCCCAATTAAACCACCACAAAACCAGAAGTGGCACTGTGGCTCAAAGTGGTAGAGCACTAACTTGATCACAATTGCTCAGGGATAGACCCTGGCCCTGAGTTCTAGTTCCATGACTACCACCACCACCAAGAAAAAAGCATAGCAACAAAGTGAAAAACTAAGCCACAGAATGAAGGAAAATATATGCAAATCATGTATCTGATGATGGTGTTGTATCCAGAAGACCTCTTTCAATTAAAAAACAAAAGCCTGGGCTGGGAAGGTGGCTCAGTGGGGGCGGGGTTGAGTTGCCTTTTAGGAAGCTTCTCAGTAATACCTATTTCCTTTTTTTTCTTTCTTTTTTTTTTTTTGGTCTAGTCCTAGGGCCTGAACTCTGGGCCTGGGCGCTGTCCCTCAGCTCTTCAGCTCAAGGCTAGCGCTCGACCACTTGAGCCACAGCGCCACTTCCGGCTTTTTTCTTTTTGCTTATGTGGTGCTGAGGAATCAAACCCAGGGCCTCATGCATGCAAGGCAAGTGCTCTACTACTGAGCCACCTTCCCAGTCCCTGTAATACCTATTTCTATGTTTCAAAACTGTGTTCAGCTTTTTTCTTTCCTGGCACAATAGTTTGAACTCCAACCCTATATTCTCTGGTTATGTTGCAGATGGAGACTCTGTGAGTCTCTGCCTGGGCTGGCTTCAAACTGATTCTCTAGAGCACATCCTCAAGAGTAGCTAGAATTTTAGGTGTGAGCCTTACCAACACCCAGCTTCATTTTTTTTTTTTGTTTGCTACTTCTCTCTTTTGCTGACCACCCATGCTGAATACTGGCAAAGGCCTGCCCTGGTCAGGAGGCTTGGTTGTTTGGCAGTAACTAAAGCATTTGTGATCAGGTATTTAAGGCAGGTGCTGGGGATGTGATGCTTAGAGGAGGAGGGAAGAGGGAAAAGAAAGATTGGTGAGATGAGGAAAAAAGGACTAGATGAGAAAGTGATACAGGGACACTGCTGCTGAGAGGAGCATGAAGGAGAAATGGGTCTGGGAAAGAAGCAGTCTCAAGGGTTCATGGTTCACCTCTAAAGGCTCCAACCCTGAAAGGCCTACCCTGAGCTGAGATTGGTAGCCATGAGAACAGAAGGCAAGAGGAGGGAGCTCTCCCCTCAAGTAGAAATGGGCAAAGGAAGACAGAGACATCTAAGGCTTGCTATCATGGCTATGAATCGCCTGCCCAGTGGGTAGCTCCAGAGAGGAGTTCATGTGTGGGGAAACTTAAGACAGCTAGGAGTTATGATGATCTATATACATAACCGCGAGCAAAACCCTCTCAAAGAATGGGAGCACTCGTCCTCAGGTCCCATCCTTCAATTCCAAAGCACTTAACCGTGAAGCGAATGGACTACAATTCTTTCAATTTTAAGCTTTCTTTTTGGCGGTAAATTCCCGTGAAACACATTTTTTACAATTTTGAAATATTCCACATAACCATGCTGTAAAGCAACAGAAGTCCCAATTTTAGTGAGAATGCAAAGTTTAGAGTCAGTATCCTAATCTCTCTTTTTCAGCTTAAGAGCAGGAAGAAATTAAGCAAACATTTATTGTGTTCCATTATATAATTAATATTCTTTAATATTCTTATGTATTTACCTCATGACTAATTATCTACCATGGGAAAAAGCACTGACCTCAGACCTGCAGGGAGGAACATGGAAGAAGTAAGTCCTGCCTATGGCTTGCTAATGACAACTAAGGACAACTAAGGGGCTAATACTGCTATGGCAGAAGCTGCTGTAATGAGTTAAAGGAAGGACTGTGGTTTAATGGATGGTTCTTCATCAGGGGAGAAAGAGACCTCCACTAGGTGCAGTAGATAATTATAGGTCATTTCTGGATGTCTCTGAGAGCTAGAGTTTCTTCATCTGCCCTTTTCCCAAATTTGTTTTTGTAAGGAAACCCTGGAATTCTCTAAGTCTCACATTCCTTCTCTAGGGAAAGTTGCTCACAGGGGCTTTCCTGGGACCTCTCTCTGAAGAACTGAAGAGTTCTGGCACTGAGCCAAATGGGAAGGGCTGACAACATTAACTATCACATCTCCAATTAGTACAAGCAGTGTGCTGGGTACCTGAGGCCCATATCTGTAATCCTAGCTACTCAGGAGGCTGAGGCAGAGGCTGAGCCAGTGGGACTGAAAAGTTTGGAGAATCTATCTCCAATGAATCAACAAAAAGTCGGGCTAGAGGTTTGGCTCAACTGGTAGAGTGTCAGTTATAAGCAGGGAAAGCCTACTGAGCACCAGGTCCTTGAGTTCAAGTCCAGTACGGGCAAAAAGGGAAAATCAGTAGTGAGGAAGGCACCTGAAAGTTCTTAAGTCTCAGGTGGCAAGAGGAAGGGCCACAAAGAAGGGCAGAATGTGGCAGTGTGTAAGAAGGACCTAGCAGAGGGGACTGGGTCCTGCAGCCTCTCTGCCCTGCCTTGTTTTCCCAACAAATCAGCAGAGCTGTCATCATCCATGGTATGCCAGGTATGGACTGAAGTCAGGGAAACCGCAAGACTGCAGGAGTGAGGAAGGGGAGATGTCTGCAGACCTCCACAGGAGACCCAGGGAACATCCCCCTTGGCTCCTGCCACCACATCCTCATACATTGCACTTGACATAGCCACAGAATAAATGTCATAGTTCCTAACAAACCCTCAAAGGCCTGAAATGGTAAGAGACTACTTCAGGCTGGGGAGGGAAAGGGACTGCTGGAAAATGGGCCCATGTGAACAAAGACTTAGAGAGTATGAAGTGTTGACATGCTGGGAAATAGCAAACCTCCTAAATGTGTAGAGCACAGGATGTATAAACACAGAGTGGGAGAAAAGACTTTAAACCTCCTATTGTAGAAGACCTCCCGAGGTTCAGCTCAGAACATTTAGTTGGTTGCGGCAGGAAGCCATTGTGGATGTGGGTGTGGAAACAGCATGATTTGCTAAGTTCATGTGTTATGTTTAGCTTTCTACAGATACCTTGTTTGCATGTGTGTGTAGGTGGGGGTGACTTGAACAAAGGGAAAACCATCCATGGATAAGGCTGTGATTTTGTTGCTCAATCTGAAGAACAGTAGTTATACAGTGTTCTGCTACAAGGCCGAGCTGCTGTTCAACTCCAGCACTTCTCTGAAAGAAAACTTGACATTCGCAGCCACATCGACAGCTACAAATCCCCCATTTGCTGCCACACAGTCTGAAGGGAAATACAGAAAAGCCTCAACTTCCCAATTTACATCAAAGTGCCCACTCTAATTTAACAAGATTAAATGAGAGAATGAATAGGAAGTCATTAGAAGATTTAAGAGTTTGGGACGTCAAATCAATGAGATAAATATCTTGGTTTCTACAGTAAGTAAATTATGAAAAATAAGTGAGAAACCAATAAACTTTAACTGAAGAGCTATAGTAATCAATGAAATACATAGTCTTGTTTAGTACTTGATTGAAATGAACAAAACTGAAAGGGGACTTCAGACCATTATATAGAGTTACATATGATTTAGAAATTGATACTATACAGGTATTATAATATGTTTATATATAATCAATATTATCAGTGTGGTATGTGTCTGTTGGTCCTAGGCCTTGAGTTTGGGGCTCGTGCCCTGTCCCTGAGCCCTTTTGCTCAAGGCTGGTGCTCTAACACTTGATCTGCAGCTCCATGTCTGGCTTTTGGGTGGTTAATTGGAGATGAGTGTCTTAGTGACTCTCAGGTCTCACCCATCAAATAGCTAGGATGCCACTGGTAACCAGCAGTTGTTTTCTTTTGTGTTTGCTCAAGGCTAGTGCTCTACCACTGGAGTCACTGGTCCAACTCCTGATATTTTGATACTTAATTGGAGATAAGAGTCTCACAGACTTTCTTGCCCTGGCTGGCTTCAAACTCCTATCCTCCCGCCTCAGCCTCCTGACAAGATATGATTACAGATGTGAGCCATCAAGGCCTGGTTATGTGTTTTTCTTTGTGTGTGTGGTATTTTGTTTTGTTTGTTTTTTGGTAAGAGTGTATATATTGGGTCACATCCCAAACTACTTGTGAGATAAAAGAATCTGATGACTGGAATTTCCTTCAAAGCAATCTTGGTTTAGGAAAGAAAGAATAGGAAGGGGCATCCAGTGTTTGAGGAGAGTGGGGAGGGAAGGAATGAAGCATGATTGGTTGTGGGTTGAGATGAAGACTGACGAATACACTGTATGATTCCATCTTTGTGTGCTTGGGTTTGGATAGGGGATGTGCTCTTAAAAAGCTCATGTGTGAAAGGGTGGGTCCCAAAAGTACCAGTGTTCAAAGGCAGGGCTTTGGGAAGTTAATTGTCTCCTGAGGCTTCTGAGTTCATCCATAGACCAATCCATTCAGGGTTTCATAAGTTCATAGCATTAGTAAGAGGTGAGGAGTTGTTGAAGAAAGGAAGTCACTGGCAAGGATGGATCTTGTTCCTGCCCCTTCCTGCTTCTCGCTGCTTCCTGGTCACCTTGAGGTGAGCAGCCCTCCTCCACTATACCCTTCTTGGCATGAGTTTTCAGTCTCACCTCAGGGCCAAAGCAATGTGATCAAGTGTAAGCCAAAATAATTCTTTCCCACTTTTAAGTCCTTTTGTCAGGTATTTGTCATGGAAACCAACAGTCTAATCCAACATATTTGGAAATTTTTATGTTTTCATAACACATTTTTAAGGAAAAAATAGGGTAAAATAATAATTCACATGAATGTTACAAATATAGAATGTGAAATATTAAAAAGTATGATAGTGCTGGCTATAATAGGATTTGAAATATTTATTTATCCTTTTTATTCTAATTCTTTAAAAAAATTTTTTTTTGTCAGTCCTGGGGCTTATACTCTTGGCTTGGGTGCTGTCCCACTGGTTTTTAGCTCAAGCATAAAATTCTACCACTTGAGTCACACCACCACTTCAGGTTTTCTGGGAGGTTTATTGGAGATAAGAGTCTCACTGACTTTCCTGCCCAGACTGGCTTTGAACTTCGATCCTTAGATCTCAGTCCCCTGAGTAGTTCCGATTACAGGCGAGAGTCACCGCCAGTCGGTTCTTTTATTTTGTCGTATTCTCCTTCTCTCTTTTTTTCTACCTTTATTTCTCATTCTCTGTCTCATTGTTCTGCATCTCTATCTTCCTGTCTCCCACATGGGGTGGGAGTTAGAAGGGCAATGAGGCGTCATCAAGAAACAATTCTTTTGATGTTCTACAGAGGTTGAATTGCACCTTGTCTTAGTAGGGGTTTGTGAAAGATCAATCCCTCTTTCCAGAGAAAATGCCAGTAGATTAGAGAGAATCTTCAGGAGGCAGGAAAACATTAGGCATTTGACCTTCCTGTTGAGGAGGGAAAATTTGGATTCTCTGGGGAGATGCCTGCCCAGGCAGCCCCAGAGGCATGGCTTTGGTACTTGGAAGGGATTAGGCAACTGTTACAAGGCACAAGTACTGCCATCTGATTGTTAGAGAAGGGTTTCAAATGCAACCAAATTAATGGTGTCACTAATCACTCCCCATAAAAACAAAACCAAACAAAGAGAAAACTTTCCTTTCAAAAGAGAAAACTTACTTGTGAGGGGATTTCTACACTTTGAAATTTCTAGCCTAGACTTTTGTGTGTTCTTCAGTTTCAAACCATGCCAGACTTTCCTGCAGAAAAGAAGACAATACAGCCATAGTTCACCCTCCAATCTTCAATTACTGGTCAGAGTTACTCAAAACAACAAAAAAATAAAGCCATGCCAAGGACTTGGAACTAAATTTAGAGCTGAAACAACATTAGAAATCAGTTGGTCCAACTCTTCTTCCTACCTTCCATTTCAGTATATTTTAGATATGAGACCCTTGTCTGTTGTATGGCTAGTGAAGATCTTCTATTTTTTTCTATTGATCTTGCTAGCTATGTCTTTACCATACAGAAGCTCTGCAGTTTCATGCAATCCCATTTTTCCAACCTTTCTTTTGATGTGCTGTGTTTCTGGGTCTTTATTAAGAAAATTTTGGCCAGTGCCAAGGAGCCCTATAGTTTCTCCTATTCCTTCTTGTAATGTTTTCAGGTCTTTGATCCGTTTGGAGTTGATTCTGGTGCAGTTGATTCTACAGGTGTTTAGCCAATTTTGCCAGCACCATTTACTGAAGAGGCTGTCTTTCTTCCATTCTATTTGTTTTTAGCTCCCTTATTGAAGATTAGGTGGCGACAGGTCTGTGGGTTCATTTTTGGGTTCAAGACCCATTTCAACAGGGCTGGGTGTGCCTGTTCTCCCAGCTATATCAGGAAACCTCACTTGGAAGAGTGAAGCCCAGGCCAGTCAGAGAAAAAAGTCAAAAACCCAAAGCAAGAAGTGCTGGCAGTGTGGTTCAGGTAGTAGAGTGCCTGCCCAGCCAGCATGAGGCCCCAATACCAAACTACAATACCACTTACTGGGAATCAAACCCAGGATATAGGACGTTGCATTTGCTAGGCAAATGCTTTGCCATTGAGCTACATCCCAGCCCTCCAGTACCACTTGGACCAGAAAGATTTTTCTTTTATCAGTGAGGTTTTCAACAAGTATATGGATATATACTCTTCAGTACTTTCAGTACAACAATGAGCACAAGAAAAAGAATTCAATTCTATAAGTACGTATATGATTGAATTCTAAGTGCTCCTAAGACTTTCTCTCATATATCTGAAAGATACTCTCCATTAATTGCTTGTATTATTTCTATATTTATGAAGAAAAATTCAATAAATTTCAAAGTATTTTTATTATTGTCACTCAAATTAAATTATTAATTTTGAAGAAACCTGAGTCACAGTATAAAATCATCCTTTCATGTAGAGAAGTAGACTAACATGTTTCCAGAATTGAGTAAATAAATATATAAAAGTACTTAATAGAATACAATCTATACTTACAAAACTTTTTTTTTTTGTCAATCATGGGGCTTGATCTAAGGGCCTGAGTGCTGTCCCTGACCTTTTGTGATTAAGGCTAGTACTCTACCACTTTGAGTCACAGAGCCACTTCCTCTACTTACTTTATAATGTATGCTCAGGCCTCGAGTTCAAGCTCCAGGACCTGCATACACATACCCCAAAAAAGAACTTGGAGGTATGGTTCTACCAGAGTACCTAAAGCCCTGAGTTCAAACCCCAGAAAGAGGCTCATAGGAAAGAACTGAGTGTACGTGTGTTGAGGAGTGAAGGGCATCTCATGCTGTAACATAGATTGACCCCAAGGCAAGATGGAGAGAATAATAGGGACAGTTCGCCCACAATCTCCATTGTGTACCACCATACTAAGATCCAAGTTCACTTTGATTTCAAATCAAATATATATACACATATCTCTATCTATATACATTTGTATTTCAGGCATCCCTCTTCCAAGAGACCTCTGTCTCTCTCCTGGACTCCTGAGCACAGTAAGTTGTCATTGTACCTGCCCAATGTGGCCAGACTAGTCACAAGAGGCGTTGAGACTCTTATCTCCAATAAACCACTAGAAAACCAGAAGTGGCGCTGTGGCTCAAGCAGTAGAGCACTCGCCTTGAGCTGAAGAGCACAGGGACAGCGCCCAGGCCCAGAGTTCAAGCGACAAAAAAAAAAAAAAAAAAAAAAAGAAGTTACTTATTTTTATATCACCTTAGAGTCGTTACAGATATCTCAAAATATAGTTTATATTCATTCCCACTTCGAAATTATAGTAATTATACATTCCACAAGATCTTATTAAGATTAACAATTTTTATTGTTGCACCACATGTTTAAAATACTTTGGTAACTGTATTGCAACATAATGGGCTTCTTTTGTAATCCTGTATATTTTATGTATTTAAGAAAATGATTTCAATGCCAGGCTTTTCTGGCTCACAACTGTAAACCTAGCTACTTAAGAGACTGAGATCTGAGGATGTGGTTTAAAGCCAGACCAGGCAGAAATATCCCCATGAGACTCTTATTTCCAATTTAACCACTCAAAAACCATAACTGCAGCTGTGGCACAAAGTGGTTAGAGTGCTAGCCTTGAGCTAAAAAGCTCAAGGACAGCACCCAGGCCCTGAGTTCAAGTCCTAGAACCAATACACAAAGAAAAAAGGATGCTGGGAATGTGGCTTAGTGGTAGAGTGTTTGCCTATCATGCATGAAACCCTGAGTTTGATTCCTCAACACCACATAAACAGAAAAAGGCAGAAGTGACCCTGTGGCTCAAATGGTAGAATACCAGCCTTGAGCAAAAGAAGCTCAGGGAAAGGCACAGGCCCTAAGTCGCAGGACTGACAAAAAAAAAAAAAAAATCACTACATTATTCTGAAAGGGAATCCATAAATTTCAGAGTATGAAAAGATTCAGTGGTACAAGGGATTTAAAACCTCCCCTGCCCAAGAGAGTAGCAGACACAGCCTTTCTTTTACCTCTTATGTGAAAGAGGATTGTGACTTAATGGCAGGAGTGAAGGCCTGACCCTCTCTCTGTCAACTTGTGTCACCTTTTCCTCTCTCTATCCCCCCCGAGGTCATTCTGAACTCTTCCCACATTGAGAGAATTCTCTTAGGTGAGCACAAAAGCATTGAACACATTTCCACAAGAACAGCCATTAAAATGAATGTGCAGTTAAAGTCCACAAGTCAACACCATCTTCAAGTCTCCATCTTTCTCCACAAAATACCTTTCCCCCCTCCATAACTCTCTTCTTCCAAGAACAAAACCTAAGTGTCAACTCTTGAGTGCTTTCTCTATTAAGCCTCTGCTAGTCATACAACAAAACCCAGTAGTTCTCAGTCATTTGAGTTTCACAGTGTTTAGGGGGTCTGTATGGTGATTCACTTTCAACTACTTTAGTATGACTAGTCCCCAATATGTGGACACATAGATTAGCTTTAATCTACACCCTAGGGGCTGTTCCCATTTGAAGAACTCTAATTAAGCACTCACACTGTAGGGGAATTAGTGAGCAATTGAAGTACCCTAATCAGAAATTCATTTTCTAGAGGTGGTTACATAAGGACTTCAGATCCATGCTTGATTTATAAATGAAGTCTGGAATTTGCTTCAAAATAACCTGGGAAGGGCAAAGGGCAGAGATAGAGATGTGAGGAGAATGGCCATGGGTTGGTAACTACTGAATGTGGCCAGTGGGGACTGCTAGGTAATGAGCTCAGCATTTCTGTATTGTGTATGTCTTCAAAACTTTCTATTATTGCCAAACATTGGTGACTCATGTCTATAATCCTAGCTACTCAAGAGGCTGAGATCTTAGGATTGCAATTCAAAGCCAGCCTGGGCAGAAAAATCCCCATGAGACTCTTATCTCCAATTAATCACTGAAAAGCCAGAAGTGGTGCTGTAGCTCAAGTGGTAGAGTGCTAGCCTTGAAGACAAAGAGGCTCAGGGACAGTATCAAGGCCCCGAATTCAAGATCCACAACTGAAAAAAAAAAGCTTCAGAGCCAGGTGCTGATGGCGCTCACATCTATAATCATAACTACTCAGTAGGCTGAGATATGAGGATCACTGTTTGAAGCCAGCCTGGAAGGAAAGTCTGTGAAACTCTTATATATCCAATTAATCACACACACACACACACACACACACACACACACACACACACACACACACTGGAAGCAGAGTTGTGGCTCAGGTAATAGAATGATAACCTTGAGTTAAAAAGCTTAAGGGATAGGGCTCAGGCCCTGAGTTCAAGCCGTAGTACTGACACAAATAATAATAATGGTAGTCCTTCCGGGGCTAACAGAAGAGTGTTTTAGGCAATTTGAATTTCCTGGGAAGCTTTGCATGTATTGAAATAGTAATACACCAAGGATATATTTAATGTCAAGGCTAATCTTTCAAATCTGTCAAGATTATAAGGAAACTTGCTTCCCTTGGTTTATATTTTATTTGAATCTATATGTCTGGTTTCCCTTTGGCTTTGGGAAAATGGGCGCACCCATCACTGCACTGGAAGACACTGAGTCACTGATGCTGTGCTCCCCCCTAACCTCTGGGACCACTCCCTGAAGGGAGGCGGTAGTGGGTAAAGGACCTTTCTCTGTGTAAGAGAGAGGACTTTTGCCTATCCAGCTACCTTGTGCCCTTTTGCATTCTATCCAAATGTAACAAAAAAAGTTACTGTCATGTGTGAATTGATACTATAAAATTGTTTTACCATCTGAAACAGGGTTTGCCTATTAGAGACAAAGCCCTTCTCCACTCTTAATTCAAGGTCATTCTGCTTCCTGGTCTCCTACACCGCAACATTATTTAGCTCCTGTTCTTGTAAACCTTGCCATCTACTCAGCTCATGTAGACAGCCTTGTTTATCTTATCTTTATAGGAAGTTGATTTCAGTAATCGTTATAATTGGTCAAGAAACTCCAAGGCAGGATTGTTACTTAAAAAATGGATCCAGCCAGGTGTGGGGGAAAAAAAATCCAAACCCACAAAACCCTGAGTACATTCATTTGTAGTCCTAGCTACTCAGGAGACTGAGATCCAGATGATCACAGTTCAATACTATCATAGGCAGAAAAGTCTATCAAGCTCCAGATCCAAAATAAGCAACAAAAAGCCAGGTTGGCAGTGTGGTTCAAATGGCAGAGCACCAGCCAAACAAGTGCAAGGTCCTGAATTCAAAACCCAAGCAAACAACAAAGCAAAGTTGATTCATTCTCAATGTCCACTTCTTTATCTCAATGAAGATTACATTTTTAGGCGAAATAAAGTTGCTTCAGAGAGGATATGGAGACAAGGCTAAACTGTCTCTTAAGTATCTTAAGGGACTGGGAATGTAGCTCAGTGGTGGGCACCTGCCTAACATAGGAAAAGTACTGAGTTCTATTATCAGAACTTAAAAAAAAGTAACTGATAGGTATTTGGTTGTTTTTGCTTTCTACCCAAGCAACTACTACATAGATTTTACAGTGCAGACAGTGTAGACAGGTATTTGGTTGTTTTTGCTTTCTACCCAAGCAGCTACTACATAGATTTTACAGTGCAGACAGTGTAGACAGGTCAGATATTTAATGTTAAAATATGTCTTTATAATGAAAAGTGAAAATGACATTTGCGTTACTCTTGAGCTTTTACTTAAAAAAAAACAACAACAACGTGAGCAGGCCTCCTAGCTATTAGCCAAGCACTCTGTCACTTGAGCCATCCTGTCTGTTCTTTCTTTTGTTTGTATTTTATGTTTGAGATAGGATCTCAACAACTTTTAGACTAGGCTGGTTTGAACTCAAGATCCTCCTACCTCTACCTCCTGAATAGCTGAGATTACAGGCCTGCCTGTACCACTAAAACTGTCTGGAAACTGTAAATATACAGAAGATCTTTTGTGTCCTTCTTGTGGCTTAAACTCAGGACCTGGGTGCTGACTATGAGCTTTTTTTACTCAAAAGTAGTACTTTACCATCGGAGCCACAGCTCTACTTCCAGCTTTTTGATGATTAATTTGGAGATCTTCTAGCTTTGAACTGTAAGCTTCAGATCATCTCCTGGAGGAGCTAGGATTCCAGGCACAAGCCATTGATGCCCAGGCATAACAAGATCTTTTTGAAATGGTTTTGGAGAATTAGATTACCTTTTTTCAAAAGTTCCTGTAATGGTTTTTTGTTTTGTATTTTATTTTATTGTAAAGATGCTGTACAGAGGGGTTACACTTATGCATAATGGTTTTTGGTTTTGGTTTTGTAAATGGCTACTAATATCTTGTAGCAACAGATAGCAATAGAACATTGCTTTTATGCATTTACAAAAAAATTATATAAAACACTTAAAAAAGACTATGGAGCAACCTAACTTCTCCTCTTTCACAGAAGAAAGTGACAAGGAAAAGGAGCAGTTCACTGAAAAGTAAAAACTAGTTACTACAACATAAATTTGCAGACAAGAGATTTGTTTTCTTTGTAAGAACCGCTGGAACAGTATTTTTAATTTTGATGACTGCCTCATGGATAGTCCATAACTTCAGTGGGCAATTATGTATGGAAATCCTGTCTGAAACAAAGAAAATCTCAATTATGTATGGTCAGCTACACAGATGACCAACAATATATAACTTTTTAAAAATGATGCATTTAGGATTCATTATGCAAAAATTGAATTACATAACTTGAGTGTAGGGACTGAGTGGGGAAAGATAGGTGGGAATGATGGAAGCAGTGACATTGATCATGATGCATTGTACTTGACTTCTGGAATTGAAACCTCTTTGTAATTACTTAAGAGAAATGAATACTTTTTAAAAATAGGGACTGTAATAGCTTCCAGACTGGTTGTAGTTTGAACAGACATTATTGAGCCATCCACTGCAGTATGTGTGGTATGGGTACATAATTAAGCCAAGTACATCTGGGGTGTTGGTGTGTTGCATTCACCTGGTCAGGCTGGAATATTGGGTGCCATGCTCATCAACTAGCAGAAACAGCCAACCCAGTGAGTCAGTAAGCATCTGGCTCTGAAAAGGCCCAGGGTCTGTTTCTTGGATTGTTTCTTTTCTTTTCTTTTCTTTTTTTTTTTTTTTTTTTTTTTTTGGTCATGAAGCTTGAACTCTGGGCATGGGCGCTGTCCCTCAGCTCTTCAGCTCAAGGTGAGTGTTCTACCACTTGAGCCACAGTGCCACTTCTGGTTTTCTGGTAGTTAATTGGAGTTAAGAGTGTCATGGACTTTCCTGCATGCTGGCTTTGAACTGTGATCATCAGATCTCAGCCTCCTGAGTTGCTAGGATTATAGGCATGAGCACGGGCACCTGACTGGATTGTTTATTTTCACGGGAAAGAGAAGGAAAAGCAAGCTCATGCATGTTTAGTAGGTTGCATAGCACAGTTAAAGAATATGCTCTGGATTTTAGCCTGGCCTGGTGCAATTTTTTTTTTAATTTGTTTTACAAATTTTACTAGCAAGGATAGAAATCATCAGCACAAGATAACCAAATCCTATGGCTCTGAATATGTTCAGATATATATCAAAACCAGGGCCTTAGCCTGGCTACTTAGGAGGCTGGGATCTGAAGATTGTGGTTCAAAGCCAGTCTGAACAGGAAAAGGCTTTGAGACTCTTGTTTCCAATTAATTACCAAAAAGCTGATGGCTCTAGTGGTAGAGAACTAGCCCTGAGCAAAAAGAGCTCAGGACAGCATCCAGGCCCCAAGTTCAAGCCTTAGGACAGGCACTAAAACCAAAGCCAGGATCCAGTGGGGAGACTCGACTGGACCTCTTCACAGTGACTTCCCACACAGAGACACTAGAGACAGAGCTAATGAGACTCAGGCCCAGCTGCAGTAATGTGGGCTGAGGGGAATGGGACTGCCCTGGGGAGTGCTGATTACAAGAGTGAGTTCTTCAAGGGTGGTTCCCACTCCCTCTCTGTGTGCTGTTATCAGACCTGCTGTCACCAGCTGAAAAGGTGGATGACAGAGGCAAAGACAATTCCAGTCACTTTATCAATAATTGCTTGTCAAGGGCTGGGGTGTGGTGGCTCCAACTGTGCACTGTCGAACCAGACATACCAATAGTCAATGAGGCCCTGAGTTTCACCTCCAGGATGGCCCAAACCTTCCTCCCAAATAATAATGACCAGAGTCAAAGTTAACCAAAGTTAACCAAAATCCTCATATCTCTGCCTCATGAGTAGCTAAAATTACAGGCATGGACCACCAGTGCCTAGCATCAGGATATCCTTGAACAGAATCCAGGTGTGTATAAAGTACACACACAAGCTGATACGTGGTTTTACAGTGCAGCTGCCAAGAACAACTAGTCTAAGAATAAGGGCATTCACATCATCTAGGTGCTCTGCTTTGTTTAATTTAAGACGTGAACAGTAAACAGTGAACTAGGCACTAGTCACAGCTAGTGACTCTATGGATCATATTAAAACCACATGTACTCTACACAGTCATTACCTCTTTGTATTGATTTTTATCCACAGATAACAAGCAACATGCTTAGTTACTATAAAATGTCATCACCTTCTTTCTAGTTCTTTCATTACTATCCCTGATTCTCTTAGTTCTTGTTTATAATCACAGTCTAATCCCTTTCTATGCTCTAATGAGATAGAAATAGGGTGGTTAGATTGGGGGCGGGGGTGAGAGGAAAAAAAAGAAAAAGGAAAGGTATGCATTGGTGATGAAGCCTGTAATCCTACCTACACAGAAGGCTGAGATTTGAGGATCATGGTTTGAAGCCAGCCCAGGCAAGAAAGTCTGTGAGAATCTTATATCTAATTAACCACCAAAAAGCCAGAAGTAGATCGGTGCTTAAGTGGTTAGAGCACCAGTCTTGAGTGAAAAAGCTGAGGCACAGTGCTCAGGCCCTGAGTTCAAGGTCCAGTACTGGCAAAAAAACAAAAGAAAGAAATATTGTAAAACAGCAATATTTTTTAACTTTATATATATACTATATGTATATAACTTTAACATTCATCAGATTAGTTTTCCAAGTAAATCAGTAAAACGCCTTAATCTTCTCTTCCAAACAATTCATTACCATCTGTGTTCTAGATGGCAGCATTTTCTTATTTAATACATATGTCTCCCTTTTTGGGGAAGCATGGTAAGAGCTTTTGCCGCTTTGCCGCGGACCGGCTCTGTCAGGACGACGGAGGACACCTAGTGGAGGAACTGGAATAGGTGGGGAGATGGCAAACAGACAACTCACACACAAGAGGAGTGGATGCTGAGTGCGATTTAATGCAGAGGATAACAAGCTTTTATAGAAAAAGTCTCCATGAGAAAGGGCAAAAGGTTACACAATCTTGCTGCAAGGCTTCGTTCTTGGGTGGTCACAGGCTGGCCACCTGATCTTGTTTTTTGGATGACAAGCTATGATGATAGGCACTTGTTCCAGGCTTTACCTCTATTTTTAAGAAATACAATTGGTTTCGATGTTTATCACCTATTAACCATTAACCAGAGCATATGGGCAAGGTGCTGAACAGAAAGGCATGAACTCTAGTACTTCATTGTTACTTTTGTTTAGTTTTATACTTTATATGTTTCAAATCTTTTCTAAGCAATTGTGCTTCTTTGCCATTGTTAGAGGGTCCCCAATTTGTGGCCAAAAATCATGATATTCAGTATACTTAGTTAAATCTGGCCATATATCAAATTTAAGCTTATAGTGTCTTTTCTGTAACCCTTTCACATAATCGTTTACTCTTCTCCATAGAGGCCTTAACTGTCTCATAAGATCTTTCTTGTTCCTTCTTTGATAGTAAGCACCAAGGTGGCCTAGATCTAGCAAGAAAGAGAGTAATAGGAAGTTCTTTCTCCTAAGTAGTTTTCCCAACGATTGCCATCCTTATCATACACACCTGTAAAAGGCTATGGATCTGGGGGAAGTCTTTGGGGTCCTCTAGATAATGGAGGATCCCACCATTTTCCTCTGATAAGCCATTGCCACCTTTCATCTATCAACCTTTTAGGAATCTTATTTAGCTTTTGGTCTAAATATCCCTCTACATCTTTCTTATCTACAGGATATCTATATGAGTCTATTGTATATGCTTCAGGATTAAAGGAAAGTCTCCAGTAGCCATACACTCTTTCTGCTCTAGCCCTGCCTACAGCTTCTTGTAAATCTCTTACAAACAATTCCTTCTGCTGAAGTGACGTCATGAAACCCCCAATACTTTTATATTTACTTATGACTTGTCTACTACCCTCCATAAGAGGGGCTTTCAGGGTAGCACTTAACTCTGGTGAGTTAGTCATATTCTCAAGACACTCATTAGATGTTGGAGTCATCAACACTTCCAAGAAAGAGCCTTGAATAAGGGAACGTTGAGCATGAGTAAGTACAATAAGCAGCAGGAACAGTAAAAGATTAATAGGTGCTTCTATACAGCGAAGAAAAGAAAAACAGCAACACATCTTTCCCAGGGGCTTGCCAGCCTTTTCCAGGAGGTAGGCCTCTTTGAAGCCCCATTCTCAGATCTGAAAGCGGGTTTCCCATGCTAAGCAGACTCCACCGGAGTAGGCGTAGCAAGCTTTAATATGACAAGAAACAGAAATAAAAGAGTAAAAATACATTGTGTTTCAAACATAAATTCAAGGTACAAATTTGTGACACTCAGGATTCAGTTTCAGATACTATCCACTAATTTCATAGCAATGCTATGAAACTTCAATATTAGGGAAAATGTAATTCTACTCTGGATACAGTTTATGGCTTGGGAACTATTGGATTGGACTTATTTACTTATTTACCAGTTCTGGGCTTGAACTCAGTTTCTTTTGCACAGGGCTAACATTCAACCGCTTAAGCCACAGCACCATTTCCGGCCTTTTCTGTGGTTCTGAGATTTCGAATCTAGGGCTTCATATATACTAGACAAGCACTCTATCACTAAGCCACATTCCCAGCCCAGGATATAGGGTTTAAACTTGGTTGAATTTCAGTTGGGGGCCTGTGGCTCATGCCTGTAATTCTAGCTACTCAGAAGGCTGAGCTTTGAGGACCACCATTTGAAGCCAGCCTAGAAAGTCCATGAAACTCTTATCTCCAACTAATCACTGCCCCCCTCCCCCCCAAAAAAAGCCACAAGTGGAGCTGTGGCTCAAGTGGTAGAGCAAACTCTGAGCAAAAAAGCTCAGAAACAGTGCCCAATTCCTTATTCAAACCCCACAGCTGGCACAAAAACAAGCAAAAGGCTGAATTTTATCAGATTGACTGAAAACTTCCATTTAGGGAAAGAAAAGGCATAAAACAATCCGAAGAGATGCACAGTTTTATCCAGAACACTAGGGGCGCTGACCCCTAGCTTTTTTCTCAAGGCTGGCACTCTACCATTTATTTATTTTTTTTTCTTTTTTCTTTATTTTATTGTGAAAATCACTCTACCATTTAAACCACAGCTGCACTTGCAGATTTTTAATGGTTAATTGGAGATCAGATTCACGGACTTGACTTTATTGTGCCGGCTGTAGTTTCAAGCCTGATCCTCAGGTCTCAGCCTCTGAGTAGCTAGGATTATAGGTGGAAACCATTTGATGGCCAGCTGTTAAGCTATTTTTAAACTTGAAGACTTGTCAGAAAGAAAGGGGATTAAAAAAAATGGACTGCTATCCTTTTGGTCAGGATATATACATACATATATACATACATATATATATATATATATATATACACATATGTATATATTTGTCGGTTGTGGGCCTGGACTCTGGTCCTGGGTGCTGTTCCTCAGCTCTTCAGCTCAAGGATAGCGACTTCAGCCACAGTGCGACTTCCGACGTTTTCTGCTTATGGGGTGCTGAGGAATCGAACCCAGGGCTTCATGCATGCAAGGCAAGCAATCTTACCATTGAGCCACCTTCCCTGCCGGTCAGGATAGTTTTTTAAACGCTACTGTCTGTATAGGAGACCGTGTCCCCCACATTTCCCCCTCCAAACGCAAAACAAAACCTGTAAAGTTTTTCTTCTCCAGGAGACACAAGGGACATTGTCACCCTACCTTTGGCCCCATAGATCGTGTACAGGACGTTCTGCACAGAGAGCCCAGGTGGGGTGGGGGTGGGCTGATGTATGTAGCCAGCAGCCTAAAGACACCTGGGCGTGGAACAGAACTGTGCCCCATGACGACATCTCATCTCCTTTGGCGTTTTTGTTTTTTTAACTCAACACCTCATCACTTTCAATCAAAATTAAAAGAAACGACAAGCAACCCGTTCAGCTTAGTTAGGGGTAATAGAATAACAAGGTGGTGTCACTGACTCCCACCCTCCTCGTTCCTGTTCTTGGCAAACAGATCTGCACGTGTCGGTGCGAGAGGAGGATCTTCTCCCCGGGCCGAGCGCCTTCTCCCGGCTTCCTGGCGGGGGAGCAGCACCTGGCAGGTGGTGGGCTTGGACTGCGGTGGGGGGTCCGGGCAATCAGCCCTCGACCACACGGAGTGCCGGAGGCTCTGCGCGGGGGTGCGCGCCGCGGGGCTCCGTCGCGGGGGCGGGGAAGGCGCCCCCTCCCGCGGACTTGACCGCAGCCCCTCGGGCTGGACCGACCTCCGCGGGAGGAAAACACGCTGCACAAACAAACCCACAGACTTCTCCACAAAGACAGCAAAGACAGCGTGGGAGGCACCAAGAGGGGCGACCGAGTGGAATTCGGCGAGGCTCACACCGCGCCCCGGGAGCGCACGGCGCGCGGCTCCTCCCGCCCCGTCCAGGCTCGGGGCAAAGCCGGCGGCACATTCGCGTTCCGTTCCCCTCGGTCTCGGCCAGTATTCGGGCTTTGCTCCTCTGTAGTAAACAAAAGTGTGGCCGCCGCCTCCTCCACGCTGGTTTGCCTCCTAGCAATCAAAACACTGAGAGGGCGAGAGACTCACAGAAACACTCGAGAATCACCAGAAAAGAATAAGCGATCAGAAAAAAAAAAAGTGTGCGTGCAGAAGAGACAAAAAAAAAAAAGAGAAAAACACCCCACTACTCCCCCCCCACCAAGTTACTGCCGCCTCCCGGAGGAAAACCAGCCCCCCGCCCAGGTCAGCGCTTATTGGCTATATGGGCAGCGGTACCGAGCGCCTATTGGTCAACGTCAATGTCAGTCCGGGGCAGGCCGGCGCGCGCGAGTCGCCGCGGGTGTGTGTGTGTGGGGGGAACAGGGGGGCAGCAGATCCCGTAAATCGGGCGGCCGCGTAGTTGTTGCAGCCGCTGCCGCCGCCACATTCAACAGGCGGCTGCGCTGCGATCGCGCGGCCGCTGAGCCCTGAGCGGCCGGCGCCATCCGTCCGTCCTTCTACCCGCAGGTTCCTGTCAGCCCGAACGCCGCGCCCGCGCTGCCGGGCTCCGCGGCTCGGGCCTGCCGTCCAGTCGGCGCAGCGAACCCGGAGGTTCGTGGATGTTGATGGAGCCGCGAAGTTAAGTTCTGGGCTCGTCCTTCCACTCCGCCGAGCCTGCTGCTGCTGACCTGCGTCCGCTCGCGGCACCCGTCTCGGCTCCCCTCCAAATCTCGGACCGCCTCAGCCACCCCTTCCCCTCCACCCATCTCTTTTCGGGCTGCTGCTCCCCCGTCTTGGCTCTCCGGCGGCTGGGGGGAGGGGCGGGGGTCACCATGGCCGAAGCGCCCCAGGTGGTGGAGATCGACCCGGACTTCGAGCCGCTGTCCCGGCCGCGCTCGTGCACCTGGCCGCTGCCCAGGCCGGAGTTTAGCCAGTCCAACTCGGCCACCTCCAGGCCGGCGCCGTCGGGCGGGGCGGCCGCCAACCCCGACGCCCCAGCGGGCTTGCCGTCGGCTTCCGCGGCCGCTGTCGGCCCCGACTTCATGAGCAACCTGAGCTTGCTGGAGGAGAGCGAGGACTTCCCGCAGGCGCCCGGCTCCGTGGCGGCCGCCGCTGTCTCCCTCCGGGGCTTGTGAGGGGACTTCCGGGGACCGGAGGCGGGCTGCCTGCACTCGGCGCCGCCACAGCCCCCACCGCCCGGGCCGCTGCCTCAGCACCCGCCCGTGCCACCCGCCGCCGGGCCACTCGCGGGACAGCCGCGCAAGAGCAGTTGGGGGAACCTGTGGCCATCGAGAGCTCGGCCGAGAAGAGACTCACCTCTGCGAGTGGATGGTCAAGAGCGTGCCCTCTTCAAAGGATAAGGGCGACAGCAACAGTTCGGCGGGCTGGAAGGTGAGTGTCCCCGGGGGCGCGCGGTGGGGCGGGCGAGGGGCGGCTGTGCAGGTGTGTCCCGCCTGGCCGTGCAAGGCCAGGGACCAGCGTCTGCGGGGACAGCGCGTGAAGTGGCCGGAGTGCGGGACGTGCCCGGATTAGGCGGGACACTGGACTACGGGTGTGTGTGTGTGTGTGTGTGTGTACGCGCGCGCGCAGAGGAGTTAAAGTGGGACTGGGAAAAGGGCTTTTTTCTTTTGGCCCAGACCGTCCCCCAACAAAGTTAGGGGACATCAGCGAGGACAGCAAAGTTTGCCAGGTTAAAAAAAAATAGAGGGGTTCATTCGGAGAGGGTGCCCTTTCCCTCCCGGACCACCGATGGTGCGTTCCTCCCTAGCCTGAGACATGGAGCCCTTTCTGCCGCGCCAGGTCCACAAGGGCTTAATGAAGGGCCTCGAAGACCCTCCACCTGCAGCATGAGCCCCACAGGTGGAGGGACAGGCCGGCGGCGTCACGTGACGGCTGGGGGGACGGTCTGGGCCAGCCATGCAGGTTCTGGAGGATGATGCACATTTTGCTTTGGTTTGTTTCCCACCCCCAAGTGGCCAGGTGTGCCAAACTCAAGGTGAGCTTCTGAGACCCGTGCTGAAAGGATGGCCAATGCCTGCCCAACGCCGGTGCCTGGTCCATCTGGGCGACCATTCTTCCAAGTCCTTGGAAATGAACCTCCTTTAGCATGCTGGACTGTGCCTTACTTTAAAGGTAAAGGTAATGTTTGGGGGTTATTTGTAGTTTTGCTTCTCAAATGGCATTGTCAAGGTATTTTTCTTAAACTGGGAATATGCTTTCTTTTTCTTTTCAAGAATTTTGTAAAAAAAAAGTCTTTAAGGTTATATCCTATCATTAGGTCCTTGATCTGCTTGATTTTTTTTTTAATGGTCGGTCGTGGGGCTTGAACTCTGGGCCGGCCTGGGCACTGTCCCTCAGGTCTTCAGCTCAAAGCTAGTGCTCTATCACTTGAACCACAGATCCACTCCCGGTTTTCTAGTGGTTTATTGGCGATTAGAGTCTCATGGACTTTCCTGTCCCGGCTGGCTTTGAACTGCCATCCTCAGATCTCAACCTCCTGAGTAGTTAGGATTACAGGTGTGAGCCACTGGCGCCCGGCCACTGATTCTTTTTAAGAAATGAAAATATAATTGTATTTAAGACTTTGCTTAAGAGAGCCCTGTGTGCTCTGAATTAAGTTAGGACTGTGTCAGGAATTAGAGGACCTGCCTAAGCTCCCCAAAGCCCTGAAGCCCTTCCTTCCTTAGTAAGGCTTTGGGAGGGAAGGGACTGCCTTTGTTAAATGAGTTGGTGTTTCTGGTGTAATGAAAGTCAGTTGGTTCGAATTACAAAACAGCAAGTAAGTTTTCAGTTTGACTAAAAGGATAATTTTTTTTCTTTTTTGATCATGGGGCCAAACTCTGTGCCTGCTATCCCTCAGCTCTTCAGCTCAGAGCTAGCGCTCTACCACTTGAGCAACAGTGCCACTTCTGGCTTCTTCTGCTTATGTGGTGCTGAGGAATTGAACCTAGGGCCTCAGACATGCAAGGCAAGGACTCTACCACTGAGCTACCTTCCTAGCCCCTAAAAGGATATTTTAAGAAGAAACAGCCTGAACCATTCTAACTCATAACTAGTCAGTCTTCTGGTTAGAGCTTTCATAAAAATGAGTTACTTGTTAAAACCAAGTTTCACTCTCAGCTCATATGGGTTCCCTCTACCTAGAACATGCATAAATGGGATAATTTTTTGATGTATCTTTTTTTTATTGTGAAAATACTGTACAGAGGAGTTACAATTACATGAGCAAGATAATGAGTACATTTCTTATCAAGCATTGTAGCCTCCTCCTTTGTTTCCCCTTCCCATCCCTTCCCATCCTCCCCCTGCCCCCCCCCAATCCTCCCTGCCCCCCCATGAAAGTTGTAAATTTCATTTTCTTTCTTTTTATTGTGAAAATACTGTACAGAGGGGTTACAATTACATGGGCAAAATATTGAGTATATTTCTTATCAAGCATTGTAGCCTCCTCCTTTGTTTCCCCTTCCCATCTCTTCCCATCCTCCCCATGCCCCCACCAAATCCTCCCCGCTCCCCCCACCCCAGCACCAAAGTTGTAAAGTTCGTTTTCGACATAAGGATTTGTACATCTCATTGTTGCAATGGATCGGCCTGTATCCCTATTTAAACGACTTGTTTTTCCCCTTCCCCTCCACAAATTATACCGACATCAAATACAGTGAAAGCAGGGGTTATACTGTGGGGGAGGGACATACAAAGCAACAAAGAAATAATCTTATAAATGTGTTAGAAACAATCACATGAAAGGAAAAAACATTTGAATACATATCTTAGGGTTCATTTCCCTAACATCAACTTATGTGACCTTTTCTGCTTGACTCAGACATATATTAGATATTGCAAATAAGGGAAACCATGGGACCTATGTTTCTTTGAGCCTGGCTTACTTCACTTAATATAATTTTTTCCAAGTCTTTCCATTTCCTAACAAATGGGGCAATGTCATTCTTTCTGATGGAGGCATAGAATTCCATTGTGTATATATACCACATTTTCTTGATCCATTCATCTATGGAGGGACATCTGGGTTGGTTCCATATCTTAGCTATAGTAAATAGTGCTGCAATAAACATAGTCGTGCTGGTAGCTTTAGTGTGGTCTTGTTTGTAAACATTTGGGTAAATGCCCAAAAGTGGGATTGCTGGGTCATAGGGGAGCTCTATGTGGAGTCTTTTGAGGAACCTCCATACTGCTTTCCAAAGTGGTTGAACAAGTTTACACTCCCACCAACAATGCAGTAAGTTTCCCTTGTGTCCACATCCCCTCCAGCATCTGTTGTTATTAGAGTTCTTGATTTTAGCCATTCTAACTGGGGTGAGGTGGTATCTCAATGTTGTTTTGATTTGCATTTCTTTTATGGGTAGGTAGGTTGAGCATTTCTTCATGTGTCTATTGGCCATCCTTCTTTCCTCTTCAGAGAAGTTTCTCTTTAAGTCTTTAGCCCACTTATTTATTGGGCTGTTGTTTCTTTGAGGATTTGTTGTTGGGGGATTTAATTTTTTGATTTCCAAGAATATTTTAGATATGAGACCCTTGTCTGTTGTATGGCTAGTGAAGATCTTCTCCCAATCCATGGGCTTTCTATTGATCTTGCTAGCTATGTCCTTTGCCATGCAGAAGCTCTACAATTTCAGCAATCCCAATAAATGGGATAATTTTTTACGGTGACTTTTAACAAAAAAAAATCAAGTTCTAAAATCCAATCCAAACTTAACTGCTTTAAGGATTGAGGATGGGGGAGGAGGAAGGCTGCTTTGGAACAGACTATTACCTGTGATTTAGTACAGGGAATTAGACTGAATCTTTACAATTAAACACACTTTTTTGTGCTCAACTTCCCGAGGACTGCCTGAGTGTTTATTTGGGAGTCATTTGCATAGGATGGAGTAGTTGGAAAGCAGTGTCTAAAAACTCTTTTAATGTAATTCCTTACATAGTTAAGCAATGAGGGATGTGTCTTGTACAATTCATGTTTGTAGGCCTGTGTTTGCACTTGTTTTAATATTGGTAGAATTATAAGTTACACACAAAGTGGAACCTCAGACCTGGAAAACTCGGAATGTTTTAAATCTAACTCAGTGTTAGATTTCCATGACTTGTTTTGTCACATGGAAAGCTTTCTAAAACTTGAGAAGTAGTATTGTGCACTCCAATTTTTAAAAAAAATTAAATGGCAGATTGGAGTCGATGCTTGCTTTTTGTTTTGGTATCATTTGAATTTGGACCACTTAGTCAAAAAGATTGCCTTGATTATAACAGTTAAGATTTTAGACTGTTTTATTATGAGGTAGTGCAGGTGTTCTTTAATTTGGAATAAAGTTGCCTTAATTTGGTCACTGCAGTGCATTTTATGTTTACAAATTCCATGATATTGGGCTTTTAATCTGCAGATGAGTAGCCATACTGGGTTCATTTTTTTTTTTGGTACACCATCACTTTTGGCTTAACACAGTCATGCAGAAATTCCTTTATAAGACAGAGGTATCTTTTCTACTAAGAATTTGTCCCAGAAATTGCCTTAAAGACAATCATTTATATAGTCAGGTAAAAAATTCAATATAATATTTTGGGAAGAGAGAATGAAGAAAATTAAAGATGGATGGGGGTGGGGGTTATGCAGGTAAGCAAGTGTGAATAAAGGTTGTAAAGTGTAAATAAAGGTTGAAAGTTACCTGAGTTGCTGTGAACATGTCCTATGGCTAAAAGTTTTTGTTAGAAACTTTTGGTATATGCTTGTAATCTCAACACTCAGGGAGGTAAGGCCAGAGGATGGTGTTTGAGGCTAGCCAGGACTACAGAGTGAGTTCTGGTTGATTTAAAAGTAAAAAGACGGTCTGGGAAGGTGGCTCAGTGGTAGAGCGCTTGCCTTGCATGCCTGAGGCCCTGGGTTCGATTCCTCAGCACCACATAAACAAAAAGAAAAAAAGCCGGAAGTGGTGCTGTGGCTCCAGTGGTAGAGCGCTAGCCTTGAGCTGAAGAGCTGAGGGACAGCGCCCAGGCCCAGAGTACAGGACCCCCCCCCCAAAAAAAAAAAAAAAAGGAAAAAGACACTAGATGTGAATACTTCAAAATATTTTACCTACGTGTGTGTATGTGTGTGTGTGTGTGTATATGTATGTGTATGTGTGGGCACGAGTCAATACTGGGGCTTGAACTCAAGACTTTGCATTCTCCAGTGGTTTTCCAGCTCACAGCTGGCACTTTATTGCTGGTGAGCCATACCTAGTCTAGATGGATTTTTTTTCTGGTTAATTGGAGATGGAGTCTTATAGATTTTTCTACGTGGCTTTACTTTGAACAGCTATTCTCCAGGCCAGGTTGGATTACAAATACCTCGTCTTACACCATAGCTTTGTATCAAATTTTGGCTGGGAGATGGTGGGAGGGGTAACTGTAAGCTTGTTTTCTTTTTTGAGGGAGTGGGGTGGGAGTGGAGGAGGGTTAGAGTCTTGCTGTATAGCCCAGGCTGGTATCAAACTTCCTTTTGGGGGGGGGTGGGGCGGGGTGGGGCGGGGAAGGGACTGTTGGTTGTGGGACCAGTTCAGAGCCTAGGCTCTGTCCCGTAGCGTCTTTGGCTCAAGTCTAGCACTCTACCACTTGAGCCACAGTGCCACTTCTGGTTCTTGAGTGGTCAATTGGAGATGCTCTCATCTCATGGGGACTTTTCTGCCCAGGCTGGCTTCGAACCATGATTCTCAGATCTCAGCCTCCTGAGTAGCTAGGATTACAGCCATGAGCCATGGGCATCTGGCTTGGGTCTCCAACTAGTGCTGCTTAGTGCTAGAGTTACAGGTGAGCATATGCCCCCTTTTCCACTTTGTTTGTTTAAGTGACAACTAATTGAATACTGAAAGGGAAGGCATTTTCATCTTCATGTAGTCAGAGTTGCCTGGGGCCTATAAGTTGCTAGCAGACAACAATGTCACAAAAATATCTTCTATGAAGGGCAAAGAATACTCAGTGGTCCAAGAATGTTTGGTAGGCCACACATGTTTTTCCTGTCCTTGTGCATCTAACTTCATTTGGCTCCTCAACAACAGTTTTTTTGTTTAGACTTTTATTTTGGTTCCGGTCATGGGGCCTGAACTCTGGGCCTGGGCGCTGTCCCTCAGCTCTTCAGCTCAAGGCTAGCGCTCTACCACTTGAGCCACAGTGCCACTTCTGGCTTTTTTCTTTTTTTTCTTTTTTTTTTTTAATTTTTATTGTAAAGATACTATACAGAGGGTTACAGTTACATGAGTGAGGTAATGAGTACACTTCCTATTGAACATTGTTACCCCCTCCATTGTTTTCACCCTACCATCCCTTCCCTCTCCACCTTCCCTGAGGTTCTTTTTTTTTTTTTTTTTTTGATTGTGATTAAGTGATTACATAATTTCCCGAACTTCACAGTATTGTGGAATAATGATGCTCATTTAAAGTCACAAGTTCATTCTAACTTTCCTGGAGCAAATTGTCTATCACAGTCTATAACATATAACGGTGTTCACATGTTATACACCATACATGTGATCAGCAGCCTGGGGATATTTAGTAGTGGTTCGACCAGATGAGTGGGAGTTCTTTGTTTCTTAAGTCCTGTTAGTTTTGTCGTATCACCTAACATTTTGGATTTAGCATCCACTTATCAGGGAGACCATGTACCGTTTGTCTCTTTGCTCTTGGCTTACCTCGCTCAACATGATTCCTTCTAGCTCCATCCATTTCCCTGCAAATGCCATTATTTTGTCATTTCTAATGGCTGCATAATATTCCATTGTGTATAGATACCACAATTTTTGGATCCATTCATCTGTGGTGGGGCATCTGGGTTGTTTCCATTTCCTAGCTATTGTGAACAGTCCGGCTTTTTTCTTTTTTCTTATGTGGTGCTGAGAAATCGAACCCAGGGAGGGCCTCATGCATGCAAGGCAAGCACTCTACCACTGAGCCACCTTCCCAGCCCCTTTGTTTAGACTTTCTAAGAGAGCAGCTCAGTATTTGCCTGGAATTTCTTTGGGAGAGCCTGAACTATTTGCATTTTTCTGGAACACTCTGCCCTTGGAAAGTACCCAGGACACTGGCATCATGGGAATTTAGCTGGCTATCTTTCTATAGCTTTGGGGCTTCCAGGAATCCTTTTTGAAGGCAGTGTAAACCTCATAGTGATTGGGCAGAGCAGAGTTTTCATTTGGAAGGGAGACAGGGATTTGTCCCTTTTTTTTCCTACAGCTGAAGACTCAACTTGTCTTTCATAGCAACAAACTGTGGAGACTTGCCCCAACCCCCAGGACTTCCCTTAGTGCCAGATAAGTACCTTTTTGTGTGTGTATATGTGTTGGCACTGGGGGTTGAACGCAGGACCTTGTGCCTTTGACTTGACTTTTTCACTCAGTGATCGTGCTGTATCACTGAAGCACCACACCTTCACTTCCATCTTTTTGCTGGTTAATTGAGATAAGAGTCTTAGATTTGTCTGTGTAGCAGGATCCTTACATCTCAGCCTTGTAAGTAGCTATGCTTTCAGGAAAGAGCCACCAGCACTCAGCAGTAAATATCTTTCTTGGTGCATGCAGAGTTCTGAAGTTGGTGTTATTCCTCTATTGTGAAGTAGAACACCAAGATGGACTTTGAAAAATGTTTATTTTGGTGTCTCTGAGCGTGAAGGCTTGTTTTCTGATGGGCAATTACATACAGACACATTTAGGTGGGAAAGAGCTCTGCTGACAAGGACTAACAAAAATCAATTCAGTGGCCAGAAATGCTTGGAAGAAAAAAATTGTTATTTGCCTTCTAAGGAATACATGAAACATGAAAATGCACTTCTGTATATGAGTAATTTTTATGGTTCAGTCTTTTAAGAAAATACAACAGGGGCTGGGAAGGTGGCTCAGTGGTAGAGCGCTTGCCTTGCATGCTCGAGGCCCTGGGTTCGATTCCTCAGCACCACATAAGCAAAAAGAAAAAAGCTGGAAGTGGTGCTGTGGCTCAAGTTGTAGAGCGCTAGCCTTGAGCTGAAGAGCTGAGGGACAGCGCCCAGGCCCAGAGTTCAGGGCCCATGACCGGACCCAAAAAAAAAAAAAAAAAAAGAAAATACAACACTGGCATCGCTGTTTATGCCAATCAGGTGTGTGTAGTTGATGAGCTTTTGACTTTACTGCAAACATTGAGTCTTGACTTGAGCCATCTTTTTTTTTCTTTGAGGTTTGATAACAGCTAAAAAAAAAACACCTGAAAGTAGGAAAGCAGACTTTTTTTGGGGGGAGGCGCTCGGGGGGATCATGGAGATCAAACCCATGATGTTATTCTTGCTAGAAAATGCTTTGTCACTGAGCATCATCCTGGCCCCAGGCTTTTGATATTAAGCCTAATGCAGTTGGAAAGCTAAATCTCCAAGTCAGTTTCATGTCATTTAAACAAGTTGTACCTTAACACATTACTTATGTAACAGCTAAGTTTAGCAGTGTGTAGTAGTATATTCCTGTAATCTAAGCACTTGGAAAACTGAAGCAGGTGAATTAAGGCCAGCTTTTGCTATATAGCAAAATTCTGTTTTTAAAAAAAGGTGTCTATATATGCGTGTGTAGAGTGGTGTTCAAATTTTTATGTGTTCTTTATTTCAATACATATTCATTATAGGGGAAAGGAATTGAGTCAGTACTATGCCTGTGATTAGCTTCTGTAGACCCAGTCCAGTCTTGGTTCTGGTGACTGCTAAAGTGGCCCTGTGGTCAGTAATCACTAGGTCTGGAGGGAGGTGAAGATTGTGGGAATGGGAAATGAGTCTCAGCTTTCCCTTTTGGCACCTTTGAGACATCTTTTCTCATCTTGTACCTGCTGTCGTGGTCCTTCCCTTATTCAGTCTGCCTGTGTTCACTTATTTTTCTTTGGCTTGTTTGCAGTTGTAAGTATATCTCTGGGTTAATTGTAGATTGTTGTTCTCCAGTTTTATTCTACCTCCCTGTGCTCTTGTTAGTAGAAGGGCACCTGGGCCTCAGATAAGACATGTTTAAATCTAAACATACTGTAATCCCCCTTACTTCAGATAAGGTTCCCATCCTCAGTCCCCAGTTGAGTCAAAGGTCTGGTTAGTCCCTGCCCTAGTTTTCATCCCTGGTTTTCACTTCTAGCACTTAGTTTGTTACTGTCCCTGAGTTTGTTAATTCTACCTTCTCAGGGTTTCTTGAGACTTCCTAGCCCTTAGCTGGGAATTCCCTAGCCCTTAGCCATTCCTCTAGGCTAAATTATGTATTTCAGGCATAGGCCCTACTATTCCCAAAAATTTGGGTCATCTCGTTGCCCCTACTGGAAATTGTGTACATTTTCCTTGGTCTGCAAGGTCAAATTAGTTCTTCAAGTTCTAACCTCGGCTGTCTTGCTTAGAGACATTTTTTTCTTCTCTGAGAGAATGCCTGGTAGTCTCTTACTTCACACTGATGTATATTATAATTTAGCTGTAACATGTTTGTTTTGGCTTCTTACTTAAATTATAAATATATGGTTAGGAAAAAAAACTGTCCTTGAAAACTGGGTCTTCCTTGTCCCCCTCCCTCCCTTTTTACCCTTTTCCTTCCCTTCCTCCCATTACCCATCTCTTTTGATCTCTGTCTTTTTTCAGTCTTTGCTAGGTAGACGAAACTATATGACCTCAAACTTGTCATACTCCTGTCTTAGCCTCCAAAATGCTGGAATTTTAGGTATATACCACCAAATTTGGTTTATATTTCAGCTTCCTGTATGTTAAGAATTATCAGAGTATTAAGTTGTGTGAAATTAGTTTTAAGTAGTATTATAAGCAAAGATCGGTGATGATTTAATTTCAATAGTTGATCAAAGTATCTTTTATTTGTTAAGTGGTTATTATTAACAGCGTGTACTTGTTGCTTTTGAAAGATTTAAAACGATGACTCCAGTGTAGATCTGGACACACCAAACAAAAAAAGAAAACAAAGCCCCCCAAAAGAACCACCAAAAAAAACTATGATACACAGCAGAAAGGATTAAGTAGCTTAGAGAAGGATAAAGTTCTGTGTTGGTCATTGAACTGGGCCTTAAAAGGAGAAGAATCCCCCCTCCCCACCCTATGCAAAAGTTCAACCTTTTGGCAACAATGAAATAATTTTACATTTATCCAAATACCTAGTGGTTTCAATAAATTCTGTCATGTTTCTGAATTTGCACTTGAACTTCTTTTCATCAGTTTATCTCATGTGGGGACTAAAGTTTGGCATTCAGGCATGAAAATAGGGGAAATACCTATTTCTCTGAGTGGTGGTTGTGTAGATTTCACACTAAGGCTGACAGAAGGATTTTTGTTGTCATTTGAGCTACCACTATACATGTAGCACATTGTTACAGATGAATATTGTATAATATTGCTATAGACCACATTTTTCTATCAGATTATATCTTTGCTTTTATAATATGAGGAATTGTTGAAATTGGGTTGCAATTTCAGTTTTCCAAATTAAACACTATTCCTTTGATTTGTACCTCTGGGGACCAAATCCACACCTAAGCAAGTACTCCACTATTGACCTACATCTTTGGCTCTAAACCTAACTGCATAGATTTATGGTCCATGGAATGGACTCCAGTGTAAGTTAGTATGCTTCATTTGATTTTTATTTTGTGCCAGTCCAGGGGCTTTTGTTCTCAAGGTTAGTGCTCACCCACCTGAGCCACAGCTCCATGAATGGCTTTTTTGGTGCTTAATTGGAGATAAGAGTCTCATGAACTTTCCTGCCTAGGCTGGCTTGGAACCTTGATAATCCTCATATTTTAGCTTTCTGAGTAGCTAGGATTATAGGTGTGAGCCTCCATGCCTAGCTGATTGTGTGTGTGTGTGTGTGTGTGTGTGTGTGTGTGTGTGTGTGTACACATGCATGGGTGCTAATATGTGTCCTGCTGGGAAGTGGGAGACTTACTAGACTGAAATGCCCAACTACTGTGAGGTTTTATTAGATGTGTGTGCTACCCTTCACATGGAGAAAATAACTTTCAGAACACCCCAGACATCACACATGCATAAATGTTAATGATGCCAGGCTAATAAATCAACAGAGAAAGAATAGGTTATTATTAGCCAATATAATTTTATAGAAATGATAATAGTATTACTAGATCTGGCGAAGTTCAAAGTTATGTCCCATCTGTTTTTTTTGTTTTTGTTTTTTCCACTCTGAAAGTGGAGAGACGCCATATAAAACATCATCTTTTACCTTGTGTTTCATCTTGGTTCTGATTGGGAGGGAAAAGTATAGGATCTTATTTCCTCAGGGAGGAGAGATGGAAGTGAATTGATTCAAATATCCCTGTCACTTCTGACTTTGTCAGGTAGGTTCTTCCCTGGGTTCAGAGGAGAGTGCTACCTCTGGTGTTTGGTCTCATGCCCTCCTTGCAGACCCCTTCATTTGTAAACTGCTATTGTCTCCAGAAGTCTATCGAGAGTAATTGTATAGATTTTTTTTGCCAGTCCTGGGGCTTGAACTCAGGGCCTGGGCACTGTCCCTGAGCTTCTCTTTTGCTCAAGGCCAGTGATCTACCATTTGAGCCACAGTGGCACTTCTGGCTTTTTCTGCGTACGTGGTTCTGAGAAATAGAACCCAGGGCTTCATGCATGGAAGGCAAGCACTGTATCACCAAGCCACATTCCCAGCCCATGTATAGTTCTTTGAGATCTAGAAAGATCTCAGCTCAGGGCTGGTGGCGTTTACCTGTAATCCTAGCTACTCAGGAAGGTGAGAATTGAGGATTGTGGTTCAGAGCTAGCCTGGGAAGGAAAGTCTGTGAGAATCTTACTAATTAACCACCAGAAAAGCCAGAAGTAGTACTGTGGCTGAAAGTGGTAGAGTGTTAGCCTTGAGTGGAAAAGTTCTCAGGGATAGCACCCAGGCCCTGAGTTCAAGCCCCTTGACTGATCAAAAAAGAAAATCTTCTTTTCTGCCTTGATGTTTTAATTAGTGTCATTCTTGGTATGACTTAACTTACAGTTCCTGTCATTAGGGTGACATATCCTGTGATCTTCACTTCAATGGAGACATTGCCCAGCTGCTATGTGATCACAGTGAAGCTGAGTGGAGGGTAGGAGGAGAGGGGTAGGTAGCCCATTTCTCCTTGTGTTCTCTTTTCTTTGATGAAAGACATAATGGCTCAGGAGGTTTTTCTCAGTTGCTGTTCCTAACCAATCTGGAAAATAGGTCATGCTTTTGCAAACCTCTGCTTTTATTATACCAGAAATTTGATAAGTATCTCTTTTTGTCAGTTGTGAGGCTTGAACTCAGGGCCTGGGCACTCTTCCTTGAGTGTTTTTGTGCTCAAAGCCAGTGCTTTGGCACTTGAGCCACCACATCTGGTTTTTGAGTGGTTAATTGGAGATAAGAGTCTCATTGGGACTTTTCTGCCTGGGCTGGTTTTCTTTTTTCGTTTGTTTTTTGTTTTGTTGGACATGGGGCTTGAACTCTGGGCCTGGGTACTGTCTGTCAGCTCTTCAGGTCAAGGCTAGCAGTTTACCACTTGACCCACAGTGCTACTTCCAGCTTTTCTGCTTATGTGGTACTGAGGAATGGAACCCTGGGCCTCATGCATGCAAGACGAGCACGTACCACCGAGCCACCTTCCCAGCCCTGCCTGGGCTGGTTTTGAAACGCCATCCTCAGATCTCAGCTTCCTGAGTAGCTAGGATTACAGGCATGAGCCACTGGCGCCTGGATATGCATCCTATTTGAGGGGGGAAAAACCTTCAAGTTTTTCTGTTTACAACTATGATTCCCTCCATCTTGAAGTTGTTACAGAACTGTCTTGGCTCTGCTTGTGAGGAAATTTCCTTGCTGGTTTGCTCAGTTAAAGTTTTGAAAGCAGCTAAATAATCCTGGCTTTACTGGGAAAGGGAAGGATCTTCAGTGATTGTATTTTGTAACTGTAGGGGGGAAAAACCTTTAATTAACCCTGTAAGTTTATTTTTTTTAATTAATAAGTTTTTTAAATTGTGAAAATACCATACAGAGGAGTTACAATTGCATGAGCAAGGGAATGAGTACATTTCTTATCAAGCATTGTAGCCTCCTCCTTTGCTTCCCCTTACCATTCCTGCCCTCTCATCTCCTCCCCTCCCCCAACCAAAGTTGTAAAGTTCATTTTTCAGCATACAGTCTTGTATATCTCATTGTTGCAGTGGGACCACCTGTATCCCTATTTAAACAATTTGTTTTTTTCCCTTTCCCTCCACAAATTATACCAGCATCAAATACTGTGAAAGCAGGGGTTATACTGTGGGGGAGGGACATACAAAGCAACAAAGAAATAATCTTATAAATGTGTTAGAAACAATCGCATGAAAGAAAAAAAAAACATTTGAATACATATCTTAGGGTTCATTTCCCTAACATCTGACCTTTTCTGCTTGACTCAGACATATACTAGTTATTGCAAATAAGGGAAACCATGGGACCTGTGTTTCTTTGGGCCTGGCTTACTTCACTTCATATAATTTGTCTTTCCATTTCCTAACAAATGGGGCAATGTCATTCTTTCTGATGGAGGCACAGAATTCCATTGTGTATATATACCACATTTTCTTGATCCATTCATCTACTGAGGGACATCTGGGTTGGTTCCATATCTTAGCTATGGTAAATAATGCTGCAATAAACATAGTTGTGCTGGTAACTTTAGTGTGGTCTTGTTTGTAAACATTTGGGTAAATGCCCAAAAGTGGGATTGCTGGGTCATAGGGGAGCTCTATGTTGAGTCTTTTGAGGAACCTCCATACTGCTTTCCAAAGTGGTTGAACAAGTTTACACTCCCACCAACAATGCAGTTGGGTTCCCTTCTGTCCACATCCCCTCCAGCATCTGTTGTTATTAGAGTTCTTGATTATAGTCATTCTAACTGGGATGAGGTGGTATCTCAATGTTGTTTTGATTTGCATTTCTTTTATGGGTAGGTAGGTTGAGCATTTCTTCATGTGTCTATTGGGCATCCTTCTTTCCTCTTCATAAAGAAGAGAACACACCAAAATAAACAAACTCAGATATGAGAATGGAAACATCACCACAGAAACAACCAGGATTCAGAACACTATAAAGGAATACTGCTCAAACCTTTATGCTAATATATTTGAGAAACTGGCAGAAATGGATCTTTTCCTTGACATGCCCAAACTAAACCAAGATGAGTTAAACCAACTTAACAGGCCCATATCAAGCAATAAGAGACCTCCTATCTAAGAAGAGCCCAGGACCAGATGGATTTACAGCGGAATTCTACGAGGCCTTCAAAGCAGAGCTCACACCAATACTCTTCCAACTCTTCAATGAAGTTGAAAGAGAAAGTTCACTGCTGAACTCGTTTTATGAAGCCATCATAACCCTCATCTTAAAACCAGGCAGGGACTCATCAAAGAAAGAGAACTACAGACCCATTTCTTTGATGAACATAGATGCAAAACTTCTCAACAAAATTTTGGCCAATTGACTTCAACAATTCATCCAAAAAATCATACACCATGATCACATAGGACTCATGTCAGGGATGCAAAGCTGGTTCAATATACGCAAATCAATTAATATAATTCATTACATGAACAAGAGTAAGGATAATAACCACATGGTTATCTCAATAAATGCAGAAAAAGCATTTGGCAAGATCCAGCACCCCTTTATGATGAAGGTCCTGGAAAAATTAGGAATCCATGGAACATTCCTCAATACAATAAAGGCTGTATGTGAGAAATCTACAGCCAGCATTATACTTAATGGTGAAAAACTAAAGCCATTTCCACTAAACTCAGGAATGAGATAAGGATGTCCACTCTCTACACTTCTCTTCAATTTAGTATTAGAATGCCTAGCTACAGCAATAGGACAAGATGCAAACATAAAAGGGATCCAAATAGGGAAAGATGAAGTAAAACTCTCCCTCTTTGCAGATGACATGATCTTGTGTTTAAAGAATCCCATGGACTCTACTTCCAAATTACTCGAGCTGATTCACAACTTTGGCAAAGTAGCAGGGTATAAAATTAACCCTATTTGGGTTAGTAGAGAGGAGCCTAAGGACAGACAGAAGAGGTTTGAACTGTGTGGGAAGATAAAGATCTTCTTCTGAAGAGTTAGGCCAGGCTTGGAGGCCCTGAGCTTTGCCTCCTCAGCACTTTCTCCTTTTTTGCTCTTCTCTTCCCTCTTCTCTCTTCTCTCTTCAATTCTTTCCTCTTCCTCCCTTTCTCCCTCCTTCCCTCCCTCCCTCCCTTCCTTCCTTCCTTGTTTCCTTGTTTCTTTCTTTGTTAATTTCTTTCTCCTTTTTGGTCCAGAACAGTATCGGATGCTTTCACCCATTGGCTGGTGCTCCACCTGAGCCCTTCCTTTAACTCCAAGAGTTGTTTTTGTGTTTTTTTTTTTCTTTTCTTTTTCCATTCCCTTTTCTTTTTCTTTTTCCTTTTCCTTTCCCTTTTTGACTATAGAAAAATTTTGTTTCTTTCCCCTGGAAATACCAAAAGCCTGCCATGCAAGTGATCAAGGCAAGATTTGTGTAAATGAGAAATCCTCTCACACAGAGGGTCTTTTGTCTTTGCTTGGGTGGTAAAGGAGGGTAAGAGAGAAAAGACACTGCATTCTGTATCTGATAAGAAATGCATTTAGACTTCAATTCTAATTTGGAGAGAAAAATGATAATTGAATTACTTAATTCCCAGGCTTGTAAATATTGTGTGTCCTTCAAGCCTGCAAACAAAAACCACATAAATATTTGGGAATGGGCTATACAAGTAAGTGTCAAATACTTGAGACCTTCTAGTTGCTTAGAAGCAAGGTCAAGGGAAGATAGTTTGCATATGGTATTTAGACCTTATTTTAGCTGATCTTTGAGGTAGGAATGGTCAAAATGTATCTTTCATTTTTTTTAATTAAAAGAATTTTAAGTTATTCTCTTGTAACCTTAAGTGTAGGATTGCATAAACAACATTTAGATACTTAGATTGTTGCTATAATTCTGTGTCAGAGATGGTGTGGATTCCTGACTTGCTGTGGGGCAGTGTGTGCAGGCTCATCAGTTTGTACAGTGGTGGGGGCTTAGTGTCAGCTTCAGTTGTCCCTGGTGAGGCAGCAGGACAGGGAAGAAAAGGGAAGAGGGTGAGGGGAGGATCTGGTAGAATTAATAGATTACTAAGATGATGCATCTCTAAACCTAATGGGAAAGTTTTCTCTTAGGGTGGGTGGCTATGCAGGCTATCATTAGATTTACATACAGTCAATGGGGAAGCTTCCTGAGGACTATTTTGCTGGGAGGCTTTTCTGTAATCTGTGTGACTGAATTGCTTGCTAGCAGCACAGCTATGTTTATTGCAGCATTATTTACCATAGCTAAGATAGGGACCCAACCCAGATGCCCCTTAGTAGATGAATGGATCAAGAAAATGTGGTATATATACACAATGGAATTCTGTGCCTCCATCAGAAAGAATGACATTGCCCCATTTGTTAGGTAATGGAAAGACTTGGAAAAAATTATATGAAGTGAAGTAAGCCAGGCCCAAAGAAGCATAGGTCCTATGGTTTCCCTTATTTGCAATATCTAGTATATGTCTGAGACAAGCGGAAAAGGTCTGATAAGATGTTAGGCAAAATGAACACCAAGATAGGGACACAAGTGTTTTTTTCTTTCTTGCTATTATTTCTAACATATTTATAAGGTGATTGTATTGTTGCTTTGTATATCCCTCCCATGGTATAACCCCTGTTTTCACTGTATTTGATGTTGGTATATTTGGGGAGGAGAAGGAAAAAAAAGACGAAATTGTTTAAATAGGGATACAGGTGGACCCATGGCAACAACAATGAGATGGACAAAATGCTATGTTGAAAAACGAACTTTACAACTTTGTTGGAGGGGGAGTGTAGTCGTGGAGATTGGAGGGCAGGGATGGTAGTGGAAAAACAAAGGAGAAGGCAATAATGCTTGATAAGCATTATATACTTATTACCTTGCTCATGTAATTGTAACCCCTCTGTACGATATTTCCACAATAAAAACCTTTTTAAAACATACAAAAACACAGGAGCAGGACCCAAACTATTTCTGTCACGTTCAAGAAATTGATTGTGAATATAGGATTGCTATTCATGTTTCAACTTCATTGGCTTCTCAGTAATGTCCTTGATTAAAAGCAGCTTTGTTCTCCTGATACAGAATCCAGCTGAGGATCACACAGTACATTTAAGCATTACCTTTCTAGAATTGCCTTTGATTTGAACCAGTTGTTAGCTTTTCAACCATTTTTTCATGCCAGTGACAACTTGGAAGAATTCAGGTGGGCTCTTGTGAACATGATCCACCTGGGTTTGAGGAGGAGCTGGTTTGAATGAGATAGATCTGAGCAGTGGGGAGGAGAATCTTTGGAGTGGCCTTGTGCTTTGATCCTGAGAGGCCCTAGGTCAGTGGAAGCTGCATGGGAGGAAGCATTGGCTGAAATAGCTTGGCTGTGGCTGAGTTGCAGAAACCATAGTGATTGCAGGGCTCTGGTGATCATGAACTAGGGAATGAAGGAAGAAAGGGGCAGGATATATAGAGAAAAGCGAGAAAGCTCTTTCATGTCTAGGAATATTATGTATGGCACCTCTGGTGCTATGTTTAGATAAGAAGAGGGAATTTCTGTTGTGGATCTTGTGGCCAGGTTGAAATTTCTCACATGGAAAGCAGGTGCCTGTGGAATCGCCCTGCATCACATTTTACTAGCCTTAGATGAAGGAAAGTTTTTGCCTGTTGCTTGGAAAAGTTGAGGATGGTATCCTAGGGTATAGTCTGGTGGATGCAGTTTAGGCAAGTTCATGGCTAACTGCAACCTTCATTGGAGGACAAGCCCTGAAGAGAGGTATTGGAGGAGTTTTTCATCTTTGTTTTGTAGTCTAGATGTTTCTATGTTCACTAACCGCAAAAGGTCACTTCTGAATACTTCCACACAGGATTGTAGGAGCAAGATAATGTAGGGATTTCCACTGGCATAGAATTCTGTTCTGCAATGTGTCTTTTCACTTTCTTTTGCTAAGAATGAGCAGAGAACATTTACATGTCAGGGTGTGTCTGGGACACAAGCTCTTTTACAGGTAGAATGGAGTTAGGTGCTATTAAGTTTTCAGTTTTGTAAACTGTTCATTAATAATTGTTGTTACATGCTTGAGACCAGTACTCTTATTTGGTTTCTTTGTCAGGAGATTTGGGACTATCACATCCTTCAAAGATTTTTTTTTGCTGTGTTTTGAGAAATGGGATCAGTCAGAAATATAGTCCATTTCCTGAAATGTCACTTGGCTAGGATTTGTTCTCATCTTACTCTGTCTTAATAGAATGTGCCACATAGCAGGCATTTTTTCTTTTAGATTTTTTTTCTTAAAAATTTTTTAAGGTTAACAAAAATTAAAATATGTGTTCTTGGACACATATTTTATGTAAACTTTGCTATGTCATTTTCAACATCTGTAAAATAGGGATTAGCACGTATTCTTGCTTTTGACAATATATGTACCTAAGGTATATCTACAAATGGTAATGGGTAAGCTGTAGCTAAATTAAATCACAGCTGCTTAAAAAAATTTTTTTTTGCATTTTCTTTAATTATTTCCTTGATATATTTTAGTATTACTAGACTACATGCATAGTATTAAAGGGTTTCAATCTGCACAGGTATGTACAGTGTACTTGGAACAAATTTACCCCTTCTCTCTGTCCTCCTTCTTCTCTCTGGGTTCCCTGGGTGTTCACTGGGTTTCATTGTATTATGTACTTTGATTCTCTTTATCTCCAAATACCTTTTACCTTCTTACCCCCCCTGCTGACCCCTTCCCAGACAAATACTCCTTTTATACTGATGTGGTAATCATCATCAGCATTATCATCATCATCATCATCATCATTATCATCATTTTTTTAGGTCTAGATTCTACATATGAATGAACACATGCTATATGTAGCTTTAAAATGTTTTATTTTAAAAATTTTGCTATTGTTAAGTAGCTGTATAAAGAGATTACAGTTCCATAAATCAGGTTATGAGTACAAAGCTTCTTGACCATGTTACCCCTTCCAGTGTTATCCCTCCCCTATTTCCATACCCATCCACCCACTCACAAGTTACATATTTTATTTTTTACATAGTTATATTTAGCTGAGTTTGGGTTATTTGAACATGGTCTACAGTTCCACCCATTTTTCTGCAAATGACATAATTTCATTCTTTGTGGCTGAATAATACTTCATG
Organism: Dipodomys spectabilis; assembly: GCF_019054845.1. Taxonomy (NCBI): domain Eukaryota; kingdom Metazoa; phylum Chordata; class Mammalia; order Rodentia; family Heteromyidae; genus Dipodomys; species Dipodomys spectabilis. The sequence continues at coordinate 42,523,085 of NW_024870772.1, read as the reverse complement.
GTCTATATTTACCCATTCATTGATTTTTGGGTCACCTAGGCTGATTGTATAGCTCAGCTATTATTGTGAACAGTGGCACAATGTACTTGGGTGTGCAGGTATCTCTCTTGTGTGTTGATTTACAATATTTTGGATTACTCAAGTACAGCAAGGGCAAATGTCGATCTAATTTTTAGTATTTTTAAAAAAATAATTAATTTGCTTTATTGTTATAGAGGTGATGTACAGAGGGATTACAATTACATGAGTCAGGTAATGAATACATTTCCTTTTGTACAGCGTCTTCTGTTAGTATTTTGAGGAACCTCCATACTGATTTCTATAGTTGTTACACTAGTTTACATTCCTATCAACAATGGGAGAGGGGCCGTCCATACTTCCTATCTCCCTTGTCATTACCAATATTGATTGTTTCCTTGATGATTGCCCTTATGACTGGAGTGAGATGGAATCTCAATATAGTTTTCATTTGTATTATTTTATGGCTAAGGATGTCAAACATCCCTTCATGTATTTATTTATTGGCTGCTTGTGTTTCTTCCTTTGAGAATTGTCCCTTCAATTCATTTGTTCACTTATTAATTGGATTATTTGTTTAGTGTTTACTTTTTAGCTCTTTGTATATTTTGGATATTAATCTTCCCATCTGTTGAATATATTCAGTAGAGAACATCTGCTAAAGATATTTGTTGAACAGGATCTGTGAAGACCTCTCCCATTCCAAGGGTTGCTGCCTCTTGGTTGTGGTAAATGTTTCCTTTGATATGCAAAAACTGTTTAATTGGAGTCAGCCCCATAGGTTTTGCTCTTAAGTTCTTGGGCATTGGAGTCCTGCTTAGAAAATAGTTCCCTATACCTATGTCTTCCAGGTTTTTCCCTGTGTTTTCTTGTAATAGTTTTCTGCCACTATATGTTTAAAGGTTGTATGTTCTTGAAGTACTTTTTTTTCCTCATTTGGCCAAAAATTACAAGGCAGTAGGTGTGCGCAGTTATTTCTGTCTTTGAATTGTTCCATTGGTCTTTGGGTACCATGCTGTTTTTGTTACTTATGGTTCCTGTAATATAATTTGAAGTTTAGTACTTTGATTCCTCCAGCATTGCCCAGGATTACTTTGTTATTTGGGATCTTTGATGTTTCCATATGAATCTTAGGGCTTCTTTTTGTTTCTGCAAGGGATTTTGTGTCTGCATTAAGATTTGGATGGGATTTACATTGAATTTGTGTATTGCTTTTGGTAGTTTAGGTATTTTTATGATAATCTTCCAGTCTGGGAAGTCTTTTCATTTTCTGGTGCTTTCTTTAATTCCTTCAACCTTTTAGTTTTCATTATAGAGGTCTTTCACTTTCTTATATTAAAATATGTTGAAGTGACTGTTGCTTTATGTGAAATTTCCATACAACATATAGCCACTTCCCTTTATATAAGTTAGACTCTTTAATTGCATTTAAGCTGGTTGAGACTTGAAACTTACAAAAAGCAGTTTTCTATCTGTTTTTCCCCCACCAAGCTACATATACATGTCTTTTGTTCTTGCTATCTTCAGTGTCAGTGGCAAAAAAAAAAACTGGGATAATTACTAAATACAAGTATTTAGAATTTGCTAGGAAAGCAGTCCGTTGGCATTGGAAACTGCATGCATGCAGTATAAGTTGTGTATACTATATTAGAGAAAAGTGATTCCATGAATTATTTTTTTAGCTGGTGATACAACAGTATATAATGGTTATTGTACTAAAAAATGTGAGAGAATATTAGTTCTAGTTTGTAATAAATAACTATCAATATCCTAAATTCATACTACACACTGAAATGGGCCAGTCAAAACTCTGTACTAGAATGGGTAGATACCTTCATTATATTCAATGATACATTCATGAAAATAATGGAACCATACAACTTAAAGATATGTGTGGGGTTATGAAAGATGAAGAACAATGGAAGAGGTGACATTGATCAAGATGAATTGTATTTATAAACAGATTTGTTGAATTGAAACCCCTTTGTACGACTACTTAAAGATAATTCATTCCTTTCCTTGTTAATGACAAAACAAAACAAAGTACTAGACTGTATGCACATACCTCCTCTCACTATCCTGTCTTTTTTGTTATTTTTTGGGGGCGGTTGTGTGCTTGAATTCAAGGCATGAGCATTGTCCCTGAGCATCTTTGTGCTCAAGGCTAGCTCACTACCACTTGAGGCACAGCACCTACTCCAGTTTTTGAATAATTATGGATAAGAATCTCACGGGGACTTGTCTGCCTGGTCTGGCTTTGAACCATGCTCTGGATCTCAGCTTTCTGGGTAGCTAGGATTACAGGTCGGAACCACCGCCGCAGGCCGTATCTGTCATGTTTTTGAAATAGTCTTATACGTGGCTCAGGCTAGCCTGGAAGCCAGTGATAGGCATCCTGGGATTATAGTCATGTACCCCTTGACGCTCTTCACCTGGACTTTATTTTCAAGCAGTATTTGAAACTTTTGTAATTGACTGGACAAGAGCTGTAAGGCATAAATCTTTCCTGGGTGGGGGTCAGTGGGGGTGGGGGCCTGGAGCGGCGTCCCAGAAGACTTGAGTGCGCGCCTGCACGCACGCGTACCTGCGTAAGTGCGCATACGCACGGGAAGGCCGGGATGTGGGACTGGTCGGCTCGGGGTTGGTCAGAGGGTGCGGAGGCCCTCACAGGAGCAGTGTGGGCAAGATGGCGGTTCCGGCGTTTTCCTGGCTTGTCTCAGCCATGCGCTGAGCACCGATAAGGAGGAGGCGGTGGGCCTGTGTTTTGGGGTGCCGGAGGAGGAGGAGGGGAGTAACTCCCGTGTTGCAAGTACTGGAGAGGAGATGGGCGCAGTGGCTGTGAAGGCCCAGTCGCCGAGCCGTCCACATTATCCCCATCGTCGTCTTGCGGGGTGGGATGGGAGGAAGGCCCCGGTGGAGACCTCCCCGAACCGCTGTCCGCGGCCTTGGCGGTGCTGTGCGGTGCCCCACGCGAGTGGTGGGCTGGTGCCCTCCCACCCTCCCCTCGCTGTCCGGCCGTCCCACGTTGACGTGCGCGCCCAGGCTGCCCACCAGGTGCTGGCTCCAGGCTTCGTTGGGATTATCGTCTCCTGTTTCGTGGAGGATAAACACACGACTACTGGCCATAGCTTCCAATCCGCCCTCGCCCCGAGGAGCGCAGAGTATGAGAGAGTCCATGTTCTGACTCATATGGAACCTCGTGCCTCGAATCGCTGATGCTCCTGCCCAAGACCCTGCGGGAGGAAGAACCGGCCTCCTCTAAGAGGAAGTGCTTTCGTCCTGATCAGGTCTCAGTAACCAGGACCTGCAATCTCTGTTTATGTGGATCATGTGTGTGGTCAGGTGTCTGTTGTCAGCGATCAGAGTCGAGCAAAACCAAGAGTTTTTGCAGCAGTTGACCCAAGAGAAGAAAGAGCTTATGGAAAAACTTTCTTCTCTAAAATAAAAAAGTTGGTACCCAATATGCAATTACCATTTGGAGGACGCATTTTCAAAGACTTCCCAAAAAAGCCAGAAGTCATCGGAATTGTATCGGCAGTAACGTGGAACTAGAAGAGAAAGATACACACAAAGAGGCTGAAGCAATTGGTATCCACAAGTCAAAGCTCCAAATCTTCAACCTAAATTTTACATCTCTATAAAAGTTCTCAGAATTTATCATGGATTTAAGTACAAGATGTGAAATTGTAAAAAAAAAAAAAAAAAATTAGGAAAAGATCCTGGGGAAATTATTTTCAATGTTTTTTGGACTTCAAAAGCACAGTGTATAAGAAGAAAAACTTGGTATTTGACTTCATCAAAGTCAAAATGTTTTGTTCTGCAAAAACAATTTTAAACACAAGCTACATATTTAGAAATTATTTGTGAACAGTGTAGTGTCTCATCAGCATGGAAAACAGCATGTTGAAAACTTTCTAATTAAGCTTTAATTAGAAAATGTGCAAGAATTTAATAGATATGTCACTGAAAAGAAAATATGAATAGCAAGTGAGGACTGAAAAGATGCTGCACTTCATAAGTCATAGGGAATTCAAATTAAAACCACAAAGAAATACGGCTTAACACATTTATCAGAATGGTTAATGCGAAGATAATGAAAATACCAAGTGTTATTGAGGATTCACAATGGTTTCTCATTTATTGATGATAGTAATGTAAAATAGTATATCTACACTGGAGAAGAGTTTGGAAATATCTCTATGAAGTTAAACATGGTTACTCTGCAACCCAGCAGTTGCACTTCTGAACATTATACCAGACAAATGTAAACCTGTTTTGGTACTAAAAATCTGTACAGCTTCATGGCATCTTTATTTGTAGAAGTCCTAAACTGGAAACAAAAACCAGATGTCTTGTAATGGGTAAATGGCTAAACAAATCAGCATTCTCATGGACGGCTGCTCTGTGTGGAAAAGGAAGAGACTCTTAATAAATACAACTTAGAGAGACCTTGGGAGTATTTTGGTGGGTTTAACAAAAAAAGTCTCAAAGGTTATATACTGTGTGATCACATTTGTATAACTAAAATGTCAAAGTTAAATGAACAAAATTAGTGGTTGGTAGGTACAGTGACTAGGTAGGGTGCAGCATTTGTAAGACACAAGGAGTTCATTTGTGCAGATGGGATTGTCTTGTATCTTGATTGTAGTGTTGAGGATGTGAATCTATACCTATGCTATGACTGTATAGGTCTTTATAAGCCTGTAATCTACTTAGTATTATATTGATACTATCTTGGTTAAGGGTATGTAGAGTTCTGTAATGTTTTTGGAACTTTCTATAGGTTTATATTGAAAAAAGTTTTTAAGTTTTAAGTAAACATTTTTTAAAAACCCAGCAAAACTCCTGTGTATTAATTCCCTTGCAGCGTTGCTTGTCTAATAACCATTTAATTTATGATAAGATGGGTACCTTGACTGTAGGATTTTCTCTTGTCCCCATTAGTCCCATTCTCATAGTATGATATGAATCAGAACTGTTATAGGTATTTCAAGTTTGAAATACCTGGCAATTGATATTTGGTGTTTGGTGGTGTTTTGTTTTGTTTGGTCGGTTGTTGGGCTTGAACTCTGGACCTGCACATTGGTCCCTGAACTTTTTCACTCAAGGCTGGCTTTCTACCATTTTGTACTGCAACTCCAGTTCCGATTTTCTGGTGGTTAATTGGAAATGAATTTCATGGTGACTTTTCTGCCTGGGTGTGTCTTGGAACTGTGATCCTCAGCTCCCAGTGTCCTGAGTAGCTAGGATTACAGGCGTGAGCCACTGAAAACCCGACAGGTGGTGTTGTTCTTTGGCACAATTTTGAGATGTCGTAAATCATTTTTGGGTGTTGTAGTAATGTTTATTAAAAATGAAGTTCCTGTAGCACAATAACTGTATGTTCCTAGGAATGATATAATAGCCAGCAACCATAATAGCTAATATCCCACATGGCCCTCTTTATCACTTTTGAGCAAATTATTTTTGTTTATAGAATAGTCTACCAATGAATAAATATATAAACTGTTACGTCTGTGTCATTGTTTACTCCTGCCCACTTTGAGTTTTTGAGAGAGTGTCATTATGCAGCTCAGGCTGGCCACAAATGAGTTCCTGCTGTCACTAACTCATGCTGGTGATTATACATGTGCATCACAATGCCTGCCTATTTTTATGGGAGAAATGCACCTCAATATAATGGCTAATATTTTTCAGGAAAAAGGTTTTGCTTCTATTTTTCCTCTTTCCCTTTATAGCTTACTTGTTTTGGGAGAGAGGCATACTGGGGATGAATTCAAGGCCTTATATTTGTTATGTAGGAGCTCTACCACCTGAGCCATGCCCATGTAGTTTTTTTGCTGGTTGTGGGGCTTGAACTTTGGGCCTTGGCACTGTCCCTCAGCTCTTCAGCTGAAGGCAAGCGCTCTACCACTTTACACATGGTGCCACATCCAGCTTTTCTGTTTACATGGTGCTGTGGAATCCAACACAGGGCCTCATGCACTCTACCACTGAGCCACATTCCCAGTCCCTGTAGTTTATTTTTTAAGAATTTAATTTTTATTGTTTGGTGCCAGTTCTGGTGCCTGAACTCTGTGCCTGGGCCCTGTCCTTAAATGTCTTTTGCTCAAGGCTTGAGCCACAGCTTTTTGGTAGCTTGTTGTAGATAAAAGTCTCATGGACTTTTCTGCTTGTGTTGGCTTGGAATTATGATCCTGAGATCTCAGTCTCCTGAGCAGTTAGGATTATAGGTGTGAACCATTGGCACCCAGCTATATTTTTGTTTTTTAAATACTGTTAGGAGCTGGACAACAGTATCTTAACACCTGTATCCTAGATAGTCAGGAGGCTTAAACCTTAGGATTACTGTTTGAAGCTGGCTTGGGCAGGAAAAAAAATCTATGAGACTCTTATCTCCAGTTAACCACCAAAAGGTCAAGAGGGGAACTGTAGGTAAGTAAGGTAGGTTGTAGAGCATCAGCCTTAAGCCAAAAAAGTGAAGGGACAGTGTCCAGGCCCTGAGTTCAAGCCACAATAATAGCACAAAAAAAACTCCAAACAAACCAAAAGAAATAAAACTACTAACTATAGGAAGACTTACTAGAAGAAAAGGTGAATAAATGCCAGTAGAGGTTTGTTGTTTGTTCTTGATGCTGGGGACCAAACACCACTTAATATACTTAATGCACTTAAATCCCACTTACTACAACATGAAACATAGTCTTTGGGATCTGGAAAGAAGTGTGTGAGCAGATATTTTTTCTGAATTGGTATTCTATATAGTCTATATATTCTCTCTCTATTTTATATATATATATATATATATATATATATACACACACACACACACACACAGTATGTTTATGAATCTTGAACTGATGTGGAAGGGATATCTAGAACAGAAGATTTGTCATTTTGGCAGGCATGTTGCATGTGGATTTCTGTTTTACTAGTGAAGGAGGGAGGCTGGCCAGAAGTGCATGTGAGAGCTAGGCTGCTCCATATCTTAGACTTACTGTTGCTTGGCATGCCTTCACATCCTACCTTCTCTGTTATTCTTTTCTGTAAGTTTGCTGGTAGACAAACAGTGTGTGTTTTACCAGTGGCTTCACCTCTTCATGTGAAGTCCTTTTCCACCCTTCTAGTAGACTCATGAACTCATCTTTAACACTCATATTCCTCTACAGAATTTCTAGAGGTACCTGGTTCTTTACTTTTTTATTTCCTTTTGTTGCTTGCATGCTAGGTAAGTACTCTACTACTGAGCTACACTCCTAGCTCTATTTTTTCTATTGTTTTGTTTTTTTCTGTCCTTTTTATACTTCTTTTAACATTAGCCCTCCTGCAGGCTGCTCTTCTTTTATTTTTTTGTTGTACAAGCTTGTACAGTATTCTTGTCTCATCTTTTTTTTTTTTTGTCGGTTGTGGGGCTTGAACTCTGGGCCTGGGCGCTGTCCCTCAGCTCTTCAGCTCAAGGCGAGCGCTCTACCACTTGAGCTACAGTGCCACTTCCGGTTTTCTGGTGGTTTATTGGAGATAGGAGTCTCACGGTCTCTCCTGCCCGGGCTGGCTTTGAACCACGATCCTCAGATCTCAGCCTCCTGAGTAGCTAGGATTACAGGCGTGAGCCACCAGCGCCCGACTTCTTGTCTCATCTTAAGAAATTTGCTTGTCAGTAATATTTTGTCAAATTACTGGAAATATTTTTCATTTTTTCCTTTTTCTTTCCCACATCTGATTAATCAACAAACTCTTAGTCATCTTACATTTTCAATATAGCAATAAGTGATATTCTGCAATATGGTATCTTTAGACAGTTTCATCATTGTAGGAACATCAGAATGTACTTAACATAAGCTAATACTACTGTGATCTCACTGGGTCATATAACCTTAGGGGAGACCACCCTTGTGTCATTCACCCAAGCAGTATTATGTGGCACAGACTGTATGTCTAGATTCCTCCATGTCTTACCTCTTCTCAAGCTGCCCTTGCTCCCTGCCTCTGTAATTGCTACCTTGGTGATTGGTGCATCTCTTGACAGGCTTTCCTACAGGCTTTCCTCAGTAGGGCCTAAGAGATTCCCTGCTTTAGACATGTTCCTGGTGCCTGGATTACAAACATAACTAAGAGCGCTTCTGTTGGCCTACAGGTGTCTTTCCTGTCACATTCATCTCTTTTCAGGCCAAGCAGCTTCCTGACTCAGGACTTTGACAATATCCTTTACTTCCATTTGGAACATGGCTTGGCTGACCTCCTTTACCTCACCTCCCTTACTCAGATGTCACCTTCAGTACCGTCTTCCCTGATCACTGTTGGTTATACACTGTACTGCCTCCTCTTCAGTGTATGCCTGTACTATCTTCTTCTCTGCTTCATTTTTTGTTTTGTTCATTGATATTTGTCTTCACAAAGACAAGCATCATCTGTTCATTTCATCAACTCAGGACAGAGTACGTCCTCAGGATCTGTGGTTCCCTGAATGTACTTTACTTGCACCTGTGTTCACCGTGAGCCTCTCGGTCTGACTGGGGTGATGGAGGATGGAGGAAGGTCACTGAAACATCAGCTTTTTAAAAAAATTTTCCAGCCATACATGTCTCTGGAGTATAGGAGACAACTTCACACTGGGAGTGTTCATGGATTTCAAGGCAGGAGAGGCCAAGCTTCCCAGGAAAAATATGTTAAATAACTGGCCTTATTTCACATACGGTTCAAACTTAACAAGGAGTTGAGAGGGGCCCTGTGCTCTCTGGTGCTGCTTTCCTTGCTCCCAGTCTTGACTTTGTTTTCTTTAATGGCAGGGGTGGTGGATGCTTGCTCACCAGCTAGGATAGGTATTGCTGAGCTGTGCTTCTCTGTGAGACACAGAGTCTGGCTCTCACTGTGCAGCATTAAGAAACTTCTAGTATCATTCTGAAAACAAAACCTACATGAAGACATGTGCTTTACTCTTCACTGTGTCTAAGAGTCAACAACACTGAGTTAGGCGCTGATTACATTTTCTTGCCAGTTATAATTCCAGGAACCTTGTTGTGTACTGCTCTTTGGGTAGTAGTGATTAAATTTGGGGTTATGATGTAGTGTGATCATGCTTTGAAATGAGGAGTAAGTGAGCATCCCAATCCCTGCCTTCCGATTGGCACAATCCTGGTGATTATCTAACCTCAAAATTCCATGCACTGGATGGAGTTGGGGACAGTAGACCAAGCACACAGAAGATTTTGGCTTTTCAAGTAAAATGTGCAAGACTGGGTGGACTTGCACAGAGCCAGTAGTACCACTTTAGTTCCTTGGGACTTTTGGAATAGTTGTCCACAAATTGAACTCTGTTCTTATTCGTTCAGAAAGGCCACTGAAACCAGGAACTAGGACTGCCGGGAAATACCTTTGGAAACTTAGTATGTTGCAAGGTAGAGAAAAGGTAACAGCAAAAGTGCTGGATTAGATGCTAATTGTTGTGTTTTGTTTTTAAACTCCTTTTTTTCTCGTTGAAGAGAGATTTACTTTCTCTTCTGCCTGTTAAACCTTTTCATTTTTTTTTTTTTTTTTTAGAAAAAGGAGCTATTTTAATCTGATGAGACCGATCTTTTACTCCTGTGGATGATATGTAATAGAAAAGCTGGGGGTACCATGTAGTTGGTGAGGTGCTCCACTGTGGTTATTCATGTCACCTGAATGTGCTCCCCTCTTTGGACACCAGCTTTAAACACAGCAGATGCCAGCACCTCATAACCATTTGCTAAGCTTAACCAAGTACAAGTCAGGAAATTCAAACTCATAGCACCTGTGACTGGTGCACGCTGTCCACACACATATCAAGTTCTTTCAGCAGAGACTGACATGCCTGCTCACACTGAAGCTGCATGTGGGAGCCCAGTCACAGTTGCTGTAGGAACTGCAACTTTGAAGTTCTAGACTTCGATGTGATTAAAGTCTTAATCTTAAAATCCCTCTGTGTATCATAACATTTTTTGTTTATCTGTTCTGTTCATTTGTTCATTTTGTTTCTGCTATTTTTACTTGCAATGAAACACTGAGCAAATGGTGTTTCTATCAGTACATAACCATACGAACTGCAAAAATCATGCCCTGGCAGAAGTATATTTGGCCTTTCAAGTTAAGTGCATAAGACTACTAGCCAAATGTTTATTTCATCAAGGACAACAAAAGCAGCATGTTTTCTCTTGTAGTACAATCATGGACACAAGTTATATTATGTAAAATAGAGGCTCTGCCATAAAGTTTTAAGATGTAGGGTACAAGAAGGGAGGTGATGAGCAAAATCGTCCATAAATGAAAGTAATTCCACATTGTTACCATACTCCATGAAACCCTGAGATGAACAGTAGTTCTTAAATGCCTGTACTTGGATCCAGAACCCACCAGGACACTTCAGTAGGCTTCCAGCTGGCTCATCATCAACTTCCTGCTGTATTCATAGGCCAAAAATAGTGAGTCATTGGCAGGGAATGCTCAAATCATAGTAGGTTTCAATCCAGAATATAAGGCTGTTATTCCTAGGAGACAAAATGGTGATCAAAGACTGTGACAATCCCCTTCTTAGGGATAGTCATATGCTATAAAACCCAACGAGTGAAGAAAGAATTTATTTCCAGGTATCCCTAAGGAAAATAGTCAAAACAAGACAAGGATCAGGCTTTCTCACAAAGGTGGTTCATGCTAGGGGCAAAACAGATTATTTCCATGCCTGGCTAACTCCTGGGAAATGGATGGCGCAACACCAAGGCCTGCTATGGCCAGAAGGAGGGAACTGGAGCCATAGGTGACAGCAAGATCACCAACAGTGAAGGCTTTGAGGATGGATTGGATAAGGGAAGCATGCGTACTTTATAAAACTATAAAGTGTCATGCAAACTTAAGGAAGTTGAGGTTACTTGTATTAAATAGATTTAGTGTGTTATTGGGGACATGAATTAAACAATTCGTGTGTGTGTGTGTGTGTGTGTGTGTGTGTGTGTGTGTGTGTGTGTGTATACCACTACTAAGGCTTGAACCCAGGGCTCTCTTAATCTGATGGCTTACAAGTTGCATTGGCCTTCCAATTCCTATTGGGACAACCAACAAGACTGCCTTTTGCAGGAACAGAGCAGATGTATTCATTGTAAATCATTTAAAATAAATTGATGTTACTAGAGCTATGGTTTATGTGATAGAGGGTCAGCTTTAAGAACAAAAGAGAAAGCAACAACAACAAAAACCAATGTGAGGCCCTGAGTTCAAGCCCCAATATGAGAGCATGAAAAAAAATCAATATTCAGAGGAAGATGGCTATACATCCCAATGGTTTCCAAAGTCTCCATATACATGTAATAAATACTTTCAGGAGCCAAAGGCACATGAGCCAAAAGCAAATATTGGAGAGAAACTCAGCCAGAGAAATGTGAGCTCACCTATGGCTGCCCCAGTTTCCAATTCTTCCTCATGTTGTCATAATTGAGGCGCTATTCATGGCAGAAAGTTGGACCTCCTATTGTCTGGCCTCAGTCCCTCCTGCTGTTGGAAATTTATTCTCTCTCCTCAACCTCCTTTTCCTTGGAAAAAGAATATACATGGGAACAAAAATGTGAAATCAGAAATCAGAACAAAATTATTGATAAAGGGAAAAATCTCTTGATAAAGAAAAGGTAAAAGCAAGGATGAAGTCAGCCTTTGTCCCTTCTCCATCCTTGGTAAAAAGAAAAGAACATCTCTCCTTCAGTCAAGTTAACCAAGTTGGTAGCTTTGTAGAAGGCTACTGACAACTTTGAGGCTCATCACTAGCTGCACTGGGTTGCTGTATTAGTCAGGAGCTTATAATGAAAATAATGTCTGTATTAGTGTCAATAGCATTGGTAGTATTGTTCATGCTGACTAAGCCAGGATTATGTTTTGCCTATGCTCCTGTGACTCAAGGTATTTGTTTTTGCAATGTTTTGCTTCTGTAACCTTGTTTGCTTGCTTGCTTGCCTCAGTAACAGGGCCTTAAGCCCACCAATTGAAGACCACCGCTGAGTGGTCCCACTATGAGTGGCTTATTGCAAATTAATATGTATGATATTTACTATAAAGAACAAATGAATTTAACGGTCATATAACTGTAACCAATAAAAATGTGCCAAACCTGCTTTGCATGACTCATCTATGTAACTCTATGTAATGTATCCCTATAAAAATGCATCCTACCCCGAGCTAAGGCCATTGTCCTACATTCCTGGTGGTAAGAAGCGGTCCCTGCACGCATGGTGGTAATAAAGTTCCTAGCTCCTTTAAGTGGATGTCTTGGAGTCTCTTTTGGATCTGGGATATAATAAATGGAGACCCCAGCGAGATCCAGGACCCCAGGCCTTGAGCTCAGGGAATTTGGACTGGCATCAGGCTGGGTCGCTCTCTAGGGGATGACCGCAGAGAGTTGTTCTTCTGCTCTGGGCAAGCATAGCTGTGACTGTTCAAGTCCTTTCCCTGAGTCAATACTGGCAGGATCTTTGGCCTTAAAAGCCTCTAGAGGGAAATGGGAAAGCCTGGCGTGGTGTAGTGGAAGGGGCTGAGGGGAGGCCGTATGTGGCAGAACTCCCAGCCCCAGGAGAGATTGGGATGCCTCTGACCCATGGGAAGCAGATTCGGGTTCTTAACCTGGAGCCTGGCCTCACTTGCGTTGTTTATTTGTTCTGTATGTGTCTTTGGAGGTATCTTCTTGTACCATTTGCTTATGTCTGTCTGACCATTTGGTTTGTTTGTGTGGCCACTTGTCTGTATCTGTTTTGCTTGTCATTTCTGTCTAAATGTCTGAGGACTACAAGCTTTGGAGAAATGTCAGGATGAGGTGGAGAACGTCCTGTGAAACCTATGTCTCCAACTCCAACCCCAGATGTTGGGAAAATCTCCGGATGAGGTGGAGAATTCCCTTAAACCAAGGTCTCCATTGTGGTATTGACAAAATTCCAAGGGGAAGGCTTATTTGGTCCAAGCAGGAAAAGTAGGAAACAAGTGTTTAAACTAATTCTGAGACCACCTGATTGCTTTTGTTTTACAGAAATGTGTCTTTCTTTATCCATCCCTTTTGGAAATGCTTTTAGATCACTTTTCTTCTTTTCAGGAAAAAGCCAGGGCATAAGAGTACTCTGTTACCCAAGGACATCTCTGTACTCTCTGCTAAGTAGATTGGCCCTCCCTTAATGTAAACTGGCTGCAGGAGAGCTCCTTTAAATTAACCCTTCTCTTCTAGGTTTGGAGAGTTATTTGGGGACTCCTAGTCACCCAAATCAGGTCCCCTAAACACCAGAACTCACCATTCTCTGAAAAAAACCCAGGCAATTATTCAAGTTATTAGAATCTGTGTTATTTTTGTTGTTCATTTGGACATCTCTAGGGGAATAAAAGTTCCAGCTCTGCCTGGGCCTGGTCACAAACCTGCTGTGTTTTGTTCCTGTGTTGCAGCAGTCAAGAGGTAGGGCATGGAAGGTTGCAGAACTTGTATGGTTCCCTTCAAGCCTCAGGCTGTGTCTCGCAGCAGAGGAAGCCAGAGGTGAGGGCATAGGCAGCTGTGAGCCTCTCTTGGACATTTGGCTGGTCCTAAGAGTAAAAAAAAATTATAAAGTGCTCTTGTATACAAAGTTGGATAAAAGACAGTCAGGCTTGTTCAGTTTCAGTTGAACCCTCACCCAGCCTTCCTCCAACAGAAGGTATTCACAAGGTGAATTGGTCAAATGCCTTGCTAAACAGGTAAGCCCTGAGAAAATGAAGCTCAACAAAGGTACTTTGTTTAGAAGAAATCTTGCCTTAAATCTTTGTTATCTAAAAATTACGGAAAATGTAAGACATTTTCATTTTTGTGCACTTTAAGATTTGTGTGAGTGAATGTGTGTGTGAACGTGTTGAAGATGAAAATTGTTAGCATGATATAAAAAATATGAATGAGTTCAGGTTTGGATGCCAAATGTGTTAAAGGATTATAGTATTGTTTTATTTTTTTATTTCATTTTATTTGTTAACATACTGTACAGAAGGGTTACAATTACATGGCCAGGATAATGCTATAGTATTGTTTTAAAGAGAAACTTTAATTAAAAGACTTTCTAAGAAGTCTTTAATTTGAAAATAAAAAAATTCTGCATTTTAAAACTTGGTATTTTAAAATGCAAAGGCTGTTTACACTGTAATCAAGTTATCTGGCTTAACAAAAAGACATTGACTTTTTGGGATATAGTTCTCTCTACTAAAATTTGGGGATAACTCTTAGAAATGTAAATGTAAAAGTTTGTTTAACACTGTCAAAAGCTTTACCTGTTCTGTCTGTCTAAAACAGTGTATTTTTTTTTCAGGAACCAAGAGAAAAGAAAAGAGAGGGGCTGGGAAGGTGGCTCAGTGGTAGAGCGCTTGCCTTGCATGCATGAGGCCCTGGGTTCGATTCCTCAGCACCACATAAGCAAAAAGAAAAAGCCGGAAGTGGCGCTTTGGCTCAAATGTGTAGAGCGCTAGCCTTGAGCTGAAGAGCTGAGGGACAGTGCCCAGGCCCAGAGTTCAGGCCCCATGCCCGGACCCCCCCCCCAAAAAAAAAAAGATTTCAAGGGGTTTTTCAAAATGAAAACTAAATACAAAAGCAGAGATTAATAAAAGGCTTAAAAAATTAGGAATAGATGGGATAGGAAGGTGGCTTAGTGGTAAAGTGCCTGCTTAGTATGCATGAAGCCCTGAGTTAGATTACTCAGTACCACATATACAGAAAAAAACAGGAGTGGTGCTAGGGCTCAATAGTAGAGTGCTAGCTTTGAGCAAAAGAAGCTCAAGGACAATGCCTGTGCCCTAAGTTCAAACCCCAGGAAAAAAATTAGGAATGGATTCCTGGATATAAAGTTTGGAAGTAAAATTGTTCTTAACATTTGTCTCAGTGCAAAAAGGAAAAATCAGAATTACCAAAATAATTGTTTTATTGTTGTTTCGGTTTGCTCTTTTAGGTTTTTTGTAACAGTTCCCAGCAGGGCCACAAAAAGGAGTGAGGATTTTTAAAAGTTCGTCAGATATAACTTTTGGCCCCTAATCAGTTCCAGGTAAGACCGTGCTTAAAAAAAAACTATTTCTAATGACCATCTTTATTTCTTTTAATTGGAGTAAAGTGGCCTTTTATAAGACTCATTGATCTGGAAACTGTGGTTCGAAGCTTGCCTGGGCAGAGAAAGGTCCCTGTGAGACTGTCACTTGTAATCAGCCAGCAGAGTGCTAAAAGAGCAAGCAGAGTTGGGGCTCAAAGTGTCAGAGTGCTAGCCTTGAACCAGAGAGCTGAGGGACAGCATTCAGGCCCAGAGTTCAAGTCCAGTGACCAACCAAGGAAAATGCCAATTGGGCATTTATCCCAGCATGGAGAAGACACTCATGGGACAAAAGCAATGAGGGAGCATCCAGAGGCAGTAAGCCACTGCTTGGATGCCAGAAATAATGTCAGATCCTAGAATCGTTTGTGCTCGGTCCTTCAAAAATTGATCAGAGCCAGGAGGTTATAGGAAAATAGTTTGTAAGCATATCCATGTCTGTCTACTTCATAACTGGACAGGAACTTTCCAGTCATCTATAATAGTAGGTAATAAAAGAGGAGATAATTTAAAATTCCAACCCTCTGTTTATGCCAAAAACCCTAATTGGCAGTAACTTTTGAGTTGACACCAGCTACATAAAATTCATCTGTTCAGGAAAGAAAGTTTGTAAACCTGAGAGTGTGTCCCTATTGAGATCTGTGTAAAGGCCTGCATAGGCAATTTAAGTGTTGTTAGAATCACAAAGATTAGTTTCCTCAGGCAGCCAGAAAAATGCTTTTGCAAACCAAAGGGCTAAACAGGTTATACTTTCCTAGCTCCCCAAAAGGTCTGTGCAGTTGTGAAAAGTTAAAATATTGTTCTTAGTGCCTCTAACCCTGGTAACCTCTTTGTAAAATAAGCTAAGGTTAGGATCAAAGCCTGGCTAGGTAGGATCAAAGCCCCTGAGTCAGCTTGAAGTTACAGAAGATGGACCTTCACCTACCAACCGCCTTTTAAGATCAAGGGTCCAGAGTCAGTTTTGGAAAAACTGATAGATAAAAGAAAGAGGCATGAGAAATAGTGATAACAAGTGTGCAGGTGTGGAAACTGCACCTGTTGGAGATGGTTACAAGACCAAGCCTACGTCTTTACAAAAATATCTGGTTAGTAAACAGTTGTCATCTTGGTAAATTGGCCTGGCTATTGTCTAAACTGTCTTAAAAACCAGTGGGGCTACAGCCTGCCAAGACTATATAATGTATCCTTAATCAGTGTGTGTCGAAATTTGCAGCCTAGCATGAGGTGTGACAGTCCTTTGGGGCCACTGAGACTCTGCTGCTGCTGCTATTGCACACCCTAATGGGTAAAGTTCAACAAAAGCCTAACAGTCACCTGGAGGGAAATCTACACTGTTATCCTGACCACCTTCAGGATGGTAAAAGTGGACTGGATTCCTGTCTGACTCCATCACCCATGACTGCTTCCCAGGGGAAGACTGCTTCAGATCTGCTAAAAGTAAGATTTTTGTGGGACATTTTTTCCATGATATCCAGCAATGCTCTCTACTCCCACAGTGGATACTGAGGGCAAGGACAACATCCCTGGCCAGCCTTAGGTAGTCAGTAATCTGTTTCTTTCTGTGTGTGAGTAGGAGCAGCAATCCCTCTAGACTGCCATTCTCATTGTTAGCCTGTGGGTGAACCTGGTTTCATAAGCCCCCCCAAAAAAGTGGAAACTCAAGCCAAAAAAAGCTCAAGAAAATGTAAAAAGGGGGGTGGAGTGGGGAGGAGCAGGAGCCAAGTTGTTAATGAGTTAAAGAAGCAGGGAGAAAAAGAGATGGGTGTGTTGCATTTTATAAGACAAGAGCTTATGAAACAGTATAAAGGAAGACTTTGGAAAGAGAATTGAGGAAACATGAAAATGGTTTCCATTAGATTAGAAAGGATTTGGAAAGTAAGTGGTGTCTTAAATGTTTACTGAAGAAAGAAAATTAAGACAAACCCACAATGTTCAAGTAAGTTGCGGATGGTGAGTATAAGTACAAGTTGGTGTGAGTGTGGGTTGAGTTTTAAAATAGAGCTTATCTTTGTAAAAGACCTACTGAGAACCTAAGGAGATCAAGGCCACATCTGATGCCCTTGTCTCTGACTAACACTGAGGTGGATGAGACCTCAACCATTGCTCATCTACCCGTTTAGCTGTCATTCTTTTGCCTGATCTCACCTACCCTTGCCTGAGGTTTCTAAATTCATGATGCTACATACTCAGGCTTGTCATACACCCCTGGCCAGAGAAAAAGATGAAATATTTCAAAGGTTTGAAATGTACATAACAGAAGGGGGGAATGTAATATCTGAGTTGCTATTCATGGCAGATAGTTTCCTGTTATCTAGCCTCAGTCTCTCCTGCTATTGGAAAGTTACTCTTTTCCCTCAACCCCTTTTCCTTGGGAAAAGAATATCCATGGGAACAAAAATGTGAAATCAGAAATCAGAATTATTGACAAAGGGAAAAATCTCTTGGTATAGAAAAACCCCAGACAAAGGCTGATAGCCTTCGTCCCTTCTCCATCCTTGCTAAAAGCAAAAGAACATCTCTCCCTCAGTCAAGTTTACCAAGCTGGTAGCTTTGCAGAAAGCTACTGACAACCTCAAGGCTTATCACCAGCTGCACTGGGTTGCTGTATTAGTCAGGAGCTTATAATGAAAATAATGTCTGTATTAGTGTCAATAGCATTGGTAGTATTGTTCATGCTGACCAAGCCAGGATTATGTTTTGCCTATGCTACTGTGACTCAAGGTATTTGTTTTTGCAATGTTTTGCTTCTGTAACCTTGCTTGCTTGCTTGCCTCAGTAACAGGGCCTTAAGTCCACCAATTGAAGACCACCACCAGTGGTCCCACATGAGTGGCTTATTGCAAATTATTATGTATGATATTTACTATAAAGAACAAATGAATTTAAAGGTCATATAACTGTAACCAATAAAAATGTGCCAAACCTGCCTTGCATGGCTCATCTATGTAACTCTATGTAATGTACCCCTATAAAAATGCATCCTACCCTGAGCTAAGGCCATTCTCCTACATTCCTGGTGGTAAGAAGCGGTCCCTGCACGCATGGTGCTAATAAAGTTCCTAGCTCCTTTAAGTGGATGTCTTGGAGTCTCTTTCGGATTCCGGATATAATAATGTTTCACATTTTCTCCTCAAATCCAGTTGGCCCAGGCAACTTCTTCTAACACTCTGTTTTAATGGTGGATGGGAGCCTAAAATATTTTACAATTTTAGTGCAGCACTTAATGAGCCTATGAAGAGCATCCTTGCAAGTAGCTGACCTCCTATTTTTTTATTAATGTAATAAACCTACTCATACCACTCAGTATGCTTGCTTTTCAAAACAAGTAATGACATTTACATTGTTTTAGTTCCAGGCCTCATGAAATCTGGCTTGTCAAGTGTCAGTGCCTCATTTCTGTAATCCTTGCTATTCAGGAGGCTGAGCTATGCTGGTTCTAAGACAGCTCAGGTAGGAGCTGTCTTAGAACCAGCACAAAGCCAGAAGTGGAGTTGTGGCTCAGGTGGTAGAGTGCCAACCTTGAGTAAGAACAAATATAGCCTTTACATTCAGTTGTCTATTAGCTTGACTCTGCACACTGTGATCTTTTAATAAAAGCTGTATGAACATGAAAGTATTCTCAAATGTAGTCCCAATTCTTATTTTGACTGGCAATAACCATTTAGACAATGTAATTTCACAAGAAACACTATATAAAATAGCAACATAATTTGTGTATAATTATAAAGAGGTAAATTAATCTTCTGGGATGTCTCCCAAAACTAATTCATGAGCTCAACACATTACCAATAAGAATTTCAAGGTTTTCTTTCATTTTCTTATCTTTTCTTCCTCCTTCCTTACCTACCTCCTTCCTTCCTTCCTTCCTTCCCCTTCCTTCCTTCCTCCCTCCCTCCCTCCCTCCCTCCCACCCACCCACCCTCCCTCTCTCCCTCCCTTTCTTCCTTCCTTCCTTCCTTCCCTCCCTCCTTCCACCTTTCTCTCTCTCTTTCTTTCTTCTTTCTTTCCCTTCCTTCCTTCCTTCCTTCCTTCCTTCCTTCCTTCCTTCCTTCCTTCCTTCCTTCCTTTCTTCCTTCCTTCTCTCCCTCCCTCTTCCCTCCCTCCCTCCC
The DNA here is from genome assembly GCF_019054845.1 of Dipodomys spectabilis. Lineage (NCBI taxonomy): Eukaryota > Metazoa > Chordata > Mammalia > Rodentia > Heteromyidae > Dipodomys > Dipodomys spectabilis. The sequence continues at coordinate 42,503,890 of NW_024870772.1, read as the reverse complement.
CCCGCTTTCTTTCTTATAGCAACAGACAAGGTGACTGAAAACTCTGGGGAAGTATAATGAATGAAACACAAGAGACTCCTTTTTTGTATATGTGTTGTTCCTGGGGTTTCAACTCAGTGCTTCACACTCTTGCTTGGCTTTTCCACTCTTAGATGGTGCTCTACCACTTGAGCCACATTACCAGTCTGCCATTCTGCTTGTTCGTTGGAGATACAGTCTCTTGACCTTTTCTATTTGGCTTTGAACTGTGATCTCAGCCTCCTGAGTAGCTGGATTACAAGTGTGAGTTGCCAGTGCCCAGGTGACTCTTTCCTTCTTATCATGCATAAATAACATGCTAAAAAGGGAAAGAAATTCTCCAGTAACTCCTGATACAGGCTGTCTTCCCACTCTCACCAACAGAGGTACAGAGATAATTCTAATTCAGAAACATTGATGTGATATTTCCTGCACTCCAATATTATGAGAGAAAAAAATCACACTTAAAATGTATCGCTATTTAATCTTACACCTCTATGCATTGTTCTTTCCCTATGGCAGTTAGAGAAGCTAAGATACAGAGAAATTAACTGATATTTGGTGAGCTAGCTCAAAACAGGAACCAGAAATGGAGAGCTCTTGGTATTGTGAGGAAAGATCTCTATGTGAGCAATATAAAATACAATCCAACTAAACACAAAAAGGTACTGAAGACTCGTGTCACTGAGAAGTTGAGATGTAATCTGGCTTTGGAAATTAGCATTCCTCTAGGGCTCCATGCCAGACAACATGTGGTATCTTCCTGTTTCCTGTCAGTTTTATCTCCTGTGCCAGCTTCATTCTGAAGCTTCATATGATGGCTACTGGCAAGGTCAGTATATTATCTTCTCAGCTTGAAATGCATCTGAAAATATGGCGCTTCATTTACCAGAGTCCATGCAAAAGTTTCATAGAGTCTGGCTAGCTCCAGTTTAGTCACATGAGTCCATCTGTTCATGGGTCACTGAGGCTGGAGGAATAGAAGTTTCCTTTTCCCAGCTTTGGAACACATGTCTGTGTCTGGCATGTAGTAGAGTGGGAAAGACTGTATATAATATTTATACATAAACTGAGAGTGAAGAATGGGAGTTACTTTCAGTGTCCTTATTCTCAGAGGACAGTAGAGATACTGTTTTCAAAATGGAAAATGAATGCTGGGTGTCAAAATAAAAGCCAAGCCTAGATCACTGCATCCTTTCCTTACTGCTTGTCTTCTGAGGGCAGAGCCTTTCCATGTCTCCCTCGGGCTCTTAAGCCCATATTTAAGTGTGAAAGGCACATTCTGTGGAGATCTTGGGAAAGAGGGAGGGGGAGGGATGAGTACCAGTGTAAAGATCTTGCAGAGAAATAAAATTTCTCAGAACTCAATACCTATGATATTGTTTGGTTCAATAAGCTTGATTCTCAATTAATAGACTTTTTAATCTTAGATCTTTAGCTATACTTGAACTCAACTATAGCTACTTCTAGATCTTATAATCTAAAAGAGCTCTGTCTTCTAAAATGAAAAAGAAAAGAAGGTCTAGAGCCTGGTGTGGGTGGCTCATGACTGTCTACTTGCTACTGAGATCTAAGGATCATGGTTCAAAGCCAGCCCAGACAGGAGAGTCCATGGGACTCTTATCTCCAAGTAGTAGACACCCAAATAAAAAGGCTGTAAGGGAGCTGTAGCTCAGAAAGTAGAGCACTAGCCTTGAGCAAAATAGCTCAAGGACAGCACCCCAGCCCTGATTTCATGCCCCAGAACAGGTGCTTGTGCGTGCACATGCGCACGCACGCACACACACACAGAGTCTATTATCCCACAGTAATATTCCATCCCTTTGATCTTTGTCTCATCTTTCCAGCCTATATCTTCAGGATACCAATTCTTCAACATTTTTCAGGATCTTCACCTTGTTGATCTCCATACTACCTCCTACCCATTGGCCATCTCTTCTGCATTTTCTTTCTGCCTGTAGAAGATTAAATAACCTGTCACTTAACTGACTTGTAAAATTATTTATTTAGTTATTAAGTAGTTGTGCGAAGGGGTTTCAACTCTAAAAGACAGGTTATGAGTGCAATTTATCTTGATGAATGTCTCCCCTTCTTTTCCCATCCCATCCCTACCCTCAGATCCCTTAGTTCAATTTTTACATAATGTACATAGAATTTTCTACCCTTTCTTCCTCCATTCAGAAGATGGTTTGGCTTCCTAAGAATAATTTTGTTGAATGGTTTGGTATTAACTGACATTAAAAAAAGAAAACCCTGATATCTTCACCTGTAATCCTAGGTATTTAAGAGTCTGAGGTCTGAGAACTGAGGTTTAAAGCCAGCTCTGCAGACCAAACCAGTAAGACTCTTATCTCCAATTAAGTGCAAAGAGCTAGTGATATTAATGGTAGAGCACCACTGATTAAAAAAATAAGCAAGAGGCCCAGTTCATACAAAAGACATACATACATACATACACACAGATATATACACACATTCATTCTCCACAAAACATTAATAATTTAAATATATTCACCCTATTTTTTCATCATCCCTTCCACACAAATACAAACTTTGCCTCCTTTCAGACTTACCTTTTAGGACATATTAAAATGATGGGTAGTAATAAAATCATACAAGCGAAAACACCAGTGCTACTAGCTCCATGGCCATATGGAAGTCATTTATTCTGCCACTTCATTCATTCCATATGTAATAAGTACCCAATTGCCATCTATTAGCTATATAATTTGTACAAAAACACAGCAAGTTTTGTGGCTGTGGAGCTTACATCACGTTCTATGTAAACTACCCAGTGTCTCATATACATAGGACTAATTGTGATCCCCTAGCCAAAGAGTGGAGGCCCACTTGAGAGAAGACCCAAAGCCATCAGATGAGAGCTTTCCATCAGCAGGCCTTCCATGAGACTTGTATTACAGCCCCCTTTTCCTTTCTTTTATTTTGAAAGAGATGATCTCTCTGGAGATTGACGTAGTCTTTTTCTTCATCCCAGCAGTTTCACACATGGTACCCTTGGTCATTGTGGTCTTCCAGATCTGGTGTGCCCCCTGCTTTGCCTGGGATTTGTGTGAATGAATTCTGGGAGGAATTCTGGGAGCTCACTCTGGGGCAGGGCCAGTATCATGGGTGGAACTAATGCAAGGGTGAATGTATATATCCAATGCCTATGTTGAGGGTGGGCTGAGGGTGGACTCTAAGCTGAGGGTGACACATATGCTGGGCCTGTCCCAATGCTGGACTCGGGGCAACATTGAGGGTGGGCCTACCTGTGAGCAAGCTGGGGAAGGCCTTATACTGGGAGCAGGCCTATGCTGAGGGGTGGGCCCCATGCTGAGGGCGGGCCCTATGCCACAACCAACCTATGCTCGGGGCAGGCTTGTGCTGGGGGAGAGACCTCTGCCGGGATTGGCCCAAGAAGGAGGCAGGTGCTATGCTGGGGCGGAGCTTACGCTGGTGAGTGGCCTGAAGGACAGCTTTTTAATTTTTTTTAATTGTAAAGAGTGTACAGAGAGCTTACAGTTACATGAGCAAGGTAATGAGTCCATTTCATATCAAGCATTGTTACCCCCTCCTTCGTTTTCCTCCTACCATCCCTTACTCCCCACCTCCCCAACTCCTCCCTTCCCACCCCCAACTCCCTGAAAAGTTGTAAAGTTTGTTTTCTACAGTGTTTTAAAAATATATATATTTATTATCTTTAAATAGTTGTACAAAGAAGTTCCCATTCTACAAAACAGTATATAAATAGAAGGTGTCTGACGACATTGTCACCCATATCTCCTAACCCATCCCTTCTCTCACTTTTTTAAAAAATTGAGATTAGGTGATTACATAAATTTCACATATTTCACAGTATTTTGGAATAGTGATAGTTAAAGTCACAAACACAAGCCGGGCGCTGGTGGCTCACGCCTGTAATCCTAGCTACTCAGGAGGCTGAGATCTGAGGATCGAGGTTCAAAGCCAGCCAGGGCAGGAGAGACCGTGAGAGTCCTATCTCCAATAAACCACCAGAAAACCGGAAGTGGCGCTGTAGTTCAAGTGGTAGAGCGCTAGCCTTGAGCTGAAGAGCTGAGGGACAGCGCCCAGGCCCGAGTTCAAACCCCACGACCGACAAAAAAAAAAAAAAAAAAAGTCACAAACACATTTTAAACTTCACAAGGCAAATTGTCATTATCATGGTCTATATAGTTTGTGAATTCTATGAGCTTTGACAATACAAATTATTTCTTCCACATCAGGTGATGTTTGCATTTCTTTCCTTTTGCTTAGTATAGACTGTTCCCTCTTTCCCTCTCATTCCTCCCTTCCCATAGCTGCCTTTGGATAGTTCTTTATCTTCTATGTCCAGAAGAGCTGATGGGCTTCTTTGTTGTATGTTATTCAGTTTCCCACTTACTCTGTGTCCTACTCATGGCTTCCCTCCATCCTGGGCATGTATCCCCCCACAAAGTTGTGAAGTTTGTTTTCCGCAGTGTCTTGTACATCTCCTTGTTACAATGGGTCATCCTGTATCTGGACAGAGCTTTGATAGCGGTTATCTCCAACTTAGTTCTGTCTCCAGCACTTTCCTGGGGCAAGATGTGGGGTCCCTTGCAAAGAGCTTCCCGAAAGCCTGGGAGACCTTTTGACCTGCCGAGTTGCTCTGCAGCTGTGCTCATCTGTGGAGCCCGCTGTCCTCTAAGCAGCCTGGGAAGCCTCAGGACCAGAGGCCGGGGCCTGGGAATCTTAGCTGCCAGGCCCGGAGCACTCTCCATTGGAGCTTGGTGGAGCAATACACCTTGGGTCATCTCTACTGCTGTTTATCTACCTCTTGAGTCCTGTGATCTGTGGGGCTTGGCCGAGTGGTGGAGCTGAGGGCCCCGACTTGCTGCGTGAGGGTGCCTACCTCACCCAGCTATGCAAACCATGCAGTGAAAAAAAAGGCACTTTAGGCGCTAGTGCCAGAGCGGAGGATTTTCCTGGTCACCCTGCTGACGTTTTTCCATAGCTTTGGTGCACAACCTTATCTAGCCCCAAGAGCCACAGTGTTCTAGAAACATCGGACCTGGTCTAGTAGGATCATGATTCCATGTGTGCCAGCTCTTTTGCTATTGAAGAGCAAGAAACCAACCAAGTTCTCTCACTGCAGGACCTGTATCCAGAATGTGGAGATGACCCACATTTCTGCCAGGACTGGCTTCCAGAAGATTTGGGCTTGACCATGAAGTTCCTAATGTCCTCAATGAAGCAAGCAGGAAAGGTGTGTAGAGCGCAGGTGAAAGGACAAGCCAACTCAGGAGGCCGGGGCCAGGATCACCTTCCACAGACTTCAGGACCTCATTTCCGGAGCCATCGTGACAACTCCACCTGTAGGCTGACGGTGTTCCAGCGCAGAGAATCTGAGACCAGTGTCTTCAAAGCCTCAGGAATTGAACAATTCTGCATTCATGGAGGGCCTATCATGCATCCCATGCACCTTCAGATGGCAATGTAGTTTATATTTGCCTCTCCTAGAGGTAGAGGGACATCTGGGGTTTTCAACCTATGTATTGAGATCCAGTTCATTGAACCTACAATTCGCTCTTTTTGAGGTATACAATTCAATACACTTTATTTGCATTTACAGAGTTGGGAAGCTACCACTTAACATTACCATTCTATAATTTTAGGTATCTTTCTTCACTCCAGAAAGAAACTCTATACTCAATACTAGTCATTCTCTTATTCTCTTACTGACTTCCCACTAGAATTTTAGGACAAACACTGAAGTATTTTTCTCTGTCCTATGTTCTTATTCTGGACATTTCATGTAGATATGACATGGCTTGTATTTTCAAAGTTCACCCACCTTAAAGTACATATCTATCTATCTATACTTCATTGCTTTTCATTGTCAAATAATATTCTGTTGTATAGGTATCCCCTTAGTATCAATGACTAATTAATATTAGTATGAACTCTTCCAGACTACCTTTCCATTTTCTAATGCCTTAATCCATGTTTCTTTTGAGATGTTATATTTGTGAGGAAGAATATTTAGTCCTTATTTAGGGTTATCCTAGGAAATCTTTATTTGAAGCTATTGTAATTGCAGTTCCTATTTAAACTTGGTATTGTCTAGTAACTATAACAAGTAATATAGCCATATTACTCATGCACATGCATTCCACTTTAATGAGAATCTCCTCTTCTTGCTCTTTCCCATCTCCCACCCCTCTATTGTTAGCAGCCTTCAGTGAGATTACCACCTCATACATAGCTTCAGTGTAATTTGCTATCATTTACCTTCCATTCTCCTCTCCTTTTTACTTCCCCAGACTGTCACATAAGCTCCATGTATGTGTATATATACATATATATGTATGCCTTTAAAGTCTCGATTCCACAAGTGAGAGAAAACATGATATTTGGCTTTTTCAGCTTTGCTTGTCTAACTCAAAATGATGATCTCCAGTCCCCTCCATTTTATTGTAAATGACATAGTTAAGTATTTCTTTAAGACTGAGTAATATTATATGGTATATATTTACCTATCAGTTATCAGGCACCTACGCTGATTCTGCCATTTGTCTATTGCAAACAGACCTGCAATAAACATGGGTGTTTGGGTGTCTTCCTTGTATATTGATTAGATTCCTTCAGATATATATGCCCAAGGACAGTATGGCAGTGTCCTGACATGTGCTATTTTTAGTTTTTTAGAGGCTTCAGGGTATTTCACACATGGTGTCCTTTAATCAGATTGATGACCTTTGCTTACTCCCCCCTTCCCCATTCTCTCTACCCGAGATTTCATTATGTCATTTTCAGTTACAGATGCAATGTTTTCAAGTAATTTTCAACATTATTTTCCTTTCCTCTTCCTCTTAATGCTACAACAGCCCCACAGTGACAAAATGTTGTATGTTTGAGTGTATGATCTCCTGTATCTGTTTACATATGTGTTTTTCCACATATGAGAGAAAACATTATGACTTGCTTTTCTGAACCTGGGCTAAAAACAATATAACTATACTCATCTTTATGGCTCAATATTATTCTATTGTGCATCTCACATTTACAATAGCGTGGCTATTGTAAATAATGCTACAAAGAAATTTATAGGTGCCTCTCTTATATTCTGATTTACATTCCTTCAGATACATGCTAAAGAGTATTTTCACTGGATTGTGTGGTAGACCTGTTAGTTTTTTGAGGACTCTCCATACTGATTTCCTTAGAGGTTATACTGATTTACTTTCCTATCAACAGTTCATTCTTTCTAGTATTTGCTGCCGTTTGTGTTCTTGGTGATAGCCATTTTGACTGAAGACAAGACAACTCTCTGTGTTTTTATTTGTCAATGGCAAGGGATTTAGGCATTTCTCCACGTTTGTATTTCTTACAAAATATATTTGTCTGTCTGGTTTCTTTGCCCATTCAATGTGTTGCTGATTTTTTAATGGTAAGTTGTATATGAAAATCACCACAGAGTTATTTCTACTGCATTTAACAAGTTTTATTTGTCTGGCATTTATTTTCCTCTTTCAGGCTCATTCAATCATAAATAAGGGGTATAATGTTAATTTACAATTATTTATTTTTTCTCAATTCTTTATGTGTGTGGGAGCAGGACTTGCTTTTAATCTGGCCCAACATTGCTTTGTGTACTCCTTCTACTTCTACTTTCTTACATTGCTGGGTATGATAGATGTGCACTACTCATTCCCAGCAGGCTTCCCTTGACGCTAGGATAACAAGTGTGTAACATATTACTCAGTGATTGGTTGAGATGTAGTTTCATGAGCTTTTTATTCCCGGGATGACCTTGATTTACAATCTTCCCTCTCTGCATCCCAAGTAGATAGGATTGGAAGCTTCAGGCACCACTCAGCCCTGTTTCCTCCCAATTCTGTGAAATGATAGCTTGAGTAATTAAAACATTTTCCACAGGAAGTGGAGCCATGGCTCATGTGGTAGAGCTCAGGGATGCCACACAGGCCCTGAGTTCAAGCCCCAGCACCAATAGAATAGTCATTAAAAAATTCTCTAAGTCCTCTCTGTCCCTTTTGCCTATTTGAACCAGATTAGGTACCATTCAGAAAACATCCAGGCCCTTGCTCACTCTGTCCAACCTATAGGGAAAGGCAAAAGATCAATCAGAATACATAGTACATGGTAATTCTGAGATACTGGGCATAGGATGAATAAGGGAGAGGAGATCCCCATCCAGGACTTCTCCACTTTGCGTTGTCCTTTCCCTTTTATTTGTAGCTAATGTCGCTCTGTGTAATATTTTATCATTCTTCCTGAATCTTCTTTGTTAAATACCCTGGTTCTGTTGATCTGGTGACAATTTTCCTGTTACCTGTCATGTTCCCTCTGGGAGTTTGTTCCAGTACCAACTCTTTTTTAGCTAACATATGTCTCAGCTTAATAAAGCCTTTTGTTTCAGAGATCTCTTAGTTTTATCAGTTTGGGTTAACAGAAAAATTCCCTCCATTAGATACAGGAGAAAAAAAAAATGGGCAAGATAGTAGATGTCCTGAAATTATTATCCTAGGCTCTTTGGCCTTGGTACATGCTCCCCTCCTTGGGCCCCCAGTCTTTAAGGGGCCTGTGTCTTTAATTTTCTGTAGTTAGAAATGAACTACATTCCGTTCCTCCTTCAGTGACATCAAGCTGACCAGAGTCTTCTGTTTGGGGTTACCATGGGAACAAAATTCTTATTCTTATATTTGTTGGCGAATGCCCAACAGGTTTCTAGATAGAAAACATGTTTCTAGAAAGAAAACATGTTTCTAGATAGAAAAGTCATAAGTTACCATGATGTAGTGAAACTATTTTTATTTAAGTTTCTAAGATCTCCTATGTAGCAATTGGATTAATCTGTGAAATGTCTTGTACTTTAGCTAAACTTAATATATTTTGAAGATTCAAAAGTTTTTCTGTATCTGGAAGTAAAATAAGAAAGGCAATTGAAGAATGAATGTCTCAAGGAATTGATAAAATCTATAGAATTATAGATCTGATCATTTTGTGGGCCAAAAATTTGGAAATGCTGAGCACTACATAAAAACTTTGTATGTGTGGCTTTCCCCCTATTTTTAGCGATACTATAAGTCTGTTTTAGAAATAATGAATATAAAATTCTTATGTGCTTTCCTTTTCTTAGGATTATTTGAATTTGAGATATTTGTATGATGATAGAATGATCAGATCCTTTTGCAGATCCGTGTACTACTGGTTTGTATTCATCAGACGTCACAAGTAAGTCATAGGACTCAAATGTGCTAAATTTTGAGCAAAAATCCTAGGCTTGTTTAGTAAAATCAGGAACACAGCTATGCCTTTTTTCTTAATAAATATAAAGTATATGGAAATGTTATTTAACATGTTCACCGATTAAAGGCCTTGTTCTATGCCTTTACTGTTCTAGAAAATACGGAAGTTTAAGCACTGTGATAGCCATGTTCCAGTCCCTTTAAGTTTCACTCTGGGGGTGGCTGGTTGTCCTAATAATGGGGGATAGTGTGTTAGGGATGAGAAACTGGTATTCAGCCTAGATCTGTTCCACAAGGATACCACAAGAGCTTCAGTTATTTAATTAACATCAGAAACATACTTCATTACCATGGTGTGAAGGTCAAACTAGTTTTTATTAGTGATATTAGTGCCTTATAATTCAGCATTATGTATGATAGAATATGAAAACATAGGCATGGATGGCTGCAATCCTAACTACTCAGGAGGCTGAGATCTCAGGATTGTGGTTCTAAGCCAACCCAGGCAGGTAAGTCCATCAGATTTTTGTCTCTTAATTAACCACCAAAAACGTAGAAGTTATGAGTACACCAAGTGATCGAGTGCTAGCCTTGTGTGCCCAGACATTGAATTGAAGCCCCAGTATCTGGCACCAGAAAAAAATCCAAACGGAAGAAAGATGTGACTCAGCCAAAGTATTTTAAAGGTAGCTCACATTGTATAAACAGGATGTAAGAATCTGAATAAAGCCTGTGGTGTGTACCCTTGGAAGAAGGTTGATTCCTATCAGATCCTGTCTTCAGCTGCTGGTTTATTCATGTCCCATGGAGAAGACAGTATCTGTGCCCCCAAGCAGCTTACTAAAGTAGTTTTTCAGTCTTCATAGAGTGCAGTTTTCCCTCACTATATTGCAGTTCCCTTTTTGCAGCTTTGTTGTATCATGGGTTAAAAAAAATCCAGGGGGCTGGAAGGTGGCTCAGTGGTAGAGTGCTTGCCTTGCATGCATGAGTCCCTGGGTTTGATTCCTGAGCACCACATAAGCAGAAAAAGCCAGAAGTGGCGCTGTGGCTCAAGTGGTAGAGCACTAGCCTTGAGCTGAAGAACTCTGGGATGGCGCCCAGGCCTAGAGTTCAGGCCCCATGACTAACCAAAAAAAAAAAAAATCCAAATCTGTATTGCAGAGTTTTTGCTATATCATGGGATTTTGCTGATAAAATTATGTAAATTTAAGAGTGTAGAAAGTGGGGCTCCGGGCATGTGGCCTAGTGGTAGAGCGCTTGCCTAGCACACATGAAGCTCTGGGTTTGAGTCCTCAGTACCACATAAAGAGAAAAAGCCAGAAGGGGCGCTGTGGCTTAAGAGTTGGGTGCTAGTTTTGAGCAAAAGAAGCCCAGGGACAGTGCCCATCCCCTGAGTTCAAGCCCAGGACTGGCAAAATAAATAAATAAATAAAGAGTGTAGAAAGTATTTAAGAGCATAGGAGGTATTTATAAGAGTGTGGTAAAGAGAGTGGGAATGGTTTATAGGAAAGTGGGAAAGGTTTACAAAGCCTTAAAATATAAACATATATGTATTTCCATATATATATGTGTATATAAAATAAAATATACTGCTGCTATTTTACTACTACTTTCACCTCTCGCAGGGGTCGATCATTGTATACTCAGAGTTCTTGTAGCATCCATAAATGTCTGATGCTTTGTTTTGGAGCCCCAACTAGTTCACTATTTGCGGTTTGCTCAGTATCTGACAGTTTTCTTCCTCAGTAGAAACCACCTGAAGTGTACATTCTTTCTAATAGTCTATATACTTTTTGGTGTTACAATTCCATGTTGGACTCCTGGTGGCAAGCAGCAGCTATGTAGAGATGACTTTGTTTTAGTTAAATTCAGTCTTTTTTGTTACTATTACTACTACCACTACTACTACTACTAGTACCAGTATTATTATTATTATTATTTTGTATGTGTAATTGTCTTTTTAGCTTTTTCTTTTTCCCAGTGCTGAGGATCAAACTCAGGGTCCTTTTCATGTTCTTCCACTGAGCTAAATTTTGATTGTTTATAGTCTAAACAAAATATCCTTTAAAAATGAATTCATAGAAAAGAAAAAAATCATTCCAATAAACTAATTTTTCTTTTCACAATGTTTTGAGGGCTTGAACCCAGGAGATTACTTCATAAGTGTTTCATAAAGTGCTCTACAATTGAGCTCTTCCTTTAATCCATACCAAATCCTATCCCATACCGTACCATAATTTAGACCACTCTTGACCTGTTTACTGTTTTTCTTACACAAGACTCAATAGGGGGGCTGGGAAGGTGGCTCAGTGGTAGAGCGCTTGCCTTGCATGCATGAGGCCCTGGGTTCGATTCCTCAGCACCACATAAGCTAAAAGAAAAAAGCCGGAAGTGGCGCGCTGTGGCTCAAGTGGTAGAGCGCTAGCCTTGAGCTGAAGAGCTGAGGGACAGCACCCAGGCCCAGAGTTCAGGCCCCACGACCAGACCCTCCCCTCAAAAAAAAAGACTCAATAGGAACTAGTCCATGGTATTAGAATATTTGTGCTAGTGTTTTTACTTTTGTTTTTGTTCATAAACTATTACCTGAAACCATCCCTTCATTTCTGACTTACCCAGTGTTTCGTTTACCAAATGGATTGCAGGCTAGCCTGAATGGTACACAAAATAAGGAAGAAGAAGAGGAGACTCATGAATTCTAAATTTACCTTTTTTCCTTCTTCCTCTTTCCTACACGCACACACAAACACACACCCCTATAAGGGCACCTATCAGATTGTTTCAGGGTTCAGTTCTGTGCTCTGGAGTTGTTTCTTTAGCTCTGTCAAAATTCCTTGTTTGTATTTGTTTTGTTTTGTTTTTCTTTTTTACTTTTCTATCCTGAAATCCTACAGTACCAAGGGTCTCACTGCCCTCCAAAATGTCTGACTGCTTTTTTGTGTCTTTTACTTTGTAGCAGAGTTGTACATGCTACAACAGATACTAGAACGTATCCAGAGACTGAAAAAACGTAAGTTGACTTTAAAATAATATGAGTTGTAAAAGGAATTGGGACTTGATGACAGACAGATTTCCTTAAAAACCACTGGTTTCTGTGGGTAGGTGGTAGAGCATTAGCCTCCAGCAAAAAAGCTCAAGAAAAGCCCCAGACCCCAAGTTCAAGCATAGACCACTAGCAAAAGCAAAAACGAAGTTGCACACAGCTCTAGAGGATAGAAGTGTCAGATAAAAGTGCCTGCAGGCTCTTTATCAGGCCTTTAAAGAATTTTCTAGACCCTTTCCCCCTATTTTGCTGTTTGTCCACAATTCTATAATGTGTATATTCACCCTATAAGTCTGCCTTATTTTGTAGAAGATATTTTTTTCTAGACCAAGAAAGATAATTTCTTATAAATCTGATTCCAATGTTTCCAGACAGCAGGAACAGGGTAAAGATGTGGCTTACCTTTGAAAAAGGGCTCAATCCCTTGCTTTGTGACACGATTGTATCTGCTTGAATGTGTGGTGACTGGATTTCCTAGTAAAATCATGTTGCAGATTAGGGTATGTTTGTATTTTTTGTTGTTAGGCCTAAAGTTCAAAGCCAAGCCTTGTACCGATTCTGCTTTATTATTAATGGCTGATGTGTTAATTTTTTAACCCTTTTTCAATGCAGCATTTTGCTCGTTAGTTACAGATGAACTCTCTAAGATATCCCAAATTGGGTAGCTTCAAATTATTTTCCTTTGTTCTCAGCCTCTGAGTATGTAGGGTTATAGATGGGAGACAGAGTCATGCCCAGCCATCCCAGATTATGTTGAAAGCACAAAACACTGAATAAGCCAGCAGAGAAAAGGTATGACTCGAAATTGAGCACCTAGCTAGCAATCACAGGGCTCTGAGTTCAGACTAAGTACTTGAGAGAGGTGGTTTAGGAATAGAAGAGCTGGAGGTTTAGCTCAAGAGACTGAGCATACTTAAAACTGCCTAGCATGCTCAGGCCATGTTTTCATTAGTCAGCACTATAGTAAAAGAGTGTGATTTCATCGACACTGTCCAACTTAATTTTCTGTTTGTTTCTCATTTGTTCACAGTGATGACAACATACTTACAGAGGTTGTCATCAGTTCCAATGAAAATGACATTACTTGGTGAGTTGTTTTCTTTTGTCATCTGTATGGTAAACCATTTTGAAATATGATGACAATCGACAGAATACGTGAGGACCTATCAAAAACTGTATAGAATAATTTTCAGTTTTGAAATTCAATAGAAAATGATAAAGCAGGTCAAAAGAGACTTGGTCTCTTTTGGCAGTCACAATCCTTAAGAGTATCAAAGTAGCTGCATGCATGCAGCTCATGAAGAGCCAAGGGAGGTGAGAATCCCTCTCAGAATCAAGCAGGTAGTCCCAGTTTTCTGTAGAACCCAGGAGAATGGAACTCATCAACCCTGGACCAATGCGTCATTCTCTAGGACTCAGTAACCTTGAAGGCCCACCCACCATCACATTAGATGGGAGTCATGCTTCTAGCCTGGTATCCCTATCTGATAGGCACAAAAGTCAGCCTTAATTCATGTAATTAAAGAGGGAATGGGGAGGACATGGGAAGCAGAATATTTTAAATTAGTCCACAGTAACAGAGAATTAAGTTTTTTTAATGTGTACTATGATGGAAATATTCACTTGTTTCTTATTTATTTTTGTTCCCATTTTTAAGCTGGGGGTCAGGGCCTCAGCTCTGACCCTGAGCTTTATGTGCTCAAGACTACCACTTGATCCACAGGCCCAAATTCAGTTTTTTTTTGGTAATTAATTGGAGATATGAGTCTCATGGACTTTTTGGTCCACGGTGGTTACAAGTGATCCTCAGAATTCAGCTGCTTGAGCAGCTAGAATTATAACCCTGAAGCACAGGCACTTGCCTAGGACAAAATTATTTTTAAATCATGAATGCAACCTGTTTAAGCCAGCTTTACTCTTGTAATTTTCCCCAGAAGCCTCATTTGTAGGGAAAGATAGAAATACTGCTCTTCATGTAACTAAATATGTAAAATTTGACGTTGTACCAATTTATTAGTTTTGGCTTAATTGTAGCTAACTTGAATGAAAAAGTAAATTTATGAATTCACTTGGTGTTTGACTGTGTATAACTTAACCCTTTAGCCCGGAAAAGACTGAACCACAAGAGATAATCTCGAAACATGTTAACAAAAGGTGAGATGCATATGTAACTAAAGATATAGAGGTATTAAGCTAGTTATTATGGAAACTATATGAAGTGGTTAGGTATTCAAGTTGTGTCTATTACATTCCACCCATTTCTCAGTTATGCAAAAAAATAAGAACCCAGCAAGAAGAAAAACATTGTGCTTTTTCAGTGAACTCTGAAGAAAACTCTTAGAATGCAATTAGATAGTCTATATAAGGTAGTATACATTTTCTATGACAGTAGTAATCAGTTTCTACAAACCAAATATGTCATGCATTCACAATTTATCTCACAGTCCTAGGAATAGAAGTCTCATAACAGGGTATAAAGAATCTTTCTGCACCCTTTCCCCCTAACTGCTATTTGTTGACAATTTAATGACATATATACTCATCCTCTAGGTCTCTGCCTTATCTATTTATTTAATTGTTTATTAATTTATTTAGCTCAGGTCCTGTGGCTTGAATTCAGATCTTGGGCACCAACTCTTGAGTTGTTGCGCTCAAGGAGAGTGCTCTACCCTTGAGCCATAGGTCAATTTTTGAATTTCTGAGTAGTTTGTTGGAGATCAGAATCTCAGGAACTTTCTTTTTTGGGCTGGCTTCAAACCATGATCCTCAGATCTAATTTATTGACTAGCTAGGATTATATGTGTGGGTTACCAGAGCCCAGCTCTACTTTATTATGAACGTGAACTTCTTTGAATTCTAATTTTTTTAAAGTGTGATTTTAAAGTTTCTGACACTATGGATAGTGTAAGGACATGATTAATGCTGGATAAAGGGCTTAATCGCTGGAACTATGACAGGTTTGTGACTACTTTAATGTGTTGTGACTGCACTTCCATAAAATATCTTCTGCCACAAGACAAAGATTAGGGTGTGTGTGCATGTTTGTGTGTGCGTGTGCGTGTGTGTGTGTGTGTGTGTGTGTGTTGTTACTTATAAAACTTAGAAAATTAGGGGCTGGGAAGGTGGCTCAGTGGTAAAGTGCTTGCTTTGCATACATGAGGCCTTGGGTTCGATTCCTCAGCACACAAAGGAAAAAGAAAAAAGTTGGAAGTGGCACTGTGGCTCAAGTGGTAGAGTGCTAGCCTTGAGCTGAAGAGCTGTGAGGGACAGTGCCCAGGCCCAGAGTTCAAGCCCTACAACTGGACTCCCCCAAAAAACTTAGAATATTATACCTATTCTGCTTTCTTATTTATGGCTGATTTGTTAATTGAGCACTATACTTTCAGCTCAGCACTTAACTGGTTAACTAGAAATGTTGCACCCAACATATACCTAATCTCAGTGGCTTCAAATTGTTATCCTCTGTCATCAGCCTCTTGAGTAGATAGGATTATAAATGTGAGAAAGTGGCATAACTATCTCTAGCAGATAATGATAAAAGAACAAACAAGAAGATAATTGAAAAACACAGCATAGAGAATAGTGTTACTCTAAATTGAGCACTTAAATATCAGGTTGTGAGTTTAACCTCAGTATTTGAGAGACCGAGTAGTACAGGCAAAAGAATTGGCGATGTAGCTCAAGTCACTGAGCATCTGCTTAGTCTGTAAATTCTTTGGTGTCAGTAGTCAGCACTTAAAAATTAAAAAAATTTTTTGGTTTCTTATACATAGTGCAACTTAATGTTCTGTTTTTCATTTGTTCACAGTGACACAGATTTACTAGACATTGTCATCAGTTCTGGTAACAACACAACTAATGGGTGAGTTGTTTTCTTTTGTCATTCACATGGTAAACCATTTTTTTTTTGGAGTATGATGACAATCAAAAAATACATGACGACCTATCAAAAACTCTATGTAGTCATATTCAGTTTTGCAACTAAATAGAAAATGATAGAGCAGGTCAAAAGACTGGCAGGCACAATCCTTAGTCAGAGTATCAATGTGCATGTATGGGACTCATAAAGATCCGAGGAATGTAAGAATTCCTCTCAGAAACACAGAGGCAGTCCCACGGTTCTGCAGATCTCAGTAGATAGGAGAATCATCTACCTCAGACCAATTCTTCATTCTCCAGATCTCAATTACTCTGAAAGGCCCACCATCACATTGAATGGGAGTCCTGCTTCTAGCCTTATGTTCTTACCTGATAGGCAGGAAAGACTGCCATGGTTACTTTATTAAGGAGGGAATAGAGAAGATATAGGAAGTAGAAAATTAGATAGAAAATTAGATTGTGAGGGTTGAGTTATTGTGAAGTAAGCTGAATTTAAAATTAGTTCAACAACAATATGACATTAAACTTCTCTTATGTTTATAAGAATAGAATTACTGCTGTTTTCAATGTGCCAGTCATAGGGCTTGAGATTAGGGTTTGAGCCATGTTCTTGAATGTGGTTTGCTCAAGTCTAGCACTCTAGTCCCTGGCCCACAACTCCACTTCCAGTGTGTTTGGTAGCTAGTTGGAGACATGAGTCTCATGGACCTAAGCACCCACGCACGCACCCATTCAAACACAACATGCTCAGGAACTGCCTCCCTGGGCTGACTACAAATTTAGACCCTTGTTTCTCAGCCTCCTGATCAGCTATGATTATATGTTTGAGCTACAAGCACGTGGTGTAGGAAAGAAATAGTCTTAAATCTGCCATGAAGCATTTCTTTTGCAGATGTGTACATGTACTTTGCCCTAGACACCTTGTTTCTCAAGATAACCAAAAATACCCTTTTTCTTTTTTTTACATTTTTTAAAATTGTGAAAATACCATACAGAGGAGTTACAGTTACGTGGGCAAGATAATGAGTACATTTCTTATCAAGCACTGTTGCTTCCTCCTTTGTTTCCCCTTCCCATCCCTTTCCATCCCCCACGCCACACCCGATACTCTGCCCCCCCAAAAGTTGTAAAGTTCGTTTTTTGGCATAACATCTTGTACATCTCACTGTTGCAATGAATCCCCCTGTATCCCTATTTAAATGATTTGGTTTTTCCTTTCCCTCCACAAATAATACCAACATCAAATACAGTGACAGCAGGTGTTATACCGTGGGGGAGGGACATACAAGGCAACAAGGAAATCATCTTATAAATATGTTAGAAGCAATTACATGAAAGAAAAAATCATTTGAATACTTTCCTTGGGGTTCATTTGCCTAACATCAACTTATCTGACATTTTCTGTTTGACTCAGACATAGTTATTGCAAATGTAAAATGTTCAAGTTCTACTAGTTTATTACTTTTAGGAGAATTGTAGCTAACGAGTGAAGACGTAGGGTAGGAATTTACCTCAACTTTGACTTTCATAATATAATTGCTTAATTGTTTAATGTGGATATAAATGAAACAATAGAGCTCAGAGTAGAAGATGTCAGCAAAAATCAGATGCATATGCATATGTATGAATGTGTGTGTATATATACATATACATACATACATACATACATACATACATACATACATACATGAGTACAAAGATACACAGATATTAAGCCAGAAATTTTGGGAACTATATAAAAGAGGTGGGCAGTATATTGTATATCTGTAATATTCCTCTCTATTCCAAGTTAGGTGAAGGAATGAGATTCGAGTCAGAAGACAAACTCCTTGCTATTTTAGTGAGCACAGAAGAAAACCCTTAGAAAGCTATCAGCCTTGTATGAGATCCTTTGAGATTGAGTAATGTATGTTTTGATTGACTATAGTAAGATTTTATGAGCAAAGTACCTTTGAAATGACAATGATTAACATGTGTCTGCATGTGTGTGTGTGTGTCTGTGTCTGTCTGTCTGTCTGTCATGGCCAAAACTCCGAGCCTTGTGCCTATTTTGCTTTCTTGTTATGGTTGATGGAACTTATGAACTACTCTTTGAGTCCAACCTTTTTCTGGTTAATTGGAGATGGACTCTCATAGGCATTCCTACTCTAGATGGCTTCAAAATACTATCCTCACTCTCAGTCTCTGAGTAGATAGGATTATAGCTGTGAGACAGTAGCATGCCCATCCAACACAAACAGGGAGATCATTGAATAAGCAAATAGAGACAAAACTGTGAGTCTAAATTGAGCACTTACCTAGAGGAACAGGGTTCCCAGATTGTACTGAACCCAAACAAGGAGATCATTGAGTAAACCAGTACAGAAAAAAGCATGACTCTAAATTGAGCCCTTAGTGCAAATATGGTGATCTGAGTTCAAACCTCAATATATGAGAGAGGTCATGTAGTGGGCAGAAGAGCTAGAGATATAATTCAAGTAAATGAGCACCTGCTTAATCTGCACAGACCTTGCTGTCAATAGTTAGCACTTTGGTTAAAAAAAGTATGGTTTCTATTACATAGAGCAACTTAATTTTCTGTTTGTTTTTTATTTGTTCACAGTGACTCAGATACCGTACTGGCCGTTGTCAACAATACTACTGGGTGAGTTGTTTTCTTTTGTCATTCACATGGTAAACCATTTTTGTGGATGGAGTATGATGACAATCGACAAAATACATGACGACCTATCAAAAACTCTATGTAGTCATATTCAGTTTTGCAGCTAAATAGAAAATGATAGAGCAGGTCAAAAGAGACTTGGTCATGGTCTGCTGTGAATTCAAGGACTGGCAGGCACAATCCTTAGTCAGAGTATCAACGTGCATGTATGGGACTCATAAAGATCCGAGGAATGTAAGAATTCCTCTCAGAAACACAGAGGCAGTCCCACTGTTCTGCAGATCTCAGTAGATAGGAGAATCAGCTACCTCAGACCAATTCTTCATTCTCCAGAACTCAATTACCCTGAAAGGCCCACTATTACATTGGATGGGAGTCCTGCTTCTAGCCTTCTATTCTTTGTTCCTATCTGACAGGCAGGAAAGACTGCCAAGATTAGTTTATTAAGGAGGGAATAGAGAAGATATAGGAAGCAGAAAATTAGATAGAAAATTAGATTGTGAGGGTTGAGTTATTGTGAAGTATCTGAATTTAAAATTAGTTCAAGAACAATAGGACATTAAACTTTTCTTATGTTTATAAGAATAGAATTATTGTTTATTTCAATGTGCCAGTCATTGGGCTTGAGATTAGGGTCTGAGCCATGTTCCTGAGTGTGGTTTGCTCAAGTCTAGCACTCTATTCCCTGACCCACAACTCCACTTCCAGTGTGTTTGGTAGCTAGTTGGAGACATAAGTCTCATAGATTTTTCTCTCCAGTATGGTTAAAAATCATGATCCTTAGATCTCAATCACCTGAGAGGCTAGGATTATATCTATGAGCACAGATACTTGTCCTAGTCAGGAAAAACAAATACTCCTTTGTATATAACTAAATATGTAAAACTTTCAACTTCTACCAATTTATTAGTTTTAAGTAAATTGTAGCTAAGTTGGAAGAAAATGTAAATGTATTTACCTGATATTTGACTGTGTATAATTTAATCCTTTAGACTTGACGAAAACAATGCAGGAGATCTTATTCTTGAAGATGTTGATGAACGGTGAGATGCATTCCTATATGTATATATACATGTACATAAAGATACACAGGTATTAAGCCAGAATTTCTGGGAGATGTCTCAGAAGATTGTAACGTTCCCACTTTTCCAAATTAGGGGAATGAATGAGGAGCCAGTCAGAAGACAGCCTTAGTGGTATTTTAGTGAGCAGTGAGTAAAACTCCTAGAAAGCTATCAGATAGCCTGTGTGTAACAAATTAGTAATAAATTTAGTAACAAATTATCACCAACAAAACAGCTCATGCACTTAAAGTTATTCCACAGTCCTAGGGGATAGAAATCTTATGTCAAAGTGCCTTTGGTGTTGGCGCTTTTTCTGGCCTGTAAAAAATAATGATTTCATACCCCTTTTTCCTGCTTTCCTGTTTGTCCACAATTGTATAACCTGTGGATTCATCCTCCAATTCTTTGCATTGTTGTTATCATTATCAGCATCATC
This sequence comes from Dipodomys spectabilis, assembly GCF_019054845.1. Classification (NCBI taxonomy): domain Eukaryota; kingdom Metazoa; phylum Chordata; class Mammalia; order Rodentia; family Heteromyidae; genus Dipodomys; species Dipodomys spectabilis. The sequence goes on along the minus strand of NW_024870772.1, from coordinate 42,483,543 downwards.
AGCATCAGCAGCAGCAGCAGCAGCATCATCTTCATCATCTTCATTTTACTATCATTATCATTATTTTTATTATTTTATTATTGTCATTTCGTTCCAGTCTTTAGAACTCAGAGTCGGGGTTCAGACCTTGAGCTTACTGTTGTTGTTGTTGTTGTTGTTATTATTATTTTGTTCCAGTCTTTGGGATTGAACTCAGAGCCGGGGTACAGACCTTGAGCGTATTTTGCTCAAGGCGAGTGCCCTACCCCTTGAGATACAGGTCTACTTCTGTTGTTTTCTGCATAGTTTATAGCAGATAAAAGTCTTAGGAATTGGCTGCTAGTAGCTCATGCCTGTACTACTAACTGCTCAGGGGTCTGTGACCTGAGAGTCATGATTTTAAGTCAGCCCAGGCAGAAAAGTACATGAGACTTTTGTTTCCAATAAATTATTCAGAAAAAGCCAGAAGTGGCCTTGTGGGTCAAGAGGTAGAGATCTAGCCTGGAACAAAAGAATCATAGGGACAGTGTCCAGTCCGTGGGTTCTAACTCCAGGACTAGCTTGTGTGTATGTGTGTGTGTGTGTGTGTGTGTGTATGTGTGTGTGTGTGCATGCGTGTGCAGGTGCAGGCCCTGGGGACACATACAAACACAGGCACACACTCACGCATGCATGCACGCACACACACACAGTCTCAGGTTCTTGCTTCCCTGGGCTGACTTCAAACTAAGACCCTGGTTTCTCAGCCTCCTGATCAGCTATGATTATATGTTTGAGCAACATGCCCTGCGCTAGGAAAGACATAGTCTTAAATTTGCCATGAAGCATTTCTTTTGCAAATGTGTACATATACTTGGCCCTAGACACTTTGTTTCTCAAGATAACCAGTAATAATCCTTTTCTTATAACTAGGTATATAAAACTTTCAAGATCTACTAGTTTATTACTTTTAGGAGAATTGTAGCTAACGAGTGAAGACGTAGGGTAGGAATTTACCTCAACTTTGGCTTTCATAAGATAATTGCTTAATTGTTTAATGTGGATATAAATGAACCAATAGAGCTCAGACTGGAAAATGTCAGTAAAAATCAGATGCATACACATATGTATGAATGTGTGTGTATATATACATGTATATACATATATACATACGTGAATGCAAAGATACACAGATATTAAGCCAGAAATTTTGGGAACTATATAAAAAAGGTGGGCAGTATATTTTATATCTGTAATATTCCTCTCTATTCCAAGTTAGGTGAAGGAATGAGATTCGAGTCAGAAGACAAACTCCTTGCTATTTTAGTGAGCACAGAAGAAAATCCTTAGAACGCTATCAACCTTTGTATGAGATCCTATGAGATTGAGTAGTATATGTTTTGATTGACTGTAGTAAGATTTTATGAGCAAAGTACCTTTGAAATGACAATGATTAACATGTGTCTGCGTGTGTGTGTGTGTGTGTGTGTGTGTGTGTGTGTGTGTGTGTGTGTGTATGTCTGTCTATCTGTCTGTCTGTCATGGCCAAAACTCCGAGCCTTGTGCCTATTTTGCTTTCTTGTTATGGTTGATGGAACTTATGAACTACTCTTTGAGTCCAACCTTTTCCTGGTTAATTGGAGATGGACTCTCATAGGCAGTCCTACTCTAGATGGCTTCAAAATACTATCCTCACTCTCAGTCTCTGAGTAGATAGGATTATAGCTGTGAGACAGTAGCATGCCCATCCAGCACAAACAGGGAGATCATTGAATAAGCAAATAGAGACAAAACTGTGAGTCTAAATTGAGCACTTACCTAGAGGAACAGGGTTCCCAGATTGTACTGAACCCAAACAAGGAGATCATTGAGTAAACCAGTACAGAAAAAAGCATGACTCTAAATTGAGCCCTTAGTGCAAATATGGTGATCTGAGTTCAAACCTCAATATATGAGAGAGGTCATGTAGTGGGCAGAAGAGCTAGAGATATAATTCAAGTAAATGAGCACCTGCTTAATCTGCACAGACCTTGCTGTCAATAGTTAGCACTTTGGTTAAAAAAAGTATGGTTTCTATTACATAGAGCAACTTAATTTTCTGTTTGTTTTTTATTTGTTCACAGTGACTCAGATACCGTACTGGCCGTTGTCAACAATACTACTGGGTGAGTTGTTTTCTTTTGTCATTCACATGGTAAACCATTTTTGTGGATGGAGTATGATGACAATCGACAAAATACATGACGACCTATCAAAAACTCTATGTAGTCATATTCAGTTTTGCAGCTAAATAGAAAATGATAGAGCAGGTCAAAAGAGACTTGGTCATGGTCTGCTGTGAATTCAAGGACTGGCAGGCACAATCCTTAGTCAGAGTATCAACGTGCATGTATGGGACTCATAAAGATCCGAGGAATGTAAGAATTCCTCTCAGAAACACAGAGGCAGTCCCACTGTTCTGCAGATCTCAGTAGATAGGAGAATCAGCTACCTCAGACCAATTCTTCATTCTCCAGAACTCAATTACCCTGAAAGGCCCACTATTACATTGGATGGGAGTCCTGCTTCTAGCCTTCTATTCTTTGTTCCTATCTGACAGGCAGGAAAGACTGCCAAGATTAGTTTATTAAGGAGGGAATAGAGAAGATATAGGAAGCAGAAAATTAGATAGAAAATTAGATTGTGAGGGTTGAGTTATTGTGAAGTATCTGAATTTAAAATTAGTTCAAGAACAATAGGACATTAAACTTTTCTTATGTTTATAAGAATAGAATTATTGTTTATTTCAATGTGCCAGTCATTGGGCTTGAGATTAGGGTCTGAGCCATGTTCCTGAGTGTGGTTTGCTCAAGTCTAGCACTCTATTCCCTGACCCACAACTCCACTTCCAGTGTGTTTGGTAGCTAGTTGGAGACATAAGTCTCATAGATTTTTCTCTCCAGTATGGTTAAAAATCATGATCCTTAGATCTCAATCAACTGAGAGGCTAGGATTATATCTATGAGCACAGATACTTGTCCTAGTCAGGAAAAACAAATACTCCTTTGTATATAACTAAATATGTAAAACTTTCAACTTCTACCAATTTATTAGTTTTAAGTAAATTGTAGCTAAGTTGGAAGAAAATGTAAATGTATTTACCTGATATTTGACTGTGTATAATTTAATCCTTTAGACTTGACGAAAACAATGCAGGAGATCTTATTCTTGAAGATGTTGATGAACGGTGAGATGCATTCCTATATGTATATATACATGTACATAAAGATACACAGGTATTAAGCCAGAATTTCTGGGAGATGTCTCAGAAGATTGTAACGTTCCCACTTTTCCAAATTAGGGGAATGAATGAGGAGCCAGTCAGAAGACAGCCTTAGTGGTATTTTAGTGAGCAGTGAGTAAAACTCCTAGAAAGCTATCAGATAGCCTGTGTGTAACAAATTAGTAATAAATTTAGTAACAAATTATCACCAACAAAACAGCTCATGCACTTAAAGTTATTCCACAGTCCTAGGGGATAGAAATCTTATGTCAAAGTGCCTTTGGTGTTGGCGCTTTTTCTGGCCTGTAAAATATAATGATTTCATACCCCTTTTTCCTGCTTTCCTGTTTGTCCACAATTGTATAACCTGTGGATTCATCCTCCAATTCTTTGCATTGTTGTTATCATTATCAGCATCATCAGCATCAGCAGCAGCAGCAGCAGCAGCATCTTCATCATCTTCATTTTACTATCATTATCATTATTTTTATTATTTTATTATTGTCATTTCGTTCCAGTCTTTAGAACTCAGAGTCGGGGTTCAGACCTTGAGCTTACTGTTGTTGTTGTTGTTGTTGTTATTATTATTTTGTTCCAGTCTTTGGGATTGAACTCAGAGCCGGGGTACAGACCTTGAGCGTATTTTGCTCAAGGCGAGTGCCCTACCCCTTGAGATACAGGTCTACTTCTGTTGTTTTCTGCATAGTTTATAGCAGATAAAAGTCTTAGGAATTGGCTGCTAGTAGCTCATGCCTGTACTACTAACTGCTCAGGGGTCTGTGACCTGAGAGTCATGATTTTAAGTCAGCCCAGGCAGAAAAGTACATGAGACTTTTGTTTCCAATAAATTATTCAGAAAAAGCCAGGAGTGGCCTTGTGGGTCAAGAGGTAGAGATCTAGCCTGGAACAAAAGAATCATAGGGACAGTGTCCAGTCCGTGGGTTCTAACTCCAGGACTAGCTTGTGTGTATGTGTGTGTGTGTGTGTGTGTGTGTGTGTGTATGTGTGTGTGTGTGCATGCATGTGCAGGTGCAGGCCCTGGGGACACATACAAACACAGGCACACACTCACGCATGCATGCACGCACACACACACAGTCTCAGGTTCTTGCTTCCCTGGGCTGACTTCAAACTAAGACCCTGGTTTCTCAGCCTCCTGATCAGCTATGATTATATGTTTGAGCAACATGCCCTGCGCTAGGAAAGACATAGTCTTAAATTTGCCATGAAGCATTTCTTTTGCAAATGTGTACATATACTTGGCCCTAGACACTTTGTTTCTCTAGATAACCAGTAATAATCCTTTTCTTATAACTAGGTATATAAAACTTTCAAGATCTACTAGTTTATTAATTTTAGGAGAATTGTAGCTAACGAGTTAAAAGTAAGGGTAGGTATTTACCTCATACTTGATTTTGCATAATGTAATTGTTTAACGTAGATATAAATGAACCAATAGAGCTCAGACTGGAAGATGTTAGCAAAAATCAGATGCATACACACATATTTACATGTGTGTATATATATGTGTGTGTTTGTATATGTGCATACATACATATATACATATACCTTAAGAACATATATACATACACACATGAATACAAAAATAAAAAGGTATTAAGCCAGAATTTCTGGGAAGTATATAAAAAAAGTTAGACAGTGTATCTTATATGTGTAATATTCCTCTCTTTTCCACGTTAGGTGAAGCAATGAGAATCTAGTCAGAAGACAAACTCCTTGCTATTTTAGTGAGCACAGAAGAAAACCCTTAGAACGCTATCAGCCTTTTTATGAGATCCTATGAGATTGAGTAGTATATGATTTGATTGACTATAGTAAGATTTTTATGAGCAAAGTACCTTCCAAATGACAATGATTAACTTGTGTCTACGTGAGTGTATGTGTGTGTGTGTGTGTGTGTCTGTCTGTCTGTCTGTCTGTCTGTCTGTCTGTCTGTCTGTGTGTCTCTCTGTCTGTGTCTGTCTGTCTGTCTGTCCATCTATTATGGCCAAAACTTAGAGCTTGTACCTATTTTGCTTTCTTGCTTATGGTTGATGAAACTCTTGAACTCCTCCTGGAGTCCCAACATTTTGCTGGTTAATTGAAGATGGACTATCATAGGCATTCCTACTCTAGGTGGTTTCAAATTAGTAGCCTCAGTCTCAGCCTCTGAGTAGATAGGACTATAGATGTGAGACAGTAGCATGCCCATCCATCCCAGATTATGATGAAAGTACAAATATGGAGATCATTGAATAAGCAAGTAGAGACAAAACTGTGAGTCTAAATTGAGCGCTTAACTAGAGCAGCAGGGCTCCTATACTGCTGAACCCAAACAGGGAGATCATTGAGTAAGCCAGTACAGACAAAAGCATGATTCTAAATTGAGCACTTAGTACAAGTATGGTGATCTAAGTTCAAACCTCAGTAGTTGAGAGAAGTCATGGAGTGGGCAGAAGAGGTGGCGATATAGCTCAAGTAAATGAGCACCTGCTTAGTCTGCACAGACTTTACTGTCAGTAGTCAGCATTTTGGTAAAAAAAAAAAAAAAAAGTATGGTTTCTTATGCATAGTGCAACTTAAATTTTCTGTTTGTTTTTTATTTGTTCACAGTGACATAGAAACCATGCCAGCCGTTGTCATCATTTCTGGTAACAACACAACTACTGGGTGAGTTGTTTTCTTTTGTCATTCACATGGTAAACCATTTTTGTGGATGGAGTATTATGACAATCGACAATTTACATGATGACCTATCAAAAATTCTATGTAGCAATATTCAGTTTTGCAACTAAATAGAAAATGAAGCAGGTCAAAAGAGACTTGGTCATGGTCTGCTGTGAATTCAATGACTGGCAGGCACAATCCTTAGTCAGAATATCAACGTGCATGTATGGGACTCATAAAGATCCGAGAAATGTAAGAATTCCTCTCAGAAACACAGAGGTAGTCCCACTGTTCTGTAGATCTCAGTAGATAGGAGAATCAGCTACCTCAGACCAATTCTACATTCTCCAGAACTCAATTACCCTGAAAGGCCCACCATCACATTGGATGGGTGTCCTGCTTCTAGCCTTATGTTCTTTGTTCTTACCTGACAGGCAGGACAGACTGCCATGATTACTTTATTAAGGAGGGAATAGAGAAGATATAGGAAGCAGAAAATTAGATAGAAAATTAGATTGTGAGGGTTGAGTTATTGTGAAGTAAGCTGAATTTAAAATTAGTTCAAGAACAATAGGACATTAAACTTTTCTTATGTTTATAAGAATAGACTTATTGTTTTTTTCAATGTGCCAGTCATAGGGCTTGAGATTAGGGTCTGAGCCATGTTCCTGAGTGTGGTTTGCTCAAGTCTAGCACTCTAGTCCCTGGCCCACAACTCCACTTCCAGTGTGTTTGGTAGCTAGTTGGAGACATGAGTCTCATGGACATAAGCACCCACGCACGCACCCATGCAAACACAACAGGCTCAGGAACTTGCCTCCCTGGGCTGACTACAAATTTAGACCCTTGTTCCTCAGCTTCCTGATCAGCTATGATTATGTTTGAGCTACAAGCACCTGGTGTAGGAAAGAAATAGTCTTAAATCTGCCATGAAGCATTTCTTTGGCAGATGTGTACATGTACTTTGCCCTAGACACCTTGTTTCTCAAGATAACCAAAAATACCCTTTTTCTATTTTTTACATTTTTTAAAATTGTGAAAATACCATACAGAGGGGTTACAGTTACATGGGCAAGATAATGAGCACTGTTGCCTCCTCCTTTGTTTCCCCTTCCCATCCCATCCTATCCCCCACCCCCCACCCGATACTCTGCCCCCCCAAAAGTTGTAAAGTTCGTTTTCTGGCATAACATCTTGTACATCTCATTGTTGCAATGAATCCCCCTGTATCCCTATTTAAATGATTTGTTTTTTCCTTTCCCTCCACAAATAATACCAACATCAAATACAGTGACAGCAGGTGTTATACCGTGGGGGAGGGACATACAAGGCAACAAGGAAATCATCTTATAAATATGTTAGAAGCAATTACATGAAAGAAAAAATCATTTGAATACTTTCCTTGGGGTTCATTTGCCTAACATCAACTTATCTGACATTTTCTGTTTGACTCAGACATAGTTATTGCAAATGTAAAATGTTCAAGTTCTACTAGTTTATTACTTTTAGGAGAATTGTAGCTAACGAGTGAAGACGTAGGGTAGGAATTTACCTCAACTTTGGCTTTCATAAGATAATTGCTTAATTGTTTAATGTGGATATAAATGAACCAATAGAGCTCAGACTGGAAAATGTCAGTAAAAATCAGATGCATACACATATGTATGAATGTGTGTGTATATATACATGTATATACATATATACATACGTGAATACAAAGATACACAGATATTAAGCCAGAAATTTTGGGAACTATATAAAAAAGGTGGGCAGTATATTTTATATCTGTAATATTCCTCTCTATTCCAAGTTAGGTGAAGGAATGAGATTCGAGTCAGAAGACAAACTCCTTGCTATTTTAGTGAGCACAGAAGAAAACCCTTAGAAAGCTATCAGCCTTTGTATGAGATCCTATGAGATTGAGAAGTATATGTTTTGATTGACTGTAGTAAGATTTTATGAGCAAAGTACCTTTGAAATGACAATGATTAACATGTGTCTGCGTGTGTGTGTGTGTGTGTGTGTGTGTGTGTGTGTGTGTGTGTATGTCTGTCTGTCTGTCTGTCTGTCATGGCCAAAACTCCGAGCCTTGTGCCTATTTTGCTTTCTTGTTATGGTTGATGGAACTTATGAACTACTCTTTGAGTCCAACCTTTTCCTGGTTAATTGGAGATGGACTCTCATAGGCAATCCTACTCTAGATGGTTTCAAAATACTATCCTCACTCTCAGTCTCTGAGTAGATAGGATTATAGCTGTGAGACAGTAGCATGCCCATCCAGCGCAAACAGGGAGATCATTGAATAAGCAAATAGAGACAAAATTGTGAGTCTAAATTGAACCCTTACCTAGAGGAACAGGGTTCCCAGATTGTACTGAACCCAAACAAGGAGATCATTGAGTAAACCAGTACAGAAAAAAGCATGACTCTAAATTGAGCCCTTAGTGCAAATATGGTGATCTGAGTTCAAACCTCAATATATGAGAGAGGTCATGTAGTGGGCAGAAGAGCTAGAGATATAATTCAAGTAAATGAGCACCTGCTTAATCTGCACAGACCTTGCTGTCAATAGTTAGCACTTTGGTTAAAAAAAGTATGGTTTCTATTACATAGAGCAACTTAATTTTCTGTTTGTTTTTTATTTGTTCACAGTGACTCAGATACCGTACTGGCCGTTGTCAACAATACTACTGGGTGAGTTGTTTTCTTTTGTCATTCACATGGTAAACCATTTTTGTGGATGGAGTATGATGACAATCGACAAAATACATGACGACCTATCAAAAACTCTATGTAGTCATATTCAGTTTTGCAGCTAAATAGAAAATGATAGAGCAGGTCAAAAGAGACTTGGTCATGGTCTGCTGTGAATTCAAGGACTGGCAGGCACAATCCTTAGTCAGAGTATCAACGTGCATGTATGGGACTCATAAAGATCCGAGGAATGTAAGAATTCCTCTCAGAAACACAGAGGCAGTCCCACTGTTCTGCAGATCTCAGTAGATAGGAGAATCAGCTACCTCAGACCAATTCTTCATTCTCCAGAACTCAATTACCCTGAAAGGCCCACTATTACATTGGATGGGAGTCCTGCTTCTAGCCTTCTATTCTTTGTTCCTATCTGACAGGCAGGAAAGACTGCCAAGATTAGTTTATTAAGGAGGGAATAGAGAAGATATAGGAAGCAGAAAATTAGATAGAAAATTAGATTGTGAGGGTTGAGTTATTGTGAAGTAAGCTGAATTTAAAATTAGTTCAAGAACAATAGGACATTAAACTTTTCTTATGTTTATAAGAATAGACTTATTGTTTTTTTCAATGTGCCAGTCATAGGGCTTGAGATTAGGGTCTGAGCCATGTTCCTGAGTGTGGTTTGCTCAAGTCTAGCACTCTAGTCCCTGGCCCACAACTCCACTTCCAGTGTGTTTGGTAGCTAGTTGGAGACATGAGTCTCATGGACATAAGCACCCACGCACGCACCCATGCAAACACAACAGGCTCAGGAACTTGCCTCCCTGGGCTGACTACAAATTTAGACCCTTGTTCCTCAGCTTCCTGATCAGCTATGATTATGTTTGAGCTACAAGCACCTGGTGTAGGAAAGAAATAGTCTTAAATCTGCCATGAAGCATTTCTTTGGCAGATGTGTACATGTACTTTGCCCTAGACACCTTGTTTCTCAAGATAACCAAAAATACCCTTTTTCTATTTTTTACATTTTTTAAAATTGTGAAAATACCATACAGAGGGGTTACAGTTACATGGGCAAGATAATGAGCACTGTTGCCTCCTCCTTTGTTTCCCCTTTCCATCCCATCCTATCCCCCACCCCCCACCCGATACTCTGTCCCCCCAAAAGTTGTAAAGTTCGTTTTTTGGCATAACATCTTGTACATCTCATTGTTGCAATGAATCCCCCTGTATCCCTATTTAAATGATTTGTTTTTTCCTTTCCCTCCACAAATAATACCAACATCAAATACAGTGACAGCAGGTGTTATACCGTGGGGGAGGGACATACAAGGCAACAAGGAAATCATCTTATAAATATGTTAGAAGCAATTACATGAAAGAAAAAATCATTTGAATACTTTCCTTGGGGTTCATTTGCCTAACATCAACTTATCTGACATTTTCTGTTTGACTCAGACATAGTTATTGCAAATGTAAAATGTTCAAGTTCTACTAGTTTATTACTTTTAGGAGAATTGTAGCTAACGAGTGAAGACGTAGGGTAGGAATTTACCTCAACTTTGGCTTTCATAAGATAATTGCTTAATTGTTTAATGTGGATATAAATGAACCAATAGAGCTCAGACTGGAAAATGTCAGTAAAAATCAGATGCATACACATATGTATGAATGTGTGTGTATATATACATGTATATACATATATACATACGTGAATACAAAGATACACAGATATTAAGCCAGAAATTTTGGGAACTATATAAAAAAGGTGGGCAGTATATTTTATATCTGTAATATTCCTCTCTATTCCAAGTTAGGTGAAGGAATGAGATTCGAGTCAGAAGACAAACTCCTTGCTATTTTAGTGAGCACAGAAGAAAACCCTTAGAAAGCTATCAGCCTTTGTATGAGATCCTATGAGATTGAGTAGTATATGTTTTGATTGACTGTAGTAAGATTTTATGAGCAAAGTACCTTTGAAATGACAATGATTAACATGTGTCTGCGTGTGTGTGTGTGTGTGTGTGTGTGTGTGTGTGTGTGTGTCTGTCTGTCTATCTGTCTGTCTGTCTGTCTGTCATGGCCAAAACTCCGAGCCTTGTGCCTATTTTGCTTTCTTGTTATGGTTGATGGAACTTATGAACTACTCTTTGAGTCCAACCTTTTCCTGGTTAATTGGAGATGGACTCTCATAGGCATTCCTACTCTAGATGGTTTCAAAATACTATCCTCACTCTCAGTCTCTGAGTAGATAGGATTATAGCTGTGAGACAGTAGCATGCCCATCCAACACAAACAGGGAGATCATTGAATAAGCAAATAGAGACAAAACTGTGAGTCTAAATTGAACCCTTACCTAGAGGAACAGGGTTCCCAGATTGTACTGAACCCAAACAAGGAGATCATTGAGTAAACCAGTACAGAAAAAAGCATGACTCTAAATTGAGCCCTTAGTGCAAATATGGTGATCTGAGTTCAAACCTCAATATATGAGAGAAGTCATGTAGTGGGCAGAAGAGCTAGAGATATAATTCAAGTAAATGAGCACCTGCTTAATCTGCACAGACCTTGCTGTCAATAGTTAGCACTTTGGTTAAAAAAAGTATGGTTTCTATTACATAGAGCAACTTAATTTTCTGTTTGTTTTTTATTTGTTCACAGTGACTCAGATACCGTACTGGCCGTTGTCAACAATACTACTGGGTGAGTTGTTTTCTTTTGTCATTCACATGGTAAACCATTTTTGTGGATGGAGTATGATGACAATCGACAAAATACATGACGACCTATCAAAAACTCTATGTAGTCATATTCAGTTTTGCAGCTAAATAGAAAATGATAGAGCAGGTCAAAAGAGACTTGGTCATGGTCTGCTGTGAATTCAAGGACTGGCAGGCACAATCCTTAGTCAGAGTATCAACGTGCATGTATGGGACTCATAAAGATCTGAGGAATGTAAGAATTCCTCTCAGAAACACAGAGGCAGTCCCACTGTTCTGCAGATCTCAGTAGATAGGAGAATCATCTACCTCAGACCAATTCTTCATTCTCCATAACTCAATTACCCTGAAAGGCCCACTATTACATTGGATGGGAGTCCTGCTTCTAGCCTTCTGTTCTTTGTTCCTATCTGACAGGCAGGAAAGACTGCCATGATTACTTTATTAAGGAGGGAATAGAGAAGATATAGGAAGCAGAAAATTAGATAGAAAATTAGATTGTGAGGGTTGAGTTATTGTGAAGTAAGCTGAATTTAAAATTAGTTCAAGAACAATAGGACATTAAACTTTTCTTATGTTTATAAGAATAGAATTATTGTTTTTTTTCGATGTGCCAGTCATTGGGCTTGAGATTAGGGTCTGAGCCATGTTCCTGAGTGTAGTTTGCTCAAGCGTAGCACTCTAGTCCCTGACCCACAACTCCACTTCCAGTGTGTTTGGTAGCTAGTTAGAGACATAAGTCTCATGGATTTTCTGTCCAGTATGGTTGAAAATCATGATCCTTAGATCTCAATCACCTGAGAGGCTAGGATTATATCTGTGAGCATAGATACTTGTCCTAGTCAGGAAAGACAAATACTCCTTTGTATATAACTAAATATGTAAAACTTTCAACTTCCATTTTATTAGTTTTAAGTAAATTGTAGCTAAGTTGGAAGACAATGTAAATGTATTTACCTGATATTTGACTGTGTCTAATTTAATCCTTTAGCCTGGAAGATACTAAAACAGGAGATCTAATCCTGGAAGACATTAGTGATAGGTGAGATGCATTCCTTATATGTATGTGTATATATATATATATATATATATATATATATATATATGTATGTATGTACATAAAGATACAGAGGCATTAAGCCAGAATTTCTGGGAGATGTCTCAAAAGATTGGGCATTACAGCTTATGTCTGGAACATTCCCACTTTTCCAAGTTAGGTGAATGAATGAGAAGCCAGTCAGAAGATAGCCTTAGTGGTATTTTAGTGAGCAGTGTGTAAAACTCCTAGAAAGCTATCAGGTAGCCTGTGTGTGAGACCCCATTTGAATGGACAGTACATGTGTTTGATGACTTTAGTAACAACTTATCACAAACAAAATAGCTCATGCACTTACAAGCTATTCCACAGTCCTAGGGGGTAGAAGTCTTAAGTCAAATTGTCTTTGGTGTTGGCTCTTTTTCTGGCCTGTAAAAATAATCTTTTCATACCTCTTTTACCTATCTTGCTGATTGTCCATAATTGTATAACCTGCGGACTCATCCTCTAAATCTCTGCATTGTCATTGTCGTCGTTGTCATCATCATCATCATCATCACTATTACTATCATTGTTATTATTATTGTCATTTTGTTCCAGTCTTTAGGCTTGAACTCAGAGCTGGTGTGCGGACCTTGAGAGTATTTTACTCAAGGCCTAGTGCCTTACCCTTTGAGACACAGGTCTACTTCTGTTGTTTTCTGCATAGTTTGTAGCAAATAAAAGTCTTAGGAACTGGTTGCTAGTAGCTCATGTCTGTAATCATAGCTTCTCAGGAGTCTGTGATCTGAGAGTTATGATTGTTAGTCAGCCCAGGCGGAAACGTACAGGAGTCTCTTGTTTCCAATAAACTATTCAGAAAAAAGCTTTGTGGCTCAAGAGGTAGAAATCTAGCCTGCAGCAAAAGAAGCTCAGGGACAATGTCCAGGCCCTTGATTCTAACCCCAGGACTCGTGTGTGTGTGTGTGTGTGTGTGTGTGTGTGCGCGCGCGCGCTTGCATGTGTGAGCCCTTGTGCGCGTGCGTGCGCACAGCACGCACGCACACACACACACACACACAGAGTCTCAGGGACTTGCCTCCCTGGGCTGACTTCAAACTGAGACCCTCGTTTCTCAGCCTCCTAATCAGCTATGATTATATATTTCCTAGGCACCTGGCCTAGGAAAGAAATAGTCTTAAATCTGCAGTGAAGCATTTCTTTTGCAGATGTGTACATGTACTTTGCCCTAGATACTTTGTTTCGTTTCTCAAGATTACCAGAAATACCCCTTTTCTTATAACTAGGCATATAAAACTTTCAAGTCCTACCAGTTTATTAATTTTGGGAGAATTGTAGCTAACGAGTGAAGAAGTAAGCGTAGGAATTTACCTCATATTTGATTTTGCATAATATAATTGCTTAATTGTTTAATGTGGATATAAATGAACCAATAGAGCTCAGACTGGAAGATGTCAGCAAAAATCAGATGCATACAGGTATGTATATGTGTGTGCATATATGTGTGTATACAAACATACATACATGCATGCATGAATACAAAGATACACAGATATTAAGCCAGAATTTCTGGGAACTATATAAAAAAGGTGGGCAGTGTATCTTATATCTGCAATATTCCTCTCTTTTCAGTTAGGTGAAGGAATGAGAATCCAGTCAGAAAACAAACTCCTTGCTTTTTTAGTGAGCACAGAAGAAAACCGTTAGAAAGCTATCAGCCTTTGTATAAGATCCTATGAGATTGAATAGTATATGTTTTGATTGACTATAGTCAGACTTTTATGAGCAAAGTACCTTCCAAATGACAATGATTAACTTGTGTCTGCATATGTGTGTGTGTGTGTGTGTCTGTCTGTTACAGCTAAAACTCTGAGCCTTGTGCCTATTTTGCTTTCTTGCTCTTGAACTACTCTTTGAGTCCAACATTTTGCTGGTTAATGGAACTCTTGAACTACTCTTTGAGTCCAACATTTTGCTGGTTAATTCGAGATGGACTCTCATAGGCATTCCTACTCTTGGTGGTTTCAAATTACTATCCTCAGTCTCAGCCTCTGAGTAGATAGGATTATAGATATCAGACTATAGCATGCCATCCATCCCAGATTATGATGGAAGCACAAACAGGGAGAACATTGAATAAGCAAGTAGAGACAAAAGTTTGAGTCTAAATTGAGCACTTAACATGCAGGAACCAGGTTCCCAGATTATACTGAACCCAAACAGGGAGATCATTGAGTAAGCCAGTACAGACAAAAGCATGACTCTAAATTCAGCACTTAGTGCAAGTATGGTGATCTGAGTTCAAACGAGTATTTGAGAGAGGTCATGGTGTGGGCAGAAGAGCTAGAGATGTAGCTTAAGTGGTTTATCACTTGCCTAGCATTCACAAAGCCATGGTTGCATTTAAAATCAGCACTGTGTGTAGTAAGGAAAGTATGGTTTCTTATATATAGTGCAACTTAATTTTCTGTTTGTTTTTCATTTGTTCACAGTGATACTGATACCGTACCGGATATAGTCATTGGTTCTGATAACTTCATGACCACTGGGTGAGTTGTTTTCTTTTGTTGGCTGAATGATAAACTATTTTGTCATGTGATGACAATACACAGAATGTATAATTTTTTTGAAACAGTAGAGAAAATTATAGAGGACTTCAAAAGACATTTGGTTAGTTTCAGTGTTCTGTGGAGGCCAGGTTATTGGGGATCATTGATCCTGGATCCATGCTTGATTCTCTAGAACTCTGCTACTCTATAAGGCCAACCATCACATTGGATGGGAGTTCTGCTTTAGCAAGTTGTTCCTGTTCACTACCTGACCAGTAGGAACGTGAAACCACAATCAGTGTTAAGAAGGAATCGAGGGAACATGGGAAGCAGCAAATAAGGTGGTGCGTAAGGGTTGAGTCCTGTGAAGTGATTTGAATTTAAAATCCACAACAAATGCCAGTAAACATTTGTTAATGTTTTCTTCATACATATTTTTCTTAGCTTCTGCATGAGAGTCTTTTGCAGGCATAAAATATTAATTTTTCCTAGAAGCCCTGTTTTTGAATATCCATTCTTGTGTTGATACTGATCATACTCAGATAAGTAGAGGAATGTGGAGACTGAGATTTGGATTTTTTGAAGTTCATTGAGATTGTCAGTGGAGCAAAGGCTTTGACTCTGGTTCCACCCTAAATTCATATATCATATGAATGAAACTTTCTATATTTTAGGGGGTGTCTTTGGATAAAACAGAAACATGTCATAAGGTAAATATTTCATGCCTTTGATGTGTTTGACATGCTGTTTAAATCCCAGCAGAACCTAAGGATCATTTTGTTTTGCCTGTGTGTGAGAATATGTAGATTGATTGTGGGGACAAAAGAACCCTATTTGGAGCAAGGAACAGATACAGAAGTAGGTAGGGAACAGAGTCTTCAGCGCCAAGTGAAGTTGGTTCTACAAGTTCCCAGTCATTATCATGTGTTTACAACCCCTTCCTCTAATTTACAGGAAGATAGCCATGATAGGCATAGTTCTACGGAGTTATCTTGGGGCTTAATCCAGAACTACTTTGAAGTGGTAGTGGGGGATAAGCCCCTCAACTGTGTAAGTATACTTAGAAAAATTTGTTCCAGGGCTGAGAAAGGTGGTAGAGTGCTTGCCTTGCATGCCTGAGGCCCTGGGTTCGATTCCTCAGCATCACATTAGCAGAAAAAATAAAGCCGGAAATGGCGCTGTGGCTCAAGTGGTAGAGTGCTAGCCTTGAGCTGAAGAGCTGAGGGACAGCGCCCAGGCCCAGAGTTCAGGCCCCACAACCGGACCCAAAAAAAAAAAATTTTGTTCCACATTGTGATACAGATGATAGCTGTTTAAATCTGTACTAATCACTTTCTTTTTGCAGAAGTCTAATATGTTTGTTACCACCATATGAATACTCATTATTAGCACAAAATGCCAAATTTGAGTAAGGACTGATGCATGAACAAAATCTACTACTACCTGACTCATTTAAGAAATGTAGTTATTGGTTCCACACAAGTTATATTTATGAATGACATCTACTTGTAGGTACTTTTGCCAAGACTGATAACAGACACCTGTGATAGAGCCATCAGAGAAAAGTAATTTATAAATTAATTTAAAAACATAAACCTATCTATGCATATATATGAAAAAGCAATCTATATACATGCATATACTATTGTTTAGTACATATTTAAACATACACATATATACAGACTCAAACCCCTCCTACCTTCACAGAACATAAAACAATGAAAATAAAGGGATGTAGAGATTTGCAAAATCTACCTTCAGGAGTTTTTGCAGCCAGCTATTCTATTTTAGCAAAGAGAAGATAGCAGTAGACTAAGCCATAGATCCCTCAGCAGCAGTGATTCGAGCTGAGGCAGACAATATGTATACTTACTTTCTAGAACTCTGCAGTCAGGTGAGGCTAGTGCCTCAAACCCAGAGCCAAACGTGGCCATCAGTATTGAGTGTCTGCAAATGCAAGCCTTCAGCAAACTAGCTCTGTCTGATGGGCGAAGGTGAGGAAAGGAAACAGGGATTGGAATGTCAGAAATTTCAGTAGAGCTACTTACAAGCAAAGTTGAATTTATTATAAATGCCCTTATCTTGGATTAGGGCATTTGTATTTCTTTTTTTTTTTTTTTTGTTCTGGTCATGGGGCCTGAATTCTGGGCCTGGGAGCTGTCCCTCAGCTCTTCAGCTCAAGGCTAGCACTCTACCACTTGAGCCACAGTGTCATCTGGCTTTTTTTCTTTTTGCTTAATGGTGCTGAGGAATCGAACCCAGGGCCTCAGGCATGCAAGGCAAGCGCTCTACCACTGGGCCACCTTCCCAGCGCATTTGTATTTCTTAAAACAGTAAAATGTTAAGAGAAATCTTTGCATCTCCAATGTAAAATAAAGGTGAGAAATAAATGAATCCATAATATACATGGATAACAGTGGATGGATAAGTAGTAATTTATGCTAAAACCAGGTACAAAATACATACACACATTTATACCCATACATAAGTGCACACATCCATGTGCATATAATCTCTGTATGTTTCTCTGCATATAGATTGATGCATATACATCTATATATATATATACATGTAGAGATTCTTATACACACAATACACAGAGAAAGTGGAGATCTGGATTTGGAAAGTTCCTATAGTGATACTGTAGTACAGATATCATTATCAGTGTTTCTTCATGTTCATTGTAGCATGGGGTGCACTTCTGTATCTTTTTGATCCATTTGGATAAATGTATACCCTGTTAAAATACAGGATGTATTGTGATAGTATGACACATGCGTATTAAATGTGGTGATCAGGTTGCATAATTGTCATTCTGTAACCTTACTCATATAACATTGATTTCTGCTAGAAACTGGCTGACTCTCAACTCAAACCTAGCATACGTTGTTCAAAGGCCCTGCCTTAGGCCTGCAGTTTCTAGGACTTGTGTTAAAATATGATGGTGAACTTTGGGAATTGGTTCTTAGATTAAAAAATCCAAAACTTAAATATTATAGAAGGGATATATACTGATAGTACAGTCTCCCCAATCACAAAATGCCTGTTTTTAATTAGTTTTAAATTATGTTTGTATTTAATTTGTTGTAAACATCTGAACAGAAAGGTTGAGTTGGTAAACATTTTACCAAACCAAATATGTCTATTATAAATAATTTACTGCATGGAAAAGGGATATACAAGCTTCCAAACAACTGATTTATATGGGAATAAGGTTCTCACAGTTTATAAGCTGCAGAACAATTTCTATAAGAATGTAGAATGAAGAAGTCATTTATGTCATTTATGTTAATTACACACACACATATATATATATACATCAACAGAAGTGTGCATTTATAGGTACATATGTACATGTACATACTTACATGGAAACTTAAGCACACACAGACACACAGGACTTGGGCCATAGCTTAAATGCTAGAGCACTTAATTGGAAGTAGGCAGGGTGACACCAGGAGAGAAAGGAACAGGATTGGGATTTGAAAACCTCATGGGAGGTTTTAGAATTGCAGTATTTTTGAAACTGTGTCTTAAGTTTTGCACTGGTAGATCTATGGATAATTTCTATCTTTACATCAGAAGCAGCTTCTTGTAGTTGGTATGTTTGTTACTCATAATAAAAGGCAATCCCTTAGAAAACAATTAGATTTTTTATTTGTAAATCTCTAATGGACTGGATCAAAGAGGAAAGTCCTGTTTAGAACTGAAAGGAAGAATGGCAGATAGGGATCAGTACAGTGTGCTTGTATAATATCATTATGTGGAGCTCTGCATTATATGAGGCTGGTGACCCAAACACTTACTAATACAGAACTCTGTCACATGAAGACTGGCTATCAACTCAAACTTTGAACACATTATTCAGAGCTTCTACTTCAGGCCTTCAGTTTCTTGATCTTGTGTTAAGGAAATGAAAGCTCTTACAATGTCAAACATCAGAAGTGGATGCATAGACTTTTGAATTATGAATCCAAATGGGTCAGATGGGTTTTCTTTTTTTTCTATTATTTTTTAATTGTGAGAATACCATACAGAGGAGTTACAGCTACATGGGCAAGATAACGAGTACATTTCTTATCAAGCATTGTTGCCTCCTTGTTTCCCCTTCTCAACCCTTCCCATCCACTTCCCCTCTCCCCACACAACCCTCTCCCCACCCCCCACCAAAGTTGTTAAGTTCGTTTTTCGACATAAGGACTTGTACATCTCATTGTTGCAATGGGTCCACCTGTATCCCTAGTTAAACGATTTGTTTGTTAGGATTTCTTTGGTGCCTTTTGGTTTTGAATTCTAATTTTATTCCCTTGTGGTCTGAGAGAATGCAGGACCAATTTCAGTGTTTCTGTATTTGGACAAATTTGCTTTGTGACCTAAAATGTCTATTTTGGAAAATGTTCCTTGTGTTGCTGAGAAGAATATGTATTCTGATGCTGCTGGATAAAATCTTCTGTGGATATCTGTTAAGTCTAGCTGATCTATGCAGTTGTTTAAGTCTGAGGTTTCTCTATTGAGTTTTTACTGGATTGATCTATCCAGATGGGTATTGATGTGTTAAAGTGCCCAACAATTGATGTCTTTGGATCAATATGTGATTTTAGGGAAAGTAGTGTTTGTTAAATACATTTGGGTACTCCATTATTTGGTGAATAGATATTTAGAATAGTAATATCCTCCTGAAGGACAGATCCCTTAATTAGAATGTAATGAACTTCTTTATCTCTTCTTGCCAATTTTAATTTGAAATCTATTTTGTCTGATATTAGAATTGCAACTCCTGCCTGTTTATAGGGGGGGGCTTTTGCTTGGTAGATTTTATTCCAGCCTTTCACTTTCAGAATGTGTTTGTTTTTGTGGGCAAGGCATGTCTCTTGAAGGCAGCAGATAGAGGGATCTTGCTTTTTAATCCAACTAGATAGTCTATGTTGCTTAACTGGAGAGTTAAGTCCATTAATATTGAGAGTTAGGACTGAGAGGTGTTTGGTAGTTCCTGCCATGTTATCCACCTTCTTGGGGGTCTGTGCCAATTGGTTCTTCCCATGCTTCTTAGATTCTCTGTTTGGGGCTATTTCTTGGACTTTATCGTCCTCTTGTTAGTTTTCTATGTGTAGGACATCTTTAAGTATCTTTTGTAGGGCTGGTTTGGTGGAGATATATTGTTTAACTTTTTCTTTGTTGTGGAAGGTTTTTATTTGACCTGGATATACAGTATTCTTGGTTGACAGTTGTTTGTCTTTAGGGCATGGCATCCATCATTCCAGGCTCTTCTTGCTTTAATTGTCTCTGCTGAGAAATCTGAGGTGACTCTAATTGGTTTCCCTTTATAAGTGATTGATCTTTTCTCCTTGACAGCTTTAAGGGTCCTTTCTTTGGTCTGAATTGATCCTGTGTGATTACAATGTGACTGTGGGATGTCCTGTTCTGGTCTGGTCTATTTGGGGTTCTAAAAGCTTCTTGTATCTGAATAGCCCATCTTTTTTCATGTTTGGGAAGTTCTCTGCTAGGATCCTGTTAAACAAATTTCCTAGACCATTAACTTCTGCCTCTAGGTGCTGCTGTACACCCATTATCCTCAAATTAGGCTGTGTGATGGTGTCTTCTAAATGTTGAATAGATCCATCATATTTGTTGGATTTGTCTTGAATAGTTGTCTGTTATATATAATATCTAGGCTGTCTTCAATCCCAGAGATTTGATCTTCTTCATGGTTTAAACTACTGTCAAGACTTTCTACTTTTTTTTTTTTGATTATGGGGCTTGAACTCGGCTTGGGCCCTGTCCCTCAGCTCTTCAGCTCAAGGTGAGCACTCTTCCGCTTGAGCCACAACACCACTTCCGGTTTTCTAGTGGTTTATTGGAGATAAGAGTCTCACGGACTTTCCTGCCTGGGCTAGATTTGAACCATGATCTTCAGATCTCAGCCTCCTGAGTAGCTCTAGGCGTGAGCCACTGACGCCTGGCTCTACTTTGTTTTTTTATTTCTTTTAATTGGTCAGATTTGATAGCTTCAAATTCTTTGTTGAAGCTTTGTTTTAGATCTTGTGTGGACTTCCTTATTTCCTTAATTTGGTTTTCAGTGTTTTTTCTCAAATCCCTTAGTTGATTGGTTATGGACTCTTTCCTTCTGCTGGGCTTCATTCAGCATCCTTTTGTGGCCTCCCTAGCTTGCCCCAGCTCTCTGTTTGTGGATTCCATGAATGCCTCAATTATTCTTTGTCTATTCTCATCCCACTCATGCAATTCCTCTATTAATCTTAAATTAGCCTCATCATGCTCACGATATTCCTGTATCAATCTTTGGTTTGCCTCATCACGCTCATGCATTTCCTTATCATGCTCACAGTGAGACCTTTGCAGGCTTTCAGCATGTTTCAGCATGTTTATCAGAATTGTTTGTAGAGCATTATGGGAACTCTCCTCTGGGTTATTCATTGATTGCTCTGTTGTCTGCTTGTCATGAGTGCGAATTGAAATACCTGGACTTGCCATTTTTCTTGTGTTTCTGCTTGTTCTGCTCATTTGGGTATGATAGCCAAACTGATTCTGATCTAGAACACTATTTTAAGGCAAGCATCAACCTGTAGTTACACAGATTGTTTGATCTAGTCAAAATGGGTACAGATACAATCTAGTTCAACAAGAAACAGATATGGATCAATGGATTTAAAAAAAAAGCATAAGCAGACCAGAAATTAATAGGTTTAGGGAGAATTGTGAGGAGAAATTAAGATTGGAGGAATGTATGGAGGCAAAGTGAGAGTGCGATTCAGAGAAAGGGCAGGGATAGCAGGAAAGGAGAAGAGAGATAAAGAAAAAGAAATGATAAAAATAAAAAAATTAAAATGAACTACTTAAAAAATTATGTAAGTATAAAGAAATAATTCTATAATTAATGGACTTGAGGCTGGGAGTTTGTAAATTGAGTAATCAATATATGAATTAAGTGTGCACACAGTGAAGGATAAGGTCTAATAAAGACAAGTACCTATCTGGGGATGAACAGAACAGCAAATAAGTAATGCAAATCAACAACAAAAACAAAAACCTCAAAGGACCAAAAGGGAAAAGAGTATAAAGAGAATATTTTTAAAAAGAAACAACAGCAAAAACAAAAAACAAACCTAAATTAAAAATGAGAAAAATAGACAACAGTTTAGAACAAAATTCTTCCAAAAAAAAATGGGAGAAAGAGAGGGGCGGTTCTTGTGTCTCCCCTGTGTCCATAGCCAGTCTCTTGGTGCTGGAGTCTCTGGTTTGCTTGTGTTTTGTTTTCCTGTGGCTTGCTTGGTTTCTTAACTCAGACTGTTTGAGCAGGCTGAAGGAAGCTCTGCCTCACCAGGGAGTTTATGTCCCTCCTCCCAGGCTAGTTCAGTGGGGCAGTGATCTACTTTAAGTATCACTAAAAAGCGAGGAGGTTGTTTCCTCTAGCTTCTAGTTGCTGTGAGGGGTGCTAGGTTGTAGGTTGGGCTGTGGCCTATCAGCTTTACTCTGATGGGCTAGCTCCAGATAGACTCAGCTGAGCCTGGGGCCAATTTCAGGATTTAGTGTACCAAGTTTTCAATTGCTCAAGGGTTGTAGTTGCTTCCTGTGCAGCAGCTGGGTAGGTAGCCTCTGGCTCTGTTTACACACTAAGGAGAGTCTGTCCCACACAGGCCAAATCAAGCTAGCTGCTCTGCCTGGGTCTGTGTCAGTATCAAAGATGGAGTTTTTCTCCTGTGGTAGGGGAGGGGCAACTTTCCTGCTGCTGCTCCAAGAGAAGTAATGAAGATGTCTTAATGTTGTAGTCCACATCCACAGTCAGCCAAATGAAAATTTCCACTCCTTGTCGGTTCTTGCTGGTGGTGAGTAGCATCCACTCTGGCGCCTTTGTTCTGGGCTCTCTGTGTTGAATATAGCAGCCAGTGGCAGCCGCCACCTCTGCTGTGGCATGGGACTGGGGTTGCTCCAATCTGTCTCCCTAAGTAAGCTGCCTGAGTTTTTCCTAGCTTGCCAAACTCTGTACTATAACATACTTGGTGTGTCTCTCTAGCTTTCGATTTTCCACTGGAATACTAATACGGGTTTCTATGGGAGAGCTTACTTAGCCCCCAGACTCTCCTCTGCCATCTTCATCTCCCAACCCTTAATGTCTCTTAGACAGATTTAGCTTACAGAATACTGTGATGTGTTGGTTATTGACTAAGGGAATGATCCTTCCTTGATACCAGTGGGTAGTGATAGTGCCAACTTTTATTGTGCTGATATTTCCATTTACACTGAGTGATGTTGTCTTTATGGAGTAGTATTGTCCTGCAGTGAAGGGCCTATATATTTACAAATATTATTTCAAATTGACAGGTCTTTGATAATATTCTATCTTTCTTTGTATCATTTTCTAGTTTTGTGTTACAGAATCTTTTTTTTTTCTTGTATAGCACGATGATTTGATTCAGGTTGTAGAGAAAATATTCTTCCATCGCTTCAATTTCAGTCTTTCTCAGTTTTCTCAGGTGAAATGTCTAGTAAGAAGTGTATCATTGTGTCATACTTTTTAATTCAAACCCATTAAAGAGTTTGTATCATCATAAGGTTCAGCATGTGATTGTTCAATAAAGACACATTCCTCACATTTTTCTCTTTTTTCGTGTTTTTTTCATGTGTCCTTTGTTCCTTTCTTGTTCATCTTTATTGTTTTGTGGTTGTATCGATTAGGATTGAATCTCTTCCCTTTTTCCTATTTGGTCTGTGGACTTACCCCATGTGACCAGGCAGTAAAAACAGTAGAGGAATGAATGTAAAAGTTGTAGAATGTACCGATGTAGAATTGGTAACATGGAGTTCTCATATGTACAACCTGTTGATGTAGTCCAATGGGAAATCAGTGCCCAGTGTAATGTCTGTGGTAGTA
This sequence comes from Dipodomys spectabilis, assembly GCF_019054845.1. Classification (NCBI taxonomy): domain Eukaryota; kingdom Metazoa; phylum Chordata; class Mammalia; order Rodentia; family Heteromyidae; genus Dipodomys; species Dipodomys spectabilis. The sequence goes on along the minus strand of NW_024870772.1, from coordinate 42,459,773 downwards.
CCAGAGAACTATTCCAAGTGTGAAATGTTGACTAACTTCACAGACATTAGAATATGTGTTATTGTCATTTAAAGATGCAATTGTAATAAATGATTGACTAAGTACAGATGCAGATGTGAACATGAGTAGCTAAAGCCCAATGTGTTCATGTCTAATGTCTAGTTCATTGACCTTAGATGTGTGCTAAAGCTGTGTGTAATGTCTGATTATATGTTTTCTCTTAGTGTGAACGCTTCTAAAGTTCCTCATGTTGGAACCACAAGTCAATCGTGAGTATGACAAGTGAACATACATATATGTTCTTATATGTATATATGTTTACAGACACATGCTTAATATATGTATGTTTCTAGAGTCAGATAGAATGTGAGTTGAAATACAGATATACACTCAACACAGACATACTTATCTAAAAAAAATTAAGAGTTGTGCAAGCCTGAGATTTCAGATAGTAGAAAATTACCCTGGGCAAAACATTCCTAGAGCATCACCAAAAATGAGGTCATGTTGTTGTGGTAGCATACCCTGCTACTAAACAAAGATGCTATAATCAAAGCAGAGTAACCCTGTCACAAAACAGAAAGAAGGCAAAGAAGGAAGGAAGAGAGGAGGGGAGGAGGAGGAAAAAAGAAGGAAAGAAAAAAGAAAAGAAGTAGAAAAAGAATAATGGTGTGAATGAAAGAAAGGAAGGATAAGAAAGAAGGAAGGACTAAAACAAGGGGAAGGAAGACGAAATAAATATATAAACAAAAGAACTCAGACTAGGAGCAAAAGGAGAGAAAGGTTGAGATTTATGAAATAATCCCTTGACATTACACATATCTTGGACTGCGTACCTAAATGTTTTCACAGATAGATATATTGTCATTAGATCAATGAGGATAAGAAAGAAACAGGTCAGGGGAAGTACGTTTCTTCTACATTGGTCATTATAGTAACGTATTCCTTTAGAAAAGATCAGGTTTTGGAGCTCCAGTGGTACAATCAGTTAGCACACGATACTTAGAGGAAAAGATCACATTTTCTACATTTGAGTCTACAGTGGATCGGGCCAAAGGAGAGGATCCTGTTTACAGAAATGAGAAAGTAAGAGAAATAGAGGATGGTGAACAGCAGAACCCTGTGCATAAAAGATCAAGCTCATGCATGTGTCCTATTACTGTGTGAAGCTAGTGTTCAATGTCCTTATGCCTAACTTTGCCACTCATCTCAAGTCTGTAACACTGAAAAGAGACCCTACCTCCGGCCTGATGGTATGTTAGAGCAAGATAGATATTTATGATGCTGGACATAAGAAGCAGGCTCAAGGTCTGGAGAATAAGGAACTTAAATAAGGTAGAAGGGATTTGTAATCAAAACACATACTGATTGCACTTATGGGGAAGACACAAAAAGCTTAACACTTTAGTTTAATAGCAAACATGGAACATAAATGTTCAGTAGTTTTGATATTTTCCTAGACCAAATATGTCCATTCCCAATCCATACCACTCATTTGTATGGAAAGGTAGGTTCAGGTGAGGATCTCAATAACAATTTGCTTAATCTTTGGAGCCCACATCTGTACTTCTCCAATTCCTCATCAGCGACATAGGTAATCAGATATGTTGTGAAGTCACTTCCAGGAATAAAACGAAGACCTTTTTTTTTTTTGTGCTGTAGCACCAAAGGACTCAGGCCATATAGCTCAGGTGCTCACGCCCTTGCCTAGCCATCAGAGAGAATGCCCTGTCATCCAGCTTCAGTACTACCTAATGAAAGAAGATTGAATTTGTAAAGTTATCCTTTGAAGGACCTTGAGATTACAGTATGTCTATTTAGATGTTTCCACCGTGAGTTCTGCAGGTGATTTCTATATCTCAAGTGGAGTCAGAAAGGGAAAGATCATTAGCAGTAAGCTATTGTAGTCAGTGTTTTTTTTTACTCTTAACATCAGACAATCTCTTAGGAAATACCAAATTTTCTATTTAAGAGTCTCTAATGGATTGAGCCAAAGGAGAGGGGATCCTGTTGGGATCACAGAGGAGGAAGTGTCAGATACGGAGTAGTACAACCTGAGCATTGCATAGCAGAAATGATGCATGTGTCCTTGGTTATCCCAGGCTCTGTCACTATGTGAAGCTGATCCCCAAATCTGTATTAATATAGAGCTCTGCCACATGAGTGAATGGTTCTTATTTGAAACCCTGCAGTGTTTTTTTTGAGGTTCGCTACCTCTGGCTTATAGTTCCTCTATTTTATGTTAAAGTGAGTCAGACTCTTAGGATGCTAAATGTAAAAAGTGTGTGCAGGGATTAATACAGCAGGGAACTACCAAGAATAGAAGGGATTTTTTTTTAACCCAGATCAAAGATTTGAACTGGGAGAAGCTAAACACTCTGCTGTTATGTATTTGTGGATTCAAGAACCAAAAGCTTAAATTAAAACTGTTTCTTTGGATCAACCTCTACTGAAAAATAACAAAGTTTAAAAAAAAACTGATTTACACTGGAATGAAATTCCATGAGCCATATATAAGCTTCAAAGTAATTAGAACAAGAGTGTATAGACTAGCAGTCAAATACTCTTGTACCTGGATTGTTAACAGTATTTGAGGTGGGAACTTCAAAGAGAAGGTGAGCGATAAATGAACCCATAAAATAGATACACAATGAGATAGATGGATTGGTAGATATCCTGAATCTACATTTATAATAGGTATGTATGTATATAAAATGCCTTTATTATAATACCAATATATGAAATCTTGAACATATAGAAACACATAGAAAAGTGCAGATAAATGTGGAAAGCTTATGGTGCAGACAATTGCAATACAGAATGTCATTGTGTTTCTGCATGTTCTCATTGAAGAATGTGGTGTAAACTTTGTACCAATTTGTATAAGTGTGTAACATGTTACACACTGTTGACCTGGCCAAGCTTTTAAAAATACCCTTTTAACTGACAAGTAGCAGGTGAACATGCATATAGTGTATAGGGTAAGAGTTAGACACAAGTACACTGTGACGATCGGATTACATCATTGGCATTTCTACCATCTTAGTTATATGTCATTGGTTTCTGCCAGAGCTTCAATATCATTTTCACTTGACATTTTGAAAGTTTTAATTCATGATTTCTAGCTTTGATATCATTCTTTGCTGTTGAAGGAGTTATTCCTTCTGCTCAAAAATGTATGGATGACATCCTTCTTCATTCGCACTCATCCTGGTCATGCAGAGACTGCTATTTTATCTTGTATTTCTTTGTGATCAGCTTATAGCTTCCATATGTAGAAGGGACAGTGTTTGTGATAGTATGTGTTTTATTTTCATCAGTTTGAGAAAGTTTGTATTTCCTTCATGATTTCTTCCATCAGTCCTTTGGTAGTTCAAGTGACTATCATGTACCTTGTGTGCGTTTATATAATTCCTTAAGTTGTTATTTTCTACTTTTAGTTCATTAGCAAATAAGATGTAGAGAATAATTTCAGTTTTTAAAAGTATGTTGGAAAATGGTTTGTTGGATAAAGTACCATCTGTCCTGGAGATTGCTCCAGATAAACAAGGTGCATTTGTTAGAGCTGTACAAAGTAGTTAGCATTCAGCCAACACATTCATGAATACAATGCATCTTGATCGATGTCATCCATTTATGTGAAATGTTTTGTTAAAAATTGTTATTATAAGGAGTTCTACAGAGGAGTTAGAGCTTCATAGATCAGGTAATGAGGACATTTCTTTCTGGACAATGTTACCCCTTCTTTTGCTCTCTCCCAGGTTTTCCCTCCTGTCTCCACCCACAGGTGTTTTAATTCATTTTCAGCATAATGTCTAGTGAATATTACTGTTGCATTTGATCACCTTTTGTCTCCATTTCTGTGTAAATGGAATGTTTTGTAGTCTCTTAGACCAATTTGGCTTACAGTATACTGTAATATGTTGTGATTGATTTATTGTCTGAGTGATCCTTCCTTGTTATCAGTGGATTTTGATGCTGCCAACTTTTTTTTCGATTTATTTGAGTTTATTTTATGCTAAATTTATTCCCGTGCCATAAGTTTTTGTTTCTTCAGTTTCTTCTGGGATACATTTTTCTTCTGTGCAACCTCCTCCTCTGGTTTAGGAACAATCTGCTCCTTCTCAGTAAGGATCATCTCAATGTGGCAGGGGGAGCTCATGGATGGGTTAATCCTACCATGGGCTCTGTAAGTTCGGTGGCGCATCTTAGGTGCTTTGTTCACCTGGATGTGTTCAATGACCAGGGAGTCTACATCTAAACCCTTCAGTTCTGCATTACTCTCTGAATTCTTAAGCATTTGCAGCAGAAATTCAGCACTCTTTTTGGGCCACTGACCCTGTTCCAGCCTCACTGTTTGGCCTGAGCACACCTGCCAACTCCACCATTGTAAGGCCGGAATGGCACACGCTTCTTTAATGTGACATCTCTCAGATACTTAGTCTCTTTTCAGATATGCATATCCTTGATGGCCTGTGCTGTTTCTCTAAAGTGCTGTTTCTCTTAAAGTGAACATGAAGATTGGAACCTCTTGGCTTGCATGATTTTGTGGGGTTTTCTGGGTCTAGAGAGTAGCAAGCCATTTTCACAGGTCACCTCTGGGCGCTTACAGGAAGAGCTGCTGCCAACTTTTATGCTGTTTGAGGCTATGTTTCCTTTTATAATGAATATTGTTAGTTTTATAGTAGTATTTTCCTGCAGTGAGTGCAGGACAGTTACTATTTCCAATTGACGATATTTTGGATATGTGCTGTCTTTCTTTGTATCATTATCTAGTTTTTTTGGCTAAACAATCTATTTCTTTCTCATATAGCATGATTACTCGTGATTGTGTTTGGTTTACATTTGCAGAGAAAGTAGTCTTCCATTACTTCAGTTTCAGTATCTTTAAGCCTTCACTGGTGAAATGTGTCTAGTAGGAAGTATATTATTGGTTTTTAAACTTAACTTATTTTTCAATCTGCATCTGAATAGGAGTTGGGGGTCTGATTGTTCAGTGAAGACATATTCCTCACATTGTTGTATCTTTTTTCATGTGTCCTTTGTTCATCTTTATGGTTTTATGGTTGTCTGTATTGATGAGTGAGTCTCTTCTCTTTTGCTTAGCTGGTCTATGGACTTACCCTATGTGATTGGCAGTGAAAACATTTGATGAATGAAAGTAAATGATGGAATGACTTTAGAATTGATAATGTCTGTGAAATTCTCATGTGTACAACATGTAGTGGCATTTGAAGTCAATGTCCAATGGTAATATCTATGTTAACACTAGAGAACTATTCTAAGTGTGAAATGTTTACTGATTTCATAGGCTGTAGAAAATGTGTTTTCTTATAAAGATAATACAGTTTTATTAAAATATGAACTAAGAATAGATGCAAACATGAACATGAGTAGCTTAAGCCCAACCAGTTCATGTCTAGAAGCATTAGCTATAGCTATAAATGTGGTAAAATGTGTGTTATATCTGCTATATATTTTTTCTTAGTGTGAAGCCTTCTGAAATTTCTCATATTGGAAGTGAAAAGTGAGTAGCAAAACCAATATGCCAACTGAATACACACACACACACATCCATGATTCTAGAGAGTCAGATAGAATGAATTGAAACATAGACACACACACATAATATACTTATATAGGTATCTAAAACAAAAGCCATAGTTGTGCATGTCTGAGATCTCAGGAACTAGAAAACATGGAAAGATTGGGATCTGCTGCCAGACCAGACCCCAAAAGGAAACCCTATGAAAAACATTCCTTGAGCAATGCCTAAGAATGATGAAATGATGCTGTTGTAGCATACCTGGCTAGTAGACAAGGGACCACAGTCACCCTGTCTCCAAAAAGAGAAAGAAGGAAAACAGGAAAGAAAGGACAGTAGGAAAGAAAGAAGGAAAATGGAAGGAAAAGAAAGAAAGAATGAATAATTGGAAGGAAAGAAGGAAGAGAAAAGAAAGGAACTTAAAAACTAGGAGCAAAAGGAAAAAGGAGGTTGAGATGTGTGAAGTGTTCATCAAGAATCTCTGGACATTATACACACTCTGACAAGGAGTATAGATTCTTTCACTGAGAGATTTGTGGATGACTTTATTATCATTAGATCAATGAGGATAAGAAAGCAATATGTCATGAGACGTATACTTCTTTTTGGTTTTGTTTTGCTCGTCCTAGGGCTTGAACTCAAGGTTTGAGCACTGTCCCTGAGCTTCTTTTGCTCAAGGATAGCACTCTACCACTTGAGCCACAGCACATTCCAGCCTATTCTGTTTATGTGGTACTAATGAATCGAACCTAGGGCTTCATGCATGCTAGGCAAGCACTCTACCACTAAGCCACATTCCCAGCCCATATACTTCTTCTGTGTTGGTCATTTTAGTAACATATTCCTTTAGAAAATATCAGGTTTCCTACTTTTGAGTCTTCAGTGGATTGGGCCAAAGGAGAGAATCCTGTTTACAGAAATGAAAAAGTAAGAGAAATAGATAATGGTGAGCAACAGAACCTTGTGCATAAAAGATCTAGCTCATGCACGTGTCCCTTTTAATGTAGAATCCTGTCACTGTGTGAAGCTAGTGTCCAAAATATTATTATCTCTAGCTCTGACATTTTACAAGGCTTGTTCTCATCCCAAGTCTGTAACATACCTAAAAGAGACCATACTTTAGGCCTGACCCTGTGTTAGAGCAAGATAGACATTTATGATGCTGGACTTAAGAAGCAGGCATAATGACTGGAGAATCAGGAACTTATATAGGTAGGAGGGATTGAATTTAGAACACACAGGGGAAAAATCAGAAGCTAACACTCTACTTTTTTTAGTAGCAAACATGGAACAAAATGTTCAGTAGGTTAATATTTTCCCATTCCAAATATGTCCATTCCCACTCAGTAACACTTCTATGGGAAGGTGGTTCACAAGTTTCAGAATAACTGATTTACTGGAGAATATAAATGCACTGCTGAGTGGGAGCAAATGAAAGGCTCCTTGCTTCACCAGTCCCTCTGATGATTTCCCACCACATGAGTGGAGGACACTGTAATCATCTTAGAGATCAATGAGTAAGTCTGTAGTTACTTGTACTCTGCTATCAACAATGATTTTGAAAACTTGATGGATTTGATTTTCTGTGATGAAGAACATGATTGTTTGACCAACATTCATTTCCCTGAGTTGAAGCCCAAATACTTTGTGGCTCACTGAGTAATGTGGTTCTCTTCTCCTTTGGCGAGAATCTTGTACTTGGAAGAGGAATCTCTTCCAACTCAGTGAACTGGAAACCCACTCACTCTCAGAATTTGTTCATGTTTATTATCAGTATTTTATGACCAAGCACATTTATTTAATGATCTGATATTTTAGGCTCCAAATAAAGGATGAAAAGAGAATGGAAAACATAGGTTTAAAAAATTGAAGTCCACTGGTGTATGACCTGTAGAGTAATTTAAATCAATATGTGAATTCTAGGAAGTCAGGTGATAACTGACCGTATTCTTTTTAATTCCTATAGTATATCTACTTATGAATTGCATTCATTTCCTGAAGGCAGAAGGTAAGATACAAATAAACCCATAAAGTGTATGGATAGACAAGTATACATATAGAAGTTTATGTGTGTATATATGGACATGTGTATTCATAAATATATGACTGGAACTGAATACTTGGACATAAACAGAAATCACAAGCAAGGACTGGTGGTATGTGTAATGCAGTGTGTGTCAGAACATGAAAGACCCTGTGTTCAAACAGCAGTACCACTAGTAAAATTAAGGACATGTCAACCAGAAGCCAGTGGCTCATACCTGTAATCCTAGCTCTCAGGAGGTGAGATCTAAGGATGATGGTTCAAAGCTAGCTTGGGCAGGAAAGTCTGTGAAACCCTTATCACCAAGTAACCACCAGAAAACCAGTAGTGGCACTGTGGCTCCAAGTGATAGAGCACTAGCTTTGAGCACAAAAGCTCAGGGACAGTGCCCGGGCCCAGAGTTCAAAAATATTAAGGACATGTCTTTCAGGAAGGGTTTGCTTGTCCCACATGCCTTTAATGCCAGCTGGGTGGGAATTGGAAATTGGGAGTAATCTCATTTACAAGCCATATTGTAAACAGTTACTGAGACCCTCATCTGAAACAATGGATCTGTCCTTTGAGCTTAGTGTTGTATTGCCCTCCACCCCTTCTAGCAGCATAGGAATCAGAATATGGGCTGAGGTCACTTCCAGGCCTTAAAGGAGACTCTACCTGAAAACACAGGCAAAGCACAAAAGGACCATAAATCGGGGGTTGAGCCCATGTCTTGTAAGCAGGCTGGACACACTGTCATCCAACTATAGTACCAAGTAATGAAAAAATGGTGAAACAAGATTGCAATTTGTAAAGTTGTCTCCTAGAGAAACTTGGGATTTCAGTGTGTCTTTGAAAGGTTTCACTGAGAGATCGTGGATGATCTCTATATTTTGATCAAATGGAGTCAGAAAGGGAAATTTCATTAAAGTAATCTGGTTTTTTTGTTTGTTTGTTTGTTTGTTTTTTGGGTCCAGTTGTGGGCCTGAACTCTAGGCCTGGGCGCTGTCCCTCAGCTCTTCAGCTCAAGGCTAGCACTTCACCACTTGACCTACAGCACCACTTCTGGCTTTTTTCCTTTTTGCTTATGTGGTGCTGGAGAATCGAACCCAGGGCCTCATGCATGCAAGGCAAGCACTCTACCACTGAGCCACCTTCCCAGCCCAAGTAATCTGTTTTTAATCAGTGGTTTTGTTACTCCTAATATCAGACAATCCTTTAGAAAATACCAGGTTTTCTATTTGTGAATCTCTTATGGATTGGACCAAAGGAGGTGATCCTGTTTGGAGCCTAGAGGAGGAGGAGCCAAGAGGAGCATAGAGCTTTTCCATATGGGTAGTTAGTTTTCAACTGAAATCTTGCACACTTTGTTCACAGAGACATACAATTTTTATTTTGTGTTAAAGCAAGACAAACTTTTAGGATCATAAACTTAAGAGTGTGCATTGACTTGTGCAGCAGAGAATTGCCTAGAGTAGAAGGGATTTTTACCTAGGCAGTTGAGTTGAACTGGAAGAAACTAAAACCATAGCAATGTGACATTTTTATTTAATATATTTGTGAAATATAGAACAGAAAGCTTGAATTGAACTATTTCCTGAATAATATGTGCTAATGAATAAAAACTAACCTCTTGAAAAGTAGTAAAATTTCAAAAAGCTGATAACCATGGGGATGAACTTCCATTAGAGTATATAAGTAGCAGAGTAAGTAGAACCAGATGTGAAGTGTAGCAATCATGTGATATCTGAGTCTATATTCTTTTTAAATCCCATAGGACATCATCTGAATGGGCACTTGAGTTGTCAGCACTGAACAAAAGGTAAGAGATAAATGAGTCCATAAAATAGACATGCAGTGAAATGGATGGATGGTTATCTTAAATACCAGTGTGTATGTATGTGTGTGTGTGTGTATGTGTGAACATACACTTACAATACATACATATGAAATCTGGCTCATACAACAACACACCGAAAAAGGTGATGAATTTGAGAAGTTGATGGAGAGATGAATTGTAGTACAGAATGTCATTGTGTTTCTTTATGCTATCCTTGTGGCCTGTGGTCCCAGTATTGTACCATTGTACTACATAAATGTTAGGCATTTCTAGTTTAGCTTTAATAGATGTTTATCTTTTGAATTGACATGTAGTAGGTACCCATTTGTGTAGTGTGTAGTATAAGAGTTTGACACACTTAATACACTGAGGTGATCAGTTTACATAATTGGCATTTCTGTGATTTTATTTATAATTGGTTTCTGCCAGACTATTCAATAGTATTTTCATATGGCACTTAGAAAATTTTGAATTCATTTTTTTCTAGCATAGATACTCTTCTTTGCTCTTGAAGGAGTCATTCTTTCTTCTCAGAAACACATCTCTATATAGTAATATCCCTCTCCGTTTTTCTTGCATATCCTGTTCAGGCCATGACTATTATTACTTTGAGACCAGCTTGTATTGCTTTAAGATCCACATGGAAGTGTGTTTACAATAATATGTTTTCATTTTCATTAGTCTGAGAAAGTTTGTATTTTCTTCATGATTTCATCAGTCCTTTGGAAGTTCCAATGAATATTATGTACATTATGTGTGCTTATAAATTTTTTAATGTATTTGTTTTCTACTTTTCTGGGGCTTGAACTCAGAGCCTGAGCATGGTCTCTGAGCTTCCTTTGCTCAAGGCTAGCATTCTACAACTTGAGCCACAGCACCACTTCCAGTTTTTTCTGTTTATGTGCTACTGAGGAATTGAACCCAGGGCCTCTTGCATACTAGGCAAGCACTCTCCACTAAGCCACATTCCCAGCCCTTATACTTTCATTTCATTAGTGAATAAGATATAGAAAATAATTTCAACTTTTAGTACTTTATTGGAAAATGATTTTTCAGATAAAGACAGTCTGGAAAATACTCCAGAAGAAAGATGAAAGAATTGCAATCCATTCAATGCAGTCATTCAGTGAATTCAATGCAACTTGATTGAACCCATCCCTTTAGATGAAATATTTTAAGTATCTTTTGTCAATTTGGTTTTCAATATACTATAATGTTTTGTGATTGATTTGTTGTCTGAAAGATCCTTTTTTTGGCAACAGTGGGTACTGATGCTGCCAACTTTTATTGTGTTTGAGTTGATATGTACTTTTACATTGAATGATGTTGGTTTTTATATAGTAGCATTGTCTGTCAGTGAGTGACTGTATATTTAAAATTATTATTTTCTACTGACACTTTTTGAATAATGTCCTGTCTTTCTTTGTGTCATTATATAGGGGATTTTTTGTGATAGAGGCTGTTTTTTCTTGTATAAATACTGTGACTTATGATTGCTGCTGATTTATGTTTTCAGGAAATGTAAAGCAGTCCTATTGCTTTAGTTTCAGTCTTTCTAAGACTTTACTGGTAAAATACATGTCTAGTAGGAAGTGTATCATTGGGTCAAGGGTTTTTTAGTTTAATCCTTTAGACAATCTGTAACTAAGATAGAGTTAGGGCTCTTATTGTTCACTAAATACGTATTTCTCAAGTCGTATGTTATTTGTTTTTTTAATGTGTCCTTTGTTCCTTCACATTCAACTTTATGGCTTTATGGCTGTCTCTACAGTTACAGATTAAATCCTGTCTCTTTTTCCTATCTGGTCTATGGACTCACCCAATGTGACTGGCAGTAAAAAGCACTTGAAGATGAAAGTAAATGAAAGACTGACCTTAGAATTGCTAATATCTGTGGAGTTCTCATATGTAAAACCTGTAGTGAAATGTGAAATAAATTCCCCATGCCAGTCTATGGTAATACTAGAGAGAACTATTCAAAAGGTGAAATGTTTACTAATTTCACAGGCATTGGGATATATTATTATCTTCTAAAGATTCAGTTGTAAATAAATGATGAACTATGTACAGATGGAAATATGAACATGAGTATCTACAACCCAACCTGTTCATGTCTAGAGTCGCTAGTTCTTTGATTAAAAATATGTGCTAAGACTTTGTGACATGCCTAACTATATATTTTCTCTTAGTGTGGATCTTTCTGAAGTTTTACCAGTACCTCTCCTTGGAATCCTAACTGATGAGTGAGTGCAAAACCAATATGACCATTAAATATGTTTATATACTCAACACATACATGTCTCTTGACAGTCAGAGATGAAACATATGACAGTATGAGATGAAACATACATACACATAACACAGACATAGAGATGTTAAAATAATTGAACAAAAAAGAGTGTTGCAGGCCTGAGATCTCAGCTACTAGGAAACATCTTAGGAAGATGTTAATCTAGTGTTAGACCTGATCCAAACAGGAATCCTTATCAAAAACTCCCTAGATTAGCACCAAAAATAAAGCTGTGATGCTGTGTTAGAGCAACTGGCTAGTAGATAAGGGATCTATATTCAAACCAGAGCAATTGCTGTCCCCCAAAACAGAATGGTATAAGGAAGTAAGTAGGGAGTGAAGCAAGTAAGAAGCTAAGATCGAAGGAAGAAAAGGAAGGAAGGAAGGAAGGAAGGAAGGAAGGAAAGAGAAAAGAAAAAAAGAAAGAAAAGGAGAGAATGGAAGGAAAAAGAAAAGACAAGAAACAAATTTAAAAAACCCAACTCAGACTAGGAGTGAAAGGAAAAAGGGGTTAAGATGTGTGAAATCATCCTGAAAAGAGTCCCTTATTTTCTTTCTTTTTTTTTTTGGCGGGGGGGGTCTGGTAGTGGGGCCTGAACTCTGGGCCTGGGCACTGTCCCTCAGCTCAAGGCTAGCGCTCCACCACTTGAGCCACAGCACCACTTCTGGCTTTTTTCCTTTTGCTTATGTGGTGCTGAGGAATTGAAGCCAGGGCCTCAAGCATGCAAGGCAAGCGCTCTACCACTGAGCCACCTTCCCAGCCCCAAAGTCCCTTATTTTCTTTAACAAGGTGTCCTAAGTGCTTTCACGAGACATTTGTGGATAATTTTCTGTTAGCATAACATCAATGATAAGAAAGAAATAGGTCATGAGAAGTATGCTTCTACTATGTATTCCTTTAGCAAATATCAGGTTTCCTACTTTTGAGTCTCTGGTGGATTGGATCAAAGGAGGAATCATGTTTGCAAGAAAGAAAAAGAAAAACAGAGGATAATGAACAACGGAACCGTGTGCATAAAAGACCTAGCTCATAGAGGTGTCCCTTATAATAAAGTTCTCTTGTCACTGTGAAGTCATTCTGTCTAGCTCTGACACTATACAAGACCCTACCTCAGCCTGACCATGCGTTAGGACAGATAGGTATTTATGATGCTGGACATAAGAAGAGGGCACAAGGACTGGCCAATAAGGAACTTAGGGTAGAAGAGATTTGTGCACTTATGGGGAAACACACTCTGCTTTTGTTTAGTAGCAAACACAGAACATAAGTGTTCAGTAGTTTTGTATTCTCCCAGACTAAATATGTCCATTACCAATTAATAACACTCATTTCTATGAAAAAGTGGTTCATGTTATTGTCAGTATTTTATGACCAAGTATGCCTCTTTAATGACCTGAAACTTTAGTGCTATCCTTGTTCCAAATAAAGGGTGAGAAGAGAAACAGATATATGTAAAACTTAAATAAAACTACACTAGTGTATGATCTGCAGAATAATTTGTACCAGAATGTGAATTCTAGGAAGTCCTGTGATATCTGACTTGTATGTATTTTTTTGTTCCTATAGGCCATGTCCATATGAAATTTCTAAGGGTCGTGAGAGGTGAGATACAAATACACCCGTTTTATATATATATATATATATATATATATATATACATATATATATATATATGTATATATATATATATATATATATGGATAGAAAAGTGTGCATGTAGAAGTTTATGCCAATTATATACATACCTATGTATAAATATATATGTTTGTATACATATATATGTACAGATGCATACATATTTACATACTTATGCCCTGAACTAAATACTTGGACACAAACAATACTAGCAAACAAGGACTGGTGGTATGTGTGATATAGATATATAGAGTGTAAGAACATGAAAGACCCTGTGTTCAAACAGCAGTACCACTGTTGGGTCTTCGTCTGTCTTTGGATGGACGGGGTCTGAGGAGAGGTAAGTGCGGCCTCTTGCTGGTTCCCCAGCCTCCCTTAGCCCAGGAGACAATCAGACGCAGCGGGGAGTCAAGTCAAGCAGGAACTCGTTTATTAACAGGGAGCATCCCCTTTTTAAAGCAAAAGACTGGGTGGGAGGAGAGGAAATGGAACCAACCAATCACTGAAAGGCCATACCTTATCATGCACCTAAGCTTCCATGAGTTGTTTACACACTGAACCTAAACAAATCCGGCTCTGCCCACTCAACTTCCTCTCAGGGCCATCTTTGCTACCTGTGTTCCCCACAGATTTCCCCACATATTCACCCTTTTTGTTTTAATGGCAGATCCACCTCCCAGTTAGTTATCCTTTTCTGCTCCTCTGTAAAGGTTATTTTAACAGGATTACATTTGGCCACGAACGGGGTTGGAGGCAAGTCTGAAGAGCCCATCCCAGTTACTTCTCATCCCCACCTATCACAATAATAAACATTAGCCCCACCACAGTTAGAGTTTGAAATGTCCCAAACAGTAAAATTTAAAACAAACTGTGCAGACATAGCAAAGCAATCCCGGGCACCTGATGTCTTTCAAGTAAGCCAGTTCCTTGTACGTGCCTTCAAGCGAGCACAGGGGTCAAGATGACCTTTAAGCTTTACTGTCAGCTCCCAACACCCCGTCTTTGTCTAAACAAGTGAACCCGCCTGTCTTAGGTTGGGTAGATCGCCTTGTCTGTCTTACCCGTCATCGGGAACTTCTTCAGAGCAAAGCTGAAGGCCCTGTCTTAGGTTGGTCAGACTGGCACCCCCTCTTACCCGTCTCTGGCTGCGGTTCCTCTCGGGGGAAATTTATTCACTTGGAGCTTGATCTTATGTAACTGGCTGGATAAGCTCATAAGAGTTTTGCAGTGCACGTATAATGTAAGGAAGGCATAGAAAAAGCATCAGCAAAAGCATTCCCAGGCCAAGCAATGTCATTAGCCCTTTAACTTTAGGAATGGGATAGCAGTCTTTGTAGTCCAGAGGTGGGGCTTGTTCTAGAGTAGGTTTTAGACATATTTACAGGACGCATAACAAAAGGTGGTTGTATAAGCAATTAGTAAAAGAACAATTAGAGCAGGTAACATTAAAATAGATAGCTCCTACAAAAATATGTTTTGAACAGTCCATACGTAATGACACAGGGTGGTGATCAAAATGAAGGTCAGGCCACCAGGTCGAAGGGACAGCTTCTCTTGTGGTACTATTGATGATTTCTGCATTGCCAGTGCTGAACGCTGCCCAGGTCACCCATTGAGGTTGATGTGAATTCCGTAGCCATTTCAGGGACTGGGAGGGTCAGGACAGCCATCAGCTGGAGTATCACCATCTGCAATTGTTAAAGAACACAAGAGCTTCTCAAGGGCTGGTTGCCCTTGGGGATGGTTAGTTTATCCCTGGGCATCCTCCTGTGTAGAGGAAATGGGTAAAAACTTAAGGTTTCTAGCAGGAATCCAAATGGGGGCTATCTCCCCTATGGGAAAAATGCATCCAAATCCCCTGCCCATGGTAACTAGGGGGTCAGGTCCTCTCCATTGTTGTGTCAGGGGGTCCTTCCACCTGACTTTCACTCGGGGCTTAGGGTTTAGTTGTCCCCAGTCAGTTGCCCCTTTTGAAAAATTGAAAATGTTAACTGTATATAGGGGGCTAACTCCCCCTTTTTGTTTTAATTGCTCCTTAAGACATTGGTGATTTCTTTTTATAATTGCTTGGCCTTGGGGATTATAGGGAATTCCTGTACTATGATTAATATGCCATTTGTCAAAAAACTCTGACATTGTTTTACTGACAAAACAGGGTCCATTATAGGTTTTAACTTGTGCTAGTAGACCCAAGATGGCAAACCATTAAAGAAAATGTGCTTGTGAATGTTTAGTCCTTTCTCCTGTATGTGCTGTGGCCCAGGGAGAGTTTGGGCCATCCTCCGCCACCGTCTGGTAAAGCTCTTTAAGATCCTTAGCTTCCCATGGATACCATTCCAAGGGCCTGTTAGCCCCTGATGCCACATTGATGATCGGATACGCTTGGGGAAGTGAATCCTTGGCCGAGAGTCTGGGCTCTTGGGTGGCCCTTCCTTTCCAGGGCTCTTGGGTGGCCCTTCCTTTCCAGAGGAGGTCTCCAAGTAGGTTACTTCCCCAGCCCTCAGCCCCTCCATGTGGTAGGGGTCTGGGACTTGGAAGTCCTTTTCGCAGGTCTCGTAGGCCACAGTACCTCCCTTCCAATCAGGGGAATAGGAAGGGGGCCTAGGACCATCCGGGGCACCTGAGTCTCTGCCCCTGCATGCACGGGTAGTGCGTTCCCAGTCGAGTTTGACCTTTTCCTTTTCACTTTCCAAGTCTTCCTGTACTCTTTCTAGGCCTAATGTTGCCTCCTCCTCCTCCTTCGTCTGTGATATAGCATTACCCATATTTAGGGTTTCACTTACCCCGAAAGACTGCTTAGCCTCGGCCGGTATCTTTTCCTTTCGAGCCCCACGTTGGGCGCCAGATGTTGGGTCTTCGTCCGTCCCACAAAAGACAGACGGGGTCCGAGGAAAGGTAAGTGCGGCGAGACAATCAGACGCAGCAGGGAGTCAAGTCAAGCAGGAACTCGTTTATTAACGGGGAGCATCCCCTTTTAAAGTAAAAGAGTGCGTGGGAGGGGAGGAAATGGAACCAACCAATCACTGAAAGGCCATACCTTATCTTGCACCTAAGCTTCCATGAGTTGTTTACACACTGAACCTAAACAAATCCGGCTCTGCCCACTCAATTTCCTCTCAGGGCCATCTTTGCTACCTGTGTTCCCCACAGATTTCCCCACAGTACCACTAGTAAAATTAAGGACCTATCTATCAGGAAGGTGGTTCTTGTCATCCATGCTTTTAATGCCAGCTATGTGGAAAGTGGAACCTGCAATTAATCTCATTTACAAGCCATTTTGTGAACAGTTATTGAGACCCTCTCCTAAACCAATGAGCCTGACATGTGAGCTCACTGGTGTGTTTCCCCCACTCCTTATAACAGCATAAGAAATCAGATTGTGATCTGAGGTCACTTCCAGCCTAAAAGGAAGACCTTGTCTGAAAACATGTCTAAAGCACCAAAGAACTTAGGTCATAGCTCAGATGGTAGAGCCCTTGCTTAGCCTGACATCCAGCTGCAGTACCAACTAATAAAACAAAGGGTGAAACATGATTGGAATTTGTAAAGTTATCCTTTGAGGAACCTTGAGAGTACAGTGTATCTTTGAAATTTTATATAGATGCTTCCACTGAGCATTCTGTAGATGATTTCTATATTTCAATCAAATGGAGTAAGAAAGGAAAAGGCTATTAGGATCTGTAATCTACTGTAGCAAATTCCTTTTGTTACTCTTAATAACAAAATCTCTTAGAAAATACCAGGCTTCTATTTGTGAGTTTTATTGGACTGGACCCATGGAAGCAATCCTGTTTGGAGCAAAGAGGAAGAAATGATAGATATAGAGCAGTACATCCTGAGCACTGCATACCGTAGATGAAACATGTGACCCTCATCATCCAGGGCTCTGTCCCTAAGTGAGGCTGGTGCTCCAAATCCTTATTAATATAGAGCTCTGCCATGTGGATGGGTGGTTCTCAATTGAAACCCTTCACACTTTGTTCAGAGCCCTTGCTTCAGGATTATACTTTTTGTTAAAGCAAGGTAGGCTGTTATGATGAACATAAGAAGTGTGTGCAGGGAACTTACACAGTAGGGAAAGGGATTTTTACCTATGCAATAGAGTTGAACTGGGAGAAACTAAAACTATAACAGTGTGACACTCTCATTTTATATGTTTGTGAACTATAGAGCAGAAAGCTTGAATCATTTCCCATGCTAATGAATCCATAAAAACTAACCTCTATTGAAAAGTAGTAAAGTTTCAAAAAACTGATTTACACGAGAATGAAATTCCACTGGAGTATATAAGCTACAGAGTAAGTAGAACTAGAATGTGAAGCATAGCAATCATGTGATGTCTGAGTCTATGTACTTTTAAATCCCACAGGCCTTCAGATGAATGGGCACATGAGATGTTAATTCTAAATAAAAGGTGAGAGCTAAAAGACAGATAGATAGATATCCTAAATATAACATACAACAAGTATATATGTGTACATAAACATGCACATGTAGTACATATATATGACATCTGGCACATATAAAAACAGGCAGAAAGGTGAAGATGAATTTGGGGAATTAATGGTGAGAAAAAATTCAGTACAGAATTCACTAGTTTTGTTTCTTCATGTTCTGATTATGGCATGTAGTCATACCTTTGTACATTTTGCCTTATTTGGATAAATGTTTAACATGTGATTCTTGATTAGCTCTTATAAATATGTTTTGCTTTTAAATGCTTTTAGATGGCTGTATGTATATGTAGTGTAAGAGTTCAACACAGTACACAGTGTGATGATCAGATTGCATAATTGGCATTTCTGTGATCTTAATTATGTATCATTGGTTTCTGACAGAATGTTTAATGTTATTTGCCCTTATATTTTGAAATTTTTGTAATCATAATTTATAGCCTAGATGTCCTTCTTTGCTATTGGAGGAGTTATTCCTTCTGCTCATAAACATATCTGTATTAACATTCCTTTCCATTCTCCTCACATACTCTGGTCATGCCGTGACCGCTTTTCTATCTTGGATTTCTTTGAGATCAATTTGTAAACTGCCAGTGGAAGTGAGATTTTTTTGGAATACAATGTTTCATTTTCATCAATTTCAGAAAGTTTGGTTTCCTTTATGATTTCTTCATCAGTCCTTTGGTCATCTAATTTCTAAAATCCTTCTTTTCTTATTTCATTTCATTGGTGAGTAAGATATTGATAATAATTTCACATTTTAATACTTTATTGAAAAATGATTTGTTGGTAAAGTAGTCTATCCTAAAGAATTCTCCACAAAGGAAGAGGACGGCATTATTTAGAAGTATTATACAAAGGAATTGCTATTCAGCCAATTCGTTTATGAGTAAAATACATCTTGCTTGATGTCACCTCTACAAATGTATTTTAGACCAATTTGATGTATAGTAAATAGTGATATTCTGTGATTAACTTATTGTCTGAGTGATCCTTCATGCTAACAGCTGATATTGATGCTGCCGACTCCTATTGTGTTTCAGTCTAGGTCTCATTTTACAGTGAATGATGCTGGTTTTATTATTTTTTTTTTTTATTATTTAGAGAATACTTTATTAGTTTCTGTAATCAAACCCACGTAGATAAGACCTTACATATTTAATACAGTGCGTTTACCCCTGTACAAATGGGAAAAAATTAAGTTTAACATTTCTAGACCAATATGGCTATTAATTTCTGTACAATGCCAACTCAACACGGTAAACTGGGATACTTTTTCCAAAGTTGACAGCACAGCTAAAGTTTGATGCTGGTTTTATGTAGTAGCACTATCCTTCAGTGAGTGCCTGTATATTTACAATTATTTCCCATTGACCATCTTTAGATAATGTAATACTGTCTTTCTATTTTTTCTCATATAGAAAAATTACTACATTTGATATACATTTGCATGTTAAATACTTTTTGCTTGCTTCAATTTTTGTTTTCTAAGTCTTTTTATTTTTGTCGTCATGGGGCTTGAACTCTGGGCCTGGGCACTGTCCCTCAGCTCTTCAGATCAAGGCTAGTGCTGTACCACTTGAGCCACAGCACCACTTCCGGTTTTCTGAGTGGTTTAGTGGAGATAAGAGTCTCACAGATGTTCTTGCCCAGGCTGGCTTTGAACCGCAATCCTCAGATCTCAGCCTCCTGAATAGCTAGGATTTCAGCCATGAGTTACTGGTACCCAGCTCATTTTCTAAGTCTTTACTGGTGAAATAAGTGTCTAGTAGTAAGTGTATCATTGGGTCAAGGGTATTTAAATTTAATCCACTAGACAGTCTCTATCTGTAATAAGGTTTGGCTCTGCATGTTTAGTAAAGACATATTCCTAACGTTGTTGTAACTTTTTCCTGTCTCTTTGAGCCTTTCTTGTTCATATTTATTGTTTTATGGCTGTGTGCATTGATCAGGTTTGAATCTCTCTTCTTTTGTCTATCTGGTCTATGTATTTTCCCTATGAGACTGGCAGTAATAGCACTTGACAAATGAAAGTAAATGATGGAATGACTTTAGAGTGGGTAATATCTCTGGAATTCTCATATCTACAACCTGTAGTGAAATGTAAAATAGATGTCCCATAGTAATGTTTATGGTAATACTATAGAAATATTCCAAATGAGAAATGTTTATTAATTTCACAGGCCTTAGGATATGTTATTATCTTAGAATGTGTAATTGTAATAAGTGATAACCTAAGTACAGATGCAAGTATGAACCTAAGTAGTTAAAGCTCAACCTGTCATGTCCAGAGTTGCTAGCTCTTTGGCCAAAAATGTGTATTAAAACTTTGTGTCATGTCTCACTATTTATTTTCTCAGCGTGGACCTCTCAGAAGTCTTACCTGTTCCTCTCCTTGGAATTGGAGATGATGAGTGAGTATAAAACCAATATGACAACTAAACATGTATATATTTTCAATGCATACATGTGTCTAGACAGGTAGAATTTGAGATGAAACATACATAGCACAAAACAAACATAGAAATCTCAATCAAAAAGGAGAGTAGTTCCGGCCTGAGATCTCAGCTACTAGGAAACTTAGGAAATTGTGTTATAGGGTCAGACCTGTTCCAAACAGCAAACTCTATGACAAACATCTCTAGAACAGCACCAAGGAATGAGACCAGGGTATTGTTGTAGAGCACCTGGCTAGTAAACAAGGGATCTGTCTTCAAACCGCAGTATCCTCTGCACCCCATACAGAGAACGAAATAAGGGAATAAGGGAGAGTGAGGAAGGGAGGAAAAAGGAATGAAGGAAGAAGAGAAAAAATGGGAGGAAAGAAGGAAGAAAAAAAGAAAGAAAAAGAAAAATGACATGAAACAAATAAAACCAACACAGACTAGGAGGGAAAGGAAAAGAAGATCTTTGACCAGGTGTTTTAATGTTTTAACTGAGAGGTTTGTAGATTACTTTATTCCAAATATAGACTGAGAAGAGAATGAAAGTTATGTCAAAAAAATTAAAGTCCACTTGTGTATGATCTGCAGAGTAATTGAAAGTAGAATGTGAATTCTAGGAAGTCATATGAGATCTCACTATGTGTATTTTTAATTCCTATAGGCCATCTCCTTATGAATGTGCATATGGTCGAGAAAGGTGAGATACAAATAAACACATAAAGTATATGGATAGACAGTGTGTATGCCAATTACATGAGTGTTTATGCCAACTATATAAACACCTAAGTATATATGTATATATTTCTGCATGTATGTATGGACAGACATAGGAACACATATGTGTTTGCAAACATAGGTCTGCAACTGAACTCGGACAAAAGAAACAAAAATAGAAAAGACTTGGGGCAAGTGTGATACAGAGAGTGTCAGAATGTGAAAGACCCTGTGTTCAAACAGCAGTACTACTAGTAAAATTAAAATGTCTGTCAGAAATGTCTGAAGGGTCTGCTTGTCACAAATGCCTTTAACACTAGCCGTCTGAGAAGTGGAAACTTGGGGTAATCTCATTTAGAAGCCAGCTTGTCCAGTAGTTGAATAATTGAGCCTCATCTCAACCAATGAGCCTAATATGGACTAACTAATTTCCTCCCCAGGAAATTAGGTAATCAGACCATTGTCTAAAGTCTCCTCCAGACCTAAAAGGAAAACCTTATCTGAAAATATAGTTAAAGCAAAAAAGGACTTGGGCCATCGCTGAGGTAGTAAATCACTTGCCTAGCCAGCAAGGAGGATGCCCTGTCATCCAACTGCAGTAACAAAGATGGAAAAGGTGGTGAAACAGGATTGGAATTTGTAAAGTTATCTTCCAAAGAACCTTGAGATTACACTGTATCTTTGAAAGTCTATTTAGATGGTTCCACTGAGAGTTATGTAAATGATTTCTATTATGCTCACATGGGGTCAGAAAGGAAAAGGCTATTAGAATCTGTAATCTACTGTAGTAAGTCCTTTTGTTACTTCTAATAACAAGCAGTCTCTTAAAAACATCAGGCTTCCTATTTGTGAGTTTATAATGGATTGGATCAATGGAGGCAATCCTATTTGTAGCATAGCAGAGGAAGGGATAGCTAGGGAGCAGTACAACCTGAGCATCACATACCAGAGATGACACATGTGTTCCTTGTTATATAGGGCTCTGTCACTATGTAAGGCTGGTGCCCCAAACTATTATTAATATAGAGCTGCCACATGGGTGGTTGGTTTTCAACTGAAACCCTGCATACTGTGTTCACAGAGACCTGTGATTTTTAAAATTTTGTGTGTTAGGATCACAAACATAAGAAATGTGCATAGACTTGTGCAGCAGAGAATTACCTAGAGTAGAAGGGATTTTTACCTAAGCAGTTGAGTTGAATTGGGAGAAACTAAAACCATAACAACATGACATTCGATTTAATATATTTGTGAAATATAGAACAGAAAGTTTGAATTGAACTGTTTCCCAATAACATGTGCTAATGAATCTATAAAAACTAACCTCTACTGAAAAGTAGTGAAGTCTCAAAAACTGATTTACAAGAGAATGAAATTCCATGAACATATATAAGCAGCAGAGTAAGTAGAACTAGAATGTGAAGCGTAGCAATCATGTGGTGTCTGAGTCTATGTACTTTAAATCCCACAGGCCTTCAGATGAATGGGCACAAGAGATGTTAGTTCTAAATAAAAGGTGAGAGCCCCATGTAAGTGTAACTCCTCTGTATGGTATTTTCATAATAAAATAATAAAATAAAAAAGTGAGAGATAAATGAATCCATAAAATAGACATGAAGTAAAATGGGTGGACTATATATATATATATATATATATATATATATGTTCATGAACATGTACTTATAATACATATATATGAAATCTGGCTCCTACAACAACACATCAAGAAAGGTGAAGATGAATTTGAAAATTTATGGTGAGATGAATTGCAGTACAGAATGTCATTGTTCGTGTTTCTTTATCCTCTCCTTGTGGCATGTGGTCACAGCATTGTACCATTTTCCTTCATTTGTACAAATGTGATTCTGCCTTAGCTTTAAAAAATATGTTTTCCTTTTTACTGACATGTAGTAGGTGGACATGTGTCTAGTGTGTACTATAAGAGTTTAAACACTTGGTCCACTAAGTGTGATGATCAGATTGCATAATTAGCATTGCCATGATCTTAGTTATTTATCATTGGTTTCTGTCAGAATATCCAATAGTATTTTCACTTGATATTTTAACATTTGTGAATTCATGATTTCTAGTCTTTGCTGTTGAGGGAATTATTCTATTTACAAACACATCTTTATTTATTAACATCCTCTTGATTCTCCTCACATGCCTTGGTGATGCCATGACTGCTATACCTCCTAGTATTTCTTTGAGATTTACTTGAGCTTACATGTGGAAATGAGTGTGTTTGCAATACTATGTTTTCATTTTCATTCGTTTGAGAAAGTTTATTTTTTATGAATTGTCTCAAAAGTTGAGTAGATATCATGTAACTTGCATGTGTTTATATAATTTCTTACGTCTTTGTTTTCTACTTTTGTTTCATTGATGTGGTTGATATAGAGAACAATTTCAACTTTTGAAACTTTATTGGAAAATGGTTTATTGCACAAAGAACCATTTATCCTGGGGAATGGCCCAGTAAAAGGAGAAGAGCAAAATTCTGAAGTGCTGTACAAAGAGGTCACCATTCAATCCATCAGTTTATGAACACAGTGCATCTTGATCAAGGTCTCCCCTTTGGATGAAATGTTTTAAGTGTCTCTTAGACCACTTTGGTTTAGAGTATACTGTGATGTTTTGTGATTGACTTATTGTTTGAATGATCCTTCCTGGTTAACAGTTGGTATTGGTTCTCCCAACTTCCATCATATTTGAGTCTATGTCTCCTTTTGCATTGAATGATTTTGGTTTTACGTAGAAGCTTTGTCTTGTAGTGAATGCCTGTATGTTTAAAATTACTATTTTCCATTTTTTGGATAATGTCTGTCTTTGTTCTTTATTATTATTATCCAGCTTTTGATACAGAATCTCTTTTTTTCAAGGAAACACAGGGACTCTTGATTGTTCCTGGTTTCCTTTCCAGGGAAAATGCTCTTCCCTTGCTTCAATTAAGTCTTTGTAAATCTTTACTTACGAAATGAGTGGCTTCTAGAGAGTTATCATTTGAGTAAGGGTTTTTAAGTTTAATCCATTAGATAGTCAGTATCTGAACTAAGTATTCTACCTCTGATATTCTTCACATTATCCTTTTTTTTTTTTTTGCTGGTCCTGGGCCTTGAATTATAGATCTGGGTGCTATCTAACCTTTTGCTCAGAGCTAGCACTCTACTACTTGAGCTACAACACCACTTCTGGCTTTTTCTCTGATTAAATAGAGATAAGAGTCTCATGGACTTTTCCTGTCTGGTCTAGCTTCAAATTGTGATCCTCAGATCTCAGCCTACTGAGTAGTTAGGATTATAGGTGTGAGCTAACAATAACGGCTGTTTTCTGGTTTTTTTTTGTTTTTGTTTTTATGTGCCTTTTGTTAATTTATTGTTTATGGGTTTTTTTGGCTGCCTGTTGATGGAGATGGATCTCCCTCCCCCCTTTCTCTCACCTATCTAGTCTATGGACTCATTTTATGTTACTGGCAGTAAAAACACTTGATGAATTAAAGTAAATGATGTAATGAGTTTAGACTGGTAATTCTTGTGAATTTCTCATATGTATAACTATGAAATGTGAAGTAAATGCCCTATGCCAGTCTGTGATAAAACCAGATAACTATTCCAAGGGTGAAATGTTTACTGTTTTCAAAAGAATTAGGATATTTGTTATTTTCTTACAAAGATGTAGTTGTAACAAATGATGAACTAAGGATAGATACAGATATGAACATGAATAGCTGAAGCCCAACAAATTCATGTCTAGAGTTGCTAGCTCTTTGGCCAAAAATGTGTGCTAAAACTTTGTGTCATGCCTCACTATTTATTTTCTCTTAGTGTGGACCTCTCAGAAGTCTTACCTGTTCCTTTAATTGGAATTGATACTGAAGAGTGAGTATAAAACCAATATGACAACAAACATGTATATATATTAAATACATATGTGTTTCTAGACAGTCAAATAAAATATAAGATGAAACATACATAGCAGACATAGAAATCTCAAACAAAAGAAACTACGTTTTAGATATTTTTCCATTAGAAAATATCAGGTTTTCTGTTTTTGAGTCCATAGTGAATTGAAACAATGGAGAGAATCTTGTTTACATAAATGAAAAAGGAACAGAGGATAATGAGCAGCAGAACCATGGGCATAAAAGACCAATATTGTACTTGTGCCCCTTATAATGCAGAACCATGTCACTATATGAAGCTAGTGTCCAAAATGTCATTATGTCTATCTGTGGCACTATGCAAGCTGGTTCTCATCCCAAGTCTGTAACACACTGAAAAGAGACCCTATGTCAGGGCTGACTATGGGTTAGAGAAAAATAGGTACTTTTTGTTTGTTTCTTTCTGTTTTTCACGTTTTATTTCTTTTTTAAAATTTCCTTATGATTTTTAAAATAAGGTAGATACTTATGATGCTGATCATGAGTGGGCACAAGATCCAGAGAATGAGGAACTTAAATAGGGTAGAAGGGATTTGTAATTAGAAAAAACAGTGCATTTATGGGGAAAACACAAAGCTAACACTCTACTTTTGTTTAATAGCAAACACAGAACATAAATGTTTAGTAGTTTTATATTTGCCAGCTCAAATATGTCTTTGCCAACCTATAACACCCATTTCTATGGGAAAATGGTTCACAAGTTTCAGAATAACTGTTTTATCTGGGAATAAAAAGACACTAGGGGGCTGGGAAGGTGGCTCAGTGGTAGAGTGCTTGCCTTGCATGCCTGAGGCCCTGGGTTCGATTCCCCAGCACCACATAAGCAATAAGAAAAAAAGCCGGAAGTGGTGCTATGGCTCAAGTGGTAGAGCGCTAGCCTTGAGCTGAAGAGCTGAGGGACAGAGTTCAGGCCCCATGACCCGACCCTCCCCCCCAAAAAAAAGACACTAGGGAGTGGGAGCACTTGCATGGCCCCTTGCTCCAACAGTCACTCTGAAGATTTTCTCAGTGCATGAATGGAGGACACTGCAGTGGTCCTCCATGATGAATGAGTGTCTAGTTACTTGTACTCTGCTATCAACAATGATTTTGGAAACTTGGAGGTTTTGATTTGCTGTGATGAAGATCATGAATGGTTGACCAGCATTCCTTTCACTAAGTGAGTTGAAGGCCAGACCCTTTGGTGGCTCACTGAGTAATGTGGTTCTCTTCTCCTTTGGAGAGTATCTTGCACCCTTCCTCTTGTCCAACCCACTGAACTGGAAATCCACTGATTCCTGGATTCAGGTGATGCTTAATGTCAGTATTTTATGCCTAAGTGTGTTACTTTTTATTAAGTGTGTTTCTTTAATGATCTAAAACTGTAGTGCTCTTTTTTCCAAATAAAGTATGAGAAGAGAATAGAAGATATAGTAAAAAAAAAAAAAGTTAAAGTCCATTTCATTTAAAATTAATATTTAAAAATTATATTTATGATCTTCAGAATAATTTAAACCAGAATGTGAATCTAGGACGTCACATGATATCTGACTATATGTATTTTTAATTCCTATAGGAATCGCCCATATGAATTGTGTGAAAGAAGGTAAGATACAAATTAACCCTTTAAAAATATGGATAGGGGTTCCAGCTGCCCATTGACCTGCACTCCGCCCTGCAGCAGGGCCGGGACAGTAGTGGCTAATGTCAGAAGAAAGTGACTCTCTGAGAACCAGCCCCTCTGTGGCATGGTTCTCCTAGAATGAGCTGCCGCCACCAGCTGAGCCTCCTGGCTAAGTATGCTCACTGACTGAAGAGCTGGGCCTCAAAGCTCTGGAGGAGCTGCAGGAGAAGCCTGAGTGGAGACTCTGGGATGTCCAGGCCCTTCACAACATGGTGCAAAAGGAGTACCCCAACCTGAGCACATCCCTGGATGACACCTTCCTGCTGTGTTTCCTCCGGGCCTGCAGCTCTGCAGCTGCTGGTCAACGACCACAGCTGCAGGCGAAGCTGGCCTGAGGTCTTCAGTAACCTGAGGCTCTTGGCCCTCAAAGATGTCCTCGGCTCTGGGTTCCTCACGGTGCTGCCCCTCACGGACCCCAGGGGCTGCCACTCCTCTGAGGCCAAGGCCTTAGTCTTGCTTTCTGTAATTAAATGGCAGCATGGAAGAACTATAGGAGAGTACCCTAGGCGTACCCATCCTGGTGGTTGAGCCTTTGGTCACGTGTTTATTTCAGGCGAAGACATGGAAAGTGTTCCCATTGATTCCCAAACTCTCAGCTTGCAACTATTGATCTGGAAGCTGTCTCTGCTTCTCATGTAGCTCAGAAACAAGGAAAGTGGGGACCAAAGTGACTGGTCTTCCCAGGAGAAAAACCACCAGATTGGCCAGTCAGCATTATTCTTATGCAACCATTTGGCCAAATCCACAATGTGGCCACATGTGAGGCACTGGGATTTTGTCTTTTCTGTGAACCTTAGCTGCAGACTTGTGTTGCTTAAGGTCCAGGCCCCAGTTGGCCATCACTAGGCCTGGAAAGCGCCTTCACTGAGTGGGAATACCAGAACCCAAGCAGCACTTCCTAGCCAGATTTGGAAAGCCAGAGACTTCAAAGCACTCTGGGTGTTCCTTTATTTGGATCTTGCATAGAAACTCCCATCTGCTGGGTGCTGATGGCTCATGCCTATAATCATAGTCACTCAGGAGGCTGGGATCTGAGGATCATGGTTCAAAGCCAGCCCGGCAGGAAAGTCCATGAAACTCTTATCTCCAATAAAAACCACCAGAAAACCAGAAGTGGTGCTGTAGCTCAAGTGGTAGAACACTAGCCTTGAGCTGAAGAGCTGAGGGACAGCGCCCAGGCCCAGAGTTGAAGCCCCACGACTGACCAAAAGAAAAAAAGAAACTCCCACCCCCACCTCATCACCAAATCCATAAAGCCTTAGCCTTGGTTCTCAATGGAATCATACAGGATCCTAGAAGTGTATGATTTTGTTCCATGCAATAGACTGATTCTAGGCCTATAGAATTGGGATCTAGGAATCAGAGAACTGCACCTCAGGTGTGAGACTGTGGACAATTAATGAGCTTCTTTTGGCTGCTAAGGTTCTGGTATTGGTGTTAAGCTATCGTTAGGTTTTCTGCCTAGAGAGATGTCTAGATAAAGTGTCTAGGTCCTGATATTTTGTGATATATACACAGGCCTTTCCATGAAGAAGCGTCACTACTTGGTCTTGCTCTTAAAGAAACTGATGTGTATATTCCTGGGGGGTAAAATATGGATAGGTAAATATATAGGTAGAAGTTTATGCCTATTATAGACACACATATGTATGTATGTATGTATTGTTACATATTTATGTATAGTCACATGGACACATACATATTCACCCACATGTGCCTGAAACTGAACACTTGGACATAATGCCACAAATAGCAAGCAATGACTGGTGGTATGTGTGATGCAGTGTGTCAGAACATGAAAGACCTTGTGTTCAAACAGCAGTACCACTAGTAAAATTAAGGATATGTCTATCAGGAAGGTTCTGCTTGTCACACGTGTCTTTAATGCCAGCTGTGTGGGAATTGGACACTGAGGGTAATCTCAGCCATCCTGCAAACAGTTACTGAGACCCTCATCTGAACCAGTAAGGCTGACATATGAACTCACTGGTACATTACCTCTCCGACCCCTCTTCTAGCATCATAAGAATCAGATTGTTGTTTTCATTTTTTTTTTGGGGGGGTCCGTCGTGGGGCCTGAACTCTGGGCCTGAGCGCTGTCCTTCAGCTCAAGGCTAGCACTCTACCACTTGAGCCACAGCGCCACTTCTGGCTTTTTTCTTTTTGCTTATGTGGTGCTGAGGAATCGAACCCAGGGCCTCAGGCATGCAAGGCAAGCGCTCTACCACTGAGCTACCTTCCCAGCCCCTCAGATTGTTGTTTGAAGTCACTTCCCAGCCTAAAAGGAAGACCTTATCTGAAAACATATCTAAAGCACTCAAGGACTTTGGACCATAGCTCAGGTGGTAGAGCGCTTGTCTAGCAAGCAGGCAGGATGTCTTGTCATCTGAATGCAGTGCCAGCTAATGGAAAAGTGTGGAACAGGATTGGAATTTGAACAACTTTGGGATTACAGTGAATGTTTGAAAGTCTTTTTAGATGTTTTCTCTGAGATCTTTGGATGTTTTCTGAATTTTGATCAAATGGAGTACGGCAGGAAATTATTAAGAGGCTGTCCCTTAGGACATACCAGGATTTCTATTGGAGAGTTATTTCTATTTGATTGGACCAAAATAGGGGATCCTGTTGGGATCATAGAGGAGGAACTGGCAGATATGGAGCAGTACAACCTGAGCATCACATACTAGAGATGATGCACGTGTCCCTTGTTATCCAGGGCTATGTCAGTATGTGAGACTGGTGTCTCAAACCCTTATTGATATCAAACTCTGCCAAGGGAAACCCCACACACTTCATCCAGAGTGCCTGCTTCACTCCTATAATTGTTTCATTTTGTGGCAGACTTTTAGGATTGTAAATGTAAGAAGTGTATGCATGGACTTATGCAACAGGGAACCTACTTAGATGTAGAAGGGATTTTTACGTAGGCAGTAGAGTTGAACTGAAACTAAAACTATAACAATGATACTCTTCTTTAATATATTTGTGAAATATAGAATAACAAGTTTGAGGGCTGGGAATGTAGCTTAATGGTAGAGTGGCCCTGGGTTCAATTCCTTGGTACCACATAAACAAAAAATAAGCTAAGCAAAAAAATGTTTTTAAAAATTGCTATTTAAAAAAGAACAACAATCTTGAATTATAATATTTCCCAAGAATAATATGTGCTACAAAAACTAAACTCTGTTGAAAAATAGTAAACTTTCAAAAAGGTGAATTACATCAGAATGAAATTCCACTAGTGTATATAAGCAGCAGAACAATTGGAAACAGAATGTGAAGTATAGCAATCATGTGATGTCTGACTGTATTTACTTTTAAATCCCATAGTTCATCATCTGAATGGGCATTTGAGCGCTCAGCACTGAGCAAAAGGTGAGAGATAAATGAGTCCATAAAATAGACATGCAGTGAAACAGATGGATGGATAGATTTCCTAAATACCAATGTACTATGTGGGTATATATAGGCACATAAACATATACTTATAAAACATATCTATGAAATCTGGCTCAAAAAACAACACACTGAGAATGGTGAAGATAAACATGGGAAGTGGATGGTGAGATGAATTGCAGTACAGAATGTCCTTGTGTTTTTAATGTTCCCCTTGTGGCCTCTGGTTGCACCATTGTATCATTTTGCTCCATTTGTGTAGATATATAACATGTTATATGATTTTGGTTTAGCTTTTTGAAATGTATTTTCCTTTTAGGTGACATATAGTAAGCGCCCATAAGAGTTTAATACATTGAGTATACTAAGTGTGGTGATCAAACTGCATAATTGGCATTTCTATGACCTTAGTTTTGTATTATTGCTTTGGGACAGAATGTTATATATTATTTTCATTTGCTATTTTGAAATTTTTGTAATTATGATTTCTAATGTAGATATCCTTCTTTGCTTTTGGAGGTTTTTCCTTCTGTTCAGAAACACATTTCTCTCTACTAACGTCCCTCTCTATTCTCTTCACACACCCTGGTCATGCCGTGACTGTTATTCCATATTGAATTTCTTTGAGATAAAGATAAACTTGTAATTTCCATGTGAACGTGTGTGTGCGGCTGGGAAGGTGGCTCAGAGGTAAAGCACTTGTCTTGAATGCATGAGGCCCTGGGTTCGATTCCTCAGCACCACATAAGCGGAAAAAATGTGTGTGTGATACTATGTTTTCATTTTCATTTTCATTTCATTTCATTAATTCATTTAATTAATTCTTGTGGGGGTTTTTGCCAGTCCTGGGGCTTGAACTCAAGGCCTGAGCACTGTCCCTGAGATTCCTTTGCTCAAAGCCAGCACTCTACCACTTGAGCCACAGTGCCACTTCTGGCTTTTTGTGTGTGTATGTGGTACTGGGGAATTGAACCCAGGGCTTCATGCATGCTAGGCAAGCACTCTATCACTAAGCCACATTCCCAGCCCTCCCTCTTTATTAATTCTTTATCAGTCCTTTGGTTGATCAAGTGAGTAGTATGTACCTTGTATGTCCTTGTGTAATTGCTAAAGTGTTTTTTCCTACTTTTATTTTATTGGTGAATAAGATATGGAGAATAATTTCAACTTTTAGAACTTTATTTGAAACTGATTTGTAGTATAAAATACCCTCTATTCTGGTGAATGCTCCAATACAAAGAGGAAGGCATGTTCTGAAGTGCTATACCAATGATTTACTATTCAACCAATCAGATTATGGAGGTCTTCCCTTTAGATGAAATGTTTTAAGTGGCTCTTAGACCAATTTAGTTTGGAGTATACTCTTATGTTTTTGATTGACTTATTGTCTGATCCTTCCTGGTTAACAATGGATATTGATTCTCCCAACTTTGATTGCATTTGAGTCTATATCCCCTTTTACATTGAACAATGTGTTGGTTTTATGTAATAGCATTGTCCTGCAGTGAATACCTGTATATTTACAATTGTTATTTCCCATTGACAGTTTTTGGATAATGTGCTGTCTTTCTTTGTGTCATTATCCAGATTTTATACAGAATCTATTTTTTTTCTCGTATTGCAAGGTGACTGTGATTGCTTCTGACTTGCTTTTGCAGAGAAAATACTCTTTCCTTGCTTCAATTTCAGTCTTTCTAAGTCTTTAGTGACCAAGTGAGTGTCTAGTAGGAAGTATATCATTGAGCCAAGGGTTTCTTTTAATTTAATCCACTAGACAGTCTCCAGTTGAAATAAGGTTAGGTCCTGAGTATTCAGGAAAGACATACTTCTTACATTGTTGTAAGTTTTTTTCCTCTGTTTTTTGTTTTTTTTTTTGTCAGTGGTGGGTCTTGAACTCTAGGCCTGGGAGCTGTCCCTTGAGCTCTTTAGCTCAAGGCTGGCACTCTACCACTTGAGCCACAGCCCTGCTTCCTCCTCTGTTTTTTTTAATGTGTCTTTGTCCCATTTACTTGTTTGTCTTTATGGTTTTATGATTGTGTGCATTGATTAGATCTGAATCTTTTTTTTGTTGTTTTTCTGGTTTATATACTCACCCTAAAAGACTGGTAGCAATAATACTTGGATGAAAGTCAATGATGGAGTGATCTTAGAATTGATCATACCTGTGAAGTTTTTTATATGTATAACTGCAGTGAAATGTGAAATAAATGCTCATACCAGTCGATGGTAATACTTTATAACTATTCCAAGTGTCAATTGTTTACTGATTTTCTAAGGTATCAGGATATATGTTATTATAAGGATCCAACTGTAATAAATGAACTAAGTATAGATGCAGATATGAACATGATCATGCCCAACATGGTCATGCCTAGAGTCACTAGTTCTTTGGCAAATAATTTATGTTAAAACTTTATGTCATGTCTCACTATTTTCTCTTAGTGTGGACCTCTCAGAAGTCTTACCTGTTCCTCTCCTCGGAATTGTCGATGATGAGTGAGTACATAACCAATATAGCAAATAAACATATATTCAATGCATACATGTTTCTAGACAGATAGAATATGAGATGGAACATACATACATAAAACAAACCAGACAAATCTCAAACAAAAGGAACTGTGGCTGAGTGTTGATGGCTCATGCCTGTAATTTTAGCTGTAGGGAGGCTGAGATCTGAGGATCATGATTCAGCCTGGGCAGGAAAGTCCATGAGAATCTTATCTCCAATTAATCTCCAGAAAACTGGAAGTGCAGCCATGGCTCAAAGTGGAATAACACTAGCCTTGAGCAGAAGAGCTCAGGGACAGCACCCAGGCCCTAAGATCTAGCCCCTCAATCACCACCACTACCACCACTGCCACCAACAACAAAAAGAAACTGTGGTGCAGGCCTAAGATCTCAGCTGCTAGGAACATGATTAGGAAGATCATGGTCTAGTGCCAGAACTATCTGAACAGGTAACCCTATGGAAAACATCCCTAGACCAGCACCAAAAAAATGGGCCATTATGTTATGGTAGAGCAGCTGTCTGGAAGACAAGGAACCTATATTTTAACTACAGTAAGCCCCACCCCCCCAAAGATGATGAAAGAATGAGAGTAAGGGATGAAAGGAGGGAGGTAGGAAGGAAGGAAGGGAGGAAGCAAGCAAGGAAGGAAAGAATGAGATAAAAAATGAAAGGAGGGAGAAAGAGAAAACCAACTCAGACTACAGCAAAAGGAAAAAGAGTTTGAGATTTATTAAATGATCCTCAGAAGTCCCTTGATAATACACAGTATCTTTGACAATATGTCTAAATGTATTCACTGAGATATTTGTGACTAACTTCTGTTATCTTAAAGTATACATCATAAGTATGCTTCTTTTACAACAGTCATTTTAGTAACATATTCCTTTGGAAAATAGCATTTTTTACTTTTGGATTGTTGTGCATTGGACCAAAGGAGAGAAAATTCTGCTTACAGAAAAGAAAAAGTAACAGAAATAGAGGATAGTGAGCCACAGAACCATGTCCATAAAAGATCAAGATCAGAGCTGGGAAGGTGGCTCAGTGGTAGAGTGCTTGCCTTGCATGCATGAGGCCCTGGATTTGATTCCTCAGCACCACCTAAGCAGAAAAAGCCAGAAGTGGTGCTGTGGCTCAAGTGGTAGAACGCTAGCCTTGAGCTGAAGAGCTGAGGGAAGGCGCCCAGACCCAGAGTTCAGGCCCACAACCGACAAAAAAGAAAAAAAAATCAAGATCATGCATATGTCCCTGTCACTATGTGACACAGAACCCTGTCACTATATGAAGCTAGTGTCTAAAATGTTATTATGTCTAGCTCTGACACTGTGCAAGGCTGGTTTTTATCACAAATCTGAAAAGAGTCCCTACATCAGGCCTAACTATGTGTTAGGGCAAGATAGATATTTATAATGTTGGACATAAGAAGTGGGCACAAGGACTGGAGAATAAGGAACTTAAATAGGGTAGAAGGTATTTGTAATTAGAACACACAGTGAACTTATGGGGAAAACACAAAACGTTAACACTAGTTTTATTTAGTAGCAAACACAGAACATAAATGTTTAGTAGTTTTGTATTTTCCCAGACCAAATATGTCCATCCCCAAGCTATAACATTCATTTCTATTGGATGGTGGTTCACAAGTTTTAGAATAACTGATTTTCTGGGAAATAAAAATGCACTAGTGAGTGGGAGCACATGAAAGGCTCCTTGCTCCAACAGTCACTCTGAAGAATTTCCCAACACATGAATGATGGACACTACAGTTGTCTTTCAAATAAATGAATAAATATCTAGTTACTCGCAGTCTTTTATCTACAATGACTTTGAAAAGTTGGGGGTTTGCTAAGAGGAAGATCATGGTTGATCAGCATTCCTGTCCCTAAGTGAGTTGAAGCTCAAACCCTTTGGTGGCTCGCTGAATTGTTCTCATTGCCTTTGGAGATTATCTTGTATTTGTCCTCTTGTCCAACCCACTGAGCTGGAAATCCACTCAGACCTAGATTCAGGTGATGCTTATTGGCAGTGTTTTATGGCTAAGTGTGTTTCTTTAATGATCTAAAACTGTAGTGGTGTCTTTAATCCAAATAATGGCTGAAAAGAGAATGAAAGGTATAGGTAAAAAAAAAATTAAAGTCCACTTGTGCATGATCTTCAGAGTAATTAAGACTGGAATGTGAATTCTAGGAAGTCATATGATATTTAATGATATGTATTTTTAATTCCCATAGACCTTGTCCATATGAATTGTGTTCAATACCAGATTCTGAAAGGTGAGATACAAATAAGCCCATAAAATTCATATATAGACAAGTTTATATGTAGAAGTTTATGCCAATTGTATCTTTGTATATATTTGAATATGTATATATGTACAGACACATAAATACATGTGCTTATACATTGTGCCTAGAACTGAACAGTCAAACACAAAAGAAATAGTAAGCAAGGACTGTAGCATGTGTGTTTCAGAGTGTATCAAAACATGAAAGACCCTGTGTTCATATAGCAGTACCACTAGTAAAATTAAGGACATGTAGCTGGGCACCAGTGGCTCACGCCTGTAATCCTAGCTACTCAAGAGGCTGACATCTGAGGATCATGGTTCAAAGCCAGCATGGGCAGGGAAGTCCATGAAACTCTTATCTCCAATAACCACTAGAAAACCAGAAGTGGTGGTATGGCTCAAGCTCGCCTTGAGCTGAAGAGCGCAGGGAAAAAGCCCAGGCCCAGAGTTCAAGCCCCACGGCAGACAAAAAAAAAGGGGGGGGGCATGTCTATCAGGAAGGTTTTGTTGTCACACATACCTTTAATGCCAGCTGTGTGGGAATTGGCACCTGAGAGTTATCTCATTTACAAGCTATCCTGCAAGCAGTTATTGAAACCCTCATCTGAAACAGTGAGTCTGACATATGAGCTCACTGGTATATTACCCTCCCTTCTAGCATCATAGGAATCAGATTGTTGTTTGAAGTCACTTTCCAGCCTAAGAGGAAGACCTTTTCTGAAAACATATCTAAAGCTCTCAAAGACTTGGACCATAGCTCAGGTGATAGAGTGCTTATATATAAGCAAGCAGGCAGGAAGCCCTGTCATCCAACTACAGTACCAGCTAATGGAAAAAGGGAAGACTGAAATTTGTAAAGTTATCCTCTGGAGAACCTTGGGATTACACTGACTCTTTGGAAGTTTATTTAGATGTTCCCACTGAGAGATTTTTGATAATTTCTATATTTTGATCAAGTGAAGTCAGACAGGAAAGTGCCGTTAGAAGTAATCTGTTGTAGTCAGTCCTTTTTGTTACTCTTAATAATAGGCAGTCCTTTAGGAAATAACCAGGTTCTCTATTTGAGAGTCTCTAACGGATTGGACCATAGGACTCAATCCTGTTTGGAACAGAGATTAGGAGGTGGTAGATATGAAGCAATACACCCTGAGCATCATATACCAGAAATGATGTATGTGTTCCCTCATTATTCGGAACTCTTGTCAGTATGTAAGGCTGATGTCCCAAACCCTTGTTAATGTAGAGTTCTGCCGATTGGGAGGGTGGCTCTCATCTCAAACCCAGCAAAAATTTGTCAGAGCCTTTACTTCAGGCTTGTTGTTTCTTAACCTGATGTTAAGAAAAGGACAGAGTTAATGATGATGAATGTAAGAAGCTGCTATAGAAACCTGAATCAGAATATTAGATAAAGTAGAAAGGATTTATACCTAAACCAAATAAAATAAAAACAAAAGCTTATACTAGACTTTTGTTTGTAAACTCCTGAACACAAAATTTATTTGCTTAATAGATTACCAGACCAAATGTGTTCATTCCAAATCTAATTTTTATGGGAAGAATGAATCACAGAATTTTCAACAGTAGTGATTTATGTAGTAGGTTAATTTGAACCATAATGTGAAGTCTAGCAGTCACATGATGGGCTGACAATATGGTTTTTTAAAAATCATATAACATTATTCCAGATGAATTTTCCATATTGCCAGTAAAAGGTGAGCTTTAAATGAGACCATAATAGACATTGACAAAAATGTGTCTATTGATATAAATTTATGGAATAAACATATATGGCACATATGCACAGATAAAAACACATACATTTGTGTTAGGTTATTTCTATATAAACATGTGGAATCTTGCACACTCATAATCTCACACACCAAGAAAAGTGGAGATCACATTTGAGATAACTGCAGTATAGAATGTCATTGTTGTTTCAGCATACTTGTTGTAACATGGATACCTTTGCACCTTTTAAGTCTACGTGAATAGAAATGTAGCACACTAAAGTGGAAAAGTTCTCTGGTATAATTTTACAGAATGTTTTCTTTTTAAATCCAGACATTAAGTAGATTTATTTATGCATGTAGGTAGTATGCATTTATGGTAGTAGGAAACAAATGACCTCTTTTTTTTTTTTTTTTTGTCAGTCGTGGGGCTTGAACTCTGGGCCTGGGCGCTGTCCCTCAGCTCTTCAGCTCAAGGCAAGCGCTCTACCACTTGAGCTACAGCACCACTTCCCATTTATGGTAGTAGGGCTTGAACTCTGGGCCTATAACTTTTTTGCTCAAGGCTAGTGCTCTACCACTTGAGCCACAACTCCATTTCTGGCTTTTTGGAGGATACTTAAAGACCAGAGTCTCAAGGACTTTGCTACCTGGGCTGCCTTTGAACTGTAATCCTTAGATCTCAGCCTGCTGAGGAGCTAGGATTTATTATAGGCATGAGCCACAAGTGTCAGGAAAGTGGATATATTTATAGGATATATTGTGATTGGTTTAACATGTGCATACTGATTGTTATGATCAGACAGGCATTTCTCTAAGATCTTTGTTATACATAGGTGGTTTGTGGTAGAAACATTCAAAGTAATCTTCACTTGTTATTTGGAAACATTCAGTTACTCTCCAACAAGCTCTAATACTATGCTCTATAGAACATTAGAGTTACTCTTGTGTGACCTCTGGTCTCTACTTATTTATCCATCCCCACTCTACTTCCCTATACATAACCCCTAACCTGTCACTGCTCTTCTCTCTTGTACTTTTTTGAGATCAACTTGAGCTACCACATCAAAATCAGTGTATTTTCCAACATTATATTGAAACTTTGAATTTCCTTATTGATTTTTTTTTGGGTCAGTTATGGGTCTTGAACTCTGGGTCTGGGCAATGTCCCTGTATTCTTCAGCTCAAGATGAGTACTCTACCACTTTGAGCCACAGCACTACTTCTGGCTTTTTTCCGGTTTTCTAATGGTTAATTGGAGCTAAGAGTTTCACAGACTTTCCATTCCCGGACTGGCTTTGAATTGCAAAACTCAGACCTCAGCCTCCTGAGTAGCTAGAATTACAGGCCTGAGCCATGGGCACCTGGCCCTTATTGATTTCTTTATCAATCCTCTGATTTTCAAATGACTGTCAGTTAATTTGCATGGTTTTTTAAAAATAATTTTGAATGTTCTTTTTTTTTTTTTTGTCGGTCGTGGGGCTTGAACTCTGGGCCTGGGTGCTGTCCCTGTGCTCTTCAGCTCAAGGTGAGCACTCTACCACTTGAGCCACAGCGCCACTTCCAGTTTTCTAGTGGTTTATTGGAGATAAGAGTCTCACAGACTTTCCTGCCCGGGCTGGCTTTGAACCGTAATCCTCAGATCTCAGCCTCCTGAGTAGCTAGGATTACAGGCATGAGCCACCAGCACCTGGCTTGAATAATCTTTCTTTGGTAGGAACAGATAATGATGCTTCTAACTTCTTGTGGTCAAGACTATATCTCCTTGTAGGTTTAATGATATTGCCTTGTAGGTTTAATGATTTTGGTTTAATAGAAGCACATTGTCCTGTATTGTGTAACTGTATCTTTACAAATATTATTTTTCTTTATTTCACATATTCTCATAATTTTCTGTCCTTCTGTATGTTTTTTCCAGTGTTTGCTGCAGTCTAATTTTTCTTACATTAAAAGCTGCTCGTCCTTGTTTTGTTTTATTGTTTGCCAGAAATATATTCTTACATTCCTCTCTTCCATACTAGTTTTTTAAATCAGTCCTTACTATTGAAATAAATATTTAATAGGCAGCATATCATTGGGTCAGGGTTTTTTTAATTTAATCGTTTAAGGCAATTGAGCAGGCTAATCCAATATACCATAAGGTTCTGATTGATCAGGAAAAAAAAAACATATTGCTCACAGTCTCTTCTCTTTCTTTCATGTGTCCTTGTTCCTTTTCTTGTTTATTTTTGTGATCTGGTGGCTGCCACTATAGATCAAGAATGATTCTCTTGTCTTTTGTATCCCTGGTCTACAAACTTACCCTATATGACTGGTAGTAAAGACACAATGAGTGACAGTAAGGAAGTGATTGGAAGACTTGATAATCAGTTGTATCTGTGTAATTCCAGTACCTACAACCTAAATTTCAACTTGAAATAAAGGTCCCCATGTAAAGGTTCAATTCTAATAAACCAATGAATGAACTTCATCTTTACCTATCCTCTGATTTTAACTACTCCTATGTAAAGCATCTTAGGAAATGACAGTTTCATGTGGGTTTTTTAAATTAACCTGTTCAGATTTAAAAGTTGTGCTGGTTATGTGTTATGCCTGAGTATATATTCTGATCATTCCTTATCCTGAAAGAATTGGCAGTAGCACCTGCTGTGGGATCTAGTATTGAAATATGAGTTAAAATCCAAGAATATTCTAAGTATACCTGTAAATGCATACATATATATATACATATTCTCACATACATATTTCTAAAGACATAATGAGAAAAATACCCACCTACACACATACACATATAGCAAAATGTTAAACAAGAGTGGTGGAGCAGTGTAGCACAAGCATAAGACCCTGGCTAATAGGATATATGGGTAGGAATATCATGGACTGATACCCATACCCTGTCAAAACAAGAAGCCCTATCCAAAATATATCTAAGCACAAAAGGAGTGAAGTTTTGCCTCAAACCTAAAAACTTTGCTAGAAAGGGGACAGCCTTTGTTCACACTCTGATACTGACACTAGAAATAAATAAATAAATAAAAGAAAAACAAAAAAAGAAAAAAAAAAAGAAAAACAAGTAGAGAGAGGGGGAAAATGGAGATGTGTGTTGTCTCTTGGAAATTTCTCAGGCCTTTGACACCACATCTAATTTTTTGCTCTGAGAGATCTGTGATTAACTTTCTTCCTCCTGTAGAACAAATAGAGTAAGAGAGAAACAGGTCATGAGCAGTATGCTTTTTCTAGGGAGTATGTTGGTTACTCTTTGTAGCAACCTTTTACAAATGGAGTTAACTAAAGAATAGAATCCTTTTGGGAGCGAAGAAATAATATTGGATAAAGAGTAGTAGAGCCCTAAACACAAAAGGTCAAAGATCACACATAAAGAATCCTTTATTCAGGACTATGTCATCTTGTGAAACTGGGTAGCCTAAGCCTTGTTTATGAGGAGTTCTGCTACCTAAAGAGTAGTAGAGCCCTAAACACAAAAGGTCAAAGATCACACATAAAGAATCCTTTATTCAGGACTATGTCATCTTGTGAAACTGGGTAGCCTAAGCCTTTGTTTATGAGGAGTTCTGCTACCACAAGAGGCTGGTTCTCAAATCAAACCCATTTTCCATTTTTAGAATTCTTGATTCAGGCCTTTAGTGCCTTGATCTTGTGGGATGGCATAAAGACTCTTAGGATGGTGATCTTCAGGAGCTGTTGCTTAAAAATAATTCAAAAGGGATTTGTACTTAGACAACACATTCAAAATGGGGAAATAAATCACAGAAGACTAGCATTATTTTCATTTAGCTGTAAAAGACTTTAAAAGACTTTTCCTAGACAGAATAAATCCATTAGAAATCTATAAAATTTGACATCTGTAAAAGAAATGATGAATAAACTTTTAAATAACTGATTTACGTGAGAATAAAGTTTCTTTTTTAATTAATTTCATTGTCAAAGTGACATACAGAGGGTTACACTTACATATGTAAGGTAGTGAGTGCATTTCTTGTCAAACTTGTTACCCCTCCCTCACTTTTTTCCCACTTTTCCCTCCCTTCAGAATTCCCCCCCCTCAGTTGTACAGTTCATTTCCAACATATTGTCTTGTGAGTATCACTGTTGCATTGGTTCACCCTTTGTCCTTTGTCTCACCATTTTGTTATTCCCCTTCCCTAATTCAGATAAACTCATATACAATACCCAGAGTACCAAAATCAAATACAGTGACAGCAGGAGATAAACCACAGAGAAAAAAACACAAAAGAAAAAGGAAATAACATAGTACATTAAAAACAAGAAGAAGAAGAAAAACCTCTTGTTGCCATATCTTAGAGTTTATTCACTTAGCATCATCTTATTGGTCTTATGTACATAGCTATTGAGCCTATTAAAGCTTCTAAATTTTTAAGCTGCAGAATAATTTGACCTAGAATATTAAGTATTAAAAGTCCCATGATAACTGACTACATGTATGCTTACATTCTATAGGGTGATTTCATGTGACTATTTATCAGTATACGAAGAAGAAATCAATGATGGAAGGTGAGATAAAATGAGTCTATGATGTATATAATTATATAGATATGTATTTATGTTCATAGATACAACGTAAAGTTAGAATTGAAACTTTATATACAAATAGTCCATATACTTGTGTCTGTAAAAATAGTAATGGTTCACATTCAGAAACAGCAATAGACCTGCATAGGGGCATTTATTAAAAAGTTATTTTCAAGTACCGTGGCAATACAAGATCTTTGACACTGTGCTTAAATCCAGAAAGATCTGAATATAACTTCTTTCTGAATATCACTTCTTCTGAATATTTCTTCTTTAGATTAAATCAAGTAAGAAAGGAACAGGTCATGAGACATATGTTTCTTCTATATTTAGTAACAATCCTAAGAAAATACAAACTTTCCTTTTAATGAGTCTGTTATAGAAAGGACCAGAGGACAAAAGTGTTTGGTTGGGAGTAAAACATAGTAGATATGGAGCAAACAGAGGATCAACCATTAGATATCATGCATATGTTCTTCATTACCCAGAGTTTTGTCACTATGTGAAGCTGGTACCCAAATCCTCAGTATGCAGAGGTCTGCCACCATGAAAGGCTGGCTTTCAACCCACACCTGCTACACATTTTTCAGGGCCCCTGCCCCAGGTCTGGAGTCTGTTTAAATTGTATAAGAGCAGGAAAGATATTTATGATGTTGGACATAAGGAATAACAGGTTCTGGAACTTAACTATCCAGAACTTAGATAGTAAAGATGTGTACCTGTACAATACAATTGAATTGAGGGAAGCAACACAGTAAGTGTAGACTCTGCTTTAATTTGGATGTAAACACCTGAATAGAAAGGTAGAGTTGTTAAGAAGTTAGCAGACCAAATATGTCCATTCCAAATCCCTACAACTCACTTCTGTGGAAAATGGTTGACAAGTTTCAAAGTAATTGATTTGTATGAAACAAAGGTTCCAATAGTTTCTATGCTATATAATAATTTGAATCAGAATTTGCAGTCTAGGAAGTCATGTGATGTCTTACTATGTGCATTTAAAAATCCTACGCCCTTCTACCTATGCATTTTCAACAATACCTGGTGATGGGACTACCAGTGGAATGTGAGCTATAAATAAGCCCACATTCTATATGGAAAGCTGAGAAGTTGAGATTGGGTGGAATGCAGTTGGGCAGTCCAGATAGAAAAGTTCACTAGATCCATTCTCAATGAATGCACTGCAGTATGTGTTTGTTGTACAAGCTTTAAAACTATAAGCTTTAAAATGATAAACTACTGTGTAGAATATACTCTTGTCTTTTGAATCGTGATGGAAAGAACAAGTCGTGGGGGAAGTCTTCTTGCTCCTGATGCTTATTAGTTGAATAGTAATTATAACTAATTGGAACCCAAACTGACATGGTTTCTTTCCATATTCCTTCTAATCCTTTAGCAAGGTATCAACGAAAGCCAAGGAAATTCATCCAAGCGAAGCGACAATTAAAACGTAAGATAGAAATTTAAAATGCTGTGTGTGTTTGTGTGAGTGTGTGTGTGTATGTGTGTGCGTGCAAGTAGACAATCAAATCACTGCAGTGGCATCCATGTAAACAGATTTCCCTTGATAATATTCTTAATATTTTCTCATGATGTACTCTTGTACTTTGATGTCTTTTAATTTAAAGTATGTAGCATGAGCAAGCTTCTGGGTCCAATCAAAACCACAAAGAAGGAGAAGGGAAAAGGGAAAAGAAAAGCGAAGATAGGAAGGAAGGAAGAAAAGGTAGAAGGTGTGGAGGAAGGAGAAGCAAGAAGAAGAGAAGAAGGGGGAAGGATGAGAGAGGGGAAGCATTATTATTGAGGGAGTCTTCTTATTCCTAGAGTTTGTCACTCTTAGTTACTGCATGTGATCTTTCCTGGAGATACCAAGGGCGATTTTTTTTAATTTAAAAAATTGTCCTTAGTTAGCTATACAAAGGAGTCTCAATTTAGTTAGTTTATTTGAAGCCAGTAGGGTATAGAAGAAAACAGGAAACAAAGCCTTTAGCAGAAAACAATGAAGCTAAGAATCCTAGAAGTCTTCCTTCCCCAGCCTCAGTGCTGGAACCATGTGAAGTGGGTGCCCCAAGTCTAATCCCTTCAGCAGACTGGATGGAGCTCCTGGCTCACAACTGTGGTCTCTTGAACCGATGAGGGCAGAAAGGACAGTACTCAAGGTGAAGGCGAGGAAGGTGAGGGATTTAAGAATCAGGAATCTGGATGGATCAGGGGATCTGTACCTACAAACCGCAGCTGATTGAAAAGACAAATCAAAATCTTGCCACTGTCCTTTGATTCCATTGTGAGCAGTGCAGCATAAGTATTTACAGTTAATTCTTTTCATTAAAAATAAAAAGATTTAAGCCAGGTGCTGAAGGCTCCTGCCTATAATCCAAGCTATTCAGGAGGCTGAGATGTGAGGACTGCAGTTCAAAGTCAGCCCTGGTTGGAAAGTCCATGAGTTTCTTATCTCAAATTAACTAGCAAAATGCCAGAAGTGGAGTGGTAGAGTTCAGGCCTTGATCTAAAAACTCAGGGACAGTGACCAGTTACTGAACTCAAGCACCAGAACTAGTAATGAATGAAATAAATGAATGAATGAATTTTCATCTCTGTGAGGAACAAAGCTACAGCCATTCCAGTTACTGATGCTTATTAGCTGTACATAAATTGTATCTAATTTTAACCTTAAAGTTAAGAATAAATCTTGTAGTATCTGACTTTATGTTTTTGAAATATTTTAGAACTTCTTCTTAGGAGTTCATATCAGTGTCTGATGGTGCGGCTGCCAGCACAGATAAGACAAACATAAAGGAACTTATTTATTATTTATGTACATATTCACATAAACATAGCACAATGAATTGGCCCCTACATATTCATACAGATTTCTCTTTCTGTCACTGTTTTTCTCCTTCTGTCTCTCACTTGCAATTTAGTGGTGCTCAGTTTGAATTTGGGGTGGTAGGTAAGAGGTCTACCATTGAGCCATGCCTTCAGCATATTTTACTTTAGGGATAAGGTCTTTTTTGCATGTACCACTAGGCCTGCCTTATTGGATAAGATGGGATCTCAGAGATTGTTTTCCCTGTCTGGCTGTAAATCATAATCTTTCTGCCTCCTGAGTAACTCTAAACATGGATTTGAGCCTGAATTTGAGCATGAATTTGAGCCTCCTTCCTTTTTTTTTGAGACAGATTATCACCATGTAGTCATGCTGCTCTGTCAAACCTCCAACCCCAGTCTTCTGAATCCAAGGATTATAGACATCCCAGCTTTACTCATTACATTTTGACAAGATTAAAATGGCTATTCTAGAATATATGATATGCTGGTGTCCAAATGACAGGGTTACATATCAAGTTTTAAATATCATTCAGTTTTGAGGATGGAAAGAGTATTTAAAAGATGTACTTCACTCATAACCTGACATATGGACTTGAATCTTCTTAGTACACTACTTAACAAAAAAGATCAATTGACTTATAATAAGAATAGTTATAAATTACAAAGTCACATGGCTAAAAAAATTTATATCTGGAAACTGAAGTTAAATTTGAAATGTCAAATGAAAATACTGACACTGCTTTTAAATTCACTGGTAAAAGTCATGAAACTTTTATAGAAGCTAATCTTCATTAAAACATACAAGCTAAGCAACTGATTTTGATATAAGTTAAGGCCAACATGCACATGAACTGTGCAGAAATTGTAGCTAATTTGAATAGAATTTGAT
This sequence comes from Dipodomys spectabilis, assembly GCF_019054845.1. Classification (NCBI taxonomy): domain Eukaryota; kingdom Metazoa; phylum Chordata; class Mammalia; order Rodentia; family Heteromyidae; genus Dipodomys; species Dipodomys spectabilis. The sequence goes on along the minus strand of NW_024870772.1, from coordinate 42,415,039 downwards.
TAGTCGTATGGTGTCTGAGTATGTTTTTAAATGCTTTAAATACTTTTTAATGTTTTTTAAAAAGTATTTTTAAATGCCTTCCTTATATGAATATTTATGTAGCAGTACCCTGTGACAGACTTCTTGACCAAACATGATACAAGTGTTTTATATATACACACGTGACATGTGTATACAAATACCCACATACATACCTCAGTGTATGAGCCTATATACATATTCACAGATAAAAGAGACTAAAATGTAGACATTTCTAAAAAGTAGAAAGTTACCCAAAAAGGGCAAAACATGTTTGACCATTGTTTCTAGGTGGACATTATATGGGATAAGAATGACATGTGCAAACAAACTGAAGTTGAACTTTAATAAACTTCAATAGAGAATAGAGAGAGAGCGGGGGGGAGGGGAGAAAGAAGAGAGAAAAAAAGAGAGGAAAGAAAGTATACCTTTCTAGCAAAGACAAAACACACTAAAAGTGAAAAGATAGAAAAAGTTATTCTAAGAAATGGAAATTAACCAGATATAAAAGTACTCATATCGGGCAAAGAAAATTTCAAAAATTATGAGATAGCAGTCATTTCATATTGACAAAGGATACCATCAAGAGGATATAAAAAAGATCAGTGCACCCAATTTCATACAACGAGCACTACTGTATATAGAAGCATAGATAGACCTCTTAATTATCTCGACCCCTGCAAAAAAATCAACAAGGAAACTTCATAATTAACTGACAACATGGAGCAAATGGAAGCAGACATCTGCAGTTACAGATTAAATGTCAACCCAAGAAGCTTTCTCCAAAGTAAATAATATTTTAGGGCACAGAGGCAGTATTACTTTCTTTTTTCTTTCTTTTCTTCTCTCTATTACTGTATGGTAACTATATAAAGGAAGGCTTAACACATATAAGCAAAGGTTATATTCCTGTTTCTATCATGTCTGAATGGAACTAAACTAGAAATAGGCATCAAGATAAACTACAGAAAATGTTGAAATGCATGGAGATTGACCAAAATATTTTTGATTGATTTGTGGGTTATTGAAGAATTAAGATTCATCTATAAAATATGGTTACCCATTAGATTTAGATTCAGTAGGAAAGAACTGAACTCTAGTCATTGTTTAATGACATGTTAAATTTCTTATTTTAAATTCAATTTTTAAAGGTCAACAAATTTCTAAGATAAAGTATAGCTAATTAGAACTAAAAATCAAGTCTATAAAATCATACAGTGTCTGACTATATGCTTTGTTTCTATCTTTTAGCATACTCTCATCTGATTCCACAATGGAATCTGTGGAAGAAGACAGAAGTAAATGGTGAGTAAATATACATATGCTTTCACACACACACACATGTGCATTTATATGTATATGTACATATATGTGTTTAAAAACATAAATATTTACACATGCATGAAAGCATATTTACAGAAAAAAACAGATTGAGAATTCATTGGCAGTATTGGTGACAATGAAGTGTCTTTGATACTATTTTTCTAAGGTCCTTTTGTTGTAATATCCATAGGTACCTTTCTATCTTAGTTGTCTGGAGAAAAAAAATCTCATAAGAATGCTTTTTACTCCTAAACTGTGATAGTAGCCAAAAATTCTAAGAGAGTATGATAATGTCTGTATGAGGTAAGAGAGGAGGGAATTGTGTGTAACACCTGTGGGCAGGAAAAGTAGCACCCTTAGCAGAAATAATGGAGTTAATAGACCTGGCATCTGTCTCTCACCCACCAAAGCTCTGCCACCATGTGAGGCTGGTATCCCAAATGCAAACCCAGTATAATGGTGAATAGAGTCCCAGTCCTCTCCGCCATCCCCCCCATCCAAGGCAGGGAAAAGACACCCATGAAATGTGGTAAGTACAGGGTGGTGGAGGGACTTGTGAATGAGGAAATTCAAGAGGGAAAGGCTGATGGATACCTATACACTCAAGTTGAACTTCAAAATAAATTTAATCCAAAATGCTGTTACACATATTAGCCAGCTGCAGCAATAAAAAGTTGAACTTCAATTTTGATTCTTGATGCTGTTACAGTAGCACTTCAGAGGAGGCTCAAGATTATCTACACATCATAGGAGACTTAATTGTAGATAAAAGTTGTATACTACTTTGTAAATAGCTACTCAATGTACAAGTTTTTAGAGTTCAACCCCTTAGAAAATATAGAGTAATTGTATGTATTTTAAACAAAACATCTCTAAGTATTGTTATTTTTTATCCTAAACACTGACCTGAACAAAATGACCTCAGTAGTCTTTAACTCCTATGAGAGATTGGTGTATCTCTCTGGCAAAGAGTATATTATCAGAGACTACTGACTGATACATGTAAACACACACACATATATATACAGTATATAAATTAATACTTATGACATATAAAGTTTATGTATATGTACATATAGAGAGAGAAAGAAAAAGTGATTTTCACAATTAAGTCTTGGAAATAACCATGGGAAAAGGAGTTTTCTGGATAAAGAGTCTAAAATTCTTTCTTAAAAATTTTATACTTCAGATTTAAGGAATTTTTATTGTTCAGATAATTTTTCATGTCACTCTTCCATGTAACAAACTTCTAATGTTATATTTTGGCCTTGTTGGCAACTAAATAGTCCAAAATAGATGATGGTGATGAATATGTTGCTGCCACACACGCACACACACACACACACACACACACACACACACACAAAATGAGTAAATCAGTCTGATGTTGGAGGAAGAGAAGGAGCCATTGATAGATCCCTTGTCTTAGAAAAGCAGGGCCATTACTGAGGCAAAAAGCAGAACTATAGAAAGATACCAAACGTATGGAGGTTATAAACACCAGTGACTAATTGTACAAACGAGTACAACAAATCTACTCACAAATAGTTTCTGTAATTTAAAATTTGAAAAACATCATAGACAGTAATTTTAATACAAAATTTTAATAGAAAAATTAGAATGTTACTCTCAATAGTAGCCTTTCCTCATTTTTCCTAGACATCTTTGGATTCAGTTCTGTGAATTTTTGTTTGTGAGCAATTTTTACTTTCTTTTAGGTAATCTTATCTGGGAAACTTCCTAGTGCACTGATTCAATAGTTTTGCATGTGAACACTAACTATATTCTGAAAAAGCACTAAACTGCAGATAGGCTGAAGAGACTTTTGCTTCTCCCTACATTGGTTATTTAACCACTCACCAACTTGTGTCAGTGTTACAGAGAAGATTTGTACAATATTGGAGAATAGAAAAAGCTATTAATTATATGCATTGCTTTTGAATCCTGCTACTTTGCTGAAAGTCTTTATCACATCTAAGAGGTTTTTCTTGCTGGAATCTTTCTGGTCTTTTAGATATTGGATTCCAACATCTGCATAGGAATAATTAGATTTCCTCTGTTCTGTTGGTATCCCCTCTTTTCTTTATCTTCCCTTACTACACTGGATAAGATAAGGAGCATTATTGTAAATGAGGGTGGAAATAGGAACACCTCTGCCTCATTCCTGACTGTAGAAGAAATGGTTTCATTTTTTTCCGATTTCATACAATGTTAGCTACAGGCTTTTCACAGATAGTCTTTATTGTTTTGAGATGTATTCTTTCTATTCCTAGTTCTTTCAGGACTTCTATCATAAAAGTGATGTTAATTTTTGAGAAAAGCATTTTCTGCATCTGTTGAGATGGTTATGCGATTTTTGTCCATTGTTGTTTATATTAACTTATTTGCATAATTTGAGCCATCTTTACATCGCTGAAATGAAAAAGACAGTGATCATAGTAGTGTATGACAATTTTATATTGTTGAATTTGGTTTGTAAGTATTTTATTGAGAATATATGTGGCTACACTCATCAGGGACATTGACCTGTAACTTTTTTCTTGTGACTTTACTTAGTTTTGGTATCTGATGATATTGTCTCATAGAATGAGCTTGGTAGCATTCTTTCCCTTTCTAGATAGTTTGAGAAACATTAAAATTAGTTCTTTAAAGCTCTGAGAAAACTCAGTAGTGAATCTGTTTGGTCCTGGACTGTCTTTCTTGGCAGACTCTGTTACAGTTTTAATTTCATAGCTTGTTACAGATCTGTTTAGGTGTTTTGTATCCTATTGATTTTAATAGGCCATATGCATTTACAATTTACCTGGGTTCTTTTTTTTTGCAGATTTTTCAGTTTATTAGAATATAGATTCTTATGCTTTCTTTGAAGCTTATTTTTGGTGGTTGTTAGGCTTGGCTAACGTTGCCAATCCTGTTTATGTTTAAATGACCCTACTGTTCATTTTATTGAGTCTTTATATTGTTCTTTTGGTGTTAATTTTATTAATTCTTTCCTGATGCTTATTATTTCTTTCCACCTATTTTGTTTGGTATCCTGTCTTGAATTTCAAGAGCTTGAGATGCATCATTAAGTTATTTATTTGAGATTTCTCTTGAGTTTTTTTAAATGTAACTATTCAAAACTGTGAACTTCCTTTTTAGCACTGTCTTTGCTCTACCCTAACGGTTATAGTAAACTTTGTTCATTTTTATTTGATTTAAGAAATGTTGTGGGCTGGGAAGGTGGCTCAGTGGTAGAGCGCTTGCCTTGCATGCCTGAGGCCCTGGGTTTGATTCGAAGCACCACATAAGCAAAAAGAAAAAAGCCGGAAGTGGCGCTGTGGCTCAAGTGGTAGAGTGCTAGCCTTGAGCTGAAGAGCTGAGGGACAGCGCCCAAGCCCAGAGTTCAGGCCCCATGACTGGACCCAAAAAAAAAAAAAAGAAAAGAAATGTTGTATTCCATCACTATTTCTCCAGTCACCCAACTGATCATTAAGAAATATATACATTGCTTGGTCTCTACATGCTTGAATATTTTCTGTAGTTTCTTTTGTTGATGATTTCTAGTGTTTCATTGTGATTTTGAAAATTAAAGAAGTTATTTTAATTGCTTGTATTAAGGTTTTCTTTAGACACTAAAATGACATCTACTCTGGAGAAAATTCTCTGAGCTATTTACAGGAATGTGTGGAAGAAGGGATAGAATATTCTGTAGATGTCTGTTAGTCCATTTAGTAGATAGTGTCATGTAATTATGAAGTGTCCTTGTTTTTTAGCATAAATTAAAAGTAAAAATAAAAGTACTTTCTTATTTTCTATTAGATTATTTTATTCCTTTCGTTTTTATTGAAACTTCTAGTCTATTTCTAATTGTCCATGCTTCTATCTTAATATCTTAATAATTATCCATTTTCTTCTTCATCAGTAGCTAGAACTTGTACTTCTGAAAGACAGAAAATGTTAGCTGATTTTACTTCTGTCTTAATTTTTTTTTACTTTTAAGAAGTTGTAAAAGGAGTTGCTATTTAACAAAGCAGTTTGGGAATGTGGCACATTTTTATCAATGACACCCCTTCAACATTCCCATCTATCCTTCCCAACCTTCTCTTACTTTTCTTAGTTTTGTGTCTTTATTACATGCTTGACTGCATTCTCTCCCTTTTCTTCTCTTCATTAAACACTGAATTTTGTGAGAAACCCCAAAGTCCTCTAATAATATATTGAGTTTTAGTGGTATTGTACTGGTGTTTGAATGCAGAACCCTGTTTTTGCTAGATAGATGTATCTACCACTTGAGGTACATCTTCACCAACTCCTTCTTTGTTTTTCCTCCTTGTATTATTATTATGTTGTTTACCTTTGCTTTTAGAATGATTATTTGCATTTCCACCTGGTACATCTGATGCTCCATTAAATACTCTTCATTTATTTTGTATTCCTGAATTTCTTTTGACCCCTTTCCTCTGTAAGACATCTTCCTTATGCCTGCCTCTTCATTTTGATTCCTTCCTGTTGGGTTGAGTACAGCTTTGGATTAATTGCTCTTAAGAGCACAGGTACAGGGGCTGGAAAGGTGGCTCAGTGGTAGAGCGCTTGCCTTGCATGCATGAGGCCCTGGGTTTGATTCCTCAGCCCCACATAAGCAAAAAGAAAAAAGCCAGAAGTGGCGCTGTGGCTCAAGTGGTAGAGCGCTAGCCTTGAGCTGAAGAGCTGAGGGACAGCGCCCAGCCCAGAGTTCAGGCCCCAGGACCGGACCAAAAAAAAAAAAAAAAGAGCGCAGGTACATGGCTCAAATGCTTTGAGTTGCTACATATTGAAGTAGCTGTCTGTTGCTTCCAAATAGGAACAGAACTTTTTTTGTCTACAAGGCTAATAAGTCACAATTTTTATCCTGTAACCTGTACAGACAGCTTTATATAGGCACTCTTTAACAATAACCAGAAGAGAGACTGGAGGGGCCAGAGCTGCCTCCAAGTCTCTCCTCTGTGCCTGTCACATATGGTTCTGTATTGTCACCCTGTTAGGCAAGTTCACATTTATTATAACACTTCTTTGTTTCCCAGAGACTCAACTGGTGTGTGCGATCAGAGAGGGCTTATAGTGAGGGACTAGAATTCCTGGGGGAGATAATTCACCTCTTGGGCCAGCTTGGTCCCTGATCCATCGCCTTAGCATACCAAGCCAGGATAAAGATAGTAGGAAATAGGCAGTAGGCCGTAGGAGAGAGGAGATGTAGGGGAAGTAGGCAGTAGAGAGGAGATGTAGGGAAGATTAGAATTGGAAATTCCCTGTATCTCAAGTTAACAGTATTCTTCCATGAGCGGCTTTGCCACTGCCTCTGTTCTCAGTATCCATTTCACAGTCTTGGGCACAGGCTATATGGGCATTGTCTTGGAGTTTGTTCCACTCGGAGTAGAATTTTGGTCCCTTGTTGGAAGCCTCAGCAGGGTAATGGTGCATTGTTTCCAGCTATGTGATAAAATAGTCATTACTTCCCAGTCATTATACAGGCTCTCCCTCTTTGGATTAATGGGAAAAGCCCAGTCTCTAGGGTGTTTTTATTTGAAATATGTTTTACTAAAACATCTTACCTGTAAGGTTCACTTTGCAACCCTAAGTGGAAACCTTTACATACTAGACATCTGTCTCAAGAGATGACGATTAAAAGACAAAGACCCATTTACTGCCCATGTTTATCTCTGGTGTCTCTGATTTCATTGCTGTGGGGAACGGGTCTGGCTAAGGTATGATGACAATTTGTTCATGGAAGAACTGACATCTGAAAGCAGCTCCCTTCTACCACATGTACACTAGTTGAGGCTTCAAGTCTAATTCTACCATAGTGTCAGAGTTAGAACTGTATGCCCAAGGGAAATATTATTGTTTTCCACATATATTATGGCTATGAAAGTGAAAACACATGAAACAGAAATGTAAAGATTTCAGATATTAGTAAAAAAATCATTTTGTTATAAAACTGCTCAACAATTTCCTTTTAAATGGATACTTATATTTAAATTGATTCTTATAGAGGCCTTTGCTTTTCAGTTAAACTCATCTGTGTTAGAGAAACAATATGTGATTGATTTCATTTTTATTAATTTTTACAACAGTGATCCCAAGAAGATTTTACGTTTCATTATGACATCCCTACCTTTTCGGTATGTGAGATTCTAGAAATACAAGCAATGAAATATGTGTATGTCATTTAGTATCAATATTTGTAATGGCAATGCATCTGAAAAAGTCAAAATGGAACAAAAAGAATTTTCACTGTCAAGGTGTTGCAAAATACTCCATTTGTTCCTTCTTAATAGAATCTTATTTTGAAAAATTGGCTTAAGGTAGACATTTAAACTTGCAAAAAAGTGACATTTGTCTAAGTAATAGTATATTGACACACATTTTCTATTTATGCAAATAAAAATAATAAAGTAGGCATTATAAGGTTTTGTAAGCATGGAGTGCATTCTATCAAGCACCTTATACATGTAATTACTCAATTCTGGAGACGTGTTACTTAGGCTACTTCTCTACATGAGAGAATGATTTATACTATGACTCATAGTTCTTTAACTTTAATAATATTTTGAGTTACAATTGTAACAAAATACTTCAAAATCTATTCAATTTATCTTTATAAAAGAAAAATCTTTCCAGTCAAAGTGGACCTGGTGTTTTAGTAGTATTGGGGCCCTTGTGCTTGCTGCGCAGGCACACCCGGCTTGTGTTGTTCTGATGTACCTACATAATTGGTTTGGTGGGAATGTCATTCACTTCTATTGGGTAAAAATGGAGTCATGTTTTGAGATCCTACTACACTATAATTTTTCCTACCACTGACATTTTCATATCTGATGAAAGGCTTTAATGAATGTTTTACTAAGAAGAAAAACCCTCATTGTCTTTATTTCAGAATATTTGGAATTTTGCTGTTTATAACTGACCTAGTGTTGACAGTTGTGGATATTTTAGTTCCTCAGAGTGAAAATTATATTCCATATGAATACAGAGTGACATCATTATCAATTAGCCTATTTTTCCTTATTGAAGTTCTCCTTCAAATATACGTAGACGGGTAAGTTTTATTCTTTTTTTGAGCCTAAGTCCACATTGTGCTGTTATGAGAAGTGTGCTAAGCTCCTGAGCCAACTAGCTCAAGCCCTTTTTTCTTTAATCATGTACATTAAACTCCTCTTAAACTCTCTATTAAACAACTTGCTTTACCTCTACAAAAAAACTGGGGAGCCTAAGATAATTAGCATGTCTACACAACCAGATGTGCAACTCTTAATCAAAATAATTCTTAATCAAAATAATTGAAGCCAGGCACCGGTGGCTCATGCCTGTAAACCTAGGACTCAGGAGGCTGAGATCTGAGGTTCACAGTTCAAAGCCAGCCCAGGCAGAAAACCAATGAATCACTAGAAAACCAAAGAGCTTCTGTGGCTCAAGCAGTAGAGTGCTCACCTTGAGCTGAAGAGTGCAGAGACAGCACTCAGGCCCACAGTAAAAACCCCATGACCTACCAATAATAATAATAATAATTCTTGAAGTTATGGGCCACAGATAAAGGTCAGTCCAAACCCAATTTTTCATTGACTGGATTAAATTATTTTTATATTACAGCTGACACTCCCACAATGTATTCTTAGAATACATCCACTGCTTAAAGGGATTTCAGAAAAGGGCTTGGCAGAGTATGGGAAGGGATGGGAAGGGGAAACAAAGAGGAGGCACCAATGCTTGAAAAGAAAAGTACTCGTTATCTTGCTCATATAATTGTAACTCCTCTGTACAATAATATATATATAATAAAATATATATGTAATAAAAAAGAAGTAAAAAATAGAAAAGGGCTAGGCAATTAATGTGTTGACATATATGCTAAGAAGAGGAACATGTATGTGAAGTCTAAGTATTAGTACTTTTATTATGACTTGAATCTCAACTAAGATTTGATGGTATGGGCTGGGAAGGTGGCTCAGTGATAGAGCACTTGCCTTGCATGCATGAGACCCTGGGTTCGATTCCTCAACACCACATAAGCAAAAAAGAAAAAAGCCGGAAGTGGTACTTTGTCTCAAGTGGTAGAGCGCTAGCCTTGAGCTGAAGAGCCGAGGGACAGCGCCCAGGCCCAGAGTTCAAGCCCCACGACTGGACCCCTCCCCCCCCCCCAAAAAAAAGATTTGATGGTATATGAAATACTAGATACTAGATCATAAATAGCCATTCATTCAAATGGTCATTCAAACAAAAACTTTTGATGAGGTCTGGAGGTGATGTGAGGAATGCTTATCTCATTAGTGAAATGTAGTAGGAAGAAAGTGATGTTTTTCTTTTTCATCTTGCTGGTTTTCTGAGAAGGTGGGTGGGTCAGACAAGCCTTGCAGCTGGGCTGCTATGGGAGTCAGGGACTGGATCTCCTGGCCTCCCTTTCTCCAGAGCACTTCAGAAGGCAGTTTGTGTTCTTTCCTGATGACTTTTTATCCTCCTTCTTTTGAGCTTAGGAGAGTTTACTGCTAGGTTAGTGAGAGCCTGAAAAAGGTTTTCCTTTCCCAAAAGCCTAGTCCTCACCTCTGCAGAAGCCAATGTTGGAAAGGAGCATGTGGTGGATAGAAGTCTGTCTTTGTCCCAGGAAGGAATCAGCAGCCCCTTGGGATTCCAGTGTGGGTTCAAAATAGCACTTCCTACCCCTCTCTCATAAGCTCCTCGTACATTCTTAGTCCATTTCTCTAAGGATGTGACCTACTGAGCTGCTTGTTTAAGAGCTATACACTACCAGTTTTCTTCTCCCATCTACATTGGGGAAGGCAGTGCATGCCTCTTGCCAAGCAGTTTGGTTATATCTCTTATTTACTAAGTTTAAATTGCAGTCTTATCTGCAAATATGTAATTTTGCACATGTGATAGATACAAATATTAAATAGTAAAGTTAATAAAATTTTAAATTAGTTCTAAAGTTAATTTAATATATAGTAATTGTAAATTTACTACTTGAGAACTTTCCTTAATACTGTATTTTCCCCTAGTCTAGTCTAGACAATGCATTTTAAATAATCCATTAAAGTACAATTTCAAATGAAGACAAATCAAATAACTTGTGCTCCTCTTGAAGGTAATCATTTTTATTATCTTTTACAGGAAAAAGCATTATTTTTCTGATACATTTAACATCTTAGACACACTGATCGTTGGTGTCACTTTCTGCATTGATATTACATATATGTTTCTGGATTTTAAAATTTTTAAAGACATGTCACGGTATGAAATATGACCTATCTGTAGTTTTCTTTTATCCATTCTTTTATTTTTTTCATATTCTATGGCTTGAATCTTGTATAGTGAACTGACGCTGTTTAGCTTCTGTACCAAATAAGCTTTTCGAAGATAAAATATTTAGGAATGGTGACATGGATTGATTAATAAAGTGCTTATTTAGCAAGTACAAAGACCTAAGTACAAATCCCAGTACCACAAAAAAGAAGAAAGAAAAAAATGAAAATATTGTTACATTTTCATATCTTGAACACTACAAGATGATGGCCTTTAAGGCCAGTAAAAAGTATATATATTTACATATGCTTACTTGGATACAGGAAATGGAACATCTAATGAAGAAATTTTAATTTTGTAATATTTTGAACTTCTCCCTAAATCTCCATTTGAAGTCCTACCAATCTAGGTTTTTTCCTATAATCATAACAGTATTGAGCCTGTGTAAAGTCTGAGTGACTCCAGTCATAATTCTCTAAAAAAAACCCAGCAAATAGAAGCCAAGAAAGTGACATGCACTACAACCCAGTGGAAAAATTTTGCAATGTCATTTTGGTAGAAATGGAGAATGTTAAGGCAAAGTTAAAGCAGTAAGGGATTAGAAAGTATAATGTGTATGAAGGCTTTGTGTCTGTGTATGTGTCTCTCTATCTCTGTCTATATCTCTATCTCCAAATGAATGTAGATGCTAGGGGCTTTTAGGTGCATTTATTAGAAGTCAAATAAGTAGATTCTTCCTTACCTTCATTTCCCAGGGCTTCAGTTTGGTTCCCAAGTAAATGTATAATGTGGTAGACTTTTGGAGCTTGAAAATCACCCCAGTCAATATAGTCCTCCAATAGGCAACCTTACCCTCACTTGAGAACTTGCTATCATGCAAGAAAACACCTCAGGCTCCCCCTAGACTTGCAGCTTGTGTTTAACAACTTCGTCCAGATGACTTGTTTTTACATATCCACACCAGCAGTTCTCTGCTATGGTGTTTCTGATGGGAGGAGAATCACCAGCCAGTAAGTTTGGGAGGTAGTCTAGTCTGTTGCCTGCCTGATAAGCCCATAGTGGATATAGTGAACCCCCGTTACCAAAAAGAGTAACACTCATGGACAAAACCCTGTTCATTTGGGGAGCAAATGAAAAGTACTGCCCTTAAACCAAAATGTTTAGTCTACCGATTCTAATAAACATATTTCTCAACCTTATCATTATTGACATTTTAGATTAGATAATTATTTACTGGGGCAAGGTGGAAGGAAGGAACATTCTAAAATTCTCTCAAAATACCCATTCATTGTGGAGTGTCTAGAAGCATTTCTAGTCTCCATCACTAGATCTGACTGTGACATCCAAAAGTATATCCACATGTTACCAAATACCTTCTGGGGTTAGGGGTATAGTTGACAGATAGAACATTAGTGCAGCATGCACAAGGCCCTGGGGTTGAAGATTTAGTATACCCACTATACATTTTAATATCCACACTGATAAATTCTTTTATTTTTGAACCAAAAATGAATATTTTCAAATTTATCTCAAATTTATCTATAAATTTAGAGTGATAGCAATCTTGCGACCTCTGCAGCTCATCACGCTTTTAAGACTGCTTCATCTAGTAAATCAGAGGAGACACCTTGAAGAAGAAACTAGAAGAAGGCTGGTAAGTGGATAAAGCATGTGTTTTATCGTACCATGAAATACTTGCAGGAGTTGTAGATAGCAATATAAATTCTTTGTGTTTGATTTATATTTATAATATTTATTTACTTACTATATATATTTTCTTTTTTCAACTCCCAGATCTCAGGAGATACAGAAAGATACAGCAAGGATAGACTTGCCCTTAACTTGACCTACATCACTGGTTTGTGAAACTTAACTGTTGATTTACTATATTAATTACAGTTCTGGGTTTTGACGCTAACCTTAATTTCACATTTTCCTGGTGGGTAATATTCTTTTTTGTTTTTCCAAACCAAAGTATGTGTATCTAAGTCACATTGATTTGTTTTTGTTTTGTTTCTTTTTTGTGGTACTGGGAATGAACTCAGACCCTCGTGCTTGTTAGGGACGTGCTTTACCATTTGAGCCACACCACTAGTCCCTTTTGTTGGCTATTTTCAAGATAGGATCTTGCTTTATGCCCCAGCTGTCCTGGGCTACAGTTCTTCTACTTGTGCTTACCCACGTCACTGGGGATGATGGGGGTATACCACTGCATTAAGCCATGAATTGAGATGAAGTCTTGCCATGGTCCCCTAACCTATGCCACCTAAGTACCTAGGTTCCCAAGGTTGAGCTACCATGCCCAGCTTTTCTTTTTCTCTTTCTACTTATCTATCTTTATTATTTGCTTTCTTCCTTTTTAATTATTTCTCCTTGCTACCTCCCCTTCTTTCTTTTCTTCTTTCTTCCTCCTTCCTTCCTTCTCTTTCCTTTGTCCCTCCATCCTACTTTTGCTCTTTATCTCCCTTTCTCTCTCTGTCTTTCTTACTTGCTTGCTTGCTTGCTTTTTCCTTGCTTTCTTGCTTGCTCTCCCACCATAATCTTTCAAAGTACTCTATCTGTGATGGCATATGCTATATGTTAGGTTAACATATGGATAGATTACCTTTGGTAATCTCCTATCATTTCAAATGAAGACTTGTTGGCTGGGATGGATTTTTCAGGTGGCTCCATTGGAATTTCATTTAGACTTAATTTGGTTTGGGTACATATCTCAAGGATCCAAGAAAGACCTTTTATCTTCTTAAAACCTAGAGAATGAGGTCACTACTCTGAAGGTTTCAAGTTTTCTGAGTCAAGAGGACTAGAAAGCACTAAGCACCAATTAAACCCTAAAGAACACTATGCCAGTTTAACTAGTATTCTATTGCATAATTATTATTTTTTTGTCCATTGTGGGTCTTGAACTTGGCCCTAAGCTCTTCAGCTCAAAGCTAGCTCTCTAACACTTGAGCCACAGCGCCACTTCCGGCTTTTTCTGCTTATGTGGTGCTGAGGAATTGAACCTAGGGCCTCATGCATACAAGGTAAGCACTCTACCACTGAGCCATCTTCTCAGCCCTTCTATTGCATAATTTAATATATTATCTTGGTTATCCTAGCAATGTATCACTATTCCTGTCAGTTTCTATATCTAGTTCTGTTCTCTTTCTGAAAACAAAATTTGGTTATATGTAGAATACTTTTTATATATTTCCCATCTGTGATGACAGTTATAACATAATCATTTTGACTTTCAGAGCGTATTATTTCCATATCATTTCCTGCGTCTCTACAACAGTCACTCTATAGGAACTCCATAGAGGTAAGCATATTCATATAACCAGCAATAATTTGTCACTGAACACTGTAGACTCAAGCTTCAGATTGACCTAGAGAGGCAGTATTCACAGATTTATTCTTTCAGGTGAAAAATCTTAATAGCATGGTACCAACTTGCTTGTGTTTGTGACAAACTACTCCAAAAGTTACTTGATTTGTAACAGCTACCATTTATTTAGCTCAAGATGCTGTGGTTTGTAAATTTGGGTTGAGGTTAATGGAGTGGGCCAAATGATTAGTACAGGATTGGCTACCTCATTGGGGCTCATCTGGGCATCTCTGAGCAGCTACTGGGTCATCTGAGGAATAGAAACTGCCCATCTGGTGACAGAGTGTGACCATTGTAGATTCTTGGTAGAGTTGAACTTGTTCTACATGCTTTAAATCCCCTTTCTTTGTTGTTGTTTTTTAATGTACTATGTGATTTTTTTTTTGTTTCCTTTATATGTTCTTCTGTCTATGGTGTATCCCCTGTTGTCTCTATACTTGATTTTGGTACCCTGCATCTTGTATATACATTTGTGTAATTTGGGGGAAGGGGAAAGGGAATAACAAAACGCTGAAATAAGGACACGGGATGACCCATTGCAATAGTAATACCCACAAGACAGGATATTGAAAATGAACTTTACCAGTAAACCTGGTGGGGGGGGGGGGGAGTGTGGAGTGAGGGAGATGGGGGAAGGAAGAGATGGTGGGAAAACAACAAGGGAGTGGGTAACAATGCTCAACAAGAAATGTACTCGGGCTGGGAAGGTGGCTCAGTGGTAGAGCGCTCGCCTTGCATGCCTGAGGCCCTGGGTTCGATTCCTCAGCACCACATAAACAGAAAAAAAGCTGGAAGTAGCAGTATGGCTCAAGTGGTAGAGTGCTAGCCTTGAGCTGAAGAGCTGAGGGACAGCACCCAGGCTCAGAGTTCAGGCCCCATGACTGGACCCCCCCCCCCCCAAAAAAAAAGAAATGTACTCATTGCCTTACTCATGTAACTCTAACCACTTCGTACAGCATCTTTACAATAAAAAAAAATAAATCCCCTTTCAGCTAATTTAGATGAGAAGTATTCAAAATGTTCAAAAAATATAGCAGTGAAACATACAATTGAACAAAAGCAGAAAAATCAAATCCTTAATGTCATTGTTTATGGACATTAAGAGAAATGTAAAAGTGATTTTTTTCTTTAAAAAAAAATCCCTGAGCCAGGCGCCAGCAGCTCACACCTGTAATCTCCGGAGGCTGAGAACTGAAGATCACGGTTCAAAGCCAGCCCGGGCAGAAAAGTCCGAGAGACTCTTTTTTTAAAAATTTTTATTGTGAAAATACCGTACAGAGGGGTTACAATTACATGGGCATGGTAATGAGTACATTTCTTATCAAGCATTGTTGCCTCCTCCTTTGTTTCCCCTTTCCATCCCTTCCCATCTCCCACCCACCCCCAAGTTGTAAAGTTCCTTTTTCGACATAATGACTTGTACATCTCATTGTTGCAATGGATCCACCTGTATCCCTATTTAAATGATTTTATTGTTCTTATGAAGGTGATAAACAGAGGAAAATACAGTTACATAAGTGAGATAAAGAGTACATTTCTTTTTAAGAATGTCACCCCTTCTTTCACTTTCTCTCCCAGTTTTTCCTTCCCATCCCTACCCACAAGTTGTACAGTTCATTTTCAACATAGTGTTTGATGTTCTGCTACATTTGTTCACTCTTTGTCCTTCCATTTCTGTGCTCTCCCTGCCCTCCCAAAGACAAATGAACAGACAAACAAGACAAAAAATAAATAATGCAATAACAAAGAAAAAACCTCATCAATTTCCTGGAGTTCATTTTGATAAATATTATTTTATTGATCAGAGGCACATAAGCATTTCACCCCCAAGAGTATCCTCCATTGGTCGCATTGTGTGTAACTGCCTGGAGTACTCCCAGTGTATTTTAGATCTAGCTTCTACATATGAGAGAAAAAAAATATGCTGTTTGTCTCTTTGGCTTGACTTACCTAACTTAACATGATTGTTCTTGGTCCATCCATTTCCCTACAAAGGACATATTATTTTCTAATAGCTATGTAAAATTCCATTGTGCTTAGTTACCACATTTTTTTGATCCACTCATTTATTGTAGGGGCCGTTTCCATAACTTGGCTATTATGAATAGTGCTACAATGAACATTGATGTGCAAATGTTTTTATGATATCCTGGTTTGTGATGTTCTGGGTCACTTAAATTTCTTATTTGTGAATTTTGATCTTAGCTTTCTAAATCCACCTTAGTTCTATTTTGTTCAAGTTATCCCTTGAAACTTGGATGCATATTTATTTTTCTTGCCTCCTGTTCTGTGCAGTGTTCAGCTTTTTAACTTATTACTCTTTCCTTTGAACACTTGATGCTTTAGTTTTCTTTTTCTTAATTTCAAGCCAGCAAACACGCTCTCGTGCTAGGATACCAATATCTTAATTTTATGACAGTCACTTTCCTATTATACAAAGGTGTGTGTGTATGTATTTTACTGGATAAGTTGGCTCAAAATTCTGTTAGCTTAGAACAGTTTTAAATACTAATTATTGTTTCCTATTTTTAAAGTTATGGTTATGTATATATAAGTATACATATACCCATATATATATATGTATATATATTCATTTCTAAACAAGGAAACATAGGTCAGCTAATCTCCATATTATGATTAGCGATTTAAAATGTTGCATGCCACAATTATATTTTTTTACGCTTGTTTATCTACATAGAGCATAGGGGAACTAATAGTCAAATAGCTGTTTTAAAAACACCTATTCTGGGGGCTGGGAAGGTGGCTCAGTGGTAGAGCACTTGCCTTGCATGCTCGAGGCCCTGGGTTCGATTCCTCAGCCCCACTATAAGCAAAAAGAAAAAAGCCAGAAGTGGCGCTATGGCTCAAGTGGTAGAGTGCTAGCCTTGAGCTAAAGAGCTGAGGGACAGCGCCCAGGCCAGAGTTCAGGCCCCATGACTGGAAAAAAAAAAAAAACACCTATTCTGATATACCCACCATATGTTCCTTACTGTAAATTATTTACTTCAAAAAGACTTACTTAAGGTAGTTGACCAATTAATTTCTTTCTTAGATAACCGTAAACGATGTATATTTACGACACTAAGCACTGTGTATTTATAAATATGTGTTAAACCATGTGGATTTATATGTAGTAAATTTATAGTGTTTAAAAACATTAAACAATGTGTATTTTGGAGGCTATTTAAAAACTATCAGGAGGTTCCATTTCCTGCATGTTCCCTAGAAGGGACCAGAAAGAGACAAGTAAATAAAAATGAATAGCATTTTAGATTACTCCTACTAACTCCAAGGTTGTTCATGTGTTATGTTGGATATGTAAGATGTGTGTCTGTCTTTTTTAGGAGGTCATCCGCTTCCTCGACAACAAACACTCTAATCATTATTTAATGTGCAACCTGTGCAGTATGTATACGACTTAATATTTTTGCTACTGTAGATAGAAAATGTGTAAGAAAGTGATCCTCTTTTTTTTTTTTTTTTGTCGGTCATGGGGCCTGAACTCTGGGCCTGGGCGCTGTCCCTCAGCTCCTTAGCTCAAGGCTAGTGCTCTGCCACTTGAGCCACAGCACCACTTCCAGCTTTTTCTGCTTATGTGGTGCCGGGGAATTGAACCCAGGGCCTCATGCATGCTAGGCAAGCACTCTACCACTGAGCCACAGTCCCAGCCCTAAATGATCCCTTTTTTTATGCTTCATTTAATTGTAAATATTTAGTGATGGGAAGTTAGATCAGAAATCCTTATTTCATGCTGGTCCTGTTTGGTAGGAAAAGTTAGCTCTGTAGCACAAAGCTCCCTATGAGGGAGGTAGGCCAGTGAGACCAGAGAGGCAGAGTTATCAAGGCAGGGTTCAGGGAAGGTCTGCTTGTGCTCTTAGGCTCAGAGAAGTTTGTCTTTCATGCCAGATTGTACTGAAGACAAGTCAGCAGGTGTGTTCTCTGACCCACAGGAAGAACAAAAAGAAGCCTGTAGAAAACAGTTTCCCATTGTGTCATTCTTGATTTTGTTTTCTCTTGTCTATACATTAAATGACCATTTCCCAGGGACTGAGCATTTTAGACCTCTGCTCCATGGTACACATGTGTGATGATAGGATGAGTAGTCTGCTAGAAGGTTAAAAGTGGGGTGTAGGAAACAACAAATTGATTTTAGATTACCAGAGGTGAACAAACCACTTATCCTAGAATCCTTCCCTAAAATCCTTCACCTCTCCATTGCCTTTCTGGTCCACTGACATGCCTGCCTCCCTCTTACGTGGAGCTTGAACTCTGGGCCTGGACACTGTCCCTCAGCTCTTCAACTTAAGGCAAGCACTTCTGCCACTTGAGCCACAGCACCACTTTCAGTTTCTGGTGGTCAATTGGAGATAAGAGTCTTGCAGATGTTTCTGCCTGGAGCTGGCTTTGAACTGCGATCCTCAGATCTCAGACTCCTGAGTTTCTAGGATTACAGGCATGAGCCACCAGTGCCCTGCCCTCTTGGGAAACTTTGTGCTGTTGATCTTAAGAAGTTTTAAAGCAACAGAAGCTTCCCAGAAAGCTCCTTTTGCAGAAAAATGGGAATTACCAACAGAAAATTTCAGCTTTATTCCCAACTTTTGCATTATTGGGCGTAGAGATATGACATGTATATTATTTCTTGTAGGCGAGGAGTCTTTTGACCCGCAGCACACTCATGACCGAATGCGCTGGATTAAGATCGAAGATCCCTTTGTCCCTACCCTTGAGTAAGTTTTGTGCCACACTGTCAGAAGAGTACTAAATTCATTGGGCTTGAATATTTGGAACTATTTTTTAATCAACTATACTTCTATGTGAAATCAGGGAGATGATTCTGTTATCCAAAGAAGTCATTGACTGGTTGGCCATGGATGCTCAGAATGTCATTGTGATTCACTGTAAAGGAGGCAAAGGTAATAATGCTTTTCTTTCTGTTCCCTTTTTCCAAAGCTGATCAAAAATAAATATCAAAGGACTAACAGAGGATTCATGCTGCTATTCAGCAGTACTAATGTTGCTAACATTTTAAATATTGGTTTTAAGGCTTAAGGAAGGAAGGAGAAAAAGGAAATAGAGAAGAGAAAGGATGAAGAAAGGGAAAGAATAATGAAGGAAGGAGCTAAAGAAGGTTGAGTGTATCTTTCTCCAATTACTGATGATTTAGGTTTCTTCATTTTTGATTTTCCAGTTTATGTGTCAAAATGTAAAGGGTATTTAACTGCAGAATGTTAGAGCACTTTTCTTTTATTTCAGGATATTTTTTTCCTTTTTAACTGATAAAATTGTACATATTTATATAATATACAACATGATAGTTTTATATTGGTATACATTGGTGGAATAGCTAAATCAAGTTACTTAAAAAGTACATTACCTTACCAACTTGTACTTTCTCATTGTGCTTTTAACTTGCTCTTCCCTAATGACTAGTGACATTGAGCATTGTTTCATGGCCATTGTTTATTGTCCACTTGCACATTGTCTTTTGAGAAATGTCTTTCCAAGTCCTTTGTCCCACCCTTAACAACCCTTTTGATCCTTGGGGGTTTTGAGGTGAATTTTGTTTGTTTTGTTGGCATTACTATAGTTTGAGCCCACAGCCTCACCCTTCCTACTGCCCTCTACCACTTGAGCCACACATACTACTTTTCCTCTTTTTGCTTTAGTTATTATACACATAGGGACTCACTTTTCTGGTTACCTATAGGCAGGCCTATACTGTGATCTTCCTACTTTATATTTTTCCACATACATGGGATAATGAACACACACTGCGGTGCTCAACTTTTTACTTGAGATGAAATCTTGCCACATTCTTCCTCATTGCTAGTTTGCTAGTTCCTGAACAGCTAGGATTACAGTGTGAGACACCATGCTTGGCTTTCTGATTTGTTTTGTTTTTTGAGATAGTCTTCCTAGGTAGCCCAGGCTAGTCTCAAACTTGTGATCCTCCTGCCTCAGCTTCCTGGGTGCTGCAATTACAGACATGGCAACCCCACATATCTCTTTGCCCATTTTTAGAAAAGGTGAATTTATTTTCTTGCTACTGTGTTAAGTTTCTTAAATCTTTTTGGATATTCCGTAGGTCATGTTTTTACTCCGTTGATTATAAACTTCCTTATGCAGGAGCATTTTGCTTTTATCTCATGTGTTTATTTTTTGCTTTTATTGCCTCTCCTTTTCAATGTATGTGCAAAAACAAATTGACTCAGACCAATATTACAAAGTACAGTTTCACAGTATTTTCTTCTAGTAGCTTTGGAGTTGCAGGTCTAATGTTTAAGTCTCTAATCATTTGGAGTTGTTGTGTATTCAGTGATTAAGATATGGTCCAATTTCATATTTGTGCTCATGTATTTTCACTTGTTCCAGTATCATTTATTTCTCATTATGTGTTTTTGGCACCTTTCTCCAAGATCAGTTAATCCAAGATTTATGAATTTATTTCCTGGCTGTCATTGGTCTACATTTCTTTTTGTTCCAGTAGAATTTAAGAGTATTCTTAAACTTTGTGATAAACTTTTAAGGACAGAACCCAGCAGAGATTTTTTTTCAATTACACAGGAATCTTTAGAGCATGAAGAAATGAAGTTGATTTGGCAAGGAGTAAATAATTGTATTCTACTTATTATTTGTTAATTGGTAGTATTTTAAATTAAGCCAATTTAAGTGCCTATAGATTTTCTTTCATTTAGCTTTGGGCTTGGAATGATTGTCTCCTGCATATTTTACAACTTTTGATAAAAATAAACAATTACATTTTGGTGGGCTATAAACCAGACTTTCTCATTGGATTTTAAATGTAACAGTAAAAATGGTCATCTACTTCAGTAGAGTCAAGTTATTGCCCATTAGTTAACAAGCAGGTTTGGGTTCATAGGTAGAAATATTTTGAATCTGGCAATTTACAAGCCCATGGCAAATGAAACTATTGCTATGGCTTGGATCTTTTTTTTTTTTTTTTTTGTCAGCCATGGGGCTTGAACTCAGGGCTTGGGCACTATCCCTCAGCTCTTCAGCTCAAGGTGAGCACTCTACCGCTTGAGCCACAGCACCACTTCCAGTTTTCTAGTGCTTTATTGGGAGAGAAGAGTCTCACAGACTTTCCTGCCTGGGCTGGTTTTGAACCACGATCCTCAGATCTCAGCCTCCTGAGTAGCTAGGATTACAGGTGTGAGCCACCGCTGGCTTGGATCTTGAATGTCTCTAAAAGGCCTATGCATTAAAGTTTGGCCCTCAGCCCATGGAACTGATGGAATTTTTAAAAGATGGGGCCTAAAAGAATAAAAATTGTTTTAGATATTTTTAAAAACATGAATGGATTTTGACTTCTATGAGAATCTTTTCCTGAGTCTTTGAGATGGTAATGTTATTTTCCATTTTATTAGTGTAATTAGTTGCATTAATTACCAAGTGATGAAGCAACTTGTCTTTCTAAACACAGTGTCATTATACTATATTAACTTGATCAATTGCTGGATTCCTGTTGTTAATATTTTGTTTAGGATTTTTGAATCCAAGGCATAAGTAAGATTGGCTATAATTTTTCCTTTCTAATAATAATCTTTTTCAGTTCCAACTTCATAAAGGCACATTCAGTTACTTTTACTTTTTATATTCTGAGTGAATCTGCATAAATTAGCATTACGCTTTCCCTAACTATGTGAAAATTAACTAGTGAAGTTATCTTGTAATTTGAAGTTAACTTGTAAGAGTTACAAAGTAGATCTATGTTTAGTTTTTTGAAGAAGGTCCATATTGATTTCCATAGTGGATGTCCTACTTTATACCCCACCAACACTATATGAGGGTTCCTTCTCACCCCTCTTTTGCATCCTTGTCAGCCTTTGTGTTGTTTTCTTTTTTATATATTTTTTATTGTAAAGATACTACATAGGGGTTATAGTTACATGAGTAAGATAATGAGTACATTTCCTATTGAGCATTGTTACCCCCACACACACTTTTGTTTTTACCCCGACCATCCCTTTGTGTTGTTTTCTTATGATTGCCAATCTGCTTTGGGTGTGGTGCAATTTTGTGTACATTTTATTTGTATTTTCTTTATTGCTAAGGAAGTTGAACATTTCTTCATATATCTATTAGCCATTTGTATTTCTTGTTTTGAGAACAGTTTGAGTCTGTCAACATGACAGACATCTCACTTGGCATCAAGATTTTTTTTTTATTTGACTGTGGAAGTCTCAGCCAGACACTGGTGACTCATAATTATAATTGTTGCTAATATGTCAGCTAACTTATAGCTGACAGTTGTTGATCATGTTCAGCAGCAGTCCAGTCCAGAGATTCTTGTATGTAACCAACAAAAAGCTTGAAGTAGAGAATGGCTCAAGTGGTAAAGTACCCTCTAGGAGCAGAAGAAGCCAAGAGAGATCATGAGTTCTAGCCCCAGTACCAACACACACACACACACACACACACACAGAATCTCTTAAACTTGTAGAAACTCAGTTTTTTCTTCCTAATGCAAAGGTATCTTTCTCACAAACATGTAAAAATTCATTATGAGTCAATAAATAAATGTTAGTTTCTATCTTGTGTCTATTTATCTTTGTTATGTCAAATGACCAAATACTATATAAATCTGAAAATGTCAAGCTGAACAGAATTTTAATTTTCTGAAGACTAAGTTGAGTGTTTCAGGAAGATTCCATCTATTATGCAGCTAAATTCAATTCAAGCAAGACCACTAGAAAATATTGGAGGAAAGCTCCTAGTAAGAAAAATCTAGAAGGGTTCTATATCTTGATTTCTCTGACCAATTGGAAATGACAGGTTGTTAATGATACAGCAGGCATTTCCAGCTGGAAGAACTCATTGTCTGAGAGGTTTAGTGATGATTGCACTTCCCAAATGATTATGCTTCCCTTCCGTACTCAGTTCCAGTGTGCTATGGATCCCGGGCTAAGGAGAAGGAGATGGTCTTGGTGTCATCAGTTGAAAGTCATCGTGTGGATGACAGCACACATAACTGTGTGTCAAGAGGCAATAATAATGGAGAGTCTGATTTTCTAAACTATGCATTGAATGCATAAATCACAAAGCACCTGTTGCACCAGTAAGAATGGTTTCTTTGAGGGAAGAGGTTTCCATTGTTGTGGAGCCAGCCTTCAGATAAAATGCTGCAAAATAAGGGCTGCAGGGAGATTTTTTTTTTTAAGCTGGGTTTTTGTTCCTCAAATCTTTCCAATGAAGCCGTGGTTCTCAGTTCTCTTCCCCCCCTACCGCCCCTCCCCCGTGGCCCCGATCAAGATGGAAGCCCGTGGGAGAAGGGTCCGCGCATGGCAGCCCTCCCCCGGCCCAGACCTGAATTGGGACAGGGGCTGGGCGGAAGGCGCTGTGAGGCGGTGTGACAGATCGGTGTGGAGAGCCGGCTGGCGTCGCCTTTGCCCAGGCCGGCTTCACACACCTGGATCCAGGGTGGTTCGCAGCGTGGGAAGGAGGGAGGCCCGTGTGCGCTGGGCGTGTGGGGTCGCCGGGCCCGACGCTCGCTGTCTATCTTTTTACTTGAACCCAGAGGCTTAGTGAAGGAATAGGCATGCTGTGTGGCTTTGGGACAGCCGGACGCGGGATCTCGGTGGAAAACTGCGCAGGGTTGGACAGAGCCATGCCCAGCTCCTCTCCTGGCTTGCACTGTTCAGGTGGTGGATCAGGCTGGGGGGGGGGGGGGGGGGAGGATGGGGCGGGAATGTTTTTCTTAACGGTCTCTTTTGTTTGGATTTTTTTTTCTTTTTCTTTTGGTGGTTCAACTGCTGTTTTGTGTGTTGGGACCAAACAGTTGTCAAAAAAACCTCACAAGCAAGCAAAAAAAAAAAAAACAGTAACAGTCAACAACAACAACAAAAAAGAGTTTTTGATAAAATGTTAAATTGTAGTTATTAATGTCCTTAGCTTTGATCTCATGTATGAAGTAAACCTAAAACATATAAATATATATTGGCTGTCAAAAAATGTCTCTTGAACTAACTTGCATTCTTTTTTTAATGAGCACTATTCCATTTATTTATTATGCTTTTGTTTTTGAATATTTTTATTATCTTTAAGTAGTTGTACAAAGGAATTGCCATTCAACAAAGCAGTTTATGAATACAGTGCTTCTTGATCAGTGTCATCTCTTTCAATATCCTTACCCACCCCTCCCAACCTTCCCCTTCCCTCACTTTTCTTAGGTTTTAGGTTATGTGTTGAATTTTTCCCCCCATTTAATAAAACACTAACTTCTTTTCTAGGGAGAACAGAGACAATGATTTACACTTGCCTTATTGCAACTGGAATGGTTTTAACCACGAAGGTAAGAAAGATGTTACTATACTCTGTTGAATTTTGTGGTTCTGAAACATTCCTTGTAGAAAGTTCTTAGATCATGGTGCTTAAGTGAAAAATCTGGATTTGTGCTGCCTTGTTTAATATGCAGTTAGTAACTGGCCTGTGTCCTTGTTCTGAGCCAGGACTATGGTGAGAGCAATGAGGCACAAATTGAAGGGAATACCAAAATTCACAAAATCTAAGATATACAGTGGTTTTTGTTGGTGGTGGTGGTCATGGGGCTTGAACTCTGGGCCTGGGCACTGACCCTGAGCTCTTCAGCTCAAGGCAAGTGCTCTACCACTTGAGCCACAGTGCAACTTTCAGTTTTCTGGTAATTTAGAGATCAGAGTTTCACTGACTTTACTGCCTGGAATGGCTTTGAACTGCAATCCTCACATCTCAGCCTCCTGAGTAGATAGGATTACAGGTGTGAGCTACCAGCACCCGCATTTTTAAAGTACATGTTTATTATCCCTAAGTAGTTGTACAAAAGAGTTTTCAATCAACAAAGCAGTTTATGACCACAAAGCATCTTGATCAGCATCACCCTTTCACCATTATCCTCATCCTTCCCAATCCCCCTTTCTCTCAATTTACTTAATTTTGTAAGATATGCATTGAGTTTTTAACTGTATAATACAATACTTAAAAAATAGGAATCAAGGAAAAGGTGGGCATTGGTGACTCACTGTAATCTTAGCTATTTGGGAGTCTGAGAAGAGGAAGGTTGTGGCTTGGACAAAATAGGTCATGAGACCAGTTCTCAAGTCACAGTGGGTACAGTGGCATGCACCTTTTTTCACTCCATGCTATCTGAGAAGTTGAGAATGAGAGGATCACATATCCAAGCCAGCCTGGGCAGAAAAATCCACAAGACTCCAGCTCCACAGAGGGAAGCCTGATATGATGGTGAAGAACTGTCATCTCATGATGATGGAGAAACCTGTAGTAGGCAGATTATGGCTCAGGTGCATGCCTGAATGGAAAGCAAGCACTGATCCTAAAATTGACCAGCAAAAAGAAAGGGTTGAGAGCATGATTTAGCAGAATCATAGCAGCCTAGCAAGCATGAGAGTTCAAAACCCAGCATTAGAGTCCAATTTCTTTTGTGTGTGTGTGTGTGTGTGTGTGTAGTGCTGGGGTTTGAACTCAGGACTTCTGCTTGCTAGGCAGGGGCGCTCTCACTGAGCCATATCTCCAGCTCCAGCCCTTTTCTACACTGGCTGTTTTGAGATAGGGTCTCACTAACAACTGGCCAAGTTCTTGGCCATGCTTATTTTAGGCTTTCTGTCCTAGCTGAGACAACAGGTATGTGCCACTATGTCCTGCCACCATGCCTAGCTTCTTTTGAGTCAGGAGTCTAGAAGACATTTTTCTAAGGCTGGCCTCAAGCCATGATCCTCCAGTCTTCAGCCTTCTAAGCAGGAGGATTGCAGGTGTGGGCACTAGCATGTAGCAGATATCCATAGGGGCAGAATGAAGGTAAAGCCAGTGAAGCAAAGTTATACAAAAGCAAAATAACCTTGGTTGGGTGTGGTAGTGCAGGCTGTGATCCCAACACTGAAGAGGCAGAGACAGGAAAGAATCAGGAGTAGAGTTCAGGCTGGTCTACACAAAGAGAAAACAAAACCCTCAGTAATCAGATGCTTTTGTAACCTCCCCAATACTGTGACTTCTTCTTTCCTCAGAATAAGATCAAAGTTAGGCAAGTTTTCCAAAGGACTTTATCCTTTGAATTGCTAAATCGATAAAAGTTACTGCTTTTCAACTCAGAACAAAGTTGGTCTTCTATTTTTTTTTATTATCCCTGATAGCCAATTTCTGGGGGATGTGTGGCCTTGGGAAATTTCTACAGAGACACAGTGGGCAGCTGTACCTTGTAAAGTACCACACAGTCCTATGACATGATCTTGCCAGGAAGTTTCCACCTGCAGGATATACCCCAAACCCAGCTCCACTCACTTCTGGGCCTACAGTCTAGAGAAGAGAAGGCTTAGGTTTTGCACCATGTCCAGTTCTGTAGTCCCACCCTTCTGCTTTCCTAACTTGAGTGACACAGGTTTGTTTCCCATGGTCCCTGGGGGCGGTGGCCAATACCATATCTGCCCACAGGCTGGGCTGATTGGACCAATACCTGGAGCAAGGGCCTGAGATAAGAAAAAAGAAAATGAGTGCTCTAGGACAATGCTTTCCAAACTGTAGCCAGTGAGTTGTAAAATCAACTTACTAGATTGTGACCCACATTTTTAATAGGAAGGAATGGAGCAGCATAGAAAATATGAAAAGGGAATTATTGGGTTTCTTTGGCTTGTTTTGTGGTGTGTGTGTGTGTGTGTGTGTGTGTGTGTGTGTGTGTGTGTCTTAGGTTTAGTACTGTGGATCATAGTTCCAAAAACACGACGTCTGCCCAATGCTGCAGGCTATGTTCCCCATGGCTGCTGTACTGCAGGTCACTTGGTTGTCTTTTGACTTTTCTTCTCATTTGTAACATGGAAGGTAAGAAGAAGTGTTGGATCAGGTGATTTCTAATGGCATTCCAGTTCTAAAGTCCCATGTCTGTGAGCCTTAAACAAGACAAGTCCTTGACGTGGTTTTGTTCGTCTTGTTTTGAGTAGCTCTGCCCAAAGACTGCTGATGTGAAGGTAAACTGTGGTTGTATTTTCCCTTTTCTGTAGGAAACTATTGATCACTCTGGAGAACAAAGATTTGATACGACTTACACGAATGAATTTCAAAAGATTGCACTTCCATCACAAGTAAGTGTTCTCTTTTGAAAGGGGGTTCTTTGTTTGGTTTTGTTTTTGTGGGAAGTGGTTAGTGGCATCATTAATTTGGTTGCATTTGAAACCCTTCTCTAACACTCAGGGGGCAGCACTTGTGCCTTGTAGCAGTTTCCTGATCCCTTCCAACTCCCAAACCCTTGCCTCTGGGCTGCCTGGGTTGGCTTCTTCCGAGAGAATCCCGATTTCCATTTGACATCTCCCCTCCCTAGCAGGAAGGCCAATGCCTAAGGTTTTCCTGGCTCCTGGAGATTCTCTCAAATTGACTGGCTGTTGATTTCTCTGGAAAGAGGAATTGATCTTTAACAAACTGCTGCTAAGACAATGAGCAACCCTCCTCCCCCCCCACCAAAGTTGTAAAGTTCGTTTTCAAATAATGACTTGTACATCTCATTGTTGCAGTGCGTCCACCTGTATCCCTATTTAAACAATTTGTTTTTTCCCTTCCCCTCCACAAATTATTACAACATCAAATACAATGAAAGCAGGGGTTATACCGTGGGGGAGGGACATACAAAGCAACAAAGAAATAATCTTATAAATGTGTTAGAAACACTTGCATGAAATAAAAAAAAAAAAAACATTTGAATACATATCTTAGGGTTCATTTCCCTAACATCAACTTAACTGACCTTTTCTGCATGACTCAGACATATACTAGTTATTGCAAATAAAGGAAACCATGGGACCTATGTTTCTTTGGGCCTGGGTTACTTCACTTAATATAATTTTTTCCAGGTCTTTCCATTTCCTAACAAATGGTGCAATGTCATTCTTTCTGATGGAGGTATAGAATTCCACTGTGTATATATACCACGTTTTCTTTTTTTTTTTTTTGGGGGGGGGGGGTTCCGGTCGTGGGGCCTGAACTCTGGGCCTGGGCGCTGTTCCTCAGCTCTTCAGCTCAAGGCTAGCGTTCTACAACTTGAGCCACAGCACCACTTCCAGCTTTTTTCTTTTTGCTTATGTGGTGCTGAGGAATCGAACCCAGGGCCTCAAGCATGCAAGGCAAGCGCTCTACCACTGAGCCACCTTCCCAGCATATACCACATTTCCTTGATCCATTCATCTACTGAGAGGCATCTGGGTTGGTTCCATATCTTAGCTATGGTAAAAAAAAAAAAAAAAAAAAAGGCTGCAATAAACATAGTTTTGCTGGTAGCTTTAGTGTGGTCTTGTTTGTGAACATTTGGGTAAATGCCCAAAAGTGGGATTGCTGGGTCATAGGGGAGCTCTATGTGGAGTCCTTTGAGGAACCTCCATACTACTTTCCAAAGTGGTTGAACAGTTTACACTCCCACCAACAATGCAGTAAGGTTCCCTTCTCTCCACATCCCCTCCAGCATCTGTTGTTATTAGAGTTGTTGATTATAGCCATTCTAACTGGTGGTATCTCAATGTTTGAGGGAGAGTTTTACTTCTTCTTTCCCTGTTTGGATCCCTTTTATGTTTGCAGCTTGTCTTATTGCTGTAGCTAGCCATTCTAATACTAGATTGAAGAGAAGTGAAGAGAGTGGACATCCTTGTCTCGTTCCTGAGTTAGAGGAAATGGCTTTAGTTTTTCACCATTAAGTATAATGCTGGCTGTAAGTTTGTCATATACAGCCTTTATTGTATTGAAGAATGTTCCATGGATTCCTAATTTTTCCAGAACCTTCATCCTAAAGGGGTGTTGGATCTTGTCAAATGCTTTTTCTGCATCTATTGAGATAACCATGTGGTTCTTATCCTTGCTCCTGTTGATGTAATGAATTATATTGATTTGTGTATATTGACCAGCTTTGCATCCCTGAAATGAATCCTGTTTGATCGTGGTGTATGATTTTTTGGATGAATTGTTGAAGTTGATTGGCCAGAATTTTGTTGAGAAGTTTTGCATCTATGTTCATCAAAGAAATGGGTCTATAGTTCTCTTTCTTTGATGAGTCCCTGCCTGGTTTGGGGATGAGGGTTATGCTTCATAGAATGAGTTCAGTAGTGAACTTTTTCTTTCAACTTCATTGAAGTGGTGGAGGAGTATTGGTGTAAGCTCTGCTTTGAAGGCCTTGTAGAATTCTACTGTAAATCATCTGGTCCTGGGCTTTTCTTAGATGGGAGGTCTCTTATTGCTGTTTCTATTTCAATGCTTGATATGGGCCTGTTAAGATGGTTTAACTAATCTTGGTTTAGTTTTGGCATGTCAGTATTTGCTAGGAAAAGGTCCATTTCTGCCAAGTTCTCAAATGTCCTAGCGTAAAGTTTTGAGAAGTATTCCCTTATAATGTTCTGAATCTTGGTTGTTTCTGTGGTGATGTTTCCATTCTCATGTCTGAGTTTATTTATTTGGGTGCATTCTCTTCTTTTTCTGATAAGATTTGCTAAGGGTCTGTCAATTTTGTTAATTTTTTCAAAGAACCAACTCTTTGTTTTGTTGATTCTTTCTATGGTTTTTTTTGATTCTAAGTCATTTAATTCTGATTTAATTTTAATTATTTCTTTCCTTCTACTGGATTGGGGTTTATTTTGCTGCTCTTTTTCAAGGAGGCTCAGATGTTTCATTAAATTGTTGGTTTCAGATTTCTCCAATTTGTTGATGTAGGAACTCAGAGCTATCAACTTGCCCCTGAGTACTGCCTTTGCTGTGTCCCAGAGGAGCTGGTAATTTGTGTGTTCATTTTTGTTAAATATCATGAACATTTGAATTTCCTTTCTAATCTCTTCCATGACCCACTGGTGATTCAGCAGTGTGTTGTTCAGCCTCCATGTGTTACAGGCTTTTCTTTGGTGGCTTTTGGTGTTGAGTTCTAATTTTATACCCTTGTGGTCTGAGAGAATACAAAGTATAACTTCAATGTTTCTGAATTTGGACAAGTTTGCTTTGTGGCCTAAAACACACATGAGTCTTTTAAGAGCACATTTCATATCCAAACCCAAGCACACAAAGATGGAATCATATAGTATATTCCTCATTCTTCATCTCAACCCATATGTAATCATTCCTTCCCTCCCCACTCCCCTCAAACCCTGGATGCCCTTTCCTACTCTTTCTTTCCTAAGCCAGGATTGCTGTGAAAGGAATTCCAGTCATCAGATTCTTCTATCTCGTTAGTAGTTTGGGATGACACCCAACATATGCACTCTTAAAAAAAAAGAAAGAAAGAAAGAAAAAGAAGAACATCTATTCAGGCCCTGGTAGCTCACATCTGTAATCATACATAATCAGAAGGCTGAGACCAGAGGATTGGGGTTTGAAGCCAGACAGGGCAAGTCTGTGAGACTCTTATCTCCAATTAAGCACCAAACATCTGGGATTGGAACTGTGACTCAATTGGTAGAGCACTAGCCTTGAGCAAAAACAAAACAAAACAACTGCTGGTTGCCAGTGGCAGTAATCCTAGCTACTCAGGAGGGTAAGACTTGAGGATTACATATAAGAGCCAGCCCAGGCAGGAAATTGTGACACTTTTATCTCCAATTAAACACCAAAAACCAACATGTGGAGCTGTGTATCAAATGGTACTATTGACCACAAGAGCTCAAAGACAGTTCCCAGGGCCAGCATTGCCGCCCACCAAAAAACTCCACCAAAAATCCCCACCTGATATTATTGACTAAACCCCAAAATATTATATTTCAATAATATTAGTTTCTAATTAGTGTGTAATTTCCCATAATTGTCTAAAATCTCCTTTCACTTTAGTTCTTTTCAATCAAGTACTAAAGACTATATATTTCAGTCATTACCACAACTCTTCAGTTAAAGTTCATTGGTTTCTCACTTCTTTTCTTATTTCTCATAATTTTTACTGAAGAAACCAAAGTGTTTATTTCAGACAGTTTATATTCCAAATTTGGGTAGATCATCTAAGGGCTTCCTATTCCTTATCTTGCTTAATCTTGTCAACAACTCTGAATGGGCACTTTGTGTAAATCGGGAAGTTGAAGTTTAGAGAAATTAATGTTTTGAAACAAGCACCCAAATCCAGATGTGTTGGCATATCCCAGCCCATCACTTCCTATGCATGCAGTGCCTTGTCTGTGTTTCTCTTCAGACTGTGTGGCAGCCAGTGGGGGATTCCTAGCTGTGGATGTGGCTGTGAAAGCCAAGTTTTCTTCCAGAGAAATACTGGAGTTGAACAGCAGCTCGGCCTTATAGCAGAAGACTGTATAACTACTGGTCTCCAGATTGAACAGCTTTATCCACAGATAGGTTTTCCCTTTGTCCACTGTTTGTCACCACACCCACACCCACACACAAACTAGGTACTCGTAGAAGGCTAAACATAACACATGAACTTAGCAAAGTCCATTTCTAATCATGCCATTTCCATGCTCACATCCACAATGCCTTCCTGCTGTAACCAACTAAATGCTCTAAGCTGAACCCCTGAGGTCTTCTACAATGTGATGTTTCCAGTCCTTTCTCCCACTCTGCGCATTTATACATCCTATACTTGACCACAAGAGATTTGCTGTTTCCCAGCATGTCAACACTTCATACTCCCCAGGTCTTTGTTCACATGGGCCCCTCCCCAGCCCGAAGTAGTGTCCCACCATTTCAGACCTTACAGCCCTTTGAGGGTTTGTTAGGAACTATGACATTTATTCTGTGGCTATGTCAAGTGCAATGTATGAGGATGTGGTGGCAGGAGCCAAGGGGGATGTTCCCTGGGTCTCCTGTGGAGGTCTGCAGACATCTCCCCTTCCTCACTCCTGCAGTCTTGCGGTTTCCCTGACTTCAGTCCATACCTGGCATACCATGGATGATGACAGCTCTGCTGATTTGTTGGGAAAACAAGGCAGGGCAGAGAGGCTGCAGGACCCAGTCCCCTCTGCTAGGTCCTTCTTACACACTGCCACATTCTGCCCTTCTTTGTGGCCCTTCCTCTTGCCACCTGAGACTTAAGAACTTTCAGGTGCCTTCCTCACTACTGACCTTCCCTTTTTGCCCGTACTGGACTTGAACTCAAGGACCTGGTGCTCAGTAGGCTTTCCCTGCTTATAACTGACACTCTACCAGTTGAGCCAAACCTCTAGCCCGACTTTTTGCTGATTCATTGGAGATAGATTCTCCAGACTTCAGTCCCACTGGCTCAGCCTCTGCCTCAGCCTCCTGAGTAGCTAGGATTACAGCTATGGGCCACAGGTACCCAGCACACTGCTTGTACTAATTGGAGATGTGATAGTTAATGTTGTCAGCCCTTCCCATTTGGCTCAGTGCCAGAACTCTTCAGTTCTTCAGAGAGAGGTCCCAGGAAAGCCCCTGTGAGCAACTTTCCCTAGAGAAGGAATGTGAGACTTAGAGAATTCCAGGGTTTCCTTACAAAAACAAATTTGGGAAAAGGGCAGATGAAGAAACTCTAGCTCTTAGAGACATCCAGAAATGACCTATAATTATCTACTGCACCTAGTGGAGGTCTCTTTTTCCCCTGATGAAGAACCATCCATTAAACCACAGTCCTTCCTTTAACTCATTACAGCAGCTTCTGCCATAGCAGTATTAGCCCCTTAGTTGTCCTTAGTTGTCATTAGCAAGCCATAGGCAGGACTTACTTCTTCCATGTTCCTCCCTGCAGGTCTGAGGTCAGTGCTTTTTCCCATGGTAGATAATTAGTCTTGAGGTAAATACATAAGAATATTAAAGAATATTAATTATATAATGGAACACAATAAATGTTTGCTTAATTTCTTCCTGCTTTTAAGCTGAAAAAGAGAGATTAGGATACTGACTCTAAACTTGCATTCTCACTAAAATTGGGACTTCTGTTGCTTTACAGCATCGTTATGTGGAATATTTCAAAATTGTAAAAAATGTGTTTCACGGGAATTTACCACCAAAGAGAAAGATTAAAATTGAAAGAATTGTAGTCCATTCGCTTCACGGTAAGTGCTTTGGAATTGAAGGATGGGACCTGAGGACGAGTGCTCCCATTCTTTGAGAGGGTTTTGCTCGCGGTTATGTATGTAGATCATCATAACTCCTAGCTGTCTTAAGTTTCCCCACACATGAACTCCTCTCTGGAGCTACCCACTGGGCAGGCGATTCATAGCCATGATAGCAAGCCTTAGATGTCTCTGTCTTCCTTTGCCCATTTCTACTTGAGGGGAGAGCTCCCTCCTCTTGCCTTCTGTTCTCATGGCTACCAATCTCAGCTCAGGGTAGGCCTTTCAGGGTTGGAGCCTTTAGAGGTGAACCATGAACCATTGACACTGCTTCTTTCCCAGACCCATTTCTCCTTCATGCTCCTCTCAGCAGCAGTGTCCCTGTATCACTTTCTCATCTAGTCCTTTTTTCCTCATCTCACCAATCTTTCTTTTCCCTCTTCCCTCCTCCTCTAAGCATCACATCCCCAGCACCTGCCTTAAATACCTGATCACAAATGCTTTAGTTACTGCCAAACAACCAAGCCTCCTGACCAGGGCAGGCCTTTGCCAGTATTCAGCATGGGTGGTCAGCAAAAGAGAGAAGTAGCAAACAAACAAAAAAATGAAGCTGGGTGTTGGTAAGGCTCACACCTAAAATTCTAGCTACTCTTGAGGATGTGCTCTAGAGAATCAGTTTGAAGCCAGCCCAGGCAGAGACTCACAGAGTCTCCATCTGCAACATAACCAGAGAATATAGGGTTGGAGTTCAAACTATTGTGCCAGGAAAGAAAAAAGCTGAACACAGTTTTGAAACATAGAAATAGGTATTACAGGGGCTGGGAAGGTGGCTCAGTAGTAGAGCACTTGCCTTGCATACATGAGGCCCTGGGTTCGATTCCTCAGCACCACATAAGCAAAAAGAAAAAAGCCGGAAGTGGCGCTGTGGCTCAAGTGGTCGAGCGCTAGCCTTGAGCTGAAGAGCTGAGGGACAGCACCCAGGCCCAGAGTTCAGGCCCCAGGACTGGACCAAAAAAAAAAAAAAAAAAAAGAAAGAAAAAAAAGGAAATAGGTATTACAGAGAAGCTTCCTAAAAGGCAGCTCAACCCTTCCTCTCCCCCCCCACCCCCCAGCCACACATACACATGAATCTCCATGAAGATGGAAGGGTAGGAGAAAGTCATGTTTTACCAGAGTCCCTTATCTACTACCAAGATGCTGCCTACTTCCAAAGAAATGAGACTGTCTGTGTTAGGCTTCTTATCCTTGCTGGGATGATAGGCACATATGATCATGTCCACAGTTTTCCCTCTGGGCTAGCTCATACTGTGGTCCTCTCAATCTCAACCTC
Source organism: Dipodomys spectabilis (assembly GCF_019054845.1). Taxonomy (NCBI): domain Eukaryota; kingdom Metazoa; phylum Chordata; class Mammalia; order Rodentia; family Heteromyidae; genus Dipodomys; species Dipodomys spectabilis. The sequence goes on along the minus strand of NW_024870772.1, from coordinate 42,380,772 downwards.
CCAAGCAGCCAGGACTATAGGCATAAGCTGCCAGTACCTAGCTACTCTAGTTGTTTTTGAGGTAGGGTCCTGCTTTTTGCCAAACTGGCCTAGAAAACTGGTAAGAGAGGCTATTTCTTTGGGGCAGAAGATCTACACAGGTAGAAGAAAAAGAGTGAGACAAAAAATTTCACTTTATTTTTCCTTCTTATTTTTAAATGATGAAATACATTTATGTGACTTGAAGTTGTTTAAATGTGAGAAAAATCAAGGGCTTAAGCCAACAAAAGTTCTCATCATGCAATAGGAATTTTAGTTCTACTTTTAATTAACTGTCAGTAGGCACCAGTAGAGCGAAGCTGTGCAACTGGAATGGCAGAGAGGGAAGTGCAGCAAGAAGCCGTGCTTCCTTATCAGAATTATTCTCATAGTGGTGGGTAAACAGAATTAACAGAAATCAAAGGAAAACAAAACAAGAAGAGCGATCAAGCATGGTTCAGTGACTTTTTTGTTATGGTAAAATAGGCAAGGTGAAAGGAAAGCCGTTAATTATGGGCTCTGAAACCAGGTCTTTGAGGAAATGCTAAGGGCAGTGGGGCCATTTGAAGGGACAAAAAGGCATAGGTCACACACTGATGGCTCACGCTGGTCATCTTAGTTACCTAGGAGGCCAAGATCTGAGGATTGTGGTTCGAAGCCTTCAAAGTCCTTGAGACCCTTATCCACAATTAACCAGCAAACAGTCAGAAGTGAAAGTATGGCTCAAGTGATATTTAGTGCCAGCTTTGAGTCAAAAAGCCAAGAGAAAGCATAAGGCCCTGAACTTAAGCCCATTTAAGTAAGTCAGGTCTACAAAGAATGCAAGCATATTTTCTCTTATTCATAAATAGACAAGTTATATGCAAGTACAGACAAACATATTAACTGATGTATGGTATTTTTGTGGGAGAATTCAAATGGCATAATTTCTTAGAAAAACAAATTCACAGTCCAACAGGATGAATACCAGGAAACTGGTACTTGGAAAGTATGAAGGAGGAAGGCAGACAAATGAAGAGAGGTGGAGCAGAGGAGTGTCATCATAATACTTAGGACATATCCTGTGAAACTAGGAAAATTGAAGGGAGGGTGGCTTGGGAAGGATGGGGAGAATGATGAAAAGGGTGCCTCTTCCATGAAGACGCACTGCACTGGTTAAATGGTACAATGACTTAAAGATCATAAAATGCGATTTACAAAAGAAAGAATAGGGCATTAGACCATTTGCCTGAAATGTACAAACAAGAATGTTTGGGTATGGCTGTCCTATATTTTCATAGAGATTGATTTAGGAATTGAATTTAAAGTAGGACAAGAGGAATTTAGACTGTTATCATTGAAGTCTGCAGAAAGCATCGCATTAGCAAGAAGCTTTGTTGGTCACCATTTGTTTTCTTTTTTTCTGGAAAGATGAAGCTGTAAGAATTAGTCTTGAAGAAGCTAAATGTATTACATACAGGTTTGTTCTCTTGCTCTCTGATCTTATAAACTCTGCTTTAGGTGACAGAAGCTGGTTTTCAAGGCAAAATCCATGCAGAATGAAATGATGAAATATTGCGATTGTTAGCTGGCACTGTTTTCTCTTTTTAGTCTCTCATGATAACTGGCAAGACATTTTGCTCTGTGCTCTAACATATGTGTCTTTTTACTTTTATTGAGGGGTCGGGAGAGGAGATGCAACAGATCTAAAAATAGACATCATAATGCAGTGTAAGACTGTGTTTACTTGCACATCAGAAACCTGCATGGTGAGTAAAAGCATTTGAAGTGAGGCTTCTGGTACTTGTTTCTAGCTCACGGTCCAGCTGGCATGTTGTCCTCCCCAAACCATCACTCACCACACAGGCGCGTGTTGCCCTCTGGTGGCCAGCGTGGTGCTTGCTTAGTCCACATGCAAATCAAAGCTAGGTTCCAAAGAGTCCTTGTAAGACATTTCCCCAAGTATGCTACAGTTCACTGTTCCTTTGTCTTCACTTGCCCACACATGCTAAGAATGTTCCCAGGAATCAGTGGAGGTTTCAAATTTCCATATCTGGTCAGTATTTGCTATATTATTTTCATCTTGGTCTTGTTTTTTGGTCATCTGTTGTATAACACTGATCTTGGAGTTTAGTGTTCTTGACCAAGATCACCTTGGCACTTGTGAAGTGTAGGATTCAGGAAATGTGGAATTGGCACTGAAGCTGACCACTCCACAGTGCCCTCAGTGACACTAACTCAGATGTTCCATGGGGAGCAGCTGTAAGGGGAGACAATATTGAACTGTAATAAAGAAATGCTGAAGACTGTAGACCTTTTCTGGAAAAAAAAAATAAGCAAGTTGCCTTTATGATCAAAAGTAAACTTTTAAAATTCCTTCCCAGATTCTTAGAAGTTACACACACACACACACACACACACATACACACACACACACACACAATTCCTTCCCAGGTTCTTAGAAGTTACACACACACACACACACACACACACACACACACACACACACACACACACACACACACACACACACACACACACACACACACACACACACACACACACACTCCAAGCCTCCTGAGTAGCTAGGATTACAGGCATGGGCCTTTGGTGCCCAGCTTCATAGATACTTGTTAAAATTTTTATTCCTTTGTGTTTGGCTTCACTTTGCTGAGAGCATTCACCCAGACCCCATCCTTGATTTTTTTGTTCTTATCTATGAGAAGACTCTGGTTTGGGTCACGTTCACCATTGCCCTTCTGTAAAGTAGCATGGGTTCTTTCAGTGAGTGAACAGATATGCAGGAGCCCCTGCTGTGTGGACAATGTCAGAGCTGCCACATGGGCATTTTCCACACCCACTGTCTAAACACATTTAATCAATCCTGATTTATCGAATAAGCTTTTCCTATGCTGCTTAAATGCAACCAGTGTTCTCCAAGTCAGACTTTACCATTTGAAATTGTTTTTAATTCTTTTTTGTCTTAGTCTCTAAATCACATTAATCACCAGCTCCTATGGAAGATGCTTTGAAGTTTCACTTCACTTTTCATGTTCCCACTACTGCTACCTAGTCCAGGACCTTATTTGCTCATTTCTAGATTTGTACAATAGTCTGCTTCCTTTGTATTTCTCTGTATAAAATTCAACATGTGGATGTGTGCAGAATGTACCCTGAAATAGTGCTCTCATTGTGAGCAGAAGACACAGTGTGCCTGGACAGAGCCAGTACCCATCTTTGGCTCAAATTCTTATCTATAAAATAGACCACTTCTCAAGTGTTGTGAGATTAAGGTAATACATCTGAAGTTACTCTATAAACTATAAATTACTAAATCAGTGTTACAGGTGATAATTATCCAACCACATTGTTACATAGGACATGCCCCCAGCGATTCTTAGCAACATTTTCACTCTTGTTTTCCTGGCTCTTAAGATCTCAAGACACAACAACCCTAGCAAAGCTGAGCTATTCCCATCAATAACTTGACCTAGAGACTCCCAATAAAGGAGGACGTGTCACCTCCCTGGCTCTAGGAACACAAGTCTAATTTCTATTCATGTTTCTGCAGGTCTCTCACACCTGTACTACTCCAATGACCCACTCAAGTTCTACTTCCTTGGGGAAGTTTTCCTATTCAACCTCTCTACTAGAAACTCCCCACTCCAAACACACACTACATAATTGGACACTCAATCTTGTTTGTGCAACTTGAAAATAATATATTATTGTCCTATTGTTCTTTATATAAAAATTCCTGAAGTCATTGAAAAAAATGTGAGGGTTTTTTTTCTTTTGCCCGTGATGCCTATCATTCCTCATTATAGTATGAAGGTGAATCAATACCAAAGAAATACTTAGACTCATTTCAAAGTTGTTAATCCCCAAAACTAGAACTATTTTTGATCGCTCCATTCACTGGAATAGGGCATCGATCTCACCAGCAACATAAGATTTTTTTGACAAACATAATTAGTTATTCATTGCTTTTTGAATGCCAATGTAAACTTTAAAATTGAGTTTTATAATGCATTTTAAAGAAAAAAATCAGATGATTCACATTGAACTGTAGTGTTTATTGGTTTAAACTCCAGTTGCTTCTCAACAGTGCCCTATTGTAACCCTCAAATATGTAGAGGTCATGTAAAGAATAGTAAATACAACTTCAGAAAACAATACTATATTGTCCCATGGCATTTGTAGGGGACTGATTCCAGAACACCTTCCATAGATGCTCAAGTCCATATATAAAATAGCAGTTATTAACACATCCTGTGTACTTTAAAACATCTCTAGATTACTTACCATCCCTAAACAAACATGAGTATTACATAACAGCTGTTTACTGTATTCTGTAGGGAATAACGCTAAGAAAATTAATATACATGTTCAGTACAAGCACAATATTTTGTATATACTTAAGCTGCAATCCCTTGAATCCACTGATTAAAAGAACTCAGGAAACAAGGAATACTATTCTAATTTGGTAAAGAGAAATTACTAAGTTACTAGAATTAAAATAATAAAACAGAGGCATAAAGTGTTCCCTTTTAACTAGACATTGTTTACCATTATCCAACAAGTGTTTGGAATAACACTTATATATGTATTGACTATACAACAGCAATGTATTTTAAAGATATTCAAAGAATTTGCAACTTATGGGAGCTTTGAAAACCAGAATTTATTAGTCCATGAAAATAATATAATAAAAAGTTTCCTACCTTCTTATAAAACAAAATAGTACTATTATATATGAAATGACTGGGCTATGAAACTGGATGCCTAGGTGCAGGAAAATGAATACTTACCACCAGCTACATTCATAGTTCCTAATTCCATGTGTTTATTTCACAGTTATTGCATGATCTCAAAAGGAACATGGCTATATTTCTTCTGTCAGATTGCCCAGAATTGTGTGATGATATAAAAATCAAGTTTTTTTCACCTGTGAGTAATCAAGAACCCTGTGTGATTGCTCTTGTCTATCTGTGTGATTGCTCTTGTCTTTTGACTGATTTGGGGTCAAGATTTCCTTTGCTGCATTTCCCAGCAAGAGAAAGGCTAGATAGCAATCCATGTCCAGGGAAAGGGAGGAAAACACTCATCAAAACTATCACAAATTTTTACACATTCAAAATGTTTTGGCTTACTTGTTCCCCTAAATTCTATGCAATTTACATATGTTAGTTTTCAAGTAAGAAAACTAATAAAACAAGGATGCTAAAAAGGTTTATTTTACACTGTTGAGCAGTATTGACAATTTTGAATCTTCTAAACACATTGCCATCAATGTGTTTACACATTTTCAATAACTGAGGAGATTTTACTTTCCTCTGAGTTGATACAAGCTATAATTATCTATTAACTTAGGATCATTACTGTTACAGTCATGAATGTATAATTTCTATTGATCAGTTGTACAGTGAATTTCAGTGGCTCAGTAGTTGTATTTTTCTATTAACTCATCCATCACCACTACCAACAAGAAACTTTAATTTCATTCTCTGTGCCTTCCTTCATCACCTGCTTGCTCACTGCTGAAGAAGTATCTATGAGCTATTGAGATGGTTAATGTTGAAGCAAATGACCTGGGCAATCGTTATATTGGAAGTTTGCCCTTGAATAACGGATCTACTCTTGAATTCTTGCTCAGCAAGTGGTCTGTAAGCAGAAACAGTGGTTTCTGAACTGGCTCCAGGGACCTTGGTATTAGCTACTTTTAGTGATGATTATCAAGAATCGAGAGTGAAGGTATATTTTTTTTAATTCAGGAAATTCTTTGCTTACCAGTTTTCATTTGGGGGCAGTACTGGGGTTTGAAGTCAGGGCCTCATGTTTTGTTTGGTTTGCTTGCTTGTCTGGATCTCTACCAATTGAGCTACGCCTCCAGTCCTGATTTTTGCTGGTCATTTTGGAAATGGAATCTGACTTTTCTGCCCAAGCTGTTTTTGGTCCTCCAGAGCTCAGCCTCCTGAGTAGCTCTAGTCATCACCAATATGGGTTGATAATTATTCAAAATAGATATGTTATATTTCTTAAAGCTTGGTCTCAAGGACCATCTCTGGGGAACGACTGTAAATTCTAGCTTTCCTCTGATGGGGCTCCAGGTGAGATGACTGTGGATGCCATACAGTGTATCTTTCACAGGATGATTGTTTACCCTGACGTGCAGCCTAATGCCTCAGTGCCCCACTGGTGACAGGTGTCCTTCTCAGAGGAAACCTGTTTTTACTGGCAGATGCCTGGAGGCTCTTGTCTGACTTGTTATTTTTAGTTTCTTCCTACCAACGTAGATACTGCAGGAAAGCCCTGAGAGCACACACAGGCTTGTGCACGCTGCTCAGATCAGGTACCAACCAGGCAGCACAACAAAACACAGAGATTAGGAGAAGCAGGTTATAACAGAGAGAGGCGAGGGCAGCACCAGCCTCAGCTAGTGGAAAGAGGGGAGCCATTTAGGAGAAACTGATACCCAACCAGTGTCACAGACACAGGGAGACCTGAGGAGCAAGTAGCCTTTGCGCTGGGCCCAGGGTGTTACCTGAGCAGGTTTCCCATGGGGGGCTCCATTGTGGTTCCAGGAGTTGTGCTGTAACCCAGGTAGTCACAGTGACTTACCTACACAGGTCCCCTGGAGCATGGGGTGCATGGGGTAAGGGGATGGTATCTGCTGTCACATAGGAAGAGGGGTGCATGAAACAGATACCTAGATCAGGCCACTGAGGAACTGGGAAGGGACAGAGACTGGAAACTGGAGTGGCTGTGCCCTGCTCCTGTTATGCCAGTCTAATGTACACTCAAAATGAATGCAGAGGCTACAGTAGTGAGTAAGAACTCACCACCGTATGTTTGGGTGCAAAGAGGCTAGGTCTTTAGTTAATTTAGTTGATTTAGTTGCAAATAAGATCAAAAGATCAGTATCTATATTTATCATGGACCAAACATTTTTCAGTGGAATTGATGTCATATAGTAATTCTATGTTTTGGGCTTTTTTGTTTTTTTGTTTTTGTTTTCATTTTTTGATGGTCATGCGTTTGAACTCTAGGCCTGGGCACTGTCCCTCTGCTCTTCAGCTCAAGTCTAACACTCTACCATTTGAGCCACAGCACCACTTCCCATTTTCTGAGTGGTTTATTGGACATAAGAGTCTCACGGAGGGCTGGGAAGGTGGCTCAGTGGTAGAGCGCTTGCCTTGCATGCCTGAGGCCCTGGGTTCGATTCCCAGCACCACATAAGCAAAAAGAAAAAAGCCAGAAGTGGCGCTGTGGCTCAAGTGGTAGAGCGCTAGCCTTGAACTGAAGAGCTGAGGGACAGCGCCCAGGCCCAGAGTTCAGGCCCCACGACCGGACCCAAAAAAAAAAAAAAGAGTCTCACGGACTTTGCTGCCTGGGTTGGCTTTGAACAGCAGATCTCAGCCTCCTGAGTAGCTAGCATTACAGGTGTGAGCCACCGACTCCTAGCTAATTCCCAGCTAATGTTTAATTTAAATTAATTTAAATTCTTTGTTTTAATGTAAATTACCAAATCCTTTTCCACCATAGCTTCACCATTTTACATTTGCACCAGCAATGCCTGAGGGACTCTGGTGGACTGTGGTTTGCTGATTTTTGATGGCGATCCTACTGGATGTGACATCAGGACTCAGTCTTCATGTGTGCTTGTAGGCCTTTTCGATACATTCTCTGGAGAAATGTTTGTTTTATCTGCTTTTTTCAGGCTTTTGTTTTTGTTTTTGTTTGTCCGGTAGTGGGGCTTGAACTCTGGGCCTGTGCGCTGTCCCTCAGCTCTTCAGCTCAAGGCTAGCACTCTACCACTCGAGCCACAGAGCCACTTCCGGCTTTTTTCTTTTTGCTTATGTGGTGCTGAGGAATCGAACCCAGGGCCTCAGGCATGCAAGGCAAGCGATCTACCACTGAGCCACCTACCCAGCCCAGGCTTTTGTTTTTTAATTGAAAGAGGTCTTCTGGATACAACACCATCATCAGATACATGATTTGCATATATTTTCCTTCATTCTGTGGCTTAGTTTTTCACTTTGTTGCTATGCTTTTTTCTTGGTGGTGGTGGTAGTCATGGAACTAGAACTCAGGGCCAGGGTCTATCCCTGAGCAATTGTGATCAAGTTAGTGCTCTACCACTTTGAGCCACAGTGCCACTTCTGGTTTTGTGGTGGTTTAATTGGAGATAAATGTCTCATAAACTTTCCTGCCCAGGCTGGCTTTGAACTCCAATCCTCAGATCTCAGCCTCCTGAGTAGCTAGGATTACAGGCATAAACCACCAGCACTTGGCTGCTAATGCTCTTTTATGAAATCCAATTTAACAGATTTTTCTATTTTACTGCACTAAGCTTGACCCTTTACAGCTTAATTGAAACAGTGTTCTCCTAAAGTCCCTGAGTACTTTGTATAGAAGGCTGCAGCTGATAAATACATAAAGAAATAAGGGAGTAATTTTAATCTCTTGGGATCATTAGTTCTTGGTATCCATTTTATTATGAAAATAACCTTTTTCTTTAACCCTATGTTTTTAGAAACTTCCTAAATACTACCAGAGCTGTGCTTTCTTTTTGTGCTTCCACACCTCGTTGATAAAGAATAATCGGTAAGGATATGATGTAATCCAATAGAAACAGCTTCATCTTCCACGTCTGTGTATAAACTACAGTGGCAGGTCTTTTTGCCCACTGTCCTAAGTACATTTACCACAAATACAAAGAACCCCTTGAGCAACCATTTCAAAACCCCAGTCATGGGATGGTGTGTAAGTTAAAATGCAGTTACTCAGATCTTAGTAATGACCAGTTCCTCCCAGGGAAGTCTATATTTGCTCAGTTCCTGGAATATGGCAGGTCCTGAGGGTGTGTGGATGTACTGTGGTAATACTGAAGGAAGGTGTGATCCATCGAGGGAGGCTTTAGCTGACCTCAAACTTACATTGGCACATTTACATCTAGGACAGAAATGGCAAGGCCCGATAAGTATTAATTAGTCTGAAAACCATTAATTTTATAGACTCCCATTTTAAAAAGTTTTTCTAAGAACTGAGCTTCTAAAAAGAAGTTCATTGTTCTTAAGAACCTAGTACCATATCTAGAAACACATTCCTGATCCTACAAGTTCTCCACTTTTTAGGAGTATTTTTCCTGAGGTGGTGAAAACTACTCAAGACCAGAGTTGAAGAGATTGTCCTTGTGTCATCGTGTGTGTGTGTGTGTGTGTGTGTGTGTGTGTGTGAGTGAGTGTGTGTGTGTGTGTGTGTGTGTGTGTGTGAACTGATAGTATTTGTTATATCCAATGTTAATCTTCTCTTCAAGTCTGAACTGAGCTTAATACTTCCAATCTAGTAAGACAGCACCAAGAAAACACCAGTTCTACACACTTGTGATTCACACACAATTTGGTTTGGGAAAGAGTAAACTATTTAATGACAAAATGTTCACCAAGTTTTCTAGATGTATATGAACAAACTTTGACTCATGAGCAAAGTTCTCAACAAAGGCAGGGCTTGGGGCGAGAGGCCTTTACTCGTTGCTCCTTCTCCAAGTGGTTGTGGTAAAGCACAACTTTGTCCTTTATGTCACCAGGGTCACATGAGAAATGGTGGGGATGTTTTATCCTCATTTCGTAGACATTTCTGTAGGAATTGGTATCGTTTCATGCCTTGCTTTTGTAAAGCTTCTTAACAGTTATGAGGTTGTTATTTAGACAAATACACAGCTTTGTCACTTGAGAGAGAGATAGACAGAATTAGATCTAAAATACACTGGGATATGGTAAGTTATCAGGATTCTAGATACTTACACACAGTGAGACCAAAAGAAGATACTCCTAGGATAGAAATACAAAGACACAATGCCTACATGCCTCTTCATATTTATATAAAACTCTGTGTGTGTGTGTGTGTGTGTGTGTGTGTGTGTGTGTGTATGTGTGTGTGTGTGTGTGTGAGAGAGAGAGAGAGAGAGCGCTAGCACTTCACGATATAGAAATAAGAGCTCTTTTTAAAAAAAGCAATTTTTGATGATTCTTTCTTGGTTTTGTATGGTGTATTCACATCTATACCTCAAGGAGGGAGTGGGAAGAGTACAGAACTTGAGGGATAAAGGGTGAAAAAGGGCAGCAGTGGAGCTCACTGGACACAGATGAAAGTGAATTATACAACTTGTGGGTGGAGAGAGAGGAAGGGACTGGGAAGAGAATGAGGGAACAGAGACATTGTACAACAGGAAATGTAATCATTACCTGATTCCTGTAATTGTAATCCCTCTGTACATTACCTTTATAATAACAATAAAGTAAATTAATGTAAAAAAACAAAAGAAATAAGAGATACAGACAGGCGCTGGTGTCTCACTGGCCTCTGATCCTAGCTACATAGGAGGCTGAGATCTGAGGATCACAGTTTGAAGCCAGCCCAGGCAGAAAAGTCTGTGAGACTTTTCAATTGGCCAGTGAAATAGCCTGATGTGATAGATTTAGCTTGAGCAGAAAAGGCTAAGTGATATCACAAGACCCTTATTGACACAAAAGAAACAAAACAGTATTTTATTACTGAGTTTCATTACATACCTAATATATTTGTGGGTAATTTCTGCCAATTATAGACATTTTCATAGTTTGTTCAAACTGGATGTAACTAATTCCCTTGGAAGCATGTTGGGACCAATGTGTTTGCATCTGAAAATTAAGGTATCTATGTCACCTCCAAGAGGTGGAATTAGCCAAGTAAGGAAAGCAAATGGAGCTTAGTTTCTGGTTGCAGGAGCAAGTCTCTTTCTAAACAAGAGTGTTGTATTGTATGACTTTTCTGTTAGCCCTAAAATAAAAGGTAATGGCTTTTCTTCCTATCCTTAGGCTTTACCTGAGGCGTAATGAACTGGATAATCTTCATAAACCAAAAATATGTGGGTTTTATCCCACTGATTTTGCTGTAGAGATCTACTTCGAAGAGTAGTTACATAAACTATTCTATTTTGGCACACTATCTGAGGCACCACACCACCGATGTCTAAATTCATGATACTTTATATTTCGGTATATATTAAGAAAAAAAAACCCACTAAAAAAAAAAGAAACCCACTAAATAAATTTTATATAAAAGTATCATTAATGATTTTGTTTTGCTTTGTTTTGGTGTGGTATGCTAGCATTAGGGCTTGAACTCTGCATCTTACTCCTGGCTGATGCTCTACCACTTGAACCATACTTCTACTTCCAGATTTCTGATGGTTAATTGGAATAAGAGGCTTGAGGATTTGTCTGCCCTGGATGGCATTGAACTCAATCATCTAGATCTTAGCCTCCTGAGTGGCTAGGATTATAGGTGTGAGTCAGCGAGGCCCAGCTTCACTGATGTCTTCTTGAAAGCATATACTTCACATAGTCTCCCTCTTGTATTTAATTTGAGAACACAGCATACAGAAGAGCAGTGGGGATCACTTGAAAGAACTCTGACATAGCTTAAAGCTATCTAAAAATTGTAATCCTACCAATACCTATGGACTCCCATGTTTTTACACAAGTGGTTTAACATTTGCCATTTCGGATATCAGAAAACAGATTGCTTGATTCACAAACTATTCCTATGTCAGACTGTCAGGAAAGTTTTAAAGCTAAAGGGGAGAGATGTTTTACAACTTACCCCTCACCTCAATACCACACATGACACAAGAGGCTTATGTGACAAACCATCTTTGATTACAGACACACAGACGAGGGAGGACAAAAGGACTTTGAGAAACAATTATAAATCTCATTAACTTCTGCTTTTGTGTAACATCAAAAATGAATGCTCTAGAGTTCTTATTTGAAAATTCACTACCTCTGCTCAGAACCAACTTCACCTAAGCCTTGGTAACACTGAGAAGGGAAAGACACCTTTCCAAACACTGGCTAACCCCATGAACACACAGTCATCATTACTTTCTCGTTAGTACAGATTGGTACTTTAAGTACCTTACTTACTGCCACACTATTTTAAGGCCATGATTGCCTTCAAAAAGAATTCTATTTTAACATGACTGGAATGATGTCCTTACTTGAATGGTTTTGCTTTTATTAGCATTGATTCACAGGGCCACCTTCTAAGAACCAAGTCACTAGGTGATTACAATCATTGTGCAAATATCAGGATGTGTTTCCACAAATGGCCACAGCTATGGTGTCACTAGGCAATAAAATCTCACAGGACCACCATCATGCATGGTTTTTCACTGACAGAAACATCATGCAGGCAAGGTGGACTCAATTCTCAAGCCCCTACAATGCAGAAAACACTCTACAAAGAATTCATAAAGATAAGGGAAGTATTTGGGGCAGACCATTCCAATTTAGCAATCTTATAATCAACACATTGACCACTTGGAGCACAATGGTCAGAGAAGTCTGCCAATTGCCAATGTGGACTTTTGTAATGGAAATATGGATGCCAAAGTGACACACAGACAGGAGCTCAGAGCCCTGTATGATGGAAGATGGGCACAAACCAGCAAACTGAAAATACATCAGGCAGCCTACATCTCTCTGTCCCTTGGTCTCCCTACCACCAATATCCAAAAAAAGGGTTCCAACAGCCAGTAGAGCCACCACATAAAGGCTTTTCCTTCCCCGCCCTGAATCTGACTCCTCTAAAGGAGCATGCTCTCAAGACCCTTCCACAGTATTACTCCCTTTAATCCCAGTAACAGAATTGTGCTGTGGCTCAACATTTAAAATTCGAGCAGCAGTAATCCAGTCAGACAACATGGCAAGCTTAAGCAACCAGGCGGTAGAATAGCTGGTTTAGTAAAGTCTTTTTCAATACTAGTGATAAGGGAAGCAATCTCTCATTTTTAAAAACCTTCTTTTAGAAATAAGAAGGTTATAGTTGAGGTTTCTCTCCATGTCAAGACTCATCCAAATTTCTGACAGTTACAAGTTGCCACATTTTTTTTCTGGTTTGCACACTTAAACAAAACTTTTGCACCTCCTATGTTTGTGGATTGGCAGAAAGCCATGGAAATAGCCATACCACCATGAGCACTGGGGAGGCTTAGGCTGACAGGTCTGGATTGGCTTTCTACTGGAACTCCATAGAGCAATCAGAATAAGCAATGGACAATGGTCTGCTGTTCATGGATCCTCTGCTTTACAAGATCTGCCAGGGCTTGGTTGGGTGGCTGGGCCAAAGGCCTGGACTTGGTCAGTGTTCCATATCTGTTGGTGCTTACCTACCCAGGCTGTGTGAAGCATAGAATGAGTAAAAAAGGCACTTTAAGCACTAATGCCAGAGTGAAGGATTTTCCTGGTGGCCCTGCTGAAGTTATTCCATGGCGTTGGTTTATGCCCTACCCAGCCCAGAGAGCCCCAGTGTTCTAGAAACATTGAGATGGGTCAAGTAGGATTGTAAAGTGGCAATACTTCCCAATGTGGGATCGACTGAAACATGAAACAATAAAAACATGGTAGAACATGAGTTAAAATCCAAGAACATTCTAAATATGTCTGTAAGTCTATATGATATATATCACATATATGTAGTATATATATAATATATACATCACATATCACATACCATATCATATATATATATATCATTATATATATATACATGTATCCATATTTATAAAGGCAGAATGAAAGAAATACCCCAGCCCTGCACAAATATACAGTAAAATGTTAAAAGAGGTAAAGCAATGTGGCACAGACATGAGATCCCAGTTACTAGGAGATATGCCAGACCTGGTCAACACAGGAAACTCTATCCAAAATATATCTAAGCACTAAAGAAATGAGGTTTTGTCTCAAAACTAAAACTTGCTAGAAGCAGTCCAGCCACTGCTCAAAATCCAATACTGACACAAGAAAGAGAAAAAAAGAAAAAGAGATGCAGATGTGTGATCGCCCTCAGGAGTTCCTCGAACCTTTGACATTGTATCTAAATTTTTTCACTGAAAGATCTGTGATAACTTCCTTCCTTCCATTGAACAGAGTAAGAGAAGAACAGGTCAGGAGCAGTATGCTTTTTCTAGGCAGAACGCTGGTTACTCTTCATGACAACTTTGTATAAATGGAGTCAAAGAATAGAATTCTTTTTGAAGCAAGGAAGTAATATATAAAGAATAGTAGAGCTCCAGTATTTTCACAATAAAAAAAATTTAAAAAAAAGAATAGTAGAGCTCTAAACACAAAAGATCAAAGCACACGAGTTTGTTGTTTTTTTAACCAGTACTGGGGCTTGAATTCAGGGCCTGTCCATGAGCTTCTTTTCCTCAAGGCTACTATCTACCACTTGGCTATAGCACCATTTCCAGCTTAACATAGACATGTATCTATATTGGCATATATATATATTTATATATATATCATATATCATGGGTTCATGATATATGGTTTTTTGAAGATAAGAGTCTCACTGACTTTCCTACCCAGGCTAGCTTTGGACCATGATCCTCAGATCTCAGCTGCCTGAGTAGCTAGGATTATAGGTGTGAGCCACCAACACCTGATTATGAGTTCTTTATCCAGAGCTATGTCATGTCATCTTTTGAGGCTAGTGGCTTGTTATATGGAGCTCTGCTAGTTCTCAACTCAAACCCATCATCTGTTGTTTAGAGCCCCTGAGTCAGGCCTGTAGTTTCTAAACTTGTGGGATGATGAGCTTCAGGAGCAGTTGCTGAAAAATAGTGTAGAATGGATTTGTACTTAATACAATTGAATTGGGGGGGAAAAAACACAAAAAGCTAGCATTGTTTTTGTTTAAATACCTAAAAAGAAAGACTGGGTGATTAAACTTTTTCCCAGACAAAGTAAGTCTATTATAAATCTATAAAACTGACATCTATTAAAAGTGATGCATAAACTTTCAAATAACTGATTTACATGAGAATAAAGTTTCTACAGTTTATAAGCTGCAGAGTAATTTGAACTAGAATACTGTGTGAAGTATTTCAAGTCCTGTGATGTCTGACCACATGCATAAATTCTATAGTGTGATTCCATGTAAATTTTCATCAGTATACAAAGAGCTGATGAAAAGTAAATAAAATGATTCCATGATATAGATAGATAGATAGATAGATAGATAGATAGATAGATAGATAGATAGATAGATAGATAAATGTTTATGTTCATAGATACATGAAGATGATGGAGAGTTTGAGGCTAGCCTGAGCTAGCCTGTGTAAAAAAATATTAGAAATTAATTAATTTGTAGTACTGGAGATGGAAATCTGTGCCTTGTGCCTCCTACAGAATGTTCAACCACTGAGCTACAAAGTATTAGCATTTTAGAAAGTATAGTCTTAAAATGGAGACCAAGTCTGCCAACTTTATGAGTTAATCCTAAGTAGGCAAATTCTGTTGACTGGAAAGAGTAGGTGGGAATATGATCTATTGCCATAGATTCTTAAAAGAAGACTGGATTGTTAGAGAAGCGTACTGTCACTCTTGAAAATAAGTCTTCTCAAAAGATGACTGTTCCTGGTTGAGGGGTGACTTTCTGTGAGCGAATACCCTTTTCAAATCAGCTGTAGAAAATCAAGATAAATTAATCCATGCTGGTGATCACATTGGTGTCATAAAATTATTAAGTACATATATTACTTATATTCTGGGAATACACAAATTGAAAATAAAAGTATGGGGGGGTGAGAAATGGGAAGGGATGGGAAGGGGAAACAAAGGAGGAGGCAACAATGCTTGATAAGAAATGTACTCATTATCTTGCCCATGTAATTGTAACCCCTCTATACAGTATTTTCACATAAAAAAAAGTATTCTCATTACTGCTTCTCATTGCCAAATAATAAAGTAACTTCCTTCAAAACAAAACAGAACAACTCTGGGATTACTCATGAAATCCACCCTTCTTTTGTCAAGAGCCGTTGGAAGCGTGGTAAGTTTCCTAGGCAGTCACTGCAGAGCAGCTTGGCCTTCTGAGTGGCTTTCCAGGCATAACTTCTTGCTGGGGTGTCACTCTTCCTTCTCAACACACCATCTAGCATGCAAGAACAACTTCATGTCAGGAAACGCCACTTCAGACACAGGGGGACTCATTTCAGCCACTCAGGCTGGAATCGCAAAACAGTGCTTAAGGTAAAGAAACATGCACTTTATTTTCCTTCAAATTCTCAACCATTTCAAATAGCCCACACACAAATTTTCAACCTATATTGATTCTAAATAATTCTTAGGAGCCCAGTGTGGTGGTGCATGCTTGTAATCCCAGCACTAGGAGGGCCACGGCCAGAGGATAAAGATTTGGAGGTTAGGCTGAGCAGCACAGCAAGACTTTATCTTTGAAAGAAAAGAAAAGTATGAGGTAACTTTGGAATACAGTATCAATAACCCTTTAAAACCTAGATTCACTCAGTGGAGTGCTGATGGCTCCTGCCTGTAATCCTGGCTGCTCAAGAAGCTGAAACATGAGGACCTGGAGAGTAAATCCTGAATCCTCAATATCTCTGCCCCACAGGTCCATCTCTCCTCTCTATGGAGGACAAGTAGGGGCACTTTGTCTCTTCTAGCCTAATTAAAATGACACCCAGCCCACCAAAAGTTGCACACATTATTTGCTGTATTCTGTTGAGTGAATGAGAGAATCCAGTCTTACTTGTTTGTCTGTGTTTTTGATGCCAGTACTGGGACTTGACCATAAGGGCCTCAAGCTACATCATTGGCTTTTTCAAGGCTTGGGCTCTAATACTTGAGCCACACCTCCACTTTCAGCTTTTTACTCGTTAATTGAAAAATGTCAGATTTGTTTTCCCAGGCTGGCTTTGAACCTCAGTCCTTATATCTCAACTTCCTGAAAGTCTATGAGACTCTTCTCTCTAATTAACCACCAAAAGGCTGGAGGTGGAGCTGTGGGTCAAATGGTAGATCACTAGCCTTAACAAAAAAAAAAAGAGTAACATTGCAATGAGACGACTGTCTTTTCTACAAGATGAATTTCTCTAGGGCTTATACTTGGAAGCCGAATTTCTGGGTCATGCATGAACAAGGTCATACCCAAATTCAACTTTACAATGGTAGTCTCTAACTCAAATGTTCAGCCCAACCAGACAAATACAAAGATTCCTCAAACTCCACATCCTCACTAGCACTTGGCACTGGCACACTTTAGTTGTGTAAAAAGTGATTTTAATATGTATTTCTCTATTACTAGGATTATCTTTCCCTGTGTCTATCAGACTCGGACATTTGAATTTCTGATGCTATGAAATGCCAGTGACTAACTACTATTCTCCAGTAACTGTTTTCCTTATCAGCCTGTAGGACTCCTTACATGTTCTGGAGCTAAGTTAGTTCACTGCTGTGTGCAGAAAATCTACCCTTCCTGCAGGGTGCTGGTCTTTTCATTGGCTTTATACTTTTCTTGTAGAAGAGCAGTCCTTAACAGGAATGTATTCTAATTTCTTAGTTTTTTTCTTTTATAGCCAGCAGAAATTTGTGTCATAAACTTAATCTGTATTTTCTTTCAATACTTGAAATTTTTTTCTTTTCTTTCTATACTTAATTCATATGAGACTGATTTTTTAAGTACCATGAGAGGTAAGAATTGGTTATTATCAGGCATACTCCAGTTTCCAGCAGTACATAGTCAATAGTCTGTCTGTTTCAGCCTCATGTACTGTGCTTGACCCTCTCTAGTGGGGATGCTATGCATCCTATAACTCATGATCTAGGCCTCATATTAAAGACTGGACTAGCAACAGTGTATCCAGTGATAAACACTGGCTTTATTCATTCCATCATGTTTTCTTTTGTGTCTGAGACAATCTCATGATGGAGCCTAGGCTAAACTCTTAATCAACCTGCCTCTGCCTCGTGAGTTCTGGAATTACAAGCATGAACTACTGGGCTTGGCTTCATTTTCTCAAAAGCATCTTGTCCTTAGACATTTTATACTTCACGACTCTTGAACAGGAAGTCCTGTTTGATGGTTCTCTTTACTCTTACTCATGACTTTTGGTTTTTGTTGTTGTTTTATTGACTTTTCAATTATAAACTCAGACTTTACACTTGTCTTTTCCTTCTGATAAAATATCCCTTTACTTCTTTGAGTGGGAGTCTTCTAGCTTCCTCCAAGGACCCCAGTTTCATGTAGGAGTCTCAGGTTCAGTTTACCTATCTTTCAGCAGCCTCCACACTTACTTTCAAAGTCCCAGATTCCACGGGATTTTGTCCTCAAGCTAACTCTGGCTTACTGTTTTTGTACTGCTACTAGTCTGATGCTAACAAAATGTCTCTCTTCTTTTTTTTCTGAGTATGGATGCCTGGATATTTCTATTTTCTTGAAGCTCCAGTGGCTCTGAAAAGAATGTTCCCCAAGGAGAGTTGGTCTTCATCTCTTCCTTTTGTTCTTGCTACCAGCACTGAGAGGAAAGGAGGCAGCAATTCCCTAACAAGCTGGACAGAAAGGTGTGGCCAAAAGCTGTCCTCACTCTAGCAGTAAAGCTGGGGTTCAGCCTTCACCTATTTGATTTTCTGTCTACTTCTCAGCAGAATAAAAGCACATCCTGGATGAGTATATGTAAGTGAAATGGGCAGACCAGACAAATCCATAGAAAATAAGATTAGAGGCTACCTGGGCTGGGGTAGATGCAATAGAGAATGACTAAAATGGGTATGAGGCTTCTTTGTGAGATAATGAAAACATTCTAATTTAGGTTGGGGTAATGCTTTTAGAGATCTGGAGAGGCTAATAGCCAATGAATTCTGTACTTTAAACAGTTGATTTAAGCTAGGTGCTGGTGGCTCCTGCCTGCAATCCTAGCTGCTCCAGAAGCTGAGGATGATGGTTTGAAGCCAGCCTAGCCAGGAAAGTCTGTGAGACTCTTTATCTCCAATTAACCACAAAAAAGGCAGAAGTGGAACGGTGGCTTAAGTGGTAGAGCCCAGCACCCAGGCCTTGAGTTTAAGACTCAGGACAGGCGAGCCCACATACAAAACGGTTAATTTATAATACGTGAATTATACTTCAATAAAGCTGTTTACTTGAAAAGGAGATAAGTATGTTATTTGATATAAAATTCTTGTTCAAAAATGCATTAAAAACACAAACAGTTTAGTGAACTGTCACAAAGCAAACATACACTCACCCCCGCTACATCAACAAATGAAACATGGCCAGCAAAGCAGCAGCTGTCCTCTGATGCCTTCCTTGGAGTCTCAGGACTTTACCCCAGGCATGGCTTCCTGTCTTTCCTTAGAGAGCTGGGAAGGATAAATGCTGGGTGCATGCCCTCTGTTGACTGTAAGTGGACAAATGTCTTCTATTCCACGGCTCTCCCAATGGTATCTTTTGATGAGCAGTTTTAATTTTAATACAAATAAAGCAGCTCATCTTTATAGGAGTAGTTCTTTCTGTAGCCTTTTCTCTAACAACCGGAACATTATAATTTTTCTCCTCAAGCACTGTCAGGTCCATATGTTTTCCTTTATTTCCTGATACTTTTAAAAAGAAAATTCAGTGGAGACATATTGCTCCAGATTACAAATAATAAATAAGTCTACAATCTGAATAACGACAATTCAGAGCACAAATAGTCAAGATATTTTACATTTTCAGAGATATTTCTAGTTCTTGATTTTTCAGGTTCTTGATTTTTCATTTTTTTAATCGGGAAAATTTTACCTAGAATACAGTTTTAACAGCAACTATTTTCAAGTAATATTATATTGTTAACCAAATATTGTTATAATTCTTATACAGCATAAATGTTCAAAACTATGTATCTAAAGAAGGGTAAGATAATACATTAAAAAGTTACGTTAACATAACACCATAAGTAACCCACTTACTGTAGGTATGATGGTTCTTAGTTACAGATTATTCATTATCTGACCCACTTGGGAAAACATAACATTACTAAGGAACAAAGATTTCAGAAACAACTGCCTGATAAATAAATGGGCTAAAAACTTAAAGAGAAACTTCTCTGAAGAGGAAAGAAGGATGGCTAATAGACACATGAAGAAATGCTCAACCTCCCTAGCCATAAAAGAAATGCAAATCAAAACAACATTGAGATACCCCAGTCAGAATGGCTATAATCAAGAACTCTAATAACAACAGATGCTGGAGGGGATGTGGACAGAAGGGAACCCTACTGCATTGTTGGTGGGAGTGTAAACTTGTTCAACCACTTTGGAAAGCAGTATGGAGGTTCCTCAAAAGACTCCACATAGAGCTCCCCTATGACCCAGCAATCCCACTTTGGGGCATTTACCCAAATGATCACAAACAAGACCATACTAAAGCTACCAGCACAACTATGTTTATTGCAGCATTATTTACCATAGCTAAGATATGGAACCAACCCAGATGCCCCTCAGTAGATGAATGGATCAAGAAAATGTGGTATATATACACAATGGAATTCTATGCCTCCATCAGAAAGAATGACATTTCCCCATTTGTTAGGAAATGGAAAAACTTGGAAAAAATTATATTAAGTGAAGTAAGCCAGGTCCAAAGAAACACAGGTCCCATGGTTTCCCTTATTTGCAATATCTAGTATATGCATGAGTCAAGCGGAAAAGGTCAGATAATGTGATGTCAGGAAAAGGAACCCTTAAATACGTATTTTAATGTTTTTTTCTTTCATGCATGTGTTTCTAACGCATTTATAAGATTATCTCTTTGTTGCTTTGTATGTCCCTCCCCCACAGTATAACCCCTGCTTTCACTATATTTGATGTCAGTATAACTTGTGGAGGAGATGGGGAAAAACCAGTTGTTTAAGGATACAGGTGGACCTGTTGCAACAATGAGAAGTACAAGTTGTCATGTCCAAAACGAGCTTTACAATGTCGTTGGGGGGGGATGAAGGGGGGGAAGGAGAAGGATTGGGATTGGGGGGGAGGGGGGAGGCTGGGAAGGGAGGTGAAGGGTAAACAAAGGAGGAGTCTGCAATGCTTGGTAAGAAATGTACGCATTATCCTGACCATGTAATTGTAACCCCTCTGTACAGTATGTTCACAAATAAAATAAAATTAAATAAAAAAAAAAAGACTTAAAGAGAAACTTCTCTGAAGAGGAAAGAAGGATGGCTAATAGACACATGAAGAAATGCTCAACCTCCCTAGCCATAAAGGAAATGCAAATCAAAACAACATTGAGATACCACCTTACCCCAGTTAGAATGGCTATAATCAAGAACTCTAATAACAACAGATGCTGGAGGGGATGTGGACAGAAGGGAACCCTACTGCATTGTTGGTGGGAGTGTAAACTTGTTTAACCACTTTGGAAAGTAGTATGGAGGTTCCTCAAAAGACTCGACATAGAGCTCCCCTATGATCCACCAATCCCACTTTTGGGCATTTACCCAAATGATCACAAACAAGACCATACTAAAGCTACCAGCACAACTATGTTTATTGCAGCCTTATTTACTATAGCTAAGATATGGAACCAACTCAGATGCCCCTCAGTAGATGAATAGATCAAGAAAATGTGGTATAGGGGGCTGGGAAGGTGGCTCAGTGGTAGAGCGCTTGCCTTGCATGCCTGAGGCCCTGGGTTCAATTCCCCAGCACCACATAAGCAAAAAGAAAAAAGCCGGAAGTGGCGCTATGACTCAAGTCGTAGAGTGCTAGCCTTGAGCTGAAGAGCTGAGGGACAGTGCCCAGGCCCAGAGTTCAGGCCCCATGACCGGACCCAAAGAAAAAAGAAAAAAAGAAAAGAAAATGTGGTATATATACACAATGGAATTCTATGCCTCCATCAGAAAGAATGATATTGCCCCATTTGTTAGGAAATGGAAAGACTTGGAAAAAATTATATTAAGTGAAGTAAATGAGGCCCAAAGAAACATAGGTCCCATGGTTTCCCTTATTTGCAATATCTAGTATATGTCTGAGTCAAGCAGAAAAGGTCAGATAAGGTGATGTTAGGAAAATGAACCCTAAGATATGTATTCAAATGTTTTTTTTTTCTTTCATGAGATTGTTTCTAACACATTTATAAGATGATTTCTTTGTTGCTTTGTATGTCCCTCCCCCACAGTATAACCTCTGCTTCCACTGTATTGATGTTGGTATAATTTGTGGAGGGGAAGGGGAAAAACAAATTGTTTAAATAGG
The DNA here is from genome assembly GCF_019054845.1 of Dipodomys spectabilis. Taxonomy (NCBI): domain Eukaryota; kingdom Metazoa; phylum Chordata; class Mammalia; order Rodentia; family Heteromyidae; genus Dipodomys; species Dipodomys spectabilis. The sequence continues at coordinate 42,358,699 of NW_024870772.1, read as the reverse complement.
AATACAGGTGGACCCATTGCAACAATGAGATGTACAAGTCTTTATGTCGACAACGAACTTTACAACTTTGGCCCTAGGTCAACACCAAGAGAGAACGTATAAGAGGTTGGAAGTTACATGAGAAAAAAAAAATTAAAGGGACATGTTTGAAGCACATCAAACCACTAAAACCTATTAGCTAGCTTGGACAGAGAAAATGAAAACTAGAAAAATGTGGATTTATTTAAGATTACTTATAGCCCACCCACAGAACACCAGTGCAGAAGACCTGGAAGGACTGGTGCTGATTCAGAGAGCGGGGGCCGGTGGCTCACGCCTGTAATCCAAGCTACTCTAGAAGCTGAGATCTGAGGATCACCATTCAAAGCCAGCCCAGGCAGGAAAGTCCGTGAGAATCTTTATATCCACTAAAAACCACTAGAAAACCGGAAGTGGCTCTGTGGCTCAAGCTGTAGAGTGCTAGCCTTGAGCTGAAGAGTGCAGGGAGGGACAGTATCCAAGCCCTGAGTTCAAGCCCCCCGACTGACAAAAACAAAAAAACTCAGTGCTCAGAACCTGCATGGAGACCCCTCCCCCATCCCTGGCCAGAGGCTGGTGTGCAGCCCATCCCGTGGTGCCAACCTGAACAGCATCAACACAGAGGCAAAGACAGAGGAGAAGCATGCAGAGCCACCATGGCCCAGCCCAGCCCAAAAGCATCTCAACTGAACTCTTGTTTGTAGCAGCAACCAGTGACCTACATCACACAGAAACAACGATTAGCTCCAGGGTGAGTACCCCGCAAGGGACAGCGTATCCCTCAAGGGGGACCAGAGCTGGTGGGAACCCCCAGATCTTGACCCAGACCCCTACCCCAACACCTGGATTACAGGACCCACTAAAACTGGGAACCATTCGAGAGCTCCACCAACCCGTGGAGCACATCCAGTCAGCCAGGCTAGATCAAGAGCGCCCCTGGAAGGGAGCTTAAACACCCAAGCCAGGAACAATACCCCTGGGTCACAACAGCCAATAGTGGAAGAAACTTGAACTGTGTACTCCAGGCTGCATAACCCAGGCAGGATACACAGCAGCACATGTCCCCAGACCAGGGACTGGAAGCCAGGACCAGGCCTTAGGATCCAGTGCCTGAGCAACACAACCAACCCCTCCCAATTGAAGTCAGAAACTGAGCATACACCTCAGCGGGGGGAGAGGGGGAGAGGGAACTGAACCCCCTAGGAATCACACCTGTGACAGCAAAAGACCTGGGTGTGCAAGGCAAGAGAACCAGAAGCCCAAACCCCACCAGAACCCGACCTATATATGCTAGGCCGGGAATTGGACAATTCAGGCCACCAACACTTGATTATAGTCAGGAGCTCAGGCTGGTAAGGTGGCTCAGCAGTAGAGGCTTGCCTTGTGTGCATGAGGCCCTCAGCACCACATAAGTGAAAAGGGCCAGAAGTGGCACTGTGGCTCAAATGGTAGGGTGCCAGCCTTGAGCTGAAGAGCTGAGGGACAGCACCCAGGCCCAGAGTTCAGGCCAACCACCGACCACAAAAAAAAAAATCAGAAGCCCATAGCAGAGTACATCCAGCACACCCAATCTTGCCAAGAGCACCCGAGGAGTAAACAGGAGCGTTCTAGGCCGCTCAGTCCTTCTAAAGGCAGGAGCTGCCAGTGATCTACAGCAGACAGTAAGAACCCTATGTGGGTCAGAGCAGCAGCTAGAGGTTGGCCCCCAACAGAAGCAAGACCAGGTACAGACTCTCTCCGCCAACCCAGAAATAGCAATCAAGCAAAGACAGACACATATTGACCAAAACAAAATTTCAGATTAGTCTCCAGTAATCCCTGAATCCCCATGCGAAAATCACAGAGAAAAATTACAAGGTTTATCAAAACTCAGGATAGCAAGCTACCCCAAAAGCCAGCAGCCACCCAGGGTAGAACCCCAGTGGAAGCAAAGCAGGAATGGAAGACAAAAGCTACATCCAAGAGATGCTGGAGGTAATGACTCAAGAATTAAAGTGAGAAATATATCAGGAATTTAAGGAACACAGGGACGAACTATCAAAAGAGATGCAGGATTTCAAACAGGAGATGCATGCAAAAAATAGAGGCAGTACACACATCACTGAAAGGTGAAATTAGTACAAAAATAGAGGCAGTACACACCTCACTAAGAGGTGACCAATTAGTACTTTGAGAACCAACATCAAATCCATAAATGAGTCCATTTCCTCCATGCAAACCACAATGGAAGCCATAGTTAACAGAGTGAATGAAATGGAATGTAGAGTGTCAGATACAGAAGACAGAATGCACCAACTGGACCAAAAAGTCACAGATATGGAAAAATCACTTGAATTATACGAAAGGGAAACCCAAGAGCAAACAGTGCCAAGAAATTTAATCTTTGTATAATTGGAGCGGACAAAGGTGAGGAATATCAAAGTAAGGGAATGCAACACCTATTCAGCAAGGTTATCAATGAAAATTTCCCCTATCTTAATGAGAACATCTTACCTATATAACAGAAGCATATAGAACACCTAACAAGCAGGATCCCAGGAGAAACATTTCTAGGCACATTATAGTAAAAATTGTAGATCTGAATAATAAGGAAACAATATTGCATGCAGCAAAAATGAAGGAGCTATACTACAGTGGGGAAAAAATTAGAATCACTGCAGATCTCTCCACAAAGACACTGAATGAAAGAAAGGCTTGGGAAAGTACCATCCGAGCCCTGAGAACCAATAACTGCCAACCAAGACTGATATATCCAGCAAAGCTAGCATTCACATTCGATGGAGAAACAAAAATTTTTAATAGTAAAGAAAAACTAAATGAATTAATAAACAATAAGCAAGCATTACAAAGAATATTAAGAGGGGGAACACAACTTGGATAAAGCAACCAGGAACGGGGACCCACACCAAATAGGTATTAATAGAAGTCTAACTTAGTAAGCACAGGAAGAAAGGAAAGAAGAAAAGCTTAGGAAAACAGGGAATGACAGGAACCACAATGCATCTCTCTATAATAACCTTAAATATTAATGGACATAATTCACCCATCAAAAGAAAAAGAACTGCAGACTGCATCAGAAAACATGACCCATCCATCTGTTGCCTTCAGGAGACCCACCTCTCAGTCAAACATACAAACAAACTCAGAGTGAAGGGTTGGAAAAAGGATCTACCAATCAAATGCCCCCAGTAAGAAAGCAGGAGTAGCTATCCTGATATCTGATAAAATAAACTTTTCATTAAAATCAATACAAAAAGACAAGGAAGGACACTACATATTAATACAGGGAACAATTCAAGAGGAGGATATTACCATTATAAACTTATACTCCCCAAACATTGGAGCACCCAAATATGTTAGGCAAATACTCTCAAACTTACAGAATAAAATAGATCCAAATACAATAATACTAGGAGACTTTAATACCCCACTCTCACAAAAGTATAGGTCTACCAACCAGAGGATTGGCAAAGAAGCTACCAAATTAAGTGAGGCCATACTTCAAGTGGAACTGACACCTACCGAGTATTTCACTCTAAAACAACACAGTACACATTCTCAGCAGCTCATGGAACTTTCTCCAAAATAGAACATATCATAATTCATGCAAGGAAATTAAGCAAATACAAGGGGATTGACATAATCCCCTGGATCCTATCTGAACACAGTAAAATCAAGCTAGTTCTCAGTAACAAAATATACCACAGAAATTACTCAAATACATGGAAATTGAACAGTACACTTCTAAGCAACACCTGGGTAACAGAAGAAATTAAAGAAGAAATTAAAATTACAATTCAATGAAAATGAAGACACATAACAAAAAGCTCGTGGGACACAGCAAAAGCAGTCCTGAGGGGCAAATTTATCGCCCTCAGTGCCCACATCAAGAAACAGCCCAAGTAAGTAATTTCATGTTGCAATTAGAACAGCTAGAAAAACATGAAAAAATGGAACCTGAAATTACTAGATGGAGCCAGATAATCAAATTAAGAGCAGAAATTAATGAGATAGAGAATAGGAAAATTATAAATAAAATTAAGAAAATAAAAAGCAGGTTCTTTGAAAAAAATAAATAAATTGATGGACCTTTGGCAAGATTAATTAAGAAAAGAGAGAAAACCCAAATTAACAAGATCAGGGATGCCATAGGAAAAATCACAACAAATACCTAAGATATCCAAACAATTATAAAGAACTATTTTCAAAAGTTATACTCTCTAGGGGCTGGGAAGGTGGCTCAGTGGTAAAGCACTTGCCTTGCATGCCTGAGGCCCTGGGTTCGATTCCTCAGCACCACATACGCAAAAAAAAGAAAAAAGCCGGAAGTGGCGCTGTGGCTCAAGTGGTAGAGCACTAGCCTTGAGCTGAAGAGCTGAGGGACAGCACACAGGCCCTGAGTTCAGGCCCCACGACCGGACTCCCCCCCCAAAAAAAAGTTATACTCTCTAAAGAAAGAAAACCTAGCAGAAATGGATACATTTTTAGAGAAATACAAGTTGCCCAAACTGAGCAAAGAATAAATAAATCAAATATGTCAATATCTTACAATGAGATACAGGAAACAATCAGAAGTCTTCTGACAAGGAAAAGCCCAGGTCCATATGGACTCACAATGGAATTCTATAAGACCTTTAAAGAACTAATACCCATACTCCTCAAGTTCTTCAGAGAAGTAGAAAAAGAGAGAGCTATCCCAAACTCATTCTACAATGCCAATATCACACTCATCCCCAAACCAGGCAAAAATCCAACCAAAAAAGAGAACTACAGACCAATCTCCTTGATGAACACAGATGCAAAGATCCTTAAAATTTTAGCTAACAGAATCCAGAAACATTATAAAAATCATACACTACGATTCATCCCAGAGATGCAGGGATGGTTGAACATACGTAATCAATAAACATAAAGCAACACATCAACAGATCCAAGGGCAGGAACCACATGATTATGTCCATTGATGCAGAAAAGGCTTTTGATAAGATACAACATTCATTCATGTTAAATGCTCTGGAGAAAATAGGAATAGAAGGAAGATTCCTTAAAACAATAAAAGCCATATACGAAAGACCAATAGCCAATATTATACTTAATGGGGAAAAGCTACAACCAATTCTCCTAAAATCAGGAACAAGGCAAGAATGCCCACTGTCTCCACTCCTCTTCAATATAGTCCTGGAACACTTAGCCAGGGCAATAAAGCAAGAAAAAGACATTAAAGGGATCCGCATAGGGAAGGAAAAAGTTAAACTATCCCTTTTTACAGATGACATAATATACTTTCATGATCCCAAAAACTCCATCCCCAAACGCTTAGAAATTTAAACCACTTAGACAAAGTACAGGATACAAAATCAACCCACAAAAATCAGTCGCCTTCCTGTACACTGAAAATGTACAAGCAGAGAGGGAAATAAAGGAAGCAAAACAATTCACAATAACCCCCCAAAAAATAAAATATTTAGGAATTAACCAAACCAAAAATGTAAAAGAATTATTTAATGAAAACAATAAAAACTTAAAGAAAGAAATTACAGAGGACACCAGGAAATGGAAAGACCTTCCATGCTCTTGGAAAGGCAGACTTAATATAGTGAAAATGGCCATACTGCCAAAATTAATATACAAATTCAGTGCAATTCCTATTAAAATCCCAATGACACACATTTCTGAAATACAGAAAACAGTCCAAAAATTCATATGGAACAACAAAAGACCTAGAATAGCCAATTCTAGGCAAAAAAGACAACATGGGATCTCGATGCCAGACTTCAAACTCTACTATAGAGCCATAATAACAAAGACAGCATGGTACTGGCACAAAAACAGACCCGAAGACCAATGGAATAGAATAGAAGATCCAGAAATAAAACCACAAGCCTACAGTCAGCTGATATTTGACAAAGGAGCCAAAGACATACAATGGAAGAGACACAGCCTCTTCAATTACTGGTGCTGGGAAAACTGGGAGGATACAAGCAGAAAACTAAAGTGGACCCCAGCCTATCACCATGCACCAACATCAACTCTAAATGGATTAAAGACCTTAGCATCAAACCTGAATCCCTGAAACTACTGCAGGACAGAGTAGGAGAGACACTTGAACTTACAGGCACAGGCAGGGACTTCCTGAAAAGTCCCAGGGTCACAACAAATTGGAGAGAGACTCGACAAATGGGACTACCTTAAAATAAAAAGTTTCTGCACAGCTAAAGCTATAGCAACCAAGCTAGAAAGACAATCCACTAAATGGGAAAAAATATTTACCAGCAATATATCAGACAAGGGGGTGTTAATATCCAGTATATACAGGGAACTCAAGAAACTAATCCCTCCCAAACCTAACAAACCAACTACTAAATGGGCAAGGGAACTAAAGAGAGACTTCTCAGAAGAAGAGATAAAAATGGCAAAGAAACACATGAGGAAATGTTCATCATCCCTGGTGGTGAAGGAAATGCAAATAAAGACAACCCTGAGATATCACCTTACCCCAGTCAGAATGGCCCACATCCTAAAGTCAGCCAACGACAAATGCTGGAGGGGATGTGGAGAGAGGAACCCTATTACACTGCTGGTGGGAATGTACACTCATACAACCACTTTGGTAAGCAATCTGGTGGGTCCTCAGAAAGCTAAATATGGACCTCCCTTATGACCCAGCCATACCATTTCTAGGGATCTATCCTGAACAACAGGAACCAGTATACAAGGACACATGCACCTCCATGTTTATTGCAGCTCTGTTCACAGCCAAGATATGGAAACAACCCAGATGTCCCACCCAACCCAGGGTCCCAGATGAATGGACCCACTGTGGTATCTATACACAATGGAATATTATGCAGCCATTAGAAAGGACAAAATAATATCATTTGCAGGGAAATGGATGGAACTAGAACAAATCATGTTGGTTGAGGTAAGTCAAGAGCAAATAGACAAACGGCACATGGTCTCCCTGATAAGTGGAAGTTAAATCCAGTATGTAAGATGATAGGACAAAGTTAACAAGCCTTAAGAAACAAAGGACTTTCACTCATCTGGTCGAATCACTACTAAATAACCCCATGCTGCTGATATATATGTGCACACCAGAGGGAAATCAGGAGGACGACACAGAACTAGAGGGAATCAGGGAAAAACATACAACAGTGGGACCCATCAGCTGCACTGGACATTGATCAAAACAAACTAAGCAACTCAATGGCAGCAATGGGAGAGAGGGAACGAGTGGGAAAGAAGGAACAGCTGATGCTATGCAAAACAAAACAAATGTACATATCACCCAATGCAGAAGAAATAATTGTATTGTCAAAGCTCATAGACTCCATAAATGTTATAGACCATGATAGACAATTTACTCCATGAAAGTTAGAATGTATTTGTGACTTTAACTAAGCATCACTATCTCACAATACTGTGAAATTTGTGAAATTATGTAATCACTTAATCACAATAAAGAATATGAAAAAAAAACAAAGAAAGAAAGAAAATTTCAGCCCATGCTAAGGAGCCCTACAGTTTCTCCTATTCCTTCCTGTAATGTTTTCAGGGTGTCTGTTTTGACTTTGAGATCTTTGATCGATTTGGAGTTGATTCTGGTGCAGGGTGATATATAAGGATCCAGCTTTAGTTTTCTGCATGTGATTAACCAATTTTGCCAGCACCAGACAGCCAGAGGCTCTTTCTTCCATTCTATTTTTTTTAGCTCCTTTGTCAAGGATTAGGTGGCTATAGGTCTGTAAGTTCATTTCTGGGTCTTCAGTTCTATTCCCTTGGTCCTGAGGTCTGGTCTTGTGCCAGTACCAAGCTGTTTTGATTACTATGGCTTTGTAGTAGAGTTTGAAACTTGAAATTGATACTCCTCCAGCACTGTTCTTTCTGCTAAGGATTGTTTTTGCTATTCAGGGTCTTTTATTGTTCCATATGAATTTGTGGGTTGTTTCTTCTATTTCATTGAAGAATGAGGTTGGAATATTGATAGGTATTGCATTGAATTTGTAGATAGCCTTTGGAAGTATTGCCATTTTCATGATGTTAATCCTCCCAATCCAGGAGCATTGGAGGTTTTTCCACTTCCTACATTCTGCTTTAATTTCCTTTTTCAGGTTTTTAAAGGTTTCTTCATAGAGATCCTTCATTTCTTTGGTTAAATTAATTCCTAGGTATTTTATTTTTTGTGGGACTATTACAAAAGGAGTTGCTTTCCTGATTTCAGCCATGGCTTACAGAAAAACCATTGATTTTTGAGGGTTAATTATATACCCTGCTCCTTTGCCAAAATTTCAAATTAGCTCAAGTAACTTGGGAGTGGAGTCCGTGGGATTCTTTAAATACAAGATCATGTCATCTTTCCCTATTTGGATCCCCTTTATGTTTGCATCTTGTCTTATTGCTGTAGTTAGGCATTCTAATACTAAATTGAAGAGAAGTGGAGAAAGTGGACATCCTTGTCTCATTCCTGAGTTTAGAGGAAATTGCTTTACTTTTCACCATTAAGTATAATACTGGCTGTAGGTTTGTCATACACAGCCTTTATTACATTGAGGAATGTTCCTATGGATTCCTAGTTTTTCCAGAGCTTTCATCATAAAGGGGTGTTGGACCTTGTCAAATGCTTTTTATAAATCTATTGAGATAACCATGTGGTTCTTATCCTTGCTCTTGTTGATGTGATGAATTATGTTAATTAATTTACATATATTGAACCAGCTTTGTATCCCTGAGATGAATCCTGTTTGATCATGCTGTATGACTTTTTTGATGAGTTGTTGAAGTTGGTTGGCCAAAATTTTGTTGAGAAGTTTTGTATCGATAGTCTTCAAAGAAATGGGTCTGTAGTTCTCTTTCTTTGATGAGTCCCTGCCTGGTTTTCAGATGAAGGTTATGATGACTTCATAGAAAGAGTTCAGTAGTGAATGTTCTCTTTCAATTTCATTGAAGAGTTGGAGGAGTATTGGTGTGAGCTCTGCTTTGAAGGCCTTATAGCTGTAAATCCATGCAGCCCTGGACTTTTCTTGGGTGGGAGGTCTCTTATCGCTGGTTCTATTTTGATGCTCGATATGGGTTTGTTAAGTTGGTTTAACTCATCTTGGTTTAGTTCGGGCATGTCAATGTTTGCTAGAAATATGTCCATTTCTTCCAGATTCTCAAACTTATTTGCATAAAGGTTTGAGAAGTATCCCCTTAAAATATTCTGAATCTTGGTTGCTTGTGTGGTGATGTTTCCATTCTCATCTCTGACTTTGTTTATTTGGGTATGTTCTCTTTTTTTCTGATAAGCTTTGCTAAGGGTCTGTCAATTTTGTTCATTTTTTTTCAAAGAACAAACTGTTTTGTTGATTCTTTCTATGTTGTTTTTTACTCTAATTCAACCTGTTTAGTTCTATACACAAAGTAAGGCCTTCTATGTATGGAAACATAATAGTCACAGGAATTCTCTTAGGTTAATCTACTTTCCAATACTCTTTCAGTAAAACTTTTTCTAATATCAGCAATTCTCCCAAATATACATATATATATATATATATATATATAATTTCTTTTCTTATTTTCATCTAGATTTCTAAGCTATTCCTTACATAATCTTTGTTCAAATTCTTTTCTACCTCTTACACTCTGAAACAAGGTCTCTAGTCCCTTCCTACTACACATACCTCTCCTCTAAACTGTTCTTACCCCTCTACTACTATTATATCCAATTTTCCTTCTTAATTTAAACTTATATACCCTTCTCTTCTCCATTTTCTTCAGTCCATTGATCCCTAATGGTTAATATATGAGTCAACTTGCAGTTGGTTCCATTTTGACTGAGTACAAGGGACCCATCTTGTTAACTGTAAGGTGCAGACTATTTAACAGCCAAACCCAGATCATCTCACAAGTTACAACTATATGTAATCTCCACCCTGGAACTACAACATCCCTCTCCAAGCAAAGAAAAAGAGGGCTAAATAGGGAAACACCTACCCATAATTTTGAAACCCTAAGTTCTATACGTATACATGATACTGGGTTTGCTCCCGCCCTAAAAGACTGTCTTATTGTTGTATTGGAGTGGCTCTTGTCTTCAAATAGGTAGAACCGCAAAAACACAAAAAAACATAGCCAATCAACTAACCCCCAACTCCATCCCCACATAAACAAGCTATAGAGCAGTCCTAGAATGACCTAGAGTATAATGCTCAAGATATATTATAAGCATAACTGGTAAGTCTGCTGAACAAAAAGTTTATTTGTATTTTCTTTATGGCTAAGGAAGTTGACTATTTCTTCATGTATATATTCAGCCATTTGTATTTCTTCTTCTGAGAACTGTCCAAGACTCAACATGACAGATTTCTCACTTGGCATTAAAATACTTTGTATTTGACTGTGTGAAAGGCTCAGCCAAGCACTGGTGGTCAATGCTTATAACTGTAGCTACTTAAGAAGCTGAGAATTGAGGATCATGATTCAGAGGCAACCCAAGCAGAAAAATTCATGAGACTCTTGTCTCTAATCAGCAGAGAGCTGGAAATGGAGGTGTGACTCAAGTGGTAGAGCACCCTGCTTGATCAGAAGCCACCAAGGGAGGTCATGAGTTCAAATTCCAGTATCAGCACACACACACACACACACACACACACACTCCCCACAGAATCTCTTAAACTTGTAGAACCTCTGGTTTTTCTTCCTAATGCCAAGATATTATTCTCACAGACTTGTAAAGATTATGTGAGATCTGTAAGTCAGTGGATAAAGGTTAGTTGTTATCTCAAGTGTCTGTTATTTAAGATTATAATTACATCAAATAATTGCATATTATATAAATCTGAAAATATCAAAGTGAACAGAATAAGTTTTAATTTCATGAAAACTAAGTTGTGTGTTTCAGGAAGAGTCCATGAAGTTGAGTGATGATATCTATTATTACAGCTAAATTCAATACAAGCAAGACCACTATAAAATATTGGGGGAAAGCTTTTAGTTAAAAAAAAAAATCTATGATTCTGTGTCTTTGTTTGTCTGGTCAATTTGGAAATGACAGGTTGTTGATGATACAACAGGCCCGACATTTCCACCTGGGAGAACTCATCATTGTCTAATTTGAGAGGTTTAGTGATGAATGCTTGCCAAATGATTGCACAATGATTACTGTGTGCTTCATGGTTTTGTTTCACTGGGCTGAGAGAAGAGGACACTAACTGATCCTGAAGCTGTATTTATTCACAGCATTGACATGGGAAGGTGCCCCATGTTAGTGTACCTATAATTGCTAAAAGAACTTTTCACAAGTTTCCTTCCCATGGGAAAATACCATACTTACAGAAACCCAGATATGTCCTGCAGAATTGACACGTTTTCAGTCAGTGAAGCTGAGAGAAGCAATAGCCAGTCGCCTCATCTAGCAGGAAGCTCGTATTCATCAAATCTAGTGGTGCCATTAACTTCCATTGTGGAAGTACTTGGTTAGAATAGTACGTTCAGACACAGGTGGCAAAGTTCAATGAGTGATTCATTTAAAAGCTCTTAGAGGATAGATCAGAAAATGTTGTAATTCTTAGGTAAATGGGTGCAGTTAGAATTATATAAAAGCAGCTAATCCAAAATCTGCAGAGGATTGTGGAAAGGGCAATATTTTTCAAATCTAAATTTTTATGTCAGAACTAAAATATAAATTGGATATAAATATATATAAATAAATATAAAAGACTTTGAGGGTGAAGTTATTTGAAGTGGGAAGTCAAAGGTATGCTTTAAAACACTATGAGAGAGAGTGAGAGAGACAGAGACAGAGAAAGAAAAGAGAATATAGGCAGGCAAGCCAAGATATAAATTAAGCAAGCACAAAAAAGACTCAGATTTATAGACTCTGTGGAATAGATACATAAATATTGATTATATTGCTGTTCTCTCTACATTCTTTATTTTTGAATGATTTTCTAATACAATTGCAATAACTAGTACAGTTAAGTAGAGATGATAAATGCTAGTGTTTTGAGTTTCTACTTGGGTTTGAACTCAGTACTTCACAACTGCTTAGCCAGTACTCTGCCACTTAAGCCATATGGCCTGTCTTGTTTTGCTTCAATGATTTTTTTTTTCAGATAAGGTCTCATATTTTTCCTGAACTGGCTTCCAACTGTAATCCTGTTCTATGTCTCCCACATAATGGGAGTCATGGATATGAACCCCCATGCCCACCTTGTTGGTTGAGAATGAGATGTTGCTAACTTGGCCTGAGCTGGCCTGGAACCACAATCTGCCTGATCTCTGCCACCAGAGTAGCTGGGATTACAGATGTGAACCCCCATGCCTGGCCCGGGTTTATCTTTTTGTTATGTTAGTTAAAATAAGGTCTTTCTATTTCTCAATTGAAAATGTTGACATAGACGCATTCAAGATGAAAGTGAACTGATACCCAATGCACACTTTGAGTATTTCTGAGTGTAGTTTTATACTGGAGCAAAGGTTTCTTGAGATAGTTTCTTTTCAAGGGCAAACGGGAACAATGATTTGTGCCTGCCTTATTGCAACTGAGTGTTTTCAACTGCCCAGGTAGGAAAGATGTTACTGCACTCTGCCTTATATTTATTGAGTATTTTTTGGTTCTGAAACATTCCTGGTAAAATGTTAAGAAAATTGTTAGATCATGGTGCTTAAGTGAAAGCCTGTACTTGTGCTGCTTTGTTTAATGTGCGATTAGTAACTGGCCTAGTGTCCTTGTTCTGAGCCAGGACTATGGTGAGAACAATGAAGCACAAATCAAAGAGAATGGCAACTTCAGAATATCTAAGATATGAGCAGCCTTTTTAAAGTACGTTTTTATTATCTTTAAGTAGTTGCACAAAGGAGTTGTCATTCAACCAAGCATTTTGTGAATACAGTACATCTTGATCAATGTTGCCTTTTCAACATTCTCTTACATCCCTCCCAAACCCACCTGTTCCCACAATTTAATTAATTTTGTAGGATATGCATTGAAATTTATGACTCCATGATGCAATACTTAAAAAATAGCAATCAAGGAAAAGATGGGCATTGGTGACTCACACCTCTGATCTCAGCTACTTAGGAGTCTGTGAAGAGGAGGATTGTGGTATAAGGATTGTCTGGACAGAGTAGGGCATGAGACACCTTTTCAAGTGACAGCGGGTACCGTGGTGAGCGCCTATCATCGCATGCTATGTGAGAAGTTGAGAATGAGAGGATCACATATCCAGGACAGCCTGGACAGAGAAGGCCACAAAACTCCAGCTCCACAAAGGGAAACCTAACATGATGGTGAGAACTGGTCATCCCCGTAATGATGGAGAAACCTGTGTGGCTCAGGTGCATGCCTGAATGGAAAGCAAGCACTGATCCTAAAATTAACCAGTTAAAAAAAGGGGTGGGGTTGAGAGCATGATTTAGCAGAATCATAGCAGCCTAGCAAGCATGAGAATCAGAATTCAAACCCCAGTACTTCCTAAATATTCAAAAATCCAATGTCAGCTTGTGTGTGTGTCTGTGTGTCTGTGTGTCTGTGTGTCTGTGTGTGTGTGTCTGTGTGTGTGTGTGTCTGTGTGTGTGTCTGTGTGTGTGTGTCTGTGTGTGTGTCTGTGTGTGTGTGTCTGTGTGTGTCTGTCTGTGTGTGTGTGTGTGTCTGTGTGTGTGTGTGTTTGTGTGTGTGTGTGTGTTTGTGTGTATGTGTGTGTCTCTGTGTGTGTGTGTGTGTGTGTGTGTGTGTGTCTGCGTGTGTGTCTGTGTGTGTGTGTGTCTGTGTGTGTGTGTCTGTGTGTGTGTCTGTGTGTGTGTGTCTGTGTGTGTCTCTGTGTGTGTGTGTGTGTGTGTGTGTGTGTTTGTGTGTATGTGTGTATGTTGTACTGGGGTTTGAACTCAGCACCTCCTGCTCTCTCACTGCCTCCATCTCCTTTCTACACTGACTATTTTTGACATAGAGTCTCCCTAACCACCAGCCACACTCTTGGCCATGCTAATTTTAGGCTTTCTGTCCTAGCTGAGATGACAGATGTGTGCCACCATGTCCTGACACCAGGCCTGGCTCTGTTGAGATAGGAGTAGAGAAGATAGTTTTCCAAGGCTGGCCTCAAGCCATGATCCTCCAGTCTTCAATCTTCCAAGTAGAGAGGATTGCAGGTGTAGGCACTAGCATCTGGCAGATGTCACCATTTTAAATATAGAGAGGAGCCCATAGGGGCAGAATGAAGGTAAACTGGTGAAGCCACGTTATGAAAATGAGAAATGAACTATGGGTGGGGGTGGGGGTGCAGGCAGTGATCCCAATACTGAGGAGGCAGAGGCAGGAAAAAAAATGACCATTAGAGTTCAGGATGATCTACACAAGGAGAAAACAAACACTCAGTAATCAAATGCTTCTGTAATCTCCCCAATAGTGTGACTTCTTTCTTCCTCAGAAAAAGATCAAGATTAACTACACCAGTTTTCCAAAGGGCTTTGACCATCCTTTCAATTGCTGTTGATCAAAGTCTATTTTATTATCCCTGAGAACCTATCTCTCAGGGATATGTGGCCTTTGGAAATTTCTACAGAGACCCAGTGTGCTGCTAGCCCCTGTAAAGTGGGTACAGTCCTATTTCCATGGTCTTTCATGGAAATTGCCACCTGCAGGATGGACCCCAACAGCTTCACTCACCTCTTGGCCTAAGTCTAGAGAAGAGACGCTTGGGTTTTGCACCATGTCCAGCTCTGTAGTGCTACCCTTCTGTTTTCCTAACTTGAGTCACACAATTTTCTTCCCATGGTTCCTTGTGGACAACACCTTCTCTGTCCTCAGGATGGGCTGGCTGGGCAAATATCTGGAGCCCAAGGGCCTGGGATAAAGAGGAAAAAAGAAAATGAATGCTCTAGGAGAGTGATTTCCAAATTATAACCAGTGAGTTATAAAATCAACTTACTAGATTGTCACCAGCATTTTTAATGGAAAGGAATAGAGCAGGATAGAAAATATGAAAAATATTGGGTTTCTTTGGCTTGTTTGTGTGTGTATGTGTGTGTGTGTGTGTGTGTCTGTGTCTGTGTCTGTGTCTGTGTGTCTGTGTATCTGTGTGTCTGTGTGTTCTAGATTTAGTACTGTGGATCCTAGTTCCGAAAACTGCTGCAGGCTGTGTTCCCCATGGCTGCTGTACTGCAGGTTGCTTGGTTGTCTTCAGTCTTTTCATTTGTAAAATGGAAGGTAGGAAGAAGAGTTGGACCAGGTGATTTCTAATCTTCCTCCAGCTCTAATGTTAGTTCCATGTCTTTATGAGTCTTCACCTAAACACGTCCTTGACATAGCTTTATTTGTTTTGTTGTTTTGAGTAGTAGCTCTGCCCAAAACTTGATGATGTGAAGGTGAACTGTGGTTGCACTGTTCCTTTTTCTGCAAAAGTTTGGCACAGTTTGGAAACTGAAGAAATGATAAGAGGCTAGGCCAAAAATTTCAAGGGGTAGAAACCCCCTCAAGTAGTTTTCTCTTTTGAAAGGGAGTTATTTGTTTGATTTTGGTTTTATGGAGAGTGGTCAGTGACATATTTAATTTGGTTGCATTTGGAGCCCTTCTCTAACCATCAGGTGGCAGCACTTGTGCCTTTGTAATAGTTTCCTAACCCCTTCCAAGTCCCAAAACCATGCCTCTGGAGCTACCTGGGCAGGCATCTCCCCAGAGAATACAAATTCCCCCTCCCCAGCAGGAAGGTCCAATGTCTAAGGATTTCCTGGCTCCTGAAGATTCTCTCAAATCTACAGGCATTTGATTTCTCTGGGAAAAGAGATTGATCTTTCACAAACCCCTGCTAAGACAAGGAGCAATTCAACTTCTGTAGAACATCACAAGAATTTTCTTGATGAACCCTCCCCATATCCCTAAACTCCCACCCCGTGTGGGAAACAGGAAAACAGAGAGGAGGAAAAAATGGGAGAGACAAGAAATTTAAAATGAAGGTAGACAAAGAGAGAAAGAAAGAGAACATAAAAGAATAAAAGAGCTGGGTGCTGGTCACTCACACCTGTAATCCTAGCTACTCAGGAGGCTGAGATCTGCGTTTCAAAGCCATGCCAGGCAGGAAAGTTAGTGAGACTCTTATCGCCGATAAACCCCTAGAAAACCAGAAGTGCACTGAGGCTCAAGTGGTAGAGCTCTAGCCTTGAGCTGAAGAGCTGAGGGACTGCACCCAGCACCAGAGTTCAAGCCCCAGGCCCAACAAAAAAAGAAGAAGGAGGATGAGGAGGGGAGGAGAAGAAGGAGGAGGAGGAGGAGGAGGAGGAGGAGGAGAAGGACGAGGAGGAGGAGGAGGAGGAGGAGGAGGAGGAGGAGGAGGAGGAGGAGGAGGAGGAGGAGAAAATAAGTATCTTAACTCCTATCATAGTCAACACTATCACAGGTTTTTGATTTCCCATTCTATATTTGTATATTTCACGTGAACTCTACATTATTATCCTAGTTTTTTTTTGCAAATGTTTTATTATGAAAACATAAAATTTTCCAATATATTGGATTAGACTGTTGGTCTCTGTGACAAATATCTCACGAAAGAACTTAAAGAGGAAAGAATTATTTTGGCTCACACTTGATCACATTGCTTTGGGCCTGAGGTGAGATTAAAAACTCATGTCAAGAAGGGTGTAGTGGAGCAGGGCTGCTTACCTCAAGGTGGCCAGGAAGTGAGAAGTGGCAGGAACAAGATACATCCTTGCCAGTGACTTCCTTTCTTCAACAAGGCCCCACCTCCTACTAATGCTATAAACTTATGAAGCCCTGAATGGATTGGTCTATGGATGAACTCAGAAGCCTCATGAGACAATTACTTCCCAAAGCCCTGCCTTTGAACATTGGTACATTTTGGACCTAGCCTTTCACACATGAGCCTTTGAAGAGCACATTCCCTATCCAAACCCAAGCACACAAAGATGGAATCATACAGTGTATTTCTCAGTCTTCATCTCAACCCACAACCAATCATGCTTCACTCCTTCCCTCCTCACTCTCCTCAAATGCTGGATGCCCCTTCCGACTCTTCCTTTCCTAACCAAGATTGCTTTGAAGGAAATTCCAGGCATCAGATTCTTTTATTTCACAAATAGTTTGGGATGACACCCAAATATGCACTCTTACCAAAAAAAAAAAAACAGAAAAACACCACATACACACACATACTCACAAAGAAAAACACATAACCAGACCTGGTGGCTCACATCTGTAATCGTAGCTTATCAAGAGCCTGAGAACTGAAGATTGAGGTTCAAAGCCAGCCAGGGCAAGAAAGTCTATGAGATTCTTATCTCCAATTAAGCACCAAAACATCCGGGGTTGGAACTGTGACTCCAGTGGCAGAGCACTAGCCTTCAGCAAACACAAACCAAAACAACTGCTGGTTGCCAGTGACTTATACTGTCATCCTAGCTACTTAGGTGGTGAGACCTGAGAATCACAGTTCAAAGCGTGTGATATCGCCAATTAACCACCAAAAAGCCAGACATGGAGCTGTGGATCAAATGTTCAGAACACTAGAGTTGAGCACAAAAGCTCAGGGCCAGGACACAGGTCCAGAATTCAAGGCCCAGGACCAGCACACACATACTCCCTTGATAATATTGATTATATTCAAACACATTTTAATACCTGTGTAGTATCAATTAGTAATTAATATGTAACTCTCCACAAGGGTCTGACGTTCACTTTCAGTTTATTTCAATCAAGTACTAAACAAGACTATGTATTTCATTGATTACTATAACTCTTCAGTTAAAGGTTTATCACTTTTTATTTTTCATAATTCATTTACTGAAGAAACTGAGGTATTTACCTCATAGATTTCATATCCCAAACTGTACTAAATCTTCTAAGGACTTCCTATTCATTATCCCGCTTAATCTTGTCAACTCTGAGTGGGCACTTTGATGTAAATCAGGAAGTTGAGTTTAGAGAAATTAATGTTTTGAAAGAAGCACTCAAATCCAGATGTGTTGGCATCCCAGCCCATCATTTCCCATGCTGTGTGCAGTGCCTTGTCTGTATTTCCCTTCAGACCATGTGGCAGTGAGTGGGGGATTCCTAGCTGTGGATGTGGCTGTGAATGCCTATTTTCTTTAAGGGAAGTGATGGAGTTGAACAGCACTCGGCTTTGTAACAGAACACTGTATAAGTAAGTACAGGTCTCCAGGTTGGGCAACAAAATTGCAGCCTTATCCACAGATGGGTTTTCCTTTTGTCCACTCTTTGTCACCCTACCCACACCCACGCACAAACAAGGTACATGTAGAACGCTAAACATAACACATGAACTTAGCAAAGTCCATTACTAACCATGCAATTTCTATGCTCAAATCCACAAGGGCTTCCTGCTGCAACCAACTAAGTGTTCTGAGCTGAACCCCTGAGGTCTTCTACAATGTGATGGTTCCAGTCCTTTCTCCCACTCTGTGCATTTATACATCCTGCAGTCGATCCCATTTAGGAGGTTTGCTTTTTCCCAGCATGCCAACACTTCATTCTCCCCAAGTCTTTGTTCACATGGGCCGCTTTTCCTGCAGTCCCTTTCCCTTCCTGGTTCGAAATAGTCTCCCACCATTTCAGGCCTTACAGCCCTTTGAGGGTTTGCTAGGAACTATGACATTTATTCTGTGGCTATTTCAAGTGCAATCTATGTATCCCCTTAAAGGCAAGGCCCTGTCCTGGCAATCTTGGCAACACTGGCATCCCGATGTGCTTTGCCACTGGCATAGTATCTTCCTTGTTTGGATGAGCGTTATCTATGTGTCAGATTAATTTGTACAGAAACCCCTGTTGCTTTCCGCTCCATCAGGGGAAGGAAGTGGGAAAGCAGAAGCAGCTCGAGAGCTCTTCTGTGCAGAAATGGAGAATCTGATGGCAGGAGGCAAGGGGTTGTGTCTCCCTGCGTCTCCTGTGCAGGTCTGCAGACATCTCCCCTTCCTCACTTCTGCAGTTCTGCAGTTTTCCTGACTTCGGTCCAGACCTGGCACACCAGGGGCGACGGCTCTGCTGATTCGCTGGGAAAGGAAGGCAGGGTAGAGGCTGCAGGACCAAGTCCCCTCTGCTGGGAGGTCCTTCTTACACACTGCCACATTCTGCCCTTCCTTGTGGCCATTCCCCTTGTCACCTGAGACTTAAGAACTTTCAGGAGCCTTTCTCACCACTGCCCTTTCCTTTTATTGGCAGTAGTGGGGCTTGAACTCAGCAACCTTGTGCTCAGGAGGCTTTCCATGCTTATCACTGGCACTCTACCACTTGAGCCATATCTCTAGCCCAACTTTTTGCTAATTAATTGGAGATGGATTCTCCAGACTTTTCAGTCTCCTCGGCCTCAGACTCAGCCTCCTGAGTATCTAGGATTACAGATATGGGCCACTGGAACCCAGCACACTGCTTGTGCTAAGTGGAGATGTGATATTTGGATCAGTGCCAGAACTCTTCAGTTTCCCCAGAGGTCCCAGGAGAGTCCTTGTGAGCAACTTTCCATAGAGAAGGAGTGTGAGACTTAGAGAATTCCAGCATTTCCTTACAAAAACAAATTTGGAAAAAGGGCAGATGAAGAAACTCTAGCTCTTAGAGACACCCCAAAATGATATATAATTATCTACTGCAGCTAGTGGAGGTCTCTTTCTCCCATGATGAGGAACCATCCACCACACCACAGTCCTTCCTCTAACTCATTACAGCAGCTACTACCAAAGCATTTTTATCCCCGTAGTTGTCCTTTCAGTCATAAGCAAGACATCGGCAGGACTTGCTCCTTCCATGTTCCTCCCTGCAGGTCTCAGGTCAGTGCTTTTTCCCATGGTAGATAATTAGTCATGAGGCAAATACATAAGAATTTTAATTATGTAATGGAATATGATGTTTGCTTAATTTTTTGCTGCTTTTATCAAGTTAAAAAAATTAGTGTACTGACTTTAAACCTTTAAACCTATTAAAATCAAGGCTCTGGTGCTTTACAGAGTTGGTATGTTGAGTACTTTTAGACTGTGAAAAATGTGTTTCACTGGAATTTACTACCTCAAAGAACCCTCAAAATCACAAAGATTGTAATTTATTCAATTGGTAAGTGCTGTAGAATTGAGGGATGGAACATGAGGACAAATGTTCCCACTCTGAGAAGGTTTTGCTCACAGTTATGTACATAGATGATCATAACTCCTAGCCATCTAAGTTTCCCCACACAGGAACTCCTCTCTGGAGCTGCCCACTGGGCAGGCAATGTGTAGCCATGTCAGCAACTCTTAGGTGTCTCTCTTCTCCCTTTGCCCATTTCCACTTGAGGCAGAGCGCCATGCCCTTGCCCTCTGTTCTCATGGCTACCAATCTCAGCTCAGTCTAGGCCTTTCAGGGTTGGAGCCTTTAGAGGTGAGGAGACCCATGAACCCTTAACACTGCTTCTTTCCCAGACCCATTTCTCCATGCTCCTCTCAGCAGCAGTGTCCCTGTATCGCTTTCTCATCTAGTCCTTTTTTTCCTAATCACACCAATCTTTCTTTTCCCTCTTCCCTCCTCTTCTAGACATCACATCCCCAGCCAGCACCTGCCTTAAATACCTGATCACAAATGCTTTATTTGCTGCCACAACACTGAGTCCCCTGACAGGATAGGCCTTATGCTAGCATTCAGCATGGGTGGTCAGCAGAAAAGAGAAATCAGTGCATAGATTTAAAAAAGCCAACTCCAAGCTGGGTGTTGGAAAGGCTCACACCTAAAATCCTAGCTAGTCAGGAGGCTGAGCTCTGGAGAATCAGTTTGAAGCCAGCTCAGGCAGAAAAATCTGAGTCTCCGTGTGCAACATAACCAGAGACTGTAGGGTTGGAGGCATGACTCAAGTGATGAGTGTCAGTGACGCAAGCTGAGCAAGCTCAAGGCTCTGAGTTCAAACTCTGGTGCCAGGAAAGAAAAAAGTTGAACACCATTTTGGAACACAGGAGATACTACAGAGAAGCTTCCTAAAGGGCAGCTTAGACCCCCATACTTCCCATACACACTTGAACCTCCATATGGGAGAAACTGGTGTTTTACCAGAGTCCCTTAGCTACTACCAAGATGCTGCCTACTTCCAAAGAAATACGACTGCCTGTGTTTGGCTTCTCATCCTTGCTGGGATGATAGGCACCCATGACCATGTCCACAGTTTTCCCTCTGGGCTAGCTCCAACTGTGATCCTCTCAATCTCAACCTCCCAACCAGCTAGTACTAGAGGCATAAGCCACCAATACCTCGCTGCTGTAGTTGTTTTTGGGGTAGGGTCCCACTTTTTGCCAGTCTAGCCTAGAAAACTAGTGAGAGATTATTTCTTTAGGGCTGAGGATCTACACGGGCAGAAGAAAAAGTGTGAAGATAGGAAATTTTCACTTCGTTTTTCCTTCTTTTTAAATGATGACATACATTTATGTGACTTAAAATTTGTTGAATTGTGGAGGAAAATCAAGGGCTTAAGCCAACGTTGGCATGCAATAAGAACTTGATTTAGGCTGGGAATGTGGCTTAGTCTTACAGTGCTTGCCTAGCATGCATGAAGCCCTGGGTTCGACTCCTCAGTACCACATACATGGAAAAAGTTAAAAGTGGCACTGTAACTCAAGTGGTAAAGTGCTAGCCGTGAGTAAAAGAAACTCAGGGACAGTGGACAAGCCCTGAGTTCAAGCCCCAGGACTGGCCAAATAATAGAGTTCCTGCCTAGAGCATGGTAAGGGAAGGACTGTGACCTGCCCTGCTTCCCCAGATCCCTTGAGGCCTTTTGGCCCCAGGTCTGATACTGAGTGGAGGGCCTTGGGGACCTTCCCATAGGCGACCTTTGTCCTGTAGACAAGGGGGCAGCCAGAAATCCGCATCCCTGCACCCCGCCACGATGACTTGATGGCAAGGGTAGTCTCAAGAAGCCTGGGTTCCACCTTGCTGGGCCCAGAAGAAGGCCTTATCCTGCTGCCTAGGATGCAGCGTTCCTGGGTGGTGGTGGGCATGGCACAGCAAGGTGAGAAGCATGGAGGAGGTTTTCAGACTGGAGGAGGAGACCACAGGTGGCGTTGGAAGCTAGCCAGCATTTTAGGCTATGGAGCCCACTGATCCTGGGCCTGGCTTGACTTCCATGTCCCACAGGGGAAACCTCCCACTGCAGCAAAGACAGACCAAGGCCCTAAAGGTCCTGAAAGGTGAGCGGAGCCTGGAAGACTACAGGTGCAATGGTTGGTGGCTTGGGAGCTTGGTCTGGTGCCAGCAGAGAAACAGAAGTGATGACATAGGTGCCCACCAGAAGTTCCCAAAGATTTTCTGGCTGCTTGTAGGCCTGTGCATATAATATGAAGGAGCATCTGTCAGGAGAGGAACTGGACAATCCACATAAACCAAAAGCATGGAATACTTACCCCTCTGATTTTGCCATAGAACTCTACCTTGAACAAGTATTTTGATGCAAAATAATCTAGACTTACAGTGCAGAGCACTCTGAGACACTGGTGGCCAAACCCTTGCTGATTTATATTGTGCGCATATTCTTGAGAAACTCATTAAGTAAATTATGTATATATATTCAAAGTAATTTCTTTTGGAGGGGATATTTTCATTATGTTTATGTAGTTGTACAAAGGAGTTGCCATTCACTGAAGCAATTAATATGGTGCATCCTGATTAATGTCAGCCCTTCCAATATTCTCATCCACCCCTCCCTACCCACTCCTCTTAATTTTAGGTTATATATTGCAAAAGCAGTATACATGTATGATGCATCTTGATCTGTGTCACTAAAATCTTTACCCCCACTTTGACCCATCTTGTATTTCTCATTTCTCTTGTGTTTTTGTTTGTGCTAGCACTGGGGCTTGAACTCTGGACCTCATTCCAAGTTGGTGCTCTACCATTTGAGCCATGCTTCCATTTGCTGGTTAATTGGAAATAAGAGACTTGAGGACCTGTCTGTCCTGGCTGGCTTTGAGTCTCCAACCTCCAGATGTCAGCCTCCTGAATAGCTAGGATTATAGGCATCAATCAGCAGTGCCCAGCTTCATGGATGTCTCTCTTGAAAGCATATACTTCACACACTATGTGAACACAGAACACAGAGTAACAGTGGGGACCCATGGAAGCACTATGAAATAGCTTAAAACTTCAATCTAAAAATTGTGATCTTACTAATACCCGCATATGTACTCCCATGCTTTTACACAAGTGTTTTTCTTTGCTCTGTTTTACATTTGCCATTTCTGATATCAGAAGACAGATTGCTTGACTGACAACTATTCATACATCAGATTGGCAGGAAGTTTTAAAGCCAGAGGGGAGAGAGATTTTATACTCTTACCCCTCACCTTGACAGCACTCGTGACACAAGAGGCATTTATGACAAACCATCTTTGATTACAGACGCACAGACAAGGGAGGACAAAAGGATTTTGAGAAATAAGAATTAATCTCAGGGGCTGGGAAGAAAGGTGGTGCAGTGGTAAAGTGCTTGCCTTGCATGCATGAGGCCCTGAGTTCTATTCCTCAGCACCACATAAGCAGAAAAAGCCAAAAGTGGCACTGTGGCTCAAGTGGTAGAGGGCTAGCCTTGAGCTGAAGAGCTGAGGGACAGCGCCCAGGCCCAGAGATCAGGCCCCACAACTGACGCCCCCTCCCCCCAAAAAAGGGGGGATTAATCTCAATAACTTCTGCTTTTGTGTAACATCAAAGATGAGTTCAACGAAATAGTATCTAGATTTCCTATCTGAAAATCCACCGCCTCTGCTCACAACAAACTTTACCTAGGCCTTGGGAACACTGTGAAGGAAAGACACATTTATGAACACTGGCTAACCCTGTGGACACACACAGTCATCATCACTTTCTCTTTAATATAGATTGAAGTACCTTCACTGGCACACTATTTTAAGGTGATGGTTACCCTCAAAAAAGTTCTGTTTTGGCACTTGGCTACAGCAAGACTGCCTTTGCAACATTACTATTGAAAAATGCTTGTTGCAGTTATATAAAGCCATCACCTTGAGCATGGCTGATTGTTGGTACTCGTATGGTACTAAAACAAAACTCACTGTAGCCTCATGTTAGGTAAATAATGATAGAGCACTCAGACATCCTTCAACAAAATATTATAAACAAGTTATATTTTTGTCTGGAATACAGATCTGAAGTGGTACCAATTATAACCAAAGAGTGAAACTGAAACAGATTAAGCAAATACAATAAAAGCAAAAATTCTGACAGGCTTCCCATCCTCA
Organism: Dipodomys spectabilis; assembly: GCF_019054845.1. Classification (NCBI taxonomy): domain Eukaryota; kingdom Metazoa; phylum Chordata; class Mammalia; order Rodentia; family Heteromyidae; genus Dipodomys; species Dipodomys spectabilis. The sequence continues at coordinate 42,334,483 of NW_024870772.1, read as the reverse complement.
CTTGCACTGCTTAAGATAATTAAATCTTTTTTGGGGGGGAAAGGGGGATCCGGTCGTGGGCCTGAACTCTGGGCTTGGGTGCTGTCCCTCAGATCTTCAGCTCAAGGCTAGTGCTCTACCACTTGAGCTACAGCACCACTTGCGGCTTTTTTCTTTTTTCCTTATGTGGTGCAGAGGAATCAAACCCAGGGCCTCATGCATGCAAGGCAAGCACTCTACTACTGAGCCACCTTCCCAGCCCCAGATAATTAAATCTTTACTGGACGGCCTGTGAAAAGACCTATCGCCAACAGGACTAACGGATTAGCTTCCAGGCACTGAGCAAAGAGACCAAGGACACTCAGTCATTTCTTCCCCGTGGGAGGCCAGTTCTATTTTCTGCCTTTGTTTCAATCCTGGCCTGTTTGGATGAACCACTACTCTGTAGCTATAGAACATTCAGCATGAAGAGAAAATTAAAGTATAAAAATGGTTTTCATCAGGTACCAGTGGTTCATCCTGTAATCCTAGCTATTCAGGTGGGTGACATCTAAGGATAGCTATTTGAAGCCAGCCTGGGCATCAAAGTCCATGACACTCTTTATCTCCAGTTCCTGCCCCAAAACCTGGAAGTAGGTAGAGCTGTGGCTCAAGTGATAAAGTGATAACCTTGAGCAAAAAAGCTTGGGGACAGAGCCCAGGCTCTTAGATTAAGCTCCAGGACCAGCATGAGAAGGAAGGAAGGAAGGAAGGAAGGAAGGAAGGAAGGAAGGAAGGAAGGAAGGAAGGAAGGAAGGAAGGAAGGAAGGAAAGAAGGAAGGAAGGAAGGAAGGAAGGGGAAGGAAGGAAGGGGAAGGAAGGAAGGGGAAGGAAGGGAGGAAGGAGGGAGGGAGGAAGGGTGTGAAGGAAGGAAGGAAGTTGGTATTCTCAAAAGAACATCTCTGGCTAGAGAACAAAGCACATCCAACATCCTCTTCTCTCCAGGGTGGCAACAGCATGCTTCCCTTACCCTGCTATTCCTGGCACTGTGGCAAAGGGCTGCCAGATCCTGGGTGATAAAAGAAAGCTTGAGACTGGAGATTTTCCCCATTCTTACAATCTAACACAGACAGACATAGCAAGGACATAGTAACATGGTTGGCACACTTGCTTTGGCTTTCCAGGCAGCGTTAAGAACACATATTACTGAGAGCATGCTACTGGTCTTGGAGCACCACAGAACAATGAGGCTAAGTTTCTCAGTGAGAATGACCTCTTTTTTAAAAAAAAAAAAAATTTATTTTGTTGTAAAGATTCTGTACAGAGAAGTTACAGTTACGTGAGTAAGGTAATGAGTACATTTCTTGTCGACCATTGTTACCCCCAAGAATGGCCTCCTATACAACATGGCTGAAGAACTGCCCACCCCAGGTCCATGAGGATCAGAAGGACCATGGGGTTTGTTTGCTTTTTTTCCTTTTTATGTGGAACATACATAATCAGCTCGCTTGATAAAACTGCATTTTTTGTGTTCTAATGCTCTATAAAGTCATATCTCCTCTACAGGCACAATTAAAATTCATGAGCAACCTGTCACACTAACAAAGAAGGCTCCAACACTGAAGTGAGGCTTCTTCAAGAACTTATGGATTCAGAGGCAAACTTTAGAATGGGTCAGTTGAGACTCCACAGCCTCTACTCATTGGGAAGTATAAGCTCTCAGCCCTTCCTAGATCTGTTGAAGAAGACTTTCACTCACTGAGTTCTACCACTCAATCACTAAACACAAAGACAAGGCTTCTCTTGGCTTTGGCATTCTCTGTTTCCTGGATCCGCTTCAGACTGGTGGCAGGATGGTCCAAAGGAAATCACAGCGTTCAAAGGCCCAAAGAACACCCTGGAATCCACCTGACAAAAGGATCCAGATGGCTGGAGACCACATGGGTCTTTCTCAAAGCACAGCCCATCTATTCCCAGTTCCTCTTCTTCAATTAGTAGCCCAGGGCAGGGAAGCTCTTTGGGAAGCTGGTGAGGGCCATGCTGCTTTCCAAAGGCCAGCAAAACTGGACCACACTCTGGAGTCCAGTCAAGACTGCGGACTACATTCAGAACCCTTCTAGAAAATGAATGGCACTATTTTAAGAGTGCTGCATCTGGGCAAAAATGTAGGATACCTACCTTAAAATTTCATCAAGAATCTAGAAGCCATACAAATGTGCAGATACAGTCTCTTAAAAATCTAGATATTTTAGTTCTCAAGTTCCATTATAAAATCTTTAACTTCTTAGTACACAGGTTCAGGACACTTAAAAAAACAAAAATACACTTACATCTAAAACAGATGCTGTAATCACTTATAACTACTTTTGTGGAAAATGGTCACCTGTGGGGTTTCTGCTATTTCTATTTGCAATGAAACACGGAGCAAATGGTGTTTCTGTCAGTGCATAACCACACAAACTGCATGTGTACATTATGTAGCTTTATGCAGAAATCACGCCCTAGCAGAAGTATATTTGACCTTTCAAGTTAAGTGTATAACGCTACCAGCCAGATGTTTATTTCATCAAGGACAACAAAAGTAGCAAGTTTTCCCTTGTAGTACAATCATGGGTACAAGTTATATTATGTAAAATAGAGGCTCTGCCATAAAGTTTTAAGATGTAGGGTACAAGAAGGGAGGTGATGAGCAAAATCGTCCATAAATGAAAGTAATTCCACATTGTTACCATACTCCATGAAACCCTGAGATGAACAGTAGTTCTTAAATGCCTGTGCTTGGATCCAGACCCACCAGGACACTTCAGTAGGCTTCCAACTGGCTCATCATCAACTTCCTGCTGTATTCATAGGCCAAAAATAGTGAGCCATTGGCAGGGAATGCTCGAATCATAGTAGGTTTCAATCCAGAATATAAGGCTGTTATTCCTAGGAGACAAAATGGTGATCAAAGACTGTGACAATCCCCTTCTTAGGGATAGTCATATGCTATAAAACCCAACAAGTGAAGAAAGAATTTGTTTCCAGGTATCCCTAAGGAAAATAGTCAAAACAAGACAAGGATCAGGCTTTCTCACAAAGGTGGTTCATGCTAGGGGCAAAACAGATTATTTCCATGCCTGGCTAACTCCTGGGAAATGGATGGCGCAACATGAAGGCCTGCTATGGCCAGAAGGAGGGAACTGGAGCCATAGATGACAGCAAGAGCACCAACAGTGAAGGCTTTGAGGATGGATTGGATAAGGGAAGCATGCGTACCTTATAAAACTATAAAGTGTCATGCAAACTTAAGGAAGTTGAGGTTACTAGTATTAAATAGAGTTTGTGTGCTACAGGGGACATGAATTAAACAATTCATGTGTGTGTCTGTGTGTCTGTGTATGCCAATACTAAGGCTTGAACCCAGGGCTTGGTTGCTATCCCTGAGTTTTTGTGCTCAGAGCTAGCATTCTATCAACTACAGTTCCACTTTCTGCCCTTTGCTAGTTAATTGGAAATAGTCCCTTGAGCTTTCCTGCCCAGGCTGGCTTTGAACTACACTCCTCAGATATCAGCCTCTCAAGTAGCTAGGATTACAGGTGTGAACCACCAGTGCCCAACTTAACCCAAGTTTTAAAATATATAATGGTTGCCAGAACAGGTTTTCACAGATTCCATGGAGTTGGTTACTATACAAGTTAACACTTAAAGTCATTATTCTCCTGCCTAACTCTAAAAGTTGCCCCCAAGTCACTTCAGAAGCTACTTCCTTATTTCTGACTTCAGAAATGTCATCACTAAGGATGTTGTATTTCTGTAAAGCCCTTATTCATCCTCTTACACATCATCTTTGCATAGATCTATACTAACTTTAAACCATAGGAAGTCCACATCCTCAACAATCCTTTTAGGCTATTTAGAACAAAAGATCATGCCAGGTCCCTGCCCTGGCATTAGGGGTTAGTTGACAGGACAACAACAAAAGAACCAATTGACTGGGTGCATCTAATCTGTTTCTGCACTCAGCACAACTCACCTTCGGTTTTCAAAACACTAAGAAAGGTTCCAACAAACCCTGCCTGCTTTCCAGACATGGAAAGCACTTGAATTCTAGATTTGATACAATCCACTGGGTAGACAGCAAGCCATAGGCAAATTCCACCAATTCCGCCACTTAGCATCAAAGGCACAGGGCCTAGAGGAGAAAAATAGCAAATAAGAGTTGATCTTCAGTGTCATTTTCAGAGATCAGTGGAGCAATGGTACAGGCAATGAGAACAGTAATGCTGGAGGATACAATTCTTCAAGAAAACTCTTGGAGGACACAAGGTTCCATGTGGTCATTGGGTCTGTCCTTGGCCTCACTAGGACAGGAAACCTTAGCAAGGCTTGTGTTAAGCTGGGGTCACAAGTAGTGTGGCCACACCTCTGGTCCTATCCTCAGTGGGGGCTGGCCCACCTAGAACAGCAGGTCTCATCGATGGGTGATGAGAAGACAGGCCTCTGCAGCCAAGTCCATGTATTTTTTAACTTTCTCACCCTTATTTTCATATTTGATTTTGTTTTGTTTTGGGGAGCTGGTCCTGGGGCTTGAACTCAGGACCTGGGCACTGTTCCTTGCGATTTTGTTTCTCTCAAGGCTAGCACTCTACCACTTGAGCCACAGAGCCACTTGTAGCTTTTTTTTTTTCTGAGTAGTTAATGAAGATAAGAGTCCCAAAGACTTTCATGCTGGCTTTGGACTGTAATCCTCAGATCTCAGCCTCTTGAGTAGCTAGGATTACAAGTGTCAGCAACAAATACCCAACTCCTCTTGTGACTGTATTTTAATACCCAACAACTCCATTTTTTTTTTTTCATTTAAGAAAGTATGTTGGGCTGGGAAGGTGGCTCAGTGGTAGAGCACTTGCCTTGCATGCATGAGGCCCTGGGTTCGATTCTTCAGCACCACATAAGCAAAAAAGAAAAAAAACTGGAAGTGGCGCTGTGGCTCAAATGGTAGGGTGCTAGCCTTGAGCTGAAGAGCTGAGGGACAGTGTCCAGGCCCAGAGTTCAGGTGCCACGACCGGACCAAAAAAACAAAAAAAAAAAGAAAGTATCTTACTAAATATATTAGTTAGGTCTAGGAGCCTGACCAACCACAGTTTATATCAATTCACTGAAATGAGATGCTTAAGAAAAACCAACTCACAAATGCAGCAGATACTCACTAGACACTATGTTGTAAACAAACTGTACAACTTGTAGGTGGGAATGGAGGGAAAAACTGGGAGACAGCAAGGGAAGCTGTGACATTGTCCAAAAAGAAACATATCTTGCCTTATTGTAACTGTAATCTCTCTGTACAGCACCTTTATAACAACAATATAAATCGTTTACAAAGAAAAACATGTTAATTTTTGACACATAGTGTCAAGCACACAGTTGTGCCCAGCAGTTTAATAGGATAAGTTAGAACTCTTCACTGTGTTCTTCACTGCTACCAAGACATTGCCAAGCTTGATTTGATTAGTGGGAGGTGTGTGCGTGTGCGTGTGCGTGTGTGTGTGTGTGTGTGTGTGTGTGTGTGTGTGTACACACTGAGGCTTGAACTCAAGGCCTTCACTTCTGCTTGGCTTTTTTGCTCATGGTTAAGGTGTTACCATTTGATCCATGCCTCCAATTCCACTACCAAGATTCATTTACAGGCTTTTTCATCATCTTACTGATTTCTACATGGAGAAAATAATCCCTGCATTTATTCTTCCTTAAAAGAACAACACTGTTGAAACAGTCTGGGAGACACTGATTCAGTTCCTGTCCTGAGGAACGTCATGCCCCTTAGGAGAGGGTCCTCGCAGTCACCTACTGTTGGGAAGCTTCTGGCATCAAAAGCCTTCGTGGGGATCACAAAGGAGTGCACAGATCAGATGACTGCAGAAACCACACCCACAGGAAGCAGAGATCATCAGACCAAAATTCTGTCAACGCACACATAGTTACCTAATTCATCTTTTGATCTTCCCGATGCAAAACCTGACCGGCTTAGTTCATAACCACCAAAGAAGAAGAAATAGCCTGGTACTTCTCGAAGTAGAGTGCTTGAAAGGCCATGGTAGAAGCCCAAGGGACCATCTTTCTTAAGGATGCTCTTCACCACAGACCAAACTGTACTGGGAGGGACACCGTGAGAAAGAGTTAGGACAGGCAAGCCCTAAGCTGACAAAAATGAGCACACCAAACATCTTCCTTCTGAGAGCTAGCTCCCAAGAGCTCCATCAGACATTCCCTGCTGGCCAGGCCCGTCCACTACTTCCTTTCCTTGTGCAGTGTGCAGAAGTAATCTACCTTGCACAGTTAGTCTGCCATCCACACACATCTTCTGTACACTGTTATACCCCAAGCACAAAAGCAATACTTCTTTTTGCTTGTTTGTTTGTTTTGTTTCATTTTGTTTTGGTCTAGTCGTGGGGCCTGAACTCTGGGTCTGGGCACTGTCCCTTAGCTCTTCATCTCAAGGCTAGCGCTCTACCACTTGAGCCACAGCGCCACTTCTGGCTTTTTTCTTTTTGCTTATGTGGTACTGAGGAATCGAACCCAGGGACTCAGGCAGGCAAGGCAAGCGCTCTACCACTGAGCCACCTTCCCAGCCCCGCAATACTTCTTTACAAGGTGTTTATCTGCCTAAATCCACTGGACATAATCATTAACTATCTTTAAATTATTGTAAACAATTTTCAGGGCACATGAGGATAGCTTTTTCAGTGCTATTGATTTTCTACTACTTAATCTGGATACTGGTTACATTCATGACTTTACTTCATGGATGTTTATAGAACCCAGAATACATGCATGTATTTACACTACTGTGTGCTATAGTTCAACAACAGAAAGTTCTCAAGCCTTACAGGCTTGAGCTTCCAGACAAGAAATAATAGATTCAAGTTGGTTGGAATGAACTGAAAGCTGTAGAAAATAGGGCACTGTAAGGAGCAGACAGATCGCTGAAATTGGTCAACCTGCCAACAGAAATAATGAGTGTGTGCAGAGCCTGAGCCCTTTGTGGTACATTTGGAGGGCTGCAGAGGTTGGGAAGTCTCTATTAGGATCTCAAGGATTAGCATGAACACTCATGTGAAACCTGAGAATGGGCATTCACAGTCCAAATCAGAACAAAAGCAAGCTCAGCTCTCAGATTTGGTTCAAAGCTGCCTGCTAGGTCCCCTCCCAAATATGGATGAAGATCAAGCCTTTTGCACCCAAGGACAAAAGCAAATTATTCGGCTTCTAGTTTCACCATTTCTGCCTAAGACCTCCTACAGGGTGGGGTGGTGGGATCAATCCTTTCAGGAAACTATCCTCTGACGATTAGGGGAAAGTATACTGGAAAACAGCACTTGGGAGTAGATAAATCCAATTTTGACAACACTATATAAAATGAAACATCACTCCATACACTGAGGCAAGAGAGACCAAGCATCAGGGCCTCAACATTCAGAGCTTACTTCTGGCTTTTGGCTATCTTTCCCGATGTCTCCATCTCAAACATGGTCTGGAGCCGGCACTTCACGAGTTCTGTAGGGCAGAGCACCAAGGCAGCAAAGGCAGAGGCAAAGGACCCGGCGGCCGCATTCTGCAGATCACTGAAAGCAGAGAAGGCAGATGGCCATCAGGCCCCTCCTGCAGCTCTCATCTTACAGGAAGGGAGACTTGCACATGTCGTCCCATCCAGAGACCCATGACTCTGTGAGATGACAATATCCCAGTCTCCACATGAGGACAGGATGCTTAGAGATGCCATATAACATGCTAAACTCACACAGCTACTTAGTGGTAGTGCTAGAAGTCAAACCCAGGTCTGCCCTATAACATCCATGTTGAGTTTGTTCATATGTGTGTGTGTGTGTGTGTGTGTGTGTGTGTTGTGTTTATCAGTGCTAGCGCCAGAGCCCAGGCTCTTGTGCATGCTGGCCAGGAGTTCTAGCACACAGCCATAAACTAGAGGCTTATTCCTGCTCCCAAACTCATATATTGAAAAGCTTAAGTTCTTGTGTGATATAGTTGGAGAACAGGTCCTTAAGAGCCAATCGGGGTTTAGATTAGGTCATAAGCATGGGAGAGTCATCGTGGGATTTGTGTCCTTATAAGAAGGGACCAGAAGCCAGGCACTGGTGGCTTACACCTGTAATTCTAGCTACTCAGGAGGCTGAGATCTGAGGATTTCATGGTTCAAAGCCAGCCCAGGCAGGAAAGTCCATGAGACTCTTATCTCCAATAAACCACTAGAAAACCAGAAGTGGCACTATGGCTCAAGCGGTAGAGCAATAGCCTTGAGCTAAAGAGCTGAGGGAGCACCCAGGCCCAGAGTTCAAACCCCATGACTAACCAGGAGGACATAGTCCAAGGCATGTCTATAAAACCAGAAGCAAGCCTTTGCCAGACATCAAGTCTGTGAGTATCTTGATTTTAGACTCCCCAGCCTTGAGAATTATGAGAAATGATTGTTACTCAAGCTGCCCAATTTTTAGTATTCTGTTTTAACAGTGATGCATGAAGCCAAAAGATCACAGAAAACACATGGAGGGGGAAAATACTACCCGTAGTCCCATTACCCAAAACATTGCTAACACTTCAGTGTATATGGCACTAAACCATAAATAAAGTTCTGAGGCTATCCCTTCCTACCCCAATCCAAGGTGATGTAAACCAACCCAATGAAAGCCCAGTATCAATTTCTAACTAGAATTCCTTACACTGCAAAAAGACTTTTTAATTCGGTGGACAGCCTCCTGCTAGGGCTTGAGTGTCTCCAAAAGGCCCACAGGCTGGAGGTCCAACCTGCACTGTGAAGCAACAAGGCTGGGACCTTCGCGGGAGGGGGTGGTGCCATGGAAGGTGGTTGCATGGCTGGGAGCACTGACACCCTCAGAAGGGATTCATGTGGCTCTCACAGGATTCTGGTTAGTCCTCACATGATTTTTATCAACAGAGCTAGCCTCGTCTCTGAATCTCTGACTTTCTGTCATGCCACGTAATCTTCCCCTCTCACACACTCACCAGGACACCATGCACCACGTCCTGATGACAGAGCTGGCCACACTCTCGAGTCTCAAGAACTGAGAGCCAAGTAAAGCTCTTTTCTTTATACATTACCCTGAACACCCAGATCTCCTCTTATAATAACATAAAATAGAGGAAAACAGCTCGCCACAAAGGAAGCAAGAGAGGGGAGAGTGGGGCCTCAGAGGTGGGTAGAGCCAGTACACCTCTGCACACGCAGTGGTTTTACATGGAAGAGCCAAGCTAGAAATCGGAAGGAGATCCTAACAGGATAAATGCACACAAATAACAAAACCAGAAGCATTCTCCTCCTCTCATATGGCTATAACACCATCTACACACACCAGCAGCAGAGTTGTGAAACTAGAATCTAGTATGAGTTCAAGAAAAAGGAGGAAATGTCTGAACAGTTCTTGAATCAGTGTTTACCTGCAGCTCTGCTAGCACTAGGAAAGTTTGAATTGGTTCCCCTGCTAACCCATTAAGCATTAGCCTCCTGCTGTTTTAGAAACCCTCCCAGATGGCCAAAAGCCCTGAGAATCCCTAATAATGTTTCTCCAAACAGCAAGCAAAAATACAAACCAACGTACCACACTCAATGCCCTGAAGTTTCGCCAGGGTGAATGTTAATGTGAAATCAAAGCTTGCCCAAAGGACAGATCTGAGTTCTGATTTCCTGAGGTCTTGTCTCTGCCTCATATCTGCAAGTGATTGCAGATGGTGCGGGGAGCTGCTGTGGACACAGTGGGTGTCAGAAGTGCTGGCTGGGAGTGGGGCTTGCTTTGAGGAGGTGGCCACTGCTTGCAGTGGAGACTTCCGCACACCTCAGAGTCAAGATCAGACAAAGGAGAGCCAGCCAGGGACATAAGTGTCTTTGACACACAGCCTTCAGGTGTAGAGAAACTTGTGTGCTGCTCAGTCCACTCCTTCCTCCTCACATCTCTCCTTAGCTTGATTGTGAAAAAAAAAACAACAACAAAGCTTAAAATGGTTTTTGCTGTCTTTCAGACAGCCTGCAAATCCGTCTTTGATGTTACTCTGGGACACTGTCAAGCTGCTGACAGGTAACCATCAGTTGGGATCATTGTGAAGCATTTGCCAAGTTTTCTGGAACAAAGGCAGCAGTCAATAAATGTGGGAGTAGATCCAGTCTCCAATGCCTGGTGGCTCAGGTGTCTGAACACACACAGGACACCTTATTAGAGTGCAGAAATAGCGCCAAGTCAGATTGGCCATGGACTTTATCTTTCTAACAAATACTTTCACCTACCAGTGTAAAAAGGAGGCACATGGGCCTTGTGAGTCCTATGTGTTGTCTAAGTGTATAGAGCTGGAACTGAAAGCGCACAGATATAGGAGGGTTCTGTAAGAGTCCACTGTATGATCGATCTGCTCAACAAAAAGCATGACCTAAATGCTCTGGCTGCGTAAGACCCTACCCAGTCAGAGGTCATGCTCAAACCAGGAACAGGCAAATATTTACAATGTGACTGCAGAAGTCCACAGCAGGCTTCCACAGTAGATCCCTTCTCAGTGCTTCATGAGTTACAGAGCCCTGACTTGACCTAACAAGGGAGACTGGTGGGAGGGGCTCAGAACACATGGGCCAAGTCCCCATCTGTAAGGCAGAGAGCTTGGTCAAGACTCTAGGTACCACTTTCCCAATAGTTACAGGCAACTGCTATTCTTTGGCATGCGAACAGGAAAGGTGTCCAAGCTCAGAGAAGATTCTAGCATTGTGTTAGACTATGCCAAACAGGCTGGTGTCCTTATGGGAGAACTTAGCTGGAAGATCTCTTCAGACCTAAATGTCATTTGTTCTATTTGAAATAAACATCTTCAGTGCCCCAGAGGAGAGATACAATAAATCATTCCCTAACCTTTCTCACTGACCCTGACTCAGGCTTCTGGAGACAGTTTGGGGAAAAGGAGCTGGAAGGCTTTGTGTCGTTCATTCATTCATCTTCTACCAGAAGTCCAGAAGTGTGTTGCTCTCACCCTGGTCTCCGCAGGGGGGGGCGGAGGGGGGGAATAGGGGAACAGGGAGGCCCTTCCCTCACAGCTTTATCCCCATCAGAAGGCAAAATCACAGTCCTGTCCCATGGCCAGGGGCAGGGTGGGGGGTGCAGCCTTGTTCCGTGGGATGTGCAGGGTTCTTCCCCCAGAACCTCACACAGGTGCCCATCCCACATCCCTGGCTTCTCCCCTGTGTACTTCACCAGGAGGCTGAGGGAGAACAAGAATCCAGGCCCCTCAGGCAGAATGTCCCCCCTGAGCTGGAGAGAAGGCTGAGGCTACTTATCACTCTGCATCTGTTCAGTCTCCCCTGTGAGGCACTGTGGTCTCCCGTCTTCTCTCCTGGTTTGCTTCCACTTCTGCCTCTGCTTCATGTCTCTCTCTTGCCCACTCTGTGTTGGAGGCTGTATGTAGGATCAGTGCTCAACCTTCCTCTCTCCTCCACCATCTCCTAGGACCATCCCATCCATTAAAGCCAAGTTCCATCAATCATGAAAGAATCGTGGTCTATGAAAAGGGCCTGGCTGACCCCCCCTAGCATCACCAGAAAACACGTCTGTCCACAAGGAACCATCCTTAATCTGATGGCTTACAAGTTGCATTGGCCTTCCAATTCCTATTGGGACAACCAACAAGACTGCCTTTTGCAGGCACAGAGCAGATATAAGCATTTTAAATCATTTCAAATAAATTGATGTTACTAGAGCTGTGGTTTATGTAGTAGAGTGTCAGCTTTGAGAACAAAAAAGAAAACAGGGGCTGAGAATGTAGCTTAGGGGTAGAGTGCTTACCTAGCATGCATGAAACCCTGGGTTCAACTCCTTAGTACCACATACACAGAAAAAAGCCAGACGTAGCACTGTGGCTTAAGTGGTAGAGTAAAAGAAGCTCAGAGACAGTGCCCTGAGTTTCAAGCCCCAGGCCTGGAAAAAAAAGAAAGGAAGAGGAGAGGAGAGGAGAGGGGAGGAGAGGAGAGGCAAGGCGGGGAGGAAAAAGAAAAGAACAAACAACAAAAACCAGTGTGCGGCCCTGAGTTCAAGCCCCAATACTAGACCATAAAAAAAAATCAATGTTCAAAGAAAGATGGCTATCCATCCAATGGTTTCCAAATTCTCTATATACAGATAATAAATACCTTAAGGAAGACCACACATGAGCCAAAGGCATAATAAATACCTTAAGGAAGACCACACAAATATTGGAGCAAAACTCAGTCCCAGTTTCCAACTCTTGCTCATGTTTCATGTTTTCTCTTCAAATCCACTTGGCCCAGGCAACTTCTTCCAACACTCTGAATTTTAATGATGGAGGGGAGCCTAAAATGCTTCCACAATTTTAGTCCAGCACTTATGTGCATATGAAAAGCATGCTTGCCAGGGACCAGTGGGGTTGAGATCTGAAGATCTCAGTTTGAAGCCAGCCCGGGCAGGAAAAGTCCATCAGACTCTCTCTCTCTCACTCTCTCTCTTTTGGCCATTCATAGGGCCTAAACTCTGGGCCTGGGCGCTGTCCCTCAGCTCTTAGCTCAAGGCTAGCACTCTACCACTTGAGCCATAGCACCACTTCTGGCTTTTTCTGCTTATGTAGTGCTGAGGAATTGATCCCAGGGCCTCATGCATTCGAAGCAAGCACTCTACCACTGAGCCACCTTCTCAGCCCCCCATCAGACTCTTATCTGGAAGTAGAGCTGTGGCTCAAACTGTAGTGTGCTAGCCTTGAGCACAAAAGCTCAAGGACAGTGTCTAGGCCCCAGAGTTCAAGCCCTAGGACCAGAAGAAAGAAAGCAAGAAAGCAAAAGTGTGTGTGTGTGTGTGTGTGTGTGTGTGAGAGAGAGAGAGAGAGAGAGAGAGAGAGAGAGAGAGAGAGAGAAGTAAGCAAGCATCCTTTTGAAAAGATGGAACTATTCAGTGGCTCCTTTTGATGGTGGGCTGTGGTCAGGCCTCCTTTGCTCAATGCATGAATAGTGTGTGACATCAGAATCACAGAGACAGTTGTTTTGAAAAAGGAAACTTTCTTCCCAGTATGTATCATTAAAATTGTGACCATGCAGGAGCACTAGTTTAAAAACAAAACCAACAACAGAACACCAGTGCCCAACTCACCTCAGCTTCGCCTGCCTGTCCAATCCAACCACTTTCCGCACCACCTGCTGGCAGAAGCCATAGCACATGAAGAGCACCGAGTTCTCGGCTATGTTGGCGATCAGCGCCGGGCTGGTGCCCTTGTAGAAACCACGGAGGCCCACCTGGGAGTAGGTCTTCAGGCAGCAGTCAGTGAGGCCCCGATACAGGTCAGGGAACGTCTGCATCTTCACCTTCATTGTGTCAAAGGGCTGTCCGGTCAGTACACATGCTGTTCCCCCTGGAAGCAGGGCAATTCTGAAGCATGAGTCTGCAGCTTTCTCCGTGATCCATGGGCATGAAGGACATGTGGCCAGCCCTAGAGGCTTATCTTTTTCCCTTCCTTCTGGCTCCTTTTCTCCCCAAACCTTCTAGCTGAGTCCAGTAAATAACTTCCTACTGTACCCAGCCCTAGAAGCTCCCACCTGTGTTCTACAGTCCCAGCCTCAGGCTACCAAGGGGTGGCAATCCCAGGGACCATGAGGTCCTAGGCAGGGGATGCACCTTGGAATCTCTGTCTCTCCCCCATGCCCACCTCATAGGGTAGCACTAAAGTTAGCGGTGGCAGGACTTGGCACACGCCTCCCACCCAAGTGGTTACAACAGTGTAGCTAATGTCTGGGAGTGACAGGAGCCACACACAGGGTGAGGGAGAAACTCCCTGACCTCATGCCTGCTCAGCTGGCCTGCAATCAGAAAAGCAACCGTGGTTCAGACACCAGGTAAAGGGAGGGGCCTGGCTACTTCATCCCACAGAGAACAGAGCTGACCCCTGCCGGAAACCTCTTTAACTTGAACTCTAACGGTTAATATTCTGCAGCATTCAGAGCAGGTCAGACTAAGATTTACTCAACAGGATTGAGAAGTACCTACAATGAGCAGAATAAACCCTTCCTTCCTTAAGTAGTTTTGCTCAGGTATTTGTCACAGTGACAGAAAGTCCAACGAACACAGTAGCATTCAGATTGTTAATCTTCAACACAAGCAGCAAATCAAATCACAAAGCACTGAAGCCATCTGTCAGCAGGGGCATCATGAGTGGAAGAAAGGATAGCTCACAGGGCGGTCAGACGAGGGAACTTCAAAATACCCAACCAATAACAGCCCAGCTCAAAGGGGCAGTGGAACATACAGTTCTTAAGACAGTCCCGTCACAAAAGGTTTTTGAAAGCCAGGCACTGGTGGCCAATTCCTGCAATCCTAGCTACTCAGGAGGCTGAGATCTAAGGATTACAGTATGAGCCAGCTCAGGCAGAAGAGTCCATGATACTCTTACCGCCAAAAAAATAATACAAAATAAACACGAACTAGAAGTGGGGCTGTGGCTCAAGTGAAAGAGTGCCATCCTTGCACAAAAAAGCTAAGGGACAGCGCCCAAGCTCTGAGTTCAAGCCCCATTTATGGGCACACACACATCCAAAAGGATTTTTTTTTTTAGTTGTTTTCCATTTAGACATTTAAGAGGCTAAGTTTCAATGACTCAAAATACCCCATCTCCCAACTATGGGACCTAAGAAGGCACAGCACACAGTGGCCAGATAGCTGCTCTGCTACAACACTGGAATTGTTAAACTACTGGCTCTTAAAGTACTACCCAGACGTGTTTCAGGTCATTCACTTTTGAGGATCCCTGATATCTCATTTCAATAACTACCCAACTATCTGCTTTAAATTCCCCTTTTTAGCCTCCCAGGATCCTTTCCTAGAACTTCTGCAGCAAGCAGACAGGGACAATGACAACTTCTTGGCACTTTAGAAGACGTAAACTGGATAGAAAAACCTGCCTGGCAGGAGATCTTTGTTTAAATTTTAAAACACACTCCCCTCCCTGCCAACACACACACTAAAAAAAAAAAAAAAAAAAGACACAGTTCCAAAGCCAGACACCAGTGCTCACACCTGTAATTCTAGCGACTTTGGAGGCTGAGATCTGAGAATCACAGTTCAAAACCAGCCTGGGCAAGAAAGTCCGTGAGACTCTCATCTCCAAAAAACTACTCAGAAAAAGCCAGAAGTGGCATTGTGGCTCAAGCGCTAGAGTGCTAACCTTGAGCACAAAGAGGCTCAGGGACAGTGGCCAGGCCCTAAGTTCAAGCCTCAGGACCAGTCCCACCCTCCTCCACCCCCCCCCAAAAAAAGTAGGACTGCTGCTTCCTTTTGTACTGTAGGTCATCCACACTAGGATGAAAGCCCTTTGTCACTAGTGAGGTATGAGTCGCTGTGCCTGCCAGGAGCTTGTCCTAGGCAGGGGCAAACCTGTGTTGCTAAGCTCAGGAAAGAAATACCTTCCCCAGAGGCTGCAGGAATACAAAGTATCAATATGTAAAAGGTTTGAAACATGGTATTATCATTGTTAAATATATACATACCAGGCTTAACTCAAGGTAAATATGTTGCAATTTACATTTAAAACAGATTTTACTTATACAAATTCCTGAATGAATATAAACAGAAAAAGGTATAAGCCTTATAAGTTGATCACAACAGATAGATCTTCCACTGACTGACAGAAGGACATAAAATGCCCAAGTTGAAAATCTCTTCCATGTTACAAATGCTCCTACTACAGAGATGAGAATTGTACCCAGAACATTCCCCAGACCGCTAGTAGGAAGCCAGAGGAGGGTGGGAAATTGTGCCATTCTCACAGTGTCCTCAAGGGTAGCAATAGGGAAGGGGAGAGGTGGTTCCCAGGGTGCCTGGGGAATTATAGTTCTCCATAGAGTGTAGGGGTCTGTCCAAAAGGTACATAGTCGACTAGAGCCCTCTGGGTGCAATGCAGCCAGCTGTCAGGCCTGCTCACTGGTCTGGAACAGCTGCCTATGGTCTCTAATCTGGAGAGGTATGCTTACGCTGGGATCTTTATAGTATCTGAAATATGCTGTCTGAAGCTTTCTCACTAGCCTGCTTTGGCCAACCTTTGGTTCATGGGAAAAAACTTTGCTCTTCTCTGAACAAGGATTTTTTTTTTAATACAACTGGGCAAAGGACAGTTTGAGAGATGGTGCCCACCTTTCTTTCTTCCCCTCCCTCCCCCCCCTCCCCCCCCCCCATCACACTTGCTTTGCTGAGCCAGGAAGTACCATTTGGATAAGAGAGCATTGAGCAACAAACACACCCTTTGCCCCTGAGGTAAAAGAAGACTAATAAAACAAAATGACATGGGAGACAACCCAGTTTTGTCCCAGACTCAACTTCCCACTGTGCCTGCATCTTAAAAGTGATCATTCTAAACTGTTGGCTGCATGTGGCTAGTGCTGGCTTCAGCCTGCCCTTGGGCTCAGGCTCTAAAGGTCAGCCTGAGTAGCTCAGTAAGTCCCAACAAGATCTATTACCTCTTCTTTTCTTTCCTGACTGTAAGACAAGTGGAGGATCAGTCTTCCTTCTAAAGGGGACCCTCTTTCCTTCCCAGCACCACTAAAGGCAGGGCTACTAAGAGGTGGCCCACTGTTATTTTTGTATGACAAAGGATCTGAAGACTGTCAAGTTTAGGGTAGAAGTCCAGTGTCACTGCATATCTTAGCCAGGTGGCAGTAAACATGACTTCATCTCTGAGCCATTTTCCAGTAGTTCTCTTTACCCTGACTGCTGCAAGTTTTAATGTAACAGATATTATTCTACCTACTGTCATGTTCTGAACAATTTCAAATTGCCATTAAGTGGATTCATTCCAAGGGTTTGTGGTATCACCTGACATGACAACAGGACCACTCTTAAACCACTTTCTTTCAGTCCCGCTGAAAAGCTTGAAGAACACAGAGAGCAGTTTGCTCTGGGATTACCTGCGGCTCCTGCGGTGAGGTCAATGGCAGCTTGGATGGCAGGATTGGACTTCATGGTGCCACTGGCATTTGCGGGAGACAACTTTCTGGAACTCAGAACAGGCACCGATATTCCTGGGAGGAGGCAAGAGCCTATCATTAGCCCAATCTCTGCAGCACACATTTTCTGTGCTTGTTGCAGTTACTGAACCTGAATTTCTGGGGACTGAGAAGAAGGCTCCTAAGGAATTGGACTTGGGGTATCAATGTAGCTGAGTGATGTACTGCTCCATAAAAAGTTCACCCCCCCCCAGCTCAAAAATAAAATCCTTCCCTGAATTTCATTGCTTCAGCCCTCACCGGTAATTTGACAAACCTTTAGGAAAACCTTACAAATGAATATCAGGTAAGAAGGCCACCACAGACATCCCAAACCACAACAGACTAGTTTTTCAGAGCCTGAAAATAGCAGCCTGTGCTGGGAGCCCCATAAGTTTGGAGAAGTGCATGCAAGAAGTCTTGACCCGGGGATCAAAACCCCTGCAGAGTCACTCAAACCTATTGAGAGTGCCTGCTCTCTGACAAAAACCACACACACACACACACACACAAAACAAAAACAAAACTCATGGGACTGATATATCATGCATTCTCAGAGCAAGACCCTCCATCCACCCCAGCTTTTCCCAGCAGTAAACAAGCAGGTTCGCCAGTGGTCAGGGTACAAAGCCAATTCTGATTTAGCAGGCCTCAGGTGGGACCAGGAAGCTACCAGGCTTAAGGTTCCTAGGTGAGGTTGATAATGCAGGCCCTCCAACCACACTTGAAGCATTAACACCTGGGTCATTAAGTTCTCCATTTGCTTGAGAATCACCTGAGGACACTTTTTCAGTGTTTCCTAAGCTTCTCTCCAGTTGAGTCTTGATTTGGTATTTTTGAGTTGTAGCCCACAGAGTTTGGGAAAGCTATTATAAACTATTCTCTAAAGTTAGACAAAAATCAACTACTGGTGAGACATGAACTTCATAAATACTGAATCGAAAGAAAAATAGGCAATGTTTTAACACATAGGATTAAAATAACCAATTCAGCAACCAATTTTATGCAGTTTTCATTCAAACAATGGAGTGATTTCTAATAACAAGGGACAAATTTCATTCCCTATCTTATTGCAAACTTTGGCACAGATCAGAGATGAAGGGCAAGGTCCTTTCAAACACATTGTCCCAAATAGAAAATAATGCTAGCCAAGGTTTTCAGTCACTTTTTGCACTTTGCCAATGAACAAACTCCAAAATGGAGACCAGTTTTTTTTCCCAAAGGAATGCAACCCGTAGGTGGAAGGAAGGAGTTAAGAGAGGAGGAGGGAGAGAGCAACAGAGACAGGGAGACAGAGAGAAACCGAGAGACAGAGAGAGAGAAATTATTAACTTGGCAAGTTTTTAAGTCTTTTAAACCTGTACGTTCAAATGCATACCTAATTCCAGGGTTTACCAAGCTGGCCAAAAAACACACCCAAACCATTCAACCCTGCATTTTAGGGAGGGGGGGGGGGGGAGAAAAGGAGGCAAATACACAGACAAGACTATCTAACGTGGGTCCTTAGATAAACCTCTAAGAATGATAAGTATAGAAAACGGCCACAGATACTAAACAAACTCAGAAGTCGTACAAAATGACACGAGAGCCGGGCATTGCTGTGGCTTGGAAAAGACGCGGGGCTTGCGGGACCCAAGAGCTGGTGGTCAGCATGAATCTAAACCAGTGTGTGCGCTTGCTGTAAGAATGGAGACACTGAATCTCTTCGGCGAGCCGTGGCCTGACTTTTCAAACCACCCCAGGGTCCGACTCGGTGGACACGAACACCAAAGCTAAGCCCAATTTCCTCCTCGGTCCTGGGGGGAAGCAAATTTCTCAGGTGGTAGAAGCGCAGGCGGCCCACACTTTTCCACTTAGGACAATCGCAGCTGGACGGCGCTGGCCCATCGCCTTGGGAGCCCCTCGGCCGGACGCAGAGATCAGGGGGTGCAATCCCGCCCAAGCAGCCCGACCAGGCGCGACTCCCGGTAGCCGACCAACCCTCCGCCCGCCGTCGCTGCCCGCACGCGACCCTGCCGCCGCCCGCTGCCCGCGCGCCGCCCATTCATAAGCCCGGCCGGGCGCCTGGCCAGGCGACAGGACTCGGGGCAGAGGGCAACGTGGTCCAAAAGGGAGGATCTGCAAGAAGGAGGCCCAGGAGCTCCAGGGGCTCCGGCGAGACCCTGCCAGCGCCATTGGCTGCGCACGGGTCCCCTGGCACGCGTGGTGCCGGTCGCCTCCCGGGCCACCCGGGAAGGTCAGGCCGCCCAGCTCTGGAGCCCGTCCCGCGCCCGTCCTCCCTCTTCGCGCGCGCCCCGCTCACCGCCACGTCGGCGTGGCCGTGCTCTGCACGGGCTGTGCCGCCTGCTCCACGATCCTGGGACTCCGCGGCCCGCGCGGCCCCCTTAACACGGTCAGCCACGGCCGGCCCTCGGCTCCGCCCCGCGGTTCCGGGACGCCCCTCGGGGCGGGGATTGGAGGCGGGAGCCCGCACGGCCCAGCGCACTCCCGGGAAGCGGAAGTCGGCGGGGACCCGCGCGGCCGCGGCGGCCCGGAGCTCCTGCGCTGGGGATGCTCGCTAGACCCGTGCGCCCCTGCGCACCGCCTGGACGGGACTCACTGGTGCCCTGTCGCTACAGGGGCTCCCTGAGGACCCGAGGCTGAGAGGCTGTGGTTTAATGCTAAATTGCAAACGAAGATGATGAAAAATTGGATGAAATATGAAGAATTGGATGAAAAATTAGTGTGCACATTGCCAGTTATTATTATTATTAGCAATATTTCTCCCCCAAGGAAATCCACCCCCAGTGACATTCTGGCAAATATCCTGATGAAAACTGCAGATCCAACTCAGCCTCTCCGGTCTCAGTTTCTGATGAATGAAATGTTATCTGGGGTTCTCCGGCGCATTTCTGCAAAGCTGAAAATGTACATCGGAGTAAGTTTTTCTTCTGAGCTAGCCACCTGCTCAACTGGAAGGATCTTGGGATAGATTAGGCACTACCTTCCCATTGCTTTGATTCGGGCTTTCTTTTTTTTGGGGGGGGGGGGGTCCGGTCGCGGGGCCTGAACTCTGGGCCTGGGCACTGTCCCTCAGCTCTTCAGCTCAAGGCTAGCGCTCTACCACTTGAGCCACAGCGCCACTTCCAGCTTTTTTTTTTTTTTCTTTTTGCTTATGTGGTGCTGAGGAATCGAACCCAGGGCCTCAGGCATGCAAGGCAAGCGCTTTACCACTGAGCCAGCTTCCCAGCCCAATGACTCGGGCTTTCTTGCTTTCCTTTCATTTTCTGCCTTGTCTTTTGTGTGTTTTGGGGGTGGAAACAGAGTCCAACTATGCAGCCCAGGTTAACCTTAGCGTCAAATCCTCCCTCCTGAGTGCTGGATTCCCGCTGTGCACCACCACAACCATTTGTGTTTTCTTCCTTGAAACATTGAACTCTAGAAGACTAAAAGGGAGCCAGACGCTGGTGGCTCACGTCTGTAATCCTAGCTACTCAGGAGGCTGAGATCTGAGGATTGCAGTTAAAAGCCAGCCTGGACAGGACAGAACTACCACAATGAAAGCCCTTTTACAATGAATAATACTAATAAAAAATAAATTGAAGAAATTACACTTCCAAAGAATGACCCAATAGCCTGTAGTTCCAGCTACCTGGAGGAGATAGAGTACAGATGGCTGTTCAAAGCCAGCTGGAGCAAAAGAAAAAAAGTCCAAGAGACTCTGTTAGCAAAATGAGTCCTTTCCCATAGCTTAGTCCATTTCTTGCCCTCTCCACAGCTTGGCATGCTCTCTTCCTAAGCAACACTAGGCCCATCTAGTAAAGGCAGTAAATAACCAACTTCCAACCCTCTTTACCTTGGGATGGTACTTCTCTGGGGCAGCTACCATCATATAAGGCAACAAGAGCCCCTTAGAGTGACCTTCAGGTCTGGGCAGTTGCAGGACCCTTATCTACTATTTGGATAGCAGCCATAAACCCTAGTCCGCCATGATGAAGCTCCTGGCCCACAGGTCCACACCAGGGTCTCTACCTCCTAGTCCCTTCTAGCCCCTCCTAAACCTCCTAAGTTATATAGATCACCCCAGACAATAGCTGGTGCTTTGTTCTCATTCCTCCCTTGTGAGAACGAGTCTTGCTGGCCCCCTTTCCCAGCAATAAACCTTTCTTTGTTCTCTGTACCTGGATGTCTGCGTGGTTCTCTGACAAAGTCTATTAATCTTAATTTTGCTAAGACTCATTTTCCAATTGACCAGCAAAATGCGGGACTGAACACCAGGTGCCAGTAGCTCATACCTTAATCTTAGCTACTCAGAAGGCTGAGATTTGAGGATCAAGGTTCAAGGTTAGACCAGACAGGAAAGTCTGTGAAACTCTTAGCTCCAATTAACCAGCAAAAGGTGGAAGTGGAGCTAGCCCTAAATGGTGCTCAGGATTGATGCCCAGACCCTAGAACTACCCCACCCCCAAAATAAAGTAGAACTCAAGTGGTAGCGCACCAGCCAGCCACCAGATTTTTTTTAGTTTAAGCCTTGAACTGACAATAAAGAAAAAGGTGAAGGAGGAGGAAGAGGAAGAGGAGAAGAAGAACAAGAAGAAAGAATAAGAAAAGGAGGAGGAGGAGGCCGAGCGCTGGTGGCTCACGCCTGTAATCCTAGCTACTCAGAAAGCTGAGATCTGAGGATCACAATTCAAAGCTAGCCTGGGCAGGAAAGTCAGTGAAACTCTTTTCTCCAATGAACCACTCAGAAACCTGGAAGTGGGGCTGTGGCTCAAGTGGTAGAGCGCTTGCCTTGAGCTGAAGAGCTGAGGGACAGCACCCAGGCCCAGAGTTCAAGCCCCATGACCAACAAAAAAAAAAGGAAAGAAGGAAAAGGAGGAGGAGAGGGGAGGAGGAGGGGGACAAGAAAGAAGAAATGAGGAGGAGGAGGAGGAGGAAAGAAAGAAAGAGAGAAAGAGGAAAGAAAACTAAATTTCCAGCCTTGTAGGACATGGCATTGCATTATTGTCCATTAATCTCAATGATTGTGGGCATGGATCAGTGACTTAGTATTTGACATGACATGTATTAGTGCTTAATGTTGAAAGCAAGAGACCTCCTGGGTCACAGTGGTGGCTACAAAGATATCTATCGGGGAACTCAATAAACAGGGCAGTCATTGGTATTAGAATTTGAATTTCTGGAACATAATTGAACAGAAACAAGCTATAGAGTTTGCATGGCTTGCCTAAAGTGACTTGTAACAAGCTAGGATATTCCACAGCCTAGCAATGCCACTTGCCCCAATGGTTTTGCTGAGGAAAAAGAGACCAAAAGGAAATATAATTAAGGACACCCCTGGATCTCCTGTTACAGCTTAGAAAGCACTCTGGACTTCAAGCCAGGATGCTATGCTGAAGTCCCTAAATGACCTTTAGTGAATCACTTAACCTTTTTAACACTCTAGCCAAAGGATGGCTGCCTTGCTGGCTCTTAGGAAGCTCTGTTGCTGTTGCTCCATAGGGCTGCTGGAGTAATCCATCACCGGATGGTTGGTGGCTGCTCCTCCAGACACTAAGCCAGCAGTCCCCAACCTAATGCTTTGTCTTTTCTGCCTTTAATCCCTTCTTCCCCTTCTGTCCTCCATAGGCTATTTTCCATTCTCAACACTCCCAAGCCACACTTGTTTCCTTTCTCCTTCACTTTTCCCACACCTTCAGCTTCAATTCGCTCTATTAACTAAAAATCAAGATTTTTGCTCAAAATGTTAGCTCCTGATCTACAAAGTTACCTTTACAGTACAGACCCTCATTCTTTTATCCTCTGGCTGGCTTGCACACGGAAACCCCCATGCCTAGCACAGTGGGCCTGCAAATGAAGAGCTCAAAAAAACAGGGTGAGAGAAATACAAATACATAGATGATGTTAACATACAGGGCCTCAAGCCTGGCACTCACTGGTGGCTCATGCCTGTAATCCTAGCTCCTCAAGAGGCTGAGATCAAAGGATCAAAGTTCAAAGCCAGTTGTCAGGGAAGGAAAGTCTATGAGCTTTTTATCTCTCATTAACCACTAAAGAAAAAAAAAGCTTGAAGTGGTAGAGGGGAGTAGACAGATGAATAGAAGGGTGAAGGGGGAAAGCAGTCATAAACGTCAATGAATACCCTACAAAATTAAGACAATTGAGGGAAGGGGAGGGGTTGGGAAGGATGGGGTAGAATGATGAAACGGGTGGCACTGATCAAGATGTGTTCATAAACTGCTTGGCGAAATGGAAATTCCTTTGTACAACTACTTAAAAACATAATTTTTTTGGTAAGTCCAGGGGCTTGAATTCAGGGATTGGACTCTGTCCCTAAGCTTCTTTGTCCTCAAGACTATTGCTCTACCACTTGAGCCACAGCACCACTTCCAGTTTTTTCTGTTTATGTAGTGCTGAGGAATTGAACCCAGGCCTTCATGCATACTAGGCAAGCACTCTACCATTAAGCCACATTCCCAGCCCCAAAAGATAATTTTAAAAATATATTTTAAGGGGATGGGAAGGTGGCTCAGTGGTAGAGTGCTTGCCTTGCATGCATGAGGTCCTAGGTTTGATTCCTTAGCACCACATAAGAAGAAAAAGCTGGAAGTAGTGCTGTGGCTCAAGTAGTAGAGTGCTTGCCTTGAGCTGAAGAGCTGAAGGACAGCACCTGGGCCCAGGGTCCAGACCCCACAACCAACCAAAAAAATAAATTAAATTAAATAAAAATAAAAATATATTTTAAATAAAAGTCACTGCGGCTCCTAGCCTTTAGCCACAAAACAAAACAAAAAACCTCAGGCCTAGTGCCCCAAGGTCCTGATAGCAAACCACAGGATTGGCACCAAAAGAAAGACACAGAAAAAAATATAGCTCAGAGAACAGACTAGAAAGTCACCTGGTTGACATGAAGTCAAGAAAGTTACTAAGCAAACTTATTCCAAGGTTAAGTCTTTAGGAACCCTCACCCCTTAGAAATATAGATCACTGCTGTCAGAATACATGGGTGAACCCAAAGTATTTGGGTTCCAAACAGCCAACACAGCAATGCACGGCCTCTCTGATGCTGGCCCCGCTCGGGATTGTGCAACCCCCTGGAACATCACAGTAGCCGATCTGGGGTGAGAGCAGGTGTGACGCAGGCAGGAGGGACAGACTGGTCTCATGGAAAAGCAACCCTTTGCAAGGGCAACAGAGTTTCACAATGTGCTGGTTAATGACACCACACAAGAAAGAACTTCACCAAGTGTTAAATGGAGCTACAAATACATCAAAACCTCAAAACATCTTGGACTGAGAACATTAAATATTCTTGTCTGCTGATACAACGTTTGTTAAATAGTCCCTCAGGCTTTTTGTTTGTTTTATTCCTTTCCCTTTTTCTCCATCTGAGGATTGAACCCAGGGCTTTGAGCTTGCTTATCAAATGACCTATCATTTGAGCCATGTCCCCAAGACTAGGCTAGAATCAGGTAGAATCTGTATTTGAAATACATAGGCATGCATTTGTATTTTTATCAAGCTGTGTGGAATAAAAAGAATATTCTTCCAAAGAAATAATAGTTACAGGGCTGGGAATGTGGCTTTGTGGTAGAATATTTGCCTAACATGAATGAAGGTTCAATTTCTTAGTACCATGTAAACAGAAAAAGCCAGCAGTGGTGTTGTGGCTCAAGTGGTAGAGTGCTAGCCTTGAGTATAAAAAAATCAAGGACAGTGCTCAAGCCCTGAGTTCAAGCCCCAGAACTGGCCCAAAAAGAAAAGAAAATAAAAAATTGTAGGGCTGGGAAGGTACTCTGTGGTAGAGTGCTTGCCTTGCATGCATCAGGCCTTGGGTTCAATTCCTCAGCACCACATAAGCAGAAAAAGCCGGAAGTGGCACTAGCTCTTCAGTTCTTCAGCCCTCACTAAGGGACAGCACCCAGGCCCAGAGAGAAAGAAAGAAAGAAAGAGAGAGAGAGAGAGAGAGAGAGAGAGAGAGAGAAAGAAAGAAAGAAAGAAAGAAAGAAAGAAAGAAAGAAAGAAAGAAAGAAAGAAAGAAAGAAAGAAAGAAAGAAAGAAAGAAAGGAAAGAAAGAATTATAACTGCAATGTTTTAAAGGAGGTAAGGGAACTTCTTTCGATTTTCTCTTCTTTGTCAGCTATTTTTTGTGTCTTTGTCTTTTTTTTAACTTTCTTTTTATTATTATTGTCTTTAAGTAGTTCCCATTCTACAAAACAGTATATGAGTACAAGGTGTCTGACGACATTGTCACCCTTCGCTCCTAACCCATCCCTTCTCTCACTTTTCTTATCTTTTTTTAAATTGAGATTAGGTGATTCCATAAATTTCACATATTTCACAGGATTGTGGAATAGTGATACTTAAAGTCACAAACACATTTTCACCTTCACAAGGCAAATTGTCATTATCATGGTCTATAAAGTTTGTGATTTCTATGAGCTTTGACAATACAATTATTTCTTCCACATCAGGTGATGTTTACATTTCTTTCCTTTTGCTTAGTGTAGGCTGTTCCCTCCTTCTCTCTCATTCCTCTCTTTCCAAAGCTGACTTTGAGTTGCTTAGTTCTTTTTCTTCTATGTCCAGTGCAGCTGATGGGCCCCTTTGTTGTATGTTGTTCTGTTTCCCACTTATTCTGCGTGGCTGGCCTTAAACTCTCTATGTAGTCCCCAATGGCTTTGAGCTCACTTTTGTCCAGGATCACAACTGTACCCAGGTCACCTTTTCCACAATTCCATTTCTTTTCTGTTCTTTTTTATTCACCTATTCCTCTGGGACCCTTAGTATACTAATTAATTCTGCACACTGCTTCAGGTCAGTAACAAGCCATCTTTAGCACCTGTCCATGCTAAACCTTGCCTCAATCCTAAATGCTGAAGGGTACAGAAATCTCCATGCAAGTAGAGAAGAAAGAAAGAAGTAATTATAATTCTGGATGCATGAACAAGAGGGGAATGGAAAGGGTAATGTGCTAGTAGTCATTTTTTAGTCACTGTGACAAAGTACCTGAGACAATAAACACAAAAGTAGGATTTGTTTTTGCTTAGCACTGTAGAGATCTCCATCAGTGATTGGTTGTCTTCATTGTGTCTGAATCTGTAGTGAGTCAGAAAATCATGAGGGGGGAGGGGTATGGGGGGGGAGCAAAAGTGCTTGCCTCCTGGCAGCCAGGAAACAGGGAAGAAAGAAGGGAGGGGCAGAGGACAGGAAGAAAGAAGAAGGGAGAGAGGGAGCAAAGAAAGGAGTGAGGAAAGAAGGAAGAGAGGGAGGGAAAGAGTCGAGACAGGGACAGTTTCTCAATAGCCTCATGACTTAACTTCCTCCTGCTAGGCCCTAGCTCCTAGAAATTCCACCACCTCTCCAGAGATGACAAAAGAACATTATATGCATGTATAAAAATGTCATAATGGGGGCTGGGAAGGTGGCTCAGTGGTAGAGCACTTGCCTTGCATGCATGAGGCCCTGGGTTTGATTCCTCAGCACCACATAAGCAAAAAAGAAAAAAGCCGGAAGTGGCGCTGTGGCTCAAGTGGTAGAGTGCTAGCCTTGAGCTGAAGAGCTGAGGGACAGTGCCCAGGCCCAGAGTTCAGGCCCCATGACCGGACCTCCCCCCCCCCAAAAAAAAATAATAAAATGTTGTAATGAGCCCGGCACTGGTGGCTCATCCTGTAATCCTAGCTACTTGGGAGGCTGAGACCTGAGGATTTTGGCTCAAAGCCAGCCTAGGCAGGAAAGTCCATGAGACTCTTTTCTCCAATAAACCACCAGAAAACCAGAAGTGGCACTTGGTTCAAGTGGTAGAGCACTCACTTTGAGCTGAAGAGCTCAGAAACAGTGGCCCATGAGAAGCCCCGTGACAAAAAAAAAAATGTTGTGATGAAACCCTTTACTGTATATAATTTAATATATGCCAATAAATAAATGTATCTGAGAAAGTTTATAAATTTAAAAATAAAGATCTCTCGGTGGAGATGGCATAGATGAAGATACAGGACGCTGGGGCCTAGGATGTCTTTACTCAGATCACCCCTGAGGGTGGCTGGCCGACATGCTTAGTAGCTATATTCCGCAGGAGAGGACAGAGGATCAACTGCATTGACACGGAGGCCAGGTCAGCCAGAGGCGAGATTTTCCTCCCCTTGCTTGGGATAGATTCCTGAATGGGAAAGAAGAAAGACAGACAATTTCAGTCCCTGCTAATAGATACACACTCTTAAAACTGAATGGAGATAATTACTCCTATTGTAAAACATTTGGGAGTTTAGATATGCTTTCACTTGAAATCAAGGAATGTAGAAATCAGAACCTGTGAGGAAACCAAGGATTTAGTGCTCTGACAAAAGCAGCTGATTTTGTGAAGGCTTTCAGGAAGAGAGTGCACTTGCTCTCATCAGGCTGGATTATCACTTTTTAGAGACTTTTGAAATGTAAGATGGTACGCCCTTAAAGGAGATGATTTGTCAAGGGCAGTTGGAAGAATTACTAGCAAAGGAAGAAAGAAACCAAAATTCATCATCGAGAATATAACACGGACATGGATAGTTTGGGCTGATGTGAAAGTTCACATCCTTGGGTCTTTCCAAAACATTAAAAAAAAGAACCGCCATCTGCAAACATCCTGGGAAATCCCCCAACGAAGTTTTATGTTAATAGTCAAACCATGGCCAGTAGAACAGAAATCGATTTTGATTTCAAATTAGAGACTTTTTATCTTCTCTTTGGACTTGAAAGAACAAGGGCTTATACTTTGCAAGTGTTCATACAAAACCATGTGGAGGATATTTCAGTTACTTTAAGCCTGGGTCTCTTCCTTCATTCTCAGAAGCATAAATGGAAAGGGAAGGTTTAGTAATATTCACACTCAACAGCTTGTAGAATAAATATCAAAATCTAATACAGTTACAGGTTAAATATAATTGCATATTTCTCACTTTAAATCATGTGTAACAGATTTAGTTTAGAATCCTCCCATTTATAGAAGACTTCTTGCTTACATCTTTCATATGAATTTTTAAGCTTACTTACAATTTTTTTTTGGGGGGGTCCGGTTGTGGGGCCTGAACTCTGGGCCTGGGTGCTGTTCCTCAGCTCTTCAGCTCAAGGCTAATGCTCTACCACTTGAGCCATAGCGCCACTTCCGGCTTTTTTCTTTTTGCTTATGTGGTGCCTCAGGCATGCCAGGGCCTCAGGCATGCAAGGCAAGTGCTCTACCACTGAGCCACCTTCCCAGCCCTTACTTACAAATTTATGAAGAGTAAATTGTAATGAAAAGAATTATCTCAGAACCCCAAGAGGCATGGCCCTTGTTTAATTCCTGCATTTGGTGAATACTGTAGAATCAGATCATACGCAGCAGCTCTGGCTATGCAGTTATGAACCAACTAGCAAGAACTGATCTTTGTGCCTGTTTTGTAATTTGTACAATGGAAGACTTGCATCATAATAGTGATATGAGGAAAGTTTTTTTCAAATAAGTATTTCATGCAAGTACTCATACATTACAAATGTTGGACATATTTCTCCTCAGTAGTAAGGGTGAGGTGGTAAGAAATGTTTCTAACCCAGGAACTGTGTTCTCCAAATGTAATAGATCCTTTTTAACTAGTGTCTACCTATTTCAATATAATGTGCTCATTTTTAGAATGGAAGAAATAAGGTTTATTAAATATGATTTGATGCTACAAACATAAGTAAATAAAAGATTTCCCCCTGTCCCCAATAGATAACACAGGTTGAATTCCTAGCCTTCAACCCATGAGCCTTTGAGGAATACAGAAGATCCAAACTGTGAATGGGTAGATTCCAGAAGGGCATCAGTAAAGGATGAGGAGGAAGCTCTCTGAGGAGGCCCATTAACAACCTCATGAAAGGGTGGGGTTTGCACCACAACTGGCCCTTTGTTAAGAGGATGAACTTTGGTACATCACTTAGGCAGCTGATTATAATTGACTAAGGGACTTAATGATTGTTGCAGGTGATCTGGGGCCCTGCGAACAGCTTCCTCAGATAAGGCTCCTGAGCCCCTGACAGAACGTGCTGGTCCAAAGCTGGACACTTTCCTCACCAGCTTTACATGACAAACCATTCCCACTGCCTCGTGTTGCTCATTTGTAAATGACACCTCAGGGAGACACAGCTGGAAGAAATCTATACCCTACTGTGTGGAGAAGGCTAGCAAGGTGGGAAATATCTCAGATAGGCAGGGCCTCTTCTATGTTGGGAAATTTCCTGCAAAACAGCCAGAAAAATAGGCAAACTCTAGATTGGTGGACCTATCAGGTGAAGCCTAGGGCTCAGGCAAAGGCAGGGAGGCATGAAGCCACAGTGTCCCCAGGGACCATAGCAGCATGTGTACACTGCAGCGAACCTGGGAGTCTGGGCTACAACAGCAGCACGAGCTATTTGCTCAATGTCCTTGTGGCCAGAAAAGCCAATACTTACTTATGTTCTATTCCATGTTCCCTAATGCGGCTCCAGAGATGTAACTTCCTCTTTGTTAGGCCCAGCCAGGCCCTGTTCTAGTTTCTTTGAGTTACTGTCTGCATAAATCATTGCCATAAATCTGTATGATTGCATCATTGAAGAGAGACAAGCACTGGTGGCTCATCCCTGTAACCCTAGCTATGCAGGGGGCTGAAATTTGAAGATTGCAGTTCAAAACCAGTCTGGGCAGGAAAAGTCCAAGATACTCTTATCTCCAATGAAACACTGGAAATCTGGAAATAAGCTGTGGCTCAAAGTGGTAGAGCAATAGCCTTGAGTAGCTTTGCTCAGGGACAGAGCCCAGGCCAACACAACTCCAAGCCTTACAACCACCACCACCACCACTAACAATAACAACAACAACAATAATAATAGATTTTCCCAAGGTAAAAAAGGCATTGCATCTCTCTTTCTGATTCTCTCTCTCTTCCCTTCTGTCACCTCCCTTTCTCCCTTCCTATCTCTGTCTCTGTATCTCCCTGTCTTTCTCCGTTTCTCTGTCTCTCTGTCTCTCTCACACACACACACTCATTCACACTCATAAACACACATGTTCATTGGATACTCTTCTAATAAAAGAAGCATTCAATTACTGGGCCATATTCCCTCCCTCCCTCCCTTCCTCCCTCCCTTCCTTCTTTTCTTTTTTGTATATATGTGCCAGATCTGGGCTTAAACTCAGGGCCTGGGCTATGTCCCTGAGCTTTCCTCACTTGAAACTCCATTTCTAGCTTTTTTCTTTGGTGGCTTTTTTGTTGTTGTTTTTGGAGATAAGAGTCTCACCGAATTTCCTTTGAACCATCATCCTCAGATCTCAGCCTCCTGAGTAGCTAAGATCACAGGTGTGAGCCACTGGCTCTTGGCACATGCACATTCTTTGGCAATGTTTTCACTTCAATGTAAAATCAAAACTATTTTCAAAAATGTTAATGCTATTTGAGAAATAGAATGAAGAGTCACTTGACTCATAATAAAACACATGAAAAACATTTTTAAACTTGCAAATACTTTGCACTTAATTACTGAAAATAAGCATTACAAGAACACACAGATATACAATATATATTTATCATATATACGATATATGCCATATTTTATTATATAGTATATATACTATGTATAATACATGTTATATATAGATCGTATACAATATAGAATATATTATATAATATATAGTGTATGCTATTAATATAGCATAATTATTTGATATTATTGATACAGTATACATCATATATCATATATAGCATATATGACATATAATATGTAACATATACCAGATCATACAAGATATATAATGTTATGTATAATAGATGTTATATGATTTATTTTATGTGTACATACAATGTATTCTGTAGTGTATTATGTAATATATTACATGATATATCTTGCATCTTATACACATTTAATATTATACAAGTTACATGTTATATATTGTATATTACATGTGATATAATATATTGAAATATAGTTCATATAAAATATAATTGTGTATTATATTATATATTACACTATTATAATTATATTAAATATTGTATGATTATATTAAACATATTTTATATAATCACCAAAGTACTCTGGGCAACAGTTTCTAGTTTTGGTCACTATTGACTACAGCAGGAGAAATAATGAACTTATAGCAAAAGTTTCCTTAGTAACCACCATCCTAGACTCTTCCAACCCTAAGTCTTTACATCTTTCTTGTTCTTTTTTTGTTGTTGTTGTTGTTGGTCATGGGGCTTGAACTCTGGGCCTGGGTGCTGTCCCTCAGTTCTTCAGCTCAAGGCGAGCGCTCTACCACTTGAGCTACAGTGCCACTTCCAGTTTTCTGGTGGTTTATTGGAGATAGGAGTCTCATGGTCTTTCCTGCTCGAGCTGGCTTTGATCCAAGATCTTCAGATCTCAGCCTCCTGAGTAGCTAGGATTACAGGTGTGAGCCACCGGTGCCTGGCTTTCTTGTTCTTTTATGCACGTTGATTACAATGGTCAGTGGAGATTTGAAGATTATCTCTGTTTTTTTGTGGAGAATCTCCTCCTTCCCTGAACACACAAAATATTCAGAGCAGGAGGAGCTACTGTACCTCTAATTGTATATGACATAATTTCCACAAAGTGTAAACTAACTAGGATGCTCTTGTCCCAAGCTAGCAACTAAGGATCAAAGATTAGGGAAAGATGAGTTAATACCCTGTGTTCTAAAGACAGCCAATCCAAGTGCACTATTAATGTCTCCTTTGAGGGACCCTCAAAGGTGACAGAACAGTGCCTCCCTCATCCATCAGGTGTCTCTGACATCAGCAGTCTATAGTGGGAGAAGAATTAGGTGGATGGGGGAGGCATTGGCCTGTACTCAAAGGCAAAGTATTTGACACAGGGAGAGTTAAGGACCTTATCCAGGGGCAAGTTCCTTCCTTTCACAAGATCCAATGGGTCACCCAAATATCAAGAGTGCTCCTCAGCTGGATGCTTGGCCACACAAGCCTGTGGCCTTCTGAGAGGCAGTTTCCCCCTGATCAGAGCTTTTCACCACATGCAGGTCCTGGTCTTGTGGAAGTCTTGGGACTGCTGTAGTACAGGGGTCTTCTCAATGTAAAGACTCATGCTTATTTCTTGTTCAGTTTTGTCTCAGGAAAGGAACTTCTTTAAAGCTCCTATGCTGTCCAAATCCAGAGCTAAGTAGTATTGTAGGAAAACTCTTCTCAACATCCACTGCTAAATGCAAGAGCCCACACTATTAGGTTGCTGCTTTTGCAGCATACATTCAAGAGATCAGTACATTAACTGGCTGGAAACAATGCCCTCCTGTATCCTTAAAATTGTTCCATCCCATTTGCTTCAATGCTTGTATTTAGAAGTACATTAACGAGCAGTGGTTTATGCCTACAATCCTAGCTACTTAAGAGGCTGAGATCTGAGGATCATGGTTCAAAGCCAGTCTAGACAAGTAAGTCTGTGAGACATTTATCTCCAATTAACTAACTGAAAACCAAAAGTGGTGCTGTGGCTCAAGTGTAGAGTGCTAGCCTTGAGCTGAAGAGCTGAGGGACAGCGTCCAAGCCTAGAGTTCAAGCCCCATGACCAGCCAAAAAAAAAAAAAAAAGTACATTAACTATATTTAAAAAAAAAGTAATAGTAGCCAGGTATGGCATTGTACTCCTATAATCCCAGCACTCAGAAGGCTGAGGCAGGAGAATCACAGGTTCCATGTCAGCCTCAGTTATAAAGTGAGACCCTGTCTCAATAAAATAGAGTAAAGTCATTTTTCAGTGTTATATCAGCTTTATATTGTACTCTATTACTGGATGGTTTATGCTGGGAGTGGTGGAACATTCAATAATTTAATAATAAATGCCCTTCATTTAAAGTAGTGTTGTGTGTGTGTGTGTGTGTGTGTGTGTGTGTGTGTGTATGTGTGTGCACATGCATGCGTGTGTATGTGTGTTGGTCCTGGAGCTTGAATCTGGGCCTGGGCGCTGTCAGCTCTTCAGCTCAAGGCTAGTGCTCTACCACTTAAGCCACTGTGCCACTTCCAGTTTGTTTGTTTGTTTGGTGGTTAATCGGAGATAAGCATCTCACATATTTTTCTGCTTGGGCTGGTTTGAACCATGATCCTCAGCTCTCAGCTTCCTGAGTAGCTAGGATTACAGGCATGAACCACCAGTGCCCAGCTAAGTGCCCTGTGTTTAACATCCAGCCACAGGTTCTGCCAGGGTTCATGGGATCTTAGGCAGATCTGTTCAGTGTAAACCATGTCACAGCATCACAGACATTTACATCCCAACCTTGATTCATTTCTCAGATTCTAAAATTTAGTTTTAGGTTTTATTAGCATAAATTACTTGTCCAAATGGGATTCATTGTGATAATGGCCCAAGTTGCTCTCCATGTTGATGCCTAGGTTTGGGAACCTACCAGCAAGAGTACTTCTCCCTCATTTTATGAAGTGAAAGGGAAAAGCTACATTTTTTTTGTGCTACATCTTTTTCTTGCATGTTCAAAAAAATCTTTAAAGCCATTTTTAAAATATGAAACATACATGTCACATGTTCTAGTGTTATATCAAGAACTGAAAAGCCAAGTGCTGGTGGTTCAGGCCAATGTTCCCAGCTATTTGAGAAGCTGAGATCTGAAGATCATGGTTGGAAACCAGTCTGGGCAGACAAAATTCTTAAGAGCCTTAGCTCCAGTTAAACAGCAAAAAAGCCAGAACTGGGGACCTAGCTCAAGTTCTCAAGTTCAGCCCTGAATAGGAAAACTGAATGAGGCCCTGAGTTCAAATCCCAGTACTGCCCCTCCCCCTCAATAAAAAAAATAGAGATTTAATAGAAAGCTTGCTTTCTCTGGCAGCATGTATTATGGGAAATAAAAAAAAAACTTAAAAAAATTTATTGTCAAGGTGATATACAGAGAGGTTACAGTTACATTAGTAAGGTAATGATTACATTTCTTGTCTGACTTCTAACCCTTTCCCTATTTTTCTCCCTCTTTCCCCCCCCACCCAATAACCTCTTAATCATGAAAAGAGTGACATTGATCAAGATTCATTGTATTCTTTTTTTATTTATCAAATGTGGTTTTTATTCAACTGACAGTCATTGTATTCTTTTGCTGCTTTGTGGAATGGCAACTTTTCCACTGAACATAGCAAATAAAATTGTGTATTTGTGAAAGAGAAAGGAGGGAAGGAAGGAAGGAAGGAAGCAAGCAAGCAAGCAAGCAAGCAAGGAAGGAAGGAAGGAAGGAAAAAATCTTCGGTGGCCATGGATCCATTTCAGAGTATAACCTTTGCGGATCCTTTGTCCAGGAAAACAAGTCCCTGTCAGTCTGTGCCCTTTTCCTGGCCCCAGCATCAGGAGCCGCCTCCGGGGGGGCCAAGCAGGGGGCCCGGAACACAGTTTCCGACCTTTGTTGTGCTCCGGGCTATGAACGGACAGGAACGAACCAGGGACAGAACGGAAGCTAGCGTGGGGAGGGGAGTGGGGACGAGGGAGGGAGAGGGGGACGAATTTGGCGGACGGACCGCCTGTTCCGGTTGTCCTTGCAGGTCCCTGTGGTTTATCCGCGATGCTCCGGCGGGTGTGTGCGTGCCGGCCTCGGCTCCCCTTCTCCCGCCGCGCTCCAAGCCCCGCCACCCCCGAGACTCCGGCCGCTTGGATGGCGCCGCTCGCCGCCCCGCCGGGAACATCCAGGTAGCGCCTTGCGGCGGTGCGGGCCCGCAGGTGTGCGGGCACCGCGGCCTGGTCGGGTGCGCGGGGTTAGACTCCCTGCTCGGCCTGAGGCCGAGCAGGACCTTAGGAGCCACGGCGGCGTCCGGGCGAGGGAAGGGAGGTCGTCCTGGGGAGGACCGGTGACTGGGCCCGGGTCCCGGCGCGCGGGGCCCGCGGCCTGGTGGTCTGCGGTCCCACCCTTGCGGGGTTTCTTCCCGCGCGCGGCGTTTCTCCAGTTAGTCAGGCTCCGCAGCCGGAAGGTTATTGTGATGGTCTCCCTCCTCCCTCCTTCATTCTTTCCTGTACGCGCATGATGACGAGGAAAAACCTACTTCAGCCGGGAGCCGCTGGCGCACACCTGTCATCCCTCCCACTCCGGAGGCTGAGCGCCCACAATTGTGGCTCACCAAAGCCAGGCCGCGCAGCAAAGTCCGTGAGACTTTTTTTTTTTTTAATTTCCAGTTAACTACCAAAAAGCTAAACGTGGAGATGTGGCTCAGGTGGTAGAATGCTAGCCTTGAGAAAAAGAAGAAAGAAAAAAAAAAAAGCTTAAGGGACAGCGCCTAGGCCGTAAGTTCAGGCCCCAATACGGTCACCGAAAAATAAAAAAGACTATATTCCAGCAAGTAGTAGAAAATGCCTCTACATTAGTTTTGAGAAGAAGTGCTGTGGTCTGCCTAAAGGTACGATCATTGTTACTGTACCCAAATCTGGCTGCTCACTGTACTTCAGACCAATTAAGTCAAGAGACGAGTGTTGAGAGAAGGGAGTTCATTTTACCCTCCAACCCCCCCCTTCCCCCCCCCCCCCCCCCCCCCCCCGGTCGTGGGGCCTGAACTCTGGGCCTGGGCGCTGTCCCTCAGCTCTTCAGCTCAAGGCTAGCGCTCTACCACTTGAGCCACAGCGCCACTTCCGGCTTTTTTTCTTTCTGCTTATGTGGTGCTGAGGAATCAAACCCAGGGCCTCAGGCATGCAAGGCAAGCGCTCTACCACTGAGCCACCTCCCCAGCCCCACATTTTTAGTTCTTATCACTAGTTTATGTCGTCAACACCTGATATGGTACTGGGCACAGAATAAATACTTGCTATATTCAGTGACATCTTAAAAAATATACATTATTCCTGCATTGTGAAACTAACATGCTCATTAGTTTTTAAAGTTAAAGTGGCAATACCAAATGTGGAATCAAAGTAGATATTTGGATTGTTTAAAAGTAAGAAATGGCTCAAGTAGTTTGCCTAGCAAGCCAGAGACCCTGAGTATCAACTCCATTACTGCTAACAAGTAAATGAATGAATGTAGGAAATAAGTGTGAGGCCCTAGATTTTATATCACAGATTGGGGAAGGGGAGGATATTTTTGGCTGGGTCTGAAACAGATGTAATCATTTGCGTTACTTTTTGTAAGGGTGTGTAATGAAAATGGAGGGACATCTGTAGCTACTGAATATTCTCTTTTCTGATTCACTTTGGCATTGTTTCCTGTAAAATGTACAGAAGGCTGTGGCTTTGAGCAGGATACCCAATAGGCTTCCTGTTGAATCACTGTAACTAATAACCTAGAGAGCTTAGTTACAGTAATTGAGCTTCATTTGGTTACAGGAGGCATGTAGTCAATTAACTAATTAAGCTGTAAGTTAATTAAGTTGTAACCACTTGACTGATGGACTTTGCTATAGTCAGGTTGTTTCTTGTACCTGACGGCCTTTCCTCTATAAAAGCTGTCTGTTTTCAGAACCTGCTCTGGTTCTGGGAGTTTCCCACTTTGTGAATTGGTTTTGTTTTGTTCGGCTTTGCTTAAAGTCTACTAAATTTAATTGGTCTCAAGAATTTTTCTTCTGCCGGGCGCTGGTGGCTCACGCCTGTAATCCTAGCTACTCAAGAGGCTGAGATCTGAGGATCGCGGTTCAAAGCCAGCCAGGGCAGGAGAGACCATGAGACTCCTATATCCAATAAACCACCAGAAAACCGGAAGTGGCGCTGTAGAGCGCTCGCCTTGAGCAGAAGAGCTGAGGGACAGCGCCCAGGCCCGGAGTTCAAGCCCCACGACCGACAAAAAAAAAAAAAAAGAATTTTTCTTCTAACATTACAAATAGTGGTTGGTTATATAGCATATTCTTCAATGAGAAAGGTCATTATAATAACACCCAGGAATGTCTGTAAGTATTCTTCATTAATAGAAATTTTATTTTCATACTATTTGATTATGACATTTTATAGATAAGTATAGTATGAGAGCCAAAACTTGGGGTCATATTTCATATTTGAATTTGAGAATAATAAATCACTTATGTTACTGTTTTCCAACTCTTCTATGTCATCAAACACATAGAAAATGATGTTTGTGGGCTGGGAAGTTGGCTCAGTGGTAGAGCGCTTGCCTTGCATGCTCGAGGCCTTGGGTTTGATTCCTCAGCACCACATAAGCAAAAAGAAAAAAGCCGGAAGTGGCGCTGTGGCTCAAGTGGTAGAGCGCTAGCCTTGAGCTGAAGAGCTGAGGGACAGCGCCCAGGCCCGGAGTTCAGGCCCCACGACCAGACCCAGAAAAAAAAAAGAAGAAGAAGAAAATGATGTTTGTGTTTTTTTTTGGAGGGGGGGGGCAGGGGTCCGGTCATGGGGCCTGAACACTGTCCCCTTCAGCTCCAGGCTAGCGCTCTACCACTTGAGCCACAGCGCCACTTCCGGCTTTTTTCTTTTTGCTTATGTGGTGCTGAGGAATCGAACCCAAGGCCTCATGCATGCAAGGCAAGCGCTCTACCACTCAGCCACCTTCCCAGCCCCCTGATGTTTGTATTGAACTCTGGGGTAAGTGGAAGGAGGCAACAATCTTAGGAGTATCATTAGTCCCAGGAGGCTAGTGTATCAGTGCACCTGTACCTATTTGTGGTATACTATGTGGCTTAGGCCTCAGGAATTCTGAGCTACATGACCATGGATAAGTCACTTCCTTTTCTGTGACATGAGGATAATGCTTATTTCACAGAGCTGATATGGGTATGAGAAAAAATACATAGATGTACGTTGTGTTCACAAAGCTAGAGGTATAATATATATGTTAACTTATGGTAAATTGCTTATGTTATAGTCAGTAATCAAAAGCATTTAAAAATGGAAAGTGTTTGAACTAAAATTTTGTAAATTAAATTTTTTTTCAAGTGTTGCTGTATTGTTTTATATTGTCCTCCTCATTTTTCCCCTCTAATCCATCTTTCTAGGACAGAAAATATTCAGCGATATTTGGGGACTAGCAGCATGATCTGTAGCAAGAAAGATAAGAAGTCTGCTTCCACCAGTGAGACATCTAAGACTTCAGAGAGCAAAGACAAAATCAAGGAGAACATCAAAAAAGACTTGCTAGGCATTATCAAGGACATGAAAGTTGAACTGAAGACAGTACATGTTAAAACAACAAAGCCACCCAGCAGGAAACCTCATACAAGTTTAGACACTACAGTTAGAAAGCTCCAAAGACCTACAGAAGATGCTTCAGTGGAGAGGTAAATGAAATTGCAACTTGAATATTCTTTTTTTTTTTTCTTTCTTACCAAGATACTGTACAGAGGGGTTACAGTTAACATCAGTAAGGTGATAAGTACATTTCTTGTCAAGCAGTGTTACCCCCTCCTTTGTTTTTCTTCTACCCCTTCCCTTCACCCGCCCCCCCAAAGTTATAAAGTTCATAGTCTCATTGTTGCAATGGTTGTCCTATGTCCTTGTTTCAACATTTTTTTATTCCCCTTCCCCTCACCAAATTAGACAAATGCATATACAAGATGCAGTGTACCAAAATGGGTGACAAAATACAGTGACAGCAGGTATATGCCATAGGAGGAAGAACAGAAAAACCTCTTGTGTCCATATCTTGGGGTTCATTTTGCTTAGCACCATCTTATATGGTCATATGTACATAGCTTTTAAGCATTTCTGCTAATCTGATAAGATTATCTTAGACATATACTAATTATTGCAAATAAGGAAAACCATGGGACCTATATTTCTTTGGGTCTAGCTTACTTCACTTAATATGATTTTTTTCCCAAGTCTTTTCATTTCCTAGCAATTGGGGCAGTGTCATTCTTTCTAATGGAAGCGAATTCCATTGTGTGTGTGAGGGGCATTTGGGTTGGTTCCATATCTTAGCTATGGTGAATAATGCTGCGATAAACATAGTTGTGCTGGTAGCTTTAGTATGGCCTTTTTGTGATCATTGGGGTAAATGCCCAGAAGTGAGATTGCTGGGTCATAGGGGAGCTCTATGTCTAGTCTTTTGAGGAACCTTCATACTGTTTTCCAGAGTGGTTGAACAAGTTTAAACTCCCACCAACAGTGAAGTAGAGTTTCCTGAATATTCTTTGAAAGGGTTTTTGAAGCATCAATAAACCTTTTCTTTTAGTAAAAAATGTTTAAAATACTTGATAGGTATTGAATTATCGAAAAGTAAACAGCTTATCAACAGATACACTAGTGATTACTTGAGGAGTGCTATCATTTCATATTTATGTCATAACAGGTCATCTGTATACAATCTAGAGAAATTATCTGAGGATTCTAACATTCTTTGTTTTATTGGCTGGTCCCGGGGCTTGAACTCAGGGCCTAGGCTCTGTCCCTGAGTCTCTCTGCTCTACCACTTGAGCCACAGTGCCACTTCCAGCTTTTGCTGTTTGTGTGGTACTGAGGAATCGAATCCAGGGCTTTATGCATGCTAGGCAAGTACTCTACCACTAAACCACATTCCCAGCCCCTCTAACATTTTCTTATGCTATTTAGTTGCCCCTTTAAACTGTTAACTGTGTCATGCACATCTTGGTTTGGAGGTCTCATTATGACAGGAAAAGACTTCTTTAACATTTTCTTTTTCAGTATTCCTTCCAGCCAGGCACTGGTGGCTGGCTACTCAAGAGATGGAGATCGGGAGGATGGTCATTTGAGGCCAGCTGAAGTAAAATGTTTCTGAGACCATCATTTCCACCAACAGCTGGGTGTGGTGACACATCTGTCATCCCAACTATGTGGATAGCATAAGAAGGGGATCACGGTCCAGGCTGGTCTGGTCAAAAAATGAGACTCTATCTCAAAACCAGAGCCCAAAAAGGCTGAAGGTGTGGCTTGAATAGTAGAGAGACTTGCTAGCAAGTACCAAACCCTGAGTTCATAACCTATCCTGCCTCTCCCATCCTTCTGAGCTGAGCACAGTGGTGCATACCTAATCCAATCCATTGGAGGCTAAGGTAGCAAGCTCATAAGTTTGAGGCTTGCCTGGGTTACTTTGTCTCAAAAAGTAAAAAACATGGCTTCTGGAGTAGAGTTCAGCATGTTGATTAAAACTGTTTTTTGTTGTTGTTGTTGTTGTTTTTGTAGGTTGTGGGGCCTGAACTCTAGGCCTGGGCACTGTCCCTCAGCTCTTCAGCTCAAGGGTAGCACTCTCCCACTTGAACCACAGCGCCACTTCTGGCTTTTTCTGTTTATATAGTGCTGAGGAATCAAACCCAGGGCTTCGTGCATGAAAGGCAAGCACTCTGCCACTGAGCCACCTTCCTTCCCAGCCTGATTACAACTGTTTTATATGACTTTTTTTTTTTTGGTCAGTCATGGGGCTTGAACTCTAGGCATGGGCACTATCCCTGAGCTCTTCAGCTCAAGATGAGCACTCTACCACTTAAGCCAGAGCGCCACTTCCGGTTTTCTGGTGGAAAATTGCAGGTAAGAGTCTCAGGGACACTCCTGCCCAGGCTGGCTTTGAACCGTGATCCTCAGATCTCAGCCTCCTGAGTAGCTAGGATTACAGGTGTAAGCTACCGGCCCCTGTATATAACTTTCTTTAATCAGGAATTCATGTTTTCTTTCTTCTATGCTTTCTTTTTTTCCAGTGCACTATAATAGTGCTTATCAACATATCTAACTTATCTGATTCTGAATGCAATCAGCAATAGTGTTGTATTACAGCTTAAGTAGTTTTTTATTTTAGTGGAATGTAAAATATTTTTGGTAAATAGACAATGTCATCCATTCAAGTAATAAGGTTTGTAACTTTAGGATCTCTATCACTGACCATTTACCGGAAGACATACTGGAGGTTCTTGTGTTCCAAAATGATTTAACATTTTTTGGAACTTCTTACTTTTTACTTTCTATCAGAAGTTCCGCTAGGGGCT
Organism: Dipodomys spectabilis; assembly: GCF_019054845.1. NCBI lineage: Eukaryota > Metazoa > Chordata > Mammalia > Rodentia > Heteromyidae > Dipodomys > Dipodomys spectabilis. The sequence continues at coordinate 42,293,687 of NW_024870772.1, read as the reverse complement.
GGGAAGTTGGCTCAGTGGTAGAATGCTTGCCTTGCATGCATAAGGCCCTGGATTCCGTTCCTCAGCACCACATAAGCTGAAAAAAGCCGGAAGTGTATTGTGGGAGAGTGCTACCCTTGAGCTGAAGAGCTGAGAGACAGTGCCTGGGCCCAGAGTTCAGGCCCCCAACAGTTTAAAAAAAAAAGCTCCCCTGAAATGCATAGTTGGGTGGAAGGCAGTGAGTTCATTCAAATAGGGAGTACTGAATTCCATGTTTGGTCCTGCCTCACAAGATATGGAATGTCCCTTCTCTCCCATTCTGTCCATTCTGTTCCCTTAGGGAACTGAGAGGAGAAATATGGGTGCCAGTATGGCACTGAAAATGTTGTTCTCTTTACTTCCCGAAAACTAAACACATCACACCTGATAACCATAGAAAACCAGCTGGATTATAGGCAGTGTGGTCAGCACAAAATTGACCCATAGAGGGCACCATATTAAGACTTGCCTTGCCCCAGGCCACTGAAGGAACCTTAGAAACCACTTGTGGCCTTGATGTAAGAACTGTCCACTATAATGGGGCCATAAACCATTCAGCCTCCTGGCTTCCATAGAGCAACCCTCTGTCTCTACTCTCACATGACTGTGAAAAATGTCACCTGTATGAGTGCTACAAGGACATTTGCTGAGAGGACACCCTGAGAGGCTGTTGTACCAGCTGCTGTAGGTCTTTTATCTTCCTAACAGCCTGGGTCAGGTATGGCTGGGACAGCCTTGGAGAGCTGAGTGTTGAGTGGATGTAGCACGACCAAAATTTCTGCTTTCATTTTCTCCTAATGAAGAAACTACCTGCCCTAAAAAACCAGTAAGAAAGGAGACTCACTGTTACTTGATTCGCTCCTTAGATTGTTTGGGGGGTTTTGCTGGTATAAGTGCTACAATTAACATTGTTTCATCAGCAAATTTTCTTTGACATTATAGCTCAGTCGGAGTCCAAAGTCCTGGAGATACAACACTGAACAAAACATAGTCCGTGCTTCCTAACTTAACATGGGAGAAGCCAGGGGGTAGCACACACCTGTAATCCCATCACCTGGGAGACTGGAAAGGATTGAGAATCTGAAACCACCTGAACTACATAGCAAGTTATAGGCCAGACTTTTTCTTTTTTTCTTAAAACAAAACAACAAAAACGGGTGAAGAAGTGGTAAGAAGTAATGTGGGAAAGGGGGATATACTTAGGCCTGGATGTACTATGTCAGATAAACAGATGAAGAACAACAAAGATGGAACTGGAGAGTGCTATTTTTAAGGATGATTAAGGAAAAGCTCTGATTAACATTTTAGCCCAAATTCAAAATACAGCTAGGAGTGATATGGACAGATTCTAAGATTGTTTCTGGACAGAAGTCGAATGGCTTATGTCCTGAGTGCGAAGTATACTGTTTTGCTCAAATTCCACATTATTTTCTTAAGACAAAATTCCTAAGAAGTGGGATTACTGGGCTGGGCATCGGTGGCTCATGCCTGTAATATTAGCTACTCAGGAGGCTGAGATCTGAGGATTGCGGTTCAAAGCCAGCACAGGCAGGAAAGACTGTGAGAGTCCTACCTCCAATAAACCACCAGAAAACTGGAAGTGGCGCTGTAGTTCAAGTGGTAGAGTGCTCGCCTTGAGCTTAAGAGCTGAGGGACAGCGCCCAGGCTCAGAGTTCAAGCCCCATGAACTACAAAAAGAAAAAAAAAATGGGATTATTGGGTTACGATATGGGCATGTATTTACAAATTTTAATGTCACCAAGTTGCTTGCCAAAAGCTTTGCACAATGAGATTTCCTTTCCTGAAGTTGTATGTCATAGTTTATGTTGAAGAAATTCAGATAGTATAAAGGAATGAAAGGTACAAGTATTTGTAAAATAATCTGAAATACCAGAGAATAGATAGTTAAAATGATAAAGGTTCTAATCTGTGCTTCTTGCACAGACTTATGTAAAAGTTAATTATTTTCAGTAACAGAATCTCTCCCATGATTTTTATTGGGCCACCTCAAATTGCAAATCCTGAGGCCATGCAGGGCTCTAGACTGAGTACTTGCCTGCCTATCTTGCATACTTGAGTCAAAAAAAAAAAAATGTGAAAATGAAGTTAGGAAGTTATGAAAGGAATACAGTGACATGGGTGAGGTTTAAGGAAGTTATGAAAGGAATACAGTGACATGGGTGAGGTTTAAGCAGTATTCGTAGATCAAGAGTTTTGAAAGTAGAACTTTCTTTGACTCATTGTTATATTTCCCCCCACATTTCTATTTTTCTTTTCTGATCTTCCAAAAGATCAGATTAAAGTCCTAATAAAGTCCGTCTAATCTTTATCCAGCAGTTTTAAGAATTTGGAGACTCTAGTCTTCATTCAGGTAGCACAGTACTAAAAGCGGAACAATAGCTGGGTGCTGGTGGCTCACGCCTTTAATTCTAGCTTCTCAATAGGTTGAGATCTGAGAACTGCAGTTCAAAGCTAGCAGGCAGAAAAGTACTGTGAGACTCTAATCTCCAATTAACCTTTAGCAAAAGAGCTCAGGGACTGCACCTAGACTCTGAGTTCAAACCCCAGGACCCCCCCCCAAAAAAAAAAACCCAACAACTATAATGATACAGAGAAAGTTAGCAGGCTCCTGTGCAAGGGTGACATGCAAATTTTTGAGTTATCTTCTATTAAAAAAATAATTTGGGGCTGGGAAGGTGGCTCAGTGGTAGAGTGTTTGCCTCTCATGCATGAGGCCCTGGGTTCCATTCCTCAGCACCACATAAGCAGGAATAAGCTGGAAGTGGCGCTGTGGCTCAAGTGGTAGAGTGCTAGCCTTGAGCTGAAGAGCTGAAAGACAGTGCCCAGGCCCAGAGTTCAGGCCCCATGACTGACAAAACAAACACATGCACACACACACACACACACAAAAATAATAATTTGGAAACTTTAATTGCAAAGTAGGTAACAGATCCTATAGAAATCTAAGTGTAATTAGATGTTCATTTGCATCTAATTAAATTGCAATTCTTGGCTAAAAAAATATGTCATTTTCAGGTTTGTTCATGTGCTTCAGGAGTATATTCATTTACACTTTAATGTTTCAAAGTATATCTAAAACCCATGTCTAAAGCTGGGTATGGAAGCATATGCTTGTAGTCCCTGCCTTCAGAAATTGTCCAAGATAATCCTCCCCACTTCATTTTACTTGTCACTAAACTAGGCACATAAGCATCATCCCTCTTCTTTAGTTCCTATTTCTTCATTTTCTTTTCCAGAAGCAAGTCCCTGAATCCAGAGTTGGTGGCAGCTGCATCTGCTGTTGCAGAGTCCCTTCCCTTTGACAAGAAGATGACCAAGTCAGAGCTGCTCCGGCAGCTCCAGCAGCACGAGGCAGACACAAGGGCACAGAAAGCTGGAGAGAAACGTAAAATTAGGTCAGTGGTTCACATAGTTGTGACAGTAATGGTTAAACCTAAAGTAGGCCCTTTTCACATAGCTGGTGAACGATATGTGTTGCATTTGCATTTTACATCTGAAATGCCCCAGAAACACGTTTAGCAGTTTTTTTTAAACCTCTATATTAAGTAAGATATAGGATTAAGAAACCAACTCAATGACTATGACTCTACTTTTATTTTAGGAAGTTATGAAGCTTCTAGCCCCTAAAAAAAGTTCAGAGTAATGGTATTAAAATAAGCAAGCCAGGCACCGGTTGCTCATACCTGTAATCCTAGCTACTCATGAGGCTAAGTTCTGAGGATCACAGTTGGAAGCCAACCTGGACAGGAAAATTCATGATACTCTTACCTGCAATTAACCACCCAAATAGCCAGAAGTAAAGCTGTTCCTCAAGTGGTAGAGCACCAGCAGAAAATAAATAAAAATTCATGGACGGTAGTCAGGCCCTGAGTTCAATCCCCAGGACTGACACAAAAAATAAGTAAATAAAGGAGCTAATAACAAAATAGTTTATGTGAGAAAATAGTTTCTAGTTATGCACTGTTGACTATAGACCTGTTTCCTTCCCTTCTCTTCGTGTGGAGCTGGGCTATTTCCACACCTCACCTTTTTTCTTCATGCCCACTTGTACTTAGCTGACCAAAGACCAGCAAGCAGTGCCAATGCTTTGTTTAGGATGTGATCTAAATCAGCCATCCTCAGTGGCATTTGTTCCAAGTTATCTCAGGAAGGTAAAGAACAAATTTAGATATCTGCACTGCTAGTCAAAGGCCCCTTTTGTGTTTTCAACAGATACAACAGTGAACAGATCTTATTTGCTACTTATGTAGATGATAAGAACATAGATATGATTGTATTTTAACTTATATTTTTATGCTATGTTAGTGCATAAAAGTGAAATGAGTATTAGATTGTTCGTCTCCTGTTTAAGAAAAGTGCCTTACTATTGCATAGCTAAGATTTCTAATATACTTGATGTTTTTTGTTATTTCAGTTTCAGTAACATAATATCAGAAATGAAAGTTGTCAGAAAACCTACAGCTAGAGTTAGAACAAGACCGGAGCATCAGATTCAGTTTGATGAAGAATCTGAGAATTATCTTGGTAAGAAGAACACAGCCGATCTTAAAAACAGGTATTCAGGCTTTGCGACCTATTGGGCTTCATTTGTTTGGCTTGTTTCTACGTTAGCTGAGGATTTGCTGCATACCTTATACCTGGTATTGCCGATGGGTTGTCTGAGCATTGTGGGTGCCTGTACATTTGTCTTCCCACCTCTGTACCATTTCCTGCAAAGGGAAAGATACTCTGACTTTTTTTTTTGGGGGGGCGGGGGGGAGGTCCGGTCATGGGGCCTGAACTCTGGGCTTGGGTGCTGTCCCTCATCTCTTCAGCTCAAGGCTAGCACTCTACCACTTGAGCCACAGCGCCACTTCTGGCTTTTTTCTTTTTGCTTATGTGGTGCTGAGGAATCGAACTCAGGGCCTCAGGCATGCAAGGCAAGCGCTCTACCACTGAGCCACCTTCCCAGCCCTACTCTGACTTTTATATTACCACATTTCCCTAAACCATATATTGGAATGGATCCTACCTCACATTTACTTATGCTGTCTAGGGATCCCTGAATTTTAATGAATATTACTGACTGAATTTGGAACAAATGAACATTTTACAAGAGGCATTCCTGAGAATGTTCCTACCACTGAATTTTTTTTTTTAATTTTTATTTTTTATTGTGAAAATACTGTACAGAGGGGCTACAATTACATGGGCAAGATAATGAGTACATTTCTGATCAAGCATTGTAGCCTCCTCCTTTGTTTCCCCTTCCCATCCCTTCCCATCCCCACCCCCCCCCCCGCCCCCCCAACCACTGAATATTTATATGCCCTCTGCATCTCTATACATAGTCACCTTTTATAGCTTAGAGGAAGAGTTTATCATCCAAAACAAAGTATGCGTTGCCTTGAAAATGTGAAATTCTTAGGGTTTGAAACTGCCATAATCGTTTGTAAATTGAAAGTTGTTCTGTACTTACATGAAGCTTCTGTGCTTTCTTTTATGCCTAACAAGTGACAGTTGGGAAGAAGGAACCAGATATTTGACATGCTCTGAAGAAAAACTGACTTGTTTTTAAACACAAGATACACTCTAAAGTATTTATAATATGTTGCACAGTCCATGGATTCTATTTTAAGTAAAAACTCCAGCACTTGACTTACTCTTTCTGGGTATTACTGATTTGTGCAGGAAGATTGGAAAAGGTAGTCAGCATTTAACTCAAGTTCAAGAAGTTAACACAGGCTGGGAAGGTGGCTCAGTGGTAGAGTGCTTGCCTTTTGTGCATGAGGCCCGGGGTTTGATTCCTCAGTACCACATAAGCAGAAAAAGCTGAAGTGGCTCTGTGGCTCTGTGGCTCAAGTGGTAGGGTGCCAGCCTTGAGCTGAAGAACTGAGGGACAGAGTTAAAGCCCCATGGCCAACAAAAAATTTTTTTTAAAAAGTTAACACTGACATTGGATAATTATTTGAATTTCTAAAGTGATTTAGTGTCTGGCATATTATTGAAAATGTATTTAAGGTCTAAGAACATGTAAGTGAACCATTGTCTTTCCACGATTCTTGTGACTACTTCTGTACAGTGTATCATAACATTATTATTTGCAGTGCTGAGATCACATCCTGGAGTTTATGCTTATAGCTTGATTTTTAACCTTAGCATAGTGTAATTAAAAATTAAAAACTATCTAGGTGCCATTGGCTCACATCTGTAATTCCAGCTACTTAGGAGGCTGAAATTTGAGAATCGTGGTTTAAATCTAGCCTGAGCAGGAAAGTCCGTCAGACTCTGATCTCCAATTAACCACCAAAGGGCTAGAAGTGGAGCTATGGCTCAAGTAGGCCCAGGGACAGCACCTAGGTTCTGAGTTCAAGCCTCAGGATTCACACACACACACATACACACCAAAAAATAGAAAAAATATACTGCATATTTTTTCTCATAGGTAGAATTTAGACTTACAATGATGATGGTAGTAGTGATAAGGATGGGACACAAGTGTGAAAGGGGGACTATAGCCAAGGGGACAGAAGATTGGTTGTGGGAGTGTACTTGGTTGTGAAGATCCAAGTATGTTACACACATGTGCATCTATATCTGGAGATACAGATATATATGAAGGTAGCAAAAGCAGGGATGAAGTAGGGGATTAATAGGAGTGTAATAGAGGAGTGACCTGTTTTAAAGTACACTGTACACATCCATGGCATCACAATGAAAACCTCTGTATTCTAACTGTAAAAAGAGAGCTTTAAGTCTCCAAGGGGTAAAGAAGGCAGCCTGTGCTTGGGGGTCGTGTCTCAAAGAAAGGCTCAGGATGGAGCTCAGAAGTAGAGTGCTTACCCTGCATGCTCCAGGCACTGAGTTCAGTCCCTAGCACTGCAAACAAAGAAAGAAAAAATAGAGCATCTGCAAGGAGAAACTTTAAAAGGTAGGAAAGTGGATTCTGTGTGTACTGTGTTGAAGAGGTGTGTAAAGGGGTGACAGGGCAGCAGCGGGGAGATAACTAAGTTTCTAAGGCTACAGTGACTGAGGCAGAATTTGTTGCAGTTGCAGCCTGAGAAAAAACCCAGGTGTGAACAGATCTAGTTAGGCAGAGGTGTGAGTAGTGAAGTGTAAACTTTGGAGTCACTCTGCCTTGCCTTGGAGTCTTGGCCCTGCCACGGACTGACTTTGTGACTAGAGCCTCGATCAGCATACCAAAAGTGATACCCAGCTTAAATACTTTCCTTGAAGAGCACGGAAAAAAAATGTATGTGAGCTCTGTAATACAGAGTATGTGCTCCACAATCGGCATCCCTTTCCTCTTTTTACATTCCTCTGAAGTTCCATACTCTACCAAGTGGAGTATTCCATAGTCATGAGTTACTTCATTCTGTCATCCTGTTTACCTAATTTGCCAGCGAGTATATATTTGCTAGGGAAAAGAATATAAGCCAGTGAGAATAGTTCTAAGCAGATAAGCCTATGTTTACAAATACAGGGAACTTGCTAGGGGAAAACTTCCATGTTATGATGTTACTTAATCTCATTCTAATATATTATTTGCATTTTTTTTCCAGTTTTACTTAGTAGACAAAATCAATTTGATCTAGAAAAGAAGTTCTTGGGCTGGGAATCTGGCTTAGTGGTAGAATGCTTGCCTAGCATTCATGAAGCCCTGGGTTTAATTCCTTTGTACCACATAAGCAGCAAAAGCCAGAAGTGGAGGTGTGGCTCAAGTGGGAGAGTGCTAGTCTTGAGCCAAAGAAGTTCAGGGACAGTGCTCAGGCCCTGAGTTCAAGTCCCAGGACTGACAAAAAAACAACAAAAGAAGTTCTTTTTTTTTTTTTTTTTTGTCGGTCGTGGGGCTTGAACTCCGGGCCTGGGCACTGTCCCTCAGCTCTTCAGCTCAAGGCGAGCGCTCTGCCATTTGAGCTACAGTGTCACTTCCGGTTTTCTGGTGGTTTATTGGAGATAGGAGTCTCACGGTCTCTCCTGCCTGGGCTGGCTTTGAACCGCGATCCTCAGATCTCAGCCTCCTGAGTAGCTAGGATTACAGGCGTGAGCCACCAGCGCCCGGCAAGAAGTTCTTTTAAAAACCATTCTCCCATGTGTAAACTGGTCTTTAATCTGGCCACTGTTTTGTTCAAGTAAATATGTGAATCACTGCATAAAGCATTTGATAAAGCATACCAGTAAAAGTTACCTATTAATTCTTGTCACATCCATTTCAGTGGTTAATTGGAAATAGTTATCTAAAAAGAAGTTAGTTATTTTTAAGCCGTGGAATGATCATAAAAGAGAATGCTTGAGCTGGGAAGGTGGCTCAGTGGTAGAGCGCTTGCCTTGCATGTATGAGGCCCTGGGTTCGATTTCTCAGCACCACATAAGCAGAAAATAAAAAAGCCGGAAGTGGTGCTACGGCTCAAGTGGTAGAGGGCTAGCCTTGAGCTGAAGAGCTGAGGGACAGCGCCCAGGCCCAGAGTTCAGGCCCCACGACCGGACCCTCACCCCCCCCCCCAAAAAAAAAAAGAGAGAACGCTTAGATTTATCTGTGCAGACTTTTATAACTTGTAATTGAACATTGCATAATTTTCTGCCCTTAAAGACAAATGGTGACTTCATCAGTTTCTATTTTAGCAAAGTTTGTAGTTTTCCACTGTACTAAGTTCTCTGAAACTTTGATATGAAAAGAATCAAATAAAAATCACGGAAAACTAAGCTTACTTAAAAAGTGAGGTAATTTGCAAATTAAATCTTTATGACTGATTTGTTATATCCTGAAACAAAAATTCAAGGTGCTATGTTCCTGTTTTTATAAAGTTAAGAGTCCTAAAAACTTGGTAGTTTAACTTAAATGTCTGATATGGATCAGTAATTTCTGTATAGACTATTTTTTTTTTTTTTTAATTTAATTTTATTTTATTTGAGAACATACTGTACAGAGGGGTTACAATTACATGGGCAGGATAATGCATACATTTCTTACCAAGCATTGCAGCCTCCTCCTTTGTTTACCCTTCACCTCCCTTCCCAGCCTCCCCCCTCCCTCCCACCCAATCATACCCCCCCTCCCCCCCCCCCCCCCCCCGACATTGTAAAGCTGGTTTTGACATGACATTTTGTACTTCTCATTGTTGCAACAGGTCCACCTGAATCCTTAAACGACTTGTTTGTCCCCATCTCCTCCACATGTTATACTGACATCAAATATAGTGAAAGCGGGGGTTACACTGTGGGGGAGGGACATACAAAGCAACAAAGAGATAATATTATAAATGTGTTAGAAACACATGCATGAAAGAAACAAAAACATTAAAATACATATTTGAGGTTTCGTTTTCCTAACATCACATTATTTGACTTTTTCCGCTTGACTCATACCTATACTAGATATTGCAAATAAGGGAAACCATGGGACCTATGTTTCTTTGGGCCTGGCTTACTTCACTTAATATAATTTTTTCCAAGCCTTTCCATTTCCTAACAAATGGGGAAATGTCATTCTTTCTGATGGAGGCATAGAATTCCATTGTGTATATATACCACATCTTCTTGATCCATTCATCTACTGAGGGGCATCTGGGTTGGTTCCATGTCTTAGCTATGGTAAATAATGCTGCAATAAACATAGTTGTGCTGGTAGCTTTAGTGTGGCCTTGTTTGTGATCATTTGGGTAAATGCCCAAAAGTGGGATTGCTGGGTCATTGGGGAGCTCTATGTGGAGTCTTTTGAGGAACCTCCATACTGCTTTCCAAAGTGGTTGAACAAGTTTACATTCCCACCAACAATGAAGTAAGGTTCCTTTCTGTCCACATCCCCTCCAGCATCTGTTGTTGTTAGAGTTCTTGATTTTTGCTGTTCTAACTGGAGTGAGGTGATATCTCAATGTTGTTTTGATTTGCATTTCTTTTATGGCTAGGGATGTTGAACATTTCTTCATGTGTCTATTGGCCATCCTTCTTTCTTCTTCAGAGAAGCTTCTCTTTAAGTCTTTCGCCCACTTACTTATTGGGCAGTTGTTTCTTTGAGGATTTGTTGTTGGGTGGTTTAATTTTTTGAGTTCCAAGTATATTTTAGATATGAGACCCTTGTCCGTTGTATGGCTAGTAAAGATCTTCTCCCAGTCCGTGGGCTTTCTATTGATCTTGCTAGCTATGTCATTTGCCCTGCAGAAGCTCTGCAACCTTATACAATCCCATTTGTCCAGCCTTTCTTTGATTTGTTGTGTTTCCGGGTCTTTATTCAGAAAATTTCGGCCTGTGCCAAGGAGACCCAGGGTTTCTCCTATTCCATCCTGTAATGTTTTCAGAGTGTCTGCTTTGAGTTCAAGGTCTTTGATCCATTTGGAGTTGATTCTGGTGCAGGGTGATATATAAGGATCTAGCTTTAGTTTTCTACATGTAGTTAACCAGTTTTGCCAGCACCATTTACTGAAGAGGCTGTCTGTCTTCCATTCTATTGTTTTAGCTCCCTTATCGAAGATTAGATGGCTATAGGTCTGTAGGTTCATTTCTGGGTTTTCAATTCTATTCCATTGGTCCTGAGGTCTGTTCTTATGCCAATACCAAGCTGTTTTGATTACTATGGCTTTATAGTAGAGTTTGAAATTTGGTACTGATATTCCTCCAGCAGTGTTCTTTCCGTTGAGGAGCGTTTTTGCTATTCGGGGTCTTTTATTGTTCCATATGAATTTTTGGATTGCCTCTTCTATTTCCTTGAAGAATGAGGGTGGAATTTTGATAGGTATTGCGTTGAATTTGTAGATAGCCTTGGGGAGTATTGCCATTTTCACGATGTTAATCTTTCCAATCCAGGAGCATGGGAGGTTTTGCCATTTTTTAAGTTCTGTGTTGATTTCCTTTTTCAAGATTTTAAAGTTTTCATCATAGAGGTCCTTCACTTCTTTAGTTAAGTTAATTCCTAGGTATTTTATTTTTTGTGGGGCTATTACAAATGGAGTTGCTTTCCTAATTTCAGCCACACTTTTCTCATTGTTGGCATACAGAAAAGCCATTGATTTTTGGGGGTTAATTTTATAACCTGCTACTTTGCCAAAGTTTTGAATCAGCTTGAGTAATTTGGGAGTGGAGTCTATGGGATTCTTTAAATACAAGATCATGTCATCTGCAAAGAGGGAGAGTTTTATTTCTTCTTTCCCTATTTGGATCCCCTTTATGTCTGCATCTTGTCTTATTGCTGTAGCTAGGCATTCTAATACTAGATTGAAGAGAAGTGGAGAGAGTGGGCATCCTTGTCTTGTTCCTGAGTTAAGAGGAAATGGCTTTAGTTTTTCACCATTGAGTATAATGCTGGCTGTAGGTTTGTCATATACAGCCTTTATTGTATTGAGGAATGTTCCATGGATTCCTAATTTTTCCAAAACCTTCATCATAAAGGGGTGTTGGATCTTGTCGAATGCTTTTTCTGCGTCTATTGAGATAACCATGTGGTTCTTATTCTTGCTCCTGTTGATGTGATGAATAATATTAATTGATTTGCGTATATTGAACCAGCTTTGCATCCCTGAAATGAATCCTGTTTGATCGTGGTGTATGATTTTTTGGATGAATTGTTGAAGTCGGTTGGCCAAAATTTTGTTGAGAAGTTTTGCATCAATGTTCATCAAAGAAATGGGTCTATAGTTCTCTTTCTTTGATGAGTCCCTGCCTGGTTTTGGGATGAGGGTTATGATGGCTTCATAGAATGTGTTCGGTAGTGAGCTTTCTCTTTCAATTTCATTGAAGAGTTGGAGGAGAATTGGTGTGAGCTCTGCTTTGAAGGCCTTGTAAAATTCCGCTGTAAAACCATCTGGTCCTGGACTTTTCTTAGCTGGGAGGTCTCTTATTGCTGTTTCTATTTCAATGCTTGATATGGGCCTGTTAAGATAGTTTACCTCATCTTGGTTTAGTTTTGGCATGTCAATATTTGCTAGGAAGAGGTCCATTTCTGTCAAGTTCTCAAACTTATTAGCATAAAGTTTTGAGAAGTATTCCCTTATAATGTTCTGAATCTTGCTTGTTTCCGTGGTGATGTTTCCTTTCTCATCTCTGAGTTTATTAATTTGGGTGTGTTCTCTTCTTTTTCTGATAAGATTTGCTAAGGGTCTGTCAATTTTGTTGAGTTTTTCGAAGAACCAACTCTTTGTTTTGTTGATTCTTTCTATAGTTTTTTTGGATTCTAATTCATTTAATTCTGATTTAATTTTGATTATTTCTTTCCGTCTACTGGATTGGGGTTTATCTTGCTGCTCTTTTTCAAGGAGGTTTAGATGTGTCATTAAATTGTTAGTTTCAGATCTTTCCAATTTGTTGATGTAGGAGCTCAGAGCTATAAACTTGCCTCTGAGTACTGCCTTTGCTGTGTCCCAGAGGAGCTGGTATTTTGTGTGTTCATTTTTGTTGAATAGCATGAACATTTGAATTTCCTTTCTAATCTCTTCCATGACCCACTCATGATTCAGCAGTGTGTTGTTCAGCCTCCATGTGATACCGGACTTTCTTTGGTGGCTTTTGGTGTTGAGTTCTAACTTTATTCCCTTGTGGTCAGAGAGAATGCAAGGTATAACTTCAATGTTTCTGAATTTAGACAAGTTTGCTTTGTGGCCTAAAATGTGGTCTATTTTAGAAAACGTTCCATGTGCTGCTGAGAAAAACGTGTATTCTGATGCTGCTGGGTGAAATGTTCGGTAAATGTCTGTTAAGTCTAGTTGATCTATGCAGCTGTTTAGATCTGCGGTTTCTCTGTTGAGTTTTTGCCGAGTTGATCTATCTAGCGGGGAGAGTGGTGTGTTAAAATCCCCAACGATTAATGTCTTTGGATCTATATGGGATTTGAGGGAAAGTAGTGTTTCTTTGATAAATTTGGGTGCTCCATTGTTTGGCGAATAGATATTTAGAATTGTAATATCCTCCTGAAGGAGAGATCCTTTAATTAGTATGTAGCGACCTTCTTTATCTCTTTTCACGAATTTTAATTTGAAGTCTATTTTATCTGATATTAGGATTGCAACTCCCGCCTGTTTATGCGGTCCGTTTGCTTGGTAGATTTTGTTCCAGCCTTTAACTGTATAGACTATTTTATATCATTTTTTTTCTCATGAACAGTTTATTGACAGTTTATAAATATAATCACTAAAACATTTTATTTTAATTTTTAGTCTTCAGAAAAATTTATTCCTGGGAAAGAGACTTAATATTTTTGACGAAAAGACATTTTCTGAAGAAGCATCTGAAGCAGGTTTGTTAAAAGTACTGTTCCTCCAGTGGAGTAATGTCTGTCTCTCAAAGATGTTTTTGGTGGTATGATTGGGTAGTGGTTGGGAATAGCCTGTTTAAGAATGCAGCTGTTGCGGTTGTTAATCCTGATCATACCTGGAAATGTTATAATCTGTGGACTCACAGGAGGTCAGGATTCCCAGCTGAACCATCCAGAGGTACATAGGAACTAGTAATTTACACTAGTAATTTAGGTTACAACATTAGTAATCATCTGCCATTGGAGTGTACCCTTTGTGCTCTTACATCATGATAAATAAACTGTGGTTCCTGGTTAGGAGTGCTCACTATTTTGAAGAGAAAATGGCATTTATAGAAGTAATGGTGAGATTGTTAGGCCTTACTCAGAAGATAGGAAGAAAAACAGTCAGGGAATGTAGCAGGTATGTAGTGTTTTGTTTTGTTTGGTTCCAGTCTTAAGGCTTGAACTTAGATCCTAGGTGCTATCCCTGAGCATTTTTGTGTTGTGTGTCCCGGTCCAGGGCCTTGAGCTCAGGGCCTGGGTGCTTGCTGTCTCTGAGCTTTTTGCTCCAGGCTAGTGCTCCACCATTTGAGCCACAGCTTCACTTCTAGCTTTTTGCTGGTTAATTGGAGATAAGAATCTCACAGAGTTTCCCACCTGGGCCGATTTCAAACAAGAATACTTAGATCTCAGCTTCCTGAGTAGCTAGGATTACAGACATGAGCTATCAGCACTTGGTTACCACTGACTAATACAAACATCTCCTGTTCAATAAACTCAAGTGACTTACAAATCATAAGAAATAGTTATCATAATGTTAAGTCCTTTGCAAACAAAATGAGCCATAAAATACACGTCCATGGAGTGCTGTGAAGCGGAACTGAAGGGAGGCCCGCCTCGAAGAGCGGTTGTTGTCAGAGCAGCTGCTGTGGGCATCTCAGCAAGACAAAAGAGACATTGGGTTCTTGAAGGAGCCAGCCGAGTTTTTAAAGTTTCAAACGTCAGTTTTCTAAAACTCAAATTAGCTAGCAAGGAAACTGAAGTTTATGTCTTTTATAAATAGCACACAAATTTATGCAGTAACCATTCTACTCTCCATTACTCTATTCTAATAAGCTATTTTGTGTGGCTTTTTAAAAGAAATCTTTTTTTTTTTTTTTTTTTTCCAGTCTTGGGGCTTGAACTCAGGGTCTGGGCACTGCCCCTCAGCTTCTTTCACTCAAGGCCAGCACTCTACCACTTGAGCCACAGCGCCACTTCCAGCTTTTGTAGTTTATGTGTAGCTGAGGAATCAAACCCAGGGCTTCATACATGCGAACAGTCGACCACCAAGCTACATTCCCAGCCCAAGAATGTCTTTTGTTCTTGATTATACAAACCTATTAGACTAGAGGGTGTTAGAGTATGGTTCTACATGCCTTTAACTCCACCCTTGGAGAGGCTTGGGATCATGATTTACAGACCAGACTGTACCTGTATAGTAAGACTGTCTAAAACAACAAGGGCTCGGAAGGTGGCTCAGTGGTAGCATGCTTGCTTTGCATGCATGAGGTCCTGGGTTTGATTCCTCAGTACCACATAAGCAGAGAAAGCTGGAAGTGGTACTGTGGCTCAAGTGGTAGAGCACTAGCCTTGAGCTGAAGAGCTGAGGGACAGTGCCCAGGCCCAGAGTTCAGGCCCCATGACTGGCCCGCCCCCCCCCCCCCCAAAAAAAAAAAAAAGACAAGAAAACCCCCACATGACCAAAAAATCCACTTGTATAAATTTTTGTGTGAATATGTTATCTTTTCTCTTTGGGCAAATGCTGAGTGAAGTGCCTTTGTTGGACCACAGGTATATTCTTTTTTTTTTTTGTCAATCATGGGGCCTGGGAGCTGTCTTTGAGCTCTTCAGTTCAAGGAGAGCGCTCTACCACTCTAGCTACAGCATCACTTCTGGTTTTCTGGTGGTTTATTAGAGAAAAGTCTCAGGGACTTTCCTGCCTGGGCTGGCTTTGAGCCACAATCCTCAGATCTCAGCCTCCTGAGTAGCTAGGATAACAGGCATGAGCCACTGGCGCCCGGCTTGCAAGTATATTCTTAACTTCTTAGGAAACTATCAGGCTGGGAATGTGGCTTAGTGGTAGAGTGCTTGCCCAGCATGCATGAAGCTCTGGGTTCAATTCCTCACTACCACATAAACAGAAGAAGCCAGAAGTAGTGCTGTGGCTCAAGTGGTAGAGTACTAGCCTTGAGCAAAAGAAAGCTTAGAGACAGTACCCAGGCCCTGAGTTCAAGCCCCAGGACTAGCAAAAAAAAAAAAAAAAAAAAATGAAGAAAGAAGCTATCAAACTGTTTTCTCAGTGTCCTTGTATGTGGCTGGTGAGAATATGACTCATTCCTAAAAGACTTAAATTTCAAAAGTAAGTAATGAAGCTTGTAGCATGGTAACATGGTACTAGAGAGCCAATATATTACCTTGCTCATAGGGTTGGTTATGAAAATTATATTGATATACCACAGCATTCAGTATCCCTTAGATTCTGTTTCCTTTTCTTGTGCTGGTACTTGAGCTTGAGTTCCAAGTCTCAAGCTCTTCCTTCATTCTTTTCCACTCAAGGTGGGTATTCTACCAATTGAGCCATACCTTCACTTTCTGCTTTGTGCTATTTAACAAAAGATAAAAATCTCAGATTTTTGTCTTCCTGGACTGGTTTTGAACCTTGATCCTCAGATCTCAGCCTCTTGAGTAGCTAGAATTTATAAGAGTGAGCCATAACTGCCCAGCCCTTTAGTATTTTTGTTGTTCAGTTAGCTTAACTACTTTGGTCTTCAGTAGTAATATTACATCAGTGATAAATTTTGACAGACTAAAAATTAACATTCTGGACTATAAGCATCAGGATCACATTTATAAAAGATATTCAACCTGGGCACCTGTGGCTCCTACCTATAATCCTAGTTACTCAAGAGGCTGAAATATGAGGATCACGGTTCAAAGCCAGCCTGGGCAGCAAAGTCTGTGAGACTCTATTTTCCTATTAACGATCAGAAAACTGGAGTGGCACTGTGGCTCAAAGTGGTAGAGTACTAACCTTGAGCAAAAAAGCTCAGAACAGGCCTGGGAAGGTGGCTCAGTGGTAGAGCGCTTGCCTTGCATGCCTGAGGCCCTGGGTTCGATTCCTCAGCACCACATAAGCAAAAAGAAAAAAGCCGGAAGTGGTGCTATGGCTCAAGTGGTAGCGCGCTAGCCTTGAGCGGAAGAGCTGAGGGACAGCGCCCAGGCCCAGAGTTCAGGCCCCATGACCGGACCCAAAAAAAAAAAAAACAAAAACAAAAACAAAAAAGCTCAGAACAGTGCCCAGGCCCTGAGTTCAAGCCCCATGATTAAAAAAAAAAGGTACATTTCACAATCATAAATAAAAATGCATTGTTTTTCCTTCCCAGTAAAAAATAATAAGTACTTGGCATTGCAGTGCTATAAAAGCTAAGGTTTCCAGTTGGGTGCCAGTGGTTCCTGCCTGTAATCCTAGCTACTCAAGAGACTAAGATCTGAGGATAATTTGAACCAAGCCTGGATGGGAAAGCCCATGAAACTTACCTCCACATTGACCAGCAAAATGTCAGTAATGGAGCTGTAGCTCAAGTGGCAGAGCTCCAGCTTTGAGCAAAAAAGCTAAGGCATAGCACCCAGGTCCCAAGTTCCAAGCACCAGTACTAGCATGCAAATGTGTGCACACGTGTGCTTGCACATGCCCATGCGTACACACCCAGAATTAAGATTTGCCATTATTGTAGTCTTTATATATTTTTTTCTTTTACAATTTTAGTTCTCATTGTATACTGTTTAATTAGGAATATCAAGATTTACAAATAGATTCTCACTTCCAAGTTGATAACATCTTTAAGAAGAAAGACATTTACGTTGCCTTGTGCTTACTTAAAGTTTTTTTTTATGACACAGAGACACCGCCTTCCCTTTGGGAGATAGAATTTGCGAAGCAGTTAGCCACAGTAAATGAACAGCCCTTTCAGAATGGGTTTGAAGAGATGATCCAGTGGACCAAGGAGGGCAAGTTATGGGAGTTCCCAATCAACAATGAGGCAGGTAAGTGCTACCTTCAGATGTTTCCAACATGTAGATATTTCTGAAAGATGTTACATTTTACAATATAGAGATTTATGAGTCTCAAAACATTGTAGATATCTTTATGATGTCAGCAAATTAATGCTGTTTTGCTCTCAGGGGATAGAACTCAAGGCTTGCTAGGTAGTGTTCTATCCCTTGAGCCATTCCTCAAACCCCAACAATGTTTTATTTAAGGATAAAAGGATGAAGGATTACAAATCATAAAGTTTCTAGTTGCAAGTGGGATATTTCTTGGTGTGTTTTCTAATATATACAGCATTAGATTTGAAACTATTGTTCAATTTTGGAGAATGTTGCAACTCTTAGATTCTTTTTTTTTTTTTCTTTGTTTTTTTTTTTTTTCCGGTCAGTCATGGGGCTTGAACTCTGGGCTTGGTACTATCCTGAGTTGTTCAGTTCAAAGCAATTGCTCTATCACTTGAGCCACAGCTCCACTTCCTGTTTTCTGGTGGGTAATTGGAGATAAAGAGTTTCACAGACTTCCCTGCCCGAGCTGGCTTTGAACCACGATCCTTAGATCTCAGCCTCCTGAGTAGCCAGGATTACAGGTATAAGCCACTGACACCTGGCTATAACTCTTAGATTCTCATAGTGGTGTTTGAACTTCATAAAACCATTGCCTTAAGATGATGCAAGGTACTTGTGTAAGCTGCTGAATGCAAGTTGTGAGCACTGTGGCTCATACCTAGAGTCCCATCTACTCTGGAGGATTGCAGCTCAAGGCCAGCCCCAGCAATAAGTTAGTAAGGCCTCATTTCAATCAATAAAGCTGGGCATGATGGTGGATAAAATTTGACTTTTGAGGAAGTTTTAAGGTCTATTTTTTTTTTTTTTTTTGCCAGTCATGGGGCCTGAACTCTGGGCCTGGGCTCTGTCCCTCAGCTCTTCAGCTCAAGGCTAGTGCTATACCACTGGAACCACAGCGCCACTTCCGGGTTTTTCTGCTTATGTGGTGCTAAGGAATCGAACCCAGGGCCTCGTGCATGCGAGGCAAGCACTCTACCACTGAGCCACCTTCCCAGCCCAGTTTTAAGATCTAAAAAAGAGATGTTTAAATCAAGTTGGGAAATTTTATTTTTTGTCAATTGCAAGACTTAAACTTAAGGGTCTGGATGCTGTCCCTGATCATCTTTGTGGTCAAGGCTAGTGGTCTATACTTGAGCCACAGAATCACTTCCAGTTTTTGAGTGGTTAATTGGAAATAACAGTCTCATGGACTTTTTTTCCCCAGGCCAGCTTTGAACGTGATTCTCAGATTTGAGCCTCCTGAGTAGCTAGTATTACAGGTGTGAGCCAGTGTCACCCAGTGGGGGGACATAATTTTAACAAGATAATTTTGACAAGGACCACATATGCCGTACATGTTTTTGGGTTAATGTCTTTAACTATGTAAAGCAAGGTGTCTCATCCCAGCTCCTCAAGCAATGCTTATCCAAAGGAAACAGGAAACTCATAGATCACTGCTCAGTACAAACTTGGAAACCTATGAATACTTTGAGAGACTGGCTTTGTAACCTGGGGCTTCCATACTTTGATGCAAAACTTGATGCTGTTGGAGAAAGATGTTTTGTCTATAGTGGCTCACTGTGTCATTTGAAACATAATAAAGAAAATGACACAGTGATACATCCTGTTGTTCACATTTTACTTCCTGGGTTGTGTTTTTCCCAACTATAAAAAATTACATCTCATTAGCAACTAATGCTTCTATATACTTTGGATGCTTAGTTTGGGCTACATATTTTGTTTTTTGGAGCTTTTTTTGTTGGTCATGGGGCTTGAATTCTGGGCCTGGGTGCTGTCCCTCAGCTCTTCAGCTCAAGGCAAGTGCTCTACCACTTTAGCCACAGCGCCACTTCCGGTTTTCTGGTGGTTTATTGGAGATTAGAGTCTCACAGACTTTCCTGCCTGGGCTGGCTTTGAACCCCAATCCTCAGATCTCAACCTCCTGAGTAGCTAGGATTACAGGTATGAGCCATGGGCACCCAGCTTGGCTAAACATTTTTGTATCTAGTTAATCTTTATAAAAAAAACCCTAGAACCTATTTTTTTAACCTTCATATTATTCCTAAGGAAACTTAACACTCGGAGAAGTTAATCTGCCAGAAATTAGAGTTATTAAATTTGTGATTAAACCTAGGTCTACCTCCAAGGTTTATGCCTTCATGTTATATGTTATCTCGTTGATATTAAATCTGTGATTTAGGCTTCACATTCAACATTATAATGTGACTTATTTTGTCTTGTTTTCTAGGTTTTGATGATGATGGTTCAGAATTTCATGAGCATGTATTTCTGGATAAGTACCTTGAAGGTTTTCCAAAACAAGGTCCCATCCGCCACTTCATGGAGCTGGTGACGTGTGGCCTTTCTAAAAACCCATATCTGAGTGTTAAACAGAAGGTTGAACACATAGAGTGGTTTAGAAATTATTTCAATGAAAAAAGGGACATTCTAAAAGAAAATAACATACAGATCAATTAATATCATGGAATTTTTTTTCAAGCTGTGAAAAGGTGGACATTATAATAAATTAAATAAAAATTTACTAGAAATTTTTGTTATTATTCCTAATTTGACTAGTATAAATGTTGAAATTTTTTTGAAAAAGTATGATGGTACCTAAAATATATTCCTGAGAAAAAAGCCAGCATTTAAAGCTTCAAAACTATTATCTAATGGACTGGGGACATAACTCAAGTGGTAAAGCACTTAGTATGTGCAAGGCTCTGGACCCATTCCTTAACCCCAAAACAAACAAACAAAATCCCACCCAAAATTAGGAACAAATTTTAGACAATCCTCCTAACATTTTTCATTCAGTGACCATACTTCTTTGAAATTCAGTAAGTTAGCCATATCTCAAATGGCAACAGAGTACTTGTTTACATTTTCCCACTTTTCATTACTATGATAGACTATGTGAAGCCAGCAAGCTTTATAAGGAGAAAAGGTTGTTTAGCTCCTATTTTAAGGCTTCAAGTCCAAATGGCATAGTATAAGTCCCATCTTGAATGAAGAACATGTAAGATCTCATCTCAAAACAGGAAACCAAATGGGTGGTGTCCCACCATCCTTTCTGAGTGCACACCCACAATGCCCTAAGGGCCTCCTGCCACCAAGGGCCACTCAGAGGCCCATTCTTCCTCACATGAGACTTTGGGGTACTGCTAGAATGTGGAAACAACAAGTAGAGAAGTGTCTCCTCAGGCGAGTCACATTTCCACCTTCCCTGCAGTAGGTTGTCCCTGGCCAGCACTGTCTTGGGAATGGCTACAACAATAAATTTTCCAGGATCATTACAGTCCTGAACAAAATGGTTCTGTTCATAATAATCTAGGGATTGGTGACTTAGGCCATATCTGGTTTCTGACTTTGACAATGCCTGAGGTCTTCAAGAGGTCCAGAAAAGGCCAAACACACATGACTCATGCCTGTAATCCTAACTTCACAGGAAGCTGAGGTAGCATAGCCGTTTAAGGCCAGCTCTGGCCGGAAAACCTGTGAGAATCTTATCTCAACAAACTATCCCAAAAGCCAGAAATGGAGCTATGGTTTAAGTGATAGAATGCTAGCCTTGAGCAAGAAAAGGTCAGGGACAGTGCCAAGGTCCTGAGTTCAAGACCCAGGACTGGCACCAAAAAAAGGGGGTGGGAGAGATCTAAAAGAAAAGGGGAGAGTAATACGGTGTGCATGTCATGTCTGACTGCTGAAAGCGTAGATGGGAAGGAGTTTAACATGTCCTTATGTGAAGTTTCTGATTTGATACATTGAATTTCACCAGTGATGGATGTTATTTATTGCTATGTAAGATCAAGAGATTTAAGTGATAAACGGAGTTCTTCATCAAGCTTCTGAAGTATTAAAAAAAAAAAATCACAAATCTGGATATTGACGGCTCATGCCTATAACCACAACTACTCAGGAATCTGAGATTTGAGGATCAAGGTTCAAAACCAGCCAGGGCAGAAAGTCCATGACACTCTTATCACCAACTACTATAAAGCCAGAAGTGGACCTGTGGTTCAATTTGGTAGAGTGTTAAGAAAAAAATAAGCTCAGTGACAGCACCCAGGCCTTGAATTCAAACCCCAGGACCTGCACACACACACACACACCCAAAAAAAGGCAAAAAGGACTTGGAGGTATGGTTCCACCAGAGTACCTAAAACCCTGAGTTCAAACCCCAGAAAGAGGCTCATAGGAAAGAACTGAGTGTACGTGTGTTGAGGAGGGAAGGGCATCTCATGCTGTAACATAGATTGACCCCAAGGCAAGATGGAGAGAATAATAGGGACAGTTCGCCCACAATCTCCATTGTGCACCACCATACTAAGATCCAAGTTCACTTTGATTTCAAATCAAATAATAGATACACATATCTCTATATACATTTGCATTTCAGGCATCCCTCTTCCAAGAGACCTTTATCCCTCTCCTGGACTCCTGAGCACAGTAAGTTGTCATTGTACCTGCCAAATGTGGGGTCTTTTTTTTTTTTTTTTTTTGCCAGTCCTGGGACTTGAACTCAGGACCTGAGCACTATTCCTGAGCTTCTGTTGCTCAAGGCTAGCACTCTACCACCTGAGCCACAGCACTATTTCCAGCTTTTTCTGTGTATGTGGTACTGAGGAATCGAACCCAGGGCCTCATGCATGCTAGGCAAGCACTCTACCACTAAGCCACATTCCCCAGCCCCAAATGTGAGTTCTTTATCCCTGCATTTCTATGTCCAGCATAGACTGTTATGGACTTAAACCACTCATTTGAACTCCCCTGACATTAGAGTCTTAGCCAAGATTCTGGGGTTCCTTGGTGGGAAGAGAGCTTGTAGATACAGTTTTGAGTGGAAGATGTTTTTTAAACTTGGATCAGAGAAAAGGGGCTTATTTGCACTCACTGCAAATGAACACTCCCTCCATGGTGAACATATGCAGCAATGAACCTAGTGTAAGCTGGGCACTGGTGGCCCACGCCTGTAATTCTAACAACTCAGGAAGGAGGCTGAGATCAGGATCATGGTTCAAAGCCAGCTTGGGCAAGAAAGTCCATGGCACTGTTACCTTAATTAACCATCAGAAAGTCAGAAGTGGCACTGTAGCTCAAAATGGTAGAGTGCTAGCCTTTAGTGAAAAAGCTCAGAGACAGCATACAGGCCATGACTTCAAGCCCAATGACTGAACAAAACAAAACAACAAACAAACCAGCAATTCCTATGAATTTGTCACCTAAAGAATTTACTTATTTTTGTATCACCTTAGAGTTGTTGCAGATATCTCAACATAGTTTATACTCATTCCCACTTCCAAATTATATTAATTATACCTGCCACAAGATCTTGTTACTTAATGTGTCAATAAAAGAACAATTTTTATTGTTGCACCACATGTTTAAAATATTTTGGTAACTGGGCTGGGAAGGTGGCTCAGTGGTAGAGCACTTGCCTTGCATGCATGAGGCCCTGGGTTCGATTCCTCAGCACCACATAAGAAAAAAGCTGGAAGTGGCGCTGTGGCTCAAGTGGTAGAGTGCTAGCCTTGAGCTGAAGAGCTGAGGGACAGCGCCCAGGCCCAGAGTTCAGGCCCCACAACCAGACCCCAAAAAAATATATATATTTTGGTAACTATACTGCAACGTAATTGGCTTCTTTTTAATCCTGTGTATTTTATGTATTTAAGAAAATGATTTCAATGCCAGGCTTTGCTGGCTTACAACTATAATCCTAGCTACTTAGGAGGCTGAGATCTGAGGATGTGACTCAAAGCTGGACCAGGCAGAAATGTCCCCATGAGACTCTTATTTCCAGTTAACCATTCAAAAACCAGAATTGCAGCTGTGGCACAAAGAGGTTAGAGTGCTACCCTTGAGCTAAAAAGCTCAAGGACAGCACACAGTCCTATAACCAACACAGAAAAAAGAGAAGTGTGCTGGGAATGTGGCTTGTGTGGTAGTGCTTGCCTGATTCCTCAGCACCACATACACAGAAAAATGCAGAAGTGTCACTGTGGGTCAAGCAAAAGCAGCTCAGGGATAGTGCTCAAGCCTTGAGTTCAAGCCCCAGAAATGCCCCCCCCCCCCAAATCTACTATTATTATTCTGAGAGGGAGTCCACAAATTTCAGACTATCAAAAGATTCAGTGGTACAAGGGATTTAAAACCTCCCCTGCCCAAGAGAGTAGCAGACACAGCCTTTCTTTTACCTCTTATGTGAAAGAGGATTGTGACGCAATGGCAGGAGTCAAGGCCTGACCCTCTCTCTGTCAACTTGTGTCACCTTTTCCTCTCTCTATCCCCCCGAGGTCATTCTGAACTCTTGCCACACTGAGAGAATTCTCTTAGGTGAGCACAAAAGCATTGTACACATTTCCACAAGAACAGCCATTAAAATGAATGCACGGTTAAAGTCTACAAGTCAACACCATCTCCAAGTCTCCATCTGTCTCCACACAATACCTTTTTTGCCCCCTGATAACTCTCTTCTTCCAAGAATAAAACATATCAACTCGAGTATTTTCTCTCTTAATCCTCTGCTTAGTCATACAACAAAACCCAGTAGTTCTCAGTCATTTGAGTTTCACAGTGTTTAGGGGGTCTGTATGGTGATTCACTTTCAACTACTTTAGTATGACTAGTCCCCAATGTGTGGGCACATAGATTAGCTTTAATCTACACCCTAGGGGCTGTTCCCATTTGAAGAACTCTAATTAGGCACTCACACTGTAGGGGAATTAGTGAGCAATTGAAGTACCCTAATCAGAAATTCATTTTCTAGAGGGGGTTACATAAGGACTTCAGATCCGTAATTGATTTATAAATGAAGTTTGGAATTTGCCTCAAATAAGCTGGGAAGGGCAAAGGGCAGAGATAGAGATGTGAGGAGAATGGCCATGGGTTGGTAACTACTGAATGTGGCCAGTGGGAACTGCTGGTTAATGTGCTCAGCATTTCTGTATTGTGAATGTCTTCAAAACTTTCTTTTATTTCCAGACACTGGTGGCTCATGTCTATAATCCTAGCTACTCAGGAGGCTGAGTTCTGAGGATTGCCGTTTGAAACCAGCCTAGTAAGACAAATCCCAGACACTTTTATCTCCAATTAATCAGCAAAAAGCTGAAAGTGGAGGTGTGGATCAAGTGGAAGAGCACCAAGTTCGAGCAAAAAAAGCCAAGTGACAATGTGAAGCTCTGAATTCAAACCCTAGTCCTGACAAATACCTCTCCACACCTGTTGTATAAATGATTTTAATATGTAAATATATATATAAACTATTTTAATATATTATTATTATTGCAATCTATGCCAGAGTTTCTGTCTAAAGATAATGGATTAAACACATGCCATCCACTGCTCGTTTAAATGACAATAAAAGGACATTAAATGACAGTATAAGGATGAAGGCATGAAGCACCTGGGTACTGGTAACATGCCTGTAATCCCTGCTACCCAGGAGGCATTTCAAGACCAGTCCAGGCAAAAAAGTCCCAAAGTCTCCATCTCCAAAACAATTGTGGAAAAAACAAAACAAAACAAAGCCAGGCGAGAGGTATGGCTCAAGTGGTAGAATGCTCCCTGAGAAGGAAGCAGTTAGGAGAACCTGAGTTCAAATCACAGTACTGGCAAAATATATGAGGAGCATAAAATTGAGAAGAATGCAGAGAAAGATTTAAACACTTTTGGAAGGTGGGTGCATAATGCATGAATAATTAGGAATTACCTAACCATACAAAACAGCTGCTGTCTGTTTTACACTACATAATATTCCTCTCCCTGTCTACAAAAAAGAATCACTAATTAATTGCACCAGATTCCCCTGGAAGTGAAGGCAGAGAGGAATAAGTGAAACGGGCCAGACTGTTGGGTTTTTGTTTTGTTTTGTTGATCATAGGGTGAACTCAGGGCCTGAGCACAATCCCTTAGCTTTTGCACACAAAGCTAGAGCTCTGTCCACTTCTGCCTTCTTGGTCTATTGAAGATGTAGTGTCTAGTGTCTTATAGATTTTCCTGCTCAGGCTGGCTTTGAGTCTCTTTATATCTCAGCCTCCTGAAAAAGTAGGATTACAGATGTGAGCCATTGCACCAGGCTCCTCAAACTGATTCCATTTCATATAGTCCTAAGGGACTCTAGGAAATCTGAAACTTTGCCAATGCCCCCTTCCCGTGTGGTACAAAAATAGAACCGAGAGACTAGTGTTTTAATGATCAGTGCCCTGAGCTAACTCAACCACATTTTATCTGTCACTTCCCACTGATTTTGACATTCACTATTTATAGAGGATAGTTTTAGTTACTTATAAACCCACTATTATAGTTATGATCTCCAGTGACAGTGGAATCTGCCTTGAGTTAGAGACAGGTGCCCAGTTTACCAAAGAAGCTGCTAAAACCAGGTACTGGTGGCTCATACCCGTAATCCAACTACGCAGGAGGCTGAAATCTGAGGATCCTGGACAAAAAGTCTGGAAGACACATCTATAATGAACCGGAAAACAGTTACTGGAGGTGTGGTTCAAGGGATAGAGCACCAGCCATGAGTAGAAAAAGCCAAGTGAGAGCCTGAGGCTGGTGGGGTGAGGGTTGGGGGCTGGGGGGCAGGGGAAGAACTGTCAGCCTGTGACACAGCTTTTAAAAATCCTATAGTATGGTTAATATGGCAGTTAAGAAAACTGAAGTTAAAATACCTAGAATTAAGATTATGGCAGAGTCGGGCGCTGGTGGCTCACGCCTGTAATCCTAGCTACTCAGGAGGCTGAGATCTGAGGATCGCGGTTCAAAGCCAGCCCGGGCAGGAGAGACCGTGAGACTCTGATCCCCAATAAACCACCAGAAAACTGGAAGTAGCGCTGTAGCTCAAGTGGTAGCGCGCTCGCCTTGAGCTGAAGAGCTGAGGGACAGCGCCCAGGCCCAGAGTTCAAGCCCCACGACCGACAAAAAAAAAAAAAAAAAAAAGATTATGGCAGAGCATTCCATGGTTTGGGACATTTTAAGTATAAACCTTGACTAAAGGTTCACTTTTCACTTAACAGAATAGGTGGAAATGGTTGACAGGTCCTCCAGTGACACTTGTACTCCTCCGGTGACTTTTAAAAGTAAAATTAGGATAAGGGAGAAACGGATGAGAGGAAGATCAAGCATAATGATCTGAAAATAGCTTAGAAAATCCTTCAGGGGCTAGGCAACCGTGGTTTGTGCCTGTAATCCTAGCTACTCAGGAGGCTGAGATCTGAGGATTGAAGTTCAAAGCCAGCCTGGGCAGAAAAGTCCCCGTGAGACTCTTCAATTACCCAGTCAAAAGCCAGGTGCTGTATGTAGTTCAAGTGGTAGAGTGCTAGCCTTGAACACAAAGAGACTCAGGGACAGCACCAAGGCCCTGAGCTCAAGACCCACAACCAAAAAGAAAAAATCCTTCAGGGCCCTGTTGCTGGTGGCACTTATGCCTAAAATCCTAACTACTCAGTAGACTGAGATATGAGGATCACTGTTTGAAGCCAGCCTGGAAGGAAAGTCTGTGAAACTCTCATATCCAATTACACACACACACACACACACACACACACACACACACACACACACACACACACACACACACACACACACACACACACACACACACACACACACACACACACACACACACACACACACACACACACACACCAGCAGTAGAGTTATGGCTCAGGTAGTAAAATGATAGTCTTGAGTGAAAAAGCTTAAGGGATAGGCCTCAGGCCCTGAGTTCAAGCCCCAGTACTGACACAAATAATAATAGTAGTCTTTCAGGAGTTAACAGAAGGGTGTTTTAGGGGCTGGGAAGGTGGCTCAGTGGTAGAGTGCTTGCCTTGCATACATGAGGCCCTAGGTTTGATTCCTCAGCACCACATAAGCAGAAAAAGCCAGAAGTGGTGCGATGGCTCAAGTGGTAGAGCGCTAGCCTTGAGCTGAAGAGCGGAGGGACAGTAGCCAGGCCCATGACTGACAAACAAATAAACAAAAAAGAGTGTTTTAGGCAATCTGAATTTCCTGGGAAGTTTTGCATGTTTTGAAACAGTAATACACTGAGGATATAGTTAATGTCAAGGCTTATCTTTCAAATCTGTCAAGATTATAAGCAAACTTGCTTCGCTTGGTTCATATTTTATTTGAATCTAAATGTCTGGTTTCCCTTTGGCTTTGGGAAAATGGGCGCACCCATCACTGCACTGGAAGACACTGAGTCACTGATGCTGTGTTCCCCCTAACCTCTGGGACCACTTCCTGAAGGGAGGCTGTAGTGGGTGAAGGACCTTTCTCTGTTTAAGAGTAGAGAGAGGACGTTTGCCTATCCAGCTACCTTGTGCCCTTTTGCATTCTATCCAAATATAACAAAAAATTATTTTCATTATGAATTGATACTATAAAATTATTTTACCATCTGAAACAGGGTTTGCCTATTAGAGACAAAGCCCTTCTCCATTCTTAATTCACAGTCATTCTGATTCCTGGATTCTTACACCTCAGCAACATTATTTAGCTCCTGTTCTTGCAAACCTTGCCATCCACTCAGCTCATGTAGACAGCCTTTATATCTTTATATCTTTATAGGAAGTTGGTTTCTGTAATGAGTATAATTGGTCATGAAACTCCAAGGCAGGATTGTTATTTAAAAATGGATCCAAGCTGGGTGCTGGTGGCTCACACCTGTAATCCTACTCAGGAGGTTGAGATCTGAGGAACACAGTTCAAAGCCAACCTTGGGCAGAAAAGACCGTGGGACTCTTTATCTCCAATAAACCACTCTGAAAATTGGAAGTGGCACTGTGGCTCAAGTGGTAGAGCACTTGCCTTGAGCTGAAGAGCTGAGGGACAGCGCCCAGACCCAGAGTTCAAGCCCTACACCAGACAAAAACAAAATAATAAATAAATAAAAATGGATCCAGCTAGATGTGTGTGTGTGGGGGAAATCCAAACACACAAAACCCTGAGTACATACCAATACATTTGTAGTCCTAGCTACTCAGGAGACTGAGATCCAGACAATCACATTTCAGTATCACCACAGACAGAAAAGTCTATGAGGCTCGAGCTCCAAACTAACCAACAAAGTCAGCTGGCAGTGTGGTTCAAGTGGCAGAGCACCAGCCAAACAAGTGCAAGGTCCTGACTTCAAAACCCATGCAAACAACAAAGAAAAGTTGATCCATTCCCAATGTCCACTTCTTTCCTTTATTTCAATTTCCTTTATTGTTATTTTTAGGTGAAATAAAGATGGTTCAGAGAGGATATGAAGACAAGGCTAAATTGTCTAAGTATCTTAAGGGACTGGGAATGTAACTCAGTGGTGGGCACCTGTCTAACATGGGAAAAGTACTGAGTTCTATTGCCAGAACTGATAATATTTGCTTGTTTTTGCTTTCTACCGAAGCAACTGCTACATAGATTTTACAGTGCAGACAGTGTAGACAGGTCAGTTAATGTTAAAATATGTCTTTATAATGAAAAGTGAAAATGATATTTACATTACTCGTGAGCTTTTACGTTAAAAAAACGTGAACAGCCTCCTAGCTATTAGCCAAGCACTCTGTCACTTGAGCCATCCTGTCTGTTCTTTCTTTTGTTTGTATTTTATGTTTGAGATAGGATCTCAACAACTATTAGACTAGGCTGGTTTGAACTCAAGATCCTCCTACCTCTACCTCTTGAATAGCTGAGATTACAGGCCTGCCTGTACCACTAAAACTGTCTGGAAACTGTAAATATACAGAAGATCTTTTGTGCCCTTCTTGGGGCTTAAACTCAGGACCTGGGTACTGACTCTGAGCTTTTTTTTACTGGGCTGGGAAGGTGGCTCAGTGGTAGAGCGCTTGCTTTGCATGCATGAGGCCCTGGGTTCGATTCCTCAGCACCATATAGCAAAAAGAAAAAAGCTGGAAGTGGTGCTGTGGCTCAAGTGGTAGAGTGCTAGCCTTGAGCTGAAGAGCTGAGGGACGGCGCCCAGGCCCAGAGTTCAGGCCCCACGACCGAACCCCCCCCCAAAAAAATGTAGTGCTCTACCATCTGAGCCACAGCTCTACTTCCAGCTTTTTGATGATTAATTTGGAAATTTTCCCAGTCTAGCTTTGAACTGTAAGCTTCAGATCATCTCCTGGAGGGGCTAGGATTACAGGCACAAACCATCAATGCCCAGGCATAAAAAGATCTTTTTGAAGATGCTTTTGGAAAATTAGATTATTTTTTGTCAAAAGTTCCTGTAATGGTTTTTTGTTTTTGTTTTATTGTAAAGATGCTGTACAGGGCTGGGAAGGTGGCTCAGTGGTAGAGCGCTTACCTTGCATGCTCGAGGCCCTGGGTTCTATTCCTCAGCACCACATAAGCAGAAAGAAAAAAAAAAAGCTGGAAGTGGTGCTGTGGCTCAAGTGGTAGAGCGCTAGCCTTGAGCTGAAGAGCTGAGGAACAGCGCCCAGGCCCAGGGTTCAGGCCCGATGACCGGACCAAAAAAAAAAAAAAAGATGCTGTACAAAGGGGTTACATTTATGCATACTGGTTTCTGGTTTTGATTTTGTGTTGTAAATAGCTAATATCATATTAGTAACTATTATATAATATCGCCAGTAGATGGCGATACAACATTGTTTTATGCATTTACAAAAAATTATATAAAATACTGAAAAAGGACTATGGGAAAAGAAAGTGACAAGGAACAGAAGCAGTTCACCGAAAAGTCAAAACAAGTTACTACAACATAAATTTGCGGACAAGAGATTTGTTTTCTTTGTAAGAACTGCTGGAAGAGTATTTTTAATTTTGATGACTGCCTCATGGATAGTCCATAACTTCAGTGGGCAATTAAGTATGGAAATCCTCTCTGAAACAAAGAAAAAACTCAATTATGTATGGTCAGCTACACAGTTAGATGACCAACAATATATAACTTTTAAAAATGAGGCATTTAGGATTCATTATGCAAAAATTGAATTACATAACTTGAGTGTAGGGACTGAGTGGGGAAAGATAGGTGGGAATGATGGAAGCGGTGACATTGATCATGATGCATTGTACTTGACTTCTGGAATTGAAACCTCTTTGTAATTACTTAAGAGAAATGAATACTTTTTAAAAATAGGGACTGTAATAGCTTCCAGACTGGTCGTAGTTTGAACAGACATTATTGAGCCATCCACTGCAGTATGTGTGGTATGGGTACATAATGAAGCCAAGTACATCTGGGGTGTTGGTGTGTTGCATTCACCTGGTCAGGCTGGAATATTGGGTGCCATCCTTATCAACTAGCAGAAACAACCAACCCAGTGAGTCAGTAAGCATCTGGCTCTGAAAAGGCCAAGGCTCTGTTTCTTAGATTGTTTATTTTCATGGGAACGAGAAGGAAAAGCAAGCTCATGCATTTTTAGTAGGTCGCACAGCACAGTTAAAGAGTATGCTCTGAATTTTAGGCTGGCCTGGTGCAATGTTTAAAAAAAAATTTGTTTTTGCAAATTTTACTAGCAAGGAAAGAAATCATCAGCGCAAGAAAACCAAATCCTATAGCTCTGAATATGTTCAGACATATATCAAAACCAGGGCCCTAGCCTGGCTACTCAGGAGCCTAAGATCTGAGGATCATGGTTCAAAGCCAGTCTGGGTAGGAAAAGGCCATGAGATTTTTATTTCCAATCACCAAAAAGCTGATGGCTCTACTGATAGAGCACTAGCTCTGAGCAAAAAGAGCTCAGGAACAGCACCCAGGCCCCAAGTTAAAGCTTTAGGACAGGCACCAAAACAAAAACAAAGCTAGGCTCCAGAGGGGAGACTCTGCACTGGGCCTCTTCACAGTGACTTCCCACACAGAGACACTAGAGACAGAGCTAATGAGACTCAGGCCCAGCTGCAGTAATGTGGGCTGAGGGGAATGGGACTGCCCTGGGGAGTGCTGATTACAAGAGTGAGTTCTTCAAGGGTGGTTCCCACTCCATCTCTGTGTGCTGTTATCAGACCTGCTGTCACCAGCTGAAAAAGTGGATGACAGAGGCAAAGACAATTCCAGTCACTTTATCAATAATTGCTCCTCAAGGGCTGGGAGTGTGGTGGCTCCAACTGTGCACTGTCGAACCAGACATACCAATAGTCAATGAGGGAGCTGGGAAGGTGGCCCAGGGGTAGACTGTTCTCGTTTTATATGCATGAGGCCCTGGGTTTGATTCCTCAATACCACATAAGCAGAAAAAGCCAAAAGTGGCTGAAGACCTCCAGACCGCCCAAACAAACCTTCCTCCCAAGCAATAACGACCAGAATCAAAGCCAACCATGAATCCTAGAGATAAACTGTAAGGGACTTGAAGAAAGCCACAGGGCCTAGGGAAGAGCAGTTTGCAATCAGCTTGGACTAGATCCACACAGTCCCTCTGATCCAATGGGGGCAGCTGAGGGGAAGGCTGATTCCTTCATTGGGGTGCATTAAGCTAACCATGGAGGACCAGGAACCTAACTGGAGAACTGAATGTAGAAAGGAGGTCTGATCATTTCGCAGATCCCCTATGGCTGGTGGGCGCCTGTCTTTCTGTTAAGTGCTTGAGAGTTTTTGTGATTCTCCTCTTCCTTGGTCCTCACGAGGCTTCAACAGGCCAGGGATAAGGAACAGATCTCACTGATGGATGGATCCGGTTCAACTGTCAGGACTAGTAGATTCAACCCTCATAGGAAGGAGCTGTGAACCCTTCAGTGGAAGTAAAGCCAAAGAGGATTTCCTGGAAGCCAGTCCCCCTGAATACGTTTAAAAAAGCACTTCAGCTAGAGATAAAAGGCCATGCAATGCCTGGGGCTAATCCCACTGGCAAGCATTTTTATGCCAGCATCTCTGCCTACCCCCACAGAAGGTATCTATTAACATGTCAATTAGTCAGATTAGGAAACTTCCTGGTGGTGGATAAAAGTAGGGTTGGAATCTGAGTTTAGGGTTTTAACTCCAGGTGTATTTCCCTGGCTAGGTATTGCAAAGAGTTTGGTTGTGAGGGGTGGGTAGGAAGTATTAAGTCTCTGAAGAATTGGTGTCTTTACCATTTAAAGCAAAAATGTTTGGATTTGGATTTCAGCTCTCACTTGGTAGCTGCTTGACTATGTACAAGTAACTTCACCAATCTGTGCCTCAGTTTCTTTTTTCTTTAAGAGTTTTTTTTTTATTATTATCTTTCTATGTGTCTGTCTATCATTTTGGGTGTGGTGCTGGGATCCAACCCAGGGCCTTGCATTTGCTAGGCAAATGCTCTAGCAAGCTACATCCCTAGGCTCCTCACTTTTTTCCATCTGTAGAAATTCCTGAAGCCAGTTGCTACTGGCCTTGTGCCTGTAATCCTAGCTGCTCAGGAGGCTGAGATCTGAGCATAGTGGCTCAAAGCCAGCCAGGCAAATCAGAGACTATCTCCAGTTAACTAACAAAAAGCTGGAAATGGAAGTATTATTAAAGTGGTAGGGAAGGAAGGAAGGAAGAAAGGAAGGAAGGAAGGAAGGAAGGAAGGAAGGAAGGAAGGAAGGAAGGAAGGAAGGAAGGAAGGAAGGAAGGAAGGAAGGAAGGAAGAGAAAAAAGAAAGAGAGGCCGCTGGAAGGCAAAAGCCCCTGAGAAAAGCCACTTCCTTATACACCACCTGTCCCAATTATACACCACCTGTCCCAATCCCCCTGTTCTTCAGGAGCACTAGCCAAAAACTGTTCAAACTGGCAAAACAAGTTACATGCTAAAAGTTCCTGCTGACCCTGGCCGTATAAACCCTGCTACAACCAGACTTAGTGCTACCTCTCTGATCCCAACCAGGGAGTTTACCCGGGAGCTTACCCCAATAAACGTTCCTTTCTTCACCTCCTCCTGTGTGTTCTTTCCTTGCCTAAAACCTTGCAGAAAGAAAGAAAGAGGGGGGAAGTTGGCTCAGTGGTAGAGCGCTTGCCTTGCATGCATGAGGCCTTGGGTTCGATTCCTCAGCACCACATAAGCAAAAAGAAAAAAAGCCGGAAATGGTGCTGTGGCTCAAGTGGTAGAGCGCTAGCCTTGAGCTGAAGAGCTGAGGGACAGTGTCCAGGCCCAGAGTTCAGGCCCCAGGACCGGAACCCCCCCCCAAAAAAAAAACAAAAGAAAGAAAGAAAGAGAGAGGAAGGAAGGAAGGAAGAGGAGAGAGAAAGAAAGAAGAAAGGAAGGAAAAAAGAAGGAAGGGAAAAGGATTCCTGAGTTTCTGTATGTTTAGAATAATACCTTGCACAGAGTAAGTACTAGTTCTGTGTCTTTCTCTATGAAAAGAACTTTTAATGTTTGCTAATGAGGGCGGGGGGAGAGGGAGAGAGAGAGAGTGCTAGGTGCTATTTCAACTGTCAAATTAGTATTTTATTTGTTTAACTGCCTTTCTGGATTAGAGTCCTTTAGTTCTTCAACTAAATGTTAAAAATCTAAGCCAGGGAACTGGGTGATTCATGCTTGTAATCCTAGTAACTCAGAAGGCGGAAAGTCCGTGAGACTCATATCTCCAATTAACCACCAGAAAAGCAAAAGTGGCACTGTGGCTCAAAGTGGTAGAATACTAGCCTTGAGCAAAAGAGCTCAGGGACAGTGCCCAGGCCCCAAGGTCAAGCCCTATGACTGACACCACCACCTTACCCCCAACCAAAAAAAAAAAAAAAAAAAAAAAATCTAACCTAACCTTTGAAAAGACAGTTGATCATTTGGTTAGAGTATTAGTCTGCTAGAGCAGCCATAAAATGTCCAAGTCTGGGTGATAAATGCAAAAGAAGGAAGTGGCACTGTGGTTCAAGTGGTAGAGCACTAGCCTTGAGCTGAAGAGCTGAGAGATAGCACCCAGGCAGAGAGAGAGAGAGAGAGAGAGAGAGAGAAGAAAAGAAAGAAGCAAAAGAAATTTCCTTTCTCATAGTTTTGGAGTCTGTAAGCCTAAGATCAAAGCACCCCTCATAGTGCCTTGCAGTTGGTCATTTTCTACGTGTGTCCTTACAAGGCCTTTTTCTGTATTTGTATAGGCATGTCTCTGGTGTTTCTGTATCTGTTTGATTTTCTTGTAAAGATACCGGTTGGATTGGGTTAGGACCCAATCTTAAGAATTTCATTTTAACTTCATCCCTTTGTTAAAGGCCTTATCTCCAGCCAAGTTGTGAGTCACTGAGGGCTAGAACTTCAATATTTTAACGTGGAGGGGACAGCTCAGCTAATAGCAAGTTCCTTGTGCAAAAAAAAAAAAGAAAGCAAAAACCTTAGACATGCTAACATTAGTCAGAGAACTCAATTCTTTAGAAAGACTACTCATAGTGCAGTAAAATAAATGCCAGGGACTAGAAAGGTAGGGAGTGGGGTCAAGAGAAGGTAGATAGATGAATGAAGAGAAGAAAGTGGGGAAGTGCAGTCCTAAAATTCAATGTATAGCCTACAAAATGAAGAAAATTGAGGAAAGGGTTAGGGTTGGGAGGGATGGGGGAGAATGATAGAAAAGGTGACATTAAGATGAATTGTACTCATAAACTGCTTTGTTGAGTGACAATTCTTTTATATCACCAGTTTAACATTGTATATAGATATACGTATGTGTTTAGAATAGTGCATATACATATAACTATTTAGAATAATACTTTATATATGATAAGAATACATATGTAAGGGATTTAAAGACAGATGCCAGAGCTAGGGATCTATCCTGGGATGGGAATCTATCTAATCTCGCACTTAACACAATACAGGCTGAGGCACCACACTAAGTTCCACCCAGGGCTATTTAAAGGAGGAAGCAGTGGCTCACTGGTGAATACCAGAGTACATATAAAAAGCTTTCTCTAGCTGGGCACCAGTGGTTCACACCTGTCATTCTAGCTACGCAGAAAGCTGAGATTTGAAGATCTTGGTTCAAAGCCAGCCCATGCAGAAAGTCCAGTGAGACTCTTATCTCCAATTAACCACTAGGAAGCTGGAAGTGGAACTGTGGCTCATGTTGCAAAGCTCTAGCCTACCACACAAAGAAGCTAAGGGACAGTGCCTAGACCCTGAGTTCAAGTCCCAATACTGGCACCCCTCCAAAAAAGAATAAAGCTTTCTCTAGATTTTGTCTTCTGTTCTTCTCCCCACCCCCTCTGCTGACAGAAAGAGGAAAGTGGCTGAGGGGAGTGGAAAGAGATGAGAATTGCCAGGAAAAGAGGTGACATCTAGTTCCAGCTGAAGAAAGGCCCAGATTCTCAACAGCATCGCTTTACCCATGTCCACTTCTGAAATTTCTTCATCAGAACCTGTTTAAAATAACTTCCAGTATGACTACCTCAAGAATTTATGACCAAACGTAGCTAAGAAGGCTATTGCTAACCAAATCCCAAAGCCAAATCCAAATTAACAAATAAAAAATC
The DNA here is from genome assembly GCF_019054845.1 of Dipodomys spectabilis. Lineage (NCBI taxonomy): Eukaryota > Metazoa > Chordata > Mammalia > Rodentia > Heteromyidae > Dipodomys > Dipodomys spectabilis. The sequence continues at coordinate 42,257,974 of NW_024870772.1, read as the reverse complement.
ATCTTTCACACCTTCAGTGTGTTTTAGTAACAGAACAATACAAACTCTTACCTTGATGGTATAATTTAACATCTTCTTTTGTTTGAGTTTAATCTCAGGTCCTGTAGGTTTCTGATTTAAAATGTTTCCATGGCCGGGCACTAGTGGCTCACGCCTGTAATCCTAGCTACTCAGGAGGCTGAGATCTGAGGATCACGGTTCAAAGCCAGCCTGGGTAGGAAAGACTGTGAGACTCCTATCTCCAATAAACCACTAGAAAACCGGAAGTGGTGCTGTAGTTCAAGTGGTAGAGCGCTTGCCTTGAGCTGAAGAGCTCAGGGACAGTGCCCAGGCCCAGAGTTTAAGCCCCACAACTGACCAAAAAAAAAAAAAAATGTTTCCATGGTTCTCCATTTTTGGTTTATTAGTGACTACACTTGTTGTATATTTTAATTACACTGTGACAATAAGGTGGCATTGGGATATCTTTGTGGGGGGGGGGCAGGCAAGGGGATGTCTAGGATTTGAACTTAGGGTCTATATGCTATCCCTGTACTTTTCTGTTCAAGGCCATTGCTCTAAGACTTAAGGCACAGCTCCACTTCTAGCTTTTATGGTGGTCAATTGGACATAGAAGTCTCACAGATTTTCCTGTCCAGGCTGTCTTTGAACCAAGATCCTCATATCTCTGCCTCATGAGTAGCTAAAATTACAGGCATGAGTCACCAGTGTCTAGAATCAGTATATCTTTGAACAGAATGCAGGTGTGTATAAAATACACACACAAGCTGACACGTGGTTTTACAGTGCAGCTGCCAAGAACAACTAATCTAAGGGTACACTCTCATCATCTAGGTGCTCTGCTTTGTTTAAATTAATGTTTACAATAAGAGTCTTCCTAATTTAAAAAGTGAACAGTGAACTAGGCACTTTATGCCTAACTACTCTCAAGGCTGAGTTCTGAGGATCACAGTTCAAAGCTAGCCAAAAGGCAGGAAGTCCATGAAACTCTTATCTCCAATTAAATACCCAAAAGACAGAAATGGAGCTATAGCTCATGTGGTAGATAGAGTACTAGCCTCGAGCAAAAAAGCTTTCCTCTCTCAGATCACAAAGAATGTGGAATAAAGATTCAGAAGTCTCAGCTAAGTCCCATATGTTTTTTAGAAAACTCCGTTTTGGCCAGGCATGATAAAGTATGTCTATAATGGCCCAAGTATGCCTATAATCCCAGCTATTCCTGGAGGTTGAGATGAAAAGATTGACTGAGCCCCAAGGAGTAACAGGTATCAGCCAGGTGCCAGTGGCTCACACCTGTAATCCTAGCTACTAAGGAGGCTGAGATCTGAGGATTGAAGTTCAAAGCCAGCCTGGGCAGGAAAGTCCATAAGACTCTTAAAACTGGAAGTGGCGCTGTGACTCAAGTAGTAGAGTGCTGGCTGAAGAGCTGAGGGACAGTGTCCAAACTGAGAATTCAAGCCCCATGACTGACCAATAAATAAAATAAATAAAAATAAAATAATTCCAAAGAGTAACAGGGAGATTCTATCACCTAAACAAACAAACCAATGAGAGTCTATCTCCTAAACAAACAAAACCCTTTGTCACTCAGTGCTAGATGCTAGAGCTGGGAGGGCTGGGGTTCTAATTCCAGCAGGACCAAAAAGAAACAAAATCCCCTTCTACCTGTACTACATGGATAGGCAGTAAGAGCCCTGAAGATCCCTGAGACTGGATTTTGGCAACCAGCATGAATAGCACGTGGAGATGGAGTAGCTATAGTATGACTGAGAACAAATAGCTGTGATTTGGAAATCGTGTATTTACCCAAGTTAAAGTGATTTGGAGAGTAGCAAATGCTACCCATGAGGTTGTACCTATGTTAGAGAACAAACATTTCATGCCTGTCTCAAAGCACTTTAAGACATTATTGTAATCCCACACTACCTCTTTGTGGTATGTAGGTGGCAAGTTGTACCAAGATAAACATTCCAAGTGCAGAATCACTGATCACTGATGAGGAAATGAAGAACTAGCCCACCAAGCTTTGTTGATTTTCGGCTTTTCTTGGAAGATCCACTGTGATTTTGATTTCTTGTATTTTGCATAGAGGATCAACATCATGACATAACATTTTTTTTCTTTTCTATGCTGATACTGGGGCTTAAACTCTGTTTCACATAACTGTTCCTTAGCGTTTTCGCTCAATACTGACACTCTACCACATGAGCCACACTCTACTTCTGGCTTGTTGTTGTTAATTATAGATAAGAGTTCTCCAGGGCTTTCCTGCATAGGCTGGCTTTGAACCATGATTCACAGATCTCAGCTACCTGAGTAGCTAGATTAAAGGCATGAGTCACCAAGGCCTTGCATTTTTTTTTAAGACTTATTTTACAAACTGTTGATTGTCCTGACTCTGCCTCTGCAGTGCTGGGATGGCAGGTATATGTCACCAGGTCCTGGCAGGTATATGTCACCAGGTCCTGGCAGGTATATGTCACCAGGTCCGGCATCATTGTGGCATACTCAGTAAAGGATTATCATCATTTGGAAAGAGCCACAGCAATCTACTCAGATGAGTTTCATGAGTTTGGAGTTAGGACAAATGAATCCATTCACACAGCTTCCTTTTCTTTCTTTCTTTCTTTCTTTCTTTCTTTCTTTCTTTCTTTCTTTCTTTCTTTCTTTCTTTCTTTCTTTCTTCCTTCCTCCCTCCCTCCCTCCCTTCCTCCCTCCCTTTCTTCCTTCCTTTCCTTTTCTTTTCCTGGCAGTCCTGGGGCTTGAACTCAGGACCTGGGCACTGTCCTCGAGCTTCTTTGTGCTTAAAGCTAGCACTCCACAACTTGAGCCACAGCACCACTTCTGGTTTTTTCTAAGTTATTTATTGGAGATAAAAGTCTCATAGACTTTCCTGCCTAGGCTGGCTTTAAACTGCAATCCTCAGATCTCAGCCTCCAGAGTAGATAGCATTACAGTCATGAGTCCCAAGAAATCAACAACACAGGTTTCTTGTCCTATCATTCCTGGGCCAGTGAGGACTTGGAAACATAATCCTGTCATAGCCAGTGCTGTCCCATTTCTCCTCTACCTTTGGCTTTTGTTAGCCTTGCAGTATGGCTGTGTCTGCAATGAAAGGTGAACAAGTCAATCAAGTATCAACTATATAGATATTAAAGAAGAGAGGCAATCTTTTTGCATAATTAATTTCACTTTAACTGGTTATCATACAGAAATTGGCACTAATCTTCAACACCTACTGATGTCCTATGGTAGCTACTTGCATCATTACAATGAGGACATGTAGGGGTGGAGATGGAGCTCAGTGGTCGGGCACCCAACATATCCAGACCCTGGGTTCCCTCTCCAGCATCCCACATCCATTTTCTAGCCTATGGGAAGTTTTGGAAGATATCTTCTCCTGATGCATACTGGCCCTTAGTATATAGCTGGTACTGGTGTCCTCAACTTTGTGATACAAGGTCGAAGGGAAGAGAACATGGTCTCAACAGAAAGGAAGTCTAACATGATCTCTCACTCATTTACTTAGAAAGTGAATATGTATATTCAAGTGAAGCAGGAAGAAATTAATTGCTGTTTTACCAGTTTGCTGTCTTTTTCTAATCTCATCACCCTAGCTGAACTCTTAGATGATGTTTTATTCATGCTTTTGAAGAGACATGGATACTTAATCCCACTACATTCCTGCAGTTGTTCTAAAATTGCCTGAAAAAAAAATTGCTGTAATAGTTTTTGCTCACTGGGCAGTAGAGGGGGACACTCTCCAATTTACTCGAAGCCAATGTCAAAACAGAGAGAAATACAGTTGTATTTTTTAATTTTGCTTATTTGCCTCATGAAAGTAAGCCTTCTGGTTCCTTCAAAAATATTTGTATTAGCATATATTAGTTTTACAAGGCACTTCCTTGTAAAACATACATGCATACAATGTTCCCAGATCAAATCACCTCTTTCCCCATCATCCTCCCTCCTTCATTCCTCCTGTACCCCTCCTCCCCCAGCTGTGGTTTGACCAGTCCTAGTAGGTATGGCAATGGAGCTGGCTTAAATATTATTGGGATAAGGTGCACTATTTGAACTGCAAAAATATGTGTTTATTTGTTCTAACTCCAAGCTTCTGAATTACTCTTTTTGGTGCAGACAGAGCTCAAGATGGCTGTAGCACTGAGTTTCATGTGCTTTTATTCAGGATACAAAAAGTTCTAGGTAAGCCATCCACTCCCCAAAAGCTGGTTGCTCTTCGAGTAGTCTGAAGCTGATCCTTTACTTGTGTGAGTGCTAAAGGCTCACCAGTACTCCTTCCCTGTTATGCAAATATAAAGGAAGCAGGCTGGAGGTGTGGTTCACTGTAAAGCCTGCCTAGAAGGCCCAGAATTCAAACCCCAGGATACACCCCCCCCCCATCAACAACAAAAAAACCCAGCAGACAAGCATTATTATTATGTATGTTGTCTCTAGGCTTCCTTTCATTATCATAAACTGAACTGGTTTCCTGTAGAGCTTTTTTTACAATGATTCAGAAAATTCTAAATGTCAATTTTCTGGGAAAACTTCTTTTTTTGGGGGGTCCAGTCGTTGGGCCTGAACTTTGGGCCTGAGCACTGTCCCTCCACTCTTCAGCTCAAGGCTAGCGCTCTACCACTTGAGCCACAGCGCCACTTCTGGCTTTTTTCTTTTTGCTTATGTGGTGCTGAGGAATTGAACCAGGGCCTCAGGCGTGCAAGGCAAGTGCTCTACCACTGAGCCACCTTCCCAGCCCCTGAGAAAACTTTTTGAACCATCCAATTGGTTGATTTATAATCTTTTGGAGAAATCCTAGCATTTTATGAAGGTTGAAAGTGTAGAATTAAACAGAAGAGGAAATGAGCTTCCTGTATATCCTCTTGTTTGGGAGGACACACACATCTTGACAGGGAGCTGGGCACAGATGCATCATGTCTGTACTGCTAGCTACTCAGGAGGCTGAGATCTGAGGATTTCAGTTTGAAGCCAGCCTGGCCAGAAAAGTCCCTGAGACATTCTTGAGTGTTCCTCAATTAACAACCAGAAAACCAGAAGTTGTGCTGTGGCTCAAAGTGGTAGAGTCCTAGCTTTGAATGAAAAAGCTCAGGGACAGTGCCCAGGCCTTTAGTTCAAAACCTGTGACTGAATGAAGAACAAACAAAAAATCATGGCCAGGTGCCAGTGGCTCATGCCTGTAATCCTAGCTACTCAGGAGGCTGAGATCTGAATATCATGGTTCAAAGCTAGCTGGGGCAGGAAAGTGTGAGACTCTATTCTCCAGTTAATTATTAAAAAAGCTGGAAGTGGTAGAACAGAACATTACTCTTGAGTACACACATACACACACATACACTCACACACACACACATACATAAAAAGCTCAGGATCAGCATCCGAGTTCTTGGTTCAAGCCCCAGGATTGGCACTGGAAAGAAAAAAAGGAAAAAAGCTGACTCTTGCTTGGATTGTGGAAAATTTTTTTAGGTTGGAATTGTCTACAACTCAGGCGTGCAACCTAACTGTCACATGTTCTGTTTTTCAGTTTGTTGTTGAAACACAAAACTATTTAAAGTACATACGGCATCATAGGAGACAAATCAATTTTTCTTTCAGCACTGTATCAGTGATCAGCTAATTAGAAATTCCCATTTTTAAATGTTAAGCTTTAGAATACAGAATTTTTCATGTATTTAAAGGCTTGTTTATCACAAAATAGAAATCTGATATTCTGATAAAATACTCATGTTCATCTCTGTGTACTTTCTGGTCCAGAAGATGTTGCCTATGGGTGGACCCTCTGAATCAGCCAATTCTGAAATTTGATAAACTTTTACCTCCTGTTTTTTTTTTTTTGTCGGTCCTGGGGCTTGAACTCTGGGCTTGGGCATTGTCTCTGAGCTCTTCAGCTCAAGGCAAATGCTCTACTGCTTGAGCCACAGCAGCGCTTTCAGTTTTCTAGTGGTTTATTGGAAATAAGAGTCTCATGGACTTTCCTGCCCAGGCTGGCTTTGAACCGTGATCCTCAGCTCTCAGCCTCCTGAGTAGCTATTACCTCCTGTTTTTTTTACACCTGACACAGCTAGTGAGTCTATGGATCATATTAAAACCACATGCACCCTACACAGTCATTACCACTTTGTATTGATTTTTATCGACAGATAACAAGCAACATGCTTAGTTACTACAAAATGTCAGCACCTTCTTTCTAGTTCTTTCGGTACTATCCTTGATTCTCCTAGGTCTGTTTACAATCACATTCAAATCCCTTTCTCTGATGTAATGAGATAAAATAGGGTGGTTAGATGGGAGGAGGGGAAAGAAAAAAAAAAAAGAAAAGGAAAATGAAAGTTATGCATTGGTGATCAAGCCTGTAATCCTATCTACTCAGGCTGAGATCTGAGGATCGAGGTTTGAAGCCAGCCCAGGTGGGAAAGTCTGTAAGAATCATATCTCTAATTAACCACCAAAGAGCCAGAAATAGATTCATGGATTAAGTGGTTAGAGCACCAGTCTTGAGTGAAAAAGCTGAGGCACAGTGCTCAGGCCCTGAGTTCAAGGTCCAGTACTGGCACAAAACAAAAGAAAGAGCCAGGTGCTGGTGGCTCACGCCTGTAATCCTAGCTACTCAGGAGGCTGAGATCTGAGGATCACGGTTCAAAGCCAGCCCAGGCAGGAAAGTCTGTGAAACTCTTATCTCCAATAAACTACCAGAAAACCAGAAGTGGCACTGTAGCTCAAGTGGTAGAACACTAGCCTTGAGCTGAAGAGCTGAGGGATAGCGTTCAGGCCCAGAGTTCAAGCCCCATGACTGACCAAAAAAAAAAAAAAAAAGAAACATTGTAAAGCAGCATTTAAATTTTTATTGCTTAACTTTGCCGTTCATGCATATTAGTTTTCCAAGTAAATCAGTAAAACACCTGCTAATCTTTCTGTTGGCCAAAAAAATTCATTACCATCTGTGTTCTACATGGCAGCATTTTCTTATTTAATACATATGTCCCCTTTTGGGGGAAGCATGGTGAGAGGTTTAATATGACAAGAAACAGAAATAAAAGAGTAAAAACACATTGTGTTTCAAACATGAATTCAAGATTCAAATTTGTGACACTCAGAAAGGATTCAGTTTCATATACTATCCATTAATTTTATAGCAATGCTATGAGGCCTCAATAGTGGGGGAAATGTAATTCTACTGTGGATACAGTTTGAAGCTTGAGAACTATTGGATTGGACTTATTTACTTATTTACCAGTTCTGGGCTTGAACTCAGGGCCTACACACTGTTCCTGAGGTTCTTTGCTCAGGGCTACACTCAACCACTTGAGCCACAGCACCACCTCCAGCCTTCTCTGTTTGTGGTACTGAGATATTGAATCTAGGGCTATATATATATATACTAGACAAGCACTCTACCACTAAGCCACATTCCCAGCTCAGGATATAGGGTTTAAACTTGGTTAAATTTCAGTTGGGGGCCTGTGGCTCATGCCTGTAATCCTAGCTACTCAGAAGGCTGGGCTATGAGGACTACCATTTGAAGCCAGCCTGGAAAGTCCATGAAACTCTTATCTCCAACTAATCACTGCCCCCCACCTTAAAAAAAAAAAAAAGCCACATGTGGAGCTGTGGCTCAAGTGGTAGAGCACTCTCTGAGCAAAAAAGCTCAAAGGCACTGCCCAGTCCCTGAGTTCAAGCCCCAGGGCTGGCACAAAACAAACTAGCAAAAGGCTGAATTTTATCAGATTACTGAAAACTTCCATTTAGGACAAGTAAAGGCACAACAAAAAGCAATCCAATGAGATGCACAGTTTTATCCAGAACACTAGAAGATTTGAATCTGACTCCTGCTCTACTAACTCTAGCCTTTAGGCTAATCCCTTAACTTCTCCTTGTCTCCACATCTGTAAAATGAAGAGTTTGGGTTAGATCAGTAAAAATAATAACTTTTTAAATTAATACTAGTATCTTCAAGTTATTTCTTCTTTCTTTTATGTGCCAGTACTGGGGCTTGAACTCACTGCTTAGGTGCTGGCTTTTTCTTAGCTTTTTTACCTAAGGCTGGTTCTCAATGACTTGAACCACAGCTCCACTTCTGGCTTTTTCGCTTACTCGGGGCCTGGGCACTGTCCCTGAGCTTTTTTTTGCTCAAGGCTGGCACTCTCCTATTTGAGCCATATCTCTACTTCCAGCTTTTTACTGGGGATAAGAATCTCATGGAGAGCTGGGAAGGTGGCTCAGTAGTAGAGTGCTTGCCTTGCATGCCTGAGGCCCTGGGTTCGATTCCTCAGCACCACATAAGCAAAAAGAAAAAAGCCAGAAGTGGTGCTGTGGCTCAAGTGGTAGAGCGTTAGCCTTGAGTTGAAGAGCTGAGGGACAGCGCACAGGCCCAGAGTTCAGGCCCCAAGACCGGACCCCCCCCCTCCCCCCCAAAAAAAATCTCATGGACTTTCTGCCCCATGCAGGCTTTTAAAACCCCAAATCCTCAGATCTCAGCCTCTTGAGTAGCTAGGATTACAGGTATGAATCATCAGAACCTGGCTGCTTTCCAAATCTTTTAAATCAAGCCTTCATTCAGTTCAGTGGTCAACTAATTAACATTACTATAATCTCTGGCTTGATTGGAAGGAAATGTATTACATAGTTAATGATGATAAAATACATTCATGTTATAGGATACTTATAATTTTCTATCTGTGTAATTGACAAGGTTATTGATATATAAGTATAAAACTAGAGTTCTAAACTGGGGGCCCACCTCCTGGCTCATGCCTATAATTTGAGCTACCCTGGAGCTGAGATGAAAGGATTCCTGTTGGAAGCCAGCCAGGGAAGACAAATCTGAGAAACTCTTTTTTTTTTAAATTAATTTAATTTTATTTTATTTGTGAACATACTGTACAGAGGGGTTACAATTACATGGGCAGGATAATGCGTACATTTCTTACCAAGCATTGCAGCCTCCTCCTTTGGTTTACCCTTCACATCCCTTCCCAGCCTCCCCCCTCCCCCCCACTGAGAAACTCTTATCTCCAATTAACTAGCTAGAATCCTGAACTGGTTACTTGGCTTAGTAGTTAGATGCAAAAAGCCAAGCAAGAGTGCAAGGCCCTGGGTTCAAGACCTAGTTCCCAATCCAAGCTCCAGTACACTCATAAATAAGCAAAAAACAAGGGGCTGGGAATGTGGCTTAGTTACCACTTAGTTACCGCTAAGCATGTATGAAGCTCTGGGTTCGATTCCTCAGTACCACATGAACAGAAAAAGCAGAAGTGGCGATTTGGCTCAAGTGGTAGAGTGCTAAATGTGAACAAAAGAAACTCAGGGACAGTGCCCAGACCTTGAGTTCAAGCCCCAAGACTGGCAAAAACAAAACAAATGAAACAAAAACAAAGAAAAAAAAGAATTCTAGCCTGGAGCTTTGTGCAAATCATAACCCCCATCTGTCTCTCTCCCTATTTTTCTACCTCTAAGTTAAAGAATACCAAGGCAATGTCTAAATTTACTTTCAATTTTGTAAATCTGTTTTAATTATTATTATAAAGGTGATATACAGATATAAAGTTATATTTTAAATTTTAACATTCCTTGTGGCCTAAAACTAAAGGGCTATGTCTTTGAAATTTATGAAAATATATACCCGCTGTCTTAGATCTACAAATTCTTGCTGTGTACTTTCATACATATGACATATGACATGACAGTTCTACAGTTATTCCTTACAGAAGTGTTATATATTGCTAGTTTTTTTTATTATCTTTATGTACATATATATATATATATATATATTTTTTTTTTTTTTTCCTCTAGTCCTGGAGCTTGAACTGAGGGCCTGGACACTGTCCTTGAGCTTCTTTTGCTCTAGCAAGCACACTACCACTAATCCACATTCCCAGCCCTCTTTATACTTTTTATTAGCACATATTAGTTGTGCAAAGGGGCTTTGTGGTATTTCCATACTTGCATACAATGTATCTTGATCAAACTCACCATCTCTCTCTCTCCTTTCCTTACTTTCGCCTCTCCTCTTAGAACAATTGCAACGGTTTTCAGTTTTATTCTCTTACAGGCAAATAAAGTACTTTTTTTTTTAACCTCACTCACCCTGTCAGTCCTCCCCACTTCCAATGGTACATTCCAAAGTTAATAGATCTAATACATTGATATTTAGATGTCACAGTGTAATAGGGAAGATGTGAAAAAGAGTTTCGATATATATTTTGAATGATCTGACCTAGGTCAGGAACACTCATGGTACAGGCTCCATTTTGCATGCTTCACATCAAATTGTTAAAAAAAAAAAAAAAAAGACCCAACAAAAGTAAAATATGTCATTAAAAAATTGTTTTTTTTTTTTTTTTTTTTGTGGATGCTGGCCTCACACATGCTAAGCACGTATTGAACCGAGCCTAAACCCTAGCCCACACTGTGGTATCTGAAGAAAAGCTTATTAGCAGGGTGGCCTAGAAATCTGCAAAGATTCCGGAAAAGTCTACAGGAAAATTCCCTGAACCAAATACACTCCTCCAATAGAGGCTGTAAAAAAAAAAACAAAATGAATGCAAGGATAAATTCACAACTAGCTCCCTTTGCCAAAAAAATGATCCATTGGGCACTGCCTATATATAAGGTTGGGCTGACTGAAGCAGGCCTACTTGTGGGGAGTGTAACTGGAAAGACAGGCAGAATCAAGAATTGGACTTTGCAGCCTTCTTATAAGCTCATCATCTGTTACTGAAGTCCCCTAGTGGCTAGCAAGAAGGGCCAACCTGTACAAGTTTGACAGTAAAAGTGAGAGACCTCCAGAGGAAGAGGTGGTAGCTCAGCCCCCATCTGCTTAGGAGCCCTTCCCCTCCCTTCCCTCTTCCCCTTTTCTCCCCTCCCCCCATCAGCAGGAAGCTGTAGTGATAAATGGATTATGAAGAACTAGGAGCCAGGACTATGCAGTTGATGGTGAGCTTGGAGAGGAAGAAATAAATCTCTCTAAAATCTTTATAACTTTAGTAAGAGGCCAATCTTTTTTGGTAAGTCAATTTTTATTTATTTATTTTTGTGTCAGTAGTAGGTCCTGAACTCAGGGCCTGGGGGCGCTGACCTTTAACTTTTTTCTCAAGGCTGGCACTCTACCATTTAAGCCATAGCTCCATTTCCAGATATTTTAATGGTTAATTGGAGATTAAAATGAACGGACTTTAGACTTTATTGTGCAGGCTGTGGCTTCAAGCCTGATTCTCAAGTCTCAGCCTCCTGAGTAGCTAGGATTATAGGCGTAAACCAGTTGGTGCCCAGCTGGTAAGTCACTTTTAAATATGAGGATTTATTTGTCAGAAAGAAAGGGGATTTAAAAAAATGGAGTGCTATCTTTTTGGCCAGGATATTTTTTAAACGCTACTGTCTGCATAGGAGACCGTGTCTCCCACATTTCCCCCTCCAAACGCAAAACAAAACCTGTCAAGTCTTCTTCTCCAGGAGACACAAGGGACATTGTCATCCTACCTTTGGCCCCATAGATCGTGTACAGGACGTTCTGCACAGAGAGCCCAGGTGGGGTGGGGGTGGGCTGATGTATGTAGCCAGCAGCCTAAAGACACCTGGGCGTGGAACAGAACTGTGCCCCACGACGACATCTCATCTCCTTTGGCGTTTTTTTTTTTTTTGTTTGTTTTTTAACTCAACACCTCATCACTTTCATTCAAAATTAAAAGAAACGACAAGCAACCCGTTCAGCTTAGTTAGGGGTAATAGAATAACAAGGTGGTGTCACTGACTCCCACCATCCTCGTTCCTGTTCTCGGCAAACAGATCTGCACGTGTCGGTGCGAGAGGAGGATCTTCTCCCCGGGCCGAGCCCCTTCTCCCGGCTTCCTGGCGGGGGAGCAGCACCTGGCAGGTGGTGGGCTTGGACTGCGGTGGGGGGTCCGGGCAATCAGCCCTCGACCACACGGAGTGCCGGAGGCTCTGCGCGGGGGTGCGCGCCGCGGGGCTCCGTCGCGGGGGCGGGGAAGGCGCCCCCTCCCGCGGACTTGACCGCAGCCCCTCGGGCTGGACCGACCTCCGCGGGAGGAAAACACGCTGCACAAACAAACCCACAGACTTCTCCACGTTGTCCGGCAAAGACAGCGTGGGAGGCACCAAGAGGGGGCGACCGAGTGGAATTCGGCGAGGCCCACACGGCGCCCCGGGAGCGCACGGCGCGGGGCTCCTCCCGCCCCGTCCAGGCTCGGGGCAAAGCCGGCGGCACATTCGCGTCCCGTTCCCCTCGGTCTCGGCGAGTATTCGGGCTTTCCTCCTCCGTAGTAAACAAAAGTGTGGCCGCCGCCTCCTCCACGCTGGTTTGCCTCCTAGCAATCAAAACACTGAGAGGGCGAGAGACTCACAGAAACACTCGAGAATCACCAGAAAAGAATAAGCGATCAGAAAAAAAAAAAGTGTGCGTGCAGAAGAGACAAAAAAAAGAGAAAAACACCCCACTACTCCCCCCCCCACCAAGTTACTGCCGCCTCCCGGAGGAAAACCAGCCCCCGCCCAGGTCAGCGCTTATTGGCTATATGGGCAGCGGTACCGAGCGCCTATTGGTCAACGTCAATGTCGGTCCGGGGCGGGCCGGCGCGCGCGCGTCGCCGCGGGTGGGGGGGAGCAGGGGGGCAGCAGATCCCGTAAGTCGGGCGGCCGCGTAGTTGTTGCAGCCGCCGCCGCCGCCACATTCAACAGGCAGCTGCGCTGCGATCGCGCGGCCGCTGAGCCCTGAGCGGCCGGCGCCATCCGTCCGTCCTTCTACCCGCAGGTTCCTGTCAGCCCGAACGCCGCGCCCGCGCTGCCGGGCTCCGCGGCTCCGGCCTGCCGTCCAGTCGGCGCAGCGAACCCGGAGGTTCGTGGATGTTGATGGAGCCGCGAAGTTAAGTTCTGGGCTCGTCCTTCCACTCCGCCGAGCCTGCTGCTGCTGACCTGCGTCCGCTCGCGGCACCCGTCTCGGCTCCCCTCCAAATCTCGGACCGCCTCAGCCACCCCTTCCCCTCCACCCATCTCTTTTCGGGCTGCTGCTCCCCCGTCTTGGCTCTCCGGCGGCTGGGGGGAGGGGCGGGGGTCACCATGGCCGAAGCGCCCCAGGTGGTGGAGATCGACCCGGACTTCGAGCCGCTGTCCCGGCCGCGCTCGTGCACCTGGCCGCTGCCCAGGCCGGAGTTTAGCCAGTCCAACTCGGCCACCTCCAGTCCGGCGCCGTCGGGCGGGGCGGCCGCCAACCCCGACGCCCCAGCGGGCTTGCCGTCGGCTTCCGCGGCCGCTGTCAGCCCCGACTTCATGAGCAACCTGAGCTTGCTGGAGGAGAGCGAGGACTTCCCGCAGGCGCCTGGCTCCGTGGCGGCGGCGGTGGCTGCGGCCGCCGCTGTCGCCAGCGGGGGCTTGTGCGGGGACTTCCAGGGACCGGAGGCGGGTTGCCTGCACTCGGCGCCGCCACAGCCCCCACTACCCGGGCCGCTGCCTCAGCACCCGCCCGTGCCACCCGCCGCCGGGCCACTCGCGGGACAGCCGCGCAAGAGCAGTTCGTCCCGCCGCAACGCGTGGGGGAACCTGTCCTACGCCGACCTCATCACCAAGGCCATCGAGAGCTCGGCCGAGAAGAGACTCACGCTGTCGCAGATCTACGAGTGGATGGTCAAGAGCGTGCCCTATTTCAAGGATAAGGGCGACAGCAACAGTTCGGCGGGCTGGAAGGTGAGTGGCCCCGGGGGCGCGCGGTGGGGCGGGCGAGGGGCGGCTGTGCAGGTGTGTCCCGCCTGGCCGTGCAAGGCCAGGGAGCAGCATCTGCGGGGACAGCGCGTGAAGTGGCCGGAGTGTGGGACGTGCCCGGATTAGGCGGGACACTGGACTAGGTGTGTGTGTGTGTGTGTGTGTGTGTGTACGCGCGCGCGCGCGCAGACGAGGTCAAGGGGGACTGGGAAAAGGGCTTGTTTGGCAACGAAGCCACCAACAAAGTTAGCCAAGAAGCGGACAGTAAAGTTTCCCAGTTAAAAAAAGAAAATAGCGGGGTTCACTCGGAGAGGGTGCCCTGTCCCTCCCGGACCAACGAAGGGGCCGAGGAGGGGCGACCCCCCCCGCCCCCTGCGGCGCGCGTTCCTCCCCAGCCGCTGCGCCAGGTACCCGAGGGCGCAACGAGGGGCCTCCGAGGCTCCGAGGCCCTCCACCTGTGGGGAGGGACAGGCCGGTGTCACGGCTTGGGGACGGTCTGGGCCGGCTGGTTCTGGAGGCTGGCGCACAGTTTGTTTTGTCCCCCCCCCCCTCCCAAGTGGCCCGGAGTACCGAGGCCGGGCGTGCCAAGTTCGGGGTGAGCTTCTCCAACACGTGCGGAAAGGGTGGCCACTACCTGCGTAAAGCCGGTGCGGGGCCGAACTGGGCGACCGAAAGTTCAAGTGTGACCCTCGGCAGGGGCGGGAGCTGGCGGCGGGGAGGGAGGGGCGAGGGCGCAGGAAGCGGGTGCCTTTAAAGGGCCAGCACTTCTGCACTCCGGGAAGCACCCCCCTACTTGGGCTTGCCTTTGGCACGGGGCTTGTAATTACAAAGCCAGAGACTGCTGGGGGAGGGGGGTGATCAGGGGTTGAGATGTGTGTGTGTGTGTGTGTGTGTGTGTGAGTGTGTGTGTGTGCGTGCGCGCGCGCGCGCGCGCGCTTTCTGTTTGCTTTGCCAACTCGGTGTTATTGAGCGTGGAGGTGCGGACGAGGGACAGAGCAGGGACCTTTGAGACTATTTTGGGGAAGTGGAAGTGGAGGAACGCATCTAGGGACCCTGCGCGGGTGTGTGTGTGGAGGTGAGGGGGGGCTCCAGCCTCGAAAGATGATAGATCCGGAGATGGGATGTCTCGCCCCTCTTCCCCCACTTCTTTTTAAGCGAAGTTAGGAGAGACATTTCAGTGAGACCGCGGGCGGGGCGGCGGGGGGGAGCGGTTGTCTGTCGCTACCCTGGCGGGACTGTTTGGAAGTCCTTAGGAGGAGGCACTAACTGGGAGGTTGGCCGGTGGTGGGGTCCTCCCTTTGTGCGTCCTGCCAAAACTGACAGTTTCTCTGGCAGCGTCCCAGACTCTGGTGGGAAGAACAACCTTTCTCCCCTCTGCTCACTCTGCCCATCTTGATGGGACAGCGTTGCTGCGCAGTGGTTACGGTTTACTTACACTGTCATCACTGTGGTTAATGTGTCAAAAAAGGTCAAGTTACTCACCTCGTTTGGAAGTTCCTGGAGAAGGAGCCAAGAGTTATTGTATTTTTTCCCCCCCCCCGAAGTGTCTCAAAGTATCACTTAGGAGCTCATTAGTAGGCTTTACCTGCAATTTTACCAAGTGTTTCCAAATGGTAAAGTGACTTCCTCGCTCAGTTCCACCTGTTAAATATTCTAAGTCACAGAACTAGGATGGTGTGCCATATGTACTTAACATTTGAGCGTAAGTACTTGACAGTGACTAGCTCATCACTCAATCCTGAAAATACTTGACTGTGACTAGCTCATCACTCAATCCTGAAAATACATTTGCTGTTTAAAAAAAAAAAGAAAACACAACTTTTTTTTTTTTTGGCCTTCAAGATGCAGCGTGTACTCACACCATTCTTCTAAGTCCTTGGAAATGAACCTACTTCGGCATGCTGGAGTGCTTTATTTTAAAGATAAAGGCAATGTTTGGGGCTTATTTTTAGTTTTGCTTCTCAGATGGTATTGTCAAGGTATTTTTCTTAAACTGGAAATGATTTTTGTTTCTTTTTAGATTTTTTTTAGAAAACATCTATAAGGTCATATTATTAGGTCCTTGCGCTGATTTTTTAAAAGTGAAAATATAAGTTTATTTAAGATTTTGCTTAAGAGAGCCCTGAGAGCTCTGTAAATTGTTAAGTTAGGACTGTGTCAGGAATTAGAGGCCCAGCCCCAGCTCCCCAAAGCCCTGAAGCTTTGGGAGGGAAGAGACTACCTTTGTCAAATGAGTTGGTGTTTCAGATGTAATGAAAGTCAGTTGGTTAGAGTAGAGCAAGTAAGTTTTCAGTTTGACTAAAAGGATATTTTAAGAAGAAACAACCTGAACCATTCTAACTCATAACTAGTCTCCTGGTTAGAGCTTTCATAAGAATGAGTTACTTGTTAAAACCAAGTTTCACTCTCAGCTCAGATGGGTTCTCTCTACCTTGAACATTCATAAATGGGATAAATTTTTACTGTGACTTTTAACTAAAAAAATCAAGTTCTAAAATGCAATTCAATCCAAACTTAACTGTTTTAAAAATTGAGAGAGAGAGAGAGAGAGAGAGAGAGAGAGAGAGGCTGCTTTGGAACAGTATATTTCCTGTGATTTAGTACAGGGAATTAGACTGAATCTTTACAATTAAACACACTTTCTTGTGCTCAACTTCCTGAGGACTGCCTGAGTATTTATTTGCTAGTCATTTGCATAGGATGGAGTAGTTGGAAAGCAGTGTCTGAAAACTCTTCTAATGTAATTCCTTACATAGTTAAGCAATGAGGGATGTGTCTTCTACAATTCATGTTTGTAGGCCTGTGTTTGCACTTGTTTTAATATTGGTAGAACTATAAGTTACACACAAAGTGGAACCTCAGACTTGGAAAACCCGGGATCTTTTAAATCTAACTCGGTGTTTATAAATATGAAACTTAATTTCCATGACCTGTTTTGTCACATGGAACGCTTTCTAAAACTTGAGAAATAGTATTGTATTGTGCACTCTGATTTTTTTTTTTAAGTTAATTGGCAGATTGGAGTTGATGCTTGCTTTTTGTTTTGGTATAATTTGGATTTGGACCATTTAGTCAAAAAGAATACCCTGATTATAATAGTTAAGACTTTTAGACTGTTTTATTATGAGGTGGTGCCGGTGTTCTTTAATTTGGAATAAAGTTGCCTTAATTTGGTCAATACAGTGCATTTTATGTTAACAAATTCGATGATACTGGGCTTTTAATCTGCAGATGAATAGTCATACAGGGTTGATTTTTTTTTTTTTGGGGGGGGGAGTACACAATCACTTTTGGCTTAACACAGTCATGCAGAAATTCCTTTATAGGACAGAGGTATCTTTTCTACTAAAAATTTGTCACTGAAATTGCCTTAAAGACAACCATTTATATAGTCAGGTAAAAAATTCAATTCAATGTAGTATTTTGGGTAGAGAATGAAGAAAGACATTAAAGATGGGTCGGGGTGGGGGTGGGGGTTATGCAGGTAAGCAAGTGTGATGTGATATTTTGTTAAATAAAGGTTGAAAGTTACCTGAGTTGCTGTGAACATGTCCTATGCTGAAACTTTTTTTTTCTTTTTTTTGGGGGGGTCTGGTCATGGGGCCTGAACTCTGGGCCTGGGTGCTGTCCCTCAGCTCTTCAGCTCAAGGCTAGCACTCTACCACTTGAGCCGCAGCGCCACTTCCGGCTTTTTTTTTCTGCTTATGTGGGGTTGAGGAATCGAACCCAGGGCCTTAATCATGCAAAGCGAGCGCTCTACCACTGAGCCACCTTCCCAGCCCATATGCCGAAACTTTTTGTTAGAAACTTTTGGTATGTGCTTGTAATCTCAGCACTCGGGGGTAAAGCAAGAGGATTGTGTTTGAGGCTAGCCAGTACTACATAGTAAGTTGTGTTTTATTTAAAAAGAAAAAAAGAGGACTGGGAAGGTGACTCAGTGGTAGAGTGCTTGTCTTGCATGAAGGAAGCCCTGGGTTCAGTTCTTCAGTATCACATAAGCAGTGAAAGCTGGAAGTGGTGCTGTGGCTCAAGTGGTAAAGTGCTAGCCTTAAGCTGAAGAGATGAGAAACAGAGTCTAGGCCCAGAGTTCAGGCCCTACAACTGGCAAAAAAAAAAAAAAAAAAAAAAAAAGAAGGAAAAAAGAGAAAAGGCACTAGATGTGAATACTTAAATATATTTTACCTACGTGTGTGTGCGCGTGTGTGTGCGCTCCTGTGCATGCGTGCGCGTGCGCACACACGAGCCAATACTGGGGCTTGAACTCAAGACCTTGCATTCTCCAATGGCTTTGCAGCTCACAGCTGGCACTTTATTGCTGGAGAGCCATACCTAGTCTAGATGGACTTTTTTTTTCTGGTTAACTGGAGATGGAGTCTTGTAGATTTTTCTGCATGGCTTCACTTTGAGCAGATATTCTCCAGGCCTCAGCCTCTAGGATAGGTTGGATTGCAAGTACCTAGTCTTACACCATAGCTTTGTGTCAAATTTTGGCTGGGAGATGGTGGGAGGGGTAACTGTAAGCTTGTTTTCTTTTTTGAGGGAGTGGGGTGGGATTTGGTGGTGGGGGGGAGGAGAAGGGTTGGTTGTGGGACTTTAATTTAGAGCCTAGGCTCTGTCCCAGAGACTCTTGGTGCTCAAGTCTAGCACTCTACCATTTGAGCCACAGTGCCACTTCTGGTTCTTGAGTGGTCAATTGGAGATGAGAGTCTCATGAGGTCTTTTCTGCCCAGGCTGGCTTCGAACCATGATTCTCAGATCTCAGCCTCCTGAGTAGCTAGGATTACAGCCATGAGCCACAGGCATCTGGCTTGGGTCTCCAACTAGTGCTGCTTAGTGCTGGAGTTACAGGTGAGCATATGACCCTTTTCCCACTTTGTTTGCTTAAGTGACAACTATTTGAATACCGAAAGGGAAGGCATTTTCATCTTCATGTATTCAGAGTTGCCTGGGGCCTGTAAGTTGCTAGCAGACAACAATATCACAAAAAATACTTTCTATGAAGTGAGGCTGAGGGCAAAGAATACTCAGTGGTCCAAGAATGTTTGGTAGGCCACACATGTTTTTCCTGTCCTTGTGCATCTAACTTCATTTGACTCCTCAACAGCAGTTTTTTGTTTAGACTTTCTAAGAGAGCAGCTCAGTATTTGCCTGGAATTTCTTTGGGAGAGCCTGAACTATTTGCATTTTTCTGGAACACTCTGCCCTTGGAAAGTACCCAGGACACTGGCATCATGGGAATTTAGCTGGCTATCTTTCTGTAGCTTTGGGGCTTCCAGGAATCCTTTTTGAAGGCAGTGTAAACCTCATAGTGATTGGGCAGAGCAGAGTTTTCATTTGGAAGGAAGATAGGGATTTGTCCCTTTTTTTTCCTACAGCTGAAGACTCAACTTGTCTTTCATAGCAACAACCTGTGGAGACTTGCCCCAACCCCCAGGACTTCCCTTAAGGTTAGATAAGTACCGTTTTGTGTGTGTTGGCACTGGGGGTTGAACTCAGGACCTTGTGCCTTTGACTTGACTTTTTCACTCAGTGATGGTGCTGTATCACTGAAGCACCACACCTTCACTTCCGTCTTTTTGCTGGTTAATTGAGATAAGAGTCGTAGATTTGTCTGTGTAGCAGGATCCTTACATCTCAGCCTTGTAAGTAGCTGTGCTTTCAGGAAAGAGCCACCAGCACTCAGCAGTAAATATCTTTCTTGGTGCATGCAGAGTTCTGAAGTTGGTGTTATTTCTCTATTGTGAAGTAGAACACCAAGATGGACTTTGAAAAATGTTTATTTTGGTGTCTCTGAGCGTGAAGGCTTGTTTTCTGATGGGCAATTACATACAAACACATTTAGGTGGGAAAGATCTCTGCTGACAAGGACTAACAAAAATCAATTCAGTGGCCAGAAATGCTTGGCAGAAAATGATTATTATTTGCCTTCTAAGGAATACATGAAACATGAAAATGCACTTCTGTATATGAGTAATTTTTATGGTTCAGTGTTTTAAGAAAATACAATACTGGCATCTCCATTTACGCCAATCAGGTGTGTGTAGTTTATCAGCTTTTGATTTTACTGCAGACATTGAATCTTGACTTGGAAGGCATTTTTCCCCTCTTTTAGCTTTGACAAAAGCTAAAAGGGGAAAAACATGAAAATAGGAAAGCAGACTTTTTTTGGGGGTGGTGGTGGTCAGTAACTGGAGATCAAACCCAGGATGCTGTTCTTGGTAGATAGGTGCTTTGCCACTGAGCTATAACCCGTCCCCAGGCTTTTGATATTAAGCCTAATGCAGTTGGAAAGCTAAGTCTCCAAGTGAATTTCATGTCATTTAGGCAGGTTGTACCTTCACATATTACTTATGTAATAGCTAAGTTGAGCAGTGTGTGAGCAGTGTGTGGTAGTATACTTCTGTAATCTAAGCATTTGGGACGCTGGGACAGGGAAATAGAGGCCAGCTTTTGCTATATAGCACAATTCTGTTTCCAAAAAAAAAAAAAAGTGTGTGTGTGTGTATGTGTATAGAGTGGAGTGCAAATTTTTTTGTTTTTTTTTTTTTTTTGTTTGGTCGGTCGTGGGGCTTGAACTCTGGGCTTGGGCACTGTCCCTCAGCTCTTCAGCTCAAGGCGAGCGCTCTACCACTTGAGCTACAGCGCCACTTCCGGTTTTCTGGTGGTTTATTGGAGATAAGAGTCTCACGGTCTCTCCTGCCTGGGCTGGCTTTGAGCCGAGATCCTCAGATCTCAGCCTCCTGAGTAGCTAGGATTACAGGCGTGAGCCACCAGCGCCCGGCTTGGAGTGCAAATTTTTATATGTTCTTTATTTCAGTACATCTTCATTATAGGGAAAAAGAATTCAGTGAATACCATACCTGTGATTAGTTTCTGTAGCCCCAGTCCAGTCTTGGTTCTGGTGACTGCTAAAGTGGCCCTGTGGTCAGTAATCACTAGGTCTGGAGGGAGGTGAGGATTGGGGGTGGGGAGTGGAGAATGGGAAATGTCTCAGCTTTCCCTTTTGGCACCTTTGAGACATCTTTTCTCATCCTGTACCTGCTGTCCTTCCCTTATTCAGTCTGCCTATTCATTTATTTTTCCTTGGCTTGTTTTCAGTTGTAAGCATATCTCTGGGTTAATTTTTTTTTTTTTTTTTGGGTCCGGTCGTGGGGCCTGAACTCTGGGCCTGGGCGCTGTCCCTCAGCTCTTCAGCTCAAGGCGAGCGCTCTACCATTTGAGCCACAGCGCCACTTCCAGCTTTTTTCTTATGTGGTGCTGAGGAATCAAACCCAGGGCCTCAGGCATGCAAGGCAAGCGCTCTACCACTGAGCCACCTTCCCAGCCCTCTCTGGGTTAATGGCAAGCGCTCCACCACTGAGCCACCTTCCCAGCCCTCTCTGGGTTAATTGTAGATTGTTGTTCTCTGGTTTTATTCTGTCTCTTTACTGCCTTGTGTCTTCTGTTAGTAGAAGGCCACTTGGGCCTCAGGTTAGACATGTTTAAATCTAAACATACTGTAATCCCTTCAGATAAGGTTCCCATCCTCAGTCCCCAGTTGAGTCAAAGGTCTGGTTAGTCCCTGCCCTAGTTTTCACCCCTGGTTTTCACTTCTAGCACTTAGTTTGTTACCGTCCCCGAGTTTGTTAATTCTACCTTCTCAGGGTTTCTTGAGACTTCCTAGCCCTTAGCTGGGAATTCCCTAGCCCTTAGCCATTCCCCTAGGCTAAATTATGTATTTCAGGCATAGGCCCTACTATTCCCAAAAATTTGGGTCATCTCGTTGCCCCTACTGGAAATTGTGTACATTTTCCTTGGTCTGCAAGGTCAAATTAGTTCTTCAAGTTCTAACCTCGGCTGTCTTGCTTAGAGACATTTTTTTCTTCTCTGAGAGAATGCCTGGTAGTCTCTTACTTCACACTGATGTATATTATAATTTAGCTGTAACATGTTTGTTTTGGGCTTCTTATAAATATATGGTTAGGAAAAAAACTGTCCTTGAAAACTGGGTCTTCCTTGTCCCCCTCCCTCCCTTTTTACCCTTTTCCTTCCCTTCCTCCCATTACCCTTCTCTTTTGATCTCTGTCTTTTTTCAGTCTTTGCTAGGTAGATGAAACTATATGACCTCAAACTTGTGATGCTTCTATCTTAACCTCCCAAATGCTGGAATTTTAGGTATGCATCATCCTGCTTGATTTATATTTTCTTCCTATATATTAAGAATTATCAGAATCTTTGCCATATGAAATTAGTTTTAAGTAGTATTGTAAGCAAAGATCAGTAATGATTTAATTTCAATAGTTGATCAAAGTATCTTTCCCCATTTATTTAAGTGGTTATTATGAACAGAGTGTACGTGTTGCTTTTGAATGATTTAAAACCATGACTCCAGTGTAGATCTGGTAGGGAGATGAGACATACCAAACCAAACAAAACAACCCCCCCCAAAAAGAACCACAAAAACTGTGATACACAGCAGAAAGGATTAAGTATCTTAGAGAAGGATAAAGTTCTGTGTTGGTCATTGAACTGGGCCTTAAAAGGAGAAGAATCCCCCCTCCCCACCCCTTGCAAAAGTTCAACCTTTTGGCAGCATTGAAATAATTTTACATCGAGTATCCAAATACCTAGTGGTTTCATAAGTTCTGTCATGTTTCTGAATATACACTTGAACTTCTTTTCATCAGTTTGTCTCATGTGGGCACTAAAGTTTGGCATTCAGGCATGAAAATAGGGGAAACATCTATTTCTCTGAGTGGTGGTTGTGTAGATTTCACACTAAGGCTGACAGAAGATTTTTGTTGTCATCTGAGCTACCACTATACATGTAGCATATTGTTACAGATGAATATATAATATTGCTATAGACCATGTTTTTCTATCAGATTATATCTGTGCTTTTATAATTTGAGGAATTGTTGGAATTGGGTTGCAATTTCAGTTTTTCAAATTAAACCCTATTCCTTTGATTTGTGATTCTTGGGACCAAATCCAGAATTAAGCAAGTACTCCAGTATTTTATTTTTTTGGTCAGTTGTGAGATTTGAACTCTGGTGGGTCTGGGCGCTGTCCCTCAGCTCTTCAGCTCAAGGCGAGCGCTCTACCACTTGAGCCACAACACCACTTCTGCAAGTACTCCACTGTTGAGCTACATCTTTGGCTCTAAACCTAACTGCATAGATTTATAGTCCTGTATAAATACAGAGATCCATGGAAAGGACTTCAGTGTAAGTTAGTATGGTTCATTTGATTTTTGTTTTGTGCCAGTCCTGGGGCTTTTGTACTCAAGACTAGTGCTCACCCACCTGAGCCACAGTTCCATGAATGGCTTTTTTGGTGCTTAATTGGAGATAAGAGTCTCATGAACTTTCCTGCCCAGGCTGGCTTGGAACCTTGATAATTCTCAGATTTTAGCTTTCTGAGTAGCTAGGTGTGAGCCTCCATGCCTAGCTGATTTTGTGTGTGTGTGTGTGTGTGTGTGTGTGTGTGTGTGTGTGTGTGTGTGTCTGTCTGTCTGTGTCTGTGTGCGTGCGTGCTAATATGTGGACTTGAACTCAGGGCTTAGGTTCTGTCCTTTATCTTTTTCCATTCAAAGGCTGGTGCTCTACCACTTGAGCCACAGCTCTGACTTCCAGCTTTTTGGTGATTAATTGGAGGAAAGAGTCTTATAGCCTTTCCTATGGGAATTGGCTTTGAACCCTGATTTTCAAATCTCATTACGCCTCCTGAATAGCTAGGATTCCAGATGTAAATACGTGTACCCTACAGTGCATTTGATTTTTTTAAAAAGTGACATGCAGAATTTGATGATGCATGGAGTGAATCTGTGATTGACAATATGAATAATTGGCCCTTGTAAAGAATTAGCTTTTTGCTTGATTAATTCTCTGAAACACTTTCCTATCAGAAAGCCTGATAGCAGAGTGATTCAAAGCAAGCAAGCAATCTGAATTGAAGTTAGCAACCTAAAATATACTTAGTAAATTAGGGTGAAGGTATGTTGGATTAAAAAAATGTTTCAAGAACTGGGAAGGTGAGTCAGTGGTAGAGTGCCTGCCTTGCATGCATGAGGCCCTGGGTTCGATTCCTTAGTACCACATAAGTTAAAAAGATGGAAGTGGCGCTGTGGCTCAGGTGGTAGAATGGTAGCCTTGAGTTGAAGAGCTGAGGGACAGCGCCTAGGCCCAGAGTTCGGACCCCACGACTGGCATTAAAAAAAAAAAAAAAAACGATGTTTCAAATTGTAAATATTCAGTTCTAATACTGAATGAAGTAAATGGTATGCATCTTTGATGGTTTTCTGATTGTCTGTATCTTTTTCCACCAACTCATTCAAGTTCAGTAATGAAGATTATAATGAGATGTTTCAATGGTTCCAGAGGCTATTAAATTTGGTTAGGCCAAATCATGAATTGATACCTGCTAGCTAGACAGTGTATTTGAAATGCCTGGAATATGTCTGACTAGCTGTGGTAAATGAAAGGATTTGTGCAACAGGAGCTTTTTTTTTTTTTTTTTTTTTTTTATGGCCTAGCAATAGGCTTAAATAAGGATTTATTAAAATTTACCAGCTTGGCTAGTCATGCTAGTTGTAATCCCAGCTACAAGAGAGGCTGAGATCAGAAGGCTTCCGTTCTAGGCTAGTCTGGGCAAAACATTAAAATAGCAAGACCCCTGTCTTAACTGTAGAGCACCAAGAGGCAGCCCATGGACAGGGGTGACAGGGCCCCGGACTGTTTCCCTAAGTACTCATGTCTCTGGCTCCCAGCACTTAACCATCAGGCTGGCTGTGGCTGTGGTGGTGTGCTCTGTAATTCTAGATGATAATTATTTTTTGATTCAGATAGAGTCAATAAGTTAGGGATGATTAGAATTAGCTACTGAGAGACCACAAGTGGAAGGATTGTAGTACCAGGTTGGTCCTTGGCAAAAGTGCAAGACCCTATCTGAGAAATAAAGCTTAAGAGGTCTGGGAGTGTGGCTCAATTGGGAAGACCACAGTATCCAGTGGAAGACTGCCACTAGTCCTGCCAGAAAGAAAGACGTTCAGCTCTAGTGAAAATGAGTGCTGAAGGCTATTTTACTGACATAATTATACCTGTAGTAGCAAATATTATTTGATTTGAAAAATGTCCTGCTGGGAGTGGGAGACTTACTAGACTGAAATGCCCAACTACTGTGAAGTTTTATTAGATGCGTGTGCTACCCTTCACATGGAGAAAATAACTTTCAGAAAACCCCAGACATCACACATGCATAAGTGTTAATGATGCCAGGCTAATAAATCAGCTAAGAAACAATAGGTTATTAGACAACTTAGTTTTTTTAAAAGATAATAGTATTACTAGATCTGGTGAAGTTCAAACATGTCCCATCTGTTTTTTTGTTTTTTTGTTTTTTTTTTTCCATTCTGCAAGTGGAGAGACACGACATAAAACATCTTTTACCTTGTGTTTCATCTTGGTTCTGATTGGGAGAGAAAAGTATAGGATCTTACTTCCTCAGGGAGGAGAGATGGAAGTGAATTTGCAGATCTTTGGGGATTCAAAGATCCCTGTCACTTCTGACTTTCAGGTAAGTTCTTCCCTGGGTTCAGAGGAGAGTGCTACCTCTGGTGTTGGGTCTCATGACCTCCTTGCAGACCCCTTCATTTGTAAACTGCTATTGTCTCCAGCAGTCTATCCAGAGTAATTGTATAGATTTTTTTTTTTTTTTTGCCAGTCCTGGGGCTTGAACTCAGGGCCTGGGCACTGTCCCTGAGCTTCTCTTTTGCTCAAGGCCAGTGATCTACCATTTGAGCCACAAAGTACCACTTTTGGCTTTTTCTGTATATGTGGTTCTGAGAAATAGAACCCAGGGCTTCATGCATGGGAGGCAAGCCACATTCCCAGCCCATGTATAGATCTTTGAGATTTAAAAAGATCTCAGCTCAGCGCTGGTGGCTTTTACCTGTAATCCTAGCTACTCAGGAAGATGAGATCTGAAGATTATGGTTCAGAGTCAGCCTGGGAGGTCAGTCCAGGAGACTCTTATTTCTGATTAACCACCAGAAAAGCCAGAAGTAGTACTGTGGCTGAAAGTGGTAGAGTGCTAGCCTTGAGTGGAAAAGTTCTCAGGGATAGCACCCAGGTCCTGAGTTCAAGCCCCTTGACTGATCATAAAAGAAAATCTCCTTTTCTGCCTTGATGTTTTAATTACAGTGTCATTCTTGGTGTGACTTAACTTACAGTTCCTGTCATTAGGGTGACACACCCTGTGATCCTCACTTCCCTGGAGATGTTGTCATGTGATCACATTGAAGCTGAGCAGAGGGTAGGAGGAGAGGGGTAGGTAGCCCATTTCTCCTTGTGTTCTCTTTTCTTTGATGAAAGACATAATGGCTCAGGAGGTTTTTCTCAGTTGCTGTTCCTAACCAATCTGGAAAATACATTGGTCATGCTTTTGTGACTTTTATTATACCAGAAATTTGATAAGCATCTCTTTTTTTTTTTTTTTTTGGTCAGTGTGAGGCTTGAACTCAGGGCCTGGGCACTCTTCCCTGAGTGTTTTTGTGCTCAAGGCCATAGCACCACTTCTGGTTTTTGAGTGGTTAATTGGAGATAAGAGTCTCATGGGGACTTTTCTGCCTGGGTTGGTTTTCTTTTTTTCTTTTTTGTTTTGTTGGTCATGGGTCCTGAACTGTTGGGCCGGGGCACAGTCTGTCAGCTCTTCAGGTCAAGGCTAGCAGTCTACCACTTGACCCACAGTGCCACTTCCGGCTTTTTCTGCTTTTTTTTTTTTTTTGAGGTCCAGTTGTGGGGCCTGAACTCTGGGCCTGGGCGTTGTCCCTCAGCTCTTCAGCTCAAGGCTAGCGCTCTACCACTTGAGCCACAGCGCCACTTCTGGCTTTTTTCTTTTTGCTTATTTGGTGCTGAGGAATCAAACCTAGGGCTTCATGCATGTAAGACAAGCACTCTACCTCTGAGCCACCTTCCCAGCCCTGCATGGGCTGGTTTTTGAAACACCATTCTCAGATTTCAGCTTCCTAAGTAGCTAGGATTACAGGCATGAGCCACTGGTGCTTGGCTATGCATCCTATTTAAGGGGGGAAAAACCTCCAAGTTTTTCTGTTTACAACTATGATTCTCCCCATCTTGAAGTTGTTACAGAACTGTCTTGGCTCTGCTTGTGAGGAACTTCCTTGCTGGTTTGTTCAGTTAAAATTTTGAAAGCAGCTAAATGAACCTGGCTTTACTGGGAAAGGGAAGGTTCTTCAGTGATTATATTTTGTAACTGAAGGGGGGAAAATCCCATAATTAATCCTGTAAGGCCTATTTGGTTTAGTAGAGAGGAGCCTAAGGACCGACAGAAGGGGGAAACAGGTTTGGACTGTGTGGGAAGATAAAGATCTCTTCAGGGGCCCAGGCTTCTGAAGAGTTAGCCCAGGCCTGGAGGCCCTGAACTTTGCCTCCTCAGCACTTTCTTCATTTTTGTTCTTCTCTCCCCTCCCCTCCTCTTCCCTTCCTTTCCCTCTTTCCTGTTTTCGGTCAGAAACCAGGACTTGAACTCAGTATCTGATGCTTTTGCTCATTGGCTGGTGCTCCACCTGAGCCCTTGCTTCAACTCCAAGGGTTAGTTTTTTCTTTTTCTTTTTTTTTCTCCCTCCCCTCCCCTCCCCTCCCCTCCCCTCCCCTCCCCTCCCCTCCCCTCCCCTCCCCTCCCCTCCCCTCCCCTCCCCTCCCCTTTATCTTCCCTTCCCCTCCCCTCCCCTTCCCTCCCCTCCCTTCCTCTTCCCTTCCCCTCCCTTCCTCTTCCCTTCCCCTCCCTTCCCCTTCCCTCCTCTACCCTCCCCTCCTCTCCTCTCCCTTCCCCTTCCCTTCCCTTCCCTTCCCTCTCCTCCCCTTCCCTCCCCTCCCTTCCCCTCCCCTTCCCTCCCTCCCTCCCCTCCGCTCCTCTCCCTTCCCTTTCCCCTTCCCCTTCCCCTTCCCCTTCCCTTCCCCTTCCCCTCCCCTTCCCTTCCCCTTCCCCTTCCCCTTCCCCTTCCCCTTCCCCTTCCCCTTCCCTTCCCTTCCTTTCCCTTTCCCTTTCCCTCCCTTCCCTTCTTTTCCCCTCCCTTACCCTTTTCCTTTTCCTTTTTGACTATAGAAAAATTTTGTTTCTTTCCCCTGGAAATACCAAAAGCCTGCCATGCAAGTGACCAAGGCAAGATTTGTGTAAATGAGAAGTCCTCTCACACAGAGGGTCTTTTGTCTTTGCTTGGGTGGTAAGGGTGGGTAAGAGTGAAAAGACACTGTATTTGACATTCTGTATCTGATAAGAAATGCATTTAGACTTCAATTCTAACTTGGAGAGAGAAATGATAATTGAATTACTTAATTCCCACGCTTGTAAATATTGTGTGTCCTTCTAGCTTGCAAACAAAAACCACATAAACATTTGGGAATGGGTTGTATTAGTAAGTAAGTGTGAAATACTTGAGACCTTCTGGTTGCTCAGAAGCAAGGTCAAGGGAAAATAGTTTGCATATGGTATTGAGACCTTATTTTGGCAGATTCTTGAGATACGAATGGTCAAAATGTATCTTTTATTTATTTATTTAGTCAGTTGTGGGGCTTGAACTCTGGGCTTTGGGCACTGTCCTTGTGCTCTTCAGCTCAAGGCGAGTGCTCTACCGCTTGAGCCACAGCACCACTTCTGGTTTTCTAGTGGTTTATTGGAGATAAGAGTCTCAAGGACTTTCATGACCAGTCTGGCATTGAACCACTATCCTCAGATCTCAGCCTCCTGAGTAGCTAGGATTTACAGGCGTGAGCCACCAAGTGTTGGGCTTGTTGTAATTTTTTTAATTAAAAGAATTTTAAATTGATCTCTTTTAACCTTAAGTATAGGATTGCATTAACAACAGTAAGATACATACATTGTTGCAATAATTCTATGTGTGAGAAGTGGTATGGATTCCTGACTTGCTGTGGGCATTGTTTGCAGGATCATCAGTTTGTCACAGTGGTACGGGTTTAGTGTCAGTTTCATTTGCCCCTGGCAGGGTAGCAGGAGGGGGAAGAAAAGGGAAGAGGGTGAGGGGAGGATCTGGCAGAATTAGTCGATTATTAAAATGGTCCATCTCTAAACTATTTTGCTGGGAGGTGTTTCTGTAATCTATGTGATTGAATTGCTTGCTCTTTAACCTTTTAGAATTTTATTTTCTCTTTAGTAGCCATTATGCTGCTGCTGTTATAATTATTATTATTTTATGTACTTTTTTTAAACATCTAAATTTTTTTAATTGTGAAAATACTGTACAGAGGGGTTACAATTACATGGGCAAGCTGAGTACATTTCTTATCAAGCATTGTTGCCTCCTCCTTTGTTTCCCCATCTCATCCCATCCTTCCCCCACCCCCTACCCAACCTTCCTCCCCCCCCCCACCACCAAAGTTGTAAAGTTCGTTTTCTACATAACGACTTGTACATCTCATTGTTGCAATGGGTCTACCTGTATCCCTATTTAAACGATTTGTTTTTCCCTTCCCCTCCACAAATTATACCAATATCAAATGCAGTGAAAGCAGGGGTTATACCGTGGGGGAGGGACATACAAAGCAACAAAGAAATAATCTTATAAATAAATGTGTTAGAAACAATTGCATGAAAGAAAAAAAACATTTGAATACATATCTTAGGGTTCATTTCCCTAACATCAACTTATCTGACCTTTTCTGCTTGACTCAGACATATACTAGATATTACAAATAAGGGAAACCATGGGACCTGTGTTTCTTTGGGCCTGGCTTACTTCACTTAATATATAGTACTTATTTTTTTTTTAACCATTCCTGGGGCTTGAATTCTGGCGGGCTGTCCTTGAGCTTTTTTTTGTACTGTGGCTCTACTACTTGAGCCACAGTACCACTTTTTTTTTTTTTTTTTTGAGTAGTTTATTGGAGAATAAGAGTCTCAGTTTCCTGGCTTTAAACTGCGATCCTTAGATCTCAGCTTCCTGAGTAGCTAGGATTACAGGCGTGAGCCACCAGTGCCTGGCTGTTGTTATTATTTATTTAGTTAGTTGTGGCCTTGAACTCTGGGCCTAGGTGCTGTCTCTCAGTTCTTCAGCTCAAGGCTAGCACTCTACCACTTGAGCCACAACTCCAGTTTTGATCTTCTGGTGTTTATTGGAGATAAGAGTCTCATAGACTTTCCTGCCTGGGCTGGTTTTGAACCGCTGTCTTCAGATCTCAGCCTCCTGTGTAGCCAGGATTACAGGCATGAGCCACCAGCGCTCGGCTGTTACTAATATTAGTTTCGTGAGTCAGGTAATGAGTACTATACTACTTGGTCACTGTCACCTCATCCTTTGTTCTCCCCATCATTAAGATGTTTTATACACATTGGATTTATATACTCTAGTCTGTGACCTGTGTTTTTGTGTATTTCCTTGAATTGGTGAGGTTAGTGATATAGAATGAATTCTAGAGGTTCTATATTGATATTTATTTTATGAATTTGTGTTGCTGTGAAGGCTTTGAGTATACCCTGACTTGTTTGACATCTTGATGTTTTGGATGTTAATAAAATGGGTTATTGCTTTTTTTCCCCCTCTCTCTCCTCCTTTGCTGAAGTAATTGGTAGAGTTGAAATTCCTGTGAGTAGGCATGTTTTGCTGTGATTGGCATTTTTGGTTTTGGTTTGTAATTGATACAGTCCAGCTGTGGCCACCCTGTTCTGTCTGTCACAAGTCCTTCTGAATAGCACTCGATTCCAGTAATCCTGGGAAGCTTCTTTAAAGTGTTTTTTATGTGTCAAAATGCCATTTTGACATCTTTGGTATGAGAACACATTTGAAAAAAAAACCCAAAAATTTATTCAGATAAAAGTGGAAAAATCAGGGGCTGGGAAGGTGGCTCAGTGGTAGAGCGCTTGCCTTGCATGCATGAGGCCCTGGGTTCAATTCCTCAGCACCACATAAGCAAAAAGAAAAAAGCTGGAAGTGGCACTGTGGCTCAAGTGTTAGAGCGCTAGCCTTGAGCTGAAGAGCTGAGGGACAGCGCCCAGGCCCAGAGTTCAGGCCCCACAACTGGACCCAAAAAAAAAAAAAGAAAAGAAAAGAAAAAGCATAACTGTCACAAGCTTCAAGAATTCCCGTGTCTGCTCTTGAGGGTTGAGAGGATGAATGGACCTTGTCTCTCCCTGTGGGGAGTGGTCTCTGTTGACTGTAGTCCCTGATGAGAGGCAGCCCACCAGGATCTCTTTAGCTGACTCAGAACTAAGTATTCTATATAAGGTGATTTGTCCAGCTTAGTAGAGTTTAGTAAGATGTTTTAAAATGTGAAAGTTTGTTCTTCCTAGAGAGGTGGTTGTGTTTTGAGTTAAAGATAGAGGATGTGAAAGATAAAAAATAAAATGGAGAGAAAATTGGTAATAGATGTAGCCTATGTTTTTGCTTAAGTTTTTCTTTTTTCTCCACAGACTGTCTGAAAATACATGTTCAAAGTCTGTTTTGAGTTCATTACTATTTGATTGCAGGCTTATAAATCCCCTTCCCTTCCCTTCCCTTCCCTTCCCTTCCCTTCCCTTCCCTTCCCTTCCCTTCCCTTCCCTTCCCTTCCCTTCCCTTCCCTTCCCTTCCCTTCCCTTCCCCCTCCCCTCCCCTCCCCTCCCCTCCACTCCACTCCTCTCCACTCCCTTCCCTTCCCCTCCCCTCCCCTCTTTTTTGCCATCCTGGGGCTTGAACTCAGGGCCTGGGCACTGTCCCTGAGTTTCTTTTGCTCAAGGCTAGCTACAGCGCCACTTCTGGCTTTTTCTGTTTATGTGGTAGTGAGGAATCGAACCAAGAGATTTATGCACACTAGGCAAGCACTCTACCACTAAGTCACATTCCCAGCCCTTAAATGACATTTTCTTTGTATGTGTGTGTGTGTGTGTTGGTCGTGGGGCTTGAACTCTGGGGCTTGAACTCTGGGCCTGGGCACAGCCCAAGGCTTGTGCTCCACCACTTGAGCCACAGCACCACTTTTCTGGTTTTCTGGTGGTTAATTGGAGATAAAAGTCTCATAGACTTTTCTGCCTGGGCTGCCTTTGAACCATTATCCTCAGATCTCAGCCTCCTGAGTAGCTAGGAATACAGGTGTGAGCCACTGGCGTAAATTACATTTTCTAAAAAGAAAAACAAAATCAAAATGAATGGTTATTAGGCTTTGTGATCTCATTAAAGAATGAAGAAGATTGCTGTCATGTTGTAGTGGTCTGCAACAAGCTAGCAGCCACCTGCCCATCTGCAGACCGGTGCAGGGCTCATCAGGGCCCATTGCATCCAAGCAAAATGACGTGTTCCATCATGTTTGTGATGCAGATGAACCTATGTATCCTGAGGACTGCTTAGTCTCAGTAGACCTAGAAAACTTGATTTGTACTCATTTTATTTTTCATCAAGTTAAAGCTTTTGGATTTACAGCTGTTCCTCCTGGCTATAAATATGTTAGTAGTATTTTGGTTTGGACAGAAGTCATGGGGTATGACTTTTGACATCATGCTTGGCTGTTCCTGGGAATTTGACATCCTCCAATTTGGATGGAATTCCCTTGTTTTGTTTCCTGTGATAGTGCGGTAAAATACACATTTTGGCTCTTTCAGCCAGAGGTGGAGCAAGACAGGAAGAAGTAAAATTGGAATGCATAAAGAAGGTATTAATGACTTATTTCTGCTGGGTGTGGTTCAGTTGCATATTTTTATAGAAATCTGAGACAATGAAAGTATTTCATTAGTCCAAAATACTAAAAATGTTGTAATCCTATTTCATTTGTATTGCTTTTGATTTGGATTAATTTTTTTCTTGACAAGTTAAGGCATTTTGGGGTCATGGAACTGCTCTGCATTTCGGGTGCACATGGAGGTAAGAAACTGAACTTTTGCCAGTTTCACGTAACAGACAGCTGAAAAGAGGGAAGTTGTACTGTTACTAACTAAAAGTTCATGTCTGAGATAGTTAGCTAAATGCAATCAGAACCACATTCAATAATTGTTGCTTTTGAATTGTAGGATTCAACTATTACAGTCCCTTTAAAAATTTTTTTTCCACCTCATTAAGGAAGTTTGAACTCAGGGCCTCATTGTCATTCATCTTGCTTGCTGGACTGGTAATCATTTGAGCCATACTTTCAGTCCTAAGTCTGGTTTATTATTTTGGAGACCAAGCCTCACCACTTAGACTGGCTTCAAACCCTGATCCTGCCGATCTCAGCTTCCTGAGTAGCAAGGATTATAGGTGTAAGCTACCAGTACTTTTTTTGTTGTTCCTGGTCGTGGGGCTTGAACTCTGGGCCTGGGCACTGTCCCTGGGCTTCTTTTGCTCAAGGCTAGCACTTTACCACTTGCGACACAGCCACCACTTCTGGCTTTTTCTGTCATTAATTGGAGATGAGAGTTTCTTAAACTTTACTGCCCAGTCTGGTTTTGAACCATGATCCTCAGATTACAGCCTTCTGAGTAGCTAGGATTACAGGTCTGAGCCACTGGCATATGGATTGAATATAGCTTTCATTCATTTCTCACCTAAGGCTGATATCTAGGGTAAAGAAGTTGAAAATGGGGCTGGGAAGGTGGCTCAGTGGTAGAGTGCTTGCCTTGCATGCCTGAGGCCCTGGGTTCGATTCCTCAGCACCACATAAGCAAAAAGAAAAAACCCGGAAGTGGCACTGTGGCTCAAGTGGTAGAGCGTTAGCCTTGAGCTGAAGAGCTGAGGGACAGCGCCCAGGCCCAGAGTTCAGTACCCACGACCGGACCCCCAAAAAAAAAAAGAAGTTGAAAATGTAGGTCATAGGAAGCCTCTTGTTTATTTGCAGTTTGGAAGGTACAAAACCAAAAGGTTTATATTAAAAGAGTAGCTCTCCCTTTTTTTCATTAGACATTATTTTATCTCCTCTTATTCTTTTCTGGTATTTAGTTGAGTACTTTTCTCTTACAAATTTATGTAAATAAGGCAAAAGTTTCTTTCAGGGTCATTGCTGGTTGCCATATCTCATTGTATTTGCTGCTGCCTTTGTGTCAGTGGTCATTAAAGTTATTAATAGAATTGATCCTCTTCAGAGAGATTTTTGCAAGTAGGAAATTCAATGTTTGACAAGTGATCTGAGGAGTTCTTTCAAAGTGTTGGCATTGCTCCTTTCCTATTTCTTGGGTTTTGGCCCAAGGACTTTCAGATTTATTGAACTGTGAAATAACAGGTATAAAATTTAAACAAGTTTTTAAAACTTCACCTGATGTTGGAGCTCTTTTTGGCTGGCCATTTGGCAACTTTTGAGACTCAACTAACCTCCATCTACAGTTAAAAAGTTTATTACTACACTGAGTCTGTGATTTCTCCTTAAATGCCCCTTCTGAATATTCCATGTCTGTTTTTCTGGACTAGGGATCTGTATTGAATTAGCTCACTTTATTTCTCCTTTAGATACACGAGGCCAGTCTCCTAAGTTTTCTCAGCTGAAGGACTTTGATTTTCAAGGACTTCTCTTCTCTTTTCTTTTTTGTGCCCTCCTCGGCTTGAACTCATGGCATGGGAGCCCTGGTTAATTGGAGATAACAGTCTCACAGACTCCTGCCAGGGCTGCTTCACACTATAATCCTGAGATCTTTGCCTCCTGAGTAGCTAGGATTTCAGGCATGAAATGGCATCCAGTGGGAGCTTGGTTTCTATACTAGTCATTGTCAAAATGTAGGGCCCCCAAGCTAAGACTTCTCTTGGCAGAGTGACTTACAAAGAAGGTAATGGGATTGCTAGTTCCTTGTCCGGAAGTACGAGGCTTTTGGTAGGGTGGCTTGAGAGAGCCTGTACCAACTTTTGGTTGCTGTATGACACCTTAGTGTTATACAGAGAGGTAAAAGAATACGGGTCCTTACTTTTATTCTGACAGTGTTTGGAGGATGATGACATCACTGAGCATGAAAAACTTAGAACCACCGTAAGTCCTATAAAGAGAATAAATAGCTTAGGAAACTGAGCTAAACTGAAGCAAATCCGTGTAAATAAGGCCTTTTAAGAAAACTGCCGGCCAGGGCTGGGAAGGGCTCAGTGGTAGAGCGCTTGCCTTGCATGCATAAGGCCCTGAGTTCGATTCCTCAGCACCACATAAGCAAAAAGAAAAAAGCCGGAAGTGGTGCTGTGTGACTCAAGTGGTAGAGTGCTAACCTTGAGCTGTGAAGAGCTGAGGGAAAGTGCCCAGGCCCAGAGTTCAGGCCCGACGACCAGACCCCCCACCCCCACAAAAAAAAACAAAAAAACAAAAACAAAAAACCCTGCTTAGTGGCTTAGTGGTAGAGTGCTTGCCTAGCATGCCTGGAGCCCTGGGTTTGATTCCTTAGCACCATATAAACAGAAAAAGCCGGGAATGGTGATGTGGCTTAAGTGGTGGAGTGCTAACCTTGAGCAAAAGAAGCTCAGGAACAGTGCCCAGGCCCTGAGTTCAAGCCCCAAGACAGGCAAAAAAACCAAACCCAAACTGCCTTTTTGCATCTGGTAATCAAGGTGTACAGATGCAAATTTCTACCAGATCTGCATCTACTCAATCCATCCTGCCCATGACATACTTGGCTTTTGGAAGGAGGGACTCACAAACTTTCTTAGATAGTCCAAAGGTGTAAGGTAAATGATCACAGCCATTTCAGTATTGTTGTGGGTGTGTGTGGTCAACATCTGTTCCCATTGGGCTAAGAGGTTTTGCTTTTCAGGGACAAATCTTGTACTCTGTCTGCCAGTGGCTGGTCTAAGTGCTAAGTGTTTCTGCCTTCATATTCTGAAATTATTTTGATTTCTGGCCCAGAGAATAGGAGACCTTAGCTCAGAGATGTCTTTTATGTTAGTTAAAAGCAATAAAAATTCTCAAGGTGGTTTAATTTTTGTGCTTGAATGAGAATGGGACAATGCTGCCTCTGTGTTTGGGGTGAATAATTCCATAGACATTTTTATATGTTGGGATTACACAATCAAAGCCAGCTGTGTAATTGGGATCTCCAACACCGTCTGGAAGCAACTGAGCCTGTGGTAGTATGACCTACCTGGTAGATATGATGGCACTGACCTGCATGCCTTTCTTTTCAGCATGAGGTTTTCTCAGCTCCAGTTGGATTCAACTCTAATGTGTTCTAGCTTCTAGTCAACCATCCTTCCATTCCCATACTCCTTTCTCCTTCTTAGTAACATTTTCCTGGCTATGTGAAGTCCATACTCATTGCCAGTCCAGTCGGCAAAGCTCTACTGGACTTCATTAGGGTGAGTTCAGGTGGGAGAGGAAGTCTGGTACTCCTTAGTAACAGATTGTTGAATTACATGAGTTTCAACCTCTTGTCTCAATGATAACTGGTAGGTACTAGCTCACCCTGGGAGGAAGTCCTTAGAATACTAGTGTTATTCTAAAAATCCATATTAGGGTTCATATTGCTTTAGAATGATCAGATTTCTCCTTCGAATTCCATGTTTTATAATGCCCCATAAGCTGTCATTTTGCAGTAACTATTATGAGTTTCTGTTTCTAGATTTCTAACGAGATAAGTCATACTTAGGCAAGCTGAATCTCTTGTGCTAGAATCTTCATCTGTGAAGTGTGGGGTTAATGATACTGCTGGGAAGTACCTATAGGACAAGTTGAGGTGCTCCAAGCACTGAGCTGTCTACTTTTGCCATAGTATACATTTTACCATTAGCCAAAATACCTGGGCTGGAAATCCAGAGGGCCTGAGAGTCTAGGACTTTCATTTTTTTTTAATTCACTGGCCCCATGATGATGTAGGGTTTAAAAAAATAAAAACAGAACCACAAAGAATTAAAATATGTGTTTTGTAGTTCAGTAGCACGTTTGGTAAGAGCACTCTTAGAAACTTGTTATTTTATGTTTTGGAAGAACTCCTGGAATGGGGAATACATGGTAGTGTAAAAAAAAACAGAACATAAGATTGCATGTAAAATGAGTTATGGTGGCAAGTGCCCTTGGCTCCTCTACTGGGGGTGTGAGGACCAAAGCGAAGGGTGCTTGAACCAGGAGTGTATAAACAGGTTCCAATTGTGTGGTGTCTTAACTCTATGTAATTAACTATATGTGGGAGAAAGGTAACTATGTGGGAGAAAATAAATCCAAATGTTAGTACTGTGTTATATTTAGATTATAGAAGTGTGATTTATTCTTTCTTTATAACTTTCCTTATTTGACACTTTTTTCGGTTTTTATTTATATGGAACAGTATTATTCCAATTTTAGTATATGTGCCCTGAACACTTTTTTTTGTTATTGTTGTTGGTGGTGGTTGTGGGGCTTGAACTCTGGGCCTGGGTGCTGTCCCTGAGCTCCTCACCTCAAGGCTAGTGCTCTACCACTTGAGCCACAGCACCACTTCCCGTTTTCTGAACTGTTTATTGGAGATAAGAGTCTTATGGGGTTTCCTGTCCGGGCTGGCTTTGAACCGTGATCCTCAGATCTCAGCCTCCTGAGTAGCTGGGATTACAGGCAGGAGCCTCCAGTGCCCGCCAGCACTATTTTTTTTTTTTTTTAAAGCCAGGGATTCATATAGTAGCCCAGGCAGGCCTTGAATTGAGAATTTCTTGTACCACTATTTCTGGCTGTGTTTCGTGTTTTAACCATCAAATATTTTTTTAAATACATGTATTTGAGATTTTCAAAATGAAAATGGAAACATGTTTTGAGGGAGAGGGCAAAGGAGGGGGGCACATGAGGGAGGAAAGATGAGAAGTATAAAATAGGTTAAAAAGGTTTTCAAAATTAAAATTCACTTTGTGGCCAGGTTTGGTGGAAATAACCCCAGCATTTGGGAGTAGAAGCAGGATGATATTGAATTGGAGACCACCTGGGCTACACAGGGAGACTATCCAAACAACAACAACAACAATACAAATTGATTTTCAAGTTCTGCTAGAGAGAATATTTGACTTGGCAAGTGTTGAGCTTGCATGTAAGTTGTAACTAACAGGAGAAGGGGCCTTCAGTTAGGATTTGAGGGTCTTTTATGATTGACTAGTGAGGTAGCATGGAGCTGATTGTTTTAGGATCCAAGGGACAAGTTTGTCAATTGCTAAGTGGTGGTGGGCATGAGAAATGCCAACCCAGAGGTGAAGCAGACTGGCCATGGCCGAGGGAGGTTCACAGTGAACAGCCCACTCACCTTGAGGGCAGTTCCTCCCTGTGTCTGAACTGGGTGTGGGCTGCACTTGTATATCCCAGTCATTCTTAGGAATGTACACAAAGAATATTTATAGAATTTTACCTGTTTTACATACCAGTGAAATTAAAGCCAAAAGGAGAGCTAGTATTTATGCATTTATTTACCTAATTACTTGTGCTGTGGATTGAACCTAGGATTTTGTGGGTACTAGGTAAGCGTTCTTAGGTACAACAAGGTGCACCTATAAGGCATTTTATGTTTTGTTTAATTTCACAGATATATGGGGGTAGGTTTTATTTTTGTCTTTAGTTTGGAGGTGAGGAAACTGAAACAAAGTTAAACAGTTTGTGCAGAGGCCAAGCAGTAAGTATTGTAACTGAGGTGACAGATTTTTTTAACCTTTTTTTTGTGCTGGTTCTCAGGCTTGAACTTGGGGCCTTGCATGCTGTCACTGAGATTCTCTGCTTCCCTGCTCAGGACTAGTGCTGTACTGCTTGAGTCACAGCTCTACTTCTGACTTTTTGGTGTTAGTCATCAGAGGCTCATGGATTTTTCTGCCCAGGCTGGCTTTGAACCTACATCCTCAGGTCTCAGCCTCCTGAGTAGCTGGGAGTACAGGTGTGTGCTACAGATGGATTTTAAAGGTATCTGTCTTTTAACCACTTAGTTGCTACATCAGAGAGAAAACTTATTGATAGTGTTTTGGAAGGAAAACAAAATACTTTATTTAAAAGTGGAGTTGTAAGGGAATATAAAATTAAGGATTGATATAGAGAATCTAAACAATGTACATATTATCTTTTGTAATATAGAAATTTTATGTCTTCTCTTGCTAGTTAGGATTGATTGGTTGATTGATTGATTTAGCTAAGAATCACATCCAGGGTCTAGATAGCTGATAAGCAGGTGCTGTACCACTGAGACCATAAATATAATCTCAAAGATCTCCCCACTTCTATCCCCCCCTCTCCCCTCTTCTCTCCTCTTTCCTCTCTGTTTCTCTCCCTCCCCTCCTCTCATTCCCCTCGCTTCCCTTGATTCCTGGTTTGGATTAGGGCTCTGCTTCCAAATAATGCCCAGTCTCACTTTCTTTCCCATAGTGACTTAAAAAGAAGATCACTTCAGCTCATAGAGAGTTATTCTCTTGAATAGATGCTTCCTTTTATATTCATTGTTTGTATGAAATTGTGGCATATTAGCTTTTCTTGAGCAAATGACTTCTAATGGATACATAGGATTTATGCCAGTTAGCTTCAGATCTTGTAGAGGGTTGTTGTTATTTGCTTTAGTTAAAGTAGTAGACTTTCTGCTTTTTCTTTTGCAGAAGTCCTGTAACGCTTAGAATCTTAGGTATTGTCACTGAATCCATGCCAACTTGTGGAGTTTAAGCTTGGACATGTTAACACCCAGGTGTATAAAGTGAGAAGTGCTTCTCCTGGGATTGCTGAGGAGTAAGAGATTGGG
This sequence comes from Dipodomys spectabilis, assembly GCF_019054845.1. Taxonomy (NCBI): domain Eukaryota; kingdom Metazoa; phylum Chordata; class Mammalia; order Rodentia; family Heteromyidae; genus Dipodomys; species Dipodomys spectabilis. The sequence goes on along the minus strand of NW_024870772.1, from coordinate 42,218,665 downwards.
GTTGCTATATAAGACAAAGATTGCTGTACTCTCTTCCCTTTGACTATTCTATAAGCAGAGATTCTTCAGAAGAGAGAAAGAAAAAAATTCCAAGTATTTCTTTTTTCTTCCTGGACAAAAGGTTGAGCCATTGGATCTCAATTGAGATTGTTTGTTTGCTTGTGTGTGGTTCTCCGTCCTCCCCTGCCCCCCAGGACATTTGGTAATCCAGAGATCATTTTTGGTTGTCATAACTGATTTGAGGTGCGGGGTGGGGGGTGCGTGTGTATGTTTGCTACTGGCATTCAGTGATTAGAGATCAGAGATGCTGTTAAACATCTCATCAAACTTCCACATCAAATTACCTGGTGTTGAGTTGAGAAACTGCTGTATGTAAAAGTATTTTGGATTTTACTTCCTACCCTCTCCCCTACAATAAAATCTCTATATTTATTGTCTCCTGTCTTCAAACAGTTAGAATTCAAACAGTTGGAACTTCTGGGTACCAGTGGCTCATGACTGTTGTCTTAGCTACACAGGAGGCTGAGGGTGGCGGTTTGAAGCCAGTCTGGGTAGGAAAGTCCATGAGACTCTCTGATTATCAGCAAAAGGCCAGAAGTGGAGGAGTAGTTCAAGTGCTGAAGCACCAGCCTTGAGTGGAAAACGCTATGGAATAATGTCCAGGCCCTGAAGCTGCTTGCTTCAGACTCCTGGAAGAGCCATCCACATTAGAAGGGCAGAGGGCCAGACCTCCAATTCCTTCTGCCCAGAGGCTGTGACCTCCTCAGTGAGCTGGCCACAGGTGCCCCCACCTCTTTCTTAAACTTGTGTACCCTGCTTTTCTTTTTTTCTTTGTTTTTCTTTTTTGTCATTCGTGGGGCTTGAACTCTGGGCCTGGGTGCTGTCCCTCAGCTCTTCAGCTCAAGGCCTAGTGCAGTACCACTTGAGCCACAGCCCTACTTCCAGTTTTCTGATGATTATTTGCAGATAAGAGTCTCACAGACTTTCCTGCCCCCCAGGCTGGCTTTGAACCATGATCCTCAGATCTCAGCTTCCTGAGTAGCTAGGATTACAGACAGGTGTGAGCCACTGGTGCCTCACCGGCTTTTCTTCTTACTGTTCCAGCTGCTCTTTTGAAGTTACTGAGGTAGTGAGCCGACTCCTCTGTCTCCCAAACTTCATTTTGAGAGACAATGGAAAAGTGCTTTTGTAAATAAGTTTAAAGAAATACAAATTGTCTGAGCTCTTTTTTTTTTTTAAAAAGAGATGACTTACCTTCTTGTTATATACCCCTTCCCTAACTTGTCACTGCCTCCTTGAAAATCGGGAGGCTCTTTGCTGCTGAGGGAGCTGTGTGGAGGGAAGGAGGCTGGCCTTCAGTGTATGCTGTGCACAGCCAGAAACCCCACCATCCTCCTCCTTTTGATAGCTTTTGCACTGCTAATGTTTTCACAGGAAGATTCTTATGCAGTATGAACTATGACTCTAACATCAGGGTTTTCCCCCCTCCCTGGTACTGGGACTTGAACGTAGGCCCTCAGTTTGCTCACTCCCCCTTGGTACTCTCTACCACTTGAGTCATGTTTCCATCATAGCCTTTTGCTGGGACACGGGCTGGGAGGAAGAAATTTTAGAAATGGAGTCTCCTAGATTTTTTTTTTTCTGCCAGGTTGGCCTTGAACTGGGATTCTCCAGACCTTGGTCTCCTGAGTAGTTAGGATTTCAGGTGTGAGCCATGAGCACCCAGCCTCCACATCAGTTTTAAAAGAGCAGTTGCTCACAATCTGCATTCTTTCTCAGGCAGCTTTTCCATGGTGAGCTTAGGTTAGTCTGAGCTGCTGGCCTGGGTGGAGTCTGGAGGCCTTACAATGGCTCCCTCTCCTCTCCTACCTATACTTACCCACCTAACTCTTAGATTTACTCTCAGAGCCTTGCACTGCTTATTTCCACAGCCATGTTTCCTTGGCAGTTTCTTACGGTTTCTGTGTCCTAGCCTGCCACAAATATATTGCTTTAATTCTTAGCCCTGTCCTAATAGAGGCTGTGTTTACTAGTAACCCTGTTGCTGCCTCCTGGAAAGCGGAGGTCTCTAGTTGTAGGCTGGCTAAGTGCTCACCTAGGCTCACTTTGCTCCTGCCCTTCTTGAGGAATTTCTTCTTCCTCCCAGCCTGTGTCTGGCTCCTGTCTCTTCAGCAATCTCTTCAGCAAGCTTGTCTTCCTCCTCCTCGTCTTCTTGTTCTTCTTGTTTTTGTTCTTCTTCTTGTTCTTGTTGTTCTTGTTCTTGCTTCTGCTGCTCCTGCTCCTGCTGCTGCTGCTGCTGCTCCTCCTCCTCCTCCTCCTCCTCCTCCTCTTCCTCCTACTCTTCCTCCTCCTCCTCCTCCTCCTCCTTTTCTTCTTCTTCTTTTTTTTTTATTGTAAAGCTACTATACAGAGGGTTACAGTTACATGAGTGAGGTAATGAGTACACTTCCTCTTGAACATTGTTACCCCCTCCATTGTTTTCCCCCTACCATCCCCTCCCTCCCTTTCTTCTTCTTCTTCACCATCATCTCTTCCTGCTTCTCCTCTTCTTACACCCCCCCCCCATCCCTTTTCTCCCCTCCTACTTTTTTCCTCTTCCCTCCTCCCTCCTCCTCACTTGCTCAAAGACTTTTCTAGCCCCATCTCTCAGGAATAGAGTCCTGTTCACTTCTCTTTCCTGGTCCCTTAAAGCACTGAGTCTAGTTCTAGCCCATAACAGGCACAGAGCAGACACTGAAAATATAACAAAGCAGCAGTTTTTAGGGGTGGGGAATAACAATAATTCTTTTGTATTAGTGTTTCTTACCTCACTTTACATTAATATTCCTCTCTAAGTTATCCTATGATCATGATAATGCCAGAGGTTCTTGTCTAGTTTGACATGTTTTTCTAGTGCAGAAACTGCTAGTTCCATAAATTATCGGGTTCCCTGCTCTCACTGTACTAAACTAACCCTAATGCATCCTAACTTCCTGTGAGGTTGTTCTCAGGTTTCTGATCTTCATTGAACTCTGCTGGCAGAAGAATTTCAAGATCTTCTTTGAGGACTCTTGAGTTAGAATCTCACTTTGTAGCCCAAGCTAACCTCGAACAACTAAATACTCCTGCTGTCCCTTCCCTAGTGCTGGGATTGCAGGTATATACCACCATACCTGGCTTTCAAAAGTTCCTTTGAAATATTGTAAGTATAAAAGTGGCAGACATAATTATTAACTATATAGTGGAGTACTTGTGGTTTAAAAAAATGTGTGTTGCAAACTTGTATGTAAATGATCCTAAGGATTACAAAATTTTAGTCTCATCTGTAATGTCTTACAGATAGAAGCATGTTTTCTTCTTTTTTTTTCTTTCTGGGATTCTATAGTTAGTTATGTGAACCATTTTGGCAGTTCTTCCTATGAAACTAGTAGTTGTTGAGGAAGTCTGTATACTAGCCTGGTCCCCAGCCTCGGCTGTATGAGTCATACTGGCTACAATCTGCCTTTAGTACATATTTCTCAGGCAGTTGACCTCACTAAATCACATTTTTCTCTCCTGGAAAATGTAAATAACTCATAGGCTGCAAGAACTGAGTAAAATGTGTTCTAGAGCAGTGTTCGGTGCGTAGGAAGTGTTTTATAAATGGTAGTTATTATTATCATTACTTTAGCATAGAACAGAGTATATATAGCAGGCAGAAAATAGACTGGATGCTTTGAGTTGGTTAAGATTTCAGGGGAAGGCTAAGGTGCACAGTTACACTCTAGTGGGGACTTGCAGTCTTTTCACTAGGATCAGTAATAGTCCCTGCTTACCACCAACTGCACAGAGCTGGTGACTATATTTTGGTCTGATTTTGAATCAAGACATCCTGTACTTGTTTGTGAGTGAGGTTCTGACCTTTTTTTCTTTCCTGCCAGTACTAGGCTTGAACTCAGAGTCTGGTGCTCTTGCTTAGGCTGGTGCTCTATGGCTTGGGCCACAGTTCCCCTTCTGGCTTCTTGCTGGTAACGGAATAGTCTTAAGGATTTTTCTGCCCAGACTACCTTTGAACCTCAATCCTCAGCTCTCAGCCTTCTGAGTAACTGGAATTACAAATGTGAGCCACTGCACCTGGCTTAAGTTCTGACCTTTTCTTTTTGTCAGACCTGGGGCTTGAACTCAGGGCCTGGGCACTGTCCCTGAGCTTCTTTTGCTCAAGGCTAGCACTCTGCCACTTGAGCCACTGCACCACTTCTGGCCTTTTCTGTTTATGCGATACTGAGGAATTGAACCTAGGGCTTCTCATGCTAGGCAAGCACTATACCACTAAGCCATTATCCCAGCCCAAGATCTCACTTCTTATGCAACAGTGTCCTTATTTATAAAACAGGCTTATGGTGGAGGGTTGTTGTAAGTATATGAGTGGATATAAGGTGTCTCAAGAACAGTGTCTGGCTCTTAGTGTTCAGGCAGTGTCCTTGCTTATAACGAAGTGTCCTGTATACAGTGCACTACGCAACATGTACAGTGGGGCTCAGCAATGTACTGGACTTGTTAGATGTTTCATTCTGTATTTAAAGTGTGTGTGTGTGTGTGTGTGTGTGTGTGTGTGTGTGTGTGTGTACGTGTACGAGTACTTTGTCTTTTATTTTTTTGGTACTGGGGATTGAACCCAGGATGTTGCACTTGCTAGGTAAGTGCTTTGCCACCAAGCCACATCCCAGCCCAGATGTTTCATTCTTGAAGCAACCTAACAGCAAGGAGGTGTTACCATCCTCATTTCACATAACAGGAAAAGGGAGCCCCAGAGTGGCTGAGGTTGCGTAGACATTTATGTCAGAGGTTAGCTGACCTCACTACTGTTTCTGTGGACAATATGCCACTGTGGTCTGTGTCGTGCATGCATGAGTGTTGGGGAGGGAACAGTAATGACAGTGTAGCTTATTCTGATGGGGATGGTGGGGAATATGGTCTACTCTCTGAGAGTGAGCAGGATGGAGAGCCAAAGATTGGGTGCCATCCTGAGAAGGCATGTCTTCTGGAACATAACCAGCCCAGGGGAACAGGCTACCTGAGAGAGGGGAGAAATTTTAGCTTAAGGGATTTCTTAGACAGGACATCTTCTAAACTTTTGTAGAACGGCTCTGACAAAGTGTTGGTGAAAAATTTTGATTATTGCCTTAGAGTAATGAAAGATTATAAATCAGAGTGGAAAAAGTTCAGCAGTGTTTGAGAAGATTATGAAGTTGAGTAGGAAGAAAACTGATGAGTTTTTCTCCCCCTTTTAGATGGCCTCAGCAAAAATATAGTGCCTCCTTATCCTCCCCATGGATGGCGGTATTCAACTAAATTGTCTTTACCATTGGCCTCTGTGTTAAATAGAAACATTTAATTTCTCTCTAAATAATTAAGACATGTTGGTAATTTCATAGTTCTTTGAGGCTGTAGATACATACAGGGATTTTTAAATTTTTATTTACTTTTTGTCAGTCCTGGGGCTTCAACTCAGGTCCTGTTCCTGAGCTTCTTTGTGCTCAAGGCTAGTGCTTTACACTTGAGCCACAGTGCCACTTCTGGCTTTTTTAAGTAGTTTATTGGAGATAAGAGTCTCATGGGGACTTTTCTGCCTGGGCTGGCTCAGAACCACGATCCTCAGATCCCAGCCTCCTGAGTAGCTAGGATTCTAGGCATAAGCCACTGGCACCCAGCAGAAATTTTGTCTTTAATTAATTCACTCTTGTCTTTCTAGGAGGAAATGAAGAAACAGAAAGAACCAATATTTCTTTATTTCCTTTTTATTTTTTATTGTAAAGATACTATACAGAAGGTTACAGTTACATGAGTAAGGTAATGAGTACACTTCCTATTGAGCATTGTTACCCCCTTCATTGTTTTCCCCCTATCATCCTTTCCCTTCCTACCTTCCCCGAGGTTTTTTTTTTTTTTTAATTGTGATTAAGTGATTACATAATTTCCCGAATTTCACAGTATTGCGGAATAATGATGCTCATTTAAAGTCACAAGTTCATTCTAACTTTCCTGGAGCAAATTGTCTATCACAGTCTATAACATATAACGGTGTACACATATATACTCCATACATGTGATCAGCAGCATGGGGATATTTAGTAGTGGTTCGACCAGATGAGTGGGAGTTCTTTGTTCTTAAGTCCTGTTAGTTTTGTTGTATCACCTAACATTTTGGATTTAGCACCCACTTATCAGGGAGACCATGTACCATTTGTCTCTTTGTTCTTGGCTTACCTCGTTCAACATGATTCCTTCTAGCTCCATCCATTTCCCTGCAAATGCCATTATTTTGTCATTTCTAATGGCTGCATAATATTTCATTGTGTATAGATACCACAATTTTTGTATCCATTCATCTGTGGTGGGGCATCTGGGTTGTTTCCATATCCTAGCTATTGTGAACAGTGCTGCAATAAACATGGAGGTGCACGTGTCCTTGTATATTGAAGAACCAATATTTCTTCCCTCCCTTCCTGTCATCTTTTTGTTTGTAAGATTGATTTTTGGAGTCAGGAACTTACTATGTAGTCTAGGATAGCCCAGAACTCTAAAATCTTTTTGCTCAGCCTCCTAAGAGTGCTGGGATTACAGGTGGATATCATTATGTCTTCTTAGGAACCACTATTTTTTTTTCTGAATTTTTTGTTGTTGTTAGTGACTGGAGCAAGGCCTCATGGCTACTTTATTGGGAAGTCCTTCTGTAAGTATTTCTGATGCCTGATACTTCCGTCTCCAGCTGTTAAAACAAGGCCAGAGGCTTTAACAGGAAAGATGCCTTTATGTTTTAATTGGTTATGAGTCATAAATGATGAGGTGTAGGGCTTTAGATTTTAGTGAATGGTGCTAAGTTCATGTTGAATTTGGGATGTGAGTGTTGATGTTTTTTTGATAATTGAGACCAAATCCTTCAGTGTGGCCTATAAATTGTGCTTTTTTTTCCTCTCCTCTTTTTACAATGCCACACCTTCTTTATTTTATTTTTTGCCAGTTCTGGGGCTTGAACTCAGGGCCTGGGCACTGTCCCTGAGCTTCTTTCGCTCAAGGCTAGCACTCTACTAGCACTCTACCACTTGAGCCACAGCACCACTTCTAGCTTTTTCTATTTATGTGGCACTGAGGAATCAAACCCAGGGCTTCATGAACGCTGGGCAAGCACTCTACCACTGAGCCACCTTCCCAGCCCACCACACCTTCTTTAGTATGACATAAAATTGTGTTATTTCTCCCCTCTTGCAGTGTCTTAAGTTGTTTTTTTTTTTTTTTTTTTTGGGTCCGGTTGTGGGGCCTGAACTCTGGGCCTGGGCGCTGTCCCTCAGCTCTTCAGCTCAAGGCTAGCGCTCTACCACTTGAGCCACAGCGCCACTTCCAGCTTTTTTTCTTTTTTTTTGCTTATGTGGTGCTGGGGAATCGAACCCAGGGTCTCAGGCATGCAAGGCAAGCGCTCTACCACTGAGCCACCTTCCCAGCCCCGTGTCTTAAGTTTTATCTTCATGAGTGCAGGCCTGTTCCTTTGTTAATGTCCAAGTGAGGTTAGTCATTCTCTATATAGAAAGGCAATTATGTATGCTAGTTCCATGCTTTCTTTCCCGGGAGCAAGTTAAGTTGCTGAGTGCCTGTTGCAGATAACCCCAACTTTGTGGTGTCATTGGGAAAACCCAAAAGGGATTTTGTCATGGGTAACTTCCTTAAATTTTTCTGTAAATTCGCACAACTATGGAATCTTGAGTTTTGGTACTCCATCCTATACCTATAATGTGGGCTAATGGTTTGACCTTCAAGAACTATTGTGAAAAGTGATTGTAAAATGGTTCCTCAAGTGAACAGGGTGAAACTTCCGTGGTGTAGCTAGTGTTTTATTTGGTGAAGTACTCTATAACTTTATTTTCATAAAACATTTTTATTGTTATAAAGGTGAATGCAAAGAGCAGTTACAGTTATATAAGTCACATAATGAGTAAAATTTTTTTTTTGAACGCGTCATTCCTTTTCCCACTCCCACCCAGTTTTTCCTTCTTATTTTTATTTATATTTTTGTGCTGGTCCTAAGACTTGAACTCAAGGCTTGGGGGCTGTCACTAAGCTGTTTTTTGCTCAAGGCTAGCTCTCTACCACTTGCATTACAGCTACACTTAACAGCTTTTGGTGGTTAATTGGAGGTTGGCTTTAAACCGTAAACCTCAACTCTCAGCCTCCAGAGTAGCTAGGATTACAGGTGTGAGTCATGAGGAGCTAGCTTATAACATTTTGTGGTGGAGTATGTATAGTTGTTTTAGTCTGTGTTGGGGGAAGGTGAATTTCTGTGATTCTAAAGAGATCTGTGGATTCTTTCCTTTGCCGTTCAGAAGGTTACTGTGACTTAGGTAGGTAGATTTTAGGTATGGAGTAGCTAAGACACTGACATTCATATTTTTAGAAACAGTTTCATTGAGATAATCACATGCCATGCAGTGTACCCATTTATAAAGTATGATCCACTGGATTTTAGAATATCCATAGATGTGTGTGATTTTTACCACAATCAAATTTTGAATATTTTCATTGTTCCATGAAGAGATTCATAGAGCATGCATATATGCTCTATGGCAACTATGTACCTACTTCCTGTATTCATGACTTGGTCATTGTAGACACTGCACACACATGGTCCCATGCAACATATACTCTTCTGGTTGTCTTTTAGCATAATGTATTCAGGGTCATCTGTGTTGTGTGCATGGCCTGTATCACTTTCTTTTGAGTATGCACCCCATTTTCTTTATCTGTTCATCTCTTGGTAGACAGTGAGGTTGCTTCACCTTTGGCTGTTACTGTGACTGATGCTGTTATGATCACAGTATACAAATAAATAAATGGTGGTCATGACCTTTGAAGTACAAAAGGTTTTAATTTTGGTGAAGTTCAATTTATCTATTTGTTTTTCTTTTGTTGCTTGTGCTTTTGGTGTCACGTGTAAGAGACCATTGCCTAATTCAGAGTCACAAAGATTTATGTCTATGTTTTCTTCTAATAGTGTTTAGTAATGGGTCTTATATTTGCGTCTTTGATCCTTTTGAGTTAATTTTGGTGTATGCTGTGAAATCCACTCATGTTTTTATGGAGTGGTGGCTCTCAATTTGAGTTCTAGTCCTTCTGTCTGCCATGGTTATGTAAAAAGTTGGAGCACAGAATCTTGGGAGGATTACTTCTTCTCCAGTACACTGCCTCACTCCTGCCCCTACTCCACCCCACCCCACCCCACCCCACCCCACCCCACCCCACCCCTGTAGGACACAAAATCTGGCCTTTCTTGATCCTGAATGAATGAGAACTCTTGAGGAGATTTTGGCAGTAATTATTTTAAATTCCTTTTAATGGTTTGATTTCCTTTTAATGGCTTCATTTCGTCTCATCCCCACAACAAATTTAATGCTAGGCAGAAAGTTAGTTCCCCGTGCATCTCAGCCTTTTGGGGATATTTAAGTGATACCTGTATGGAGGGAGGAAGAACCCCTTGCCTTCTTCAGGTCTCGACCACCTTCCAGCAGAGTGCTGCCCTTCGAGGGAGTTTTGATGTTGTACCTCAAAGCCACTTCCCTCCCGTTTAAGAAATTAAGAAGATTTAAACAAAGCAACCCACTGAGTGATATTGCCAAATCATGGAGTCTTCATCATACTTCAAGGAAAAAATAGTTTTAGGCTGTCTTCTTGTTTGCCAGACCAATCATTAAAGGCCAAGCCTTTCCTGGTTTTTCCAATCCTGACAAATGCTTTTCATTTCTACAGTAGGAAAAAAAGAAAGAAAAAAAGAGCTCTGTTTAGAAGGATACTCTCTGGTTATATGTATAACTGACTTCCAGATTTTCTGTAGTCTTTCAATTCCCCTTGCTGTTTAAATTAGTAATAGTTGAATTCCTAGAACAAATTGCCTAGCATTGTGGTAAGACTAGAGTTCCTGATTTAGTTACTAGCATTTAGCAGTAATAAAATAAAAGTAATGGGTATTGTTTCACAAGATATATTAAATGTATAAATGAATCTACACCAGTAAAATGGGAAAAAAGATAATACTAACATGATAATGATAAGTGGTATTAAACATGATAATATTAAAGGCTCTTAACTATGCCCATTCAATAGTATGTTGATAGGCTTGCATACTGAGTGTCAGAAAGGCAGAAACGATTCTTAACTGTCTGATCTTTCCTGTCTAGAACCTTCCTAAGTGTTGCTGGCTTCCATCTGTATTATACTCCTCTGGTTTCACACTGATTTACACTGAACTCCACCAGAATGTACTTAAATTACCCTGAACTCTCATCTGAAGCTTCCTCCCACAGAACCCACTGCCTGGAAGAAAAATCTTGCATCTGTGGTCTCCTCCCAGGCTTTGGTCAGCGCCCACAGCCATGTTTGTGAAGGGTGGGCCACAGTTGGGTGGACCCACATGCATGTACTTCACTTCTCTCTGCAGGTTTTAGTGACTTAGGAAGTTCATTTTTGCCATTACCAGTGGACCTCTCCACTCATTTCCATCTGCTTGAAATACACTATCTAACTGAAATACTGGGATTTTTGTCGTGAGCAAAGGCTGACACATAAAAGATGAGGCACACACAGAATCTGCTCTTGGAGAGTTTGTTTGTGGTTGGAGGTAAATGTGGTAGCCCACGGGTGGCCTCCCACACTAGCGTAGTACTGAGTTCAGGCAGGCTTGAAAGGAGTCTGTTTCAGAGGAGGCATCTGGGCTACAACTTGGGGAAGAAGGTTAAGCCTTCCTGGCTTGGCATGGGTGGAGAAAATGATACTCACCAGTGTTTTGCACAAAGAACAGGCTGAGCATTTTTAATTGAAAATCTGAAACTTTCAGCACTGCTTTGACACTTTAATTTGGAGGCTTTCAGAAGCTCCATTCAACCTCTACCTCCATACATTCTGTCTCAGTTCATGGATTCATACTACCTTGTTATTCCTTCTGGTCTTGTTAATAGATGACCATCTCCCATCTCACAGATAGAAAACTTGGGATTCTAATTGAGCACTGACCTGCCATGACTGAGGTAGAAGTCTAGATCATTCCAAATTCCACCTGCCCAAAAAACAAGCCAGGCAAGCCAGATTGAAATGGGAGTATGGAAGAGGAGGCAAGAGGAAAGGAATCGAAAAGGATCAAGGGCCAATGTGGCGACTGTCACCCAGGGAGATTGAAGCCCCTAATACCCCAGAAGGTGTATATGTATATATGTGTGTGTCTTTAAATAAATTTCTTGAGGAATGTCTGACATAGAATATCTGCATAATCATGCAATTTGTTAAGTTTTGTTGTTTTCCTTCCTTCTTCATACTGGGGTTTGAATTTGTGGCCTTGGGCTTGCTTGGCTGGTGCTGTACCACTAGATCCATGCTTCCATCCAGTGTTTTTGCTGCTTATTTTGAAGATGCCCAGTCTGGCATTAATTAAACCTTAATCCTCAGAACTCAACCTCCTAAGTAGCCACTGGCCCTTAGCCAGTGTGATAAGTTTTGACATTACTACAGTTTTTTCCTCCTCTGTATTGAGGCTTGAACTCAGGACCTGGTCTCTGTCCCTAAGACCTTTTGTTTAAGGCTAGCCCTCTACCACTTGAGTCACAGCTCTACTTCCGGCCTTTGTGTTTTATTGGAGATAAGAGTCTCATGGACTTTTCTTGCCCAGAATGGCTTCAGACCATGATCCTTAAATGTCTGCCTCCTGAGTAGGTAGGATTACAGTAGATTAGAGTAGGCACGATATACTGGTGCATGGCTGTACATTCTGAATGAACATTTCATGCTGAGGTTTTCTTGTGCTTTTGCACCAAAGGGCTTTTTTTTTTTTTTTTTTGGTTGGTTGTGGGGCTTGAACTCTGGGCCTGGGCGCTGCCCCTCAGCTCTTCAGCTCAAGGCGAGCGCTCTACCACTTGAGCTACAGCGCTACTTTAAAAGCCTTTTTATTTTGCAATTATTTAAAAAGATATGTTTAAGTAATAACAATGAATACTATGAATAATAAATAGTAAAATAAAAACAAGTTTAAAGACTAGTAAAATTTTTTTTAACTTTTTGACACATTTGCTTGCATTTTATAAAGCATATACCCACATTTGTGTGTGTGTGTGTGTGTGGATATGTACATACTTACATTTTATCCAACCTGTTCAAGAGTAGCTTCCATAATAAGCAAGTGCTCCTGTGTTCCTGAGATGCATATTCCCAAAGAACAGGAGCAGGACCCAGAGAATTGCTGTCACGTTCAAGAAATTGATTGTGAATACAGGATTGTTATTCATATTTCAACTTTATTGGCTTCTCAGTAATGTCCTTAATTAAAAGCAGCTTTGTTCTCCTGGCACAGAATTCAGCTGAGGATCACACAGTACATTTAAGCATTACCTTTCTTGAATTGCCTTTGATTTGAACCAGTTGTTAGCGTTTCTACCATTTTTCATGCCAGTAACAACTTGGAAGAATTCAGGTGGGCTCTTGTGAACATGATCCACCTGGGTTTGAGGAGGAGCTGGTTTGAATGAGATAGATCTGAGCAGAGGGGAGGAGAATCTTTGGAGTGGCCTTGTGCTTTGATCCTGAGAGGCCCAGGCCCTAGGTCAGTGGAAGCTGCATGGGAGGAAGCATTGGCTGAAATAGCTTGGCTGTGGCTGAGTTGCAGAAACCATAGTGATTGCAGGGCTCTGGTGATCATGAACTAGGGAATGAAGGAAGAAAGGGGCAGGATGTATGGAGAAAAGCAAGAAAGCCCTTTCATGTCTGGGAATATTATGTATGGCAGCGCTGGTTCTGTGTTTAGATAAGAAGAGGAAATTTCTGTTTTGGATCTTGTGGCCAGGTTGAAATTTCTCACTTGGAAGGCAGGTGCCTGTGGAGTCACTCTGCATTACATTTTACTAGCCTTAGATGAAGGAAAGTTTTTGCCTGTTGCTTGGAAAAGTTGAGGATGGTATCCTAGGGTAGAGTCTGGTGGATGTAGTTCAAGAGTAGGTGCAACCTTCTCTGAAGAGAGGTATTGGAGTTTTTCATCTTTGTTTAGTAGTCTAGTTTCTGTGTATTTAATATTTAACTGCAAAGGGTCACTTCTGAATACTTCCACACAGGATTATAGGAGCAAGAAAATGTAAGGATTTCCACTGGCATAGAATTCTGTTCTGCAATGTGTCTTTACACTTTCTTTTGCTAAGAATGAGCAGAGAACATTTGCATGTCAGGGTATGGGACACAAGCTCTTTCACAGGTTGAATGGAGTTAGGTGGTATTAAGTTTTCAGTTTTGTAAACTGTTTATTACTTTAATAATTGTTGGCACATGCTTGAGACCAGTACTCTTATTTGGTTTCTTTGTCAGGTGATTTGGGACTATCACATCCTTCAAAGATTTTTTTTGCTGTCTTTTGATAAATGGGATTAGTCAAAAATATAGTCTGTTTCCTGAAAGTCAGTTGGCTAGGATTTGTTCTCCTCTTATTCTGTCCTAATATAATGTGGCACATAGCAGGCATTTTTCTTTTAGAAATTTTTTTCTTTAAAAAAAATTTTTTTTTTAAAGGCTTTCCTTCATCGTCCTTGGACACATATATCATGTAAACTTTGCTATGTCATTTGCAACATCTGTAAAATAGGGATTAGCACATATTCTTGCTTTTGACAATGTATGCACCTAAGATACGTCTACAAATGGTAATGGGAAAGCTGGTAACTATATCAAATCACAGCCACTTTTTCCTTTAATTTACCCTTGAGATATATTTTAGTATTACCAGACTACCTGAATAGTATTAGAGGGTTTCATTTGATAATTGCATGGGGGTATGTACAGTGTACTTGGAACAAATTTACCCCCACTAGTCTTTTTCTCTCCTGCTGTTAAGAATGTTCATTAGGTTTCATTGTACTATGTACTTTGATTCTCTAAATACCTCTCCTTACACCCTCCTGCCGACCCCTTCCCAGACAAATACCCTTTTATACTGATATCGTCGTCGTCATCATCATCATCATTTTAGGTCTAGATTCTACATATGAACGAACACATGCTATATATAGCTTAATTTTTTTTTTTTTGGGTCCGGTCGTGGGGCCTGAACTTTGGGCCTGGGAGCTGTCCCTCAGCTCTTCAGCTCAAGGCTAGCACTCTACCACTTGAGCCACAGCGCCACTTCTGGCTTTTTTTCTTTTTGCTTATATGGTGCTGAGGAATCGAACCCAGGGCCTCTGGCATGCAAGGCAAGCGCTCTACCACTGAGCCACTTTCCCAGCCCCATAGCTTAAAAATTTTTTATTGCTATTATTAAGTAGGTGTATAAAGAGGTTACAGTTCTGTAAATCAGGTTATTAATACTGTTAAGTTTTTAAAAAGAGGTAGCCGGGTAAGAACAGCACCACCACGCGCGTGGTATTCATGTAAGGGATAGGTTTATTCAGTAGACCTGCTGGGACCAGGCAAGGTTGGCACTCCATGTGGCTGGGAAAGGCCTGGGAATGAGAGAGAGCTGGGAAAGAGAGGAAAGAACTAGAAAAGAGCAGTGAGAGCAGAGAGAGAGAGAGAGAGAGCAGAGAGAGCTAGAAAAGAGCAGCAAGAGAGCCTCTGGGCCTGGGCTAGCCCTTATCTAGGGTATGGGTGGAGAAAGGTGTGGCCACACCAAACTCAGATGTGACCTCAGCAGTGCAGATGTGACCTCTTCCTGGTGTCCCAGTTGCCTAGATAACGCAGGTACTGGGTGGAGACTTTGCTGCGAGGAGGGTGGAGTCTGCTGGCCATCCAGGAGCGGACCTTACAAATACAAAGCTTCTTGACCATGTTATTCCTTCCAATATTATCCCTCCCCTATTTCTCTACCCATCTACCATCCCACAAGTTACATATTTTATTTTTTACATAGTTATATTTGTCTGTGTTTGGTTTATTTGAAAACAGTCTCTAGTTCCCATTTTTTCTACAAATGACATAATTTCACTCTTCTTTGTGGCTGAATAATACTTCATGGTCTATATTTACCACAGTTTCTTCACTTATTTATTGATTTTTGGGTCACCTAGGCGATACTATAGCTCAGGTATTATTGTGAACAGTAACACAATGTACTTGGGTGTGCAGATATCTCTTTTGTGTGCTGATTTACAATATTTTGGATTACCCAAGTACAGCAAGGCCAAACTGTAGGTCTAATTATTAGTATTTTTTAAAAAAATAATTAATTTATTGTTGTTATAGAGATGATGTACAGAGGGACTATAATTACATGAGTCAGGTAATGAATACATTTCCTTTTGTACTGTGTCTTCTTTCAGTATTTTGAGGAACCTGTATACTGATTTCTATAGTCCTTATACTAGTTTACATTCCTATCAACAGTGGGAGAGGGTCATCCCCACTTCCTTCCTACCTTGTCATCATCAACACTGGTTGTTTCCTTGATAATTGCCTTTTTGACTGGGATGAAATGGAATCTCAGTGTAGTATTCTTTTTCTTTTTGTCCGTCGTGAGTCCTGAACTCTGGGCCTGGGTGCTGTCCCTGAGCTCTTCAGCTGAAGGCTAGCACCCTACCACTTGAGCCACAGCTCCACGTCCCCCTTTTTTTGCTTATGTGGTGTCGAGGAATTGAACCCAGGGCCTCATGCATGCAAAGCAAGCATTCTACCACTGAGCCACCTTCCCAACCCCTCAGTGTAGTTTTCATTTGCATTATTTTATGACTCAGGATGTCAAACATCCCTTCATGAATTTATTGGCTGTTTGTGTTTCTTCTTTTGAGAATTGTCCCTTCAGTTCATTTGCCCATAATTAATTGGATTATTTGTTTATTGTTTACCTTTGTGTATTTTGGATATTAATCTTTCCATCTGTTAAATATATGCAATAGAGAACATCTGCTAAAGATATTTGTTGAACAGTATCTGTGAAGACCTCTTGCATTCCAAGGATTGCTGCCTCTTGGTTCTGGTAAATGTTTCCTTTGATATGCAAAAAGTTTTTAATTGGAGTCAGGTCCATAGTTTTTGCTCTTAAGTTCTTGGGCATTGGAGTCCTGCTCAGAAAATAGTTCCCTAGGACTATGCCTTCTGTTTTTCCCTATGTTTTCTTGTAATAGTTTTCTGACACTGTGTTTAAAAGGTTGTATGTTCTCAAAGTACTTTTTTTCCCCTTCTTTGGTCGAAAATTACATGGCAGTAGGTCTGTGCAGTTATTTCTGTCTTTGATTTGTTCCATTGGTCTTTGGGTACCATGCTGTTTTTGTTACTTATGGCTCCTGTAATATAATTTGAAGTTCAGTACTGTGATTCCTCCAGCACTGCTTTTTCTGCTCGGGATTACTTTGCTTCTGCAAAGAATGACATTAGGATTTTGATGGGCTTTTTACATCGAATTTGTATACTGCTTTTGGTAGTTTAGCTTTTTTTTTGGTCGGTTGTGGGACTTGAACTCTGGGCCTGGGCGCTATCCCTGACTCTTCAGCTCAAAGCAAGCACTCTACCACTTGAGGCACAGCACCAACTCCAATTTTTGAATAATTAATTAGGGATAAGAATCTCACGGGGACTTGTCTGCCTGGTCTGGCTTTGAACCATGCTCTGGATCTCAGCTTTCTGGGTAGCTAGGATTACAGGTGGGAACCACCGCCGCAGGCCGTATCTGTCATGTTTTTGAAATAGTCTTATACGGGGCTCAGGCTAGCCTGGAAGCCAGTGATAGGCATCCTGGGATTATAGTCATGTACCCCTTGACGCTCTTCACCCGGACTTATTTTCAGGCAGTATTTGAAACTTTTGTAATTGACTGGACAAGAGCTGTAAGGCATAAATCTTTCCTGGGTAGGGGTCAGTGGGGGTGGGGGCCTGGAGCGGCGTCCCAGAAGACTGAGTGCGCGCCTGCACGCACGCGTACCTGCGGGAAGGCCGGGACGTGGGACTGGTCGGCTCGGGGTTGGTCAGAGGGTGCGGAGGCCCGCACAGGAGCAGTGTGGGCAAGATGGCGGTTCCGGCGTTTTCCTGGCTTGTCTCAGCCATGCGCTGAGCACCGATAAGGAGGAGGCGGTGGGCCTGTGTTTTGGGGTGCCGGAGGAGGAGGAGGGGAGTAACTCCCGTGTTGCAAGTACTGGAGAGGAGATGGGCGCAGTGGCTGTGAAGGCCCAGTCGGCCGAGCCGTCCGCATTCTCCCCATCGTCATCTTGCGGGGTGGGATGGGAGGAAGGCCCGGGTGGAGACCTCCCCGAACCGCTGTCCGCGGCCTTGGCGGTGCTCTGCGGTGCCCCACGCGAGTGGTGGGCTGGTGCCCTCCCACCCTCCCCTCGCTGTCCGGCCGTCCCACGTGGACGTGCGCGCCCAGGCTGCCCACCAGGTGCTGGCTCCAGGCTTCGTTGGGATTATCGTCTCCTGTTTCGTGGAGGATAAAAACACGACTACTGGCCATAGCTTACGCCTGCTTTCAATCCGCCCGCGCCCCGAGGAGCGCAGAGTATGAGAGAGTCCATGTTCTGACCCATGTGGAACCTCGTGCCTCGAATCGCTGGTGGAGCTGCCCAGGATCCTGCGGGAGGAAGAACCGGCCTCGACTAAGAGGAAGTGCTGTCGTCCTGATCAGGTCTCAGTAGCCCGGATCTGCAATCTCTGTCCATGTGGATCATGTGTGTGGTCAGGTGTCTGTTGTCAGCGATCAGGTCTCAGTAGCCCGGATCTGCAATCGCTGTCTATGTGGATCAGGTGTCTGTTGTCAGTGATCAGAGTCGAGCAAAACCACGAGTTTTTGCAGGAGTTGACCCAAGAGAAGAAAGAGCTTATGGAAAAACTTTCTTCTCTAAAATAAAAAATTAAAAAGTTGGTGCTCAATATACAATTACTTAGAACATTTGTAGGACTTATTTTCAAAGACTTCCCAAAAAAGCCAGAAGTCATTGGAATTGTATTGTATCGGCAGTAACGTGGAACTGGAAGGAGAAAGATGCACACAAAGAGGCTGAAGCAATTGGTATCCACAGGTCAAAGTAAAGAAAAAACAAAAGCCCCAAATCTTGAACCTAAAGTTTACATCTCTATAAAAGTTTCCTCAGAATTTACCATGGATTTAAGTGCAAGATGTAAAATTGTAAAAAATTTAGGAAAAGGTCATGGGAAAATCATTTTCAGACAATTTTTCTTTGCAAAGCACGTCTATAAGAAAAGCTTGGTATTTGACTTCCTCAAAGTCAAAATGTTTTGCTCTGCAAAATAGTTTTTTAAAGACAAACTACGCACTGAAAAATTATTTGTAAATAGTTTATCTCATCAACCTGGGAAACAACATGCTGAAAACTTACCAAAACCAACTTTAATTAGAAAATGAGCAAAAACTTTTAATAGATATGTCACTGAAAAGAAAATACAAATGGCAAGTAAGGAGTGAAAAGATGTTGCACTTCATAAATCATAGGGAATTCAAATTAAAACCACAAAGATATACGGCTTAACACATTTATCAGAATGGCTAATGGGAAAATAATGAAAATACTGAATGTTGAGGATTCAGAATGGTTTCTCATCGATTAATGATAGGAATGTAAAATAGTATATCTACACTGGACAAGAGTGGAAATTTCTTTATGAAGTTAAACACAGTTACTCTGAACCCAGCAGTTGCACTTCTGGACATTATATCAGACAAATGGAAACCTGTTTTGGCACTAAAACCTGTACAGCTTCATTGCATCTTTATTTGTAAAAGTCCTAAACTGGAAACAAACCAGATGTTTTATAATGGGTTGATGGCTAAACAAATCAGCATTCTCATGGACGACTGCTCTAACGAAAAGGAACAGACTCTTAATAATTATACAGCTTAGAGGGACCTTGTAGGTATTTTGGTGAGTTAAAATAAGTCTCAAAAGGTTATATACTGTGTGATCACATTTGTATAACTGAAATGTCAAAGGTAAATGAACAAAATTAGTGGTTGCTAAGGACAGTGACTGGCTGGGGTGCAGCATTTGTAAGAATATGGGTTTAGGGGCTGGGACTGTGGCTTAGTGGTAGAGTGCTTGCCCAGCAGCATGAAGCTGGGTTGGATTCCTCAGTACCACGTAAATAGAAAAAGCCAGAAGTGGCGCTGTGGCTGAAGTGATAGAACACTTGCTTTGAGGCTCAAAGATAGTACCTAGGCCCTTGAGTTCAAGGCCTAGGACTGGCAAAAAATAGAGAAAGAAAAGAAAGGATGAATATGGGTTGACACAAGGAGTTCATTTGTACTGATGGGATAGTCTTGTGTCTTTACTGTAGTGTTGAGGATGTGAATCTATACCTGTGCTATGAAAAGTCTTTTTAAGTCTGTAATCTACTTAGTATTATATTGTTACTATCTTGGTTAAGGGTATGTAGAGTTCTGTAATGTTTCTGGAACTTCGTATAGGTTTATATTGAAAAAAGTTTTTAAGTTTTAAGTAAATATTAAAAAAACACAGCAAGACTCCTGTGTATTGATTCCCTTGTGGAGTTTTTTGGCTCATTGAATTAAATTTATGCTAAGATTGGTCCTTTGGCTGTAGGGTTCCCTCTTGCCCCCTTTAGTACTATTCTCATTGTATGATATGAATCAGAACTGTCACAAGTGATAGACTTGCAATACCTGGCAAGTGATACTTGTTTTTTGTGGGTTGTGGGGCTTGAATTCAGTACCTGCACACTGGTTCCTGAGCTTTTCACTGGCGCTCTACCATTAACCACTTGGTGGTTAATTGGAGATGAGTTTCATGGGGACTTTTCTGCCTGGGTCTGGCTTGGAACTGTGATCCTCAGATCTCAGCGTCCTGAGTACGATTGATTACAGGCATGAGCCACTGGTACCCGATGGGTGTTATTCTTCTTTGATACAATTTTTAGATGTCATAAAGCGTTTTGGGGGGGTGTAGTAATTTTTTTATTTAAAAATGAAGTTCCTGTAGCACAGTATCTCTGTATGTTCCTAGGAATAAGTGGTATTTAATAGCCAGAAACTATAATAGCTAATATCCCACATGGCCTCCGTTATCACTTTTGAGTAAATTTTTTTTTGTTCATATAACAGCCTACCAATGAGTAAATATTTAAAATGTTATGTGTCATTGTTTACTCCTGTCCCTTTGGGTTTTTGAGAGAAGGGGGTCTCATTATGAAGCTCAGATTGGTCTCAAACTTGAGTTCCTGCTGTCACTGACTGATGCTGGTGATTATACGTGTGCATCACAATGCCTGCCTATTTTTATTGGACAAATACATCTCAATGGTAATATTTTTCAGCTAAAAAATGTTATGCTTCCATTTTTCCTCTTTCCCTTTATAGCTTACTTGTTTTGGGAGGGAGGCATACTGGGGATGAATTCAAGGCCTTATATTTGTTATGTAGGAGCTCTACCACCTGAGCCATGCCCTCGTAGTTTCTTTTTTAATAATCTTAATTTTTATTGTTTGGTGCTGGTTCTGGGGCCTGAACTCTGAGCCTGGGCCACAACTTTTTGGTAGTTTGTTGGAGATACAAAGTCTCATGGACTTTTCTGCTTGTGTTGGCTTGGAATTATGATCCTGAGAACTCAGCCTCCTGAGTAGTTAGGATTACAGGTGTGAAACACTGGCATCCAGCTGTATTTCTATTTTTGAAAACCGTTGGGAGCTGGACACTGGTATCCTGGATACTCAAGAGGCTGCAACCTGAGGATCATAGATTGAATCTGGCTTGGGCATAAAAAATATACTTACTGAGTGCTGGGAAGGTAGCTCAGTGGTAAGAGTGCTTGCCTAGCATGCATGAGGCCCTGGTTCGATTCCTTAGCACCACATAAGCTGAAAAAGCTGGAAGTGGTGCTGTGGCTCAAGTGGTAGAGCTCTAGGCTTGAGCTGAAGAGCTGAGGGACAGCGCCCAGGCTGAGTTCAGGCCCCACAACAGACAAAACAAACAAAGAAAAATCTACTGAGACACTTCCCCCCCCCCCCCCCCCCCCCCGCCCCCCCCCCGCTATCCCTGGGCTCTTTTGCCCAAGGCTAGTGCTCTACCATTATTTATCTTTCTGTCTGTCTGTCTGTCTGTCTGTCTATTTATTTTTGGGTCAGTCGTGGGGTCTGAACTCTGGGCCTGGGCCTTGTCCCTCAGCTCTTCAGCTCAAGATTAGCATTCTACCTCTTGAGCCACAGTGCCATTTCTGGTTTTCTGAGTGGTATATTGGAGTCTCATGGACTTTCCTGACTGGGCTGGCTTTGAGCCCTGATCCTTAGATCTCAGCTTCCTGAGTAGATAGGATTGTAGGCACGAGCTACCGGCGCCTGGCTTTTCAGTACTATTTTGAGTCAGTATTCCAAATTACTGGGAATATTTCTCATTGTTTCCTTTCTCTTGCTCTTTCCCACATCTGATTGATCAGCAAACTCTTTATCACCTTACATTTTCAACTTAGCAATAAGTGGTGTTCTGCAATATGGTATCTGTAGACAATTTCATCATTGTGGGAACATCAGAATGTACCTATTATAAACTAATACTACTGTGATGTCACTGGGTCATATAACCTTAGGGGAGACCACCCTTGTGTCATTCAACCAAGCAGTATTATGTGGCACAGACTGTATGTTCAGATTCCTCCATGTCTCACCTCTTCTCAAGCTGCCGCTGTAATTGCTCTCCATGCCTCTGTAATTGCTACCTTGGTGATTGGTGCATCTCTTGACAGGCTTTCCTCAGTAGGGCCAAAGAGATTCCCTGCTTTAGACCAGTTCCTGGTGCCTGGATTACAAACATAACTAAGAGCCTTTCTGTTGGCCTACAGGTGTCTTTCCTGTCACATTGATCTCCTTTCAGGTCAAGCATCTTCCTGCCTCAGGACTTTGACAATATCCTTTACTTCCATTTGGAACATGGCTTGGCTGACCTCCTTTACCTCACCTCCCTTACTCAGATGTCACCTTCAGTACCGTCTTCCCTGGTCACTGTTGGTTATACACTGTACTGCCTCCTCTTCAGTGTATGCCTGTACTATCTTCTTCTCTGCTTCATTTTTTATTTTGATGATTGATATTTGTCTTTACAAAGACAAGCATCTTCTGTTCATTTCATCAACTCAGGACATAATAGGTCCTCAGGAACTGTGGTTCCCTGAATGTACTTTACTTGCACCTGTGTTCACCGTGAGCCTCTTGGTCTGACTGGGGTGATGGAGGATAGAGGAAGGTCACTGAAACATCAGCTTGTTTTACTTTCCAGCCACGCATGTCTCTGGAGTATAGGAGACACCTTCACACTGGGAGTGCTCATGGATTTCAAGCCAGAAGAGGCCAAGCATCCCAGGAGAAGAATGTTAAATAACTGGCCTTATTTCACATGCAGTTCAAACTTAACAAGGAGTTGAGAGGGGCCCTGTGCTCTCTGGTGCTGCTTTCCTTGCTCCCAGTCTTGACTTTGTTTTCGTTAATGGCAGGGGTGGTGGATGCTTGCTCACCAGCTAGGACAGGTATTGCTGAGCTGTGCTTCTCTGTGAGACACAGAGCCTGGCTCTGACTGTGCAGCATTAAGAAACTTCTAGTATCATTCTGAAAACAAAACCTACATGAAGACATGTCCTCAGCTCTTCACTGTGTCTAAGAATCAGCAATAACACTGAGTTAGTCGCTGATTACATTTTCTTGCCAGTTATAATTCCAGGGACCTTGTTGTGTACTGCTCTCTGGGTAGTATTTTCAAGTGATTAAATTTGGGGTCATGATGTAGTGTGATCATGCTTTGAAATGAGGCATGAGTGAGCATCCCAATCCCTGCCTTTGCATCGGCACATATTCTGTGATTATCTAGATAACTTCAAAATTCCAGGCACTGGATGGAGTTGGGGACAGTGGACCAAGCAACACAACGAACAGTTTGGCTTTTCAAGTAAAATGTGCAAGGCTCAGTGGACTTGCACAGAGCCAGTAGTACCATGTTAGTTCCTTGGGACTTTTGGAATAGTTGTCCACATATTGAACTCTGTTCTTATTTCTTCAGAAAGGCCACTGAAACCAGGAACTAGGACTGCCGGGAAATACCTTTGGAAACTTAGTATGTTGCAAAGTAGAGAAAAGGTAACTGCCAAAGTGCTAGATTATAACCTAGTTCTTTTTTTTTACCCCTTCCTCCCCCTTCCTTCGAAGAGGGATTTACTTTCTCTTCTGACTGTTAAAGCTCTTTTTGGGCTTTTTAGAAAAATGAACTATTTAATGACACTAATCATAAGGGTTCAACTTTAAATCTGATGAGAACTATCCTTCAGTCCTGTGGATGACTATATAGCGGGAAAGCTGGGGGTACCATGTAGTTGGTGAGGGGTTCCACTGTGGTTCCCCACTCATTGTTGTTCAGGTGACTGAATGTGTGCCCCTTTTTGGGGACCAGCTTTAAACACAGCAGATGCCAGCAGCTCATAATCATTTGCCAAGCTTAGCCAAGTGAGAGTCGGGAAATTCAAACTCACAGCACCTGTGACTGGTCCACACTGTCCACACAACATATCAAATTCTTCCATCAGAGAGACTGACATGCCTGCTCACACTGAAGCTGCACATGGGAGCCCAGTCACTGTTGCTGTGGGAACTGCAACTTTGAAGTTCCAGACTTTGATGTGATTAAAGTCCCTCTGTGTATCATAACTTTTTTTTTTTGTTCATTTGTTTTGAAACCTGAATTGGAAATAAAAATTGATTTAGATTGGGGCTGGGTTGCAGAGGTTGTAAAGGGAGTTAGCCTCTTGTAAACCACATGTAACTATGTCAGACAGACCAGGGATCTTTTAGCAGTATCTTTCACCTCTAGCTACTCTTGACAGACCCTGCCCTCATCATACATGCCACCTGCCAGATCCCAAGGTTCAGATTCTTTGGTTCATCTCACAGTCACCTTGAAATTGTGGCTCACAATTTGCCTCTGTCTTGTCGATGAAAGAAAGAGGGATAAAAGAGAAGAGAGTTTGTAGTTACCATTAAAATTGCACATCAGTTGGTATACCAGTATTGAAGCTATTTAGTCCTGGCACATTTACATTTCTTGGTCATTTCTCTATGACTCTGTTTCTGTCTTTTAATTCTGTTTTTATATCTCTAACTGTATATATCTACATTGAGGCTTGAAGCAGGCCCTAATGCTTGCTTGGCTTTCTTGCTGGGCTGATGTTCTACCAGTTGACTATGCCTGAGCATGACTTTTTGTTGGTTATTTGGGGGATGGAGTCTCACAGATTTTTTTTCTGCCCTGTCTGGCTTTGAACCATGAAACTTTGGATATCAGCCTCCTGAGTAGCTAGGATTACAGTTACCCAGCCCATATTTCTTTTCCAAAGAAATCTCCTTAGGCTTATTTGCGTGTGATATGTGTATATGCACATAGTAAAGCACATATTCCCTCAGAGCAGGCGTGTACTTGAGTGTTTTCCTCCTTACGGTAAAAACCCAAAATGTCATGCTAATAAGTTTAAGCAGACCCATTGGCAGTTTTTTTCTCCATAAATGGCACATTCCTGGTGTCATGTGTTGTGTGCCTGCTGTGTTCTATCAGTGTTTCTCAGGATCCTATGGGAGAGTTGAGAAGGTCCAGATTTGATGGACGGTCTAGGTCTCTATGACGTGATAACTTCTAAATGGGAGATGGATAACTGGAGCTTTCAAGTCACTGCCTTTTAGTTCTCTGAGAGCCTTCTGGCCCTACCCTTGGAAAAAACCTGCAAAAAGGCAGGGTAAAACTTGGTCCTTCCTTTTTAGGGCTCTTGTTTTTCACTGTTGATAATATTATAGGAGGAGAGAGCAGGTCTCTTGAGTGTGCAAAGATTCTGCTTTTATTTATTTTTCTTTTCTGGCTCAAGACTGGGACTTGAACTCTACTTGATACTTTCGCTCTTTGGTTAGTGTTCTACCATTGAGCCATGTTCCAACTCCAAGATTCTGTTTTTAAAAGTCATTTATTCAGCAGGGTACTAGTGGCTCAACATCTAAAATCCTAGCTACTCAGGAGGTTGAGATCGGAGGATCGCAGTTTAAAGCCAGCCCTGACTCTTGCCTCCAATTAATTTACACACGACCCTCCCCCCACCCCCCCAAAAAAGAAAATCAAATGAAGAGGAGCTATGGCTCAAGTGATGGAATGCTGGCCTTGAGCAATAAAGCTCAGGGACAGTGCCTAGGCCCTGAGTTCAAGCCCCAGGACTAGCACACTACCAGATCACTACCACTGCCATAGCTTCTGCTGTTTGCCTTAGTAAGTTGATCTATTAGCCATTCATGTGAAGGACACAAGAAGAGTCAGATAAGGAAGGAGTGGGTAGGTTGAGTCTTCTAGCAGGATTTTTTTTTCTCCCTGAGTACCGTTTCTTGCAGATGGGATGGGATGGAATTATGGCTCACCTCTTTGAATATAATTCAGTAGAATTTATAGACGTGTCTTCATAGGTGTTACAGGTTGAGCACCTATGAACATGTTTCTAATGAAGATAAAACTTGTGCCCTATTTAGCCAGTGGTTGAATAAGACTTTGGGTTCTGGAATAGCTATATATGTTGATATATAGATTCATGTAGTTTAATCAAACCTGGCAGACTTAATGAATAGTGGCAAGAGATTTGAGCTGCTTCTTAATAATATTACCATGTGGTTGACCATTTAAACAAACAGCTTTTTAATCTGCATGGAGTGATGTGTTTAGTTGGTTATCTTGGCAAACCAGGGTGTTTGTTAGTCAAAAACTTGATTTTGTGAGTGTTTATATTCTTTTTTCCTTCTAGATGTTTGTGTGCTATTGTTTTAATAGCTGAAATTGAAAACATGCCTTTTCTTTTGTTAAGTGGATTGTAGTATAGAGCTTTGTTAATGAAAAGAAATTACAAATGGTAAAGCTGAATGACTTAGTTTTCCTGTAAAAACAGCCGTAGTTAAGTGAGCCACAATGAGCCATGATGTATTTCCTCTACCAGGATGGAAAATGAGGCATTTATTATTTCAGGTCTGACTCACAGTGAACCTGCTGACACCAGGAGGTTTTAAAATCATAATCATAAAGAACAGGTTAGGGCAGAAACTTGGACGCTGGGCCTACGATTACCTGCTTATTATAGTGTTTTACACCTTGGATGCTTTAGGTTTTCTGGCACGGTGTCCCAAACCTCACACTCTAAACATCCCCTTGTACAATTATTGCTTGCCGGTTTTAGATAGTGCCAAATAGACAGATGCCTCATCGTAATTACCATTTTAAAATTTCATTTACACACATATGTTCAATATATATAGAGCATTGGCTGTCATTGTTTACTTTTACCCTGGTTTGGGGGTTCTTTTAAAAAAACTATATATATGTGTGCATGTGTATACATACACACAGATATATGCACACATAACATATGTATGTTGTCCCTTCTCCTTTTCCTCAGTACCTTCATCATTCTCCCTGAAAAAAATAGAACTCCAGTGTCCTTTGTTAATAAGGATGGGACACAGTAGGTGGATGCAACATGTCCTTGGATGTTCAAAATTGAGCTTACAAAAAAAAATCAAATACAGTTATCAAAATTGTCATATGCAGTAGTGTGTTTATCAGTATATCAAATGGTCAGGTAGAGCGGTGGGTTATTGGGATTACGAGGTAATGTGTGAATAGTACTTGTGTGCGTAATGTATGTGTGTGTACTGTGGAAGTGACAGCCTTTCCAAAGAAGCACATGTATCTTGTTTCATAAGACAGAAGAAGGGTAAAGAAAGGAAACAAATTGACCTCCTCATGGCAAGCAGAAGGCAGATAGAGAAGGAGGTTCCTAGTTTGATATTCTACTCCTAACCAACCCTGCCAGCAATTTCATTGCATAATGCATTTATCATTCAAATATAATTTTATTTCAAGTCAACTGAGCTTAAAAAATTACGAATGATTTTGATAATTAAATTTATGTGATTTGAGCTAAGTTGAGTATATGGAAACAAAACAACATTAGCTGTCATTGTTTAATATAATTCTGGTTTGAAGGCCTTTGAAAATATCCAAAGTTGGTGCATTTTAATATCTATTCCAGCTGAAAGTTTCGAAACAGCTTTTTTTTAAAAAAATCCTTCTGTTCCTGCAGTGAAAAATACATGTACTCCCTTCCCACTATCTGTAGGATCCATCATAGGAGCTGAAAATTATCTTTAATAAATTAAGTACGATCGTGACAAACCTCACTGCTTTGAAGGAGGCATTTCGTGAGATGATACTGAAAGGGTGACTTTCTTCTATCCTCTTACATAATACCTACTTTGAGAGTCAGGAAATGACTTGGGGATGACACTTTGCTTTGGGTACACGTTCTTTTTGAAGGAAATTTGAATAGATGATGGCCTAGAGAAATTAGCGAGATGGAAATAAAAAAGAACCAAGTGATTACCTTTATTACCACAGCAAACTGATATTCCAAGACACTCAACAGGGACAGATGAGCAGAAACATGCTTTAAAAAAAATTTTTTTTTTGGGTCCAGTCATGGGGCCTGAACTCTGGGCCTGGGCGCTGTCCCTCAGCTCTTCAGCTCAAGGCTAGCACTCTACCACTTGGAGCCACAGTGCCACTTCCGGTTTTTTTCTTTTTGCTTATATGGTGCTGAGGAATTGAACCCAGGGCCTGATGCATGCAAGGCAAGCGCTCTACCACTGAGCCACCTTGCCCCAGCCCCTAAAAAAATTTTTTTTAATTGGAAGGGCAAGACATTAGTCAACTGCTGCTCCATATCACCAGCCACAAAATCTCAATGGACATACAATTACAAGCATTTATTTCTTGGTTATGTAGATGAGGTTGCCTGTGGCAGTATACTTTGTTTTACTGAGTCCCTTGACTGGAAGGTAGGTGACTGGGGTAAATTCTCATGATGGTGCTAGGCATGCAAGAGCATGAGCCCTGCTACACAAGTGTTTCCGGCCATGCCTGATGTCAGGCCTGCTCGCACCCCATTGCCCCAGGTGACCTTAAAATCAAGAGGGAAATATACTTTATCCCCCCCCTAAGGCAATGGAAATGCAACTACCAAGGAGTGTAGTACTAGGACCAGTAAGTCAGTCTTACCAAAGATGCTGTAAATGTTAGCAACTGAGGGTAACAGTTATTTTCTCTGCCTCAAGAAACCCCAGTTTAGCTGTATAGATGGGTGTGGACAGAGATAGCTTACTGGAGATAAGGAGCAAGAGATGGGGGGAAGTGAAAAGATCTAGACATTTAAGAATAGCTTGGCTTCAGATCTTGGGGGCAATCCCAGGCTATTCGTATAACCCATCTGCGTTGGACATCTTTCTGAAAAAGTGAAGCACTGGATTGGTCCAGTCTCCATAGTACCTTCTACCAATAGAACTGAGTTACTGCTTATTTAGAAATGCAGATTTCACTTATTGGTACCTCTGCTCCCACTTGGATGTTGCCTTCCTTTGACAATGTGTAAAGCTTGATTAAAAAACTAAATCAATAGTAGGGGTTACTCAGTGAACAAGAATAAAAATACTACCTGTATGTGTGATATTAAATTAGGAATATTGACATTCATTCCTCTTTCCCTCCCATTCTCTCACCCTTTCCCACTCCTTCTCTCCTATTCTTTCTCTTTTCCCTTCCCTTTTTGGGGTCTGACAGTGTAGTCCAGACTTGCCTCAAACCTTGTAGCCTCATGCCTTAGCCTCCCAAGTATAGGGATTATAGGAATATATCAGCAGGCCTGTCTTAGAATATTGAATACTGAACACGGTCTGGGGTTATAGAATCCTCCCCCTGGACTTAAGTTCCCTGAAAACCTTGTCCTTCCTTCTTTCCCTCCTTCCTTCCTAATATCTACCATAGTTGTTGACTTGTAATAGAGCACACTTGGAACAAATGAATGAAGATGGGAATCTAGTGAGGGAAGAATTCCCTAATGTGTCTCCCAGAAAAAGAAAGGTTGGTTTTCTGGTGGCTGGGATGCACAGCTCTCTGCTGGGGATTTGGAATGTTAGGATAGTCCAGGATGGAAACAATGATGACACTTGACCCCCTGCTGTGTCTTTAGCATTTTGCTACACTGAGGGAGCTGCACCTGGAAACTGTTTTTGTTGGGGACACAGATGTATAAACAGAGACCTAGAACCCTGTATCCACTTTTCCATGAGAAGCCACAAGGAGAGATTGACTTCCTTGGCCTAAAGTTGAGTGTGGATTCCATTGAAAAGCAAGGAAAGTGTTGGCTCCACACTGTACATTAATGAAGGACCTTCTAGGAAGTAGAAATGGCACAATACATGTGTGGAGAGGGCCCACATCCAGTGAAGGGAGAGTTTCACATACAGTGAAGAGAGAGTTTAAGGTGAGATAAGGCTGCTGGGGAGGCAGGGTTAGGAAAGAATTTCACGGGCTTGTCGCGCGTGCGGGTGTGTGTGTGTGTCTGTCTGTCTGTCTGTCTGTGTGCCTGTGTGTGTGCCTGTGTGTGTCTGTGTCTGTGTGCGCGCGGGGCTTAAGGTTCGCAGAAGAGTTGGAGGTTTGTCATGCTGACATCTAGCATGGCACCACTCCACAGCCCTGGGCTGTTCCTTTTAGCACCTAGCCTCCTCTTTCCTCTAGTAAAAGAGAACAAGATACATTGTCATTCAAAACCCCACTTTCCGCAAGCAGGTGTATTGCCTCTGAAATGAAGCAAGTCCCTGTGATCATTCATTTTGAGCTTGATAGCCCCAGGTGACAGAATAGGCGTGGCATGGTTTCAGTGGTAAGCTAAAGTAGAACTTCAGTTTGGGAAGCTGCCAACTCAGTATGTCTGTAACAGATGGATGCTGCTGCTGCTGCTGCTGCTGCTTCTTCTTCTTCTTCTTCTTCTTCTTCTTCTTCTTCTTCTTCTTCTTCTTCTTCTTCTTCTTCTTCTTCTTCTTCTTCTTCTTCTTCTTCTTCTTCTTCTTCTTCTTCTTCTCCTCCTCCTCCTCCTCCTCCTCCTCCTCCTCCTCCTCCTCCTCCTCCTCCTCCTCCTCCTCCTCCTCCTTCTCCCCCTCCCCCTCCTCCTCCTCCTCCTCCTCCTCCTCCTCCTCCTCCTCCTTCTCCCCCTCCCCCTCCTCCTCCTCCTCCTCCCCCTCCTCCTCCTCCTTCTCCCCCTCCCCCTCCTCCTCCTCCTCCTCCCCCTCCTCCTCCTCCTCCTCCTTCTCCCCCTCCTCCTCCTCCCCTCCTCCCCCTCCCCTTCCTCCCCCTCCCCCTCCTCTTCCTCCTCCCCTTTCCCCTCCTCCTCCCCCTCCTCCTTCTTGCCAGTTCTGGGGCTTGAACTCAGTGCCTAGGCACTGTCTGTGGGTCAAGACTAGCACTCTACTACTTGAGACACAGCATCAGTTTCTGGGTTTTTCTGCATGTGGTGCTGAGGAATGGAACCCTGGGCTTCATGCAGTTAGGCAAGAACTCTACCACTGAGCTACATTCCCAGCCAGATAGATGTTATTTTGACCTTCACTTTTTGCATTTATTTTAACGTGGTTGATACCATTTGGGGAAAATATTACACCACTTTGGTTAAGTAGAACATGCCTTAAAGTAAGTTTCATTGCATTATTGTCTATCTGTTATGTTGTCTTCTTTATTGATAACTTCATTATCGACCTATCCATGTTCATTTTCTAGGGTATTTTGTTTATTCTCACTACCGTTAAAGGAATGTCAGCAGATATTACAAAGTAGCTCTTAGTGGTTAGTGTCAGCATCATTAGTGGTATAATTTGTGGCATCCCCTCCACTACTGGTTGATTGTTTTTGCTGGCTTTGCATCTGTTGATCCCAGTCATGATGTTCCTTCCCTTTGTGCATTCCATGGTGACAGTCTCTGCCTTAAAGGGACTGACCAGTCGTTACAGTGTAGCCAGGAAGTGAAGTGGGGAGGCAGCTCTAGGAAAAAATAAGGCATACACTCAACATGAGCACTGAAGTGTAGTACAGTTTCAACAGGCTGTGGTTGCCGTTGGGCTGCATTGAGGAGATTCAGGGTAGTAGAAACAGCCTAAAGAAGATGCAACCGAAGCAAGTGTAACTGAAGTTGGGCCATTGGAGATAAGTCTTCATAAGATAAGTCAGCTCTTTCCCCCATTTAGCATTTTTTTTTGTTTTTTTGGTTTTTTTTTTGGGTCCGGTCGTGGGGCCTGAACTCTGGGCCTGGGCACTGTCTCTCAGCTCTTCAGCTCAAGGCTAGCACTCTACCACTTGAGCCACAGCGCCACTTCCGGCTTTTTTCTTTTTGCTTATGTGGTGCTGAGGAATTGAACCTAGGACCTCAGGCATGCAAGGCAAGCGCTCTACCACTGAGCCACCTTCCCAGCCCCCCATTTAGCATTTGTAAGTACAGACTTGGGAGCAGGGAATTTTCCTATTTCTACTAATGATAATAACATTGTTAAAAATAAGTTTTTGTTTTTCCCTGAGGCTTGAACTTTGGGCCTGGGCACTGTCCCTCAGAGACTTTGGCTCAAGGATAGCATTCTATCACTTGGGCCACAACACGGCTTCTGGCTTTTTCTGTGATTAATTGGAGACGAGTCTCAAGAACTACTCATGGACCTGTAATCCCTCTGTACAGTATCTTTACAATAAAAAATATTAAGGGACTGGGAAGGTGGCTCAGTGGTAGAGCGCTTGCCTTGCATGCGTGAGACCCTGGGTTCGATTCCTCAGCACCACATAAGCAGAAAAAAACAAGCCGGAAGTGGCGCTAGCCTGGAGCTGAAGAGCTGAGGGACAGCGCCCAGGCCTAGAGTTCAGGCCCATGACCAGACCCCCCCCCCCCCCCCCCAAAAAAAGAAAAGTAACCAATAGACTCATTAAAAAAAAAAGTCTCCAAGATCCTCAGATCTCAGCCTTTTGAGTAGCAAGTATCACAGGCATGAGCCACTAATGCCCAGCTTGAAAATAAGCAGCCCAAGATACATTTAGGATTTTAACAGTGTCTGCAGACAGACTGGAGTTACCCTCAAAATACTCTGGGAACTTCTTATTCCTGGATCAGGAAATAAAATGGTTATGGTCCAGCAGTAAATTGAAGTTTTAGTTCTCTATTTGGGTGTTTACTTCTCTAAACATTTATTGGTAACTGTTTTGGTATTGATTTTCAAAGGAGAAAGCTTCCAGAGAGAAAGGCTTGTGTTATGTAAGCAGCAGCATCTTTCAGTTATCTGCAATGTAAATGACGTGGGTCTCTGCCTTTCTCAATGACTTCATGTCTTGCTTAATATTGATACACTGCTTTAATACCCATATGATGCTAGGTAGATGGCAGGCAGATCAATTCTAATGTAATGTAAATAACACGAAGGGAACCACACGTAGACCATACTGTATTACAAAGGCAAAAGAATCAAAACAATTACTTAGCATTAAGACAATTATTGGTAGTTACATGTAGTCACGTGTATACTAATTCACATATACCTACACTATCACCATTCAGAGTTTCTTTGAGATAAACATGTAGGAGCAAGGACCATTTAGCTATTATATATTTGAAGAGTTTATATTAGTGCTTGTTGGTTGGCTTTTTTTTTTTTTTTTTTTTTTGAGTAGAAGTTGCAGAAGTTCAGCTTCTGTCACATTGAACAGAAATCATACATTAAAAAAATTATTGTCATACTTCCCTGTTTTTGCCCCCTCTTTGGTATCTGTGCTTACCTTTCTTAACTTGACTTCCTCTGTATCATGCCAACCCATTGGTCCAGTCCTCTGGAGAAAACATCCGTCCTGGTGAATGGCTACCACAGCCTGAACTGCCCTCCAATCAGGGGTCAAGCTCTAGTTTTCTTGGAATTTGGTTGTGCTTTTATGTTTGTGCAATGGTGCTTGTTTTCCTAATTAATAAGAACTAAATATTAAACCAATTAAACGTATGTAAAAATTATCTTTGTGGAAGCTATGTTGAAGCCTTTGAAAAGATTAAATCACAGGTAATTTAAGTTATGGTCAGACCTTTTTTTTTTTTTTTAAAATAGGATCCACAAAGAATTCTGTGTTTGGACTAATATACGCAAGGGTTCAGGTGGGTAGGTTTCACTTTTAAAACAACAACAAAATTATAAATGTTTGGAAAGCAGAAGCCTAGCCAGAGCACCTTGATTCAACAGGAAATGTTCCCTTTGCTTCATATATGTTACACGCCTATTTTAAAGGCAAATGTTTAAGGTAAATGCACTATACTTTCAAGTCTTGT
Source organism: Dipodomys spectabilis (assembly GCF_019054845.1). Taxonomy (NCBI): domain Eukaryota; kingdom Metazoa; phylum Chordata; class Mammalia; order Rodentia; family Heteromyidae; genus Dipodomys; species Dipodomys spectabilis. Next base: position 42,185,519 of record NW_024870772.1, on the reverse strand, counting down.
ACTAAAAAACTTTGGTTGCTGTTGTTGTTGTTGTTTTAATGAGCTAATGTTTTGATCAGGTTTGGGTTGGATTGGAATTGGATGACAGACATTTTGGGACCTAACACTCAGTGGCATCACTAATACTGCCCCAAAGCTACATACTTACTCAGAATACAGCCTTTTTCTCCTCACTATCTTATAATGAAACAATAGGTTTATCTTAACCATGTGCTGAAAGCTGCTTAAAATGAGACAAAATTGGAAGGCATTTTAAAGACTATTGTTGGTGCTCCAAGTTAAAACCAGTGAGATGGTTCTGCCAGGCTGAAATTTGCCTTTCAGTGGCACACAGCTCTTGGATGACCAGGACAGAGAGAGAGAGAGTAGGTGAGTGTGGAGGGTGTGGTTTTTACATCTATCTCTCAGGGAGCCTTTTGGAGATGGGGAACCTGAGCCTCACCCACTGTGGTGTCATAATTTGTAGGGATCATTGCTTATGTGGATAAGCTTGGTAGTAAGTCCTTTTGTTACATCTGATATGTCACCTAAGTATAAAGTGCTAGTAACTTACACCAAAATCTCTGACATATATCTTGGAAAAGCCTTCAAAATGATCAGCAAGTAGTGGCTAAAGGTGGTATGGTTAGAGGCTTTGTAAATCATACCTGCTAGATAGAATGCATTGTGTTGGAATGAAATAAAATTAAAGCAATAACTTCTGTAGTTTGTAATGATCTTATATAGAAACACAAAACCATCATCAAAGCTGTATTAGGAATTGAAGATAACTCCCTGTTTGAGCTTGAAATGATCTTTTATAATTGCTTATGTGAATTTCATTTTCTGATCCTTGAATAAGTACATTGATAATGCATCTTCTCCCTCCCTCCACCTTTACTCCCTTATGCTTTGAAAACTGAGACTGGGGAGAAACAGAAAAGCAAGGCTTAAAAAATTTCCTTTGAAAGTTTTTATTTATCTCCTTTATTATTGCTCTTGAAAATGTCTTTATGTACAGCAGGCATTTTGTCCTTCAAATGACTAATTTAAATGCCTGATACTGTATTCATATTTGGTGCCTGCTAGTTGTTCATTTGCTCAAATTCACCTTGAGAAAGCTGGGGAGGAAAAAGTATAACTGATCAAGAGTCAAGGTGCCAGTTAGTTATAGAACTTGTAGGCTAGCTTAAAAAAATTAAAAGTTTTATTTAGTTTTTGCAAATGTGGAGTTAAAAAGTAGAATATTTATTCCCCCATGGTATAACCCCTGCTTTCACTGTATTTGATGTTGTTATAATTTGTGGAGGGGAAGGGAAAAAACAAATCGTGGTGGACCCATTGCAACAATGAGATGTACAAGTCATTATGTCAAAAACGAACTTTACAACTTTGGTGATGGGGGGGGAGGGAAGAAGGGATGAGTGGAGGGGTGGGGGGAAGATGGGATGGGAAGGGGAAACAAAGGAGGAGGCTACAATGGTTGATAAGAAATGTACTCATTATATTGCTCATGTAATTGTAACCCTCTGTACAGTATTTTCACAATAAAAGAAGTAGAATATTTATGTAGTGATGGGACTGAGAATAACGTTTGTGAATTATGCTGTGTGTGATTTCAATAAATGCCTCTTGGCTCTGGAAGCTGTGTGTGTGTGTGTGTGTGTGTGTTTGTGTGTGTGTGTGTGTGTACACACATGTATACGTGTATAGATAATATATTAACAATAACAGGCATCCTTTAGAGTTCCAATTATGGTTTATGTTTTCAAAAGGTATGTATTTGCATGCTAGTTCTGTTTTTTTGCTTTTTGTTTTTTTTTGCTGATCATGGGACTTGAACTCTGGGCCTGGATTATCCCTGGACTCCTTTGTGCTCAAGGCTGGCTCTCTACCACTTGAGCCATAGAGTTACTTCCAATTTTTTTTTTCTGTGATTAACTGGAGATAAGAGTCTCACAGACTTTCCTGCCCTCCTGCCTTGGTTGGTTTGAACCATAATCCTTCCATCTCAGTATCTAGGATTACAGGCCTGAGTCTCTTGTTAGTTCTTTTGAAAGGATTACGTGATAGGACTGAGCTGGTTATCAAAGCTTGAGGTTATTCACGTGTGTTAGGAAGGGGTTTTACTGATCTATACCTATACCTCTTCACTTGAAGAGTCTTAGTAATTGATCTGTAAGTATTAAATATCACAAATCAAGAATACCATTTTTGTCATGTAATGGAAAAAATGCCAATCTGATTTTTTAAGGCCCCGTTGACTGCCAAGAATTGTAATAGATAGAAATTTAAAATTATTATTGAAGTGTAAATGTTTAGTATGTTTAAAGTTCTAGGAGATTGATTTGTTCAGATTTACTCAGGGATCTGAACACATTTGGCTTTAAATTTGTATATGTAATTTAAAATCTAAAATGTGGGGAAATAGAGCCACATTTGGAAAATTAAAACTGTTAATGTTTTAGCAATGCTTTCATTTTCTTTCCTATGCATTACTGTGTGTGATTACTTAAAATGTATATAAAATTTGCCAACTAGCTTTTGATTAACAGAATAATTTCAGTCAGTGAATAGTGTAAATACATCATTGCAACATATCTGGAAGTCTGTAGCAGATTAAAAAAATACTATAGAAACCAAAAGATAAGTTTCCCTTTTATTTTTTATATACTGACATCATTTAGGGGTTCTCATTTAAGATGTGCTTTAATGAGAAACTTATTTGCACATGGGGAAGTCTAGAGGTCTAGAGATGGGGAAAGATGAATGCAAGGAAGGGAAGATAAAGGTCCTGGATTATGTATAGTCTTGTGGTCTACTTTTATATGTAGACTGGTTGTATTTCCAAGTACTGTTTGTAAACATTGACAGAGGATTTTCTGTTTCTGTCTCTTTTCCAGCTCGTATGTGTTGTGGATTTCTTTATGAAGGAATACTGTTGACTGATTATGAGTATTCTAAGGTTTACAATTGAGCAATCTAAATAAAAACTTATGAATTGCAATTTGGATCTAAGTTTTGACACAAATGTGAATGTACAATTGAATGGATGGCCTTTAAATCCCCACTGGTGATGTGCAAATTACATTGGCCTCTAGCCTATCAAAAGCAAAGGAGTAAATTAGATAGTTTGGAAGTTCCATTAACTCTTTCAGAGTACTAGGCTACTATTTAGTTTACCCAAACAGTAATTTGCTAAGTTTAGCATGCCCAGTCAGTAATTTGCAAAGTAATACCTTGAAGAAATCTGGAAAGCATTAAAGAAACTCCTGAAGTACCTTGTGTTTTCTGGGGGAATCTGCTGAAGCATTCTGAGTAGTTGGACTGGAGACTAGGCATTTTAAAGCAGAATGCCTCTTAGTCAGAATTTTTGCCAAATTGATGCTATGGTCTTTTAGTTTTCATCCTTCTACCTTGTTCCTATTGCAAGCTGTATTGTTCCCCCCACCCCCACCCCTTCTTAGTTTATGTGAGTATTCTTCAAGGCTCAGATCTGTGTGGTTTCTTGGTGATCCTCTCTTCTCACTGAAGTCAGCCCAGCACCTTGACTTGCACAGATGGTCTTTGGAAGTTCATCTAGTCCTTAGCTGTGTTCTTCATATCCATGTCCACATCTTTTCTAGTACTATGGTCTGATTGGTCAATTCAGCAGGACTTATAGCTTTCTTCCTATGGACTTAAACTTACCTTCTCTCCAGAAACTGGTTTTCTGTCCTTGCTCATCAGGTTTGAACAGCACTTAACCACCATTCTTACACACCAGTAAGAACAACTTTCTGAGCAAGAGCCTGGGGGGAAAAATCCTCCCAACTGCACTTCTCTGCTTGTGAAGCAGAGGGAGGCAGTATCTTGAGTTTCCCCTCTTCCCTCTTCCCATTCTTCATTGTGGCCCATACCATTTCATACCTTCATCTCTACACTGGTAGTTCAGTGGTGTGCTGCCACCAACTTCTTTCCTTCTTTACTCTGCTCTTGGTAAGCTACAACATTAAACTTGAGGCATCTCTTTAATTATGCCATTCATCTCTTCAAACATCTTCAGAAATTACTGTCCTACCTTGAAGATAAAAATCCTAAATCTTCTACCTTGCATTGAAGGCCATACACTCCCTGAAAGGGGTCCACTCTTTCAGCTTCTTTTCCTATAGCTTCTTTTCCTCAGTGCCTCTTTGGCCCCCATTCCTTGGACCCACATTCTTCTTCTCCTAGTTAGTTTTCTCATTCTGTTCTCCCAGCCAGGCAGTACTTTTTCCCTGTTCACATTGATCCTTCTAGAAGTCAGATCCTTAAAGAAGTCAGATTTCAGGAGGCACATACATGGCAAGCAATTCCATTTATGTCAGTTTCAGTAAACAAGCAAAACTAATTCTAATGGTAGAATTCAGAATAGTGGTTACGCTTTGGGGGTAGGGGCTGCTGACTAGAGAGTAGAGAGAAAACGATGGGTTGCTGAGAACTCTCTGGTTCGTGGCTTACATTGCATTACAATTGTAAAAGTTCATCCAGCTAGACACAAAACACTTGAGCTCTTGACTGTGCAAATTAAGCCTCAATAAAAACACAGGTGGGTAGTGCTCCTCTTCTGTGGTAAGGCTTGAATGTTATAATGTATGTAAAATGCCGAGCTCAGTAACTGGCTATGGTGGAGAAAATCTAGTATCTCTTTAAGATGGTCTGAAATGTGTAGTAGTGGGATACGTTCCCTGAGAAGACAAACTATATATGCAAGTTTGTCTTTAGTATTTTGGTATTCTGTTATTCATTTGAGTTTGTATTGCTGTGTTGATTGCTCACTTAGTATCTTCAATTTAATGTTGATGTTTGTCTTTTATTTTGTAGTGTAGATGTTTGATCATCAGTGGAAATAGTGGCAGGCAGTGTGGCATATTAGATTCAAGAACTCCACCCCCATCCACCCACCCCACCTTCAAAAAGAAGTGTGTGTGTGTGTGTGTGTGTGTGTGTGTGTGTGTGTGTGTGTGTGTGTGTGTGTGTGTGTGTGTGTGTGTGTGTGTGTGTGTGTGTTACTGGGATTTGAATTTAGGGCTTTGTACTTGCCAGTCTAGCACTCTACCACTTGAACTGTGTCTCCAATTGGGTTTATTTTTAAAGTATTTGTATTCCCAAATCTTCTAGCTAACAGAGAAGCATCCATAAAGGTAATTACAGGTTGGGAGTGTAAGGCAAATTTTCTTAGCAGGGAGGTTGGAATGGGCTTAGATGGTTTTGAAGTAATAAAGCATCTCTTGAGGTGGTACTTAAGGAACATCTGGAGTGACTTCTGTGTGTTACCAGAGCTTGTTGGTTCTGGAGCCACACTTGGAATGGCATGGAATTAGGGGTTATTCAAGCTTAGAGATAGGACATGATGGAAGGCAAAACAGGATTTCAGCTCATCAGAACCATCCCACGAATTTGGGTGGGTAGTGAACATGTGAACCACAATTATGTAAATATTCCTGAAAGAATCCATTCAAGAAAGTATTGCTTCTTAAGTTTTGATGTTACGTGATTTTTTTTTAACATGCCAGCAGACAAGTGTAGTTGATTTCATTAGTTTGTTTTGGTTGCTTCTTTCACTTATACTAAGAAAATTTCATGAACTCAATCAGAATTTTTAGGGAAAGAAATTAAATTTAGAAGTAACTTACTCATTTGCGTGGACACTCCTTAAAACATTAAAAGAATAAGATAAAAGCACCAAAAAATGAAAGTACCATGTATACATTGCCCATTTGTGATTGCATTCCAAGCTTTACAAAATTGATGCTGCAAATGGTAATTCCAAAACCTCATTTCCCGTCTACTGCAGGTAGATTTCTATTCCCTTTTCTCTTAACTTCTTGTTCCTTTTGCCTGTCAGTCTTCTTGATGGAGGATGGTTTTATATCTGTCAGTGTTGAGTCTCTGTCAGCCTATGATTTGGACCTGGGTTCAATCCCAGTCAGAAGTTGAAAAATAGATCCTGAGCCTTTGAAGTTGGGAAAGCAGTATGTTTAAGCGACTAGAACTCTGGCACCGCCTGCCTCACACCAGAACAAGTTAGCAGAAAGAGAGTTGCTCTGTCTGCTGGAACCTGGGCACAGTCCTTTTTGTTTGGGGACTGAAGTACTAGACACACAAATTATTAAATTACTTAATGAAGATCTTGTAGTACACTTCTATTCCCTGTGAAAAGGCCCTTTCAGCTAGAGGAGGGTGTGTGGGCCAGGAGAGAGGTGCTTTCACTGTGGTGAACAGGGCCCCATAGATGCCCCAAGGCTGGCTGTTTCCTTCTGCCTTGATGAGTAGAAGATACTTTTTATAAGCTCTGAGGGAAAATGCAGGGTTTCTCTTTCACCTTTAGCTTAGCATTACCATTTACATTCCGATACAGGAGATCTTGTGTATGCTGTAGGTTGTGATTAAGACCTTCAGATTGTGAGCTGTTAGTTGCAGATCCTGATCAGTTACAGGATGGGAGGGTAGGAAATATACAACTCAGACTGATAAAATTGGGCCCCAGGACTCTACCAGAAATAGACATATGTAATTGAATTACATGTGGTTCTGGTAACACAGATCTTTTTGTTTCCACCACTTCTTAAGGGGGAATGTGTGAGTAGGAAACTCAATTCATATCAAACTCTGTGAGTCTGTATTGTGATGATTATCACAATAGCAGTCCTGAATATGTCTCAGGGTTAATGTGGCAATTGAAATAATCTATAGGGGAAGACTGGATATGAAAGCATTAATCAATTTTTGCTTTCATCAAAAATCTTTTCCCATGTAATCAGTCTAAAAGGGTGGCAGGCTATTTTTTTTTTTTTTTTTTTTGGTCTGTCATGGGGCTTGAACTCAGGGCCTGGGTGCTGTCCTTGAGGGTTTTGTTTTGCTCAAGGCTAGCACTCTACCACTGTTAGCCATGGCACCACTCCTGGTTTTATGGTGGTTAATTGTAGATAAGAGTCTTACTTTTTTTTTTTTTTTTTGGCCTGGGTTGGCTTTGAACCATGATCCTCATATCTCAGCCTCCTGAGTAGATAGGCTTATAGGTGTAGGTATGAGCCACCAGCGCCCAGCTACCATTTCTTCTTACACCATGCTTGGGGAAATGAGTGATAATGGCTTAAGGACACATTATTCTTAATGTGGGGCTTGATAAAGGAACCACTGAATTGTTTTTCAACAGAAAGAGGATGAGAGGAGGTGGTAGGAAGGAGAGGGTGTTAATAACTAGGTACAGCTTTGGAGCAGATGGGGAGGGAATCATTGTGCCTGGGGATGATACTCCTTTTTGAATATTACTAGTGCTTAGATGAATGCATAGAAATCAAGAATTAGCAGTGATATTTATGGTTTTTTTTTTTTTTGTTTGTTTGTTTGTTTTGGGTCTGGTCGTGGGGCCTGAACTCTGGGCCTGGGCGCTGTCCCTCAGCTCTTCAGCTCAAGGCTAGCGCTCTACCACTTGAGCCACAGCGCCACTTCTGGCTTTTTTCTTTTTGCTTATGTGGTGCTGAGGAATCGAACCCAGGGCTTCAGGCATGCAAAGGCAAGCTCTCTACCACTGAGCCACCTTCCCAGCCCTAGCAGTGATATTTAAAAAGCTGGAGTTACTTGTATGTGTCAGTGACTTAGAATTTAAGTTCATTGAGGGCATAACTCCGAACAACTGTATTTAAGCAACTTGAGCCTAAAGTATTGCCCCTTCCTTGCCTTGTAACTTGGGTAAATAACTTGTCTCCCAGGCCTCAGCTTCCTCAACTTCAAAATGAAAGAGATAGGGATAAGGATGTAGTTCCAGTGGTAGAGCACTTGCCTAGCTTGGGCAAGAGGCCTGGGGTCGGATCACCAGTACAGCAAGGGGATGTAGGGATAGAGGCATTGGATTATGCTCTTCTGGGACCAGTGAAGTGATTCTGAAATGATTCAGTATGTGCAGCTGACAAAGCCCCTTCTCTTCCTTCTCTTCTCCCTTGACTGCTGCCCTCTTCTTGCTCCTTCCGCTATTACGGGCCCTTTAGCATACAGAAAACCTGATAACCTGAAGTTACCAGGGTGGGTAGTTTTGTTCATGACCCATTCTTCAAAGACAGATGTTCTGTGTTCATGGAATGAGAGATGAAATTGCAAATGTATTTGAATTTGTATCGTTCATGTGTACAGTTGTCCAGGAAGCCCTTCAAACGAAAGACTTTTGTTTGTGAGATACTGCCTTTTCACATTTCCAGGATAGAGTTTACTAAGTCTATTTCAAATTCGGAGAAGTTAGGAGATCTTAGATCATTTTGCATTAAGTAATTATGGATGGTTAGTCTCAAATGAACCCTTGTCTAAGGAGACCACATTTGTCTGTGTTTTATAACATTTACATTATAGAACATTTGAAGGAAACTTGAAATGTAAATGTAAATTATCCCGGAGCCAGCAGTTGAGTTCACTTGGAAGTCAATGAAGCATGTAATTAAAATGAGAAGGATATCAGAGAAGGAGCAAAGTCCTAAATTTTTGTTGGATTGGGGTAGTTTTTACTGGAATCCTGAGTGTTCTTTATATAACAAATTGCTATTTGAAAAAAATAGCAAACCGCAAAGGCAAATTTCCCTTTTTCTTATCAATATAACTATAACTATCTCTTGGGTTGAGATATCCAATGGTGGGCTCAAGTGGTAGAACGGAAAAAGCCAAGCGACATTTGAAGGACTAGAGTTTAAGCTTCAGTTTCTGTACCCAAAACAACGACGACGACGACGACGATGACGCTGATGTCAATAATAAAAGGCACCACTTCCACCAGCAAAACAAAGGACATACAGACTTCTCAGAATTCCTTTTTGATTTATCCAGTCAGTATGTACAGCATGCCCAGCTCATGTCTGCCATTAGTACTTCTTCATGTCTCTTCCTTTGTCCACGCTGAGCCTCCACTCACTCCAATGACAGCAAATCTGAACTGGCAGAATGGATTAGAGCCTTGGATGCTCTAGAGATTAGCTATGCCTTGGAGGAGAACCCACCTGGATCGGATGTATTTCTAGATTTGTGCTGGTTTGTGTTCATCTTTGGTATATCAGAATTCTGGATCTAAATGTCCACATTTCCGTTTTTGTTGGGTTAACACTTTGTGGAACAGCTAGTATCCGTCCTACAGTGATGCAGGATTTACTTAGCTCCTCTGTTCCCCTGGTTGGATTACTGAAAAAGTGATCCTATTTCTTAGACTGATCGACATTGGAAGGAGTTGATGGGTCTTTCAAGGCTATAATGGAAGAGACACTCACTGCATAGCAGAGAAGTCAAGACTATAGCAGGTGGCCAGTCTTATGAGCGACACCAGGTAGAGCAGAGCTTCTTGGCTATTGGTGTAGTGACATTTTTCTGTACCTGGATGGTTCATTAAAAATGAATAGAATGTAGTCTGGGTCTCTTGTTTTGCATTGCTAGCAAATAGCAGCCTCCATATACTTCACTAAGGAAGGAGGGATATTTTGTTTAATGGTCACATTGCAAAGAAACCTGTTTAGAGCAGTCATTGCCTGGAGTCTTGGGGGGAGCCAAAAGTCTCAGCAGGAGGAAATTACTCTCTTGTATTTATACAAGTGGTATATATAGCCTTAGTAGTATTGGCTGAGATGTTATTAGTCTAAACCAATTCCTTATTATATGAAAATAGTTTTGTTGTTGTTTGTTTTATCTGAGTGGGCTTCTCTTTGTCACTATGCTGAAGCAACCATTCTTGAACAGAAAAAATCTGTTACCTTTAAGGCTTACTTTCAGTCTTGTAAAGCAGTACTGTTGCTGTAGGCTTTGAGCAAAACTTAATTTTTTTAATTGTAGTTTATGGCAACCGCGCAAGGCCTTGGTAACTGTTGGTTGCAGTTAACTGTAGCAGCACTTGCTTCCTCCCATTGTTGTTTTCAAGCACCCCTCTGACATCTGCTGCTCTGGTCCAGTCAAGTCATGCTTCAGTGGCCAGCCCCAGAAGTCTGACAGCTCTTCCTGTCCCGACTCATGCCAGTCTAGGACAGCGGGACGCCTGAAGGCTGCTCTACTGTTCATTTGCAGAAGCACATTTCCTGTTTCTTAACCTTCAGAAAGAGTTACTGTGGTGGCTTTGAAAGTTGTACTGAAGGATTCTGTTAATCTATTCTGATTCATTTCGGAGGCAGTCACATTTATTATTTGACTTATGTTGCTGGCTAATTAACCAGCGAGAACATGTTTCCTCTTTACAGATGGAATGCTGAAAAAAATAACACAGAGCAAATATTTTACAACAGATCTTTTGAGTTTTACTGTGAAATAATAGATTTTGTTTTGTGCTAACTTCCGGTTTCAGTGACACTTCGCTGACTCTGCTGATTATTGGCCAGTTTTGAATTTTACGTCAGTCAAAATTGATTTACTAAAAATAATATAAATGGGGCCTATCAGATTTTAATTCCATGCTGTTGGTGGTGAAAGGCCTCCCTGGGGGGAGAAAATGTAAATTTTGTGTTAGTGTCTAGTTTCAAATTGGTAAGAGTTGTATTAAGTTGTATTTCTTTCTTTTTTTTTTTTTTTTTTGTCGGTCGTGGGGCTTGAACTCTGGGCCTGGGTGCTGTCCCTCAGCTCTTCAGCTCAAGGCGAGCGCTCTACCACTTAAGCCACAGCGCCACTTCCTGTATTTCTTTTAATACAACTGTTGATTTCTTTTAATGTATGTTCTTGATGTCATTGCTTTTTAAAATTTGTAATTGGCACGTAAAACTTCATGTTTATGGGATACCCTGTCATGTTTTCATATTGGGGAATGTTCAAATCAGGATAAGCACATTTGCTCAAATATGTATCATTTCTGGAGGAAACACAGTTTTTCTTCTGCCCCCTCACCCAACCTTTTTTTTTTTTTTTTTCTTTTTTTTTGAAATGCACATCACAGTATCTTTGTCAGCCTACTAAGGAATAGAACACTAGAGTTTATTTCTCTGGTCTAACTGTAACTTAGTTACTCCTTGATCACTCACCTCTGGTAACCATTGGTATCTCAGCTTCATCTCTTTCAAATTCTACATATGTTTCTTGTATTTCTGTGTCTATTTCACTTATATACTATTGCATCCTTGTTTTTGCAAGCCATGGGACATCCTTTTTAATGGCTGAATAATACTGCGCTGTGTGTTATAGATATTGCATTTTTTCCTAGCTATTTTTCAGTTAATGATACATGGTTGTTTCTAGTTTTGGGCTATTCTAAATAGTGCCTCTTATATTTATTTCTTGAAGATCTACCATGACTGTTTGCCTTCTAGACAGTATTGCAAGATGTTTGTGGTTTTGACTTCATTTGTGTTGACTTTGTGATGGACCTGCCTTTTGTTCCACCAGTGCTCATGTTTGCTTATTCTGAATTATTGAGAAAATATTTGGTTGAAGATGGTTTTAGATTGGGGGGGGGGGGGTCTGGTCGTGGGACCTGAACTCTGGGCCTGGGCACTGTCCCTCAGCTATTCAGCTCAAGGCTAGCGCTCTACCACTTGAGCCACAGTGCCACTTCTGGCTTTTTTTTTCTTTTTTGCTTATGTGGTGCTGAGGAATCGAACCCAGGGCCTCAGGCATGCAAGGCAAGTGCTCTACCACTGAGCCACCTTCCCAGCCCTTAATTTTTTATTGTAAAGATACTGTACAGTGGGGTTACAGTTACTTGAGTATGGTAATGAGTACATTTCCTATCGAGCATTGTTATCCCCACCTTTGTTTTTCCCCTATCATCCCTTCCCTCCCTATCTCCCACCCACCCACCCACTAAGTTGTAAAGTTCGTTTTCAACTTCATATCTTGGACATCTCATTGTTACAATGGGTCAACCTGTATCCTTATTTCAGCATTTTTGTTACTTCTTTTCCTTTCCCCAAATTAGAAAAATGTATATACAAGATGCAGGAGCCAGGCACCGGTGGCTCACGCCTATAATCCTAGCTACTCAGGAGGCTGAGATCTGATGATCACAGTTCAAAGCCAGCCCAGGCAGGAAAGTCTGTGAAACTCTTATCTCCAATAAACCACCAGAAATCTGGAAGTGGCACTGTAGCTCAAGTGGTAGAGCACTAGCCTTGAACTGAAGAGCTGAGGGACAGCACTTAGGCCCAGAGTTCAAGGCCCACGACCGACCAAAAAAAAAAAAAAAAAGATACAGGGCATTGGAATCAAATACAGTGAAAACAGGTTTATACCATGGGGGAGGACATACAAAAGAAACAAAAAAAATCATCTAGTACATTATAAGTACATTAAAAACAATAGCAAGAAAGATAAAACCTCTTGTGTCCCTATCTTGGGGTTCATTTTGCTTAGTATCATCTTATATGGCCATATGTACATAGCTTTTGACCTTTTCTGCTTGTCCTAGACATGTACTAGTTATTGCAAATAAGGGAAACCATGGAACCTATGTTTCTTTGGGCTTGGCTTACTTCACTCTTAACACCCCATTTCCTAACAAATAGGGTGGTGTCATTCTTTCTGATGAAGGCATAGAATTCCATTGTGTATATATACCACATTTTCTTGATCCACTCGTCTACTCAGGGGCATCTGGGTTGGTTCCATATCTTAGCTATGGTAAATAATGCTGCGATAAACAGTTGTGCTGGTAGCTTTAGTATGGTGATCCTTTAGGTACATCCTTTGGGTACATGCCCAAAAGTGGGATTGCTAGGTCATAGGGGAGGGGGGGGCACTATGTATAGTCTTTGAGAACCTCCATACTGCTTTCCAGAGTGTTTGAACAAGTTTACACTCCCACCAACAGTGTAGTCGGGTTCCCTTTTGTCCACATCCCCTCCAGCATCGGTTATTAGATTTCTTGATTCTAGCCATTCTAACTGGGGTGAGGTGGAATCTTAATGTTATTTTGATTTGCATTTCTTTTATGGCTAGAGAGGTTGAGCATTTCTTCATGTGTCTATTGGGCATCCTTCTTTCTTCTTCAGAGAAGTTTCTCTTTAAGTCTTTAGCCCACTTATTAATTGGCTGATTGTTTCTTTGGGGATTTGTTGTTGGAGATTTAATTTTTAGAGTTCTAAGTATATTTTAGATATGAGATCCTTGTTCATTATATGGCTAGTGAAGATCTTCCAATTCATGGGCTTTCTATTGATCTTGCTAGCTATGTCCTTTGCCATGCAGGAGCTCTGCAGTTTAATGCAATCCCATTTGTCTAACCTTTCTTTGATTTGTTGAGTTTCTGGGTCTCTATTAAGAAAATTTTGGTGTGTGACAAGGAGCCCTAGAACTTCTCCTCTTGCTTCCTGTAATATTTTCAGGGTGTCTGCTTTGACTTTGAGGTCTTTGATCCATTTGGAGTTGATTCTGGTACAGGATGATATATAAGGAGTTTAACCAAGATTTCGCCAGCACCATTTATTGAAGAGGCTGTCTTTCTTCCAATCTATTTTTTTTTTTTTTTTAGCTCCCTTATCGAAGATCAGGTGGCTATAGTTCTGTGGGTTCATTTCTGGGTCTTCAGTTCTATTCCATTGGTCCTCAGGTCTGTTCTTGTGCCAGTACCAAGCTGTTTTGATTACTATGTCTTTGTAGTAGAGTTTGAAATTTGGTATTGATATTCCTCCAGCACTGTTCTTTCTGCTAAGGATTGTTTTTGCTATTCAGGTTCTTTTATTATTCCATATGAATTTTTGGATTGCTAATTCTATTTCATTGAAGAATGAGGTTGGGATATTCAAAGGTATCCCATTGAATTTGCATATAGCCTTTGGCAGTATAGCCATTTTCACGATGTTAATCCTTCCATAGATTGGGGTCTTTTATTAGTGTGAGTTGAGGAGATAACTGGATAAAGGGAAATTTTCATTCTGCTTCCTTCAAGTGGGCTAATCTTATGATGATTTTTTTGCTTGGATTAATTCTCAATCCCCCCCACTGCATACATACAGACACACACAGACACACACATACATATACTCACAAATACCCTTATAGATAGTGCACAAGGATGTGAAGATGTAGTCTACACCTTTAAGATATTTTTTTGTTGGACTTGGGGATGTATTGAGTGTTTGTTTGTTTGGGATAGTGGAGTTTGGCAGAAAGGTTATCCACCCCATTTTCACCGTTTTCCTCCCCACTCAATGGGGAAAGGAAGATAGATGTGAAATTTTGTTTCATTTGGCATCATTGGGTGTTTTCAGATTCAGATGAATCAATGCTTGTTAATGTAATGAATGAGCAGATTCACTTTGTACACACATTCATCCCGTCTTTATGTTGTAGTCCAGGCAATTATAGCCAGTCTGTCTGAGGAGTACCCTACACATACTATTTGAAGAGGAAATACAAAAGATGAACTCTCTACTTTTTAGCTTCTATAGGTTAAATGGACATTTATTGAAATAAAAAATTGCCCCAGTCCCTAACCTTTGGTCAATTTAGGTTTAATCTTTGATATCTTGAATCAGGGCCTCATGCTCTTACTTACTTGGTTTCTTTGCTCATGACTGGTGCTATACCATGTGAGCCACTGCTCTACTTCTAGAAAATTAAAAACTCCGAATACCTATTGGGCTTCTCTGGCCTTTCAGTGGCCATTCTTGTGTTCCTTCCTCTTGTGGATAATTTCTTGATGCCTACTGCTTGCTGGATTCTCCTCTGCTTCTTTTTCTTTGTGTTAAGCCCTTCCTAGGCAGAGGAGGTCAGACAGGTACACGTGCCTTCAGGGAGAATGTGGTGGGGAGAAATATGGAATAATGAGCCCTTCTGACTTGGGATTCAGCAATTTAACATGGGTGCAGTAGGTGGAGTTATTCTTGGAACCCCAGTTTGAAGATTGGTGTGCAGAAACCCATCTGTGCTGCCGGTTGCCAGCATTTCTGGTACAAATATTGTCATTTGCTCTTGAGGCAATCTGCTATTTCAGTCCTAGATTCAGTTTTGTAATATGCTGGGCAAAATAGCAGAGAGAAAAAAATATCTTAAGTGGCGGTATAATCTTCAGTTTAAAAACACTTCAGCAGTGTTTCCAGTAGGGGATTGTTCAATGTGTCTCTTTTGCTCAGCTATAAACATAATGTAAATTTATTTTTTCCTGCTTTCCTGAGTCCTAGTTCTCTTGTACTGATTCTGCAGGCCAGCAACTTCCGCACCCACTGAAAGGAGAGATAGTCCTTGTCTAGATGAAGGTTTACATAGTATTTCTTTGAAATTATATCTCGTGGAGGTTTGTCACGTTCATTTTGTCAATAAGCAAAACAACTTACTCGTTTATGAGTCAGCATTTTATTATGATAAAATATAAGAAGCAGAGTGCTTTATAAGGAAAAGAGAGCCAGGCACTGGTGGCTCATACCTGTAAACCTAGTTAGTCAGGAAGGTGAGATCTGAGGATTGTGGTTCAAAGCCAGCTCAGGCAGGAAAGTCCATGAGTCTCTCTTATCGCCAATGAACCACTGAAGTGGAGCTGTAGCTCAAAGTGGTAGAGCACTAACCTTGAGCAAAACAGCACCTATGCCCTGAGTTCAAGCCCCATGACTCCCCCGTCCCCTCAGCAAACAAGAAAGGAAAATCTATTTAGTTCACACTGTTAGAGGCTAGTCATCTAAGAAGTATTTTGCAGGTGTGGTGAGGGGACACTTCCTCAGCTACATTACATCATTGTAGAAGAATGTGTGTAAGTCAGTGTGTATTTCCCTTCTCCCTGTCTTGTAAAACTACCAGGAGTCAGTCATGGGGGTCTCTACCCCATTGATCTGACCTTGTCACTTCCCAAAGAGAGGCCTCATCTGTAAACATCACTGTGAGATTCCATTAACATAAAACTTCGAGAATTAAGCTTCCTACATGAATTTGGGGGGGGGGGGTGAACTATAGCACTTGTTTATTGACAGATAAGATACTGCACAGCCATTTGTGAACCACTCTGTTCTGCCCATGGTCAAGAGAATCATGTGTTTCACAGAGGCTGCCATACATCTTGGCAGAGGATGGCCATGTGGTAGCACAGTGGGGGTTAGGCTGTGCTGTCATATTGGGCCTTTGTCCTTGAACCTTTCTTAGTAAAAGCATATCCTGCAGGAAGTAGTACAGTCCCTTCTGTTTCTGTAGCTATTTCATTTTCTTCCCAGCCTTAGGCACAGCGAGAAATATGCTTTACCATACGATTCAGTATTCATGCATGCACACATATACATACACACATACATACATATATACATACATACATAACATACATACACACATACTCTGCTGCTCTAGTTCATTCATGAAAAATATTGCTGTGACCCTTTATATTTGTACTTTGTGAGTTGTGTGTAATCTAGAGTTTTTGCTCATTCTTTAAAGACTTTCCTGTCCCAACAACTGCCCTGGAACTACAGGAAAAGCAGATGTATCTATAGGTAGAAGATTGGCCCACAGTCCACTTGGAGACATACTGAAGGATTTAGATGGAACAGTTAAATTAGTCTCTGTCCAGGTCGATCCCAAGCCTGGAATAAATTAAACACAGCCCCTAAAGACAGTTGCCTTCTTAAGTCCCAATGTTACAGTCTAGTCAAGATGGAGCCCAACACGTAGGTTTTGTTTCAGTCGTTGAAGTGGGCAGCCGTTAGGTTGAGTCACTTTTCCTGGATAAGCTCCTTTCCTCCCAATTTAACCTGAGTCAGACTCACCTGACCTACTGGTCCTGGGAAAATGCATATTGCTTTTCATTTCCTCAGCGTAACTATGAGTTCTGTTCTACCCTGAGGGGAAGATGGGTTGTCAGAAATGTAAGGAATTTTAGATGCTGTGTCTGATGAAAAGTGTTACTCTTGATCTGCAAAGCTGGAGTGGTGGAAACAGGTGCCGTCTGGTTGAGATAGCTTTCCTCCCACGGAGGCTCTGGCCTATCTGTTGCTGTATGGAGCAGCAATCTTTCCCAACCTCTATTGTGAAGTTAGCACTGTTTAAAGGAAGTACTGTATATTAAAGGAAAGCGGGGGAGGAAAATTCCAGGAAATTGGAAGGTGCGCTTGACATTGCTCATTCACTAATGCCCTTTCTGCTTTTCTTTCTGAAAAACAATGATGATGTAAAAATGGGAATTGGAGCCAACTAGTTTTATTCATAACCTCCTAATTATATTTTGAGGAAGTATTTTCTTAAACAACTAATGGCTTGCCTTTTGTTGTTATTTGTTGTTAATTACCAAAAGTACCACTAAATCTAAGTTTTTCAAACTTGACTTACCATATCATAAGTATCTGGTTAGGAATGTGCTGGAATTTCACCTTTTTCCTTTTGAAGCCTAAGGAATCATAGAGATAATATGGTTGGTATCTTTTCTTAGAATATGACAACTAAAAAGAATCTTAGATTTGAAAGTCTAAGTTCCTAAACTGCTTTAATACTGATCTCTAAGCCCATTCTATACCTGTTGAATCCTAAGAGTTGAAACTTTTCTAGAACATTCTAACCATTACCGTTGATTGGTGGTAAATATTCATCTATCTTAGCAAAGTAGGTTGATTTGATGTATTTGGTTATTGGGCTTGTTAATAGCAGGAGGATAAATCTTCTGGCTGGCCAATGGTAAAATGCTTACTTAGCATGTTTGAGGTCTTGGGTTCAATCTCTAACTCTGAAAACAAAATACAATTCTGGTTTCTTTTGGCTCATTGAAATGATATTTACATCTCAGGTAAATGACTAGAGTTACCAGATGAGCAGTGAGCACCAGGATCCCTGTCCCAGAGGCTTGTGGGTTGTTTTGGTCAGTTTGAAAAAGGAAGAGTTTTGGAGATAGCATTAGAATCAGTCAGAGAGCAGTTTTCAAGCCATATGCAGTGCTACCCCACCAATCAGGCATGTGTGTGAGTGTGTTGGTCTCAAAAAATAGAGACAGCTAGCTCATCTTCCTTTGTTGACTTCTGATTATTTGTCCCTTTCTTACAACTATATAAAATATTCCAACCTTCCAGAAAAGATCAGAGGCTAATATATTTAGTACCTATATTGTACCTCATAGTTTTAACAAATGCCACTCTTATTAAAAATAAATAACCTAACTACGTCCCCCTAGGCAGCCACCGATTCAGTTAGTGTCCTGAGGGTACCTGCCTGCCTAGTCTGACCCGTGGCTGGGCTGACAGATGTGGGTTCGTAAACCTTGTCTAAGATTGCCCCCTTCCAATGACAATAATGTAACGTAAGTGTTATCATTTAATGTAAATATTCTGCAATTCTGATTTTCTTTGCAAAAAAAGTCAGCATTCATTTTTTGAGATTTGCTCATGGGTGTTACATAACCTGACACAGCCCATACTTAGCAGTAAAGTCAGGAAACTGAAGCCAGACAGCTCAAAAACCTCAATAGAAAAAAAGAAAAAGAAAAAAGCAGGAAGTGGGTGGGAAAGCATTTTAGTTGAATTTTTTAGTCTTAAAGTATTGTCACTTATGGGAAATACTGTTGGTTTGAATCATGCTTTATTTTGAACAGCCCACTTGTTACTTTAATGAGAATTTATTGTATGTTGTAAGAAAAGTTATTTCTACTTACTATGGGTATGGGGTTGCCCCAGTTCAGTACAAACAGGTGAAAGTTAAGATATGTGGCTTACAACAGGAAGCAGATGGGGCTAATTAAAGTTGTGTTGATCATAAAAGGATGACTGATCCTGGAGCAGCTGGTTTTCCAGTTTAAACACAAATTGGTACTATTGTCTGGAATTAGATGAATGTAGTTCTCTGCACCTTCTCCAAGGTGAAGGCATGCATTTCAGCACTCAGCAGAAAGGGTATTGCAGGTCTGTGTTTTGTTTTTCAAGCAGTTTCCTCAGTGTTACCCAGGAAAGGGGAAGAAGGGCCAGAAACTTAGCCATGATTTCCAGGGTGGCTCCAGGTTGCTCTGGGTGGCACCCTGCAAAAGCTGAAGGCGGAATCTGAATTTTCCAAGAAAACACCAACCTTTGGTTTTATTTTGTTCTTTTTTTGTTGGATTGTTTTTGTTTATCCCATTATGCATCTAGTGGAATTAAAAATGGTAATACCCAGACTGGGAATGTGGCTTAATGTTAGAATGCTTGCCTAACATGCATGAAGTCCTGGGTTCGATTCCTCAGTACTACATGAACAGAAAAAGCTGAAAGTGGAGCTGTAGCTCAAGTGGTAGAGTGCTAGCCTTGAGCACAGAGGCTCAGGGACAGTGCTCAGGCCCTGAGTTCAAGCCCCAGGACTGGCCAAAAAAAAATGGTGGTGCCCTGGCCAAGAAGTCCCATGTGTACCCAATGAAGACATCAGGTATCCACGTGCATAGCTGGGTGCTGAGAGGTGCTCTGGAAATATGCTTGGAGCCTTGCTCTGTCCTGACATGTCTTTGAGCATGCCATGAGAGGTCAGGGGCTTCCATACTTCCTTTGCTCCATTGTATCCTGCATGACTTTAATCTTCAAATGAGAGCATCATTTGTTTCTACTTCTAATAAAGGTCACATGAACATTAAGTACCAGTGCACTGAGTGTTTTTTGCCTGAAGAGCACACCAGTGCTTGGTCTTCTAGTCTATGCAGGGAGATGACATGAGATCAGGAGTGTGCCTCACCTGGAGTTGGGGCTAGACCCTGGTTTGGAGATTTCTACCTACCAATTTTGTTGAATATTTGTCCACATTGTAGGATCATTGGATTCTATTCCTTATGGAAACCATTTGGGATGGCAGTTGCTATCCTATTTTGCAAATAGAGGCTGAAGCCTAGTTAAAATGGCTCAGTTGGGGCAGCATCCTGCCTTATTTGTCAGACAAAACCCATGTTTCTCAGCACTATGTAGGATTTGTCTACATCTAATGTGGATTTTGTTAGCTTGACTTTGCCCCATCTTACTTAAGAGTAGATCTACTTTTTCTTGGAAAAATAAAATTCTAAGATGTAATTTTCAAGAAAATTGCAAATTCTTAATTGGTTATATAAATATATGCATACATATTTGTTTACATCCACATATATATGTATATATAATATAGTGTGTATCATTTGCTTATTCTACTTGCTCAGAACTCTTTATTTTTCTCAAAAGTGCAAAAGCCATAGTTTAAAAAAATTTTTTACTCTGCCAATGTATTCTGTCCATAAAAGCACACAGCTGCTTTCACAACAGAAGGAGATAGCATCTGACAGGTAAACTAGAAATCAAAACCTCATTGCATTCATGGCAATGAGTAAATAATTTACAGGGACATGCCTAGTAAAGACACACACCTCATTCATTTTAGTTACAAGTAGTATGTCATAGAGGCTTTGGATATGTCAGAGTTGTCCGTGGTCAGACATTTAGAAAATGTCTAGTCCTAGCTGCTGTTTTAGCCAGTAGTCTACTACATGTGTACTAGTAGGGAAAGCCTGTGTGCAGGTTTCTGTATTCCAGGTCAGTTTCCATAACCCAAAAAGCTGTTGTTGGACTCACGTCACAGTTACTAGTGTGAAGAACAATGTCGCAGTCAAAGCTCAAAAAACCTTTTTTTTAAAAAGCTTTTTACGTGTCTTGGAAAAAGTCTCATTCTTTTGTTGTCATTCTGTTGCCTTCTCAGCAACTTAGCCTAAAACACTCTCCCTTCCCCATCTTTTCTTGTTCCTTCCTGTATGGGGCCTTCCTTCCTCTCAAACTATCATTTAAGGAAGTGAAGGAAGTTTGGTCCATTCTCCCCTCATAACTGTGTGTCTTGTTGAAGATACTGGTATTAACTGTCAGTGTCTGGGGTGTGGGAAAGATTGACTGTGGGTCCTCCTTTATACTGAGTGGTCTAACCTGGCTTGGCGCATCTGCCTCCTCCATTGTTTAGAGCTAGCTCTGGGATACCATGTCATCTTATTACCTTTATGTCCCATGGACCTTCTGGGCTGACACCTAGCACACAGGTGTGTTCTTTGGTAGGAAGCTTGGGGTAACTTGGGTGACACACACACACACACACACACACACACACACACACACACACAGACACACACACAGGTGCTGTACTCATATGGCTTATAAAGCATTTTATACTTTTAAAAAAAATTTTAGCAAGGATTTACTTTAGTAGATCAGTTTAAAGTAGGGAGAAATGCCAGGCGGGGGGAGGGTGGAGGGGAGAAACATTGCCTGCTTCCATATAGGAAATGGGAAGTAAAAGACTCCTACTTCATGCTTTTTGAGATAGATAGAAACAGTCAGGAGGGGTTTTTTTTTTTTTTTTTCCTTCCCATTTTATAAATCTGAAAGTTGACACAAAATTTGTCCCGAGTCATACATGCAAGGATTAAGTTAGGCTGGGGCTTGTACGCTTTGGCCATTGTCTTGCTATTTGGATAGCATTTCCCCAAAGTGGCTTTTGCTAGATAGAGCAAGTGCTTTACCACTTGAGTCCCACACCCTAAGGCCTACCTCTTTTTATAATAGCATTCTGATGGAGGCCCAGATCAATCCTTCAGAAATAGTTTCTGGAGTTGATGCTTCTTGCCTGCATGTGCCATGTATGGGGTTGTTTAGCCCCACTTCCCTGAAGGTTAGCCATGTATCATTCTCAGCCCTGGATTCTCTTCATACACCTCCCAAAGTATTGAGTAAGTTGTGAGTAATCTGTTGTTACTTTATCCATGTTTATGTTGAATATGCCATGGTTACATTGTAGGGCATTATTTCCTTTAATTTCCTTTCAGCCTTTCAAAACAACTTGAAAGGTGTTATGGTCAAGCTTAGACACACAAGACCTCAAGAAACAAAAATAAACCATCAAGATGTAAGAACCAAAATTTTATGCCAAATGTATAAAACAGTGGGTAAAATGAATGAGGACAAAGTATACTTCATGGAAGAAGACTTTAAAATTTTTTGTTTATAAAGCAAAGGTTCCTGCTCCAGTGTCTTGCCTACCTGGTTATTTAAACAAAAGGGGAGAGCGGGAAGTGGTTGGGGGGGCAGGGGGAGGATGGGAAAGGGAAACAAAGGAGGAGGCTAAATGCTTGATAAGAAATGTACTCATTATCTTGCCCATGTAATTGTAACCCCTCTGTACAGTATTTTCACAATAAAAAAAAAATCAAAGATAGCTTGTGAGTTTCAAAACAACCAAGTGTCATATAAAGCATAAAACTGCTTGTGCATAGCTTTTAGAGTTAACTCCTGATCGATACTTGTGTCTAGAATCCCTCTTTTGATACAAGCTGTGGCTAAATTCTGTTGAGCGAGAAAGGAAATGAAAGATATATACCAAAGACAGTGGTCTGTTTTGTGTTGTTATAACAAAATAGTGGAGGTGGAATAAAGTATCAAGACAAGAAGGCTTCAAATTCCCATGGCTAGAAATTCCACACAGCATGATGTCAGTTTTTGGTGAGGGCCTCTTGGCTGCTAGGGACCCTTGGTAGATGGTATCACGATGGGAACGCCTGGGAGAGTTGTGAGAGTGAGTGGTGAGGACGAGTGTGGAGCAGTCAGATGGCAGACCGGAAGAAGCAGAGTACAGGAGAGGCCAGATTTCCTCCTTAGCCATTCCATGGTGCTTGACCAAAGTTTCACTGCCTCTCAATACCTGTGCACTGGGGACCAGACTTCCAGCTCACAAACCTTTAGGAAGCAAACCTTAGCAGATACTTTTTATATACCACGAGAATTTTTTTGTGGTTGTAAGAGTTGAAGATAACCTACATATTTAAAAATTTCCTGGCTAATGCAAAGGCCCTGAATCCCAACCCCAGGACCCTCCCCCCCCCCCAAAAAAAACCCCAAATACTTCTGTTCCTAATAAAAATGATCTAATCTGGGTCTAGCAGTCTTCTTGCCCGACCCCCACCTTGGTTCTGGCACCCACTTGGGCAGAACCAACAAGAACAACCATATTGTGTCCTGGCCCTACTTCTCCACATGCTGCTTCTGGAACTGTCAGGCATATGTGTAAACAGCTAAATAATCCAACTTAAAAAATGCTAGTAAAGAATGTATCTTCCTACCTTGATTTATAGCTACTTTGAGGGCTAGAATGATTATGTAGTTTATCGGTATCTATCTTCATAAACTAATTGGTTGAAATACACGATTGGTACTATTCTCTGGGATTGGTTTCTCCTCAGTGTCCATATATTCCTTAGAAATGTTTTAATATTTTAAAATAAATTGTATTCTAAACAAAAACAAGAAAAGAAATGCATGACTGATGTTAATTAAAATATAAAATTTATGTAGGGATGGGTAGGGTCCCACTGAAGAATGATTGTCTTAAGTTTTTATTTTTTTTTCCAGTCAGAAACCATTGTGAACCATCCAGTACAATCTGAATTTAATTTGACTAAATTAATTACTCTTCACAGCCATAAACATCAAGAAAATAAATTGGTGTGCCAGTCAACATGTCTGTTTAGAGAAAAGTGGACTTTGAAGGGGAGTTGCTAGCTGAAGTGATCTGTTAGGCAGAGCTTACTGTTCATGTCTTAGTTGTTTAAATATCTGTAACAACAACATCAACAAGTCTAGAAAACCTTGAGATTTTGTTTTAGAACACCTTACATTTCTGAAGAAATCTCTACCATTGAATTGACAATGTTTTTACATTTATAGTATTCTTTGTGTTTCCTAAGTAGTCTCACTTAATATTCATGGTATACCTTTTGGTTGCATGCTGTGAAGACCCAGGCCATCATACAACTCAGGTTCATGTTCACAGTTTGTGACCTAATTCTCATGCACATGCATACTCAGTGATGGAAAACCATAATTTGAAATATCCTTGAACATGGCTTTGAAAAAGTTGCTAAAAATTGTACCATGTAGCAACATTCCAGCCACCATAGTAGCTCTTCGGTTTCCTTTTGAAGGAAGTTCAAAGTGATAACACTGAAAACAATGAGAATTAAAATTCCAAAAGTTTGAAGATGTATCATCACTAATTATCAAATTGTGTGAAACTTCCTAATTTCCTGCTGATTTTGAAATCATAAGAAATGATTAATTCCACCTTTCATTCATTCTTTCTTTGCTAGCTTATAAAGACAGTTTTGCACTCCTAATTCATTATTAAAATATTGTTTGCGTTTCTAAAATAAGACATGGGTGGCTTCAAGATCTAGTTTTAAGAGTAAA
Source organism: Dipodomys spectabilis (assembly GCF_019054845.1). Taxonomy (NCBI): domain Eukaryota; kingdom Metazoa; phylum Chordata; class Mammalia; order Rodentia; family Heteromyidae; genus Dipodomys; species Dipodomys spectabilis. Next base: position 42,161,472 of record NW_024870772.1, on the reverse strand, counting down.
ATGTCAAATACAGTTAGTGCTGGTAGCTCACGCCTGTAATCCTAACTACTCAGGAGGCTGTGGTTTGAAAGCCAGGCAGGAAATTCCATGAGATTCCTTATTTCCAATTAACTGGCAAAAAAAAACCCAAAAGAAAACAAAAACAACCCAGAAGTAGAGCTGTGGCTCAAGTGGAAAAGTGTCATCCTTGAGCAAAAAAGGCTAATCAAGAGCACCCTGAGCTGAAGTTCTAGTGCTGGCACACACTACAAGGGAAACTGCTAGATAATAAAGATTTGCCAGGTCTTCAAGTTGAAGCTCATAGGTGGTTCAGAGAGCCTTTCCCCTTTTTTCCAAAGCCCAAATAATTCATGGTGGGATGGCTATATAAAGTTTTTGGGGCTAGGTGCTGGTGGCTCATGGCTATAATCTTAGCTACTCAGGAGGCTGAGATCTGAGGATCCTGGTTCATGGCCAGCCCAGTCAGAGATACAAGTCTGCGAGACTTGTATCTCCAATTAACCACCAGAAAGCCAGAAGTAGCACTGTGGCTCAAAATGGTAGAGTGCTAGCCTTGAGCAAAAGAGCTCAGGCACAGCGCCCAGACCACGAGTTAAGGCCCCACAACCAAACAAAAACAAGGTTTTCTGGGACCAGTTAGCCCATGTCTTGGAGAGGTACCCTCTCCTGGGGTGGTCTACTTGGCTCAAGACCAGCTTGATGCAGTACCACCTAGTTTGTTCTTTTCTCTTTAGTTTAGTTTTCAGAGGTAGAAATGTGGGTTGTACAAAGACAAGTAGGAAGTCCTGGTTTCCCATTGTGGTGGGCTTTAAGGGCTCTGGGAGTAGTAGACCTTCAGAAAACTTATTGCAAGTAACATTGTGGAAACATTTGTTTGCAAGTCTTTTGGAGTCCTAAGAGGACTGAGTTTCTGGTAGGCTGGTTTGGAAGGAGTTGTGGAGAGTGGGACTGTTAACCTGCAAGCCTGCTGGGTCTCAGAGTAAGATTGACACCATCTACTTAGCTGTATCCATCCTTTAGACCTCTGGGAAGCCCGGGAACAGCCTTGACCCTTGGGTTTAGTCTCCCATTTGCAAGGGGAGGGGGGCTCGCTTCAGTTTAGTCCTGTGCCTCAGTAGTGCTCCTTAACATTGAGTCAGCCAATGAGTTTTTATAAGTATCTGATTTGAGACAAGTTTTTTTTTTTTATTTTTTTTTATTTTTAAGAATTTGGAGAAAGTAGTACCTCTTCTCCCCCCCATCTCCTCCCCACCCCCAATGTTTGCATAGATATTATGTTTGTGATTTCCTGATGAACAACAGACAAGCTTATGTGAAGGCTATGTATAAACACAGCAGGAAGATCTTACATTGTAAATAATGTGCAATTCTGCTTGTTATACTTTATGGCAATTTGGTGACCATTCTGTAAATAATATCATATCTGTTGATCATATCTAGGTCCTCAAATAAGAAAAAGCAAGTAAGCCTAGACTTTGTACTTTCATCTTTATTCTATTTACTGTGAGTTAACAGTTCTTAGTTAAATAGACTATGTATCCAGTGGATTAAGTCTTCTCTAGATTTCCCAGACCGTTCTAGGTGGAGCATCCATTGAGTGCAATGTTTTTCCAGATATTGGCTCTGGAGAGATTAGTGTGTCAAAGTTCCAGTGGTCTCTGTGTCCATCATTTGACTTTGGTTTTTGTAAGCAATTTACGGCACTCATCTTGAAAAACATACATAACATAAACAGAATAAATAAGGCTCATCATTCTTTTTTTTTTTTTTTTTTTGGGTCCGGTTGTGGGGCCTGAACTCTGGGCCTGGGCACTGTCCCTCAGCTCTTCAGCTCAAGGCTAGTGCTGTACCACTTGAGCCACAGCACCACTTCCGGCTTTTTTTCTTTTTGCTTATGTGGTGCTGAGGAATCAAACCCACGGCCTGGAGCATGCAAGGCAAGTGCTCTACCACTGAGCCACCTTTCCAGCCCCAGGGCTCATCATTATAATTCTGACAAAATACCTTAACGTTCACTTCAGTCCTTTAAAGTTTTAGAGAGTTTTAAAACTAATCCAATTGTTGATGTTCTGTGTTTTCATTTTAAGCCTGATTTAAGGTGTTTATCAGAAGAGAATGGATTCTAATGTGCTGTTTGTTTTTGGTTTTTGTTCTGTTTTGCCTTATTCTTATGGTAGCCCAATAGGTAAGGTGGTTAATTGCCTTGTAATGCTGCATGTTTATAGCCATCGCAGATTAGAGAAAAATAGTATTGCCTATAAAATAGACGAAGATTTTCATTAGGAAACTGCAGAATCACTTTAGCAACAAATGAGTTTCTTCTTAATATTCTCATGGTGAGGCCTACGTGTCTGAAACAACCACTTGGCAAGGGCAGTTAAGGGAGTCTGCTGTGCTCTGGGGCAGTTAATTAAATTGAAATTTCAGCAAGGAAGAGCTCCTTTGGGTTACTTTGGGGACCCCCTGTACCCCCCAGATCCCCTTAAAATTACAATGGAAGGGAAAGGGGGTGGTGATGAAGGCATGTAAAAGAAGTTTAGCTAAGTGAAATTCAGTTTGTAAATGTCTACCATTGGGACCTTATTAGCTAAAGGTGATGACACTGATTGCAAAGTAGGCCCAGGTGGCTTGTGTGGCAGTGTTAGGCCAGGACTGTGAAGTGTTGTTTTCTAGTCTTTGCTAATATAGAGGTTCATATTAACAATTTAAACAGGAGTTATAGAAAAGCAGTGATTCTGGTAAGTGCCTAGTGATCTGGAATAGAGAGAAAGATCCTTGCATTAATTTCAACCCACCTGTTTGTTTGTTTGTTTGTTTAGGGGGTAGGGTTTGTCTTTGAGGTATGTCATTTCTGATAGTACACAGAGCATATGGCATTGAATGGTGTTCCTGGCATTGAATGGATGGCACAGGAGACTTGGTGTTTTTACTTTCTTAGGATTAAAAACTAGCTTCCTTTTATAACAGGACTTTCCTATGGTACATACTTAAATTTCAGAGTAAAGAGAAAGCATTGTATTTTAAAAAAATTATTGCCTTCTGAGAAGCAACTTGATATAATTAATATCATTAAGTGCATTTTCTGTTCCATCCCTAAAGGCATTTTCTTAAGTCCTAAGTGTATGAAGTAAGAGACTGAAATATTTTTCTAGCTAATAAAGATCTGGCAAAGCTTGGAGCATCCTCTGTTCCATGGCAGAACCACCTCCTCCTCCAGGTCTTATGGCCAATGGTGCGACCACTATCCCTGGTTTCTTCATAGCAAACATTTTTTCTGGCAATTCCTTCTGTTCTTGAACTCCCCATCCTTCGCTACTCTTGGAAACTCTTTTTAGGTTTATTCTCTGTAAAATAGTCAGGAGTGCCTGTGAGTCACCAATCCCATCGAAGATCTGTCTTGACTCTGGTGTATCTCCCTTTCCTTAAACAACCTCAGGGACATGCTTTGTCACTGGTCACCAGAAAACCAACACAATATGCTAAACACTCAAATTTTAATCTGTAGTCTTCCTAAGGGGGAGAAAACATTTTTCTGTAAATGAAAGATTACAGTTCAGCTGTGAGAACATGGAAACAAGCTTGAGGAAGCCTGTTAAACAGGAAGCTTGTGATGAATGACTTAATCAAGTTGGAATCATTCACAGTGGCATAAAAATTCCTGTTTATGTATTCCTTTACTTCACATAACAAAATAGCCAGTGTGCATTGCCTTACATTGAACCAGGTGATAGATTGAGTGCTTCCATGCATGCCATGCTATCTGGTCCCTCTTAGCCCTCATGTTCATGGCTGTTGACACATGTAAACAAAGCAGAAGCCCAGTGGGATTGAGTGACTTACTTATCAAGGCCCAGTCAAGGCTGGCAGCTTGGGTTCTTCCTCCCTAGGAATCTCCAGATGCATGTGGGCCTCTTATGATACACTCGAGTTCTTGCCTGTCTTGAGCTGTCTTATTGACACTGCTTTACATGGCAGTATATTCTGCCACATCCTTTGCTCAGAGAAAGCTACTTTAATGTAGACACATTTACTTCCTTTGGCTTGATTGGAGTCAGACAGAGTGGTGTTGAGCCCAATGTATCTACAATGGTTTGAGAATCTACACAATGGATTAGATTTGTCTGGGGAGTCATTGCCTCAGTGTCAGACCAGATGACCTTCCAAGTGCCTTCCAGTTTTATGAAGCCTCAAGTCTTTGTCTCCAGTTCTCTGGAGAAATGCTAAGACCTCAGTGTTAACAGGGCAGTCTGCAAGGTATTCAAGACAGAGGAGAGGATTCTGGGAAATGCCAGCAGCCCTTTGGGAGAGCCTCAGGTTGAAGTGTGCGGATTAGCTGTCCATAGCAGATCTTCTGCTCCAGCACTTCTTTAAGTCAAACTTACATGCTGTTTTGACACTGTGGCTATTGATAACACTTGTGAAAACAAAAATGACTAAAAGTCACATGTTTTTCTTCTGTTTGCATGCAGACTGGATTTTTTTAAAGGTTGTTTTATGAGCAATCCTAATGGGAAGTCTATGGAGTAAAGACTTTTCTGCTTTCTCTTTAGTTTGTTTTCACTTGTGGAAAGTGATGATCACTAGAGGAAGAGATGGGGCAAAAGAGAAATAGGGGCAAGGAATCAAGGCTACCCTGGGAGTCTTAGAATAGTTACACACATGAGAGTGTTCGCAGGAATTAGATAAAGTGCTTTAAAAAAAAAGTCTAGTTTGTCTAACATTTTGAAAGGATTTTTAGAACAAGTCCATTTAGTCATATGTTCTAATCTCTTTTTTGGGGGGCGTCCGGTCATGGAGCCTGAACTCTGGGCCTGGGCACTGTCCCTCAGCTCTTCAGCTCAAGGCTAGCGCTCTACCACTTGAGCCACAGCACCACTTCCGGCTTTTTTCTTTTTGCTTATGTGGTGCTGAGGAATCGAACCCAGGGCCTCATGCATGCAAGGCAAGCGCTCTACCACTGAGCCACCTTCCCAGCCCTCTAATCGCTTAATAAGAAGTCTCCCCCTTCCTTTTCTGTGCCCCCACCTTTCTGTAGGCAGGTCGCAGTTCTTGGCCCCTGGAATCTCTGGGGATCTTTCCGTTTTTCTTTATGAGTCTCCAAAGCCTCTTTATATGGAGCTTTTCCTGGGATGATGTGTATACCTGAACTTCACACTTCAGCTGCTATGGTTTCTTGCCATAAAGAGGAACCCACTAAAATAAAAGGAAATTGTATATAAATTTATCGCCTGAATGGGCAGAGAATGAGTTTTGTGGACTAGTAAACAGAATTATTTCTGCTCCCTGAAGGTACATACATAGGGAACTTAGGTGTGTCACTTTGATTCTTTTTAATGCGGTGAATCCAAAGTGATAAGTTTCTTAACCACAGTAGTGTTGCAAGTAGAGTCATAAAACCTTGCTTTGAGTCTGGTACTGGTAACTCTCACTGGAATCCTAGTTACTCAGGGAGCTGAGATCATAGGACTCAGGTTCAAAGCCAGCCCCAGCAGAAAAGTCTATGAGACTTTTTGCTTCATTTAACCAGCAAAAAGACCAGACTGGAGGCATGGCTCAAGTGGTTAGAGTGCCAGCAAGATGCCATCATAGGTCTGAAGACAGGAGTCTGGTTCTGTACCCCTGATTTTTTTAGGATCTCAGGCTCCTAGAAATCTCCTATAATAGACAATTGGTTTCTAAATGTTTTGGGTCCCCCCCCCCCCCATGGGTATCAAATCAGTTTATACAATCCATTCATATTGCGCACACTTATAATGTCTTTGGACATAAATTTTATAAGAATGAGATAAACTTTAAAGTTGTAAAGATTTCCTTATGTACTTCATTGGCTGTCTATTGCTTTAGATTGTAGGGTAAGGGCATTCTGAGGAGGAGGACATGTGCAAAATGGCTTTTCTGTGTTGGGGTAGGGAGTAGGGAGCAGTTTTTCAGACCCTAATCTTTTCTAGCTGTATGGAGGAATAGCTCAATAGAGCTCAGTTCGAAAAACTCCTGTGGGGGCTTGGGTGGCTCAGACCTGTAATCCTAACTACTCAGGAGGCTGAGATTTGAGGATGGCAGTTTGATGCCAGGGCAAGTCTATAAGAGTCTTGCCTCTACTTAACCCCCAGAAAACCAGAAGTGGCTCTATGGCTCCAAAGTGGTAAAGTGCTAGCCTTGAGTGAAACAGGGACAGTGCCCAGGCTCTGAGTTCAAACCCCATGACTGACAAAGAAAAAAGAAAAGCCACTATGGAGACTTTGGCCATTGGAACCAGCCGGACCTTGATATTTGCTGCTACTTCTCCACTGTGTTTCACCTGTGTCCAGAGCTGAGCACACTAGGCAGAAAATGATGTTCCCACACAGGGCTCAGCAGCAGCATCTTGTGAATTCTACTGCTCCTGGATAGCAAGTGCATAGACTATACAATTGATCTGACTTAATGTTTTGAATTTAGTCCTCAGCACCAGCATGCAGCATGCAGGAAAACTTCCAAACCAGTCAGTTTTCCCCTAATGTTCCTACACAGTCCTATGGATGTCCTCTACTGGTTTGCTGTGTGTATTTATGGACTGTTCTCTTCCCATACAGATGGAAAACTTCTGGGAGGCAGGAACTGTGTTTAACTCCATCTTGTGCCTTTCCTTGCTTCCTAGCACAAAATGGATTGCCGTAAACGTGGGTGACATGAGTTGTCTATGAATGGAGGGACAAAATGTGTGTAATATGTAAGGCATCCTTGTAATATTTTAGATATCAACCAGCAGATACTTATTAAATATGTTTTGTATTGTAGAACATCTGTTGGGGGTTATGAGATTAGGATTTATAAAGCTTAGTCTTCTTGCCCTTTAAGGAGCTTGGAATCCTGTCTATGGAGCGGATAGAATAGAATGTCTTAAGAGCAGAACGGCAGACGGAGCACGTAATATGGCAGGTCCGCGTCTGGGGCTTCTGGAGCTTATTGGGTCAGGTTTCCTAAGAATGTGCTGGCTGGTAGCCCATCACGTGACAGCATGGGTGTACACAGAGGCATGTGGAGAAAAGTGCGGACTCCAGGTCAGCCATAAAAGCATGTGTTTTCACAAGTCACCCCTCCAAACTTGAGCTATCAGAGCTTCTTTAATGTCCTGCTGGCTGTGTGAAAAACAGGAATTTATGGAACAAGCCCGGCACAGCAAACCTTTTCCTGTTAGGGGGAAAATTTTTTTTTTTTTAATTGTTGGCAGAGTTAGTAGATAACTCTGTTACTCTGGGTGACCTGAAATGTCCTCTTAGAAAAATATGTAGTGCGATGTTTTGATAAATAAGAGCTTGCTATGACTTGGAAAGAAAAAAAAATAGGTTAAGGTTTAGTATATACCCCAACTGAGTTAGTAACCTTGAACTTTTTTTTTTTTTTTGAAGATTGCCTTATTGTATCTTTTGCATTCTTGTTAAAAATGCTCCCCACTGCACTTGCTAGTGGTCTTACAGAATCATGTGGAGTATTCTAAATCTTTACCCCTCCCCCCATCGGCCCTGTTAGTGAAGACAACCAGGAAGCTGCTATCTGGGAAGATCTTTCTCTCCCTTTATCATTAACTAAATGTGACAGAGACAGGAGTCAAACTTCCTGTCCTCCCGAGGTTTCATTGGAGCTTATCTGTGTGTCTATTGTGTTAGAAGAACAAAACTGTCATGATGGAACATTGTGAAAATTCCCACCTTCCAGCCTGTAGACAGTGTGGCAGGGTGCAGGGTCATAGTGTTTGGCAGTGTTCCAGCCCACCCCAGGCAGGCTGTTGCTTTTAAGGAGGAATTGAGAGTTTGAATGTCTGTGGACACAGTAGATGAGGCTGTGGCACTGTGTGTGTATGTATACATGTACATGTATATGTATATGTATGACCACCCTATGTGATTTTGGCACCCTCAACAAGGATGATAGAGGATTTGAGAGAAATGTAGTCCTGGGCCTCTTTGGGGAATCTTGTATGGAGCTCAATCTCCCCTTCCCCCGCCCCTTCCTTCATAGCTTACCTGGAGTTAGGAAGAATCATGGGAAAGATTAGGGAAGTCTTAGAAATAAAAGACCACCATTGTCACTTGCCCACACAACTGTCTGGTATCAGCCAGAAGCTCCTATTGGGCCATGTATGACCTGGACATGTCACTTGGCTGGGTTGCAATCCTGGGCAGAGGACATTATGAAATGTAGATTTTTTTTTTTTTTTTCCAGCTCTAACTAGTTGAGCGTCCTTCCAACGTTACCATCTCCTTTCAGAAAGCAAGATTTTCATCCCATCCCTTCTCTGATCTTGGGGTTCTGTGGGACCCCACCCTGCCCCGTCTACTGTTCCAAGGCTCTGCTCTAGTGGAGTGGTTGGCCTTTGGGCACCATTGTTCCCATGTCAGTAGCATGAGGATGTGGGCATTGTGGCTGCCTCTCTAGGTGACCACAAATCTAGCCAGAGTCTCTTTGTGGTCCAAGAGGGGCCACAGGATGCCGAAGGAGCTGATCCTTGCACCCGGAAGAAGCTAAGCCTGTGGGACAGCCCCCAGACTTGGGATCAGGTCCCGGAGGACAGAGGGAGTTGAATAAATAGACCCTGTGTCTAAGGAGCTAGGCATGTTTCTCACTTCTTTCCTAGATGATACCCCAGGATACTTATCAGAAGTCTTGCCTGTGTCTTGAGTAGGAGAGTCCCAGTGGGATAGCCTTGTCTGCAGCAGAACACTAAGGGACTATGGGCTCCCCCCCCCCCCATATTTGCAGTTGTGAGTATATAGTTATAATACTTCCAGGCTCCTACCCACAACCCACCCACCAAACAGAAGCGAGAAGTACATCTTAGACTGGGTTCTCTACCCATTTTCTTTTTGGACCAGGTGTAACCCATAAGGAAGCTCATGCAGTTCGATGGTATTCTATAATACTGGGTTAGAGAGTTACTTCTTGACTTTAACATTTTCTTTTTCTTTTTTCTTAAATGAATTTGGGTCTTGCTAGTTTTCAAGCTTTTGATTCTTGACTAGGAATATATAATATATCCTTATCACTCTTCACTCTTCCCCACCCTACCCCCCAAATCATATGAGCCTAATAATACAGAATTTCTCCCTTGGTGTAATTAACGCATGCTTCATCTGAAAAGAATTGTCTGTTTTAGGAGTAAGGGCATCCGAATGGGGTTTTGATGGTGCTTTAATACTGATTAGTATTTGTTATAGCGTTGTAGCTGAACAAAATTTTAGTGCTCTTAAAACCAGTTCTTGTAATTTCCCCATAAAATATAGCTGTAGAAAAGAAATGGCTTATAATTGGGCTTGCCAAATGAAAGATAGGGATCCTATTTTTAAGATAACGATTTCTCCTACACTGACTCCAGATCTTTTGTAATAGGTTTAGAACAATCATAACTGTTCACTCAAATTTGACCCATTTTTGACGTAACACATGTTGAGGAGCAGTTTTCCAGGTGGAACAGCAATATATTTCTAAATGTTACTTTTTTTTTTTTCTTTTTACAGAATTCAATTCGCCATAACCTGTCTCTGCACAGCAAGTTCATTCGTGTGCAGAATGAAGGAACTGGAAAAAGTTCTTGGTGGATGCTCAATCCAGAGGGAGGCAAGAGTGGAAAATCCCCCAGGAGAAGAGCTGCGTCCATGGACAACAACAGTAAATTTGCAAAGAGCCGAGGCCGAGCTGCCAAGAAAAAAGCTTCTCTTCAGTCTGGCCAGGAGGGTGCTGGGGATAGCCCTGGGTCTCAGTTTTCCAAATGGCCTGCAAGCCCTGGCTCGCACAGCAATGATGACTTTGACAACTGGAGCACATTTCGTCCTCGCACTAGCTCCAACGCGAGCACTATCAGCGGGAGACTCTCGCCCATCATGACCGAGCAGGATGATCTTGGAGAAGGGGACGTGCATTCTCTGGTGTACCCACCGTCCGCCGCAAAGATGGCTTCCACCCTCCCCAGCCTGTCTGAGATCAGCAATCCTGAAAACATGGAAAACCTTCTGGATAATCTCAATCTTCTCTCATCGCCAACGTCATTAACTGTGTCCACCCAGTCTTCACCCGGTGGCATGATGCAGCAGACACCATGCTACTCCTTCGCGCCACCCAACACCAGTCTGAATTCACCCAGTCCAAATTACCAAAAGTACACGTACGGCCAATCCAGCATGAGCCCTTTGCCCCAGATGCCTATGCAAACGCTTCAGGACAGCAAATCGACTTATGGAGGATTGAATCAGTTTAACTGTGCACCGGGACTCTTAAAGGAGTTACTTACTTCTGACTCTCCTCCCCATAATGACATGATGTCACCAGTTGATCCTGGAGTGGCCCAACCCAACAGCCGGGTCCTGGGCCAGAATGTGATGATGGGTCCTAATTCAGTCATGCCAGCCTATGGCAACCAGGCATCTCATAACAAAATAATGAATCCCACCTCCCACACCCACCCTGGCCATGGCCAGCAAACATCCGCAGTTAATGGGCGAGCCCTGCCCCACACAGTGAGCACCATGCCTCACACCTCTGGTCTGAGCCGCCTGACCCCACTGAAGACATCTTTACAAGTGCCTCCACCTCACCTCATGCAGATGAGCACCCTGGGCGGCTACTCCTCGGTGAGCAGCTGCAACGGCTATGGCAGGACAGGGGTCCTCCACCAGGAGAAGCTCCCAAGTGATCTGGATGGCATGTTTATTGAGCGCTTGGACTGCGACATGGAGTCTATCATTCGGAATGACCTCATGGATGGAGATACTTTGGATTTTAACTTTGACAATGTGTTGCCTAACCAAAGCTTCCCACACAATGTCAAGACCACGACACACAGTTGGGTGTCAGGCTAAGAGTGAGTGAGCAGGTAAGCTTACCCCAGTGATGCAAGGCTTTTGGAAAAATAGAATTTTCAGAGGAGTACATGACTTTGCCATGAGCTGTCATGATGACCCCTTTTTGGGGTCACCTGTGTGCCCTTTGCAGAGAGTTCTTTTATCATTGATTCTCCACCTTTTTTTTTTTTTTTTTTTTTTTGCAGCTAATCGATTTTCCTTTTGAGCTTAACTATAAGGTAGCTTCCTTTAGCTGAATTACAGATTTTCTTTGGACAGTTAGATAGCTGCATCTCTTTACTAGCTCTTCAAGAAATGAATACGTTGCATACAAATGAAATGGTGAAGGACTTTACTTTTAAATGGAATTTTCTCAACTAAATGATTTTCTAGCTACTTGATAAAGCTCTAGCTCTTCACCTTCTACCTCCCCCCCCCCCCCCCAAGTATGCTTGGCACTCTAGCTTATTAAGTTGAATTGATATTAATTCTGCTATATTTTCAATATATGTGTGTGTATGTTTTCTCTAGGGTACACTTAAAAGTGCTTCAAATTGTCGTGATCGCAAGAACTGAAGAGAAGCAGTCCAAAGATGCCCTTTACACCCCTCCTTTTAGTTTTCTTGATTAAAAAAGAAAAAAAGGGAAAAAAAATCCTTCCTTTTCTTTTCTTTTCTTTTTTTTTTTTCCCCTTTCGTCAGACTTGGCAGCAAAGATACTTTTCCTGTACAGGATGTTTGCCCAAGGTTTGCAGGTTATGTGCTGCTGTAGATAAGGACTGTGCCATTGGAAATTTCATTACAATGAAGTGCCAAACTCACTACACCGTAGAATTGCAGAAAAGACTTTCAGATCCTGGTGTGTTTTTCAAGTTTTGTATATAAATGGTAGATGATACGGAATTGTATTTGTGATTTTTTTTTTTTTTAATATCCATTTGGTCCAAGGAAAGTTTATACTTTTTGTAATACTGTGATGGATCTCTCATGTCTTGCTAAGTTAAACTCTGGTTTGTACTACCTGTGTTCTGCTGAAGAAATGAATCACAAAGAACTGAGATCTCCATTCTGAACCTCACTGAACGGCTCTGGACCTGTTCATATTGCCACAGGATTCACATGAGAACCACGTAGCCTGTTAATCAATCTGCTGAATTAATGGACCTGTCAAACTTTTTTTGGGGGGGTGGGGGAGGGGATGATTCATGCCAGCCTTGTACAGGTCTTTTCTATTTTTGTTGTTGTTGTTGGTTGGTTGTTTTGTTATTTGCAAATTTGTACAAACACTTAAAATGGTTCTAATTTCCAGATAAATGATTTTTTGATGTTATTGTTGGGACTTGAGATCATTTTTGGAATAGATAACTGAATTGTAATGTTTTTCTTAAAACTAGGGTCTACTTTGTTACATTGTCTGCTTGTAAATTTGTGGAAACAAGTATCTGGGGACAGCATTCATATTTTTCTTTTTTGTATTTCTAACTGGATTAGTACTAACTTTTATATGTGCTTAACTGGTTTGTACACTTTGGGATGCTACTTGGTGGTGTTTCTGACTAATCTTTAAAATTGTTGTAATTAGTACTTGGATACTTAACGTTTCTGGCCCTGTTTGGGCAGGAAAGTGATGTATAGTTATGAATACTTCGCGTTTCGTACTTAGAAGAGCAAAATATGTTTTTATGTATGTATTTTAAAGAATTTTCACCTGCTCTCTTTCCCTGTGATCTGTGTGCACTGCATACATAGTGTCAGGTCTTCTGATACCCGCGTGTCACCTTGTTGTTTCTGGGAGGCCTCATCATGTTTGTAGATCAGGAATGGAGGAAGACTGGTGAATCTCAAACTCCTTTGTTTAACCTGGGAGTTTTGGTCAGCTTACCCTCTTTTCAGTGGATCTTCACTAAAAGTTTCCGTCATACCTCTGCACTTTGATTTTATTTCTGATAAGAGATTGTTTTGTAGTTCTGCCCTGAAAAATCATGTCAGTCCCTAGTCTCCATTCCCACCCCCCTCTGCCCTGAAAAGTTTGAAGGAGGAAATTTCAAAGCAGTACTTCAGTGATTTGTGGAGTGCTTTGTGTTCATTGAAGTACAGATGGGCTACCAAGAGGACTAGAACTGGTTTCAAAATGGAAGCTTAAATCAAGGATTTGAGGATTTCTTAGGCTTTTAGCAGCCAGAAACAATGACTTTTGGGGTTTGATACTTCAATGTTACCTGTAACTGACAGATGGGTTTATTGGTTTTATCTCTGGACTCCATCCATTAGTGTTTCCAAGTTCAGTGGAACACTTAAACATCATGATTTTGAAAAGAACAGGTATGTAGCAGTGTTGCTGCTGCCTTCTTTAGTAGGCTCTGACTTCTTTGCACATGGCCCATGCCACATTGGCTCTTTCTTGGGTGGCAGTTGTGTCTCTGTTGGCTTGTTCCTTGCATGTTAAGAACACAAGTGTTGGGCTGGGAAGGTGGCTCAGTGGTAGAGTGCTTGCCTTGCATGCATGAGGCCCTGGGTTTGATTCCCCGGCACCACAGAAGCAGAAAAAGCCGGAAGTGGCGCTGTGGCTCAAGTGGTAGAGCGCTAGCCTTGAGCTGAAGAGCTGAGGGACAGCGCCCAGGCCCAGAGTTCAGACCCCACAACTACCACCACCACCACCACCAACAACAAAAAAACGAACACAAGTGTTCCCGATAGAATTCCCACATTAGACAGCTCTGCCCTTAGCTTCCCACTGTGACTTTTTCTGTTGCAGATACTTATTGAGTAGCCACGTTTTAACCATCATCAGCGCTCATTTTTAGAGCAGAGCCTCCTGCCCATGGAATAGAACTTGTCAGAACCTGTCTGCTCACTTCTCTTCCCATGTTCTCTCACTTTCCTCCTTCCAATATCATGGCTTCTCCAGTACAGAAGGTGCCTCAGGGCTCCTGTACTACCACCACAGAGGCAACCACAGCCCAAGCTGTATCATTACTTCATAGTGTGACTTTAGGAAGATGCTTCTTCATCTTTCCCCACCTCTATTTTCTTTGTGTTGAAATCCTAGCATAGATTGTGGGTAGCTATTGTGAGTTCAGTGAAGTCCAGCAAACATTACCTTGTCTCCCATTTCTTGAAAGCAAATATCATGGGGCCTCTGGGAGTTCTTTTGCTATAAAGAATACTGACTTTCTGGAGTAATTAGTATATTATTGTACAGGATTGCTTTGTGAGATGTGCAAATGATATCACCTATGCAGCCTTGTTTGATTTATTTCCTCTGGTTTGTACTGTTATTAAAAACATATTGTATTATAGAGCTATTCAGATATTTTAAATATAAAGATGTATTGTTTCCGTAATATAGATGTATGGAATATATTTAGATAATAGATGTATTACATGGAAAGTTTTGCTTTGACAAACTGACAGAAATCTAGGCCAATTAGCAAATGTTGTAACCCAGTGAGCCATCAATTGATGGAATGCACCAAGAAGAGCATAAGGACATGAAAATGGAAACCAATCTCCAAAAGGTGTACAATGTGAACTTGTTCAACTGCTGGATATATGAGACCAGAGCTCTCCTCCATCCCCTTCACTCCACCCCCTAAAACACAACTTGAATTTCTTGGTTTCAGCTCTTAACAATTTCTAATTTAGAACTGATTTTAAAGGAGAAGGTTCTCTTGTGGTTTTAGTTGGGGAGTAATCTTTCGGTTGAAAGTGTGGTTTTTGCAAACAAAGTAGGCTTGATCCCTCCTGGGGGGTCGGGGGTAGGCCCACAGCCTGGCACCATGGTCAGTGATGGCCTTGTAAGTCTTAGATCAGGATAGAGTCACACCTTCCCGAGTTTCACCACCAAGTTTAGTAACAGTGAGGATTCCACGTCCCTGCCCAATACTCTCTGAGAAGTGCCTGATGATGCTGATGTGCTTAACAGACACAAGAACAATCTTTGCTATAATTGTATAAAGCCATAAATGTATATAAATTATCTTTAAATGCTGTGGTTGTCTTTCTTTCCTTGTTCTAAATGAGCTCTTGATTAGGGAATATTTTCCTTGTTTAGCCACCAAGTATTTGAGTTAAACCTTGTCCACCTCAGTGTCATGGTTTATGGAAATCTGGCATTTCCTTGGGAGGAGAGGGGCAACAATCCTGTAGGACCAAACCATGAAATGAAGTCTCTGATACACACTCCAGCTGGGAGCACTCCAGCTTTGGAATGTCTGGAAACATTACAGTGCTGACTACTGAGTCTGCTAGCTACTTAGGAGGCAAATGAAACCATCCTACTCAAAGGGGAAGCACCTTGAAGTTGAGTGTGGGCTAGGAGGCTTAACCCTGTCCAGGAGGCTCCAGAGCAGACACTGGGTTTTCCAGGGCTATGTGCCTGTCTTACCTGAATGCCTCCCCCATGGAGGATCAATCTGCCTTCTGTGACTGCAGAGGTGTCTGTGTGCATACACTTCAGAAAGGCCTGATGATTGAGCTCAAATGTACTTGTAAATAAGTTGAAGTCCAGTCTCTCCTTCCCACTCTACCAGACAAGTAAGAAGATAAGGTGTTCGAATTTATACTTGTTAAAACAAAGGAGTTGCAGGGTTCTCCCTCCCCCCTCTGGTTTTTTGTGCTCATCCCAAAGTTTAAATTCAGGGCCTTCCACTTGGTGGGCTTTTACTCTTAATGACTCGAAGCCATGCCTCTAGCCCAGCATTTTGACGTCTTCCTGAGTAGCTGGAGTGCAGGCATGAACCACAGGTGCCCAGTGTGGAGCTCTTTCTTTAAAAGAGTAGTCTGAAGTCTAATGTATAGAATGCACAAAAGTGTTTATTCCAAGGCTTGGAGCTTCACTCACAGATCACTTGAAGCACTGCTGACTTCATCTAAACGTAGGGGGGAGGGGAATGCCTTGATTGTACATACAGTCAGAACATAACCCTGCTAGCAACTTTCTAAGACCCTGCATTTACACAACAGCATTCATCTGGTGTCTTACTCAGTCCCTGAATTTGTCATGACTTTATAAGTGGCAGGAAAACAGCAGGACATTTTCCCTAGTAGATAAAAGAGGAGGGAAAGGCTTCTTTAGACAAGTAACTGGGCCCCTGCTGTGGCCACAGGTGACAGCAGAATCAGGATGTGTACCTACCTCAGTGGAGGACTTTGCCTGGTTTATTGTTTAGTTATTGTGCAAAGTTAGCTCTAGCTGCCTCAGGGTTGTCTGTAATCCTAGCTACTGAGGAGGCTGAGATCTGAGAATTGCAGTTAAAAGCCAGCCTGCACAAGAAAGTCTGTCTCACTCTTCAATTAATCACCAAAAAGCAGAAGTGGAGCTGTGTGGTTCAAGTGGTCGAGTGCTAGCCTTGAGCAAAAAAAAAAAAAAAAAAAAAAGCTAAGGGACAGCACGTAGGCCCTGAGTTCAACCCACTGGACTGGCAGCCATACACACTAATGAAGTTGCTTTGGTAACACTAATACATATACACCAGGGTATCTTCAAATTAACCTGGAAATGCCTGCTGGAATGGTCCTGGGAGATAGTTGGCAATACTTAATAGATGGAAAAAGGAGCCAACCAGAGTAAGAGCTGAAGGCCTGAGTGCCCTTTGAACAGCAGATGCTATGGACTAACTACAGCTGGACGTAGAGAATTTAAAAGAGCTTTTAATTTGGTTCTGTTATGAGACAAGATCTCATTATGTAGTCTGGCACTGAGCTTGAAATTCAGTCTCAAGTCTCCTCAGTGCTGGGATGATAGGCATGAGCTCCTATGACTGGTGAACTTCCAGTTCTTGAAGCACCCCGAAAGGGTATATGTGTGCAGGCTCCTGGCTTTGACCATGCAGCTAGAACAGGAGGAAGGGGTATTCGGAGAAGGCATTTACCTATACCAGGAAGAAAAGCAAAATGATGAGGGCTAAGTTCTCTAAATCTAGACCAACACCAACTTAGCCTACTTTATGACCAGACTCTCGTACCCTATTCCCAACGAGCTTGAGACCAAGGAAATTTCTGGCCATAAACTGTGTTATGGTGTTCCCCAAAGTGTTGGCACAGGGAGCCGCTGCTGAGTAGAGATTTACATATCCTGCAAAAGGAAAGGCAGCTTCATTCATTGCTTGTTACTCTTTACACATGACTTTGCAATGTCTGGAGAAGCAGCCCACAAAACTTAAAAAGGTACACAGAGGGTTTCATAGGTGCCATGCTGAAGTTTCTCCATACATTCTTGGGATTGAAACTGTAATCCAGTTGCTGCTTAAGTGAGATGACCTTACATGAGATGTGCTTAGATGAGGACTCCTAGTGGGAGCCCCAAGCCCTGTTTATGATGAATTAGGAGAAAGCGAAGGCCATTTGTACTTCAGATCTTGTTTTCTGAATAAGCCAGAGGTGTATGTTACCTATTCAGTGGACACTTGAGTGTTGGCATAGGTGAGAAGCATCTCTGTGCTCGGATAGTGGATTTCTTGTAGATTGAATAAATTGAAAATACCTTCTGCTACCTGCCTGTGTCATAGGTTTGCTGCAAGGATTAGAGTGAATGAAGTAATGTCTGCAAGTGGCTTCCTGTGTTGGATAGAAAGACAGCTAGTATGTGTTGATGTCAGCTTAGGTCATAGCAGGCCTTGGGGATGTTTCTGTACTGGGTTCCTGGGCAGTCTGAGTCTCCTGCTGGATAGGTTGGAGAGCCGCTTGATTCAGTTCAGTGCAGTTCTGCATTGCCTTTCACTAATGTCATGCTCTAGGATAGTTCACAGGATTTTCTTGGAGACTACCAATTGGGAACTGTCAGCTTGTTAGGTTTCCCAAGGAGTTCCTCCCCTTAGACCTATGCAGAACATATCTTGGAGATATTTTAGCATGTTCTACCTTGACCTTACCACCGTTTAGCCTCCAGCTATCCAAAGCCATGGACCTGTTCCTGGTGGTCCATCTGTGACACAGGAAAGGAGAAATGGAGGAAAAGATAAGTTTGGAGGGGTCATCTCTGGGGTGTGTGGAAAGCTTCCTTTTGAAGAACAAATCATTAAAGATGGGCATTGTTAGCTCAAGTGTGTAATCCTCGCTACTCAGAAGGCTGAGATCTGAGGATTGTGGTTCTAAGCCAGCTTAGGAAAATCTGAGACGTTTATCTCCAATTAAACACCAAAAAGCTGGAAGTAGAGCTGTGGTTCAAGTGGTAAAATGACAGCTTGAATGAAAAGCTCAGGAACAGTGCCAACGTCCTGAGTTCAAGCCCCAGTATCTGAACAAACAAAACACAAAACAAAGGTGGTTAAACTTGTGGGAATTTTGCAAGCTGATTTTAAATATGTACATTATAAACAGTTGAATTTGATACATTTACTAAATCAGATGTATTTAGAAACAGTAAATAATGCTTCCTCTTAACACTGATTTTGCCTGTCGCCTAATGATGGTATTAGATTTTACTCTGGTCTGCAGTTGACTTCCTACACTAGCTGTCTCCCTGTGCAAGAACACCACACAGACAACGGTGTGTTACTGCTGTGCTTCATGTATGATTCAAAAGAGGGTAAGAGGCAAACTAGTTTAAGTTAAATCAATCTGTTCAACTGACTAATAAACGCATGGACATCCAGAGAGGTGTCCTGGGTTTGAGAATGAGAAGAGGGAGTTGAGGGAGGGTGCAGGTCAGGTCACAGCAATAGGGAGGTACAGAGCTGTAAGGTGGTAGGGGTGAGATGGTAAGTCCTCAGGATTGGATGGCTTGGGCAAGTTAAGATGTCACAGCCACTCAAAGGGACAACAGGGTATCAAGGTATCAGGCTGGGGTCTCTGCAGACGTATTGAATAACTGTCTTCTCACTGTTCTTGTTTGGGTGATTAATGTATGTTCACCCTGTCCAAAAGTAATCATGGTGATGATTGCCTTGATCTTAATTGTATCCAAGAACCCTGACCTCACAGTGACTACAGGACAAGAACTAGCGGGTTAGTCTTTGGGAGGAATGTCAGCCTGGGATCTCAGTAGCACGCCCTTCATGGCGTATGCCACAGTTACGAAATCTCCTCCCACCTCCCAAGTGCATATATTGAAATCTTAACCCTAATGTGAGGGCTCTGAGAAGTGATTAGGTGTTGAGGGTGGGCCTTTCATAAGTAGGATTTGTGTCCTTTTTCACTTCTTTACATATTAATTGTACAAAATCCCATACTGAGATTTCCACATATGCATATAATACACTTTGATCAAATTTCCCCTACCTATTATTATTTGTGTGTGTGTGTGTGTGTGTGTGTGTGTGTGTGTGTGTGTGTGCGAGCGCGCGCCAATCCTGGGGCTTGAACTGAAGACCTGCAGGGCTATCCCTCAACTTGCTTTGCTCAAGGCTAGCTAGCCCGTTGACACTTGAGCCATCACTCTACTTCTGGCCTCTTGGTGGTTAATTTGGAGATAAGAGTCTTATAGACTTTCCTGCTGGTTTTGAACTATAATCCTCAGATCCCAGCCTCTTGGGTAGGTAGGATTACAGGTATGTGCCATCCGTGTTGATTCCTAATGATTACTCTTATTCCCCTCCTCCTTTTAAACCTTTAAAACAAACGAATGAGCTTTAGTCCATTTTCATACATGGGTACAAACAACTTAGTTCATATCTCCCCCATTCACCCTCACTTTTCACCCTCCCCACTCACATGGGGGTTTACCCTAAGTCTCCCGTTGGGGATTAATTCCCATCTAAGAGGCTCCAAAGAGCTAGCTAGGCCTTCAGCAAGGGACACCATATGGAGAAGTCTCTAAGAAATGGGCCCTGATCCAGATCTGCTGTTACCTGCCTTCAGAACCATGAGAAATACTTTCTGGTATTTAAAACCACCCCATTACAGTAGGCCAAATGGCCCAAGACATCAGACAAGGGTATTCTACCCTTCCCTTGCAACCCACCTCCTCCACCCCATTATGCACTGCTCACACTCAACCACCTCCTTGTACACTTCCTGCCTTTCTAGGTGCTGGGAGGTTTGTTTCTCTGAAATACCTGACACCTTCCTCAATTCTCAGCCAATGCCTTCCACAAAGCCTCCCCCTGTTCTTTAAATCTGCCACACATCCTTACATCTGAGTAGTTATACAGATGATCCAGGTACATTCAGGCCTCTTTCCAGTACAGATGTGGCTGTAGTTGATCTTCGCAAGGCTGCCTGATAGGATCCCACAGGGACGTTCAGAGCCAGGCCTGCCTGCCTGCCTGCCTGCCTGCCTGCCTGCCTGCCTGCCTGCCTGCCTGCATCAGGCTCCCACTGAGCCTCATACAACTGCCAGAGCGCTTGACCCTGGACACAGCCAAAGGCATTCCTCTTCGGTGAGCCAGTCTGCGTCAGCCAACATTCCAACAAATTAAATGCAGATCAAGAAGTCCAGAGTATTTTGACAAATCTGAAGCTGCAAATCACTTTTTTGTGTATGTGTGTCTGTACTGGGACTTGAACTCAGGACCTGAGTACTGACCCTTAGCTTTTTTCACGCAAGGCTGATACTCTACTACGTGAGCCACAGCTCCGCTTCTGGCTTTTTGCCGGTTACTTGGAGTTAAGAGTCTCATGAGCTGTTTTGCCCAGGCTGGCTTTGAATCTTGGTCCTCAGATCTCAGCCTCCTGAGTAGCTGGGGTTGCAGGTGTGAGCAGGTGTGAGCACCAGAGCTGGCTTGCCTCAGTGTTTCATCGCTGTGGAACATGCACTTTTCACCAACGAAATGGGATTGGATAAAAGATAAGTATTTTCACAGTTTTATTTTTGTTTAAAAATTTTTACTCTGAAATACTTGGAAATTTGACTCTCTTAAAAAGTATTTTTAAGGAAGTGGCGCTGGAGCTCAAGTGGTAGAGCGCTCGTCTTGAGTTGAAGAGCTGAGGGACAACGCCCAGGCCAAGAGTTCAAGCCCCACGACCGACAAAAAAAAAAAAAAAAGTATTTTTAAAAAGGAAATATTGCTTTAGAAGGAAGGTAATTGGTTCTCTTTTGTAAGACTTTCTTACTTTAATTCACTACATCCATGTAGACATCCACAAAACAAGGAAACAACTTGTGCTTAGAAATAATTGTAAAATTGTAAGTAAGGCTCGGTAGCTCACACCTGTAATACTAACTAACCCAGGAGTCAGAGATTGGGAGAATCACAGTTCAAGGCCACTCGGAAAAGTTAAAGTTAATGAGGCTTCCATCTTAATGTTAATTAAGTAAGGTAGCCAGAGTAGTGCACATCTGTGATCCCAACTACTCTGGAGACACTGAGACACAGAAGAACTATGGTTCTAGTCTTGCCCAAGCAAAAAGCACAAAACCCTATCTGAAAAAGAACGTGAAGTCAACAAGGGCTAAGAGGTATGACTCAAGTGGTAGAGCATCTGCCTAGGCAATGTCAGGCCCTGAGTTCAAGCCCCAATACAGCCAAAATAAGTAAATATAGTTTTAAAGAAAAGAAAAATAAACTATGATCAAACATATCCTGGATAGATAAGAAATTTTTTTCATTTGTTCTTACGAACACATTTGAAATCTTGAAAGTTCTTAGAGCCCTTGGGGGCTATATTTTAATTCATTGTTATCTTTCCAGTTTCTTTCTGACTCCTATCATTTTGGGGGGGTCTATAAATAATTGGTATTCCATTAAAAGCATGGATATAATTTTCAAAACTGGATGAAGCTGAGCTGGAAGCAGCCAGCAGCTGTACAGAATCTCATGTAACCATTCAGTGCCTTTTTTTGGAAACAACAATCTGAGCCATTGTCTTTGCCTTTTGTAAGAAGATCACATGATATAAAAAATAGATGGCTAGCAATAATTCTGCTGTCACTTGGTTACTGGCAGGAGGAAGGAGAGGGAGGAAGACAAGAAAAATGCTTTCTTGGATCCCTCTAGCCACACCAACCTCCAAACATTCCTGGAGTAAATAATTCTCTTTGTCATTTCTGGGTAACTATAAAAAGGCTCTAGAATGTTTCCAGGCCTGAGTATTCTCTTGTGTAATACTTTTGAAGTCTTTTTGACCTTACTTTGCTCTACAAATTGGCTCAAAGAAATCTAGCCATTTCCCCCTGGCTGGATCTGACTGCTGGATTTGATAGGAATTGCATGAATGAAAATTCAGTGTATTGTGGATAGTGGTTCTTGTCTCTGGAAATTTCTTCATGTATTTGACAGCAAGAAAAAGAAATTGGCATTATCTGTCTTGGAAGTTTTATTAGCAAAAAATTGTGTATTCACAATTTGCTTGTGATGTTTACCACATACGTGTAATGTACTTTGATCAAATTTACTCTATCTGAACTCCGTCCTTGTTTTGAAAAAACATTTTTTTTGGTGAATTTCGTTTTACTATTTCATGTGTGTGTGTGTGTGTGTGTGTGTAACTTTTTAAAAAAGATTCGGGGCTTGAACTCAGGGCCTGGGCACTGTCCCTGAGCTTCTTTTTGCTCAAGGCTAGCACTCTTCCACTTGAGCCACAGCCCACTTCTGGCTTTTTCTGCTTATGTGGTCCTGAGGAATCGAGCCCAGGGCTTCATGCATGCTAGGCAAGCACTCTACCACTAAGCCACATTCTCAGCCCTTTTAAGACTTATTAAGTTATCTTGAAGTAGTGCAAAGGAGTTGCCATTCAACAAAGCAATTTATGACTATAATGGCTCTCTATCAGTGTCACCCCTTGCATCATTCTCCTTCATCCCTCTCAATCCACCCCTTGCCCAAAGGTGCTGCTTTGCTCTCCATTAGAAGAACTCTCAGATGATGTTTCCTCCCCTGGCTCAGGAGTCCTGTTCAGGGAGGAGACTTGTCCCATGAGGGTGTGACAAGTAGGCCTCATGCTCCAAAATATGAAGAGCTTGAAAGCAATGAGGCTGGCCACTGAACAGCACAAATTAAATGTTAGCATCCGTTGTTTCTGTGCAAAAATGAACTAATGGATCTCCCCCCCCCCCCCCGCCCTGCCCCGCCCCGCCCCGACCTCCCCCGGGCAGTTCTAAGACTTGTGGAAGAAAAACTATAATTAAGAAAAGTGGGTGAATTATTTAGGAACAATTTTTTCTTCAAAAGGTTCTGTGATTTTTTTTTTTAAATTAGCATTTTACATTTGTAATTCCTCCCGTTAAAGAATACTGGGCCCTTTTGTGCATGCCATTCCTCAGACTCCCTTTGAACTCAGAGTAGAGCAAAACCATTTGACCTGGACCATAGAAACCAAGGTCCAGGGCAGAGAGGGGAGTTATTGCAGACCCTGAGGAACCTGTTCAAAGGAAATGTCAGCTCCTTTCTCAATTCCTTCCTCAGTGCACATCTGCTTCTCAAAGGGAGAGCCTCAAACCATGGGCCTGAACGTTACAGTGCTTGGGAAGATTTGTAGAGTCCTCCCTAGACCTTCTGAATCTGAATCTTGGATGGGGCCTGGGACCAGGGAGGGTACACTGTGAATCTTATGAACCCTAATGTTGGAGACTCACTTTTAGTCTTTGGAAAAGCTGTGTTTGAACTGTGCTTTAATACTCATTTAAATCACACCAGGCTCAAGTGGTTCATGCCTGTCTGGGTCAATCAAAGTCTAGCTACTCCAGAGGCTGAGATCTGAGGATCATGGTTTGAAGCCAGATAGGGCAGGATGGTCCATGAGACTCTTATCTCCAACAGATTACTAAAATAATAAGTTGAAAGTGGAGCTGTGGCTCAAGTGGTAGAGCACTAGCTTCCAGCAAAAGAAGCTCAGGAACAGTGCCCAGACTCGGAGTTCAAGTCCCATGACCAGCATCGATGACTTGATCTACCTCTGCTTTCTGTGTAGCAGGCTCTGTGCAGGATGCTCCAACCTTCTTTGACTAGAGACACTTTATCCTTCCCTATTGAGCTTGCAGTTCCTGCTTCTCTTTGACACTCAGTGAAATTTTGCAGAAAGACATCATGAGACAGTATTTAAAAGTAGGTCACTTGCCAGGTGCCGGTGGCTCACACCTGTAATCCTAGCTACTCAGGAGGCTGAGATCTGAGGATTGTGGGTCAAAGCCAGCTGGAGCAGCAAAGTCCATGAGACTCTTATCTCTAATAAACCATCAGAAAACCGGAAGTGTCTCTATGGCTCAAGTGGTAGAGCGCTTGCCTTGAGCTGAAGAGCACAGGGACAGCACCCAGGCCCAGAGTTCAAGACCCACGGCTGACAAAAAAAAAAAAAAAAAAAAGTAGGTCATTGAGGCCTCAGCAAGCTGATGCACATCTGTAACCGCAGATATTCAGGAAGCAGAGATTAGGAGGATCAGGGTTTGAGGTCAGACGAGGCAAAAAGTTAATGAGACCCCTCAGTTAATGGTGACTAACAGCTGAGGCCTCAGATACTTGGGAGGCATACGCAGGAGAATCTTGGTCTGCTGCTAGCCTCTTGCAAAAATGAGAAACCCTATTTGAAAAATAAAAGCAAATGGGCTGAAGGCATAGCTCAAGTGGTAGAGCACCTGCCTATCAACTGTAAGGCCCCGAGTTCAAACCTAAGTACCCCCACTTAAAAAAGAAAAATAAAACACCAAAAAACCAAACCATTTGAATTGAGTATGGTGATACACATCTGTAATCCAAGTACTTTCAAACCTGTTGCAGGGGAATCAAGAAATGGATAGCTTGCCAGACACTAGTGGCTCATGCCTATAATCTTAGCTACTCAAGAGGCTGAGATCTGAGGATCGCAGTTTGAAGCCAGCATGGGCAGGAAAGTCCATGAGTCTCTTATCTCTAATAAACTCCTCAGAAAAAGCTGGAAGTGGAGCTGTGGCTCAAGTGGTAGAGTGCTAGCCTTTAGCAAAAGAAGTTCAGAGACAGCACCGAGGCCCAAAGTTCAAATCCCAGTACTGAAAAGTGAACAAACAAACCACAAAACCCCCCAAACAAACAAACGAATTGTATAGCTAGATCCCAGTGGCTCACACCTGTAATCCTAGCTATTCAGGAGGCTGAGATCTAAGGATCATAATTCGAACCCATTCCTGGAAGAAAATCTGAGAGATTCTTAGCTTCAATTAACCAACAAAAAGCAGGAAGTGGAGCTGTGGATCCAGTGATAAGAGTGCAAAATTCTAAGGACAGAATTCTAAGAGACAGCACCAAGGTCTTGAGTTTGAGTACGGGCACGAAAAAGCAAACAGAAAAAGAAGTTGAGGCCAGTCTGATCTAAATAATGTCTTTACAAATAAATAAGTAAATAAATAACTAAAAATAAATAACACTGGACACTTGGATCGAGTAAATACTTAGCGCATCCCTGGCCCTACAATTCTCAAATTTCTGTCTTTCCTAAGGCTCTTACCTGTCCTTTCTTTGATGGTGGACAGCCTGCCTCCTTCCACTCAGGGCTTCTCATTCTGGGCCTGGCAGTATTTCCCATCTGGCAGGGTTTCTTGCCAGCACAAAGGCCAACCCTGAATAACACCATGGAGTGGCATGAAAGCAGTCTGAGTCAAGAGCAGACGTGGAAATGGACCCGTTTGATCCCGGGTGGCCCACTGCTGAGCTAAACGCATCCAGATCTGAGTCAATAACAACCTGGGCCATGAAGTGTCTGTTTTCCATTGGAAACAAAACCCTTTTTCTTGCTGTCAGTCTGTCTGTCTCCTAACTAGCTGTCAGAGAGAGAAAGGCAGCTAGCTCTTCCTGAGAGATTTTTGAAGGGATCTAGCTGAGATAGTGTGTCCAAGTGTGTCCACCCATGGTCCAGGCTGGTGGGAGCTGCTGAGCTACCTTGCTCAGTCCTGAGGCAGAATCTGGGCCCTAACTCTATTCCAGGCAGGGAGGCAGCAGCCACCCCAACAGGGGCAGACACTCCATGAAGATAACACGTTGACACTTCATTTGGGCGGTGGCGACTGTCGACAGGCTGAGCGCTGTTCCATACTTGGGAATGTTCTGGATCACTGGAAGTTGTCGCCTCTGTGGCTGCCTGGATATTTCTTTTTCCTATTTTGTTTGTAAAGTATGACCAAAAGTAGGACATTAATCAATCTCTCTTGCAAGAAGAACCATATCCAGTATAACTTGACATTTTCCCATCACTCAGGATTATTAGGAATATTGGTAATTGACTAGTTGGAGCAATAATGACATGAGGGCTTCAATGTTGGTCTATTTGTTGGCCTCTGCGTCTCTTTCCTTCCCTTCCTTTCCCTTCACTCCCCATCCATTCCCTCCTTCCTTTTCCCATCTTCCTCCTCCCTTTTATTTATTATAAAAAAACTTTTTTCATATGTATTTATAACTACTCATTGTGCTTTTTTTTTTTCCTGGTCCTGTGGCTTGAACTCTGGATGTGGGTGCTGTCCCTAAGCTCTTTTTGTTCAAGGCTAGTACTCTACCACTTGAGCCACAGCATCACTTCTGGCTTTTTCTTTGGTGTAATTGGAGCTAAGAATCTCACAGCCTTTCCTGCCTCAAGCTGGCTCCTAATTGTGATCCTCAGCTCTCAGCTTCCAAGTAGCTAGGATTATAGGCTTGAGCCACCTGCTCCTGACTCAGTGTGTATTAATGGATTTTACTGTGACATTTAGCATGGCAATTTTCAAACATAAACAAAAATAAAGAATAAACAAAGTAAGGAGCTAGAATGTTGTCCAGTGATAGACTACTTGCCTAACATGCATGAGGCCCCGAATTCAATCCCCAGTGCTGCAAAAAACAAAAACAGATAATGAATTTCCATGTGTACTCCTCACCCAGGCCAAATAATGATCAGGTTATGGCTGAACATGTTTAAAATATGTTCATCTTCAGTACTAGATTGTTTTAAAGAAAATTATAATATTCAGTGTATTAATGTGAAAATGGAACCAGGTAAGTAGATGGGAAGAGTGAGGTTGGAATAGATGGGGGAGAATGATGGAGATATTGATCATCAGACTTATAAACTGACATGTTGAATTGAAACCTTTTGCATAACTACTTAGAGATAAGTAAAGCATTTAAAGGTTGATGCACTTATTGCAACACTGAAAAAAGTAAGTTCTAGATATATAATTTCACCTGTAAATACATGCATGCATGCCTGCAGACAGGCTTGCTACAGTATTCAATAAGAATACTATATAACAGATAAGAATATCTTACAGTAGATAAGTATTTTAAAATTGAAAACATATTTAGACATATAAATTGCATCCACGCAGGTCCTCAGAGGTGAAATATATTTGAGGAAACACCACGTGAGTTGCTTGGACAACTGTGAATCATGTTACCTAATGCTTTTCTCATCCCTTTTTTTATGTCCTTTATCAATCAGTTTCCAGCGGTGAAAAGCAATCACTGCTCTGATTTCTATTGCTGCTAGTTATTTTTCTAGAATCTCTTACACATGTACTTGTTGTGTTTTTAACTTCTTTCAGTCAGGGCATTATTTTTGAAATTCATCTTCATTGTTTCATGAAACTAGCTAAGTCCTTTATATTTTAAATCAATATTCCATTGTGCAGGTATACCAGCTAGTTTATCCATTTTTCTCTTTATGAACATCTAGATCATTTCCAGTGTTTGACTATCACAAATAAAACTACAGTGAGCATTCTTGTACCAATTTTTTTTTCTTTGCCAGTACTACTGGGGCTTGAACTCAGGGCCTGGCCACTGTCCCTGAGCCTCTTCGTGCTCAAGGCCTGTACACTACCATTTGAGCCACAGTGCCACTTCTAGCTTTTTCTGGGTAGTTTGTTAGAGATAAAAGTCTCATGAACTTTTCTGTCTGGGCTGGCTTCAAGCTGTAATCCTCAGATCTTGGCCTCTTGAGTAGTTAAAATTATAAGCATGAGCCACTAGCACTGGGCCACTTCTGGCTTTAAAAAAATATCATTTATTGGAGATGTGACTCCCATAGGCTTTTCCTGCCTGTACTGGCTTGGACTGTGATTCTTAGATCTCAGTTTCCTGAGTAGCTAGGATTACAGGCATGATCCATTGACACCTGGCTTGTATGGCTTCTTTTGTAAAATATCTCTTCAAGCCTTTTTCCCTTTGTTAAAATTGGGCTCTTTTTATATATTTTATATTTATAATAACATTTTACTGAGTAATGTAGGTTTGTACATATCTGGGTTATAAGAGCTAGATGTTGAAATATAGAAACAGAGAAACATAATCTAAGTATGTAATATACATTCAGGTAAAGATTTGTACTTAGACAACACAGTAATAAGTAACATATGTAATACAATATTACTGTATGTAAAACTGACTTAGGTGTATATAATGTACATCATCATCATTATTATTATTATTATTGTCAGTCCTGGGGCTTGAACACAGGGGTTGGGCACTATCCCTGAGTTTCATTTTGTTTTGTTTTGCTCAAGGCTAGCACTCTACCACTTTGAGCCATATTGCCACTTCTGGTTTTCAGGTGGTTAAGGATCTCAGACTTTCCTGCCCAGGCTAGCTTAAGGCCACTTCTGGCTTAAAAAAAATATCGTTTATTGGAGATATGACTCCTATAGACTTTTCCTGCCTGGACTGGCTTGGACTGTGATTCTTAGATCCTAGCCTTCTGAGTATCTAGGATTATAGTCATAAACCACCAGAGCCTGGCTTTTTAAAAATACTTTTATGCTAGTGTTGTATGCTTTCTTTACATGGTGTTAGCAACTATTAACAGCTATTATTTTATAAAGGTTATAAAGTAACATAAGAATAAATATTCTAATTCTAAGCATTTCTTCTAACTTAATTCCTTAAAATCTTCTAGAAACTTCCTTGAAACAAACTGGATGTGTGTGTGTGTGTGTGTGTGTGTGTGTGTGTGTGTGTGTGTGTGTGTGTATGTGGTATGTGGTGTGTTTGTCCGCAGGCTTGAACTCAGCTTGGGTACTGTCCCTGAGATTTTTTTTTTCCCTCAAGGGTAGCACTCTACCACTTGAGCCGCCTCTCTACTTACGGCTTTTTGGTAGTTAAATGGAGATAAGAATATCATAGACTTTCCTGCCTGAGCAGACTTTGAACTATGATTCTCAGATCTAACCCTCGGAGTAGCTAAGATTACAGACATGAACCCCAGTGCCTGGCAGAATGACAATGTGAGTTCCTTATTTGCTCTGTTTCACTCCTGTATGAGTTTTCCCCACACCGTCAGCTTGCAGTGTGTCTGCTCAGCACACACTGTGTACTAACCTATGCACACAGCATACTTCACTCATGGATCCTTGGAGGCAGACATCTTTGCTCCCAGGCCTTCTGTTTTCAGCTTAAGGAAATCAGTTTATGAATGATCTCCAGTTTTCTTTTTTTTTACTTTTTTTTTTTTGGGGCGGGGGGGTCTGGTCGTGGGGCCTGAACTCTGGGCCTGGGTGCTGTCCCCCAGCTCTTCAGCTCAAGGCTAGCGTTCTACCACTTGAGCCACAGCGCCACTTCCGGCTTTTTTTCTTTTTGCTTATGTGGTGCTGGGAAATTGAACCCAGGGCCTCAGGCATGCAAGGCAAGCTCTCTACCACTGAGCCACCTTCCCAGCCCTGATCTCCAGTTTTCTATGTGGGTTTTTCTAGGTCATTGTATCCAGTATAGATACAAAGGAGAATTCTCTCCTTTTTTAACTTTTTTAGATTTGGAAAGATTTCTACCATTAAATACCTTTCCCTGTGAGGGATAATCTAAACCCAGAATAAACACTCAAATAATAGGATGCTGAATATTCCCATTAAAGTTGAAAGAGGAGGGCCATAGTTGCAGCATGAGTAATCCTACCTCTGGCTGCTTACTGAGTCAAGCCAGAACCGTAGACAGATCATTTACCCCTCACAAAGGCTCCATTTCCTCCTCAGCAGAATGGGAAAAAATAATACTGGGTCATGACTTGGTGCCAAACAGATACTTCCCTCTCTAGACCAACTGGAGGTAGCTCTGCTAGGTGGTGGGGTGTAACTGCTTCCACATAAATATAGAAGAGCAACACCCCAGGAATACACCCTTCTGGGCGAGAATCCCCATATTACCTCCTTCAAAATCCAGTGTCTTTTCAACGGAAATGATCTAAGCGGTTAGCTGTTTAAAGGAAATTATTAAGCAGAATACTAAAAATGGGCTTTGACTTGAGAAGAGAAATGGTGTAGCATTTAAAGAACTAATGAATGTAAGGCTAACCAGCAGCCTCACAGGACACATACTGTGTAGCCGGGTTCCAGACAGAAAGGTTTGCTTTCTAGCTCTTGTGCTCACCCAAAAATATCTTCCAGATGTCCAGAAGCGTCTATGCTTTCGCATATCAACTCAACCATAAGACCATCTATTTTCCTTCCAGATCTCATCAAGGATTGCTATTAGCTTTTTTATCCAATTTTGTAAAGGTTCACCAACCTCAGTTGCTTTCAGTCCAGTTTCTTTAGGACATCCCCAATGCAAGCTTGTGGATCTGTTGCAGTTATGACTGCTACTCTCTTTTCCCTTTTTAACAATAATCCTCGTGTAGATGACAAACCACTGGGCACACTAATTATACATCATAGTTTAACCCCAGACATGGAAATGGTAGAAGTGAGCTTAGGAAAGGCAGAGAATAAGAACCAGCAGGACTCTCATCTATTCCTGGATGAAAGAATTACTTTTAGGGTGCCTCAGCGCTGTCCCTCTCAGATATAGAGCAT
The DNA here is from genome assembly GCF_019054845.1 of Dipodomys spectabilis. NCBI lineage: Eukaryota > Metazoa > Chordata > Mammalia > Rodentia > Heteromyidae > Dipodomys > Dipodomys spectabilis. Next base: position 42,131,062 of record NW_024870772.1, on the reverse strand, counting down.
GACACCAGCAATACTGCTCTGTCCTTTTCCATGTATATTACTTTTGATAACTAGGAAACTGTGAAGTCACTCCAGGGCAACCACAATGCACCCATGCATTCGAAGTCATGTTAGCAAAAGTATAGCAGCCAACCTATCTTATGTCTGCCTGTCGGAATGGATCTGAATTGCTGTCCTGCAGAATGAGGCCACACACACTAGAGCAATAACAACAACAAGGAAAAAAAAATGAAGCATCTGTGATAGTGAAAGAAGCTTTCCCCTTTAGCTGCTGTGTCAGCACTATGCCTGTGTCCAGCAGCAAAGTAACAGAGTCCAGACTATGATCAGGAAGAGTCCTTCAACTTGATTTGACAAGCAAATAAAACAAACTATGCTCTCCTATGAACAGTCTTCTATAGACTTACCCTGAGTCAGGGAGGTGACTGGAGCCAGCTCTCATGAGATAACCAAGTCTTTTTCCTAAAGTGACTGGAGAGTTAAATAGGAAAGAAAGATGAAGAGCTGAGTCCCCACCCTGTTTACCTTAGGTACCTCTTTGGAATATATACAATATACAATATATATTACATTATATATAATGTAAACATTAAGTATCTTTTCTGAGAATCAACTATATTAACGCAGTTTAGTGTGTGTGTGTGTGTGTGTGTGTGTGTGCATGCATGTGTGTGTGTGTGTGTGTGTCTGTGTGTATGTGTGTGGTGTCCATCCTGGGGCTTGAACTCAAGATCTGAATGCTGTCCCTGAGTGTTTTTGCTCAAAGCTAGCTCTCTACCACTTGATCCACAGCTCCACTTTTCAGTTTTTTGGTGGTTAATTTGGAGATAAGAATCTCATGAACTTCTCTGCCCATGGTTGGGTTTGAACCACAATCCTCAGATCTCAGCCTCCTGAGTAGGATTACAGGCATGAGTTACTGGTGCCTAGCATGCTTGTGTATTTTGACAGGAAATGATCAAAATAATTAGATGCATTAAAGGCTATCTAACCAAAAGAACATTAAGACATGACTCATCATCAGAAAGCTTTCAATCAAATCGTGGCAACCCAACTATGCTCCCAATGGTCAATGCTACAACAACGTGATCAACAAAATAATTAATGATTATTTTATTTAATAGAAATAATATTTAGTATTTGATTTATGTCAATTAATTTTTTAGCATAGCAGTAATATGTTAATAATATTTATACTGGCTATTATGCAACTTAATATAAGTTGCGTAGAAGACTAATTTGTAATGAATATAAAATAATAGATATTGTTATGTAATAGACAAAATAATTATATATAATATTAACTTTTATAAAGAATAAGTATCCTTGAGTTCATACTGACAAATATAAGAGGTTGAAATAGGTTAATAATGAAATAAATATAAATAAGTGAATAAGATGATAAGTGGGGGAGAGGGACAGTTCTTTTTTATTTTTTCTTTTTGCTTATGTGGTGCTGAGGAATCGAACCCAGGGCCTCATGCATGCAAGGCGAGCGCTCTACCACTGAGCCACCTTCCCAGCCCAGGGACAGTTCTTTATAGGAAATAAATCTGTTGAATAAATCTATAGAGAAAGAAGGAAAAAACAGATCAGTGTTAGAATCTTAGTAATAACTGCTATAGGAAGAGGCACTAATAATGGTAATCAGATAGCAAAATGGTTAAGGGAAATGAGAGTGTTTTCATAGTCTGAAAGGAATTCTCCCTAATTCTATTTAAAGTCGATAGGGGAGAGATGACAGTGGAGAATACTGGGCTTAGCCATGCGATCAAGGTTTCTGTTTCCAGTGAGAATAGGTCTGGGTATCGTGAACTTCATGACGATGCACAAGAAGAGTACAGTACCTTTTACTCTTGCCTGGAATGTATAACTTCAGTCTAGTGTCAAGAAAAACAACAGTCCAACCCAAGTTAGGAAACATCTTGCAAAATATATGGCCAATGTTCTTCCCAAATGTCCAAATCCTTAAGGATCAATCGGGAAACATAGAGGAAATGTCCCAGCTCAGGAGAGACTAAAGAGGATGATTCAATACATGGAAGCAGCCTGCACTGGACTTGTTTGTTTGTTTGTTTGTTTGGCAGTGCTGAGGATAGAACCCAGGGCCTCATGTCTGTTAGGCAAGTGCTCTACCACTGAGTTACATCTCAGTTCTGTGGATCTTGAAATATGAAAAAGAATATTAGTGGAAAAATCTGGATAAATCCAAACAGCAACTTCGGTTTGGGTAACAATATGGTACTGTTAATTTCTTGGTTTTGGTTCTTGTACTATGATTATGTAAGCCATTAATATCAGGTAAAGCTGGAAGGAGGGTATATTACTTTTATAACTTTTATATCACTTTTATAACTTTTCTGAATATCTAAGTTTTGTCAAAATAAAATACATAATATGTATGTGCCCAGTAATTAAAAGTGAAAAATTAAGTACCACAAGAGATCTGAAAGTAAGGTGAATTCACACCTCATTCCCCTGGGGTGGTGGGATGGAATGAAGTAACTCCAAAATGAGGTGTGGGCTAAAGTAGAGGATGGAGAGTCAGGAGTACCTCCTTGTGGGGGAGCATCTGACAAGGCCTAAAAGGCTGAGATGGGGCTTGTGCTCAGGATCTGTGTTCTCTCTTAGCTCTTCACTCAAGTCTAGTACTCTATCATTTGAACTATATAGCTCCACTGCCAGGTTTTGGGTGGTTAGTTGAAGATAAGAGTCACATACTTGTCAGGTATAGAGTTACATACTTGTCAGGTACAGGTGGTTCATACCTGCAATCCTTGCTACTTAGAAGGCTGAGATCTGAGGATCACAGTTCAAAGCCAGCTTGGGCAAGAAAGTCTTTGACTCATCTCCAATTAACCACCAGAAAGATGGAAGTGGAGCTGTGACTCAAAGTGGTATGGCCTTGAGCAAAATATCTCAGGGACAGTTTCCCAGGCCCTGAGTTCAAGTCCCACGACAACAACCACATACGTTCCTTCCTGGGTGATCTTCAGATCTCAGCTCCTAAGTAGCTGGAGATCCTTAGATCTGAGATCTGAGATCCTTAGATCTCAGCCTTCTAAGTATCTAGTACTTAGGAGGCCTAAGTATCTAGTACACCGGGGCCCAGCCTTGAGATAATTTGGATAGGCAGGTTTGGCTGGGGGAAATGGATTCAGTTAGAGTGGATCATCTTTTAACATCTGGACCACATCAGGAGGGGGGCAAGTTTTAGCTGGAAGTCAATGGCCTGTAAAGTGTAGAGGAGGCCAGGTTCCTCATTGCCTTAGGAATGAGGGAAGCTGTACAGCCAGGAGAGCTTGAGCAATTGGATGAACAATGGAGAATCCATTGTAGAAGTAAGCTGGGGCAAGGAGTTCTGAAACTGTCACACTAGCTCAAGAAAAGCCTGAGGGGTATGGAATAAATGGGTTATTTAAAGGCCTTTGTAGAAGTTGTCACCACAATGGGGGAAAGGCTAAAAATGACTGTGGAAACAGGCACACCAAAGATCCCCATCCTACAGAGCCACTTATTTTGAAGATGTTGTGGGTCACTTGAGAAATAGGTGCGGCCATGGTTCCAGGGCTTTGGCTACCATCTGACTCTCTGGATGAGAACTCCTCCCTCCCTTCCCCCCTCCCACTTTTTTTTTTTTTTTTTTTTTTAGCCAATCCTAGAGCTTGAACTAGGGAGCTGGGCACTGTCTCTGAGCTTTTCTTGCACTCTTACCATTTGAGCCACAGTGCCACATCTGGCTTTTTCTGTGTATGTGGTACTGGGGAATCGAACCCAGGGCTTCATGCATGCTAGGCACTCTACCACTAAGCCACATTCCCAGCCTGAGAATGCCTGTTTTGATGAGGAAACACGCCATCTCCAGTAGAAATCCTCCCTCACTTTGGGGAGATGAATTCATTGACCTTACAAGGTGTCTGGGTTTAGGGGTAGATATGAGGCTTCGATGGGGACCTTGAATGTCTGGAGTACCAATGGGGGTGTGTGGTGCTTGGCCCAATTCCTGTCCAGCAGAAATGCCGTTTGGGGAGCTTTCCTGTTGTTTGGGAAGTTGGTCAGGACATGGGGATGAATGTTCCTCTAGAAAACTGTGTTAGACTCTTAGGTCATGGCTAGACAGCCCCCTCCACCTCCCGCTGGGCCTGTTTGTTGTCCCTTTCCCTCTGTGCCCCAGTTGTGTCAAGAGATTTGGGGAAAGTCTGATTCATTCTAGTAAGTGGCCGTGGCCTTTGTGCAAAGAAATCTGTGACCCAAGGGAAGAGGGACCCAGGTGGGAGCAGGCAGTCACATGGCGCTCAGAGGTGACAGCTCAAGAGGACTTTATGGCTGGCGTGATGGAAACCAAAACACGGTTCTTAGGAGCAGGTGGGTGCTGGCTCGAGGACTCTTGGCTCTGCCTGTGTTTGGACAGCCTGACAACACATAGAGCTTACTTAGTAGCTGTGAGGTATAATCAGGTGCCCCAAGACTTTTGGACTTAGGTTAACCCTGGGGTCTTGAGACTAGAACTCCAGCTTTAAAGAATCTGAATGGTGAGTAAGCACCTTAAGCTTTCTGCCTAGTTAGTTCTGCAGATCCTGCTCAGTATAGCCCTTCCGTGCACTTAGCTTTCTGAAAGAAAGGGACTTGCCATGAATTGCCAGCTTTCTTGTTTCGTGAGTGGATCCCCTAGATGCCAAATCAATATTCCCTTCATCTTCTGAGAAGCTTTGTTCTTTCACTAGGTTCTTTTGTATATAACAGAGTTGAAGCCCTGACAGAAGGAGGCAGGGAGCTGAGCCCAGACCTTGGCTATCCATTCCTCTTTGTGACTGTGAATCAGAATAAAAGGAATTACAGTGATCGGCAGAGACATGAAAAATGCCGTCCAGTTCTACGTGCAATCTCTGAGTCTTTGTGCATTCCCCATGGAGAGCTGAGTGGTTAGCAGGGTTGGAATGTGGACTAATGTCAAAGCCTGGCGCAGGCACTTAGCAGTTATGTAACCCTGGGCTCCACCTTCGCCCAGCAGAGCCTTTCTTTCTGCATTGACTAAGGGGGATCAGAATATCTTGTTTTCATCCTAGTGTTCATATGCCCTGGCTCAGGGCTGGACAAGGAATCTGTGGTCAGTGACCCTTAATTTCTGACCCACTGCTGCTGCTGGAGTTTCTCCTCTTCTCCCTGCAGCGGGGGTCAGGGGGAGCAACCTGGATCATCTTCATTTTTGGGACAGGATGTGATGGGGAAGCAGACCAGCCAAGGATGGGATTGATGGTCAGCCATGGTCTGGGCACCCAGTGGAGTTCTGTCTGGCTGCGCCTCGTGTTGCTTCTGTGTCACCAGGCCCACTCTGGAGGGTGAGTGGACTGGCAGTGTGGCCTCTGAGCACCTCCCCGCAAGCCCGTCGAAGCCATTTCAGAGTCATCACTGGAAAATTCTACTTGCCACTCGTGTGCCCTGCCAGGTCATCCATCAGTCCACATGCGTTGTTTTTTAAAAAAAAAATCTTTTCCCATTTAGCCAGTGAAACGAGCTGCAAGGCTCATGTCTAATTTCATCTACCCAAGGCCTTCGTATTAAAAACAATCTTCAGGGCTGGGAAGGTGGCTCAGTGGCAGAGCACATGCCTTGCATGCATGAGGCCCTGGGTTCGATTCCTCAGCACCACATAAGCAAAAAGAAAAAAGCTGGAAGTAGCGCTGTGGCTCAGGTGGTAGAGTGCTAGCCTTGAGCTGAAGAGCTGAAGGACAGTGCCCAGGCCCAGAGTTCAGGCCCCACAACTGGATCCAAAAAGCAATCTTCACAGCCAGGTGCTGGTGGCTTACGCCTGTAATCCTACCTACTTAGGAGGCTGAGATCTGAAGATGGTGGTTTTAAGTCAGCCCTGGCAGGAAAGTCTGTGAGACTCTTTTTCTCTAATAAACTACTCAGAAAAAGTGGGAAGTGGTGCTGTGGCTCAAGTGGTAGAGCGCTAGCTTTGAGCAAAAGAAGATCAGGAACAGCATCCAGGCCCTGAGTTCAAGACCCAAGACAGGCAAAAACAAACAAACAAAAAAACCCCAAACAACAACAATTAAACAAAACCAAAACCAATCTTCCCATCAAGTTTGGGAGATAATATCTGAGGTGTCCCACCTAGTGGGAAGAAGATCCTCTGCCTCAGCTCATTGCATCCTTGCATCTACCCAGTGAGGAAAGTGTTTACAATCGTGTTTCCCTGAAGAAGACTCTGGGGTCTGCAAGAATCGAAATCTTCTCCTGCTTGGAGAACCTGTCCACCTAATTCTGAAGGCAGCATTTGTCATACATTGCTACCATGGCAGCAGCTTCGCTCTCTTACACCCAGATCAAACACTGGGCATTTTTCTTTAGCTCTGTGTCCAGTGCAAGTGATCAGATGCTCAAGTATGGCAAACTCTGCTACTGACCTGAGGTCAGCCACACAGCTCCTGGGAGGTGAAGATGAGGCCACTAAGGCTGCTGGGAGTTGAATGGCATCTCCTTAGTGAATTTTCCAGAATGGAGGATTCTAGAACAAATGATTCAGGATTCAAGGAGGGAAAAAAAAAAAAAAAACCAGGTTGAAGTGAAACAATCTATATAAACTGATAAGCAAACAGATCATAATGGTAGGGATTGTGTTTTAGACTTTGCAGGGCAGTTGTACCATATTTTCTGAGAAAAGCTCCTGTGGGCACAGAATCTTTTGACCTTAATGTCATACACAGACCTGTAGCTGCTGCTGATCAGGCGGAGATTTAAAAGTACTTTACTTTTTTTTCTTACAAATCATTTTATGCTTTTGCTTTTGAGGGCAATGTTTACTGGGGTTTGAATTCAGGGCTTTGTGCTTGCTAAGTAGGCACTCTACTAGTTGAGCCACATCATTCAGCCCTTTCTTTCTTGGTTGCTTATTTATTTATTGGCTAAAGTCTGTGTTTTTGTCTGGGGTCAGCCTCCAAGATTGATCCTTCTATCTGTGTCTCCCACATAGATGAGATTGTACTGGTTTGCCAAGTTTATTGGTTGAGATGGGGCATCTTGCTAACTTTTTGCATAGGCTGGTCTCAGACTGAGATCCCCTAACCTATGTCTCCTAAGTAACTGAGATTACACTCATGTACAAGCATACCTGTCTGGTTCCCTCATTTGTTAATGCATTTGCTTATTTATTTGGGGCTTAAACTGGAGGCCTGGCACTTGCTAGGTAGATAGGCCAGGCCTCTGGCCCATTAATGCTGATTTCTTTTAGTTTTTCTTTGGTTCTTGCTTCTTGAAAGAATGCAACTGGCCCACAAACATCTATTTTAGGCTCCTCATTTGTTGTTAGGGTGCCAGGCACATACCACTGCACCCATTTTCCCTCAACTGAGGTAGGCTTTTCTGCCTCGGCAGGCCTGGCTTTGAACCTCAAACCTCCCAGCCTTAGTCTCTCACATAGCTTAAGATGTCAGAGCCACTGCACCCACCTATGGTTGACAAGGGGTATATACAAACTTCTCTGTGTGTGTTGGCCTTGAACCACAACCTTCCCATTCTCGGCCTCTCAAGCTGCTAAGATTACAGGCATGAAACACCAGTGCCTGCTTGCTTTAGCCTTTTTATTATAGAGTAATTCAAACATGCATGAATATAGAATAGTATGACATTTGTGTGCTCACTGCCCAGCAAACATGTACAGTTCCTATTTAAAGCAAATTCTTTGCAGGATGTGAATTTATAAATACCGAAATATTTATTTTTTGAAGATAAAGATGATTTTTCAGGGTGATTACGATGTCTTGAAATGAACAGTATTTCAATTCCATAACTCCTTATTTGCCATTAGTGTTCCTTTTTCCCGGAGAGTCTGACACTCTCTCCCCTCCAGTTTTATTGAGGTATAATTTACCAACTATAAACTTCAGCCATTGTAAATATACGGTTTTATTTTTAGCAAATTTATATGGCTCTGCGAACATCACTACAACCTTAAGAGGCATCAGAATTTTATTGAAGCCTATATGCTGTGATTGGTCAATGTCTTTTATTTATTTGTGGTGCTGGTGATAGTATCCAGCTTGCACATACTAGGCAAGTCCTCCACCACCGAGCTACCTTCCCAAGCCCTGGTTTATTTTGCTTGGTCTACAGCATTACTCCCAATGTATTTGTTTTTAAAGAAATGAGTCTTTGCAGGAGTCTAGATGTTATCAACTGTATCTTGTAGTGTCACTTAGTGTAGCCTCCCCTTTCTTGATTCTGGTAAATTGGGCTTATAAGATCTGTTAGATTTAGGTTAATGTTTTTTTTGTTGTTGTTGTTTTCATTTTTAATCACGGATGGCATAGTGTACTTCCAATAGAATGCAATGTGTGCATGGTTATTTCCTTCCTTGCCCCCATTTCTCCTCTCCTCTTTTTCTGCCTTCCCCTCTCCCCACTTCTTTTGTAGTATGGAAAAAAAAATGTAAAGACTTCCTAGGTTTGTTTGTGCCACAGATTTGGACTTTGTCACTTCAAGCAGCCTGGTTCTTTCAGTGGAAAATTATGTCATAGTCCACAGGGTGCTGGGCCTCATTGGTACCAAATAAGTCATTTTCCACTAGGAGTGCACGTGTGTGTGTGTGTGTGTGTGTGTGTGTGTGTGTGTGTGTGTGTGTGTGTGTGTGTGGTGTATTTTGCTGAGTATTGAGTCTCAGTCATGCTAGGCAAACAGTATGCCTCTGAGTTACAACTTTAGCTTTTTAAAAATTAAATATAATCTTATTATTATTATTTTTTGTTTATGTGGTACTGAGGAGTAAAACCCAGGTCCCCATGCATGCTAGGCAAGTACTCTACTACTAAGCTACATTCCCAGTCTTCTTTTCCAACTTTGTTTTTAGACAAAGCCTCACTGACTAAGTTTTCTAAGATGGCCTCAAGTTCTTGATCCTCCTGTCTCCTAAGTAACTGAGATTACAGGTATGTACTATCATGCCTGATTCCATTAGGATTTTTTTGTGGACAAAGTTTAAGATTATATTTGAGATGAAATAGATTATCAGTGTATATTATTATTTCCAATTCAAATTCAAGACCATAAGGTTGAGTTAACCTAATTGATTTTACATTTATATCTAATATCTCTGCCCCGAACAGTTTAATTTCCAATCACATTGATATAATCTTTTCTTTATTTAGCCAGCACTGGAAAAATCAACTGACCATAATTACTAGGATTTCTTTCTTTCTGTCTGTCTGTCTTTTCTTTTGGGGTACTGGGGATCGAACCCAGGACGTTGCACTTGCTAGGCAAGTACTTCACCACTGAACTACTTCTCAGCCTGGATTTCTTTGTTTCTATGTGGGGATTAAACGCACAGCCTTGTGAATGCGTGTACCATTGAGTAACACCCCAGCTCTCATAAGGACTTCTGGATTCTCAATTCACTCATCCATGTGTCCATCCTTATACCAGTTCACACACTGTTGGTTATTTTTGTTTAAGAGTAAATTTTAAAATCAGGACACGTACATTTTCAATTTTTCCAAACTATTTTGCATAATCTCAGTCTTTTGCATTTCCACATAAAATTTCCATATAACCTTTTTTTTTTTGTTGGTTGTGGGGCTTGAACTCAGGACCTAGGAGCTGTCCCTGAGCCTCTTTATGCTCAAGGCTAGTGCTCTACCACTTGATTTAATTAGAGATAAGAGTCTCATGAACTTTCCTGCCCAGGCTGGCTTTGAACCATGATCCTCAGATCTCAGTCTCCTAAGTAGCTAGGATTACAGGCGTGAGCCACCAGGCCCTGGTCATATAATCCTTTTTACACATTGTTACAAACAATTTGCTAATGTCTCATTGGAGGTGTTGTGTCTAGGTTCATGAGAGATATTTGCCTGTATGTTTTTTTTTTCCCTTGTTTTTTGTCTATCTAATTTTGGGACTCAATGCTGATCTCTTTTCTGGAAGATATTGTGGCAAATACTTATTTGGTTAAATTCACTAGTAAAGCTATATGAGCCTTATACTTTCTTCTTAGGAAAGTTATTTATTAGCTATTCTATTTCTTTTATAGATACAGGGCCATTCTTATTTTATATTTCTCTTTTTCTAAGTTCTGGTACAAGAAGCATTGTACTTATTAGCTAATTTGTTGAATAGTAAGTCTTTTGTACAACTACTTAAAGATAATGAAACTATAACTGAAAAAATAAGTCTTTTCATCTAAGTTGCTAAATTTATGGGCATATAATTTTTTACATTTTTCACTGTCCTTTTAATAAAGTCTGTGGCATCAATAATGATGCTTTTTTCCCTTTTTAAATGTACTCTGAATTTTATCATAAGTAGTTAATAAAGAATAGCACTTCCTAGTGAGCAAATGCAGTCATTATACCCAATGTACATTATGTAAAAAATGAACTACATAACTTGAAGGTAGGTGATGGGAGGGGGGAAATGGAGAGCAATGGAAGAGGTGACATTGATCAGGAAGCATTGTGCTCATAACCTGACTTAGGGAACTTGTCCAACTATTTAATTAAAAAAAATAGCCCTTCCTGCATATTATAAAATGTATTGTTTATATTGAAAATTTTACTAATTATATTACTCTTAAAATGTATCTAATTGAATCCAAATAGTATATTAACTTGATATCTACCATCATCTACTTAAAACTACACAAAGTCCTTTTTAACTATTGGAAATACCAACTGACTGTATTTGTTTTTTACTTTTTAATTGTCAAAAGAGTATACTTATTATGTAAACATGATGCTTTGAAGACTATATTCACTGAGGAATGGATCCATTGGGCAAATTAAAGTAACATTGTTAGTGATAAGAATACTATTATTCCATTTTATCTTTGAAAATCTATTTTCATCTTACTCTCTCCCCAGAATTTTTTCTTAAAAGCAATTTACTTTCTCCTTGAAAACCTTAACATTTTCTTATAATGTGAAGCAAAAATTTACTGGAAATGTATCATGTTGTGAAGGAGATTAGGTCTCCCTTTTAAGATCACAATTAGTTCCTGTATCCATGGATGAATATGACTTAATTCCTCAACGAGAGGGAAGTTCAACGTCTGTTACTATTTTGGTTTTGTAGATGTGAGTGCTACAAAGTCTCGTGGGCATATCTAAGTAGATAGGAGTAGAAAGGTTCTATTAGAGTAATGACACTCGATTTTATGAATTTCTTCAGAGTTAAATGCCAGAGTCACTTGATCTTTGTCAAAAAAAATTCTTAGATAGTAAAGAAACTGTTTAAAGATTCTTCCCAATTGTTGAAAGCAGTGAATTAGAAATGGCAGAAGCTGCAAGAAGGTATTTTATTAGTCATTAGAATGACTGTACTTTCTCAAAAGCAACTCAGTATTTCAAATTAATCTTCAGAGGTTTTGCTTGGACAGTATATTGTAAGATTTAGGATGAGGAATTGATAAGTGTTTCTTGTACACTGTGGGAAAAGGGTCACTTATGAAAGAATCTCTTATGAAGTAGGAACTTGTAAGACTCTTCACTGTAGTCATAATTAAGCTTAGGAAAAAACGCAGGCAGCTCTCGAGGTTCTGAGAATGATTTTTTTTTTTCCTATTTTGTTGGTCATGGGGCTTGAACTCTGGGCCTGGGCACTCTCCTTGAGCTCTTTAGCTCAAGGTGAGTGCTCTACCACTTGAACCACAGTGCCACTTCTGATTTTCTGGTGGTTAATTGGAAATAAGAGTCTCATGGGCTTTCCTGCCTGGGTTGGCTTTGAACCTTGATCCTCAGATCTCAGCCTCCTGAGTAGCTAGGATTACAGGCATGAGACACTGGCGCCTGGCTGAGGATTTCTTTTACAATTATATAAGTATTGAGATATTTCTCAGAAAGATTTTATGTACTGGAAGCAGCAGATATCTCAATCTGAAAACCTTCCTATGGAAAAGGCAGGGAAGTACCTGTCTTAGTTTGCGTTATGTTTCTACAATGAAATTCTGGTGCTAATTACCTGACAAAGAGAAAAGAATTACTTCGGCTCATAGTGTAAGAGATTCTAGTTCAAGATCAGGTGGATCTATTTTTCTTTTTTTTTTTTTTAATTTTATTTTATTTTATTTGAGAACATACTGTACAGAGGGGTTACAATCACATGGGCAGGATAATGCATACATTTCTTACCAAGCATTGCAGCCTCCTCCTTTGTTTACCCTTCACCTCCCTTCCCAGCCTCCCCCCTCCCCCCCACCCAATCATACACCCCCTCCACCCCCCTCCGACATTGTAAAGCTGGTTTTGACATGACATTTTGTACTTCTCATTGTTGCAACAGGTCCACCTGAATCCTTAAACGACTTGTTTGTCCCCATCTCCTCCACATGTTATACTGACATCAACTATAGTGAAAGCAGGGGTTACACTGTGGGGGAGGGACATACAAAGCAACCAAGAAATAATCTTATAAATGCGTTAGAAACACATGCATGAAAGAAACAAAGACATTAAAATACATATTTGAGGGTTCGTTTTCCTAACATCACATTCTCTGACTTTTTCCGCTTGACTCATACCTATACTAGATATTGCAAATAAGGGAAACCATGGGACCTATGTTTCTTTGGGTTTGGCTTACTTCACTTAATATAATTTTTTCCAAGCCTTTCCATTTCCTAACAAATGGGGCAATGTCATTCTTTCTGATGGAGGCATAGAATTCCATTGTGTATATATACCACATTTTCTTGATCCATTCATCTACTGAGGGGCATCTGGGTTGGTTCCATATCTTAGCTATGGTAAATAATGCTGCAATAAACATAGTTGTGCTGGTAGCTTTAGTGTGGTCTTTTTTGTAAACATTAGGGTAAATGCCCAAAAGTGGGATTGCTGGGTCATAGGGGAGTTCTATGTGAAGTCTTTTGAGGAACCTCCATACTGCTTTCCAAAGTGGTTGAACAAGTTTACATTCCCACCAACAATGAAGTAAGGTTCCTTTCTGTCCACATCCCCTCCAGCATCTGTTGTTGTTAGAGTTCTTGATTTTTGCTGTTCTAACTGGAGTGAGGTGATATCTCAATGTTGTCTTGATTTGCATTTCTTTTATGGCTAGGGATGTTGAACATTTCTTCATGTGTCTATTGGCCATCCTTCTTTCTTCTTCAGAGAAGCTTCTCTTTAAGTCTTTCGCCCACTTACTTATTGGGCAGTTGCTTCTTTGAGGATTTGTTGTTGGGTGGTTTAATTTTTTTGAGTTCCAAGTATATTTTAGATATGAGACCCTTGTCCGTTGTATGGCTAGTAAAGATCTTCTCCCAGTCCGTGGGCTTTCTATTGATCTTGCTAGCTATGTCATTTGCTCTGCAACCTTATACAATCCCATTTGTCCAACCTTTCTTTGATTTGTTGTGTTTCCGGGTCTCTATTCAGAAAATTTCGGCCTGAGCCAAGGAGACCCAGGGTTTCTCCTATTCCATCCTGTAATGTTTTCAGAGTGTCTGCTTTGAGTTCAAGGTCTTTGATCCATTTGGAGTTGATTCTGGTGCAGGGTGATATATAAGGATCTAACTTTAGTTTTCTACATGTAGTTAACCAGTTTTGCCAGCACCATTTACTGAAGAGGCTGTCTGTCTTCCATTCTATTGTTTTAGCTCCCTTATCGAAGATTAGATGGCTATAGGTCTGTAGGTTCATTTCTGGGTTTTCAATTCTATTCCATTGGTCCTGAGGTCTGTTCTTATGCCAATACCAAGCTGTTTTGATTATTATGGCTTTATAGTAGAGTTTGAAATTTGGTATTGATATTCCTCCAGCCGTGTTCTTTCCGTTGAGGAGCGTTTTTGCTATTCGGGGTCTTTTATTGTTCCATATGAATTTTTGGATTGCCTCTTCTATTTCCTTGAAGAATGAGGGTGGAATTTTGATAGGTATTGCGTTGAATTTGTAGATAGCCTTGGGAAGTATTGCCATTTTCACGATGTTAATCTTTCCAATCCAGGAGCATGGGAGGTTTTGCCATTTTTTAAGTTCTGTGTTGATTTCCTTTTTCAAGATTTTAAAGTTTTCATCATAGAGGTCCTTCACTTCTTTAGTTAAGTTAATTCCTAGGTATTTTATTTTTTTGTGGGGCTATTACAAATGGAGTTGCTTTCCTAATTTCAACCACACTTTTCTCATTGTTGGCATACAGAAAAGCCATTGATTTTTGGGGGTTAATTTTATAACCTGCTACTTTGCCAAAGTTTTGAATCAGCTTGAGTAATTTGGGAGTGGAGTCTATGGGATTCTTTAAATACAAGATCATGTCATCTGCAAAGAGGGAGAGTTTTATTTCTTCTTTCCCTATTTGGATCCCCTTTATGTCTGCATCTTGTCTTATTGCTGTAGCTAGGCATTCTAATACTAGATTGAAGAGAAGTGGAGAGAGTGGGCATCCTTGTCTTGTTCCTGAGTTAAGAGGAAATGGCTTTAGTTTTTCACCATTGAGTATAATGCTGGCTGTAGGTTTGTCATATACAGCCTTTATTGTATTGAAGAATGTTCCATGGATTCCTAATTTTTCCAAAACCTTCATCATAAAGGGGTGTTGGATCTTGTCGAATGCTTTTTCTGCGTCTATTGAGATAACCATGTGGTTCTTATTCTTGCTCCTGTTGATGTGATGAATAATATTAATTGATTTGCGTATATTGAACCAGCTTTGCATCCCTGAAATGAATCCTGTTTGATCGTGGTGTATGATTTTTTTGGATGAATTGTTGAAGTCGGTTGGCCAAAATTTTGTTGAGAAGTTTTGCATCAATGTTCATCAAAGAAATGGGTCTATAGTTCTCTTTCTTTGATGAGTCCCTGCATGGTTTTGGGATGAGGGTTATGATGGCTTCATAGAATGTGTTCGGTAGTGAGCTTTCTCTTCCAATTTCATTGAAGAGTTGGAGGAGAATTGGTGTGAGCTCTGCTTTGAAGGCCTTGTAAAATTCCGCTGTAAAACCATCTGGTCCTGGACTTTTCTTAGCTGGGAGGTCTCTTATTGCTGTTTCTATTTCAATGCTTGATATGGGCCTGTTAAGATAGTTTAACTCATCTTGGTTTAGTTTTGGCATGTCAATATTTGCTAGGAAGAGGTCCATTTCTGTCAAGTTCTCAAACTTATTAGCATAAAGTTTTGAGAAGTATTCCCTTATAATGTTCTGAATCTTGGTTGTTTCCGTGGTGATGTTTCCATTCTCATCTCTGAGTTTATTAATTTGGGTGTGTTCTCTTCTTTTTCTGATAAGATTTGCTAAGGGTCTGTCAATTTTGTTAAGTTTTTCGAAGAACCAACTCTTTGTTTTGTTGATTCTTTCTATAGTTTTTTTGGATTCTAACTCATTTAATTCTGATTTAATTTTGATTATTTCTTTCCGTCTACTGGATTGGGATTTATCTTGCTGCTCTTTTTCAAGGAGGTTTAGATGTGTCATTAAATTGTTAGTTTCAGATCTCTCCAATTTGTTGATGTAGGAGCTCAGAGCTATAAACTTGCCTCTGAGTACTGCCTTTGCTGTGTCCCAGAGGAGCTGGTATTTTGTGTGTTCATTTTTGTTGAATAGGATGAACATTTGAATTTCCTTTCTAATCTCTTCCACGACCCACTCATGATTCAGCAGTGTGTTGTTCAGCCTCCATGTGATACCGGACTTTCTTTGGTGGCTTTTGGTGTTGAGTTCTAATTTTATTCCCTTGTGGTCAGAGAGAATGCAAGGTATAACTTCAATGTTTCTGAATTTAGACAAGTTTGCTTTGTGGCCTAAAATGTGGTCTATTTTAGAAAACGTTCCATGTGCTGCTGAGAAAAACGTGTATTCTGATGCTGCTGGGTGAAATGTTCGGTAAATGTCTGTTAAGTCTAGTTGATCTATGCAGCTGTTTAGATCTGCGGTTTCTCTGTTGAGTTTTTGCCGAGTTGATCTATCTAGTGGGGTGAGTGGTGTGTTAAAATCCCCAACAATTAATGTCTTTGGATCTATATGGGATTTGAGGGAAAGTAGTGTTTCTTTGATAAATTTGGGTGCTCCATTGTTTGGCGAATAGATATTTAGAATTGTAATATCCTCCTGAAGGAGAGATCCTTTAATTAGTATGTAGCGACCTTCTTTATCTCTTTTCACGAATTTTAATTTGAAGTCTATTTTATCTGATATTAGGATTGCAACTCCCGCCTGTTTATGCGGTCTGTTTGCTTGGTAGATTTTGTTCCAGCCTTTAACATTGAAAATGTGTTTGTTTTTACGGGCAAGATGTGACTCCTGCAGGCAGCAGATAGAAGGGTCTTGTTTTTTAATCCAACTAGACAGTCTATGTCGCTTAATTGGAGAGTTCAGTCCGTTAACATTAAGAGATAGGACTGAGAGGTATTTGGGAGTTCCTGCCATGTTATCCACCTTCTTGGGGGCTGCGAAAACTGGGTTCTTCCTATGGTTCTTGGATTCTCAGTTTGGGTGCAGTTTCTTGGCCTTTATTGCGGTCTTGTTGGTTTTCTATGTGTAGGACATCTTTAAGAATCTTTTGTAGGGCTGGTTTGGTGGAGATGTATTGTTTCAATTTTTCTTTGCTATGGAAGGTTTTTATTTGGCCTTCAGTTATGAAGGAGAGTTTAGCTGGGTACAGTATTCTTGGTTGATAGTTGTTTGTTTTTAGGGCATGGCATACATCATTCCAGGCTCTTCTTGCTTTGATTGTCTCTGCTGAGAAATCTGAGGTGATTCTAATTGGTTTCCCTTTATAAGTGATTACCCTTTTCTCTCTGACAGCTTTAAGGATCTTTTCCTTGTTCTGAGTTGATCCTGTGTGGATTATAATGTGGCGGTGGGATGTCCTATTCTGGTCTGGTCTATTTGGGGTTCTAAAGGCTTCTTGTATCTGGACAGGCCTATCTTTTTGCATGTTTGGGAAGTTCTCTGCTAGGATCCTGTTAAACAAATTTCCTAGACCATTAACTTCTGTTTCTAGGTGCTCCTCTACACCCATTATCCTTAGATTAGGCCTTCTGATGGTGTCTTCCAGGTGTTGGATGGATCTATCATATTTCTTGGACTTGTCTTGGATGGTTGTATGTTCTTTCTCTATAATATCTAGGCTGTCTTCAATCCCTGAGATTCGATCTTCTGCATGGTCTAACCTGCTGTCAAGACTCTCTACTTTGTTTTTTATCTCTTTTCCTTCTAGTTGGTCAGCTTTGATGGCTTCAAGTTCTTTGTTGAAGCTCTGTTTTAGGTCTTGTATGAATTTCTTTACTTCCTTAATTTGGTGTTCAGTGTTTGTCCTCAAATCGCTTAGTTGATTGGTTATGGTTTCTTTGGGCTCCCATTCCTTCTGTTGGGTTCCATTCAGCATTCCCTTTGTGGTCTCCCTGACTTCCTTCAGCTGTTAATGGATTCCATGAATGCCTTTAGTGATCTTTGTGTGTTCTCTATCTGGTCTCTCAATTCCTGTATTACTCTTTGATTAGCTTCCTCCCGTTCGTGGGATTCCTGCAGATCTCTTTGAGTGTTCTCAGCCTGCTCACGCCATTCCTCCCTTTCTCTTTGAGTATTCTCAAGTTGTTCACGCAAATCCTGTATCAGTTTTTGAGTAGCTTCCTCACGCTTATGATATTCCTGTATAAACTTCTGGGATGCCTCCTCTCTCTCCCTATCACGCTCATACAGAGTCCTTTGTACGTTGTCAAACTTTTCATTTATCATGTTTGCCACCAGTGTTTGTAGAGCTGTTTGGGAACTCTCCTCTGGATTATTCATTATCTCTTCTAACCCCTGATTATCAAGGTTGGGAATTGAGATACCCGAATTTGCCATTTTTCTTGTGTTTTTCCGACTTACTCTGCCCATTTGAGATGAAGATAGCACCAGTTTTGTGCTAGAACACTATCTTAAGGCAACCATCAACCAAAGTTTGCATTTGTACAGTCAATAGTCTACAGATACAATCTAGTTCAACAGATACATCTATTCGACATCAAACAACTATATGTTAAAGGGCTTCGAACCGCAGAGAAGAATTTGGAAAACCAGAAATTATTAGGGTTAGGGAGAGATGTGGGTAAAAAATAGGAATAGATTGGTGTGGGGAGGCACAGGGAGAGTTAACTATGTCCTAATCACAATGCAGGAAATAGGTTGGGTAGGATGCAAGTAGAGAGAGAGAGAAAAAGAAGAAAGGGAAAGGGGAATGAGAAGAGACCAGAAAAAAAAAGAAACGTAAAAATTAATGTTATTTTAGAGATTAAAAGACCATCTATTTATAGAGGAATATGAATATGTTGAGAGAAAGGGAGGAACATAGAGGAGATGTGAAAAACTTTAAAAAAATGCTTAAAATATTCTATAGGTATAAAGAGGTAGTACTGCTATTAATGAATTTAAGTCTCAGAGGTTTTGAATTGAGTAATAAGTTTGTGGATTAAGTGTGTACACAATGGGGGATAGGGTCTACTGGTTAACTACGGGTTTATCTGAGGATGTGCAGGACAAGAGTTAAGTCATATAAAGAAGAACAAAGAGGAAAAGATGGAAAGGATAGGAAAGTGAGAAGAAAAGATCAGAAATTCAGTAGAGCTAGACAAAAAGCAAAAAGATAATTAAGAATGAAAGAAAAAGAGAAGACAAGAAAAGAAAGGAAAACACACATTCACGCATTCCTAAAATAAAAATTATAAGAGGAGAAAGAAAAAAAAAAGTTAATGGAAAACAATTATTTTTTCAGAAGAGGCAAAAATTAAAGATTAATAAAAGTTTTAGAAAAGCAAAAAAAATTTTTTTTATATATATAAGGTAACAAAAGACGAAAAAAAAACAAAACAAAAAAAAAAGAAAAAAGAAAAGAAGAAGAAGAAAAAACAAAGTTCTTTGATTTTTTTTTTTTTTTTTTTTTGGGAGGGGTGGGAAGAGTCCTGTATCTCCCTTTTGTCTGTAACCAGAGTCTGGTTGGAGTCTCTGGTCAGCTTGAGGTCCTGTGGCTTGATTGGTTTCTTAAGTCAGTTTGTTGGAACAGGCAGAAAAATGCTCTGCTTTACCCAAGATTTTGAGATCCCCCTCCCAGGTTAGTTTACTGGGAGGGTGATCTGCTTTGAGAATCACAAAAGAGGGGGATGCAGTGATGAGGCTAGGTTCTGGGTAGAGTTGAGGCCTTTCTACAAACAGTAGCTTTTCCCTGGGGCTATTTTGTGAAAAAAAACTCACAGCACCCAGCCTGGAGCCATTCTCAGGGTTTCTGTTTTTCAATTGATTGTGGTGGCTGCTAGAGGGAGGGGCAGCCTCTGGCTCTGGTTACCCGGTGAGGAGAGCCACTCCAATGGCTGGCGCCTGAGCTGGGTGACTTTTCCCTGGATGGAACTGAGTCTGGCAGGTCACTTCTCCGTTAAGTTCTTGTGACCTGCTAAATGACTCGTTTTATTCCAAGGCCTGAGCTGGAGCTAGCAGCTCCTCCGAGCTTTGTCGGTATCCAAGATGGAGATCACTGGTGCTGGGGGGGGGGAGTGGTGGCCTTCCCTCCTCTGCTCCCAGAGAAGGAGTGAGGATGTCGGGCTTTTACTCACGCCGAGTCTTGGATCCTGGGTCGTCTCTGGTCTGCAAAGTGCAGGATGAAGTTGTCCGCTCCTTGTCGGTTCTTGCTAGTGTTGAGTAGAATCCGCTCGTCCGCTGCGTCTGGCTCCTTCGTCCCGGACTGTGTCTCAGGTGTGCCCCCGTGGCGGCGGTGGCCGCTGCCGCGACCCTGCCGCCGCAGCAGCAGCTGCTGGCAGGCGCTCAGATGTGTCTGCTTGGCTTCCCCTCTCTTGACTAACTCTCTGTCCTGTGATGGCACACTTGGTGTGATTCTCTGGCTTGGGACTGTTCACTGGAACTCTGAAACTGTTTTCTATGCAAGAGCTTGTTCAGATTCCAGCTTCCCGGAACTCCCCCTGGATCTATTTTTCTAGGCCTCTAGTGAGTGTGCTAGACCGCAATGACAGAGCATGCCAATGACCTAAGGACTTTCCATTAGGCCCTGCTTCCTAGAGGTTTCACCAACTCCCAATACTGTAGTTCCACTAGGAGACCAACACATAGGCTTTTGGGGGACAGGTATCCAAACAATACTAGTATCCTTAGGTAGGATGATATTTGATAAGAAAGCAGAAGGAAGTAAGTTGAAACCAGTTAGTAACTTGGGGGAAGGCCCTAAAGCAGATGTGGGCATGGAATATTCTGGACAAGCAAGGAAGCCAATGTTGGTTGTGGCAAGGTGGACAAGGGAGAGAGTGGGAGGAGAATAGGTAAGAGAGAGAGGGAGAGAGAGAGACAGAGAGACAAACAGAGACAGAGACAGACAGGTGGGTAGACAGAGATGGAGAGAAAGAGGGAGGGACAGAGAAACAGAGAGAGATAGAGGCCATCAGGAAGTTCTTTTTTTTTTTAGGTCCGGTCATGGGGCCTGAACTCTGGGCCTGAGTGCTGTCCCTCAGCTCTTCAGCTCAAGGCTAGCGCTCTACCACTTGAGCCACAGTGCCACTTCCGGCTTTCTTCTTTTTGCTTATGTGGTGCTGAGGAATCGAACCCAGGACCTCAGGCATGCAAGGCAAGCGCTCTACCACTGAGCCAACTTCCCAGCCCCCATCAGGAAGTTCTAAGGTAGGGATTTGGGGATTGTGTTATGAGATGAGAACAACGGCTTTCCATTGGAAGATTTTGAAGTGTGCCTGCGTGTGTGTGTGTGTGTGTGTGTGTGTGTGTGTGTGTGTGTATGAGAGAGAGAGAGAGAGAGAGAGATTGAGAGACAGAGATGATCTGATTTTTATTTTAAAAGTTCTCTCTGGCTGCTGTGTTATTACCTGGAAATATTGTTGCTATAATTTGTTATGTCTGGATAGCTTTGACAACTTTCTCAAGGGGCTCACAGCTGGGGATTGAAGTCATAGTTGTGCAGGATTATGAAAATAATCTGATCCTTGAGGTACTTGGGCTGCCAGTTTGGCTGGGTGTGGCGCCCTCAGCTTCAAAGGCCTCAGACCTCTGGTGTTCAAGAGGAAGCTACCTGCTTCCTGGCTGCTGGCCCATTGCACTGGAGCTGTAAATGTCAGGGTTTGAGAATCAGATAAATGTAGCAAGTTTCCAGATGACAATCTGTGGAAGCAGATGTCAGTCCCCAGGAAACACTCTGGAATTTAGATTTGTGTTTTCTTGATCCATTTGTCCACTGAAAGGCATCTGTGCATCTACGCTATTTCCATACCTTGGGCAATGGTGAATAGTGCAGCAATGAACATGGGTGTACAAGTATCTTTACTGTATCCTACTTGTAATATTTGAATACATTTCCAAGAGTGTTATCGCTGGATTACAGGATAGTTCTATGTTGAGTTTTTGAGGACTTTCCAAACTGTCTTCCACAGTAGTTGTACCAGTTTACATTAGCATTAACAGTGTAATAGGATTTCTTTCTCCCACATTTGCATCAGCATTTGTTATTGTTTATATTTTTGACAATGGCCATTCTTACTGGGTGAGATGGAAGCTCCTTATTGTTTTGATTTGCATTTCTTTTTTTGGCCAGAGATGTTGAGTCTTCATGTGTGGAATTTTCCTCATTAATCAGGAAGAATGATATTATGTCATTTGTAGGACAATGGATGGAACTGGAAAAATTTATTATAAGTGAAGTAAGCCAGGCTCAGAGAGACAGAAGACATGTTTTCCCTCATATGTGAAAGCTAGGTCTAAATTATAAATACGTATATAAAATTATAAATATAGTCATAATTAAATCTAAATTCTAAGCATATACAGGGTCATATGTATATATACATAAATATATTAACTAAAGTATGAGGAGGCTTATACTGGTGTAATTTCTTTGAACAACTAACTTAAGAGTTTAACAAAATGACTACCAGGAAGCTGGAACATGTGTTGGGAGAGTGAGGTGGAGGGCAGAGAGGAAGGATGGTAACATGCAGTCATAGTAGCCAATGTACACAGGCAAAAACCAAAAAAAGAACCAGGTAACTTGAATAAACAAAAATCTCCATGCATCTGAATCTAAGTTCAGTGTGACATCTGACCCACTATGTAATTGCATCCAGTCTCTCATCTGTAAAATAAAAATGACCATAATTACAAACATAATAACAAAAACAAAAAGTCCCAACTAGTCAATGGTTGTTGGTGACCCCTGGGAGAGGGATGTGAGGTTGGGCCAATAATTGTTTCTGAGGACTGAATTAGCTATGAGCCATCATGAGCCATCATGACTCCAGGCAACCTGGGCAAAGAGTATCTTTCTGGAAAGGTGTGTCTGGGTGGCACATCACAGTGCCCACGACAGAGATGATTAATGGAATAGCCGCGTAAAGACCATCCAGATCATCAACATCCCCTCAACACAGGCACCACCACCACAGTGACTCTAAGGAGACTGAGTCCCAGAGACAGTGCACGTATGAGTTATTTGTTCATAATCTTCCCATGCATCAATTACAAAACACAAAAGTATCTATAACACTTACCTTTTTTTGTTCTTGTTGTTGGTTGTGGGGCTTGAACTTGGGGCCTGGGTGTTGTCCCTGAGCTCTATTTTCCCAAGGCTTCTACTTTGAGCCACAGAGCCACTTCTGATTTTCTGGGGGTTACTTGGAAATAAAAGTCTTATGGACTTTCCTTCCCCTGGCTGGCTTTGAACAGCATTCCTTAGATCTCAGCTTCCTGAGTAGCTAAGATGACAGGCCCAGCTCCTTTTATTTATTTATTTATTTGGGTCTGGTCGTGGGGCCTGAACTCTGGGCCTGGGCACTGTCCCTCAGCTCTTCAGCTCAAGGCTAGCGCTCTACCACTTAAGCCACAGTGCCACTTCCAGCTTTTTTCTTTTTGCTTATGTGGTGCTGAGGAATCGAACCCAGGGCCTCAGGCATGCAAGGCAAGCGCTCTAGCACTGAGCCACCTTCCCAGCCCCACTCCTTTTATTTTCTAAAGGTGAGAACAAAACTGACACTCTCATTTTTAAAAAGTGTTTGTACATTATTGTTTGTGTTGAACATGATAGGACTTGTTTTTTTTTTTCTTTTGTCTTTTAGAAACTGTTCCCATTTCAGAACAACTGAATGGGCTGTTTAGGCCATGGTCAAGTTCACTTCTCACCCATTCTACGCATATTCAGTTTCCCTTTCTATTCCACATATTGTTCATTACAGGGAAAATCCACTTTGTGCCTATAGCAATGACAGCAATCAATTCCTAACACTTAAATCATTGTGGCCAACATGAAGTATGTAGCTTGGATCCTGTAGCTTGCTTTGCTTGGGTGGTTCTGTCTTCCTGATTTCATCATAAAACATCTTGACCACCCAGAAATAATGTTTCCTTCTTTATAAAATATGTTTCTTTTTTTTCCCCAGGAAAGAAATTGCATAGAACTGAAACATTTGGATTTTGTAATGGATGGACTAGATTCAAACCAACAATAAGATATTTTGCCAAGTTCGAGTCAGATAGGATAAGTAAGTTCTGGCGTTACATTATACAGTAGTGTGATGATAGATAATGATAATCTACTGTGCATCTCGAAGCTAAGGGCTGGAACATTACTCAAGTGGTAAAGTGTCTGCCTAGCAAGTTTAAGGCAGGTACAAATCTCAGTACTACTGAAAAACAAAACAAAACCTGGGCATCAGTTGCTCATACCTAAAATCTTAGCTATTCAGGAGGCTGAGATCTGAGGGTCGTAGTTCAAAACCAGCCATGTGGAAAAGTCTAGAAGACTCATTCTTATCTCCAATTAACCAGCAAAAAGCTAAAAGTGGAGGTGTGGCTTAAATGATGAAAAAGTCAAGCAAAAGTTCAAGGCCTTGAGTTTAAGACCTATGGGCACTGATTAATTAACTAATTTAATTAAAATTATAGTTTTAAAAAAAGGAATGGTACAAGGCTGATGGCAGTTGGAGCTGAAGTTTGGTGGATTAGAAGGGGATTAATTTTTCCCCTTGACTTTTGTATTTCATAACAAAAAAAATTTTTTAACTCCGATTTTTTCACATCTGGTTTTGAAATTTGTATCCAACTGGACGGGAAGAAGAAGCATGGCTTGTGTAGCTCAACATTGGACTTCTGGTAGTATAACTGTTCCAGTTTAGGGAAGAGGCATAGCCCAGCCTCCAAAAATGCCCAGCTGGACCATGTCTGAGTTAGATTATCTTATGGGGCTCACTGGATGACCAAGGGCATGATGACCATCAATCAGGCCTGGGTGCCAATTTGGGGCCAATTTTTATGACTTTACAAGTAGCTCATGCTCTCTTTGTCTACTTTATAAATGAGGACTTGCTTGAGGGTTAGAAACAATGCATAAGAAATATGCAATGCCTAGCTAATGTCCAATATGCAATCATTTCTAATAAAAAGCAGTCTTGGGAGACTCTCTCTTCATGTGAGAAAGTTTTTCCTGGAAGGTCTGAGTTAGTTCTTTGTTCTAATCTAGAACTTCATGCACTCCCAGGTCACCTATTAATCCTTTTATGTAAGTTATTCATAAATCTTTCTTTGGGATTTGGGTTAAGAATTTGAAAGAAATGTTTCTTTTAAACATAATAAATTGGGAGAAGGTTTAAAATTACTGTAAGAAACCCTTCTATTGGGCTGGGTTATCATCTTTATGCTCCTTTAGAGTTTGCTTACTAGAAGCCACATGGCTGTTTAAATAGAAAGCACCCAGTTTCCTAAAAGTAAGGGATCCTTGTTGGTGGTGAATAACAGACTAACACCATGCATTGATATTTTTCAATAGTTTTCTTTTTTCTTTTTCCTTCCTTCCTTCCTTCCTTCCTTCCTTTTTTTTCTTTCTTTCGTGGTGGGGATTGAACTCAGGACCTTGCACATGCTAGGAAAATAATCTACCACCGAGATATCTCTTTAGCCCCCAATAGTATTTAAACTTTTTTTTGGTTAATAAAAGTAGCATGAGCCAGGTGCTGTTGGCTCATGCCTGTAATCTTAGCTACTCAGGAAGCCGATATTTGAGGATCACACTTTGAAGCTAGCAAGGGCAGGAAATATCTGTGAAACTTTTATCTCCAAATAATCTGTAAAAAGCTGGAAGTGGAGCTGTGACTTCAGTGATAGAGTGTCAACCTTAAGTGAAAAACTAAGGGACAGCACCCAGGCCCTGAGTTCAAATTCAAGTACTGGTATGTGCGTGTGTGGGCACACACATAAAATGTAAAAATTCTCTCAATTCCTTTACATAGTATTCACTACATTTGAATCCATAAGTATATTATTAGTATCTAGCTATAATCAATACGTATATATGTATACCTACACAGCATATATCTCTATGTATATGTATACACGATACATATATATATATATATATATATACACGCACACATTTACATATGTGTTGTGTGTCTATAAATTGACTTGATTTATTCTAACATCTCTTTGAGCTATAGAGATGGGAAAGACTCTCACTGGGAGACAGAGCAGACCAGGTGAAGGATTTCATTCCAAACAGAAGATCTCACTTCCACCCAGGGTACTATCCATTCATTAGAGCCAGGCTTTCCTGTGGGCACATTACAATCTACTCATTGATCTCGAAGTCACGCCTGCTTAATTTCCCATCTGACAACTGCCACCTGCTCCCCTCCCCAGGGGAGTTTCCTGAGGTGAGCCTGACCAGCACTGACTCAGCCAGCCCATACCTCACCCAGCCTTCTAGCAGCCAGCACTTCACCCACCTTGATCACACTTGAAGGAAATCAAAAGTAACACCTTCTTGGGAAAGAGCTAGGGCCTCTCGCCATCGATGATACTGCCTCCCACACAGCCCTTGTTCACGCACACTCAGGGCAGATGAGTTTCAAGAGCAGCTGTGTGGACCAGAACTGGAGAAGGCTGAGAAGCAGGAATTCATTTTCTGGTGGTCTGTGCGTGTGACAGATTTTGAGTTTCTGGATCCCTTACCTCTTTGCAGCAGAAAACAGAAGACGGGTTCATTTTCTTGGGGCCCACTTATTTTTCTCTTAGGGTTTCTGAAGTTACAGTGTCGCTGGATGTCACTAAGATCTACCATTTGTGTCCTTATGTATTCGCACATCACTGACTTAAGTATGGTGTGTACAGGGAAGGATTGCAACTCCTTCACGCAATGAACTCATAGTTTTACAAAATGATTACTAGGAGTCTGATCCATGGGTGGGCGGGAGTGTCAAGGGGAAGGAAGGCAGATAAATAGAGAGAGGAAGGATGAGCAGACCTGCTCATAGTAGTCAGTGTACATATGTGAAAATGGAACCAGATAATTTGAGGGACTGGGTGGGGTTTGGAGAGAAGGAAGAGAATGTTGGGAGGAGCAACATTGATCAACACACATTGTACTTTCAAAGTGACTTGTGGAACTGAAACCCCTTTGTATATCTACTTAAAGTTAATAAAAATATTTAAAATATATTATATCAAGTTATAAAATATCAATTATCAATCATAAATGTGGGAAATACAAATTATATATAAAATAAAATATCGTAAGTTAAAAATAGCTGCACCATTCATTAAGCATAAACCACAGGTCAGGCACCATGTTGAGCAAAACAATCAGTCTATCAGCACTGAGAATTGTGAATAAAGCTTTCTTGATATTTAGAATCTTCAGGGCAGCCATTTAGTTGATTGAGTGATTACCAAGGGAAGAAATGTTAAGGGGTGGGGTGAGGGGGCCAGGCTGTTTGAGGAGGCTGCTACTGACATTACTTTGTTTCATCCTCTCACAATGGCACTGGAAAGCTGGGCATTGCTGTCTCTCTGTTTTCAGACAATACAACTGAGGCTGAGAGAGGTTAACAAAGTGAAACACAATGCTGAGATCTGACCCAGAATCCATCTAATGTCAAAGACGTGTACTTCAGGCTCCAACTTTATTATTTTGTTTGTGCAAGTCCATTTCCTGCCATCAATATTTGCTGAAAAAGAAAATATTCTTTATTCACTGACATGTCTTTGGCATCCGATGTTACATTTTCCATTTTTTAAAGTATTTATTTTGGTAAAATGCCCATGACATTTACCATAGTCACCATTCCTTGTTATTTTTAAGGCATAGAAAAAAAAAAGACAGGTGAGAGACTAGACTGTTTTCATCATTTTTGGACCATAATAACACATGCTACATTGTGCGATGCGTGTTATAAGCACTATCTCACCTTAATCCTTGTGCTCTGTGGGGGTAAATTTTGGTTATTCCCATTTGCAAAGATGGAGGAGTTGAGATTTAGAGAGGCTAGGAAGCTTGCCCAATGCTCAGTCGTCCTGGGCTTTGAGTCCTGATCCAGCTGTTTCCACATTGGGGTTAATAGTTATTGGTGTCAAGTGTGGTGATGTATGCCTGTAATTTCAGCATCTTAGAGGTGGAGGTAGGAGGATTGTGAGCCTAAGGCCAGCCTGGCTGCTAGCAAGACCCTGTCTCCAAAAATAAATCTCAACAACTGTATGATGGCAGGTACCTACATACAGATAGGTATACATAGATGCAGAGAATTAAAAAAAGTAGCCTAGCCAGTAAGTGGTAGAGTCAGGGATTTGAATCTACAACTTTGAAATTGAACCACAATGTAACACTTCATAGCCTCGTCTTTGTAGTTTTCAATGTTTAATCTCAGCGCCCCTTTTTGAATATTTTTAAATGGTCTATTCATTTATGATTTCTCTGAACAAGTTGTTTTAATTTTGCCAAGCTTCCTGACTCCAGGGCTTCTCGTTACCATAGTCTTGAAGAAATTTCCAGGAGGTATTTTTGTTCTAATGAGATGAGCAGCTTTCATGATGCTGAGCTTCTTTCTGTATTTTGAAAGTCAGGGAGTGAATTGTAACCACCAGGGCATCCGTTGCTTGTAGGAACCCAGCCATCCCTGCTGTGGATTGCATTTAGGGCAAGATGGATGACTCTTATCCTCCAGGCCTATGTGCATGGCCTATCGGAGCATCCTAAATGCTGCTGTTCAAACAGACAACTGCTCTTGTGCTCCAGTTCTTACTGTTCCTTTTGAATCCTGAAATGTCAGAGCTCGTTACTTCCACTTGTTCTTTTTGCAGATGAATAACACAGACTGCACCCAAAGGGTTTGAGGCTTGCCCAGGACATCTGATCCTAGTCCAGGGCATTTCCGGGTTCCTCCTACCTCTCCGTGATGTCAGGATTCTTGTTTTCTTGGGGGTTATCTGCCCCAAAGTGTCTGTTGCGCATGCCTTAATAGTGGAAAGCAGGGTGATCAAATGCTTTTTTAGTTGTTTCATTGTGAATTTACTCCAGTTTTTGTTTAATCACAACAATATTTCCTAAGTTGCCAGGCAACGTGGTGATGGAGTTTCAGGCTTTATTGCCAGCCAATGAGACAGAAAGGACTCTTGCTCACAGAATGAGACTCTCTCTCTCTCTCATCTCTCTCTCTCTCTCTCTCTTCTGATTAGTATTTATTTTCTGTTTAGGTCAAAAAAATCAAACAGTCCTAGAGACAAAAAAGGTGGGAAATGATAATTTAACATAAAATAAACCAGAATAAATAGTCACCGGACACATATGCACGACCCCATGTTAGTTGGGCAATTGAGTTACATTAAAACTGAGAAGAGGCCTGGCTCATGTGGGGGTGGAGGAGGAAACCCTTTTAATTAAAACAAAATTAAAAGGTTAGAACAACAGAGCAATTCACTTAGGCACAACACCATACATCAAAGGAAGGGCTATTGTGAACATTGCAAGGAAGGAAAAGTCAAGGTATATGTAAACCATAACCTCAAAGCCTCGTTCTCACCCATTCAATAGTTTTGTGGACTTAAGGAATCCTCAGTGGAAGTGGGGAGGGGTGGTAGCAAACCTTGAGGCCATGGAAGAGAATTGATGAATGGGTTGTGCTGAAAGACTCACAGAAACTGGGTTGTGCGAATCAGCTGAGCTGGCAGAATGCTTCCCGATCCTCCCTCCACCAGGGCTTTTTCAGGCACTCCAGTGCCATTGCTGCCACCTGTGAATGCTCCTTGTCTCTTTTTCACCCACTGCCTGATTTCCCCAACAGCCTTGTTTACCACATCACTCCTTTTTCCCAGGAAGCGCATTCACTTCTGAGGGTTTCTTGCCTAGGATGGGACTTCCTCAAAGGAGCCAAGATCTGTAGAAAAATCACTGCCTTTTTATTACCCCCCTGGTGACACCTCTCCTACCCTTCCTCCTGTCTCCCCGTTCCCTTCTCTTCTTGAAGTCTCAGCTCTTCTTCTTGAATACCTTCTTTTATGAAATAGAGCCCAGATGTGTGGCCCTGATGACAGCTGGGCTCCCGCTCCCATCCCCCCTGCTCCCTGCATCCTGCAGCAGCTTCCACAGTGGGTTTCCTTAGTAAACAACACTCTTCCGGAATTTCTCTGATCTGACTTCCTTGGCCTCACCTTTGCCAGAACCACACTTGCCAAGGTTTCTGGTGATACCTAATTACCAGCAAAGAAAGCATGGCCCTTCCTCACATTTGATGCATGCATGCATGCATCCATCCATCCATCCATCCATCCAGGAAAGTGATTGCACATGTATTATTTGTTTCCCTGGGATGCAGTCCTTGTTCTCAACACTCTTACATTCTACTAGAGGAGAAATCAGTAAGCAACTCCTGACCCAGTCTGAGGGTAAGGATGACTTTTAGCATTCTATAACTTCAATGGTTGGGTTACCAGCTTATTGCTTAATATCTTCCTTCATCTGATCCAAATGTTTTGCACTTTAATCCAAACTACTAATATCTTTCCTTAGAATTTGTTATGACCTGTGATTCTGTCTTTTTAAAGCCCTTAACATATGACACACATTTTAAAATGCCTACGGTGTACAGATCAAGGCTAAAAAAAAAAAAAAAAACATTGGAAGAGACTGAGAGCTCAGCAAATGAGAATAAAGGAAGGCAAGAATGAACTGCTTAAGAAAAGGAGAGCAAAACAGAACTTGTAACAAACTGGAGCAAGAATCAGATCTTTGTGGGTGTATGTCACCTATGTGTGTTTGTAAACATCAGTAGTCAACATTCAGGGACATCCCTTCAGCTACTCTGTGCCAAATGATAAAGGTGGATGTTCATGCATCTGTTCTGATTGGCTGAGGACACAGTAGATTTACGTATCCACAATGAAAGCTTGAGTTCAGACTCCTTTGCTTTCATAGTGGCATGAAGGCCCCAGAAAAGTGCTCACATGATCATGCGTTTTGTAAAACTTTCTAAGCAAAATAAATTAATGACAGTTCCTTAAGACACTTTCTGATTAGTGACAGAGGTTTTTCTTTCCCTTGATCTGGTGATTGCAGGCATTTGGGGAGTCAGGTGAGGGGAAATGGTTTGTTCAAGGGTTGTGTTTAGGATATTCACTGTCATTTCTGTGTGTAACTAAGTATTTCCAGCCACTTTTGTGTAGGAGTAGTTTCCAGAAATATCTTCAAATTCTCTTTGTGATGACTCAACCCATGTCATGACTGAGCTGCTATGAACAATCACTCAGGTATCTGACACCAGAAATAGGTAGATAATCAAAGATAATCAAAGCTTGAAGAGAAGGAGCCAGAAGCTACTTTATGATAAATTCTTCCCGTCATCAGATATGTAAAAATTTAAGCTGAAGACTCAACTTTGATGAATGCCTTGTCAAAATAGAAGTTCTCTCTTGTTTAGCATTGCTTTATTAATGTAGCCTAGACCATTATATATACAACACATAAAATTATATTGCATGTATTTCCATAGGAAATCCACAGAAACATCCTGATGTTAACAAATGAATTATAACAAAATGTTCAAATCATAATAAAATCAGCAACATATTAAGAAGATGGAAAAATCATGGTAGACTCTTGAATTCTTGACAATCTAATGAATGTAGTATGATGCTAACAAGATCCTGGTGTAGTGGATAATTTTCTTTGCTCTACTACAAGGGGCAAAGAATAAAGAGAGAGCCAGGAGACAGGAGTCGTTCAGTAGCAGTATTTGCAGAAACATTTATTTATTTAATTATATTTAAGTAGTTGTATGAAGGGATTTCAATTTAACCTGTCAGCTTATGAGTACAATGCCTCTTGATTGGTATGACCTCTTCAATCATTCTCCCCACTTCTCTCCCAATGCCACCCATCCCTCAGGTTACCTGGTTCTATTTTCACAGAGATATATTGAATATTATAACTGTATTCACCCACCTTTCCTCTCTCCATTCATTTAGATCCTTCCCCTAGATTCCAGAAACATTTTTTGGATAAGAAATTATATCTCATTGAGATAGGTTTCTGGAAAAACATTCAGGAGAAATGTTCATAAATCACCCTAGAGAAAGAGAATGGCAAATCAGAACTTTTTGTTAATATATTAAGAAAGCCCCGATAGTAGAAAATAAAGTGCAATTTTGTGACATGTGAACAAATAATAGACTACTCCACAGGCACAAGGGAGAGCCAAGCACCTCTGAATAGTAGGGTCTCAGAGGAAGTTGGCTGGTGAGACATGCTTTTGGAGAAATGAGTGTCATAGTTATGGGTAGATGCTGGCTGGCAAGGCCATAAGGATAAGATGCCTGGCTCTGCCTCTCAGAGCTAGCAGGAATGTGCAGTGACCCTTGTATCCTGCCTGGCTGGCTGGCTGGCCAAGTCTACAGCCTGACTATGAAGTGAAATGAAAATATCCTTCTAAGGGTATTTGAGATTCAAAATCCAATTGGCTTGTGGGAGGAAAAGGATATTATCTGATGTTAGATAGTGGTAGCTAGTGTCTGACTATTACTCACAGAGTCAATATGTGCTGGGAATTCCAGGGAGATGCATTCCAACAAACCTGCATCCTAGTCCTTGATTTCTGACTTGAGAAAACAATGGGGCATCTAAAGCAAGCTCTGTGTGTGTGTGTGTGTGTGTGTGTGTGTGTGTTTGCAACATTCTTTCGAACATTCTTTTCTAGTCATTGTGTGATTCGAACTTGATTGTCTGATTCGAACTTGGAGGCCACTTCACCATTCCTCAAAAGCTTGGGAATTCCTTAAGAAAATGAAGTCCTAGAGAATGATGCTTCTATTTTATTCACTTCACAAGTATCCATCATGAGTTTGCTGTCTGTCAGCCATTTAGGTTAAGAAGTGACTGTAAACTGGGTATGCATGGGTCATGCCTATAATCCTATATACTTAGGCGGCTGAGGTCAGAGAATTGAGGTGCAAAGCTACCCTGACAGGAATGTCTGTGAGACTCTTTCCACTTAGTTACCGAAAAGCAGGAAGTGGAGTATTTGATCAAGTGGTAGAGTGCCTGCCTTAAGCAGAAACGCTGAGATCAAGCTTAGCCCTGAGTTCAAGCTGCAATATAGCACAAGAAAGGAAGAAAAGAAAGGAGGCATGAATGTAAAGATGGAAAACAGGGTCCTTCCCTTTAGGGCTCTACAAATTTAATAGATTGTTTGCAGAATCATGCTCTGAGGAAGGATAACCTTGTAGAGATTGGCAGCTCTTCATTAATTTTCTGGGAGTTGGCATTGACTGAGTCACTGTGAATGACTATGTGACTGGAAGCAGAGATGGATGTTTCGAGTAAGTTAATTTTGTGCTCTACGACCTTCCGCCTCAGAACAAATCTGTTTCCATTTTACGCTGCTTTTCAGCACACAAGGTCCCTGTTTCACATTTCCATGGGTCTTTGGGTGAGCAGCAGTCAGGAAAGGTCATGACTCTCCATTACTCATCTTTTTCTTCTTCCTCTTCTTTCTTCTCCTCCTCCTCCTCCTCCTCCTCCTCCTCCTCCTCCTCCTCCTCCTCCTCCTCCTCCTCCTCCTCCTCCTCCTCCTCCTCCTCCTCCTCCTCCTCCTCCTCCTCCTCCTCCTCCTCCTCCTCCTCTTCTCTTCATTTTTGCCAGTCCTGGAATTTGAACTCAAGCCTGAGCACTGTTCCTGAGCTGCTTTTGCTCAAGCTAGCACTCTACTACTTGAGCCACAGTGCCACTTCTGGCTTTTTTTGTGTATGAGGTACTGAGGAATTGAAGCCAGAGCTTCATTCATGCTAGGCAAGTACTCTACCACTAAGCCACACTATCACTAAGCCACTCTATCACTAACCAGCCCCTCCGTTACTAATTTTGTAGCCATCTACTGAGTATAAAGCCTCCCCTTATCCCCCTCCCCCCCCCCCCCCCCCGCCCGTCCTGCTTCCTACATGGTTGATGATAATATAGTAATGTCCCTTAATCTGGGGCCAAAGCACCACCTGTTGGGACTATGGCCAAAGCCTCAGTGTACTTCTGTTAAGCTGAGAATTAACACTGCTTTCGTTGTTACCATGTGTATCCCTTCCTCAAAGAGGCCAGTTGGGCCCAAACAGTGCAATGTTTTCAGAGGTCTAATATGAGTAAATTCTGCAGCCAATAGCAATATAGGCTGTGCTCTATCTTCCTCTGGAAATGTGAATGCTTTTCTGATGGCTTGTAGCAATACCATGGAACATTCTTACATTATGAGGTACAGGCTGTTTGGTATGGCGGTCAACAAGACCAGCTAACAAGACTCCATGTTTGGGGAAAAAGAGTATGTTTGAGACAAAGGATCAGAGAAGAGCATCAAAGTTCCACTAAAAAATACAAAAAACCTTAGGGGCCAGGCCCTCATGGCTCAGACCTCTAATCCTCTCTACTCAGGAAGTGAGACTTGAGGATTACCAGTCCAAACCAGCTCTGACAGAAAACTCCATGAGACTCTCTCTTTTTTTTTTTTTCTGTTGGTTGTGGGGCGTGAACTCTGGGCCTGGGCACTGTCCTTGCACTCTTCAGCTCAAGGCGAGCGCTCTACCACTTGAGCCACAGCACCACTTCCTCCATGAGACTTTTGATTCCAATCAGTCACCAAAAAGCCAGAAGTGAAAGTGTAGCTCAAATGATACAATGTTCTATGACCCAGCAATCCCACTTTTGGGCATTTACCCAAAAGTTTACAAACAAGACCACACTAAAGCTATCAACACG
Source organism: Dipodomys spectabilis (assembly GCF_019054845.1). NCBI lineage: Eukaryota > Metazoa > Chordata > Mammalia > Rodentia > Heteromyidae > Dipodomys > Dipodomys spectabilis. The sequence goes on along the minus strand of NW_024870772.1, from coordinate 42,097,100 downwards.
ACTATGTTTAATGCAGCATTATTTACTATAGCTAAGATATGGAACCAACCCAGATGCCCCTCAGTAGATGAATGGATCAAGAAAATGTGGTATATATACACAATGGAATTCTATGCCTCCATCAGAAAGAATGACATTGTCCCATTTGTTAGGAAATGTAAAGGCTTGGAAAAAATTACATTAAGTGAAGTAAGCCAGGCCCAAAGAAACATAGGTCCCATGGTTTCCCTTATTTGCAATATCTAGTATATGTATGAGTCAAGCAGAAAAGGTCAGATAAGGTAATGTTAGGGAAATGAACCCTAAGATATGTATTCAAATGTTTTTTTTCTTTCATGCAATTGTTTCTAATGCATTTATAAGATTATTTCTTTGTTGCTTTGTATGTCCCTCCCCCATGGTATAACCACTGCTTTCACTGTATTTGATGTCGGTATAATTTGTGTAGGGGAAGGGAAAAAACAAATCTTTTAAACAGGGATTCAGGTGGACCCATTGCAACAATGAGATGTATAAGTCGTTATGTCGAAAACGAACTTTACAACTTTGGTGCAGGGGGGAGGGGGTTGGGGGTGGGAGGTGGTGGGGAGGATTGGGTGGGGGGGCTGGGGGAGGATGGGAAGGGATGGGAAGGGGAAAGTAAGGAGGAGGCAACAATGCTTGATAAGAAATGTACTCATTATCTTGCCCATGTAATTGTAACCCCTCTGTACAGTATTTTCACAATAAAAAAATAAAATAAATAAAATAAAAAAATAAACTGATGTAACATATCTTAAATAAAATTTTAATTTTATGGTTGAAAAAAAATGATACAGTGTTAACTGAGAGAGGGAGCCTCTGAGCTTCCTAAATTCAAGCCCCAATTCTTGCAAACAAACAAATAAACAAATACCCTTATGGTTAATGATGACAGGACTACCATTTAGCTATAAGTATTGTTGCATGGACTTTGAAATTAGGCAGCAGAAATGAAAATTCTATCTAGTTCTCAACATTTTGTTCAATGAGATTGTGAACCAGCTCCTAAAATACCACCAATTTTAAGCAAAAGAGAAAACAGTTAACAGGTAGCCAGTCAAATGGATTTTGCTTGGCTCTTATTTGAGTTTTATGTTATTTTATTTTGGTGCTGGTCCTGGGGCTTGAACTCAGAGCCTGGGTGCTGACCCTGAGCTTTTGTGTTCAAGGATAGCATCCCCCCCCCCCATCCCCCGACAAAATTGGAGATAATGGACTTTTCTGCTTGGGCTGACTTTGAACGTCAATCCTCAGATCTCAGCTTCCTGAGTGTCTAGGATTATAGGTGTGAGCCACCACTGCCTAGCTTACTTGTGTTTTCAACTAGCTTAAGTTATTTGTATGGTTAAAGTTTAATGTTATAGGACACAGTTTGCTTCAGAAAAGCAATGATGACAATGATGTATTTCTTGAATATGTTCAAGTTCATTGTCATGCTTGACAACCTCTCAGATCCCTCAGACATTCTTTCATTCTCCAAGGACAGCCTTGAAGATCTCCTTCCCTGCCTTGGACAAGACTTTGAATGTAGTGGATCGGAGGCATTTTTGGTTGCTGGTGCTGGATGGTCTGAGGATAACTTGGGATTTGAGCGCTCACTACACCTGCTCTCTGCATTCACAGGCTTGTTCAGTCTACGGACTGACAAGCCACAGATCTCAGCTGCATTGGACAGATGGGGAGCCTGTGGAAACGAGAGAGTAACTCACAAGGCTATCTGTACATGGTGCATAAGTGGCTGACATGGGAAAAAGGGCCCAGGTGTTTCAGATTCTGAAGTCTAAGCCCTTGATTGCTCTACTATGCTGATATCATGATACTGATGAACCTTAATGAACCTCCAATTCTGTCCTTATCAGATTCATGTCAAATCCCCTAACTATAAACCAATGATGGTATTATTGATTTAGCAGAGGAGAGGGAGAGGGAGAGAGAGAAGAGGCAGATGTAGAGGAAGAGGGGTAGGAAACGGGGAGGGGAAGGGGAGAGGAAATATCTAAGAGATTATGTACTCACACTTTTATGTACAACCCTTGTAACTGCTGAAAGTGTGTGTGTGTGTGTGGGGGGGGGGTAAGTCCTGGGGCTTGAACTCAGGGCCTGAGCACTGTCCCTGAACTTTTGTGCTGAAGGCTAGTTTGAGCTATCTGAACTATAACTCCACTTCTGGATACTTGGTGGCTAATTTAAGATAAGAGTCTCTCAGACTTTCCTTCCCAGACTTTTTGGAACCACAATTGCCAGATCTCAGCCTCGTGAGTAGCTAGGATTATAGGCTTTGTAGCTAGGATTACAGGCATGAATCACTGGCACCTGGCTTCAAAGTGCTTTTTAATTCCAAAGGGTCAGGACTTCTGAGAAAAACTGTACTGTGAGAAGATAAAAAAAACTCAGAAGTAGGGGCTGGCAATGTGGCTTAGTGGTAGAGTGCTTGCCTTGCATGTATGAAGCCCTGGGTTCGATCCCTCAGCACCACATACATAGAAAAAGCAGGAAGTGGCACTGTGGCTCAAGTGGTAGAGTGCTAGCCTTGAGCAAAAAGCAGCTCAGGGACAGTGCTCAAGCTCTGAGTTCAAGCCCCAGGACCGGCCAAAAAACTAAAGCAAAAACAAAAACAAAAAAACCCCAGAAAACAAAAAACAAAAATACTCAAAAGTAGAAATTGCATGTTTCTTCATTCAGATCAGTCAGAATGGTGCTTCTAAGAGCCATCTTATGAGTTCTAAGAACCTAGATTCTATAGCCACACTGTCTACGTTTACCTCCCAATGCCACCACATTGGAGCTGTGTGACATTGGAAGAGTTACACAAGCTCTCTGTGTCTCAGTTTCTTTAACAGCATGGATAGGAAATGGTGTCAACCACTACTCTCTTGGACTTGCACAATCAGCAGGTCTGGCAGGTTTTCAACCAGAGTTGAGGCTGCAGGTTTCCCTAAGGTTTCTGATTGTTATCTCCTGACCATCTGATAGTTCTGAGCAGTGCCTCTCTCAAGAGTCTCATGTGGGGCGTGTGCATATGTGTGTGTGTCTGTGGAGCAGCTGGCAGTGTGAGGTGGGCAGGCAATCACACAGGTACACCTAGCATGGATGGATTGGACCTAATACTGGTTTGGGAAATATGAGACCCAGGCCTGGAATTAGCTGCTTATGAGAGCAAGGTGTCTGCGAGAAGCCATTTAACCTGCTTAACCTGCAGCTACTCCATCTGTAAAGTAGCATTCTGCGACTACTGCTGTTTCTTCTTCACCAGACCAGACCAGTGACACAGTTTTCAGACTCCAGTGGACTATCTGTTTCAAATTGTTGACAGCAGAGCATTACCCTAAGGTGGGGTGCTGGGGTGGGAATGGGGGAGTGGAGGTAGGAGGCTGGGTTCATGAGTGTTATTATAGGTCTTTCGTCCAGAAGCCTGTCTTGTTTGAGATCATCATAATAATCAAATACATAACATCATGTATGTATCATTTATGCAGCGTGTTGCTTAATCCTAAAATGTTCCTTTTTTTTTGAGGGTACTAGCATTTGAACTCAGGGATTCGTACTTGCTAGGAAGGTGCTCTACCACTTGAGTTATATCTCCATCCTTTTTTTGCTCTGGCTACTTTTGAGATAAGCTCTTACTCTTTTTTTGCCATATTTTTCTTCTCATTACATATTGGTAATATGGCAATATACAAAAGAATACACAGAAGCACAAATACATACACATCTCTCACTTTTGGAAAAATAAATCACTACAAGTATTATTTCAGCAATGGAGAGATAAATCTGAGGTATCGTAGGTACAAGTCATTATTTAACCTGCCTCTTTTTTCTGACAGTGAGGAAAATAATTTTATAATTCCTGAATGCTGTCAGACATTTTAATCCCCAAGCATGTCTGATAGACGGCTTATTTAGTTTTCTTTTAATTTTTTAAAATTGTTATTATTAAGGTGTACGGAGAAGCTATAATTATATAAGTCAGGTAGAGAGTACATTTATTTATTTAGTTGTATTTTTGTTGGTTGAAGGGCTTGAACTCAGAGTCTGGGCACTGTCCCTGAGCACCTTGGTGCTCAAGGCAAACACACTTCCACTCTGAGCCACGGTACCACTTCCAGTATTCTGGTGGTTAATTAGAGAGAAGAGTCTCAAGTACTTTCCTGCCTGGGTTGGCTTTGAACCTCAATCCTCACATCTCAGTTTCCTGAGTAGCTAAGATTAAAGGCACAGGTGCCTGGTGTAAGAGTGCATTTCTTTTTTGGGCAATGTCGCTTATTCCCTGGCTCTCAGTTTTTCTCTCCCATCACACCGACAAATTATACAGTTCTTTTCCAACATAGTGAAGCTCTCACTTTTTGCCCAAGCTAGTCTGGATGGTGATCCTTCTATCTATGCGTCCCTTTGTAGCTCGGATATCTAGCTATTGACTAGGTTTTGGCTGAGATTAGGGGAGAGAGGGTGTTTTAATAATCTTTTTTTTTTTTTGGTCGGTCATGGGGCTTGAACTCTGGGCCTGGGCACTGTCACTCAGCTCTTCAGCTCAAGGCGAGTGCTCTACCACTTGAGCCACAGCGCCACTTCCAGTTTTCTGGTGGTTAATTGGAGATGAGTCTCATGGACTTTCCTGCCCAGTCTGGTTTTGAACCACAGTCCTCAGGTCTCAGCCTCCTGAGTAGCTAAGGTTACAGGGGTAAACCACTGCTGCCCGGCTTGCTTTAATAATCTTTTTGAACAAGCTGGCCTTGAACTTCCATCCTTCTGATCTCAGCTTCACAAGTAGATAGGATTTCAGGTGTGAGCTACCCTCAGGTGCCTGGCCTTAAAGTATCCTTTATAAAAAGGTATCTTGACTGCTCAAGTGGTAGATGGTAGCCTTGAGCAAAAGAAGCTTGGGGACAGTGCCCAGGCCCTGAGTTCAACCTCAGGGGTGGCAAGTAAATACATACATACATACATATATACATACATACATAAGGTAACTTGACTGGTGGCTATGGAGAAGTGATTTTCAGCCCATGGGTTCTGAGGAGATTGCATAACTACAATTCCACTGGATTTGGTCTGTGCCAGTTGAAAAACTGTGAGTTTTCCCAACATCACTCCTGAATACAGCTCATCAGAAACAGGTGTTTCTGCTCTCTCTATTAAAAAAAATTCTGGCCTTTACAAAACTTCACAGAAGGAAGGCACAAGGGAGCCCTGAAGAGGGGGCTCTAGAATGTGAGTCAGGCTGAGTCCTTGTCTGTCATCTTTCCACACAGACCACTACCCAGTATTCCTCCTTAGCTTCTATCACTTGGCTTGTGGGGGAGGAATTCATTTTCCCCTGGAGAAGAAGGATAGCCTCTTCATCTTTACCATGAAAAGAGTCCTTTGTACTCTGTGTTCTCTTCTTATTCCAGTCATCTAAAATTATCAAGTGATATCCCCCAAGAATACCAAATGCCACAAATGCTTGAGTTACTTATCTATGGCATCATAGTTGCGCACTTTCAAGTTTCTTATAATATCCAATACAGTATAAGTTTTGTACGAATAGTTCTATACTATATTGTTTTGAAAAACAAATAATCTTATAATAGTGGTCAGAAAAAGTTGGGGCAGTTCAGTGTAGATTCAATTTGTTTTCTATTATTTTCTATCTGCAATTGGTTGATGTACCAGTACAGAGCCTACAGGTATGGAAGTTGGCTGGAATTGTACTGTCTACTCACTTGATACATTATTGGACTCAGTTATTGTCCTTCCCTCCCTCCCTCCCTCCCTCCCTCCCTCCTTCTCTCCCACCTTTCCTTCCTTCCTTCCTTTCGTGGGGTTTGAACTCTGGGCCTGGGTGCTGTCCCCAAGCTCTTCAGCTCAAGTGAGCGCTCTACCACTTGAACCACAGCGCCACTTCCAGTTTTCTGGAGATAAGAGTCTCATAGACTTTCCTGCCCGGGCTGGCTTTGAACTGCAGTCCTCAGATCTCAGCCTGCTGAGTAGCTAGGATTATAGACATCAGTCACCAGTTATTGTCCTTCCTAAAGATTTCTGTCACTACCAATCTGGTTCTGAAGAGACTGTTTCATTGATTTCTCAGTCAAAAGGATTTCTAGATTTCTCCTTGCTTTTGGATCTTGACTCTCTCTTTGTATCTTCTCTTTAAATCCCTGACTTTGAGAGTTTATGCCAGGTTGCTTGGAAGCCTAGTTTTGACCCACTTCTTTCCTTCCTCCCATAGCCATGTTGTACTTAAGTCTGGAAAAGTATTCTTCAGAACCCTGGATCTATCCCCATCCAACTCACTCCTTCTTGGTGATGCTTATCCCTGACTTCCTCCTGGGACATCTATGTTAGTCACTAATATTTTTCAGATAATAAAATGGAATGGAGGAAGAAAAAGAGGAAGAAGGAGAAGGAGAAACGGAAGCCATCGATTTGAAGGAAATTCAAGATAACCACCACATCCCTCTGAAATTATGGCGGTGGGGGGAGGGGGTGGTGTGGAGGTGGGGAAGAAACCTATGTCTAATATTTCAGGGCAACTTCCTTCTCCTGACTGGCTTGCATTCCAGATCCAAAGGCATTCAATTAGAAACCAGGTCTTACTTTCTTAAGAATTATTATTATGCCTGGTGATTTTTAGCCCTGTCCACAGAAGCCCTTTTTACCACATGGACCTTTGTGCTATCTATACTAATACACTCCCAGCCCCTATTTGTTACACAGTCTCTCTGACACATTGATGAGCTATTTTATGTGTTGGGGTCCAGGGGCCAGCTGGCAGAGAGCATCCCATTCTCCAGGTTCAGCAGTTTACGTAACTACAGATGCTGTTACCTTCTGGAAGGTTCCTCCCTAGAGATGTGTATCCTCATAAAGGAGGCACTGGGTGGGGGTGGGGGCGGGGGGAGGCAAACACATCCTAATTAGCAAAATTTGCTCCGTGGAGGTGAAGGTAGGACTTCAAACCCAGACTTGCTGCCACGACTCACAAGAAGCGTCAGAACATTACACTGTTTCTCCCTCTGCAAGGAAGCCCATTTTGTATGCGTTCACAGCAGCCGCAGACCTCAAGGACTTGCCTGTTTTTATAATAATGATGAATAAAAGCAAAGTCTTTGAAGGAAAAAAAAAGTTCAGTTTGATTTTGCAAGACAAGTCAGTAGCAGCCCCAGAGACTTCCTGATCCATTCCACATACCTCCCCCCTCCACCCCCTACCCCCACCCCAGTGTTCCCTGCTTGGAGCTTCACGTTTCTGCGTTTGTTTGCTGTAGCTGAAAAATGCCTCAGTCTCCAGAAAGCTAAGTGGATGCAAATGGATTTGGAATTGTCAGCTTGGAACACTCTCCAGTGGCTGGGAGCCCCCGAGAAAACTTTGATGGCCTGACAGAGTCTCTCTGTACCTCCTCAGGAAAGCTGGCTGCCTGACTTGCTCCTGCTATAGCAGCGATTTGGAAACGAGCTCTCTATTTATGAGACTGCAAGAGATAAAAGCAGAAACCATGTTAATTATTGCAAAGTGCTTTTTTACTTTCAAAAGCGCGGCACTCGTGTTAATTAGTTATTCCTACTTACAACACTCTGGTGAGGTAGGTCAGAATTATTACCCCTTTTTCTACCTTGGAGGAAATGAAGACACAGAAATTTAATGACTCCCCAGGGGACCTGAGGGAAGTTGGTCTCTTAGACAGAGTTAGGCTTTCAGCTTGGTGTCTGACTTCACCGTACTTTGCCACCACAATGAACATCCTAACAGCATCTGTCCACTGCTGTCAAAAGAAATTGGGTTTGCTGGAAACTCGAATGGTTCAAAGCAATGGGAAAAGGTCACAGATCCTTTGGTGAGACATGTCAAGGCAAAGAAGCTTCTTTCTTGGCCCTACTGAAACGAGCAAGGTTTGGAGTGAGTGTAGCTCATGGTCAGGTGCCCTATGAGATGAATGGGGAAGAGGAGAAAGAGAAAAGCATGGCTTGTGGATAATTCTAGGCACATCTCTTGTACACACCTTTTAGTTTCTCATCAGCCTGCATCATGAAGCAAAAGGACCAAGGATGACCTCTTAGGCATGAAGAAATTAAATGTTGGGAAAAGATCTGCCATGTGGTTGGCAGAGAGACCTAGACTTTGCTCTTGGCTCACATTCTGGCTATCCCACTCTGTTCTTCATATATGCAGTAGAATTGGTGAGTTGAATTAATGGACTGCCCAAAGACCCAAATACTGTGGTCCCCACATCTCTGTTTAATCCCTCCCCTTTTTTCCTGCTTCCTCACTGTCCAGGCTGAGATGGAATTTTTTTTTTTTTTTTACTTCAACCTCTCACTTTCCAACTGCACTGTCCCCTGGGTTTGAGGAGATAGATATTCTTCTTTCTAGCAAACGGGTTAGAATACGTTGGTTTATCTGACAACCCTGAGAAACTGTTGGTAATGGCTTGATTTGGGCCTACAACTTCAGACCTCTTGAGCTGGGAGAGTTCAGGCTGAATGAATACAATATGGAAGGAAACACAGTTGCAGGCTGGAGCAAAAGATGGAGGTAGAAGAAGGTGTAGTTTCATAGGAAGGAAAGACAGTTTTTGTTGTTGTTGTTGTTGTTTTGTTTTTTTTTTTTTTTTTTTGCCAGTATTGGGGGCTTGAACTCAAGGCCTGTCCCTAAGCTTCTTTTGCTCAAGCCTAGCATTCTACCACTTGAACCACAGTACCATTTCCGGCTTTTTCTGTTGGTGGGTACTGAATCAAACCCAGGGCTTCATGCATGCATGCTGGGCAAGCACTCTAGCACTAAGCCACATTCCCAGCCCAGGAGTAGCTTTTGAAGAAGCTCACCCTCAGCTCAGATCTCTGGAACATTCAGGTTAATTGTGGCCAGAACAGTGTAGGGTGCTTCAGTCTGGGGTCCCTGGTATTCTGCAATGAGCTCATCTTCTCTCAGCTCCACAATTATAGCTCCCTTAGTAGCTGTTGGCATCTTTTCTGGAAAAAGGAATCCACTAGTCCCACAGGAGCCAGACTGTCCTTTGCCAAAGGAAATGAGACAAACCTCTGGTGTTTTTGTGCCCTCCTGGTTAGTATAAGATACACCAGTTCTCCTCCCTGAAGAACCTCCCATGGCAACTTGACCTTCTCTTGGGGCTCTGGCCACTTGAGTACCAGAACCTTCTGGAAAAATCTCTAGCCTTTTACCTGCAGAGGCTCCTGTTCTGATCTGTGGGGTTCTTAACCCACTTGTTCATGGTTGACCTCAGATTAAGCTCATCTTAATTTTGTCACCCATACAAATGAACTAATAATAACTGTCTTGTGAAGAACAAATGAATGAGGCAGATGTAACCTAAGTTAGCTATGATCAGTTATTAATATCAAGATCTACATGTGAAAGAGCAGACATGGCTGCATTCTAAGGCATCTGCTGGGTGGTTAACACTTTACCTGCATTGTCGAATGTCTCCTCACAAGCCCTATTTCCGGTCTCACCTCACTAGGAAGCCTTTACTGACTCCTCCTCTTTCTTCTTTAAATTAACTCACATGGTTTCTGGCGTATGATGCTTCGCCCGCAATCACGCAAGCAGTTTGTACCCGTGAGAACACATGCATTGTGCCATGTCTACTCTTTCCCAACCCATCTTTCGAAGCCTGCTAGAGAAATCCTTCTAAAAGCACAATCCAGAGCTTACTTCTATTTGAACCAGCTGCTATAATTGAATGCCAGGCCCGGTGCTCAGCACTTGGCACTTACTGTTTTACATAATGGTTGCCACCTACAAAGTAGGCATCTTTATGCCCATTTTGTAGATGAGGTTAAGAATATCTCTTGGGATTATCCCATTAGCACAACTAGGAATTCAAGTGAGTTCTAACTCACCCTTGCCCCCAAATCAGCGCCTGACCTTTGGGCATTGAAGTTGGTACTGCAGCGCACTGATTAAAATCCTGAAATGAGATAGACCCTATTCCTCCACAGACTCCTAAGCATTGGCTCTTGTTACTTGTACTGCCCTAGGTCTGGCCTGAGGGGGGTCAGTGTTAGTGGAGAACCCTTCCCTCTGGGGCTGGGCCTTGCCATTTTCTGCTGCTCCTTCCAGGAAGGCCCATCCACTCACCTTCTGAATCAGTTCAAGTTGCTCTGGAAAGCCTGTCTTCCCTTCCTCTCTCCAGTCATTGTGGGATTATTAGGGGTTCCCTTCCTGTGCCCTTCACTACTCCTCAGCCCTTCCTGGGATCAGCTGTGGGTTCTTGTCCAGTCCCACTGCCTGGGATTCTATCTTGAAAGGACTTGGGCTTTGCTGTATGTGTTCTCGCATACCAAAGCCAAGACCTGCCCAAAGGTATGTGCTGTACATATTAAAGAAATGGGGGAATGATTGGTGTATTTTGGCCTTCCTGGTTACCAACCCTTTAGAGCACACAGGTCCAGCAAATTCCCAGGCACTAGGTGATGGAGGCAAGCTTTTGGCCAAACCAAGGTGATGGTCTTCTGACCTCCAGGAAAAACGTGTGGCTCCACGGCAGGTTTTGTGAATAGTACTTGTATGATTGGGAAGCCTGCACTTCAATGCCAGTGGACTGGAGGCTAGATCATTTCCTGGAGCTCATTTTGCCTCATCCCATCTACCAATATGAGTAGCAAAGAAATCAAGGGCTCATAGAATTAAAGGATGGAGCATGGGTTAGCAACAGTGACTGGTGGTTTCAGGTCTAGAGTCTACCTCTCAGCCCTCTTGGAGTCCTATTAATGAGGCTGGGTGCAGGGGTGGGTAGAGTGGGTGGGGGATGGCTGTGAAATCCTTGGAACACCTGGTGAAGCCGAGAACTGAGCAGTCGCTCTATTTCAGGAGCCTCAGGGATGCTGGGGGCACCCATACTGCTGCGAGTGCAGGAAGTAATACTTTCAGAGCTTTAGCCTCCAAAACCTCAGAAACCTTTTGATGATGCATTAAATGTCAAGTATATTGTTTAGAGAAGAGGAGGAGGAGGAGGAGGAGGAGGAGGAGGAGGAGGAGGAGGAGGAGGAGGAGGAGGAGGAGGAGGAGGAGGAGGAGGAGGAGGAAGAGGAGAAGAAGAAGAAGAAGAAGAAGAAGAAGAAGAAGAAGAGGAGGAGGAGGAGGAGGAGGAGGAGGAGGAGGAGGAGGAGGAGGAGGAGGAGGAGGAGGAGGAGGAGGAGGAGGAGGAGGAGGAGGAGGAGGAGGAAGAAGAAGAAGAAGAAGAAGAGGAAGAACCCAACCCAGGTATGAGCCTTTGTTACTGAGATGACAGAAGATACTCAGTAATATTACAGGAAGTCATGCTGTCGAAATAATAGTAGAGAGGGCAGTGAGTAGCTAGGGCCCCACCTTGTAATAACCGTACTTAGTACTGAAGCGCTTCCGCTGCACCTCTGAGGTGGGGCAGGAGGGGAGGTGTGTGGTCTATTCTGTGGTATCTTTCCTGTGAGGTGCAAAGCACAAAGTTGAACTCAAAGACTGTTTTGTCTAAGGATGGACTGCCCAGGCTGCAGGCAATTATGAGGATTTAGGCTTTTTCTTAAAAGCATAATGTTGATGCAAAGAGGTTTTTTTTTAAAAAAAAATTTGTTTTGTGGTTAAATGATTTGTCTACTTGGATGATCATATCCAGATAATTTCCATATTTGGGAACCTGAAGGGACTCTCAAAGGTTTGTTGTTGTTGTTGTTGTTGTTTTCAAAAGATGAAGGGTTCATAGCAGCTTGCAAGTAAACCAGCCCAGGTCTTCAGCTAGGTAATGGCCTGACAAGCTGGTCCCCAGGCAGCCTGGCCTCTTGCCTGCTACTTCCTGTAGCCACACCTTGCTTGTCCTTACATCTTCTTTCTACAGGAGCCAGCTCCCCAGGGCAAACCTTCTGTTTTCTAAAGCAAGGAGCAAGCCCAGCACCTTGGCAGGAAGGAGTCTTGGATGCATGTTTGCTGGGAGAATAAATGAAAGTCAGGCAGGAAATGGGCCAGGTTCCTCCAGGAGTCTGTCATGAAAGCCTGGAGAGCTGGCTCTCAGCCAGCTGTTTAAAAACCTGAAAGGTTGAATGGCTGAAGAGGGTGTGGATGGCTTGGTGCCTTTGGAAGCTGGGCAATGTTTATACCACGGTAAGGAACATCTCATCTCTGATCTATCCGTGTGAGTTTCTCCCTCACTATTTATATATCTAGGCCCACTCTCCCACCCAGCCTACCCGACAGATCCACCAAGATAGTCAGCTGTACCTTGAACCTCACATAGCACTGCCAAACTACCTTTTTCTTGGTCACAGGACCTCAATTTGTCCTAAATCCAAGTTTTTCCAGCCCTGACTTGGAAAGACTACATTCCATATTAGACCACATGTCACCTAGCTACTCAAACCATTACCATCTCCCTGGCTTTCAGACCATACTGACGTTTCTTCTGTCCTCTAGTGAACCCAAATTTGTCTCCACTGAATAGTCTTTGGATCACTGGGTTCTGTTCCTCCCTTATCTTGGCCATGCCCACCTCCTTCTCATTGGCTGGCGCTCAGTTTAGTGAACATTCCTACAGTGAGCAAAGTATTCTTGTCTACATCAGCCCTCCCTTCCCTTCTAGCTATTGTTTACCTGTCAAGGGCCGAATAGCCACTGAAAAAGTGAGCAGGGGAGTTGAAGAACGCTCATGAAGTCTTCGACAAGAGAATTTCTTATTCTCTCCATGCTCTCAATGCTAAGCCTGGGAGAAGCATCTAGACTTCAGCAACTCCATCACAGCGTGTTCCCTCGTGGTGTGCACCACGGTGCTGTGACTAGCACTCCCTTGTGCTCTCTCTGTGCTCATGAGAAGATGCAGTGCTCCACAAGGCTCAAAAGGGCAGGGGTGTGAGCCGTGAGTGTGCAGTGTATACCGCTGCTCTTGCCAAACTCTACTGCTGAGTATCCCTTTGGGAGAGCAATTCTTCATCTCAGAGCACTCAGCTATGCACGCTGCTGGCTTTCCCAGTGGCTCAGGATGCACAGCACAAAGCAGCAGAGCTATCATGGCTTGGCTTGGTGGTGGCTTTTTTTTTTTTTAACCTAACTTCATGTGCCCCTGTGTGCAGTTAAATTGCCACAGAGAGCCACCTCCTATGGGGAAGGTCAAACTCTGGCCTCCTGCTGAGACTAGACTGACATCATGTGCTCTTCATGTTCAAGGAGGGAGGCTGACACCATCCACATCTCTGCTTTCCTCACTTGATGCAAACCTGCTCCAACCCTGCAGGCTGGAGGTCAAAATGTTTCCCATCCTACACGGATTGATCACTTGTTGTATGCTGCTGACTAAGTGCTTTATGTTTCTTTATGGTTTCTTCCTAGCACACAAACCTATGAAGAAAGCAGGTGTTTGAAACCCCATATTTTGAGCAAAGGATCTGATAAAGCTCAGAGACATTAATAGTCCACATCTACTAAAAGTCAGTCCCAGCCAGTTGGGCACTGGTGACTTATTTCTGTGATCCTAGCTACTACTCAGGAGGTTGAGAGCTGAGAATTGCTATTCAAAGCCAGCTTGGACAGGAAAGTCTCCTGAGAGTCTTATCTCCAATTAATGACCAAAAAGTAAAAAATGGAGCTGTGGCTCAAAGTGGTAGAGCATTATTGTTGAGCACACAAACTCAGGGACAGAACCCAGGGCCTGAGTTCAAGTCCCAGGACTGGTACAGGTGCATGTTCACATGTGCTCACATTCACATGCATTAGAGGCAATCCTGGAATTTTGGAGTGTATCTCACTCCCCAAACCATATTCTCATAGCAAGACCCTTGGACCCTTAGTGGCCAATTTTCCCAAGTGGCTCAGGACCAGGGGTTTTCTCCAGAACATGGGATTTTCAAATACTAAATACACCCCCCTATCCCACAATGCCAGATGACTAGAACATTTGGTAATTTAATCCATATGTATATACCGGGATGGTATTAGAACCAGGCCACCTGGGTTCAAGCCTAATCTAGGTTCTGGATAAAGAAAAATGTATCTTATCTTTTTGAGGAGTGAGGTAGTAGGGAGTTAGTCCTTGATTCTAAGTTGGTTTGAGGTGAGATATTACTTTTTTTTCCGGAGGAAGGATTTTTAAGGTATCTTTCACTCCCCCCTTCCCCCTCCCCAGTCATGCCTAGCTAGGATCATTTAGCAAGCCTGGTCAAATTTGAAATGGTTCCCAAGGTCCTGTAGGTTGTAGGGTCAAAGATTACAGCCTCAGGGGAAGCACCCAAGGCCACATGAGACTTTGTCTGGTTGTGGATTGAAGGAGGCCTGAATTCTGACCCTGGAGGTCAGGTGGTTGGGTCCTTCTTTGCTGAGGAGGAAGGACTGAGTCCAGCATTCCTTGTCCCCTCCTTAGAACCTTAGATAGTGACCATCCACCGTTGCCATGCTATTTTCCAATAGTGCTTAGACTATTAACTCTTCTCCTACTGTCTCTTCCTCTTTGCCTTTGCTCTCTACTCTTGTCTGGCTCCAAGTAGCCTTTGCTCCTGAGTTTCCCCTGAGGCCAATTTCACAGACCCTTCTGCTGGCTCCTTGGAATGAATTTCAGTTAATCAGTTGAAGAGATCATTTAGCTTCCAGGTAAACAGGTGGAGATATTTCTAGTTAGTTAATGAGAAAGAAGTTAAATGTTTAAAGGAATCTCCCTGACTTTTCATTTTTTGTGGCTGGGTAACTTGGACTCAGCATTTTCTCTGGAGGCATTGACACCAAGCAAACTGGAGTGAGGCCTGAGTTGTCAAGCATACCCCAGGCAATCAGGATGCACCCCTCAAGTCTGAGAACTGACCTAATTACAACCACTGCTGCTAAACAGGTTTGAGTCCTTATGGAGCTCCCAGGTTTTCTAGTGTGACAGGGACAGTCCTGTCAATCCCTCAGAATCTATGTCTCTAATGCCTTTTGCTAAATAGGAAAAATGAATGCCGTCAACCTATAGCCAAACTCTTGCTGGGCTGCTAGTGACAAAGCTAGCTAATTCGGGAATTTCTATACTTTTCTTTCTATTGCTGGCAGTTCAGGCGTGTCTTTTTGTTGTTGTTCTTCTTCTTGTTATCAAATTCAACATTGTCCCCCAACCCTCTATCATCCTGTGTTCACTATTTCAAGGCATGTTGTTTTACTACCCGTTCCCAGTGCAGTCAGCCTGAAAATCTAGGTCACCTTCTTCTTACTTTCTCTACTGGCTTGGTCATCAAGCCTTAGCACCTTCCCTGGGTCATACAACTTTTCAAGATGATTCCAGTACAGTTAGGCTCTACAGTATATAGTCTCATACAGCATGATATGAAATAGTTTGAGTATAGCTAGAATTATAAACCCTCCCTTTCTACCCTAGTGGTAATTTTCCACGCCCTCTAGGAGTGGTCCACTTGTGTGGTTGAGTTGAGTGGGCCCACACGCTAGCTGGCTGTGGCATTTCAGAAGTCATCTGTCTCTACAGGTCTCTTTCAGTCTCCTCAGATAAATTCATTTCCCATCAGCGCTTTCTCTCTGCACCCGTGGAATTTAATGCACTGTGTGTTAGTGTTGATCTGGCCACCCTTCTACATCATCAGCTCTCAGAGGGCCCTGTTGGAGTGTCTGCATGTGACTGTGACTCCTGGTTACACATTGTAGAGATGTGCTGAGGGTTGTTGGCCCAGTGAGTGCATGGCTTCCAGTGACTTCCCTGTGACACTGTGTCCTCAATCTCTCCTCCCAAGATATGGAGGGTTTCCCTAGAAACTGTCACTTCAAAGCCACACAGGAAAAAAAAAAAGATGGAGCTAAATCAGGCAGCATTGTTTACTTCTTAAGATGCTTTGGTGTTCCTTCCTGCACCTGCATGAAGCCTCCAGCTCAGCCTTGGCACTTCCCTGTGGAGCAAGTGTGGTTGTAGACAGAGTCCCCTGAATGTGACGGTGCCTAGAGAGAGGCAGGGAATGTGTACCAACCTCCAGTCTGCACCTGGCCTGGGAGGAAGACACTGCTTCTAATTTGGGGTGCCCAGACAGCCTCTTCTTTTAATTCTAGATGTGCTGTTTTTGCTTCCTCTACCTGGAGGGTGTGTCTTTTCTAATACTGAAAGTCTGGTTTGTCATTCTGCCTTCTAGAAGTTACTAGGGGTGTGTGTGTGTGTGTGTGTGTGTGTGTGTGTGTGTGTGTGTTGTGGTGGGGTTAGGAGGTGGAACCTAGAGCCTCCTAAATGCTAGAGAAGTGCTTTGCCATGGAGCAACAACCCTGAAACCCCCCTGCCCCCCTCCAGCTCCTAAAATTTCATCAAGGAGCCTTGTAGAACTTTTCTCCCCAGTGAGAGTCCTATCCTTATTCCTGAGCCTTTACCTTTTCACAAGGATCCTTTGTGGCAGGTAAATCCTTGCCTCCTTCAAGTGACCTTGAATAACACTGCCCTCTGCACTCTTTCTCGAAGAGGGGTAGGTGGAGGAAGAGGCCTGTGGGCCCTGAGTCTGGGGCCTTGGAGCTCTTTTAGACCAAGTCAGGAAAAATAGATGGGCGGAGCACAGGCCCGCGCTAGGTTGCTGTTATTATTCACTCTCTGCTGGGGATCCTTGAGGATCAGGATTTGCAAATTGTCAACTTATTAAACAATGGGACTTTGCTGAGTGACTCTTAGGGGCCCACATCTCTTAGGCCTATTTTACAGAGGAGGAAACTGAGTACCACAGAGAAATCCACACCCTGGACTGACAGCTAAATTCACCTCAGTGAATGACCCACCGGATTGTTGCCTAAAACACAGAAGAAAAGTCTCCTGTGGATGGTGATTTTTTTTTTATTGCTTCCTTTTCACACTGATCTCAGTCTTTTCCTGGCTACTCCTAATGTCTCATAAACTGGGGGCACGGCTGTCCTTTTCTCAGCCATTACTTAGCAGTCAGGAAACAAATGTGTGCACTGACGTATGGTTGCAGTCAGGGAAGAGGTCCCTGAGCACCAGTCCTCATTCACTAGGCTTCAGCCTACCAGTACCCTTGAAGATGTTAAATGGGCCTGAAGCAAAGAGCAGGGGTTGCCCTCCAGGGAGGCCCATCCAGGGCCTTTCTTCCCTACAAGCCTCTGTCCCTGGGCTCTGCCACGTCCCACGAGTCAGCAAACTGCAGAAACATTTTCAAAGGAAGGCCTTCGCCCTCCTTGGCAGGGTCCTCAAAGCTGCCTGGCTCTGGCTGTGCCTGGGAGAGTTTGTAAAAGGCTTTTTGTTCATGCTTCTCTGCAGGACATCTCTGGAGCTGCTCAGAGAGGCACGCTAGGGGCTAGAGGACACTAGAGGCAGAGCCACTTGGGTGGGCGACCGGAGGGAGAAGTGGCCAGGGAGGAACAGATCTTGAACAGAGCCCGTTTAGAAGGTGCTAGAAAATGTAGAAATGGTTCATAGGAGTAAAAGTGAAGAATTGAGAAACGGTGCCTCGTAGCAGTTCCATTTAGAAATTGGAGGCACAGCGCTTAGCCTTTTTCTACTTCTATTTTTTTAGTTCCCTTACTGTGTTTGGTGTACAAATAACACCTCAGTTCTGTGGTGATGGGTCCTTAGGAACAGACAGAAAGAGAAATGGCTTTGGAATTTACCAACCTCAATACATATTTTTCTTTAAAAAATTCAATGCTGGACCTTCAATGGTAGCCTGTTACAGAAAGGTGGATTTGTTGTGAGATTTGAAAGAAAAGGCCAGCTGAGATTTGTGTTGAGCATGATTATTGCCAGGGTCTGTCTCAGAGAGATCACAGGGGTGCCCCAGAATGGGCTGCTGAGGACAATACCTTTACTGCTGCTAGAAACACAGAACGTTGGAATGGAATAGCAAGGTAATGTCAGAAATCCAACCCACCCCATGTCTCTAGCAAATATTTTAAATAAAAATAGTTTAATAGTATGAGAGCATTCTAATTCAATTATAGTCATCTCTGTTTCTTTTCCTTGGGCATGCTGGGGATTGAACTCAAGCCCTCTTCCACTCTGTCACTTGAGCCATGCATCTAGTTCTTTGCTTTTAGTTTGTTTTTTCAACTATAGTCTGGAGCTTTTGCCTGGGCTGGCCTAGGGCCTTGATCTTCCTGTCTTTACCTCCCTGAGTCGTTGGAATTGCAAGAGTGAGCCACCAAGCCCAGCCCAATTATAGTCATTTCTCAAACTTACCTACTTATATATAGAAATTGATTAGAAAGTATAAGTGAAATAACCAAAGGTTTATATGCTTTCTACAGAGCATACAAAATGAATTTCACTTTGATCTGATGAAAGGTAAATTAACAGATTATTCTCAAAGTAGGGCAAGAATATGGAAAAAGGAAAATGATTTCTCTTTTTAACAAGCCCCCCCCCCCCCTTCTTAAATAGAAACAAAGCAAACAAAACTCAGCTGTATTTTGACTGGTTCCTATGAAGTTTGTACTGGTTCCATGCCTTTTCTCTCTCCTCTTTGTGGAAGTTGATTTGTTCATTATTTGTCAAACTTGCCCTTTGCAAAGGAAAGTCTGCATTGGTTTTGCTTTTGTGGTGCACTTACAAAGTGAACTGTGGAATTGGTTCACAAGCGAGGGACCCTGGAAAGACAATATCCCTTCCTTCCTGAGGCAGATATTTCAGGATTGGGGAAGCAGAGTTTCCTGTGTTCTCACAAGGGGCTGGGAAAAAGAAAGCCAGGGCAGTTTCAGAAAGAATTCAGCCTGCACGGAGCAGGAGGAGTCTGTTATTTTTGTGTGTAGGCTCTATCCCACAGCGAGAGGCCTGCCTAGCCAGGGGCTGTGTGCACAGGAGGTGACATGGGTTGGGTTATAGCTGAAAGATTCTCTCCAAGTTTGATGTCCAGGGGCCAATCTGCAAAAGGACTCCCTGGAAAGTTCAGTGCTTCCCTCTCTCCACCCACCTCCACCCACCTCCCACGCCAACCCCCCCCTCCCCCCCCCCCCCCCAGCCAACCTTTGATCACACCACAGTTGTGTCTTACTTCTGTCTTTCCCTGCCACAAAAAGTATCAGAAATCTTGCTGCCCTCTAGGAATGTTTGTTTAGCTTGCATTATGTGTTCACCTTGTTTCTCTGTTCAGCAAAGAGCGAGATGGAAAAGTATGCAATTGTCCCATTTCTTGTGCCATCTTCCTTTTCTGTGTTTTCCCTGCCTCGTTCCTCTTCACTCTGCTTTGTCCCAGGAGCCCTGTGAGTATTGAATGGAAGAAATTTGAGCATTTTCTTCATCCAAAGATTCTGATGTCAGAGGCCCATGACCTCTTCCCGAGTTTTACTTCATTTAAATGAATTTTGTTAGAAACAAAACAAAATCTTATCAGATGTAAACACAAGGACAATGTCATCAGAAAAAAGGGAAAATCCAACAGAATGGCAAGAAATAAATGTTGATGGGGAGGACAGAAGTAGGAGATGGGTGAGTTAGTGGTAAGATCATTTTAAATGTTTTTATTAGCTTACAGGTAAAAGTATCTGAAACAAATTGAGAAATCCACAGTTCAGCATCTTATTCAAAAAGGAAAAATTTAAAATAATAAGGGAAAACAAAGGTAGCATTGAAAGTAAAAAAAATAGGAATGATGATAGAATAGTGACACACAAAAGTATTACAGTAATAAATGTACATAAGATCGCCTCATTTATTAAAAGAAGAACACTCAGCATTGGCCTCAGATAAAAAAAAAAAAAATCTAAATCTAACTTTTAAAAATGTACCTAAAACAAAGTGACTCAGAATTAGAGATAGTGCTTAAACTTCCAGAAATATCTTTCTAATGGTGGAATTCCAGGCACTGTGGCATTTGGGAGGGGTAGATATTTTTGGACCTAAGTTTCCCCAGTCTCTAAAATCAGACCATGTGGTTGCCAGCTCATAAGACCAGCCTGTGTGCCTCAGTGTTTGTTCTAGATTGCTGAGCTTCCAAAGGGCAGGGCCTGGGCATGCTTTGTCTAATTCCAGGCATTGCAGAGAAGTAGCATGTGAGGATAGACAGTCGGGTGTTGAAGGGACACAGACGTGGGTGGCTAGCAACACGTGTTCTCCTCAGGCCATTAGGTAGAGTTCCCTGTTGGAGAGGCCTCTAAGGAAGTTATGGCAACTATTTTGGTCTGGAGCATGCTATATGATATTGCCAACCATTTGCGTTTGACACGGCAGAGTTTGATTTATCAGGACTTTCCTGTGTCATGCCTCCTGAAAGGCGAGTTCAGACAGCCATGGGCTGGAATACCAGCTTTTCAACTTACTGGGTTGCATGACCTTGGGTACATGCTGGGAACTCCTGGACCCTCAGTGACCTCATCAGTACAAGTCCATGCATTCATTCCCTCATTCATCCATTCATTTGTGGAAGTCAATCATTTGTTGTAAGCTGACTGGGTGAGAGTTTCTATTCTAGATTTGGGGGACATAAAACTTGTGCTTTTAAACACTTTGTGTTCTAATGGAGAAGCTGGTAGTCCAGAGGTATGGACCCCAGAATACTGTCCACAACAATGTCCAGTAATAATCAAGTTGACTAGTGCTGAAAGTCCCATAGATGGAAATGATTTCTGTAGGTGAATGTGCCTTGGATCTTGGTCTGATAGAAGGTGACGATCCTGGGTGTGGGTCATGATGGATTCTTTACTTGACTAAACTTTAACCAGGCATAGGTACCTTCTCATAGGCCCAACTCTTGTATTTTCTTATACAATCCAATAGAAGCAGAGTCCTGATAAGTCAGTTTAGTAAGAACCCTTCATCCTTACTGTCTAATCAACCTCCCTATCTGCTCAGGTCTGTCATCATCCATATCCCCAAGGTGATGTATAATCACTGGGGCTTGTATACACTATGAATCCTGTTAGGTCAGTTTATCCAGAATCCCCTTTACTCCCATCTTTCCTCTTATTAGGTCTGCCAGGAAGAACAGCCCCCTCTCTTTCCTCCTTGTGAAAGACAGTGCATAGTCTTACCAGAAATCATCTGCCTGAAACCAGTAATCACCTGACTGTGAGTCAGCAAAGGACCCCAGACTCTGAGGTCACTTCCCCATCCACTGAGGTCATTTCCTGAAGGATCCCAGTCATGCCTCCTTGGGATAGTGAGAGGTTTTCCAAGCTCAGAACACTTCCACATCTGCTATGGTCCTGCCTCTCACCTTTCCCTCTATAGTTGCACTCATCCGAAGTCCCTTCCTTCTTCTCTTCTCTCTCCTCATGCCTCCATCTACTGTGTGCTGGCAGTGTGCTCTCCCCCTAATAAACTCTTCTGCCTGAGCCAAGTGGCAGTCTCCTTTTGGCAAACCTTACACCTCTCAGTAATTTTCTATCCACTAACATCTACCTTGGTCTTTGGCTGTATGTTCCATATAATTATTTGAGGTTGAACTCTATCTCTCTCCTGCAAAGTCCTTGTGCTGATTGTGATGGTCTTTTTTTTTTTTTTTTTTAAATTCTGTGCTGTACTGGGATTTGTGCACAGGGCCTCCATGGATAATTCCTTAAACTTTTTCACTCAAGGTTGGTGTTCTACCACTTTAGCCACAGCTCCACTTCTGGATTTTTTGCTGGTTAATTGGAGATAAGAGTCTCATGAACTTTCCTTCCTAGATTAGCTTCAAAATGCAATCTTCAGATCTCAGCCTCTTGAGTAGCTAGGATTACAGGCGTGAGCCATCAGCACCTGGCTTGTGATGGTCTTAATGAAGTCTGCTCTGAAGGCCTCCCTCTGCTTGACCCCTTCTGGACTCTGAGTTTCTGCACTCTGTACTTTCCTGGTTCAAGATGTCTTTCCATTATTCTGTCTGGGAGTCAGTCATGTCTGATTGCTTTAAGGTTCTCAATAGAGATGTAAGAAATAAGTAGAGTTCACTCTGACCTCTGGGAACACTTGGGGTGAGGGTTGGAGCTTCCTGACCTTCTCATTTTAGGTCTCCTGGTGGACCCTAACCATCACCTGGGATGCTTTGTCACTTTCAACAACTTAATCCTCACAAATTCATTTGCCTTCTAGTTTTCAGATCATGGCTTTTGCTTGTCTCTGAATTGCATTGAGAGAATCCATCTATGTCAAACAGACTTCAAATAGGATGTTTTGGACAGAGTACATTTTTCTTTTCAGAGAATCTATATTTAGCCTCTGTGATGCTGGTGCTATAGAACGTTGGTGTTGGAGGACTTTTGTGAGCCAAAGGGGACCAACTTCTCTTTTATCCTAGGTCAGAAAGCCTACCACTGATTTCGTTCTGTCTGAAATGTAAGTCAGAGTTGGCTGCTAGTTCAGAATAGACTTCCATCCTTCCTGGATTTCAGAGAGACATAGAATAGTTCCCCCAAACTGAAGAGCACTCTTGACAACATTTAGTCTAGTGCTTAACATTTCTTTTAAAGTAAAAATAAAAACAGAAGTTTAAAGATATGAGGCCTGGTGAGTGGATTTACCAGCCTGAGGTCACGGGTAATGTAAATGACCAGCCTCTGTTCTTCACTTGGGCTCTGGGTTCCCAGTCAGCTTGGCTCTGGTTTCTGTCATCTGCATTCCTTGAACTTTAGACAAGTAGCAAGTTCATCTATGTTAGAGAGAACCCACCCCTCCTTTGGTCCCCCAATGACCTCCTTAGGTATAGGCCTCCCATGGAGCAGAGGAGGAGGAGGAGAGGAAAGGAGAGAATATTAGATTAGAAATGGGAGAAGGAAAGGGCTGTGGAGGGGTGGAATGGGGGAGGCAGTGGTCCTGGGAAGTTGGGGGGGGAGAGGAAGGCAATGAGAGAGAGAGAAGGGGGGCAGGTGAGGGGGAGAAGGGAAGGGAGAAAGAGGGGGAGGGAAAGAGAAAGAGAGAGATCCATAAGGTTCAATCTGCCTTAGAAAGGCAAACATTTTGTCAGGAGGCTGGCAGTGAAGACATGAGTTTGTAGCTGCCTGCCTCTTTGCATTTTAGACTAACTTCCTCCACTCTCTTATCTTCTTAATTTCACAGCAAACAATGGGCTATTGATGAAGCTTTCAGAGCTGTGGGTGTTCTCAGAGGGAGGCCAGGCAGAATACCAGCATCCCTGGCTTTTTACTTCAGTTTCCAAATTGTACTCCATCTACTGGGAATATGAAACCTCCCAGTCTTGCTCTTTCTCACTTCTCTGTCCTAATGTGCAGAAAGCTGAAGAAGATATAAGATCCTGAGTGCGGCAAATATGTGTGTGTGTGTGCGTGTATGCGCACACGCACATAAACTTGCCTATGTATGCATGAGGCAATGTGTGTGCATCTGTGTTCATGTGTGCTTGTACATGGGAGTGCGTACAGGCATGAGTGTCTGCATGCACGAAGTGTGTGTACATATGCGTGACTCTGAGCGTGCAGGCTTATGTGAGTGTTGGTGGATGAATGTATGCATGTGAGTGTATGTTCAATCATGGTGCAAATACACCTGGCCAATGACATCAATCCTCCCACGGTACCACCTTTCCTAGGGCAGGTCTGCAGTGAATAAAGCAGTGCAGGATAATGGGAAACCTTATCATCAGTTCTTTCTTTAGAGGGGCAAGAAAAGGCCCCAGGGCCCTTTTCTTTTCAAGTGAGCAAAGAAAGTAGTCTCCCAAACTCTATGACCATGTGCACAAAGACACTGACCTCCCCATTTTGGGCCGAATTACCTCAAAGTCTGTAAAGAAAATTGTATCACGGAGGTGAGAATGTTAAAGGGGGTGATACTAATCAAGATACGCTGTATTCATAGACTGCTTTGTTAAATGGCACCTCCTTTACACAATTACTTAAAGAGAATAGAAATTAAAGCAAATTTAATCAAACTAACCTAATTGAAATCAAAGTTGAAGTTAAATAAGCTTTTTTATAATTTCCATTTTAGTGTGTATCCAAGTAAAATGTCCAAATCCTTGGGGAAAAAAGGAGGCTCAGGAGCTGGGAATTTGGCTTAGTAGTAGAGTGCTCATCTAGCATGGATGAAGCCGTGGGTTCAATTCCTCAGTACCACATAAACAGAAAATGCTGGAAGCGGTGCTATGGTGCAAGTGGTAGAGCACTAGCTTTGAGCAAAAACAAGCTCAGGGACAGTGCCCAGGCCTGGCCAAAAAAAAAAAATCCACAGAGCTACGATAAAAGTTATAACTTATCATATTTATTTATTTATTTTTGTCGTGGGGCCTGAACTCTGGGCCTGGGCACTGTCCCTGAGCTCTTCAGTTCAAGGCTAGCACTCTACCATTTGAGTCACAGTGCCACTTCTGGCTTTTTCTGCTTATGTGGTGCTGAGGAATCAAATCCAGGGCCTCATGCATGCAAAGCAAGCACTCTATCACTGAGCCACCTTCCCAGCCATATCAAAAATATTTTTTAAAGCCAGGCGTCAGTGGCTCATGCCTGAAATCTAGCTACTCAGGAGGCAGAGATCTGAGGATTGCGGTTCAAAGCCAGCCTGGGCAGAAAAGTATGTGAGACTCTTTTTTTTTTTTTTTTAAATTGTGAAAATACCATACAGAGGAGTTACAATTACATGGGCAAGATAATGAGTACATTTCTTATCAAGCATTGTTGCCTCCTCCTTTGTTTCCCCTTCCCATCCTTCCCATATGCCACCCCCCACCCCCTCATTACTCTCTCCCCTCCTCCCCCCAGTTGTAAAGTTCGTTTTTCGACATAACGACTTGTACATCTCATTGTTGCAATGGGTCCAACTGTATCCCTATTTAAACAATTTGTTTTTTCCCTTCCCCTCCACAAATTATACCAACATCAAATATAGTGAAAGCAGGGGTTATTCCGTGGGGGAGGGACATACAAAGCAACAAAGAAATCACCTTATAAATATGTTAGAAACAATCGCATGAAAGAAAAAACACTTGAATCCTTATCTTGGGGTTCATTTCACCTAACGTCAACTTATCTGACCTTTTCTGCTTGTCTCAGATATATACTAGTTATTGCAAATAAGGGAAACTATGGAACCTATGTTTCTTTGGGCCTGGCTTACTTCACTTAATATAATTTTTTCCAAGCCTTTCCATTTCCTAACAAATGGGGCAATGTCATTCTTTCTGATGGAGGCATAGAATTCCATTGTGTATATATATCACATTTTCTTGATCTATTCATCTATTGAGGGGCATCTGGGTTGGTTCCATATCTTAGCTATGGTAAATAATGCTGCAATAAACATAGTTGTGCTGGTAGCTTTAGTATGGTCTTGTTATGTGAGAGTCTTATCTCCAATAAACTGCCAGAAAACTGGAAGTGGTTCTGTGGCTCAAGTGTTAGAGTGCATCCCTTGAACTGAGGGACAGCGCCCAGGCCCAGAGTTCAAGCCTACGGCTGAAAATTTTTTTTAAAAAAAGGAAGTGCATTCCTATATCCTGTTTAGAATGTTACCAAAGACTTTATAATTTTACTAAAGAAACACTTCTTTTTAAGACAAAAAAAAAAAGAAAAAGAAAGAAAGAAAAAGAAAAAAGGAAATCACATCACATTAGCAAAACCCAGCAGGTGCTTTGAAAGAAATATGCTGAGAAATGGTGCCATGCTACAGAGAGGGGATCGGGAGCCTTGGTGAACTACTCAGACTATTCCTGTGTTTTCAAATGTTTGGGGATACACTTCTATCTTGGACTAGTAAGATAGGGAACTCCTGTGAGTTATCTCAGTCTGATATACATTTGCCACATGTTAAAAACGCTGGTATCCTCCCTTCCCTTTCCATGATCCTTCTCGATTTCCTCTGAAATGGTAGAGAGTCATCAGTGTGTGGGGCAGAAAACTGACTTGGTTTGCTGCCTTGAGAGAGTTTCCAGACCACAGTACAGGGATAGGGGTCCTTGAGGGGTTGAGGTAAGGAACATGAAGCTGAATGTCCAGGGAATAGCAAGGTCACAGGGCTTCAGTTCATAGGACAGAGTCCTAAGGGAAGAGAACTACAGATAGAGGACCTTGGTGAACGAGAACCCTCCCTCCCTCCCCCCCAAAAGGCATAGCAGAGAACCAATCACCAATGTGTGAAGAATCTGTCTACACAAGGCCAGCAGAATAACCACATGAAAGGGTCAGAGGGAACAGTGTCCAGCACTCACACAGGCTGGGAAAATGCCTGTGACTGTAAGCCAGACTGGAAAGTCTCATAATATACAGGGCATTGGCTTCTGCTTTGAATGTCATCCACGTTAACAGCTGCTTCTCTGTTTAGAGAATGAAAAGGCAGGCCATAGACAAGGCCCAAATATTTGCAAAGCATATATTTAACAAAGGATTTATATTCAGAATATATAAAGAACTCTCAAACTTCATGTTTAGAAAACAAACAACCTCATTAAAATGACCCAAGGATGAAAACACTTGAAGATATAGACACAGGCAACTGTTTTATGACTAGGACTCCAATCACACAAGAGGAGTAAGAATTGACAAATTGGACTGCATTAAATTAAAAAAGCTGTACATCAAAAGAAAACAATCACAACTATGGAGAGACAATCCACAGAGTAGGAGAAAAATCCTTGCAATCTATTCATGAGAGAAAGGATTAATAACCAGAATATAGAAAGAGATAATTCAATATCAAAAGGACAAATAAATAATCTTATTGACAAATGGACAAATGAATTACACAGTTCTCTAAAGAAGGAGCATCAACAGCCAATAAATACATGGAGACGCAATGCTTGGTAAGAAATGTATGCATTTTTCTGCCCATGTAATTGTAACCCCTCTGTACAGTATGTTCTCAAATAAAATAAAATAAAATTAAAAAAAAAATACATGGAGACCTTGTTCAACATCCTTAACCTGTTAAGAAAATGCAACTTGAAACCACACTGGGATTCCATCTCACCCCAGTCAGAATGGCGATCATCAAGAAAACAAGGGACAAATGCTGGTAAGGATGCAGGGAGCCTGGAGATATGGTGGTGGTAGTAGTGGTGGTAAGGAACTCGAATACACTGTTGGTTGAATGTGAACTAGTCAAACCATAGTGGAAAAAAGTGTAGAGACTACTTAAAAAATGAAAACAGACCTACCTTGTGATCCTGGTATACCACTCTGAACATATATTGATGGGAGTGTAAACCATTATACAATAGAAGCACCTTCACCTTACCATATTATTAGTGACAGACAAGGTATAGAATTGGCCTAAGTGCCTAGCAACTGATGACAGATAAAGGAAAAGTGATACACACACACACACACACACACACAGACACACACGTTACTGAGTCATAAAAGGAGAATGAAATTATGTTGTTTGCAGGAAAATGCACGGAATTGGGGATCATTATGCTGAGCAAAATAAGCCAAGCTGAAAAAAACCAAATATAGCATATTTTTGCTCATATGTAGATAATGATAATGATAATGATAATAATGGGAAACAAAAATAATGGAGGAACCAGGAGGAAGCAACGGGAGAGAGGAAGAGAGAGGATACTGGAGAATGAAAATAACCAAAGTGCATGTATATGAAGATAACAAATGAATTAGACAAAATACTGTGAGAACAAAAGGGTTGAGTACCATACACTCTTAATACTTAGGGGAGGAATCCAAAGGTGTAACTCCTCTGAACAACTAATGAACTGTTTATCAAAATGTGTACCAGGCCTAGTGCTGGTGGCTCACACCTGTAATACTAGCTACTCAGGAAGCTGAGATATGAGGATTTGGGTTTGAAGCCAGCCTGAGCAGAAAAGAGTTCCTGCAGTTCTTACCTCCAATTAATCACAGTAGAAATCAAAGTAGTGCTGTAGCTCCAGTGGTAGAATGCTAGCCTTGAGCAAAAAGGAGTTTAGGGACAGTGCTGAAGCCCAGAGTTTGAACCCCAGGAATGGCAAAAAAAAAAAAAAGCCTACAAAACACCAGGAAGTGTGCGAACATTTTGGAGGAAAGGGCAGTGGGTGGGAGGAAGGACGGGACACAGGAATGGAGGGAAGAGAGGTGAGAAAATATAGTCATTATATTCAATACATATTATGTAAACTTGAGCTCCATAACTTGAGGATATGGATGAGAGGGGGAAGTGGGGGAGGATAATGGAAGGAATGACACTGACCAACATGCTCATCATCTGATTAAGGCATTATAGCCTCTTTGTACAACTACTTAACCATCAAATGTAAAAAACATAGACAAAGACATCGTAAAGGCTAAACAAAAATCTGTTCATTTTCAAATTCTAAAAATGATGTGTTATTAGGAAAGTAAAAAAAAAAGAAAACCTTCTTAATCTTTGAAAATTAAAAAAAAGTTCAATAGGAACTAATTCGATCAACTGTTGTACCACATCTATGGAAATATCGTGATGAAATCCCCTTGTACTATTAACTTACGTTAATTTTTTTAAAAAAAAATCAACAAATAAACATTCAAACAACAAAAAGTCCTGATAAGGAACATTCTGGGGTTCTAGGTGGAAACAAAAAAGACCCAAAACTTTTAACAGACATCTCACCAAGCAAGATACTTAGCATCATTAGTCATGCAGTTAATACAAATACCTACCAGAGCATACAAGTACTCTCCTGTTCTTGAATGGATTGAATTATAGAGACTGATCATACCTGGTGTGGGCTAAGGTGTGTTCACCTTGTGACTTTCACACCTTGTTGGTGGGAATGTAAAATGGCACAACCACTTTGCAAAACAGTCAGTCTGGCAGCTTCTTACCCAATGGAGCTTCCATTTACTGTGAGATATGGCTAAATATTTACCTAAGAGTATTGGAAGCATTTGTCTACTTGTATTGGTTTCCTACTGCAGCTGTAACATGGTACCACTAACCCAGGGTCCTAACATAACAGAAATACATTGTGTCAGGGATGTAAAGGCAAGAAGTCTGCCACCAAGGGTAGGCAGGACCTTGTTCCCTCTGAATTCAGCAGAAAGAATTACCTTCTCCTTTCCCAGCTTATGGTGGTTTGTCTCTTTGCCTCTGGTGTCCCCTAGTCTTCTCTTCACGTTACTTTCATGTCCTTTTATAAAATCTTTGTGATAACAGACCTTAAATTTTTTTTTGTTTTGAGGAAGGGTCTTGTTGCTATGTTCCCAAGGCTAATTTCAAACACTTGTGTTCAAGCAATCCTTCAGCCTCAGCATCCCAAGAAGCAGGGACTCTGAATGTATGCTACCATGCCTAAGTACTGGATCAATTTGAATGATCCAGGAAAACCCCCTCATCGCACGATTCTTAGTCATGTCTACACAGTCCTTCTTGCCATGTAAGGTGACATTAACTGGTTCCAGGGATCGGGACACAGGTATCTTCAACATGGCTATTGTTTACATATATGTGGGCCAAAACTTCTTAATTGTGCTTTAATATAATGTCATTTACAACACCTCAAATATGTACTATCAAATCTGTCAAAATGACAACTTGACATTAAAATGCAGGATTGCTCTGCCTCTCACCTTCAGTCAACTTGCCAGCCCTTTGGAGTTCATTGCCTGAATGCGAGGTGATCTTTCTAGAAAATTAGACCTGGGGAATGGGCTCCAGCTCCTGGTGAAGGAGTCTTTGAGCTCAGCATCGTCGGGGACTCCCGAAGGAATGCAGATGAGGGGAAAACTGCAGTGTGTTACCTGAATCTTATGCTGAGAGCTCAAGGAATAAAGAGCTAAGCATCTACTTGAAAAGTAGAACTACCAGATAAGGAATGCTGGTGTTTGTTGTGCTTGGAAAATTACTCCATTAAAATTTTGCTCTGTGGTGGCTCACATCTGTAATCCTAGCTACTCAGGAGGCTGATATCTGAGGATCATGGTTCAAAGCCAGCCTAGGTAGGAAAAGTCCATGAGACTCTCATCTCCAATTAATCACTAAAAATCTGGAAGTGGAACTGTGGCTTAAAGTGGTAGAGTGTCAGTCTTGAGTGAAAAAAGCTCAGGGACAGCTCAGCCCAGGCCCCAAGTTCAAGTCCCAGTTACCAGTACCAAAACTTAGAAATTTTATTCCAACTTCGTTGTTTTTGTCATATAATTGACTGATTCATTTTGCTTTATTTTAACTTTTTACCGAGACCTTAACAGGAGATCCATACTTTGAAGAATATCCAAGTGTGTAATGCTTGTATTGCTAACTCCAGGCACTATGGTGCACAACAGGCTATTTGTCATACTTCACTAAAACTTTTGACCTGGATAGACAGCTCCTCCTTTCCAGTTTGCTTTGCCAGAGTCACTTCCTGCTTCCCTTGAGGCCCCATCTATATGACCTTGCACTCAGAGGTCAAAGGATTGACTGGTATAGGCTGTCACCTTCTCAGGTGATGATGACCTCCTTGAAGGGCTGCTGCCATTCCTAAGACCCCAAAAGCTACCTCTGCATCTCACTTTCATACAGCCAACCTAGCGTCTGGATGAGAAACACAGATTCTCCTGCCAGTCCATAGGTAGCAGATAAATGAAGGTTTTCTTCTTTCCTTCCCTCCTTTCAATGTTTTTGATGCTCACTCTGCCATTTTTAGGTGTTATGCAACGTTGTGAACTGACTGGCCTTGTTGTCTAGGTGCCTAGCTGCTGAGATGAGAATGGGGAAGGAGTCTTTGGCTGTTCACTGCTGCCCAGTGAGCATATTCTCTTGGGTCCTGGACACTTGCCTGACATGGTGTTGGTATTGTGTGTTGACACTCTATGTAGCTGTGTCTCCAGCCCTGGGAAGGAGTAGATTGTCTTCTGTCACTGTATGGCATAGCTTTTAGGAGATGAGGGGTCTTGTGTGGTTTTCACACAAGCATCTGTTCATCACGTATATGGATGGTCTTTTCTGCCTGCATCTGGATTTACATAGCCTGTGAGGCTAAGGAGTATAATCAGGACAAACCTTTCATGGCTGGCAGAGAATCACTTTCTACCCCTTGCCCTCCAGACTCATCCTAGCTACAACTCTACCTTTGCTCTCCACTACCCTAGGATGGCAGATTATTTTTTTGTTCCTGTGTCTGCATTGGCTCTGTGTGTGTGTGTGTATGTGTGTGTGTGCATGTGTGTGTGTGTGTGTGTAACAATGAAGCTGAGGAGTGGAATGACAAGATACTTGAAGTAAAAGGCTTTGCACCAGCTTCTCCCGTCCTAATCTGACTGGCCGGATCCTGCTAGGCATAAGAAGAATCCTGCTAAGCACAAGAAGACTGGCTTTGCATGTCTGGTGTTTGTGAGTAGGTGGAGGCTTACCACCCATTTTCCCTATCTGGACAGTGAGACTGTAGCTGGTTACGTAAGAGGTGTAGTAACTATATATGTATATGTATATGGAAGGAAGAAATTTTGGCTTTCAAAACATTTTTCGATTGGCAAAGATAGCACTTACAGGGGAGATAGCAGAATTTGCCAAACTAAGCCTTGAGAAGGAAATATAACAGAAAGTGTGAAAGGAATCCGTGCTCAAACATTGGCAAGTGTGAAACATTCAAGAATTTTTTTTGTATGCATATCATATTGTCAGAGCAAAATTAGATTAAGCTAGGCTCTGTCAAGTGTTTGGAATAAGTGCAGAATTGGAAGCTGCTTGAACATTTTTGCAAAAAGCCAGACAGAGAGAGCAAAATCAATCAAAACCCAGGGAACTTTAAGGCTGGGGGGGGGGGGGGGGACCTTTTCTTCAGCTAATTAATATGCAAGCACTTAACTGCTTTGCATCCTAGGTGTCCCAAGAAAATACCAAAAAGAGACATGGTACCTCTCCTACATGATTTACCAGTCAGTAGAATGAACCAAGTTCATCCAACATACCATTAAGCATCCTGAGAATGTCTGGTTAGCATATTACTGAGAACGGAGAAGGGAGGCAGAGGAAGGAAGGGAGGAAAGGGAGGAATGGAATTGCATCTCAGGTTGACACCTAAGGACTACTGGCAAGATTTAGGCAGGAAGCAGAGATCTCCCAGCCTTTTTGGGGATTCTCTTCAATGGCCTGTGGGGAGGAGTGGTTTTGTGCATGTTCTAGAGCTATTTGAATACTCAAAAGGCCAGCTCCTGTGAGTCTTGGCATTCATCTTGGTCTTATAGCTACGGAGAAGGGTGCATCCTGGATCTAGCACTTGCCAGCCTATGTTTGTGACAAGCTTGGCAATGCTTGAGTAGAAGCCAGTACTTCCAGCCCTCTTCCTCCTCTGAAACCATGAGAGCTACCATTTCATTATCTGAGACTTCCAGCTTCTTCCTTTGTGGTCAACATATGCCGCTCTCTCTCTAAAATTTTAGCAGCACAGTCTGGCTCTGGACTTGTTTCTCCCTATTGTTCCTAATGCCCATTCTCCTGGGAAGCCTCAGGCAGCTAGTCTTTGCTACCCTGTTCCCTCCCTACTGGCCTGGCAGTATCTGGACTGTGAGGTACAGAGCAGCTGGGACAATTCACTGTGAGCAGTCTCTGCCTCCTGCCAGCACTATTGTTCTCATTACTAGTAGAAGTGCACCTGAGTCCACCTCCCAGGGCCTCCAGATGCTGGCCAGGTGCTCAGGAGCACGTGCGAGTCACATGATCAGCGTTGGTAATTGTTGTTTGTTCCAAGTGACCAGCTCAGGAAGAAATATTGCCCCGATGATAGTGAAGTTTGAAGTATTTGCCTGAGGACTTCACAGAGGGCCATCTTCCTCACCATCTTGAATTCATTCTCAAAGCAAATTGTTTGATGGTCTGAGAATGTGGAATTACTTATTGGATGCTAGGATTTTTGTTTGGAAGTCATTTGCACCTACAGATCTCTTTGGGAAAAATTGATATATAAAAGAAGTTTTGTTTTCTCTTTATATCATCCTATAAGCTTTTATTTACATGTTTCACACAGCCTGGGCGCTGTCCCTCAGCTCTTTGGCTCAAGACTAGCTCTCTACCACTTGAGCCACAGTGCCATTTCCGGCTTTTTTCTTTTTACTTATGTGGTGCTGAGGAATCGAACCCAGGGCCTCATGCACTGCAAGGCAAACGCTCTACCACTGAGCCACCTTCCCTGCCCTCTTACTTAGATTTTTGCTCAAGGCTGTCTATCACTTGGGCCACAGCTCCACTTCCAGCTTTTTGGAGAAAAGAGTCTCATCTGGCTTCAAACTGTGATCCTCAGATCTCAGTCTCCTGAGTAGTTAAGATTACAGGCATAAGCCATTACCACTATTTGTACATTCACAAATAAGATGTATATGGCTATTTTTTGCTGTGTTGCTTCATTAGCTATTATTTTATTTAGATTTTTAAATCTATTATTGTAAGTGGGACTATTCTACAGTTTTTGTGTTTTTATTAAGTTAGGAGCAAAAAAATGAATGAAATAGTTAATCAGATTTTTCTATGAGAATGTAGCACAAATACTAGGGTTATTTTCTTTTCTCCAACAGATATAAGAATTGCCTATAAAACTACAGTATTAGCCGGGCGCCGGTGGCTCATGCCTGTTATCCTAGTTACTGAGGAGGCTGAGATCTGAGGGTCACAGTTCAAAGCCAACCTGGGCAGGAAAAGTCTGTGAGACTCCCATCTCCAATTAACCACTAGGAAACCAGGAGTGGCTCTGTGGCTCAAGTGGTAGAGTGCTGGCCTTGAGCTGAAGAGCTCAGGGACAGCACCCAGGCCCAGAGTTCAAGCCCCACAACTGACAATCCCCCCTCAAAAAAAAAAACTAAACAAAACTAAAACCTATAGTACTTATATCATAATTTTCCAGAGTAATATCTCTCCCCTGTTACTTACCAGTGTTCTTCTTGTCTTCTGTGTGATAGAGGCCTTATCTTCCCAAATGCCCCACTTTGGAATTATTAGTAGAGAGCTGCCTTGTTTTCTTATAATGAAATAACTTATTTAGAAATTTCTTGCCATTCTCAATTTTACATATTGTACTAAAAAATTTACATATCTTCTATTACATCTCCCATAGTTGGGTTTTAAAAATTTAAACTGTTGACCTAAGATTTTAGTTATATTGCATTACAATTGAATTAATGTTAATCAGTTGTTCCTGGAAATTAATACCAACTAATTTTTCTGGCGGGAGGCAGTTTTGGGTCAATAATTAGTATTGAGTGTGAGGAGAGGCAGGGCAGAGATTGAGGTTGGGAAAGATCAGTGAGCAGAGAGCACATGTCGAAGTTAATCAAGCGCCACGTGCTTGAAGCTGATGAAAACCTTAGACTGTCAGTGTTGTCTCCTTTTTCCTCTTCCCCTATTCTTCCCCTTTTACCTGCTGTTTTTGTTATGCCAGGTATGACATTCTATAATATCACCAAGAAGAAACTATATCTCACATCCTGTTTTCAGTGTGACATGACCATAGACAGGTATGTTTTTATTTTATTGTTTATTTATTAGAATATATATAATTGTACAAAGTTTTCATTGTGAAATTTCCAACATGCATATGTATTTTGACCAAATTATCCCCTTCTGTTACTCTTTTATTCTCTTCTCTCCAATTCTTTTTTTTTTTTTGGGGGGTGTGTGTGTTGTTGGCTTGAACTCAGGGCCTGGTCATTATCCCTGAGCATTTTTTTTTTTTTTTGCTCAAGGCACTCTACCACTTTAGATATAGGTTTTGGTGGTTAAATAGAGATAAGAGTCTCATGGACTTTCCTGCCCAGGCTGGCTCTGAACCATGAGCCTTAGATCTCAGCCTCCTGAGTAGCTAAGGATTATAGGTTTGATCCACCAGTACCTGGTTTCATTGTATTTTTATTTCTGTCTGTGACTAAGATTATGTAGTTGTCATTATTTACCAACATACTTATTTATTAGATTTGATGCAGCTAGCATGGGAATAGATAAACCACAAGTCATCTGCTTTCTACCTCACTCTGATTGATTGAATTGTCAGTTGGTTGTCTGACTAACTACATATCATTGTAGGCCTACTCAGTGGTAAGAGTAAGGTAAAGAACATGTTTTCCTTTAGCTTACACCAAGAATCCTAGCCACTCAGAAGGCTGAGATCTGAGGACTGTGGTTCAAAGCCAGCTAGACAGGAAAGTCTCTGAGACTCTTACCAGCAATTAACTACCTAAAAGCTGAAAGTGGAGTTGAAAGTGTGGCTTGAGTGGTAGAGTGCTAGCCTTGAGCAAAAAAGCTAAGGGACAACACTTAGAACCTTTCTGAGTTCTAGTATTGGAACACGCACACACACATACACACACACACACACATACACACACACACACACACACACACACACACATACACACAGAACATATCTTCTCTTGCCAAAACAATGAGGTGTTTAAAACATCTCCTAGGGCGTTTTCTGCTCTGTTTTATTTGCTTGGTTAAGAACTTTGCTCCAAGAGAAACAAATTTGAAGAAGAGCCATGAAGTGAAATTCAACCATATGTTTTTTTTTCCTTCTTCAATAGAAAAAGGATAGCTTTTGCTTAATGAGAAAAATCGCTCTACATTTAAATGACACCAGAAAACTTCACATATCTATTTATTTGCTTTCATCCACCATGAGGAGATCTTACTTCTAAGCTTGTGGTTCTCAAACTTGAGCACACAGCTGAATCACTGGAAGGTTCTTGGTAAAAGCCATCTTGTAGATGGCCCTTTACCTTTGGATTTAGGAACTATAGAAGAGTAAAATTTTTTTAATTTTAATTTTTTTTGTCAGTCGTGGGGGCCTGAAGGCTGTCCCTAAGTTCTTTTGCTCAAAGCTACTGTTTTATTAGTTTGAGCCACAGCACCATGTCCAGTTTTCTGCGGTTAATGGGAGATAAGCATCTCATGGACTTTCCTTCTTGGGCTAGCTTCAAACCACAACTTTGAGGTCTCAACTCCTGAGTCGCTAGATCACACACAACCACCAGCGCCTGGCCTGGAAACATATTTCTAACCATGCTAGGGAAGATGAGATGATCCTAGGGCAGGAGATCATGTTTGGAGAACTGTTCTAAGTACATTTGTGAGCTAAGGATAAATACTTCTGAAAGTTCTCAAATATTTATGTTTCTCATGACAGTTTCTCAGGTAGGTGAAGATTGGATTTAAAGTATATATTTGGAAGAGGCAGCCCCAAATGGCACAGGCTGATAAAGCCATTATCCAGAGGATGCTTTAAATTAAACAGGACACTCAGTGTCAGAGAACGCTTACCTGAATGATTCTAATGTATCTGGGGTTGGAGGCACTTGAGCTGTAAGGTAAAGTGAATCCTGGGCTTCCTGGGTTGGGGTGGGAAGGCAGAGGACTTATGTAAGTGGGTAGTACTTCCTTCCTCAGGCTAAACCTTCTGCGGAATTAGCTTTGTAGCTTGCCTCACAGGGACCTGGAAGTCATTTCTCTCAAGTAGCCCACACATGCAACCGCACATGTTTCTGAAGCATCTGTTTTTCTCAAAGTGGCCTCCCATGCCACTTCCTACGGGACTGGAGGGAATGGCCTCTCCTACTTAGGTCATGGTAGAAAGCAGCTCATTGTCCTTGTCAGGGTCAGCCTTGCTGAGGAGGCTCAGACTGTTCTCTGTAGCCTGTGTCTGGGAAGACTTGTCAGCCTGTGCTACACAAAGGCAGGATTCATGCTCATCATGGAACCCAAGGCTGGGCTAGTGTTTCTGCTGGCCAGCCTTCAGCCGGAGAGACTACATTGCATGGGGCAGTGCACTGATTCCTTCTTCACACTGTATCTCCAACACTAGGCCTTTAGGCCACAGCTTCTTCACTGGGAGGAAATGACAAGTTATGCAAAACCAGGCTGTGGGATACATGCTATGGCTGAGGAACCACAGAGATGTGCCCTGGTCAATGTCTTCTAGAATGGTTAACTGAGCCCAGGGGGCACTAAACAGTGCTGGGTCCCTGGAACCAAGGTCAAGCTGGATTGTTTTTTTTTTTTTTTTCTGGGGCTTGAACTCTGGGTCTGGGTGCTGTCCCTGAGCTCTTCAGCTCAAGGCGAGCACTCTACCACTTGAGCCACAGCTCTACTTCTGATTTTCTGGTGGTTAATTGGAGATTTGAGTCTCACGGACTTTTCTGGCTGGCTTTGAACTATGACCCTCAGATCTCAGCCTCTTGAGTAACTAGGATTACAGGCGTGAGCCCCCAGCAGCCAGCTTGGGCTATCTTTGACAGAACAATTTGCTTTTTTTTTTTTGGTTGTTCATGGAGCTCGAGCTCAGGGCCTGGGTGCTGTCCCTGAGCTCTTATGCTCAAGGCTTGTGCTCTAGCACTTAGAGTTATAGCACTACTTCTGGCTTTTGAGTGGTTAATTGAAGATAAGAGTCTCATGGGAACTTTTCTGCCTGGGCTGGCTTCGAACTGTGATCTTTAGATCTCAGCCTCCTGAGTAGTTAGGAATATAGGCATGAGCAACCTGCACCTGGCCAGAACAACTTTTGAATTCTTTTTTTTTTTTTTTTTTTGTCTGTTGAGAGGCTTGAACTCAGGGCCTGGGCACTGCTTCTGATATATTTTTTTTGTTCAAGGCTAGTGTTCTACCACTTTGAGCCACAGCCCTACTTTCTAGTGGTTAATTAGAGGTAAGAATCTCATGGACTTGCTTGCTGGGTCTGGCTTTGAACCATGATCCTCAGATCTCAGCCTCCTGAGTAGTTAGGATTATAAGTGTGAGCCACCAGTACGTAGTAGCTTTTGAATTCTGACTGCTGCCTAGCCCATGGGAAATGAGATTATAGGCATTCACAGGTCTCTGATCCAGTCTATTTTCTGAAAGAGAAAGGCTGGGTGTGTGGACAAAGTTCCATGTATGCCCATTCATAGCTGACTCTACATCTCTCTGAGGGCTGGAACTAATGTGTCAAATGAGGACAACGAAGCCATCAAAGTCTTTTCCTCAGAAGGACTTTGCACAGGAGAAGTTAGCCCTGAGAAAATACAAACATTTGAGACAATTGGGTCATTGTGGTAAACTAATTTTCTTTATGCTTTCTTTTCAGAATTTTTTTGGTTGGGGAATACAGGAAGACAAAAGTGAGGTAAGAACTTATTAGAGATTCAGAATCTGTGGTCTTATCGACCCAGATTCTACTTTTTTTTTCCACATCCAATTTATATAGCAGGTTAAGGCTAAGTGTTTCAAACTTGGTTGTTTTTCTTTGCATTCTGAGCAAGTGACTAAAAATTTATAAAAATACATTGGCAAATAGCAATGCATAGAGATACACTCTATAATCCGTGAGACAACTGTTTTTGGTCCAGGCTTTTTAGTCTTACTGTTTCTCTCATTTTATTATTTAGTGATTTTTCTTTTCTCCTTTATTTAATAGGTTTACTTTTCTAGGTTCCTATTATCTTGTTTCCTTTTATCCACTCAGGAAAGACTAATAAATCTGAGGCAATAGAAATGAGGCTACAAGTTATTTCATTTAATAAGTAATCTTCCTTCAGTGGTGATGATGTAGCCTATTCAGGCTATATGAATATTATAATTTTATTTCTAATACTCTTGTTTAGGATGAACATTGCAGTGCAAACCCTCCCAATAGAAGCCTCTTCCAAACTGGTATTTTGTTGTTTCTCTCTGAAATAAATTTAGTTCCATATTCCATGTTCAAAAGAAGCTATTGGAAAATACTGAAATGGGATAAAACTAACCAATCTCATGATGTGTGATGGTGATAGCAAGGAATGAGTGCTGTAGCATTTCCATAGTCTGGAGAGCATAAGATTGTCATTAACCTCTTCCCCATCATTCAGGAATGAGGTTGGATGAGATCATTGTTCTATTTGCAAATGAGAAACAGTGTAGGTGTAGAGAGACCTGCCCACAGCCATTGAGCAAATGGAAAGTTCAACCAAAGATGGGGCTAGATTTTTATACCTTGGGTATCTATCTACCTACCACCTTGGGGAAGACTACAAGGGCCACCAAGATACTCCAAAAGAGACACTTGATTGTTTCCTGGATGCTCCAATTTGGAGGCTTATACATGTATGCCATTTGCTTTACCAAACTGGCTGGTGAAATCGTTCCCGCATGATCTGCATAGGAGCCATGTGCAAGGAGGCAGATTGGTCCAGAGATGTCACCCTGATTATGTCATAGCAGGAAATCTCTGCTTTGCAAGCATGCCAGTCAGGCTTGTGTGGTTCATGCCACCAGCTTGCAATGGTGCTTCTCCACCCAGCGATGACTTCTTATCACTAGCAGGGAGAGATGGCACTCCAGAGAGATCCATGTGTCATCTCCCAGAACGGAGCTACATTACTCATTTTATAAGAAATTCTTTGTAATGCTTTATGATTTCATTTTCAAGGGTTTAGAAAGTACTCATACCTTAGTGGTGAACTAAAAAGTGAGAGCATGATGAATCCTCTCCAGGCCCACTGCTATTGCCTAGATCTAGAGGCTACACTGGTTTTCTCTGGCTGGATTAATTTCCTATTGTCAGTGGCATCCCACCCAGCAGCCATATCACCCTGAATTTATATTATATTATATTATATATTCTCATGTTATAATCTGAGAAGTCTAGAGTCATAAACTACATATCAAGGATAGATAGGCAGAAGTCATGAACTTATGACCTGTGGGCCTATTCTAAATGTAGTGTCATCAGGCAGATAACGCAATTTGTTCACAGAACAAACACTTTACATTTGTTTCTTAGTTCTAGCCTCTAATGTCATTCTTTTGTATTGTCTGCTTTTGTATTGTCCTGTAGGCACTTGGAGATCCTTGTTAAATTCATAGTGTCCAAGCCTCCTTTAGAAGTTCTGATTCTCAGATTTATCTTGTTCCTGCCAAAACTGAATCAGAGTCCTACCTAACTATACTGATCCTTGTAGGAAATATTCCTTTCATTTGCAAGTACAGCTGCTAAATCCAGATCATGCTATCTTTTCAACAGCTCCAAGGTTCTAAGCTTGCACTGTTGCTTTTACACTGTGGCCTAGAATATTATCTCCTTATGACATAGTTCCCTTGAACTCTTCAGTCTTTCCTTGGGCTCCTCACCATCCTAGTCACTTCAGACCTGAGTCATTTGTCTTTATCTCCTGTCCAAATTCCTCCTAGGTAACCTGTGGCCCCTTAGAATTAACATGCACAAGGGCATTTTGCTGTCATAAACTGTAAGTATTAGGTTCTTATCTATGAAAGAAGTCTCACACCTATATACAGCTTCAAGGTCCAGATTCAATTGATATTTATTATCAATTAGAAAAGCTACCTTTCAGGTTCTCTTACATATGGTCCCACTTATGACAATGGTGTGAGGTAGGGATCAAGGCCTGAGCTTTTTTGTGATCAAAGCTAGTGCTCTACCACTTGAGCCACAGCGCCACGTCTGGCATTTTCTGAGTAATTTATTGGACTTTCCTGCCTGGCTGGCTTCAAACTGTGATCCTCAGATCTCAGCTTCCTGAGTAGTTGGGATTATAGGACTGAGCCACCGGTGCCTGGTTGAGATCATCATTGTTTAATGAAGGAAACAGACTGTATACAAACTTTTGAGCAATTTCATGTAGTTAGTAAGCAAGTGAGCAGTAGCCAGGATCCACAGAGTCCCTGATGCTAGGATCAAAGCGTTTTCTTGGCACAAGATCAAGGTTTGGGGTGGAAGGTAGGCAGCATTTATTCTCTGCTCCAAACTGAGGTAGCCCTGTGAAGGTATTTGTGTCCAGGCAGATTCTATGGAGAGAGGCTAGCCCAGGTTGTAAACTGCAAGAGTCATTGACCTTTAGTCACTAAAGACTAATCTAGGTAGAACAGCATCATGAAACATCATCAGAAGTGTCCAATCTATTCTCAAATTGATCTGCCTCTGATAGCTTCTTCTCATTTGAAGGTAGGAGAACAGAGACACAGGATGGGAGTGGGGGTGGGACACAGGGAGCTGAACTGCTGAGGCTGAGACTTCCAGGGTTTATGCATTTGGGCGTTGGCAGGGGAGATGAAGGAGTAGTTAGGGAGGTTAGTCAGAGAGGATATAGGCACATTTTGGCTCCATTGTCATCCTATTCTGCCTACAGAAAGGTGAAGGGAGGGAGAGGGAGGTGTAAGGTAGTGGCAAGGTAGAAATCAATTTCAGATGCTGGAAGCTATAACCAGACTTTCCAGTTATAAAATATTGTTACCGTATGAAATACTTACCAATGGCTAGTACTTTAAATTCTTCTGATTTTTTCCCCAGTCTTGTAGAATTTATATATAGGGCACTAGGGGGGATTCATCTTGTACTTACTTGGCAAGTACTATACCAACTGAGCCAGACCATTCTTCCAGACCCTTATGCTTTTGCCCAGGCTAGCATCAAACTGTGATCCTCCTATCACTGTCTCCTGAATAGGTAAAGTCTTGTTAACTTTTCACCTGAGTTGGCCTCAAACTCTGATGACTGCCTCCTGAGACTGTCTTCATTGTGCTTGGTCCTCATATGTTCTTAACAAATACTTACTGAGGGCTGGGAAGGTGGCTCAGTGGTAGAGTGCTTGCCTTGCATGCATGAGGCCCTGGGTTCGATTCCTCAGTACCACATAAGCAAAAAGACAAAAGCCGGAAGTGACGCTGTGGCTCAAGTGGTAGAGCGCTAGCCTTGAGATGAAGAGCTAAGGGACAGTGCCCAGACCCAGAGTTCAGGCCCCACGACTGGACCCCCC
The DNA here is from genome assembly GCF_019054845.1 of Dipodomys spectabilis. Lineage (NCBI taxonomy): Eukaryota > Metazoa > Chordata > Mammalia > Rodentia > Heteromyidae > Dipodomys > Dipodomys spectabilis. Next base: position 42,055,643 of record NW_024870772.1, on the reverse strand, counting down.
CAAAAAAAGTATAAATGAGATTTATTTTTTGTATGTATGCCACTACTGGGACTTAAACTCAGGGCCTGGACACTGTCTCTTAGCTCTTTTGCTCAAGGCTGGTGCTCTACCATGTGAGCCATGGATCCAGTTCTGTCTTTATAATGGTTAATTGGAGATGAGTCTCATGGACTTTCCTGCCTAGACTGGCTTTGAACTTCAATCCCCAGATCTCAGTCTCCTGATTATTTAGGATTATATATGTAAGCCACGAGAGCCCAGCAAATGAGATTTCCTGGGCTTCTTTTCAATTTCTTCTTCTCTTCTTCCTTCCCTCCTTCCCTCCCTTCTTTCTTTCCTTCCTTCCTTCCTGTCTTCCTGCCTTCCTTCCTTCCTTCCTCCCAGCAACATTTGAACTCAGGACCTTGGATTTCCATCCATGATTTCTTAATTCTTTTCAATTTGTGATTCTCTGTAACAAAGGACTCCACTGATATCCCAGGCTGTGATTAAATGAGATATTGTCCAAGATTAAATGGAGCTCACATTGCAGAAGTGCAGAAAAAGATATGAAACAAACCACTTAATAAGAGCATGAAACATTTCATCCAGAAGATAAATCAGGTAATGGATAGCATGATGGAGGAAGAAATGCAGCTGACTGCCTTGGGTGGTCAGGAAGGATGTGGAGAGGAAGCCTGTGAGCTCAGACAGCATGGTAAAAGGAACCAGCCATGCATGGATGAGAATAAACCTTAAATGTGAAGGTCTCAATGAAGTTCCTATTCCGGGAACCCATGTAGACTTGAATGTTCAAACAGCATCTGTATTAATTGTCAAGGACTGTTTCACAGCAGAATGGCTTGAGCAACCGAAACTTCTTCTCTTCCAGGTCTGGCAACTGGAAGTTCAGATCAAGGCAAGCTTAGGGCTGGTTCCATAAGGGCTGTGAGATAGAATTGATTCCATGCTTTCCCCTAGTTCCGGAGGTAGCATGCACATCCAGGCTTTCACCTTCATGTGAAGCTTCTCTGTGTTTCCCAATCTCCTCCTTTTATTTTAGTTTTACTTTTATATTTAAGTAGTTGTACAAAGGGGTTGCCATTCAACAAAGGAGTACATAAATACCTCATAATCCATGTCACCTCTCCCAACCTTCCCAACCCTACCACTTCCCTCCATTTCCTTAATTTTGTCTCTTCTTTGTATAAGGACACCAGTCTAATGGCATCAGGCCTATGACACCATTTTAATTTGAACACCACTGTAGGAACTGTATCATTAAATAAGGTCACAATTGGACTCCAATGTAAGGTTCCAAACTAGCTTTTCAGAGGGATGTAACGTCACATAATATCACCACTCGTGGACGTGCTGAACTGTCTCATCAGATGCGCTCATATATGCTCATTGAGTTTTTCCTCCTTTTCTGCTAGGTAGAAAATCCTCCAAGGCATATGAGGTACTCACTGATCTTCCCAGCTCTTCCAGGAGCTTGGGAGAAGCTGCCAATAAACACAATGTTTTATCCTTTAATCAGATCATGTCCATTGTGGGCAAAGTGTTTTCCACTCAAACCTCCAATGGGAGGTAGAAAGAGGACAGTGAATTCCAGACATGCCGAGGCTGCTGGGCAAGTGGCCTTGCTTTTTTTTTTTTTTTTTTTAAATAATAAATATAGGCTTTATTTCCTCTTTGGAACATTCTGATCAAAACAAACTGATTAGGCTGCACATGGTCACATTAACAGGTGGCTTGGAAGGTCCCTAGTGGCTTGTTGGCCTGCAGAACGTGGCCTCTAAAGGCCTCAGAGGAGAGTAGTGCAGGGGGGACCCATGAAGAGGCGGGGACACAAAGGGGAGCCAGCAGAGCATGTCTGCAGCTGGCTGTGGCCAACACTTGACTCACCGGTGACTAACTAACGGGGAAGGACAGACAACACTGTGAACAATGTGGTGGGAGAGAGCTGTTGATGGAAGGAAGTGAGACTTGTCAGGGCTTTCCCCCAGCTGTTTGCAAGGTTGGGCTTTGTGAAATGTGCCTTTCTATGGTAAACCTGAACTGAACCAAGGAGAAATGTTTAGCCATAGTGAGGATCAGGCAGGACTCTGTGTGTGTGTGTGTGTGTGTGTGTGTGTATGTGTGCGCGCTGTCTGGTTTCTGTTCTTGAGACAAGGTCTCCCTATGTAGCCCAGATTGGACTTGAACTGATGATACTTCTGCCTTAAACTCTGTAGTGCTGGGATTATGGGGAGTACTATTACACCTGGCAAGATCTTTTAAATAGCCTCCTTTCTGCCCCAAGGAACACTGAGCATAAGTGGCCTAGTCGCTGGTCCAATGGGGCCCCTCCCTGCCATAGCAGCTATCTAAGGCTGGGCAAGCTACTCAACCATGAGGGGCCAGGAGCTACACATTCCATCTGTGAAAAAGCACTTAGGCCCCCTTTCTGTCAGTGGCTACACATCTGAGGACATATGGTGAACACATAAAGGATCTAGAAACTGTCCATTACCAGTGTTGTCTATGTGTTTTTCCCATTTGCCTACTCCATCAAATAGAAGGGAGACACTGAATTGGCAGTCATGGGAGGAGGTGAAGAGAAGGGAGGAAGGAGGTGAAGAGAAAGGAGGATGAAGCCAAGGCTCAGACAATAAAGAAGCTGTTGGTTTTGTCCTAAGTGGGTCTGGATATGGGCAGGCTAGGAAACCACCCTCTATGGTCTGTGGCTGCTGTAGACGCCGGGAGGACATTTGACAACTTTCCAACTTTAAGATGCTGAAAGGAATCTATACTCACTATAAACCATACTTCAAATTTCCATCTTTTCTAAGGATAGCAATATGCAGTAAGAGGCTCAGGCAGCAACAGCTCCCAGTGGGCCAGAGTTCACGAGGTTCACACAGACACTGAGGTGTGTTTGTTGTATTGTTAAGCTGGGATGCCCAGTAGGCTAGGTAGACTCAATGCAAATAGAGTTAAAATATACTGATACTTTTTGGGAGTGTGACCTTATCATAAACCAAGGTGCATCTGTATTCTATTTAGAATGGTTCAGATAGGTTTGGGAAGCCATTTTTTTTTTGAGCCTACCTAGGTATGTACCTTGCGTCACCCTTTTGAGAACAGCTTGGCATCTGGATGTTGGATGCAGTGACCCTCTTGTCTTGATTTCTCAGGCTGTAGCTCGTTTGGTCCTGGGTGTGGTGTAAGGTATCTGAGGCTTTTTTAGCATCCCAGTGATAAGCAGTTGCTTGGCAGCAAGCTGGGGGAGTTCACGTCTCTCTTGGCCAGACAACAAATCTCTCCATGTTTCTCACTCTTTACCTGTGTCTTCAAAGGTAGGTAATGAGGCAGGGATAAGATTGATTACCTTTAGGGACTTGGGTCACAGAACTTAGAGATCTATGTTCTGATAACTTTGAGGTGGTAACAGGTGGTGGTGGTTGATATGGGACTCCAGCTTCTGGTTCCCCTTTAACCTTTTCCCTTCTCCACTAGCCCTGTAGATGTATAAGGTTGATAGATGAAAGGAGTTATGGACAAGCTTGATGATGTCTAAGCTAGATTTCCTTTGGGGATTGGATGAACTAACGAGATGTGGCTTTAGTCTGCAGAGATGAGGGTGGAAGACTATATAAGGAACAGCCATGGTACATGTGGAGAAGAAGAAGTAGAAACACTATAGGCTATGCCAGAATGGAGGCTAGATACCATGGAAGGAAGATTAAGGGACTGAGCTTTCCATGGAGTCTGTGACTCCATAGTAGCTAAATATCAGAGAAATCTCTATAGTAAGTAGAATGCTCTAAGCGGGCTCAGTCTTGAGATTCTTAATAATGGGGAATATAGCCTTGGACCTCACAAGTGGTATGTAACTGACCCTCTTCTGGTGAGAGAAGAAATACAGGTATTACTAGCATCCCCTCTAGCATCCCCCCCTCGAGCAGGTTAAGTGGTTTTCATAAGGTCACCTGACGTGTAAGTAGTGAACTCTAACCTGAAGACTTCTGATTCATCTACGGATGAATCATGTGTCCCTTTGTGCTTGCCTGCCAACTCACAATGACAATGTCATAACTGCTCCACATCTGCCAGGATGGGCTCCTTCAGCTCAGTTTATAGTATGTAACACTCCTCTGACTAAAGGTGATACCTAAGCTGGATAAGGATGGGTCCAGGTATGCTGGTAGGTTATCTTTCTTAGAGGGGCTTGTGGTAGCTAATTCCTTCCCTCCTTCCTTCCCCTTTGTTATTAAAGTTTGAACTCAAGGCATTGTGTGTGGTGTGCAAGTAGTTTATTACTGAGCCATATCTCTAGTCCTTTTTGTGCTGTGTTTTTTTTTTTTTTAATTTTTGCCTTTCTGCCCTTTCTGCCCAGACATGTGTCTGGACAGTGATAGACCAATTTTAGCTTTCTCATTATAGCTGGGATGAAAGACCCATAGTACCATGTCCAGTTACTATCATTGAGATGGAATCTCAAAGCCTTTTCTGCCATGGCTGGCCTGGAATCATGAGCCTCTGGATCTCAGTCTCACATATAGCTAGGATTACAGATGTGAGCTACAAGTGCTCAGTTTGGTAGTTTTGATTGTTAACTTGGTTTGGTTGAGAACAGCCTAGTTGTGTGTGTAGTAAAGTACACCTCTGGGGATATTGCTGGTGCTGTTTCCAGCAATGACAAGATGAGGAAACTCTGACTAAAGTTTAATCCATTGGTGGACTCAAACTTTGAATAGGCTGTTGGGAGGTGGCAGAAATGTAAAGCTGATTGGAGGAAGTGGGTCATGGGGTATGTCCTTGAGGGCTGTTTCTTGCCCTGGTCCATTTCTGTGCTGCTCCCTCTGCCTCCTGGCCACCATGATGTGAACTGCTGTGTTCTATCATGCCCTTCCCATCATGAGGGACCAAAACCCCTGAATCCATGAACGGAAGTCAACCTTTCTTCCTTTTAAGTTGTTTATGTCAGGCATTCTGTCACAGTCTCACAAATGTCATGATTGTTGATTTGAACAGAAAAGCAGGGTGATCTCCATGGATTCTGATAGGATGTCCTGTTGAGAGGTAGCTTCTGAACTTCCTGGTCTCTACCTACCACTTCAACTTAGACAACCCTGAGCCATTTGCATATTCTTAATTGGCTTGAAGCAACAAATCCTAAAGTTGCACTGAGTTTAGTGTTCTACTTAGTTTGCACTGAAGGACCTGCCTTGACTTTGTTTTTGTTTGTTTGTTTGTTTGTTCTGTTTTTGAGGGGGTCCGGTCATGGGCCTGAACTCTGGGCCTGAGCGCTGTCCCTCAGTTCTTCAGCTCAAGGCTAGCACTCTACCACTTGAGCCATAGTGCCACTTCCGGTTTTTATTTTTCTGGTTATGTGGTGCTAAGAATTCGAACTCAGGGCCTCATGCATGCAAGGCAAGCGCTCTACCACTGAGCCAACTTCCCAGCCCCCCTGCCTTTATTTTGAACAGCAAGTAAAAAGTAAGAGGTAACTGGGTACCGGTGGCTCATACCTGTAATCCTAATTACTTTGGAGGCTGAGATCTGAGAATCATGTTTTAAGCCAGCCCTGGCAGGAAAGTCTGTGAGACTCTCTCCAATTAATCATCAAAAGCTGAAAGTAAAGCTGTGGCTCAAATGTTAACAGTGTATCCTTGAGTGATAAAGCTAAGGGACAATGCCAAAGCTCTGGTTGAAGCCCCAGTATTGGCACAAAAATAAATAAGAATGGTTTTTAAAAATAGGAAGTTCCTTTTGAAGGGGAGCACTATCCATTCTACTCAATTTTCCACATGGTAGAATTGAACTCATCTGGAATCCACTGTCTTTGCTGGCCTATTCACTTTCGGTCAGAATCTATGTGGGTATTTTAAAAGTCCATTTGCTGCCCCGTTTGAAATTTCTTATGTGGTCTTTCCAGGCAGTTATATCATTCTGGTAATGCAATACTATATAATCACTGGATAATGACAGATGCTCTGGGTACCACATTTTCTAACACATTTGTGACTCTCCTCATGGGGACCAGGACAATTCTTCCAATGGAACAATTGCAAGAAGTTTTATTCAAATAACACTCTCTCTGAAGGATTTCTCCTGTTTAATGGGAGCTGGGGGATATAATTAACTCAAACACTTGATTTGTAATAAGACACTAGAGAATTTGAGAAATTGAGGGATTTGGAACATCAATCTATCTCTTAGGATTTAGACCCGAACAAGGAAAAGCTTCAAAATGAAACAACATAAAATTATTAAAGTTATAGTCTAAAGTTAGAGAGATGTATAATGAATATTCATTTTCCCCTTATTTGGAGGCTGAACCATCCCAGGCTGGGAGTTTTCCTTTAATGTGAAAGAAGAAAAAAAAAAGCCACTTAAGTATCGAGGGATGAAGGACACTTACACTCCATCCTCAGGCACCTGAGTGATGTGTGGGGACCTATGCTGAAGTGAGCATAGTTATTCATGTTAAAGATAGCACAAACCTATGGGGAGGAGAAGAAAGGAAAGAAAATTCTTTTTGTTGTTCAAGTCAATCTTTAGAGAATCGCTGTGCTTTTTTGAGTTAGCTAGTTACTGGCTAAGAAGTTGAGGTTTCTACACTGAAGGCATTTCTTTTAGATGGTGCCTTCCCATTTGGGCTGTCAAGGTTTAAAGATTGGATTTTCAAAATTTCTCCTCTTCTCAGAATAGTTCCAAACCATAACTAATACTAGGACACTCTCTCTCTGAGGGTGCTGAAAATAAACCTTCTAGATGGTTTTACAACTTCTTCTTCTTCCTCAGCACTGTCCTACTTTGGTGACTTGGTTTAAGATCTTTCCTTTCCAAATGCTATCATTTGCAAGCTATTAGGGAGATAGCTTTGGGGATATGTGTGCGGAAATGGATGTGGTTTCCTGGGATGGATGGCCTTTTTATTTTTATTTTGTTGGTCCTGGGGATTGAACTCAGGTCCTGGGCTTTTTCTCTGAGCTCTCTTGCTGAAGGCTAGCATTCTGCCACTTTGAGCTACAGTGCCACTTCCATTTTTCTGATGGTTAATTAGAGATAAAAGTCTCAAGGACTTTCCTGCCTGGGTTGACTTTGAACCATGATCCTCAGATCTTAGCCTCCTGAGTAGCTAGGATTACAGGGATGATCCACTGGTTCAGTCTTATTTATTTAGCCAGTACTAGGACTTGAACTCAGGGACTTATACTCTTGCTTGGATTTTCTATTCAAGGCTGGCACTCTATCACTTGAGCCACGCCTCTACTTGTATCTTTTTGCTGGTTAATTAAAGATAAAATTCTCTTGAATTTGTCTTCCTGGGCATATTGGAACTGGGATCTTCAGATCTTAGCCTTCTACAAGAGCTAGGATTATAAGCAAGAGCCACCAGCAGCTATATTGGATGGTCTTTATCAATTAATAGGGAGCTTTCCATAAAATAGTCTTTGCTTACCTTTCCTTTGCTGAGACCTCACTGGAAGTCCCTTTCCAGTCAACCAGAGCTTTATGAAGGGACCAAATGCTTACCTTGACCCATAGCACTAGGCTTCCTGCTGGCTCTCAGGTTTCAACCAGGAAGAAGGTAGTCCCTTTTGAGGGCTTTTTTTTTTCTTCATGTAACTGACCCTAAATTATAGACAATGGGCTGGCTTGGGTCAGACTTTCCATTTCTCAGAAGATTCGACAAATACAACGGTTGTGTTCAACTCAGTTAATTCTGTGACAGGAGCTAGACATAGGTTTATCTTCTCAAGAAGGAGGTTGTGCAGTACCTTGTGTCTTAATACAAGATCTATGGAGCATCCTAAGATCTTTAGAACACTTTAATATTTTAAAGTACAGAGTTCTAGAAATAAAAGAAGGGAATTGGTTGAGAATACATAGACACTCCTTCTAAGGGTTTTTTTTTTTTTTTTAACACTTTTACTAAAGCAGGTGTGTTTGAACCTAAAACACAGTTTATAATCCTGAATGCTCAGGAGGCAGAAATGGGGAAAATCCTTGTTTGAGGCCAGCCTCAGTAAAAAGTTAGTGAGACTCTCATCTGAATCAGGAAGCTAGGCAGAATGACTCGTGACTACGATCGCAGGCTAGGAGGGTGTGCCTGGTAGGGAAATTTCAGTCTGAGGCTGTCTTGGGAAAACACTTGAGACCCTATCTGAAAAATAGCCGGGGGTGTGGCCTAACTGTGTAGCAACCTGGAAACCAGTGGCTCAAATGTGAAGCAAGCGCAAGGTCCTGAGTTTAAACTCTAGTCCCTCCAAAATACACACATACCTACATAGATACTTATGTAAATTAAAGAAAATACTGCTCTATGTACAGATGGTTTCATGTCAAGGCCAGGTCTGCTCAGCAGTCTTATTTATTGGAGATCCTGAAACCCTGGGGGCATGAACATGTGGCTGTGTGCATGCGCACAGTTAGTGAGATGCTGGGAAAGGCATCTGTCCCTGGTCAGTTGGGTCTAATCACATCCAGCCTCTTTGCACTGCATGTGTCACCACATGCTCTTCACTTCCCTGTGGTGATTCAGAATGCTGTCTTAGAGAACACTTTTCCTGATTAATCTCCATTATTTTCTATAGTGTTCTTCAATTTCTGCCATTTCCCATTTTTCTCTGATTGGCACAAAACTGGAAGTCAGACATTCTGATTTAATGTCTGTGCACTCAGTAGGATGTCTTTGCTGTGCTCCTTACTGTGGTAAAACTGTGGATTTCTAGTCTCTTAGTTTTAGGCGCTAGATAGCGAGAGATACTCATTCAACTAGGGATGACACGATGTTTGAAACTCTAACCATAGCTCCCACCTTTACTCCCTTCTCTTCTCCTCTTCTCCTCTTCTCTCTCTCTGTCTCTCTTTCTCTCATAGCTGACCTGACACATGATGTAGCAGCTGGAGTTATAAACAGCTTCTTTTGCAACCAAGTGCTTCTCCACTGAGCCTTTGCTGTTGAAGTGTTTCAGTCCTCTGGCAATGTACGATGCCCATTCAACAAGTCCCCAGGACTGATCCGGTCATTGTCATGAGGCGTCTGTGCTGAGTGATGGGACACCTGGCAGGTCTCCGTGACACATCCTTGCTTGGTACAGGACATCTTCTCAGCCTGACCAGCTGCTCAAGAGTGATGACAATTCAGATAAAATTCTTGTTCACAATTTTTTTTTTAAATAAGCTGAAGTGAAGTCCAGACTTATTGCCAGAGTGAAAGGACTTTAGAAACACACTGTGTATGAGCAGTGGTATTTCTTATTGAGTCAGACAAAACCCCTGAAACACACAGCAGTGAGTCAGTAGTCAGATGTTGTGGCCTGGATGTGTCCTGCAGTAGAGCTTTCTTTGAGAATGATTTTTAGGGCCTTTGAAAAATATTTATTTGCAATAGTGCAAGTGAGGAGCACTTTCTTTTTTATTTAGCAAATATTAATTGTGCCAGATAACTTTTTTTTTAACAAGGTACATTCAACAAAAACAGAATTTTGAGGACCTTGTGTTCATGTTTGAATATATATATATCTATATATATCTATATATCTATCAGTAAAATCTGTCCATAGATCATGTCTACATTATTCCTCATATTCTATATGTATATATATGTATATAGCAGTAAAATCTGTCCATAGATCATGTCCACATTATTTTTCATAGCCAGCTGTTATCTATTATTCAGTATGATTCTGGATGTGCTATATAATATTTGACTAATAAACTAGTTCTTTTTTTTTTTTTTTTTGGTCAGTCGTGGGGCTTGAACTCTGGGCCTGGGCGCTGTCTCTCTGCTCTCCAGCTCAAAGTGAGGGCTCTACCATTTGAGCTACAGCACCACTTCCAGTTTTCTAGTCTCATGGACTTTCCTGCCCCGGCTGGCTTTAAACTGTGATCCCCAGATCTCAGCCTCTTGCATAGTTAGGATTACAGGCGTGAGCCATCGGTGCTGGGCTAAACTAGTTATTTCTAGAAATATCTTAATGTTTACAGTTTTTACCACACTTTTTTTTTCCCACTAGAGTAAATCCCTTTGTAAGGAAAGGCAGAACCATGCTCAGTTTGAACAAGCATTTAGTTAAAATCAGTACTGTATCTGTCATGGAGTAAACGTGATGTTGTACCTTTAATGGGAAAACCCTTGGTCAGCAAAGGATACTTGTTTAGGCTGGGGGCCCAGGAAACACAAAAGGGAAGCTCTAATTCCTGGGCTGAGAATTTTTTTTGTCAACCCTGTGCTAAGCTTTGGCAGGCTTCCACCTCTGTCTTGTCCATCTCTGAACGTGGAATTTGATTGCTGGCACCTCTTGGGTATTAGATGGGATAAAAATCTGGAATGTCAGTCCACTTAGTACCAATGTTACTCTCTTCCATTAGCCACCTGGTTTGTGACGTGTTACAGATGCTGTCTCGCAGAAGCTCTCATTCTTACAATACCTTGTGGTTCTGAGTTGTAGGTAAACCTCACAGACCTCTAACCATTTCAGAACTCTCTTCTTGGGGGTAGTAATTCTACAGCCTCAAGTTTCCCCCTGTTACATAGATCTTGTCATTCTTCAATCATTCATGGAATTTCCTAGTAATAATAACATGGTCCATTTTCTTCAATAAAAAAAATACACAGGAAGAGTGGACTTTTACTGCCAGTGAGTACAAAGAAATATATGGTAATAGGATCTCCCAAGAAATTGATTGTTTTACAGCCCCTCAGGAGTGAGGCTGAGGGGAGGCGGGTACTGTGGTTTTTATCAATGGAATGTGTCTTGCATCTACAATATTCAGAATGCAGAAAGTCAACTTGGGTACTTTCCCAAACAAAAATAAGCACGTTTCCTTCTACTACTTCCTCTTCCTTTTGACAGCCTTCTCTTGCCTTTGGAGTTTGGGTCTAGTCTGTGCCTGATGCCCTTCTGGCTATTTTAGGAGCTGACATGGCTGTGGGGTTCAGAGGGGAAAGGGAGCGGGATGGTCAATGTCTCCTTTGTGAGTGTCCAAAGAAAGCTAGAAAATTCCGATGAAAAGGAACTATTGAAACAAGACATTATAAAGAATTGCCTGCCTTTTTAAAATGGAAAATGTAATTGACACACACTCACACATATACGCATTATGGAATGATGAAATTCTGGAAGCTCACATTTATGCTTCCATCATATCTTTGTATTGGGGTCATTGGAAATCCTCTTTTGTGGCGAGTTAGAAATATGCAGTAAATTGTTGTTAATGTAGTCACCTTGAAGATTCCCAGAACACACTCTAACTGCATTTTGGCCCCTGTCATTTAGCCTCTCTGTCTCTGACCTCCTCTTCTCAGCCTCTGGTGACATCTGTTTACTTTCTACTTTTGTGAGATAAACTTATTTTTTTAGCCTCCTGTATGTAAGTGAGAATATATAGTATTTATCTTTCTGTGTCTTGGAGCTTGAACCCAGGGCCTGGGTACTGTCCTTGAGCCTCTCTGTGCTCAAGGCAAGTGCTCTACCACATGAGCCACAGTGCCACTTCCGGCTTTTTCTGTTTATGTGGAATTGAACCCATTGCTTCATACATGCTAGGCAAGCATTCTTCCAGTAACCCACATTCCCAGCCCTGTGTCTGGATTATTTAACTTAGCATTATTATAGCCATCCTCCCTTTCCATTGTCCACCTCCACTCATTCACATCTCCACAAATGACAGAATTTCATTCTTTTTTAATGTTTGATTAAAATGTCACTGTGTATATCTACTACATTTTTTCTGACTATTCATTTGTAGATGAATGTTGATTCCATAGCTTTGTTGGTACAATCAATATGGTGGTTCAGAAACCCTTTCAACATACTGATTTCTTTCTTTGAATATGTGTGTGTGTGTGTGTGTGTGTATACATACATATATATATATAAAAGCATGTATATCTATGCATATATAAATAATATGTTCATATATGCATACATACAGGTGTATATATGTATATGCATATATACAAACAGAACAGAGCATCCAGAAACAAATCCATGTACTTATAGACAATTGATTGTCAACAAAGACACCAAGGACATACATTAAAGAAAGGACATGTTTCTCAACCATTTGTTGGTACGTTTGTCAACTTTTATGTCAATGCTATACTGTTTTGGTCATAACTTTATAGTATATTTTGAAGTCAGGTATTGTAATGTCTCTAGCTCAGAGCAACTGAGATAATATGCATCTAAAATGATAGTGCTTTGTTTAACATGTTTATATCACTGCTACTCTGCCTTGCCCTGAAGTGGAAGATGAGCATGAATCCTTCTAGAATGTAATCCAAGGATGTCCAAAACACATGCAAGTACAAGTTCCTGCTATAAATCTTAGGGCCAGTGGCACAGGATTTGAATCCAATGTTACTTCTCACCAAGGGAAAAATCTTTGAATTTTAATTTTTAAGATTTTGAATTTAGCCCAGGTTGGCTTTGAACCTGTCATTCTTCTGCCTCTCTCAGTGTTAAAGTAAGAGATGGTCAATGTTACAGCTGGCTCTGAGATGATTCCTATTCCTCCTCCCCTCTTCCTCCTCCTCCTGCTCCCTCCTCCCCCTCCTTCCTCCTCCTTCCCCGTCCTTCTCCTCCTCCTCCTCCCCTCCCTCCCTCCCTCCCTCCCTTCTTCCCTCCCTCCCCTCCTCCTCCTTCTCCTCCTCCTCCTCCTCCTTCTTCTTCTTCCCCTTCTTCTTCTCCATCTTCCCCTTCTTCTCCTTTTTTTCTATCATGAAACTTAGACTCAGGGCCTGGGCACTGTCCTAGGATAGTGTTCTACCACTTGGAGCCACAGCTCCCCTTCCAGTTTTCTGGTGGTTAATTGGAGATAAGGGTCTTATGAACTTTCTTACCTTGTCTGGCTTTGAACTGTGATCCTCATATTTCAGCCTCCTGAGTAGCTAGGATTAAAGGCATGTAATCTGAGGTTCTTTATTTTAATTTAATTTAATTTTTTTATTTAATTTATTTTTATTTAATTATTTTATTTAATTTTTTATTTTATTTTAATTCTTTATTTTAATTTTTTTTAAATCTCCAAACCTGGGGCATGAACTCAGGGCCTGGGCACTGTCCCTGCTCAAGGCTAGCACTCTACCACTTGAGCCACAGCCCCACTTATGGCCTTTTCTATTTATATGGTACTGAGGAACTGAACCCAGGGCTTCTTGCATGCTAGGCAAGCACTCTACCCCTCAGCCACATCCCCAGCCCCTCTGAGGTTCTTTAAACCTTAATATTTAGCATTTTCATCTGTGACCAATGATATCCTTCTTATAGGGCAATTGTGAAGATTCAACAAGGGTGCTGTATATAAAGTATTTTGCAGAACACAAATTATTTTGCAGAACACAAATTCCAGGCAATACAATAAAAGATGGGCATTAAAATGATGACAGTATTTGTCTGTTATAAAATGAAATAAAGTAAATGCCAAAGGAAATACATGAAGGAAAAAAGAAGGGGTAAACTGTTGCAAGTGTGTGTATGTTTCAATTGCATTCTTCTGATTTTGTTGAGGCAATGCATGCCTTAGGGCATTATGGGAAATGTCACAATGCTCTATTTCAAGGCAGATTATTGGAAGGCAGGTGGGAGAACAGGGTGGATCTACCTAGGGAAGTGTTTTCTGGGCTTGTAGAAACTGCTGCTGATACATTGGACCCATTTTGTTTTGTGGGAGCTTTGTGGCCCAGTTTCAATACAATTGACTTTGTGGAATTGGAGGGAATTTTTTCCCCTGTTGTACCATGTCCCTCCTCAAAAGCTGGCATTTGGCTTCTTGCCTTATCTTTGTAGAGATCTGGAAAGAACTCTGGCTTTCTTTCTATGATAGAGAGGAGGGAGGCCAGGATGCACAAGGAAATATCACGTTAGAATTGTTAGACCATCTGAGAAACCAGAGCGTCAGAGCAGGCTTAAGGCAAGGGCAAGGCTTGGAGAAGAGAGGAGTATTGGGGCGGGGCGGGGGTGCAAAGAAGCACCTCAGATTCTTTATGAGGAAGCTGGAAAGGCTAGTCACCTCCAAGCCTTTGTGAAAGTCATTTGGCTTCAGCTACTAGGGGAGAATGTACTATCGATGCATAGAAATTTAGAATGATTCCATTTCTTTTGAAAGATGATGGATAGTATCACACATTGATTTAGTTTTGCATTTTAACAAATGAATGCTAAGAATTTAACCCTAATGAACTTTGTCCAGTATCAAAGAAATACTTATGGAACTAAGGAACATGAGGGAATCAATGGCTTCAGAATAACTGCATTTTTTTGTCTTTTAAATACTGAGGTTTGAACTCGGGTCCTCAAGCTTGCTAGGCTGAGCCATGCTTCCTGCCCATTTTTGCGCTGATTATGATTTTTGAGATCCAGTCTTGCTTAAGTACATGCCTTGCTTAAGTACTTGCCTAAGTACATGCCTGAAATATGTCTACCTATTTAAGGTGTCCTATCATAGCTAGGATGATGACAGTCACTTCCAAACCCAGCTCTCATCTCACTTCATGAGAAGGGGTCACATAAACTTTTCTGCCTGAGTTGGCCTTGCATACTATGACTCTTCCAATTCCAGCTTCCTAGTGGCTAGCATGGCAGGTGTGAACCACCAGCACCTGGCTGCCTTCTGGATGATCTTGATGGAGTCTCTCTAGGATCATTTATCTGTTACAAAGACACATCTGAGTTTCCTTCAGCTGTAGCTGCCTCCTGCAACACCCCTGTGCCAGGTGGATGGAGTCTGCAGGCATTGACAGGAGTGTTTACCACAAGTGGGTCTGGTGGAATACCCTTTAAAGAAATGGCATGTATGGCAGATGTCTGTGGCCAAGGAGATTTGGTTAAGTAGCTAGGCTAAATAGGTAAAAGAGTTCTCTACTGTGAATCTTTTCAGAATTTCAAATATGCTCATTTTTCTTTGTGCACCTCTCAGATGGAAATAAAATATGCACTGCTTCCACAGTTTAGTAGGACATTAGATTTTTCATTCAAAGGACACCTTGTTCTCTGGAACACTCTTTGGGAAACACTGGAAACTTTTTGGTCCTCTCCCTCCCCCTCTCTCTCCTCCCCTCCCCTCCCCTCCCCTCCCCTCCCCTCTTTTTGTGGGTGTTGGTGTTGATGAAATTGAGAATTAATAGTAGAAAGAGTCTTGAGTGAACGTGGCTTAATAAAAATTTGGCTCTTGGTTGTATAAACGACTCAATCCTTCGTTATAGTCAATCTACCTATGAGAAGAAATGAATCAACAGCTAAGAAAAATGGATTTGCTTTTTATTTTTGCAAAAAGCTGGAGGCCTTGTTTTGGTGAGCAGTATGATAGCAGGGCTTCATCATTCATTCATCTCTCTGCAACAAAGAGTTTCTGCTGCCCCAAGAGAATAAGGTCATTGCTTTCCCAGGAACACCAGGGCCTCCTTCAGAGGGAGGGATCATGCTATATTCTCAATTATGCTTGTATTTCACTTTGTATAATCACGACTCATATTTGTGGAACTGAAATGAGCACTTGGAACATTCCAGGCTCTGTGTCTTGGTGATAAGCCCAGCTCTCTGATTTTCAGTAGAAGTCCAAAAAGAGAGATAAAGTAAGGGTGGGTAAGAAAGATCTGCGAATTCAGTATTTTAAAAAAATGATATTTTTGAGTCACCGCTAATAAACCAGAAAACCAAAGTCCATGTTTTCCTGCCTCAGACACCTTTTGCCTACCAAAAGGTTTCTTTCTTTCTTTCTTTTTGAGCAGGTAGATTTGTAGTTAGCTCTTCAGGGTGCTCAGGGTGTTGGTTGTTAAATATGGCCATATGCACCTGGAGGCAGGCCATTGGGCTCAGGCCTGGAAGGGATACATTTTGTTCTGCCTTGGTCACTACCTGGCTCATTTGTGGGGAAATTGCTTGGGGCTTTGCCACTATTCCCTCTCTTGCTGCTGAAAAGGGCCTTGAGGGAGAAGTCATCACTAGGCAGGTGGTGATGGAATCTCAGACATTTGTACTCCAAAGATGCTCAAGGCTTAATAGGCCAGCTGTATACTTTGCTTCCAGAAACACTAAAGAGGTCATTAACCTGTTCCCCGGAGCATTTGGCTTTGTGGGCTCAGGATACCCATCTGTCCTGTTAGAGCATCAAGGGGGGAGGCCAGGGGTAGAATACTTGGTTAGCATGTGTGAGGTCCTGAGTTCTATTCCCAGCACTGATGGAAAATAAATGATAAGGGGGTTCAACAGCAAGCACCACCATAAACAAAAGCAAAAATGAAAAAGCAACAACAAAAAACACCACAACATACAAACTCCAGAAAAGCCTAAGTGGAATGGGACTTTTCGTGACTAGCTTCAGCTTCTTACAGATGATGTCATCCTGACCCTTTTATATTATTGACTGCCTTTAGTGGTTGACTTTCAGAGGCAGGCTACATTGTCACATGTCAAAAGATATTCACTGCTAGAAAAAAAAGCAAAGTACTATCTAAAATACTTACCAACCCTAGCATCAGGCTTGAAAGTCTAAAAAGACTTTTTCTTCAAATTTTAATGGTTAAAGTATACATCATTCTATCACCGTATTTATCATTTAAAACAAAAATAATTTGTGTCGTGAGCTTTTGTTGAGAGGTATATTTGAGAATAGTTTTCAAATACTGATTTCTTTAGCTCTGGTGATTAAGATTTGTTAGCTGTATACCAAACCATCTCTTTCTTTTTCCTCTCTTTCCTCCCTCCCTCTCTCCTTCCTTTCCTTCCTTCCTCCCTTCCTTTCTTCCTTCCTTCTCCCTCTCTCCTTCCCTTCCTCCCTCCCTGCCTCTCTCCTTCCCTCCTTCCCTCCTTCCCTCTCTGTCTGTCTGTCTTTCTGTCTGTCTGTCTGTCTGTCTCTCTTTCTCTCTCTCTCTCACACACACACAAACACATGCACACACGCACAGGCACACAGAGTACATTTCTCCATGATTTTTAACAAAGTGATGTAGGTGAGGATGGTAGGTAATGTTTCCTAATCTAATCTACTATGCACGAACCCTCATGTTCTTTCCCTCCTACATTTTGATATTTATGTTTGGGATGGAGCCCAGGGCTCCTGCATTCGAGGCAAGGGCTCCTCTACCATGTAGTTATACTCCCCTACTCCCACTTCCACCTACCTGTTGAAGGTGGGCAGGACATCCATGGAGGCCACGGGTTCAAAACACAGAGTCATGATGGAAGAGGAGCTTGAGTCCTTAAACTATAACCAGGTGGGGGCCCGTTTGTTGATCAGAATATGCATTTCAAACTCTGTATGTGCAAGAAAAAAAATCCCATTCTGTTAGAGACCTTCTGCAGTGTTGGGCTTGTTTGTTATAATAGCTCATGGCACTGTAACTGCTAAAGTTCCCCAGCATCCTTAAGAACAATGTCACACAGTAGTATTCGGTGGAGAGAGATCAAGCACTTTGAAGCACAGCAGGTTAAATTGGGGTCATGACAGGTATTTATGACTCTGTGACTTCTGACAAATTGCCTAACTATCCTGTCAGCTGAGATGGTGTCAATGCAGAAGACCAGGAAGTTATGTTGGCTGTTAGTCATGTGAGAATATGTCTTCTTCTCTTCCTCCTCCTCCTCCTCTTCCTCCTCCTCCTCCTCCTCCTCCTCCTCCTCCTTTCCCCTCTCCTCCTCCTCCTCCTCCTTTCCCCTCTCCTCCTCCTCCTCCTCCTCCTCCTCCTCCTCTCCCCTCTTCTCCCCCTCCTCTCCCTCTTCTCCTCCTACCCTTTTCTTTGTGCTGGCATTAGGGCATTAACTTTTGAACTCTATCACCTGAATCACAGTTCCACTTCTGGCTTTTTGATGTTTATCTTGTGGACTTCTTCTTCCTGGGCAGGCTTCAAAACATGATCCTCAGATATCAGCCTCCTGAGTAGCTAAGATTACAGGTGTGAGCCACCAGTGGCCAGCTATTACTTTCTTCTTTCTTTTTTTAATTTTAATTTTATTGTTTTGCTTTCTTCTTAATGCTTTTTTTTGATTGGGGGTCGTACCTAGGACTCTAGAAGCACTAGGCAAGCACTATACCACTGAGCTTTTCTTCCATTCCTACATATTTTCCTCTTAGTGAGCTTATTCTCTGGGCAAGCAAGTGTGAATGAGAATGGAATAGGTTAGGAAATTTCATACTCCCTTCTCTGCCTCTTCACAGCCACTGGCTCAATAACTAGTCAAAGTGTCCAGTTTGCAAGAGATGCAGAAAAGATATCAATGAAAGTCATTCTTAAGGGGTACTGGAGCCCTTGAATCTGGTCTCACATTGGTTTTCCTTACTATTAAATGAGCTAGGAACAATTATCTGTAATTCCTACGGATCCCAAGCATTGCTTGGTACTGCCATGGAAGGGTTTTAGCCTCCAAATAGGTGTGTTTGCAGCTGGAAAGCTGTGATCGGGATTTTGCTGACCTAGACCTAAGGATGTAAAATGTGGGGCTGCACACAGGGCCTTGCCCTCCCTGAGGGACGCTTGCTCAGAGCCATCCATTTTCTTTCTCTCTTTCTCTTTCTTTCTATCTCTCTTTCTTTCTCTCTCTCTCTTTCTTTCTTTCTCTGGCACTGAGGAATGAGAGGTTCTGGTGGTGGGCTAGTAGGTGTCAAATATGACTTTTCAAATCTTTGGGCATTTTTTTCTTTGAGAGTTATTTGGGCTGTGATGAATCTCAAGGGCTCCATGAAGGGGTCCAGCTAGGAAAGGAAGACCTGAGTAACCAGGAATCTGCCTTCTCTGTGTAGAAAAACTCAGCCAGCACTAGCACTAGCACTAGCACTGTACATTGTATTACCTTGAGTAGTACAGACTCTTAGAGTCTGGATGAATTGCTGAATATCATGAAAAATTGCTGTGGAAAAATTAGGAATATACACATATTCATTACACCCCCCCCCCCCCAAACACCATTTCCTCATGATATTTTAGGAGATAACTTAATAGATGTTTCTGGATCCTTTGAATTAACTAAGAGCTCCCCAACTTCATATATGTGTACTGTATCTGAACAATCCTGTGCTGAAGTCCCTTTGTGATCAACTCGTTTATAGGAGGAAAGAAGATGCAGTGATAGCATCTTGTGTGGAAGGCAAACTGTCCCTCTAACAGGCAGTGCCTAAAGAAAACAGCCTCGTGCACAGGAGACCAGCTTGTGTGACAATTCTCCAAACTCCTCCAAGGATAAAGACTGAGCTAATGGTTAACTGGGACACACACCTGTGACCTGTGACTGTTTTTAACTGTGCATACCTTTCTTGCTTTCTACCCCCAATTCTCTGTTTAACCTGAAGCCATTGTCTGTACCCCTGAAGATGGCAAGAGATGTACTGAAGTGCAGCCCTGTAATAAATCTTCTTTCTCCATCCTTTGCCTTAACTCTTTATTTGGTATTTGAGGATGAGTTGAAAGGCTGGACCTTACTTGTGACTCCTGGATTTGGGGGCTGGGGATCTAAAAACCTGATTTCAATACTAAACTGGACTCATAGGGAAATGCCTTCACAGTCTCAGCATTAGGTTTTCCAGACAATGATTTCCAATGCTGACTTTGCCTAGTCAGAGGTTAACCCCTAGCCCCAGCTGGGAGTTAGCTCAGTGGTAAAACACGTGCCTGGAAGAGAAGGGGAGGTGAGAAGATGGAGCTCTACTTTGAGAGAGTTCTTTTCTTTCATCCAACCTACTAATACCAAGTTTTGAAGATGAACAATGAAGGATGGAAATTTAAAATCTTATTTGAATGGTGTTGAAAGGAAAGGAATGCACTTTTAATTCAAGGCATCTATCTATTGAAGTAATATGGCCATGTGTGTGAAATTTTCTGGTACAAGCCCATCTGGAACTTCCTGATAACCAGCTCAACACTACAACTGTGTAGCTTAGGGGGTGTTGACTGCTTTGCTTTTGCCTCCAGCTTTCTTGTCTTTCTAGGTGTAGGGGCTGAGGAGACCTAAGCATAGGACACAGAGATGTAGATGAAACAGGTTCTGATACTTAAGTGCTCTTATCCGACCAGAGACCTAAGGAATGGGCAGTGTTGCTGGTTTGGGGATATGTGGTTCATTATAGAAAGGCGTAGGAGCCTCTATGTCATATATGAGGTCAGTCTGGAGAATGGGCGGCGGTAACCAAGGAAACTCATGCTTAGCTAATATCTAGGCTTTCCAAAGACCAAGAAGTATGACATTGAATATTTTTCTTACCTGGTTTCTGTGTGTGTGTTTACTTGTGTGCCCATGTGTACCAATGTTATGGTTATCTGATATTTAATATGAGTAGCAAACCCGAGTTCAATGGTTTGGTGCTTGCTATCATACACTAACAGCATGGATCCCTTCCTGCTCCCTCTCCAACCTCCTCTTAACCACACCCTGTAAACAGGACTAGTTGCTTTCACCCTGTCATGGCAGGGAGCAACATATACCTGGTCTACCCTTGGTGGGCCTTCAGAATTCTTTAACAAACTGCATGCATGCTTTCACGTCAGAGTGCCTGTGTTACCAGCCTTAGGCCCAGCTTTTTGGGCAGATGTTTCGGGACTGGAAGCTCCAAGAGGCCTGGTACCTGCAGTGTTCTTGCTCCAACAACAGGCCTGAAATGAGTTGTGTGACTCATCTGCTCCTCTCCTGTGTGCTGGGCCTGAGGAACAGAGAAGCCTCTGGCCATCTGGTTTCCTTCAGGGCTTTAGGACAAGGTTCTTTCTAAGCCTGTGTAACCAGGCGGAAATCCCTAAGGAGCATCTACATGCAAGCTTCTGCCACGCAGGCAAGGACTTTGCCCAGCCACAATTCGATACCTGCATCCAACCATCCCCTCTCCACAGCGAACAGCATGTTCCTTGGCTTCGTGACAAGTTTAATTGGTAGTGTATTTTGGATATTCTTGAAAATGTCCATCTAATGAGAGGAAAAACAATGTGTGTCTCTGAAGAATCTTGTCTCCACGTGCAACTCTTTGGCTAGCAGAAGCCACATTAATGCTAATGAAATCTTAATGCTGAAGCCCTGCTCTGTGGTGGTGGTGGGAATGGCCTACCCTGCGCTGAAGCACATTTTCTTCTCATTAGCCCCACCATCTTTATTAATATTAACAGTAATAAAGAGAATTAGGCAGGCTGGCTTCTGGCAGAACCCAGGATTAATGGGGAGGGAGGAAGATAAATGGTTGGAGAGTTAAAGTTTTACTTTGAGAGTGAATGAACTGCATCCTTTGGGGACCTTTCAAAGGGTTATTTTGTTCTTATGAAGAACATCATAAATCATTGTTGTCCTGAAAAATCACCGTGACTTGACTGTTAGTGTTGTACAGCTATAGGGAACTGCTCACAGCTGATGTCAGAGTTCTAGAAAGAATCCGTGGTATAATGGTTTTATAGCTGGAATGTGTGTGTGTGTGTATGTTCATGTTTATGTTCACACATCTGCAGTCGACAGCCAGCTTAATCAGTGTTCTCCCTGAGATCCATTGTTTAGTGCACATCCATAAGTGGTTCCTAGTTTTAAGATCTTGGTGATGGTCGTATTCACCCTGTGAAATTCCTTAAGGGGAAATGGAGTGAGAGAATAGGGACACACAGGGAAACTTTCTTTCATAGAAGAAGAAAAAAAAATTCCATGCTGTGGAAAAGTCAATCAAAAGAAGCAAATGATGCATCTCCTACTGATTCCTTTCCCCCTTGGAAATTTCTCTTCATTTTTGCTGCTTATTCAAGCATTGACTGTCACAATGTCACATGTCTCTACTGTTCCCAGGGCTGTTTGTGACTCTGAGGGGGTTGAGACACCTGTGAGTTGTCTCTAGGCAGAAAACTTAAAGGACAAAGTTGGAGGCGGAAGGCCAGGGGGAGCGTGGTACACAGTTCCAGGAAGACTGCTACCCAGTGGTGTCCTGATCCTCAGGGCCACACCAGTGCTGTGTTGGCGGCCTGTGTGGGGCTGATCTCTGCCTGCCTGGTGATTGTGGCTGGGAGCAGGTCTCAAATGGTGTCTGCTGAAGGGCTTGCTGCTTCTACTTGAAGGACAGGAGGTTAGAGAGCGTCTCCTGTTAAACAGCAGTGGTTCATTCTGACTGTCATTCACAATGGCATTTACAATTTCCCTTTGAAGATGGTACCCTGGGAACCTTTGGGTGGGGGTGGAGCTCCCCCATCCCCAACTCCAAGCTGGTAGTTCTAGGATGGAAACTGTGTGTTGATGGTTAGTGCCACCTCTGTGGTTGTAGTGGTTGACAGGAGGCCTTGTGTGTTTGTAGGATGTGTCAGCAGAGGGAACCTTCTGGAATGGAGGCTGATGGCTGGATCCTCAGAATGATCATGTCTGAAATACTGAACTCAGTTCTGAGTGCCACACAGACAAGTGAGATCACATTCAGAGGGCAGTGTGCAGAGCAGGCAGAGGATGTGAAACTGTCACGTGAGGGCCTTTCCGAGGAACCAAGGCTGAGGCCTGGAGAAATGAGTCGGAGGGAGGGGTGACTGTCTGCAAGAGCTATCACACAGGGGAGGGGAGTTAGATTCTGTGTGTGAGGCCCTAGAGACTGAGAATCTGGGCCCCTGGTAGAAACCACAGAGAAATGTACCCGAGTTGCTCGTCAGAGAGATCTTTCTAACAGGCACAAATGTCTAAAGATACTCAGGTTGTTGTTATTTTGGACAATCCTGCCATATCCTGCAGCTCTCAAAGAGGCTCTGATGCTGTGTGCTTTTTGATATCATGGCTGAGATGGCCATTCTGATACCATGGACACTTGGATGTGCATTTTATGTTGGAAGCTGTGCTTTGACCAAAAGTAGAACATCACAAATGATTTTATTTCAATCATTAAATTCTCTCTCTCTCTCTCTCTCTCTCTCTCTCTCTCCTTTCTTCCTACTCCTACTCCTTTCTTTTCTTTCTTCCTTTTTTTTGTTTTTGGCAGTACTGGGGTATAAACTCTACCGTATTTCCAGCCTTTTTTTCCCTTTAGTTATTTTTCTGATAGAGTCTTTTGCTTTTGCCTGAACCTTGGCTTCAGGCTTCCATTTTCTTACCTAAACTTCCCCTGTAGCTGAGATTATAGGCATATATCATCACACCTGGTTTATTTGTTGAGAAGTAATGTCCTTAAGTTGCTGTGAAGGCTAAAGGCTAGTCTCAAATTGCAATTTTTCTGTCTCCACTTACCAAGTAGCTGGGATTACAGGCATGGATCACTGTGCCAGACCTACTTGTTTCTTTTGACTAGCTTAGATGGGGAAATGAGGACACTGAAGATAAGTGATAGACCTGAAGTTAGAATAGAACATACTGAAAGGATTCACAGCTTCATTTGCATTTGAGAATAGTTGGTATTTTTCTGCAGGTACTAGGAAGCCTCAATTACAATATTACACTTTATATGTTAAGTATCCACATGTCATTGTGGCCCTATCAAAATGTTGCTCTTACAACAAGCTGGACGCACGTTAGTTAGGCATATTTCACAAGGCACTACAGTTTCATTGTGGTGGCTGATGGTTATTTATAAGGTGATTTGTAATCCTAAAATGCTCTAACTCAATAGCTTCCACATGCAAGTCCTTGGGCCAAGCTAGTCTAGGACACTGTACATTAAAACCGAGCAAAAGAAAAACAATGTAACTAATTTTCAATAAAGATATATTCAGTTTTAAGGATTTTCTTAATTCCAAGATAAAGATCTTTCTTTTCTTTTCTGTTGTGGTTAAGAATTTTGAAATCATGGTGATCATCGGTGGCATTTAAAAATGTCAGTGCAGCCAGACACCGGTGGTGGCTCATGCCTGTAATCCTAGCTGTTTAGAGGGCTGAGAACTAAGGGTCACGGCAGGAAAGCCCATGATACTCTTATTTCCAGTAAACTACCAAAAAAGCTGCAAGTGGAGCTGTGGCTTGAGTAAAAGAAGCTTAGGGACAGCACCTAGACCCAGAGTTCAAGCCCAGGATTGGGGGAAAAAAAAGTGGTGGACAAAATAAATATGCTATTTCACTAGTGCATTTTTTTTTTTCTTTTACTGATAGAAAAAAGGAACCCTGAGTGAAGTCATTTAGCCTTTGTCACCTTATTGATTTGCTTGTGAAGTGAGCATAGGCTCCCAGGGGTCCCGGATTTGTGGGATTTCCTTGTAGATCCCACGGAAGTTGCTATTGTTTATGGTTTAAAATGCCCCGTGCTGGGTGGTTGGCAGACAAGGTCAATGTTATTCAAATGAATGGTTGTGTGGATGAGTAGAAGGATGGTAGAGCTGAAGGAAACCTCTCTCCTCATTGTCCTGTGTTCTTGTTGACCAAGAATTGTTTCTCAGCTTCTGATAGCCCAAATGAAGGGCTCGGCAGGAAGCTTTGCTGTGTTCTTTCAGAACCAGAACCAAGACTTCAGTCAGGGCTGCCAGTGAGAGACTAGCCCGCCCACAGAAGCCGCAAAGGCCTGCTGTGAAGCATCCTGTGGGTGGGTGGAGCTGGGCTTGAGGTGGAGAAGAGTCCTAAGAAAAGTGGGGAGGAGGAGACTTACAGTCTATGAGTCCTGCTCTTTCCCACCAGGTGTGAAACCACTCCCTGAGTCAATGAAATCCCGAATCTCAGTTGATGCCAAAGCTTTGCAGGTGGCTCTCCTACATGCTTCACAGGCATTGTGAATTCTGCTTGAAACTCTATATGAAAGACACTTTGAAAAGAGCAACTGGGGAAGTGGGAGAAAACGAGGGAGAGGGTAATACTGTTTGAAAAGAAACGTACTCATTACTTTACTTTTGTAACTGTAACCCTGTACATCACCTTTACAATTAAAAAAAAAAAAAAAGGAAAGAGCAACTGGGTTATAGCTCTGATTTCTACCAAATGTAGGAAACTTTCCTCTTGCAGTTCTCAATGAGCCATGTTACAGCCAGCAAGGGTTTGGGCTTGCTAGCTGTCATTATCTTCATTTTTTGGTTTTAATCTCTCAAGTGGGGATGTTGAGGTTGTTCAGGATAAGAACAACTCCTGAAGAAATTCTCTGTGCCAGGCAGTACGTATGAAGACATCTACAGCAGCAGCCTTTCTCAAGGTAAGAAGGTGGCAATGATCTGTTGACCACTGTCCGTATTAGGGCTAGACATATCAACCATTGAATCAGACAGGGTATCAATAGCTACACCATCATATCTACACAAAATGGGCATGGACAAAACAGGCTGGGGAATTTAAGCAAACGGAGTACAACACTTAGCATGCTTTCTGCACATCTATAAACATGGTTTAATGGCTGATTCCCCTGAGTTCATGTCTTTGGGAAAGGAGAGAAATGGAGTATGGGAGGCGTACAAAGAGGTCATTTCAATAGTGATTCCTGCCTTTTCAAAAGACAATGAGAGCAAGCATGATAATGGTGATATTATCTAGGTGATGGTTAATAGAGATATATGCTTTCCTTTATTTATAGTTCAAATTAAGTTTTGTGCATGTGTACCAATCCTAGGGCTTGAACTCAGAGCCTGAACCCTGTCCTTGAGCTTTTATGCTCAAGGCTATTATGCTCAAGAGCCACAGTTCTACTTCTGTTTTTTTGGTAGTTAATTGGAGATAAGAGTCTTATGGACTTTCCTGCCTGGGTTAGCTTTGAACCATAATCCTCAGATCTCAGCCTCCTGAGGAGCTAGGTTTACAAGTGTGAGTCATTAATGCCTGGCTTAGTTTAAATTAAATTTTGAAATTAAAAAAATATATTTGCTAGAAAAAATAATTTCTCATAGAAGCCCCTCTTGACATCTTGTGCTGGTTCTACCGTTGACATGTGAATGACTCTCAGCACTTTCATCTATGGAGGGCCTTAATCCTCTGTTCATGCAATATTGCCAGCATGCTGCACAGTGCCCAGCACATGGAACTCACCGTCCATGATATGGATTGCTCTTCAGCTATCAAAACCCACTCATGCCAGGTGCTGTCACTCATGCCTGTAATACTAACTACTTAGAAGGCTGAGATCTGAGGATTGTGATTCAAAGCTGGACTGGGCAGGAAAGTCTATGAGGTTCTTATCTCCAATTAGCCACTGAAAAGCTGAAAGTGAAGCTGTGGCTCAAGTGGTAGAGAGGTAGTCCTTGAGCAAAAACTGCTCAGGGACTGCATCCAGCCCTTAAGTTCATTCCCTAGGACTGGCATCCATAACAAACAAAACCCAAGAAAAAAACAAACAAACAGAGACAACCCACTCATTTGTTACTATCAGGAACCCTTTCCTAACTACCCGGGGTAGCTGCCCCCTCTGACACTGATTCATACTACCTGGAATACTATGATATTCTAAGGATAGTGGTGATAAATATTTATTGGAGAGTTACTGCATGTCTCATAGTTTTCTCAATATCTTGAGATATTTAATTTTCATAATCAGGCTAGAGCTTCGTTTCATTGTCCCTATTTTGCATGCCGTTCTGGAAGACTTCGTTAGAGTGCCATCCCTCAATAGGCAATGAGTTTCTGGAGGTCAGGGATTGTGGCTGATTCAATGTTGTGTCCTTGGTGCTAGGCACAGTGCTTGAGACAAAGAAGTCATAGATAAGGGTTACTAAATGAATAATGAATGCATTCCCAAGGTAGGCCAACTCCTGTCCCTTCGTCATCACATGGCTAAAATAGGACCCAAAGGAGTCATATGTTAGTGGTTTGAAGGAGATTTTTATGAGCTCCCTGGCTCTGTTTTATTCTCCTAAGCACTATGCTTCTGAGAGATGACAATAGAAATGGGTAAGGCCTCCTCTTTGGGATGAAGTTTCAGGTTGGAAATGTGATGCTTCTCAAAACTTTTGGTCCAGTGACTCATCATCTTCTGGATTGTAGCTCCTTGTCTCTGCTCCAGTATAGCTTTCTTTATCCTCTGGGCTGAAGTAACCCTGTCATATTTACAAACAATCCTGTAGTCTCCTGGCTTTTAACAGCTGGGTTCACTGTTTGTTGTTCATCGCCCACAAATCCCAGTGTTCTAGAAAGCCTGCTCTGTGAGCCAATTGCTGTATCTTCAGAGCCCAGTTTGGGGCCCAGCCCTTTCTTAACACATAGTTGAGAAATGAATGAGGGAAGGGAGAAGTTGAAAGTGGGAAGGAGTGGGCTCTTTAATTTAAATCCACAGCTGGCCTGATAAGCACCTGAGCTGTTGTTTGGAGGCCAGAATTCTTGGGCCTTGGTCTCCTCTACCTAGAAGCTGATAGGTGGCTTCACTAGATGTTATCTTGATCAATAGTAACACATTGCTACAATGTAAGGTATCACTATAGACCCTCTTGTGGGTCTGAGGGCTTTGCAACATATCTTTTATGTGGGTCAAGGCTTCTTGGAGCATTTAAATACAAACTTCCCACATACCTATAGATGCTTGTCTACACCCCAAGTCAGAACATCTAGGGTGGCACTTATGTAAGGGTATGTACATGCTAAAGCATGTTGGGATTGCTGACCATGACACTTCTTTCTGACCACTCCTTAGTCAATTTCCAATGTTCTTAATTTATATTTAGAGAGACTGGACAATCTACTTTCAGGTGGAGAAAATGACGCTGCTTTTGGAGCATTTTTCCTGTTGAATTATTCCCAGCTGAAACTTAGGGAATGGATGGAA
This sequence comes from Dipodomys spectabilis, assembly GCF_019054845.1. NCBI lineage: Eukaryota > Metazoa > Chordata > Mammalia > Rodentia > Heteromyidae > Dipodomys > Dipodomys spectabilis. The sequence goes on along the minus strand of NW_024870772.1, from coordinate 42,028,085 downwards.
TGATGCACAGAGAAATAGCCTGGACTGGATGGAAGTAAGTTGGGGGATGATGGGGTCCAGAGGCTGCTGGGTGGATCCTAGCCTTACACATCTGCTAATGCAGAGATTTGTGGTATGCTTGAACTCTTAGGTCAGGACTTACTATAAAATGTTTAGAGGCATGGTTCAGTGATAAGAGCATCTGTCTAATATGCTTGAGGTCCTGAGTTTGACACCCAGTACTTCAAAAAACAAACAAAAATCTTATAAAACGTTCCTGAACATAAGAACATTTCCTGGCTCCAAACTGACTGTGGATGAACCTTTCTCCACACAATCACAGAAGCTTGAGCCATGGCACACATGAGAAAATAAATCTCCCTCCTTCTAACTGCAGGCTACTGACATCACATCTTCACAGCATCTTCTGGGAACTAGCTGCTTGGCCATGGTCCCCTTCTTCTACCACTGTAAAAACACAGGATGGAGGTCTGGAGGAAGATGGCAGAGGAGAAGCTGGAGGCAAAACAAGCTCTCTCATAGAAAGCAGTTTTAGTGTTCCAGTGAACAGTCCTAGGCTAGAGAATCACACCAAGTGTGCCATCATAGTACAGAGCGTTTGGCTAGATAGGGAAAATCCAGGCAGCTTGGTCAAGGAGACAGATCTGAGCACTTTCTGGTAGCTGTGGTAGCAGCTGCAGTGGCGGCTGCTGTGGCTGCCATATCAACAGAGAGAGTCCTGGACAAAGGCGCCAGATGTGGCATGTGAAAGGATTCTACTCACCACCAGCAAGAACTGACAAGGAGCAGAAATCTTCATCCTGCTGATTGCAGACCAGGGACGGCCCAGGAACCAAGAGTCTGGCGTGAGTAGAACCCTGACATCCTCACTCCTTCTCATAGAGCAGAGGTGGATAGGTAGCCCCTCCCCCACCACCAGAGAAGATCTCCATCTTTGATACTGACCAAGGCCTGGCCTAGCAGCTAGCCAACTCAGGCCTTGGAAGAATACAATTGGAGCCATTCACCAGGTCACAAGACCCTGACCTGACCTGCCAGGCTCAGCTCCACCCAGGGGAAAGTCACCATGCCCAGGCAGAGAAAGCTTTGACCCTGGAGGAGTGACTTTCTTCACTGGGTTAACAGAGCCAGAGGCTGCCCCTCCCCACTACAGCCTAGACCAACAAGTGAAATTCAGTAAACATAAACCCTGAGAATGGCTCCAGGCTATCTCAGGAGCTAGCCCCTCAAGGAAAAGCTACTGATTGATGATAGACCTCAACCCTACCCAGAACCTAGTCCCATCACAGCAACTCCAAACTAGAGGAAACAGCCATCTCCCTCTTTTGTGATCCATCTCCCTCTTTTGTGATACTCAAAGTAGATCTCCCTTCCACTGAGATCTGCCTGAGAGGAGGATCACAAAGTCCTGGTAAGGCAGAGCTGCCTGCCTGCTCAAACAAACTGACTTAAGAAACCAATCAAGCCACAGGAAAACCAAACACCACAAGCAGACCAGAGACTCCACCAAGAGACTGGATATGGGAGAAGATACAAGATTTTCCCCCCTCAAAAAAAAAAAAAAAATCAAAGAACTCTTTTTTCTACCTATTTTTTATTTTTTTTAAGATTGTTTTCTATTGTTTTTTCTTTTTTTTTCTTTCATAATTTTTATTTTAGGAGCGTATGTATGTTTTTGTGCTTTAAAAAAATCTCTTTTGACATTTTGGTCTTTTTTATTTTTCTTTTATTTCTTTCTTTGTGTTCATATCTTGGGATTCATTTTATTATCATCATCTTTTTTTAATAAGTTTTTTATTGTGAAAATGTTGTACAGAGGGGTTACAATCACATGAACAATGTAATGAGTACATTTCTTATCAAGCATTGTTGCCTCCTCCTTTGTTTTTCTTCTTTTTGTTTTTTCTCTTTTTTTCTTTTCTTTTTTTGCAAGACAATTGTTGTTCTGCTCATCCCGATATATACCCGTCACTATTATTAGACCTTACCCCTCATTGTGTACATACTTAATCCAGAAATTTATTACTCAATTCACAACCTTTTAGGCTTAACTTCTTTAATAGTAGTATTATTTCTTTATACACATATAACTTTCAAATATTCCAATTTAAGAATTTTTATTTTTTCATTTTTCCTTTGTATCTTTCTCCTCTTCTCATCCTATCCCTTTCTTCTCTCAATATCATTTATCTATACTTATATAATTTTTAAGTGCCTTATGTATTAAATATAAATTTTTGTTTTTTCATTTTTTCTTGTTTTTTTGATCTTTCTCCTATCATTGGGTCCTATCCATTTCCCTCTCTGAGATTAGGACTTGGTTAAATTCATTCTCCTTGTACCTCTCCACATCCCTCTAATACTATTTTCCCCCACAATTCTCTCTAAACCTAATAATTTCTGGTTTGCCGAATCCCTCTTTAATGTTCTTAGCCCATTAATCCACAGTCGTTTGATGTTGAATAGATTGTATCTGTTGAACTAGATTGTATCTGCAGCCATTGTGACTGTGCAACTACAGGACTCTGGTTGATGCTTGCCTTAATATAGTGTTCTAGCACAAAACAGGAGTTATTTTCATACCAAATGGGCAGAACAAGCCAGAGAAACACAAGAAAAATGGCAAGTCTGGGTATCTCAGCTCCCACTCAGGATAATCAGGTGACAGAACAGTTAATGAATAATCCAGAGGAGAGTTCCCAAAAAGATCTACAAACACTACTGGTAAACACTACTGGTGAATGAAAAGATTGAAAACCTGCAAAGGACTCAGTGTGAACGTGATAGGGAGTGAGACAAGGCAAACCAAAGATTAATATAGGAACTTCATGAGCATAATGAGGATAACCTAAAATTACTACAGGAACCTCATGAGTGTGAGGAAGCTACTCAAATATTAATACAAGAATTGTGAGCAGGCTGAGAAAAGTCAAAGAGAAAGACAGGAATTGCGTGAGCAGGCTGAGGACAGTCAAAGAGAATTATAGGAATTGTGTCAGTGTGAGGAAGCTAATCAAAGAGTAATACAGGAATTATGTGAGCAGGATGAGAATAGACAAAGATCAATAGAGGCATTCATGGAATCCATAAACAGACAGTTGAAGGAATCCAGGGAGACCACAAAGGGAATGCTGAATAGAGCCTGTCAGAAGGAAAGGGAAACCATAACCAATCAACTAAGTGATTTGAGAATAAACACTGAACACCAAATTAAGGAAGTAAAGAAGTTCATACAAGATCTAAAACAAAGCTCCAACAAAGATTTGAAACTATCAAAGCCGACCAATTAGAAGGAAAGGAAATAAAAAACAAAGTAGAAAGTCTTGACAGTAGGGTAGACCATGAAGAAGATCAAATCTTGGGGATTGAAGACAGCCTAGATATTATAGAGAAAGAACATACAACTATTCAAGATAAATCCAAGAAATATGATAGATCTATTCAACATTTGGCACACCATCAGAAGGCCTAATCTGTAATCTGAGGATAATAGGTGTAGAGGAGCACCTAGAGACAGAAGTTAATGGTCTAGGAAGTTATTTAACAGGATCCTAGCAGAGAACTATCCTAACAGATAGGCCTATTCAGATACAAGAAGCTTTGAGAACCCTAAATAGACCAGACCAGAACAGGACATCCCACCGTCACATTATAATCCTCACAGGATCAATTCAGACCAAGGAAAGGATCCTTAAAGCTTTCAAGGAGAAAAGGTTAATCATCTATAAAGGGAAACCAATTAGAATCACCTCAGATTTCTCAGCAGAGATAATTAAAGCAAGAAGAGCCTGGAATGATGTATGTCACACTCTAAAGACAAAACTATCAACCAAGAATACTGTACCCAGCTAAATGCTCCTTCATAACGGAAGGGAAGAAAAACTGAAACAATATATCTCCACCAAACGAGCCCTACAAAAGATACTTAAAGATGTCCTACACAAAGAAAAACAACAAGACCACAATAAAGGCCAAACTGAGAATCCAGGAATTATAGAAAGAACCCTGTTGTCACAGGCCCTAAGAAGATGGATAACATGGCAGGAACTACCAAACACCTCTCAGTACTAACAATTAAGCGACATAGACTGTCTAGTTGGATTAAAAGGCAAGATCTTTCTATCTGCTGCCTTCAAGAGTCACACCTTGCCCATAAACACAAGCATTCTGTAAGTGAAAGGCTAGAATAAAATCTACCAAGCAAACAGTCCCCGTAAACAGGTGGGAGTTGCAATCCTAATATCAGATAAAATAGATTTCAAATTAAATTAGTGAGAAGAGATAAAGAAAAGTTGCTACATACTAATTAAGGGATCTCTAAATATCTATTCACCGAACAACAGAGCACCCAAATATATTCAAGAAACACTACTTTTCCTCAAATCTCACATAGATCCAAAGACATTAATTGTTGGAGAATTTAACACACCACTATCCCCACTAGATAGATCAACTTGGCAAAAACTCAACAGAGAAATCACAGATCAACTGCATAGATCAACTAGATTTAACAAAATCTACTGAATATTTTACCCAGCAGCATCAGAATACACGTTTTTCTCAGCAGCACACGGAACATTTTCCAAAATAGACCATATTTTAGGTCACAAAGCAAATTTGTCCAAATTCAGAAACATTGAAGTTATACCTTGCATTCTCTCAGACCACAAGGGAATAAAATAGAACTCAACACCAAAAGCCACCACAGAAAGTCCTGTAACACATGGAGGCTGAACAACATACTGTTGAATCACCAGTGGGTCATAGAAGAGATTAGAAAGCACGTTCAAATGTTCATGATATTCAACAAAAATGAACACACAAATTACCAGTTCCTCTGGGACACACCAAAGACAGTACTCAGAGGCAAATTTATAGCTCTGAGTTCCTACATCAACCAATTGGAGAGATCTGAAACCAACAATTTAATGAGACATCTAAACCTCCTTGAAAAAGAGCATCAAGATAAACCCCAATCCAGTAGATGGAAAGAAATAATTAAAATTAAATCAGAACTAAACGAATTAGAATCCAAAAAAAAATCCATAGAAAGAATAAACAAAACAAAGAGTTGCTTCTTCAAAAAAATTAACAAAATTAACAGTCCCCTAGCAAATCTTACCAGAAAAAGAAGAGAACACACCCAAATAAAAAACTTCAGAGATGAGAATGGAAACATCACTACAGAAACAACCAAGATTCAGAATATTATAAGGGAATACTTCTCAAACTTTTATGCTAATAAGTTTGAGAACCTGGAAGAAATGGACCTTTTCCTAGCAAATATTGACATGCCAAAACTAAACCAAGATGAATTAAACCAACTTCACAGGCCCACATGAAGCATTGAAATAGAAACAGCAATAAGAGATCTCCTATCTAAAAAAGCCCAGGACCAGATGGATTTACAGCGGAATTCTATAAGGCCTTCAAAGTAGAACTCACATCAATACTCCTCCAACTCTTCAGTGAAATTGAAAGAGAAAGTTCACTACCGAATGCTTTCTATGAAGCCATCATAACCTTCATCCCCAAATCAGGCAGGGACTCATCAAAGAGAGAGAACTATAGACCCATTTCTTTGATGAACATCGATGCAAAACTTCTCAACAAAATTTTGGCCAATCGACTTCAACAATTCATCCAAAAAATCATACACCACGATCAAACAGGATTCATTTCAGGGATGCAAAGCTGGTTCAATACACGCAAATCAATTAATATAATTCATCACATCAACAAGAGCAAGGATAAGAACCACATGGTTTTCTCACTAGATGCAGAAAAAGCATTTGACAAGATCCAACACTCTTATGATGAAGGTTCTGGAAAAACTAGGAATCCAGGGAACATTCCTCAATACAATAAAGGCTGTATATGACAAACCAACAGCCAGCATGATACTTAATGGTGAAGAACTAAAGCCATTTCCTCTTAACTCAGGAACAAGACAAGGATGTCCACTCTCTTCATTTCTCTTCAATTTAGTATTAGAATGCCTAGCTACAGCAATCAGACAAGATGCAAACATAAAAGGGATCCAAACAGGGAAAAATGAAGTAAAACTCTCCCTCTTTGCAGATAACATGATCTTGTATTTAAAGAATCACAGGGGCTTTACTTCCCAAATTACTCAAGGTGATTCTAACTTCGGCAAAGCAGCAGGGTATAAAATTAACCCTCAAAAATCAATGGCTTTTCTGTATGCCAACAATGAGAAGAGGATGGCTGAAATCAGGAAAGCAACTCCATTCTTAATAGTCCCACAAAAAATAAAATACCTAGGAATTAACCAAAGAAGTGCAGGAACTCTATGATGAAAACTTTAAAAACCTGAAAAAGGAAATCAAAACAGAACTTAGAAAGTGGAAAAACCTCTCATGCTCTTGGATTGGAAGGATCAACATTGTGAAAATGGCAATACTTCCCAAGGCTATCTATAAATTCAGTGCGATACCTATCAATATTCCAAGCTCATGCTTCAAGGAAATAGAAGAGGCAATCCAAAAATTCATATGGAACAATAAGAGACCCCAAATAGCAAAAGTGATCCTTAACAGAAAGATCAGTGCTGGAGGAATATCAATACCAATTTCAAACTCTACTACAAAGTCATAGTAATCAAAACAGCTTGGTACTGGCACAAGAACAGACCTCAGGAAAGTGGAATAGAATTGAAAACCCAGAAATGAACCCACAGACCTATAGCCATCTAATCTTCAATAAGGGAGCTAAAAAAATAGAATGGAGGACAGACAGCCTCTTCAGTAAATGGTGCTGGCAAAACTGGTTAATCACTTGTAGAAAACTAAGGCTAGATCCTTATATATCACCCTGCACCAGAATCAACTCCAAATGGATCAAAGACCTTTGAGTCAAATCAGATACCCGTAAAACATTACAGGAAGGAATAGGAGAAGCTCTAGAGCTCCTTGGCACAGGCTGAAATTTTCTTAATAGCGACCTAGAAACCAAACAAATCAAAGAAAGGTTGGACAATGGGATTGCATGAAGCTGCAGAACTTCTTCATGGCAACGGACATAGCTAGCATGATCAATAGAAAGCCCATGGACTGGAAACAGATCTTTACTAGCCATACAAAGGACAAGGGTCTCATATCTAAAATATGCTTTGAACTCAAAAAATTAATTCCCCCAACAACAAATCCTCAAAGAAACAACTGCCCAATAAATAAGTGGCCTAAAGACTTAAAGAGAAACTTTTCTGAAGAGGAAATAAAAATGGCCAATAGACACATGAAGAAATGCTCAACTTTTCTAGCCAAAAAAGAAATGCAAATCAAAGCAACATTGAGGTACCACCTCACCCCAGTTAGAATGGTTATAATCAAGAACTTTAATAACAACCCATGTTGGAGGGGATGTAGCCAGAAGGGAACCTTACTTGTTGGTGGGACTGTAAACTTGTTCAACCACTTTGGAAAGTAGAATGGAGGTTCCTCAAAAAACTCCACATAGAGCTCCCCTATGACCCAACAATCCCACTTTTGGGCATTTACCCAAATGACCACAAACAAGAGCATACTAAGGCTACCAGCACAACTATGTTTATTGCAGCATTATTTACCATAGCTAAGAAGCCTCTGAGTAGATGAATGGATCAAGAAAATGTGGTATATATACACAATGGAATTCTATGCCTCCATTAGAAAGAATGACACTGTCTCATTTGTTAGGAAATGGAAGACTTGGAAAAAAATTATATTAAGTGAAGTAAGCCAGGCCCAAAGAAACATAGGGCCCATAGTTTCCCTTATTTGCAATAAGACATATTTGCAATGTGTCTGAGACAAGCAGAAAAGGTCAGATAAAATGATGTTAGGCGAAATGAACCCCAAGATAAAGACACAAGTTGTTTTTTTCTTCCTTGCTATTGCTTCTAATGTATTTATAAGGTACCACGTGATTTTTTTGTTGCTTTGTATGTCTCTCCCCATGGTATAACCCCTGTTTTCACTGTATTTGATGTTGGTATAAGTTGTGGAGGGGAAGGGGAAGGGAAAAAACAAAATGCTTAAATAGGGATACAGGTTGACCTATTGCAACAATAAGATGTGCAAGATGCTATGTCGAAAACCGAACTTTACAGTTTAGGCCGGGGGGTGGTGTGTGTGTGTGGGAATGCAGTTGGGGATATGAGAGGGAAGGGATGGTAGAGGAAAAACAAAGGAGGAGACAACAATGCTTGCTCATGCAACTCTAATCCCTCCTCTGTATAGTATTCTCACAATAAAAAACATTAAAAAAAAATAAAAAAACAAACACAGGATAGAGGGGTTATGGCTGATGGTATTACTTATGGCAACTTACGAAGTTTTCAGAATGTCCCACATAGGTATCAAAATCTGGCTTTCTATTGTCTTCTGGGGTCCTTTCTGCCACTTTCTTCTTCCCCACTTGCCTTAGTGAGTGGTAGCAACCTTTGAAATAGGCACAGATCTAGCACCTGCTTGGTAGCAGATTTATCATGGTGGGACTCTCAAGTGTTCTTTTTGATTTCTGAACAATCTGGAATCTAGAAGGCCTTGTCTTACAGGGAAGGCAGAAGTCTTGATCTTGAATGATCATTATATTTTAGTAAGAGTATTTGGAATACGAAGATTGTTTTGTTAGGTTCTTTCTAAGAAGGTTTAGTACCTTCTCATAAAAATCTCCACGTTAGGGATGTGAATAGTCACCTGAGAGAGCAAAGGAAAAAGAAAGAAAAGGTCTGTCTCTAGAATTTTCATGTATCAGATTGCCAGATCCAATGTGACTCAGCTAGTGAGCTGAGAGAGGCAGAAGTTAGACACAATGGCAAACATATGAACAGCAGAAAGAAAATCTGTTGTAATTCACTGCTTCTGAAAGAGAATACAAAAAGGGAGATGAAGAGCCATTGTTGATCATTATCCTTGAGAGAGGGTATCCTGGCTGCAAGAAGGAGTAGCAGCTAAATCTTCTGGCTATGCTGTGAAGCAGGATGCTCTAGGCTATTTCGACCAGATGCCATTACATATTTATATTATACAACTTCTGTCAAGAATCTACCATCTATCCATACTGACTTACAGTATTCTGATAATACCTAATGACATTAGCTTGTTGAAAAGGAGACAGCAGGCCCTCAGGGCTATCACAAGTATCAGCTGATTTAATTGAGAGGTCATTCTCATTGTGAATTCTCCAGTCATCTAGGTATTTGTCTTAGCTTCTGTAAGGCAATTAATTCACCCACAAGGAATTCACCCACTCCCACTGTGCTGTCAGAAATCACATGTCTGTGTTTGCCACCTTGACACTCCTTCCGGGAGGCTACTGTTTGGGTCTCTTTTGTGGTGCTGTTGGGTAACCTGTTAAGCAGTCACCAGATTGCAGGTCAAGCCCAGACAGTACTGCTCAACCTTGTTACAAGGGGCTGTGCTCTGTAGAGACACTATCTGGTACATGAAGATGTTAGATACCTCCAGGAACAGCACCTAGTTACTCTAGTGTCCGTGATCTAAGGTGGAAACCTTCAAAACAGAATCTTCCCTCTGAAAACAAGTGATTATTTAATTGAAAAACTCATAGCCCCAATCATAAACTACAACCCATTAGTTTATTTGGGAGAATTGTAGGTGAAGGTCACTCCAATGTATTTCAACTCTACCATTTTCTTTAAAGAAGAAAGAAAATTCTGGATCATTGATATATTTATCAGCAGTTGCACATTTGAAAGCTATCAAGATGCATTTGCATAAGTAGTTAGTTGCCAAGTATGACTTACATGAGAATCCTATTTGGGAGATTTTTTTTAAAGTTCTCTTGGTTCTTGCTCTCTGGTTCTATATTTGAACATAACTAGATTAGTTCTGAGTCCCTAACATCAGAGCCTCCAGCTGAAGACAGAACACAACCTTTGTTTTCATTGTAAAAATGATATATGTTGCAAATATGAATTTCTGAAAGTATAGAAGTATTAAAAAATTAGAACATAACTTCCTAATTTTATCCCTCCAAAACAGTCACTGTGAATAGTTTAGTGTCTATCCTTCCATATCTTCTCCCAGCCATATGTTTTGATATTTACAAAGATGCGATAATTTCATGCATGCTGTCTTGCAATTTGATTTTTTTCTTTTAGCAACATATCTTGGACATCTCTTTCACTCCAATGTGCATTTGTATTTTTTAGGAGCTGCCACATTTTCCATTTTTTTTATCTGTATACTATAGATTCTAATATGTACTGTATGTATTACATAGACCACAATGTAGATGTGTATTTCCTTAGACACTATGGGATATTATTATACTTAAACTTCCAGAGAAAAAGATATTATGTTCAAAAATTTCTCATCTTTGATAGTTTAGTAGCTTTTTACCATTTTGCATGCCTACCATGCTTTCTAGCACTTTGGTTGGATTCACATGTGATTTTTTATTTTTTATTGTGAAAATACCATATAGAGGGGTTACAATTAAATGGGCAAGATAATGAGTACATTTCTTATCAAGCAATAGGTCAGCTTATATCCCTATTTAAGCATTTTGTTTTTCCCCTTCCCTTTCCCCTCTACAAATTATACCAACATCAAATACAGTGAAAGCAGGGGTTATACCATGGGGGAGGGACATACAAAGCAACAAAAAAAATCATGTGATAAATACATTAGAAGCAATAGCAAGGAAGAAAAAAAACACTTGTGTCCTCATCTTGGGATTCATTTCCTTTAACATCATTTTATCTGACCTTTTCTGCTTGTCTCAGACATATACTAGTTATTGCAAATAAGGGAAACTATGGGTCTATGTTTCTTTGGGCCTGGCTTACTTCACTTAATATAATTTTTTCCAAGCCTTTCCATTTCCTAACAAATGGGGCAGTGTCATTCTTTCTGATGGAGGCATAGAATTCCATTGTGTATATACCACATTTTCATGATGCATTCTTCTACTTAGGGGCATCTGGGTTGGTTCCATATCTTAGCTATGGTAAATAATGCTGCAATAAACATAGTTGTACTGGTAGCTTGGAACCTCCATTCCACTTTCCAAAGTGGTTGAACAAGTTTACACTCCCACCAATAATACAGTAGGGTTCCCTTCTGGCCACATTCCCACCAGCATCTGTTGTGATTAGAGTTCTTGATTATAGCCATTCTAACTGGGGTGAGGTGGTATCTTAATGTTGTTTTGATTTGCATTTCTTTTTTGGCTAGAAAAGTTGAGCATTTCTTCATGTGTCTATTGGCCATTTTTATTTCCTCTTCAGAAAAGTTTCTCTTTAAGTCTTTAGGCCACTTATTTATTGGGCAGTTGTTTCTTTGAGGATTTGTTGTTGGGGGAATTAATTTTTTGAGTTCAAAGCATATTTTAGATATGAGACCCTTGTCCTTTGTATGGCTAGTAAAGATCTGTTTCCAGTCCATGGGCTTTCTATTGATCATGCTAGCTATGTCCTTTGCCATGCAGAAGCTCTGCAATTTCATGCAATCCCATTTGTCCAACCTTTCTTTGATTTGTCCAAATCTTTCTTTGTTGTGTTTCTGGGTCTCTATTAAGAAAATTTGGGCCTGTGCCAAGGAGACCTAGCGTTTTCAGAGTATCTGCTTTGACTCCGAGGTCTTTGATCCATTTGAAGTTGATTCTGGTGCAGGGTGATATATAAGGATCTAGCCTTAGTTTTCTATAAGTAGTTAACCAATTTTGCCATCACCATTTACTGAAGAGATTGTCTTTTTTCCATTCTACTTTTTTAGCTCCCTTACCAAAGATTAGATGGCTATAGGTCTGTAGGTTCATTTCTGGGTTTTCAATTCTATTCCATTTTCCTGAGGTCTATTCTTGTGCCAGTACCAAGCTGTTTTGATTACTATGGCTTTATAGTAGAGTTTGAAATTTGGTATTGATATTCCTCCAGCACTGTTCTTTCTGTTGAGGTTCTTTTTTGCTATTCGGGATCTTTCATTGTTTCATATGAATTTTTGGATTGCCTCTTCTATTTCCTTATAGAATGAGCTTGGAATATTGATAGGTATCGCATTGAATTTGTAGATAGCCTTGGGAAGTATTGCCATTCACGATGTTGATCCTTCTAATCCAGGAGCATGGGAGGTTTTTCCACTTTCTAAGTTCTGTTTTGATTTCCTTTTTTCAGGTTTTAAAGTTTTCATCATATAGGTCCTTCACTTATTTGTTAATTTCTAGGTATTTTATTTTTTGTGAGGCTATTACGAATGTCACATTTTAACTGTATTTTTTTTGTCTTTTCTTGTTTGGTACTGGGGGTCGAACCCAGGACGTTGCACTTGCTAGGCAAGTGTTTTGCCACTGAGCTACATCCCAGCCAGAATGTCACATTTTAATAGTTACAGAAATCCCAGGGCTAAAGTTCCTAGGGCACGAGAGCAGTATCATTTTTACTTACTGGATTAGGAAATTTACTCCAATAGAGCTCCATTTTGATTATGGTTTCATAAGCACAATGCCTTATGAATAAAGGGTAACAATGACTTATGAATAATGGTAGAAGCATAGCCCATCTTGACATACTCTGTAGAGTATGTATGTCACTTGAAAACACCACAGACACACAGACATATACATATACCCAGACCCACAGACACAGACACAGACACAGGCACACATTACATATTGTGATCATGGCACATATATAGGGAAGTATGTTGGACTGGCTGGAGTGAGAAGTGCTTTGTTTTAAGCTTGTCTTTTCAGAGAAGTATATGAAGTTAAATCTTTAACTCATATACTTGCTATGTGTTATGCATTATCTTGGAGCTGATTTTCTGATGTGGTAAATGGATCCAGTGAAAATTATCCAAGAAAATAGATCAACGTTGTTTTCATAGTGCTTGGAATGTAGTTGCTATTATGCAGAGGTTACTGGAGAGAGAAAATCCTCTAGTTATCTCCCGAGGATCCTTTCTTTCTCCATGGACAACATTGCTTTTGTCGAATGACTAAGCTTCATAGGTGACCAACTACATTAGTTTGAAACTTTTTCCTAGAGAAGAGCAAATATTTGATTGTTGGAAAAGTCTACTTCTCTTGACTTCTTTGCAACATATTAGGCATGAAATTACATAGTAATATTAATTACATTAATAGTACATCAATAGTACATAGCATACATGAATAGCACAAAGGGGTTTCATTATGATAATTCCATAGATGCACACAGTGTACTTTGAGCAAATTCATCCCCTCTACTGTTAATCATGTTTCAAACTTTTATAGTCTTTTAATTGGCCCACATTGACCACAGTTGAAGGGGAGTGACTTGAGCTTTATGAGTCTAATGTTGGATCTATGAGATGTTCACTCTTGTACACAGGTGAAATTCAGGGTGAATTACTGTCTCTCAGATTTGATCTGTCTTCTTCCTTGTGGTAGTTGCCTGGTCTGGTCAGCTCTTGCTATGTTCTCACCATATGACTTACTCCTGAGTGCTTCAAACTATGTTGATTACCACCTGACACCCAAACTGGTCCTGGTGGGCATATAAGAGGTGGCTGAAGAGGAATACCAGTATCCTCAGTGTCACAGGGTGAAGATTAGAGAAAAGGCACTGGGTTTCTCAAAGGCTGTTCCTAGAGAAATGTCAGCTGTGTTAAAAGCTGGTGTGAGATTGAGTCTGGGGCAGGAGAGAGGCAGCTTAAGTATGGCTTAAGCATGTTTTATCTAACCATCCTTAATGATAGGTAATAATAGTCAATATTCATTCCCAGTTTTCAGATATACTCATAGGGTTAATGATTAAATTTAATGAAAGGTGTAGATGGGTTAAGCTCCAGCTAAACCCAAGACTTGAAATCCAGTGTTCTCTCCATTTGTGGAAAGACTAGTGTGGTGGCAGTGCCTAAAAGACTGTCCCTGGGCGTAGCATTACAGCTGAGTGTCAAGATCCAGCTGCATGACCCTCATGGGGGTCATGTCCCAGCAGGAAACCAGAATTGAAACAGAGGCAGAGGTCTAGTTTGATGTAATAGATGACTGAAGACAGAGATGGAAGGACTCTCAGGATATGAGGGTGTCAGGGATCGTCTCAGAGATACCAGTTGGCCCACATTTTTAGAAAGTCAGTGTAAAATTGAAAAAAAAAAATCAAAAGCTAGTAAAGGAAAAGAACAAGCTAAGAGGGTCTTGGCTTAATTAAACCTTTAGGTCCAATGACCAGCTTGCAGGAAAAAACAACAACAAAACCAAGGACTGTGTTAAAAGACACCAAGAAATGCAACTAGGAAACCTGAAACAGTAAATATTCTGGCTTATTTTTCCCCCCTTATTCTTGTCTTCCTCCTCTATTTCTTCAACAACAATGGCAAGATATGGGAAAAATGAATAAGGGACACTATAATTTAAAAGAAACCTAAGAGCTGTTATGGTGGCCCTTAATCTCAGTACTTAGTTTTTTTTGGTTTGTTTGTTTTTTTTGGTTGTGGGGCCTCAAATCTGGGCCAGGGCTCTCTCCCCCAATTCTTCAGCTGTAGACCAACGCTCTACCACTTGAACCTAAGCCCCATATCTGGCTTTTTCTGCTTATGTGGTGCTGAGGAATCGAACCCAGGGCCTCATGCATGCAACACAAGCACTCTACCACTGAGCCACCTTCCCAGTGCCTAATCTCAGTACTTGGATGGCAGGAGAATCAAGAGTTGAAGGCCAGCCCCTGTCTCAAAAAACAAAAACCAAAACACTAAAGGAGACTTAGGAGACAACAATTTCTAATAACATATGAACCTACTAGTATCTTAGTTCAAACAGTACACTACATAAAAAATTATACAATAATTTTAGCATACATAGTAGCATTAAGCACACATAGCTATAGACGATGGGCTCTAATATCACTTCCCCAAAAGGAAACCACTGTTGCTTGGAAAAGTGGTTAATTTTAGGAATAATCTATGGCATATGTTTAGAAAATTTTATTATATCAAATTGCAAGGAAAACAGCAAAGATTACTAGGGTCCTATTAGAAGAAGAACTAAAGGGCTAACTTGGCTAAAGATAGGGAGATATGAGCAAAAATAAGAAAAATTGATGCAATGAGTAGAAACAACAATTTAAATAAGTCAGTGAGTTCAAAGTAATACTTAAAAAAAGTCAAAGCCAAGTACTCATCAACAGAGCACAGGAACCAACTTACTACTCAAAATCTATTAAACAAGGGGAAAGAATCAAACATTTTGCATTCTGTATTTCTAATATGAACTGTACCATGAGATTACTAGTTATAAGATAGAGGAAGTTTCTTATTAGAGAAACATTCCAAGTTACAATTGAAGGAGGAGTTTGCTACCAACAGTGACTTGCTAGATTAAGGCATTGCATATGAATAGATAGTAATGTCACAAAACCAGAGACAACCAAATATTTTGTGTCCCCCTAAAAGAAGAACAAAACTCATCTTGACAAAAAAAAAAAAAGACAAATACTATTTAAGCACCTAGATTGAACTCCCAGATGATAGGAAATAGAGATGATAGGGAAATATGTGGGACTACAGCTAGGTGCTACAGTGACTCAAATCCAGACAGTAGAATTGTTTATAGATCCAACAATCCCATTTCTTCAAAAATGTGTTTCACCAGGTGCTGGTGGCTCATGCTTGTAATCCTAGCTACTCAGGAGGATGAGATCTGAGGATCATGGCTTGAAGCCATCCAGGGAAGGAGTCTATGAGATTCCAATTTTCTCTAGTTAACCAGCAAAAAGCTGGAAATGGGGCTGCGCCTCAAGTGTTAGAGCACTAGCCTTGAGCAACAAACCTCTAGGACAGCATCCAGGCCCTAAAATTAATACTCACAACTAGCATACACACACACACACACACACACACACACACACACACACACACACACACACACAAAATACATTGCAAAGAAAACATTTGGAAATAGAAGAGGAACTTATAAGACTGAAGAAGATTTAAGGAATGTCAATCATTAAAAGCAAAGAATCCTAATTTTAAAAGTTGTCAAAATAGTTATGACGTTTCTGAGATGAGAAAATTTGAACATTGTTTAAGAAATTATTGTGTTACATGTGATGTCGGTATTTTGGTTATGTCAGGATTTTTATCTTTATAAGTCTATATTGAAATATTTACGTGGATTTTGCTTCAAAAGCATAGAGGAAAAGACTTATTTTGGAATCAAAATGAGGTCATAAAAATCAAGAACTGATGCTTATTGAAGCAAGAAGATGTACATACAGGAGTTTACTACTTAGTGTATATTGGCAATATCTGAAATCCTACAAAAGAAAAAGCTAAATAAAGATAGGGAAATGTGAACACTGACTCAGTGTTCAGTTATATTGAGGAGTTATTATTTTTAATTTTACTTTGTGGTGTTGGGTGCCTTATACATGGCAAGCAATTCTTTACAACTGAGCCACATTCCAAATTTAAGCTTTTAAGCATGTGAGTGGTGCATATTAAAAAAAGATAAGTACTTTGTTTCAAAGTAATTGGTGTTTTGGGGGTAAAAATTGAAATGAAAGTGGCCGCTGTTGTATAAGTTTAAAAATTTCCTAATGATAAGAAAACATATAAAAGATAGGCTAGATTTCCATGGGAGAGGATCGGGTGGAGCAAAGAATAACTAATATAAAAATGTCCTGTGTACATGACTAACTGGAATAAAAGCCAAATGCATATTTTATTAGTATTTCTTATGCTAATTTTTAATGAAATACTTTTTTCTTTTTTTAAAAAATTATTTTATTGTAATGATACTGTACAGAGGGGTTACAATCACACGAGTAAGGTAATGAGTACATTTCTTGTCAAGCATTGTTACCCCCTCCTTTGTTGTTCTCCCACTATCCCTCCCCTCTCCCACCTTCCTCACTCCTCTCTCCCCTCTCCCGAAGTTATAAAGTTCATTTCCAATATAGTGTCTTATGGGTATCATTGCTGCAATGGGTCATCCTGTGTCCTTGTATCAGCATTTTGTCATTCCCCTTCCCCTCCCCAAATCAGACAGATGTATATACAGGGTACCAAAATCAAGTACAGTGATGACGGGATATACCACAGGAAGAAGAACATCAAAGGAAACAAAAAAAATCACATCGTACATTAAAAGCAACAACAACAACAAAAGACCTCTTGTGTCCATATCTTGGGGTTCATTTCACTTATTATGCTAATGTTTTGTGTTATTGAAAACAAAATCCTAACAGAAATTGACTTAAAGTGAATAGAAATATGTATCTGGCCATATTGAGAAATCTTCCTATAATAAATATTTCTTCAGCCTTGTTCCTCCCTGTAGATCACTGGAAGGTCAGTAATGAAACTAAAAGATCATTTAGTGTCTTTTTACCAAAACTGCACACTCAATTAGTTTCTAAGGGTAAGGTTGAGGTTTATTGGAGTTAGCCATTGCAATTCATATGCTAAAACTCATTAAAATCACATACTACAACAGAGAAAAGATAAACACCTTTTTTAGTTGAGCTTTACAAATGTACTCGAATAAGATAAGAAGGGTTTTTCTTTTTCCAAAATGATATGAGGTACAAAGAGAAAATCATTTGCTTAAGGTATTAGGTTTTAAACACTGAAAAATAAATATGGAGAATGGCAGGAGACCGAAATTAAGCAAAATGTATTGGAACCTGTGAGTTCAGATGCCTTAGAAGCATCTGGTGTTGTGGATTGCTTCCTCAGTCTCCATTCCATTCTCCTTCTGGTTGGACATATGGGAATCTGATATTGGCACTTGCAGGATTCCCTTGCAGCTAGGATGAGAATCAGGTTTTGTTAAAGATATTTGCTTGACACTTGCAGGATTCCCTTGCAGCTAGGATGAGAATCAGGTTTTGTTAAAGATAGTTGCTTGGGCTTTGAATATGGACGGTAGAAGTGAGGTGGAAGTTATCTTACTTTCTGGTTTCCTTTTTGGTCAAATTTTCCTGCAGCACCATTGCAGCTGCATAATTCAGCTTCCTGGGCATTTTTGATGCAGTTCAGATATCTTCTTGTCTCTGGTAATTATGTTCTTGGATAACAAGGGAAGGAACTAGGTTTTGAATATACAGCTTTAGGAGGAGCCTCAGCTTTCCTGGTCATTCTTTAGGATCATCCACAACCTGTCATCCAGGCTTTTCAAAGGCTTTGTAAGGCCTGAATGTAGCTCCCTATATTAAATCTTTTTCTTCCTAATGCACTTAAAACAATTTGATTGTTTGCAGTCTTCTGCAGTAAACAAACAGCAAATAAGTTTTCAGGCCATTACAAATGAATGTAAGGCCTGCTGAAATTCACCTTTCCTTCTCCACACATAATCACTAATGCCTCTCACCAGGTATCAGCATGTGGGGGTGGGGAAGGTCCAGCAAAAGAAGAGATGTCAGGTTTCCTCATTCACTTGCCTCAAGGCTGAGATGTAGATTAAGCTGTCCTGGAATTATGCCAAATTTCTCTCCTCCATGTCAATTAGCACAAAAATTCTAAAATAGAGAGCTTTTATTCCCATTCAAAATATAGTACCTGAAGCTGAGATGTTGAATACCTTGTCCAATATGACATGGTACTTAAGTGGGAGATTGCAAATTGGATCCTGTGTTATCTGACTATTAAGTGAGCTTTTGAAAATACACAAATTCAAGTATATAGTAAACATCAGGGTTTAGTTCTATAGTTCTAGCAAAGATTGAGTGGGAGTTAAACAAGAGACAGAATGATTTGTTTTTCTTCTACTATGGGGATAATTACCTCCCTTTCTTTCTGTTGGTTAGTGGGAGACAGTTGAGGAAAAGGAGAGGAATTTTTAAAAAGACCGCAAAAAGCCAATGGACAGAAGAGACAAAGGGAAGTGGAGGTGAGCTGGTGGTACTGGTGCTAGAAAGGCTGACATGGATTGGCTCTGACATGTTTCCCAAGAGCTCATGTGTCAGTCTTTGGTGTGGCAGTTATGAAGTGTGAGATCTTTAACAAGTGGGCCCTAGCTGGGCGCCAGTGGCTCATGCCTGTAATCCTAGCTACTCAGGAGGCTGAGATCTGAGGATGCTGGTTCAAAGCCAGCCCAGGCAGGAAAGTCTGTGAACCTCTTATCTCCAAGAAACCACCAGAAAACCAGAAGTGGTGCTGTAGCTCAAGTGGTAGAGGGCTCGCCTTGAGCTGAAGAGCTGAAGGACAGCGCTCAGGCCCAGAGTTCAAGCCCCACAACGGAGGAGGAGGAGGAGGAGGGGGAGGGGGAGGGGGAGGGGGAGGGGGAGGAGGAGGAGGGCCCTAGTTGGAGTGGGAGGGTACTTGGGTTATTGAATATGCTCACCCAGAGGGGATTAAAGTAGCCTTTGTGGGGACCATGAGTGAGTGCTCATAAGACTGAGTTGTTAAAAACGCCTGAGATTGACCTGAAGTACCTCTCAAATACATTCTTGCCATTTGTGACACCATGTGCTAGGAGGTCCTCATTAATACTGTCTTTATGAAGTATCCTCAGGTATCCCATCATAGTAATAGAAAACAGATCAATACAGTGGTGGTGTCATTTGCTTGTTAGTTGGGATAGTGGCAATCTTGATGGTGTTGGTGATGGTGGCTCATTGGCCAATGGTGTTCAGAACTAAGAGAGTTGATATAATGCTACTCAAAGAATAATAGTATTGTTTCTCCCTGCTGGAGATTTCTAATCATCCCTTTTATTCTTGGAATTACCCTCATTCTGAATGCAGGAAGATGCTTTTTTCTACTCTGGCAAACTCTAAACAGCTCAGCCATGCTACGGGGTTGGTGGCTGGGACATGGGTACATATTTTCTCCCTGTGAGTTCACATACCTTCCAGCTACAAATCCAGCTACAATTTTTTTTTTCTGTAATTATGATGACTCTAAAGGACTAACAAATGCCTCTATGAATCGCTGGTACATTTCAACTTGGATGTAGATCTGGGAACCAAATAACATGGTTTGGGATTCTAGATGTACAACATTCTATATTAGGTAATTTTGGCCAAGTTTATTAATCTATTTGATACTCAGTTTCCTCATCTCTAAAATGAAGGGAAATAACACAATTTCTTATGGTTAAGAAGTAGTTAATTTAGTTAAAATGTGGCAGGTGCTTAGAACATGTTATCTATTATAGTAGCTATATACACCGGGACATTTATACACTGGCAAGCTGATTAGAAAACAGATGAGTACCAAAATAACTTAAAAGAAGTTGACCAGAACTGATTATCTGGGAAGGAATACCTTCAAGCTCATGCAAAATGGCCATGTTTCTCACAAATAAAACATTGCATATGAATTGGCAAGGGCATGGAATAGTCTGAGCCACCTACTGTCTGGTGTTGAGAACAAAATAGAACAAAACAGCAACAAACAATTGGCATTTGGCTTGGTGACTCTGATCAGAGAGATCTGCCCACAGCCTGATCAAGTTGTGGGTGCACACTTTAAATGATTCGTACGTGCAAAATCATTTCCTCTAAAGAGGAGCCCATCAACCTAATGAGTCATATTACAACAATTCCCAATTGTACATTTTCTGAGTGTTAAAAGCTTATAAACATTATTCTGAATAGCTCATGTGCCATTAGACTTAGAGGTGTTAGAGAAATTTTTATCTCATCTTTCACCCCCTTTTTTTCAAGATACTTATTTTTATTTAAAAATAATTTACACAGAATTGAAAGTGTACATCTTTTTAAAAGGGAAAAAGGGAGTAGTCAATTATCTGTAGATCAGCCCATTTTAATTATAGACCATCTCATAAAGTATCTGGAGCTGGAACTCCATGAGACTGATGCTATGTAAAAATTAGCATGATTGGAAGTAAAAAAAAAAACCACAGTTAAGTGAAATGTTTTATTGAAAGTACTTATAAAGTGCTTCACAGTTAACATTCTGCAAATATGAGCTTCTTTGAGAAGTGAAACTGAACTCTGAAAGAGAGCTTTGGCCTCAGCTTGTGTTCAGTTTGATTCAGATTGCATACTGCATTCAGAAATTGTGTTTTCTTCACCAAAGATCCTTAATTTTCTTTTCAATCCATTAGCCATTGAGACAACCAGCTGTGGATGACCGGACCATGATGGATCCTTCTGTGGGTGGTGAGTGTGAAAAGGAATGTTTCTAGTGCTCTCTGGAAGGAGGATGTTATAATTTGTCCATTGACAAGTCATGATTTCTTCTGTTGCTTTAAGGTGACAAATCACTCACTGTATTGCCCTCCCTTTGCATTGATTGAAGAAATTGATCATTCATTCATCTCTACCTGGAGAATGATTATCATATTCATCCCAGGGTCAAAGCATACATGTTTATTGAGAACATATTTTACACTTTGTTTTGTTGACTTGTGGTGCTGGGGATGGAACCTAGGGCCTTGCTCATGCTTGGAGAGTGTTCCACCACTGAGTGGCTCCTCCATCCCTCAGGAACATATTTTATCAATCCAAAATTGTACAAAGGCATAACCCTACTTTTGTAAACTTGACAAGCTAGCCTTAGAGACCAAAGGGACCAAAACATTGTGGATTTTTTTTTCTTTTTGTCCTATGAGAATTAGAAACATTTCTAGGGACAATGGAATTGCTACTTTTGACCCTGATTGATGAACAAGATCCCTGGATAGAGCTGGTTTTCTCCCATCCCTTCACAGCTAGTAGCTCTTGAAGCTGTATATTGGGTGGAGAAGAAAACCTTTCAGATGTGGTAAGATCATTCTTTGCCATAGTTTTATACCTGGCTAACTGCTCCACCAAAATTTTAAGCTAAGCTCTAGAGGACCAGTTGTAGCAAACTAGGAAGTAAAACTGAACTCAGAGAGCTTTGGCCGTGGCTCACATTTAGTGCTAGCTTCCTGAAAGTCCTCTTCTCTCTATGGTTGCACGCCAGTTATAGCTCCCAGTGAACAAGTCTCACTATTGGTAAAGAAGCAGCTTGACTTTCTTGCAGGTAATCTGAGGGTCAGGAAGCAGGAGCAGAGGATGTCCCTTTGACCTATGAGATAAACAAAAAAACAAATCCACTGGAGGTAGTGATGGCATTTGTTCTTCTGGTGCCTAATTTTAGACATTGAGGGTGAGTCGAGCATACATGAGTAATGCCAATAAAAAGTGGAGGTGGAATGTTCTTCCTCTTCCTCTGAATGTTGGGCTATAAGACCAGAATGCACAGAATTCTGTCAACCTATGATTGCTCATAGGTCACAGTTCTCCACTAAAGTGTTGGAGATGGTCTGGTTGGCTCACTGTAACGAGGAAGCAGAACTTGTAAGAATTGAAGGATAAAAAGAAACTTTTCCTACACTAACCATCCAGGAATGAGCTAGGAGAGGATGTAGAAAACCCTTAGATTTATGTCTGTGTTTTCTGATTCTTTTTTAGTTCTAAAATGTTGGGGTTTTCAAAGGAAATTGAGAAATTTAAGACTGTTTAGCTGAGCATGGCGGATACCGGTATAAGTGCCATTCTCTTCCTTCCCAGGTCTTGGCAGACATCATTTATCGTATTATCCTACTTTGAGATCTACCAAATTAAAAAGGTCATCTCCTCCCAGGTGAGAGCTCAATTGTGCATAGGTTTGGAAGGAATTTGAAATCAGGAGCTAACAAGAGACTGATAAGTCATAAAGGATTTCATTCTGCCTTTCTTCCAATTTATTGTAATGATCCTGAAGCTTCCTAAGGTGTGTCTTGGTGACCTCAACTTTCTATTGAGAATATAGACAGACTCACCATAACTAGGTCTAGGAAACTGATGTGGCTCTATCATTCAAGTCATTGCCTCAGATTTTAAATTTTGATTTTGAATTATCCCACCCCAAGTCTGTCTGGACAGTGATCCTACTTATTGGTATTCTTTTACTTTTGCAGTACTGGAGATAAATCACAGTCACAGCCTCTAGCCTTCTGGGCCAGAGCCACAACCTCAGCTCTTTTTGCTTGCCTTTTTTTTTTTTTTGGGGTCCGGTCGTGGGGCCTGAACTCTGGGCCTGGGTGCTGTCCCTCGGCTCTTCAGCTCAAGGCCAGTGTTCTACCACTTAAGCCACAGCGCCACTTCTGGCTTTTTTTGCTTATGTGGTGCTGAGGAATCGAACCCAGGGCCTCAGGCATGCAAGGCAAGCACTCTACCACTGAGCCACCTTCCCAGCCCTGCCTTTTTTTTTTTTAAAGACAAGTTCTCCCTAACTTTCCAGTCTGTCCTTGAACTCTTGATCCTGCCTCCACCTCCCAAATAGCTGGGATTATACACATGCATCACCATGTCCAGCTTCTTTTGGCATTGTTACCTTAATATCCTAATGTATCTTCCCCCTCCAATGCTCCTCATTAACTGGGAGAAAGGTCATTTGTAAACAACAAAAATCAAACAAATTTCAAAATAGTATTTGCCTTCTATAATTGTACATAATACCTTACCATAGCCTCCCTCCTGAGGCAGTATTTCAGGGCAGACAATAGCCACTTCTCACCTCCATAGCCATTTCTCATCTCTACCTCACCACATGGTACTGGGCAGGTGGGAGACCCATCCCTTTCCCCAACTGTTTGGCCAATAAGATTTTGGAAAAATCTCCAGAGAAAGTTGTTAAAACTAATCTGAAACAGATTATTATTGGCACAGGATACATAGGAGGTGTGGGACAGGCATTTGTGGAATTAGTAGGAAGTTCTGAATGAAGACAACCATCAACAGAGACCTGTAAGGGAAGGTCTCCTGGGACCCCAGGAGAGGGACCCCAGTCTCCTATCGTAACTAGATTGGCACCTGTTTAATGCATGGGCATAGCCTCCTGGGATAAATGGGCACTACAGGGTAGGAGGTGACTTTACAGGGTGATGAGATGCCCTGCCTCTAATTTGGTCATTAGATTTCAGGTTTCAAATTCTCAATCAATTACATAGAACAAAGTCTTAAAATCTCAGTCTGCACTGTTTCTCAGACCTCCTGACAATGTATTCAAAAGTGATGTATCAATTTCTGAGTTAGGCCCGGTGATCCTGGAAAGCAGGTTGAAGCTGTTTTTAAAACACAGTAGTGAAGGTTTTCTGGCCTGGTAGGCCTCAGGCACTAGACTGGGTCAGCAGGTCCAGGTGGCTGTGGTAATAAGCCTTATGCAGTGACTCCTGGGGGGGGAAGTTTCCTGGATCTGCCCAGCAGCGTATCCTAGCCCTCAGCAACAGGTACCACATGTAGTTGGTGTGCCTTGGAATACAGCACTTGTAAGCAGTAATACACAAAAACTGCCAACAGTTCGAAGTAAATCTAAAGACGCGGGAAGAGATAGAATATTCCTGCTGGAATAATTCTATCCAAAATAAACCTTGTAATCTCCTCTACACAGCCTCCTGGAAGAAATTAGGAGCATTTTTAAGAGGCTTGCCTTGACACAACAGGACATTCATTCCTTTTACAATTGGAAAATGTTATCATTGTGGGATTAGGTAGTTTGGAGGGAAGATTACTTTTGCATTTGGGAGAGACATTTCCTTTGATGATTTTCTTTCCTATTAAAAAAAAAACAATTTACTCTGTCTGCAGCCCCCTCTTCCCTTTCTTTTGCCTCTGTATGTTTTTAAAGCTGTGGCATGAGCACAAGAGGCTGACCTTTAACTTCAGGGAGGAGGAGGAAGTACAAAGGAGTGGCCTGCGGAGGGCGGGTGGTGACGCAGGGACTCAGCCACACCCTCCTCTCCCCTTTAGACCAGAGCCAAGGCTGTCCATCTGCCTTACCACTGCCTCTGAGAGGCAGTCGTGTATGTTACTGTGGTGGTGCTGACAGTGTAAGCACTTCCTCTTTTGAAGTCTTAATACTCCTGGGGCTGTGGGAGCAGCAGTTAGAACTCCGATTTCTCCCTCCACTATTGGCATGCCAAGTGAAGTTGGCTTTCTCTGCAAGACACACTCCAATGGTTGGAACTATAGAATACCGTTGGATTTGAGGAGCCAATAAAGGACCAGGGGGTGAAGATGGATCCTCCGGAGTAGATTGTGCTTCATGGTGACTTGAACCATCATCATTTCAGTGTTGGACAACTGACTCTCTCTCAGAAGAAACTGACTACGTTTCTCATTGAGTAGTGAAGTTTCTCTATATCTGGAGCAGAGTTAACTTCTGCCTATGAGCCATCCCATAGTGGAGGAAACTTGTCTGCCTGCCACCAGGGGAGAGTGTTTCTTGTTCCTGTATTTCTGAAATCTCAATTCACATATGTGTTTTCCTCTTAATTTCACAACAGCAATATTGGGCATGTTATCATCCTATCAACAATGGTAAAATTAGCAAACTGAACACTGAACTTTGTATATACTTCCTATAACCTTAGTTTGATAGACAGAAGGAAGAAGAGGAGGAGGAGGAGGGGGGAGGAAGGAGAGGCTTTGTGGAAAGGGAGGAAGTGAGGAATCCATGTCTGGAGTTGAATGCCATCTTGAATTTTGCACCTAATTTTGCCCACTTGTGGATTCAGGGAAAGCTACTCCCAGTCAGGCTGTAATTCGTGACATAGAAGTATAGAAGTTAGAACTATGACTCCAGCTGGCATCCATTCTACATTGACTCATTCAACAAGAGCAGGGTGAACTCTTTGAAATGCTGGGATAGTGAGAATCCAGTAATTCTCTGTCCTTGCTCTTAGGGGGCTGTATATTGCAAAATAATCTCAGAAAGTAGGTTCTTCTCAGTCAAGTTAAAACGAATTAGCAAACACCTACTACTTTGTTGTGTAACCTGTGGTTTTCATGAAGTTTTGCTTCATGGCTCTTCCTGTATGACATCAGCTTCCTGGGGAAATAAATGCCTTGAGAGTTGTACTACATCTCCTATTGATGTAAAACACAAAGCAAAGATGTTGGCTTGACAGTAAATGTGAAATATACTGCAATTCAGACTTTTTTTTGATTTCTAGATATTAGCCTTTATATGCTAAATAAATGAATGGATGAATGATTAAATAAATATGTGACCTTAGAGGTATAGGGTTGAATTAAGCACACTTGGACATGCTTCACCAAGATTATTCTGTGCATAGCCCTTCTCTTGGTTGTATATTATTGTTTTTCTCCTTAATTTCCTCATTTCTTGTTTCCTGACTCCTGATACCCCCTTCTAATTTATTTTCTGAGTCCTTAATATGCATGTCACTTCGGAAGATCTATGGTATTTTTGTTACGTATCTGTGGTACTTAATTTTCTAGCATTTAGAGATTTTTCTAGTTACCATTCTGTTCTTGATGAAAGAATATATGCTGCCAAATTTTAGTCCTTTGAAATTTACAGCTTGGACTCAGATACGGTTTATTTTGGTAAATTTCTCATGCGTCTTTCCAAGGAGTATATTTTTTTTAGTTACTGATTTCAGTAACTAATTCAAACTAATTAATTGTGTGGTCATATCTTTTATATCCTTATTGGTTTTGTGTCTTTTCTGACAAATACATTAAATAGATTAAAATCTCCCAAAATGGTTATGATTCTTTTTTCTTCTTTTTTGTCTTGTTTTTATTTTTATACTTTGAGTCTATGAAGTTAAGTGCTTAGGCATTTAGAATTGCTGTATTTTTCTGGGACTTTCATACTTATGAAATATTCCTGTTAATTTTGCGTTCTGATATTTTACCAAATTTATTAACTCTAATAATGTTCTTGGAAAATTCTTTAGAGTTTTCTGTCTAGAGGTCTTGCCATTAGCAAATAGAGATGATTTTCCTTTGCCTTTCCACTTGGGTGTCTTTTCTTTTTCCTGCCTAATAGCTCTGGCTAGAACTTTCAGTGCCATGTTGACAAAGAAATGTGAAAATAGTAAGAATGAAGCCACAAAACAATTGTGTTGCTCCTATGCTCATAGGGAAAAAAATATTGGATTTTTATTTTTAATTTAAATTTTTGCTTACCAGCAAAATACTTTAACTTAGGGCTTCATGATTATTTGATTTGCTTTCTTGACTGATACTCTATCACTTAAGCCATACCTCCAGCACTGCATTTTGCTGGTCATTTGGAGATAGAGTCTGAAGATTTTTCTGCCTAAGCTGAGTTGTTGAGCCACCATCCTCTGAATCTCAGTCTCCTGAGTAATTAGGGTTATAGGTACGAACTATCATTCCCTGGCTAACAGTTTTTCATCTTGACTATGACATTAGCTCTAGGATTTTCAAGTACAATTTTTTACATAGTGATGGAATTCTCTCCCATGCTGTGTTAGTTTTCGTTTAATTATAAAAAGGTGTTGAATTTTATCAAAGACCTTTTTTCTGCATCATTTGAAATGATTATATGGTTTCTCTCCCTTCCTTTTACTAATGTAGTTATATGCCAAAATGATCTACAATTCCTGGAGTGATTATTATGTGATCCTTTCAATATGGTGATAAATTTTGTTTGCTAATATTTTGTTGAAAAATTTTGTATCTGTTTTTGTAAGGTATTATTGATTATTATTATTTGTGCTGTGTCTGGCATTAGTATTAGTAGAACAGATTTCATAGAATGAGTTAGAAATGATTTTTATTTTTTGATTAGGGTTTTTGATTTTTTTCTTCAAACAACTGATGGAATTCACTGGTAAGTTTTGTAGTTTTAAGGCTTCTTTGGTGAGGCATTTATTTAGTTTCTTAGCTTCTTATGGGCCAACTGAGATTTTCTAATCTTTTTTGAGTTGGTTTAGGTAATTTGTATATCTCAAGGTATCTTTCCATTTCTTCTGGTTCATTTAACTTGTTGACATACAGTTACTCATAGTAGTTACACTATGTGTGATTTTAAGAAGTTTATTGAACCTGCAGATTTTGGTGAAAGTGTGAGATTGTTTGAAAGGAATGTTTTTTTGTCTTTTATGAGACTCTGAATGCCTTATACTTGAACTTATCAACTATATTACTAAATCTTTTTTGTTTTGTGCCTTTTAATCCATATGCTCTCTTGGCTTATAAAAGGAATTCATTAAATCCTGAAACCAAAGTTGTTTTATTAAATTATCTCCAGGTTGTTTTTTGTTTTGAGAGTACTTTATTAAATGCCCATATGTTCATATTAATGTAGTCCTCTTGCTCTTTTTTTTTTTTTTTTGTCAGTCGTGGAGCTTGAACTCTGGGCTTGGTAGCTTTCCCTGTGCTCTTCAGCTCAAGGCGAGTGCTCTACTGCTTCAGCTACAGCACCACTTCCGGTTTTCTACTGGTTTATTGGAGATAAGAGTCTCACAGACTTTCCTGCCTGGGCTGGCTTTGAACCGTAATCTACAGATCTCAGCCTCCTGAGTAGCTAGGATTACTGGCATGAGCCCCTGGTGCCTGGCTCCTCTTGCTCTTGAGTGTTTTACCAATGTATACTATCTTACATTGCCAATTTTGCTTTTCATATTAAACTCTAATTTGTGTGATAATTAATTTTTCTGATGACTTCTCTTTGGTTCAAGTTTTTTGGTTATCTTTGAAAAATTCCCTATGCTTTTTACAAATTGTATCCTGAAAATAGCAGAGTGTAATCTATTAAAACAATCATATCTGATCAATACATTCAAATCATTTGTGCTTATACAATTCCTGTTGTGTTGACTTATTTCTATTTCATGGTATAATTTTCTATTTCTGTTATTTTTCATTTTTTCTTTCTTTATATAGAATTTTCTTGTGTTGGCTTGAAGGTTACTTAACTTTACTCCTTAGGATTATCTTGAACTTATTTAGATTCATACTTACATTTATTTTTCCTCTAATTTCATAAGTCATCTATATTTACATTTTGCCTTGAGCAAGACAAGTACCTTTGTGTAGTGACTCATTTTTAGGAACTCAACTACATTTATTAACACAATGGCATTCTGGGTGTCTAGAGTTTTAACCAGGATCATTACGGATGTGCTTTGGATTGTGAACTTTAAAAAATTTAACAATTATTAGTTTAAGCAATTATTTATCCTCTTTACTTTTAATATCTCATAGTATCTTCCTGGACTTACTTGTTTTCTTGTTAAGAGTATTTCTTCCATGTGTGTTTTCAAAGTGCATCTTTAAAGATATTCTTAGTAACACAAGGGCTTAGACTTTTTATTTCATCCTTAAATAATAGTTTGGTAAGGCACAGTATTCTAGATTTAAAATTCCTTTTCTTTAACTCATTACAAATATTACTTCATTGACTTTTTCTAAGGTCATTAATAAGAAATTTAGTTTTGTGAATTTAATTCTTCTTTATTTTGTAAATTTTATTTTTATCTTTAAGTAGTTATACAAAGGAGTTGCCATTCAATAAAGTAGTATCTGAATACAATGAACCTTCATCAATGTCACCTCTCATAATTTTCCTCATCTGTCTCATCTCCTTACTTTAGACAAAATCTGTTTTTACTCTCTGAAAGCTATTAGAATCATCTTTTTTTGATGTTCTTAAATATCACCGCAATGCATCCAGGTATGAAGTTTTTCTTATTTAACTATTGGCGTGGCATGAGAGCTTTCTCTCTCGGGCATGCTGCATTTATTTCGATTTGGAAAAATCTTTAGTAGTAAAATTCCTTCACATATTTCCTTTTCTCCATCTGTTTCCCTTTTTAAGAACCCCTAACATATGAAATTGGCGCTTCTGCCTAAATTTTCTTTAACAATTTCAATGTCTTTATTCTTTTGAGGTTTACTTGGAGTGAATGCTCCCAGTCTTAGTGCTTTGGCTCAGAGTTGTTCAGTTCATTTTATGGAACTCTTAATTTTAATAAATATTTTCAACCCCAGTATGATGGTCAATTATATGTCAACTTGGCTACACTATAGTGCCCAACTGTTTGGTCCAACCCTAGTCTAGATGCTCCTATGAAAGTATTTTTGTAGATGTGCTTAACATTTACCTCAGTTAAGCTTCAATAAAGGAGATTACTCTGAAAACTGTTCAGTATCCATTGAGGGTGGAAGCCTTAGGAATAAAAACTGAGGTTTCCCAGAGAAGAAGAAATTCTGCCTCAAGACCATAACATGGAAAGTTCTTCTTAAGTCCCCAGTGTGCCCTATGAATTTTGAACTCAAGCTTGCAATTGAACATTCTCATTTGAATTTCTAGCCTGCTGGCCTATCCTTTAGATTTTAACTCACCAGGACCTATAATCCTATGCACCAGTTCTTTAAAATCCAGATCCCCTGTAGACACATGCATACACTGTGCCCCCCCTCCAGTTACCACAGATTCCACATTGATGGATACAACCATGTTTTAAAAATATTGAAGGGAATAAAATGCCATGTTGGCATTGAACATGTACAGAATTCTTTCCTTATCATTAATCCTTAAACAACACAGTATAATAACTATTAACATAGCATCTCCACCATATTAGGTATTATAAATAATCTAGAGATTACTATAGTATTTAAGAAGATATACATGGATTATATGTAAATACTATGTCATTTTGTATAAAGGACTTGAGCGTCGGTGGATTTTAGTATCCACAGGGATACTGAAACCAATCCTCTGTGGTTACTAAGGGACAACTGTATAATAAGCTAAACTACCAAGATGACAATAGCAATTCCATGTAGGGTGCTGTGGTTTCCATGTGTCCCAAAGAAAACATGTGCTGGAATGTGCTTAATGCAAAAGTGTTGGGAAGTGGAGCCTAATGAGAAGTATTGGGACAAGAGGAATCAGCCCTTGTCAGTGGATTAATGTGAGTATTATGGGAGTGAGTTTGCTGTGGTGGGAGTGAACTTCTTGTAAAAGGATCAGCTCAGTCTGTCTTGGGTGCCCTGGCCCTCTCTTTGATTCTGTAGTACATCAAGGTGACACCCACCCCCATCCAAACCAACAGAGCTCCTGTTGGTTCTGATCCTTTGGAGAATTCTGTCGGACACATCCATTAACTGTATTCCTTCATCTTTTAAAAAGTGATGACTTCTTCACAATTTCAATATCTTTCTACTCGCCAGGTTTCCTCTGTTTTGTACCTACTTCCTCTGGTACAGATTGTTTAATGAACTCTTGTTCTTATGGAAACAATCATAATTTCTTATCCTGAGAAATATGAGAAGTCTTTCTGCACTTGGACCTCTTCCTTGTCCAGTCAATCTTACTCCATGGGAACTCTGCCTTGGGCTGCTTCAGGATTTCCCTTCACTTCTAGTAGGCATTAGGCTGGTCTGACACCACTTTCCCTGTTTCATGTAGATCACCTGGCAGAGAGTGAAGGCTCACCAGTGCCTGAGCAGGTTCCAGGGCAGAGACCATCTCCACACAGATGCCCAAATCAAATCCTATGTTCTTGTAGCTGTAATCGTAGGTTTTTAGGGGTTCAGCAGATTTCTTTCTGCTCATATACCTCAGAACTTTGTTTTATGGTGGGCAGCAACCTATATTAGAAGAGGTACTTAGAGACTGCTATGGAGAAGAGGCACCAACTTGTCACTTGAATCTACAAGGTAATTGAAAGCAGAATAAAACATGGACATCCCTGTCTCCATTTTGCCTCTGAAACTTTCTCTCCCGAAGTCACCTTGGTTTCTGGGAAGAAAAGGCTAATTGATAAACATCTTTATAACATTGAACTGAAATGGCACCCAAATAATAGCAAGGCTCACAGGACTGACCATCTCCAAGTTACCTGTGATGATGAAGATATAGCCAGGGGCAGGAGTAATCATATCATGGGGATGGGACATTGATGGCAACTTCTTCCTACTACCTTGTAGGATTAGAACTGAATGACCTTAACTATGCACACCTCTCTCCTTCTGCTCCAGTTCTTCTACTTAAACCTAAAGATCATGTAATCCACACATAAGCTGTAAAGCTTACATTTTTTCTTCCTATGCTTACCACATCATATAAATTTCTCTCTGCCCTTCACCACTACTTGGTCTCTGTAATTGGCATATTGTGACCAGTGGCTGAGGTAGTTTGTTGGGATTTCTGGAGGAACTGGAGGATTCTACTTTAAAACTTTCTTTACAGTGTTAGTTCATCATCTTATTGCCACCCTTTCAAGCACTTGCTTGCTTTGACTGACTGAATAACAGCTGATGGAATGCCAGAAGGATGCACAGATTTCTTGTATTATAGTCAGCCAGTAAACTTGGGTTGTAAAAGGAAACCTGATATTTCCATATGCCAAGTGAAAAAAACAACAAAACGAATACAGCCAACCTAGTCCCACAAATACAAATAAATGAAAAAGATGGATAATGTGGCAGCCATAGGGCACTCTTCTTAGAGCTGGTCCCATAAGTGGGCAAAGGAAGAAGGAAAGGGCACAGGGCATCTTTTGCCTGCCTCTGTTGAAGGTGCCTGGACATTGACCTACTGCTCCCTATCATTGGGCAGAAGAGACAAATGCTTTCTCACAGACTAGAACTCCTCCCTCAGCCCATAATGGCATCTGTAGAGGTTTAAGATGCAGCTACTTGCCATTTACTTGGTGTCATCCTGAGTGCCAGAGGCTGTCTTCATATCTGAGCATCCTGGAGTAGAAATATATGTTGGTTCATTATTAGAATGCTTCATCTTAGAAAAGGAGCCCATGGAAATCTTGATATCCTTTCCCTTAGATATACTCTATCTCCAGCCCCACCCCTGCTCAAACCTTGGCAATTCTTGCAGTAATTTTGGCTAGGTACAACTTATAATTCAAGAAAAAAATGCACAGAATGGTTTCATTGATTTCCTCAAAATACTGGGAGTGGGTGGGTGGTGGAGTTCCACACAAATGAATCTAATTTGAATATGGAGTACACAAGTCTGTTCTTTTGAAAAATCCCCAAGCTTACCGACCCCATTATGCCCACTTAAAGTATTTCCCTTAGAGACCAGGCAGCTCTTGATGAAGGCTGTGATGGTCTGAGTGGGACTATTTTTGCATAGATGAGAATTCCTGGGCCCTGTTCTGTCTAATTGTAATAGTGTACAAGGAATAGGGGCAGATATGGAGAAATCCCAATTAACTGATGTAGTTGTTTTTTTTGGGGGGGGAGGTTGATACCTCTTATTTTTATTTTTTTATCATGTTCTATGAACTTTGCAATACAGTTATTTCTTCCACACTGGGTGATATGTACATTTCTTTTGTTTTGCATAGCATCAGCTCTTCCCTCTTTCCCACTCGTTCCCTCCTTCCCGTTGCTGCCATTGAGTTGCTTAGTTCATTTTGATCCATGTCCAGTGCAGCTGGTGGGTCCCACTGTTGTATGTTTTTCCCTGATTCCCTCTAGTTCTGTGTCCTCCTCCTGGTTTCCCTCCAGTGTGCACATATATACCATACATGTGATCAGCAGTACGGGGTTATTTAGTAGTGATTCAACAAGATGAGTGGAAGTCCTTTGTTTTTTAAGTTTTGTTAACTTTGTCGTATCACCTTATGTTTTGGACTTAACGTCCACTTATCAGGGAGACCATCTGCCATCTCTTTGCTCTTGGCTTACCTTGATCAACATGATTTCTTCTAGTTCCATCCATTTCCCTGAAAATGCCATTATTTTGTCCTTTCTAATGGCTGCACAATAGTCCATTGAGTATAGATACCATAATTTTTGGATCCATTCATCTGTGGTGAGACATTTGGGTTGTTTCCATATCCTAGCTATTGTGAACAGTGCTGCAATAAACATGGAGGTGCATGTGTCCTTGTATCCTGGTTCCTGTTGTTCAGGATAGATGCCTAGAAGTGGTATGACTGAGTCATAAGGGAGGTCAATATTTAGCTTTCTGAGGACCCACCAGACTGCTTTCCAAAGTGGTTGTATAAGTGTACATTCCAACCAGCAGTGAAATAGGGTTCCTCTCTCCACATCCCCTCCAGCATTTGTTATTGGCTGACTTGAGGATGTGGGCCATTCTGACTGGGGTAAGGTAGTATCTCAGTGTTGTCTTTATTTGCATTCCCTTCACGACCAGGGATGGTGAACATTTCCTCATGTGCTTCTTTGCCATTTTTATCTCTTCTTCTGAGAAGTTTCTCTTTAGTTCCCTTGCCCATTTAGTACTTGGTTTGTTAGGTTTGGGAGGGATTCATTTCTTGAGTTCCCTGTATATACTGGATATTAACCCCTTTTCTGATATATTGCTGGTAAATATTTTTTCCCATTTAGTGGGTTGTCTTTCTAGCTTGGTTGCAATAGCTTTAGCTGTGCAGAAACTTTTTATTTTAAGGTAGTCCCATTTGTTGAGTCTCTCTCCAACTTGTTGTGACCCTGGGACTCTGTCCAGGAAGTTCCTGCCTGTGCCTATAAGTTCAGGTGTCTCTCCTACTCTGTCCTGCAGTAGTTTCAGAGATTCAGGTTTAATGTTAAGGTCTTCAATCCATTTTGAGTTGCTGTTGGTGCATGGTGATAGGCTGGGGTCCACTTTTAGTTTTCTGCATGTGGCTGCCCAGTTGTCCCAGCACCAGTAGTCGAAGAGGCTGTGTTTCTTCCACTGTATGTCTTTGGCTCCTTTGAACTGATATAGTTTAGAGCAGGCATTTTACCTGCCTCTCTAATAATAATATCATTAATAATAATGATAATACCAGTAATAATAATAACAACAACAACATTCATACTAACATAGTTGTTCTCTCTCCTTTCTCTCCCCTCCCGCTCTGAAGGTACTGAGGCTTGAACTCAGGGCTTCTTACCTTCACTTGGCTTTTTTTTTTCTCAAGGCCAGTGCTCTGCCACTTTTGAGCTCTGCTTCCAGTTCCAGTTTTTTTGCTGGTTAATTGGTGCTAAGAATCTTTTGGATTTGTCTGCCTGAGCTGACTTTGAGCTGAGATCTCGAGATCTCAGCCTCTTAAGTAGCTAGGAGTGTGTGTGAGCCGCTGGCACCTGGCTTACTGGCTTCTTTAAGGTACACAAAAATATTTGAAATAGTCATAGCTATTAATTTCATTAGAAAAATGCCAATTCTGAGAATTAAAGGGATTGATTTGTCTTGTGTCCCAAAGAAAAGAAGTGGCAAAGCTGATCCAAATGACTAGGGAGCCCTGTGCTTACCAGCTTGCCCTGTTACAGATCAGGACCAGTACCTTTGGCTTGCTGGTGGTATGCCCACTGCAGGAGAGTTCACGTTTGCCATGTAAATTTTCTCTTGTATCTTTTCTCAGTTGCTTACTTCATAGGCTTTTGCTGGCATAAGCATCGGGTTCTAGAAGATTTTCTGTTCCAAAAGAAGCAAGAGTAATGGAGAAGCAGAGACCTTTAACTGCTTTCCTTTCTTCTGCTGCCATTATTGGCATTTTGCTCCTGGCCTTCTACTTCATTTTCCCTTGGTGATGAGCTGGGATCCATCAACAAGGATGGATGCAGGCCAAGTACTCTGCCCCAGGTCACTGGGTGAAGTGGCCACACAGGAGCTGCAGCTTCAACTGTGGATTTGGCTTTCCTAAGCCCCCAGTGTGAGTGATGATGAAAACTGCACTTAGGTTTTCTCTTGTTATTTTGGAATTTTTCTTTAATCAAGTCTGTTACTCCTGGGTTAGAGGTTTAGAACAACTTTCTTGGTCTATGCTTTTTTTCTTCCTGTGATGAAGAGAGTAGAATGTTTCAAGCCAGGCAGCTTTTTCCATTGCTCTTAAGCCCAGGTATGTTTATAGTGAGATAGACCTTCTTATTTCTATTTTCTGTTGGTTTATTCTTTCTTATTTCCATTATGCTTACCTATATGGAAACCCCGGGATAGCAAGAGGAGTAAATGATACCATTCTGTGCATGTTTTTCCTTTGAACCAAAACTTGATACAAAGGTTGCTGAGCGTGCCTTGTGTGGGTGGTGGAGGTAGGTGAGAGTGTGAGATTTTATTCCGCTGAGCAGCATCTAAACCTCCTAAGGCAACTCTTCTGGAACCATTAGGTGGTCACTCCTTTCAGGACAATGTGTACCCTGAACACAGGAATGAAGAACAGGGGAAAAGAGAAA
Source organism: Dipodomys spectabilis (assembly GCF_019054845.1). Lineage (NCBI taxonomy): Eukaryota > Metazoa > Chordata > Mammalia > Rodentia > Heteromyidae > Dipodomys > Dipodomys spectabilis. The sequence goes on along the minus strand of NW_024870772.1, from coordinate 41,992,243 downwards.
CGAATCACTTAAAACGATGTAGCCCTCCCACACACACTGGCTCTAGCTTGTGGTGGAGTTAGGATGGAGGGTTTGGCTCTGCTTGTTCATCCTGGAAAGACATACTTGCCATCCATCTCTTTCACAACTTGCAGACTTTCTTTCAAAAATCAAAGGGGAAAGAGTGACACCCCCCCCCCCATTGATGTCATCCAGATCCCTTTCCATCAAAAATCTCAACCTTCTCTTGGGTACTAGGTTTCCATCTGTGGAAACTCTAGATGTGTCATAGACATTGTCCAGATGATGGCCTCTAGGCCTGGTTCAGCTATTGGTGTAGGGTGAAATGTGTTCATGCTTTTTAATTTTTTTCTTCCTAATGTATTTCCAATCACGAGCACCATTTGAGTAAAAGAGAAAGCCATTGGGGTACATGAAGCAGTTGTTCTCTTTTGTGGGCCTCTGGTATATGCTGGATGAGCCTCCTCTGCAGGCCGAGGCTGGTCAATTGTCTTGACAACTAACAAAAGCCAAAGTAGGTGTCTCAGTGGGAGTGGAGTACAAACACTGGCTCCACAGAGCTGCGCGTGCAAGGAGAGTGAATAGAAGCAGGCTTCAGTGGAAGTCTTATGACTGAGCTCTTTGCTTTTATTATTTGGTTTCCATGGTAAGTCTTTTCAAAAGACTGGGATAACAGTGTCTGCATACACTGGGGAGTGGCATGATGAAGGATGTGCAACATCAGTGAAGGTTTGATGTGTAACAAGCCCCTGGTTTGCAGAGCCTCCTTTGGTCCTCACCAAAGCCCCACAGAATCAGTGTGGAATATGATTCCCATTTTGCAAAGTGCAAATGGAGGTCCTAAGAGGCAAAGTGCCTACTCCTGGCTATGCAGTAAGAATGTGGCCAACTCAGCTATGGATGGGCAACTCTATGGTGATTTTTGATTTTTCCGCACGGGTCAGGCTTGATGATACCCATTTTAGGTTCAACAGCCATCCTTCCTTCAATGCTGACAAATGAGATGTGTTTTCAGTGGGGGAGAGGATACTTAGAAACACCCAAAAGATCATTAGTTCCAGTCACTTGGCTGGGAGGACCACTGATATTCAGAAGTGGAGGCCCGGGATACTAACTATGCCACATTGTGTTAGGACTGTTCCACAAAACCAAATCTCCTGCCCAAATTTTCAGTAGCAATTCAGTTGAGAAACACAGAAGAGCTTCTTTTTAAACATAGATACTGAATTTATACATGTGATTCTATTTGAACTGAAATAATTTTTTTTTCTGTTAAAATGGATCTTTGAATGAGACAGGACCAGTCATTCTTTGAGCTGTTGTTTCTAAACTCCGTTGGACCCCATGGCTTTGTTTCTGGCCTCCCCACAGCTACCACCAAGGGCAGCCCTGACCTCCTCTCACTGGCCTAAAATTCCAGGATAGAGCCAGAGAAAACTGACTCCAGGGAAATGGGCATGTGGCTTGGACTGTGTGTAGTCTAAACTCCTTGGCTCGAAGATCTTTAGGACCTCACTACACAAAGGCAGGGGTCAGTCAGTGAGTTGTGTGGTGGGTTTAGCAGCCAGGCTGGTATCACCAGCGGCTCCAATCCTCTAGCCCTGCATACCCAGAAGGCCTGCTTACTCACCCTGCCTTCCTGCTGTACTGTGCAGCCTGAGATTTTTCAACTAAGACAGCAACAGTTGGGGGTGGCAGGAAAGAGTGTTGAGATAACATAAACCTGTCTGTCATAGGCAGGAGCTGGTTAGAGCTGAGAGGTGGCAGTTTATTAGCACACCCCTCCACGACTGCGCAGGGTCGTGTCTTGACCATTCTGTGAGCATTCTGAGCGCCGGGGCTTCCTCCTCAAAGCTACTGCTGGCTCCGTTGGCACAGCAGCTGAGAGTGGGCAGAAACCTGCTAGTCTCTTACCAAATCTTATTGACACTCGGTGACAGAGGCACCCACACAGGTCAGGTGGGAACAGAAAACACAGCACAGCTGCCTGAAGAACCATGGCCAGGTGTCTCTTGTGAGGTGATCTCACATCTGACACTAATTCTCTGAAATGGGTGGTTCCCCTCATCCCACCATTTTACAGTTGAGACCACTGAGGCTTCCAGTGAGTACAGATTCTAGGTTATATGTCTAGATGCTCCTGCCTCTGTGAGCCAATGCTGCTACGTACCGGGGTGAGCTGAGGAAGCCTTTCTCTGTGATTTGTCCTTGGGTCCTGTGTGGGCTGGAGCCTACTCTTCTGCTTGAGATCATATCGCCTACTTTGGTAACCAGCAAGGTCAAAGAGCTTAGTACTCTGGGTGGGGGGGGGGTGTGAATAATTACTTTGGAAGTTTAGGCTTCCCTTTCATGTCTTTGTAGTGCCAAGCATTCATCACATTCTGTTATAAATTCCACTGCTCAGTTCACGTACAGCAGCTTCTACACCAGGGGTGGGGGCTTTACGACAGAGGATCTAGTTGAGTGGGCAATGAGTACAGCTGAAAGCATGGGTGATAGGTAGGGGACAGTGAGCGATACCTGAAGCAGAGGGGTCTGTGAGGTCCTATGTCACTAACACAGCTGCCTAAAATGCTCTGCACAGCCTCATCCTCTGACATTAAGCTGTGGCAAGTAAGGTTTGACTACAGGCGCAAAGAACTGTATAAGGAGTCCCCCCAAAGCTCAGTTACCACATTGATTGCTATATACTGAGCCATAGTCATGCTGAATCTCTGCTAGGAGTCTTGTTTATTGATTCGTCATGACTTTTACATTTATTGTGAGTTACTGGTGCATTAAAATATTAATTTTGCACTAGGCAAATACCTAATTTCATGTCCTCTTACTCTCTCCTGTTTTTTTTTTTTTTTGTGTGTGTGTGGGGGGGAGCAGTATTGGGATTTGGATCCAGAACTTAAACTTGCCAAGCAAGTACTCTGCCATTTGAGTTACACATCCCAACCATTCTCCTGCTCTTCTTACTCTAGCCTCAACATTATTATCGAATTTCTTTTTTTCAAATCCTGTATTGGCTTCCAGTCAACTGTTCATTTGTATTGGACATTTATTTCTTTCCCATTTCATTTCATTTGTCATTCTTACAATCATCCTTTTGAGTTCTTTGGGATTTCATGTACTTCTACTTCATTGGTGTTGGTGTTGTAGGGTTGTTGACTTTTAGAAGAATAGGGTTGCCTTGTTATTTTTCATGTTTCTCATGCATCTGAGACTAAGGGGTTGATGGAAACTCTTAATCACCATAGTCTTTCAGCTGAAAAGGTCTCCGTTTTTAGGCAGGATTGGGTAGTGCAGTTCCTAACCCCTGGGCCCAGTAACTCAGTGACCAAACATTTGCTCAACTGCTCAGAGCATTGTGCCTGATCTCCAGCACTATTCGGATGGAAGAAAACTGGCTGGAATCGCTCATGGTTCCTGAAAAAAGGTTGTTTTTCCATGTGGGCTGAGGGATGGGTCTGTCCAGGGTCAGTTGCCCACTTCTGTATTGCTTTTACTCAGAAGCTCTCTTTATTTGTTTTCTAGGAGTGCTACTAGCCCCAAGGAGCTTTGTAGTTCCAGTGATGGGTAAGTTTCCCCTTGTTGCACAACATCCTAGGAGTGTCTTCAGGGACAGTAAGTGTCCAAGTCTAGGGATGTCTTCCTACAGGGAGCAAGCAGGACACTGAGTTCTTCCCAGAAGAGGAGAACTGAGAGACTCAGGTGCCTTGGCTGCCAGACTCAGCATTTTCAGGTTCTGCCGGTAGAAAAGAAGAGGCTGCGGATAATTTTGTGATCCACAGAGCCTGGGCTCAGAGCTCTTAGTGCCACCTGGCAATAGATAATAGCTGAGGTGGATGGAAGTGGGGAAGCCATTCCTGGGAGGTCAAGTACTCTGTCAGTCACAGGGTTGGCGCTCTGTTTTCATGATGATCTGGCAATGGGACTCTCTCTTCACCAACCACCTATCACCACACCCTTCACTTCCTGCCTCAGCTTCTCAGTGGGCTCACAGCAGAACCTCGACTTCTCCACAGTTGCATCTCATGGAGGTTTGTCCCCAGACACTGTGGCAGAGTGTATCCAGATTTCTGAAGCCATGATTGATTCTTGCTTTCAAGTCTCCAGAGGAGCTCATACTGAAACAATTCCTTCTCTCTCAAGATGGCACCTTATTACATAGCTCTCTGAGAAAAGGAGGGTGACAGAATTTTCTTCTCCAGAACTAGCTTGCCATGCAGTAGCAGTCACAGTCACATTAAATCCCTGACCTGAGCCAAGGCTTGAGAGAGATGTGAGCTTCTTTTGTGCTATCTGTCATGGGAAGGGCTGGTGTCTTTGGCCTCTCCCTACTTTTTTCTGTTGCTTTTATTTTTCTTCCTTCTTTTCTTCCCTCCTTTTCCTCCTTCCTCCCTCATTTTCTCCTTCCCTCCCTCCCTCCCTTTGTTTTTCCTTTCTTTCTCTCTTATCATCTTGCCAAAGAAGGAAAAAAATCCAGCAAATCAATCAGGAGCTCTTAACTAGGTGGGGGTAGCCTAGTAAATTATTTTAGAATTTTTTGAGGGTCAAAGGAGTGGTTGCGTAGAAAGAATAACTCAGGAAACATTGGTTGGTGTCTTGGGTCTATGAATTACTTTCTGAGCCCATTTCTTTGGAGGTGTATTGATAATAACCTTTCTCTCATGGTATTATAAAGAGTAAATAAGGTGATTTAAAAAAACTTAGCAAGATATCTGGTAAGTGGGAAATATACTGGATGCTTGTGTCCTGTACATTTTTTTCTTTCTGATTTTCCTTTGGTGGTTGGTCAGTCGAAGGAGGGGTTAAGGCAGGAGCTGGGACAGAGTAGCCTCTAGTAACCTTGGTTAATCAAGTTATAGATGTCTCTTAGTATCATGGCTTGATTATATTGAACACAGACTAAAAGTTACCTGTGAACACATAGTAATATTTATAGCATTTCTCTGAGGTGTGGAAAGTGCTTTTACATGTATAATCTTATTAACTTTGATAGAACCCCAGGCAGGGACTGTCACCTCCTTTTCCAGGAGAGGAAAGAATCCTAGGAATGACCCAAGTCGCATGCATCCTGTCCTGATCTCTCTGCTCGCTGCCCTGCTGTGTTATGGGCCCACACAGCAAGCCTGGCCTGATTCCTTCAGAGCTCCTCCATGCCCGAAGTCCACACAGTCTTAAATACCTCACAAAGTCAGCTTTTTTTTTTTTTTTTTTAAAAGAAAGGCAAAGCTTTCCAGGAAAAGTTTTCCTGAAATGAATTCTTGGAATAGCAACTTCATCTTGTCAGAATTAACATGCCCTGGGAGAGTTGTGAGGGGATTTACGTCATTCCAGAACTTTCCACGGGGCATGTTGAGACATAACAGTCAGTGTTAATAGTCTCTCACTAAACTATGGAGGGTTAAAAATTGTTTTCCTCTTTTTCTGTTTCCTTCCTTTCTTTCCCTTTATCTTTCTGTTAAAATGTATGTGTGTGTATGTATGTGTGTGTGTGTGTGTGTGTGTGTGTGTGTGTGTGTGTGTGTGTGTGTGTGTGTGTGTGTTTGCTGGGTTTATGACTTTGCAAATGTAAGTTGGTTTCTTTTTTTTATTAATAAGTCTTTTTTTATTGTGAAAATACTGTACAGAGGGGTTACAATTACATGAGCAAGGTAATGAGAACATTTCTTATCAAGCAATAATTGTGACTATGCTTGGTTGAGCTTACTCTGTAGCAGCAGTTGTAACTGAGCCTGTTGGTCACAAGGACAATGTGTGCAGGTGAGCAAAATGAGGGAGTTGGTGCCTGAGGACTTTCCCTCCAAAAAAAAAATGAACATCAGGAAGATGAGCCAAGATCCCTTCTGGTATTATAAATCTAGCGCTTTTAGATTGCTACTTGAGTTCTCATTTTCTGATGATTGCTCTCACCGGTCTTCACAGCCTCTGTAGACCCTGTTTGAGTGAACAGTCCTTAATCTCATTGCTGGCCCTTTCAAGTGTAGTCTTCAAGGCATAGGTCACCTGGGCCAACTGGGCGATTTCTTCCAGAGACATATATAGCTTGTTACTAGCACTCTGTTTTCAAAAATTTTCTTTGTACCTACTGTCGCTATTTTTATTTATTTATTTATTTTGCCGGTCCTGGGGCTTGAACTCTGGGTCTAGGTTCTGTTCTGGAGCTTTTTTTTTGGGTCCGGTCATGGGGCCTGAACTCTGGGCCTGGGCACTGTCCCTCATCTCTTCAGCTCAAGGCTAGTGCTCTATCACTTGAGCCACAGCACCACTTCCGGTTTTTTTCTTTTTGCTTATGTGGTGCTGAGGAATCGAACCCAGGGCCTCATGCATGCAAGGCAAGCACTCTACCATTGAGCCACCTTCCCAGCCCCCTGTTCTGGAGCTTCTTTTGTTCAAGGCTAATGCTCTACCACTTGAACCACAGTGCTACTTCCAGCTTTTTTTCTGAGTAGTTTATAGGAAATAAGAATCTCACAGACTTTCCTGCCTGGGCTGGCTTTGAACCATGATCCTCAGACCTCAACCTCCTTCCTGAGTAGCTAAGATTACAGGCATGAGCCACTGGTGCTTGGCGCTAATCATTTTTTATACATGCTTCTCGTTTGTTTTTATTTCACTTTTGTGTCTCTTGCAATAAACCAATTTAGAAATTATTTTTCTTCCACTTGGCTTGTCCTTGGCCATTTAATTAGAGGATTAAAGGTCTGGGAAAGTGGGAGCTGGCCTGTCAGACAAGCATTCAAGAGACAGGTTGAAGGATCTAGAGTTCAAGGATAGCCTGGGTTACTAAGTATGACCCTGTCCAAACAAACAAACAAACAAACAGACAAATAAGTCACCAGTGGCTCACAATTGTAATCAGAGCTGCTCCAGAGCTCGAGATCTTGAGAATGGCAGTAAGAAACTCTCCTGGGCAGGAAACTGTGAGATTTTATCTCTAAAATAATCAGCAAAAAGCTAGGCTGAATGCATGGCTCAAATGGTAGAGTACAATCCAAGCTAACAGATTGAGTAAACCTGAGGCCCTGAGTCCAAACTTTGCTACTGCCAAAAAGTAAAAAATAAAAAATAGATAAAAAGAAACATAATTCCTAAGATGAAATAGTCATCAGGTATTAGGGAACCAGGCTGTCTCTTCTGATCTAGTGTCACACTTTGTCTCTTTTTCTTCTGTTGCCTCTTTCTTTTTTTTTTCTCTTCTTCTTCCTTTTCCTGTTGAATTCCCATCTCCTTCTTGTCATTGTTCTTGTCCAATACCTTCTCCCTCTTTTTCTTCTCCTTTTTAGCAGGCTGTGAACCTAGAACCCTTCAAATGGACAACTTTCTAGAATGAGTTTGGTTTAGAGGAATGAAAAGCCCATAGTTGGAGCACAGCCCTGGAGAAGGCTGAACAGGGAAGCCAAAAAGCAGACCTTCATACCAGCATTCATCTTGATTCTAGGCATCAATTACTGGGCAGTTGCTGTGGATGTTCACTGTGGTTAGAGGAACTAAAGAGTTAACCTTTGTTCCCAGAATGCTGGAGGCGGTACCAAAACACTGGAGGTGTTGGGACATGTTTGGCTTGATTGAACCAGCGCGTGTTCCTAGCATTCAAGAAACTCAAGGACAGAAGTGACAAACAGAACTGTGTATGGTTCCTGTGTGTTAAATCATCCTATCCAATGGGCTATAATTCCCAAAGCCACTCAGAAGTGCTTCAATTTTAATGAAAATACTTAGCAAGCATTTAACAATATAACAATTATGGAGCTCTTAAAAAAATCTATTTGTTCAATAAGCATTTAGGTACCAGGTGTTGTGAGAGATTTCAACTCAATCAAACTTGAGTGACCCAGAGCGCATTCATGGATCTCTGATTTAGTCATTACAGCCATTAGGAGGCTGTGCAGACGTGACTCCATGTTATAGGTGAGGTGAACAGAGCTCAGAGAGAAAGACTAAATGATGTGCAAAATTTACTGTATAGCTTCCATGCAAAGGATCAAACTCACTTCTTCTGAGAAGAAATAATAATCCTACCTAATATGACAGAACCTTCCTAGTGTTCAAAGGCTTGGACTCTTCCTTCAACTTCCAGTATCACATGTGATTCTTCTAACAATCACATGGGAATGATGTTCTTTTTTTTTGGTAGTAGATGCCCAGATGAGAGGCACAGGCAGGTCAGGTGACCCACACAGAGGCTCATACACACCAGCCTGGCTAAACCCACTAAATGGTACCTCATTACCTTTGTGAGGGGTGTGTTTCAGTTTCTCTTTGAAGGAATGAGCTGTAATCAGTACGCAGGAGAAGCTGGTATAGAGGCCAGGGGACCAATTGAGTGCCCGGGATCCTAGGTCACAATGACCCCCACACTATCATCACACAGCTAATGTGCCAGGCGCTTGGGAAGCTCTGATTCATTTGATCTTCACAGTGTCCTTTCTAGGTGACTGCCTTTTTGATCATTATCATTATTAATTATGATTTTTTTTAGACAAGGTCTCAATTTGTATCCCAGGCTGGCCTTGAACTTGAAATATTCCTATGTTAGCTTCCTGAGTGCCACTAGGCTTGGTTTATGCCTATTTGATAGAGGAGAAAGTCGAGACTCATAGAGTCCAAGGTATTGACACATTATTAACTCAACAGCTTAATGGCAAAATTAGGATAGCTGTGAGACCGAAGTAATTTCTACCTCTCCTAAGAGATATGTGGCCAGCAGAAGCTATATCTCCTGGAAGGTCAGAGCTCTCTCAGAGATACTTACCTCCTAGCTCTCCCTAAGAATATCCAGTCCATCTAGAGTCTTTGGCTACTCACATGGTCCCGAGCCAAGGCTCTTCAGAGGTCTGGAGATTTTCCTGGAAGAGCAGCAGCTTGAGTACAGTCTTATACCTTCCAGATAGTTCAGGACACAGCAGACAAGGCTGTTTATCTTTAGATAGGTGACTCCTCTTACTTATGACTCCACTATTAACCTCTGGTTTTTTATTTTTTTTAAAAATTCAAAACCAACTGTATCTCATGGGTCTTTGGAGAACAGACCAGGGTAGATATAGAAGGAGCATTTATCTGACGTTAAATGGAGTGAATCAGATGCTTTAATTTGCTAGAGCTCAGGCTCTATGGGGTTGCTAAGTCTCTTAAGCAGTGATCTCTAGGTAGGATTCCTTGGTGAGTGGTGACTTCTATTTCTCTAACGCTAATGAAGGGGAGGGGAGAAGAGCTACAGGCTCTTCTGTAGCCAACAGATGCAGGCTCTTCCTCCTCAATCCAGCTAAGTGTTGGGAAGTGCTGGACAGATCCAACCCCAGTATTTCCTCCCCATCCCAACTAAGTACTGGGAAGTGATAGGTAGATCCAGCAGGAACAGCGAGACGCTGCCTGACCTCTTAGCCATGCCACACAGGACAGGAGCAGAATGGATTCTGGGCTCTGCTTCCCTACTGCTGTGTTCTATCTGAGGCTAGAACACAAACACAAGACAACTTTTATTGGATTTCTCCAGAGGATGGTTGGTTGCAAGCATCCCAGAGTGGGGTATCAGCAGAGCAAGTCCCTTTGCATGCTGGTGAGGCATAGAGCTGGCAGGACACATTCCCCTTGGGAAGAGGAGAAGAGGGATAGGGGCAGAGGTAGGAAAAATGCCAAGTCAGTGGGAGGGAAGCTGAGCTGAAGGGCCAGGGAAGGAGGCAAAGGCGCATCTAGCCCTCATCCACCAATGTTGTGATTGCATCAGGACAGTAAGTTGCCTTAGAAAGCCTCTATTCTTGCAACTGCTCAGTCACCTTGGCTTTGAAAAAAATCACCCATGAACTTGAAGTGCCAGACAGGGATTTTTTTTTTTCATGAACTCGTCTTTTCACATACATCTAGGATATTATAAAACATACATATGGAGAGATAGGCTTAGATATTTGTAGTTTTTTCTGATTATAAATTAATACAAATTTGAAATACATATACAAGTCATAGGAAAAAACTGAATGTCACCCATACATTTAGGAAGAACCACTACAGAATTTTTGATATTTAGCCCTCTAGGATTACCCTGACACATCTGTATGAATACGTGCAAGTTTGGAAACGCGTATTTGTACTTTATTTCTTACAAAAGAGATGGTCAAATAGGCCAAGTTTTTTTTTTGTTAGCATCTTTTGAATATCGCTGACAAGTTTCTCCCTCACCATTTTAAGTATTCTTAGTAGTCCTGGAGATGGAGGTACCACACATCGTCCACTGTGAGACATATACTGCACTTTTGCACTATTAGCAAGAAGACTGTCCTGGATGTCCCGAGTTACTACAGAATAGGTCCGAATTCACATGTGGGCTCCTTGGAATTTTACAATCCTATCTGGGAGAAGGAATTATGATTTATACTGGGAGCTTAGGTGCTTGAAAGGAGCTAGGGGTGGGAACCTGTTTAGCTACTTCCGAAGTTAAGCAAAATTAAATCCGAATTAATGGCAATGGCGTCCAGAATAGAAAGTATTGGGCTACATCTGGAGAACTGTGCAATGTTAACTGGAACAGTGGAGCTAATAACTGGGACTTGGCTCAGAGAAGGCCATAGAGGACCCTTCAGAGGACCCTCAAAACACTTCAAAATTTATAACATGAGGGCTGTTCTTTTGAGCTACAAAATAGGTAGACATCATTTCTTTTAGACACAGTGGGTCAAAACATTTTGGAAGGGGCATCAAAAATGGGCTAGGTTTAAACACATGGGAAATCTGTAAAGAGAAATCTACAGGACAGGTATGATAGCCTCATATTTATTTGAGCCCAGGCCTTGTCTTTTTCATCCTACTTAGTGTCTGACTTTCATGTTGAAGTTACTTCATGATCCCACATGACAATTGGAGCTCCAGCCATCACATCTTTATTTCAGGCAAGGCTGAAATGCATGTTTGGTTTATAGCCATATCACCAGGAATGTGCCCCATCTTGTCTGATCTTAGATGCTAAGCAGTTTTGGGCCTGGTTAGTACTTGGATGAGAGAATGCATGTTTGGCTCATTAGTTGTTTAAATATCAACAGATTTCTGAACAGGTGGGCCAATAGCCATTGACTGTTGGTATCCCTGGATTGTCTCCAAAACCTGGCAGCTTGAAAAGTTAATACAAGCCCCTGCAGGATCATCATCTAACACTTTATGAAGCCCTAAGGCTGATGATACCCATTCTGGTAGAACATGTTCCACACATTCCAGTTGGGAAGACAGGAGAGACAAGCAATAAGGCTCACTCTCCAGGTGAGTTGGTCTTCTTAACAAAATCCTTCCCAGAAACCACATAGCCTTTCAACTTCTACTTATAGCTCACTGGCTATCTCTACCTGAAATGCTGGCTGGGAAATGTAGTTCTATAGCCATTGAGATCCACAGCTCCAACAACCTCATGTTCTCTTTCTAGGGCAGCAACAATGTTGGGTAGACAACTATCAATCTAGTCAAGAAAGCAAACTCTCTGGTAGCTGCAGTGAAGGAGGCTCAGTCTTCTTCACTTTAGTATAAATAAGATCCCAAATGAATGATTTGCTTACAGTCTCTCTGTCTCTGTTCCTATCTCCATCTCTCTTTCTGTGGCTTGGAGAAGTGAGTAGAGTAGAGAGTAGCTGGGATATTGGATTTGCAGAAGGAAAAGAAAAAAACAATAACAGCAAAGTATTATTCTCCTTGACAGAGTAAACTTGTTCGCTTCTTTCTGCTGAGGCCACTTGCCTGAGAAAACTACTCCTATAAATAAAAATTATCTTCTCAAAGCAAAAATAAGTAGGAAGAGGGGTGTGTATGGTAGAGTCACACAAGTGGGTAGAGCATCAGCCTTGAGCAAAAAAGTGAAGTGAGAGCAAGAGGCTGTGAGTTCAAGCCCAACTACAGGTGTATGCATGCACGCACGCATACACACACACACACACACACACACACACACAAAACCCACACAAAATCAATACCCCTATTTAAAAAAAGCAAAAGCAGCCCTTCCCATGGAATGTGTATGGGAAGGCAAACTGGCAGCATTTAGCAAGACAGAAAATTCACATATCATTTGACCCCGTAGATCAACTTCCTGGACTCTATTCTAAGACACATTCATTTGCCTGTGTGAAGATGTTGTGCACAAAGATTCTGCTTGTAGTGTGGTCTTCAAAGGGGGATGATTAGAAAACTACACGAACTTATTAATAGGAAATTGTGAAGCCAATTAGGGTATACCCATTCTGAAGTACTGAGAGAATGGAGCATGCTTGTATCATCATAGAAAAATACACAAGATAAATTTTTGAAAAAAAATAAGTTAGTTGTGGCACAATTTGAATGTAAATTAGTATACTTCTTTTTAAGAAGATGTGCATCGGTACCTATGTCAGTGTGTAAAGGAATCGGGAGAGGGGCCACTAGCGGCTGTGGGAGGAAGTGGGGGCGAGGTCAGAAGGGACTTTTTAGGCTTTGTTCTGTGAGCTGCTTAACTCTTCCAATCAGAATGCATTCATGAATTATTTATGCAATTAAAAAACTCCTGTTGGCAAACCTGTAGAGTCTGCTAGAACTAGGCAGCTGGAGAGACACATCCCTAGGAATGTTAGATAAAAGACTGTTGCAGAGAATGAAAACAGTGTAATACTAAAACCAATGTAAATAAGCCCATAATAGCTATCCTATCAATGACACGGCCAGTAGTTGTGTGGTTTCTATGCAGCAGGTCCACTGTAGGCTTATTACGTACGTTCACTTGTTTATTCTTCTGAGACAGCTCTGGGATTAACGCTATTAAACAGATCAAGAAACTGAGGCACTGAGAGGAAAAGTAGGTTGTTCGAGGTCACACAGCTGCTAAGAGGTAAGACGAGTGAATGGAGCAGAGACAATTGAAGCTCAGGTCTCTTGTTTCCACCTGTGCAGACACATCAGGTGGGTGTGGTAACATGGGTCTTGGAAATAGCTTTAGGGTGATTGAAAGAGAATCATCAAGAGTTCCCTGACTTTCCTTAACCTGTAGTGGGGGAGAATTGTCTAGCGGTGGGTTGGGGATGAGGGAAACCTTCAATAAACTCCTAGTGCTGCCAACTTGGCCTGGGCTCTTTTTCTAATCACTCACATTGGCCAAATAGGAACTATTTTTATCTCTCCCTCTTGGTTCCTTTCTCCTGCAAGAGCATCGGTTATACAGAAGGTCACATTTCATGGCTCTGTTCCTGGCACCTAGCTCAGGCCTGCCACTTGGATGGCTCCCACTAAGGGTTTGTTGATGGGCTGGTTGGGAAAGAAGGTGGGTAGGGTGTCTTGGGGAGGGGTAGGGTGCTCTGTAGAGAGCTGTGTGGTGGGGCTTGGTACAGACAGAAACTAAAGAGGGTAGACGGGACCCCTTGAAACAAACTTATTCTAAATACATTGTTGCTGAAAGCTTGTGGGCCTGGATTCTTCTTTTCATTAGCCATGCCTTGCTGGCCAGGAGTTAGCCTTGGTGACAAGCAGTGTTTTTGAGAGGTAGAGATATGACTTTGGTGTCATGGAAAAAAAGACTTTTTTTTGGTCCGGTCATGGGTGAACTCTGGGCCTGGGCGCTGTCCCTCAGCTCTTCAGCTCAAGGCTAGTGCCCTACCACTTGAGCCACAGTGCTACTTCCGGCTTTTTTCTTTTTGCTTATATGGTGCTGAGGAATCGAACCCAGGGCCTCAGGCATGCAAGGCAAGCGTTCTACCACTGAGCCACCTTCCCAGCCCAGACGTTTTTTTTTGTGCTGGTACTGGAGCTTAAACTTATGCTTACATATATATATGTATATATATGTATGTATGTATGTATGTATGTATATGTATGTTAGTTATGGGGCTTCAACTTAGGGCCTGGGTGCTGTCCTTGAGCTTTTTTGCTCAAGGATAGTACTCTATCACTTCGAGCTACAGCACCGTTTCTGTTTTTTTGGTGGTTAATTGGACCATGATCTTCAGATCATGGCCTCCTGAGTAGCTAGGATTACAGGAGTGAGCCACCAGCACTTGGTTTTTTAATATGCTTTATTGTTATTGTAGAGGTACATCACCTGATGTAGATGTTACAGTTACATATGTCAGGTAATGAGTATGTCACCTCTTCCCTTGCTTTCTCCCAAGATTTCCCTCCTGTCTCCACCCACAAGTTGTATAGTTCATTTTTCACATAGTGTCTAGTAAGTATTACTGCTGCATTTGTTCACCCTATTCTGTACCCCACCACTACCCTTCCAAAGACCAATTAATAAACAAGACAAAAGGAAAAGACAACAAAAAGAGCAATGACAACAACATCAAAATCTCTGGTTTCCATTTCTTGGAGTTCATTTAAAAATATTTTTTATTTGATCATATATCCATTGAGCCTTTGTGATTTGCTCCTATGAATTTCCTCCTTTGGTCTCACTGTGTGAATTTCTAGAGAACTGTATAATTTTTCATGTCCAAGTATATATATATATATATATGAAAAAAATATATATAACATTACCATCCAGTGTGGTTTCTTGTAGATTGTAGGCACATTCTAGGTACCACAAATGGGGGAAACCATGCAACCTATGTTTCTCTTTTAGCTTACTTCGCTTAATATAAATTTTCCCAAGTCTTTCCATTTCCTTATGAATGGTACAATATCATTCTTTCTTTGTTTATTTTTTATTTTTATTTATTTTTTTATTGTGAAAATACTGTACAGAGGGGTTACAGTTAAATGTTCAAGATAATGAGTACATTTCTTATCAAGCATTGTAGCCTCTTCCTTTGTTTCCCCTTACCATCCCCTACCATCCTCCCCCCTGACCCCCCACTCAATCCTTCCCCCCAACCAAAGTTGTAAAGTTCATTTTCAACATAACTACTTATACATCTCATTGTTGCAATGGGTCCACCTGTATTCCTATTTAAATGATTTGTTTTTCCCCTTCCCCTCCACAAATTATACCGACATCAAATATAGTGAAAGCAGGGGTTATACCGTGGGGGAGGGACATACAAAGCAGCAAAGAAATAATCTTATAAATGTGTTAGAAACAATTGCATGGAAGAAGAAAACATTTGAATACATATCTTAGAGTTCATTTCCCTAACATCACCTTATCTGACCTTTTCTGCTTGACTCAGACATATACTAGTTATTGCAAATAAGGGAAACCATGGGACCTATGTTTCTTTGGGCCTGGCTTACTTCATTTCATATAATTTTTTCCAAGCCTTTCCATTTCCTAACAAATGGGGCAATGTCATTCTTTCTGATGCAGGCATAGAATTCCATTGTGTATATATACCACATTTTCTTGATCCATTCATCTACTGAGGAGCATCTGGGTTGGTTCCATATCTTAGCTATAGTAAATAATGCTGCAATAAACATAGCCATGCTGGCAGCTTTAGTGTGTTCTTGTTTGTAAACATTTGGGTAAATGCCCAAAAGTGGGATTGCTGGGTCATAGGGGAGTTCTTTGTGGAGTCTTTTGAGGAACCTCCATACTGCTTTCCAAAGTGGTTGAACAAGTTTACACTCCCACCAACAGTGCAGTAAGGTTCCCTTTTGGCCACATCCCCTCCAGCATCTGTTGTTATTAGAGTTCTTGATTATAGCCATTCTAACTGGGGTGAGGTGGTATCTTAATGTTGTTTTGATTTGCATTTCTTTTATGGCTAGGGAGGTTGAGCATTTCTTCATGTGTCTATTGGGCATCCTTCTTTTCCTCTTCAGAGAAGTTTCTCTTTAAGTCTTTAGCTCACTTATTTATTGGGCAGTTGTTTCTTTGAAGATTTGTTGTTGGGGGATTTAATTTTTTGAGTTCCAGGTATATTTTAGATATGAGATCATTGTCTATTGTATGGCTAGTGAAGATCTTCTCCCAATCCATGGGCTTTCTATTGATCTTGCTAACTATGTCCTTATGCAGAAGCTCTGCAGTTTCATGCAACCCCATTTGTCCAACCTTTTTTTGATTTGTTGTGTTTCTGGGTCTCTATTAAGAAAATTTCGGCTTGTGCCAAGGAGACCTAGGGTTTCTCCTATTCCATCCTGTAATGTTTTCAGAGTATCTGCTTTGACTTGGAGGACTTTGCTCCATTTGGAGTTGATTCTGGTGCAAGGTGATATATAAGGATCTAGCTTTAGTTTTCTACAAGTAGTTAATCAATTTTGCCAGCCCCATTTACTGAAGAGGCTGTCTTTCTTCCATTCTATTTTTTTTTTGCAATATCAGTCTTTCTGATGGAAGAGCAGACTCAAGGCTGGTGCTCTATCACTTGAGCCACACCTCCACTTTCAGATTTTGTTTGTCAGTGGTGGGCGCTATCCCTCAGCTCTTCAGCTCAAGGCGAGCGCTCTACTGCTTGAGCCACAGCACCACTTCCGGTTTTCTAGTGGTTTATGGGAGATAAGAGTCTCACGGACTTTCCTGCCTGGGCTGGCTTTGAACCGTGATCCTCAGATCTCAGCCTCCTGAGTAGCTAGGATTACAGGCTTGAGCCACTGGCTCCCAGCCACTTTCAGATTTTTTTGCTTGTTAATAAAGGGGTGTCCCAGATTTGTCTGCCTTGGCTAGCTTTAAACCAGAATCATCATTAACTTTTTGTCTATAGGCTTCAAAGACCTTCCAGCTTTGCATCAGGTCTCTTTGCCGTTCTTATCATCTCCTCTTTCTGGCCCTCAGGGAATCCTGTTCCCTTAAAAAAAAAATCCCCCAATTTCCCATTAGTTGACAATATGCAAGTGTCAGACTCAGTGCCAAGAGCTTCATTTCCTGATTTCCTCCATGGCCGGTCATGTTGGGGCCTCTGGATCTGGCGATGATGGATCAGAACAATGTACCGAGGGTGGCTTCAGTACTTCTGGTCTGGGCAGATGTGTTCTTTCCGAGTGTTCTCTGTTCCTCCTAATGGGACAATCACATGCTCCACCCTGGTGATGACATGTATAACTTGTTTGGCCAATGGAATGGAATGGAATTGGAAGTGACAGTCTTCGAAGTCTAAGCTCCCAGAGTGGCTGGGTTTCTGCCTGTCTTTCCTCTGTCCCCACCCTGTCTGGTGCAGGATCAGGATGGCTCCTTCCCTCCTGGATCACTCCCCACTTCCAGGGTGGAGAGAGGGCCAAAGCACAATGAAACAGGGAGAGGGAGGAGAGCTTCAGTGTCCTAAGCCCTCAGGTTTGGCGGTTACTTGTAACCTAAGCTGGGTTAAGCCATGTGGACAACATCTATTACCATATGGAATTCCCAGGACAGCCCCGGGGGTGGGCATTCATTCATACACTCATTTCAACATTAACACTCCCATTCTACTAAATCCAGACCATGCAATCTGACCAACTCGGTTTCCCCCTGAGAGTGAAGAAATCCACGACAAGAGCCAAGTTCATTGAAAAGGAATTTCATTCTTGCATTTTTTTTTTTTGGACACAGCAACAACAACCAAACAACCCCAAACCCACAAACAAAACCAAACTCTACATCTTATAGTGGGTCCAAATACAGCTCCGAATTAAATGCCTTTTGGCCTCACACCTACTCTCATTACCCACCCCTCAGTTGTCCCCAACGAATTCCCACACTTTTCTCCCATCTTGAGCTCCTCCATCCCTACCAAAGCAGGCAATGTTTTTTTTTTTTTCTATGGAAATTTTTTTTTCTGATATTTCTTGCCTGGAGCTTCATGTCTCCTGTCTTTCAGGTAGAGAGACATATTCTGTATACCAGAGAGAGTGATCAGGAAGCCTGCCTTCTACAGCTGTGGGCCCTCAGAGGTCCAGCTCATGACATCCTAGCACAGATGAATTGGCTTGTTTAGCTGCAGTCCTAGTAGGCAGGAGCCATCTTCTAAGAAACTGAGAATTGAGAAAGAATAGTCAGGGGATGGATCTAACACTGTGCCAATTCAAGTTACCCTTTGCCCTATTGTGTTCATAATAATAGCAATCAATATTGATTGCCAATTGCATCCCCAACACTCTACTTTGCATTTGTAGATACACGTTGATCATTTATTCCTTAATGTGACCTTCAGATAATGATACCCCCTTTTACAGAGAAGAGGGTAGGAGCACTGAGAAGCTTGCTCAAGGATGTAAACTAAGAAAGGATGCAGATGAGTGAGGTTCAGATCTTGGAATCTGTGGCTTGTGTGTGTCACTCTGGCTATCCATGTGGATGCGGTTGGCTCATTGCTCCCAAATCTCCTTCCTGGAGACCAGAGACATGATTCGAGCCCTTGAGAATGTTCAAGAAGCCCTGTGTGGCTGGTCTCTGCTCATTTCACCAGTGTCAGCATCTCTCACTCATGCATATCTGCCCACCCTTTGCTTCTCTCTTGGGCTCTAGACCTGCATGCATGAGGACATCTTTCTGTCCGGCCTCCTCGTGCTTTGCCTGGTCAGGGGTGTGGATCCTTTGGATGTCAGATTTGGCCTTGAGGCTTTTCTGAGACCCTGGACCCTTGTGTTTCTCACCGATACTCTTTCCTAACATCATCTGTTTCCTGTATGACCCCTAGGGCTCAGCACAGACCTAGGCTGAGATCTAGTGTGTACTCAATAGAAATTTATTTAAAAAGGAATGATTGACGTTTATTTGTGCAAGTCTTATTAAGTGGACTGTTGGTGGTTCTTACTGTTTGGTGATGTTCCCTGGCTTAGGTTTCCAGGCTGTAAGTGGATTTAATATCTGTCATGAGTATAGCTAAAGTCTGAGAAAATCAACATTTCCCTTGGGTCCATATTTTCCTTCTTTGTATTTGTCCATGTGAGATTTTTTTTATCTTTAGTATGTCCAAAGCAGACTGGGTTTTTCGCCATTAAGAAAAACCTTGGATATCCCTTATCTAGAGAAGACTCAGTATCTGTTCTGTTTATCATGATAGACAGATTGTGCATGGCCCAGTTGACATATCAAGAGCTTTCCTCCCACACTACTGGGCTCAGAGCCCACCAACGACATCCCTTAGGAATGACCAAATGAGTCTCCAGCCCAGAGAACTGTTTACTGGAGTCAACACATCCCAGAGTTGTTGCATAACATCCCCCAGACTTCAGGTAGCTATGACCACAACATGAATATTAGTCTCATCCTGGTGGGAAAAAAATTTAGCTTGGGGTGTTTGAGCACTTCTTCTATCAATGGTCTTGAGAGGTCTAACTCAGGAGGCTGAGGCAGGAGGACCACCAATTTGAGGCCAGCCTGGGTTACACAGTAGACCTTGATGTGAAAGGAGAATTTTTTTTTTTTTTACAACTTGCAACCAAGAAGAAAACTAACCAGCCAAGTAACCAACAAGATATGACAAGCCTCACCTAAGGGTCTTGTGGGCTTCTGATGCCTTGGAGGTCAGAGATGCCAACTGTAGCCCAATGACTGCCCTGGGCTAGGACAGCTTCCTGATCACCTTGGGCAACGTGGTGGCCTGAGATTGAGGGTGATGGCAAGGGTCAGGACAGCTGTTCCTTTAGGTTTTGTTCAGCCCTGTTGATGTGCACATGCTGTTTGGTCCAGACCTGTGTGCCATCTAACTTATACCAACAACCCTGCACCATCACAGCTAAACTCTACACCCGAGAGCAGAGATGTTATCCGGGCTCCAGTAAAATGCTTAGTTGGTGTATTAGGCTCTGAATGAATAACCCCTCAAACTCTTCTTTGTGTTTGAAATTTCTACAAGGCTAAATGAACACTGACTGTACTCCAGGAATTATGGTGGGCCCCATTCTCAGAGTTTCCAATTTAACAGGACTAGGTGGGAGCCTGTGAAGTTGCATTTCCAGAAAGCTCTTAGGGCAGCTGGTGCTTCTGGTTCCTGATCTTCTGGGTGGACCATGAGCTCTCTTATTAGAGATAAAAGTCTCTTAGATTTGTCTGCCCAGGCTGCTTGAACCCAGGATCCTCAGACATGGAGACTCATCCTCAGACTTGATGAGTCCCCAGAGGACAAGAGCAGATGTTAAGGCCTAGGATAGGGCCATCCTTTCCCCTAGAAGCTGCAAAGACCCTCCAACTTTGCATCAGGCTTCTTGGCCATGCCCATCATCTCTACTTTCTGGCTCCTAGGAATCCTGTTCCCTTAAAAAAAATCCCCCCAATTTTTCACTTGTTGACAACAAACAAGTGCCAAGCTTAATGCCAAGGGCCTTCTCCTCTGATTCCCTCCCAGGGTAGGAGCTGCTAGCACCTGGGTTCAGGTCCAGCTATGAGTGATGGGAACAATGCAAGGATAGGCATTGGGGGGGGGGAGGCGGGTGGAGGGGAGCAGGGGGCAGGTGTGGTAGTCCCAGTGCACTGATTTATATGTATTTTCTTACTCTATCTTCAGAATAACTCCTCTTTGAATTTACAGGTGAAGGTTAAATATGCACTTCAAGGTTACCTGGCAAGCACTTGGCTGAGCTGGGAATCTAGCCCATTTCCAGCGGATCCCAAAGCCTGCTCTGTTTCTTAGAGCCCTTACATCTCTCCACCACACTTCACCCCCTTGAAACCACCCAAGGACCACCACACACCAGAGAACACAATTCCACACACTAAAAGGACTTAAGAGTCTTGAAGTCTTTGGCTCATTTTTATTCCCATGGTGGAGACAACCTGGTAAGATTTAGTGTATGGCAGGCAAGTAATACCCACGATCACAAATCGAATGTGAGGTGGAGCCAGTGGCTCACACCTGTAATTCTATCTATTTAGGAGGCTGAGGTCTGAGGATTGTAGTTCAAAGCTAGCCCAGGCAGGAAAGTCCATGAGATTCTTATCTCCCATTAACTACCAAAAAAAAAAAAAAAAAAAGCAAGTGGTAGATCACTAGCCTTGAGCAAAATGCATAGGCACAATACTCAAACCAGCACACACACACACACACACATAATTTGGGTGGAGCTGGGCTCCAGAGGCTGACCTTAGGCTGGTACACAGGCCACATCATATATTAATACCTATACATGATGAAAAAGGGATATAGATCTGTGCTGAACTGGGGCCAGGGTGGCTTTGCACATTGTTCTGCATTCCAGCATGACAGGAATAGTGTATAACCCTTGCTCTGGCAGCGGCCTTCAGAGTGGCCTTCTAGGAAGCCTGACACCACAGATCTATGTCTAAATGCTGCTGGATTTCCAAACAAGCAAAATGACAGCTGCCAGACAGCTGGGAATCTATAGCTCTAACCAAATACATTCATGGTGAGAGATGGGGAGAATGGATTTCTTTTTTTTTTTCCTCTCTCCCACATTGTAAGGCTGAGAATGGCATGTGGGGTGTGACTCTCCTTTTACAGATACTTCCTGTGCAATCCAGACATTGTGCCGAGGAGAGTCCATGGACATCATCCATCTCCTGGAGTCATCCTGGGAGCTCTAAGTACAGTTACCCTCAGCCACATCTTCTATCCCTTAAGTGCGGGCCATTCCATCATTGTGATGTGGTTTTGTGAGGACAGGAGTGATGCTTTCAGTTCTTTCATATGTAAGAAAGGATGAAGATACCCATTGTACAACATGTTTCATAAAGCAAAAATGAGCGATAGACAAGGAATAAAATTCCCCTGTGGATTCATGGCGTCTTGTTCAGGATGCCCACAGAGGGAGTCTGAGTAGTCTATTACCATCATCAGACAGTAGATTCTGCATGTAGAGTGTCCCTCTGTACTTCTCAGATACACGGTGCCCCATGACTGAAGTAGGCTCTTTATGTACAGATTTTAGTTCTCTCTCTTACTAGATGGAAATCTTTCTACAAATATTACACATTATAGAAGTTCCTTACTTTCCACAGCCTCCTTTACCTGCCGTCGGATTCAGTCTAAAAATATTAAAAGGAAAATTCCAGAAATGAACTATGTACAGCAATTGTTTGTTGTTATAAGTAGCATCATGACATTTCACACTTTCCCTTTCTATCTTGAACCATTCCTTTTGTCCAGTGTACATGCATGGTAACTGTTCCCCACTTGGTAATCACTTAGCCATCTTAGTTATCAAATTGACTGTTTTTAAAAAATAAGTTTTTTTAGTGTGAAAATACTGTACAGAGGGGTTACAGTTACATGAGCAAAGTAATGAGTACATTTCTTATCAAGCATTGTTGCCTCTTCCTTTGTTTTTCCCCTACCATCCCTTCCCTCCCACCTCCACAACTACACTCCTCCCCCTCCCCCCCACCTAAATTGTAAAGTTCATTTTTCAACATAGTGTCCTCTACATCTCATTGTTGCCATGGGTCAACCTGTATCTCTATTTAAACATTCACTTAACACTTAACAATGAACTGAGAAGTCAAGGGTAGTGATGTGGACAACTCAGACATGCCGATGGGAAGCCATTAAATGCTTCTTTTAAGTGAAAATGTGGATGCTCTCAACTTAATAAGGAAAAGAAACAAAAAGCATACTTAGCTTGCTAGAATGTACTGTAAAAATGACTCTTCTACCAGTGATATTGTGAAGAAGGAAAAAAGGCAATTGTGGTAGTTTTGCTGTCAGAGATCAGATTGCAGGAGTCATGGCCCCTGGTGCACGATAAATATCTAGTTCAGATGTACAAGCATTAAGAGGACAGAGTTTAGGACCATCCTGTTTTAATCATTCCATGGACTTCATAGAATCTACCCTCTATGTACTTATGTACCGTCTTATGACTTAGTTCTGTATAAAAAGAAACTCTACAGGGTTACTTACAGTCTATTTATCTGATTCTACTGATGCTCAGCTCACTTAAAAAAGAAGAAAGCTTTATCTCTGTTACTAGTTGTTTTGAGGGGGATTTGGATAGATGAAAGGGGTAGCAGTGATATGGTTAATATTAGGGTTAGAAGTTGTTGGCCAGAGTTGCCAAATACTGTCTGGGACATATTTATATTACAAAAAATTGTTAGTTTTACTAACATTCAACTTGAACTGGGTAGCCATATTTTAGTCAGCTCAGTTTAGTAACTATGCGAGCTATGTAATAGAGGCCCTCTGGAAATTTTGTGTTTGAGTAAAGATTTTGTAAATAAAATCCTATATGAAATGTTTTAAGGAGCCAAATATCTATTACTTGATTAAAACTTATAAACTAAATCAAGACTTTAATATATCTGGTTTGGTTTAGATCCAAAATACTTGGGTAGGTTTTTATAAATTCATGATAAAAATGTGTATTTTAAACATCCACCATTGCTTGCTTTTTCTCACCTACCCACAAACCACATGGCTGCTTACAGTTCTTTTTCTTTTCCTTTGCTTTTCTTTCCTTCCTTCCTTCCTTCCTTCCTTCCTTCCTTCCTTCCTTCCTTCCTTCCTTCCTTCCTTCCTTCCTTCCTTCCTTCCTTCCTTCCTTCTCTTTTTTTTTTGAGGTCTTGGGGAAAAAAATCAAAACTTCTCTGAGTATTTTTTTGGAGAGTTTTCCTTATGCTCTCTGTAGCATTAATAAAAAAGAATACCACAAAGGACATTGCTGACATTGGAGTAACAATGTTTTCTGAATGCTCATTTATGGCAAGCCATAGATGTGTGCTCTGTGTTTTAGTTCACCCAATTCTCATAACTCTAGACCCTAAGGCACACTCATTATAGCTTCAGCATCCCTAATCCAAAAACAGTAGATCTGGAATGCTTCAAAATCTGAAGCATCTTGATTGCTGATGTGATGACACAAATTAAAAAAAAAATTCACACTTGCTGGGAGCTGGGTGGCTCATGTCTGTAATCCTAGCTACTTGGGAGGCTGAAATCTGAGGATCATGGTTTGAAGCCAGCTTATGTAGGAAAGTTTGTGAGACTCTTACCTCTAAAAAACTATGAAGAAAGCTGGAAGGGGATCACAGTTCATGTGGTAGAGCTCTAGCCTTGAGAAAAAGCAGGTCAGGCACAGTGATCAGGCCCTGAGTTCAAGCCCCAAGACCAGCATACATATATACACAAAAACATCTACACTTAACCTCATGTGACAAGTCACAATCAAAATGCAAGCACACTAAAATACTGTGTAAAGTGGCCTTCAGTCTATGTGTATTAGGTGTTAGGAATCATAAATGAATTTCATGCTTTGACTTGGATCCCCTCTGGAGATGCCTCATGATGCATATGCAAAACTTCCAAAATCCCAAAATATCTTAAATAAGATACACTTCTGATTATATGAATTTTACAATAAGGGACAGGCAAAATGAGTTTCTGCTTCACAGAAGAGGGAAGAAAAGGGCCAATAACATTTATGATTTTATCACCAATAAGTAAAAGTGCTGGGATTCAAACCTACATCTGACTCCAGTCTCACTCTTGTAATGTTTCTCAATGATAGACAAGGCAGGGGCTTATTGAAGGCTTTGTGAAATATGCTCGTTGGAGAAGGAAAATCCAGGAAGGTGTGCCAAGGCCAGCGAACAAAGCTCAGTTTCATGGAATCCTGCAAGGGTCATGTGGAAAATGGAGGGGTGTTTCTGCTCTCTTATAAGAACGATTACTGATACAAAGCCCCACACTGGAATGGAAAACAGACAGTATTTACAAATGGTTTGGGATGGAAAGGTCTATGACATAACTTCAAGAAACACTTGATGACTGTATGAAAAACATACTACAGCTGTATGTAGAAAATTTAAGAGTTCTCTCTCTCTCTGTCTCTCTCTGTCTCTGTCTCTTCCAGTCTTGGGATTGAATTCAACACCTCATTTAAGCACTCTACCACCCATGTTCTCAGCCCTTTTTACTTTTAGTTTGTTGTAGGTAAGGTCTTAGGCTTTTGCTCAGTTTGGCTTTGGACTGAAATCTCTTACCTTTGTTTCCCTGAGTAGTTGGATTACAGATGTGTACCACCATGCTTGGCTTGTGTTTTGAAATAATATCACCAAACTATTTCTGCTCCAGTTGGGATTGAATTGTGATTCTCCTATCTCTGCCTTCAGAATAGTTGGGGTTACAGACATGAGTCACCATATTCAGCCCTAGACATTTTGCTCTGGCTTCTGTTCAGTAATTCCAGATGGAGTCCTAAATTAAAGCTGCTACCTTGTGTTTTGTGGCCACACATCACATAGGTGTGTGGGCATGCCAAGACACATACTTGGCAAAATCCTGGTTAGACCATGAGTTCCTGTAGGGCACAAACATGTCTTACACACCTCCATATAATTCAAAGCTGGGACAGCACGTAATGTACAGTAAACACCAATAAGGCTGAGAGAGAATAGGATAAATACTCTTGGAAAGGTTCTTGTGGCATCCTGGACTGCCGGAGAATAACAAGTTGTGAATTCAGTCTCAGCTGGATTTGTCTTCTAGATTTTACATGTGTGACTGCCAACTCTTATCTTCTGGGTTTATATTTCTGTGGAGGGGTGGATGGTGATAGTGACCAGCAAATATTGATAGCTGTGTATAACAAAATCCTAGCATGCATTTCTTAGCATGTAAATCAGTGCGTGCCTGTGCAGTGCTCTTACCGTGTCAGACACTGGAGATTAGTCGAGTTGTAAGCTTGAAAAAGTCTTTGAGGGGAAACCCTTAATGAGGAACTGGTCCTTTTAAATTCAAGTCTAATTACTTTTACAGCAACAGTTCTATTTTGGATGCTTCTCATGAATAAAGGTTTCTTTCATGCTATTGATGTAACAACAGCTTCTTTGGTCTCTCTATCTCAGGAGAAAAAGCATCCAACATGTGGCCTCAACCATAGACCCCAAAGGGAAAGCCAATGACTCTTTTCCGCTTGAGCAGCTGGCTGGATTTCAAAGGCCACCAGGGGAGAAAATCCTGGATTCTATGTTGACAATCTCTTGAAAATATTTCTGTCTTTAATCTGCTAGTCAGGCATTTGTTCCCTGGATTCATGGAGAGTAACTACAACCCAAGGTTATGAGTCTTTCAGTATGGCACCTTATGAGTTTAAAAAAGTTAGACCTAATGTTCAAGGGCTGATAAAAGTCATTATGTTTCCATAAACAGTGTTTGACAAGTTGTTCTCACACTATAGTGTAAGAAGACACAGTTGGTCCTCTGTATCCATGGTTTCCAAGTCATACTTTGTTCTATGATGGCTTAGTCTGCTTCAACACATATAGAATTTTATTTCTTGCCACTAGAACCTAAACAATACAGTATAACAGCTATTTATAAAATACAATATGCATGTTGAATTAGGGCTTGTAGTCACTTACAGATGATTTAAAGTGTATGGGAGGGTGTGCATAGGTTTATATGCAAGGTCTTTGGCAGTATTGCCATTTTCACGATGTTAATCCTCCCAATCCAGCAGCATGGGAGGTTTTTCTACTTCCTTAGTTCTGCTTTAATTTCCTTTTTCAGGTTTTTAAAGTTTTCATCATATGGGTCTTTCATTTCTTTATTTAACTCCTAGGTATTTTATTTTTTGTGGGGCTATTACAAAAGGAGTTGCTTTCCTGATTTCAGCCCTGCTCTTCTCATTATTGCCATTTAGGAAATCCATTGATTTTTTTTTTTTTTTTTGAGGGTTAATTTTATACCCTGCTACTTTGCCAAAGTTTCTGATCAGCTTGAGTAATTTGGGAGTGGAGTGCTTTAAATACAAGGTCATGTCATCTGCAAAGAGGGAGAGTTTTACTTCATCTTTCCTATTTGGATCCCCTTTATGTTTATATCTTGTCTTATTACTCTAGTTAGGCATTCTGATACTAAATTGAAGAGAAGCAGAGAGAGTGGACATCCTTGTCTCATTCCTGAATTTAGAGGAAATGGCTTTAGCTTTTTGCCATGAAGTATGATGCTGACTGTAGGTTTGTCATACATGGCCTTTATTGTATTGAGAAGCTAGGAAGATTCTCCAGAGATTTCATCATAAAGGGATGTTGGATCTTATCAAATGCTTTTCCTGCATATATTGAGATAATCTTGTGGTTCTTAACCTTGCTCTTGTTGATGTGATGAATTATATTAATTGATTTGCATATATTGAACCAGCTTTGCATCCCTGACATGAAGCCTGTTTGATCATAATGTATGATTTTTTTTGATGAGTTGTTGAAATTAATTGGCCAATATTTTGTTGAGAAGTTTTGCATCAGTATTTATCAAAGAAATAGGTCTATAGTTCTCTGTCTTTGATGGGTCCCTGCCTGGTTTTAGGATGAGGGTTATGATGGCTTCATATAAAGAGTTTGGTAGTGAACTCCCTCTCTCAATTTCATTGAAGAGTTGGAGGAATATTGGTATGAGTTCTGCTTTGAAGACCTTGTAGAATTCAGTAGCCCAGTAGCCCAGGTCCTGGGCTTTTCTTGGGTTGGAGGTCTCTTATTGCTGCTTTTGTTTCAGTGCTTGATATGGGTCTGTTAAGTTGATTTAAATCATCTTGGTTTAGTTTTGGCATGTCAATATTTGCTAGAAATTCTTCCATTTCATCCAGATTCTCATACTTATTAACATAAAGGTTTGAGAAGTATTCCCTTATTATGTTTTGAATCTTGGTTTTTTCCTGTGGTGATGTTTCCATTCTCATCCCTGAGTTTGTTTATTTGGTGTGCTCTCTTTTTTTTTTCTGATAAGATTTGCTAAGGGTCTGTTAATTTTATTAATGTTTTCGAAGAACCAACTCTTTGGTTTGTTGATTGTTTTTTCTATGGTTCTTTTGGGACTCTATTTCATTTAATTCTGATTTAATTTTAATTATTTCTTTCCATCTACTGGATTGGGGTTTAGCTTGTTGCTCTTTTTCAAGGAGCTTTAGGTGCCTCATTAAATTGTTGGTTTCAGATCTCTCCAATTTGTTGATGTAGGAACTTAGAGCTGTAAACTTTCTTCTGAGTACTGCCTTTGCTGTGTCCTAGAAGAGCTGGTAGTTTGTATGCTCAGTTTTGTTAAATATCATGAACATTTGCATTTCCTTTCTAATCTCTTCCATGACCCATTGGTGATTCAACAGTGTGTGGCTCAGCCTTCATGTGTTACAAGATATTCTTTGGTGGCTTTTGGTGTTGAGTTCTAATTTTATTCCCTTGTGGTCTGAGAGAATGCAGGGCATAATTTCAATGATTCTGAATTTGGACAAATTTGCTTTATGACCTAAAATGTGGTCTATTTTGGAGAATGTTCCATGTGCTGCTGAGAAGAATGTGTAATGTGATGCTGCTGGGTGAAATATTCTGTAGACGTCTGTTAAGTCTAGTTGATCTATGTAGTTTTTTAGATTCCAGGTTCCTCTGTTGAGTTTTTGCCGGGTTGATCTATCTACTGGGGATAGTGGTGTGTTAAAATCTCCAGCAATTAATGTCTTTGGATCTATGTGAGATTTGAGGGAAAGTAGTGTTTCTTGGATAAATTTGGGTGCTCTGGTATTTGGTGAATAGATACTTAGAATTGTAATATCCTCCGGAAGGAGAGATCCCTTAATTAGTATGTAATGACCTTTTTTAAAAAAATCTCTTCTCGCTAATTTTAATTTGAAGTCTATTTTATCTGATATTAGGATTGCAACTCCTGCCTGTTTATGGGGGCTGTTTGCATGGTAGATTTTATTCTAGCCTTTCACATTCAGAATATGTTTGTTTTTGTGGGCAAGAGGTGTCTCTTGAAGGCAGCAATCTAGGTCACTTAATCGGAGAGTTAAGTCCATTTATCTTGAGAGTTAGGTCTGAGAGGTGTTCATCTTCTCCTGCCTTTTTATCCATTTTTTGGGGAGGCTGTGCCTTGACTGTTCTTGCTGTGATTACGTAGTTCCCTGTGGGCCTTTTCACTGCCAATATCTCATGTTTGTTGGTTTTCTATGTGTAAAACGTCTTTGAGGATTTTTTGTAAAGCTGGTTTGGTAGGGATATATTGTTTCAGTTTTTCCTTGCTGTGGAAGGTTTTTATTTGTCCTTCTGCTATGAATGAGAGCTTAGCTGGGTAAATTATTCTTGGTTGGTATTTATTTGTCTTTAGGGCATGGCATACCTCATGCCATGCTCTCCTTGCTTTCATGGTCTCTGCTGAGAAGTCTGAGGTTATTCTGATTGGCTTACCTTTATAGGTGATTGTTCTGTTCTCCCTGGCAGCTTTAAGAATTCTTTCCTTAGTCTCCATTGATCCTGTATGGACTATAATGTGGCAGTGGGATGCCCTATTTTGGTCTGGTCTATTTGGGGCTCTAAAAGCTTCTTGTATCTGGATAGGCCTGTCCTTTTATATATTTGGGAAGTAAAGTTCTATGCTAGGATTCTGCTGAATATATTTCCTAATCTATTGGTTTCCCTCTCCAGGCCCTTCTCAATACCTATTAGTCTCTAATTAGGCTTTCTGATTGTATCTTGTAGCTCGTGCCATGGTCTATCATGCTTCTTGCTTTTGTTATGAATATCTGTGTGCTCTTTTTCTAGGGAGTTTAAACTATCTTCTGCCTCAGAAATTCTGTCTTTTTCTTCCTCCATTCTGCTTTCAAGGCTTTTTACTTTGATATTTATCTCCCTTCCTTCTTGCTGGTCTTTCTTAATGGTGGTGAGCTCTTTATTGAGGTTTTCTTTTAAGTTTTGAACAGATTGCCTTATGTCCTGAGTTGGTTTTCAGACTTACCTTTCAATTCCTTTAACTGGGTATCTATCTTTTCATGGGACTGTTTCTCCTTCTGTTGGAGTTCCTTTATCTTTTTATTTGTCGAGACCATGAAGTCATCTCTTAACTTTTGGTTGGCTTTGTCACAGTCTATGCAGAGTGTCCACCTTTTCATTCAGTAGATTTATCAGCCATGTTTTTAAAATATCTTGAGCATTATCCTCTAGGTCATTCTGGGACTGCTCTGTAGTTTGTGTGGAGATGGAGTTGGGGTTAGTTGATTGGCCATGTTTCTTGCATTTCTGCAGTTAGTTCTACCCAATATGACAATAAGACAGTCTTTTAGGGCAGGAGCCACCCGGTATTAGGTAGATGTATAGAATTTAGAGTTTCAGAATTATGGTTAGATGTTTCCCTATTTAGCTCTCTTTTTCTTTGCTTGGAGAGGGATGTTGTGGTTCCAGGGTGGAGATTACGTATAGTTGTAACTTGTGATATGATCTAGGTTTGGCTGTTAAGTAGTCTGCACCTTAGGGTTAACAAGATGGGCCCCTTGTACTCAGTCAAAATGGAACCAATTGCAAGTTGGCTCAGATATAAACCATTAGGGATCAATGAACAGAGATCCTTTCATTCTTTCTTGCTATTGACAATGAACAGAAGATTCTGGCCAGCACAAGCAGCCGACGCCAGCCCCACTCCAACTTCTTAGTTTCAGTTTATATCTGCAAAAAGTATGAATAATAATCATGCACATAAAAGAAGAGATACTCATATAAGAATTAAGGGAAAAATATGCTCACAGCACTTCCTATACATAGTGCTTAGTATAATGCTAGCCTTTGATAGATCTGAACCACTGGGAGAAAAATATGAAAAAGCTGGAGATTAAAGATTATCTTCAACTCTATTACACAAAATGCACTGAAAGATTGAAAATAAGACCTAATTTCAGTCAGAAAGATTTAGATCATTATTAACAATAACATGGCTCTCAGGATGTCTAAATACTTGAATGGAATTTTATCTGGCTTCTGATTTTTTTTATACTTTTCTAGTTTTAGCTTCTCTGCCGCTGAATATTAATGGGTTAGCAATCAAAACAAAGGCTTTAAAAATGTAGTTAGAGACAATTGTTCCAAAAGCAACTCACGGCAAATAAAATGATGGTCAGTAGTGTTGAAAATCATGAAACTGCAAGGTGTCCTGATGCCCAAACAAGCTTCTACAAGGAAGAGTGAGCTAAGGATTGAGCATTAGCAGAGGACTTCAAGGACAACAAACCTACTGTGTGCTTACAGGAGTAAGTCCAGGTCATTGCCTCTAGGAGAACATCCAAACTGGGCAGGGACATCAACTAGATACAACAGATAGAAACACCAGCTGTGTCTGGAGTAAGTAGACTTCATCTTTCCTTCCCTCCCTCCCTCCCTGACTCCCTCCCTCCCTATCTCCCTCCTTCCCTCCCTCTCTCACTCCTTCCCTCCCATCCATCTATTTATCCTTCCTTCCTTCCTTCCTTTCTTCCTTCCTTCCTTCCTTCCTTCCTTCCTTCCTTCCTTCCTTCCTTCCACTTCTTCCTTTTCCTCTCCTCTTCTCCTTTCTCTCTCCCTTTGCTTTTCCCTCTCCCTTTCCCTCCTCCTCCCTACCTCTTTTGTGCCAGTACCAGGATTTGGACTCAGGGCTTTTCACCTTGTACTCTTGCTTGCCTCTACCACTTGAGCCACAGCTCTACTTCTGGCTTTTTGCTGGTTAACTGGGAATGAGTCTTATGGGCTTTTCTGCCTGTGCTAGCTTCAAACTATGCTCCTTAGATCTCAGCTTCCTGAGTAGCTAGAACTACCAGCACTCTGCTCATCTTTATTTTTCTTAATAAATACACACTGTAGATAATATCCACAAAAAATTGAGGTTCTGAAGGTAAGTCACAGAGGTGAGCAGGAGTTGGTGGTGTTCAAGGACAGGTCTTTCTGTTACTTCAACGTCTCAATGTCCTGGGATCACACTGGGTGAAAGGTTGTCAGTGATGTTCAAATGAGGGATGAAGGAGCTCCATGGAGGCATCTTGGTAGGTCTTTGTATGTGTAGGAGCTGGTGCTTAAGTGAGGCTCTGAAAACGCAGTGACCATCTGACTGTTTACAGACCCCCTTGCTTAGAGTCATTCTTTATGGATGAATTGGAAGGGCACTGGTGGCCATTGGAGTGGAGAAGGTGCTGGAGAAAAAGGGAAATGACAGAGGTGCTTAGTGATCAGGGAATGAAGGGGCTGGGGATCAAAATGTGGCCACCTTCCTTATCAGCCCAAGTGTCAGATTCCATAATTTTTAGGCCTTTAAATTTCCTGATTAAAAAAAAGTTTGACTTCTTCTAGAATTAGAACAAGGAAACCATTCACTCATTTCACTCATGGATTTTTGGGGTAGCCTCCTCCTCTTATATTCTTTGCTCTCTTTCTGAGTTGTCCCTTGGCTGTCTGTAGACATGGGCATTGAGTGTCCCTGGACTGCTGTGAGTTGAGTCAGGGCATTGAAGCCAGGTCAGATGGTGGCTATGTGTGGCAGGGTGGGGGAGTGTGAGGTCAGGTCTTGGGGACTTAAGATTTTTAAAAACATTAACTTTTCTGAACTTCAAAAGGCTCTACCAGGCAGTTATCACTTAACATAGCCATCTTAGTGTCCAGTGCTTCTTGTTCAGAGTTACCCCTTCCGTTATTCTCCTCTCATACAGTCTGTTCCCTTACTGCAGACTCATTTCACAGATCAAGGCTGGCCTTGATCTTGCTAGGTAGCTCATGCTGGCTTCAAATCTTAGTCCTCTTTCCTCAGTCCCCAGTGTGCTAGAATGTGATGGGGCTGTTGACAATCAAGAGCACTGGATCTGGGATGCAGAGGTATTCTGCCATCCATTTGTACTGCTGTGAAAGAATGACACAGACTAGGTCTGTGAGAAACTTCTCATAGTTCTGAGGCTAGGGAATCTTGGATTAAGGTGCTGGGCATTTTGTCTGCACGTTCTCAGTATGTCAAATAGCAGAAAATGAAAAGCAAGATGGTGAGCGAACTGGCTATGGAGAAACCTCTCACAGGAGACTTAACCCACTCAGGAGTGAGCCCCACTCTTGGTCTAATCACCTCTATTGAGGCCTCCTCAGTCTCACTACTGGCAACCACTGACATCTGGAGTTGGGGAGATTAAATTTCATCATGAGTTCAACTTTAGAGGGCACAAAATCACTCAGGCTATAAAGATAAAGAAAAGTTTGTAGAGGCGGGGGGGGGGTGGTGGAGGTTGGTGGGAGGGGTAAGAGAGATGGGGGCAAGACCTCTGGAGGCGAATCCTCTGGGTTATTCATGCTAGCTATAGCCTCTCCCTCTGTTTCTTTCTGACTTGGGAGAATTGAGGCCCAGCTGCCTCAGGAGAGTGTGGGCAACCAGTGTGGTGGGTTGCTGATAACACCTCTAGTTTACCTGTGTCACCAGATGAGAGTAAGCCAGGTGCATGTTGGAGGCGCTTCAGTCTCAGGATGAGTAAGGAGTGGGATTTGGGGGACTGAATAGCATATTTGTGTTTGAGCAATAGCAGAGGTTCCTGGGTTGGGCTCTCAGATATCTGTCATTGTGTTGGTTCTTCTAGATCCAAGGGGAAGATACATGGGAGTATTTTTTTTTTTTAATGAGAAGACCTGATAACTCCTTTCTGTGATGAATGGACTTACTTCATAGGTAACTGTCTCAGAGGTTGGATTTTTTTTCCAGCGGTATGGTCCACTGTGTGTATCTCCAAAACATGCTGTTTTCAAAAATGAAATACTACATTAATTTTAAAACAAGGTTAAATATTCAGGACCAAAAAGATATAGTCGTGAATAAGTGGGAGGGGAACTGCAGGTAAAAGGATAAAGAGCAAAACACTATGTCAATGACAGCACTCATCTACTTTAACATTGACTCTATTGGCTACTAAGTTCTTTTCTCTTTCTCCACCCAGTTTGGTGATTTTACAAGTAAGAGACTAGAAACAATTAAAATACAATACAAAGGAAGGCCTAGTGAATTTCATACATAAAGTGCTTAGAACAGCACTGGGTACATAATTGATCAATGCTCAGTAAATGTTAGCTTTTATTGTCATTGTGACCATCATCATCATCATCATCATCATAATCATCATCAATTTTTCTTCTACCATTGCCACCTCTGTGATAGTTGATAGTAGGAATTGGGGAGGAACCGGCAGGTAGAATCAACAGGGAAAAAAACCACACACAGTGCAAAGAGCAGAGCACACTCAGTCATGAACATTTTCTGAAAATTTTGCCTTGTGATTTAGAAGCCAAATATGACTTTATTTAAGCATGAGGGCAGGAGGTCAGAAAGGAGTAGATATCTCTGAAGAGAAAACAGTCTATATAAAACCCCTGGTATTGTCTAGAAAGTGATTTGAAATGTGGGTTCATCTTGTGAAACTGTGAAGTTCTTGGTAAGAAGACTCCTCTTTTATCAGTCAGAGAAAGCCTGGGTGGTATATTGATGTTGCTGTAAATAACGGAGTCTTTGGGAAAATAGATTTGGTAGGAAAGTCTGATGAACAGAAAGCCACTAGTTGAAAGAGTAGGGACAGAAATAGAGGTGGCTGCACA
This sequence comes from Dipodomys spectabilis, assembly GCF_019054845.1. Taxonomy (NCBI): domain Eukaryota; kingdom Metazoa; phylum Chordata; class Mammalia; order Rodentia; family Heteromyidae; genus Dipodomys; species Dipodomys spectabilis. The sequence continues at coordinate 41,958,153 of NW_024870772.1, read as the reverse complement.
GGGAGCAGCCATACTAACCTGTTGCAAACTGATTTCCACACCACATAGGGAAGAAATGCTGCATGAGAGGCAGGATTTCTTTTCTTTTTGTGAGCATCTAAAGGGATCCAAGGATGGGCAACCACCAACTGTCCTGAAGCTGCGGAGATAAACAACTGGCCAGATGTTTTAGAAGCAACCTGTGTGGCAACCCGAGCATAAGCCAGTTATCCAGATGGATGAATAAATAACAGCCAATGGGTAATCAGGCTTGTATTTACACGTTTGTGGGTTCTCTGTGTTTTTTGTCTGCCCTGTGTGGGACACAGAGTGGGGAGAATAAGCAAAACCCAGAGTGATTCCTGTTTCTGTAGAGCTAATTAGGAGCTTGATAACAAAACAGGAGCCTGGCAAAGAGGTGAGAGAGGGAGTGTGCAAGAGCCTGATGCTTGATGTTCCGGGTTGAGATTGATGAACAGTGGCTCCTGGGTGTAGCCAAGTTAGAACGTCCTGTTCCTGTCGCTCTGAGAGCAGGAGGCATTAGCAGCCTAGTGATGTGGCCTTGGCTTAACTCCCTCAACAGCTTCATTTTCCTATTCTTCCAAGAGACAGAACCATGTGAGTTTATTAGCCAGAAGCAAGCAGATCTGGAACTTGTGGCTGGCTGTCCCTGAGGGTAGTTGTTAGGAAAGCCACTAGCTATAAACGGGGTGTTTGTGTCTACTATAAGTTAGGATCCATGCCTGTCATCCGTCTTATCATGGTGGGCCCTTCAAGGTTCTCTTGTAGCCTTTCCCTACTGGCTACCTTGGATCTCAGTTGGTAAACTCCTTATCCCATTGCCAAGTTTGCACTCAGTCACTGTTTAAATGTGAATAAACATGGAAGGGAAGTAGAAAAGAGCTTGACAGTGAATGCAAACAAAACCTCAGCTCATGGACATGAAGACTAGCAGGCCTGTGGGTGGTACAGGATTCCTACATCGTCTGCTTCTAGAGTAGGCTTTAGTGGTGGAAGTAGGGCCCCTGGGCGAGCATAGGAGTTCTGCACTGTGGTGGCATTGGAGGGCTGCTGAGATTAGGAAGGGAAATGGAAGTGGGCCTGAGCACCAGGAGGAGGAGGAAGTGAGGAGCCAAGGACCCTTGACCTCAGCAGGCACAGAGATCACTGGTAACAAAGGAAGCTAGTGTCCCTTAGAGGTGTAGTGGGGGAGGGAGGTCTGGAGGAAGGCCAGAGGTTAGGACAGAGGCACTTATGGAAAGTGGATTATTAACAGGGACCTGAGGCATTGGCTAGGGAGTTGGAGGGAGTGGGCTGTCCTTGGGAATTAGGAATGAGGCAGAGAATAGGGAAGGCTCAGAATTGCCTGCACATTAAGAACGCTATAGATATTTTGTTGAAATTTAAACCATGGAATTCTAGTGTAAACTTTCTTTTCAATTTTGTTTTGGTGCTGGGTCTGGGCTTGAACTCAGGGCCTGGATGCTGTCCCTGAGCTCTTTTGCTTAAAGCTAGCATTCTGTCACTTGAGTCACAGCTCCACTTCTGGCTAATTGGTGATTAATTAGACATAGGAATCTCATGCTGGTGCTGGTGGCTCACTCCTGTAATCCTAGCTACTCAGGAGGCTGAGATCTGAGGATGGCAATTCAAAGTCAGCCTGGGTAGGAAAGTCCATGAGACTCTTATCTCCAATTAACCACCAGAATATGAGCAGTTGAGCTATGGCTCAAAATGATAGAGCACTAGTCTTGAATAGAAGAGCTCAAGGACAGTGCCTAGGCCCTGAGTTCAAGCCCCATGACTGACAAAGGAAAAAAAAAAGTCTTAAAAACTTTCTTGCCTGGTGTTGGCTTGGAACAACCATTCTCAAATGTCAGTCTCCTGAGTAGCTAGGATTACAGGTGTGAGCCATTGATGCCCAGCCCAGTCAAAACTTTCCTACAGGATGATTAGAAAATATGGTTCAAAAAGACTTTGTCTTGAACCTTGATCCTCAGATCTCAGCCTCTCAAGCATCTGGGTTTGCAAATGTGAGACACTGGCATTTGGCTTGAGAGGACCTTGGACAGTTTTTCTTTATTTTTTATTGAGAAGGTAATGAGCAGGGGCGTGACAGTTACATAAGTAAGGTAATGAGTGCATTTGTTTTGAGTCATTGTTATCCCATCCCTCCTTATCTTCCACTTACTCCTTTCTATCCCCACAAGTTATAAGGTTCTTATCCCACATAGTGACAAGTATCAATGTTGCATTGGTTCATCCTTTGTCGTACTGTTTCTGTGATTCCATTTCCCTTCCATATATCAAACAACCTTATATATAAAATACATGGTATCCAAAACTAAGAGAAATCAGGAAAAAAACAATACAACTACATACATGATGTAGTAATAACCTCTTATTTCCAGATATTGGAGTTCATGTGGATATACTTCATTACATATGGTTCTATGCACAAAGCAATTGGGTTATTAGGATCCTCTGTTAAGAATATTGTAGACATATTCTAGTTCTTACAAATGAGGAAAATCATGCAACCTACTTTACTTTGGTTCTGGTTTATTTCACTTAATATATTTTTTTTCAAAGTCTTTCCATTTCCTTATGAATGGGGCAATGCCATTCTTTCTGATGGAAGCACAGAACTCCATTATACATATATACCACATCTTCTTGATACAATCATCTATTGAGGGGCATCTGGGTTGGTTCCATATCTTAGCTATGGTAAATAATGCTGCAATGAGCATGATTGTGGTGGTAGCTTTAGTATGGCCTTGTTTGTTGTCCTTTGGGTAAATGTCCAGGAGTGAGGTTGCTGGATTATAGGGGAGCTCTATGTTTAGTCTTTTGAGGAACCTTCATACTGCTTTCCAGAGTGGTTGGACAAGTTTGAATTCCCACCAACAGTGTAGCAGCATTCCCTTTTGGTCACATCCCCACAGTATCTGTTGTTACTAGTTTTCTTGATAATTGCCATTCTAACTGGTATAAAGTAGAATTTCAGGGTTGTTTTGATTTGCATTTCTTTTATAACCAGAGATGTTGAGCATTTCTTCATGTGTCTCTTGGCCATTTGTATTTCCTCTTCAGAAATATCTCTCTTTAAGTCTTTAGCCCACTTTTTAATGGGGTGGTGGTTTCTTTTAGGGTTTGTTTTTGGGGAATTTAATTTCTTGAGCTGTAGGTAAATTTTAGATATGAGGCCCTTGTCTGTTGTATGGCTAGTGAAGAACTTGTCCCAGTCTGTGGGCTTTCTATGTATCTTGCTAGCTATGTCTTTTGTCATGCAGAAGCTCTGCAGTTTAATGAAATCCTATTTATCCAGCCTTTCTTTGATTTGTTTTATTTCTGGGTCTTTATAAGAAAGTTTTGACCTGTGCCAAAGAGCCCTACTGTTTCTCCTATTCCTTTCTGTAATGTTTTAGGGTATCCCCTTTAACCTCAAGGTCTTTGATCCATTTGGAGTTGATTCTGGTGTAGGGTGATATGTAAGTATCTAACTTTAGTTTTCTACATGTATTTAGCCAATTCTGCCAGCACAATTTGTTGAAGAGGCTTCAACAGTTTTTCTCTTTCCCTTTTTTCCTTTTTACTCTTATCTTCTCAGAAAATGCTTGTCAGTCAGTTAGTCAACCTAACTGTGGTCCTTCAGCATCATGTAATTTTCCCTTTTGTAAAAAGCCCCTGACTGGTCATGGGGTCCTGCTGTCACTTCGCTCCAACACTCAGTAGGAGGTTACCTTGTCTTCCTACAGTGCTTCCCCAACCCTTTAGCAGTGTGAAGCCTGGACTGTGTGCAGTGAGGTTGTGCTTGCTTGTTGTAGACAATGCTGATTTTCAGGCTGCTCTTTCTCATGCATTCGATGTAGAGTAAACAAACCAAGGATGCCTTATATGACAAAATCTACTTATGTTTTATGCTCTTACCAACTGTAGGTTTTTTCCCCACAAACATCTGCCAGGTATCAGTTTTCAATAACAAGGCATGTTTTCCTGAATAACCATACTCTAACCAAAGCAGAATGTGGTAAGCACACTAAGAGCTAACTAGGTTGAAATGCTTTGAGAGTTCAGAGGAGGAGAGATTTATTGTGTATGTCAGAATTGTATGCAAGGACAAGTTGTACCAGCAGCAGATAAATCACCTATTCACTTCGTAGTAATATCATAAATAAAATATTATTGACATGGTTGGCAAGACTGCTAATACCATTTGGGTGTTACGAAAAAGTCTTATGTATAAATAACCACAGGCTCATAGAACCATAGAATCTAGAATGTTAGCTAGGCAAGGGAACTTGGAAAACATCGAATTCAGTCTCTTCATTTTGCAATTTTGCAAACAGACATCCAGATAGGTTGAGTCCAGCTGTGGCTAGCTTCCATACTGCTCCCAAGCCTCTTCCACAGGTGGTGTAATGTGAGTCCTGTCATATCTCTGCTGAACACTGTGCTTAGAAGAGCACTTTTCCTGTTTGGGAAATCCACATCCCCAACCATTTGTTTTCCTACCGAGTACCCTCAGCATCTCTGAAGAATTTTCTCATCTTTTTTAGAGTATCAAGTGTGTGTGTGATAATTCTTTTCTGAGGACTCAGGTGACTCAGAGTTTGGGAGCAATGAAGAGCAAGGAAAACAAAGATGAAGCATATGTTGCTTTGGTGGTTATGTAAAAAAAAACCATCTATGTGGAATCTGAAAGTGTTGATCTCCTAGAAGGTGAGAGTAGAATAATAGTTTGCAGAGCCTGAAAAGGGAGATGGGGAAAGAGTGCCTGATAAGGACAAAGTTCCAAGCAAATGGGAAGAATGAATAAGCCCTGGTGTTCTGTCATAGCAGGGTGACTATCGTTAACAAGAATATGACATTTTAAACTAGAAGAGTGTTTGAATTTCTCACAACAAAGATTTGATAAATGCTTGAGGTGATAAATATGATCGTTACTATGATCATTACCCAAGAATATACAGGTATCAAAATATCACATGACATACATGAACATGTGCAATTAGCTAGGTGCTGGTGGCTCATGCCTGTAATCCTAGCTATTCGGGAGGCTGAGATTTGAGGATCACAGTTTGAAGCCAGCCAGCTCTTACTTCCAATTAATCACTCAAAAACTGAAAGTGGCACTGTGGCTCAAATGGTAGAGTGCTATCCTTGAGCACAAAGATGCTCAGGGAGAGTGCCCAAGCCCTGAGTTCAAGCCACATAACTGATAAACAACAACAAACCCCCAAACATGCACAATTATTATGTGCCAATTGGAGATGAAATAAAATTTAAAAAAATAAAAAAAGGAAATGTTGAAAAGTTTGAAAGACAACATCAAAAGACCTTGCCTATCTCCTCCAGCCTCTCTCCTCCTCTGCAGAGCCTGCCTAGCCCTTGCTTTACCTTCCTGATCTTCTTCCCAAGTTGCTATCAGTCTCTCCTTAGTCTTCTAACTCCGTTTTGCCGTACACCCCAATTCACCCCTTCTACGACATCTGGTTGGTTCAGTCCATCTATTTTTCACTGGCTGGCACCTTGGTCAAGTGTGTCCTCTGGGCCATTGCCCCAGACCAAGGTTATTTATACACAAAGCACAGCTATTCGCAGTTATCTTTAAAATCTGATTTATTGAGCTTGGCTTTGCTAGTGCCCACTCATTCTGTCCACTAACCTTCCTCTTCTTCCATGATACCAGCCCCAAATGACTTTACCCTTCCCTGACCCCTGGGTCTGTTGATTATGGAACTCACACAAGACTTTTACAGCTGTGCTTGCACTATAGCGAGGCACAGCACTTCCTGTGTGGCACTAATGAGGAAGTTATGGTAGGATCTGAACTCTCTCATGGGCAGCCCAGTTAAACCCAATATACTCTATGCTCAGAAGAAAGGAAAGATTGAGGAGTAGCTACAATTGGATGGATCTGACAAATTTTTAGGGCTCAATTTGGAGATGAAATTTACTTGGGGGAATGGGGCATGGATACATAAAAAGCATTTCCTCTTAAAATTCTGTAATAACCACTACTACCATCCTGCTTCGTAGAACCTTTATGCCAAGTGCTGTTGTAAAACACTTTACATTGTATGCAAGCAATCCCAGTGACTGTATAGGTAGACTATTATTGTCTTCTTTTCACAGACAAGGAAACTGAACCTCAGCAAGATTAAGAAAATCCCCAAGGTAAGTGCAAAACCCTGGTTTCCAAGCCAAGCATGTCCAATGCTAGATCTGATGTGCATACCTACTGTCAGAATGATGCATGAGTGTCCCAGCTTCCTATTTAGCTGGAAATAGTTTTATTTCTCAATGTATGTGAGTGCTTTGTGGAGTCCTTGGTCTACTTCCTGGTGTAACTACACAGGGGTTCCTTTCCTTCTCAAGATTCTAAAATAAATCATTACTTATCCCTCTTTTAAAAGCTGAGTCATACTCTTTGACCTGTGGCATCAAAGTCAACATTATAATGTCTCTTGGAGTCATTTCCTGGGCCACTGCAGTCCCAGTTCCTACAACATAATCCCACTTACTGATTTTGCTCTTTGCATTAGACTTGAATGGTCAGTGGTCTCGTGGCATTCCCAGGTTCTGCCCTCCAACCCTCAGAGATTCACTGCATGGGCCTTCTTCCTCTTTGTTCATCTTCTAGAGTATTTACTCTGTGTCCTGGCATAGTCACATCCTCTTTCATGATCAGGAACTCCCTTTAGAGTGATGAACCCACACTGACATAACATTGTCTTCCACAGTCCTCATTGACACTAGGCTCCACTCTTCATGTTATATGTTCTGTGGGTTTGGAAAGCTTTATAGTGACAGGTATCCACCATTGTAATATCCCATGGAAAATCTTCATTATATCCTCCTACCCCCCAAACCCTTTGTATTTTAGGAATTTGTAAAGCCTAGAAAAAGATGTTGGAATAGAAACTGTCTCAAAAGAATTTCAATGGCATTGAAAGGGAGAGATCAACAAAAGACTACTGGAGCAGAAGGAGGCATCAGCTCTTCAACGGGGTCTCTAGAAGTTTGGAGATCCAATAACACACTTGCATTCTATGTGTTTTCACAGGATTAGAGTGTTGTGAGGGGAAAGTTGCTTGTGTATATCTAGACTCACTTGGGGTCAGGAGGGAGCACTAAGAATGAGAAAGCCCCAATTCTATGGAGAGAATTTCCAATATGATCTCTGCAACGTACTTGCTGTGTGGTCTTTAAGCCTCAGAGTCCTAATCTGCAAAAGGAGGATAATTGTGCCTACTTGTAGGGATGCTTTGAGAGTGAGTTGGTGAGTAAGGTAATTATCCTTATGGCAAGCTCATGGTCTGTGGACCTGGATGTCAGCCAGCAGGATGGAGGCACAGAGGCCTTGGGAATGAGACCCAAAAGGTAGACTAACAGAGGCTCTGGATTGTATCTGTGTCTGACCTCTAGCCTCTGCCTCAGTGACTTGCAGTCTTGAAGAGAATAAGAATCACCTGAAAACTCATTCAATGTAGATATCTTAGTTTTAGATCTCCTATATTTTCTATTTTAGTTGTTCTACCTTGAGACTAAAGAGAGCCAGATTTTTATGGTTCTGTTGTAAGAGATCTAGTTCACACATTGGTTTTAGTCACTGGGCCATCATGATGCTTCTTATCATATCCTGCAAAAGAAATAGTTTATGGATGCAGAAAAATGTCTAGGATTTCTTGAGGTCAGGCATTGAATATTGCATTGATGGTAAAGCCAACCCCCGGTCAGGCATCCTGACTTCCAGCCTGGGTTTCTTCACCAGTCTTCTAACACTATACACACAGGGGCCAACGATCGCTGAGCCCCATCCCTGACTGATGGTAGCTGGTCTGGTTGGAATGAAGAAGATGTGCCCTGGCCACCTCAGGTTCATCTGACCATAGCTTTCCTTCTGTCCAACCTCCCACTCTCTTAATGGATTAAGAGCAAAATGTTCATAAGCCTCCAGGTCAGGAGGGAGATCAGCACCCTTAACGAAGAAGGTGCTTTATCAAAGAACATAAAGTAGGGTCAGGGGTTCACCTTTTTTTTTCATTTGTGTATTGGAATACTCTTTTATTCTGCTTGACTTCTGGTGAGGATTGTATTTTCTTGTACCCTTCCTGCCCACTCCACACTCCTGCATCTATATCCTTAGGTGGTGGCCCTGTCTTTTGTAACCAGGGCTATGTCTCTATGTTAGTTAACCTGTTGTAGGTATCACCAGATTTATAAAGAGTCCATCAGTATCGCCTCTTCTTAGACGAGGATCCTGAAGACAGTTGAGATGAGGCCACATGTTCCTGGTCCCAGAGTGTTCCGTACATACGGGATTAGATTCGAAGTCCTGTTTTCTACTTAAATTCCCCCAAACAACTAGTCCCTCTTCAGTTTTAAATAGTGCTTAAGCACCTAGGACTTCTCTCTTTCATGTGTTGGATTTTCCTGGAAGAGATATTTGAGAGCAAATTTGTAGAATTGGCTGAATGCTCCTCTCCACCCTTTGCCAAGTGCTTTGCAGAGGGAAGTGAAGACCCCCACACTAAGCTCCATCATGGAGCTGGGAACGGATCAGCTGCACTGACTCCAAGGCTGAAAGCAACTGTGGAGGCTGTGGTCTTGGGGACACATTAATGCTGAACCTGCTGTAGACATAGGCTTTGCTGCAGTTTCTTACTATGGCCAGCCTCTAAGCATTCTGGTGATGGAGGTTTTGCAGAAGGGGATACATCTAGACTCTTAACACCAACCATGGCTACAAGAACATAAGTCCAGCTGTTTCTGACATTTTCCAAAGAGATAAGCAACAACCTGGGGCCTGAGTACTGTAGTTATCTCTCTATTAGCTTTAAAAGTGGCAAGACTGGCCAAGATATGAAGCAACCCACACTGCATATCCAAGTTGCGCATTGTTTTATTGCTCTCAGGCTGAAGTTAATAAAAGCAGCAGTTTAGAGAGCATTGACTCTGTGTTAGGTATTTTACATGCATTCTCTCAAATCATAACCATCTGGGGAGCTCTTCTCTGCAACCCCTCATTTTGCATACAGAAGCTAAATGGTTGACCCAAGACAGCCAAACAGCTAGATTTGACACTCCGTTTGGCAAGAACCCAAATGTGTGGTGCATTGGGTTACCTCCCATGGAAATAGAGTCAAGTCATTACCCTAAGGGACAAGGGGGTTGCTTAGTAACTGAAACCAGTCAAAGAGCATGAACTGTGGCTTGACAGATGACTCAGGGCAAATTGATTCCAGTGGTGGGTATGTGCAGATTTGGACATTCCCAGAACTCATGGGATAACTTGGAAGGTGGTCAGAGGAGCAGCAGAGCCAAAAGAGATAAAATGTTGAAACTATATGTTGACAAGGGCTGCTTGCCTTGTGATTTCTGTTTCTGAAGTTTCAGCCCAGCCACAGAGATTCATTGACTGCTTATAGGTCAGGATCAGCCATTTGTCTCCAATGGCCAGGGCACTCAGGAAGGGAACACATTGGCCTTTTCTAGTCTAGCAAATGGGATCTTATATTCAACACCATAATTATTACAGATTAGTATTGTTGACGTATATTTTGATGGATAACCTTAGTTGTGGTTCCAGGACTGGTGAGTGACAGTATCGTACTCCTCCAAGATCTTCAAATATTGGGTCCCAGACCTGAATTCCATCTGTAGTCATCAAATCTGATATGCCATCACTGAGACAATGAATGAACCAACAAACAAATAAAAACAAACACAAAACAAGCACAGACAGAGTCTCAAATCTTGCCAACCCCAGAAATTTATTTGGTGGAGAAATTGCATCTGTGGAGTTGCCCCAGGTAATAATTCTGGCATATAGCCAGTATTGTAAAAATCTTGAAGTCTTGGGCCAATGAAGGAATTCTGGTTTTTGGTTTTATTTGCCAGCTTTTCAAAAAAAATTCCCCTCTTTGATATGAAAAGGTTATATTAACCACACACTCCTAGGATCAAGGTGTTAGCAAACAGTATCATATTCCTGTTAGAGCCTTGGAACAGGCAGATCTTGAAGAGAGCAGGTGGTACTTTCATAATCATGGTATCATGTGGATTGCAAGTGGATGTCTCTGGTTGTGTCCCAATTCTGCCAATAAACAATTGGGTGGGGATGTGGGTGAATCACTTCACCTCTCTGTAGCACTGTGTCCTTATCCAAAAACAAGGAGCTTGCCCTGTGTCATTTCCCAGTTCTCTGCTAGCTCTGAAAGTCTGAGATTGACATCTGTATTCTCTGGAATAGCCTTTTATGTTCAGTGATTTAAATCAGAGTATCAAATATTTATCAAACACCTGTTATTTCTCCTGAACCTGTAATGAATCCACAAATTGGGTCTGAGAAGAGAAACAAAGACTGAGAAAAGGGACAAAGGGTGGTCCAAAGAAAGCGATGTTGCTCAAGGATGAAGAATGCTGGAACTCTTAACAGTGTTTCTACTTTCCTGTTTAGAGTTGTTTTGTGTGAACAAAGTGCAGGCTGCAGCGAGACAACTGGCAGAGAAAGGGAGAAAGGGAGAGAGAGAAAGGGGAGGAGGGAGAGAGAGGGAGAGAGAGATGAGCAAACACATAGAGGCTGTTAGCTGGTAACCCACGCGACTCAGCCTTTTGGATGACAAATATTGTTAGATGATAAAATGCTCTAATGCATCGGGTGCTAATCTGGTGCTAAAATGCTGCTTCAGGGAAAAAAAAAAATATGACCAGAAAGGAAATACTGGAGATCTGACTGGCAGCAACAGTTGGGGGCCTCTATGATTGTCCAGATAGAAAGCAGAGTAGAATAAAAAAGAAGCTGTATGTGATATATATATATGATCTGTATCATTCTAATGTCTGGTTTCTGAAGGGGGTTCATTACATCCATCCCTTGCAGGGATCAGACTCAGGGTGTGATTGAACAAACAGAAGCTTGGGCCCCTACAAGGGGCCTTGGTATAGCTTTCCTCTCTGTGGAGGCTTCAGTGGGTTAGGGTGGGGAGTTCAAATGGCCTGGAAAGCTGCACAGAAGTTCTGGGAGGACTGGACCAGAGGGAGAGAGGAGGAGTGAGCACTCCAACCTGTCCACACTGACCTGCTGCAGTATGTTAGTGTGCTTCATAAAGCACAGGGATGACTAAGCCAGCCTACAGACTCATGAGCCATTTTGGTGGTATTAGTCACCTGTTGGGCAGAAATTGAGTGCTCAGTAAATAAGCCTGCTTTGGCTGGAGCCATGACTGGAGTGAATTTGTTGGATAATGTGATCAGGTTTCCTAGTTCGGAGAACTGGTACATTTGCTGCTCCACCTCCCTCTCCACATTCCACCACTCGCCTCTATTACTATCTGGGGTGGGTGGGGAAGGGAAACAAGGTGGGACCCACATAGGGACAATACATTTAACTCTCTGGGGGTACTTGCTGTTATTCATACCTTCGGGAGGAGGCAGTTGAGGCTCACCTATGTTGAGGATCTTGGCTGAGGCCATATAGCCAAAGAGAAATCCCGGAGAGACACCTAGGAACATGTTTTGAAGTCACCTCCTTGAGGTAGACCCCTGAATCCCTCTGGAATAGAACCTGGAAGGAGCCAGCCTCTGATCTGGCCACTAGCAACTAGGGAGGCAGAGCTGGCTTGGACATCTGAGAAGCAGGAAGAAGCAGAAGCCACTCTGCTGGTTTTGAGGGACTGAGAAGAGCAACCATCCTTCCTAGACTTCAGCTTCTAAGTACTGTGGTGCTGTGGGATCAGCTGGACAAGGAGAGATCCAGAAGGACTCTATTTCATCTCAGTCCAGCTACAAATCTCTAGTAAGAGCCAAACCGAAGCCTCTCTAGCAATAAAGCCAAAACCATAAAACACCAAGCTTCACTGGAAGGTAATATGAAGTCATAAATAGTTGAATTTCTAGAATTTATAAAGTGTAAGTCATGGAAATAATTCAATATTTTCCCCCTTGATGTAAGTTGATTCATATCCTTTGAAATCTACGGATCACAATTGTACTGTCTGAAATGAAGAAAGGGTAGTGTGTGGAGCAGGCCATGTGTACATACACATCCTTTGAATGGAGAGATGGGAAGGGAACAAGGTCAAGTTCTATGGGGTCTTTCTTCTATCCTATCTTATCCTTAGAGGCAGAGGATTCTGCCTCTCACAGAAGATGACTCCTATGCACCCAAAACATCTTCACTTCTACGAAGTTGCTGGAAACAAGAGGCAATTGCCTAGTTCTTTAGTACTGTTTACATCCTGGGTGTATGAATAAATCTTATTTCAGATCGTTTATAAAGCCAATGGTTCAAACCAGCTGAAGGGAGATCAGGGGCACTGCTACCTTCTCCCCCTCCCTCTCTGTTTCCCTATGCAGACATTTCAGATAGAATTTCCTTCTGGTATGTCTCTTGGGATATAGTCTCCAATAAAATGTATGGCCTCACATACCAGTGGCCTCCTGGAGCCGCAGACACATGCCTCGGATTCCGTGGTCTACTGTGAGGCAGGCAAAGAAAGCCCTGAGCAAGAAAGGCAGACACTGGGCACTTTTGAACTTATTCTGGGTATTACAGGAGCATTAGATGGGAAAGGGTGTGTGGAGACAGCAGCCGGAGATATTTGGCTGACTCCAGAGATGGTTGTCATAGGAGGGACTGGGTGTAGAGCTGCGTTTGCAGCCCACACATTTTGGAGATACTTTGGAGCGAGTCTGATGTCCTGCATGGTGCCTTGTGTCATCATACACATAATGAAGCCTTTGAACGGTGGTAGGTTAGATTACATCTGGTCTAGGACATCTGTACCTTTCTCCAGGAAAAGAGACTTCCAAGAGGTTGGACTTTTTTGTCTGGGCCTGGCATTCAGCCTGTCTGCCTGGAGTGAGCATTTGGATGCCTGGGGTGGGTAGTTGTTGCCTACAGCTGGCATGCATTCAGCTTTGTGGACCCATGTTTTACCTTTTACTAAATATTTTTCTATCACCTCATGTTATATAAATCCTCCTTAATATTATTTAGTAGAAGATCTTGATCCAGATTCCATAGCTCTCTTTTCTTGTTACTGTCCTTAGTCAATGACTTTAAAGAAATGGTAGAAAGTGCTATTTGTAGACCAGACAAACTGGATAAACTGGCCTCAATCTTTCTCATAACTTACACAATTTCTTGGATCTTAGCTTAAATGGAAGACCAAGGAAATTTCTTATGGTCCCTAGTTGAGGTTAGGGACTCTTTCTAGATGCTTCCATGCTTGTAGTACTTCCCCAATTAAAATATTATATGCCATGATGATTATTTCTTGGGAAAATTTATCTAGCTGGACTGTAATAATATACATTAAGGGGAAGAACTTGATGGAGTTCATTCACCCTGTATCACATAGCTTAGTGCTTAATAGATGTTCAGCTTGTGCCTATAGTATAAAAGATTTAACTATTTATTAAATGGAAGATGTAGTATCTGTCTTCAAGGAGCAATCCATAGAGGAGATGGTTTAATAAAAGTTACCAATAGAGCTTGTATGAAGTGCCATAGGAGATGTAGTGAGGAGAGCAGTTAGTTCAGGCCTCCAGGTTTTGGGGGATGCAGTGGAATGATGTAGTTGGTGTGAATTTGGGGGGACTCTATCATGAAGACAAGTCATAAGATGGGAGGTAGGAGTTTTCCAAATAGGGAAAGCATTACAGAAAGAGGGAACTGTACGTAGAAGGCCAGGGGCATTGACCTGGCATGTATGTTTATAAATGGCAGTCATTGGCAAGAGTTAGGGCACAGATATAATGAAATAAGAGTAAGAGGGAAGCCGGTCTTCAAAGGCATGTGGTGGAAATTGGGTTCGCCCTTCTAAACAATGGTGAACTTTTAAAGAATTTTAATGATTTGCATTTTTCAAAAACCCAGCATTGAACTGGGTGCTGGTGGCACATGCCTGTAATCCCAGTTACAAGCAGGCTGAGATCGGAGGATCGCAGTTCAAAGCTAACCTAGGAGGAAAGATTGTGAGACGCATCTCCAATTAGCCACCAAAAAAAAAAAAAAAAAGAAAGAAGGAGAAAAAAAGAAAAGAAAGAAAGAAAAGAAAAAGCCACAAAGGGATCTGTGGCTCAATTGGTAGAGCAGATGAAAAAAAGAAACTTAGGGGGAAAACACATCCTCCTGCCACAGCATTGATAAGTACAAAGAGTGGATTGAAAATTGGAAGACCTTAGAATACGGCATATTTACTGGAGGGCCAGTGTTTCTTGTCCTTACTCCTTGTAGAATATAAGGGGTAATGGAAGAATAATTGTTACCATTCCTTCTGACACTGTTATTTCCAGAGATCTGCATTTGGCAGGCAGGAATGCAATAAGCTATGATTTAAGACTATCATTTGACCTCTTTATATCTCAAGAACTGCACCTGTAAAATGTAGGGGCTGGACTACAAGATCTGCATGTCTGTGGGTTACCAGCACTGTATAATTATTTAGAATCATAGACCAGTAGAGTGTTATCAGAAATAACAGTGTTGTAGGGATGCTTAAGTTATAATGATATGTAATATTTTATATTACAAAGGTAAATAATGGTTTTGCAGAAATTACTGTGAAAAGGCTTAGGACTTTTCTTTGCAACATTACTAGCAATGTGGTTGAGAGAAAGAGGATTGAGAAAACAAAGACGTCCCAGTCTTCTTGTTCCTCTTCACATCAGTTAGGGCATCTTTTTAACTTGCCTTGTTCTAGATTCACTTTTGCAGGAGAGTATAGAAAGAAAGAATGAAAAAACAAAAACACAAACAAGAAAGAGCTAAGATAATAATAGGTTTCACATTCAGATCCCAAGAAAACTTGGAAAAGGAATAGGAAATACTTAACCCTAGAGAATAGAAAACTTAAGAAAAATGTTTTAATTGCATTTATATATTTGAAATACTTCTATAAATATACTTGAAAAGTGATCGGATTTTATAGGATTTTAGAGATTAATGATCAGAAGATCTGAAGTCATAATTTGATTGATATAGAATTTATCTACCATGTTGGTTTTCTCAAAACAACAACAAAACTTTGTCTCATTTGTCATGAAGGAGGAGTGGAATTCTGCTTTGGTTAGTGATGTATCTGAGGTACCTGCATTGTGTCTTGCACGTGGCCCCTACATAACAAATATGTCTTTAAAAATTTTATACAAGCTTCAATTAGTTGTACAAGGTTTCATTGTGATATGGCCATATGTGCATACAACATAACTCAATCAGACTCACCTCCACCACTCTCCTTCATCTTTCCTCCACTTTCTCTTCCTTCTTGTCCAGGTGTTAAAATGGAACACATGAAGTATTTTGACCCTATTCACTCTCTTCATTTGCCTTCCCTACTACCACTATTACCCAAACCCTGGAAGGACCTTTACATTCTTGTCCTTCATTTTGTTGAAGTGTATGTGAATTGCTTAAAGGGGTTTCACGGTGGTTTTCACACTTTCACATAGAGTTCTTTAATTAGATTGACTCCTTTACTTCCTCTCACTTTCTCATCCCTACTACCCCCTATACTGTTCAACGACTTTCTGTGAGTTTCCTTACACCATCCTCATTCACAAATCCAATGCATCTCATCATTGTTCACCTTTCAATATTCTCCCCGTCACAAGTGTTTATTTATTAAATGAGAAAATGAATAAAAGTGGTATAGACTGAGCCGTGAACATTTTACTATACCTGATATTAAAATTAATTATCTCCATCCCTGATGCTTTTTTTTAATAGAACCCTTTCCAGATTATATTCTAATTTAAACTTTGAATAGTTCCATGCCTATCTAGAATGTCAGTTCATTGAAATCAGGGTTTGGATTTAATTGTCTCCCATGTTTAGTCCCATTCTTAGCATCTAGTAGGTATTTGGTGGATGGGGCAACCATGTAATTCATATTCAAACTAGGACATTGTGAGCATCTAGGCTGACCAGATGGGTACTGAACTCATAGTGGGGAACCTCACCCTGTACCTAATCACTAATTGCTTGAGGAATGAATAGAAAGTGAGCAAAGTCTATGGTGTCCACAGAGGCAGGCTATAGTAATGTTTTCCCTTATCTTGAGACTAAAAACCACACCCCGAGAATTCCACACGTTGGGCTTAGTTCTGTTTGATTACACACGCACAATGCATCTAGATTTTCTTTCATGTCACATTCAGAATGTCTGAATTTATTGGCTACTTTTCCTGTGCTATTTCTCCCCACCCCTTTTGCTACCTGAACATTCTGGTTCTTTAACCATTCCCTGTTTTGTGCGGAGGTTGGCTTGCCACATTGGGGTCTGTCTGATTCTAGAGGAATTCTGGATGTAAGGACAACTTAAGTGTTCCAGATGTTGACTCCTAATCACTTCATATCTCTCTCCTTGTCGGCTTTGTCAGGGTCTCTGGAGCCAATATGACCATACACAAAGGGGAGATACAAAGTTCAGAGCAATATTCTGCAGCTCAGCCTGATATAAGCATTGGGAATGGTCCAACTCTGACCTTATAATACCTGATTCTCATCAGTGTGCTTTGACCTGGCTCCAAGATCCAAATTCCATGTCACCCCAGTTCCAGTTACTGGGATCTTGACCTGATTTTTAGGCCTGAATTCCCTTGTTGGTCACTTACAGAATGCTCATCTTATCTTTACTACTTGGTCTTTCTTCTGTCCCAGGGATGAAGTCTCAGCCCATGAGTCTCCAGGTGTCAAATTTATCAAGATTTATGATGTCAGACCCCAACCTTCACTGCCTACCTGCAAGAATATATAGATTCTTTCCAGAAAGTCTGCACAGGAGTTCTCCTTGACGGCTTGAATGCTTTCCTAGTATTGATCAATGACCCCCACCATGCTAGGACAGTCTCTGAATGCAACATTTCCTACTTTATTGATCATCCTCCATCTTCTTTTTATATCCTTTTCACCTCTGTTGACTTCTTATTTCCCACTGTTCACTGTCTTTTCTACATTTGATCTCAAAGCATGCAATATCTCTCACTTTGTCTGTAATTTGTTTTTATGGGGGTTGGGAGGGGGAGGAAAGAACATTCTGAAGGAGCCTAAGTTGCTGTGTCAAAGGCTGAGTCTCCTGCTTCTTTTACCTGTCTGCTCCCCTGGACTGGGAACCCAGCCATTTAAAGGTAGATAGTCTGACTAGTCACTTCCAAAAAACTATTGAGAGACAACCAAGTTTGATCATCCCATTCCCCAAGTGCTTAGCATTATTACAAAACTGCTAGAATACTCTGAAGAGAGAACTGACCTTTTCAAGTTGGCATATTTATACCCTTGAACTGCATGGTCCATAAATTCAAGAGTAAAAGTTAAAGCCTCCTAAAGGTTAATAATCACAACTACAAAGGAAATTCTTATTTTTTTAAGATGAGCCTTCCCTCCCCGCCCCCACCCCCATCAGCTTCTAAAATCAGGTTTGTAGGACCAATCACATTTTAAGAAAAAAAAAAGATGAGGTAAATAAAACAGTGTTCTATTTTAAGCTCCAAAGACATTGCTCTGCTCTGCTTTCTAGCTCACCATGGGATCCTAGGCTGTGTCATTTCTATAGGTCTTCTGTTCTCAGTTCTTAAATGAAGGTACTGCCTCTAAAGCCCCCTAGAGCTCTTTGATGGGGAATTGAACACAAATGTTACAAGTTCACAGTCGAATTGGGCCTGTAATGTTCTGTGATTGCACATGACTTGCAGGATATGGGAACAAGCTCCAGTCAAACAGCACCTCCCCTGGATTCTGTAGTCTGGAAGTTCCTATAGTCTTGGCTGGAGAAGCAGTCAATAAATCACAACAGTTGAGAGTTCAAAGCACTAGGGTGGAGATAGGGCACAGTTACTTCCAAGCTATGTGACATTAGACTCACTACTTAGCTACTCATAAAGCCTCATGTGTCAAATGTGAATAATAAAGTTCTGAATTCTGAAAGGGCCAAGGAGATGAACTGAAGTAAGATATAAACGCTTGTCTTCTTGACACATGGTATGTGGTCAGTAACTGTAAGCTGTTAGCGTTATTCTTTATCAGTGACATTACATCTTGGCATAGTTGATCTCTTAAATCTAGCTCTAGCTCTAAACAGCTGTAATTCAATAGCTTTATGGAAGATATAGTGGCTGATAACCAAGATAATTTGGCTAACTGGAGTTTGGAGGATTAGGCCAAAGTTCACCCCAGACTTCTAGGCCTATGGTGAATTGTTTGTATTTATTTATTTATTTATTTATTTTTAAACCTGGTACTGGGGCTTGAAGTCAAGGCCTGGACATTGTCCCTTAGCTTTCTTTTTTTTTTTTTAAACTTAAAGTGATAGCTCTACCACTTGAGCAACAGCTCTGATTCTGGCTTTTTGGTGGCTAATTGGAGATTACAGTCTCCTGGTTTTCTTGCCCAGGTTGGCTTCCAACTAGGATCCTTAGATCTAAGCCTTCTAAGTAGCTAGGATTACATGTGTGAGCCCATACAGCCCTGCTCATCTTTATTTTTCTTCACAAATACAGACTGAAGATAACTTCAGGTGTGTCACTGCTGCGAGGTAGGAAAAAAATTCTCTTTTCAGGCTATGTTACAGTGACTGAGACAATGGATCCTTTTTATTAAACACCCCTGTTGGATGCATTTTGGCTTTGCAGTTATACTTATATAGGGTGGGGGAACAGAAGTATTTTGTGATGCCCTTGTGAGAAAGTACTTACTTCTTGGCAGGGCACTTACCTCTTAGACAAGTACTGCCCAAGGACATTGATTCTAAGAATGCTGAATCTGATACTGAATACTAAGGAAATCAGGTCTCTGGGCACAGACAGGCAGTGTTGGTTGGCTTAGGGCTGTATTTGATCTGGCTGAACAACAAAGTTCTGGGTACAAAGTCCTAAAACTTGGGGGTCCTGTATTGGATCTGTTGGTGAGGGAACATTGGCATTGAACCTCTACCAATGGTTCATCTTTGGGTGCTTTGTCCCGTAGTGTGACGGTACTGGAATGTCACTGTGGACATTGGTGACTTGTTCTTCTGTCTGTGACGTGCCTGTGGCTCACCTGCTATCATACTGTGGGGGAAGAAGGTGAAAGGTAGCTGGTGTGGGTGGAGGTGGTGGCAGGATAGGAGGGCCTCTTAGCACATGCCTATGCGATTCTGACATGTTCTGAAATTCCACCTGTGAAGGAGAGTCCTGAATGTTAAAATTAAAAACTAAAATGAGCTGCTGCTGCTGCTGTTGATCCTCCTCCTCTTCCTCTTCCTCCTCCTCCTCCGTTTCCTCCTTCATCTCCTCCTTCTTCCTCTACCTCCTCCATCTCCTTCTTTAAATGAGTAGAACATAGAAAATTGTTGGGAGAAACAACACATCACAATTCAAAGGTCGTCTGTCTTTAAAAGTAAACCACAGACCCTCTACTTCATATTAACCCATAAGTTGGAGCTACAAGGAGTTAGAGGTTCATGCAATTGATGCAGAGGAGCAATATTCTCTATGAGAGGTATGGTCTAAGACCCTCAATGATGTCTGAAACCTCAACTAGTACTGAGTCCTATAGATAATCTTTTTGTTGTTGTTGTTTTTGGTCATTGGACTTGAACTCTGGGCCTAGGCGCTGTCTCTCAGCTCTTCAGCTCAAGGCTAGTGCTCTACCATATGAGCCATGGTGCCACTTCCAGTTTTCTGGTGGTTTGGAGATGAGAGTCTCACAGACTTTCCTGCCCAGGCTGGCTTTGAACCATGATCCTCAGATCTCTGCCTCCTGAGTAGTTAGGATTACAGGCGTGAGCCACTGGCGCCCGGCTGCTTTTGTTTTTGTGGGTTGTGGGGCACTATCCCTGAGCTCTTTTTGCTCAGGGCTAGTACTCTACCACTTTGAGCCACAGCTCTACTTCCAGTTTTTTGTGTGGTTGATTGGAGATAAGAGTCTCATGGGACTTTTCTGCTTGGGCTGGCTTCAAATCACAATCCTCAGATCTCAGCCTCCTGAGTTGCTAGGATTATAAGTGTGAGCCATTGGCATCTGGCTGTTTATATACATACATACATACATCATACATGTGCACATACACACTGATGCTAATGTTTAACCTATAAATTAGGCATAGAAGATTAATGGCAATAACAAATAATCAACTATAATAATCATGGCAATAACCATGAATAAAATTGTCAGCATCACTACTCTTGCATTTTAAGGTTATTACTAATGGAAACTGTTCCTTGAACACAAGCTTTATGTTACCTTCATAGACAAACTGATAATAACTGAGATGGCTACTGAGTTGATTGTGCGTGTCACATGGATACACTAAACAGAGAGTCAATTCACATCCTTAATGGAATAGAGATAGTATGAGGAGTTTATCACACTACTCAGAATGGTATCAAGAAGAAATGTACTCACTACCTTATGTATATAACTGTAACCCCTCTGTACATCACCTTGACAATACAGTTAAATTAAAAAATGAAAAAAGATGAAAATTTATAAACTAGTTCCCATAATTTTTCTTTTCTTTTCCTTGGCAATGGTTGACCATAGATAACTAAAGCAAAACTGAGGGCAAGTGGGACTACTTTGGGATGCTACATTTTAGAAACCCCCTCTATCATATACAAGCTTTTTTTGAGTGTGTACTGGTACTGAGGCTTAAACTCAGGGCCCCATGTTATTGCTTGGATTTTTTTCTCAAAGCTGGTGCTCTACTACTTGAGCCACACCTCCACTTCTGGCCTTTTGCTGGTTAGTTGATGATATAAAAATCTTGTGGTTTTGTCTGCCCTAGCTGGCTTTGAACCTTGACCCTCAGATCTCAGCCTTCTGAGTAGCTAGAATTACAGATGTGAACCATTTGGCACTCTATTTATATTCCTTTCTTGATGGACAATGCTAATCTTCAGATAGAAGAATGGCAAAGGATTTTTTTTTTCCAGTTTAACTATCCATTCAATTATAGACATGGCTTGGGCCTTTTCATTGACTCTGGACATACTCCCTGTATATAAAATAGCATAATCAGGTACATAATTGAGACTGCTGATTAAGATCAGTGTTATGATTTAATACATTTAGATAAGATTAACAAAATTTTAGTTGTTCATTTTGATGCCATTCAATCAAGATACAATTAGAACAGAAGTTGAGAACCTAAATTAAAGAAGGTTGATGAATTATATTTTGACCCTGAAACTCCAACAGTGACTTTTTATGTCAGTCTTCAAGAGCAACTAATATCATCTTCTTGGGTGGCCTACTGAGATTGATCTCAAATACTGTAATTTCTGCCCTACCTGTGCCCAGAGTATATGAGACACCTGAACTGCACATTTACGTTTTTATTTCTGTCCTTTGTTGTACCAGAGGCTGGTACAGTGGTCTTATTTTTATATGGCCACAGTTATCTACTTGTTCTCTTTACAGTGTGGCTCCAAGTCTCCTTGCTTTGATCTGGATTTGGCTTCTCTTTCTATCTCTGATAGCGACTCAATCATAGACTACACACAACTCCTCTCTGCTCTCTCCCCTCCACTCTGCTCCCCTTCCTTCTCTATGCTCTCCCCTCCTCTCTCCTCTTCCTTCTTCTCCCCTCGTCTCTCCTCTCCCTTCTTCTCCCTTTCCCTCCCTTCCCCTCCCCTTCCTTTGTTTCAAGGTACAGGGGCTGGAACTAAGTGCCCCACACTGTAAGTATTCTGTCACTTGAGCCACCCTCTCAGCCTTTTTGCTCTTAGTTTACCTTTCATATAGGTTTTACCTTTTTGTTCAGGCTAACCTTGGACTATAATCCTACTTCTATCTCTCTCACATAGCTGGGATGACAGGTGTATGTCACCATACCAGGTTTGTTTTTTAGATAGGTTCTTGCTAATGCTTTGCCAAGTCTGGTATTCCTCCCATTTCCTTGAAAAATTATTTTTCCTAGCGAGCACTTTCACATTTCCATTTATTAAACATAACTAAAAATTGTATGTATTTATTATGTACAATATATAGTTTTAAAGTTCTACATATGCATCGGCTACTAAACTAATTTTGTGATTAAACATGTTTTTGTGATGAGAACACTTAGCTCCTACTCCTCAGCAATCTTTGTTACCTGTACAATGATATGATATTCTAATTCAGTGTATCTAAGAGTATATGTATATACATCGTAACGCATAGTTACTCTTTTCAGTAGTGTGGGGCTAGGTTTTGAATGTAGGGCCTTGCATTTGCAAGGTAAGCATTATCCCACACAAGCCCTTGTATTTTAGATTTCTTGAAGTTATTCATCTTCTATAAAATTTTGCATACTTTCACCAATGTCTCCTCAATGCCAGGTCCTCCCATCCTTGGCAACCACCGATGTAGTGACTAATTCCATGTGTGACTCAGCCTTAACCTCTGCAGTGTGGACATCTGCCTGGGTAGTGTTCACCTCCTAATGTTTGCTGACCTCCCGTACCCTCGGTCCTCTCTGGCTTTGGACTGCTCAGCTGCTTCTCCACCTCTCCTATGTCCCAACCTGTCAGCATCTGTTTGCTCTTGGTTCAGCATGTTCTGACCCTGGTTTACTTACCTATTCCTGTTCCTGCCTTTTCCCCTCCTCCCAAGGGCTGTGTTGGTGTTTCTCTCTGTGTGATATCTTCACATGCTAAACACTTACTCCAACTCTTCTTTCAGAGACTGCCCTGGATCAATGCAGGCTCTCTGAGTAGAAGGCATGCCAAGGGGGTGGAAAAACCAACAACAACCCCCCCAAAAAACCCCACAAAAACCCATAAACACTGGGCTAGAGTTGATGTCCCAAGTTCAGACTTTCTTCTGGGTAGTTACATCATCATGAAGTCATTTGATCTCATCTGCAAAGAAGAATGTCTGCTTAGCTTATGTTACCTTAAAACTGATACTAGAACTATGATATTGATCACATATGTTTTGTCTTTTCTCCCCCATATTGTATTATCTTCTCTGGTAAACTGAAGTTCAGGTCCTTTGCTGACTAGAAAAAAATAGATTGTTTGCTCTCTTTTCTTGAGTTTAAGAGCATTGTGCTAGGGATTGAACTCAAGTATGCTAGGCAAGTGCTCTAATTGAGCCACATCTCCATCCTTTCTGTTTGTATTAAGGAGAGATAGGCTCTCCTTAATTTTGTCCAGGCTGGCCTTGAACTTGTGACTATTCTATCTTTACCTTCCTAATAGTTAGGATTACAGGCACAGGCCACCTAGTTCTAGAATTCTTTCTATAGTCTAGATAAAAGCTCTTTAACAGATGTATACTTTGAAAAAATTCTCCCAGTCTATGTTTTGTCTTTGCATTCTCTTAATCACATCTTTATAAGGTAAGTCTTTAGTTTCAAGGAAATTCAACTCATTATTCTATAGTTTTATTATTATTATTAATTATTTTTATTATTTTATTATTTTTTATTATTTTTCCTTTTGCATTCGAAAGAAATCTTTCCTTACACAGGCTTCAAATGTATTTTGCAACCAGTTTTTTTTAAGCTTTATATTTTAACTTTTTCATTTAGATCTGTAATTCATTTTCATTGTGTTATTATTTGGATATCATGTGTGTGTTCTTCTAGCACACTGTCAACACTCAGTGAACTCCTGTGCTTGGGGATTTTTCCCTCCACATATGAATTCAGTTGGTGGATACCAACTGGGTGTCCTGTGGTTCACTCATTGCTAGCATCTGCCTGAGTTAGAGTCAGATCCCACAGGTGAAGGGCCCAGGCCCACACATCTGTCCTCCTTCCCTTCAGATGTTAAGTCCAAATCTAGGCCTCTATATTACTGACTAGTAGTTATGAATTGGGTATTTACACAACTCCTCCTTGGGTTCAAATATTTTCTAGAGTGGCTTGTTGCAACAATGAGAAGTACAAATTGTCATGTCAAAAACGAGCTTTACAATGTCGGTGGGGGGGGGAAGGATTGGGTGGGGGGGAGGGGGGAGGCTAGGAAGGGAGGTGAAGGGTAAACAAAGGAGGAGGCTGCAATGCTTGGTAAGAAATGTATGCATTATCCTGCCCATGTAATTGTAACCCCTCTGTACAGTATGTTCTCAAATAAAATTTAAAAAAAAAAGAATTTAGGGAAAACATTTAACATGTGACTGCCAATTTATTACAGGGGATACTTTAAAGGATCTGACGAAGAGTTGCATGAAGCGATAGATAAAAGCCAGGTTGGGGAGGGTCCTGAGTTGTAGGTGTTTCTGCTCCTGTGGAGTAGGAGTGCACTATGGTCTGGGCTCCTGGTGCATTTTAGTACACAAATGTGGAAGCTCTCTGAAATTCCAAGCTGAGGGCTCTCTATGAAGGCTTCATTATATAGGCATAACTGATTATTTCTTCCATCCCAGGCTTCTCCCCTTCCTGGAGGATGAGAAGGGGCTGAAAGTTCTGGGCTTTCCTGTGCCTTGGTCTTTCTAGTGACCAGCTTCAATGAAACTAAGAGATTCTCATTAGAACCAGAGTTTTTCCTATTTTCCTATAACTCAACAAATTCCAAGGAGTAGAAGCTCTGTGTCAGGAACCAGGGTCAAAGTTTAAATGGAAGAGCAAGAACTAGTACCTTTATTACTCAGAAAATTACAAAGGGTTCAGGATCACTGTGCCAGGAGTTAGGTATGAAGACATTTGCCTCTGTATGTATGTATGTATGTATGTATGTATGTATCTCTCTCTCTCTCTTTCTCTCTTTTTTCCTTTCTTTCTCTCTTTTTTCCTTTCTTTCTCTTTCTTCTTCCTTTCTTTCTTTCTTCCTTCCTTTCTTTCTTTCTTCCTTCCTTCCTTTCTTTCCTTCCTTCCTTCCTTCCTTCCTTCATTCCTTTCTTCCTTTCTTTCTTCCTTCCTTCCTTTCTTCCTTCCTTCCTTCCTTTCTTCCTTCCTTCCTTCCTTCCTTCCTTCCTTCCTTCCTTCCTTCCTTCCTTCCTTCCTTCCTTCCTTCCTTCCTTCCTTCCTTTCTTCCTTTCTTTCTTTCTTTCTTTCTTTCTTTCTTTCTTTCTTTCTTTCTTTCTTTCTTTCTTTCTTTCTTTCTTTCTTTCTTTCTTTCTGCTTTTATTTTTGTTGGTTGTACTCAGGGCCTGGGTGCTATCCCTGAGCCTCTTTGTGCTCAAAGCTAGCACTCTACCATTTGAGCCGTGGTGCCACTTCTAGTTCTTGAGCCGTTAACTGGAGATAAGAGTCTCGTGGGGACTTTTCTGCCCAGTCTACTTTGAACTGCGGTCCTCAGATCTCAGCCTTCTGAGTAGCTAGGATTACAAGTGTGAGCTATGGGTACCTGGTTCTATTTATCATCTATCTAACTGCTTACCTGTCTACCTATCTATCCGTCTATCTATTTCTATCTTATCTATCTATTATCTATGGCAATATCAAATGTAAGGTCAAAGTTGAAAGTCTATTATTAGTCATTAACATAGTAAACTGAGCCAGGGCTAGTGGCCCACTACTGTAATCCTAGCTTCTCAGGAAACTCTTTTTGCCAACTAATCACCAAAAAGCTTTGAAATGACTATGGTTCAAATGGTAGAGTTCTAGCCTTGAACAAAACAGCTTGGAGATAGTATCCAAGCCCTGAGTGCAAACCTCAAGACTAGTACCAAAAAAACCCCGAACAAACAACAACAACCAAAAGGAAAAAAAAAACAAAACAAAAAAGAAAGGAAAAGAAATGGAAAGAAAAAAAAAGGAAAACTAACCCATAACGAGATTTCATTATAAACCTGTAAGAATGCTTACATTGGTGTGACAAGATTTGGAGTAATTGGTACCCCCGATAATTCCTGTGGGAATGCACAATGACTTTGGTCAACAATTTGGTAAATATATATACTTATATAAATATGTATATATATATTTGCTATATAATATGACCACTTCTACTTCTAGATCTCTACCTCCAAAACATGACATCTGCACATTAACATTTATAGCTGTTCTATTTGTAATAGCCCCAAACTGGAAAGCACTCCAATGTCCATTCATAGCAGAATGGATACATTGTAGTAACTCCATACAAGAGATAAAAAGCAAGGTGCATGAATCTCAAAATAATTCTGATGTATGAAAGGAGGCAAATACTGTGTGCTTTCATTTCTAGAAAATTCTAAAAAATGCAAACTAATCACTAGTAATAAAAAAAATGTTGATGGTTGATGGAGCTGAAGGGATGATATAAGAAGTTTGCCAGGATTATGTATATAGTCAGATCCTGGATGATGGTGCTGGTTTTAAGAGAGTATGTACATGTAAAATGTATCAAATTATATACTTAATAAACACTTAATGGACAATAAATATGAAGTTCATTGTCAGTTATACCTTCTAAATCTACTAATGGGGAAAATTAAAATAAATAGTCACCTGTTTTTTTTTAAAGCATTCTAAGGTCCCTATGAAGTAATGCCCAGGAAACAGCATTGATAGCCAGAACCGACAGTTGAATGTACATTGTTTTTATTATCTATATCACATAGACTAGGGAAATTTCCTGTAAGAGAACTAGACACAATTTGTAGGGAGCTTCAGATTGGAATTTTCCCACCCCACCCAATGGAAAGTATCAAATTGAGATAATAACACACATCACTGGACAAAGGCTTGAATATACACCAGGATGTTCAGATCCTCAAGGGCTTTCTTTCCAGGCTTGACCATTTCCCAGCCTCTCACCTTAAACAAATGAGAAGATAGTGGCTAAAAGTTCCAGGGCTTGCTTCTGTCTAGAAGGAGTTCCCAGCTTAGTAACACATGGTGATTTATTGGAAAGCATTTGGAAAATGTTTGATACTATATCTGGGAATGTCCATTCATTTGATCTATGTTTAAAGCTATGTGTGTGTGTGTGGGGGGGGGGGTGGACCCTAAAGGGTTCTTGGGGTGAAAAACTCTGAGATGGAGCCCATACTCTCCCCACCCTTCTCCCCTGCCCTCTGCAATGTCTTCCTGGTTTGTCCTCTGCAGCTCTAACTTTCAGTTGAACTAGTGGTAGAAAGCAGTCAAGCAGTACCTATTATGATTCTATTAATTGACATTCAAATAGTACTTGACTATACCCAAAGGGTTTCCTTGGTTCTCATCGAAACTTTATAAGTAACACAAGAAATAGTGAAGGTGGGATGATTTAGCATTTTTAATGAATTAATTACCAGTACAACAAAATGGTTCATGAAGAATGTTTTAAAGAAAAATACAATATGCAAAGCTACCACAAGAAAAATAATCATCCATAATCTAATCTCTTAGTGAAACCAGAGTAGTGGATATAGACTATATACTTCCTTTTATTTTTAAACCGCATCGAGCACAAGCTGTACCAGTATTTTGCAACCTGGTTTTTTTTTTCTTCACTTAATACATTGTGCTTGTTTCTTCAGATACTTAAATACACAGGGAGAATAATATTTTTAATGGCTGTTTCCCTGTAGGTTGCATAGAAACACCATGATTTATTTAACTGATTTCCTATTGTTTGACAGCTCATTTCCAAGTTTTCCGCTTGAAAAGTAACTATAGCCTTTGTGGAGTAACTGGAACTCTTATGCACTTCTGGTGTGTCTATAAATTCAACCAACTACTTTGGAGAATATTTGATGGTAACTACAATGTTGAACATGTGCATGCCTTGTGACTCAGCCATCCCCTTCCCAGGAACACAGGAGTGTGAATATATATGCTCAACAAAAGAACTAGACTATAGTGGCACTTTTTAGTTCAGGTCTTAAATGGAGACCACATAAATATCCACAATCAAATGTGTAATGTGCTTTATTTATACAATGGACTACCACATAGCAATAAGAATTAACTAAAATGATTTGTACCACGTGAATGAGTCAGACAAACATAATATTGAGTGAGAAAAACCAGTACAAAGAATGTACAAACGAGCTATGGAATGTTTTTCTTCCATATTTTTGCTATCACTTCAGGCTTCACATTGCGACTTGGAATTCTTTAACTCTGCATAAATGTGAGCTGTAAATTTTTATTAGATGCCTTTTTATCCCATAGAGAAAGCTATATTCTCCTCCTAGTTTATTGAAACTAGTTTCCAACATTGGACTTTGGGTTATATCCAGTACTCTCCCTTCCCCCACCCCATATCTACTGAGCGGGTGATGTGTGTGTGTGTGTGTGTGTGTGTGTGTGTGTGTGTGTGTGTATGTGTGTGTGTGCGTGTGTGTGTTCCTTTTTATTTTCTTTCTTTCTTTCTTTTTTGTAAGTAGTGAAGCTTGAACTCTGCGACTAGGCACTGTCCCCTCAGCTCTTCAGCTCAAGGCCAGCACTTTACCTCTTGAGCACAGCACTACTTCTGGCTTTTCTAGTGGTTTATTGGAGATAAGAGTCTCATGGATGATGTGTGTGTGTTTTCCTCTTTCTTTTCTTTCTTTCTTCTTTCTTTCTTTCTTTCTTTCTTTCTTTCTTTCTTTCTTTCTTTCTTCTTCTTTCTTTCTTTCTTTCTTTCTTTCTTTCTTTCTTTCCTTTCTTTCTTTCTTTCTTTCTTTCTTTCTTTCTTTCTTTCTTTCTTTCTTTCTTTCCTTCCTTCCTTCCTTCCTTCCTTCCTTCCTTCCTTCCTTCCTTCCTTCCTTTCTTTCTTTCTTTCTTCCTTCCTTTCTTTCTTTCTTTCTTCTTCCTTTTTCTTTTTGTCAGTAGTGAGGCTTGAACTCTGGGCCTGGGTGCTGTCCCTCAGCTCTTCAGCTCAAGGCCAACACTCTGCCGTTTGAGCCACAGTACGACTTCCAGCTTTCTAGTGGTTTATTGGAGATAAGAATCTCACGGACTTTCCTGCCCAGGCTGGCTTTGAACTATGATCCTCAGATCTCAGCCTCCTCAGTAGCTAGGATTACAGGCATGAGTCACCGACGTCCAGCTCCTCTTTATTTTCTTAATATGGTGACATATCTATGGACTTCAGAGTTAAACCAGCATATGTAGGATGAATCCCATTTGATTATGATTATTAGTTTCCTTTAAACATTGTTGGATTAGATTGGCTAAACTTTGGTTTTAAATGTGTTGCACTCATATTCATGAGTGACATGGCTCTGGAGCTTTCCTTTTTTTTATTGTGAAAATACTGTACAGAGGGGTTACAATTACATGGGCAAGATAATGAGTACATTTCTTATCAAGCATTGTAGCCTCCTCCTTTGTTTCCCCTTCCCATCCCTTCCCATCCTCCCCCTGACCCCCTCTCTGACATGGTATCTAAACGAGGCTAGTCTTGGGTGGTGATAGATTTTTTTCCCCCTTAAGTATGCTAGAAGAATGTATGTTATTGTTTTAAGGGTATAGAAGCTATCCCCTTGGCTGGAATTCTCTGAAGGTAGTGAGCTGGGTGAATCACAGTCAGGGACACTTGTCTTCCAAAGGTACCCTTCTTTACTGTGTTTATGGCATGGTAGCTATCAAGGATTAAGGTCCCTACTAATTTTGTTGAGCTGAACGAATCTCTGATAACATTTTTATTCTATCTGCTTATCAGGAGAATTCCAGAAGGTAGTTAGGTCAACATACATTTTATTTTGCCATATTAAAATTAAAAGTCAAATGTATTATTTTCCTCTTTGAAAGATGAAAAAAAAAAGATGTTTTAACATCCTGAGGAAGCTCTAATATGATAAGGCCCTTAAAATAAAAACATTCTAGTATTACTGGGAACAGATAAATGTGAAAACAAAACGTTTCAGTGAGAACTCCAGATCTGGGGAGATGGAAGTAACAAGAGGAACCGGAAATCATATTACTGTCACCCACAGTCATCTCCTGGGCTGTTTCAGAGCACTGGCAAGGACTCCTAATAGTCAGCGCAAATTAATTATTCAACACCTCTACCCACTAAGAAGTTCAGGGTTTTGACAAAATAAAAAAAGAAATTATCTTCTAGTGAGACTTGACTTAATGAGAAAGTCATCACATACGTGTAAGCAAAGCAAAACATGCTTTGATTTCCTTTTAAAAAATGACCTGGAGCTGGGAACCAGTAGCTCATACCTGTAATTCTAGCTACTCTGGAGGCTGAGATCTGAGGCTCATGATTCAAAGCCACCCTGGGGAAGTCCATGAGACTCTTATTTCCAATGAATTACCCCCCCAAAAAGTTGGAAGTAGAGGTGTGGCTTAAGTGGTAGGGCACTATTTTTGAGCACAAAAGCTCTGAGACAGTGCCCATTTCCTAAGTTCAAGCCCCAGGACTGTCTCTCTCTCTCTCCTCTCTCTCTCTGTCTCTCTGTCTCTCTGTCTCTCTGTCTCTCTCTCTCTCTCACACACACACACACACACATTCCCTTATGCAAGGAAAATCTCAAGTCTTTTCAATGTTTGGGGGTAAGGCCCTATATTTTTACCTAAGCAGAAGTACCTCGAGTAGATTCTGTGTACGTGTCTTTTAGCCAAAAGATGTGAGAATGACCCCATCTTTTGCTTTGAAATGAAGGAGGTTTATGAGCAAATATGGTGCTGGTGATTGCAATAGGGTTCAGCACCACAAGTTAGGAGGAGGTGATGTAAAATGACAAATCATCAGGCTCCACAAGAGTTCTGTGGCTTTCACAGGAATCATTTTGGATCACAGCCTATCTATGGAGCCAATTGCAGGACTGATGGAAGTAGTTTTCTCTGGCATTACTTGTACAGTTAATTCTGACTCATTTGGAGAAGAAAGAGTGAATCAAATCCCTGTTGTTTTTAGCAGAAGGGTGGATAGTTCCTGCAGTGATAATTTACAGATTCCCATAAAATAACAACTCCAGTTAAAACTGATGTTGTTTTAGAGTTTTTAGTGCAGTCCACGATGACTAGTTGCTTTCATAACCCAAGAAAACACAAGGATAGACAGTTCTCCCCATCCCTTACCTGTTTTTTTTTTATGGTATATCCTATGATATTTTTAATGTGAGATTTTTTTAAAGGGCCATTAATATCTTTCAAGAACATTTATATCATTAAGGCTTTCAAAAATACATTGGAGACATGCCTTATTAAGATTTAATCATTAGGAAGATGTGACCATTATTGTATCATTTATGTAAGAGAACATAAATGATACAATAATGGTCACATCTTCCTAATATATATATATATATATATAAAATATATTTAAAGTGAAAACTCATTTTTGGATCCTTTGTAAGGTATCTGATATTGCAAAGGCTTAGTATGCTTATGAGGTACTTGAAGCTTTATTAAATTCATATTCATATTCACATGTAGCTTTTTCTCCTGGTATTTGCTTACAGGAATCTTATGTTATAGACAATCTTAATTGCTTACAGTCCTTGAATACATCCTGGACATCTCTGCCTTTTCTTGTGCCATTCTGTCTGCCTGGAATGTCTTCCTTAACTATTTCTTACAAGGAAAGTTTTCCTCATTGGTCACACCTTGGCTATCTGTCCATCTAAGAGCCAGGTAGCTTCATTTCCCAGCATCCCTTGCTGTTTAGTGTGTATGAGCTGGAATTTACACTATGTCTGGACTACCTGCATTCTTCTTTTTCCCTCTAATCCTGTATACAAACCATCAGAACAAATATCAGGACAACAAAGCAATCAAAGCCAAATATTAAAGACAGCAGACACTTCATCTGTCTTGTTCCACCCAAATTGTATCATATAGGCCCTCCTCTATGATTCTGAACTTTGTGTGTGTTAGGAAAAGAATGAGTATTGGGTCAGGCCACTAATATTTTGGGAGTTTTTCCTTAGGAAAGCTAATGTAACCCTAGCAAGCATGATGGATTTCTTTCCATTCTGGCTCAAGTTCTTCTTTTCTTTAGTACTTTATTTTATTGCTCTAGGCAAAAGTGATGGCTCCTTCCTTCTAATTATTATAGCATGATTATTTGTTCTCTTTTGATTTTATAGTACTAATTCCAAACTGCCTCAGGTTCTCATATACCTGTCCCCTAAAATTGTACCTGTATCCACACATATTTTTCTTTCCTTACTTTAAGTCTCAATGGAAGAATTTGGAAGGGCCACTGCATATATCCAAGGCTCTGCTCTCAGAACACATCCAACCTCTGGTTGTCTCAGGGTTTGTTTCTGTTGTTTGACTATGTCCTCTCCACTCGGCTGAGTACTATAGACAATCCTTCCAACAGCCCTCACAAAGCTCCAATGAGGGGCTGGGTTGTAGCTTAGTGGGAAAGCACTTGTCTAGCAAATGCAATGCCCTGTATTTGATCCCTAGAACCACCAAAACTAAACAAAACACAAGGCTCTAATGAAAGATCTCAGCTGCCCTTGCTCTAAAATGATAATAGCACCTTAGCATACCTTCAGAGATTACAGTGAAGGGAAAGAAATAGCTCATAAAGGAGAAAATAAATCCACCAAAGTTTTCATAACAACAAACATCAAGGTCAAAAGTGAATGGAAGGTCAGTCAGTCATACAGATGTTTTCTACCCAAAAACATGGCACTATCTGGAAACATCTGGATGGTAGTAGAAAAGCTTGGGCTTTCCCACACACGTGGCACATTCAGGCAAAGCTGAACTCTGAACAGGCTTGTTCATAAGAGAGCAGGTTCATTGGCCACATTCCCCAAAGGATTCCATGGACAAGAGGAGAATGGTTTGGTCAGAGGTGGTGGTTTAACAGACATACACACAAAGACATACACATGAGTAGTTGGAAGTACTTGTTTTTTATCCAGAGAAAGAAGAAGACTCACTCACTTTTGAATTGCAAGAACCCCAGAGCACTCAATGCACTGAATTAGCCCACACCTGCACAGATGGTGACAAACATTGGTCATTAGTATCAGCAGCAGAAGAACACCTTAGGATAATAGGATAATGTTCCCACCCTCTCCCCCTGCCCAGGAACAATTGAGTTGAACCAGGTCAGTGGTAAACACCTTGGTGATCAAGAGAGCTAGTATAGATGGGTTCAGAGATAAGATTAAGATTCAGTTATCAGGAAAAGACATTATCTGAATTTGGTAAAGAAGACTTGATAGGAAACTGAGTTTGAGGACCATGGATGGCATATCTTGTAGCTAATTCTTGGAGCTGTGGACTTGTTATACTTGTATGATGTACTAAAATCAGATGTACTAAAATCAGATTAAGTGATGCTGCTACTCCTGTTCATCCATTTATCCAGTCTACATCCCTTGAACAACACCTCTAATGTCTAGATCAAGGGTTACACTAATTAGTGGGAATTCAATATCAAGTTCCAGTTTGGAGAAGGATATAGGGAAAATAAACAGGTTATTTGCAATGCAGTGATAGAGAAAGTATGCAGCCCCAACTAGTCCTGATTGGTTAGTGCTCTTCCCAGAGGAAGTAATGTCACTCAAAGATCTGAAGGAAGAGTAGAACTGAGCCAGGGAAAAGGAAAGCTACAGATTTTACCAGAAAAGGATCGATGGCTGTGCTATGGCTCTAAAGAGGAAGACTGATCGATCATTCAGAAAGGACAAATCATTATTCAACAGAGAAACAAGACTTCTGAAGTCAGCACAGCAGAGTTTGAGGAGGCTTTTGTCCGCTGAAGGTGGACCTGTGGCAGGCTGGCTACGGAGGGCTGATTCCCAGAACATGGAACAGAGGAGGAAGCAAAGATCTAGAAATCACTAGCCCAGAGAGATCATCAAAGGCAGGAGAATTAGTTAAATTCTCTCTTCTAGGGAAAAGAAGGGAAAACCAAGGAAACCATCTTGAGAAACTCTAATCTTTAAGGTCTGGGCAGATCTCAGGAGTCCCTCAAGACAGGAGAGATAGCAATTAGGTTGCCAAAGGAATAGCAGGTTTTAAGAACATGATGATGACTGAGTGCAACAAGCTGAGAAACAGATCATAATTGTAAAACAGTGCTTGCTTAGTAATTGGGGGAAGGTTGGTGACCCTGATGAGGTCAGAGGCTTCTGGGATGGCTCAAGTGTCGGGAGGAGAACAGAGGAATGAGTAGGAGGTAAGAAAATCATGCTGCAGACTTCTCTACACTTTACCCTGATGGCAACACAGAGTTTGGTCTGGAACAGGAGGAATATTGCCTGGGAACCTCACCGTAAGACAGAGACAGAGAGCCTATTTGATTTAGAGGGCTGAAAGATTTCTGCAGGCCTGGGCTTATTGGGAGTTCTAAGGAGAGGAGTAGGAAGGTTATGTTACAAGAAGCCCAGACTCACTCACTGAGATAAGGTATGGTGCTCTGTAACCATACCACCGGCTGGCCTTTTCCATTTTTTTTTTTAGGCTGGGGGCTGGGGAAGGCTATGACCCTTTGCAAATAAATTAAGCTCTCTAAGCTTTAATCTCTCCATCTGCAAGAACAGCATAAAGCTGTTTCAGAAAGCCACACAGTGCCTGGTAAACACTCACTAAGGTCTAGCTTTCTCACCATTGAACTTCAGGAGGTCTGTAGCTCATCCATAACATGGATCTTCCAGATGTTTGTCTCTGGTTTGGCCAATCATGTCTCCTTTCCCTTCCTCTGTTCTGCTAGGGGGTCTCTGACCCAGTACCCCAGGTTATGTGGCACTCTTGTTGACCTCCCGTGATCTCCAGGTTGCATCCACCAGGTGGGGAGTGCCGGCACTACCTGAAGCATGCGGCACACCTAGAGAAAAGTCAGCTTCTCCGGGCTGAGTGACTTAGGGGAAACCACAGCTGTGTGATGTTGCCTGAAACAAGACCGGCCTCTTTGTCTCTGCAGGCAGGAGTGTGGTTCAGGGGAATTTGGCTTGAGCGCCTGGAACACTGTAGGCTGCTTCTGAGATAGTTTCTTTGTTTTTGAACATCACCACAATGCCTAAGGTGATGTAACAAGAAGGGAGCTGCCCAGGAGGAGGGGGAGGCCATCCTTCCCTTTCTAAATCAGTTACTGCATCTATTTCTACTTTCCTTTCCTTTCCTTGTTGTCTTCAGTAGACTCCCTCCCTCCCCCACATTGTAATCTGTGATATCAAACTAAATTTGTTCCAAAGAGGCCTCTATAGGTGAACCTTGAAGTTGGGAAGAACAATTTAACTTGATTGGAAAACTTAACAGAAAACTTAACTGGGAGGAGCAAATAGGTGGGACTCAGCCAGTCGCAGCACCCAAGTGTCCATCAATCACAGGTGGCCAACTGTTCAAATCCAGGTCCAACAAAGCAAATACCTGAGCCATAATCCAACAGCCGTACCTGCTCTTCATTTCTCTTCTCTGTCCACAACTATAGTCAAACTATATTGTAGCCTAGGACCTCTCCAAATCTTGTCTTCCAGAGGGTTGCCTGGTTTGGTTGCAAAACAACTAAGAAAACAATTACACGTGATTAAAATCTGTCAGGGTACATTGATCATATGTAGCCTTAATAAATCTGATGCGGCCTCGGGGACAGAGCTGGGGGCTTTGTAAAGGATCGCCAGAGAAGAAATGGAAGGAAGTGGTCACATAGATAACTGGATTGCCATTCTAAGTCCCAAATTCAGGCCTCCTGACTCCTGGTCCAGCTCTTTTGCAACTTTTTTTGTGTGAAGGATATTTAATAATCCACTCATCTCTCCACTCCCTGAGTCCACCCTGTGTGGCCTACCTCCTGTGAGTCAGAGCTGCACTTAGAGGGCCTATAGTGGAGTGAAGCAGCCAGATAACAAACAGTAAATAAGCACTAGGCCTCTACACTCTTCCACTTGAGCAACACTCTCAGGCCTTTTGCTTTTAGTTTGTTTTCTTAGATATGTTTTAGCAGTTTTGTGCTGGATGGTCTCAGATACTGCTTCTCTTATCGGTGACTCCTGCGTTTATAGGAATGAGCTACCATACTCTGCCTACACATCTCCCTCCCTCCCTCTCTCCCTCCCTCCCTCCCTCCTTCCCTCCCTCCCCCCCTTCCTTCCCAGTCTTGATACTTAGCTCAGGCTTCTCTTGAATTTACTATGTAATCCAGGCTGGCCTTGAACTGGTGATATTTCTGTCTCAGCCTCTGAAGTGGTAGGATTATAGATGTATACCACCATGTCTCTGTATTTTAAAAAAAAATCTAGATTCTTTTTATAGAATGTGTATCTCTTAATATTTTGAACCAATTATTTTACAGGAAACAGTTTCATTTTGACCCTAAAACTCAAGACAACATTTAAGCAAAATGTTTTTTTCAGAAATAAGCTTGAATTACATTCTTAACACAATTACAGGAAGCTGGGGTTAGGCAGGATTGTAAAAGGTCCGTTGATGTCAACATGAGCTCTGTGCTTCGGTTACTGTTAGGATAAGAAAGCACATGAGTCCCTTCTTTGTTAAACGCATCAGCTTGAGGGTGAGCGGGAAGCAGTTCTTGAAGCGTTTCGTAGTCTAACATCACAGGTATTTATATAAAGTTATGCAGTCATTTTTTCTGTATAGCTGCATTTTAGGAAATTAGTTGGATGTCTTCAGTGGATGTGAAAGATATTGTAGCTTTCCCCATGCAAAGTCCTGGGGGAAAGAAAGCCGGAGGATATTAGTATTTTTGTGCAGAAGTCTGATTTCTGAGACTGTACCACTGATAGTGAGGTCACCAATGAGAGGTAAGAGGAGTTATAAGACGCCAGGCTTGCGTTTTTGTGTCATCTCAGATTGACTGGCTGAGACTGGCTGAAATCTCCTTCTCCTCTCCATGACACACTAGATCCAGGGGGTGCAAGGGCAGAAAGTGGTCCTGGAGTCAGAAGCATGGAGGTGGACACCCTGGGCTCTGTTGTGATGATGTAAAATAACTTCAGCACAAAATGCAACACAGACCTCTCACAGGAAGAGATGTGGCTCAAGTCCATGAGCTTCTCTTCTTATTTTATTTAGTTTAGTTTTCTTTTTTCTTTTTTGAATGGTAGCTGTGGAATAGTAGGAAGTGTCCCACAAAGGATTTCCTTTAGTCATTGTTTTGTTTTGTTTTGTTTTCACTGAGGGGGAAAAACTGTTCGGGGAGGAGAAAGATTCTCCCTGCTTTTGAGTTCTATGACTCAGGGTTTAAAAGGTCGGTGACAGGATCTGGGTCACAGTCTTGGTTTCCTTCTTGTGTGGGACCTCTATGGGTTCTACATCTGTCCCTTTAAACAGGGGGACAAGAGGCTCACCTGCTGTTTCTTTCTTTTTTTCATACTTGGTCATGTGAATGAGCAGTGATTCCTTGAATCTGTACCATACATTGCAATAGCCAAAGCATCAACTTTAGATAAAAAAATCACTTAATTTCACCTTTTTTTCTTTTTGTTTCTTCTCTCTCTCCCTTCTTTTCTTTTCTTTCTCTTTCTCTCCTTCCTCCCTCCCTCCCTCCCTCCCTCCCTCCCTCCCTCCCTTCCTCCCTTCCTTCCTTCCTTCCTTCCTTCCTTCCTTCCTCTTTCTTTCTTTCCTTTCTTTCTTTCTTTTTCTTTCTTCCTTCTTTCTTTCTTTCTTTCTTTCTTTCTTTCTTTCTTTCTTTCTTTCTTTCTTTCTTTCTTTCTTTCTTTCTTTCTTTCTTTCTTTCTTTCTCTCTCTCTTTCTTTCTCTCTCTCTCTCTTTCTTTCTCTCTCTCTCTTTCTTTTCTTTCTTTCTTCTTTCTTTCTTTCTTTCTTTCTCTCTCTCTCTCTCTCTCTTCTTTCTTTCTTTCTTTCTTTCTTTCTTTCTTTCTTTCTTTCTTTCTTTCTTTCTTTCTTTCTTTCTTTCTTTCTTTCTTTCTTTCTTTCTTTCTGTGTAACCTGATCTTGGGGCTTGAACTCAGCATCTGAGCTCTGACCCTGGGCTTTGCTCAAGGCTAAGGCTCTGCCAATTGAACTACAGGTAATTTCAGGCTTTTTGTTGGAGATAAGAGTCTCACAGACTTTCTTGCCTGGTTTGGCTTCGAACCATGGTCCTTAGATCTCAGCGTCCTGAATAGCTAGGATTACAGGTGTGAGACACTGGTGTTGGGCTCCATTTTCTTTTCAAAGCTGAGCCTCCTACTCTCAGCAAGGGAGGAACATTGGCTTATGTTCTCTGAGCATGTTTGATTTATGCTGGTATACTTGTCAAAACCCTCTAGAGAGATGAGATTAATGGGATATATGTATCTATAGAAAGAAATTTAGTTTGTGGGATTGGCTCCAAATGGAGGCTGGCAAATTCAAAACCTACAGATACAGATGCAGAGAAGGCTCATGCTGCAGTGCAGGCCATCTATTATATCCTGGATCCAAAAGAGACTCCAAGACACCCAGTTAAATGAGGTAGGAACTTTATTACCACCATGCGTTTAGGGACCGCTTCTTACCACCAGAAAAGTAGGAGAATGGCCTTGAGCTCAAGGTAGGATGGGTTTTTATAGGGCTGGGTTACATAGAGTTACATAGACGAGCCATGCAAGGCAGGTTTGGCATATTTTTCATTGGTTATAGTTATATGACCTTTAAATTCATTTGTTCTTTATGGTAAATATCATATATAGTAACTTGCAATAGGCCACTCATAGTGGGACCACTCGGTGGTGGTCTTCAGTTGGTGGGCTTAAGGCCCTGTTACTGAGGCAAGCAAGCAAGGTTACAGAAGCAAAACATTGCAAAAAAACATAGCCTTGAGTCACAGGAGCATAGGCAAAACATAATCCTGACTTGGTCAGCATGAACAATACTACCAATGCTATTGACACTAATACAGACATTATTTTCATTATAAGCTCCTGACTAATACAGCAACTCAGTGCAGCTGTTGATAAGCCTCAAGGTTGTCAGTAGCCTTCTCCAAAGCTGCCAGCGTGGTAAACTTGAGTGAGGGAGAGATGTTCTTTTGCTTTTTTAGCAAGGATGGAAAAGAGGCTAAAGCTAACCAGTAGTCAGCCTTTGCTTGGGGTTTTTCTTTACCAAGAGGTTTTGCCCTTTATCAATAATTTTGTTCTGTTTTCTGATTTTACATTTTTGTTCTCATGGATATCCTTCTTTTCCAAAGGAAAGGGGGTTCAGGAGAGAGAGTAAATTTCCAATAGCAGGAGGGACTGAGGCCAGACAATAGAAGGAACTTTCTGCCAGTAAAGAGCAACTCAGATATGACACCGTCTGCCACAGAGCTCCTTCCTATTCACTACCTTTGTTTTGTTTATGGTTGTAACTACACAAGGCCACCCACATTAGGGAGGTCCGTCTTTTTTTACTCAAAGTCCACCTATTTCCATGTAAGTCTCATCTTAAAATATTGTCCACAGAATAATTGACCAAACATCTAGGTAGCAATGGTGTAGTCAGGTTGATATAAAATTAGCTATCATGGTGAAGTATAGCAGCTAGAGCATTGCACGTTCTTGCTAAAGTTCAGTGACTAAATACACATGTGCATGCACACGCGTGTGCGTGCGCACGCACACACACACACACACACACACACATCCAGAGCAAACACTGAATGGACAGAGTATGTCTTGGGCCCAGGATATGGCATCTGGGCTTGAATGATTCCTTAGGGACCACCGTGGCTACTGAGCCTTTAGACTCTGATGTTAGCCAGCCATGTGTGTGTACTCTCTGTCTGTCTGTCACACATGCACACATGACAGTGTAATAAGATGGTAAGGTGGTCCATTGATATGGGACCATATCAGTTTCCTCCTCAGTTTCCTCCTCTATAAAACAAAGAGACAATGTCATTCTTTCTGATGGAGGCATAGAATTCCATTGTATATATATACCACATTTTTTTTTGATCCATTCATCTACTGAAGGGCATCTGGGTTGGTTCCATATCTTAGCTATGGTAAATAATGCTGCAATAAACATAGTTGTCCCTTATTTGCAATAACTAGTATATGTCTGAGACAAGCAGAAAAGGTCAGATAAGTCGATGTTAGGTGAAATGAATCCCAAGATAAGTATTCAAATGTTTTTTCTTTCTTGCAATTGTTTCTAACATATTTATAAGATGATATCTTTGTTGCTTTGTATGTCCCTCCTGCATGGTATAACCCTTGCTTTCACTGTATTTGATGTTGGTATAATTTGTGGAGGGGAAGGGCAAAAACAAACCGTTTAAATAAGGATACAGATGGACCCATTGCAACAATGAGATGTACACGTTGTTATGTCGAAAAATGAACTTTACAACTTTGGCCAGGAGGTGTAGGGGGTGTAGGGGGGCAGGGGGAGGGGGAGGATGGGAAGGGATGGGAAGGGGAAACAGAGGAGGAGGCAACAATGCTTGATAAGAAATGTACTCATTACCTTGCCCATGTAATTGTAACCCCTCTGTATGGTATTTTTACAATAAAAAATTAAAAAAATAAAACAAAGAGACAATAGAGCTGAATGTCATAGGCTATGAAGGATAAATAAAGTAGCAGTTGTAAAATGTTCACCAGATGGTCTATGCCAAAGGCATAGATAATGTCAATTATTGTACTAATTATTAACTTTAGTACATGTGCAGAGTGTGTGAACTGTGTGTACTCATAATCATACCTGAGTATTTGTTTGCAAAGACAGCCTACAGTTCTGGGTAGATGCAGGTACAGTGGGAATCGAACACCAAAGCTTTACTAATGTGCATACCAGATACAGCTTACTTCCTAATAATATACATTTTCTTGGTACCTCATCAGTTACACTTGATTGGATATAATCCAGGTTGTGGGCACTTTAAATTAAATGCAAACTTTCCATGTGTTGCAGTTCAGAGTCTGGCATGATGTTGGAATCCATTCAATGTTTGGAGTTTGCCAAGATCACCTGCAGCCACAGAGCCTTTCTGCTGGGGAAAGGGGTGTGCAGGAGGTGTCTGCCCTTCCTTGTTCCTACACTGAGGTGAGCATGTTGCTGGCTACCTGAAGCACAGGTGGGCCTGGCTGCTGGAAGAACAGCATGGCTAGCATGGATAATGACAGCTGGTGAGCTCCATCCAGCGTGATGGCTCCTTCTCCCTGATAAATGGCTTCACAGATGCTGCCAGCTTCATGCTCAATTAATCTCAGTTGAATTGATCATCCAGCTCTAAAGAAAACCATTAGCAATAAAGCAAAACTTCCCAAAGAGCTTTTATGGGGAGGAGGAAAGGAAGTCATTGGGGTTTTCTTTCTTTTCTTTTTTTAAAGAAATTAAGATGATGAACTGTGTTTGAAAAGAACCCACTGCCAGCCCTCTCTCTGGTGGCTGACTCAGCCCTAGGGGAGTGGGAAAATAAAGCAAATTACTTTTTCTTACCTATTTATCTGAGGAATCATTAAGAGAAATTAAATAAGCAGGCACATAAGAAGGCTTAGCATGTGCTGGGCTTGACTTTCAGCTGACAAACTTTATGCTTGTGGCATCAAGTCATTTAGCTCTCTGCCAGCATAGAAGGTTCATTTTAAAGGTGAGCGAAGAGGACAGATCTTGGTCTTTACTGTACGAGTTCTACATTCTCTTCCAGCTGCCAACTGAGCCAGTCCTTATCACTCCAGTCAGTGCTCCTTGTCTTTTTCCTGGGGCTTATATTTATATTTATATTAATACTGAGAACAATACATGCATGTTCTTCAAACAAAGAATTGGGAAATACATGTTCATTTTAAAGAAAATAAATTATCAAGAGATAATATCGAGAAACACATAGAAGAAAAGAATTACACTCCTTTAGCTACAATAACCCCTGTTAACATTTTGGTGTACAACCTTGTAGAGTTCCTTTCTGTGACATTCTTGTCTCATGAGCAATAATGAATTGAAATGATGCACACGGTATTGTAAGTTGAGTTCTTTACCAT
This sequence comes from Dipodomys spectabilis, assembly GCF_019054845.1. Classification (NCBI taxonomy): domain Eukaryota; kingdom Metazoa; phylum Chordata; class Mammalia; order Rodentia; family Heteromyidae; genus Dipodomys; species Dipodomys spectabilis. Next base: position 41,916,531 of record NW_024870772.1, on the reverse strand, counting down.
CAAGCAGTGGAGTAGATTCATTTAAATGAATTTGTTCTACATAGTATTTTTTAAAAATAGACACACAAAGAAATGTCAATAGACACATGAAGAAATGCTCAACTTATCTGGCCATAAAAGAAACGCTAATCAAAACAATATTGAGATTCTACCTCATCTCAGTTAGAATGGCTATAATCCAGAAATCTAATAACAGATGCTGGAGGGGATGTGGCCAAAAGGGAACCCGACTACACTGTTGGTGGGAGTGTAAACTTATTCAAGCACTCTGGAAAGAAGTATGGAGATTCCTCAAAGACTACACATAGAGGTCCCCTATGACTCAGCAATCCCACTTCTGAGCATTTATCCAAATGATCACAAACAAGGCCATATTAAAGCTGCCAGCACAACTATATTTATCATAGCATTATTGATCACTGCTAAGATATGGAACCAACCCAGATGCTCTTCAGTAGATGAGTGGATCAAGAAAATGTGATATATATATATATATATATGTAAATAGATATAGATATAGATGAATTCTATGCTTCCATAAGAAAGAATGACACCACCTTATTTGTTAGGAAATAGAAAGACTTGGAAAAAAGCATTTTAAGTGAAGTAACCAGACCCAAAGAAATATTGGTCCCATGTTTTCCATCATTTGCAATAATTAGTATATATGTAGGATAATTTTATCAGATGAGCAGAAAGGCTCAAAACCTATGTACACGTGACCATATAAAATGATGCTAAGTGAAATGAACCCCAAGATATGGACACAAGAGGTTCTTTCTTTGTTGTTGTTGTTTTTAATGTACTATGTGATTTTTTTTTAATTTCCTTTGTATGTTCTTCCCCTTATGGCATATTCCCTGTTGTCACTGTACTTGATTTTGGTACCCTGCATCTTGTATATACATTTGTCTAATCTGGGGAGGGGAAGGGGAATAGCAAAATGCTGAAACAAGGACACAGGATGACCCATTGCAACAAGGATACCCACAGGACAGTACATTGGAAATGAACTTTTCAACTTTGGGCAGGGTGAGGGGAGAGAGGCGTGAGGGAGTTGGGGAGTGAAGGAATAGTGGGAGAACAATAAGGAAGTGGTAACAATGCTCAACAAGAAATGTACCCATTGCCTTACTTATGTAACTGTAACCCCTCTGTACAGCATCTTTATAATAAAATAAAATTAAAAAATATTGTTAAGTAGTTGTATGAAAAGGTTACAGTTCCATATGGCTGTTTATGAGTATAATGAATCTTGATCAATCTTACCCCTTCCATTGTTCTCCATCATTCCTCCTCCCATCCCTACCCTCATGTTAGATAATGTAAATTGAATATAATGACTACATTTGCTGACTCTTCCTCTCTTCTTTCATGTGCCCCTTGTTTCCCCTTTCCTTAAAGAGAAGCATTTTCTGCTTCTTGATATTCATTTTGATAAATAGTTCATTAGTTGTTCAGAGGAGTTACATAGTATTTCTAGTTATTTAAAAGTATTTTATCATATTGGTACACTACGATTTACTCAACTAAGGCTCTCTTTGGACAATTGTTTCCAAACTTTGAAATTAGGAATAAGTCTACTATGCAAAGGACTAAAAAGTATGAGACACAATACATCTATTAGTTTGAGCTAGTCAATCCACAGTAAATGTGTTTTAAAATATCATGTTCTACACAATAATAAACACATATATGTTCATCAGTATTATTGTATACTATATATCTCTATCTATCTATCTATCTATCTATCTATCTATCTATCTATCTATAGAGAGAAAGAGAGTCTATTATATTGTATGGCTAGTACTAGGCCTCATGTTTGCTTGTTTGGTGCTCTATCATTAGTGCCACACTTCAGTCCAACATTTTTGTCAGTTAAGATGGAGTCTCTTGGGCTTTTCTGCCTGGACTAGTTTCAAATTGGAGCCTTTTGACCTTAGCCTCCTGAGTAGCTAGAATTACAGGTATGATCCTCCACCAGCATCTGGTTCAACATATAATAATTTTTGTTTGTTCATTTAAAACAGAAAAGGCACAAGACTACTGCAAACATTCTTATAGCTTAATCTGTATGCTTATTAAAATATTTCTATTGATTAAATTATTAGAAGTACCAATACGTCTTATCACCAACTCTTATTAATTCAAAAAGTTTATTTCGAAACCTCTGCCATTTTTTCTTTGCAAGATATTTACTTCTGAATGAAGGTAATCACTGGGCTCTGTTGTAAGTTCTATATTTTTCATTAACATAGATCTTGATTTCATTAAAATTGTATGAACTCAACATTAAAACTGTTGTAAGCTTCTTGATTCTTTTTTTAAGGAGATAAATGGTAACATATGAATAAAACATCAGGACAGTAATGTACTCATGGAGTTTCTCAGCAGGTTTTCTAGTAACTTCTCCCATCCAGAATACAGGGGTAGCTGCTGTAGCACTTGTGAGTATTGGCCCCAGGAGTAATTGTTGATGCTTTAAGACCAACATCTACACTGGGGCCAACCTTCTGCCTTTCCTTTGGCTTGAGCATTCATTGGTATCTTCCTGAATTCCTTCCTTGACTCCCCATCTGCTTTTTTTTTACCTTTTGCAACTTCCTTTTTCTAAATCTGTTTGCACATTGCCTAAGATTAGGCTAACATCCCATCTGTGATTGCTCCGATATCGGAAAAATCTTTTGCTTTTAAAGATTAATACTAAGAAATTAAAGTACAAACAGAAGTTAGCCTGAGCATCAAGGTATTAACCTACTCTCCCACCTCAGTCTTCTTCTGCTAGGGACTGTGGAAACGGTCCAAGGTCATCCAGAGCCTTGGCCCCTAGCTTTTGTTTGTCAATGGATAGGAAAAGCTCCCAGATAGGGCTGAGGAGGCTTCCTGCTTCTAAACCCTCTTTCTGGGAAATTTGTCCCAGTCAGTGGGGTCCATTGTGGAGGATAGCTATGCTCCTCTGTGTACACGTGAACACAGGTTCACTGGGTGACATTTGTCCACTTGCTCTTTGAGCAGAGGCTGTGATTTGACTCATCAAGTCATCTAAAGACATCTCCCTAACTGCTGATGTGTGACATGAACCCAGATGTGTGTTTTCAATGGCTCTGTAAGAATTAAATTCTGACTGTGAACGCGTCTTTAATTAGAAAGGAGGATTTTACGGCTAGCTCAAGGGGTAATGTGACACTGGTTTTCTCAGAGAAAGGGTATCTGTGAGGAGTTTTATCCCGATTAATGTAGTATGTGCAAATGGAGCTGAGCTCTAAAACAGAGCAACTGAGCTCCAAGGATATCTTTTAAGGATTTTGGACTCTCTGGAGAGTTGTAGCTTATCATAATTTTGCATATTTTATGTTGTTTTACAAGAAGTAATAATTCTTTTTCTTTCCTTGGAAATATAAATGCTATAAAGTACATCAATGGTTTGGTCCAAGGGCTTGAACTTGTGATATAGAAGCCATTGAGTAAAAGGAGCCCCTAAGGGTATGATGTCTCAGATTGTCCAATTGAGATGAAAAACAGTGCTTGAATCTTACATGGAAATAGAAACCAATGGGCTGCTTCTTTAACGAGTGTATGCTTATCTAACACTCTTTAATTTGCCTGGTGTTCAAGAGTACACTGTTGTTTACAGACAGGAAATGCTTTCCTGAGAATTTAAATGGCAGCTAGTCCACTGTCACACTTTGAAAAGTGGTCAAGAGTTAAGTTCCAGATTTTTAGGATCTAGATCTCTTGACTCATGCAAATGTCTTTTGATAAGAGATAATCCTAGACCTTCTTTTTTCATTGTCTTTACATATAGATTCATTTCATTGTGTGAAGTTGCTAATTAAAATAATAAACATTCACTTTAAGTGTTCAGCATAAGTGTTCAAACTTGATGTATCCTGGGTATCTTGGGGAGATGGTGATGGACTATGAGCTATGTGTTAGGGGTAGCCTTCACTGGTATTGGGACTCAAAGTATCAATGGTAAGTTGGTCTCTTTCCCATCCCCAACTACACTGAGGTTGTATAAATGACTTTCTACTGGGTTTGACCTCATGGGCAAAAGGATTTGAGAAGTTCCTTATAGGATGAAAGAACTAGATGTATCTATACTTTCTATAGTGCCTCTGTGGCTTGTAATTCTTATCATACTATCCGTGCTGACAGCAACTGATTTCATGATGAAGCAGCAACCCCTTTTCCGTGTTATTTGATATGTGGACATGGCAGTTAACTGGGAGCACATAGTCAGCCTTCTGTTCTTTGCTATCCCTATCTTGTTTTCCTCCCAAGGGTTGTTTAGGATGTCAAAAGCAAAGAGAGACATTGGAGAACAATTATCCTGAACACTGCTTGGCAAAAGTGTTGACAATCTAAGATGATCCAAAGTTAAATCAAGATTCTCAATGACTATGACTGACTGGGAAGAGGCTCCACATGCATATAAAGCTGAACAAGTAGTCAGTGTATTCCTGCATCCCTGTCTAGTTCTTCCTCTCCACATCCTTCCTGACAGGCTGTCATAGAACATCAATACAGAGGAGTGTCCATAGAGAAACAAGGGTAATGAAATGAATTGAATTCTCTTGATAAGAAACAAGTTCACTGTACTTTGCTAAGAATGATTTTTTTTACACATAAACCACACATGCCTGTATAGCTGTGCACCATTATGCATTTACTAAGTATCTGATCAGGGCCATATGTGTGCTATGTAGGGCAATAGAATGGATTCCCTGGTCTTGTTTAAGTAGGGAGGAACACTATTAAATTTCTATTTCTACTAAATTGCTACCAGAGTGAGTTTCTGCTGAAGAGCAGAATGAACTCATCTAAGTATCATCCTTTTACTTTTTCTCTTCTCTAGTGAGCGTGTGAGTAGTGATTGGTTTGGGTCCAGGTTCCAGAAAGTTCTAGAATAGGATAGGTACAGCTCAGGGTACTGATGGTCAGAGTATAGGACTATTTAGTACCTTGAACATTCAAGGAGGAAATTCTGACACCTTTACAACTCAAACTAATTATACCTTGATTATTTAAGAATTATGAAAGCTTGTAAAAAAAATAAAGACAGTACAGTAAGGTTGAGTGAAATACAAGTGAAAAATTATAAAGATAATGAGGCTGTGGATATGCTAATTGTAAGTAATGTGTTTTGATTGACTCGGGCTCCATGCAAGATGAGAGAGAAGGGCGGTCCGACAAGTTGAATCAGCATGAGATGCCTCAGGGTTCACAGTTTGTTGGAGGAGACCAGTCTGACTAAGTGGTAATCGCTTTTATGGAACTGTACTATGATAATGAATTTGAAGTCCACATGGATTCTTTGTGGAAAGCATGAGCCAAGGCAAGTTACCAATGTTGTCCATAATATCTGCTCTTCAGAGTTGCAGAGAAAATTCATTGGGAGGCTTGGGAGAGTGCATATTGTTTGACTTTCAGTTGGGATCAACTTAATTTTTTTTGGTATAGATGTAATTAAAGTATAATCCCATTTTTTACTAGAGCAAGTCTATTTTATCCTTCCTTGAGCTTCAACACCCCCATCTTTCTTCCCTAGCTACACCCTTTGTCAATGACTGTAGTTCCCAGAGGTTGTGACTCTTTCTCTATACAACTCATATTATTGTGGCATGGTGACTTGACTTGTCCAGTAAAATTTGGACACAAGTGACAATGGATCAAGACTGGACCTCAAAGCACTGTGTGCTTCCATTCACCTTTCTCATGAGCATTTGGCATTGCCTTAAGCACATGGGGTCCTAGACCTATGGCCCAAGGAAAATAAGAATCATGGAAGTAGAGGACATTTAATCTGGTCCTCACAGTCCAGACAAGGTGGGCCTCCTCCCTTCACCCTCCATGTGATTGACCAGGGTGAGAGTGAACTGTGGCTGAGCTTCATTGGATTTGGGGACAATTCATTATGTATATAATTACTAAGATAGTAGTAATGATCTTCTGTGAACAAGCTTGAAAAGATAATTAATTGAGAATTAAAGTAAAAAGCAGAATTATCTGTATTCTGTGCTTATAGAAGTCAGGGCTAGAACCCAAAGTGCATTGCCCCCTTCCAGAAACACTCATGCTTTAGGCACAGCACTAAATGCTTGTGCATGATGAAGATACTGCCGCGGCACCCTTCTTCATATACACGTATGCATAGTTTTGCATATATGCATAAAGACCATCTTATATTTTTCTTCTTTTTTTTCTTTAGTGCAATCTTTAAAATTATTTTGCCTTTTTTCCTGTTCCATTGGATACTCCCTCCCTTTTATTCCACCCCACATATGCCCTCAACAACAAATGTTTATTTTCCTGTTATTTTTAATGCCCATGCATGTAGCATACATGCATACTTTGTGGACATATGTGCAGTGCATGTATCATGCAGGCAGAGTTTATGATCATATGTACACACTACATGCATCACACGTGCACTTTATCAATACACATGCACACCACATGCATCCTATATATGGATTTTATGATCACACATGCATACTACATGTATCATTATGTGTACTTTCTGAACACATATGTATAGTATGTATACTATAAATGCATCTATGATAATACAAATATATGCATGTATATATGCATATAAACACATATATGCATGCCTATAAAAAGATATGCATATGTATACATGCATATGTATACATAAGATATATATCTTTATATAAAGATGTGTATATATACATACACAAATATGTCTATCATAAATATTTTTATGATGACACCACAGTATCATATATCAACATGCACAGACATTTATGGCATAAGGTAAAAATTAGTATGTTTGCCTCTAAAGGGCCTATTGATCACTTTTAATGTTATAAGCAAGATAGAGACACAGGAAGCTAAGTGTGTCCAAGACAAATAAAGACTGGGCATCAAGACACTGCCATCAAATTCTTTTCCAAGGTTCTTTTACTCACCATTGTGTTGGTCTTCATGTGGCTGGTAGTCCTATTAGAAGATTGTTGCTGTGACTCATTTGATATAATAGAAAGCATCCCAAGTCATGGAATCACTGTTGGTGTGGCCTGTAGATGTGGATGAGTGAGGCTGGGTGGGTGGGACAGTTAGATCACAGAAGGACCATTGGCCTAGGATGTCGTAGTCACTTTGAGACTGTTGATTGAGGTGACCTGTTAACATCCTATCCAAACTGAAGATATCTGAGAGTGAAAGGAAGCTGTACTAATCATCCTATCAGAAAACAAACTCCAATGGACACAATTCTAGAATCAAATTATATGGTCCCAGACCTTGGGGTGATGCTGGGCAGAGATGGTTACAACATTTGTGCCTTTGTGTCACTTGTTTTTGTTTTCCAATGTATTAAGAACCTCCACTAGCCTTAGACCCCAAATGCAAGTGTCTCCAGGCTTCTTCACCCCTGGCAATGTTATGTTTTCCTTCCCTTCAAGGAGTTATGATTAATTTTTTCCAAGGAGAGTACATTTCAGAGCTATGGAATATAAATCTGTCAAGATCAGTTGGGTCTGGCCTATGTCCAATCGAACAGTTATTGAGCAAACAGCTAATTGTGGTTATATCTCAATCAGTTGCTGGGAGGCTTAACTGTGATCAAGCATGCAGAATACTTAGTCCCTGACCAAAGTAGGGTTCTCACATGTTTCTTGTTATCATTTAAATTATCATTGGATTCATTACCAAACAATGAATATGAATAGGACAGTTTCTTCTTCTTAAAATCCCAGAAATGGGAATGGGTCTACCAAAAAATACTTAAAGCAGAACATGCCGAGTGGTGATGAAAGGAAAAAGCATTTTTGCCAGGTACTGATGCTCATAGCTGTAAGCCTACCAACTTTGGAGGACTGTGGTTTGAACCCATGCTGAACAGAAACATCTGTGAGACTCTATCTCTAAAATAACCAGCAAGATGCTGGCCTGGGCATGGCTCAAGTGGTATAACACCAGCTATGAGTGAAAAAGCTGAGTGAATGAGAAAGGGCCCTGAGTTCAAGCCCCAGTAACAGGCACATACATATATACACACACAAAGCATTTTTGAGAGGATATACAAAATAAATGACATTATGAACTCGGGAATACCAAGAGTAGAGTATGACTAATTGTGCGTGAATGCAAAAGAGTGCTCAGGGGATCTGGGGTGTAATCTCTGATGACCTTAAGCTCTGGAAAGAAGCATTAGAGTTTCATCTCCTGGGAGAGCATTCCTTCTGTTTTGGGAATTCCTTCTGTTAAGGGAATTTTTTTGTTTGTTTTTGCTTCAAAGGAAATCTACTATATAGAGATTTGAATTCTATAATAGTAAAACAGGATAACAATTATGATGATTTCAAAGCATATCATAGTAATTAAGGGCTTGGAGCTGGCCTATGTTAGAATTTTGGATATATGTTCACTGGGTATGTGAGCATACACACATATTTAGCTCTTTTGTACCTTAGTTTCTTCATCTGTAAAGCAGAGATATTGGTAAAATGTACCACAAAGAATTCATGTGAGGGATAACTGATTGAATTGTTATTAAGTTCTCAGAGTAGAGCTTGGTGTCACCAGAAATGGACACTCTAGTGTTCTAGAGTTTACAGTTATACAGAATGAGTTAAATTCTTTATGAGACAGCAAAGTGGATATGAATCTAAAAGATGACTTTCAAATTAGAAATTAGAATCCACCAATCAAATTCCAAGACAAAAAAACCCTGGTTCCATACATCTAATAGACTGTGACTCTAAAAGATGACAGAATAAACATATTTTTCTTTAACCAAAGATAATATTTATATCATATGATTGACTGAAAATAGTCTTTTGCAACTTAGGAAGCTGAGATCTAAGGACAGAAGGTCAAAGCCAACCTGAGCAGACAAATCTAGGAGGTTCTTATCTCCAATTAACCAGCAAAAGGTCAGAAATGGAGGTGTAGTCAAGTGGTAGAGACAAGCCTTGGGTGAAAAAACCAAAAATGTAAGGCCCTGATTCCAAACACCAGTATCAAGCAGCCACAAAATCTCTCAGGATCTTTCTGACTTTTTACCCCCTCCCTCTCCAACCTTTGACTCCAGCCTGCCATTGCTATAGCTTCTTACTTGTTTCCTATCCAATTCACAGTATATACTATTATCCAACTTACCTTCCTTGACATTGCTTAAATGAAGTGCCTTTTCCTTAGTTTGGAATCCAAAATCATTTACTTTTGGGCCTTCACCCACCTTTTGGAAAACTCTTCTTCTCAGTCCTTGCCCCCAAGTTACTACTTCTGTTATATCACATGTCTGCTTTCTGACTTAAGTTCATGTTTCTCTCTTCTTAGGAGGCCATATTGGTGATTCATAAGATAACAATTTTCTTGTTAAATATTAAAGCATTACATAGAAGAGGACTGTTGGACAAGCCTGAGATCCAATCTCATCTCCTCCTTCTTTCTAAAGATGACTATAATTGATGGCTTCATCTTTTCATATTCCACTTTCCATACACCACTCTGTACATTCACTCACTCACACACACACACACACACACACACACACACACACACACACACACGCACCTGTAGAGAATGAGTGGTGAATCTTGATGTTCTCTGTGTGGGTGTGTCCATGACAGAAATAGTATCCAACTGTACTTGCCATTCTGCAACTTACTTCTCTTCCTCAACAATCTGTCCTTGCAATCTGTCCATCAAGATACATCTCAAATGCCAACAGAAATTTGCCCCCAACTTTCCAAGATCCCATTTACTGGAGATGCTTCCTTCTGCTTGGACCAGGAGCAAGACTATGTGAGAGCTCTCTTTCCAATTTTAGCTGTAGAAACTTAGGCAGCCTTACATACTTGGAGTTTTGACTTCCTTGCTTTATGCTTTTTTTTTTTTTTTTTTTTGGTCTGTCGTGGGGCTTAAACTCTGGGCCTGGGCGCTGTCCCTCAGCTCAGCTCAAGGTGAGCGCTCTACAGCTTGAGCCACAGAGCCACTTCCAGTTTTTCTAGTGGTTTTTTGGAGATAAGAGTCTCACGGACTTCCCTGCCAAGGCTGCCTTTGAACCGCGATTCTCAGATCTCAGCCTCCTGAGTAGCTAGGATTACAGGCGTGAGCCACCGGTGCCCAGCTCTTCCTTGTCTTTAAAGTGTTGAAAATACTTTCCTGTCCTGATGGAATCATGAAGAGCAAACAAACAACCTGTGTGAGAGAACTTAACTGTGTACTACATAAAAGGTTAACATAACCCCATGCTAGTAGCTCATACCTGTAATCCTAGCCAGCCTGGGGCAGGAAGGTCTGTGAAACTTTTTATTTCCAATTAATCAGAAAAAGCTGAAAGTGGAGGTTGCTTAAGTGATAGAGAAACAGCCTTGAGTCCAAAAGCTCAGGGATAGAGCCCCAGGGCTTGAGTTCAAGCTACAATGTCAGCACAAAGCAATAAACAGAAAAGCAAACAGAATCCCCCCGCCCCCAAAGAAATAAAACAGCAAACAAAAACAAAGTACATTACATTGTAGAAAGCTGAGATGATCTGCTTAACCTGTTGAAAAACTAATGAATAAATGATCATTTAGGCAAAGTATTTGAGATAGTATTGTACTCTGTTGAAGTTACCCTATCAGTTATTTTTGTTTTCTCATAGTAACAAGATTAGCCAGCCAAGTTGTGAAACAGAGAAGGAATGTTTTCTATTTCTTCTTTTTAACTCAGGGAGTGAAACATAAGAAAACATTTATTGGCCAATAGACATCTGATGTCAACCCCCAACTCCAAATAATTTGAAAACTTTCAAACATCCACAAAAGTTGAAAGAATCTATCTAGAACACCTGCAAACCCACTATTCAAGCTTGCTTTTATTGCCAAATAACCCACTAGTCTAACTTCCCATCCATCCATTAGACTAAGTTTTTGGATATATTCCCAAGGTAACTCTTCCAGATACTAGTAGACATTCTTCAAACAACATACATTGTTATTCAGAGGTTAGCTTCTGCCCATACCATCTCTTCTTAGGGTAGGTAAATGGGTTTAATGTCACCCCATTTACATCAAGATAACACAGTATAATATTTTCTTGGTCTGCTTTTCTGCTACTGAAGCCATGAAATTGTCATTTCAAATGAACACTCATGTAGAAGCTGTGGGAAATAAACAGAAGCAGTGCTGCTCTGAGTGTCTGGAAAACTGGGCCTGGAGCCTTGGCTTACTATGATGTTGTGTGCCTCTTTCTGGATGGTCTCAAGCATTGTGGGTAATTAGGACTGAGTGGCTGTCTTAACCTCAGAAACCTCAATGTGATCATCTGGATAACAAGGAAATGGCATTTGCTCAAACTCTTTCCAAGCTATATCTTCTCTTTTTCTGGCTCCAATGGGGCTAAAACATTGAATGTTCTTGCAGACTTCCTTTCACAAATCTTGCAGCAGAAAGCCTTTTTTCCCCTATTTTAATGAGATCAATGTAAGAAGCCACATTTAAGACTATGGATCTGAATGCTTGAAATAAAAATAATCACAATTGGAAGGGCTATCTGGGAAGTGAAAGAAAACTGAGAAAGCTAGAACCTGACCTTAATAATAACCCCAAGTATGCAAGGTTGCTATCCTTTAGGGCCTTTGCCAAGTCAAGACCAACCGCATCTTTTAGGAATTCCATGTCCCATCATGAACAAAGTCGGCATGAGATGCTTTTCCTGGTCTTCTTTGCCTTCTACTGGACACGGTGCTCATGTAGATGGAAGACTGGAGCCTTTACTCTCTGGGGTGAAGAGGCTTTGTTCAGGGCCACTTGTTAGAGCAGCTGCCAGGTCAGGTGGGTGGCTCTTGAGTGGCAGCATAGGCTTGAGTTGGGACAGAATCACATGATCCAGAAAGCCAGTGTGTTAGAGAATAAGAACAAGCATTGGGACTATGGAAAGACTCACTTCTATCATCTAGATTTGAGAGAATGGGCCAAAAAATTGGAAGGAGAAAGCAGGGCTGAATGGAGGATTGTGTTTAAAGCATAAAATAGGGGAATGAGCCCATGTTTGTGCTGCAGAGGGCCACAGGTATTCAGGAGTACTTTTTATGAGATTGAAAGCACTATACTGGAAGCTTTGTGAGGATAGTATGGTGTCTAAGTCAACTTTGTGCCGAGGACCTGAAAAAATGCTAGCTTGTTGATGGATTCATTAAAGGAAGGAAAAAGTGAGGATGGGAGAGATGTAGAGAAGGATAGAGAGAAATGATGAAAGTGGGTGGGGTACCTGAGATATATAGTCTCAGCAGTCTAATATCATTGTTCAACATGCAGTAAGATAGTCACAGAGGACTTGGATTACTAATGATCACTTTTTTTTTGTTTTTTGTTTTTTTTTTGTTTTTTTTTTTTTGGCCATGGAGTGCCCATAGGTCTGGGTACTATCCCTGAGCTCTTCAGCTCAAGAAGAGTGCTCTACCACTTAAGCCACAGTACCACTTCTGGTTTTCTGGTGGTTAATTGGAGATAAGAGTCTCATGGACTTTCCTGCTTGGGCTTTGAACCGCGATCCTGAGATCTCAGCCTCCTGAGTAGTTAGGATTACAGGAGTGAGCCACCAGCACCCTGCAGTGATCACGTTTTAAGCATGTTTTGACCATGATAGTAAAAGGTGGCATTACATGATGATCCAGTACACGCACACAAACACTCACATGCACACACACACACACACACACACACACACACACACACACACACACACAAAGTTGTCATTCTATCCCATCTCAAAATACTGGTTTATAATCTATAGACTCTTGCAATGTATCCTCTTTACAATGATCCTTTTCATTTCCAGAAATTTTCTTTTTTTGTTGGGAGTGGGGTTTGAACTTAGGGTCTTGCAATTGCTAGGTAGGCAGTTTACCCCTTGAAATACTCTGTCTCCAAAGTTCTTATTGATTGATTGATGATTACTGGAACCCAGGGTTTGAACTTAGGGTCCTGTCATTTGTCTTTCTTGCTCGTGGCTGATGCTCTACCACATGAGCCATGCCTCCAGTCTCCCCAAACTCTTAATCCTGTCTTGCTGGAAACATAAGCAGGTTTATCCTGTTTCATAAAAAGCAAACACAATTCTTCCCTTTCCAGTGACAACAGCTCTTTGTAATAGCTTCTGGCTTAGGATTAACCTTCAGAACTTACTGATCTGTGCCTGTTACTCCCTTCCATCTACACTGTTCCCTGTACCTCATTCACCATTTTCATTGGCAACCTACAGCGGTTTCCCTTCCCCCTTCCTCCTCCTTTTTTTTGTGCTTCTCCTCCTCTACTTATTTCCTTCATTTCCTGATGATGATAATTTTCAAAATTTGTTTTCTTAATAAGAGTCTCAAGTTTTTAAATAGTTTTCCATACATATACTCAGTCATTTATTTGATCAGCCATTTAACTTTGGCTTAATGAATGCTTTAGTGAGTAAAATATGGAGCCGACTGTTAAAGAAAAATAAAAACTGGTGAATATATATACTATGTAATATTACACAATTGTAAAGAAGATAAAATCATATCATTTGCATAAGCAACAGATGGACCTAGAAGGCATCCTACTGAGTGAGACAAACTGAGTTCAAAACACAAAATATACATGTTCACTTATATGTCGAAGCTAGACAGAGATAATGATAGTTTGGACATGTGCTTAAGTGTAAATATCTGTACATACAATTGCTTAGGCATTATACATAGACATTAATCAAGTGAAGAGACTACTCAGAAGGCGAAGAGAGGAGAATTGTAACTTTGTAGGGTCTGTGGGGATGAGAGGGGAGGGTGCCTGGGAGGATGATAAAGAAGAATGGGTAGTGTCAAAATGGACTATTTGCAACTATAAAAAGAGAACAAAGAAACCTTTTGGGGATGCTGAGGGAAGGGTACAGGAAGTGGGATGAAGGAGGTAAATGCTTACTGAAATACCGCTGATATGCATGGCTTGTAACAACGAAATCCCATCTCCCTGCTGTCTGATATAAGCCAAAAAAAGAAAAGAAAGGAAAAGGAAAATATGCTCAATTCCAGCCCTCAATCAAGTACCTTGAAATATGGAAAAGGACTTAGGCTTACACTGCAAATTGCTCAGGGCTACAGGTTGCAAGGATGCTGGGTTGTGGCATATAGTTAAGAAGTCAGTCTGTGCGGCCAGCTAAACATGGGATTCATTTTTGGCTCTACTTGTTTCTAGCCATGTGTTTTGGAACCAATAACCTAATGTCTCTAAGTGTCAGTTACCACTTACGTGAAATGCTGACTGGTATTTGTGGTATATGGTGATTAATCTTGATCATAGACTTCACTGGATTGAGAAATGCCTAAGAGATGAATGACACCACTGACAGTGTTTCCAGAAAGGACCAGCTAAGCAGAGAAGTCTGACTCTTAATGTGGGTGGCACTATCCCACAGATGGGGAGCCTGGTGAGAAATAGGGAGAGGGAGAGAGAGAGAGAGAGAGAGAGAGAGAGAGAGAGAGAGAGAGAGAGAGAGAGAGGGAGGGAGGGAGAGAGAGAGGGAGGGAGAGAGAGGGAGGGAGAAAGACAGAGACAGAGACAGAGAGAGGGAGAGAGAGAGGGAGGGAGAGAGAGAAACAGATACAGAGAGATATAGAGAGAGACAGGGAAACAGAGACAGAGAGAGAGACAGAGAGAGGCAGAGAGAGAGCACACACCCAGGAACCTCGACATATGCTCTCTCTCTCTCTCTCTCTCTCTCTCTCTCTCTTTCACCTAATCACCATCATGGGAGTTGACCTACCTTGCCATATCTTCTCCACCCTGTTAGATTGAAACCTCTGAGACAGTGGGTCAAAATAAACCCTTTTTTCCTTTAAGTTGTTTTGCTCAAGACTTTTTGCCATAGCAGTGAACAGTCTGGTTAGGACATGGTAAGCAGCCACAGAAGTGTTGTGAAAGTATCTCACTAATCTTCCCCAGGTTCTTCTGTGGCACGAACTCAGTCTACAGATGATCAAGGAAGGCTCAGTGAGGACATACTGTGTCTAAATGGCAATAAGAACTCAGACATTATTACTCAAGAATCTGTAATTCCCATCACAAGAATGCATTACTTCTTTGTGCCTCACAGAGTATAGGGTCTAGTACTTAGTGCTATAGATTAATCTGTTTTAGATAGGCCCTAAGGACCCTTCATCAATTTCCTGCTCAAGAGAAGAGTGGACATCTCTGCATGATACACTCATCCTCTGGTGTAGATAACAAGAACATCAACCAATAATAATGATTATAATCTTTGACTGAGCATGCTCTGTGCTGGGCAGCTTGTGCACATTAGTTCTTTACATCTCATACCACTCTCAAGTAGATGTTATCAGCTCAATTTATGTAATCATTTATTTTTGTATCAGTTCTGGGGTTTGAATTCAGGCTCTGGGCTCTGTTCCTAAGCTTTTTGCTTGAGTCTAGCGTTCTACCGCTTGAGCCACAGTTCCACTTCTGGCTTTTTGCTGGTCTATTGGAGAGGAGAATGTCTCAGACTTTGCTGACTTTGAACCCTAATCCTAAAATCTCAGCTTCCTGAATAGCTAAGATTACAGGCTTGAGTCACCAGTGACCGATTTATCAGCTCATTTTTACAGCTACTATTCCTATAATTATTGCCACTACTATTAGTAGTAGTAGTAGTAAGCAGTGATGATGGTAATGATTTTTCTAAGTATTTTCTGTTAGTGAATCAGATACAGCAAATGAACCTACATCCGCTTGATTCTAGAAATGTTATTTTTTTCCTCATTGAACCCTAATTAAACCTGTCCAAAGACAAAAGGAACTGAGTTACTTGATTGGAATCCTTCATCTCTTCTGAGCAGTTCCATCCTCCAGGTTATATCTTACAAAATGCAAAACTCTGATATGTCACCAAACATGTCATGATCTGATTATTTGGATGAGAGTAGGTAATGATGGTCAGATCAAGCCAGGCACTGCTGGCTCAAGCCTATAACACTAGCTACTCAGGAGATGGAGACCTAGCCAGTCCAGGTAGAAAAGTACACAGGATTTCACCTCCAATTAGCCAGTAAAAGGACAGGCTAGAGGTGTGGATCGAGTTGTAGAGTGACAGCCAAGCAAGCATGCCAAGCGAGCACAAGGCTCTGAGTTTAGGTCCTAGTTTTGGCAGGGGGTGGGGTGGGGGGGTGGGGTGGAGGGGTGGGGGGGTGGGGGGGGGGTGTCACGGAGAGAGGATGGAGAATGGAGCAGTCTTGTCAAATTCCCTTTCAGCCACTTATGTACATCTCTAGTCCTTGATAAAAACCACACTGAGATTGAGTGAACTATTTGCTTTCTTTCTAGGTGGTGAATAATTTTGTGGGGTGATGGTGCCTGGGTTCCTTTGACTAGACAGCACTCTTGCTAGATCTCACACCCTGTCTTACAGCAAGGCATTTCAGCAGACTAATAGAAAATCTATTGGGTTTAATAGAAATCTATTGCTGAGAAAAATTGGCTTGATGTACAAGCCTCTTGGAGGGTTTTGAGGAGCACTTATTCTTGCATGATAAAAAACATGGTGGTGGAAAAATGTAGAGAATTCGACTGCTTTGGAGGGATGTGGGGGTTTGTGGTGAGAGGGTGGCTAGGAAAGGTGGGGATTGACACTGTTCAGTGAGAGTTTAGGTATGGGGTAATGATGGTGACACTATAGCAATTGAGAAGGGAAGAGGACAAATGGTGTGGAGGGAGAGTACCATGGCTTGATCTCTTCAAAATCCACATTGTAATAGAATCACAGTGTAACTGTATTACAAGGAGACAGCTTTGTGAGGCTCAGTTATGAGGGCCTTCATTAGTAGGATCAGCAGCTCCATAAAAGGACTAGAGGTCACAGAAGACCAGCACTCGCTTCTGCCATGTGAGAACCACATTTAGATGGCACAATTATTTATTTATTATTTATTTTTGGGTCCAGTCATGGGCTTGAACTCTGGGCCTGGGCACTGTCCCTCAGCTCTTCAGCTCAAGGCTAGCGCTCTATCACTTGAGCCACAGCGCCACTTCCGGCTTTTTCCCCCCCTGCTTATGGGGTGCTGAGGAATTGAACCCAGGGCCTCAAGCATGCAAGGCAAGCACTCTACCACTGAGCCACCTTCCCAGCCCTAGATAGCACATTTAGATGGTACCATCCATAAGAAAGAGGATTTTGTCAGACACTGGATCTGCTGTGCCTTGCTCTTAGCCCTCCCAGGCTCTGGAATTGTGATATATATCTCACTGGAATTGTGAGGAAAAATATACTGGAATTGTGAGAAATATAATATAATTGTGAGAAATTATATAATATTATATATATTGCTTCTCTATGTATTATGTGTATATATATTTTTAAAGTATTTTAAATTTTTAATTTTTTGGTGCCAGTCCTGGGGCTTGAACTCAGGCCTGCACTCTGTCCATGAGGTTTTTTTGCTCAAGGCTGGTGTTGTACTATTTGATTCATAGCTCGATGTCTAACTTTGTGTGTGTGTATGTGTGTGTGTGTGTGTGTGTGTGTGTGTGCATGTGTGTTTTTTGTCAATTGTGGGGGCTGAACTCAGGGATTGGTGCTGTCCCTGAGCTTTTTTACTCAAGACTAGCTCTCAACCACTTTGAGCCACAGCTCCATTTCTGGTTTTCTGGTGATTAATTGCAGATAAGAGTTTCATGGTCTTTCTTGCCCTGGCTGGCTTTGAACTGCGAGCCTTGGATCTCAGCTTCCTAAGTAGCTAGGATTACAGGTGTGAACCACGGATGACTGACAATATATTTTATAAATATTTCATGAATTATCCAGTACTAGGAATTTTGTTATAGCAATACAAATGGATTAAGAGGAACATGGAGGATAGGGTTCAGGATTGGCACAAGAGTATAAATGGGGTAAATGACTTTAGTTTTAGACAGGAGAGATTTATAGTGTGCTTGAAAATTATTTTATTTGATATATGTTCTCCTTTCATTATTGTTAGATTAAGCAAATTTGATATATGCAGTTAAAATTTTTATATATGTAGTCCATACGGTTTTATATAAATGAATAGGGCTTTAGACATTTCATTTATGTACAAATGTACATATATTTATTCCCTAAAAATCTTGCAACAGTAAACTAATTTTGCCATGAAATGAGGGGAAAAATCAAGATGTAGATGAAAACAGACTGGAAAAGTTTCAGCTAACCATGATTATTAAGTTACAAA
This sequence comes from Dipodomys spectabilis, assembly GCF_019054845.1. Lineage (NCBI taxonomy): Eukaryota > Metazoa > Chordata > Mammalia > Rodentia > Heteromyidae > Dipodomys > Dipodomys spectabilis. The sequence goes on along the minus strand of NW_024870772.1, from coordinate 41,898,344 downwards.
AAAAAGTATCCAAAGTATAAAAATACAGTAAATAAATTTGCAATTAGTTCTGAAATAGTAAAAGAAAACATTCAATTTTCAGTCATGTGGGTGCATTTGCGTATAAGTATATTTGATATATCAAAGTTTTAACATGCTTACAATGATTTATTCTACAAGAAGCCATCAATAATTCAAAGGGACTCATGGCTGGGACAGGCAATTTTGATGTTAAAGAAAAGTTATGACTGTGGATGTAAGATTGAGCTAGTGAGTGAACAAAACAAAGGTTGTGCTGTGCAATGACTTTGTGTTTCAACTTCCATCATGGATGATGCCCCAAATAACCAACAGCAATAGAGATAAAAATAAATTCAAGCAACTGTTTGCAGATGAGAATTAGAAACCCAATTTTTTTTTTTCTCAAAGGCCCTGGGTGTTTGTGAGTGTGAGCATTGTGAGTGTGAGCATTGAGGTGGAGGCCGATGAAGTATTTGAGCAACACTTACACAGAGAGGGTCATCCAGGGGAAGAGATGTGAGATGAGGAAGAGAATGAGGAGTTGGCTGACAGCAGAACCTTCAGAAACACCGGCCGGTAGAGGAAATCCAAAGATTCAGGTTAGTGTGAGAGGAAGAGGGAAGAGAAGTTACAGTCCTAAAGAAGCCAATAATTCCCTAGGTTCTTTTAGAAGATGTTTAGCAGGGGTGAAGTATGGAAAGGGTCACAGAAGAAGAGGTTTAAAGATGCATTGTTGGGTGAACACACAAATTACCAGCTCCTCTGGGACACAGCAAAGGCAGTACTCAGAGGCAAGTTTATAGCTCTGAGCTCCTACATCAACACGATGTATTGTTGGGTGCGGTGATCAGGAAGGCTTAGGGACAAAGCCTACAGTGGATCAGTAAAGGACAAAAAAAGTCAGAGTGAGTGGGAGGTGAGGAATGGAAGTTCTAAGAAGATGAGAGGTAAGAAAGGAAGGGACAACTAAAAGGTACAGAAGAGGGAAGAAGAGAGGGGGAGTGAGGTAGGGAAGATTAGAGAGGGAGAAATAGAGGAGGGGAGAGTATTTCTTATTTGGGTCCCTCTAATTCAGTTTTCCTACAAGCATTGGGAAAGCCAATATTTAGTGAGACAAAAAGATGTGTGTGTGATGCTCAGGTTTATTGAGGCACTATTCACAATTGCTAAGTGACAGAATCAGCCTAAGTGTCCATCAACAGATGAATATACAAGGAAAATGTGGTATATATACATGTTGACCCATTATTTGGACAGAAAGAAGAATGAAACATGTCATTTCCACCAAAATGATGGAACTGGAGATCATTTTAAGTGAAATAAGTCAGACTTAGAAAGATAAATCCCACATATAATAGAATGGATATGACTAAGGTATAGTATATGCATGTATGGAACTATCACAATGAACTCCCTCACACCATACAATTAATAGATACTAATAAAAAATGTGTGGAATTTGACAAATTGTTGCTGTCAGAGAGCATTAATCAATGGGAGTCCAACATAGATGGTCAAAGGCAAGTATCAGTCAGGTGGGTGAAAGGTGTTCTGGGGAGCTACGGTTGGCATTATAGTAGTCTGTTGAGTCAGGTGGCTCATTAGGAACAATCTGCAAGGGTGAGGGTTGTCCAGAGGTCTAAATAAAACTCTGAGAACAGGGATGACTTAGAATAGGCAAAAGAAACAAGTGTAACCAGGTGTGGTCCATCAGGGAAGGAATCAGAGATCGGTGAGCATTCTTACTGGAGCTGAGATCATGGGTGCAGCCATTGTAGAACCATGACTGTCCTTGGGTGGGAGAGCACAGAACAGGTGTGATTAATGGTGAATCACCTGTACTTTCACACCTATCCTGGGAAACCTAGGATGCATCCAACTTCTGCTGGTTTAGGATAGCCAGAGATTAATCTGGCCACGCCCAGAGATGGAGGTCAAGGGCCCGCCCTAGGGAAGGGTGGAATCTCAGTGAGGAACCTTGTGAGATTAGGGCTCCAAGCTCTCAGTTCCTACCTCCTTATTGGCTGCTGCCAGCCTTAACCTCTTGCTTCTCTGTACTTTTAGCTTTTCTGCTTAGTGCAATCTTCTTGATTCAGCTATCTGAATGTCTTCTCCCCATGGAAAGTGCTTTCTTGTCTGTTAGTCCCTTGGAGTAGATTCTTATGCTTTTAGGAATTTCCTTCCTGAGCCCCAGCACTGTCTGGAGAATGAGTTCACCAGTTGTTTAGTGCCTATCTTCTATGAGGTGGTGAGCTGGGTTGAGGACAGGGTCTGTCTCTTTTGTTCACCATTTTATGTATGCTCATTCAATGTCAGGGGCTAGGTCCACTTGGATCTTCCAGCAGGAGCTCTACAGTATCAGTGGAAGCAATGTGTAAATGAGTTATTTCCAAATGCCTGCAGGACTTCTGTTTGATGATTCTTATTCCTATTTCCACATGATCAAAAGCAACTGCCCATCTTTATTCTCAAGTGTGTACTTGGTATCTAGGCTCTCAATCAGCTGGCAGAGATGAAGGGCAGTATATGGGAAGACTTCAAACACATATTAGCGTCTTCCATGTCAGTTGGGTCAGGTCATAGCATAAATGTGAAATGTGCTTTGAAAGTGGTCAGTTGTGTGAGCTGGGAAGAAAAGAGGCATCTGCTTTGCTTTGTCAAAGTCAACTTTGGACACACACACACACACACACACATATACACATACACACACATGCACACACACACATACACAGCTTGCTGCCTGGAATCCTGACAGCCATTCGGTGCTCAGGTGAAGAAGGCTTCAGGTGCCCGGTGCCATTCCATCTGGGAAAGTAATCTCCGTAATCAGGCTGCAGAGTGCATCCAAAATGAATGCTGTGTTCAGACCAGCACACAGGGCAGCTGATAGGCTGTGAGAGCTCTTTGTTTCTCCCTGGCATGTGGATGCACAGCCTTTGATGTTAGAATTTTGGCTCATTAATAACTAATTTACATTTCCCAGACAGCAAATTGTGATCTGACACAAATTTATAAAAGAACTCCAAATGGTGAAACTCTCTTATACAATGAGTCCTTTGTGGGCTTTTTTTTTTTTTTTTTTAAATCTTCTGCTTCTTCTTCTCTCTGTCTTCTTCTAACTTAAGGAGTTTGTGATTAAAATTTTAATGCAATTATTGAAATCTCCAGGGCTACTTAAAAATAAAACCCCATTTTATTTCCTTCCTCTTCAGAGATCATGACAACTGGCTGTTCTGTGTGGATGCTGTAAATGCTACAATTGCTTTTTCATCTGTTCGGAGTATCAGATAAAATAGAAAGCCCTCAGTAGAGCAGAGGGAAGATCCAGGGAGGGACTGGCAGTACTGGCAGTGGTCTCAGAAGGCTATGGTGCTGTGTTCCTCAGATTGTTAATGCTTCATTGTACGTTACTAGGTCGGCAGATTTCATCTTAGGGCAGTCTCACTTCCAGATGTTTAAAGCCTGAATATGTTTGGTGTGTGTGTGTGTGTGTGTGTGTGTGTGTGTGTGTGTGTGTGTGTGTGTGTGTGTGTGTGTGTGTGTGTGTGTGTGTGTGTATGTGGTATGTTCTGGTCCTGGGACTTGAGCTCAGGGTCTGGTAGCTTTCCTTGAGCTGTTTTTTTTTTTTCTTAAGGCTAGTACACTACCACTTGAGCCAGTGCTCCACTTCTGGCTTTTTGGTGGTTAATTGGAGATCAGAGTTTCATGGACTTTCCTGCCTGGCCTGGCTTCAAATGTTGATCCTTAGCTCTCACCCTCTTGAGCAATTAGGATGATAGCCATGGGCCTCCAATGCCAGGCTCTGAGCAGGTTATTTTTGGAACACAGATGGACAGATCAGAGCTCCCTGGATAAGAATCTTCTATATGTATTTCCTTTTGGCTACATCATCTTTCCATATTTTACCCCCATGTTCCTTTGGAAGCATATGTAGGCAAGGGAAATTGCACACTGGCTCTGTGATGGCAAAACCTCGGTGCATTGTGCTGCTCTAGCTCCAGCCCCAATTGTTGGTCATTAGTAAAGGATTTATCCTCAGTGTGGATGGCTCACAGTTCAGCTGGGAGGCAGGGCAGGACTTCTTCAAGGCAGAATGAGAAAGTGCCAAGAGCATACAGTCACCTGGGAACACCTTTCTCGGACAACAAAAGGAGGTCTGTCTGTGCCTGGGGAGAGAGGAGATAGACCAGAAAAGTGGATCAGAGAGAGTTGTCTGTGGGCAGGGCAGTGGGCAGGGCTGGGGAATAAGATATTGGGTAGCTGATGAGTTACATCATTTTTGGCAAGACACTGGCTCTACTGAGTTACTCCTTTGCTTGAAGAAATAGTTTAAGTAACAGGCCTGGGTTTGTTGTATTGGAATGGAAACATTCCCAGAATGAAAAGATTTTTAAACTGGCACCAGTTGAGGTCAGATTTTAAATGGTCACACAGCATGAGCTAAATTGACTCCATGCAGAGAAGCAGCAAGCCACCCGGTTCCCTATATTATTTTCATAACAGAAAGAATGCATTAGGAATTCCAGGCAAGACTTCTACCTGGACACAGTCCCAGATTCTAACTCATCTGTGCATGCCTTTTCAAATAAGCCTTTCACAAAGAGGCTTCCCACCCCCAACCCCCTCTCCAATTCCTCCTTCACTGCTGAAGGAATCTGAGTTTGTCCTCCTGGCTTTGGTTGTAGGAAGCCAGGAACTTGCGAGATTTGCTCTGAGTAGGGTGCTCCATAAGAAAACTTGGAAAAAATTATATTAAGTGAAGTAAGCCAGGCCCAAAGAAACGTAGGTCCCATGGTTTCCCTTATTTGTAATATCTAGTATATGTATGAGTCAAGCGGAAAAGGTCAGATAATGTGATGTCAGGAAAATGAACCCTTAGATGTGTATTTTAATGTTTTTTTCTTTCATGCATGTGTTTCTAACACATTTATAAGATTATCTCTTTGTTGCTTTGTATGTCCCTCCCCCACAGTATAACCCCTGCTTTCACTATATTTGATGTCAGTATAACTTGTGGAGGAGATGGGGAAAAACCAGTTGTTTAAGGATACAGGTGGACCTGTTGCCCTGTTGCAACAATGAGAAGTACAAGTTGTCATGTCCAAAACGAGCTTTACAACGTTGGGGGGGGGGGGGGTGGGAAGGAGAAGGATTGGGATTAGGGGGGGAGGGGGGAGGCTGGGAAGGGATGTAAAGGGTAAACAAAGGAGGAGGCTGCAATGCTTGGTAAGAAATGTACGCATTATCCTGCCCATGTAACTGTAACTCCTCTGTACAGTATGTTCACAAATAAAATTAAATTAAATTTAAAAAAAAAAAAAGAAGTTGCTCTAATAATTGCAGTGTTGTCTGGGGTGGTCTTTAATTCAAATAACAAAGCCTATCTCTTGAAGAGCACAGACACATGTGACTCTTTCCTCTTGCTATGACATTGGGGATGGGAAAGACAGAGAACTGGGCTGGGTAGATCTTCCTGGCCAAGTCTCTTTCTATCTATGCAATATGGCTTGTATGTCTTGAAGTAATGCTTAAAATCTACTTTTCACACTTAAATAGTGTGTGTGTGTGTGTGTGTGTGAGAGAGAGAGAGAGAGAGAGACAGACAGACAGACAGACAGACAGACAGAGACAGAGACAGAGACCTAGAAACAAGAGACAGAAACAGAGACAGAGAGGCACACAGAGAAACAGAGAGAGAGTGAGAGAGAGAGAGAGAAAGAGAGAGAGTTCTCTGCAGGGCCTGTAGACCACTCTGAGAGCCACAGGGATGAGGGAATTCCTTGTATGTATTCTGATCACAATTAGGGTTTTCCTTAATACCTGCAATGTTGTTAACATTTGAAAATGGACACCTTGGCCCCTAGTGGGCTCATTTTACACTTGGCTCCTTCTCAAAATTATAGTCCCAAGACCACTCTTAGGTTTGTTTTTATTTTTTTATTTTTTATTTTTTGGGCCCGGTCGTGGGGCCTGAACTCTGGGCCTGGGCGCTGTCCCTCAGCAATTCAACTCAAGGCTAGCGCTCTACCACTTGAGCCACAGTGCCACTTCCCGCTTTTTTTTTTCTGCTTATGTGGTGCTGAGGAATTGAACCCAGGACCTCATGCATGCAAGGCAAGCACTCTACCACTGAACCACCTTCCCAGCCCAGGTTTGTTTTTAGAAGCAGGTAAATTCTGTTTCCAGTCATAGATGGAAAAATCTTCTTCTGACTGTCACATGATGGTCTCTCACAGCCATGTTGAACTCATTTCAATCTGTGGGAGTCTTGGGAAACAGTTTAGGTTTGAATCCTGGCTCCACCACGTACCTCTGAGAGCTTGGATTTGTTACTTAATCCGTCTAAGCTATTTTTTCTTCATCTTTACAAAGTAGGTGATAATAGTTGTTAAGAGGATTAAGAGCAGAGTTCTCAGCACGTGGCCTGGTGCATAGAATTTGCTCAGATGGAACTGGTTTGAAACTTGTGGAGACATCCAGTGGAGACAGATACAGAAGGCTCTAGAAGAGGAGTCCCAGGAAAAGATCAAACAAGAACACCCTGAGATGCTCTCCCAAATGTTCCCATTGATCTGCCATTCTGATTTTGGGCAGTTAGGCTCCAATACTCACAGGAAGAGGATGTTTCTGCCAAAGCTGTTTGCAACAAACCCCGTGGCCATGGCTGTCACGTGAGAACCCTGCCATCTGAGCAAACTCAGCTATGGAGCATAAACTCCTTGAAATAAAAAGACCTTTTGTGGTTGAGGGATGCTGTTTTATCCCAGGCAGGGCACAGAAAATTGTTAGTACTCCATGAATATCTGTGAAAAGGAGGCAGCAATGGAGGGATGGAGAGATAAAGGCTGTTTCTTTATTCTAGACCAAAGACTATTTCTCTGAAGAGAAGTGATATTCTAGCTATAGCCACCCAGAAATATACAGAAATTAGCGTGTTAGCTACATTGGTTAGTTTCTTGGGGCAGGGGGAGATAGTAGGATCATACTCTATTGTCTAAGAATAGTTGTCAAAATAAATAATTTTCACTGCAGATCAGAAGCTCAGTCTCAATGAATCTGTCAATTTTGTAAGGTCATCAGTAAAGGACCTCCTTTAGTTTTTTATTATTTGAGCCAGGTTCTGATTCTTAGAGTGAGAAAAGCTAGGTGCATCAAACAATACAATCCTATTTGAGTGTGATACATGGCACCGAGGCATTTAACTGTGTTGTTAAAAATTACTGTGTGTCACAGTTTGGGCTTTGTTAAACTGTATTTACATTTCCACGCCCATTGTATCCTCATTTTATCCTATTCAATAGGACAGGTAGGGTAAACTAATAGTGTTCTGAAATCCTAGCTACTCAGGAGGTTGAGATCTGAGGATTGTGGTTCTAAGCTAGCCCAGGCAGAAAAGTCACTTGTGAGATTCTTCTCTCCAATTAACCACTCAAAAACTAAATGTGCAGGAGTGGCTCAAAGTGGTAGACTTGTGTTAAACTTGAGCAAAAAGAGCTCAGGGATTGCACCCAGGCCCTGAGTTCAAGCCCCAAGACACACACACACACGCGCGCGCACACACACACACACACACACACACACACACACATGCAGAGCAGAAAGGATTGGCCAGTATGCAGTGAAATCATTGTTTAAATGTTTCAGCTGACAACTCTGTAGCTCCTGTGTTACCGTTAGCTCTATGTCTGTCTTTTAGTGCTGGAGGCTAGCCTTGTGGGATGGATGATTACTTTTGTAAGAAAGCCCTAGGGTGTGGGCTGGGAAGGTGGCTCAGTGGTAGAGTGCTTGCCTTGCATGCATGAGGCCCTGGGTTCAATTCTTCAGCACCACATAAGCAGAAAAAGCTGGAAGTGGCGCTATGGCTCAATTGGTAAAGCGCTAGCCTTGAGCTGAAGAGCTGAGGGACAGCGCCCAGGCCCAGAGTTTAGGCCCCACCACTGACCAAAAAAAAAAAAAAAAGAAAGCCCAGGAGTGGTAGTGGTGATATAGTGCAAATAAAGTGCATGTGTATGTGTGTATGGGGGGATTTTTCCATGTATCTCGGGCTTTCCCTTAACCAATGATTTGAATTTCTAGAGGAACTTGGATCATGGGCAGGTTTTGGAATGAGGTCTGCAAACAGCACACACACACAGCTGGGGGTCATATAGTCAGATCCAAGGAATCCGGGGATGTGATGGCAATCAAAAAACCCCTGAGCAAATTATGACAACCATTGCATTCTTTGACTTTCAGTATGCTCAAACTAAGTGATGCCTTGCTCTCTGGACCTTTTGGTGGCTTCTAGATGAGTAGCCATCCAAGAGTCAGTCCCAAGCTATGGGTGAGTCTTCTTACAGAAGCTCTGGCCTCTGTCATGATCTGCTGAGAGTCAAGGATCCCTGTCAGGCCTGTGACTTCCAGGATGCTTACGGATGAATTACTCTGGGTTAGGTGGAGCCAAATGGAGGCTTCTCAAAATGAGCTGTTTGAACACAGGAGAATGGTGAGAGGGAGGTGAGTGGGGGCAAGGACTTAGTACATAGTTCAGGTTGCTGTGGCATGAAAGTGTTTTTCATTGAGCACAAACTCTTTCACTTTGGCATATGATAGCTATGCAAACCTTGGGTCACCAACAGTCTTGGAACTACTTAGAGTTATTGCATGGAGAATGAGTCTGGTGTTATGCCTAATGCCTAGACAGCTGTGTGCAGACACTGGAAGAAGAGTAGGGATGCTGGTTGCTGTTTGTTTCCTTGTTATCATCAAGACATCATCTGTGAGTTCAAATGGGTCCCCTCCCTAATTGTCTACTTGTCCTCCCCCCTCCTTTATTTGATCTGGGAGGTGAGTGCTTATGTCCCTGATTATACCAGCTTATTGTCTAGAGCAAAGTTTATCCATTAGCTGAGGGTGCTGTTTTTTTTTTTGTAAAACTATAATCCAGTTATTGTCCTGAATCCTGGGGTCTTGTGTGAGAACTGTGGGACTCTCCTTTGTCCAGAGTTGTGAGTTCCTAATGTAAGCTCAGAGAATACAGTGATGAGGTTTCCTTTGGGATACTGAGTGGTTTGGGAGATGGCCCCATGATTTTTTTCTTCATGGTTTAGTTATCAAGCATGTCAAGGTTTTTTGTTATCAGGAGACAAAGTAAAACCTTGTTTCTGAAAACAGATTCCTTGGGAAATGGAGAAGACATTTTTAGTGATTTTTTAAAAAAGATGTATGTCTCCATGTAACCATTCTGGTGGATTTACTCAAACAACTTGTGTATGGCAAAGAACAGATTGGGCAAATGGAAAGATGCCTAGCTGGGAAGCTCCTGATTTGGAAGACAATGTGATATAATAGCAAGAGCATGAGCTTTGCATTCAGAAAAAAACAAGAAGTGAATCTAAGCTCTCCAGTGATGTGAGTGGACAAGCCTAGATTTGCTTGGCTATCAAATGATGCTGGCAGTTGTCACATCAGGTGGTTGTGGGGACTATATGAGGTCATAAAGACCTCATGTAGTTGATTCTTCCTAGATTGGAATCTTTGCTACCCTTAGTCCAGACGGTCTCCTGAATTTCAGATTTGTATTTTTACCCGGTGGCCATATGTTCTTTGCACAAAGCCTGTTCCAATCTGCATCCACCTTTTCTCTCTCTTGCCCTCTGAACCGTCCATTTCCTCCTACACTTTCAATTTAGAAGGGTTTCATTATTCTCCCTTATCCAACCCGCGAGCCAGAATCACCTCACCTCACTAGTAGGAAAATCCTACACGTCACCCGAAGTCTTCAATTCTGCTTCCCTTATACATCATGGCTCTTCACTCACTCACGTTAGGCCACCCTTGTCATTCCAATTCTTCATTTCTTGTCTGGATGATGGTAACCGGGTTCCATTTTAGAATCCGTGCTTCCATCTGAGTGAATTGTCTGCTGTCACACATCTATTGAAAATCCTCAGCATTCTTTCATTCAGACTTCAATGAGAACTTCAGTTTCTTTGACCTGAGAAAACAAATTCCCTATGAGAAGAGTCCCTTCGTTCTTTCCAGCTATGTTCCTTCTTGTGCCTGTGTTCTGACACTCATTGGTGCTTGGCTGAAGTACTTCATGTTCTTTCTATAGGAGTGCCAAGTTCTTATCACCCTCCAGGTGGAGAATATGTTCTCTGCTTGAAATCTTGCCCATTCCCCGTATACTTGGCAATTGCTACCCACCACTACTCAATATCCTGTGTCACTTCATCTTTGAAGAGGTTCTTAAAACATTCAGACTGAGGTAAATCCCTCCTCTCTGTACCAATACTATATATCCAAGAGAAAGCCAAAGAGTACATAAATGTTTCCTCCTAAATCGGCTTCCTTTTTCTGTCAATGAGATCATCATTCTATCAAGCTCCCCAGCAAGAAATTCTGGAATCTTCTTTGATTCTTTCCAACCCGTTACATATCATATAAATCAGTCACCAAATTTTGACTTCTGGATTCCCTTAGATCTTCCTTCCCATCTCAAATAATTCTATCATCATCTCATGCTGTAATCATAGCAAAAACTCTGACTGAGGGCCTTACTTTAAAATCTTCTTTGTTCTAAAGCTATTTGTTTTTAATTATATGGTATATGGCTTGTTCTCACCTAGAGTCAAATCCAACTTCTCCAGACCTAGGTCTCCCTAACCCCTCCCACAGGGGAGTTGCACACTCTTACCACCTTCATACCCCTAGCTGGTACATTCTCTCTTGACATCCTGCAGATGGGCTATTTATTTACTAGTCATCATGCCCTTTCTTGGTTTTATTTTGTGTGACTTTCCTCTTCACTCTTCCTTCCTGGAAACTTCTGTTTCCTTTCCATATACATGGTTTCTATTCTCTTGCACAGTTCAGAAAGACACTGTGGCTTATCTTGAATTCTCTCAGCATGGAATTCTCCTATCATCTACAGCTTCTGTTATGTAAGTGGATACTTTATCATTTGTTACAAGTCTTTCCTTGCTTCACATGCTCCAGTCTTTCTAAGACCATAAGGCTTTTGCCTGTAAATGGTATCATATGATATACAAATGATTCCAAGCTTACCACAATGCTGGGATTGTAAAATGCTCTCTCTAGATAAATGGAATACATGACTGTGGTTGTAGGTCGGATGTTGAAAACAGGACTTAGCAAACTTTCTCCATGAAGAGGCAGGTAGTAATTATATTAGGCTTGCAGGCCACATGGTCTCCATTACAACCGTTATCGTATTAAAGAAGCCACAGGCGCAATGTAAATGAATCAATGTGATTTGTGTCCCAATTAAGCTTTATAAAAGTCATTTTTGGGTAAAGTGATGTTTCTTTCTTTGTGCTGGTCCTGTGGCTTTCACTCATGGCCTGGGTGCTGTCCCTGAACTTTTTTTTCTCTCTCAAGGCTAGCATTCAACCACTTGAGCCAGCTCTACTTCCCACTCTTTTTGGTAGTTAATTGAAGATAAGAGTCTCACAGACTTTCCTGCCCAGGCTAACTTTGAACTGTAACCCTCAGATCTCAGCCTCCTGAATAGCCAATGTTACAGGTATGAGCTACCAATGCCTGGTGGCTCAGATTGTGCTTTATTGACCTGTGCTTTAAATTATGGTGTTCTCATGTGTAGACCTCCTTTGGGACTCTATTGGTTCACTTACGAGAAGTGCTACGATTTCTAATTCTGGCTAATAACTTTACAGGAGTTACATGATCACTGTTGGAGAACTGATGAGAGCAGCGGGCCACGATTATGGCCACACAGAGGGTACATCACATCACTCCAGAGCTGTCAACAACAGCTTTCTTACAAAGCAGAATCTTCTGGGGGCAAATGAGTCTTTACATTCTTCATGGGATGGAAATACAATTGTTGTGCATTGAGCATCTGCTATGTGCCAGATATTTTATGCAATATGTGTTTTTTCGCCTAATACTATTATCATTTGAGGCATGTTTGTTAGGTACTGTGACACAGGAAGTTAAATAATTGACCTAAGGTCACAAGGTCATGGTGGAGCTTGTCTTTCTGACACTGAGTTTGTGTTCTACTCCACTGTTAGATTAGATCACCATACTGACTGGTGCTGGTGTGGAGAAATCTCAAGAGAACAAGATGTTCCTGGCAAGGCAGACTGATGTAGCAAGCTATTATTTACAGTCCTATTGTCTCAGCTGATTCCTGCAGTCAAGTTTATTAGCTATCCCAGTTCTTCTTTTATAGTCATCAGAGTCCAAGAGTAGGTGATGCCCTTTAATTGTCTGGTATAACTGTGTCTTAGGGCTCTTACTTTGGAGAGAACCACTCAGATGTCCCAAGAATTTCATATAGTACTAAGTATAATATGAACTGTGGTTCTCATTTAAACTGAAAGGAAATTCAAATGGAAATTAATGTTTTCTTTTTTTAGATTTTCTTCTTGTTGTAATGTTTATCCCTATTGTGGCAAACTAGTATGAACTGATGGGATTGTTAAGAAGTGATTGTTTCCTTTGGCACTTTGGTAAAGAAAGCCATCTTGTTCAGAGAAGATGCTAAAGAAGATTACAGGAGTGTTTGAAATCTCCTTGTGCCCAGGTATGCTACTCAGGCTATGGGAGAATGGGAAAAGAGGAAACAAATATTGTGAGATTATTATTTGGTGTGAGAGTGGATTTGAGGGTTTGACTCAGGACCTCATGTTTGCAAGGCTGGTGCTCTCCTCTGAGCCAAACTTTCAGCTCTTTTTGGGGAGTGTTTCTGGACTGTGATCCTCCTATTTTATTATTCCTTCTATAGCTGAAATGACAAATGTGAACCACTACAACCAGCTTCTTCCATGGGGAAAGAATTTTGAGAACTTTTTTTTTTTTTACCTGGGCTGGCATAGAACTGTGATCTTCTCTATCTTTTTTGGTGGTACTTGGGTATGAACTTAGGGCTTCCTGCTTGCTAGGCAGATATTATATCACTGGAGTTATATTTTCAGCTCTGATCATCCTGGTATCTGTCTCTTAAATGGACAGGATTACAGATGTGGACTACTGTGCCATGCTTGATTTAGGTTTTTAAGCTTAAGTTTCCTAAATCCAAATAACAACAGTCACTTCTTGTTCTGTTTTGTTGCCAAACCAAAGTATAAGTTCAGATTCTTTCTTGGTGTTTTCTTTCTTTTTTCTGTTTTCTCTCTTTCCTCTTTACCTTCTTTCCCTTCATCCTTGAATGTTCTATCTATCTATCTATCTATCTATCTATCTATCTATCTATCTATCTATCTATCTATCTATCTATCTGTCTATCTGTCTATCTGTCTATCTGTCTATCTGTCTCTCTGTCTCTCTGTCTCTCTGTCTCTCTGTCTCTCTGTCTCTCTGTCTGTCTGTCTGTCTGTCTGTCTGTCTATCTATCTATCTATCTATCCATCCATCTACCACTTCCGGGATTTGATAATAACCCATAGGCTGTCTTCTTTCACTGCTCTGTATTGCTTCTAAGTCTGTCCTGTCTGAATTTTTCTTTTCTTTTTTTTTCTTTTGCTGGTCATGGGGTTTGAACGCTGGGGCTGGGCACTGTCCCTCAGCTCTTGAGCTGAACTAGCACTCTACCACTTGAGCCACTGTACCACTTCCAGCCTTTTCCATTTATGTGGTACTGAGGAATTGAACCCAGAGCCTCATGCGTGCGAGGCATGCACTCTACCACTGAGCCACCTTCCCAGGACCCCTGTCTGAGTTTTTCTAACTTTTAAAACCCACCTGTGTTCTCATAGAGTCATTGTTATCATTCTTGATAAGAATGCAGATAATTTATCTTTCACAGTTCTATTTACTATTTGCTTGCCTCACCATTCCTGTAACAAAGTTTATTCATCTATTTTTAGACTAAAGACCCCAGGAGGTACAGAGTAGTGGAAAACAAATCTTATTGCATATGATGCCTTTAGCAGTGATTCCCCCAAATATTGGCTTAAAACACCACCACTACCACCACCACAATCACCACCACCACCACCACCACGATAAAACACTCTACAACCAGCCATACAAGTTTGCTGCTGAATACATGTCAGTACACTGTACTTTGAACACATGAAAATCAGATACTTGCTGGGAACAGTTGGGAACCAAACAGCTTCAAAGGCTCACAGTCCAATACATGAGGCTTTGAAGTGAGATGGGTGGCTTGGTGATGAGAGGAAGCTCAACCCTCCATGTGGTACTGTGTTATTTCAGGCTTTTGATTTCCAGCTGCAAAGCAAACAAGGCCCCCTGCTGCTCTGACTTATCCAGGTTATCTTTACATGCAGAAAGGGGTGAGGGTTCCAACTAAGCCAAAGATAGAGCTAATTGGTCCATTTTGCTATATATTCAGACATCTCTGAACTTCTCTCTATTTTGATTTAGATATAATTACAGTGCTTTTTAATTGCTTCTTGGTGTTGTGAAAATTGAAGCCTAAGGAAATATAATAGTTTAATTATGCACTGTGGCGGAAGCCATAGAGTGGTTAACTTCATAACTGTTCTTGACTATTTTTCTCTTTTAGGCCTTCTGCAACAAAGAATTAGGTGAATGCTTGTTTACTCAGATTCCTTTGCAGCTAGAGTTGAGATAGCCCAGTACGAGCCAATGAGGGGTAGTCGTCTTAGCTTTTGGAGAAATTTTCACTTTCCCAAATAAAGAGAATAGTTGATCTGGTACCCCCCACCTTTTAAAATCTTATTTGTTGATAGGATAACTGGATCCTTTGTAACAATTTTGTGACTGATTAGTGACAATTATGAAGATGAAAAGTCTATACATGGCTAGGCTTCAGAAGCTTGGGAGGAAGAGGATCACAGTTTGAGGCCAGTGTTGTAAAGTTAGTGAGATCACATCTCAGCTAGTAAGCTGGGCATGGTGGCATATGCCACTAGCTATGTGTATGTGAGGATAGGTAGGCCTTAAGGCCAACAGTGGGCAGAAATATGAGATCCTATCTAAAAAAATAACTAAAAGAAAAAAAGGGCTAAGGATGTGGCTTAAGTGGTAGGGTATCTGCCAAGCAAGCACAAGGCTGTGAGTTCAAATCCCAGTATTGTGAAAAAAAAAACCAGTCAATATGTTAAGATTACTCATAGTAGTACAAGGAACAGATAGAAAAAGCTTTGGTCCTCAATGATTTTATTGAGAATTTGAGTTAATATCATTAATATCTTTGGATTCCTTAAGCTACTTGTTTCAATCACTTAATGATGAATTTTCTGTTATTTGCAGCCAAGGGCAAATAACTGGTACAGATATATTGCCAACCAGTTGTAGGAACAAGAGAATAATACTTCTATTTTTACTTTTTAGCTGTGTGACCCTAGAAGTCACTGGTCTCTATTTACTCAGAAAATGGTCATATCTGTAAAATCATTAACAAAATTTCAGAATTGATAATCTGATCTTTCTGATCCTTTTAAAGGACTTACTATAGTTTTCAGTAATGGATGGTACCACCATCATCACCACACACAAGCAATGTTGTACTTTGAACTCGTAGTCTAGAACATCCTCAGGGAAGATTAACAAAGGCTATTCTTCTCTCTTATCTTTCTTGTCATACCTTTACTCCAGACAAAGCTCCTTTCCCTCTGAGTTGCAAGGAATTTTGGTAGAAAATAATTCTTAAAACAAATACCAATGATTGAGTCTTCGTAACACATATAAATTCGGGGTAGTTGGAGTGTACCAACTACATCACTTACCCCAAACCAATAAACAATATGTTGTTTCTTTCTCGAATCAGCTCCGAGATGCATTTTTGTTTGTGTTCAAGCTTCCTGGTTTTGGAGGAATCTAGAGGAAACATCAAATCTCAGAAGAAGCCAGGAACCCTCTGTCAAGCTGGCCCCACTAGGACCATTTACTATTTCTTCTTCTCTGTACATTTTTGTGCTTGGCAGCAGTCTCTGCCTACTTCTCTTCCTCCAAAGAAAGCAACTCATTGAGTCCATTTTGTGGGTGGAGAACTTTGTGACTTGCTTTTCCCAGGAGAGTCATTAAATGTGATTGATAAAACAAATTTAGGAATTAAAATTTCCCAGTTCTTAGCACGGCCTTCTTCTTTCATGCTCATTTCCTGAAGAACCAGTGACCTAGTTTAGAAATAAAATAATTTCTCTGAATAAGAATGAAAATACAAGTCTAGAGAGCTATGCATTGGTAAGTGGAATTTTGTTAAATTCAGTCAAAAGCCTACATGATACCATGATCTAATTTCTAGCATATGCTGGCCTCCAGTTCTTGTTTGCATAGCCTTCCATTAGAACCTTAGTTCCAAGATTTTTAGTAGATCAGTGCTTAAGTCTGCCTCCCTTCTAGATTGTGAATTCCTAGATGGCATTGGTAGGGTTTGGTTTATCTTTGCACTACCTCACATTATCTAGTACAAGAGTTAAATTTGTTTGACAGCTGGTAAGTGTCCCTTGAATTGAATTCTAACCATGCAATCTTTGCATGCTTGGTCTTTGAGGTGAGTGACATTAGAATCACTGCTTAGATGATCCCTAACTAGGCTTCCAAAGCCATCTTGAAGATCAATTTGTTAGGATCACCAAATTCTAATGACTTGTTCTTATTTAATTATGCTGCAATTAAACTAAAAATAAACAGCATATTTAAGTTACTCTAACAGAATTAAGGCAACTGGGTGATTCACACAACTGTCTCTGCCCCTGTTTTCTTGAGAGATAAAATTAAGTGCATCATTATTAGGAAAGGTTGAATCTTCCCAGTATCTACTGGCTTCACTTGAAACAAACATACTTAGTGGAATTGATAAGAAAAATAAAATTATGTCATTATTTTTGTCTCCTCTAAACTGTATGTAAATAACATGCTTGACTCAATCAGTCTGACTCAATTTAAAAAAAAAATAATTACAATCTCTGAAAAAAGAAATTGTAAGATACTTTAAGAATTGGTCTCTTTTGAGAAGGAGATCTGAGAGATGAGGAACTAGAAATAGCAGGAAGTTATACTTCTTAATGAAAAACCCTTCATGTGTGTGTATTAACTACCCTGTGATAAACAGAGGTATAAACAAACAAGCAGGCACTGACAGAGCTTTGAAGGTGATCACAACTTGATTCTGAGATTTACTATACAATTCAGGATTTTGCAAGATGGTATTAGAAGACACAATAGGATCAATGGAACAGTTAGAGAATACAGAAATAGACCCACACATATACAGTTCTTGAGTTTTGTTAAAGATGCCAACGGAACTAATTTCAACCACTAGTTACTCATGGCAGGAGGAGTGGGGGGAGAACTCACACTATACAAAAAATTAAAAATGGCCACGCGTTGGTGGCTCACACTTGTAATCCTAGCTACTCAGGAGGCTGATATCTGAAGCCTGGGCAGGAAAGCCCCTGAGATTCATCACCAATTAACCACCAGTGGTTAATTGAGTGGCTTTGAGGCTGTACATGTTAGAACACTAGCCTTGAGCAAAAGACCTTAGGAACAGTGCCCAGGTCCTGAGTTCAAGTCCCATGACCACCACTACCACCACCACCACCAGCAATTAACTAAAAATGAATTACAAGTTTAAATGTAAAACGTAAACCAAAACTTCTAGAAGATGGGACAAGACTATTGTGATCTTCGGTAGGCAAGACCTGCCTATATAGATAGGGCAGAAAAAGCAAAATCATAAAGTAAAAAAAAAATTGATAAAGTAAATTTTATCAAAATGAAAGCTTCTATTGTAAAAGAAAGAAAGAAAGAGCCGTCTACTGGTGGCTCATGCTTATAATCCTAGCTATTCAGGACACTGGGATCTGAAGATTAATGTTTGAAGGCAGCCTGGGCAGGAAAGTTCATATGACTCTTAAGAAATTATATATTTCCTATCTTTATGCAGTTGTACAGAGAAGTTACCATTCAACAAACTTTAAGTACAATGCATCTTAATCAGAGTCACTTTTTTCATCATTCTCCCCTATTCCTTCCAGTCTAACCTATCCTGTGAGACTTTTATCTCCAATTAAGCAACAAAAATCCAGAAGTGGAGTGGTGGCTCAAGTGGCAGAGCATCTTGAGGGAAAAAGCTGTGAGATATTAACTCACTCTCTGAATTCAAGCCACGGTACTGGCACAATAAAAGAATATGATCCAAGGATGCCACAGATTGGGAGAAAACATGAAAAATAGATATGATAAAGGCACCATATCTAAAAAAATAAAAAAAAATTGAAGAGGCACCTTACAAAAAAGATATACCAATGGCTAGTGAACACATGGAAAGATAATCAATGTGCCGTCCTCAGAACAATGCCAATTCAACCCATAAGGGAAATCAAGATGACTGATGGTGCCAAGTGCTATGAGAAGATGAAGCAACTGAAACTCCTGCACTCTGGTAGCTGCAATGTCACATTTACTACGCTTTAGAGCATAGATATGCCATGTCTTGTAAAAGGAAACTCTCTACGCAACTAGCCATCCTACAGTGAAGCAGTTACACGAGAGAAATGAAAATGTGGTCATAACAAAGGTGAGTGCTTAAGTGCTACCTTCATTTCCTGGGGTTTTGGGAACAAATTATAATTTACCAGGTGATTTGAAGCAACCAAAAAAAACTATTTTGTCGCAGTTCTAGGGGCTGGAAATCCAAAAATCCAGGACTCTGATGGAAGTCTATGTGCTCTGTAAAAATTCTAGGGCAAAATAATTGGTTCCATGACTTTATCTTATCTTCTGATGGTCAGGGTAACCCTGGGCACTCCTTGGCTTCTGGGCATATCATTCTAATCTCTCTTTTATCATTTCTTGTGGTTCTCTCCTTTTGCCTCTGTGTCTCTACTCTTTACTAACATAGTCACACTAGGTTAGGGCCCACTATAGTGACTATACCATAACTGGGTTATATCTATAAAGATACTATTTCTAAGTAAGGTTACATTCCCATATCCCTTTTGGGGGACACAGTTCAACCCACAACAAATGTTGATAGATTTACTGGAAATCATTGCTTAGAAAAACAGTCCAAATGCCCACTTACTAATAGGTAACAAATTGCAATATATCCATATAACAGAATTTTAGTCAGCAAGTAATAAAGTTGAATTACTAATGTACATAATGGAAATTAATCTTAACATTTTGGGGGTTTATGAAGCAGACACAAGAGCACTATGATTTTGTATATATGAAACTCTGAAAAGGATCAGTATAATATATAAAGTACAATTGCAATAAGAGATTGTAGGATTGCTGGCTTCACTGCAAATAGGCACTAGGATAGTTTTTGTAGTGATGCAAATTTCTGTACCTGGGTTTTGGTACTAATCACAAAAGCTGGAAAGTTTGTTGAGATTCTTCAAACTGTACTGAAAAATGTTTTATTATATATATATATATATATATATATATTATGCCTTAGTAAAGATTATTTAAAGATATCTTTATAAGCAATTCTTTTTCATGTGCATATTCTTACACTTATTTAAAATGCAGTTGAGCTTAGCATCTGTGGAAGTGAGAGCGATGTCTAAGCTTCTGTCTTTCCAGCACCTCTTCATCCTTTTTGAAAGACTATCACTTCTTTGGGTGAACTTTCCCTTATTCCAGCTACAAAATGAGGTGGGGGTGGGGCTTCAGTTGTAATATATTTCTTGCCTGTCCCTCATTGCTTTTGTACTCCTATGTTACCCTCCATCTTCTGCCTCCTACTCTACCACTGGGAGCACATGGAGAAAGTTGGTTCACAGTAAAGGATAATAATGTGGAAATGGAGTGAAGCTCAGGGAAAGAGGAAAAGTGGAGGAGGGAGAGAAGGAGAGAGGGAGGGAGAGGGAATGTGCTCAGAAGTATGAGTAATCTCTGGCTTAAACATCATCTGATAATTCTGCATCTCCTCACCTCATTATTCCTGGCTTCTTGCGCCAATAAAATACTAAATTTTCTCTTTTTTGCTAAGTGAGTTAAAAGTGTTTTTTCCCCTAATTTCAACCCAAAGGATCCTAACAAATTAGGATTCAAAAGAATTATGTTAGCTCTTTCCAGCTGGTCTCTCTCTCTCTTTCTTTTTTTTTTTTTTTTAATTTTATTTTATTTTATTTGAGAACATACTGTACAGAGGGGTTACAATTACATGGGCAGGATAATGCATACATTTCTTACCAAGCATTGTAGCCTCCTCCTTTGTTTACCCTTCACCTCCCTTCCCAGCCTCCCCCCTCCCTCCCACCCAATCATACCCCCCCCCCCCACCGACATTGTAAAGCTAGTTTTGACATGACTTTTTGTACTTCTCATTGTTGCAACAGGTCCACCTGAATCCTTAAACGACTTGTTTGTCCCCATCTCCTCCACATGTTATACTGACATCAAATATAGTGAAAGCGGGGGTTACACTGTGGGGGAGGGACATACAAAGCAACAAAGAAATAATCTTATAAATGCGTTAGAAACACATGCATGAAAGAAACAAAAACATTAAAATACATATTTGAGGTTTCGTTTTCCTAACATCACATTATCTGACTTTTTCCGCTTGACTCATACCTATACTAGATATTGCAAATAAGGGAAACCATGGGACCTATGTTTCTTTGGGCCTGGCTTACTTCACTTAATATAATTTTTTCCAAGCCTTTCCATTTCCTAACAAATGGGGAAATGTCATTCTTTCTGATGGAGGCATAGAATTCCATTGTGTATATATACCACATCTTCTTGATCCATTCATCTACTGAGGGGCATCTGGGTTGGTTCCATGTCTTAGCTATGGTAAATAATGCTGCAATAAACATAGTTGTGCTGGTAGCTTTAGTGTGGCCTTGTTTGTGATCTTTTGGGTAAATGCCCAAAAGTGGGATTGCTGGGTCATTGGGGAGCTCTATGTGGAGTCTTTTGAGGAACCTCCATACTGCTTTCCAAAGTGGTTGAACAAGTTTACATTCCCACCAACAATGAAGTAAGGTTCCTTTCTGTCCACATCCCCTCCAGCATCTGTTGTTGTTAGAGTTCTTGATTTTTGTTGTTCTAACTGGAGTGAGGTGATATCTCAATGTTGTTTTGATTTGCATTTCTTTTATGGCTAGGGATGTTGAACATTTCTTCATGTGTCTATTGGCCATCCTTCTTTCTTCTTCAGAGAAGCTTCTCTTTAAGTCTTTCGCCCACTTACTTATTGGGCAGTTGTTTCTTTGAGGATTTGTTGTTGGGTGGTTTAATTTTTTGAGTTCCAAGTATATTTTAGATATGAGACCCTTGTCCGTTGTATGGCTAGTAAAGATCTTCTCCCAGTCCGTGGGCTTTCTATTGATCTTGCTAGCTATGTCATTTGCCCTGCAGAAGCTCTGCAACCTTATACAATCCCATTTGTCCAACCTTTCTTTGATTTGTTGTGTTTCCGGGTCTCTATTCAGAAAATTTCGGCCTGAGCCAAGGAGACCCAGGGTTTCTCCTATTCCATCCTGTAATGTTTTCAGAGTGTCTGCTTTGAGTTCAAGGTCTTTGATCCATTTGGAGTTGATTCTGGTGCAGGGTGATATATAAGGATCTAGCTTTAGTTTTCTACATGTAGTTAACCAGTTTTGCCAGCACCATTTACTGAAGAGGCTGTCTGTCTTCCATTCTATTGTTTTAGCTCCCTTATCGAAGATTAGATGGCTATAGGTCTGTAGGTTCATTTCTGGGTTTTCAATTCTATTCCATTGGTCCTGAGGTCTGTTCTTATGCCAATACCAAGCTGTTTTGATTACTATGGCTTTATAGTAGAGTTTGAAATTTGGTATTGATATTCCTCCAGCAGTGTTCTTTCCGTTGAGGAGCGTTTTTGCTATTCGGGGTCTTTTATTGTTCCATATGAATTTTTGGATTGCCTCTTCTATTTCCTTGAAGAATGAGGGTGGAATTTTGATAGGTATTGCGTTGAATTTGTAGATAGCCTTGGGAAGTATTGCCATTTTCACGATGTTAATCTTTCCAATCCAGGAGCATGGGAGGTTTTGCCATTTTTTAAGTTCTGTGTTGATTTCCTTTTTCAAGATTTTAAAGTTTTCATCATAGAGGTCCTTCACTTCTTTAGTTAAGTTAATTCCTAGGTATTTTATTTTTTGTGGGGCTATTACAAATGGAGTTGCTTTCCTAATTTCAGCCACACTTTTCTCATTGTTGGCATACAGAAAAGCCATTGATTTTTGGGGGTTAATTTTATAACCTGCTACTTTGCCAAAGTTTTGAATCAGCTTGAGTAATTTGGGAGTGGAGTCTATGGGATTCTTTAAATACAAGATCATGTCATCTGCAAAGAGGGAGAGTTTTATTTCTTCTTTCCCTATTTGGATCCCCTTTATGTCTGCATCTTGTCTTATTGCTGTAGCTAGGCATTCTAATACTAGATTGAAGAGAAGTGGAGAGAGTGGGCATCCTTGTCTTGTTCCTGAGTTAAGAGGAAATGGCTTTAGTTTTTCACCATTGAGTATAATGCTGGCTGTAGGTTTGTCATATACAGCCTTTATTGTATTGAGGAATGTTCTCTCTCTCTTTCTTCCTCTCTCTCTCTCCCTCTCTCTCTTCCTCTCTTTCTCTCTCTCTCTCTCTCCCTCTCTCTCTCTCTTTCTCTCTCTCTCTCTCTCACACACACACACACATCATGGCTAGTTGCATAAGAACACCAGCCACTCTACATACTGTTCTCATGTTGCCGATGTACATTGTATTAGCCAGTTTTCTATCACTGTGACCAAATCCTTGAGATAGACAACTTATGAGGAAGAAAGTTTTATTTTTGGCCTTTGTTTCAGAGGTCTCAGTAAATTGTCACTTGGTCCTGTGGCCTTTAGGCTTGTGGTAGCATATGGCAGGGACATGGTAGCCAGGAAGTAAAGAGAAAGACAGGAAGGGGCCAAACTTTCAATATCCTTTCAAAGCATGCTCTAGGGATGGACTTCTTTCTGCTCTCTCCTGAAGTTTCTAACACCTCCTCTAGTGCTACAGGACACTTAAACACAAGTCTTGGGAGATAGTCAAGATCCAAATTATAGCATTCCTCTTTTTCTTTTAGTTAACATCTCTTTTTCTTATTAAAATCATATAGTTTATTTACATGTCTCAAGTGACTTAAGAAATTGTCTTTCGTAGATTCTCCTAATGGTTACAAAATTAAATTCAGAAACATCCATATTTTATTTTATTTAGTTTTTTGTTTTTATTTACTTATTTTTATTTCATTGTAAAGGTGCTGTACAGAGGATTACATTACATAAGTAAGATAATGAGTATATTTCTTGTCGAACATTGTTACCTACTCCCTTATTTTGAATGCTTTCCTTAACTCCCCTACTGTGCATGACTCCAGGTATATATAGTCTTGTAACTCTGACCTATTTTCATTTTGATTTTGTTTCAAACCTTTAATTAATACAGCATAAAATTGAGTGGCATTTTGATGGCTATCTTGCTTCTTAGATCATGAAGGCAATGAATTGAAAGTCAACTTAGATTTTAAACATTAATGGCTATCAAAATGATTCTTCTTCATTTAATGATTTTTACAAATGGTTATACATTTATTATTGTTTATTTTAATTATTATTTGCCCCTCTTTTCCTGTTTTAGAATGTGATTGAATCTTCGGTGTGTTGTCTATAGTATTTTTCTCAGTTTTGTTTCATATTGCTAGTTTTGATAAGAGACAAACTAGAGAATACGTAACTATTTAATGTGTCTCTATCAGTCATGGTGTGTTCCTACAGACCTCACCTAGGAGATCTGGCCAGTATTGGCTTGGGAATTTCCCAGGAAAGCAACAGGAAGCCTATGGATTGGCAGCTCTCTACAACAACCAGCTCTGTGAACAACCTATTCTCCCTTTTATGACCATCAGGAAACCATTTGCTATCTTTAGCCTTTTGGCATTTCCTCCATTCTCTAGAGTATTGTAAAAGGCCACTAATATGTCTTTTTGATCACTTCTTCAGTGATCAAAATGGTGGTAATTTGAGGGGCCCAGAGCCTTAGACTCACTTTAAGTCACTTAAGTTCTCTGTCTCCAAGTCTCTCCAGGCTCCAGATTCTTCCAGTTAAACTCTCATTAGCCTTGGTAAATGCAGTTATTAACCTCCTGCCTTATTTACACTGATGAAAGCTCACCACACATCACTTTCTCCTTGTGGCAGGGGACAATGAAGACAAAGTGAGATATCTCACAAGGTGACATAGTTGTGGAAAAACTGCACACAGCCTAAGATATGCTGTTTCAGGTTGGGTAATCTTTGAGAGTAGATATCACTGGTAGAGATGGTACTGGCAAACAGCATTCTTTGGAAAATGATGTCCCTGTACAGATCCCTTCTGGATATGCTGTTGTTACATGCCCTCCACCCCCCAGATGAATGACCAAGGACACAGCTTTATTGGCCAAGGACAGGACTCTAGTTTGAGCTGGATACCAAAGAGTGCCCCACGTTTGCCAGGGAGGTACAATTCAGGAAGATCAATGTCCAACCAGTAGTGTAGGCATTGCATCCTGGGACAGGTGAGGGTGAGAGGGAATTGGTGGACCCTGGAATGACAAGTGGAACTCTTGGAATGAATGGCTTCTTCCAACTCCCACCTATTACTAGGATACATGACCAAATACTAGCATGACTTCCATCAGCTCAAGACCACATCCTTAGTGTGACAATCCTCAGTCCCTTAAATACATACCTGGAAAAGTTCAGTGTTTCAGAGTCTCAGTTCAGGAGGAACTGTCTGTTCCTACTGAAACATGGCTGCAGATCCTGAACTCCTTTGTCTTGAGCATTTCCTTAGAAAACTGCATTGTAAGCATGCTCTCTGTCCCTTTGAGATGTATCTTCTACAACCTAACAGTCTTTCTCAAGGATCTGGAGCCATCCCTTCCAAGAAGGACAGGTAGGTAGAGGGAGGAAGAAGGACATGAATGAATAAATATTAACCTAGTTATAATAAAACCATGATGTCAGATTAATGCATTGATAACAAGAATAGTTCATAAATTGTGTGAACCCTAATGGGTGCTATAAGACTTTACCTTCAGCTCTGTTACCTTTTATATCAGTCACTTAGAGAAATATTTAAAAGGCATATGTATAGCATTTATGGTAGCATGATTATAATTACAAATAATCTAAGCACTTTGAATAAAGAACTAGAATTACCACACTAAATTTGTATGA
The DNA here is from genome assembly GCF_019054845.1 of Dipodomys spectabilis. NCBI lineage: Eukaryota > Metazoa > Chordata > Mammalia > Rodentia > Heteromyidae > Dipodomys > Dipodomys spectabilis. Next base: position 41,873,202 of record NW_024870772.1, on the reverse strand, counting down.
TGAAGTATGAGGAATAAATATTCTAGGCAGACACTAAAGCTACCAGCAAACCATGTTTACTGCAGCATTGTTAGTCATAGCCAAGGTTTGGATGAATGGATAAATGGATCAAGAAAATGTGGTATATAAAAATGAAATTCTACTCTTCTGTCAGAAAGAATAATATTGTACAATTTATAAGGAAATGGAAAGATGTGGAAAAAATTATATTAAGGGAAATAAGTCGGCCCCAGAGATACAAAACAATTGTATAGTTTCCCTTACTGTATATATATATATATATATATATATATATATATATATACTGGGACATGATGAATTATACAGATCTCTAGACATTCACATAGTGAGACCACAGGAGGTTATTCATAGAAGCAACTCATAAAGGCTCATTAGCTATGTGCATATGATCATATAAAATAATAGTTTTCAAAATGAACACCAAGAATGGAAACAAGAAATATTCATTGTTGTTGTTGCTATTTTTTTTGTCTTTTCCTTTTGTCTTGTTTGTTAGTTTATTTGTCTTTGTCTTTGGGAGGGTAAGGGGAAGCACAGGAAAGATGGGACAAGGGGTGAACAAATACAGTCATGGTACTCACTAGGCATGATGTTGAAAATTAACTATATAACTTGTGAGTGGGAATGGGAGAGAGAAGCTGGGAGAGAGTGAGGGAAGGGGTAACTTAGTTAAGAAATAAGTGTACTCTTTATCTTGCTTATGTAATTGTAACCCCTCTGTACATCACCTCTACAATAACAATAAAATATTTTTAAAACAAAACAAAACAACAACAAAAACCAAATATTCTATGCTGGGTAGATTGCCTGTGCCAGAGCATTTAGACTACTATAATGGAATCTCTTTCATTGTGTAATTTATAACAACAGAAGATTATAGTTCATGGTTCTGGAGACTGGGAAGTCCACAATCAAGCTGGCAGCAGATTTGGTGTGCAATGAGAGGTTCTCTCTCCTTCCAATATGGTGGCTTCTATGTGTCCTCACATAGCAAGAAGTGAAACAACCTCTCGTAAGCTTCTTTTGTAAAGATGTTGTTAATTCCTGTTCATGAAGGCTTTATTCCTTATGATCTCTTCTCAAAGAGGCTGGTACCTGGGTTTGAACTCAAGGCCTCATGTTCTCTCTTAGCTTTTTCATTCAAGGCTGGCAGTCTATCACTTGAGCCATAGCTCTACTTTCTACTTTTTTTTTTTTTGTTGGATAATTGGAAATGCAAGTCTCTTAGATTTGTCTACCTGAGCTACCTTTGAATCTTGATGTTGAGCTCTCAGCCTCCTGAGGAACTAGGATTATAGGTGCAAACCACTCAGTGCCAAGCAAGGGATTAAATTAGGATTAAATTTAAACCCATTAGGGATTAAATTTCCACATGAGAGTTTTAGAGGGATACCAAAATTCAGACCATGATGTTATATACTTTGCAAGAGTCAGTCTAAAATAAAAGGATACAATCCTAATGAAGACCGAGAAACTAACGTTGCTTCCTACAGACATACCACCCAATCCACAGCAGTGCCTGATGTTCAAGGGACTGTAATCCATGCTGCTTTCCATACTTGAACTGGTAAGAGACTCAGCCTGCTCTGGCACTGTGAGCCCAGGGTAGACAGTCTCCACCTTGCCAGGCTAGAGTCATTATGGGACTCATCCTGACTCAGCTCTCCCTTACCGTAGCTGTCACTGCAAGGAGCTGGATAGGACCAGCAACCTATTTCAGAGAAGGAAACACTGAGCCTTTGGTGAATGCTTCATGTCCCATGGGCAGACAATGGGCAAGTTATTAAGAATTGCAAGATGACAACCGTTTCTTAAACTTTCTGAAGACAAGGCCTGTGTAACTGGCCTGGTGACAGGGCATGAAGCTAGTTCTGATTGTTCTTTAGGAAACCATGAAAAAAGTGGAAAAGAGCTTTTTTTTTTAATATACAGATGAGTTTGAGTAGAAGAAAGATTTTATTGGATAGGTAGATGTGACCAGGAGAGGACCTGGCAAGGCAGCCAGAGAGGCAGACATGGTCCTGTAGTGAAGGTTTCAGAACAGGGGAGGGACAAGGTGAACTTGGCATAATTTCTAGTGTGATGTCTTTCAGAAGCCAATGTCTTTCAAGTATTCCTTTTTGTTGTTTTCCCACATGCAAACTGAAGGAATGTTCTTTTTTGGATCAAAGAAAGGCGATTGCCTGGAAGGCTTCTTTCTCTTACTTTCTCCTACTAGCCCCTGCATGGAATCTGATGGAACTTCTGACATTTTGCCCCTCCTTACCTCTAGATTTTAATGCCAGCAAATTAGCGTGTAAGATGTTGGCAGAAAATGACTTTCACAGGGCAGAGTGACCTTGTGTTTCTGGTCAGGAGAAGAGGGATACAAGCAGACACACTAATTGCTGAATTATAATGAACCTTTCTACAATCCTTTGAGCCTCTCAGAGGAATCAAAACAAAATGAAATTAGACCAATAATATTAAACAACCATCTTTGTGGGCAGATAGGTGCAGATAAAAGCCAAGCCCTCAAATTCTTTCAACATGTCAGAATGAAAAAAGGAACTTCTGTTAGGAAGGGTAATAATGTTCATTTGTGTGTTCTTCTCATTTTAGTGGTAATTTAGAAAAGCAGGCATTTCTATGACCTGCACACATATAAAGAGGCACACAATTGTATACAGACCCACACAAGAACCAGGCACATATTCACACATGTACATCTTTGCCATGCATACACACATACACAAGCCATAAATACTTATGCCATGTATAAGGAATAGAAACAGCCAGAGAACCAAGAACCTATCATTAGCAGGAGCTGTTAAAGAATCATTGTAACAAAGTGAATTTTACATGGGTCCTGCATGCACAGAACTAGAAATTTTATAATACTAAAAACGATTTTGCAGAAAGAAAGTTTGGGGCCTCCCCAGACAGAAAAAAATAGGTGCAAACGTAGAGGAGGGGGAGGGAGATTTTGCTTTCTTTTTGTCATTGTACCACTGGTCTTGAGAAGAAAGCCTATCTATTTCCTTGTTGGTCCTGGTTTGACAAAAATGGAACCGCCTGGGTACGGTTCTGTTGTATGGCTAAGGTAGCATTTCTGAGAAAGAGGATCAGTGGTAGAGCCAGACAGACCAAGGTTTGAATCCTGGCACTACCCTTTGGTGTGGTGACTTCTAGCAGGTCATCGCATAGCTGGCTTCTGTCCACTGTGCAAATGATTTGTTCTCCCAGGCATAGGAAACAAAACCATGAATACGAAGAGCATGGACATGGCAGGTTCTCAGCAAGGCTTAGAATGGTTCCATTCATCTACATGCTATTTGCACCTGAGCAGTCTGAGGCCATTAAACCACATGGGAAGCATGTTACAGGTATGAATCCTATGCCTATGGGTGGTGACAAAACATTCATCCAGTAACTGTGAATGCCATATTTGCTCTTCTTCAAGATCTGTGGTGCTTTCCATTCACCCATTTAATGGTTCAGAGAATCTATTTGCTTATCACTTCTTTGAAGTTGAAATTGTCAGCAGAGCAAGTCTGGCAACTTGTCTGGTGATCTGTTTTGACCAAAAAGCTCTGTGGCACAGGCCTTCACTTTCTTAGTGTCTGGCTTGATCTCAGCTACTTATACTGCCTTGGGTTCATTTTGTGATGTACATAGCACATGACTTTATTTTCTATGTTTTACAGTTTCACAAATCCATTTCCATAAGTTAGCTTAGACTAAATGGTAACTGGTCCTCTCAATGAATTGCTTTCCCCAAGCAAGGTTCATATTGGCTATCGTAAAAGTAATTTTCATATTTATAGGTGTTTCCACAATCCCCTCCTCCAGCAAAACACCACATTCAGCTTCCTTGATAGCGTATTTTGCAACCCAGATTTAACTGGAAGTTTTACCAGGAAATTACATCACTCACAGTTTACTAACTGCTTTATTGTTACTGTTTTCTGGCCAAGTAGTAACATTTGTTTAAAATATTTACCTAAGTTCAAATTATTATGCTCATGTTCTTTTATCTATGGCCTCCAAACTGCCATTTTTATTTGTATTTAAAATTACATTTTACACTGAAGAAAATGAAAATCCTCCTTAGCCTACCTCCATTGGAAATTAGCCTCTTATTTTTGGTATGCAAGTTCAAGCCTCTGACTTTCAACAGAGCAGAGCTCCATTACAGAGAATAGTTGGTAACTATAATCTCAAACACCACAACCCAGTACTTATGAAAAATGTAAATGAGAGATGATGTTAATAAAGGATTGTTGAGAGGATGTGCCACTCATTCTATTTGATAGAATTCAATGCCTCCTAGGTTTAAGCTAAGAGTTCTGAAAGCATTACACCACTGTCAGTCTAAACTGAAGAACCTTTAAAGAAACAGTGAATACCAGTCACGTAGAATTCACTCATGTATTTACTGGAATACAGTTGCTGATGTTACATCAGTATCCGTCTCTGTCTGGAACACCTAGAGGGAAGTTTCTCTTAGTTCTTAGGATGGCTTCTTCTTGTTGCCTTTCTTTGTTATTATCTTGTGGACTCTGTGAATCCTTTAAAAATTACATTCACTCTTTGCTTGAGCTGCAGCAAGTTGAAAACCAGATGAGTAACCTACTTTTCTTAGTGTGCAGAGCCTGGACTATGTCTTGCATAACCTTACATCTAACACCATGCCCCAAATATAGAGGAATTTCAATGGTTTGGATGCTCTGCCTCTCTCCTAGTTTCCTTCCTTCTTCATCATTGAAAAAGATCTCTTGTGTACCACATTCTATTCTTTAGGAAGACCGAGTGTCTAACACTGTAAGTGTGGCCATCATTATCTATACTTGTGACCATGGCCAACACTTAGGCCTTTATTGTACTTATGAAATTGACAGTGGCGTGGAGGTTCTCATTGCTTGATTCTAACTGTCTCCAGGTCTCCTCATCCCCTCTTCTGATCCTACCTCCTATGTCTCAAACCGTCTGTGTTTTTCTGTACCTTATAGGACTCTGGTGAGTTCCTAAAAAGACCTCGGAGGTCTCTACAACTTAGAATTCTCTCCACTCACTGAAGCCAGTATTTCCTTGCAGCCTGCTCAGAAGCCTCCAATGTCCAGAGTCCTCATTAATAGCTACAAGTATCTTCCAGAGCTGACCCCATTCTGAGGTTTTCTCTGACCACCTCACCTTTCCCTTCCAGTTCCAGCGTTATCAGGTCCTCGGTTTACCTCAAACATGAGACAGACATGGTCTCATCTATGCCTTTACAACTCCTGTTCTTTGAACTGTTTTTTCTTCTGCCACTGACCTGGCTCATTCCAGTTCCTTCCAATCTCTTTCATATGCTCCCTTTACATCCAGGTTCCTGTGACAACCCAGTCTAGCTTAGTAACCATTCGATCCCAGCTCTCCCAATTCTCATTCCCTATTTGATTTTTCTTCATAGCCTTTATTAGCTATCATACAGCACATCAATTGTTAGTACTCTCTTTCTCTCTCTCTCTTCATCCCTAAAAAGCAGAGAAATTGTCACTGTTACATCTGTATTCTTCATTTTTTTTTTCACATATACTTCTGAACATCTGTCCCTATAGGCTGAGAATGTCCTCCCAGGGATTTTCATTCTGATGAGCAGTGAGTGTGTACCCATGTCCCACTCTACCGAAGCTATTCCCTTTGAACTGCAAGTTCATCTCAATCACAACCTCTGACCAGCCAAGTTTTGAGAAGACCAAGTGAAGTTGTAGTTGCCGACCAATGTCCTAGTTCCTAACTCTTGAATGCACATTAGAATTCAAAACTCTGAAATGTGAGCTGATGGCTCACATCTGTAATCCTAGCTAATCAGGAGGCTGTAATCTGAAGATTGTGGTGCAAAGGCAGTCAAGGCAGGGAAGTTTAGGAGACTCTTCTCTCCAACTGACAACAAAAACAGCAGGAAGTGGAGCTGTAGCTCATGATAGTGGCCTGCCTTGAGTGGAAAAAGCTAAGGGACAATGCACATGCTCTGAGTTCAAGCCCCCAAACTGGTGCGAGCATGTGCATGTGTGCACCTGTGTGTGTGCGTGTGTATGCGCGTGTGCATGCGCGCGCGCACACACACACACACACACACATACACACACACACACACACACACCCCTGAGATGCTAAGCATTGCTTTGGACTCCCCGGATATTTATTGTTGAGGGAGTACATCCCAGCTCACTCTCTCCTCTTCACTTGAGGCCGGTGCCCTTCACGGTGTGCATTCTTTCAGACTCCTGCCATCCCACATCTGCTTTGTATTCCATTTGCTCCCTCTCCTGCCAGAGTATTCTGCTGACATTTTGAAATCCTTTACCTTAGAAGCTGAGGAAAAAAAAAAAATTGGAGGTTGAAGCATGACACCATTAGAAGTCTTTATGGATGGGATAAATCAGTTTTTTATTTTTATAGATTTGACAACCCAGCTTTCCAAAGCACGACTGTAAAACATCACATATTGGAAAATGTCTCCGTGAAGCCCATAACCTATTCTATTGGATACCTCACCGGGTAATTATTTTCCCCTTGCACTTGAGGAGCTGCAAGTGGCTGACAAAGGTGTTAAGAACTGATTTGAGACAGTTTGCATTTAAGCACCTTCAGAACGGTTTCCCCCTTTTCAATGTGTTGGTTGTTATTCTATGGTGTGTCGACATGGTTAATGCAATAATATGATCTTCCATCACTTTTATGAGGCGTTCGCATCCTTTTATGCAACACCTAATTGACAGTTACCCCACCACCCTCCCCCTCCCGCCCCCCGCCATGAAACTCCCCCATTCAATGGAATTATTGTCATTGCTTTCAAAGTCAGTTAAGTGACATGAAATAAAAATCTATTTTAAATGGTGTTTAATGAAATCTAGTTTCTGGATGGAAAAATCGCAGTCTAGAGCAACATGTAGCTATTGTGTAGTTCAGTAAGCCCATCCATGACCTGCTGAGCTCCAGGGTGTATGGGTTTGCACAGTTCTTTGAAGCTGTGGAATAGCTGCTTTTGTTTGACAGTACCAGGTCTTCTGACATCTGTCAAGGAAATGACAGAAAAGTGCCTATTCTTGGGGTACACAGGCCTCTTCATCAGATGCTTTAAATCTTCCTTATCCTGTGCACATTCCCTCTCTCATCCCGCAGTTCCCAACTATCATCTTTCTCCTTTGGCTAGAGTCTAGTTCTAAGAGGACATCAATTTTCTTGTGTTTCATGGATGTATCCTCTACAATTTGGCAGGTGTTTAACAAATCTTTGCTGACTGAATTAATGAAATCAATATATTGGCTGTCCTCGCTTTATTATTTTTGTAATTCCAGTGTAATTTTATCCTCCCTAACCTGTGAAATCCTTCTTCTACAAACCACAGGGTTCTGTGACTAATCTCAAGAACCTAGATGCTTATTTAATTATTTTTAAGTAGGTGGATGAGCTACTGCAGCTATAAGAATTGTAGAGGGGCAAACATTGGGGTCTGTCCTCTTCACAGAGGAGATATTATATTTGACATAAGGGTCAAGAGAGGTTTGATTTCAACATGTTGGATGGGATGAAAGAGTAAGAGGAAGGGAAACATCTCAGGTAAACAGCACAGCAGGGAAAAGAAGAGATTCAGAAGAATGGGAGACATGCTCAGGGAAAAGAGAGAATATTGTTTGTGGACACATGGGGAAATAGGTTGGGAATTAGTTTTGTAAAAAGACGAAAGAGAGCAATTAGCTAGAGTTACAGATGTTCTTACATATTGGGTGTAATAGTTGATACAAAAGGGAGTGTACTGTGCTGAAGAAACCAAAAACTTGGAGTGCGGAGATCTGAGTTGGTTATAATAGTATGATGTCCCTGATGACTAACCTTGGAAACAGCATTAAGCACTTAGAGGCTCCACAGCAGAAGACGGGATAATGTCTGAACTAGCATTGTAGAGAGGCTCAAATAAAAAAAATGAAGTTTATCATTTGTTTTTTGCAAAAAACACTGATCTAGTACAGTTCCTAGAGATCCTGAGGGAACCTTGTACTTATGACTCTGTTCTCCAAGGGCTCATATTTTGGTACAGAGAACCTGAGGAGACATGTGTAGACCAGTCCAAAGGAACTAAGGTTGACTTCAGATTGTGACAATTTCTCTGAAGGGGGAAGATCTGGATGAGGAATAATACTACCAGGATAGGAGAGATGAATTTCTGATGAGAACTGGGAGTGGACAAGCCAAAAACATTAAGGCCTAGAGGACTAGACTACCAGGCAGAGATAACAGCACATAAATACCAGTATGGATAGAACATAGAGAATAGGAAGATGTTTCTTAACATGGGCCCCATGTTCTAGGGAAAGAAACTTTTGAAAAATTCTCAGGAAATGGGAAACACTGACCAGTTTAAGATAGAGGCAGGGTACAGTCCAATTTTAGCCTGTGAAAAGGAGAATTGTAGTGGGACAAGAATGTAAGGGGGAAAACAGATAGGAAGTTGTGGTAATTTAAGCAAGAAATGGTGGTAGCTTAGCCAGGATGGCTGATGGGAAGCAGAAACACATGTATCAATGATGAGTTGTACGTGTCCACTTGTCTGGGTAATGCATACCCAGGGAGCTGGCAAAGCCTTAATTCTGGGTATGTTTCTGTTTCCATGAGAGATTAGTATTTGTGTTAGTAGACAAGTAAAGAAGGTGCATCCTCACCATAGGGTGAGTTCATCCAACCGGATTAGTGCCTGAATAGAACAAAATGATGGAGGAAAAATGAACCTTCTCCCCAAATTTTCCTTCCTGTCTAAGGACATCATTCCACACATCCCATTAGACTTGGATTGGGACTTGCACCCTGGGGCTATCCTGACATTGAGATAGCACTGTTAGAGGTAGGATATTTTAAGCATCACCATGAATTTGTTGAAAGATTAGATGTGACATTTCATTATATGCTAAAGGAAAATGTTTCATGATTTGAAAAACCCTGTTAACATGTGGCATGACTGGTACTTAATGGAGAAGTTGGAAGTGAGTTTATCACATAAGACAATAAAGCCTAGGAAGTAGATACAGAATTACGGGGAGAGGGGGAGATTACTCAGCTCAGTTTGTCTCAACCTAAACCTGCATGGGTACCACCTAGAGTTATTGTTAAGATGCAAGTTCTCTTCTTCCATAGGTTAAGGGTAAGACTCTACCTTCTGAGTTTTTAACCAGTACCCATGTGGCACCAGAGTCACTAGTCTTCAGGCCATGCTTCGGTCAGCAAAGAGTTCAAGAGAATCACTCAGGAGAAAGATGGGAAGGGCTCACCCTGCACTGCTGATAAAGAAGAAGGATTTTTCTTTCATTTAATAACACAGGGGACCATGAAAAAAAGGATAGAATTAAGGTGAACAAGCCCTGATAATGAATAACAGTTAATAAAATCATGAGCAGGAAGGAGAAAAGATTTTTCCAGTCCTAATTATTATTATTTTTTGTATGCTGCAGCCTGAGATCTAAAGTGAGTTCCAGGAGTAGGAAACCCCCTCTTCCTCATGACCTACTCAGTTTTGTCTGGAGAAATGAAAGGTCAGAGTTTCCATTCTCTGCCCTGTGTCTGCTGGATATTACGACAGAGTCTGTATGTATTTAAAGAGCCCCAGGGTGAAGGAGGATTGCAAACCTCACGCCAAGCACTGTGGTTGGGCTTGGAACCAATCATCTTGGAAGTCAAGCATAGCATTGTCTGTTTGGACCATGGTCATCTTGGTCCCAGCATGTTTACTGCTGTGCTGCCTTGCAGGATGATCTCTAACTCCTGAGGACCTCTGGCTACCACCTGTAAAATGCATACTCAAAGCTTCAGATTTTATCATCATAAGGCCTAAAGACTAGACTTAGTACATCAATGATACTCATAACAACAACAACCCATATTACTAAACCAAGCACTGGGGTAGACATTTTATGAACAGAATTTCATCAGAAAGTTGTAATTCTGGGAGGAAATTATTACTGTCCCTCTTTACCCCAAACACCATCCACTCCCATTTTATAACTAAGGGACATGAGGTTTTGCCAAGTTCAGTGGTTTGCCAAGGCCTCGGTAGGGCAGCAGAACTGGGTTCAGATCAATTAAGTAATTTTTTTGACTAACATAACCAGAGAGCACAGTTCCAGTCAGCTCCCCCTTAACCATTTGTAAAACAGCTCCCTGGTTGCATATCCTGGAGTTAACACAATGTACCTGGCCAGCCACTGGTATAACAGGGCCACTTCTAAATCTCTGTATGACATTACTTACATAGTTCTTTATCTTGGGCTAAACTATTCACACCTGGGGTGGGGGTTGGGGGAATGGGCTGGAGGAAAGCAGTGTTTTATTTAGTTCCAGTCTGAGTTAGCTCTCTAGAGGGACTTTTATCTAATTCTGATGCTGGGTACCCACTGAGATTCTAATTCATACTTTGGTGAAGGGACTCAGGTACTGGAGCATTTAAAAAATACTTTCAAGAGGGTTGAGTGTGGTACTTTATGCCTGTACATTCCGGCTACTTGGGAGGTAGGGGTGGGAGATTCTGTTTAGGTATTGGGCAGACTAATAGAAGTTTCCAGATGACGTACTAAGGATGGGCCACATCTTTCTCTGTCTTCTAAGACTTCAACAGGCAAGCATCTTCATGGTGTGGATGTCTGACTTTTGTGACCATCTTAACTACTTTTATGATGGCTTTTATTTTGACCACAAAGCTTAGGTTGGGCTCTGTGGTCTAAATCATTAGGAAGGTCTAATGTGTTAGAGAGTTTGGATTTTGCAGGTGAAATAAGAATGTGGAGAGGATGAAGTTTGATTTTTTTCCTCTCTCTCTCTCTCTTCTCTCTTTTTCAAATTAATACAATTGCTTCTGCAGATTGACCCTTCTGAGTAGCCCTGAACAGCCTCAGTACTTGGTGCGATGAGAGATAACCTGGAGTTGAGACATGTACTCTAGCCTAACAGGATCCGCCTTAATTTGGCCAAGGAAGTGCAGCTGCTGAATGTCTGAGACATTACGCAGGGACTTCAAGGCAGAGCATGAGCGCTCCATGGAAACGATTGCATCCCTAAGCTTGGGTGTTGAATATCCTCCTGGGCCCTTGGGAACTGGTAGCCTCGTGGGGTGCATGTGGCTACAGCTGGAGCCCTGTCAAATCCAGCTTCATGGAGATATCATTGCATCCAGTAAACTTTACCCTGGAGTTTTGCAACTGGACTGCCCCTCCCCACAAACTGTGCCAGGACATTTTTTTAATTTTACAAAGTACTCGGTTGTAAGCATGTATGTGTGTCTCCAAGCTGTCCGGACAGAGTCAAGCCTGGGTAGATTTCCTATTGATCTCTCTACCTTCTCTCACTTCTGGTCCTGAACTGCTGAACCCAAAGCTGTTTGCCTTTTTGTGGCAGGATGACATCAGTGAGGAGGCAGTTCTTCAAGCAAAGGAGCCAAGTCCTCAGACACCATCTCGGAAGTAGGACAAGTACATTTTGTTTCTGCGATTCAACCCAGAGAACTGCTTGGTCCCTGGAGCATGTGCCAAATGTGTTTGCGCAACCTCAGTAGCGCCTTCCAAAATGTGGTTCAAGCATTTGCCAAGGGTTTCATTCGTTAGGGGAATGAACATACAGTGGCGTGATTGGTGTTGGTGGGCCATGTGGGTATGAGCTGGGGGCTCAAACCCCAGAAAGGGTTCAGGAGACTGGATCCTTGGTCTCTGGCTAGACTACATATAAGATATTGCTTCAATGCATGCCCCAGCCAGGACATATGGCCATGGGAACTGGCCAGGGCATGGTGCCATCTTGTTTGGGCCAGGAGCAGCTCCTGCAGTAGAAAGGAGCAAAGAAAGCTACCAACTTGGATACTGCTCCTGAACATTTGCTCTAAATTCTTGAATCCTTCTGGAGAAAGTCCCTACCCCCCAGGCAATGGGACAAGAACACACACACACACACACACACACACACATACATGCACACACAAAGATATCTAAACTTGTCAGGAGAGAAAACTTGTGATTGCATATGTGCCCACATATACATGTGCCTGTCAGAAGAAATCAAGCACTCAAAAAATGTCTGTGCACATAAATGACCACCAATATTCTAACAACAAATACTGGTATCGTTCTAAGGCCAGTGTGACTATAAACTTTATGCTTTTAGCCCTTACAGTTTATAGAACGATTTTATGGGTCTCATCTGATCAGCTTAGCCACTTAGAAAAGTATGCCTTTAGTTTCTTCTCTATGTTAACAGCAAACCAAGTTGGAAATCAGAGAGGTTAAGTACTTGTTCAAGATTCCAAAGCAATTAAATCCCAGAATCATGACTGAAAGTGCGGGTCATCCTCATCCAATCTCCCTATCACACTGATTCTCTATTCTTGATGTTAAGAAGATAAAATGACATCTATTTATAGGACAAGATGACAGAGACCACTATCTCACAGTGTGGTCAAAAGACCAACAGCAACATCTGCTTTGCTTGGGTTCACAGATGTGCAGAATATTAGGTTTACCCCTGATTTTTTTTTTCTTTGAAGGTCATCTGTATTTTCATGGGGAATCTCACTGGGCTCTGCTTGTACACAGTCAAGTTTTGGACACCTTGGAGGAAGGACCAAGGGTTGTGAGCTCATTTTAGCACATTAAAGAACCTCTGAGCACCCAAACCTAATCTGGGCAACTAAAAAAAGAAAGAAAGAAGGAGCTCATGCCAGAATTCCATGCCTATGATTCTCAGCCTCTGGGCTGAGAGCCAGGCTGTCTTGAAAACTGAAGTGTTTCACACATGCAATTTGAGATTGGGAGTCATTGGATTTGGTGGTCTTTGAGGTGGCTGCCCATCTTTTCTGAGTCTGTGAATCTTATCTGCAGAGGCCTTCTCCCTTCCCAAGGGCTTGATGGGTGTTTTATAATTCAAAGAATATTTTGTATTGAGCCCAACCTTTTCCTTCTTCCCAAAGATGTGACTGTAATAAGTACTTCCAAGGGTGCCAATTGCTCTATGTGTGTCAACTTACCCAAAGAGTTGGCATATTGTATCCTCTTTTTCTTTCCCCTAAAAATGGAGTCAAAAGGTCAAGAAAGAGGCCCAGCATAGCCAAGTTATGAAAAAAGCCCAGATGTCCTACAACGATGATCAAGAAAATGTGATCTATAGATCTAGATCTAGGTCTATGTAATGGAATTGTATTCATCTATCAGAAAGAATAATAATATTTAGGGAATTGGATGGACCTGGAAATTGAGTGAAATAAGTTCAGAGAGACAAAGGGTTGGTGTTTTCTCTCATATGTAGAAGTTAGATCAAACCTATAAACATGTAAGAAGGTGTCATACATACAAATACATAAATAAATTGAATAGCATATGATATACACAGGGGACTATTCCAATGGTGTAGCTCCTTGGAACTATAATGAACAGCTTAACAAAATGGATACCAGGAAGCTGACACAAGCATTGTCAGGAGGCAGGAAGGTCAATGGGAAGGGAAGCCAACAAATGGAGAGAGAAAGGATAATTATAGTCATTATAAAATACATACAGTCTATGTAATAGTCATTATAGCCCATATACAATGTGAAAATGGAACCAGGTAACTTTGAGAGTACAGATGGAGTTGAGAAAGATGAGGGAGAATGGTGGAAGGGTGACACTGACCAAGATGCATTGTTCTAATAAACTGATTAGTTGAATTGAAATCCTTTGTATAACTACTTAAAGATAATGTAAAAAAAAAAAAAGGAAGAAAGCCCAGGTTTCCACATTTACTTGGTGATGGGGCAGGATTGAGCAGCATAAAGCATCCTGCAGTACTGGAGCCCTGGGAAGGAGAAACCACACACAATTCACCTGCTCTCCAAGTAAAGCTTCTGACTTTAGCATGAGCCCAACACTTAACATCCTTCATAGTCCACCAAGAGCACCAAGAGACAAGATCCACGTGTCAGGAACAGTCTAACTACTTCTGTAAGGTATTGAGTATGTGGTACATGGGACTGTGTTCATCAGACCTCTTTAAAAAAGAATAAAATGCACCCCCTACCCCCTTCCACACGTTTCTTCTGTGTACAGAGTCGTGCTGTAAGATTTGGGATGAGGCTTACTCTCCTGTGGAGCCATCTGTTTGAGATATCAAGAGAAAAATTCATTAGGGAGAGATTAAACCTGGGTCAGCAGAGGATAGCTATGTTTCTGAGGCCACTGGGCCAACCTCTGTGTGCAGAAGCTTGTAACTCGAGACATCCACATTTCATTGCTTCTTAGATATGCAGGCACGATGCCAGACAGCAGGACCTACGGATGGGCTGCTTTTTACAAAGCAGTCCAGAAACTGATGTGAGTTTTTTGCAGAGTCCTGCCCTGTTAGAGTTAGGGCAGGCCTGGGAGTTCAGATTGTCCTCTGATATCTGTGCTTGTCGGGTCTTGCACTCGACATGTGAGGACACATACTTCATCTGGGTGCCACACACAGAAAATGGGCAGCTGTCGTCATCCCTGGCTGTTAGACTCTTGCCCAGTCACCTCCTACTTTGCTTCTCCTCCGCCCCGCCCCCACCCCCGCCCCCTGCACGCCTGCCCTGCTATCACTTGCATGGCTTAACAGCTGCGTGGTTAATTATTTCATTTTCCTTTCCCCAAAACTTCTTGGATTTCTCTCCTCAACTCCATTTGGTCTCTTCCTGGCTCATATCCTCAGGGCATAACAGGGTTTCCATCTTGGACTGGAGTCTCCTTCTCCACCCCCACCAACACAGGGTCCCAGGGAAGCAGGAATTAATGGAGGTGGGGCTTCTCTTAGGTCTTGGTTGAGAGAAAGAGAAAGTTCAAAATTCTTGGTACCTAGTGTCATCCAGTGCTTACCCTTTGCACATGATCAGCTATCCTATGACTGGACTGGCTGTCCTGTGATCACCATGAGACAAGCCAGTGTGGTGATCTTCCACCTGGCAAAGAAGAAGAGGCAGGGAGGAGTTCTGGCTTTCCTGCACATTGGCCACCAGCTGATGGATGGCAGTGGGCCTGAGGGATTTCCAAGGGCCAAAAGTCAGGGGCTATTATGTCTTACAATCCTCCAAGATATATCTTTAGCCTTATTTTAACTCATACACACAGAGAATAATCAGCATATCCATAACCTCTATTAATTCCTTGGATCACTTTCCAGAATCCTGATCTGATTGGGCACTGGGTCTGATACTTTCCCATAAGCTCTGGGCTGGGTTAAGAGGCTCTGCAGTTCCTACCTTTCATGGGTAGGCAGGTTGTGTCAAATTGCCAAATCCCTTCTTCAGGTATGGTGAGTATATTATTCCTCAAATTCTACTCCTGTAGTTTGTGTTAAAGAAAACAGGGGACTCTTGTTGCTAATCCAGTAGTTGAAGGCCAGTATGAATGGAAGGGTTGGGGAAAATGCAATTTTGCTGTTATCTGGCACGGGCAGTGGCTTATTAACTGCTAACTAAGTGCTGCCCAGTAGTGCTCCCAGAGGGACTGGCTGTAATGAATAAGGTGGAGGAATCTGACTCCTTTGTAATTACACATTAGCACCACTGAAGTGCTGCTCACATCTCCCTTTTCCTGACTGAGGGTCCCTGTGGCTAGCCTCTGGGCTTCAGGGCATACTTTCCATTGCTTTCAATTATGTGATGTCCATAGCTAATCACTTTTCCATTTGCCTAATTCTTTTGCAGTGGAGCCCTCTGCAATGGGTACCATTTGCCTACGTGTCTTAATTACTTCTGTTTGAGTAGAAATGATGGGAGCCACACGTTGTGTATAGCTGTGTTACCCAGGAGAGAAAGAACTGATTGCTCAGGCCTGCTGTAGAATACATGCTTTTGCTGGACTATCATGGGAATTTCCCTACTCCTCTTTCTCTTCCAAGCAGTAAGAATCTCCCCTAATCCTAAGCCTCTCAAATACCTGTGTTCAAGAAGAGAGGGAATTTGTGTCTTGGATTTAAGGACTGGAAACTGTCTGTCTAGGAGTCTGAAATTTCTTTGAAGTCTTTTATTTTAATCTTAAAAAATTGCCTGCAAACTTGGCAGTGTGTTCTTCAATATATTTGTGCTTATTTAATATTAAAACAAAACCCTCTTCCAATCATCAAGGTAAAATGAAATTTCAGAGAGAATCAACAGTTTTAGTGTGTGTTTTCAGGAGTTATTTGTCCCACAGCTTTTGGCTGAAGCACCTCAACCCTCAGTTAGACCTGTGCTCACACATGTTGAACAGTTTTGTTAGTCATTTTTAAGAGTCTTTGCCATCCTAACTGGTCATTTATCAGGTAGAGAAGAGATTGCTTGGTGCTTGAACTCAGAGCCTGGGCACTGTCCCTGAGCTTTTGTGACCAAGGCTAGCATTTTTTTAAAAAGTTTTTTATTGTAAAAATACTGTACAGAGAGGTTACAGTTACATGAGCAAGGTAATGAGTACATTTCCTATCAAGCATTGTTGCCTCTTCTTTTGTTTTTCCCTTAATCCCGAGGCCCCCCTGCCCCCTCCCCCCCCCCCCGCCCCGCCTAAATTGTAAAGTTCATTTTCAATATAGTAGTGTCTTGTACATCTCATTGTTACAATGGGTCAACCTGTATCCCTATTTAAACATTTTGTTTTTTTCTTTCCCCTCCCCAAATTAGAGAAGTGTATATACAAGATGCAGGGTACCAACATCAAATACAGTGAAAACAGGGGTTATACCATGGGGGAGAAACATAAAAAACAACAACATGGTGCATTATAAATATGTTAGAAACAACAGCAAGGAAGAAAAAAACCACCGTGTCCCTATCTTGGGGTTGATTTCACTTAACATCATCTTATCAGGTCGTATGTACATAGCTTTTGATCTTTTCTGTTTATCCCAGACATATACTAGTTATTGCAAATAAGAGAAACCAAAGGACCTATGTTTCTTTGGACTTGGCTTACTTCACTTAATATAATTTTTTCAAGTCTTCTCACTTCCTAACAAATGGGGCAATGTCATTCTTTCTGATGGAGGCATAGAATTCCATTGTGTATATATACCACATTTTCTTGATCCATTCATATACTGAGGGGCATCTGGGTTGGTTCCATACCTTAGCTATGGTAAACAATGCTGCAATAAACATAATTGTGCTGGTAGCTTTAGTATGGTCTTGTTTATGATCGTTTGGGTAAATGCCCAAAAGTGGGATTGCTGGGTCATAGGGGAACTCTATGTGGAGTAATTTGAGGAACCTCCATACTGCTTTCCAAAGTGGGTGAACAAGTTTACACTCCCACCAACAGTGCAATAGGGTTCCCTTTTGGCCACATCCCCTCCAGCATCTGTTGTTATTAGAGTTCTTGATTATAAGGGCTAGCATTTTTTGGTGTTAATTGAAGATAAGAGTCTCACAGTCTGTTCTGGCAAGGCTGGCTTTGATCTATAATCATCAGATCTCATCCTCCTGTGTTTCTAGGATTACAGATGTGAGCCATTGGTGACTGGCTTCTTTGGCATGTTCTTTAAGAAGTCAATGTGAGGAAGGCTGAGATGGACAGCTAGTAAAGGAATGTACTTCTTTAGGACAAACTGCAGGATATAAAAGCATAGCTCTTACAAAAGCCCTGGGCTTTTAGTCCTGGGTGGATTATGTGTCTGTGTGACTTCTTGGGGATATCAACTTGTTTTCTGGTTATTCTTTTTAGCATAAATTCCTCCTTCCCTCAAGGGCTCCTGGTCTAAGTTAGAAATGTTTTTGAATTTTGACAGTGAGACTGTAACTAGTCTTGTCTTAATAGAACAAATAGGAGAAAGATAGAAATGCATTGGAAGCTGCCTCCTCCTCCTCCTCCTCCTCCTCCTCTTCCTCCTCCTCCTGCTCCTCCTCCTGCTCCTCCTCCTCCTCCTCCTTCTTCCTCTTCTTCTTCTTTTACTTAGATGAGAGATTGGGAAAGCGTGGGACCCCTTTGCACATTCCCTGTCTCCCCACTTCTTCCTCTCCTGCCCCCCCACCCCCCGCCATGATAACAATAGCATAGGGTGGACAGCAGCATGCTTTGCTTGGATGGAAGCTGGTCATACAATGAGCTTTAGTGGTTTTCTGGACAAATCTTTCAGTGCTTTGTATTTCCTTCCTACATTTTGTTTTGTTTTGATGGCTTTTTCTAAAATCTTCACCAGATCTCTCTCTCTCTCTCCTCTCTCTCTCTCTCTCATCTCTCTCTTTCTCTCTCTCTCTCTCTCTCTCTCACACACACACACACACACACACATAGAGAATCTCACTTATCACTACCATATTTTTATGTCACCAAACATGATCATTATAGTTAACATTGCCAACCAAATAAACTCCCTATTGAGAGAGAGGCTCTAAGGATCCCGAATATGAAATTTGCTAAACAGAGTTTATCTTTCTCCCCCAGACCTGCTCTAAAACCTACACTCTTCTCTCAGATAGTAGTTTCTTAAGTTAGATTAAGGTTGATTTCTCGTCTCTGTTATCTCCTCTTGTCATTCTCTCTCCAGTATATCTTTGATTTCTTCCTCCCCCCCAATATCCAATGAATTGCCTATCTTATCAAATTGCTTCTCACGCCTTTGGCAGATTCCCACTGCTCTGACTTATCTTGCGGTATTATTATGCTTGTCTAGACTACTGCAGTAGCCTCTAGACAGGTTTTTCCCTGACCTTTAGTCTCTTACTTCTGGAATAACTTCCAACTCTGTTCTCCTGAAATTAATATTTAATAAATTGGACACATCTGCCTCGGTCTTCAAATTTCCCACTGACCCTTATTATTCCAGAATAAGGTTTCAATTCTTGGTTAAAGTTGCAAGATTGACGCCAACTTGGTTCCAAACTTCAGTCTAATGGTTCAGCCTAATCTTTTGTTGGGTTTTGCCTGCTCCATGAGAGGCAATGCACTCAGAAATAGTCACAATTCCTCACACCTGGGCATCCTTTCATGGCTCCAGGTCTCTACCCATTGGCTCTTATCACTGGGATGTTCTTTGTTTGTTTGTTTTTTCTCTTTTCTTTTATTGTTTGGCTGGTCTTGGGGCTTGAAATCAGGGCTAGGGCACTGACTCTGGGCATCAATTTCACTCAAGGCTAGCCCTTTACCACTTCAGCCACAGCTCTACTTCTTAGTTTTTGGTAGTTCATTGGAGATCAGTCTCATAAACTTTCCTGCCTGAGCCAGCTTTGAACTGGCATTCTCAAATCTCAGCCTCCTGAGCAGCTAGGATTATAGCCACCAACACCTGGCATGTCTTAAGATTTTACTCATCTTTCCATGTCAACTGTCTGCCTTTTTCTAAGTTTTCAACAACTCTTCCAGTCTAGATGAGCAATTCTTTTGTACCTTCTAGCCTTGCTATGTCTCTTCTTTGGCAGTGATGCTTGTAGTTTATCTGTTTGTGACTCATCTTACTCTTTACTAGATAGATGGGTAGTTGTTGAAGACTTAACCAGTCTCTACATCCAGGGCCTAGATCAGTGCCCAGATCAAAGTTGATGCTCAGTAACCTCTAGCATCCACAGAGGTCACTAGCTCTCCCTCCTTGAGAGGAGGAATCATGTGTTATATATCTTTGTATCATTGGTTCTTAGCAACAGCAACGTACGAAAGCCTTTCAATATATTCTGATTTAATGAATTGGAAATCTACAGAAACCAAATAGAGGAATAACTAAATATTTCTCTGCCTTTTAGTTTTGTAGTCTTTAAAAGTTGCAAATAACTGTTGGGGGAAAAAAAACCTCCCAAGATTTCTGAGGAGTAACAGTCTATCATGGCGGCCAGATTTGGATGTTCATGTTCTTTTATATCATGAAATTATACAAAAGCAGCAATCGCTACTATTTTTCAAGGGTCTTCTATGTGTCAAGTTTTAACTTAAAAATGGATTGATCTAATTAGTATTTCCTTAAAGGCAGGTAGAATTAAACTGAAGGCTGTCATCAAAAAAGGCCCAGAATTTATTTAAAATGACCTTGGGCATGTCTGAAAGACTCAAATTATTGTTTAAGCCCTTCAGACATTACACCACTAATCCTTTTCTAATGATCTCATCTGAAGAAATAGCATCAGCACGAAAACTGTGGTGTTCCCCCCAACCCCCCACCTCCAGTAACGACATAATGAGCAGATTTGGGTATTTACATAATAACTTAGAATGATTTCAGGGCATTTAAGACAAAATATACAACCACTTAGATTGCCGTCATTGCAGCTAGCTCATCGCTGTTAGAAATTAAATGGAGATGGAAATGAAAAGAGCAAGAATCTGGGAGTTTTGGGGTGTGGTGCACTTGGTTTAGTTCCTTAAATGATCTGGGTTTGTGGCAAGGCGCTGCAATTAGGAAATCTGGTTCATAAAAAGCATGTAAGAATTAAAGCTTGAGCAAGATATCAAAAATCAATTGGAGGTAAAAGCAACTAGATTCTAGAAATGGTTTTGAAAATGGCTGCTATTTAACATTTGTAGAGGAGAGGCACCTGAGGCTCCTCATAGTGACATGATTGGACCTAGTACCATTTTTGACTTCTATGTTTTTTTTTTTTTGTATTTTACTTCTATGTTTTTTTTCTTTAAAGCTTCATACATTGATACTGGGACTCGATCTCAGGGCCTTGCATTCTTGCTTGGCTTTCTAGCTTAGCGCTCATGCTCTATCACTTGAGTCAGGCTTCCACTTTTTTCTTTTTGGTAGTTAATTAAGGATACGCATCTCCTGGATTTTTCTGTGCTGTTTTCAGATAACAGGTTATGGTTATTTGTTACAGTAACAACAGACACTGATTGAGGGCTAGTGTATCTTCATTGTTCTCTGTTCTGTAATGGGTTCTAAAAGTAAATAGATATCCTCCCTTTGAAAGTGTGATTGAAAGAATAAACAAAAAAATTAAATGAATATATAAATGATGGAACTGTCTTCCCATCTGGAATACTTAGAACAATGTCACCCTTTTGTCATTTAAATGCATTTTCTTCTTCTATAAGCTTCCTTTCATTAGGACACAGACATCAATAGAACATATAGGCATTGCCTTCTTCCTAGGATACTGGTAGATGTACTAACAGATGCTCAATGGTAACTGTGAACAACTGAGTTTGGACAGAATAGCTGAATTCCCCACTCTACCCCTCACTGGGTTGAGAAACCTAAATGCTTTCTAGTCTGGGGCCCATAGTCATTTGGTAGGATAGTCCATAGATGTCACATGTGACAACCCAGACTGTGAAATGTTCTGAACCAGATGACCTCAGCTTCTTGGCTCAGGCTAATTAAGTCTCTTTGAACTGTACAGAATGTTCTGGTTTGCAGTGGAGGTTGCATAATTGTTTAAACTGTACACCTTTGCTCCAGTGAGCTAGCACATTTCCCTCCATTTCTCTGTTTTCCTGTGAAGTGTTCAAACCCAGTGGGATGTCTCCTTCAAATGTAATCTATTTGGCATTCTCATGGGATATCTGGGCCATCAAAGAGATTATATTTGGAGGGGGACAGTGGGTAGAAACAGCTAGCACTACTCCCAGCAAATCCGAGGGTCTGTCTTCCATTGCAGGAGGGAGAGGGACATCTTGGTGCAATATCTAGTGGGCTTGGACAAGAAGCCTGTCTAGAGCTGGGTCTGAAAGGGAAGAGCAGGGAAACAGTCACTGGAAACCATTAGGAGAAACATTGCTATGAGTCTGTGTTTCAGAATTAGTGTGGAAGAGAGACTTACCATGGACTGGGCTTAAAGACAGGCCTAGATGACCTGAGTGGAATGTTTTCTAGGACTGGATAAGCAGAAACTCTACCTGCTCCTGCCTGCAGCAATAAAAGAAGCAAATGCAGGAGGAAACTCTGGGAAATGGGGCTCCAGGTACAGACCCGTAAAGAAGGAGCCTTATCATTGCTTAGTTGTAATTCATTCTTCCAAGTCTCTGATCTGCTCTTTCCTTCCTTTGGTGAGTCCTAGGGATTGTTGGTGACTTTAGATCAATGCATTATACCAGACATGATGAAATATCATTTCTCCAGGTTCTCTGATTCTAGGGGCAGTAACTTTTCTGTTTATACATAGTATATGCTCAGCAAGTATTTATCAAACTAAAACGTGATTTCTTTTTTTGCTTTTCCTTTCTTTGTTACTTGTAAGCAGTTGTGCAAAGGGGTTTCAATTCAACATGCCAATTTATGGGGACTATGCACCTCAATCAATGTCACCACTTCCATTGTTCTCCCCCAAAAGAAATGGAGGATCATCTCAGTATTGGTGGATGGAAAGCCACATGAGGGCAGAGCCCATGTCTGATTTGTTCATTAGCTCATTCCTGGGAGTATTTTAGTGGGTGAACATTTGCAACATTTGCACAGTGATTAGTGGGTGCTGAGTCCGTAACACTAGAGCTTTGGGAGCTTTGGTGTCAATGCTTTGCCTATTCCTAACAAGTAACTGGGTTCTGTCAATTGTGCTTTCTAAATGTTCTTAAATTTATCTCCTTTACAGTCTGGGCTATTCTTCCGCTCAGATTCTGGTGATTATTTATACTATTATAAAAACATTTAGCCCATCTCCTTGATCCTTTGTTACCCTAACCCATTCCATTCCTAATTTACATTCTAAAAATATGACTGTGTTTCATTGAACCATACCACCTCTCTGAGTTTACATTTGTATGCACATGTTTTTGGTATTCCTTCACCTGAAAATGAGGCCTTTCCTGACATATTCCAGATTTCATTCTCAAGACGTAATCTCTTTCTGCCACATGCTGTAGTCAAGTGGTACCAATGTTGTTCCATTAATATTCTGGGTCTTTTCATCACCACAAACTGTCTTATATCATTTCTTGCTCCTTGAATGCAGTATGCTGTTGCTCAGTGTTCAGCATGAGTGTCACCTTGTCTTAGTCAGAGGAAGGCAGCTTGAAATGCTAGAGCTGATAGGGTCTTAGAATCTTCCAGTTTTGCCTCCTTACTGTGCACGTGGAGAAATAAAAGCCATGGAGAAGATGAGGATCTGTTGGATTAATATAAAAACCAGGACCAAGAAAATAGAGCTCTTGGCTCTAAATTCTCTATGACATTTACATAGCAATGCCTTTCATTTATCTTTAATTCATCTTTCCAAGATGCTTCTCTGCATTCCATTTTGTTTTGCAATTTCTTACAAACAAACAAAGAAATTGTCCATCTCTGTAACTCTAAGGGAAGGGGTCATGTCTCAGTCATTTTGGTATGTACCATAGCACTTGGTATAGCCCTACACATAGTATGTGTATGACCTATAAATCAAAAGGATTGGAAGGGGTAGATAGGTGGGTGGATGAATAGTTAGATGGATGAGAGATAGATAGGTGAGAAAATAGGTGGATGGATGGATTGATACATGGAGAATGGATATGTGGATCGGTGGATGGATGGATGGATAGATGAATGAATGGATGTATGGGTAGATAAATGAATGGATGTATGGGTAGATGCATGGGATGGGTAGGATTGATGGATTTATAGATGGTTTGGTCAGTGGTTGGATGGATGAATAATCAGTATATAAGTGTATATCTAAATGGATGGTTGAATGAGTATATGGGTTAGATGCATGGATAGATATATGGTGGATAAGTGGGTAGGAGGGTGGGTGGACAGGTGGATGGTTGACTGGATGGCTGCGGGAAAGGATACTATGGATGTACATAGTATACACAAACAGATTGCTAGATAAATATCAATATAGTTGTTCTCCAGGGATGTATACAGCTGTCTTACTAGTCCCATGGCAGACTTTATCTGCAAATGTATGTATGATATAGCAGAGTTAAACACACAGCTGCAGGTGTGGTTTTCTCATTTCCTGATGTAATGAGGAAAAGGTTATGAGGGGAGGGGGCTGGGCGAGGAGTATGCCCTTCCAGGTGTGTAGAATAAGAAAAAGCTAACCTATTATTTGTTTCAGATTCTGTCTGAAGTATTCCATCTGCATGATCATATTGAATCCTCACAGCAACTTTTATGACACAAGTGTTCTTATTATAGCCTATTTGAAGGCACTACATGAAGACAAATAACTTGCTCCGTCCGGAAATTACCGAATCCAGACTAGGCCCAGCTAAGAAGCTGGGGCCTTTCCTACTCTACGGAGCAAGAGTGTAGTTGACCACAAGGCCTGAGAAATTGGAACTGCTGGGGTGTGAACCCAGAGAGGCCACTCATTTCCTGAGTGGGCAAATCACTTAATTTGGCTTCTCAGTTTACTCTATGGTTTAATGGAAGTAATAGAATCTTCTTAGCAGGAGTGCTGTGAAAATTAATGACTGCACGTAAAGTGCTTGATAAAGATTCTCACATCAAAGGAGCCGGAGGCTGGGAACTGAGAGGGTTATTAGACAAGAGAGCAAGTGTGGAACTTCAGCTTCTTCCTTTCTGTGGGTTGCTCTCTGAGTGAGTCCCATAGTTGTATAAAAAAGGTTCAGCTTCCAATCAATTTTCATTGAATAAGAGTTCTGAGGAGGAAGCAGAACTCGGGCAATAATTTCTAGATTCAATTTTCACATGTTTATGGAACATTATTTTTAGCACTATATTATTTTAAGAGAGAACTACTGTTATGAATTAATAATGTTGGTAATGAAATACTGCTGTGGAGCCAGCAGGAAAGGTCTGCCACAGATTGATCTCTGAGTGGGCCCGGCCTCTCCATTGACAAGCTCAGCCTGTCCTGTCTTCTTGGTGTTGGTGCTGCCTGGGGTGTAGGGCAGTAAAGGGGATGAGGGGATACAAAGGAAATCTCTTTAGATCATGTTTTCTCTGCTCCCCTTCCCACTGGATGGGAGTGTGTTGGTGTGAATATTAAACTTTTAAATGTATTTTTTTTAAGCTGACACAAAAATGCAATAACTGAACCTATATTTGGGGGGGTACCGTGTGATATTTGGCATGACTTTTAAAGGTAGGATTCATGTTTATTTGTTTTTGTCTGTTGTTCATATTATTGGGATGTAGACTTTGTGCTTACCAGATGAGCATTCTGATACTACCAATTCTCTCTGCCTTAGGTTCCAGCCTGCCCTCCCCACAACCCTGCTGCCACTCTTCCTGGGGCCTGAACTCTGGGCTTAGACACTCTCTCTGAGCTCCTTTTGCTTCAGGCTAGCATTCTACCACTTGAGCCACAGTGCCCCTTTGGACTTTTTCGGTAATTAATTAGAGATAAGAGTCTCATGGGCTTTCTTGCCAGGCTGGCTTTGAACTGTGACCCTCAGATCTTAGCCTCCTGAGTAGCTAGGATTACAGATGTGAGCCACTAGTGCCTGGCTTGCTATTATTTATTATTTATTTATTTGTTCTGTTCCACTTTTTGCCTAAGCTGGCTTGAACCACGATCCTCTTATCTTTCTATGCCTTCCACATAGCTAGGATTACAGATGCATACTACAATGTTCAGATTGTTCTTTGAGACAGTATCTTGTGCTAATTTTTTCCCCTCTTTTGCAGAGCAGAATGAAGATAGTGATTTTGTGGGCATAGAAGACATTCTAATTTATGGAACTGGATAGAGGGGAGACAAGGCTTTGAAGAAAGCTAATAATCTGAGAGATAGGAAGGGTCAAGAGGAAAGGAGACATAAAAGAAGTGGAGGCAAGGCAGTAGAAGATGGTTTCCCTGATGTAACAGAGAACAAGGATTAGAGTCCTGAACCACTGCAGTTGAGAGATCAAGAATTTGTCTCCAGAAAGAGAATGCTCTTAACTATTGACCTCATTTCTATGTGAGGAGGTCCACATATGTGGGAGCTCCATCGGAAGTGGAAGTTCAGCTTACAACGGTGGAAAATGAGAGAAGAAGAAAGTAGAGATACAGGGAAAGGATCACAGGGCAGTCACTAGACAGGCTAGAGAGCTCAGTGGATGTAAGAGACAGTGGCTGACTTCCCCACCCCACGCCCCCATTGGTGTGGGTTTTATCTGAATGGAACAGAGAGGCGGAATGAAGATTGAGGCATTTTCAGAGTGGGAAAGGAGGAAACGGACAAAGCAGTTATAGGAGGACAATGACAGGATGATAGTTCACTGGGATGCTTAGGGCAGTGGAGCTGGAGGAATGTGAAAGATCAAGAATCGTGGGGTGGCTTTCAGTTATTTTACACGGCGCTGGAGGACATGGTCAGGGAGATATACAGAAAAAGCAGCTGTTGGGTCAAGTCACATGATGGGAATAAAGAGATCTAGTAGATGTGAGAATGAGAGATTGCTGACGCCAAGAGTTTGACCTTGAGGTAGAGAGTGGCAGAGGGAAATAGGTTAACATTGGCATTGGTTGGCAGCAAGTGTCTGTCTATAAGGATGTTTCTTAGCCTTCTGGATTATGGCCTCTGAGTGGACATTTCCTTCCCTCCTTCCTTTCCTCCCTTCTTCCCTCTCTTCCTTCTTTACCTTTTCTGAAGCAGCCTTGACCTCAGTACTGAGAATGATGCTCTATACCCACTGTTCACTGGCAAAGCAAGGGCCAGTCCTGGCATTTCTAATTCTGTCTGTGACACCATTTAATCAGTATTTTGATGTCCAGTATCAAGCATTTTTGCCTACAGCCTCTTGGGTATCAAGTGGCCATCATTGTACCAGTTTTCTTTTCCTTCAGCATTTTGAAAAAGCTAAGAGCTGTATAGTTGCTTGTGCTACTTTGAAATAGTGTGTGTTCCTAGCCAGTCTCTGAAGGTGAAGACTTGGCACACTTTCTAGCTTCCCACCTGACTCACCTCTCTTCTTCATTCCTTCCCACCTTGCTTTACACACCTGTAAAGTACAAACACCAGTGCTCACCACTTACTACTCACTCAGTTTGTAACTGGGTGAAATGTATGCTCAGTAAAGACATGAGGAAGATATAATGTACAAGTACTTTGATCCTATTTATTTGCTTATATGTTGGTCATTATCTCCACTTAATCTTTAATTGCTCATCCAAAAAGGACTTATTGCTTCATAACTCTATTTTAGCCACTGCATCTATGTCAATATAGATGGTCTGCCGTCTTCAGTAGTGAGCACTGAACAATTAGTAATCGTGATAATACAGGCCATGGAAGGGGGTTGTAGGATCATTGAAGAGGGAGCACTTAAGCTTGAATTGTGACATCCTAGTAGAAGCTGCCTCCACAAACCACTGCGTGGAAGCAACAACAAGAATCCTCCCCACAGTCAGTGCTCCTTCCCCATGCATGCATCCAGAGCAGAAGTGTGCATTCAGGCAACCCACATGGCATCTACACTTGAGCCTTTTCCTCTAAGGTTAGTTGATAGCTGCTCCGAAGGATGCATTTCTTCTTCCTTGTTGAAGGTGATAACTAGAGGTTTAAAACACTTCAAGACAGTATATTGGAAATGAACTTTACAACTTTGGCGGGGGGAGTGAGGAAAGTGGGGAAGGGAAGGAATAGTGGGAGAACAACTAGGGAAGTGGTAACAATGTTCGAAAAGAAATATACTCTGTCTTACTTATGTAACTGCAACCCCTCTGTTCAGTATCTTTACAAAAAAAAAACACTTCCCATAGGAAACAGAAGAGGATGGTTCCCTCATTTGAGTGTGATTCTTGAAGGACTGACCACTGCTGAAATGATCCTTGCCAATGATCATTTCCCACCTTTGCCCCAAAGCTGTTCACTGAATTGAGCTAGATAATATCTTTCTAGACCAGCTCCTTCCTGGTGTCAAGTTACCTTCTTGTACTTGGAGAAGAGGCAGAGCTCAGCCCTTCTGACTGCTTTGACCCCCTGTGTGGAATGGTTTACGAAGGTCAGGATAGAGCAGTGTCCAGGCTCACACTGTTGGCACAGAGTTGCTTCAGGGCCCAGCCTCTCTGCATTCAGCTCTGCTGTTGGGAACACAGAGCAAAGGCCTATTTGTACCCTGAATACGAGTTCAGTGGAATGTTTTGTGTAGGCTTTTTGTCCCTGGGTCCGCGTGGCACTCTGGGCTCACTCCCAGATGTGAGATGCCTGTTGCCCAGATGTTTCACTGACCAGCTCTCAGAGCTGGGTGGGCAGGTGCTGACTTTTCCACAAAAGAAAAAAGAAATATGTTAACAGTCTCTTACCACCTTCTCTGGCCCACCTATTCCATGCTGCTGCTGTCCTGAATAAGAGCCAGTGAGGAACTGAATGAGAGCTTGGGAAATTCACATGATGCAGCCTCTGAGCCCGTCTCTGAGCAGTCTCTGAGCTCTTTGTTGCTGTGGTGATTCTTCTGGATGCTGCTGGTGGCCCCAGTTGCTTTATGATGCATTTTACATGAATGTGCCTCTATTCAACAGATATGAAGTCCCTTTGCTTTAATGGAAAGAAAGCCTGTGATGCAACTATTAACTAGCAGGTTTTTATTTTAATTTCCTTAATTTCTATGGCTCTTAAGAAAAAAAAAAGAAAGCTAAAAGGATTTCCCTTGAAGGGGATATGGAGTTAGGGTGACTAAATTCATGTGGTGCCAAGTTCACCCTTTGTGGACATGCTGTCATTCACCCAGGGTCTCATAGACAGCCCGTCACATTGAAGGGATATGGTAAATCTGGTCTTGCCTACTCTTTGAATGACTGGCCAGGACACCTAGCTTCAGGACTGGCTCTTGCTGGTTTAATAAAATGAATAGCATTGGAGAAAGGATGTATGGTATTGTCCTGAGTTGGAAGACATGGTCCTCAGCATGACCATGTGATACAGGTGACATCTGTTAAGACCAGGCAATGACATCCTTCATCTTGCAGTGATGGCAATTGCTCTTCTTCTCTTTGTAGAAGTTGGAAAGGAAACTGAGACAGGGGCTGTCTGTAGCCTTGAATTCTGTTTGCTAACCCCAGTCTAGCCAGGGCTCATTTCCCAATTCAATGAAGCTCTGAGTGCGCAGCACACTAATTGCTGTTCATTTCTTCAACACCTACTAGATGCCCATCCCCATACCATGTGTTGGGGATTCAGAAATGAGTCAGAAACAATTCTTTTTTTTTTAAAAAAATATTTTTATTAGCTTCAATTTGTATTTTATTTTATTTTTTTCTTTTTGCTTATGTGGTGCTGAGGAATCGAACCCAGGGCCTCATGCATGCAAGGCAAGCGCTCTACCACTAAGCCACCTTCCCAGCCCCAGAAACAGTTCTTACACTAGGAGATTCACAGTTCAGTGGATGGGGGCCAACAGACAAAAATAAAAATAAAAAAACCTAAAAAGATATATGGCAGAGTGACATGATAGAAACTCAGTCTGAAATGGTTGCTCCATCAGAAGAAGCACAAAGTAAAAAGACTACTTGTATTCTATGGGATGCTTACTATGGCATATTATGGTTTTTGTATATGGTCTTTGTAATTTATCACATAACGCTGTGAGGTGGGTAAGGAGAGGGGATGGCAGAGTTTGCAGAAGGCTTTTCAATTAATAACTAGCAGAAATGAAGTGTTATTAACTGAAGTTAATAACTAGCAGAACTGACAAAGGCCATGATCTCCTCTCTCCTCTCCTTTCCTCTCCTCTCCTTTCTTTTCCGTTTTTTTTTTCCGTACATTTTTTATTGTAAAAATGCTGTACAGAGGATTTATAGTTACTTGAGCAAGGTAATGAGTATATTGAGCATTGTTGCCTCCTCCTTTATTCTCTCCTCTCTTTTCTTTTCCTTTCCCTTTTGGTGCCCATACTGGGGATAGAACTCAAGGCCTCATACTCTCACTGGGCTTTTTTGTTCAAGGCTGATGCCCTACCATTTGAATCACACCTCCAAAGGCAATATTCTTATCAACTACACTATAAAGTCTTTCTGGAGAGAGGGGTCTATCAGTCGCTGAATGCTATGTGTGAGGCTCATTTAATTGAACATTGTTAAAGAGTGGCCAGAACTCTGTAAGGAGGAGCACTGAGTGCTCATAGGCCAGCATGCCACCTATCAGGATATCAGCATAGTATCTATCAGGCAGAGCTTGAGTTAGGTAGGGTTGGGAGTGTTGATTCCCTGAGCCTTCCTGCTATGTGGGAAGACTTTAGCAATAGCTTGCTAGTGACTTTAGCCATATGTTTTCCATACAAGGTGCACCCTGCTCTGGTCTCAGTTACCGCATATCCATCAAAAATTAATACTGGCCAGGGCTCTGGTGGCTCATGCTATAATCCTAGTTACTTAGGGGGCTGAGATCTGAGAACATGGTTCAAAGCCAGCTCAGGGAGAAAAGTCCATGAGAATCTTATCTCCAATAACTTGCCAAAAAACTGGAAATGGACCTGTGTCTCAAGAGGTAAAACTGCTGGCCTTGAGCAAAAGGAGCTCAAAGACTGTATTCAGGCCCTGAGTTGAAGCCCCAGGACTGGCATTATAAAAACAAAGTACTGGAAGCTGGGTGATAGTGGCTCACATTTGTAATCCTTGCTACTCAGGAGGCTGAGATCTGAGGATTGTGGTTCAAAGCCAGCCCAGACAAGAAAGTCCATGAGATTCTTATCTCTAATTAACCATTAAACCCCAAGAAGTAGAGGTGTGGTAGCATGATGGTTTTGAGCAAAGAAAGTTCAGGAGTAGTGCCCAGTTCCTGAGTTTAAGCCCCAGTACCACCACATGCAGGTGCATGTGTGTACCTGCGCTCATACAAACACACACACACAAACAAAACAAAGAACAACAACAAAAAATACTGGGGAATATCAATGTGCACTTCCATCTACTGACTACCTTTAAATGCAAGCAAGATCTTCCTGAAATTTGTAAGATTCACCTCAGGTGATCAGCAGAACTGATTGGAGAAAACAGCCACCTGCTGGAGCGAAAATGTTTTAAGGCCCCCAACTTCTGAGTGCTCTACCTTGTCGTTTGCATCCTGAGCTCCTTATGCCTCATGCCTCATTTGTCACCCCACTTCCACCCCCTCCCCTTTTCATTTCCTCTCTGAAAAATGGTTATGTCTTGAGTATCAAGAAACATGGCTCTACTTGCATCTGACTTGTAGATGGGCTTATAATCTTATAATCAATCTATCATTTTTGTTTTATAAATTATTGTTTGGGCCCAGATATATATTTTTACAAATCAGTTTTTAAACTATGTTCATCAAAGGCAGGAAGTATGAATATTCTTCCTGTGTATCAAGAGAGAAACTTTTCTTATTTGAGTCCAGATTGTAACCCAGAGCCACTTTTGTGGAGTTTTTGTGAGAAGGGAGGGCTTCAAGCAGGCCCCCGAGGAGGAGATGGGAAATAGGAGCTCTCCCTGGTGGTGTTAGAGAACTAATCTTGGGAGATCTCAAAACCCAGCACACCTGGCAAGCTGGAGTGTGGCAGGGAGGGGATCCAGGACAGGGACCAACAGCTAGCTTTGTGCCAAAGGGTCAGAAATAAGAAGACAGGTGAGTGCTGACTAGTAGGTGATGCACCTTGCACTTTAGGAACAATCAAATTGAAATGACTGTCCTGGGACTTCTGGGGGAATCCAGTGGAAGATGCCTGGGGGTGGAGGTAGAAGGTGGGCACATTTCAATACCTTGTTCTGGATAAAAAAACACACTCACACTTATTTCGCAGATGGTTCACCTCATTGAGTCAGCCCAGCCTTGAGTCATAGGTTACTGACTATGGACTCCTGGTACATGTATTTCAATATTCTCCAGTAAGTCACAAGTATCAAGGAAAAAGGATCAATGTGATTTCCAATCCATCATTCCATAATGTCACTGGGCTCAAAAATAGGCCTTTCCTGGTTCTTAAGGTGGCTGCCCTCAGCAAGGAATGACTGGGGACCCACTTGTAAGAATAGGCCAGGGTACTCTCTAGAGCAGCCCCTTGTGTCCTCAGGGAAGAGGAGGATGAATGAGACCCCATGTGACAATCTAGAAAAGTCTGCAAACAGAAGATCTGGAAACAAACACCCTATCAATGGAGAATCTACTACCACTAGCCCCTGTTCAGATAAATAGCTGCTCTGCTACTGTTTGAAGGTGCTGAGAAAGCACCCTAAGAGGTGTGCCCAGGCCTACCCAGTCCACCAGGTCCCTCCATAACCTGTGTTCATGCCAAGATTTGAGCTTCCTGTGGACATTGTTCTTTTCCCCATAAACCCACAACCCTCATTCTCTGCAAAATCAGAGCATTAAGTGTCAGGTTCCCTCAGCATTGCTCACTCTTGTACTATAAGCCAAGCTTGCTGAGATGGCCCAAGACTAGTTCATCTTTGCTGGTATCTCGGTGGCCCTTGGCCTTGTTCATGTTGTGTTTTCAGTAAGATTGCATTCAAATGCCTAGTGTATGTCATGCATATACTGTGGGATAAATTGGGAACACACACACACACACACAGACACACACACACACACATACACACACAATTGACAACCAATGATCTCTTGTTACAAGTGTAAGTGTGTGTGTGTGTGTGTGTGTGTGTGTGTGTGTATGTATGGGTGTGTTATGTGGGGGTGGGTGGAAATCAGTCTGTGCCACATGTATATAAATATATATGTATATATGTGACCAGATGTTAAATGAGATCAGAAGTGGTATTTTATATCCCCAGAGACAGTGTCCAAGTGGCTTGCTTCATTTTCTGCCAGATCTAACTCTTGGTTTCTGTAACTTCCAGTTGTTTATTCAGGTTCCTCCCTCTGAAGACCCACAGTGCAAATTAAACCCCTCTTCCACCGTGATGGCCCTTTAGCTATGTGAACATGACCATTCACTGGTTTCTCTTCCAAGGCTA
This sequence comes from Dipodomys spectabilis, assembly GCF_019054845.1. Lineage (NCBI taxonomy): Eukaryota > Metazoa > Chordata > Mammalia > Rodentia > Heteromyidae > Dipodomys > Dipodomys spectabilis. The sequence goes on along the minus strand of NW_024870772.1, from coordinate 41,840,484 downwards.
ATAGTCAGATGCTGTAACTGATTATACCATGTTATTAAGTCCAGACCTGTCCCTGTTTTAATTGCTCCCTTCTAGATGTATTCCACTTTCGCAATGTTTTTATTGAAGTGAGAAAGCCAGAACCCAAGATAATATTCTGGATTCATCTGAAGAGAAAAAGTCACAAGAATAAATAGGTGAAAATGAAAATAATAAATTATAAAAAAAAGGACCCTGATAGAGTGTGTGTACACACATGTGTGCATATACTATATGCATGGTGACACAGAATGTATTCTTATTTTAATTTTATATAATACAGAATCAGTTCAAAGACTTCTCAGTATAGCATTATTGATTCTGACTTTCTTAGATTGTAACATATGGTGTTTCCATTTGTGGTCGGGGGGATGCTTTCATGATGAAGTCTAATTAAGAAACAATGAAAATATCTGACCTGTTTCTCTGGCCAGTTCCTATAACTATCAGCTCCATGACTCAGTGTTGACCTCTATTTGACCTTTATCCAGTGGCCAAGGCTTAGTTGATACTCCACAATGTGCAGAGTAGATTCCTAATCTAGTCATCTAGGTAGTTTGCTTTCCATGTCAGAGCCATGCCAAGCTCTGCTCTGATGTGGACAGCTCTTGGGAAGACTGGTGTGAACTGGTGCATCAAGCAAGTCCAAGGGTCACTGTTCTGACTTCAGTCTCCTTGATCATGCACAACTTCAGGAATTCATTCCTTTGCTGTTTTGAGGAATGTACAAGCCTGGGCAACAGAGCACCCAGATGCAGATCTCCTTTGGTGTCTGCTTTTGAATCCTGGATCAAGACACAGTCATATTACAAAAATTGCCTAGGAAGACTGTCAATATTTCAGAATCTACCCATCTTATGGATAAATAAGATTGTGAGTTCACATGTATGTCAGCTATATACTTCTTAGACTCCTTGGCAGCAAGGGTTATGAATGCAAAGCGGGTTTCTCCGATGAGATGCCTGCATGCATGGTCTGAGAAGAAGAAGCTTGGCCAAGACCAGACTTCTGTAGGTTGGGGTTCTCTTTCTGGCAAGCAATATCATGACAATATCATGTTTTTCTGTAGCCAAACTGGCTTGCATGTGTGCAGAGAAGCCACTGTGGTGGCTTGCCCGGAGTCCCCAGAACTTCCAGAGGCTATAATGGTCCCGTAGTCCTTCCACTTTTTGATTGGAGGTAGAGGGAGCAACTCCCTCCAAGGCCAGTTTAGTGGGATGATACTGGAAGCCATATGGAGATCCAGCCTATAGCGTACCTCCATCTCCTACAATTGTGTGAGCATTGGGTTCCTTGTATTCAATCCTTTTCTGTTTAAAATAAAACTGTTCCTATTTCCCTAAGCTTGAGTCTTACTAGATACATTTATCAAAGGTAGTGCACATGAGGTGACTTCAACCTTTCTTTAACTACATTGTCTTCGGACTGTGGCAATAGCTTACAATCTAAGAGCATTGAGTTGACTTCAGTTCTAACCTGATACTTGCTGTGTATGCACCAGTACCTGTGACCTTGAACAAGGCTCCTGGGCTCTTGAAGTTCTTTTCCTTGTCTGTCAAATTAAGCACATAATACTTGCTCTGCTATGTGTGTATACTTCAGTGTCCATGAAACTGGCCTCTGAGCAATGAGCCATCTTTGCTTGGTATAACATACTTTTATTTCATAAACCCAATTTTGTCCTTTAAGAAAGTAATTTATTCATCCAAGATGAGGGATAGAAATCAATGCCCTGTCTCACATTTTGCTCAGGATTCCCCAGGGATATTTTCAAACCAAATGTTTCCAGGCTCTCTAGAGAGAGTTGACATAGATGTAGACATTTCCAAAGGAAGAAATGGAAAGTTGATGACATAAGGGACCTTTCAAACTCAGGCAGTTATCAAGACAGACAGAAATTATATTACCTAGCACATAAAACCCATGGTTTACAAAAAGAAAGTCCTGAGGGCTGGGTGGTGGTGGCTCACCCCTGTAGTCCTTGCTACTCAGAAGGCTGAGATCTGAGGATCACAGTTTAAAACCAGCCCAGGCATGGAATGTCCCTTAGACTCTTATCTTATCTCCAATTAACCACCCCAAAAGCTGAAAATGGAGCCGTAGCTCAAGTGGTAGAATACTATCCTTGAGTGATAAAGCTAAAGGATAGCAATCAGGCCTAAATTCAAGCCACAGTACCTAGAAAAAAAGTGTTCTGTGGAAAAATGAGTCATCACACATTACCATGTTGATGGCAGACCATTCAGTTTTCTGTCTAATTCCAGGTGGTTATTTGTTGCCATGAAGAATGGCATTCTGCTAGACATGAGGGCCCTTGCTATAGTAGGTAAAATAAAAACACCAGGGAAAATGTTATTGCAACTAAATTATGTATCAGTTGACCTTGAATAATTAAAAAAAAAAGACATGGAAAGAAGTATAATGATAGTCATGCATTTTCCATCCTTACACAGCGTGTTTGCCATATGTATTAGACTCTGAACAGCACACTGTAATCCATGCCTCTCTGCATATCTTCGCTCTTTGCCATACCCAGGGCTGTCCTTCACCAGTGATTCACCCAATGGGAGTTCCTTCCCCTTCATCCCTGCCCACCCACTTCTGAGCTTCTTCAGGATAGTGTTCAGAGGTCATATATTCTAAGATGTTCTTGATTTTCTTAGTCTAACTTAATCCTATCTTTACAATCATAACCCTTGATCTATGGGTGTGCCATGGTTCTGTCTCCTGTCGATTTCTTAATTATTTTAGTATTTAAAAAAATTCATCATTCAAAGCAAATTTTCACACATATTCTCTCCACTTAAGTCCCAAACACAAAGCAGGTAAGATTCATCTAATTTGTTAGACGAGGAAAATGACTTTGAGAGCTGAAGCAGTTTAGATCTTTAAATATAAAATATTAATTGATTCATTTATTTGGGTGTGGGGATTTAACTCTGGGTTTCACATGTGCTAAGCACCTATTCTGTCACTGAATTACATTCCTAGTCCAGTCTCTCTCTTCTTCCTGGTAGAATATTACATCCACAATGAATAGTCACAGAGCTGGGGAAAGAATCAATATAATCTGAGAGACTCTGGCTTTCTTACAGGTGAACAAGGATCAGACAGCGACAGTGTCATGAACTAAAAACTAGCCAGAATTCTGAGCCATGTGATCATGTAACACAATTCTCCTCTGTTTCAAGTAGAGACACAAAGCATAGGAAGGAATTAAAGTACAACAGAATTTTCTGAAGTTGGGTACTCACTTACTTCGCCAGGGTCCTATCACTGTGTTATATACACTGGGGACTAGTAGAGATGGGGGAAACTTTATCCCAGAGCACTTGACAGGAATAACAGAGGGAAAAATAAGCAACACAATTAACATATGTAAGGGCATCAATCTGTCTGAAGGCATGGGACTGTCTTCTTTGGTGAGGTAATATTAGTAAGTACAGAATTTAATTTCAGTCAGCAAAGAGGAAAAAATATGATTCCAGGCTGAAGAAATAGTTAAAGCAGAAGCACAGAGACAAGAATGATCTGTTAAGAAAGATTTGTTAAAATGGGCCGTGAAAATATGTGGGAAAAAGGCACAACAAACGAAAATGAAGGAGAATACATGGAGAAAGAAAGAGAATTTCTAACAAGATGCCTCCACACTAAGGAGGCTGTCTTGATGTCTTCTCCGAAGAGCACAGCTCTCGGGCAGTGCATCTCAAACTTTTGTGTGCATAGAATTTGAATGCATCTCATTAAAATGCAGAGTCTGCAGAAGTAGGGCAGGGTGGGGACTTGAGATTTTGTGTTTTTAACATGATTGCTAGTGATGATTTGTAGATATGTACAGTGAATGAGAGAAGGGCAGGTCATGAGCACTACTTAGAGGCTCGTGGTGTGTGTGTGTGTGTGTGTGTGTGTGTGTGTGTGTGTGTGTGTGTGTGTGTGTGTGTGTTATAGCATATACATCAGGAGATAGACTTGATAACCTTAGACAGTTGGCAGCAATTAATGTTTTGAAATAGAACGATGGTAAGACCACAACTGTGTCTGGTAACAATGTGAAGTATGGTAGGGCGTATGGGAAGATGACATAAAGGTAGGAATCTTTTGTCAGAGTCTAAGGACTAGTATTGGAGCCTGGACGTTGCCACTGGCAGCAGAAATAGAGGTGAGAAAGCGAGAGAGAGCAAGAGAGAGAGAGAGAGAGAGAGAGAGAGAGACAGACAGACACACACACACACACACACACACACACACACACACACACACACACACACAGACTGAGTTCAAGCCATGCAGGCCAGGCAGGATGTGGTGATCACTTGGGTTGGGGGATGTGAGGCAGGGGCAGAAAGAGTGACTCCAAAGGACCAATCATTGAAGAAAGGAGCCTAATTGTTAACCAAGCAGGACAGGAGAGACAGTAAGATCCAGAACCAAGTTCCAGGAGAGCTGGACACAAAGCTGTAATGTACAGGTAAAGCCACATGGTATGGACAAAGAAGTAGAAAAATGGATATAGGATTTGAAAAGGCCTGACGCAAGGGACAGAAAACCATCATCAGGCAGTATAAGAGTGAGCAGAAGCCCACTGTGTGCCAAACAGTGCAGCGATGGTCATCCAGGGACACGGCTGGCTTTAGTATTTTAGTGTTTAAGATGACTTTGGCAGAAGTAATTTTAGAATGCAGAAATTGTAGATGTAGGGACAAGTATTCATCAGCTGAGGAGAGTTTGCTAGGCAGAAAAAGCCCTTCTCCAAAGATATATGTTCTCTGATCACTGGAACCTGTAAGCCTGTCATCTTACACAAATTCTGTGTGGTTGTGACTATGCATATGATCTTGCGATGGGGAGATTGTCCTGATTGTCTGGATGACCTGAGCTAATCATGTGAATCTTTACGGTGAAAGAGGGACAGAAAGAGTGGGTCAGAGAGATACGATGTGACAATTCCACCCACGATTCTGGCTTGAGGGATGGAGGAAGAGGGCCATTGGATGGAGAATAGGGTGGTCGGTCTCTGGTCATTGGGAATAGTTCATGTCCCAAGGTATGGCAAGAAAAATAAATTAAAAAATGGGGATCTTGGTCTTGAAATTACAAGGAGTTCTGCCAGCCATCTGAATGGGGAAATGGATTCTCTCTACGGTCTTCAGACTGGAGCACAGTGGCTAAACTCTTACTTGGGTTTGCAGAGAACCATAGTAGATTTTTGGCCTATAAAATGGGAAGATAATAAATGGATGATTTAGCTACAAACTTGGTTGTAATCTGCTGTAGCATCAAAGGATATCAATACAGTGCTTCAGATACTGAGACACAGAAACAATGAAAAAATCCACTACTCTTTCATGATGCTGTGGGTTAAAATAAAAGACTATGAAAACTGGAGCTCTATTAACAGGGAAAACTTTGCAATCACTTTCTTTGGAGTGGGGTGAGGATGGTTTGATCCAGGGTTTAATACATCCATATTAAAAAGTAAAGGAAGCATTCTTGTCTAGATTTATAGACCTTTTCTGGTGTTAAAAAATTGGTGGAGTGGATTGGAATCTATACTTATGGGGTCCTATTATAGGTAATGGGTATTAAACACACGATAAATGTATGTACATGTTGTTTCTTGCAACTGTCCGATGCTATATCCTTTCAACTCTTCCACTGGATGATGTTGATTGATAAAGAACGCAATGTTTATTGTAATGAGTGCTCTGTCACTTGAACCACATCACCAGGCCTTTTTGTTTTGACTATTTCTGAGAGAGAAGGTCTCATTTTATATGTGGGTCAGTCTAGACTGTGACCCTTCTGATTGTGCTTCCCTTATACTGAGGTGACAGTGACTAAAATAGAGTCTGCGAACCTTCCACCCCAGGTAGGTTAGGACCTTGAGCATCCTGATCCCAGCCTCCCAAGTAGCTAGATTACAGGCTTGAACCACCACAACCACCCTTATTTTTTTTTTTTTAGAATAGCTTTAGATTCACAGTTGAATTAAGCATGAGATACAGAGTTCTCCCACACATCCTCTCCTCTGCAAAGACTCTGCCCTCTCTGTCAAGGTCCTACTCTAGAATGGTATGTTTGTGACAACGGAACCCACATTTACCTTCCAAACTATTGTTTATATTTGTTGCTGTCGTATGTTTACTATTTACATGATTTCCTTCTGGAAATCTTTTATTCCATCTCCTTTTACCCCAATTCCTTAGCTGTAGTTTCTCCATACCACACAGGAGCGCCATGGCTCACTATAAGTGTACACATTCAGCCACAGGCATATTTACGGTCAGCTTGTTCTGGTTGCCTTCAATGGCTCTAGCTTGGCTGCCCAGCTATTACAATAAGTGCTTGATGTGAGCTGTAGCATTGTTGTGGTATCATTTAGATGATTGCACTGGCTGACACAAAGCAGAGGCAGCATATGCATTATGGACTCCTCATTCTCATCACTATCATCCTGCTGAAGTTTCAGCCACTGGTATGGTGGTAAACCTCAGACGGTCCACTGAGATGCAATCCCATCCCAGCTCTCTCTTCATCCTGCCCCTCCATCTCACGTTTAATCCTTCATAAACACTCTATCTCAGTTATGTGATATAAATGTGGAATCCAGCTGCCTTTCTAGCCTTGCCTACTCCCCAGAGTGTCAAGGAATCTATAAATACCAGGTGGTGATGATGTCACTGCTGGTTTCCAAATGAGAAAGTGTTTAGGGCACTGCAGAGATGGGTAAAGGTGGTTTTACACATTAAAAAAAATTACATACATCTTGATGTCCTTTTAGATTTCTATGGATTTCTATGAATACATAGAGTTCTATGAGTATAGTTTGACACTGAGAAACAGTTGCAAGAAGCAAGATGTGAGCATGTTTAATATATATTAAGTGCCCCACAAGTATAAATTCCTAAAACACACTGCCAATGTCTTAACACTGACAAAGGTCTACAAGTTGATGCAAGAGCTTTACTTTTTTTCTGCATCCATCTGTGTTTTTCCTTTCCATCTGTCACATGAAATTATTATTATCAGCCCTCTTATGGTCACTATTCAATTTAGTTTTTAGACATATTATAGAGTGCTAGACACTGGACTAATCCTATAACTAGCATTAATAATGCGAATTATGATGATCCTTATCATTGGTTTGGTAGCTCTCTCTCAAGTGCTCTAGGAGGTAGAGCAAGTATCCGTGGTTATAGGTGTATGGGTTTATGGAGCACAGATATGCTTCATCCCCTACTTAAAGGCACAAAGCTCAGATGATAGATTTATTTCCTCCCTCCCCCGAGGAACTCCATTTGTCCATAAGGAGTACAAGTATGCAGAAAAGGGTGTTTGGAGAGGTCATGTTCTGTGAGCTGCTTATCCACCCATTCTGTATCACTGCATGTTTCTTGTGTTAGCTGTCCTGGTTTCCTCAAGGTTGCCTTTTTTACTGGCAATACTAACCCTTCTCCCTTCATTTCTCCTCACCTTAGAATTCCGTGCAGGCTTTCTGATGTTTGAGAAAATATATCCCTGCACTGACTCAGCACCTAGAATTTAGTTATTTATATATTTAATGTATAATATTTCATATTATTTATTAGCTACTGGGATAGGATAACTTTGTCATGCAATAAAGTACTTAGTATTAAGTGAAGTAAGCCAAGCCCAAAGAAACACAGGTCCCATGGTTTCCCTTATTTGCAATATTTAGTATATGTATGAGTCAAGCAGAAAAGGTTAGATAAGGTGATGCTAGGAAAATGAATCCTAAGAGATGTATTTAAATGTTTTTTTCTTTCATGCATTTGTTTCTAACGCATTTATAAGATTATCTCTTTGTTGCTTTGTATGTCTCTCCCCCACAGTACAACCCCTGCTTTCACTGTATTTGATGTCGGTATAATTTGTGGAGGGGAAGGAGAAAAACAAGTCGTTTAAATAAGGATACAGGTTGACCCGTTGCAACAATGAGAAGTACAAGTTGTCATGTCGAAAACGAACTTTACAACTTTGGTGGTGGGGGTGGGGAGGATTGGATGGGTGGGCAGGGGGAGGCTGGGAAGGGATGGGAAGGGGAAACAAAGGAGGAGGCTACAATGCTTGATAAGAAATGTACTCATTATCTTGCCCATGTAATTGTAACCCCTCTGTACAGTATTTTCACAATAAAAAAAAAAAAGAAAAAAAAAGTACTTAGTAAGAGACAGGTTCTGAGCTGAAAAAGTTTCTTTTTTTTCAACTTATGCTTCTCTAATTTAGGGCATTTGGCAGATAGGTAGTTTTATTGTTTGGAAGGTTCTGTGGTAAAGGCCTTGTCCTTAGGTTAGCACTACAAGAAGAAGTAAGGGGTAAGGCCTACTGTGAGGTCTTCAGGTCACTGAGAGTATGACCTTGAAGGAGTCTGGAGGACCACTTCCTGGCTGTATCATACACTTCCTACAATTACCATCACCTTACCCAGCAGCATGAAAGCAGTGGTCTGTCCGCTCATGAACTGGAGCCTCATGAGTCAAAGTAAACCTCTTCTCGTTATAAGTTGATTCCCTTGGGTAGTCATTACAGTTATAGAAATCTGCTGATCACATGTTCCAAGCATCATATGAGATGATCCATCATGGAAGAATGGCTCATGCCAGCTGGAGTCACCCTGAGGATTTGGGCTTATACCTACCTTCTCCTGGGAATCAGAAGACATCTGGATGTGCTTAGGACCTTCCACTGGAGAGGTACCCTTATCCTCTCTTGATCCTCAGGACCTAGACTGGCCAGCGTGAGGGCCTGTGGCTCATCAAGAGATGGGCTAGAACCCAGGGTCTCGGGGAAGCTGAGACTTCGTGACACTTCTATGATGTTCAGGTGGAGTTGTACTTTGACATATACCCTGAGATGTGCAAAGCCTAGCTTTTATCAGCACAGCACTGCATACACATTTGCTTTATATTCATTTGTATATAGCAGCCAATAATCACATCAGAGTTGTGGTCCCATTTTCTGAAGTTTCTGTGACCCCTGGTCAACCTTGTTCTGGAAATATTAACTGAAAACTTCCAGGGATAAGCCGTTCATAAGCTTAAAGAACTTTTGTTCTTTAAGTCTATTGTTACAATTATTCTATTTTACTCTATTATGATGATTAAACTTGCTATGACTAATTTATTAATTAAAATTGATCAAGTTTCACATGTGTAGGGAAGAACAGTTAACATGTTATGCCGAGGTCGCAGGACCCCTACCAAGAAGACCACCAAGAGTCAGATTCTACAGCTGTTTTAAGGTTTTATTTAAACGGGCTGCAGCTCAGGCCTCGTCCTACACTCTGACACAGCAGAGCCCAGGAGGAGAGCCCTGAGCTAAGGATTTAAAGGTCTTATAAAGGCACACAACCAGGTGGTTTAACACCACGTGTTGCTCTGCTCTGAAACAAGCAACAAATGGTCGCTGCCTCAAGTACTCTAACCTTTCAAACATATAGAGTATGGCACTCTGTATCTATCAGGTTTTAAGCATACACTTAGGACCTGGAACATATCTCTGTGGTTAAGGGAGGTGACTATAAAACTTATATTACTATACTTAAGTACTATAGTACTTATCAGGACCTGTTACTAATTTGGATAACTAATCTGCTCAGGGCCTTTGTTAATTGTACCTAACACTGTGTAGATGGTATAAAAGGCACACATGCCTATGGATGGATGGATGTGACATCTATCCATGCACCGAAAGGACTCTTCTGTCTGTACCTTAATGGAATTGTTGCAGGACATCATACCTAAAGGAAAATTGATGTCTGGGTGATGACTCAAAGCTCAGTTTCTGTGTGACTGAACAGTTGTAGGTATTTTGAGAGGATAATGGGTAAATGAGATAAAAGCAGAGAAGCCAGGAGATGTCTAGGTAGTTACTGGAGTTTCCCAGACCAGTGGAGTCGATTGCTAGGGCTGGGATTGGGAGGTCTGAGGTCGGAGCTGAGAGATCAGGGCACAAACACGTAAATAGAACAGGTATGGATCCCAGTTGCTGGGGCCAGGAGGTCTCATATGTCTTTATTGAGTCTCACTCTAGGTAAAGCAGTGATGCTGGCTTTGTTTTGGCTTTTGCCAAAAAAAAAAAAAAAAGTGTCACCCGTTTCATTCTTAGGAGGTTGACACCCCCACCTGGCTAAAGTCAACCAACTGCTCAGAGCAACAGGACAGCCTCTTTGATGTCCCTCCCTTCATGCTCTTACGGGCAGGAGCTCTTCCTTTTCTACTTATGGGGGTGGGGCACTCAACACTTTAGCGGTAGAGACAGTAATGACTTCCTCCTAGATGGAGACTTGTTGTCCTTCCTTCCTTCCTTCCTTCCTTCCTTCCTTCCTTCCTTCCTTCCTTCCTTCCTTCCTTCCTTCCTTCCTTCCTTCCTTCCTCCCTCCCTCCCTCCCTTCTTCCCTCCCTCTCTCCCCCCTTCCTCCCTCCCCTCTTCCTTCCTTCCTCCCTCCCCTCTTCCTTCCTTCCTTCCTTCCTTCCTTCCTTCCTTCCTTCCTTCCTTCCTTCCTTCCTCCCTCCCTTCCTCCCTTCCACCCTCCCTCCCTCCTTCCCTCCCTCCCTCTTTTCCTTCCTTCCTTCCTTCCTTCTTTCCTTCCTTCTTTCCTTCCTTCCTTCCTTCTCTTTCTCGCTTTCTTTCTTCACTCATGGGCCATCCCTGACTCTTTTGCTCAAGGCTAGTGCACTACTACCATCTTGAGTCACAGCTTTACTTCTGATTTCCTGGTAATGAATTGGAAATAAAAGTCTCATGGACTTTTCTGCCTGGAGTGGCTTTGAACTGCGATCCTCAAATCTCAGGCTCCTGAGTAGCTAGGATTACAGGTGTGAGCCACTGGCTTGGAGGCTTTCTTAGCTCTGAGAGCCTCCTGGTTTTTGCTGGGATCAGCCATGTGTGGAGGAGGATTGGCCAAGCTATTGAAAGAGGAAGAGCAACACATAAGGTACACATACTCAAACAGCTCAATCACACAGACACTTTCCAAAGCCATTGTTTAACGCTGGGAATGTGTGCTTCTGAGTTGTGGCAGGGGAGGAAGAGGTGACCCCAAGAGGCATTTCCTCAGCAGCCATTATGCAGCCTGGGGAGACAGGAATCCATCAAGAGGAAGTGGCAGTCAGTGACTGTCCCGCCTCCCCCCCCCCAAAAAAAAATAGGGTGATTCTGGGGGAAAGATAGAATGACCAGAGCCTCACAAGACAGAATCTGGATGTAAACAAAGCACCATTATTGCCATTTAACTAGCCAGGGGATTCCTCTGTAGAGACTCAGAGCTCCTTGCCACACATCAAACAGCCAGACACATTCCGTAGCAATGTTTAAGCATTCTTTTCCAGGGACACATTCCAGTGCCATTCTTTGGTCTGGAAGACTTTTCTTCTAACTGAATCCTTTGTGTTTCAACTGATGTTCATTTTTTCTTGCCCTATTCCAATAAATGAGGGAAACAACCTGGCATTCTTTCCTCCTTAAAAATCTTTCAGACACTTGATGACTTCAAAATAAATCCCCCCCTCCCTTGCCATCCTGGGTCATTCAGAATCTCTATCTGATTTGGTAAATTCAGGAGAAACTTTGCCAAACCTTTCTGCTTAGGGGAACAAGCTTAGTTACTCAGCAAAATAAAAGCAAAGCTGGAGCAGCACTAATCTAGTTTGTCAAGGAAAGCCCTTTGCCCTGGACTCTTTAATTTACACATAGAACGCAGCAGCACACAGTTGAAAGGGTAGTTTGTTTTCCTTTTCTGGAACTCATTGTCTATTGCGTCAAAGACAATGAACAGTTCATACGGCTGCAACTATCCCAGTATTGAGGTACCCAGGCTGATCCACAGTAGCCCTCAGAAAGAAGAGTAAAGATTATGTGTCTGTGTAATTCTGCCTGTGAGTGCAGATAGAAGCCAGGGACCAGGCCTCCTCTGCTAGGTCTTGCAGCTTCATACGTTCAGGCCTCTCTTTTTCGGGCTCCAGAAGCTGTCCCCATGGTGACATTCACACACTGTGAAACTGAAGAATTGTTGGCAAGGTTCAGGGGACAGTAAGCCAGACTGGGCAGGGAGAGCATTCCATTATTATAACACAATGCCATAATAGAATACACAATTCTTTTCATATTAATTCTTACACAAGAGGAAGCTTTAAACTTGATTTTTTTTTTAAAAAAAGTTTCTTTATACTTTTGCATTGAAATGGGAGGTAAAATGTAAACTCATCTCTTGTATTTTGTGCAACTTGAGTTACCTTACTTATCTTGTTGAATGGCATGAAGCTTTCTTGCCTCTGATTATCTCCAAATGTCTCCTGGTGACCTTTGCTATGTGGCTCAGAACCTGGCAGTCAATACTGCTCTTGGGAAACTGCCCTTTTGGAAGGCGATGTTCATTCTTTCTACCCCATGACCACAGTGTGTTGGGGTGTGGCACCAATGCACAGCCAGGTCTCTACAGAGGACTTGGGCTTGTGAAGCCTGCCAAGCTGATTGGGCTACACATTGCTCTCCTCCAGCCCTCAGCACTCATTGCTGAGCTGTTGGTGCCTTCTTCCCTTGGCTACTCTTTTCTGAGCCTAATAGAACTTTCTGCCACCTCACAGACTAAGCATTGACTCTGGGACCCACTTTCTCACTTAGCTGTGATCTCTAGGTTTTGGTTTCTTACCATAGAGACAGGGTAGAGAACTCAGAGGTGGTGGCCCATGTGGGGTGGATACAAGGAGATGTGAGACCTTCTCCTCATAAAGCTGTAGACAATGAGTTTACCAGTCTCCATGACCAAATCCATCCAATCCAATTCAATGTTGTCTATTGTAGGCATGGAAACACAGGGAAAGGATGCATATCCGAGGAAACTAACAACCTCAAAGGGAACGGGTGAGGTTGAGCTGGAGAGGGGAGAATGATGAAAGATGATATTGATCATGGCACATTGTACTTGTAAATTGAGGTGTTGAATAGTAATCCCGTTGTACAACTACTTAATGATAATAAAATGCTATCCAAAAAAAGAAATTTTAAATTATTAATACACTTAAAAAAACAATGAATTCTGTAGATTCTTAATAAGCTTTTGAAAGCAATTTAAACTCTCATCCTTAATTCATTCCTGTACTTAGCAATGGAACAGACTTTTATTTAGAATATATAATGACAATCCTTCTAAAAATCTGTATAAATTTTAAGTGCAAATAAGCAACATTCTTCTGCACCTCTTAGCCCCTCCCCTAAGATCAATTCTGCTAGGTAGGGGTTATCTGGATACTATTGCAGATTCTTTTAATAACATCTTGCAGGGAAAATGATAGCACATTTTTTTTTCTTTTCCATTATGCTTCTGTTTGTTTTTTTGAATGAAAAAGACTCCATATGTAAATGTGATTATTCTTCTCCAAATTTCTTCTGTGCACATTGAACACCAGAATCTCCTGGGTTGTTTGTACAGGATTCAGGCTTGAATTTCAACGGTGAATGTCAACTAGAACACACAATGGCATTCATGAAAAATTCACATTGCTGAAGAGGATCACAGTCCCCTGCCCCCCTCCCCCCCTATCCCCTGTAATTCCCCAGGGCTATGACTAAGGGTCACCAATAAGTGACCATAATTTAATGAAGTGGTGCTCCCTCTGATTAGGAACAAGGGAGCCTGGCATCTTACGAAGCATAAATGCCCTGTTTCTGAGCATGCCAGAAAAAAATGGTTCCAGAAGCTGAACATTCTCCCAGCCTGAGGGAGCTGGCAGTGGGCAGTGAGGACATTCCACTGAAACTGGGCCATCAGGAGCTAGAGACAAAGGCAGCTGATTCAAGTGTACCCAATTGGAGTTTCTCTAATCAAATATATTAAACTCGCCATCATTCTTGATTGTTTTAATGGGAAGAAAGGGCAGCTGTGCCCTTCATTTACTAAGCATTTTATTTAGCTCTGTTGAGAAGAAAGGAAGGGAGGGGAAGGAATGGATGGGAAGGGATGAAGGCTGAAGATGGTAAAGAAAACGACAGGAAGCCAATGTCCTTTGTCTTAAGAGTAAAGTAATTTTGCATGCTGTTCAGTTTCACACAGAGAGTTCCCAGAACCCTCACTGGCTGGGAAAGATGGGAGATACCCATTGACAAAGTACACTCATGCAGAGTAGAAATGTAGTGGCAAGCAGACTTGAAATACTCTGCAAAGAGCTGGATCGACTATTACAGCTCACTGGCTACATGGAAGTCTGCTCAGTAGACCATTTGCCCTTTGTATATTTGTGCTTTGTGCCAAAAGATTTAAATTTGAAGATACTTGAGAAAAATATCTCCACTCCTTTTGCAGTGTTCCAGGATAAGAGCAGAATTCCCCAAAGGCTTTTTTCACCATATGAACCATGGGATCAAAAATTCTAATGAAGAGTGCATGTTAATGGCCCCAACTTTTTTTTTTTCAAATTTACTTTTTAAATAGTTTTAACAGACAGTCTAAGCATAATGCATAATGCGTCCTGCCCTGAATGAGCACTACTATATACAATGTCTTGGTATTCACCTCCGGCTTCAGAGAGAGCACATGATGTCATTGTGAGCCCCCTCTTCCCCGACCCTGTCTGCCCTGTTGATAACCAGATGAACTTGAAGGAGATAAGAGCCAGACATTCCACTGTGAAAGCAATTGTTTCATCTTAGTGAGGAAGGAGACTCAGGTAGATGGTGTGGTAGTTCTTGGAGTTATGCACCCACAAATGCAAGTGGCAAGGGGGAACAAAGGTCTAAGAACTGCAGCCTGGGGTTCACAGGCTCATGCAGGCTAATGAGAGTCATCCCCAGAAAGGAAGCTGGTGCCTGTTACAGCCTGAAGCCAGCCTGCTTCTGAGCTGGAATGTGAAGGCAGCTGGCTGTGTCAAAGGGGCAGAGAATAAAGCCGCAGTGTAAAAATGAAGACACAATTCAGCAGAGAGAAGATACTTGTAGAATGGGTTCTGCAACCCAGACACTTCTTTTTGGAGGGCCTTCCTTTTGGACACAAATGATTCCATTCCTCTTCTTTAAAAAAAGGAAGGAAGAGTGGGATAGGGTCAGAAAGATGCTATTTTACTCTTTCTAAATGTCCCTCTTTGAAGAGAATTAAAGGAAATCGGCCCTGTCTATACACGCAGGGACATTGCATCCATAGACATAACACAGGCAAAATGAAGGTTTCACTTTTGGAGTCAAACTATTAATCACTCAGCTCCAGCCTCCTATCATGTATGGTGGGTTTCTAGTATCTTCAAGAAGGCTTCTTGATTTTTTTTAAAAATGAAACAGCTGGGTGAGGCAGGCTTGGAAGAGGAAGAAACGGTCAACGCATTCCTGGCCACTCTCCTTCCCTCCCTCTCTCGCTCACTTATAATGTCCTTTTGTCCTTAGGGCCCTCATCCCTTGGTGGGGGTGAGAGGACAATGGACAGAGCTGGCGTGCAGGCCAATGCTAAGAAGCAGTGCTCCCAGATTGGTTTTGCAGCAGCCCAGTGGGTTGTGGCTCCATTGCATTGCCTATTGAGGTGGCAGGGCTCTGTGGAGGTACTCATTCTTCTCACTTGTGTCTTGGGGATGCTGAAGATGGCTGTGTTCCTATCTGTGGCTGGTGCTTGGGGCAGGAACGAGGAACAGAAGTATTTGTAATGGTAGAGAAGGCAGCAGAGAAAGTGCAGGGCCAAGAGCTGAATGATTGAGTGGATAAACCTTGGCTCACATCACCAGATTCATCATGGTCCAGTCACTTTCCTTCTGTCTGGCTTGGTTTTCACTGCCAAGTTGAAGATCACTATGGATGATGGCTGTGGTCTTTCAGATTCACTAATCTGAGATTCTTACTAATAACCGAGTTGGTAGAACAGGAAACAGTGACCTTTTAAGTCCAATGGGTCTCAGGTGAATCCTAAACTTATCGACATATGGTTTTGTTCAAGTTATTAAGTTGCTTCACTTGTTTTTCTTTTGAAAAGGTATTTGTTTAACTCCTATCTACCATTTAGAAATGTCAGTTTGATGACCTGGATGAGAAGAAAATCTGAGATAATGCCAGCAAACACTAGCTTCCCTTGTATTCTGTCTTGTGTTAATGGACACAAGCCAAAACCAGTTTATGAAAGATCAAATTAGTCCAAGAGGCTTAGGATTTGGGAAGGAATTATATTGCAGGATTGCATCATATGTTCTAGCAATTTCAATCTCAGAGACAAGTAAAGCTAAAAAAAAGTTACAATTTGTTGGAAAGGTAAGGTTGTCAACATTTTTTTGGCTTTGTTAATAGGCAAGGTTCATCTTTTCTCACTGTCATTTCAAAAGAGACAAGGGTCTCATATCTAAATATACCTGGAACTCAAAAAATTAAATCTCCAACAACAAATCCTCAAAGAAACAACTGCCCAATAAGTAAGTGGGCTAAAGACTTAAAGAGAAACTTCTCTGAAGAGGAAAGAAGGATGGCCAATAGACACATGAAGAAATGCTCAACCTCCCTAACCATAAAAGAAAGGCAAATCAAAACAACATTGAGATTCCACCTCACCCCAGTTAGAATGGCTATAATCAAGAACTCTAATAACAACAGATATTGGAGGGGATGTGGACAGAAGGGAACCCTACTGCATCGTTGGTGAGAGTGTAAACTTGTTCAACCACTTTGGAAAGTAGTATGGAGGTTCCTCAAAAGACTCCACATAGAGCTCCCCTGTGATCCAGCAATCCCACTTTTGGGCATTTACCCAAATGATTACAAACAAGATCATACTAAAGCACAACTATGTTTATTGCAGCATTATTCACTATAGCTAAGCTATGGAACCAACCCAGATGTCCCTCAGTAGATGAATGGATCAAGAAAATGTGGTATATATACACAATGGAATTCTATGTCTCCATCAGAAGGAATGACATTGCCCCATTTGTTAGGAAATGGAAAGGCTTGGAAAAAATTATATTAAGTGAAGTAAGCCAGGCCCAAAGAAACATAGGTCCCATGGTTTCCCTTATTTGCAATAACTAGTATATGTCTGAGACAAGCAGAAACAGTCAGATAAGTTGATGTTAGGTGAAATGAACCCCAAGATAAGGACTCAAATGGTTTTTCTTTCTTGCTATTGTTTCTAACATATTTATAAGATGATTTCTTTGTTGCTTTGTATGTCCCTCCCCCACGGTATAACCTGTTTTCACTGTATTTGTTGATATAATTTGTGGAGGGGAAGGGAAAAAACAAATTGTTTAAATAGGGATGCAGGTGGACCCATTGCAACAATGAGATGTACAAGATGCTATGTCGAAAAATGAACTTACAACTTTGACGCGGGGGGCGGGGGGCGGGTAGGGGGGGGAGATGGGAAGGGATGGGAAGGGGAAACAAAGGAGGAGGCAACAATGCTTGATAAGAAATGTACTCATAACCTTGCCCATATAATTGTAACCCCTCTGTATGGCATTTTCACAATAAAATTTTTAAAAAAGAGATAAAGATCAAAATGACTATAACCCATCTTTACCAGGAAAGGACATGTCCCCATTGAACTGAGAGATAATGTGTATTTTTCATTATATTTTAAATGTATATGTACATTCCCTTCCCATTCCTTTCAATCATGATCCATTGGCTCACCTGTCATTCATAGGTGGTCTTGGAAAACCACTGTAGCTTTGTATGTTTGTGTTAGCTACTGTCTCTTGTGTCTCTACTGTTTTTTCACTTATTTTCCCTTTCCACTTGTTTCAAGACTACCCCATCCTGTGTACCTAGACACATGCATGCTTTTCATGTATGTGGCTGTGGCTCTCGTGGTCTACCCTAAATTCTCAGAAGCAAGAAGGAAGCTTCCTCCCTCCAGAAAAGAAGAGCATCTGAGTCCATTCTCCCTCCCTCTGGTCTTTCCAGTAGGAGAAGCCAGGAGAAGACAGGAGTCATTGGCTTAGAGATCGTGGTTCCTTCCTTCTGAGCAGCCATCTAGGCTGCTTCCATCAGCTGGGAGCCTGGCCATCTCCTGCCCCCCACCAACCATGTGAAGTCTGGGCTCAGTGGGCAGGCATGCGTTGGGAAGTTGGATGGCTTTCTGCCCCCTACTGATTCACGTTCTTACACTGAGGCCTCATGTGTTGTGAATTATAGAAATGCCAGACACACCCACCATGAAATACAAGCACCAAAAAGCTCTCGAATGCCAAGTGTAAGTGACTTTCAAATGCTTTCTCCATTTGCTTCTATGCAGCCTGCTCGTACAGGCCAACATAACAGAGTGCCTATGAGCTTCCCCCCACCCCCACTCTATGCTGATGCTGGCTTGTTTCTGGTGCTTTCCTCTCACTTTCTGCTGCCAGCAGCCAGGGCTGTGCTAGGATCACATTTTCCCTGCAAAAGGCAGTGACCCTTCTCAGAGCCATATTTAGTCTCCATGGGAAGTCTCTCCATAGTCAGAAAAGAACACACAGAAACATCTATTAGGTCCAATATCAAATCTCATTCTGGGGTAATAAATGTCAGTGTCTCTTGCTGAGATCTTGAGTCAGAATCTTCAGCCTCCTGGAACCCAGAGCATAGCAGAGCTTAAGGGGTCCAGCTGGCTGGCCACACAGACATTAAGCATCATGTCATATCCCTACTTATCTGGGCCCAGGTCCTACAATCTACAGATGGCAGCATCACAACATGGGCATTGTGGCGGGGAGGGGGTGCTGCTTCCTCCTTCCCAGCTCCTCTGCTGTTGAGTGGAGCAAGGAAGTGGAGCGGGATGTGGATTTAAGCTGTTTTTATAAAAATTTAAATCATTTGGGGACTTGTGAGTTTCTTTCGAAGCAATTTAGACTGTGAAGAACAATGTCCTTTGTTTTTCACTTGAGAACATCCATGCTACCTGGAAACTTCTTAAGTGTTAGGAACCTGGCTGAGATTGGTCTACTCTCTCTTCATGTGGTCTCCAGTTCTCATGCTTTACGTATTTTTGATGTGGTGGCTGTAGCCAATGGAAACAATCTCTTTTGTCCTCCTTCCCTCAGCCCCAGCTCAAAGTTCTAAAGTAAGAGTTGGTGGTTTCATTTCCTCTCTGCAACATTTCTTCAGGGCGGAGAATACCATTTCCTCAGACACTCCCAGATATGACAGGCTCATTATCTCCTTTGCTTATATTGGAGGGGCCATGGGACACATGGGAAGGGAGACTGGGAGGCCGAAGCATGTGGTTACCTGCCTGTAGGCATTCCTAAAGTCTGGAAGAGGTACCAGGATCTATGATGAGAATGAATGATTCCTGGAACCCAACAGACACCTGGCCTTGAGTATTCCTAACCTACCTCTATCTGTCTATCTGTCTGTCTGTCTGTCTTTAGTGTAAAGATATTTATTGTAGAGGTGATGTACAGAGGGGTTATAGTTACATAAGTGAGATGGTGAGTATATTTGCTCTTGAACAGTGTCACCCACTCCCTCATTTTCACTGTTTTATTCCCTCCCAACTCCCTCTCCCACAAATTTTATAGTTCATTTTCAACATAGGGCCTAGTGAGTGTCAATGCTGCATTTGCTCACCCTTTGTCCCACCATTTTGTGTTCCCCCTTACTCTCCTCCAAACATAAACTCACATACAAGACAAAAGGTACAGAAATGAAAAATAGTCACAAGGGAAAAAAACCCTGAAAAAACAAAAAGCAAAATACAAAAAAAAAAACCCTCTTGTTTCATTCTTTTGCAGTTCATTTGGATAAGCAGCATTTTATATATAACACATAGGTTTTGAGCTTTTGTGATCTTTTCCTAAGAATATCCTCCTTTGTTCTTACTGTGTGAATATTTAGCCTCTTGTTTAATTTATCATGTCCATGTATAAGTTTTTTTTTTATCTTTTACCATCCATTGTGTTTACTTATAGTTTTATAGGTACATTCTAATTACTACAAATGAGGGAAACCATGTAACCTATGTTTCTTTGGGTCTGGCTTACTTTGCTTAATATAATTTTTTCCAAGTCTTTCCCTTTCCTTACTGATGAGGCAATATCATTCTTTCTGATGGAGGCATAGAATTCCATTGTGTATATATACCACATTTTCTTTTTTTTTAATTGTGAAAATACCGTACAGAGGGGTTACAATTACATGGGCAAGGTAATGAGTGCATTTCTTATCAAGCATTGTTGCCTCCTCCTTTGTTTCTCCTTCCCATCCCTTCCCATCTCTTCCCATTGCAACCTCCCCCCCCCTCCAAGTTATAAAGTTCATTTCAACATAACACCTTGTATATCTCATTGTTGCAATGGGTCCACCTGTATCCCTATTTAAACAATTTGTTTTTTCCCTTCCCCTCCACAAATAATACCAACATCAAATACAGTGAAAACAGGGGTTATACCATATACCACATTTTCTTGATCCATTCATCCACTGAGGGCATCTGGGTTGATTGCATATCTTGGCTATGGTAAACAATTACTGCCCTTTCTTAATTACTGCCTAGTCTATGGGTCATATTCAATTCTCAGACTCCTTTACCTCTTTCCAATTCTGGGTCCTGTGGATCATCCAATTCTTAGTCTTCATTTTATTCAACAGAGCTGGATAGTTCATCTTCTACAGGAAGCAGGACTATATCATAGTACCTCAGAAGCTACTGCTATCCCAGCATTTATTCAAAGCCAGCTCTGATTGGCCTAAGCTTTGTGACCCAGGTCAGTTCTTCAGCCTTTCAGAGACTCAGTTTTGATATCTATTAAATGGGAACACATGCCTGGAAGCCTAGAGTAGAAATACTTCTGCTCAGGCCATAAGAGAACTATTATCTTTAAGGTCAGTCACTTGAGGTTAAAGAAAGGGAAAATTGTTTGCAGGTGTAAGGAGGACTGGCTGGAGGAGAAGCATTCTTTGCAGAATGCAGAAGAGTGTTTGAGCCAATGCACATATTCTGGCAACCATGTGGCAGGTCTTGGGCTCTGTCCTTCGTGGTCAGAGCACATGGAGGGCTGTGCCTAAAGAGGTGGACCGGAGTCTCCAGTGGAAGATTTGAAGTCTGCCAAAGAGTTTACAGCTGACCACACTGTTGGGTTAAAAATGCATTGTCCTAGAATGACTTGAAGAATTTAGCCTAGCTTGTAAGGAGAGGGCAGATTTAAGCAAAGGAAGAAGAGCTCTGGAATAAGTCAATAAAATGGAATCAAATCATGTTGGTGACAGAATCTTCCTTATTTCTGTTGGCAAAATTCATGAAGAGACATGGCATCATGGCCACTGCCATTGGGTTCAGGTTGTCAACAGATCGCCATGTACAATAAAAGCTTTTAAGTTATATTTATTTATTTCTTGATAAAAGTAACATGAGGCCATAGTCACATACCTTTTGGTGTTGCTAAATTTCGGTATTTGAGTCTGGTTATGCGAGATAGTCCCCTTAACACTGTTTTTTTCCCCATCTAACCCATTTCTGAACACACTAAAACCTTCCAGCAGATCTTCACTACCCAGTAACTGAAATCGTCATTCCTTAGCTTGATTGATGGCCTGCTTTACCCTTCTTTTCCTTCCTTGCGTACATACAGAACAATTGTGTCCCCCAACTTCTTTTTCTGATTCCATCACCCTGAAAGAGATGGCATTTGGAAGTGAGAGCTTTGGGAAATCATTATTTCATGAATATGGAGTCATCGGAAATTGGATTAATGTTTTTATATAACGTTCTCTGAGGCCTCCAAAGAATTCTCTTGTCCTTTCCCCCTCATGAAGACATATATACAAGATGACTGTGTAGGAACCAGGGTGCAGTTCCTCCTTAGACAGAATCTACTGGTCTTTCAGTCTAGGACCTCCGGTTCCAAAACTTGAAAAATATATTTCTGTTGTTTGTAAGCCCTTTGGTTCATGGTAGTTTGTTATGGCAACCCAGGCCAGTGCAGACAGTAGTCCTACTTTGGATATACTGAGCTCCGCCTAGTTGCTTTGAACATACATTGTGCTTGCTCTGCTTTCAAATTTTGCATACAGCAGTTTCTTCATGGTCTCTGGCCTGTTAATCTGTCTCTTTATCCAAAGCCTACTTCTGAGGCCACCTCCTCTGAGAAGCCTTCTTCAGCATGTCTCAGGTAGTGTTCCTTTTGGTTTTTGGCATAACAACCTGTGTCTGCCTTTGTTATTGTGATTTTTTTCTGCCACGTTGTACCTTTTGATTTAATTGAGCATCTTCTCCGTGTGCTTGTGAGCTCCTGAGAGCGACAGCTTCTCCGACTTTTATATTCTTAGGGATAATAGGGCTAATAAAAATGTTACTGAATGGAAGAAGTGCAACTCCATAAACTCAAAACATATTGTTTGCCTCAACAAGGCATTAAAATGTTGTAAGGGCCTGGAGATGGGGTCAAACAATGGATACTTAATATGAAATAAATAAAAGAATCCATCTGGTGATACTTAAAATGTCAGAACCCTGCTCAGGATTTAGACAGTGTCAGCTCTGACCTGCATCAAAGCCATTTTAATCATTCTGCTTCAGGATCACTTGCCTGTGGCTAAAACTTCAGACTTGTGAGCACCTACTTTATATCTCTCAAAACCAGCCCTGGAAGGTGGATTCTGGAAATCAGCACTGTTAACATGTTCCCCTGGTGATACTGAGAACCCTTGACTGTGGCAAAGTCTTCCCTCCATGTAATCTTTATGGGTGTAGGAAGGCAGAGGCACTGGGAAGGGATGGTTTAAGAATCCTCAGAGCGAGGATTACTCCTGAAGTAAACTGTGTACCATTCAAACTGTCATAAGAGAGCGCAACTTGACTTCAAAATTCAACCTCTCTCCTGCTTTCTTCCCTCTGTGATTTTTTTGAAAAGTTTATAAAACAAGGAACAGGGCCAAGAATTTCTGAATGTCGTGTTATGATACTTGGATATTGGAACAAGGGACTTAGCCATGAGCAATCAAAACAGCTTGATAGGAAAGTGGCAGGAGCAGGGAAGAATCTGTGTCCATTCATTGGTTAGACAAGATAAACAGACCATCCTATAGATCCCAGACGAGATAGATTTCCTGGGGTTTTGTGTCTATCTTCAGAAAGGAAACAAAAAATAAGTAGAGAAGAACTAACCTTCCATCCTTAGGGTCTCTATCAAATTGGGGACTCCCTCAGGCTGGGGAAGATGGGGGAGGAACTGGAGGTTGTGATGGTTTAGTGACCTCCAGCTGTAGCAAAAGACTGGTGTTTTTGATCGGCAACCAGAGGCAGAGAGGATTAAGGACATCTATCTGGCTTTTCTCTCTTTTTCTGGCCATATGAAGAGTTTGCCCTGTACCTAGCCTCCTTGCCAGCCTACCACTCCTTCCTGGGCTGAACCATGGCTGGCTTAGTGTGGAGTGAGATAATTCCAGATCATATGATAATTGAAGTGAGAGGTATTTGGTCCTCCCCTACGAGGGTGGTTTTCTGACGGCTGATTCAGGTACCATGACATCAGCATACTGGGACAAAACAGAGAGGAGTTCTGCTCAGGATAATCCTGTAACTGCAAGAAGACAAGACCTATCAGTGGATAATTGGAGCGGGGGCTGGAAACTCCCCTCACACGTGAAACTAAAGGCAGAGAGAAAACCTGCTTTTTGTGGTTAGGTAGGTAAAGAGAAGAATAAGAGATGCATGTCAGATGAAGGAGCTGTGATCTCCTTTATATACTTTTAGTATTCTAAAATTAAGGGGATAAGGTTGGTTGAGAAGCAAAGAGGGAAATTTATTCCACGTGTTTTCTCTAGTCATTTCCCTCCCATACTAAAAGCCAAGGAAACAGATGTTGCATTTTGTTCCTTTCACACACACATATAAATCTATCTATATCTATCTATCTATCTATCTATCTATCTATCTATCTATCTATCTATCTATCTATCTATCTATCTACACACATTCATATATGTGAGGCCAGGAGTTTAAACTTAATACCACAAAATAAGGAGGAGGGGGAGGAAGAAGACCAAAGGGAGGAAGAGGAGGAGGAGGAAAAGAAGAACAAAGAAAAGAGGAGAAAAAGAATAAGGAAAAGAAGGAGAAGGAGAAAGAGAAGGAGAAAATGCCCACTCAACAACCTTTTTCATACCAGGTTTCACATCTTTAGATTTTTTTTTTCAGGATGGCAACAGAATTAACTGGGTGGTTTAAGCAATGGAATTAATTTCCTCATATATAGGTGTTTACGTGTGTGAATATATTCTTCTTTTCGTATGTCTATATTGCTTTAAATTTTGCCCTTGAAAATAAAATGGCTTCAGCTAATGTAGGAGTCTTACCACTTCTAAGATTTATCATAATAAAATAGTTACCTTTGACAATGACAAATCTTTAAGATATGGCTAGATACAATGAGTACTGTTTACTGGGTAGATGCTTTGAAGCTCATTTGCCCTGAAATAACTAGATAGAAAGTTCTATATGACATTTAAGTTCTTAAAAGTAGAACTTATATCTTCTAGTGTGATCTGGAACAGTTAGATAAAAACTCCCATAGAATATTTAAGCCCTAGCTCAAGTAAACTTCAAATATGCCTATCAAATTATAATAATAGGGAGAAAAAACTCAGGAAACAAGAGTTAGGAGCAATTATTCGTACTGAAGTAGATGTTTCAGATTTTCTGCAGACTCATTTTAATGAAGCATTCATCATAATTTTTTCTACATGTAATTTTTTAGGGATAGATTTGTTTCATACAACAATCCATATATATGTCTGTGTGTATATATATATATGAGCTTACCTATGTGTTGAATCACTGCATCTCTTATAACCAGTGCTTTGAATAATCAGGTATCTTTTTTCCCCAAAGGTTGCTTAAAAAATAAACATTGACACCAGGCAGGTCTTGATGACCTTGTAAGATTGACTACAAAGGACTGTTGTTTACATTTCTTGGATCAGAATAGCTTAATATGCCTGACAGACTGTGTCTGTGTGTTTGGAACATAGCTATGACTCAGCTTTGCTATGTATTGAGGGACCTCATGTGTCTGTGGCCACCCTGACCTTTGGTCAGGACACAGGGGCAGGCAACAACTTTCCCCACTGGTTCTGCTTACCTCAGAACCCTGCTCCCAAATTTGTTACTGAGAAGGGCATCTAAGTACCTGTTGTATTTCTATCTGATCATCTCTAAATCTTCAGGGGATTTAAAGCATCACGTAGCATTTCTATTGTAATATTGCTATCGATAGAATTGTTCAGTACCCCTTTTCTCCTAAATAAAATGTGAAAGCCCTAATTCCCAATGTGACCATATCTGAAGGTAAAAGTCTTAAAGAGATAATTAAGGTTAAATTAAATCTTAGGAGTGGAACCCTAATTCAAAAGTACTGTGGTCATGCAAGAAGAGAGAAATTTCTCTCTCTTCATCACATAAGGACACAGGAAGGTACCATATATAAGCTAGGAGGAGCCCTTACTCAAATTCAATCAGAAAGCCCAGAAGACAAAAGTCAGGGCAATTATTTGTACTGAAGTAGACATTGTCATCTAGATTTCCAACTTCCAGAACTGTGAGGAAATCAATTTCCATATTTTAAACCACCCAGTTAATTCTATTACCATTCTAAAAAACATCTAAAGATATGAAACTTGTTATGAAAAAGATTAGCGTGGGCAATTTCTCCTTCTCTTTTTCCTTCTCCTTTTCTTTCTCCTTCTTTCTCTCCTCTTTTCTTTGTCCTCCTCCTCCTGCTCCTCCTCCTCTTTCTCCTGCTCCTCTTCCTCTTCTTCCTCTTCTTTTTTCTCCTCTTCTTTCTCCTTTTTGTCCTCTTCCTTCCTCCTCTTGTCTTGTGGTACTAAGTTTAAACTCAGGGCCTCACACTTGCTAAGCAGGTGCTCTACCACCTGAGCATGCCTGTTATTAGAAGAGTAATTCTGTTTTTTTTATTGTGAGAATACCATACAGAGGGGTTACAATTACATGGGCAAGATAACGAGTACATTTCTTATCAAGCATTGTTGCCTCCTCTTTGTTTCAGAAGGGTAATTCTTGCTCAAAGTATCTTGTCCTTTCCTAGTCCATTCTCAGAAATAATATTCCCTGTTCCTTCCTTCTGTGGTGTTATTTGTACTCACACAAACACTAATAGACACATTCTGATACCAATATATAACATTTGTTGAGCTCTCACTGTGAGCCAAACACCGTCAATGTTTATATAATGCTTACTATACAAGCAACATACTGGTCTAAACTATTTGAAAATGGTTAATCTTCATACCAACTCAGAATAGTTGTTAAAATTATCATCCTCATTTTACACTGGGAAAATTGTCATTTTTATAGAAGTTAATTAAGTTGTCAAGGTTATGGGATAAGCAAATAGCAGAGCTAAGATTTCCAACTCAAGACAGTCTGGCTTCAAAACCCTCATTGTTAACCATTGTCCTATACAGGAAGTTCATTATCTTTCTTGTTTTATTTTTTTTTTTTGCCAGTCCTGGGGCTTGAACTCAGGGCCTAAGCACCATCCCTAATGCTTCTTCTTGCTCAAGGATAGCACTCTACCACTTGAGCCACAGCACCACTTCTGGCTTTTTCTGTTTATGGTACTGAGGAATCGAACCCAGAGCTTCATGCATGCGAGGAAATCACTCTACCACTGAGCCACCTTCCCAGCCCTTCATTATCTTTCTTAAACCATGCTTTGGACTTGAATGGTAGGTGCCATTAACATCTCCAATTTGCAGCTGGAGAAAATGGGGTTTAGAATGTCCACATTTCAACCTATACCACCCAACTCCCAAGGCTTCTAGCTTCTCAAAAGGACAATGTTGGAGGCCTACTGTCATCTCTATACAAATGTCCACAGCTCCTAGACGTTGGCATGCTTGCTTATGAGAAGCAGATAGAGGTTTTCAGTGTTTTCCAGGTTGCAAGCATCTAACCTGTACCCTACTGCATTTCCTGTGCTTTACCAAGGACTTGCATCTCAGAAGACATGAGGACATTTAAGTCCCTGGGCTCCGACTCAGACAAATTCCATGTATTTGAGAGTCAAAGCTTCCTCTAAAGCTGGAACAACTTCTCTAGTTCAAAGTCTGCCGTGCACCTGCAGATTTCCCATTAAACTGCTTGCCGAATCAGGAATAATGATTCTCAGAGGGAAGAGATATTATTTGCATTTGAATTAATGTTGAGTTCAGAGTCACAGATTCCTCATCAAGAAGGATTTAGAGCAATTGCTGATATCCTGGGGAATCTGTGACCAGCTCATTATTTTCTTCTCACAGGGTAGTACTAGAATTTTTAATTTTTTTCAAGTCTTCTTTCGAAAGTTTGGCTCTCTATACCCCCATGATCATAATTATAATAATTTTGAAACATCAGTCTGCTCAAATATCAAGGTGTTGAATGGATAATTTCACTTTAATGAATTTGTCTCATATGGGCTTATTTTCCACATCTGTCCTAAGCTGAATAGCTAACTGGTTAATATGAGAACTGTTCCGTTTCATTAGCTTCTCCCTGTTGATTTCCTTGAGGTGGAACTGATACATTGCCAGTTGTAAGCCTTGTCAGCTCTTTCCTTTTAAGCAAAGCACATATCCAAATTCTGTTCTAAGGCACTGATGCCAATGAATAAGATTAAAAAATGAAATAGCCTGATCATCCAGATAAATGATAGGATTCCAAATGCCCAGTGGCTTCAGAGAGATTAGCAAAGACTTGTCATGGACGTCATAAACACATCTTCTGAAGGGCATCTTGGGCAAATTGTTGAAGTAAGGCCACATTGTTTGGAAGAATTGGGTATGAAGGGAAGCATGGGATGGGAATGAGTTCTGTCTGGAAAACTCTGGAAGGGTGGGAAGACAGTAAAAGAAGGTAGAGTCTGGGAAACAAGGAGGTTTTGTTGAAGGTCTTGAGTGTGAGTGTAAAAATGTCCAGCCTTTTAGAAAGGACTCCTGATTGTTTTGTGGCCTACCTAGGAAGATATTTTTGGAAACAGCTTAAAGTAAAAGAGATTATGTCAGTAAATCATATAACCTCCTGGAAAGAGAAAGGGAAGAGTGCTTCCTTCACAGGGTTCTAAGTTCAGACAAGATGGAGAAATGACCACTTAGAATGCTCTGGGATCTAAAAGAAAAACCTAATTAAGGATGAGATGTATCATCAATCACAGCAAGAAAGGCAAAGTGCACTTCAAGATTGGACTCTTCAACCACTCTGTGTTACCAAGGACCCAGGTTATTTCTGTCTTTCTATTCTATATCCTTTGCTTAAGATAATCCATAAGAACCAACCCAGATGCCCCTCAGTAGATGAATGGATCAAGAAAATGTGGTATATATATACATATATATGCATGTATATATATATATATATATATATATATATATATGTATACACACACACACACACATATATAGTGGAATTCTATGTCTCCATCAGAAAGAATGACATTGACCCATTTGTTAGGAAATGGAAAGACTTGGAAAAAAATATATTAAGTGAAGTAAGCCAGACCCAAAGAAATATAGGTCCTATGATTTCCCTTATTTGCAATAACTAGTTCATGTCTAGGACAAGCAAAAAAGGCCAAAAGATATGTACATATGATCATATAAGATGATGTTAAGTGAAGTAAACCCCAAGACAGGGACACAAGTGGTTTTTTTCTTTTTTGCTATTGCTTTTAATGTACTTATAATGCACTATGTGATTCTCTTCTTCCCCCACGGTATAACTCCTGTTTTCACTGTATCTGATTCCAGTGTCCTGCATCTTGTACAAACATTTTTATAATTTGGGGAGGGGAAGGGATATAACAAAAATGCTTAAATAAGGATACAGGTTGACCAATTGTAACAGTGACATGTACAAGACACTATGCTGAAAACGAACTTTACAATTTTGGGGGTGGGGAGGGAGGAGTTTGGGGAGGTTGGAAGGGAAGGGATGGTAGGGGAAAAACAAAGGAGGAGGTAACAAGGCTTGATAGGGAATATACTAACTACCCTACTCATGTAACTGTAACTCCTCTCTACAGTATTTTTACAATAGAAAATACATATGGAAAAAAATGATAATCCATAGGCTTTTTCTCCTCTGGATTGTCTGATGACTACTGGCAAAAATTGAGGTTACATGCTTCCTTGTTCATGTCCCTAAAGTGGGTATAAGGGGAGACATTTTGTTCATGAAAGAAAAATTCTTCACCTAGTCTGTCTGGGTCAATTTAGGTGTTATGACACTAAAGGACTAATAATTACTGCTAAAGGAAAGTCATGAACTCTTGCTGTAAACCTAAGCCCTAGAATCCATCCTTGGCAAGAAATGTGGGTGACCTCCATCTGGCTGGACCAATCAGTGCCAAGCCCTGGGCTAGTGATGATTTCATCATTCTGTGGTACGTGTGGGCCCTGTAGAGATGAGGTGGAATTTGGAGAAATAAAGAAGAAAGAAAAAGAGTGTCAGTTTTCAGTTACTATTTACCTGAGGTAAATAACCTTAAAAGCAGGAAAGTTTTTTATTTGGCCCACAGTTTCAGAGGTTTTAGTTTGCGATGACTTGCTTTTTGTGTGTGAGGCTCTTACCCACAGAGGCCTCCTCATGGAGGGGACAATGTGGCACATGGGACCTGTCCAATGCATGGAGGTCAGGAAACAGAGAGAAAGAGAGAGAGAGAGAGAGAGAGAGAGAGAGAGAGAGAGAGAGAGAGAGCTCATGAGAGAGCGCACAAGAGAGAAAGAAGGACAAAGAGACAGAGACAGAGAGACAAAGACAAAGATGCACAGAGAGAGAGAGAGAGAGAGAGAGAGAGAGAGAAGAAGAAGAAGAAGAAGAAGAAGAAGAAGAAGAAGAAGAAGAAGAAGAAGAAGAAGAAGAAGAAGAAGGAAGAAGAAGAAGAAGAAGAAGAAGAAGAAGAAGAAGAAGAAGAAGAAGAAGAAGAAGAAGAAGAAGGAAGAAGAAGAAGAAGAAGAAGAAGAAGAAG
Organism: Dipodomys spectabilis; assembly: GCF_019054845.1. Taxonomy (NCBI): domain Eukaryota; kingdom Metazoa; phylum Chordata; class Mammalia; order Rodentia; family Heteromyidae; genus Dipodomys; species Dipodomys spectabilis. The sequence continues at coordinate 41,810,539 of NW_024870772.1, read as the reverse complement.
AAGAAGAAGAAGAAGAAGGAGAAGAAGAAGAAGAAGAAGAAGGAGAAAGAAGAAGAAGAAGAAGAAGAAGAAGAAGAAGAAGAAGAAGAAGAAGAAGAAGAAGAAGAAGAAAGAAGAAGGAGAAGGAGAAGGAGAAGGAGAAGGAGAAGGAGAAGGAGAAGGAGAAGGAGAAGGAGAAGGAGAAGGAGAAGAAGAAGAAGAAGAAGAAGAAGAAGAAGAAGAAGAAGAAGAAGAAGAAGAAGAAGAAGAAGAAGAAGAAGAAACTGTGGCTCAATAGCCCCTCCAGGACATGCCCTCAATTTCTTAAATTTCTTTAATGAAACCCCCAACTTTTACAGACTCCACCACCTTTCAGTATACCATGGGCTAGGGCCCAGGGGGTCTGTGGGAGATATCGAAAATCTAAACAACAACAAAAGTAACAATAGCACTACAAGGCAGTGTCACAAAAACTTCTGTGAAGATGAGGCCTCGGAGATCTACAGAGGCTGACAAGTGACTAGACTGGTATTTTCCTAAGGATCTAAGACCAGATGTTTTTGCTTGAGTGTTTTGAGTTCTAAAAACAAGGGGTGTGGGGGGGGGGCGGTTGCCTGGTAAACTAAGCTTATAGAAGTCACAGACTTCTTTGTGCACTTTGTTAACTTTTATACTCTTCATATCAAGTGTGCTTTTTATTTTTCTTAATTATTCAGGAATGTTTCCTCATGGTCCTTTTTAATATACTTTTCAGTTCACGGGTTGGCGTTAAATATTGTCTTGTATTTTCAGCTGATGGTTATTATGTATGCAGGAAGAGCTACTTGCTACCAGATTATCCCATATTTGCTTTATCAGTGTACAATGTTAAGCAGATGTGAAACTGATGAGAGGTGTCCTAAAAAGAGCTGGAAGTGGGCAGAACCATGTTGTGGACTCAAGCCTCAAGCCTGAGGTAGCCCTTACCTGGAGAGAGACATTGCTCAGACCTTATGAGAGCTGAAGCACTGAGTCTGGACCTCAAAAATAGCTAGTAGCAGGGAGTAAAGAGTCATCGATATCAGAAGAAGGAAAGACACAATCCGGGGCTCAGAGTAGGAAAAATAATGCTTAATTTGCTCTTATATGTCTCCTAAAGGCCATGCATTAGAGGCTTGGTTCAAGATTGCTGCTGTAGAGAAATGGTGGATTCGTTAGGAAAGGGATTGTGGAACCCTGGTCTTCCCTTTACTCTGTTTCTCTTCTGGCCATGAGCTAAGCTGTTTTGCTCTGCTAGACTCCTGTCATGATGTGTTGACTCACTAGAGGCTTCCCCCAAAATAAGGCACATTAATCATGGACTGAGACCTCTGAATCTGTGAGCCAAAATACATCTTTTTTTTTTTCTTTATAAGTTGGTTGTCTCAGATTTGTTATAGTGATGAAAACAGGAAAGATGAAGGCTATAGGTGGTCTTATGATTGGAATGCTCACGAATTCCCTTTCTCAAAACTGACAGCCCACATAAGCTCCTGTGAATGTGCCCAGACAGTTCTTCCTGTAACCAGGAAGTTCCTCTGGTCAAGAGGTAAACACCATGACAACCATGACAACAGGAAATGAGCACTCAGATTATTCCAGTGATGAGACATCCCAAGGCCGAGGAAGCACGGAGGGTGCCAGTGAAGGAAAGTAGAGAGCAATGAGAAGAAAAGGGCAAACAGGGTGCTGAGCTTAATAGATTTGGTGCAGTTTCTTAGCTTCAGCACTATGACATTCTGGGGGTGGACAGTTCTTCCTGAGGGTTATTCCTGTGCACTATAGGATTCCCAACAGTTTTTCTGGCTTCTGCTCCCTGAATGCCAGTATTTCTTCCCCTCTTGCAGAGAGTCCCCACCTAAAACATTCCAGAATGATGCCACATTTTCTCTGCTGAAGTTTTTAATTCCTTACTTGAGAACTACTGTCCTGGAATGATGCAGGAACTCAGATGATTGGAATTCTGAGACAGTCACATGGAGTGAGCAGCCTCTTCCTAAGATTTTAAGACACTGATAGAGGTGGCTAAGTAATGGGAAAAAAAAATTACTTGTAGCTAAGAACAACCTTTGCAACCAAGAATAAGGAAACTTTGATTTTAGGATCAAGAAGCCCAAATTCTGACCATAGCTTCTTTATGTGAAAAAAAAAATCCATAGAGATCAATTGGGAAGTAAATTGGATATAAACAGATATGAAACCATGAACAGAAACCTCCAGATAAACAAAATAACAAAAAAAAAACCCCACAGCAACAAAACACCCTCAGGTTGTGTTATAGGTGTATGTTGATGATAATGTCAATAATGGGACTGCAAATTGTTATGTAGCTGGTAAGGGAACTGTGGTAAGCACTTTATAAATCCCACAAGGACTTTCTTCATTTTGTAGATGAAGATCTGAGGGTCAGATAGGTCCTGTGACTTACTCAAGGTTCTGTGGCTTTTTGTGGCAGAAGCCAGCCAGCTCAACCCAGCTCTGTCTAATTCCAGAGTCTGTGCTGTTTTCTCCACAACACATTACGTTTGAACAGAATGTGGTGTGTGTGTGTGTGTGTGTGTGTTCCACAAAAATGACTGGGAGGCTGTAATTATGGTGTGTGACTCTGTGTGTGTAGTATACACACACATTGTGTGTGTGTACAGATAAAGACCCTGCTAAGGCTTTTGAGCATGGGGGCAGTTTGCAAAACACTTCTGAACTTATGAGGCAGCTGATAGTTACCATCAGAACCTCTGAAACCTTTATTTCTTGACTGTTTCAGAGCTCATTTGTACCTGGGAGAGGAGAATGGGTGTCTGAAGCCAGCTGATTCGTTTGCAGGGAGCGGTCTGTTGGTGGGGCAGGGGTAATAGGAAGGAGCTCTGGGGCAGAGGCTCTGCAGACCTGACATGAAGGTTTCATGGAGCAGCAACTTAAACTTGCAAGAGAGAAGTCACCTGTTGCTCTTGTTAAAATGAAGGTACTGACTTACAGATGCTGGGATAAGAGCCTCATTCTGTTTTTAGCAAGCCCCAAGGTTGGCAGGGTTTGAGGGGGAGGCTCTGTGGCTTTTGAACCCATCCTCTTAGTGGTAGGTGTAGCAGCATCAGAAACAGAGCTTTATTCTTCTTGAAGTTTCTTTGTAAAGTAAGTCTGATAAGAAAGGGCCGGGCCACAGAGAAGTTTTAGGACACAGAGAGCCAAAGAAATAGTGCTATGATGAACTCTAGGGAGGAAAGAGGCAGGAAAAAAAAAGATCTAATAGGGCCTCACCCACCTGAAAACAGGGAAGAGAGTGTGAGAGAGAAATGAAATGAGAGAGGGAAGGAGACAGGAGCCTGTAGCCTTAGCACATAAGAAGGGTTTGGAGGCAGTTTGTAAAAGTATAACTTTATGCAAGAGGTAGTCAACTTATGGAATTCATTACATCTCAACTTGAGTGCAGATTAAAATATGAAATGCTATAAATAAAACAGAAAATTATACATTGGGAACAGGTTACTGTGGCAAGGGAGGGAGGAGTCTTTGGAATTCCTCCCTAACTTTTGAGGTTATCACATATGTGAGCTGTATGCTCCCAGTTTCTCAAACAAAAATGAGGGATTTGAGATTCACCAAAGGATTCTCCTCTCTCTACTTCTTTCTCTCTCCCTCATTCTTTGCCTTTTTCTCCCACTCTCTCCCTTCTCTCTGCCATACTTCAGCTCTCTCTCTCTCTCTTTCTCTCTCTCTGAAAGATTCTGGAAAATGTAGAATGCTGTATTGAGGAAAAGAGTCTATTACTGTGCCTTCATTTTCTACTTTGAGCAGAATTCCCAAGTCCTTATGCTAGTAGCATGGTGGGTGGCTGTGTTGTTCTGCATACAATGTGGCTAGATGTTTGGAGCTCACCCTCTTCATACCTCTATTTATCTATTGCATGTATTGAATTCATTCATATATTTCTTTCCTTTTTTCTTTTTTCCTTTTTTTTGTTGGTCATGGATATTGAACTCTGGGCATGGGTACTGTCCCTGAGCTCTTCAGCTCAAGGCTAGCGCTCTACCACTTGAGCCACAGCATCACTTCTGGTTTTCTGGTGGTTAATTGGAGATACATGTCTCACGGACTTTCTTTCCCGGGCTGGCTTTGAACCACAATCCTCAGATCTCAGCCTCCTGAGTAGCTAGGATTACAGGTGTGAGCCACCAGGGCCTGGCTCTATATTTCTATATATTGAGTGTTAGATAAATAAGAGTGAGCACACTATCTCTACTCATAGAGCTTGTCTCTGAGTGGAAAAAAAGATGGATGGCAAAGTTTGTGTTTGTTACCCCTTATATTAAGAACACTAGGAGAAAAAAATGCAGTGGCCTAAATCCAGGGCCATATTCAGATTTGTCAGTCCATGGAAGTTCTAAGGAAATAAGACTTCCAGGTTAAACCTCTGAAGACAGGTGGGAATTAGTCTGGCAAAGTAAAGATGCTAGAACAGGTGGGAGCTTTGGAAGGCTAATGTTGCTGGATGGGATCATTGAGGCTAGGAGGGTCCTTCCATTGAAGGTGGAGAGATAGAGGTAAGTTCAGGCTTCCTCCCATTTATACTGGAAATCCTCCCAAAGCCTTTTGAGTAGCCTCAGTTACACTAGTTTCAGGGGATTTCAGCCTCCAACACTGATGTGTAGACAATATCCTTTGAGGATGGCGTTGAGATCTGGAACTGAGCTGTGGGTTCAGAGACTGTTTTATTATCCTACCTGGAAGATACAGGCTGACTTTATGACAGGGAATGTTGGCCCAGCCACGTGAAATACAGGGAAGAAAAGAGTTTCACATCTTCATCCTTGATATGGAGTAGGAGTAGCAAATCCCACACAGAGCTCTCAGGCATGTGTCATTAATTCTGTTTTGTACTTAGAGTCTTCTTCTAGGAGAGTGCTGTAAAGATCTCAAAAACTACTTTGTATTCCAAGTTCTGTCAGCCTGCATATAGTATTCCCTCAGGTTGAGGGATAATTTAAACTATTATCTGTGCTAAAAGGATTAGCCTGTTAGTGGTAGCTGGTAGATCAAGCTGGAAAAACAGTTTTTTTTTAATGGGATACCATGATGAATAGAAAAATCATTGGCTTTGTCTCTTCTTTTAAAAAATACCTTATGATGAATTTAGTCAGAAGGAAATAAATTCCTATTCTCATTTATGTTGGCGCTGAGCTAGAGATCTTTCAGCCTATAGAAAGGAGACAGATTTACTCTTTCCACTGTATTATAAATCAAGACATCCCTAAGGGAGGAAAGGGTTTGAGTCTTAATCTAGGAATGAGAAATCTTTCTGGGTTTTGTTTGTAGATTTTCTGAACAAATGTTTAGAAGGTTCAACTGGTAGACTAGAAACAAAGCTGGAACATGGAGCTTGGAATTTTGTTGTATGATGCTTTCATGGAAGGAATTTTCAGAAAGAAATCCTGACACAGTGTGTGGTCCCCTCTATCTTCTCACCCACAAAAAAAATGCACCTCCACGTTGGGATCCAGTAAGGAAAAGATGAAAACCAGTATCTCCTTCTGAAATTGGAAGGCAGACATCTCAATGAAGATCCTGAGCAATCACCTGACAAGGTCCTTACAACTGAAGGCTTTGTTTACTTCTACCGAAGTGTTAGCCATACTTATTTGTTCCTAAAGCAGCATGGGAGGAAAACGTTGGTGCAATGGTCTTGTTCTAGCAATTCTGACATGGGATACTTCCCTCATCAATCTCCACAGATATGGAACTACTCCATTTACTGTTTTGACAACATAAATCCTCAGATTTGTATAAAACACATGTAAGGAACCAGAACATGCTCTGAGTTCTAAGGTTCCATCTTGCTGTGAGACACTGGCTGAAGATTGAAAAGGTGAACAGATAAATAGATAGCCTAGGATCTCAGAGGAGAAGTGTCTGTGATACATACAAACAACGACAGTGAGGATCTCTGCTCCATTATCAGTGATAACAATAATTAAAGGGCTCTGGAACCTTCGTGGTCACCACAGCACTGTTTAATAGTAATTATTGGGTAATTACATATTATTATGGCAGAGATCTATAATTATATAATTGTTATTATTAAGTATGATGTTGGCCATTGCGGTTCCAATCTCTTCTTCATTTGTGGGGCCTCTTCTGGGCTGATAATTGAGATAATAAGGGATAAGGTAGACAAGAGGGAAATTAATTGGGTGAGGGCATGCTTGCTTGGCTCAGCTAGAACACAGGATGGGGAGACAGAAGCCCAGCACAGTGGAGTGGTTTGGTTGGCATCTCTAGCTGACCTGGGAGATAATTAGTCTCAAAGAATTTCTGGCACAGAGTGTTCTGGCTTCACTCCCCCGATCCCAATTGCCTTTGCAATGAGTTCCTGACTGTGGCATTGCATGAAGACAATCTGTGTGACATCCTTGCTTTGATCTTTGCTCTGTGGGGATACCCGAAGCAGTAGGAAGATGAGATGTGGGAGAGGAAAAAGCAGAGAATTAGCAGATATATCTCAGACCTGGAGGACATCCCCCCTAAACTATTCTTCTTATGTTATTTTATTGATCCTCAATAGTTGGGGGGGGGGAGGTAATAGATGATGTGTTTTTGTGGGTAGCGTCTGAGATGACATCAGACAGGCATTGCAGCTTCACTGTGCTTTGTAGCCTTGAGGGTGAACTTATAACTTCTGTCACCTCATGTGTCAGGTAAGGATAAAGGATGTCCTCCATTTGAGGGGGTTGGGAGGAATGCATAGCAGTCCCTGGCCTGGGATGCATGGGGGAGAATTCTTGATAGAGTAGTATAGACACTATGTGTGTTTCACTCTGGAGGGACACAGTCTCAGAGAGAACACAAAGCTTGCCCTGCATCACTGTAACTAGTAAGTGGCAGAAGTCAGATGCAAACTCAAGACTTCTCTTTTGGGGGCCTGAATTTTTATGCAAAGGCTCCAGTGATTCTTCATAGACACCTCCCCCATAGAAGTCACCTTCTGGAGCTCAGAGATGAACAGCTGAGCCTTCACTTTCAGTGCTGATCTCTGTTGTTAGTGGAGCACAAGACGAGCAGAGGCTTGTTTGCCTCTGTCTTGAGTGTTGCCCAGGTCACAGAGAGGGAGTTGCTAGGCAATGACTGGGAAGCTTTCCACAGGCAGTTAGATTAGTAAGAGAGAAGGGTGGGTCTGGTGCAAAGCACGGAGCTGTTGAAGTCAAAGCAGAGAGGGGCGTGTATGGCTGGACACTTCTCAGTCTGTGGAGCGCTGTCTCCTGTCTTTATCTCTGTCTGCCTGTCTTTCTGTCTGTCTGTCTCTCTGTAAGATGATTCCTCAGAAGACGCATGGTGGTTTTCAAAATGGAGCATTATTGCTCCACAAACATCTCACTTTCTTATTGACAAGCTTATTTTTCAATGCTCAGGAGCAAAGTGATTCAAAGATGCACAAATTTAGGGAAAGAAGAGAGACACTGCTAGCTACAGGAAACAGTCCGAGTCTGTCATTTTATTCTGAGAATATACTTCCTGGAGAGAAAGGTATTCAACATTAGAAAGATGAATGCAGAAAAAATAGAGATAACCAAGCTTGTAAAATTGAATCTTAAAAAAAAGAAGATTTGAATATCTCTAGTTTTTTTGTCTCCTAAGAACTTGGATTGTTCTCAAACATTCGCATTTATTTACTTACAGTTTCCTTCCACAAAGGAAAACAAAACATCAAAGGCATAGCTAGTGTCTTTGAGTTTGGGCAAAGTCACATTTTAAAAGATAGCTCTTTAAATATAACCTTCACCTTGCTAAGTAGAATTTCTATCAGATTCTGTGATTAACAAGAATCTTTTTTTTTTTTTTTGTATAATAGATATGTACAAATTTTAGCCTCCTCAAAATAAACACACCAATTTCTTTTTTTTTGGGGGGGGGTCCGGTCGTGGGGCCTGAACTCTGGGCCTGGGCGCTGTCCAGCTCTTCAGCTCAAGGCTAACGCTCTACCACTTCAGCCACAGTGCCAGTTCCGGCTTTTTTCTTTTTGCTTATGTGGTGCTGAGGAATCAAACCCAGGGCCTCAGGCATTCAAGGCAAGCGCTCTACCATGGAGCCAATTTCCCAGCCCAAACACACCAATTTCTGATTTCTGTAATCCTGGTAAGATGAGAAAAGGTTTGGCTAATAGGAGACAAATTTGGCACTGGAATGAATAGCAGGATCAGGGCAGTTAAAGATTAAATGGTCATTCTAAGTAGATTAGTGTGCTCAAAAGTGCTGGGCGCTGGGTATTCCTAAGGCACAGCTGACATGTGGACTCTTGGGCAAACTTGGTTTGTTTAAGTAGGCTTGAGTCACACTGTATCAGGAAGATCGACCTTTGGAGTGACCCTCCCCCTCCCCCCGCCCCAACCCCAGGAAGAAGTTCTTTATCTCAGGTGACTCTGACTTGAGTTGTTCTACGCTCACTCCATCCTTAGGTGAGCCAGAGGAGGACTGGTCTTATCTGGCCATCTGACTGCTTGGTATTTCAGTGACCTTATTGGAAGTGTGGGCATCATAGCTTTGGACCTAAGAGTTACAAGATTAGCTTCTAAACTTGATTTATGGTGAGGGTGGAAACACACGTGGTCATTTCAACTTTTGAGTTGAATTAACTTTTGAGTTGAGTCAAGGAGTGCCTTTTAAAAAATGTTTTTATTGTTATTATAAAGGTGACTGCAGAGGGGTTACCGTTACATAAGTCAGATAAAGAGTACATTTCTGTTTGGACAATGTCACCCCTTCCCTCCCTCTCTCACAGTGCTTCTCTCCTGTCCCCATCCACAAGTTGTAGAGTTCATTTCAACATAGTGTCTAGTGATTATCACTGCGGCATTTGTTTGTCCATTTCTCCTTTTACACTCTCAAAGATATATAAATAAATAAACAAAAGAAAAGGAAAACAGAAACAAAGAAAAAAAACCCTCTTGTTTCCATTTCCTGACGTTCATTTCAATAAATATTATTTTGTATGTTCAGAGGCACGTAGGCACTGTGCCATTGTGTTCTTCTCCTAAGAGTATATCCTCCTTTGGTCTCACTGTGTGTGAATGACTGAGACCTGTATAATTGATCATGTCAAGGGGTGTCTTTTACTGATTACTGTGACATAACACATACTATAGGTGGGGGAAAGAGCTACATTAATCTGGCGAAGTCACTTAAAGTCTTTGTGTCGCCATTTCTTCAACCAAACATACACTTCACACACACACACACACACACACACACACACACACACACACACACACACACACACACACACACAGCCCTGTCCTGTCTATCACAAAGGCTTTTAAGCTTACATGAGATACTAAATAGAGAAAACAAGGGATTACTTTACATATTTATAGATTATGTCCAGATTTCCAAAAAGGAACCCAGAGGTTTAGCAATCCCTCATCATGTTAAGCCCACAATAAGAGTTCCAATATTTTGAATCCAATAAAATGTTTTATCCACTGTTGCTTTGTGTGTGTGAGTGGGTGTGCCAGTCCTAGGGCCTGAGAGCTTGTTCCTGAGCTTTGTAAAAAAAATTTATATCAAGGATAGCACTCAACCATTTGAGCAAGAGCTGTGCTTCCAGCTTTTTGTTGGTTAAGTATAGACACGAGTTTTTGTGACTGAGCTGGCTTTGAACCAGCATCCTCAGGTCTCAACCTCCTAGCTAGAATTATATAGGCTTGAGTCACTGGCACCTAGCCCACAGTTACTTTTGAAAGCCTTGCATATCTGTGCAGTCAGTGGGTATGTGTTTTGGGGTAAGATAGAGAGATGGACACCCACTATCTCTGTTTTCCTTTCTTGGTCAGAGATTAAGGAAACTGCATTTCTTATTAGTCTTTTGAGACTTCTAATCATGGCACAGAAATTATCATCAGAATGCCAAAGAATGACATCTAGTTTGAGGTTTCAGTGTGGTTTTTAAAAACATTTAGGGAATGACTAGTTATCTCCAAGCTTGTCTGTCTCTGTTTATTGCTATTTTGGTGGTCTTTAAGTGGCAATAATTGAAATATCATTGCTTTTGCACTATATAATTTCTTCGTAACAACCTAAATATGTTCACCTCAGCTTCATTAGGAGACTATACTTCAAGTGTAGACCATGTGATTTCCCTCACCTACTCTGGGGAGGCCTTCTGGAGGGATTTATGGGTCCCAGGCCTGATTAATTCACACTGATCTTGATTTGGATATAGAAGCTGAGGATTTAAGGTCACACTTTAATGTGTGTGTAGTGTGTGTGTGTGTGTGTGTGTGTGTGTGTGTGTGTTTTGTATGTATATGTGCGTTAGGAAACTTGTTCTAATCACATGGTAGAAGCTCAGAGTGCTGGGAGCTAAATGTTGATTAATGTTAATTTTAGGGTAAACAGAAGGGGAAGAAAGACAGGAAAAGCCAGTGGACTCCTGGGCTAAAAATATTCTGGGTTGAGACTCTATCTATGGGTGTAGAACCTGATAATTACTTCAGAATAGTGATTACCTGTCCTTATATAATTAACCTTGAGGTTCCTCTGGACCAGTAGAGCTACTGTCCTGGAATGTACCAGTCACTGTGATTCACAGACCACTGAACTAAATCCAGAAATTCCCCCACATTCAAGGACTCCACACTGCCCATGGCGAACAAGTATCTTCTCTCTCTGGAATACAGGAGGGGTATTGTTCCTTAGAGACTAAATCTGTTGAGAAGGTAATAACTGTGGCAAAATCGCCGATACTTGTCTTGTGAAGGGTGAGGAGCTTTGGAAAGGAGACTCAGAGGAACTGGCAGTTTCATTTAATTAAAGCCACTTGAAGAGCCCTCCCACTCTGGAGTCCTCTTCTCTGTCTCACTTGGGAAAGCCCAGAAAAGAAAATGTTAATCAGCCCTTGGGCATTCTGGCACTGATTAGAACAAGCTGTATCTAAAATAAAGAGAAAGTGAGAGACCCGGGGAGGCAAAAGAAGAATCTTTCTGTCTGCGGATGTGAAATGAAGCTTAATGCTTTACGCTCAAACTGGGATGAAATGAAATGCAAGAGGAGCATGGCTGAAGGGGGAAATGTGTTGTCTTCTCTCTTTAAATTAAAAAAAATTAATCTTTAAGTAGTTTTACAAAGGAGTTCCCGTTCAACAAAGTAACATATAAAGACAAGGCATCTTGCTCAACGGCACCCTGTCCCCATCCTCCATCACCCTTCCTGACCTCACCCTTTCCCTTGATTTTCTTAACTTGGTAGAATTTTGCATTGAATTCTGTGCTCTCCTCTTTCAGAAACTCTATGACACTCTATGGAGAGACTAGACTTAGCCAGACAGTCTAGAGCAGATATTGTTGGGTTGCTTACCTACCCACAGCCATTCTTCCTTTATTCCCTGTTAACAGAGCCTGGCCTGTATTTGGAGAATCCACACTTCTACACTGCCATGTACCATAGAAGACAATTCAGCTGTGTCCCTTTTAGACATTGATTTAGACGGGAGCATGTGGTACAGTATTGTCCAGTGGCATGGAAGGGAATGTTTGCTGGTGGATGTGGGCACCTAAGAAAGATTTGTTTGTGTTTTCTTGCTTGTTGAAAAATAAGATGACCAGGAAGAGGCAGGCACCTCTACTCCTGTGGGGCTGCACGCATCTGTATGGTACTGGAGCCAGCCATCTTGCTTACATGAGATGAGTAAGCTGGAACACTAGCCAAATCATTGGGGAAGACAGAGCTGCAGGCAGAGTTGAACAGAGCTTCTGCTCAGTAGTTAGGATAACAAGGATCCCAGGAATTAATTCACCTTGGAGCTTCGGCCTCTGGAAATCACTCCCTTGCTGTTTATGGTCATTGACTCAGGGCTGTATTACTAGCTGCTGAAAACATCCCAACCAGGGCAGTACTTTCATAGACACATTCTAGGTCTTTTATGACCAATCTACTTCTCTGTCCATATAGGGAGCCTCAAATCCTTAGCAAAGCATCTTCTGAAATCCTTCGTGGACAAGATACAGAATTAGCCATGAGAGCTATGGCACCAAAACGGAAAATGAGGCTAAGCTCACACGCTGATGCTGGAGCTAGAATAAAAGCCTAAATTGGCAAGGAGAAATGTTTTCTTTTTTAAATTTAATTTAATTTTATTTGTGAACATACTGTACAGAGGAGTTACAGTTACATGGGCAGGATAATGCGTACATTTCTTACCAAGCATTGCAGCCTCCTCCTTTGTTTATCCTTCACATCCCTTCCCAGCCTCCCCCCTCCCCCCCAATCCCAATCCTTCTCCTTCCCCCCCCCCCCCCCCCCCGCACCAACGTTGTAAAGCTCGTTTTGGACATGACAACTTGTACTTCTCATTGTTGCAACAGGTCCACCTGTATCCTTAAACAACTGGTTTTTCCCCATCTCCTCCACAAGTTATACTGACATCAAATATAGTGAAAGCAGGGGTTATACTGTGGAGGAGGGACATACAAAGCAACAAAGAGATAATCTTATAAATGTGTTAGAAACACATGCATGAAAGAAAAAAAACATTAAAATACACATCTAAGGGTTCATTTTCCTGACATCACATTATCTGACCTTTTCCGCTTGACTCATACATATACTAGATATTACAAATAAGGGAAACCATGGGACCTACGTTTCTTTGGGCCTGGCTTACTTCACTTAATATAATTTTTTCCAAGTTTTTCCATTTCCTAACAAATGGGGCAATGTCATTCTTTCTGATGGAGGCATAGAATTCCATTGTGTATATATACCACATTTTCTTGATCCATTCATCTACTGAGGGGCATCTGGGTTGGTTTCATATCTTAGCTATGGTAAATAATGCTGCAATAAACATAGTTGTGCTGGTAGCTTTAGTGTGGTCTTGTTTGTAAACATTAGGGTAAATGCCCAAAAGTGGGATTGCTGGGTCATAGGGGAGCTCTATGTGAAGTCTTTTGAGGAACCTCCATACTGCTTTCCAAAGTGGTTGAACAAGTTTACATTCCCACCAACAATGAAGTAAGGTTCCTTTCTGTCCACATCCCCTCCAGCATCTGTTGTTGTTAGAGTTCTTGATTTTTGCCGTTCTAACTGGAGTGAGGTGATATCTCAATGTTGTTTTGATTTGCATTTCTTTTATGGCTAGGGATGTTGAACATTTCTTCATGTGTCTATTGGCCATCCTTCTTTCTTCTTCAGAGAAGTTTCTCTTTAAGTCTTTCGCCCACTTATTTATTGGGCAGTTGTTTCTTTGAGGATTTGTTGTTGGGGGGTTTAATTTTTTGAGTTCCAAGTATATTTTAGATATGAGACCCTTGTCCGTTGTATGGCTAGCAAAGATCTTCTCCCAATCCGTGGGCTTTCTATTGATCTTGCTAGCTATGTCATTTGCCCTGCAGAAGCTCTGCAACTTTGTGCAATCCCATTTGTCCAACCTTTCTTTGATTTGTTGTGTTTCCGGGTCTCTATTCAGAAAATTTCGGCCTGAGCCAAGGAGAAGGAGAAATGTTTTCACTGTGAAAAAAAGGATCATAGTATGAAATGATTAAAAAGCCTGGACCTTGGAGGCCACCAGAAATGGGCTTAAATTCCCACTCTACCACTTTAACACTGGGGTCTTAGACAAGTTGTTTAAATCTCTCTGAATTTTGGCTTCTAAACTAATAAGATGATGATAAGACTCCCAAGACCAGGACATTTAAGAAACAGAGGAGAAAATGTAGTTGAAACACCAACTTCCAGAATTTGGCAAATCACAAACTTCTGTCTACAAAACATTGTTACCTTTCTTAGAAGGGATTGTGGTAACTCTATCCTTGCAACTGTTAAAAGATGATCATACAAGAGTGCCAACTTTTTCTATCTAGAGCACATGATTTCTAGAAATCCTACAAAACACAGGAAAGAAACAAACAAACAAAATAAAGGAGAAGATGAACACTGGGCATGTTTCTGGCTAGTTGGTAAAGGCGAGAGATAGAAACCAGGATCCTGCATAGCAGAGAGAAGACTGGCTAATTTATGTGGGAATGAAAATAAGCACATAAAAACAGGCCAAGAAGGAGCTGCAGTGTACAAGTATGGAAGAAAAAGAACCAGGGGCCATAGTGGCATACAGCTCAACATAAGTCAGTTGCATTTTGCTCTTATTAAGAAACAGGCAGGAGTGGCCTTGGATTTCAAGTACTGAGCAAGAAGGAATTGAGTATGGATCCTCTTAACCTGACTAGCCTCTGCCAAACCCCTGTGTTCTTTCTGGCTCTTCTTCCTTTTTCCTTCTTCCTCCTTTTTCCTTCCATCTACCTCCTCCTCCTCCTCCTCTCCTTCCTCTTCCCCTTCCCTTTTCCCTCTCTCTCCCCCTCCTTCTTCTTCTCCTTTCCTCCTCCTCCTTCTCCCTTTTCTCCTCCTCTTCTCCTCCTTCTCATCTTCTTCTATTTTTTCTTTTTTGGTATTGGGGATTGAACCCGGAACATTGCACCTGCTGGGCAAGCACTTTGCCACTCAATTACATCCCAGCCCCAGGCCCACTTAGAAGGGATTTGAAGAAAATCTGCACAAGGCAAATGAAAAGAGTAAAGATTTAGAAACAGGACTAAAGGAATGGTCACAATAGCTCCATAGAAATGAAATTAGGAAGACGGGCACTGGTGGCTCACATCTGTCATCTTAGCTACTCAGGAGGTTGAGAACTGAGGATTGTGGTTTGAAGTCAGCTGAAGAGTCCATGAGACTCTTAACAGCTCTATTAGTGCAATGCAGCTACCTTGAACTTTTTTTTAAAAAAAGGCTTAGTTCTGAAATCAGTTTGTAAGGCCAAGACTGAGCACACTCAAAATTTCCACTGAAATCTTTCTATATCAATTCTAAATGGGATAGAGTACCTTGAGTACAGTCATAGTGATGTGTCTGCGGTTTAAACATACATGCAGAAATTAGAGTACCTGCTAAGGAGTTTTCAACAAACCCTGCTTCCTCCTTTTCTGGCTCCCTCCTTCCCTCCTCTTCCTGTCGCTCTTTTTGCAGAGCCCACACCGCCTAGCCCACAGAAGTCCAGAAGTGCAGGTGAGACACTGCCATCTTGAACTGCTGTGCTCTCTGACCTCAGGGGCTCCCAATACGAAGAAATCATTTGTCATCTCTGGTCTTTGTGGGGGAAGGGCTGTGTCACACTGTCTCCCATTCTGTTTTATTCCCTCCTCACAGACACTTCTGTGGCTCTGTAGGCAAACATACTCATCTGAGACCTAGTGAGGAAAAGAAATAAAAGAAGGAGCCTGGAAAGATGCTAAAATAATCAATTAACCACTCAGGATACCTTGTCTTGGCTTCCCTGGCACGGTCAGAGTATGGGGCAGAGAGGTAGAGCTGAGTAGAAGGGCAGTCCAAGGCTCCCCACCCCCCAGATCTTCACCTGCAGCCTACAGCTTTGAGGGTCAGGTATTAAATGGAGACAGCTGGTAACAGCTGCTTTTGGTCACACATGGCCGAGTTTCGTATTGGAAACTAGCTCTCCCTCTGAAAGCGCCAGCTTGCCCTCTGAATATCCACAATGACATCCCCAGGATTGAGAGTGGCTCTTGGGTCACGAAGTGCAGAATGGCTGTCTGTCTGTGTGTGCTTTTAAGTTTTGAATTTGGCACTGGCTTCTTAAATAAAAATCACCTAGCCTGGTTTACCATATGTCTGATGAAATCCTGTAAAACTGAAGTGCAGATCTCTACCATCTACTCTGAAGCAAATGCATCTGCTGTCACTTCTATGAGTTATTTATTTCCCCTTATTAAGTGTGCCCATCCATCCAGATGCATGTCAGATGTCTGAGTAAAAATGGAAAAGAATTTCTCAATTATTTGAACATTTACATTTTATTTGTAACACAGAGCAGATAAAATGTCCTGGGAAATAAGAACATAGAAAAATCCAGGAGGAAAGTAGGTCACACTTAGATCTCCAAGGAGTTAGAACTCTGTTTGGGGGATTTGGAGATGCTAGCAGATCCTTATTCAGGTGTGTTATGCTCTGTGTTGTTTAGTAAGCTAGTGACGATTTTCCTGACTTTCCTTGGGAGAAGGATAATTCTGCTTTGGACTTCCTACCATGGCATAGGCCAATCAGAGAAGTGAAGGAAATAAATTACAGGCTCGGTTTGGTGCCTCATGTTTGTAATCCCATCCACTAAGGAGGAAGAGATTGGGAGGATTTTAGTTCAAGGCTATCCCATGCAAAAAGTTAGCAAGATTCTATCTCAATCAATAATTTGGATGTGTTACCCAGCAGCTTGTGAGTCATAAATAGAAGAATCACAGTCTAGATCCATTCAGGCTAAAATATGAGAACCTACTCAGAAAATAAAGCAAAAGTGATAGAATACCTGAATTATTCAAACTCTAGTATGAGAGAGAGAGAGAGAGACAAAGAGACAGAGACAGAGACACACAGGGAGAGAGAGAGAGAGAGAGAGAGAGAGAGAGAGAGAGAGAGAGAGAGAGAGAGAGAGAGAGAGCACTTCTATGTGTATGACTTCATGACTTCAGGCATCTTTCAACCCTGGCAACTTGTTGGCACCTTCCAAGAAGATTGGAAGACAAATAGTTGTGAAGGTGCCTTCCCTTAAGCCTAAGTCTGTCTCATTGGAGTAAAGGCAGGAAGTGCCTCTCCCTGGCTTATGGTCTAGCAAGAGCCCCCTTTGTCCTTTCAGAAGTAGGTATGATCAGGAAGCTGGGACTGCACTGCTTTGCTGCCTTCCCAAGGGGTGTGAGATGTGTGTGACTGTGGCTGCCATGGTCGCCTAGCAGCCTTGTCATTCCCCAACTTTCTGTGTGGCCTGGCAATATCCCCAGAGAGGCCAGGCTCTCAGTATCCCTGGAGGCCCTACAGCTTTCTATAACAAAGAAGAGGGCACCCCATGCTGCCCAAGACACAATATGCTGACCCAGGGTCCAGGAGAACAGTTGCCCTGAGCTTGGCCCTGGTGCCAATCTGGCTTATTAAGCAGCTTCCTTTTGGGAGAGAGGAAGAACTGGTTTTCACTGAGTGCCAAGCTGGGCTCTGGGTCTCCACTGAGCTGGTTCTTATGTAATGCATGGAGGCTCTGCACAGAGTCCACAGAACATTCAATGTGCAGAGCTGCCTGTCAAACTACCTCTGTCCTATAGAATGGAAGAAGATGTGATAACCCAGGATACTTAGACCTGGATCCAACACCTTCTGTTCTGAGCCTCCATCTATCTGCAGATGGAAGCTCTGTGTATCCCCGCATGGAAGGTTGTGCCAATTTCTGCATAGCTCTGCCTTTCTTCTATTAAGTCACCCTTCTTCTGGGGCGACGAGGGCCTCTGATTAGTCTGTTAGGGATGCCAGGTAAAATACTGTGCCCTGGGGGAATTAAACAACAAAAGCTTATTTCTAAAGTTGTTGAGGCTGGCGAGCACAGATCTGGGTGGGGCAGGGCTGGTCTCCTGGAGCTTCTCTCCTTGGCGCCCAAGATGGTGATCTTGCTGTGTCCTCACATGATCTTTCCTCCATCCTAACTCCTCTTCCTGTAGGGCCCCATCAGACTGGACCAGGGCCCCCAAACAAGCCCGTTCTAACTCAGCTCTTTCAAGACCTTGTGAGCACTTCAACATTGGCACTCTTGGGGGACACAATTCAGCCCATGGCAGGCTGCTTTATGCATCAGCTGTCTGAAATCCATTCCCCTTTTCCCAAAGACTGAACTTCCAAATGCCCACACTAGAAAGCAAGAAAGAGACTAGTTCCCTGTCATTTTCTCCAGTAGGCAGCACATCCAACAGCATAATGGCCCACCTGCAATTGCTTTCCTTTTGTTCTACCTAAGGGGAGCTGCTGTCAGAAAGCGGGGTCCAACCAGGTACCAGTGGCTCATGCCTACTTAAGGGGTTGAAATCTGAGGATCATGGTTTGAAGCTACTCCAGGTAGAAAAATCTATGTGATTCTTATCTTCATTTAGCCCCCAAAAGCATGTGGCTCAAGTAGTAATGTACTATCTTTGAGCAAAAATGCTGAGAGATAACACCCAGGCCCTGAATCCCTTAGTTAAAGCCCCAACACTGGGACACACACACACACACACACACACACACACACACACACACACACGCACACACACACACGAAAGTGGGGTTCATCTCATTGGTCTTCAGCAATGCAAACTAAATTCCCCCAATCTCCCAATTTCCTATGGCTGCTCCTTTTCTCACATTGAACGCTCCTGGGCGAATGTTGCGAGTTGCTCTCTGCATCAGCAACCCCAGCTGCTCTGCTTGTGGCTCTGTTGGTGGCAGCACCCAGGCTTCTGTTCCTATCACTGAATCATAGCGCTGCCATTTGTGAACGCCTAGAATGTAGCAGGTCAGCTCAGTGCCAATACGATCTTGATGTAAATATTTAATAGTGTTCCCACAACAGTGCAGTGAGATCCTAATTACTCTCATGTTACAGGCAGGAAAGTGAAGATTTTAGAAGGACTGCGGGAACATAGCTGGACAGTTGAGGAATGCAAAATGGAGTCCAGCTACGTGACTCCCGGACTTCACCTCTAACCTTCACACTGTATTACATCCCTTGCTGGTCAGATCAGCTTCTCTATGGAACATTCTCACCTCCTGGAGGAGTGCTTAAGTCCCAGTATTACTCTTTCAACACCAGCCCTTGAGAAGTGCTCCGCCAGCACAGGGTAAAGGATGTTCAAATACTGGCCATGCCATTTAGCAGCCATGTGACCCTGGGTACATTTCTTAACTCCAGTAAGTGTCACCTTCCTTCTTTGTAAGGGGAGAAAGCCTTTACCTCACAGAGATGAAATTAGATAAGGTGTGTCAAGCCACTTCCATGTACATTGTCTAATATGCAAGAGTCACTTTAAGAGGTAGTTCTGGGTGGTGCAGAGCCTCAAGAAACATGACAGATGCAGTTGGATAATAAAATACGGCATATGTGCACAGGTGTGTGTGTGTGTGTGTGTGTGTGTGTGTGTATGCCTGTGTCCTGGATATCTCCCCTTCTTATTCCTCTTTCTGTGGTCACTGGATCCCCCTAGTTGTGACAATCAACTGTGATACAGGAGTGGCTGGAATAGTAACAGGAATGAGGATTGGCCTTGATTCTCAATGACAAAGCCCATGTTGGCCTCTTTACCTTTACCTATGCTTCAAGTACAGTGTGGGTCATAGGATATATTCTATTTATCTGATTTCCAAGTAATTATTGTTGTAAGTGGAGTCATCTCTTAATACAGAATAAATATGTATATTTATATATCATATTTTATAATATATAATTGCTTATATATGATATATAAATAATAGTATATATGGATACACATATGTAACTGAAGTAATTATTGTTGTAAGTGGAGTCATCTCTTAATACAGAATAAATACATATTATTTATATATCATATTTTATAATATATAATTTTTATATATGATATATAAATAATAGTATATATGGATACACATATGTAACTGGGACAACTGGAAAAATTTGCATGTGGGTTTGTTTATATTAGACCATAATGTTGGATTAATGGGAACCAATAACAGACAAAATTTTCAAACGGTCATCTAACAAATTAATACAGACACATGTGTATATACACATAGAAACAATGGACAAGAAAAAAAAATTGTTTTTTAAAAATGAAGGTTCTGTCAGTAATGCGACTCAAGAGGCTGAGATTTGAGGATCGTGGCTCAAAGCCAGATTGGGCAGGAAAGTCTATAACATTCTTATCTTCAGTTAACCAACAGAAAGCCAGAAGTGGAGCAAATCTCTAAAGTGAGAGTATGCCAGCCTTGAGTGAAAAAGCCAAAGGATAGCACCCAGACCCTGAGTTTAAGACCCAGTACTGACACATGCATGTGTGTGCACATACACGCATACACACATACACACATACATTAAATGTGCCTTGTACTATTATTGCACTTTTTCTGTATGTTTGAAACTTTTCAAAATAAAAAAGTTGTAAGGTAAGAGGGCTTCATGTAAAATATGGAATAGTCTTGAAATCCTATTGCACAATACAAAGAGATGTGAGGGTTTAAAGTGTTTTCCTGGGCCCTGACATATCATGGAAGGTATCTGCTGCAGGACATTACTCCCTTTTGAAGATCCCTTTGTGAAGATCCCTGCTCTGCAGGAAGCCACTCTACACCTATCAGCACCCTGACATAGAGACTATTTGCTCCGGTTCTGGCACCCACACAGCACTTCAGAGATTTTCACAAGCTCATAGTTAGAATTGAATATGAGAATATAAAATACATATGAGAATATAAAATAGGGCCCAATGAGTTTTAATTTTAGGTAAGTAATTTGTGCCTCTGTGTGTGTGTGTGTGTGTGTGTGTGTGTGTGTGTGTGTGTGTGTGTGCACATGCATGTGTGCAAACCCAGTCTTTGGGTTTGGATTCAAGGCCTCAGCACTGTCCCTGAGATTTTTTTGATCAAGGCTAGCACTCTACCACTTGAGCCACAGCTCCATTTTGGTCTTTTTAATGGTTAATTGAAGATAAGATTGTATAGACATTCTTTCTTAGGTTGGCTTTGTACCACAGTCCTCAGATCTCAGCCTCCTGATTGTCTAGGATTACAGGTGTGAATGAGCTACTGGGCTTGGCTCAGATAAGTAATATTTAAAGAGTAAGTAGGCCTCAAATATTGTATTGAAACCTGAATATGTGATTAATCATTTTAATCTCAAATTTAAATTTAATTGGGTAGTCTGTATTTTTCCTTCCAGCCCTACTCCTGTCTCCCAGTGCCTCACACTAAAATCACAGTCACCTATGCATAAGGAACACAGTAGAGGGGTTTTTAGTGTCTGGGCAGGTTTGAGAATTGCCTCAGTGGTGCTAGTTCACCTGACCTCCATCTTGTGAATAGGCACATGGAAGAGAGACCAGAAATCTGTCTACATGGAGGAAAAGAGTCTCACAAGACCTGCAAGGCAGTCTGAGTTGACCCTTGCCCAACCAGTCCCAGGTAGGGGTGCCCTTTTTTTCTGGGCATCTCCTGTTCTTATTCCTTCCTCTTTCCATGACCAATGGATCCTCCATTTTGACAGTCAGCTGTGATAGTGGAGTGGCTGGAACAGCAGCAGAAATGAGGGTAGACCTTGATTCTCCAAGACAAGGCCGTGTTTGTCTGTTTCCCTTTTCCTATACATTGAGTATAGTTCAGGGTCAGAGGATGTGTTATGTTTTCCTAATTCCCAAGTTGTTATTATTGTATTTGGTACCAGCTACCTTATCACCTCATTTTCTCTTGCCATTTTCTCTTGTTTGTGTCCCTTTCTGTCTATTTCTATTTCTTTCACAAGGTGGGCTTTTAATTATATTGTCCTAGACATTTAGGAAAACCCCAAATTTATAGATCATTTAAGCGATGGACAGAGCCTAACAAAATTCCATAGTTTAGAAGATTCTAGCTAGAGTTAGTTTTGTTCTTGGTTTTGAAGTCTTTTCCCACTTATTTGTTCTTTTTTAAAAACTATTTATTGTTATTATAAAGATGATATACAGAGGAGTTACAGTTACATAAGTCAGATAAAGAGTACATTTATTTTGAACAATGTCACTCCTTGCTTTGTTCTCTGCATGTTTTTCCCTCTTGTCCCTACCCACAAATTGTATAGTTCATTTTCAACATAGTGTCTAGTGAGTATCACTGTCTCCACTTACTGACAAATGAAAATTGCACATATTTATTTAGTTAAAAAAGGATGTTTTGAAATATGTATAGATGGTGAAATCCTTAAATAACCCTAATTAACATATGCCTTTTGTTGTGGTTGTTTGAGTTCTGTCAGTTTTATTTTTTGTTTGTTCATGGACATGATTTTAGATTCATCAAAGAGGGGACTACATGATCTAGGGCAAAGTGAATGAAGCACAGTTGTATACTTACAGGGTTGGGTCTGTCTTGACCTAACAGCTATACATTTTGTGGATTTTTAAAATGTTCATTCTGATTTTTTTTAGTTTATTTTTTGGCTGATACTAACTCCTGAACTCAGGGCTTTGAGCCCTTTGCTCAAGCCTGGTAGTCTACTACTTGAGCCACATCTTCACTTCTGGCTTTTTGTGAGTTAGAGATAAGAGTCTTTCACATTTGTTTGCCCTGACTGGCTCTGAACATTATTCCTCAGATCCCAGCCTCATGAGTAATTATGATTATAGGCCTAAGCCATTGGCACCTGAGTCCATTTCAATTTATACTTTTAAGAAGATGTATCTTTTTTAAAAAAAAATACCCTTAGAAATTTATTTTACTTCACTTTTTTTTTTGTGCTAGTCAGGGCCTGGGCACTGTCCTTGAGCTTCTTTTACTAAAGGCTAGCGCTCTACCACTTGAGTCACAGCACCACTTCTGGCTTTTACTGTTTATGTGGTACTGAGGAATCAAACCCAGGGCTTCATGCATGTTAGGCGAGCACTGTACCACTAAGTCACCTTCCCAGCCCCAAAGGATGTATCTTGACTGCTGAGATTTGGATATCTCACTGGCCCCTCTTGGACAGGACCAACCAGTTTCTTTCAGCTTTGGGAATCACACCTTCACTTCCAGCTTTTTCTTTCAAGGTGTGTTCTTGACTTAGCTCTTGCTAGGGAGAAAGGATAGAAATGCACTTTCTTGGCCTAGCCCTGACTAAGCCAGTGTTGTTTCTCTAGCTCCTTTCCATCCTCAGCGGAGGAACCGCCCATCAGCTCATGAAAATATGGAGCATCAGGTTGACATTTGCACCTGCAGCCAGACATCAAGGAGTGAGGCAACCACTTTGATTCATCAGGGTAAACAGGGTACTAGGTACTCAGTCACAGACAGAGAAGTGGAATAAAGTCTTCCTTTCATGATTTATTAGTCATTATTGTAATATTTGTGTTCAGATTGTGTGTCCAAAAGTGATCCTCCACTGTGACTTCTCCAAGACAATAAATATCCTTTAATGCAGGCATGCTGATTTATTCAAATAGTGTAAAAATAAGTTTTGAAAGTAAGTTACACATGCTTCCATTGTTCCCTTCCACAACCTCCCTGGTCTTTCTGCTTCTCCACCCATTTTTAAAGACAAAAGCCAACAAATTTTTTTTTTATGACAACATATTCTTTCCCTAAAATATTTGTGTTACAGCAACAGTGTCAAAATGTCAAGTCCTGTTTGCTGACTTTAGTCTCTCAAGCTGTATTTGTTATTATGGCTGTTAGTTTAACCTGAAATGCTAGGAAGCTTTGAAAGTAATGCCAATGAATTACTTTATCGATAGAGACAGATAAATTAGCTCATCCACCCTTTCTCCCTCCCTCCCTCCCTTCCTCCCTCCCTCCCTTCCTTCCTCACACCATCCTTTCATCTCTACTTTCTTCATTTAAATGCTGAAAGCAACTGGGGATCAACCTGTTAGCCATTTATAGCAATGTGTTATCTACATCCCAATGAAGTAGATCCAATCTTGTATACATTTTAAATATTGATAAATTTGGTTTCATAATGTGAATCCTTAGACTGTCATCTTTCTTGCTAGATTAGACATAGAAGAGACTATTTGCTTTGAGTGCTCTAAGCACTAGCCAATGTGTTCTGCTACTGCACAGAGGGAAAACACATCGAGATAGACTGCCATACAGTAAAAGCACACTGAACGTCAAAGTTACTCTATCCAGACATGTTTTGACTGGAGCTTAATACACTTTCTAAAGGAATTTAAAATAGATTTTTTTTTTTACCTATAGCATATATTTGACAACACATTGAATTTTAATGTGAACCTGTGCAATGTAGACACAACTAAGTCTGGCAGCATATTAATGTCACCAATAGTGCATTTTATTTATAGCATTTACCATCTTCCTGGCTCTCAGTCAGAAGCCCATTCACAGTAATTAAGCCATTATAAAAACACAATAGGATATAACATAATAGAACTGTCCTGCTGTCAAGGCACTGAGTGGAGAAATCAGGGGAACACAAAGGAACACAATGCATCCAATTTAGTCCTGCTGTGGAATGTCACAAACCAGCACCCTCCAAAGGATAAGTAGGGGAGAAAGCAATTTTCACAGACAACTGGGCATTGAGTCTTAATTTCCAGAACATAGGAAATCAACCAGCAAGCTGATCAATCAACCAACCAACATCAATCAATTAGTGAGGAGCAATAAATTCAAGATGCCTTCCGTACTCCCGAGGTTTCAGTCATGTTGGGAGATAAGCTTCAAGCAAAACATATTACAAGCAGGGCCTCAGTGGCTCCCACCAGTGTCATTCTGGCTACTCAGGAGGCTGAGATCTGAGGATTGCAACTTGAAGAAAACCAGCCTGGTCAGGAAACTCTGTGAGAACCTTATCTCCAATTAACAAGGAAAGAGCCAGAAATGGAGCTGTGGCTCAAGTAGTAGAGAGACATTTTGGGGTGAAACAAATCTAAGGGATAGTGTACATGCCATGAATTCAAGCCCAGTTCAGGGGAGTGTGCATGCACACATGTGCACACGTGCACACACACACAGACACACACACACACACACACCAACCAAAAATTATTACTGCAATAGTATAAAGTTCCCAAATAGGGCATAAGAATATAAAAGATAGCACATTATACAAAAGCAAAAGAAGGCCAAGTTACTAATCTGTAGAAAGGCCAACGTTATAGGGCTTGTATAGAGCCTAAAAGGAAGTAGAAAAGTTAGATACCATGAAAAAGACAGGAAATTGTATGAAAATAGTAAAATACCAAAAAACCAAGCTTCTAAGAAAACACTCACATGCGAATATTTGGTGCAGCAGTTTCCAGAACAAAATACCAGAGAATGAAATTATGGATATATATATATATATTTTTTTACAGTGGAGCAATACTCTAACAAAATGTACTAAAAATGAAGATGAATAATAGTGTTTATAAAATGATAAAAATCCTTAAAAGAAATTTAGTTGTGGTAGACAGAGAAAAAAAGACTAGTAGGAAATATGCCAACCATTTTAACAATTTTTAAGGGTGTTAGAAATGAGGTAATTTTATCTTTTCTGTGAAATTTTGTTTTCTGAATTCTAATAAAAAACGATCTGAACCATGAAACAAAAAGGAGACAAACCTTTTAAGTTTATGTAAGTTTATATTTTATGGTACCACTACATAAATTTTATATATAATTCTATTCATTCATCAGTGGATTCATAGATACACTTCGTTTATATTGTCTGCTAAGATTCATTTGTGCTTCCTGTATTTCATATGTTGAGCTCCTGATCACCAATGTGATTACAATTAGAGCCTTTGAAGAGTTAATGGAGATTAAATGAGGTTACAAGGGTGGAGCCCTCATCAAATAAAACCCGTGCCCTTATAACAGAGGTAGAAGACACTAGGGCTGCACCTGATAAAGAACAGGCCTTGTAGGGTCACAGCAAGACTATGACAGCCTGCAAGCCATCATAGGACAGAGGCCTCAGGAAAAACCTAACCTGCCAACCTTTTGGTCTTGGACTTCCAGGCTCTAGAACTTTGAGAAAAGTAAATTCCTTTGTTCAAGTTGCTCAATTGTTGGTATTTTCTTAGACCAGTATTAGTAGACTAAGACACTGTCTCTTTAGAACTTACACTATGTAGAAAATATAATTTGCCGTAACATTTTACTACAAAGGTAAGATAAAGTAACTCATGATATTTATGCACCAGAATGAACTTTCCAAATGTAACCATTTCTTTTTGCTGAGTACCAACTAGAAAATTGGCCCTAGGTCAATGCATGAAGAAGCTAGACTATACAAAGAGACACAAAGGATGGGCTCTTCCGGAATAATGGACAGAAGGAAACACTATCTTCTGGTTACCTAAAAAGACAATAAAGGTCAAAGGGACAGTTCCCTTTCCTTCTCTTCCTGGCTATTTGAGTCTGCCCAGAGCTTCCCTCAGGCCCTGCCACTGGCTGGCAAACTGCTTTTGCCACCCTTCTTGGGAATGGCTTCTTCACCCAAGGGTTGTCTCCTTGCAGGTAAGGCTTTATCCAGTGACTTTCAATGGGGGTGGATAAAGATCAGACATCCTCATTCTCTTAAGGTTATTCCTAAAAGGCCAGCTAACGTCAGAGTTGCCTGCACTGTGAGCTGAGCTGAGTCCATGGCTCAATTTCTTTCTTCTTAATTTTGCTTCTTTTCTTCTCCCACAGATGTCATCCTACAACTGTGCCCTCGTAAATCTTCTCCTTGCTGATCTCTGCTTCAGAGTTTCTAGAGAATCAACCTACCAAATTTCTCAATTTCTCTGCACTATGCCATCTATTCCTGCCAAAAATAATAAAATAAAATAAACCCTCAGCTTGCTTAGCTATGTAATCTCAAAGCAATTATCTGTCATCAAGGATTAAAACTGACATTTCATGAAGCACCTACATGTCATTTCAAGACTTCTGATTGAGAAGGGAAATTTATTTTATCTCTGATTTGATTTCCTACTGAAACTGTCCTCCAGCACAAAGATTAAATCAAAAAGGCAGCTCCAGCACTATTTGCATTCCTCACCAGGTAGTTTGGTTGGTCCTCATCCGGTCGTAGGAGTTTGAAACCTCAACAGGAGGTCCTAACTAGATCTTACTTGGTCCTACGCAGTTTATAACCTTATGATGTGAAATGTCACGTCTTGGTAATACGTCTCCATAACAGCTCCTGTAGCAGATGAGTTACGGATAGATTCATCCTTAGGCAGTAAGCTACCTACTGCTGGATGTGCTCTGCAGGCTACCAATGCTTTCCTGTGTGTTGACCTCTACCTCTTCCTCAGGTCAACTAGCTCAGCGGATCCCCACGTGTACTTTCAGGTAGGCATCAATGGCCTAGGAGTGGGCAAGGAGCAAATGGAACATCACAAGCTAAAGGAGAGCCACAAAACACCATAACTCCTTGCACATTGTGCTTAGTGTTAGTGTTTGAGAGTCTGCCAAGTGTTGTACTTCCTGGTTGTCAGCAGTTTAGTTTGGAACAATAAAAAACAACCCCCCCTCCTCAGCCCCAGCCCTTTCAGACTTTCCACTGAACTTTCATTGAGAGAAGTACAACTTGGGGAGTTGACTTGAATGGTCTCTTTACCTTATTTGCCCTGACCCCGAGTTGCATGGCACTTGCAAGGAATCTAGAACATGGGGCATGGAAATGCTGTGTTTATGAAATGAGGGCCCAGCTTACACATTCTCTGAGTCACAGCCCAGGGAGCTGGTGATTTAGTACGGATGTGGGAGGAAAGCACTTTGCCAACTTCAGATCCCCCTTCTTAAATTTGGCATTTTAACCAGACTTGAAAGCTCAAATAGTTCACTGTTGGGAGTTTTTTTTTCTCCCCACCCTTGGAAAATGTCTGGATCTTTATTTTCCCCCTCGGTAAGAAGGGAAATGAAAGGCTCAGAGTAAAGATGACAGGTTGACTTGGACATGAAATCACTGTTGATGACTACTTTTTGCTGAGTTAAGTGTCAGGAAAAAATAATCTGCAATTTGCAGAATAAATTTTCCTGAAATTCCACAGGGGGTAGATAATTGAGAGCAAACTGCTTGAACTGTTTGGCTATGGAGGGCATGCCCCTTCTGGGGCCTTGGGTTCCTCCTTCTGCAGCCAGAGATCCTGGGGCAGTTTAGTTATTTTGGCTACTAAAACTTGATCCATAATTGCTCAAAATCTCATCTCAAATGCCCTCAGATCTGAGCAACCACAAAACTAGCTTGTTTGTAAGGTGGACAAGTGTCATTTGATTATTTTGTGTTTGATTCTCAGGAACTGGTTAAGAATCTGAATATGTGGCCTGGAGAAGAAGAATGTTATATCCTTCCTATTTAACAATGACTTTGATGTCTGACAGGATTTACATCCTAGAAATGAGCTTTGAGAAACTCATTACATTCCTGTCTCTGTGGGTTTTGACCAATGACTGACTCACCTCAGTCTCCTGGTTTTTTGGAAAGGGCACTAATGTCACACAGCCTTCTGAGGAAGCTCAGAACAAGCCATGAAATGATACTTTGGTTCCCCAAATGTCTTCTTACAAATGGCCTTTATACAGCCTGGCTCTGTCCATTAATACACAGTGGGTCACGTTTTCCTAACTCTTATTTGTTCATTGGTGTGTGTGTGTGTGTGTGTGTGTGTGTGAGAGAGAGAGAGAGAGAGAGAAAGAGAGAGAGACAGAGACAGAGACAGAGAGACAGAGAGACAGAGAGACAGATAAGGTGTTTTGGTGCTCCGCAGCATCATTACTTGGCATCACTGACAGTCCTGGACATTTGGGTAGCATTGAATCTATGTTAAAATCAAAGGGACGAATTGGAAATCATTACAGAAGGAGGGAAGGAAGGAATCTGGGATGGTTCAGTGATCACAGGGAGTGAGACCTACTTGCCTCTTAGTTTTGCTCTAACCTCAGTGTTAAAAGGAGATACTTTCTAGCACATAGTACCAGGCTTCTCCACACAGTCTGTGGTGGTGAAGCTGATAAAGCTGTTCCTGTATCTTTTGCTTCAGGAGCAGGAACTGGGTCCACTCTGGGTCCAGAGAAGGGAAAATGTGATAGCCCTGGTGTTTGTGGTATTCTGAAGTGAGAATACCGTAGGGAAATTCTACCCCTGTGATACCAGGCAGTCTGTGAAGAGGCAAAAGCTCCCTAGTGAATAATTTTCCCCAGCCTCTCCTGACTGAAGTGGAAATGATGCTGAGAGGAAAATACGCCAGTCAATGAATTCCTTCTTTGAACTTGTCTGACTGGGAAGTGGTTCTGAGACTTTGAAAATCTTCAAAGATCTCAAGCCTATGAAATCAATAGAATGTATACACACACACACACACACACACACACACACACACACACACACACACACACGTCAGAGTTAAGGCAAGAATTCTGCTTAGGAAGAAATGGAAGGCGCTTCTCATTGAAACCCAAATATTAAAAACACTTATTGAGATAGGAAAGCCACAGTCCTGGGTCTTGACGAAGTGTCTATAACCAAAGGAAGGTCGAGGCTGTATGGCTCTGTGGAATGACTAGAGAGCAGGAGGAATAAAAGGGGTGAAGGACCAGAAGGGGTTCTTTGTGCTAAGAGTAGGGGAGGGAAGGGAGAGAGGAGAAGGGAGGGTAGGAGGCGTTGAGATGACCTATACTCATCTATTGCATGTCTCGAGAGATATTTTTGAAGCCATGACTGTGGTAAAGATGTTTTATTAAATACTGATCAATACTAGGCATTGAAGTATTATCACATAATACTTACATCTGCAGGTTTTACAAATAATGCTTTGTATGATATCCCACACATGGAGTATCATGACCTACTTCATTTAACCATTATCATGCAGATTGTGAGATTTGGACAATTGTCTCCTTTTCCTTTTCAGGTGAGACAACTTGATTTCCTTGGGGTACTGGGGTTTGAACTTAAGGATACACATTTGCCATGTAAGTGATCTACCACTTGAGCTATGCTCACAACCCCTTTTGCCTTTGTCATTTTCCAGATAGAGTCTTGTGTTTTCACACAAGGCAAACAAGCAAACAAGAAAAAACAAAAACTAACAAAACTTGACCCTTCAATCAATACCTTCCTCACAGCTGGGATTGCCGTTTCGCATTTACTTTGTTTGTTGAGATGGGGTCTTACATTTTTGTTTTTTTAGCCTGGCGTGGCCTTAAAGTTCCATCCTCTAGATCTCTGACTCTGAAGGACTGAAGTTCTGAGAGGTCTGACAACTTGCCTAAGGATTCTCACCTGGTTGTCACAAAAAGTAGGATATATGTTAGTTCAGTACCAATGTCCTTCTTCTGAATCATCTTCATTGAATTTTTATTAATTTTATTTTAATTTTTACGGGCACTGAGTTTTGAACTCAGGACCTTGTTGCTTGCTTGACTTGTGTATTCCAGTATCACTCTTTTTTTTTCTTTTTTCTTTTTTTTGGGGGGGGGAGTCCGGTAGTGGGGCCTGAACTCTGGGCCTGGGCACTGTCCCTCAGCTCTTCAGCTCAAGGCTAGAACTCTACCACTTGAGCCACAGTGCCACTTCCGGCTTTTTTCTTTTTGCTTATGTGGTGCTGAGGAATCGAACCCAGGGCCTCATGCATGCAAGGCAGGCGCTCTACCACTGAGCCAACTTCCCAACCCTCCAGTATCACTCTTGAACCATACCACTAGCTGGCTTTTTGCTGGTTACTTTGGAGGTGGAATCTTGCCAACTTTTTTTCCCTGATTGGCTCCAAACTACAATCCTCTGGATCTCAGCAATCCTTAATAATTAAGATGAACATGTGACTGAACTTTTATGATTGCTTGAGTTTTAACTCTCTGCCTGCTTCTGAAATCTATAGCCCTAGATCCTGAAAGAGTATGCCAGAGCTCACAGAATCTGACCTCTCATTGTTCAGAGCCTTGAGCTTTATGATGTGAAGAAATGAGCACAGTCAGCCTCCTGATCCCAGGTGCTGGGGCTAAGGCCAGAGTCGGAATGGGGCCCGGCTCTTGTTGCGTGGGTTTTGCACAGTAAGTGCTTTGGTGGCTTTTCTCTCTCAGCCATGTTGGGTCCTTCTACCCATCTGTCTTGTTGGCTCTCAAACTGCTAACAGGAAGAAAAAGCTGAAAAATGAGGGAAATTGTACTTTTAAGAAAAGGAAACACATGGTCTTGAGGCAGAGGAGCTCCAAGAAGGGAGGTGATGACTAAGAGATTTGTGTGATGCTGTCACCTGGCCATGAGGAGCTACGGAAGCCAGATGCAGCACACACAGTGTCTAGCCATGTGTGCCTGGACATAGCTGGAGTTGAGATCTCAGCTCACACTCAGGGCGGAGTGTGAGTTATCAGCCTCCACCAAGATGCCAACCAAACCTACAGCACCCAGAAGGCAAATGGTTGAGTAAAACAGATACCAGATGAGAATGCTTAGTTTACAGATATCACTGTGTTGCAGCCAGGGCTACTAAGAACAAAGAAAGCATTCCCGCATTTGATCCTCAAACCCTGCTGCTCTTTTTCCTCATGGTTGCAGGGGGTGGGTGGGTGAGAAGGGTTGCATGAATTTAGCAACAAATTTCAGCAATCTCACTTTGTGTCTTATAACTGGGAGACAATGATTCATGAACCAAAGCATTGCTCTGTGTAAGTCAGCAGAGGTGGAAGATTTCTTTCTGGTTACTGATTAGGAAGCCAAGCATTCTAGGTCATCTATCCACCTAGCCTTTATCCTCCATGACCCTAGATGGTAAGAGAGGTGACTGGGTATTATTATTAGTAGCTTGATTGGATTTTCTTGCAAATTTAGCTCTCACTGCACCTCTTAGGCTACATGCCACACTTAGGGATACCTGTTTCTGCCTGGTGAAGAAACACCACTCAAAACATAGAAATAGACTTTGCAAAGAGTGCTTTACAGGCAGCACCCAAGGGCATTCTGTTTGGTGGGAGTCTAAGCAATACTTTCACAATACTTTCAAAGTAAGTTTTGATTATATAAAAACTTAATTGTACGCACAAAAAGAACAAATAGTGTTATTGATCACTGGGCAAATGAACTGAATGAACAATTTTCTAAAGAAGAAATGCAAATAGCCTATAAATACATGAAGAAATGATATTATCCTTTGCCATCTGGGATATACAAATCAAAACGATACTGGGATTCTCACCCCAGTCAGAATGGCAATAATCAGGAAAACAAACAGCAACAAATACCGAGGATGTAGAGAAAAAGGACCCTTTACGCAATTTTGGTGGAAATGTTCACTAGTGTACTATGGAATGTTTACTATGGAAATCACTAAAGAACATTCTCTAAACTAAAAATAGAACTACCATAAAAATCCTGCTCTACCACTCCTATGTATATACTTGAAAGAATCTAGGTCAGTGTACAGTAGAGAAACCCACACACCCATGTTTATAGAAGCACTATTTACCATAGCCATAATATGGAATCAGGTCATGTGTGCTCATCAACTGATGAATGGATTTTAAAAATGATGTATTTCCATACTGGAGTATTATTCAACCATAAGGAAAAAAAAAATGCCAAGTGTAATGGTTCATGCCTATAATCCTAGCTACTTAGGAGGCAGAGATAGGCATAGTTTCTAAAAATCAGATTTGATGTTTTTTTAAGTCACATGCAGTACTTTTGTCTTTTGTGAGTGCCAAATGATAACACCAAAGGTCACAATACTATGAACTTACATTGATTCACTGCATATGTCTGGCATCATACTGATTCTTTACATATATTATCCCCTTGAATTTTCACTTCTGTCTACAAGATAGGTTCTTCTGTTATACTTCTTTTACAGATGGAAAAAAAAATGAGGCTTGGAGAGGTTAGGCAACTTTGTTTTAGATAGAATAGCTCTTTGTATACCAGCAACCAGCTGGGTAAAAGGTTTAGGTATCTTCTATGATGAAGAATATTTGTTTGCATAAACTCCTCTTTTTTATTTCTTTTTTCTTTTTGTTGTTGTTGGGGCTTGAACTCTGGGCTTGGGCGCTGTCCCTGCACTCTTCAGCTCAAAGAGAGTGCTCTACCACTTGAACTACAGACCACTTCTTGTTTTCTAGTTGTTTATTGGAGATAAGAGTCTTATGGACTTTCCTGCCTTGGCTGGCTTTGAACCATGATCCTCAGATTTCAGCCTCCTGAGTAGCTAGGATTGCAAGTGTAAGCCACCAGCGCCCGGCAAACTCCTCCATTTTATGTGCATCCATTGAGTATGAATATTACTGTAATCAATTGTGTTAGCTTTCCATCACTGTGACCAAACATCTTAGATCATCACTTTAAAGAGGGAGATTTATTTTGACTTAACAATTTTGGAAACTTCTGTCCATTGTCTATCGGCTCAGTTGCTTTGGGGCCTGTGGTAAAGCAGCATTCTATGGTGGGAGCGTGTGGTTGAGCAAACCACTTACCTCAGAGAAGTTGGGAAACAGGAAGAGGAAGAACAGAAACAGGGCTCCACTATTCCCCATCAAGGGCAACCCCCTCCCCCACAATGATAAAACTTCCTTCCCACAGGCCTCACTTTCTAATAAAGGTTGGAGACCAAGCTTTTAATAGATAGAGCTTCAAGGGACACTGATCCAAACCACAGCTTCTATATTTTTGGATATTAGCAACATGAACCCCATCCTTAGCACCTTTTACAACACTTTCAACAGTTTTGTAGGAAACCCTTTTAAGGGCTACTTTATAAGCTACCTTTTTGTACAGTGAATGTTACCTGTGGTGTAAGCGCTTGTTGAAGCTTCTCTTGGCTGTCAGTAGCATTGATACTGTATTTCTGAGAAACCTCTGGTGCTACACTGCTCTGGGTCCTCTACTCCCAGGCTTTTCTTTACTTCTCTGGTGCTGACCTTGCTCTGCCACTGCCCCAGCCTTCGTCCCCACTTCATCTTCTCTGAAGCCTGCTGCTATGCTTGCCTCAGCCAGCTGCTTCCCTCTCTCCTCTCCATTTTTATCTTTATCTCCTCCCCCCGCCCACCCCCACCACTCCAGTGCATCTCAGGCTTTCACATCTTGCCATGATGCTAAGAGCTGCTGTGTGCTGAGTGCCAGACACCTTGAGGGCACTACTTCTACCGTCTCGATGAATCCTCAGCAGACCTTGAGATGTCTTGCTCTGTTCCTGCAGAGAGCTCAAGATGTAGCAGTGTAATCTTTGATCTGCGCGGGCTTGATGTCTTGAGGGCAGAGCTTGAACTAGAACCACGTCAGTCCAAGGCTAATTCTGCTTCCCCAATTGTAAGAAGTGCTCTCTATAGTAACAGGACTGGGAAAGGAGACTGCCTTTGGCCTTCCTCAGGACAAAAGACAGCCAGAAGCATTGTCTGCACTGTTCCTCAGTAGTTTTCTCTATGCAGTAAGAAGTGGGGTGTGTGTGTGTGTGTGTGTGTGTGTGTGTAGGTTTTTGGCAGCATCACTGAACTTCTGTGGGATAATTGGTAAGGGGCATGAGCTCTAGAGAGAAGGGGAGCTCAAACTAAGGCTTTCCTTTGCACATATCTGCTTTGTGACTTGGGAACTGTACCTGTACTTACCTTGTTGTACTGCATAATGATAATAGTAGTAGCAGTAGCAACAACAACAACAATAATAGTAATAATAATAATAATAAGTAACAAGAGCAGCTAACTGCCTCCATACCAAGAGCCTCCTATTGGCCATCTCCAGTTGGCACTATGATGCCCCTCTGGATTGCTAAGGAAGACAAAGCATAATGAGTTTGGTTGCAAAGCTTGACTCACAGCTCACGTCTGGGAGACTCTAAGGTCTTGCTTAGGATGTTCCTGCTCTGTACTGGATGACTGTATCCCTCTCTCTGTCCACCCTTCACCCTTGTACTTTGGCTCAGATCTTTGTAGCTTCTGTCTTCCACCACTCATCCTCTCCCTCTCCTCTTCTCCCCTTCCCTTTCCCACCCACCTTCCTCTAGTCCTCAGCCTCTGCTTCCACAGCTTGGGTTGTTCAAGTCACTCGCAGGTGACAAAGCCCTGGCTGTCTCACTGCCAGCATATCTTGTCCCCTGGCATGTGGGCACTCCCCCAGGAGCCACGTCTGCTCCTACATTCACAGTCTGTGCAGTAAGGCGTGAGTCTCCACCTCGCCACCAATTAAGCCCATGTATCCTAATTGTACATTTTTTTACCGTTGAAAGCCAAATGATGAAGCTAATAGGGTTCCTGCTGGGAACAGATGTTCTTACTTCTGCCCAGATGCCGTACATGGCAAAGATCCACTGGCACGCCGTGTCAGTGAGACTCTTTTATACTTTATTTGAAGGCTTTCTGGTTGAAGGGTTCTTGGAAAGGGCTGGAAAATCATGCTGTCTTTGGATGGAGGACTGGGCACCAGCCTCGAGGGGGTGTGAAGTGGCCATCCCTGGCACTTTATAATCCATCTGCTTATGAGGACATAATCCCATTCCTATTTGAAAACTGCTTTTGTTCGCATTTTATAATTATGCATTCAGTTTTTTGCTTTCCTGGTTGTTTCCATCGCAAGCTGATGTGGCAGTTAACAACTCTTCCATTTTTCACTTTATTTCCTCATTTCTCCCTGCTTGAAATGTGTGGGAGTTGCCTCTCTACCACCCCTGACTTAAGAACCCTAAACCAGGGGCTGGGAGGGTGGCTCAGTGGTAGAGCGCTTGCCTTGCATGCATGAGGCCCTGGGTTCGATTCCTCAGCACCACATAAGCAAAAAGAAAAAAGCTGGAAGTGGTGCTGTGGCCCAAGTGGTAGAGCACTAGCCTTGAGCTGAAGAGCTGAGGGACAGCACCCAGGCCCAGGGTTCAGGCCCCATGACTGGACACCCCCCCCCAAAAAAAAGAACCCTAACCACTATGATCGTAGATCATATCTTATTCATATACCATATCATACCATATTATATCTCAAATAACCATTCATTTACGATTGACTGAGTGCCTTTTGTGTATAAGGTTTTATTTTTTGTTGGATAAGGGTTTTTATTTTATACAGTCTATGTTTTGACCAGGACAAATAAGTAATAAATAATAACAAATAAGTAAACCTCCTGGCTGCACATTGGGGAAGCACCATGAAGGAAGGAAGATGGTAGGAGAAAGGAACTCAGCAAGTTATCTTGTATAAGGTAGTGAAGCAAAATCTCTCTAAAGAGATGACTATTATGAGATGAAGGAAGACCATTCTAGAAAGCAAGACTGGCAAACACTAAGGTCCTGAGACAGGGAAGACTGGGAAGTTAGAGGCTCAGGACAAAAGCCAATGGAATTGGGCATGGAACGTATGGTAAGTAGCAACAGGAAGAAGTCAGAATGATGGGCAGAGATCACATCTTGTAGAACTCTGAGTTTCCTTCCTCTTCCTCCTAAATACTTTTATATCAGAGTCGGTCAGCAAAGAATGATCTAACTAGAAATATTTCTCTAAAAGTTGTTGAGTTCTGGCTTCATTTCTGAGTTCATGGTCAGGTTTATTTTTTTCTTATTCCTTAAACTCCTGCTCTCTTTGGTTGTACTTTATCCACAAGGGTTAGGATTGAGAAAGAAGACGATATACACTTAAAATAACATACATTTCCAGATAGGCCTTTAGATGAGTGTCCTTGATTCTGGCCTCTAAACTGTGGTTAAATTGGCCCTCAAACCCAGGTGGCATTTCCAGGTATTCATTTCCAGGAAGGCATCAAACCTGAGCTCCAGTTAAAAATGCATTATTATGAGACAGAGATCAAGTCTTGCATTTTTTCTTATAGTGTAAGATGCATGCCTAGTGACTGGTTAGTGTTGAAATAAAGGAGGTGCCTGGACTAACTATGATGACTCCCAATGACCCATCCTGCTCCAACAAGGCTACTCCTAGCCTACTCAGAAGGGGCAGAGCCCAGGGATTTGTCACAGACTGGTTTCAGTCAGCTCTGTGCTGGATGCTCCCAGGTGATTCTATGTGGTTTCTGCATAGAGGCATAGCTGGGAATCTCATAGAACCCTGAATCTTTTTAGAACATGCCAGCTGTCCTAGGTACTAAGCCTGGCTAGTAAACTCACATGAAGTCATCTCCAAGTAAGAGACATGCTAGCTTAGGTTCTAATCCAAATTCATTCATGAGGAAACCAAATACAGATGCAAATGACATCTATATGTGATTGAGAAACAGACACTCACCCCTCGATTGCTACCAGTTTTGTGTCTTTGGATTCAGGGATGCTTGGATAGAAAATATTTAGAAAAAAATGTTGTGTCTCTACTGAACATACGTAGACATTTCTCTTGTCATTCTTCCCTAAACAATGTGGTACAACCATTTAGATAGCTTTCATATTATATAAGTATAAATTATTGACAGGTGATTTCAAGTACTTGGAAGGATATGCAAATCCTGTACCATTGTATATAAGGGACTTGAGCAGGCTTGGAGTTTGGTATGCTCTGTCCAGGACTAGCAGTCCCCCACTTTAATCAGCCACACCATAGCTCTCTAAAGTTAGTAATAAATACATCCCTTTTCAACCACCAGAAAAACAACAGAAGCTCTGCCTTTGCCATATACCCAGCAATCCAGAAAGCTGGGATTAGACCTTTTACCTCTCCATCTCCAAAACTCATGCTA
The DNA here is from genome assembly GCF_019054845.1 of Dipodomys spectabilis. Lineage (NCBI taxonomy): Eukaryota > Metazoa > Chordata > Mammalia > Rodentia > Heteromyidae > Dipodomys > Dipodomys spectabilis. Next base: position 41,773,429 of record NW_024870772.1, on the reverse strand, counting down.
CCAATTTCTGCATGTTGTCACATTGTCACAGTGTAAGGAAGGGCGATCTTACAAACAACAGAGTGCCTTGTGGCTCACAGTACTGAAGCTGCCACCCACCATTGCCCAAGAATGGGTTGTAAGGTTGTAGTGTGATTCTCACACAGGAGGTTGGACAAGCATGAGGTCTCATAACTTCAGAATCCTCTTGTGTGGTCAGATGTGCCTGCTGAGGAGCTATGGAGCCATAGGCCAGTGTGTTCCCAGTTGACAGAGCTGGAGAGGTCAGAAATAGCACAATCTCATCTGCTCAGATCTATTCCCTACCAGCTTTATGTCTAATAAAGACCTGTGTGGATGTAGGCCTGTTCTGCTCCAAAACTATAGAAAAAAATCATACGTATGCTTCTGGCACCCATCCCAGGCTAAGACAGGAAAATCAGGAGTTCAGTGTTACCCTGGGCTACACAGAGACCTTGTCTTAAGAAACAAAACAAAACACAAATCAACTCAGAACCTTTCTGACACTGGCCCATGAGGATGGATAGGAGTGGTCTGTGATTTATCTTGTATTTTCAAACAATATTTATCCTGAGTACCAACTATCTGGTAATGCTTTTCTATTTGAAGAAATAATTCTTGGATATGCAGACATGGGGCAGTGACACATATCACCACAATGATCTCCAGGGTTGCTTCAGCTTCATCTGGCCGGCTAGGTGGGTGTACCTTCATCCCTCATCCCTCCATAGGAGTCCTTCCTGGAGCTGCATGTTCAGCGCAAGAGGGCAGCCTTCCCCAATGATCACTTTTTGGTCAAGGGTTTTGGGTAGCTTCACTCTGCTGCTAGAACCTCCAAAGTTTTCTCTAGAAGTATTTATTTGCAGTTGTTAGAAATGACTCCAAGCTTCTGAGGGGGTGGCTTGGCTTCCTCATTTCTGAATATGGTGATCCTGCTGGTAATAAAGGTGGCAAGAAGAAAATGGAAAATTGTCCTAGGCAAGACATGAACTAACACATAAACCTCATGGCCTCCTAGCTCTGCGTGAGGCCTGACCTTCAGACCTAGTTTCCTTTAGGGGTTAGAGGGAAGGGAACCCCTTATACACATCTGGGTAGCATAAAAGTAACATTGAGCATCCATTAGATTGAAGCTTTGGAAACTGCCATTTCAATAGGTCAAAACAGTCAAATATACTGACTTGGAATAATAGTAATGATACTAATAATTGAGCAAGTAGTGGGGCATTGAGTTTACACATTAGGATCGAGATCTGAAAAGAATTATAATGTGCTCTTGTTTTCTTTGAAAGCCTCATTTTTCACTAGGTAGTAGGGGAGAGAAAGAGGAGGGAGGGAATTGCTTAAGTTTTCCCATTGAGTGTGTCTATTTCTCTGATTTCAAGTGATCTTGTTCAGGTCAGCTTAGTTCATTTTTGGAAAACTAGCTGTCTTGAAGGATTTTCTCTGCTTTCCTTTTTCTCTTTAATCAGATGCCTGAGTTAAAGGGAAAGCTTTTATAGCAGTGCGGTGATGAGGACAAAGTCCTGAAAGGTAATTAACTTGACCTTTGCTTAGGACAGTCAGCCTGGGAAATACAAGAGGATGTATTGCAATATTCCAGATCTACAAGCGTCCAATATTGAACCCATGAAGTCATAGGTATTCTGTGATTCGGTCCTCTTATAACTTAAACAATAAATTCATTTTGCTGGTGAACTGAACTCAGCTACAAAGATGGAGAAATAATTTCCCTCAGGGTCACTCAGAACAGAGTCACAGACCTGAGAGTTAAACCCAGGCCTGACAGACATAAAATGTGACACTTCCCACTTGCCACAGTGATTGCTATTTGAATCATAAGACAATTTTGTTTTTATGAGACTGTCTTCTAGTCCAGTGTTTCTGACAGCTCAATTCCAGAGGAAAAAGGAACCTGAGCTTGTGGGTCTTTATGTAATAGTTCAACTCAGCATCAGTATTCTTGTTTGTCTAACCTGAAGCTTATTTTTCAACCCCCCACTTCTGAAAGGCTCCTTTGACGGTGCGGGTCTTCTGCCAACCATTGGATCAGTCATTGACAGTCCCAGACTGGTGTTGGCAGAGCTAGAATCCCAGAGCATCAGTTTCCCCACATCCTGCCTTGTCTGTCCAGCTGACAGAATCTGGCACCCTTTCACTGTTCCCATGATCAATGTTGACTCAGTGGTTTGCTGGTTTGAGAGAAGTCATTGGGAAGACAAGGGGCACCTGGCAATCAGAACTGAAGTGCACTGGTTTTAAGTTGAAGAGATGGTAAACTTGACACCCAAAAGGCAGGTAAGGAAGAGCTCCGGATGCTGGAACACTGGCAGCTAACATTTGGTGTGATCTCAGCGCGGAAAAGGACTGTTTGTTCTGTAATGGGTGCCTTGTCTGGACCACATCATCACACAGTTGAGTACTGTCACTTTTGAAGGGGAGTGATGAAGACATGAGAACATTCTTGCTTCCCACTGTGTCAACCTGTTTGTATTGAGATGGATCTTGGGGAGAGAGCCTCTGGGAAAGATTCTCTTGGTTGCCTTTTCTCAAGAGCACTTATTTAAAGCACAGGTGCTATGACTGTTTCAAGGACAGAAGAGATCCTATGGGATACATCAGGCTGGGGATACAAACATGGATATTATGGGGAGCCGTGGGACCCACAACAGAGTTGCTGCAGAAGATAGGGCAAGAGTTCACCTGATAAAAATGAGATCAGAGGGCTGAGCATGGTAGTACATGCTTGTAATCCTAGCTTCGTGGAAGATAGAGATGCAAGAAGATCTTGGTTCTAGATAAGCCTGGGCAAAAGTTAACAAGTCTGTATCCCCACACACAAGCCTAATATGCTATTGCATATCTATATTCTCAGCTATACAGGAGGTAGAAGAATTTTTAGTGTGAGACCAGCCTGGCCATAAGGAGGAGACCCTAGCTCAAAAACAACCCCAAATACAAAGGGGTGGAGGTTTAGCACAACTCTCAGAGTCCTTGTTTAATCTCCAGTATTAAAAAAGGTAAATATTCAAGGAAAAGAAGAGAGCAAAGACACCGTGTCAGAACAGGAGCTGTATGATGTGTTTGTGCTCTAGAATATATGTTATTGTATTACCCAGGTGTTCCTTGGACACAGTCAACCTACTCTCAATGTGTAATTGCTAACGTCATCATGATGACAAGTGTCAACATCCTTCTTTTGGTCCCTTTCTCAGTAGCATTTCCTCTTTTCCCTGCCTGTGTCAGCAAACTCATCCTACCCTTACTCTTTGTACTATTTGTTGACCTTTATATTTTACATAGGGGGAGTGGTAAAACAAAGGGGTTATGGTTTACTTCTGGATTCTACTAAAGTCAGCTATCTGTCTGTCTGTCTGTCTGTCTGTCTATCTGTTTTTGGTCATTGTGGGGCTTGAACTCAGGGCCTGGGCTCTGTTGCTGAGCGCTTTTGCTCAAGGCTAGTGCTCTACCACTTTGAGCCACAGCGCCACTTCTGGCTTTCAAGTGGTTAATTGGAGATAAAAGTCTCATGGACTTTCCTGCAATCCTCAGATCTCAGCCTTTTGAGTGGCTAAGACTAGAGGTCTGGGCCACTGGCTCCTGGCCCAAAGTCTTTATCTTCTTTCCCTATAGACTGATGCGTGGGTCCATAGACCAAGGACTCCCCCTGGTCATTGATGTTTCTCCAAACATTTAAGTCCTTTTCCAGAATTGTCTGGGGACCTGTAACATATTATAAAACTTCTTAGGTGCAAGCTGCCTTTAAATTGATTCATTATTTGTTGAGAAGAGCTACTTAGACCACTATACTGTGAAAATTTTGAAATTCCTTTTAAAAATTACTCGGAGCTCCCCAAATTGCTTTTCTGAGTGTGATGCAGTCTCTCACCTCATGTTTAATATGCTCCTAGCTCTCAATGAGCATTTTCAACCTAACCTTTGGCCCTCCATTTCAGGTCAGAGGTTGTTCCCGTTCACTCATTTTACTCAGTCTCTATTTGAACACCCACTATCTACTACTCATTGGAATATTGGTAAGCAAGACAGTATCTGCTATCAGAGTGCTGAAATCTTAATGAAGACCCATTATACCTTATTAAAAAAGAACACAACTAAACAACAACAATAAAACCTAACATGCAAGATATTTCCCTGTCTTTTGTCATATGCCTAAGTAAGCTAATAATGAATAATAATAAGAAAATTATTCTCTTGCCAGCAATTGCTTTTGGCATACTAGAAGATGAATATCACAATGGGACTAGTTGAGAGAGTTTTGCTCCAAACTGCATCACTTTCCTACTATGGCAGTTATGTTTTGGCAAGATTCAGTAAATGTTTTAAAGGCTTCTTCTCCATTCATAGAACAGCAAAGCAAAACTTGACAGCATGGCTCTTTCTCTTCCTTTCTTTGACACCTTCTCATCTATCCTACAGTTCAGGACTCTAGAAATTCATCGTTCAAATCCTTGGTACTGTTTTGTGAGGCTGCTCCTTCTTTATTTCCTCTTACTTTTAAGTTATTCCATGAACAAGATACTTTGAAAATAATAGGATAGGTGTGTATGTATGTGTATACCATGAATGTATACTGTTTTTGCATGACTTTGACATGTCATTTTTTCTTTGTCTAATTCAGTAATAATCAATAGAACTAAATACTACTATTGAGTGCTAAGTACTATGCTAAGCTATCTCATTTTTGTGCTGTTCTTGGGGCTTGAACTCAAGGCATTATCCATGAACAATTTTGCTCAAGGCTAGTATTATACCACTTGAGCCACAGCTCCACTTTCAGCTTTTTGGTGGTTAATTGGAGATAACAGTCTTATGGACTTTCCTGCCTGGGTTGTCTTCAAACCTCAACCCTCAAGATCTTCAGATCTCAGCCTCCCACATAGCTAGGGTTACAGGTGTGAGCCACCAGCACTAGCTAGTGCTTTCATCTTTTTATTCCATTTCTTAATAGCCATACAGGTAGAAAGCACACACCCATTTTACATGTAGAAATATCAAGAATTAGAAAGTAACAGCATGAATTACACATAATTATAAGGTGGCATACTTGTGATGGATTTGTAATTTAAAGCTAGGTCTTCTGAACTACAATAGTGATCACTATGTGTCCAATGTTGTTTCGTGTATAAGATACATCTGAGAGCATGTTCTATTGGAGGAACTTGTTCTCTATTACTCTAATGGTACAAGTCAAAACCTTAACCAGGGGCCTGGGCTAGGATTCAAGGGAACGTGATCAAGGTATTTATGATGATATTGGTGATAACTATGACTTTCCTTTCAAGTTAAGCTTACCATGTAGAATAGAGGAGAGAGTGATTTGCAAATCAGTATACTCCTTTATAGTTTGTTAGGATGATGAGGGTATGTTATATGTACGGTACCTGGTATAGATAGGTAACTCACTAAAGGATACTTTTACTAATGTCTACTGTACTCCATGGAAGGAAAGATAAAGTTCCATGGGAAGAAGCAGTGTGAATGTGCATACATTATTGAAGAAATGAGAATGTTCTGATAACTACAGCATGGATTGAAAACTTCAAACTGAGAGAAGTTAATACCAAAGTGACACCCTGGATGGTTGTACTTCTATAGAATGTATAAAACTGGCAACTCTTTTTTTTTTTTTTTTTTTTTTTTTTTTCTTTTTTTTTTTTATTTATTTATTTTTTTTATTTATTTATTTTTTTAATTTTATTTTATTTTATTTGTGAACATACTGTACAGAGGAGTTACAGTTACATGGGCAGGATAATGTGTACATTTCTTACCAAGCATTGCAGCCTCCTCCTTTGTTTATCCTTCACATCCCTTCCCAGCCTCCCCCCTCCCCCCCTAATCCCAATCCTTCTCCTTCCTCCCTCCCCCCAGCTCCCCCCCCCCCCCCCACCAACATTGTAAAGTTCGTTTTGGACATGACAACTTGTACTTCTCATTGTTGCAACAGGTCCACCTGTATCCTTAAACAACTGGTTTTTCCCCATCTCCTCCACAAGTTATACTGACATCAAATATAGTGAAAGCAAGGGTTATACTATGGGGGAGGGACATACAAAGCAACAAAGAGATAATCTTATAAATGTGTTAGAAACACATGCATGAAAGAAAAAAACATTAAAATACACATCTAAGGGTTCATTTTCCTGACATCACATTATCTGACCTTTTCCGCTTGACTCATACATATACTAGATATTACAAATAAGGGAAACCATGGGACCTACGTTTCTTTGGGCCTGGCTTACTTCACTTAATATAATTTTTTCCAAGTTTTTCCATTTCCTAACAAATGGGGCAATGTCATTCTTTCTGATGGAGGCATAGAATTCCATTGTGTATATATACCACATCTTCTTGATCCATTCATCTACTGAGGGGCATCTGGGTTGGTTCCATATCTTAGCTATGGTAAATAATGCTGCAATAAACATAGTTGTGCTGGTAGCTTTAGTGTGGTCTTGTTTGTAAACATTAGGGTAAATGCCCAAAAGTGGGATTGCTGGGTCATAGGGGAGCTCTATGTGGAGTCTTTTGAGGAACCTCCATACTGCTTTCCAAAGTGGTTGAACAAGTTTACATTCCCACCAACAATGAATTAAGGTTCCTTTCTGTCCACATCCCCTCCAGCATCTGTTGTTGTTAGAGTTCTTGATTTTTGCCGTTCTCACTGGAGTGAGGTGATATCTCAATGTTAAAACTGGCAACTCTTTACTGACCAAAAGTAGTTCAGTGGTTGATTGGGCCTGGGGAATTTAGGGGCCTCAGCAGATGTGGGAATGAAGTTTTTAGAGCAGGAGGTAATTTTAAAAAGTTTTAATATTCGCTTGTAAATGTGGCTTAGTGGTAGAGTGCTTGCTTGCCTAGCACACATGAAGCCCTTGAACAAAAAGAAGTTCAGGGTCAGTGCTCAGGCCCTGAATTCAAGCCCCAGGACTGGCAAAAGAAAAAAAAGTTGAAAAAAAAAACATTGATTGTAGTGATACTAACAAAACCCTATGAACATCTTTTAATAATCAGCGAATAATAACATTTTTAAGTAGTCAACTGGAAGGCAGGTGCCAGTGGCTCAGGCCTGTAATCCTAGTGACTCAGGAAGCTGAGATCTGAGGATCATGGTTTAAATCCACCCCTGGTAGTAAAGTTTGAGACTCTTTGTTTTGTTTTGTTTTTTTGGGTCCAGTTGTGGGGCCTGAACTCTGGGCCTAGGTGCTGTCCCTCGGCTCTTCAGCTCAAGGCTAGTGCTCTACCACTTGAGCCACAGCGCCACTTCCGGCTTTTTTTTCTGCTTACATGGTGCTGAGGAATCGAACCCAGGGCCTCAGGCATGCAAGGCAAGCGGTCTACCACTGAGCCACTTTCCCAGCCCAGTTTGAGACTCTTATCTCCAGTCAACCACCAAAAAGCTAGAAGTGAAGCTGTGGCTCAAGTGGTAGAACAGTTGCCTTGAGCAAAAAGCTTGGGACAGTCCCCATGCTCTGAATTCAAGCCTCAGGACTCCCACTAAAAACAAAATACAAAACAATAAAGATTACTGCACTACAGAGTACTGGAATTATATCTTATTAACAAATATTCTGTTAAATATATACTTTTAGGAGACCATCTGGAGAGAAAGGTGATAAGAGAGGATAATGGGGGGAGGAAAGCGGAAAAAATCTAATCAAAGTACATTATATGCAGCTAAAAAAGTCAAAATAAACTCATTTTTGTACAATTAAGACACAATAATAGAAATCTTGAAATGAAAAAAAATAATGTATTCTTTTAAATAGAATGGAAAAACCAGGTGTTGAGATAAAAGAAATTCAGTGTTCAGATTAATCTGGTGTTTAGATTAAAAAAAAATTGAGAAATGCCTTATAATCTGTCAAGTTAGACTATGTATTTCTTTTTCTTCTACCCCCCCCTCGACCCTATATTTCTATATAAAGCATAGATTACTTCTTTAGTGAAGAAGTACTTGAAAGTATAAAAATATTTGAAAAAAAAATATTGGTAAAAGAAGAAACAACAACAACAAAATCCTAAAGCAAAATTGGGAAAAGTAGCCAGATGGAAAAAAGTAGAAATCCAGGAATGAGACAGCCCACAAGTTTGCCCTGACCCTGATCCATGCTCAGCAGGGCATGTACTTGAGCTGTGTGCAGTCAGGCTGAGGGATTGCTGTGATTCATCTCCACTCTCTTGTGGAAATTCTGTGAAAACAGCAACTTGATCTTGCCCCATGTGGTACATAGATGTGTGCACATTTGTGAGCAGAGGCAAAATGAGGGCAATTTGGTGTTTGTGGAATCAAACCAAGTCTTTCAAGTAATTGACCTGCCTGTGTCTATCTCTATGTATGTGATTTTCAGCAGGTGTAACGCCTATCGAAATATAATAAAATGCTTGAGTGACTTGGTCATAAATGTGATGTATCTTGTTTCTGACAAATGAAAATATCTATAAAAGCACCTTTCTTATGTTAAGCAGCCTTTGCTGCTTGTTAAAATCTTGCTATTAGAATGAACCCAGACACTGGAGATCCTGTCTTTGTGACTGTGATATAAAGCTCAAAAGAAAAAAGAATTGAACTGAAGTATTTCTTTTAAAAACAGTAACAATTTTTGTAGTGTCTCATCGCTTATAGAGTGCACCTATATTGATAGTTCTTTTCCTATTTGAACAGAACAAGAGAGAGAGATATAGAGTGTTAGAAAGCAGATTTAGAGATGGAGAGTACTTCTCTAGGCCAAATGGCCAACCCAGGGGACTGAACCTGAGTTCAGCTCTCTTCCTAGGATGTTTAACCTGAAATGTCTCAGCTATAGTTGGTCAAGTTAAATTTTCAACTGTATATGTGATTGTGTGGATGCTAACTAGCATTATTGATTAAATAGCATCACAGACAAAAAGTATAGGGGGTACTTAGTAAGCTACCACTCCTGAGGTGATAATGAGCATGAATTAGTCCTACAAGCAGATACTCCAACTGCCTTGCAGAAAGGGCTTTAACAATGTGGTAGGAGTATCGATTGAAGCCGAATCTGATTCAGCTCATCTTCTATGAATTGGGTCTATTGTCATTATTATATACGATTATTATAAGGATTGTGTTCATTACCATATGCTGTTTAGCACAGTGTTTAACAGAGAGTAACTGTTTGCTCAAAACTATTTTATCACCTATTTCCTTTCCTCTTTTTATTTTCATTTTTTTTAACATACACATCTTGTTATCCTTTTTGCTACTATTTCTTAAGGGCAGTTCAGCATCATCTAACTTGAAGAAAGTCTTAGAACTTCTATTACCTTAGTATTTGAAAGTCAAGGCCAGACTGTTTATATTCATTCTCTCCTTTCTCAAAACACTATCCATCCATCTATTCCATCCTCCACACATTCATTGTTTCGGATTTAAAATCCAGACAGGTCAACCAGCAAGACCTCCCTGACTATTTGCTGAGCTGGTAAGAGTTGGTGGTTCTTTCAGTGTCAGGCCATAGGAAGTATGGGTCAGAAATGACCAGAAAAAAAATTGGACAAGAAAACAATGGACTAAGGATAGAGTATATAGAGCTTACAGGGAGCCAGAAGACCTGAAGATGATATGAGAAATTAGATTGATGACAGCATGAGCTACAAAGACAGAGCTACAGAGCTGGAAGGCATTGCCATTGTCTAGCATCCTTAAAGCTGACTAAGGTAGAATTTATAGAGATACAAATGGGGCAACAAGGACAGACAAGAATGGAGTGAGGACAGCCGTCTTGAAGAGCACAAGACCTCAGTTGACGAGGCTGGAGCCATAGACACTGCTTGATTTCAACAGTGCCATCTAAGCTCTGAGCCACAGGACTTGGGGTAAAAGTCTGAGACATTGGTTCAGAATCTGGGATAAGTCTCTCCTGGACACCCTTGAAAATGGCTGTGCCCTAGGTCAGAAGCTTTATTGCTTCATCTCTGGTCTAAGTCAGCAGTGGTCCTTCTCTAGGTAAAGCACCATAGTTCAGAGATGATAGCTAGTAGCGGAGGGTTCTAAGGAAAACACTGGAGTTCTCAAATACACAGTTTTATTCTCCATTTTCCTAAGAAATGAGAATTCAATGTCAAGTAATAAATTCAAGCCAACAATCCTGATTTTTCAATAATTGCGGGGGTTGTTGACTCACCAAAGAATTCTATCGATCAGCAAAGATTCATTTGACCCCAAGAGCCAATCAAGGAAACTTCAGAGGGTCCCTCTGAATAGCTCAATCATTCCTCATCTTACCTTCTTCTGAATCTTTATGCAAGATAAAGGAAAGTATATTCTTTGCAGTTTGTTTAGCTTGAACTGGTACTTGCTGTAGGTAAATGTAGATGATAAATCTTTGTCTCGTATGAAATATAGCAATGTGCTATCGGGGAGAGTAGAAAATATCACTGAAGACGTCACTGAAGATTGGAGAACCCCACACAGTGGAAAGAACACTGAGTCAGAATTTAAAAGATTTGAATTCCATCCTTTGCTGGTATCACCTAGGAGCCTATCCACACTAGAAGAGGATGTTGGGCCTCAATGTTTATGAGAAGGAAGGATAGCAGAGAGGCCCGGGTGAAGGAGCAAGGTCTGCATCATGGGAGATAAATAGAGACAGGAAGGAGGCAGCAGATTCTTCAAGTTCCATAGGCAAAAATTATGTCAGGAAGCCAGACTTAGGGATTCGGAACCAAAGGCAGGAGTCTGGAAAACAGAATGGGAGTGTTGAGATACTCAAACTTGAGTCTGTATCACAAAACTCTTCTAAGATTCAAGTTGCTGACATCTTGCTTTGCCTCCAGTGGCTAAGATTCTCAGGATACTTGCATTAGTAACACATACATACACATTGGAGGATGTATCTTATTTGGAATGGTTATAAGTGGAAAAACACCTACCATGCCATATTGACTTTTTACTTTCTGTTGAATACTGGGTTCTATTATCTGATTTCCCAAGATTCTTCAGCATTAATTGTGCACCTGAGCTGGAGGAAATTAGGGTGAGCCGCTTAATATCCATTCTTGGGCAGATTTCTTTGCATAGTCTTAGCAATGATTGATTATGCATGTAGATTCTTTTCTCTACCCCTCATTTCCCATCCTTACCCTAATAATACACATGGGAGTTCTATACTCTTCATTCATTATTTTCTAGACATTCTGGTACTGAGGGGAGAGAAACTGAGTAGAACAGGAGAAGGAAATGGGTGCCAAGGCCCGTAATGAGGAGCAGCCGAGGGCATGGCTGGACCCACAACACTTCTTGAGCCACAGAGCCAATTCCAGCACAACACTTCTCTGTGGAATATTCTATCTCTGCTTGCACATTAGCATTGCCAGAGAGCTTGTGATAACTACATATGTTCAAGATGTGAGATTTTGATGTCATTAATCTAGGATGGGACTCTTGACACCGGAAAATTTGCCTCTTCCCAAGGGACTCTAATGTGCCACCAAGCCTGGGGTTTCTTGTTCTAAATTCATTTTGTAAATGAGACATAGGTGCTGATCACAGCTGCGTTTGTATGACTCCCTTTGAATAACCATGAGCCATGTGAAGGCAGGCAGGCTGGAGGCTGTCCCTGTGGAAAAAGAAGCCAATGCTCTAAACATCTAGGTTTATCCAGAAGCCTGATGGCTCATGTTTGTCATACTAGTTACTCAGGGGGGTGAGATCTGAGGATTGCTATTTGAAGCCAGCCTGGGCAGGAAAATCAGTGAGACTTTTTCTTTAATTTACCACTAAAAAGTAGAGGCGGGCTGGGAAGTATAGCTGTGGCTCAAATGATAGAACACTTGCCTGGAGTGAAAAAGCTAAGGGACAATGCCCAGACCCTGAGTTCAAGCCTCAGTACTGGCACCAGTCATCCAACCAAACAACCAACCAAACAGCAACCAAAACCAAAACTACCCCCCCACCCAATCCTTTATTGCTAAAAGTTATATTGACAGTAGGTGAGAAATATTTTTCAAAAAATCAAGTTCAGAAGCAGCAACACAAAACTCTAAGCTGGGAATAATGGAGATACAAGTTAAGGAAGGTTTATACATCAAGAATAAGTTACCAGGGTCAGGTTTTCCCAGCCATATAGAACTAAAAGAGAATAAACAAAGCTTGAATGTAAAGCTGATTGCAGCCTGAGAGTATACCCATCTCCTGGGTGGGTGGGATTGAATTGAAGGTCTTAAAGGGAAGGAGAAAAAAGAAAGTACAGAGATCACTGCTCTTTGTTTCATTGTGTTTTACTTCAGCAAACTGACCAAATGTTTTGATGTTCCAATGATACCACTTGTGGCTATGGGAATCGAAGCATAAGCATTCTCTTACAGTAATACTTCTCACACGTTAGTATCTCAATGCATACTTTGGAGATCTTGTTAACAATAATGATTTTAATCTAGTGGGTCAGTGCTAGGGTCCAAAGGCCTATATTTCTCACAGTTCTGCCAATGGTATTGGTCTGAGGATCACTTTTGTGCAGCAAGGTCTTGGGGGAAGGGGATAATAGCTACTTACAATCATCAGTGAAGGCCTTGCCCAAAACTCCCATTGCTATAGCTGTGCTTTTCCTTCTGCCCCAGTGGAGTTAAGAGGATGTATAGGTTTTGCAGAAGGGTATCCTTTCCTTGAGAAAAGCAACTTGCCAACGATATTAGGAACAAGGACAGCACTGGGTCTGTTTCTTGTCATCCCCTTAGACAGCCCCTGTTGTTCCCAGCACATTGTCCTCCATAATAGACTGATATTCTGAAGATGAAAGGGAGGCTTACATTGACCTAGTGAAGCCAGAAGCACCAATAAGTAACCTGTTACCTGGGAACAGAACAGCAATTCTTTCATAAATGAATGTCAATGAGGTGTAATTTTCTGCTGTAGCAGAATTTCTACACCTGACAGTGTTCTTAATATACTTTAATTAAGAGGTTAATCTGTTGTAGAAATTGCTTTTCTCTGAAGCCACCTGAAATCAATTTAAACTCAATTACAAGTGGTTAGCTATTGTTTATGTGGTTAAAGATTAGAGAATACATTTTTGCTTGTCAGGAGCCATCCGAGCAAATTTTGAATGTCATGATCAAAGCAGAGCCTTGAATAGTTGAGTGCTCTTTAATGGGCATGGAGAAGCCATTAGAAAATGTAATCAGTCATATTTGATGACTTGACCTTGGGACTCAGCTAGAAAAGGGTCTAATCATGTCTGTCCCATAAGTGCCACCAGGATTGCTCTGCTGAAATTAATTGATCATTATGTGCTTTCAGAGAGTCTAATATACCCTATTTGATGGAATATAAATTGCAAAAATAATCTGTAAATTATATAACAAGCTTCAGAATACATTTACCCTCTGTCTCCTTAGCAGAGATTAAATCTGACAGCTAGTTTCAAAATGATCAAAATTGCTTAACTCCTTCAATAGTTTGGATTGCTTGAGTTTTTACAAAGAAAAAAAAATCTGTTCTACTGTGGTATGTGCCCAGTATATAAATTTGAATTACCAACCATTTTCCCATCAGTAAAATGTAGAGATAAAAAGAGGTTTGAAAAAGGTTGTCTGGGGCTTGGATGCATGATTTTATTCAAATTGCTTAGTAAGGTACTTAGATGCTATTAAAATTTTGGATGCATGTCAGAGACAAGGAAGCTATTTTGAATCTTATCCACTTCAGTGCTAAGTATATGACAGAATCACATGTCTGTAATAGGCCAGCCAGCTTGCTAATGCGATATCCTATTGGCTGGGTGAGCCATTCATAATGATAGTGCACTCTGCTGATTACTGATGGGTTAAAGGTTTCTTGTCACCCCTTCAGGTGTCAAGAAGATGACTCCAATTACTGCCTCTGTTTGTGTATATTCATCTGGGATCGAAGCATTCTGCCATTATCATGTATACATTTCATGACATTTGGGTTAAAGTCACAAAAATCCTCTTTCTAGAAGTCTTTGCCTGCCTTTCCCGGAGGTGGGGAAGGAAATTATTAAAAGAATTTTCTTTGAGGCTAACACTTGTTATGTTTGAAATAAACCTTCCAGGATTTTTCTCCACAAATATTGAATGGTTAACTGATGAATAGAAGAAGACCATCTGTCCTTGCCTAATTGACATAATAAGAGAAGACCAAATTTTTGGAGCCTGGAAAGGAGAATGTGGGATGAACGGGGCTCAAGGTGGTGTTTTGTATGAAAGATTGTTCCCTACATGCCAGGACAGTGGCAGGCTTTCCAGGAGAAGGCTTTGAGGAGACGAGACCTTTGAAAACTATAATCTCATGGCAACTAAATTAAGGGTGAAACTCGGTTATAAAGACCATATTTATTACATGAAAGCTCTGCTTTCTCTTTAGATTCAGAACCTTGCTCTGCCACTTACTAAATGTAAGCTTTTGAGTAGATTTCTTAGCCTCTTAAAGCATAATTACCAATAATAAAATTGAGATAATTATGAAGATTAGAGGTAGGAATGTGTATGAAAAAGTTGGTAGGCTATCTGGCATATATACTTGCCATATTAGATTTTCATCATTGCAACGAAGTATAAAACAAAGTAAAGTATTTTCATCATTGCAACAAAGTAAAGTATTAACTTAAGATCAGGCCTGGTGGAGGAAGCCTATAATTCCAGCACTCTGGGACAGAGGTAAGAGGAATGAGAGTTTGAGGCCAGCTTGGACTACATGGGGAGATCTTGTTTCAAAAAACAAGCAAATGCCAGGAGTCAGTGGCTCATGCCTGTAACACTAGCTACTCAGGAGGTTGAAATCTGAGGATTTTAATTCAAAGCCAGCCCTGGCAGGCAAATCTGCAAGATTCTTAACTTTAATTAACCAGCAAAACCAGAAGTGAAGCTGTGGTTCAAATAGTAGAGTGCCAGCCTTGAGAGAAAAAGCTAAGCAAAAGTATAAGGGCATGAGTTCAAACCACAGTACTGGGAAAAGATCAACCAAACAACCAGAAAAACAAAAAAAAAACAAAAACAAGAACAAACCAATCCACCACAATAAACAAGTTAAGGGAGGAAAGACTCATTTTGGCTCAGGGTTTCAAAGGCCTTAGTCCGTAATGGTGTGGAGGGTGTGAATGAGCAGAGCAGCTTACATTATGGTGGTCAGGAAGCAGATAGAGCACATGCTTGATCTGGGACCTTTTCTTTTTCCCATTTTACTCCATCCAGATGTGTCAAAGCATATTACTCCTGCCCCTAATTTGGCTTTAGTCTTGGAAATTGCCTACTTCTTCCGGTAGGCATTTGAATCACTCCCCCTTTGCTTAGGTTCCTACAGGACATACACCTTTTAGAGGTCCAGCTCTTAAAGACTCAGTCCTGTGACCATGTAAATATCTGAAACAGGATCTGCACTTTGAGCTTCCAACGAATTCTATGTGACCACAAAAAGTTCTAGTGTGAGGCTTTTGCTGCGGGCAAAGAGGAAAGAATCTGAGGACACTGAGAGCGTGAAGTGCAGAATCTGGGAAGGCTGGGAGTGGGTGTAACACAGCTCTTCCAACAATGGCTCTGAGAGTAAGCAATAGCAAGCAGAAGTGCGGATGAGAAGACCTCATCTCAAGCCCAGTGATTCCCATCCTGCCTATGCCAGCTCCATAATTTCTCTTTGGGAAGCTGGTGTTTTATTCAGCTCTTACCTAATTAGTAGGTGGTGGAAGAATCCTCAGGGAGTGCAGCAATGGGTGCTTGTAGAGAAGGTTTGGAGTAACTACTTAGCAACTCATTTTATGCCAAGAATGTATGTTAATGGCCTTACTACCCCTTGGTCTGGTTTTCTTCAGAGGCTAACTTGTGTAGCTTTGATTTGCACAATTCTCATGTTCATTGCCTTTACCATAAGGACTGTGTCTTTTAGCCATGCAGGAGAGCACATCACCAATATAAACTATCATTCACAGTAAAGGAGTCCACAAATAAATCCTTTTAAAGGCAATGCTGCAGAAACTGCATACTAGAGACCTTTCCCTTAGAACTTCAGCATCACTAAGTCAGAACTGCTGAGGAGAGTATCACAGGTGGCTATTGTCAGTTCAGGAGACTGAGTTCATTGTGCAGGCAACGATTGACCTTTGAGTCAAAGGGCATACAATCAATATCTACCTAGTGATATTAATACAATATTTGGTGTTACCTGTAATTGAGTTATTCACTTTAGCACTCAGCTAAGTGAATCAGAAGCAAGACTAGATACCCACAGAGTACACGTGCCAACAAAGGGAATTCTGACAGAGGAGATAATCTCCATTGATTGAGTAACACAATGCAAGTTTTTACTCCTGGGAAAGATACTTGAGCAGCCAAAGGCTTTTTGCTTTGTACTTTAAAAGCTCTCTTGAACTGTTTCCTGAGCAATAACAAGCACACTCTGTCATATTACATTCCCTCTGTCAGCTGAATTGTCTGGCATGGAATTTGGGGGCTGAATCATTTTGTCCACAAAAAGAAAAAAATAGGTCATTGTTTTTTCTCTCCATAATTCTACTTTTCATTCAGGGAGTTCTTGAGCCAAGTCTTATTGAAGAGAAGGCATGTGGCTTACACTGCACACAGATAGGATATGACTCTACGTACGTGTGTGTGTGTGTGTGTGTGTGTGTGTGTGTGTGTGTGTGTGTGTGTGTGCAACCATGCACATGGACATGTGTGCACATGTGTGCATACCTGCATGTATGCACACCAGTACTGGAGCTTGAACTCAGGGCCTGGGCACTGTCCCTTAGTTTTTTTGCTCAAGGATGGTGCTCTGACACTAAGCCACACACAAGAAGTCTTGGCCTTCCAATGTTTTGGTGGTTGATTGGCTATAAGTGTCTCATGGACTTTTCTGCCTTGGGCTGGCTTTGAACTGCAATCCTCAGATCTCAGTCTCCTGAGTAGCTAGGATTACAGGTGTGAGCCACTAGTGCTTAGAGATGTTTGGGTGTAGTGAAGATGACAGAATATTTTCTTAAGTAGTTAAAAACACAAATTCTACCATTCTTCTACAACTATCCTTGGTGTATATTCTCCTCTAAATATTTAGGTGGCTGTAATAGAAGTGAATATGTATGTGTATGTGTGTGTGGTATGTGTGTGTGTGTATGTATTCTTTTGCCTTGTGTAAGTTCCTAAACTTGCTACATAAGCGTCCTTTGTAATGATCGGGGAAGAATCCCTTCAATAAATACACCATTGTAGCAGACTTCATTGTTCTTCTCCTCTTCTTGTTTCTATGTCATTTGTAAGGTGATTTTGTAGCTACTCACATTAGGAGGTGAGGCTTGTTTTCCAAGCTGTAGAGTAGGGGCTGACATTGATTTTTTTTTTCCAGTTCTCTAAATATTGGCTGACATTGTGTTGGCCAATAGAATAGAGCAGACCTGATGGTGTGCTAGTTCTAAGCCCGCGCCCCAAGAAACCTTGTATACCCCTTCTTGCCCTCTAAGAACCCTGATGTAGACAGACTACTAAGGTGAGCCAACTAGTGGAAAGAAGTCTTGGCTTTCCCAGTCATCATAATTAAGGCATCCCAGATCAATCAGTTTGCTGGAATTGCATGGAAGAGTCCAGCTGAGACCAGAAGAACACTCTAGCTGTTATGTAGGCTTGTATGCAAAAGCAATATCTTATTGTTCTAAGCCAGAGCATGTTAAGGTGACTTGTCTTTCAGCCACAGCTGATATACAGTCATTTGAAATACCTCTACTTCCAAAAACTCAAGCTGACCTCACAGAGGGCAGAAATTTACTCCTATCATTAAGAAGGGAGTAGAAACTCATAAATTTTGTACATTTGAAGAGCATTCATGTGGGAAGTGATAGAACCAGCTCTAAACCAGAGGCCCTGTTACACGGTGTCTTTGAACTACGTACATTATGTATGCCAGTTTTACTAAAAATGTGAAAAGTATCTCTGTATCATTTCACTCAACTAATGGGGCTTCACAATTAAGTAAAAGATCCAAGACTGTATTATCCAAGTCTTATATTTTCCAAGCATTATTGGCATACATCTATTGGTTTAGAGAATGCATTGAGATTCCAACTCTGAAAACATATACGTGTATGCATTTGTTTCAAGATGTTTCTCTAGACATTCCTTTCAAATAGACAATTTTACAAAAAATATAGTAAATTATTATAATTTATCATATAGTATATATAATATATAGTATAGTTAATTATTATACATTATTAAAAACATAGTATAGTTAAATATTGATGGGTGATTCGAGATACGAGGGTTCAGCAAAAGTTCTTCTATTTACTAAACACATGAAATGATGGTTAGGAATTTCTTTAGGATGATGTAACTTTGTTATATGGTGACACTCTTGGTTGTAAATGACCTAGTTTTACAAGTTGGGACTGATTTTATATGATTATATGCCTCAGGGGTGGTGTGCAATAGCTCTAGATCTCATTGGGCGCTTCTCGATGGCCCTTCTCCTACATTATCCTAACAGGAGGTACCAACTTCTTGGGAGAAGTAGCCATTATTTTGTTTTCTGTCTTCCACACATGTAAAGGTGACAAGGACCCTAAGTTTGATAAGGGAGATTAGTGTGTGTTTTAGTCTGTCATCTGTGAAAGGACAGAAGTTCTTGGGCCTGAGAATCTAGAACCTTTTCTTTTTCTTTTTTAGTGGGTAGGACCTAAGAATCTACAATTATGTAAGTAACTAAGAGCAGTATAAAATTCAAAATTCAAGACTCAATCTGGGAATTATCTCACCAGCCTCTTGGACTTTATTTAGATTTGGAGGAAATGCCAGTGATATTTGGAAAATACAACTTTCACCGACACAAGACCAAAAAAAGAAAAACAAAGTCTTGTATCTTTTACTTAATTGTGAAGCACCTCATGCTGAGTGAAATGATACAGGAATACTGTTTCCTGGTCAGACATTCCTCTGTGAACAAATCCTTCTGTCTCCTTATTGCTGCCTCTATGTGCTCATCCAACATTTTTCTTTTACTGTCAAAACACAGAAAGAATGTGTACATGGCCAAGAAGAAAATAACTGGGGACAGAAACGAATCTCAGGACCATGTGGAAGCTCCAAGATGCTGTCTCTATGTAGGTAGGTCATCTAAGTCATAGACTGCTTCCCTGTGAAAAGAAGACCAAAGACTGGGACATGTGTGGAAAGGAAGAGCGAAATGGTGAATCTGAGGTAATCCACACAATTACAAAAACAACGATACTGTGGATCACTAATGGTCATTTTAGCATTTATTATAGGGGACTAATGTGCCTTTCTTTTAAATGAAGTTGCTCATTTATTTACTAATCTATATGCTTATTGCATGTCCATTTGGTAGGTACTTGATTAAATTCATTCATTCATTCATTCATCCATCCATTCATAGATGTTTGGTTTGATTCATTTATACCTTTGTATGAGTTGGGCAACAATGTCTATATTGGGCATTCAGCAGTGAAAAGAGCAAAGTCCCTGCTCTTCTGGGAGATGGAGCAGACTAAGTATGTATGTGACATGCTGGATGGTTTATAAGAGCCACGAGGAGCAAATATCATGGTGGAAGGGTTATAGTGATAGAAACAGAGCAGACAAACAAAACACACAGATGGTCAGATAGAATACAGCAAGGCATTTCTGTTGTGAAGTTTTGCGATTCTTCAAAACAGTTTTCCCTGAATACATTCAGATAATGTAAATCTCTTTGGGATAGAAGTTCTGAACTTTGGATCCTCTGTTATGCGTTTGTACACCTTTAGAGATGGCACCCAGAGGAAGGAAATCATCTAAGGGAGCATGCAGCATGTGACCCAGGAGGTCACCTCACCCCTCACTGGTAAAACCCCATTAGGGGCCAGTCTGACGTCAATCAGCATGGGCTGACAGATGATTCAGCAATGGTTTCTACCATTGTTGGTTCCTGTTATTGTTTTTCTCCTTGTACTTTAGTTAATCATTTGTCTGAGTTAAGTTAACCACTCATGTGTTTCATTAGCTTTTTCCCTGTAGTCTCTTCTGGACTAGCCCCCTTGTGAAAAGATAGGTGTGGATTGCTTTAGTGGTTTGGGCCTATTTCCTTTATACAAATATCCAGCAGATTAAATTGTGAGCCTGAAATGACTGAACCCCACTGGTAACCCAAAATGTATCCACAGGCCAGAGGGCAGAACATGACATTCTCCACACATGTAATATACCTCTGAGGGTTTCTTTATTCTCTGAAATTACTGTAAAATTGTAAATAATTCTATAATAAAGCACCGATCTGGATCCATATCATCAGATAATGTAAGAAGGGTGACAACTAGGATTTGAAGGTAAGTTCAAGAAGGACAGGCCAGGTGCCACCAGGATTTCAGAGACTCAGAGTTGCTTAAAAAGTACTTTGGAGCCCAAAGTTCCTGAGTTGAAAAATTATTCCTAAGATATGAAGACCTGAGAACAGCTTAATAAAAATCTCTTACTTCCTTGCCAGAACAAAGCCCAAACATCATGAGGCCCGTTAGCAACACACACACACACACCCCACACCACACACACACACACACACACACACATGTGCAACCACACATCACACACACCACGCACACGCGCACACATGCACATGTACCCCCCACGCACACACACACCATGCAACGCACACACACATACCCGACACTACACACACATGCACACACACGCACACACATACCACACACACACCACACACACGCACACACACCACATACACACGTGCACACCACACACACACACCCCACACACACCGCACACACACTGCACATACACACCACACACACACATACATGCGTACACACACACTCTCTTTCTCCCTCTCTTTCTCTCTCCTCTCGTTCTCTCTGTGTCCCTGTCTCTGACTCAGTCTCTGTTTCTCTATGTCTGTCTCTGTTTTTCTGTTTGTCTCTTTGTCTCTGTTTCTCTATGTCTGTCAGTCTCTGTCTCTGATTCTCTTTCTGTCCCTGTCTCTCTCTGTCTCTGACTCTGTCTCTGTTTATCTGTCTCTTTTTTTGTCTCTGACTCTGTCTCTGTTTATCTGTCTCTTTCTCTGTCTCTCTGTTTGTCTGTCTGTCTCTCCCTTCCTCCTAAAACTATCCTTCTTAACTTTATAGCACACAAGAGCAAAACAGACATTCCAGATCTAACTTGTTTCATCTAAATGGGGACACCTTGCCTGTAGCTGGCTTGTCAGAGTATCTATCCTCAAACACAGAGAAAACCAACTTCACCACCAACCACAGCCTATTTCTGACCAGGTTCCAAGTGAAACTTCACACCAGACTAGAGTCTTTCCAAGCCAGACTGAGCCTAGACTGAGCCCTGCTTGCAGGAATTACCAATGACTTGCTGGTAGCCACCCAAGTCTGACGAGCCCACAAACACTTGAAATGGGACTTTGGAACTGGAAGAAAAAATAAAAGTTCCTTCTCTTAGTTCCTCTCATCACCATCTGGCTAGCTTTTATAATCCTTATTGTACTATGATCAATTTTTTTATGCCATAGATTTCTGCTAATTAATTGTAATTACCAAGAACAGGAAATTTCAGTGTGACCAGATCATGTTTACCCAGAAACTCTTGGAATGGTAAGATTTTAAAGGCTGGAGGGTGTGGTGGGGAGGGGAAGGGGGAATTACTGAAATCAGCTGTTTCCAACAGTCCACTTCCTAGACGGGGAAAATGGGAGCAAGTTGGTCTAGGTTTGGTCGCTAGTTAGTATTGGAACCAACGAGGAAGTCTTGCCTTCTGCCATCCTAGTAGAGCTGTGTTTGTCCTTTGGTCTCTTGCTGGGAGGACTAGGGCATCCTGGAGCAGCCACACCTCTGCTTCTCAGTGGATGCATCAAACTCAGGATGGAATTTAGCCAACATGTCCTATTGCATCATCACGTTACTTTGAAACTCCAAGTTCTTTGGACATAGAGTTCTTGTCTGTGTGATGTGAACCAATACAGTCTCTGGAAGAAAAATCAGTCCAAACGCTTGGCTGCTGTCTTGCAGGGAAAAAAAAAACAAAACATGTTTGGGTGATTGGATTTTCAAAATGGAAGCAAGTAATTATTTTGGTATTGTGCAGATGTTCATGATAGGTCTTGATGAACTGGGTCCAAAATCAAAGTTGGGGCATAGAATTATGTAGAAACTTATGTAGAAACTTCACTCCAGCTTCTGGAGTGAAGGGAAACTGTTTTACTAGTCCAGGAGTTTTTAAAGCATCAGGCTATATTTTTACTTTTGGTGTATGTGTACATTGTTAGTGGGGCTTGAATTCAGCACCTGAACGATGTCTTTTGGCTTTTCCACATAATGCTGATGATGCTCTACCACTTGAGCCACAGCTCCACTTCAGGCTTTTGGATAGTCAATTAGAATCTCACAGACTTTCTTGCCCAGGCTGGCTTTGAACCACAATCCTCAGATCTTAGCTTCCTGAGTAATTAGGTTTATAGGTGTGAGCCCTCACCACTAGTGTCCGGCTTATATTTTTATTTTTAATGAGTAAACTTCATCAGCTGCTCAGGACCTGAGTGTGCTCAATGGAAGAAGCAACAACTCCTTGCCTGTAAACTCATGAAGAAGGTGCTACACCTTAACCTGCCATGTTTATTTTTTTTTTTATTTTACTAATCTAGATTCTATGTTCACATGGTATACAAGGAGGTTTCAATTGAACATGCCCATTTAGGTGTCTGATGCATCTTGATTAGTCACTCCCTTCATCATTCTCCCCCACGCTCACTGGCCCTTACCCCACAAGGCACATCACTTCCCACTTCTGTTTTCCCATGCATGCATTAATTATGATGACTGTACTTGTTCACCATTGCTTTTCACATTCACCTTTCTCCTCCCATCCTTCCCCTCCCCACTTTCAAGGTGTTTCAGCTTCCTGATGAGAATTTAGCTTTTTAGGAACGATATGGAAGGAAAAGGGGGATCATTTGAGAAGAGGAATGGGACCCATCTGGAGTGAGAGAGACGGAGACAGAAATAGAGAGGGGTGAACATGATAAAAGTGCATGATACATAGCTATTTAAATATTATCATTAAGCCTATTAAATGTTTTTTGAAAGGCTCTCAGAGAGTTTTCCTCTACTGCCTGGTATGTGAAGATATAGTTCTCCTCTCTCTGGAGAGCCTTGTTTACAAGGTTCCATTTTTAAAAATCTTTTTGTGTGTATGTGTGTGCAGGTCCTGGGACTTGAACTCAGAACCTGGGCTCTGTTCCTCAGCCTTTATGCTTGTCTAGGGCTCTACCACTTGAGCCACATCTCCATTTCTTGTTTTTTTTTTTTTTTTGTGGGTAATGTAGATAAAAGTCTCTTGAACTTTCCTGCCTAGGCTGGCTTTGAACTACACTTTTCAGATCTCAATCTCCCTGAGTAGCCAGGATTACAGGTGTGGGCCACTGGCACCCAGTCAATGTACCATTTTGTAATCCACAAAAATGGCGCCAAGAAATGATGCCAGAAATGGCACTTCCCTTAACAATAGGTCTATGACAAATAGTGGACGTATTAGAAGAAAATGCCTGGTGAGGTTAACTAGTGGTGGTACATTGAGACCTCAGGGGAGTTGTGGTTGAATCAGTGAATTTAATGGAATGTTCCTAACTGTATCATTAAGGATGAATGAGAACTGACTTGCCAGCTTGCTTCACTTTCTAATAAAATATATTCTTTTCATCCATGTGGTCATTGGGGTAGAGGTTTTGTTTTTCCAATTTCTTGTCTGGTCTTCCCCTCTGCTCTCAGGCACTGACAAGCTCTCTAGATAAGATGCTGTACAGAGAGGTTACAGTTACATCAGTAATAATAAGGTAATAAGTACATTTCTTGTCGGGCATCGTTACCCCCTTCTTTGTTTTCCTCCCACTATCCCTTCCCTTCCCCACCTCTCCCACGCTCCTCTCCCCAAAGTTGTAAGGTTCATTTCCAGCATAGTGTCTTGTGAGGATCATTGTTGCAATGGGTCATCCTGTGTCCTTGTTTCAGCATTTTGTTATCCCCCTTCCCCTCCCCAAATTAGATAACTGTATATACGAGATGCAGGGTACCCAAATCAAATACAGTGACAACAGGGTTATGCCATAGGAGGAAAAACTACAAAAGAAACAAAGAAAAAAATCACGTAGTACATTAAAAACAACAATAACAAAGAAAAACCTCTTGTGTCCATATCTTGGGATTCCTTTCGCTTAGCATCATCTTATATGGTCGTAAGTACATAGGTTTTGAGCATTTCTGCTTATCTGTTAAAGCCCTCTAGATTTTATCTACTTTGAGTCTCTTTTGGGCTACTTGGCTAATCACTTTTTATTAATTTTCAATCTAGGCTATGTAATGATGTCTAGTCAATATACTCATCTCAAGGGTCTACTTTTCCAAGTTCATATTGCACTTGATTGTAAAAATCAATTTTCTAAAACCCAGATCTGATCAGTCAACTCATTTCCTTTTCTTCCCTCCCTCCCTCCCTCCTTCCTCCCTCCTTCCTTTCCTTCCTTTCCTTCCTTCCTTCCTTCCTTCCTTCCTTCCTTCCTTCCTTCCTTCCTTCCTTCTCTCTCTCTCTTTCTTTCTCTCTCTTTCTTTCTTTCTCTCTCTTTCTTTCTTTCTTCCTTCCTTCCTTCCTTTTTTCTTTCTTTCCTCCAATGGCTTTTAATTATGTTTGCAGGTTAACTTTCAAACTCTTTTGTAACACACTGGAGGCCCCACTGCTTCACTTTATGGGAGCCTCACTTTCTCAATATTGAGGGCACAGCTCTCTCGGGGCCTCTGTCACTTTGCTTCAACTCTTGTGCCTGAAATGACCTTGCACACTCTGCAGTTTCGTGTCTGGCTCCCAGGAGACAGTGCTTTGCAGCTTAGCATACTATGTCTCTGGTTGTTTGCTATTTTATCACCAGTATTTTTTAATAGTTAGCTAGCACAAAAGGGAGCATGTAATACTTTTTTTGTTTGTTTTCTACTACTTTAAAAATATACTATTATCATCTTTAAGTTGTTGGACAAAGGGGTTTCAATTCCATGAGTCAGATTATGAGTACAATGCATCTTGATTAATGTCACCTCTTCCATTGTCCTTCCCTCCTTTCTCAACCCCATCCATACCCTCAAGTTACAATACATATTTTTGAGTAAATGCAAAACAATTTTAAAAGAATGATAAGTATGGTTTGCATTGAATTAAAACTCAGAATGTATTTCCAATACTGGGAGGTAATATATTCAGAATGAGATTGCCTGTTATTTCAGCACCATGCATAGAAGGAAACATAAAGGGCGATAAGATGGGTATCATGTCTGTACTTTTGAGTCAGTCTGAAGCAATCAGTGCTGGTTGAAAATGTGGTTAGCCATCCCAAAATAGGGCACACTGTAATTAATAAATTGAAATAGTGTTCTTTGTAATAGATTTCCTGCCTATGATTTTGCCCCTCCAATACAATCTTTATGTACTTCTTAGATTTATCTTCTCAAGTGCTCTTTAATAAGCTGCCCAGTGATCCTTGCCACTTACAAATAGAACACCAAATTATTAAAGCCGTGCAATCTTCCCAAAGGATTTAGTCTATGGCTGCTGAGGCCTGCCCTCATGGGATTCTTTCTTATACCCCTCCAGCAGCTGTTGTTCCGTTTCTGGAAAGATGCTAAGAATCACAGTGCAAGGTAGTAATTCTGTCTGGGCTCTGGTCATCGTTTGTGTTGGTACAGGATACCCTTGTGTTTCTGTATCCTAGAAACCAAGTCTCAGTCCCAGGCTGAATTCTGTGTTCTGTTTCTCATGACCACTTTGTTCTATAAGCCACAGCCTCATATTATACATCCAGGGTATTCTGCTTACAGGTCTCTCGGGAAAGCCATCAAAACTCTGTCCTAGCTTCTCTTTGCCCAACATTTAGAGTTAGTGGAATAGTTCTCAGCTCAATTTTCATTGTCTTCCAAAGTCTCTTTACTCTCTACAGTAAAGAGTCTATCAGAATCCGCTGAGGAGCTTGCTGAAATTGTTTTCTCGACATCATCTTTGAGAGCCATACATTGTAAATCAATATTCTGGTTGAGTCTGATGCAGGCACTTCACTGACTGACTACGTTTGGAGAAATATCTGCAGCATTATCACCAATAGTCTTCCTGCATGTATTCATTCATTCATTCATTGACTCACAAACACTTTTCTGTTGTAGCCGAGCTTTTATAGTAAGAGCTGAATATGATGGGATTAGTTAATTAAAAATAATGGAGTATACTTACTGTTATTAGCTATGAACTATTATCCTCTACGCCATCCAGTAATCATACCTCTTTTAGCAAAAAAACATGTTCCTGTGTCTTCCACACAGCTGCTAGTGCAATGTGGAGCATAGGACAACTGTGTGGTGTATTTGGCTCGTCGGTAAATGATAAGAAAATGTGGGAAACACAGTTCTTACATGTTGATGGGGGAGAAATGTTTCCCCTAAGCAGATGGGTGGCTTTGTTCAAAGATATTTAGTTTCCTAAGCTTTCCTCTCAGAATATAAAACAATACAGCAAAAGGAAAAGAAATGTTGTAAAGGCACAGCTGAAAATTTAGATCCTTAGATTTAACTTCATTTTTTGATAATTAAATATTTATTAGGAATGTAACTCAAAGTCAGAGAACAAATTGTATGGGTTTATTAAGCTTACTGAATTCTAAATACTGTGGAAGGGCGGAGTATTTGAATTATACCTAAGGGAGACAAAGGAAGGGGTGCCATTGATTAAGATGTGTTGCACTCATAAATGGTGTGTTGAATGGAAACCCTTTTGAACAATTACTTATAGATAATTTTTAAAAGATTAAAAAAGAGGTATATTCAGGGTCTTCTCTCCTCACTTCAAGAGGTTGTCAGGGTTGGCAATTACATATGGGGAGCATGTTTTCCCAGCCCCCAAAACTGGGGCCTGGTATGATTTATGGTATTACAGACAGGAATATGAGATTGTTTTTAAAATCACAGGATCTATGTTCTTTTTTCAATATGAATTCATGTTAGCCAAATTGATCTCACTGTGCATGGATCTTGCCATGTGCGGTCCCACTGCCTATTCTCAGTTCCTTCAGTCTCCCACTTGTGGCCTACACTCTGTTCTGTTGCTCTACTGATCTAAACCTAGTGTTTTACAAGAACCAGTTATCCCCTACCTCCTTTGTGAAGCAGACCCAAACTCTCTGAGACCACAAGAAATCTCCGTATATAGAATTTGACAGATGCCAATGTGTTGTTAAATGATCTCCTCCTCCTCCTCCTTCTCCTCCTCCCCCTCCTCTTCCTCCTCCTCCTTCTCCTCCTTCTTCTCCTCCTCCTTCTCCTCTTCTTCTCCTTTTCCTTTTTTCTCCTTCTTCTTCCTACTCCTCTTTTCCTCTTTCTTTTTCTCCTTCTCTTCCTTTTCTTCCTCCTTCTCCTCCTTTTCTTCCTCCTTCTCCTCCTCCTCTTCCTCTTCTTTCTTATCTGGCATTGGTCCTGGGGCTTGAACTCAGGGCCTGGGCACTGTCCCTGAGCTAGTGCTCTATCACTTGCACCACAGTTTCACTTCTGGCTTTTTGGTGGTTAATTGGAGATAAGAGTCTCATGGCCATTCCTGCCCAGGTTGGCTTCAAACTGGGCTGACTTTAAACGGAGATCCTTAGATCTCAGCCTCCTGAGTAGCTAGGATTACAGGTGTGAGCCACTGATGCCAGGCTATATGCCTTGTTTTTGTGTGTGTCTCATGTATTGAAATATACAGAAACAAATTCCTTTGGAAAGCAGTAAGCATATTAGATAGAGGATAGCATCTCAGCCACAATAGATGTCCTTAATCTGAATGGCTGAAGGAGAAGATGTGGATAAGACATATTCTTGTCACAAAAGATCATGAAGAAATCTAAACTAAGTATACGAATCAAATCTGGATCCAGGTTTTAGCCTTTTGCTTAGAGCCAGAGACCTGTACTGGTTTATGTCTCTAGGACTTCAAAAATTAGCAGGACTCTAACTCTATTAGCTGTGTTTATTCCTTTAGCTAACCCTTTGCCAACCTGTCCCAAATACTCATGTCTACTGGCCCCAATGCAAAATATGTCTGGAGGTCTACCCTAGCTAGCCTAGGTCTATGTGTCTTATAGAGCCTTATTCTTAAAGACCAAAGAAAACTTAGCACAAGATATATTGTTGACTCCCCTCTCTTGAGTTTAGTAATCAAGGATTCCCTTCTACTCTCAACTCTCTGCTGCCCCCAGCAGGCCTTTGACCTTGTTGCCTTTGCCATTTGACCTATCTAACCCAGAGGTGGGCTCCAGAGAGAGAAAGAAGACCTTGTGATCTGAGATTTTGTGTCAAGGCTCTGTGGTTTGAAATTTTGTGTCAAATTATTATTTTTTTTGTCGGTTGTGGGGCTTGAACTCTGGGCCTGGGCACTGTCCCTCAGCTCTTCAGCTCAAGGCAAGCGCTCTACCACTTGAGCCACAGCGCCATTTCCAGTTTTCTGAGAAGTGGAGATAAGAGTCTCATGGCTTTCCTGCCCTGGCTGGCTTTGCACTGTGATCCTCAGATCTCAGCGTCCTTAGTAGCTAGGATTACAGGTGTGAGCCACCAACACCCAGCAGGTCAAATTATTTTTATGTTCTGTCATTAATGTTTGTTCTGGTATTGGGAAGTGCTTTGTTTCTCACTGTCTTTCAATCATTGTAGGCATATTCTATGACCTTTCTTCTTGGCACACCAACTGTCTTTCTTCTGTTTAAAGTCACATGGCTATGAAGTAGGTGCTGTCAGCTGTTTTGGTAAAGACAGAATGGTTTAATTTTGAGCATGTGAAATTTGGAATAAGAGTACTGTGGATTTTAATCCTAATACAAAGGACAACATACAATATAGTAGGCAAACAAAAGTGACTCATAGATGATTTGCAGCACTGATTTTCTTTTCCTTTCTTGTGGAGTCTTTTCACTTTGAGGAAGATAGTCACAGAATCAGTTTTCTTGCTCTAGGAAGTAACAGTCGCTGTGTGGGAGACATTTATAATCTACTTTGTCCTTTTGTTAATCTTCCCTCCATCTTCCTCAGGCTGTAGTCTCTCAGATGCAGGATTAGTCAATAAGGTAGGCAATTATGTTCTCCCATCACTGACTAAAGAGGTCTTCCCTGCCAGCAAGCTCATTTCCTCAGACTGTGAGCTATAACCCTTGTGAAAACTAGGCAGCCTGCCATGCCTTGTTAAATAACACCAGTCCTGAGAGGGCTTCTTGGAATAAGGTTCTAGTTTCTAAACATAATAGTCAAATATTATTAGTAACTATTAGTGACATCACAGTACAAGACAGGACTTGATCTCCTATGCCATCATTTTCCTTTTATTGGCTCAGAGAGGTTGAAGTAACTTGCTCAAGGCCATATAGCTATCAGTGGTCAAAGGTGAGATTCGAAACAAGTTCCACTGGACACAGTTTGTGTTTGTAAGGATTGTGTTCCACTGTCTCTAAAAAGCAAGGGGTTCCAAAAACCAATCAGTGGGTGGACAGCACCTACAGGGCTGTAGATCTTCTTGGGCCTGTGCAAGCATTTGCTTTGCAAATGCTTGGGAGCCCTAGGGGAGACCAAAAAGGACAAATTGAAAGCCAGTTTTAACTGTGACACCATAAAATTAATAATGTCAGATCATAGCCTTTTGTCTGTGGCTGTTCCAGTGTTGATGGATAGGTTACATGTTGAAAGATTGCATCGGTAATTCATACTTTATTACTCTTGAATTGGTGTAATGCTTCAAATCATCTTGTTGTAATTCAACATAATTATCTATAATTAAAAATAAATTCCTGTAGGGTGAGAATATTAATTCCTATCCCAATCCTTTTTCTTTCAATTGTGCCTGTGAACCATTACCCAGCTTTTATGCAATGGTCCTGGGCACTTCTGGTGAGCTAACTTTGCTCTATCTAACATAATTTTACTTTCTGAACCACTGTGTTCTCTCTCTCTCTCTCTCTCTCTCTCTCTCTCTCTCTCTCTCTCTGTGTCTCTCTCTCTCTGTCTCTCTCCCCCCTCTCTCTATCTCTGCCTCTCTCCTCTCTCTCCCTCCCTTTCTCTCTCTCTTAAGCACACACATACACACCAGCATTTCTCTAGCTATTTTGACTTGTTTGATGTTGCTAAAAATATTGGCTTTTGTTTTCTTGATTGGTTGGCTTAATTTCTGATGGGGTCTAGGAAACCTATTCTAGGGGGGGAAAATCACACAGGCTCATGCTCTTACACAGATTGTGAGTGTAATTTTAGGCATGGAATCTAGCACTGGGCTTCTCCCAGGGTGATATCCTCTGGCCCCCAGAAAGAAGGTTCATATTGCTAGAAACTTGTTAGAAAAGCACATCCTTGAGCCCCTTTGAAGGAAAGACTCGTGCTGAGGGTGAGCAATCTGGATTTTTAACTAGACCTCTAAATGATTGGGTATCTGGACGCTTGAAACTTTGGAGGAGTTAGGAATCCTGCCCTAGCAGGATGGTCTTGAGCATTCTGTAATAACTCCAGCCCTTCTGAGAAAAGGATGGGTAAATGGATCCTTTCCAGCTCTGAACCTTTTACTTTCACTGGATGTTAACACCTGCTTCCATTTCAGACCAAGGATCCATTTGCTCCCCTGGGAACAAGGAGGAAACTGCTGGTGTTATCACTTTCCAGGTGCAAGGGTAGAAAACCAGCTGGGGATACCCCAAGGAAATGCTCCCAGATGTCTGGGACTATTGAAGATTCAGGAGGGGATAGGAGTGGTCACATACCTGTACTTCAGTGACTTTCCAGCCCACCTATCCTTGCCCGGGAGTCATCCTTTCCCTTAGGTAAGGGTGCTCTCGCTAGAGGCTCTCATTACCACAAAGCAGACACTGAGTCTGATTCTAGAGATCTCAACTTGTACTTGAACTCTCAAGAGGCCAACTATCAGTCAGTGTTTAAGCTTTTACCAGTAAGAAATTTCATTTCTCAGATAATTTTAATTAGCATTTGGCATTTTAGCTATTTCTCATTTACGTATCTGTCTGCTTATTTTGTTTAGTTATTGTTTTATTTTATTTTGTTGAACCAGTCCTGAGTTTGAACTTAGGACCTGGGCACTATCCCTGTGCTTCTGTCTTTAAGGCTAGTGCTCTTTCCCTTGAGTCACAGCTCTATGTCTGGCTTTGTCATAGTGTATTGGAAATAAGAATCTCAGGGACTTTTCTGCCAGGCTGGCTTTGAATCAGGATCCTCAGATCTCAGCCTCCAGCAACTAGGATTATAATGGCATACATTTTTACATTTTATTATGTGAGATTTATAAAGAAGTTTTCATCTCAGACTGATTCTGTCTCGAGTCAATGTTTGGACACACAGAGTTTTCTGCCCTCATTAGCTGTTGTTGTGTAACCTCCACACGGACCTGCTCTGTGAGTACTTATTTAAAAAAACAAAAACAAAAACCTAAAGTAAAACACTCTATATTTGGCCAAATAAGTAAGTTTTTATTGTATTGAATTTTGAAAGCAGAACACAGAAATCTGGCCTGAGAATTACCAGCGGCAACTTTGCATCCTAATGTGATCATATAGTGGAACTATCTACCCTTTCGTCTCTCCTTCTGCAAAGAGAGGAGTGTCTCGTTTTGTCTGGAAAGTGTGAAGAAAGAAACTCCAGCAACTTGTTTCTGCCTAGACACAAATGTGTTCTGTTTAATCCCTGCTTGTTGTGAAAGATTGTTAGGATGAATACTTAAATGATTACACTGTGTAGCCACAGTGTAACCATGTGGTTGATTTGCTTATTCTTAGGCTGAAGTATTTGGTTTTGTGAAGGGTCTGCTTTGCACTTTACAATCCACCTTTCTTTTCTTTTTCCTTTTCCCTTTTTTTCTTTGTCAGTTGTGGGCCCTGAACTCTGGGCCTATGTGCTCTACCACTTGAACCACAGTGCCACTTCCAGTTTTCTGGTGGTTTATTGGAGATAAGAGTCTCACGGACTTTCCTGCCTGGGCTGGCTTTGAACCATGATCCTCAGATCTCAGCCTCCTGAGTAGCTAGAACTATAGGCATGAGCAACTGGTGGCCCGCTTTTCTTTTTCTTGAGGAAAAAAGATCCTATGCTTGAGACTGTGCTTTTTTTTTTTTTTACAATAGGGCTATTTTCTATTACAAGTTAGCTTGACAGCCTTTATGACGCTCCTGATGGTTCTTTATATCTAAAGGTATGTTATTTTGTGCAAAATTTCTGAATTTTTGTTTTTTGGACCCGTGGCTTGAACTCTGGGCCTGGGCGGTGTCCTTCAGCTCCTCAGCTCGAGGCAGATAATCTACCACATGAGCCACAGCACCACTTTCAGTTTTCTGAGTGGTTTATTGGAGATAAGAGTTTCATGGACTTTTGTGCCCAGGCTGGCTTTGAACTGGGATCCTCAGATCTCAGCCTCCTGAATAGCTAGGAGTACAGGCATGAGCCATCAGTGCCTGGCTGAATTCTTTAATATAAGATCAGAGATGAATATCTTTTATTTATTCAATAAATGTGACATGCAGGTAATACATTAAATGATATATATCATAATTAGTGGAAGCTTTAATCAATTAAAATAACCCAAAACAAAATTTGAACAATAGATCTTATTTATTATCCAATCTGCTATTCTTCTTTTGATTGGAGAATTGAGTACATTAATATTTAGGTTTATTATAGAGAAATGTGTCATGTTTCTTGCCATTTTCTTAATTTCCTATATATTTTTTTCCTTTTCTTGTGTTTACTAAATTGATCTTCTAGTGATTTTTGTCTGATGTGGTTCTTTGATTTTTGACTGTTTTCTTCAGATTGTATTCCTCCCTTTAGAATTCTTTGTAATGCTGATTTAGTGATCATGAATTCTTCTAATTTTTGTTTGTCATGGAAAATTTTGGATCCACCCTCTAATGTAAATGATACTTTTGCTGTGTAGATCAGTTGGGTTGGTAATTGTTGATCTTCAGTGCTTAGAGTATACCATTCCAGGTTCTCCTTGTGTGGAGAGGTCTGCAGTGATTCTGATTTTCTTTCCATTTTAATATAGCTCCTTCTTTAATTTTGTGGGTTTTAAAGTCAGTTCCTTGCTATTCATGTCTGATGTTTGTACTATGATGTGTCTAAAAGTGCTTCTTCTTGGATCCAGTATACTGGGGGTTCTATATGCTTATGTTAAGCAGGTGAGATTTTCTCTCTTGAGAGTGGTGAGATGGTGCACATATGAGGGAATCTAGGAGGAGGGCACAGAATCAGAGGGAAACTGGTGAGAAAACGGAGCAGAGGGGCCCGTCAGCTGCACTGGACATTGATTAAAGTGAACTAAGCAACTCAAGGGCAGCGATGGGAGGGAGGGAATGAGAGAGAAAGAGGGAACAGCCTACACTAAGCAAATGGAAAGAAATATACATATCACCCTCTTTGGAAGAAATAGTTGTATTGTCAAAGTTTGTAGAGTTTATAATAATGGACCATAATAATGACAATTCAACTTGTGAAGGTTTAATGTGTTTGTGACTTAACTAAGTATCACTATCCCACAATATTGTGAAGTTCATGTCATCACTTAATCTCAATAAATAAAAAAAGTGTGGAAGTACTCAGCTACTTTTTTCTGAATAGGTTGTCAAGGCCTCTACTACATCCCAATTATGTGTAGGACAGAGGAGCTAGAACAAAAAGTCAGAAGTATGGAAAAAACAGTCAGAACCTACCAAAGAGAAGTCTAGAAGTTGGCAAATGCGCTAAGAAATCAAACCTACAGTCCAGCTTTCTCCCATCCAAGTGTTAACCAGGCCCGACCCTGCTTAGTTTCCGAGATCAGACAAGATCGGGCGCGTTCAGGGTGGTATGGCCATAGACCAGACCAGCTTTCTATGTCAATCTAATCTTTGGATTTTTTTCCCTCTCTGTCTCTCTCTGACCTCCTTATTTGCCCATTTCCTCTTGGGACACTAAAGCTAGGGGTTGGCTGCTAGTTTGTACCCTAACAACAATGGCAGCCTCCTTAGACTTTGCCTTTCCCTATTATGATTCATAGACTGTTCACTGAGTAGATGAGGTCAGAATATTTTCTATTTTCCTGCAAGTCCTGGAAGAAATATTAGTTCTTTTTCTTTCTTTCTCTGAATCTCCTTCTCTATTTAAGCACTGGTTGGTGTCTCAGTCACTTCCTAGTGTATTCTCAGTCACTAAATAATGACCACTGTTATATCCTTAGCTGCCTGGCTCATCTAGGCTTTGAAGACTGCAGTAACTAGTGGTCAGCAAAGCACTGTACCCACCACAAAATTCCCTGCACTTCCCAAGGTAACTCATTAGACCAGAGGCAAGCAACTCACCCATGGGCAGAAACTCAAAGGAATCAAATGTCTTACCTGGCTTATAGCCTATGAAGTAACCTGACACCAAAAAGCAGTGTTCTAGTCTGGTCAGAAAATGATTAACTAGGCCTGACAGAATTCGTTGAGGAACTCATTTACAGATGTGGAAAAATGCCACTAGTAGCTGAAGTCAAGCTCAAGAAAGAAGGTGTATGGACCATTGGAAGCTGACAGTAATGAAGGCTTTTTTTAGGAACAAGCATCAGGAAGAAAGCATCTGGATTTCTAGAGATACTAGATGGATAATTAGGTTGGTGGATATGTTCCATATCCAGTACTATTGGGGATCTAAGAATGTCCTTTTCCTTTGCATTTGATAAAGGCCAAAGACTCATAATTCAGAATATTTACTATGATCTGTGTTGACAAATGCTTCTCCATCCATCACGTTCCCCACAACGTCCCCCCTTCCCTGGGAAAACACCATACAAATCTCTGTTACATGTCAAGTCTGTCTCCAGTTCAGTTGAGACAAGCAACCTCATGTATGACCATTTTGGCCTCAGGATCCCATGTGATGGATGTGGTGGAATAGAATAGAAGAATCAGTGTGGGGAGACATACAGTTTCTACCTCGATGTGTCTGGTTTGGCTCCCATGTATTTATTAGAAAAGAAATTGAGCTCATTCCTAATGCATGAAAGAAAGATTTCCTCTATAGGCTTCTAGATATCTAGGTTCTTTTGAAAACCCTGACTCTTCTCTGACAGGTTGGGGATCCTCTCCCTTGCCTGTACTCACTAGTCAGAGCTGCACTGGATCCAGTCGACCCATTTTATTTGAATGTAGCCTTTCCTTTATTCCCTCCCTGGCTTTTAGTAGTCACATAGAAAGCTTATCTTACACCCTGAAGCCATTTGAACATGGAACAGTTAGACATTATTTAAATGTCTATGTGAAAAATGAACTATGTAACTTGTGGGCAGGATGGAAAGAGGAAACTAAGGGAAAGCACAGGAAGCAGTGACACTGTCCATAAAAAAGAAACATATTCATTACTGAATTTATGAATTGGTAAGCCCTTTAACACCTTAATAACCACAATAAAATTATATTAAGAATAAGAAGTTATTTAACAAGTGCTTAAGATGGGACCCAGTACAGGCACCACTGAATTTGATAAGACAAGAATCTGTTCCCTTCGGTGAAGCCAACATGAAAGGAAAGAATAAAGATGATCATAGTCATGTTGGATATTAGAAATTTAAAGTTCTGACCCATGAGTTGCAGGAGAGAGGTGGGGCAGTTTTAGAAATCTAAAGCAATGTCTGTTGATAGTCGCATCAGAGACCTGTGAAAGAGGGCTGAAAAAGAAAGTGAAGTTGCTGATAAAAAGGAGAAAATAAATGTCCAAAAGGCAGTGTATATCTATGATAATCCTTAAGAAAATGAAGAATTTTAATTACATATAGGCAGTTAGCTTTCCAGTGTTAGAGAAAACACATGGTGCTCCCCAGAAATTTCTGAACTCTTTTGTCCACTTTTTAGTTTTTATCTCTTAAAGCTGTCAGGGAGAAAAGATCAATCACCTAAAAACCAATCAGGATAACTAGATTTCTTAGCTGAGACCATGAAAGCAAGAAGAGCCTGGAATAAAATATGCCACGCCCTAAAGACAAACAATTATCAACCAAAAATAGAGTACCCAGCTAACTCTCCTTCATAACTGAGGGAAAAATGAAAACCTTCCACAGCAAAGAAAAACTGAAACAATATATCTCCACCAAACCGACACTACAAAAGCTACGTAAAGATTTCCTACACATAGAGAACCAACTAGAACATGATGAAGACAGAGAAACATCCCCCAAACAATCAATCAGTAAACATAGGCAGAACCTAGGTGACATAGCCCCCAAGAAGGTGGATAACATGGCAGGAGCTACCAAACACCTATGAATCCTAACTCTCAATATTAATGAACTTAACTCTCCAATCAAACGACATAGAATCTCTAAAAAAAACCCCCATGATCTGTCTATCTGCTGTCTTCAAAAAACTCACATTCCCTACAAAAACAAACATGTTCTGACAGTGAAAGTTGGAATAAAACCTACCAGGCAAACAGCCTCCATAAACAGGCTAGAGTAGCAATCCTAATATCAGATAAAATAGACTTCAAATTAAAATTAGTGAGAAGAAATAAAGAAGAACACTACAAACTAATAAAAGGATCTTTCTCACAGGAGGATATAACAATTCTAAATATCTATTCACCAAATACCAGAGCACCCAATTTTATCCAAGAAACATACTTTCCCTCAAATCTCACATAGATCCAAAGACATTGGTGACTTTATTGGTGACTTTAACACCACTTTCCCCACTGGATAGATAAACTTGGCAAAAACTCAACAGAGAAACAACAAATCTAAATAAATGCCTAGACCAATTAGACTTAACTGATGTTTATAGGATATTTCACCCATCAGCAACAGAATACACATTCGTCTCAGCAGCACATGGAATGTTCTCCAAAATAGACCACATTTTAGATCACAAAGCAAATCTCTCCAAATACAGAAACACTGAAATTATGCCCTGCATTCTCTCAGACCACAAGGGAATAAAATTAGAATTCAACAACAAATGCCACCAAGGAAAATGCTGTAACACATGGAGGCTGAACAACACACTATTGAACCATGGAAGAGATTAGAAAGGAAATTAAAATGTTCATGATATTTAAACAAAAATGAACATATAAATTACCAGCTCCTCTGGGACACAGCAAAGGCAGTACTCAGAGGAAAATTCATAGCTCTGAGTTCTTACATCAATAAATTGGAGAGATCTGAAACCAACAATTTAATGATGCACCTGAAGCTCCTTGAAAAGGAGTAGCAAGCCAAACCCCAATCCAGTAGACAGAAACAAATAATTAAAATTAAATCAGAATTAAGTGAATTAGATTCCAAAAAAAACATAGAAAGAAGTAACAAAACAAAGACTTGTTTCTTCAAAAAACTTAACAAACTTGAAAAACCCTTTGCAAATCTTACCAAAGAAGAGAACATACCCAAATAAGCAAACTCAGAGATGAGAATGGAAACATCACCACAGAAACAACCAAGATTCAGAACATTATAAGGAAATACTTCTCAAAAATTTATGCTAATATGTTTGAGAATCTGGATGAAATGGACAAATTTCTAGCAAATACTGATATGCCCAAACTAAACCAAGATGAGTTAAGTCAATTTAACAGACCCATATCAAGCATCGAAGTAGAAACAGCAATAAGAGACTTCCCATCGGTTCCTCAAAAGACTTCACATAGAACTCCCCTATGACCCAGCAATCCCACTTTTGGGCATTTACCCTAATGTTTACAAAAAAGACCACACTAAAGCTACCAGCACAACTACGTTTATTGCAGCATTATTTACCATAGCTAAGATATGGAACCAACCCAGATGCCCCTCAGTAGATGAATGGATCAAGAAAATGTGGTATATATACACAATGGAATTCTATGCCTCCATCAGAAAGAATGACATTTCCCCATTTGTTAGGAAATGGAAAGGCTTGGAAAAAATTATATTAAGTGAAGTAAGCCAGGCCCAAAGAAACATAGGTCCCATGGTTTCCCTTATTTGCAATATGTAGTATAGGTATGAGTCAAGCGGAAAAGGTCAGATAATGTGATGTTAGGAAAACGAACCCTTAAATATGTATTTTAATGTTTTTGTTTCTTTCATGCATGTGTTTCTAATGCATTTATAAGATTATTTCTTTGTTGCTTTGTATGTCCCTCCCCCACAGTATAACCCCCGCCTTCACTATATTTGATGTCAGTATAACATGTGGAGGAGATGGGGACAAACAAGTCGTTTAAGGATTCAGGTGGACCTGTTGCAACAATGAGAAGTACAAAATGTCATGTCAAAACCAGCTTTACAATGTCGGTGTGTGTGGGGGGGTATGATTGGGTGGGGGGGAAGGGGGGAGACTGGGAAGGGAGGTGAAGGGTAAACAAAGGAGGAGGCTACAATGCTTGGTAAGAAATGTATGCATTATCCTGCCCATGTAATTGTAACCCCTCTGTACAGTATGTTCTCAAATAAAATGAAATTAAATTAAAAAAAAAAAAAAAGAGACCTCCCATCCAAGAAAAGCCGAAGACCAGATAGGTTCACTGCTGAATTCTACAAGGCCT
The DNA here is from genome assembly GCF_019054845.1 of Dipodomys spectabilis. Lineage (NCBI taxonomy): Eukaryota > Metazoa > Chordata > Mammalia > Rodentia > Heteromyidae > Dipodomys > Dipodomys spectabilis. The sequence continues at coordinate 41,734,859 of NW_024870772.1, read as the reverse complement.
TCAAAGCAGAACTCACATGAATACTCCTCCAACTCTTCAATGAAATTGATAGTGAAAATTCACTATCAAACTCCTTCAATGAAGGCATCATAACCCTCATCCCAAAACTAGGCAGGGACTAAAGAAAGGGTACTATAGACACATTTCTTTGACGAACATCGATGCAAAACTTCTCAACAAAATTCTGGTCAATTGACTTCAAAAAATAATAAAAAAAAAATCATACACCATGATCAAACAGGATTTATTACAGGGATACAAAGCTGGTTTAATTGATACAAATCAATTAATGTAATACATCACATCAACAAGAGCAAGGATAATAACCACCACATGATTATCTCAATAGATGCAGAAAAAGCATTTGATAAGATCAAACACCCCTTTATGATGAAAGCTCTGGAGAAGCTAGGAATCCAGGGAACATTTCTGAATACAATAAAGGCTGTGTATGACAAACATACAACCAGCATTATACTTAATGGCAAAAAACTAAAGCAGTTTCCTCTAAACTCAGGAACAAGACAAGGATGTCCACTCTCTCCACTCTTCTTCAATTCAGTATTAGAATGCCGAGCTAGAGCAATAAGACAAGATGCAAACATAAAGGGGATCCAAATAGGAAAAGATGAAGTAAAACTCTCCCACTTTGCAGATGACATGATCTTGTATTTAAAGCACTCCATGGACTCTACTCCCAAATTACTTGAGCTGATTCAAAACTTTAGCAAAGTAGCAGGGTATAAAATTAACCCTCAAAAATCAATGGCTTTCCTGTATGCCAATAATGAGAAGAGCACAGCTGAAGTCAAGACAGCAACTCCTTTTGTAATAGCCTCACAAAAAATAAAATACCTAGGAATTAACTAAAGAAGTGAAGGACCTCTATGATGAAGACTTTAAAAACCTGAAAAAGGAAATTAAAGGAGAACTAAAGAAGTGGAAAAACCTCCCATGCTTCTGGATAGGGAGGATTAACATCGTGAAAATGGCAATACTGCCAAAGGCTATCACAAATTCAATGCAATACCCATTAATATGCCAACTTCATTCTTCAATGAAATAGAAGAAGCAATCCAAAAATTCACATGCAACAATAAAAGACCCCGAACAGCAAAAAATAATCCTTAGCAGAAAGAACAGTGCTGGAAGAATAACAATACCAAACTTCAAATTCAACTACAAGGCCATTGTAATCCAACAGCTTGGTGGCACAAGAACAGACCTGAAGACCAAAGGAATAGAACTGAAGACCCAGAACTGAACTTGCAGACCTATAGCCACCTAATTGTTGATAAGGGAACCAACAAAATAGGATGGAAGAAAGACAGCCTCTTCAGTAAATGGTGCTGGCAAAATTGGTTATTCACCTGTAGAAAACTAAAGCTAGATCTTTATTTATTACCCTGTGCCAGTCTCAACTCCAACTGAGTCAAAGACCACGAAGTAAAAGCAAATACCCATAAAACATTACAGGAAGGAATAGGAGAAACTCTAGGGCTCCTTAGAACAGGCCGAAATTTTCTTAATAAAGACCCAGAAACACAACAAATCAAAGAAAGATTGGACAAATGGGATTGCATGAAATTGCAGAGCTTCTGCATGGCAAAGGACATAGCAAGATCAATAAAAAGTCCAAAGACAGGGAGAAGATCTTCACTAGCCATACAACAGACAAGGGTCTCATATCTAAAATATACTTAGAATTCAAAAAATTAAATCCTCCAGAAACAATTCCTAAAATAAACAATCGCTCCATCAACAAGTAAGCTAAAGACTTAGGGACTTCTCTGAAGAGGAAATAAGAATGGCCAATAGACACATGAAGAAATGCTCAACCTTTCTAGCCATAAAAGAAAATGCAAATCAAAACAACATCGACATTCCACCTCACCCCAGTTAGAATGGCTATAATCAAGAAATCTAATGACAACAGATGCTGGAGGGGATGTAGCCAGAAGAGAGCCCTACTGCATTGTTGGTGGGAGTGTAAACTTGTTTAACCACTTCAGAAAGCAAAAGATTCCACATAGAGCTTCCCTATGACCCAGCAATCCCACTTTTGGGCATTTACCCAAACGATCACAAACAAGACCACACTAAAGCTACCAGTACAACTATGTTTATCTCAGCATTATTCACCATAGGTAAGATATGGAACCAACCCAGATGTCCCTCAAGATGAATGTATCAAATATATATATATATTTATGAATATATATATATATATATATATATATATATATATATATATATATATATGAATTCTATGCCTCCACCAGGAAGAATGACACTGTCCCATTTGTTAGGAAATGGAAAGACTTGGAAAAAATTATACTAAGTGAAGTGAAGTAAGCCAGACCCCAAGAAACATAGGTCCCATGGTTCCCTTATTTGCAATAATTAGTATACATATAGGATAATCTTATCAGATGAGCTGAAAAGCTCGAAAACTATGTAAATATGTCCATATAAGATGATGCCAAGTGAAGGTAACCCCAAGATGTGGACACAAGAGGTCTGTCTTTGTTGTTATTGTTTTAAATGTACTGTGTGGGTTTTTTTGTTGTTGTTTCCTTTGTATGTTCTTCCCCCTATAGTATATTCCCTGTTGTCACTGTACTTGATTTTGGTACCCTGCATCTTGTATATACATTTGTCTAATCTGGGGAGGGGAAGGGGAATAACGAAATGCTGGAACAAGGGCACAGGATGACCCATTTCAACAAGGATACCCACAGGACAGTACATTGGAAATGAACTTTACAACTTTGGGCAGGGGGATGGGGTGGAGTGGAAAGTAGTGGGAAGGGGAGGGAAGGGATAGTGGGACAATAACAAGGGAAGGAGTAACAATGGTCGACAAGTAGTGTACTCATTGCCTTACTCATGTAACTGTAACCCTTCTATACAGCATCTTTTTTGTTGTTGTTGTTGGTCATGGGGCTTGAACTCTGGGTCTGGGCACTGTCCCTGAGCTCTTCAACTCAAGGCTATCACTTTACCACTTGAGCCACAGTGCCACTTCCAGTTTTCTGGTGGTTAATTGGAAATGTATCTTACGGACTTTCCTGCCCAGGCTGGCTTTAAACCACAATCCTCAGATCTCAGCCTCCTGAGTAGCTAGGATTACAGGCGTGAGCTACTGGAGCCTGCCTTCTATACAGCATCTTTACAGTCAAATAAAATAAAATAAAATTCCATGCAAATGTAAAAAAAATGTTCCTATGGTAGCTTTTTCATGAAATACCTTGTGGCATTATTCTCTGTTTTTGTTGTTGTTGTTGTTGTTTAGTGACTCAAGGAATTTTGTGGCCTATGAAATAAACACCTTACTTGAATAGGAAGAAATCTGATTTACAGTACATACTATGAACTAGGTATTAAACATTATTTTTGTGCGATTGCATATAATCACTGAAAATTATAATTTCTGTTTATAAATCCTGTGTGCCTTAACCCACAACTGCTGAGTTTCAACTTTATTCAAGACTTGTTAGGGGTAGACTGGTTTTACATTTGCATCCTTACTTTCTTGTAGGTCTTACTATATGCATACAGGTCTGTCTTTTCCAAGCTCCCAGACTAGAAACATTTATTCTCAAGCGAATACTTATTCACCAATGTGAATTCTTCTTGTGTAGCTATGCCAGCACTTGAAGGGGGCCAGGAAAAATTTCAAGTTCACTTTCTTGAGATGCCACCTCTTTCTTCTATGACCGCAGGCCACTTGCTTTCTATGTTTTGGCAATCCCTAAGGTACATGGTTGTTTTGTATTTTATTTATTTATTTTTATTTTTTTGCCTGCCTGACTTAATTACTACTTAGTAGCATTCAGATGCCTAAACTCCTTTCTAAGTTTCGCTCAGCGGTGGCCGCCATCTTGTTTCTAGTCTATAGCTTCAAATCTCTCCCAATTCCTTTTTGCTAGTCAGCTTCTGTTCTCTGTATAAACTCATTTTCCTGTGGCAACTCCCACAGCACACTACTGTGGACTTTCTCTGTTTATAATTTACTACAGGGCTCGTTATATTTATTTGATGGTGAAAGTTTCAATTAGATTACAGTTGGCTCATCTTCTTTAATACACACTCCCAACTACCTACCCTCTCATTACATTTACTCTTAAATATTAGTCATATATGCAGAGGGATGATAATAAAACAGATCGTTCTGGGTTAGTCCAATTATATGACTCTTGAAATAGCAAGTAATTATCTAAAAGAAAAATTAAATCGAAGGGCAGTGAGAGATATTCACAACATGAACACTGTTTGGAACTGCAAAAATGTTTGAGAGAATTTAACTTTTGAGATTAGGCCCGGGAAACAGAATAAACTTATTAAGGGTCATTTAACTAGCTAAGGAAGGCAACTCTGTTTTCCTAGCCAAAGTATACACACAGGAAACTTTATTTCCCCCTGAGTTTTTGTTTCTACTATGACAACATAGCCATCTACATGTAAGTTCATCATATATGCATGAGTGTTATATGTACCTAAACATTCTAAAGTAGAATCTCAACTTGAACCTACGAGCCCAATGTCAGACCTTGAGGACAATTCTCTAGTCCTTTTGCCCTGTTTCTCTAACATTAAGCATTGCATTTTCAGAGACTGGCCCAAGGTAACAAGTGGGTTTGTTTTGTTGTTATGGTGAAAATTAGAATCCAATGAGAGAGAGGAGGAAAGACAGAAGCACTGAACATAAGCCCTTTGTCTTCAAGTGGAGGTTAGCAAGCCTCGTAACTGGATTTGTTGTGTATCTACATGGAGGAGGAAACAGTAGTAGGAAGTACAGTAGTACTTCAAGCCTGTGGATGTTCGCAGCTATATGAGTCACACCAGCAGCATGGAGGACTAGAGAACTTGACGCTCTCTGAGATGCTTCAGGGGTACAGATGAGACCTCCGCCATACTATATTTTTCAAGTAAACCACTCTTCCTGGCATGCAGTTAGCTGAATGGATGGCAGCAGGTCACCTTGACTTCAACAATAACAGTAATCACCAACAGCAACAAAAGAGATGGAGATAAGGATGTCTTCCCCTGGAATCAGCTTCCCTCTCCCTCAGTGCTGTGAAATTTTAGGATGTATGATAAGGCTTTACCTCTGTCAAGACTACAAATAAGCCGGGAAGGACTGTTAGTCATCAGACAGATACACAAGGTAGGAATTCTAAATTCCTGATACATTTAGGTATTGAATGAGTCCCTTCTATTGCCAAGGACTTGGGGTGGTCTTACATGTAAGATGTAAAATTAATCCGTGGTGTTTGGGCTGCTCCAGCCTCACTGTGGATGATATATACATCTGAGTTTAGCTCAGGTATTATTTCTTCTCCATCTTTCTGAGACTAAAATATTGGCCTCTTTTTTTCCTGCTTGTGGTGGTAGTGGGGGGGGCGGGGTGGAGGAAGAGCTCATACATATTCACTGCCTTCTAATTTTGTGGCTCTGATCACACCCAAAGCCTTACTTACTATTTGACAAGACAAACTGAGGCAGAGAACTGGTGTGGAGAAGTGGAAGTTGTGTGTCACTCACCTTTTTTTCTGGCATCATTTTCTTTCAGAATCAGGAGAGTGCTTCTGGTGCTGCACACCTGTGAATTAATTAGAAAGCAGGAGTCACAAAGCAGGTTCCACGAATAACAGAGTTTCTAGGGGGAACCTATAAGCAGACACAGCTCCCCCCAAATTAACAGCAAAAAAACAAAAACATAAAACCAATAGTCCCCTTTCCAAGTAGGTGGAAGAAGGCAGTGCCCATGATAAACATAGGTTTTTGTTTGTTTTTAAATTTTCACCCTTGGGGCATTCTTTTTGGTCTATCAATCCCTGCAGAGGGGCTTCTAAATGGCTTGTCCATGTTTAAGAAGGTGTTGTGGGAAGGACAAGTGAACTGAGTCTCAAGGTAGAAACACACCTGGTAGGAAGGGCTATGGCCCCTTGGCAATGCTTCCTGGCAATGTTCTATATAGCCCAAGCTCAGGAAAGAGCTTTTGTGTGTGTGTGTGTGTGTGTGTGTGTGTGTGTGTGTGTGTGTGTGTGTGTGTGTGTGTGTGTGTGTGTGTGTGTGTGTGTGTGTACTCCTTCAGTTACAAGAAATTATAGCCGGCCCCATGATGAGAGGAACCAATCATGAGAGGGGGTTGGGTGTCATTACAGGAAACAAGAGGTCATGAAAGAGGATATGCTTACAAGGGAATAGTCATTCAGAAACTAGAACTGAGACAATGGGGATCTCAGGACCTGTGCCTCTGAGCGAAGTAGGTCCTGATGCTTCATCATCAGATGGCCCAGACAGTTCTGGCTCCTCTTACTCTCAATGGGTATGTTTTCACCTCTTCTCCTAGCACCACTGACTTAACACAACTTAGCTGCATTATATCTTTGGTTTAATTGTAGTCTACTTCCTTACCATTTTGGTTTGTCATTAAATGCAGCTGACCCATGCTACTCATGGCCTTACCACGTGCACTCTTCAAACTTGGCCCACATGACTAACAGCTGAGTTTCTATAGTTCTCAATGTCCTATGAGTAGAGCTATGATTGTAGATAAGTAACTGAGATGACAGTAGATAACCGAGTGATTTTTTTGTGTGTGTGCTTATCCTAAAGCTTGAACTTAGGGCCTAGACATTGTCCCTGAGCTATTGTATTCAAGGCTAGTGCTCTACTACTTTGAGCCACACCTCCATTTTTGGCTTTTTTGGTGATTAAATGGAGACACAGCTTTCATGGACTTTCTTGCCCAAGCTGGCTTTGAGATCCTCAAATCTCAGCCTCCTGAAGAGTTAGAGGAATGAGCCACCGGCACCCAGGAACTGAGTTTAGCTTTTTATAAGAGGCACATGATAAGCTTGGACAGGTGTCTACTCAGACCAGTGTCTACTTCCAGCTAATCATTTGAAGACAGAGGTAAGAAGTGCTTATCTTTAAATAGGGATACAGGTGGACCCATTGCAACAATGAGATGTACAAGTCGTTATGTCGAAAACAAACTTTACAGCTTTGGTGCGGGGGCGGGGGGCGGAGATTACGGGGGGCAGGGGGAGGCTGGGAAGGGATGGGAAGGGGAAACAAAGGTGGAGGCTACAATGCTTGATAAGAAATGTACTCATTACCTTGCCTATGTAATTGTAACCCCTCTGTACAGTATTTTCACAATAAAAAAAAAAGAAGTGTCTATCTAAGACTGCTGTTTGACGGAGTACTCTGAAAAAAAGGTTTCTTCAGAGAGATCCACAATCAAGTATGGTATGTATACACAATGGAATTCTATTCATCCACTAGAAAGAATGACATTGAACCATTTGTAAGGAAATGGGAAAGACTTGGGCAGGATTAAGTGAGATATGCGAGACCCAGAGAAGCATAGGTTGCACTATTTCATTAGTGGAACTGAAATGTACCTATAAATCTAGAAGTACGCACACTGGCTGGCACCCAAGCAGTTATAAATGAATTAACTGAAGCATAATATTATCTGTGGAGTACACAATAGTATAATTCTTCAGAAAGACTAAGTCAAAGTCCAACAAAATGAGTACTAGGAAATGGGTAGGTAGGAAGGGGGTGGTCAGGAGGAGAGAGGTAGAAGAATAAGTGGGAGAAGGAGGGAAATGAGTAGAATATAGGCAAGAATGTATTGCATAAGCCTCAAACTGAGGGATATAAGGGAAGGGGTGGGTGGAAGTAGGGGGAAGATGTTGAAGGAATGACACAGATGAAGATGCATTGTATATATAAAATGCTTTGTTAAATGGCAAAAATTCAATATGTAGCCTGAAAATTAAGAAAGTGAATGGAAGGGGTAGGGAGGGAGAAATTGGTGAGAATGTTAAAGGGGGTGACCTTGAGAGACACTGTATTTATAAACTGCTCTGTTGAATGGCAACTCCTTTGTACAACTACCTAAGGAAAATAAAAACAAAATAAAATAAAAAGATCAGCAAGGAAGCTTGTGCTTCAAAGACATGTATGTGATGACAGACCAGAAGCACCAGTGGGATGTGAATAAGAAAAATGTTCACAATAATGTTGATTTCAAGCACTATACATGGGAACCAGTAGAATTTCTTGTATTTCAGCATTGGCTAACTCCGAATTTGATTTTATTTCCCAATTCTTTATGAAAAAAGAAGAACAGTAAAAGAAAAGACACTAAGAAGATGGAGGATAGCCGGTGAAAGAAGAGACAGAAAATGAGTACAAAATAATGACTGGATTTCTTTTATTCGGTGATTTTTCTGTTCTTTTCTTCCTTATTTTTTTTTTAAGGCTAAGGATTGACTTTTAAAATTAAGCTTCAAAATCCAAGGCAACAGATGGGTGGATCACTCTTTTATTCCAATGCTACAATTAAAATCGGAGAGAAAAATGGGGAGGCGAAAATTATTGGCAAGTTGATTGCCAAGCAACCAATCGAATTGCAAAAGGCCAAGCCAATTCACTTTTCTTAACAACAAAATAATTGGACTGTGTTTGAACTCTGCGAAATGATCTCCATTTTAAAGACACCAAATGAGTTTGATTATTCAGTAATCAATTCACTCCATAGCACTAGCATGTTCTATCAGCCAAAATAGCTGATTTGACTCCAAAAATGTCATTTCAGGGGCACTATGAAAGTACAGCCACAGGCCTCGTATGAGAATGAGCTCCAGGACTGGAATTCTAATCATTCCTTTACCCAAAGAGGCAGCTGACACAAGAGCTGGTTGAGGGATTTGCTAGGGAGTGCAATGGCAGAGAAATGGATGTTAATTGGCATTGATCTCCCTTATTGGACCACAGGGTTCTGTCATTCATTCCAAAACATGTTGCAAATGTAGTTCTAAACCTATCTACTCAGATTGAGCACAGACTTCACAGGTCAGGGGTGTCATCTTTCACAAAAGGCTACTTGTAGCTAGCTGGGTGGCTCACACCTGTGATCCTAGCTACACAGGGAGCTGAGATCTGAGGATCATGGCTCAAATCCAGCCTGGGCAGGTAAATCTATGAGACTCTTATCTTCAATTAATAACTAGAAAATGGGAAATGGCACTGTGGCTCAAAGTGGTAGAGTGCTGGCCTTGAGCAAAACTGCTCAAGGGACTGCACCCAGGCTTTGAGTTCAAGCCCCATGACTGACAAAAATAAAAGTCTACTTGCTTTAGACCCCAACCAAAGCTTTAGGATCCTCATGCCACCTGTAGTTCTGACCTATTGACTTCAAATTGACTACCCTACCTTTTTATGCTCATTTGTTTGCTAAAATAACTCACGGAGCTCAGCAAAGTGCTATACCTATGAGGGCAGTTTTATGACAAACAACAGAGATCAGGATCAGTCAAGTGCAGATTTTCTGCACTGTCCCCACATGGAATCAAGATATGTCACTCTCAGCACCGTAATGTGTCCACCAACTAGGAAGTTCACCTGAGCCTTGTTGTCTACAGTTTCTATTAGTGTTTCACTACGTAGACAGGATTTATTGGATCATTGGTCATCTGTTGGACCTCTATCTCTAGCCTCTCTCCAGTGAGGCTGGGGTATTATCAAGAGACCCAAAGCCCCAGTCCTCTAGTAATATCTGGTCTTATTGGCATGCCAGCTTCCTGCTGAAGTAATCTAGAGATTCATCATGAGTCAAGTTAGCATAAGTCTAGAAGGCATTTCAGAGGATGTTTTCTTCTGGCCCATACAGCCGGCAGTTACTCTTGTCATTTCTCATAGGGAGAAGCACAATACTTAGGGAGTAGCTCTGTTTTCTCATCTGTCTCAATGTGGCTCAACCCTTCCTCTTCTCCCTACTTCCTCCTCTTCTATCAGTCTTCCCTGGTAGCACTAACATCTTTCCTCAGAGTTCCCAGATGAGACATTTGCTCTTCATTTCTGCCCTGACTTGATTTTTCCTTTAGATCATCTGTGTCCCAAGATAAATGATCATTGAATACACATCGCCAAACTCAAACCAATGGAGTCCCTTAGAAGAAAGGAGGAGGTATCAATGCTTGCTAGGAAATGTACTCATGACCATACACACGTAACTGTAACCCCTCCGTACTGTATTATTACAATAAAAAACGTATTTTTAAAAAAGAAATATTCGGTGAATGGTGCCTTTTCTGAGGCCTGATATGGGCTGCTCTGGCACTTATCTCCACTATCATCATCGACAATGTGATCCACAAGAACTACAAAACACAGGCAGTTCTGTCTGAACCTAGCAGCAGCACCCTATGCATTGGTTTGAAGAGCAATGCCACACTATCGCGAGGGGAGGAGAGGAGCAGCAGAGGAGCCGCAGGCCAGGCAGATGAGATGCCTGAGCCTCACCGTGGGAGGAGCAGGAGAAGGGAGGAAGGATGTGAGTATAAGCTTTCCTACAGACTGTCAGAGAGGCCAGCTGCTGTAGGCCAGAAACAACCAGCACAATGGCCTCCTAGGGAGACTGGTCACTGGGGACAGTCAAGGCCAATGTTTGGAAACAAGGGTAGAGGAAGGATGGTTACAAGAGTGACAGCCTGGCCCTTGCCCTCTCCCCTTTCCAGACTCACAGATCATAAAGAGGACAAAACCAGAATCAGGCAGGTAGGTATCCAGGTCACACACACTTCAGTGACTGTGGCAGGCAGGGCTGTGTCAGGTGTTGTCATGGAGACAGAGATCACTACTGAGTCTCCTTCCTGACTCTGATAATGCAGCCCAGGGGCATTTGGCATGAGGTGGACTTGGTTTCAAATCCTGTTTCTGCCAATCTTTCAGTTGTGTGCTGCTGGGTGTGTTGTCTGTCCTCCCTGAGACCAGTTTCCTGTGAGTACGGTGAAGATAATAATATCTTCTTATATGGTATTGTTGTTATGAGGATTAAGTGAGATAGTGTCATGTGTCATCTGGCACACGAAGACCATTTCCTTCCTCCTCCCTTATCCACTGGCTCCTGGTTCCTCTTCTCTTTCTGTGCCTAGCATCCTGTCTTTGCACATTTGGCTGAAGTTACTGCTTTATTTCATGCTGGGCTGTGACCATACAGACCCCTACAGTGTCCCAAAGTGAGGATGCTAGGTAGGATGGAACTTGTCACTGCTGACCACAGTTGGCTCATGTTGATGTGCTTCCCTTTCAGTGATGCAAGCAAGGCATTTCCTTTGTATTCCCCTCCCCCAATACCAAGATCAAAATCTCCCAAACCAGAATCTCTTCCCTACAGTACCTGACAAAAATGTATCCAGCATCAAAGAGAAATTTGTTGCTTTACTGCTTTTCCTTAGTTAATACACATACTTTCTTTGAAGGCATTGTATTCAAAGCTTGACACTTGTCTGTCAGTGCAAGTTGAGTTTATCTTATCTAAAATTCTCAGGACCAGATACATTTTAGATTCTTTTTTTCCCCTTTTTGTATTTACATAGATATAGTGAGATATCTGGGGGATGACATCCAAGTGGAAATAGGAAATATATACCTTAAAGGTAACTTATACAATAATTTTTAGTGGTCCTGTCTTGGAAAAAAAGACAAACCCTGTCATACAAGGTCAGATGCAGCAGTTTCTACCTGGTGTGTCCTATCAGAGCACAAGGAATTTTAGAGTTGGATGTTTGGATTAGGGATGCTGAGCCTGCATGAACAATGTTTGGAGCAGGGAGGAAGTTTGTTGGCCTTGCAAGAAAGGATTATAATTCTTATACTGCCATTCCACTTATACCAACTCCACAGCTTTGCTTGTGAGCCCATTTCAAGTACAACTCCAATTTCTCACTAACCCATAAAATCCATATTATCAGCCTTGGAGTTTCCTTTCTCCTGCACTGTAAATGCCCCCACCCCCCCATTTCCTCCCCACCTTTAGGTACTTCAACTACTGCAGGAGATGGAACATTTGCCAAGGGCACATTCTGGGCCCAGAGGGTGACATTGTATCACTTCAGTTAAGTCTCATTGTAATCTTGGCAGGTGGATGATCAATATGTTTGCATTATTTATTGAAGAAGAAATAACTAGCAGGAGAGTTAGTAAACTGCCCAAGAGCCCTAAACTCAAGGGACGAGGAGGTATTCAGCTGGGATCTGGATGTATACCTGACTTCTAAGGTCTTTTCATAAGATAAATGTTAGCTGTTTGCTCTTCTAGATCCCATTTCCCTCTTTCTACTCTTAGATAATAATAATAATAATAACAATAAGTAAAACTCCAAACCAGAGGTTAAGAAATATTTCTAGAAAAGCTAACATTTTAAAGACATCTTAATATTTAAACGCCACTAAAGGTATAGCATATTACATGCTGTCTAGAATGGTCACATGTGCATGCAAGGTAAGCAAGCTATCTGAGGAAGATTGGGAGAAGGCTCTAGATTAAGCAAGTCTGTGTTCTTTGGAGCATTATCCCTGCCCCAGTTCAGTTTTCGGATAGGCTATCCATAGATAACCCAATCTCTGGTGTTGATTGAGAGTTTTCTATATATGTTGGGGGTTGTGCTTTACAAATGCTAACTATTCAATCCTCACAATCTCCTTAAGGGGACAGGACAGTTTCTCCTGTGTTCTATTTAGCAGACAAGAACGCTGAGCACAGAAAAGTCCATTGCTTACACAACATCACACAGCCTGCCAGTGATAAAACTGGGCCAGAAACCCAGGCTCTAGGCCATTCTTGAAGCCCTGAACCTGACTCCCTACTTTCTTTCCTTGGTTAAGTTCATATCGCCCAGCATTCGCTGGAAGCACCATTCTCCCCATCTTTTTCTTGGTTGTAGTACTATGTTACCCTCTTCGTAGTTAGTGTGGCGAATGTAAACAATTTAGAAATTCTTTAATGTTTGCTCCCACAGCAGGGGATCAGGACTTTGAGCTTTCAGCTCAGACATTGCTCTTTCTACAGCTAGTTCTTTTATGTGAGCTTTGCTAGGCATCCTTCAGAAACAGGAGTGCCTACAAGCCCTCTTGCCTATCCTCCACTTCAACTCACCTGCCTTTTTTTTTTTTTTTTTCTGGTGCTAGTCCTGTGGCTTGAGTCCAGGGTCTGGGAGCTGTCTCTGAGGTTGTGTGTGTGTGTGTTTCTCAAAGCTAGTGCTCTTCCACTTGAGCCGCAGTTCCACTTCTGGCTTTTTTTTTTTTTTTTTGTCTTTTCTTTTTTGGTACTGGGGATCGAACCCAGGACATGGCACTTGCTAGGCAAGTGCTTTGCCACTGAGCTACATCCCAGCCCTCACTTCTGGCTTTTTGAATAGTTAATGAGAGATCAGAGTCTCATGGACTTTTCTGTCCAGGTTGGCTTTGACCCAAGATCCTCAGACTTCACCCTGCTGAGTAGCTAGGAATACAGGCATGAACCACTAGCACTTGGCTCACCTTCCCATTTTTTTTTTTTTTTAACAGAATGGACACTGTACTTGTTGGTGAGATTGTAGAATCAATTCAAATTTATTGAGAATAAGAACGCAGTCAAGTAGACAGAATCTAATGTACAAAGCCCAGATCCCTGGCTAACACATGGACAGCTTGAAAACCCCTGGGGAGACAGGAAAGAGGCAGGACTGACTGTAGGATCCTTGCATACAGTAACAAGGAAGGTATGTATATGCTGGCAAGCACAAGGACTTTGTCCTGCTGAGAGGCATTCTAGCAAAGCCATATCTACTAGCCACATGAAGGCAGTTCTGCTGGCATGAGTTGTAAGAGAGCAAAGCCCCACCCTGTCCCAAGAACTTAGATCCAACCACCTGGTCTGCTTAAGAAGGACTGCAGATAATTTCAGTAAGTATCATTGTTGCATTGGTTCCCCCTTTGTCCTTTGTATCACCATTTTGTTGTTCCCCTTGTCTTCCCTAATTCAGATAAACATACGTGTGTGTGTGTGTGTGTGTGTGTGTGTGTGTGTGTGTGTGTGTATAATACCCAGGGTACAAAGATCAAATACGGTGACAACAGGAGATAAACCACGGCGGGGGTGGAGGGGATACAAAAGAAACAGGAAATCACACAGTACATTAAAAACAACAACAAAGAAAAACCTTTGTGTCTATGCCTTGGAGTTCATTTCACTTAGCATCATCTTATGTGGGTCATATGTACATAGCTAGGATTATCCTAGACATATACCATGGGTCCTATGTTTCTTTGAGTCTGGTTTATGTCACTTAGTATTATTTTTTCCAAGTCTTTCCATTTCCTCACAAATGGGGCAAAGATAATATGTTGGAAATGATCTGTACAGCTTGGGGAGGTGGGGGAGAGGGAAAGTGGGAGAAAAATGAGGGAGGGGTCAACAAGAAACGTATTCACTACCTTACTTATCTAACTGTAACCCCTCTGTACATCACCATGACAAAAAATAAAAAATAGATTAAAAATACAAAGAAGAGAAATAAATGAAAAAAAGGACTGCCAGAAGAAAGATACCTGATACCTTACACCAGAAAAGAGGAGGCCAAGATGATCTGGAAGTCTCCAGAACATCCTGAGAGCACATATGTGGAGAGGACACCCTATTTCAGCCTTTGTACGAATGCCTTGAGCCCCTTATCTTTCAGGTCACTCAGTGAGGGGGGCCTGTGTTTGCCCCTCACCCCCAGGAGTGTGCCACTCAAACAGGGATCAAGAGTATGCCTTCAGGAATACCTGTTATCCATTCTGAGCCTATTCTTACCAGTGAAGTAGTTCAGGCAAATCTCTTCATCTGAGTCTCCATGTCCTTGTTCATACTATGGAGACAATTGTAGTTCGTATTTTCTAAACCAGCTGTAAGGATTAAGAATTAGAATATATAAAATGCTTAACTAGTTCCCAGAACCCAGAAAACCACAAGTAGTCAGACATCAGAAGAGACACCATGAGAGTTAGTTTCATAGCTTTTTGGGGTTCAAATCCTGCCCTGTTCACTTGTTATATATGACCTGTAGCTAGGACCTTAAACCCTTTCAGCCTATTTCTCCTCATTTGTAAAGGAGGTAATGATGCCACACCATGGGATTAAGATGCTTAAGTAAGTGTGAATTACTAGTACAAAGCATTTAGAGCAAACACCACTCAGCAAAACTACTGTTACACTACAAAGCTTCTGTCAAATTCTGCTCTGACAGGCTACTATTGAACAAAGCCATCGTCTATAAAGGAGGTCGTGGGCTGGCCTGTGTGTTACAGGCCAGCCTGTGGTCTGTTCCATGAAGTGATACTATACAATTTTGGCTAAAAAATGACTACTTCCATGTATCGCTTTCTCTTATCAGCCAGAACTCCCACTCATGTTATGGCAGATATTTTCAATCTCTTCATCCAAGACATTTCCACAACTACTTCTGTTTCTGAGTTCCTGAGCTCTGATTTCTCCACAGCAGTGATTCCCCTCATGTGGCAATCCCCTGTAACCAATTCCCAGGCTCCTGCCTCCTGCCTAAGTCTGTACGCCAGCCATAATTGCTTCACAGAGTTATATAGCTCATAAAACAGGACAGTATGTTGAATGGAAAATTAAACCACAAGTAAGCCAGTTTCATCACACCACACAACAGTGCATTAATTATTCTATGTGATTTGGTTGGATTCCAACTCAAAACTACAGTAAGGATTCAGTAAATGCAGCTACTATTTACATCTTACATCATTTGTGAGGAGGGTGTCCAGAGTTTTATCCCAGAGCCATGAATATATATATATATAAATACATATAAATATAAAAAATAAAAATATGACATATAATTATATAATAAATACATAAAAGTATGTAAATATAATATATATAAATAATGTCATCAACATAGGCATCCCCTTTGCTGAACTACTAAAAGTATGCAAGTGCTATGATTGGAATATGTGGACTAATTACTCTGCAAAGTCATATGTGAATAGTGTTTGAAGGTGAGATCTGTAGGAGATAATTAGAATAGATGAGGTTACGAGGGTGGGGGTCCCATGAAAGCATTTGTGGCTTTATAGGGTTAGAAAGGAAGACTTGATCGAGTGCAGTTGGTTAGCCTGGACATGTGATGGCTCTGCTATTTTGCTACAGCAGCAAGGCCCTCACCAGATGCGTTTGTTATGTCAGTAAGGAGACTAAGACAATAGGAACATGAGCTTCAGGGATTTACTTAACCAATGGCTACATGGCTGGCATGGGTGGTTTTGGAGAAATGGAGAGTGTAGAGTGGAAGGGGACTGGTTGGATCCTTTGTGTGAAGTACTGAATTGTACAGTGGGCTCTGAGGGGTAGTCTTATAGTGGGGAGCTGCAGACAGAATCAGCTCCATCAGACCCCGTGGGGAAATGATCAAGGGATTAGGTGAGAGACTGGATCTAAAGAGAGAGGAGAAATTTAATGAAGTCATCTCTCTGAGCCTAGAGTAAGAAGAAGGTGAGGTGGAAAGATTGGGTAGGGTCACAGTCATAAGTTAATAGTCCACTATTAACTAAGCACTATATCAAAGACACAGATAAGCCTGGCACCAGTGGCTCAGGACTGTAATCCTAGCTACTCAGGAAGCTGAGATCCAGGGATCACAGTTCAAGGCCAGCTTGGGCAAGAGAGTCTGTGAGACTCTTTTCTTTTTTTTTTTTTAAATAAGTTTTTTATTGTGAAAATACCTTACAGAGGGGTTATAATTACATGAGCAAGGTAATGAGTACATTTCTTCTCAAGCAATTTTGCCTCCTCCTTTGTTTTTCTCCTCCCATCCCTGCCTTCCCATCTCCACGATTATATGCCCCCCGCCCTAAAGTTGTAAAGTTCGTTTTTCGACATAGCATCTTGTACATCTCATTGTTGCAATGGGTCCACTTGTATCCCTATTTAAACAATTTGTCTTTTTTTTCCTTTCCCTCCCCAAATTATACCAACATCAAATACAGTGAAAACAGGGGTTATACCGTGGGGGAGGGACATACAAAGCAAAAAAAAAAAAAAAAATCACATGGTACCTTATAAATACGTTTGAAACAATAGCAAGCAAGAAAAAAACCACTGTGTCCTTATCTTGGGGTTCATTTCACCTAACATCATCTTATCTGACCTTTTCTGCTTGGCTCAGACATACACTAATTATTGCAAATAAGGGAAACCAGAGGACCTATGTTTCTTTGGGCCTGGCTTACTTCACTTAATATAATTTTTTCCAGGTCTTTCTATTTCCTAACAAATGGGGCAATGTCATTCTTTCTGATGGAGGCATAGAATTACATTGTGTATATATACCGCATTTTCTTGTTCAAGCACTTTGGAATGGAGTATGGAGGTTCCTCAAAAGACTCCACATAGAGCTCCCTTATGACGCAGCAATTCCGCTTTAGGGCATTTACCCAAAGGATCACAAACAAGACCTCACTAAAGCTACCAGCACAACTATGTTTACTGCAGCATTATTTACCATAGCTAAGATACGGAGCCATCCAGATATTCCTCAGTAGATGAATGATCTATGAGACTCTTATCTCCAATTAACCACCAGAAAACCAGAAATGGTGCTGTGGCTCAAAGTGATAAAGCACTAGCCTTGAGCAAAAGAGCTCAAGGACAAACCCAGGACCTGAGTTCAAGCCCCACGACAGAGAACAAAACAAAACAAAACAAAACAAAAAACAAAATAGTTATACAAAGACATAAGTAGACAGTTCAGGATATGAAGAAGTATGTTTTGTGATATTGGAGAATTTGTTTTGGTGTCTGATGACTTTTTCCAATGGTTCATGTAGAGAGGAGCTGTTAGGAGGTGACTTCTGACTGGGGGCGGATAGAAAGGGTGTAGATAGAAAGTCCTGTCTGACACTATGTGGGAAATGGGCTATACAATGTATGGGCAGGAATAGGAACGGGAAACTGGGAGAGAGCAAAGGAAGAAGTGACTTGACTTTGCCCCAAAAGAAATGTACTCATTAGCTGACTAATGAAACAGTAACTCTTCTGTGCATCACCTTAAGGTTGTTTTTTTTTGTTGTTATTTTGGTTTTTTTTTTCCTCTTTTGCTACTGTTTTTGATTTCTATACCTTTTGTATGTAAGTTTGTTTGTTTGGGGGAGAGTAAGGGGAGGACAGAAATGGTGGGACAGAAGATGAACTAATTCAGCAGTGATACTCACTAGCCCCTATGTTGATAATGAACTATACAACTTGAGGAGTGGAGGCTGAGAAGAGCGAAAACGGAGAGAAAATGAGGGAAGAGGTTAATACTGTTCGAAAAGAAATGCACTCATTTACTGACTTATGGAACTGTAACCCCTCTGTATATGACTTTTATAATAACAATAAAAGATAAAAAACAAAAAGTAAATCTTTTACCCTAAAAAACAAAAACAAACTAGTAACAATACAAACTTTTTTTTTAAGTGCTGAGTGAGCTGCTTTAGAAGCATGAGCAGAAATATCAGAGGTGGAAAACACAGACAAGGTGGCACAAATAAAGCATATGGAGACTGAAAAGCCAGAGGCAGGCAAATATGTAAGCATGGGGTCAGGGGAGATGAGCATTTGCTTGAGAAGCTACAAAGGTAGGTCAACAAATAGAGCCCTGTTAGCTAAGCAAATTTTGATAGGTTACTTATCTTCTCTCTGACCCAGTTTTCCTGTGTATAAATAATAATGAAAGTACTTAGCGAATGGGGTAACTGTAAGGACTACATGATACAACACCTATGAGATCATCCATGTACGTATTACCTCCTCACTAAATAGGCCTTGCTAAGTGATGATGATGACCGTGATGGCCACAATTGTCTGGTGATTCGATGTTTCTGGAAAATGCAACGGAAGGTTCCTATCACTACAATAGATACCTGAGATAAGGAACTCATAATGAGAAAAGATTTTTGTGTGTGTGTGTGTGTGAGAAAAGATTTATTTTGACTCACAGTTTTGAGGTACTACATGTTTTGACCTGTAGGGAGACACAAGTATGTGGTGAATCTAAGTGTTCACCTCTTTACCTGGAAGCAAAAGAGCAGAAGTTGAAGGGACTAGAG
This sequence comes from Dipodomys spectabilis, assembly GCF_019054845.1. Taxonomy (NCBI): domain Eukaryota; kingdom Metazoa; phylum Chordata; class Mammalia; order Rodentia; family Heteromyidae; genus Dipodomys; species Dipodomys spectabilis. Next base: position 41,715,918 of record NW_024870772.1, on the reverse strand, counting down.
CATTCTCCTAGAAGGCATGCTGCCAATGACTTAAACTACTCCTGCTAGACCCTCACAGTTCTACCATACTCGAATTGCTCCATGCTGGGGAGCAAGACTTTAACACAAGGGCCTTTGAGGGGCATTCAAGATATGGTGACCAATGAAACCAAAGATTCATTCATTCAGGGTGAAAGCTTGTCCTCAGATGCTCAGGGAAAGTACCGGAATGCTTGAAAATTAGAGGTACTGGGAAAATGGCACTTTCCAGGAACAACCAGGAAAACAGGCTCTAGATAACTTTTCTATCTCCTTGTTTGTTTCAAAAATGCTCAAGGGGAGAAATGACCTCAGAAGAAATTATATGTGTCTTATAATCATGATTATTTAACTGGGGAGACCTCATTTTCATTTTTTTGCTCCAATTCACAATTATACTAAAAAAACAATATATTTAGATTTAATTGTCTCCTGCTCCTTGCCCTGGGGTTATGTATGATAAGCAGAAAGTTTTGGAAACTCCAAAATCATTGGATGACCTCCCACAGAGACCAGGCATTTTCCCAGTGACCTCAGAGCTGTGGGGGATTTCATGTACCATTAGCAAAGGCAGAAAAAATATTTACCCAAACCAGCAGAGGGAAGGCCACCCAATCCCAGGTAGATGTGGCAGAAGAAAGAACAAGATACTACTTAACAAATAAGCAACTAGAACATACGGTGTGAAATGAACCCAGTTAGCTCCCTAAATAACAACAGGACAAGAGAGAGAATTGCTTTCTTTTGAATTATCAGACTGTCATCTAATATAAGTCGGTTAGAGAATGGAGAACACCATGAGCACAGTGCTACCTTAATCAGTAGAATCATCTGGCTGAGTTGTTGGTTGTGTTGGGCACATGAGAAGAAATTATTTCCTCTCCTTTGTTGGAGACCATGGCCTTAGTACCGTGGCAAAAGAGAACATCACAGTACCCTGTATGTGTGGCCATCACTTTCTCAGGACCCCAAGGAGCTCTAGGCATGCATTTGGATTCCTCTGACATACATTTTTTGCAAGGTCTCCCGTGACTGTCAGTTGCAAACCACAAAGCTCCACTAAGGTAAAGTCACCATTTATTGTCCCAGGAAGACATGGATAGCTTGAATACCATCCTGATTTTGGACACAAGATTGAATTAAAGGTTACAAAGATAAGCTGTCAAAGACAGTAATAACATCTGCACAGCACATAATATAGTCCACAAAGGAATTCCTTGGGTTTACATACGTAGTTTTCACAAAAACTCTTTGTGTAAGGCTGTTAATCTGTGTAAAAACAAACTTTACATTTGTTAGCATGAACAGATTCTTTCTCATTGTATTACTATCATATTTCTCCATTGCTTTCTTCAGTATTCCTAAATCATTTTTAAAAACCTCATTCTTCTCCTAAGACTGTCAATGAATTCTCTAGATGTAGATGAAATCTCCCATGCAAAACCTTTCACATGCAGGCTCCGCTCATTCTTCCAACATCATTTTGAACTGGTCTCTGAGGAAACACATTTCTTGTTTTTGTTCTGTCTGTTCTTTCTTCTCCAATCATGACCTTCCCTTCCTCTTCTCTGAACTTCTTCCTCGTAATAGGTCTCTATCCTAAATTTCAACCAGTTCTTAAAGATTTGCATATTTTCACTTGGCAGCAACAATATGACATGACTGTTAAGAGGGAACTGTTTTGGTGGGGGGAAAAAGTGGCAAGGGTCATAGGAAAAGACCTTACATGTATGTGTAAAATACATGTTAAAAGGCTAAAAATGTTAAAAGGGCAAGTGGGGTGCAGATTAATATAGGGGGTGAATTCAATCTAAGTATAGCAAGTATATAAATGGAAATGTCATAGAGAACCCCTTTGTACAACTATTTTGTGCTACTAATGTGGAGGGGAAGGGAAAAAACATCATTTAAATAGGGATACAGGTGGACCCATTGCAACAATGAGATGTACAAGTCATTATGTTGAAAAACGAACTTTACAACTTGGGGGGGGAGGATGGGAGATGGGAAGGGTTGTGAAGGGGAAACAAAGGAGGAGGCAACAATGCTTGATAAGAAATGTACTTATTATCTTGCCCATACAATTGTAATCCCTCTATACAGTATTTTCACAATAAAACATAAAATAAAATAGAATGCAAAAAAAAATCACGTACCTCCCACTTTCTTAATGAAATCTTTTTGGCAGCACCCTCAAATTTAGATGTGATGTTTTCCTTTTCAAGGTTCCAAACATGTTTATTTTTTTAAATATATTTTATTGTAAAGATACTGCACAGAGGGGTTACAGTTACATGAGTAAGGTAATGATTACATTTCCCTTTGAAATGTTCCTTTGTTTTTCCCCTGCCATAGCAGTGCCAAGGACAGTCAGCGGAGTCTCTTGTTACATCAAAACTTCTTAAAAGCTGTAGCTCCTTGCTATCTTAGTTCAAAGCCCAGATGAGGCCTCGTTTCCAGCAGGAATTCTCTTCCATAGCAAGGAATTCACTATGCACAAATTCCTCCTACCATGAATTTCTCATAGTTATACTTATCTACCACTTTTTTTTTTTGCTGGACATGTTTTATTTGTTCTTTTTGCTCAGATTGGATAACTAAAGATACAGAGTGTACTCAGCAAAATAAAATAGAATGGACTTAAAAAGACTGTGATGCCACATTTAACCTTATTTTATTCATGCTTTTCTTGGGATAGGGAATAGATCATTCAGTTAGAAAAACACATAGTAAACAAAAACATCTTACCGTGTATAACACTGAGGCTACAATAATGATATACTTTGATGACTTCCATGAACACAAGTGTAGCATTACAGTTTTTAAAAAATAAACACAATGAAGACCTTTAGGTGCCTTTTATAACAATATAAGTTCTCGTTTTCCACCATAGACAGATCAAGTCTCTCCAAATTCCTATATGCAGTTAAGTACTTGCTTAAAATGAACAGCAAATAAGTTAAGTAAGTGGGCAGCTTTAGGATAAGCTGACATTACACATTCAGCTAGGCAAGCGATGAATCATCATGTAGTGCAGATGCATTTTAAAAATTAAGTTAATTCTTTAATAAATACAGAAAATGTTCTGATTTGCTAAAAATGATAAGACGTGATGTATTGACACTTCACTATCAATAATGAATGTCTTAGTATGAATGGCTTACTGTAATAAATGCTGGCTAAGTAGAAGCACAAGTTGTGAAGTTCCACAGGTGCATATGTACGGCCACATGCTTTGTTAGAAATGGTTGGCTTTGATGAGCCTCTTTCCTGGTAAGCTGCAAGTACTTTAGAGCAAGACGCATTCTGGCTTAGCAGCCAGATGATCTGGACTGCCTGCTACTTCCTGATAGTATGACCTCAGCAAATCACTTCACCTCTTTATGATTCACTTTCCTTATTTATTTATTTATTTGGTTGGTCTTGGGGCCTGAACTCTAGGCCTGGGCACTGTCCCTCACCTCTTAGCTCGAGGCTAGTGCTCTACCACTTGAGCCACAGCACCACTTCTAGTTTTTTCTACTTATATGATGCTGAGGAATAGAACCCAGGGCCTCATGCATGCAAGGCAAGCACTACCACTGAGCTACCTTCCTAGCCCAACTTTCCTTATTTTTAAAGTGGAGACAAAACCAGTACCCACACCAACAAGTTGCTGCTGAGTGAATTTAAAAAATGAGTCAATTCATATAAAATGCTTATCAGTTGGAATTCCCTATTATAATTTCTGTATTATATTGTCCTTTGTCTTCTTGTTGATAAGAACAATGCAGGAAGAATACCACAGGTGTTGTTGAATAAGGGAATTAGTAAGTGACGAAGAGGGGTGTGTGATGCTTCTTTTGAATGGATTCTAAATTCAAAAATACATCCTGTCTTTCTTTAATAATCTTACCATTGAAAGTTAATATTTTTATAATAGGTGATTAATAAATATTTACAGAGCTTTATAAATATGAATTCAGTGACTGGCAGGTTGAGAACAGCAGAAATAAATTATGCAATGGATTCACTCATGTCAAATAAATGATCACACAGGATTTTGCATGAAGGTTGTGAGACACATTCCCTTTCTGTTGGGCAGATTTTTTTTTTTTCTTTTTGGTTTGCATGGTTGTTTTTAGGCACTGAATTCAAGAAACATAGAGAAAAGCCACAAGGTATTATTGCCAATAGTAGAAGGAGCCAGAGTTGAGCAATGGGACAGAAACTTAAGATTTCATGGAGCCTAGCAGTGGAAGAGAAAGACCCACATCTGGTAGTCAATGGGAGAAGCATAGAGAGATGGCCAGTAGCTTTGCCCTCCATCTAGGAGATGAGGGATGATGAAGGAAGGCTTTGTTTAACCCGGGCTTCTGCTAGTGATCATGAAACAACTGAAGGTTTTACAAGATAGCAAAGGCCCTTCTTGGCAAAGGAATCAGGCAGGTATGGGGCGATTTCACAGTCCGGCAGCCCAGCAAACATGCTTACTCATGTCAGCGAGCACATCACAAAAATAAATTAGGGACCTGTTTGTTCAGCTAGAAATGCTTACACTGGCACAGGGGCTTCTTCCCTTCCCTTCCTGCTTTGTCATTCCACTTTCCTCATTCTGTATTGGAGAAGCTCTCCTGCTGCCCCCCTCTATCCCCCTTCCCCCTTGGCTTTTTAAAGTAACATCAGCGGAGCAGCTAATGAGGCAGTGGAAAGCAAGCTGGTCCATTCAGGGTTGCTAATGACTCCATTCCCAGGAGCCTAATCAAAGATTTGTACATTTAATTGCTGTCAAGTCAGCTCCAACCACCTGCCATTTCTACAGCACCTGAGCTCCCAGCTTGGTCGCTCCTGGTTCTAAATGAATCCATCAGGGTTTCTACAGGCTGAAAAGCCAGGCTGCTGGGCAACCTTGAATCAGGTTTATCCAGAAGGGCAGAGACTAAGGGACCTGCCTAAGGGGGTGCTGCTTACCTGCTGGGGCTGGCCTTTGAGAGACACCTGTAGTTTTGTAGGATGCAACTTCAGCTTCTCCAGGGGGTAAACAGATGTGGACTGTGGAAAGGAAGAAAGGAGGGGAGAGGTGACTTCTAATCATGTGCCTCACAGCCTACAGAAACTTTCAACTTCATAGATGACTTAATTTCTAACCTCAGTGATGGTTGTCCCATGGATAAGTGTTTGCAGGGATCCTTTTTTCTGTTGAAATGGTGTTTATTTACTGTTTTTCTTCAATCGAGGCTGGAGGTGTCATGTGGGTTCCCCTGGAGGTTTCGGAAGTGAGCAAATAGTTAATCTGGAATAGAGGTAGTAGCACACACCTATAATCCTAGCTCCTCTGAAGGTAGAGAGAGGAGGATAATGGTTCAAGGCCAGCCCTGTGCAAAGTTAGCCCGAGGCTATCTAAAACCAGTGGTCTAGGGATATTAGTATAATGCCTTGTGTTCAATGCCCAGTACCACAAAAAAGTTAATCTGGACCTGAATTTTAACCTACTGGTTGAACAGGTTAGCTCTTTCTTTTGGGGGTATAAATCATTGAGATAAGAAAATGATGGACAGCCATTGTTCTAACTGCAACAAAATTCTTTAAACTCTAGACTTACCCCTTTTAATCTGTAATAGATGTATCAGGTTTACCTATGTTCTAAACTAGAGCTTGCATCAGAACCACCAGAAGGTACAAAACATGGTTGCTGAACACCAACCCAAAGGTGACTGATTCAGTCAGCCTGAGATGTGGCCTGATGGTGTGCTAGTTTAGCAAGTTCCCTGGTGCTACCAATGGCACTGAGCTGGGGAAAGAAGAGAAGATGATTTTAAGTCTCCCAGAAATGGCCAGTTCGCTGTTGACAGGTGGATGAGATGCTGTCTATCAAGAACTCTGTCTACCAGCCCTGTCTGCCTGAGCTGGCCACATGTTATATGTAATGGAAGAGAACACAGACTGAGTCAATAGTTGGAGAGGAAGGGTGATTTGACTCTTCCACTTCAGAACCCCTTTGGGCAGAATGCATATTTAGGAATTTGTTTCCTTCCCTCTAGGGTGACAAACCCTGTGGTCTGGCCAAGACCAAGGAGTTTCTCAGATTGCCCAGTGCTACAAAACTGAGAGGGAAAACAGGAACAAATTATGTGGAGGGAGAGAGAGAGAGAGAGAGAGAGAGAGAGAAAGAGAGAGTGAGAGAGCAAGAGAGAGAGAGAGAGGAGAGAGACAGACAGACACAGACACAGACACAGACAGACAGAGACATAGAGAGACACAGAGAGACACAGATACAGAGAGACACATAGAAACAGACACAGAGGCAGACAGAGAGACAGATAGAGGTTGAGACACAGAGGCAGAGAACTGAGGATTTAAATTAGCAACTATGTTCATTATCCCAAGCTGCCTATCAGCAAGTGTTTGCTCTAGACAACTTCAGAACAAGATCTATTTTTCATTACTTATCAACAACGAAGAGAGCTGTTTTATAATTTTGGGGGGGCAGGTCCTGGGGTTTGAACCAGAGCATCTCTGTGCTCAAGGCTAGCACTCTACCACTTCTTCCCAGGCTGGCTTTGAACCGTGATCCTCAGATCTTACCTCCTGAGTAGCTAGGATTACAGATGTGAGCCACCAGTGGCTGATATATAATTTATAATCATTTTATGAGAGAAATTTGGTAAACTTCAACTGATCTGTAAAATAAATTAGAAGTGATAGTAACTTTCACTGAAGTCTATCTATTCTGATTGGCCTAGACTTGAATGTTTAGTGTAGTATTTTATGACCAGCTGGTTGATCCAATGAAGATATTGTGGTGACTGGCTATGTTCTAAAACTCTCAGTTAATTGTTGTTTTCTTGAGTTTATTTGTCACCCCCCCCCCCCCACTCTGCGGCGTTGTCAACATGTTCCAGACAAATGAATACTTGTTTTGATTTCCTTCTTACTGCTTAGTCTATTTATATCAGGAGGCCCTGGAAAGTGTGCATGATAACCTTACTAGGAAGTTGAATTAGTTCTAAAGAGCAAACAGCACGTTATCTGCCAATCCGATGGGAAGATACTGTTATTTGCTAGTCACTTACTACCCTAAATCTCTCCCCAGTGTGCATGACATCACAGAAACGAGGTACAACTCTTCTGTAGTCACCTTTGGAATTTAGATCTGAATGCATTGATGACCTGGAAAGACCAAACAAGAGAATAAGTGCTATCAGTATGTCAAGGCTTGAGATGGCAAATATATGTGTTTGTGAATGTGTTTATTTTTGTGGAAAATCTCAATTAGCTGCCTTCCTGATGGACACATGAATGCTCTTTTGGAGTGAGAATTTCCCAGAGCAAAAATGCCTTTAGGAGAAAACATCTGGTCAGAATTCACTCTGGTGACATCACAAGGACAAGGTGATATCACTACTCATCCTGCAGGTCTGTGCCGAACACTGTTTTCTTGGAATGTCCTTCTTTGACCAGAGCATTTCCGGCCTCTGAGCGTTTACATCACTGCTACTCCAGGTCACTGCCATGCTTTAGCTCATACATCACAGCCTGGGATCACTTGTGTATGCATATTCCTCACCATTTACAAACACTTCAGCTCAGGATCGAAGATATATTCATAGCAGGTGCCTTACTGCCTCATGCTGGGCCTGATCCCAGTGTTGATCAGGAAATATTTGCTGATTGAATGCATGAGTGTTACACTTGCAGCGGTTTCAGGAATTCTCAGAGCTCTTCTGGGCCATGATTCTTTAGAATTTATTGTGATTTCAATACTGCAGATAGTATTTTGACCAGGCCAAATGATTCTGATTACCTTGTCCTGATTGCAGCTGTGTTCAAAGGTTAAAGAGACAGCCTCTTGAAAGACAAGATTTGAAACAGGCCAGAAGGGCAACTGGACTGCTTTGTTTCCCTCAGAGTTCATACATCTCACTTCCGTTGGCCCAATAAAACCCAAGGCTATGGAAAATCACATCATCAGGAAGTCCATCTCTCACCACCTTATTTCCTGCTGTCTTTTCCACATAAGTTGGATAAGTGCCTTCTTGTCTGCTGTAGGAGAGACTCTGGCCCAGACAAGCCCCGTTGTCACTCTGTAAGTCCTGCCAGGACTAATGCTTAGGATGATTCCCTTTGTCTGGGACAGAGGTCTCTGCTTAGCTCAGCCCAATTCTCACACTCATTGCTTGTTCATCACTCTCACCTAAATATTAAGATCAATGGTAGGACAACTGGAGAATATTCTCTGAAAACTGGGACTTTATTATAGGCATGACCCACCTTGTCCAACAGGGATGGTCCCAAAGAATGATATGAAAAGTCATTCTTTTTAAAAAAATTTTTTTATTGTGAAAATACTATACAGAGGGGTTACAATTACATGGGCAAGGTAATGAGTACATTTCTTATCAAGCATTGTAGCCTCCTCCTTTGTTTCCCCTTCCCATCCCTTCCCATCCTCCCCTCCCAATCCTCCCCGCCCCCCCCCCCCCCCCCCCCCGCCCCGCACCAAAGTTGTAAAGTTCAATTTCGACATAACGACTTGTACATCTCATTGTTGCAATGGGTCCACCTGTATCCCTATTTAAACGATTTGTTTTCCCCTTCCCCTCCACAAATTATACCGACATCAAATACAGTGAAAGCAGGGGTTATACTGTGGGGGAGGGACATACAAAGCAACAAAGAAATAATCTTATAAATGTGTTAGAAACAATAGCAAGAAAAAAAACCATTTGAATACATATCTTAGGGTTCATTTCCCTAACATCACCTTTCTGATCTTTTCTGCTTGACTCAGACATATACTAGATATTGCAAATAAGGGAAACCATGGGACCTATGTTTCTTTGGGCCTGGCTTACTTCACTTAATATGATTTTTTCCAAGCCTTTCCATTACCTAACAAATGGGGCAATGTCATTCTTTCTGATGGAGGCATAGAATTCCATTGTGTATATATACCACATTTTCTTGATCCATTCATCTACTGAGGGGCATCTGGGTTGGTTCCATATCTTAGCTATGGTAAATAATGCTGCAATAAACATATTCGTGCTGGTAGCTTTAGTATGGTCTTGTTTGTAAACATTTGGGTAAATGCCCAAAAGTGGGATTGCTGGGTTATAGGGAAGCTCTATGTGGAGTCTTTTGAGGAACCTCCATACTGCTTTCCAAAGTGGTTGTGAAAAGTCATTCATTGAGAAATCTAGCCATATGTAAAACATACTAGAAAAATATGGCAATGGGATAGAAGTGTCTGTAAATACTTCCAAAATTCTTCTTGTTGTTAGTAGAGTATCAGTCCATCATTGAGTTGATACCAAGCAAGAAGCATGGGGACTGAAAAAGGTTGCCTAAGGTAACATTAGTTTCGTGTTCAGAGTCCTCTACGGTACTTAGGCTTGAAGGCTGGTGTTGCTTCCTCTTGGTCTCTTGTACTGCCTCACCTATGTCTTCTTGTACACAGTCAGTAGGTATTCAAACCCATTTCTACTTTTGCTCCATGTTCACTAACCCTGCAGTCCTTGTTCCTAGGCTCAGGAACAATGGAATTTTGTAAGATATTCAGGCATCGCATGAAGGGTTGCACCAAGAACACACATTGTGAGGGTATTACACATTTAAGTAACTATTCCAGAACCACACAGGACTCTTTCAGTTAAGCAGTATGAAAGAGTGAGCGAGCGAGAGAGAGAGAAACAGAGGAGAGAGAAAGGACAGTGAGGTGGAGAAAGAGAGAGAGAGAGAGAGAGAGAGAGAGAGAGAGAGAGAGAGAGAGAGAGAGAGAGAGAGAGAGAGAGGAGTCTAGTTAAGACAGGATATATAACTTATCTATCTGCAGTCACTGTGAGAATTTTCCTTGCTATAAACTTCCTGACATTCTGACTCTGCTGGTCTGAAAATTTCCAAGGTTGCTCCTATGCCAACTGTAAACATGACATGATCTATGCTTCTCATGCAATGTAGCAATGTGATCCCTGGTGCCAAGAAGATGTGTGAAAGGTTTGATTTATTGCCCATTCTTTGGTGTGGGAAGAGTCTAGTGATATCAAATCTAACAATGTAACTCAGTGAGACCCTGACATGCTTGAGTTGATATCCACTTGCCATCTCATCTTGGTGTGTACCCATTGAGCATTGAGTGTATCTTGGAATAGCAGACACGTCTCAAAGCTCCAAATACTCAAGTAGTTTCTACTGTGTTGTTCAGATACCCAAATGCATCCCCAGAGTATTCTATTGTAAATAACATGATTGCTTTATTTTACCATAGCCTGACTATTTGGAACAAAAGCCCGATACCCACTTTACACCTATTTTCCAAAAATTTACTACAGTGCTTATGTTTATAGAGAGAAGAAAGCCTTTCCTGTCTTTATATTTTGATGATAGGGCTCATCTCAACGAAGAAGAATTTTGATGTCTTTTAAACGTCACCACCACCATCACCACCAAACAAGTAATGTCAGGAGGCATATGGCTTAGCTCTACCTAGTCCAACTCCTTGGTTATCTGACTAAATCATATATTCCCACTCTATCTCATTTCACTTGTATAAGAGGGAACACAAATGTCTTGGGAAGTTTCTAGAAGAAGTTATTGAGATGCCACATGGAGCACTGGAAACTGCATGTGCATGGTGCTTCTACTCACAGAGTATTCAGACATCTACACTCTGCCATCAGAAGTAAGCTCAGTTTCCACATAGTCAACCTTTTGCCATATTAATGTACACTATCAACAAGTTCAGGAAATCAGGTTTGGAATGCTGTTCTCACAAGGGTCCTCTGGGGCCTCTCAGAATAGCCATTAGTTTGCTCTGTTGGGTGGCTGTTGCTCACCCAACCCTGACTCCCATTAGTTATCAATTTAATCATTCTCAGTTGACTATTAATAGGGCCTAAGAATAATATTATCTCAGCTATCTCTTTCTCCCTTCATTTTATGAAAAGTAAATTATTTTTAAAGTTCCATTAGTCAGGCTTATTGAGGTATGATCTACACTCATTAGAATTCACATGTTAGAGTAAACAAATGGGAGAGTTTTACAAACACCTATTCCTATATAAGCATCACCACAAGCTGCTTACTTTCCTTTAGGATAATATACTTAATATTGATCTCCATTTGTACATGCATCAGCCACCGCTTCCTTTGTGAGAAGGTTCCATCACATGGATGTGAGACATAGTCCTGCAGAAAGCAAACGATAAGTAGAAATAAAGCTATAAGCACTTGTGTGAAATGTTTTGTCTGTCTGTCTGTACAATTTTATCAGACCTTTAGTTTTAAGAGCTTTACTAAAGTTTAGTTCCAGATGAACACCCAGAGACTGAACGACTCAGGGGCCCTTGGGGATTGGAGAGAAAAGATTTCTTCCTTCCCTCATCAGTCAGGCCCAGGCCTGCCAGTTAAACATGGACTAGTTGCATCAAGAGGCTGTTGTTATTTCACGGAGGACATTTGTCGAGTAGAAATTAAAACGAACTCTATTTCTCTGAGCCCCTGGGGAAGCACATAAGTACATGATGGCAACTATCAATTTAGTGGGCCTAAGGTTATCTTGGTAGTTAAAGTACTATTTCCATGGATTCTGCCAATTACCAGGGCAGGTCACTGGTGGGGAATGGATGAATTCTTCTAATCATGGCTAATTGTTCTTTAATAGCTCAGGAAGAATATAGAGCCTGTGGGTAAATTGTTTATTAATATACTTCTGCAGGGTTATGCAGCTCGATGAAAACTTTCTTTGAGCTGACTTTTTCTAGTAGATTAAGATCAATATTTCTTAGGTTAAATTGGAATCTATTCTGCCTAAGATTCCAAGATCATTCTTCAGCATCCCTGTACATTTCAGATTTGATACTAAGTCTAAATGTTGTCTTCCTGTTCTCCCTAAAAGCAGGAGTTCACCTAAGCCATGTTATGGTGTGGATATGAAATCGGTTTCCCGTAGGCATATGTATTAAAGACTTAGTCCTCAACTCATAGAGCTATCAAAGGTTATCAGATCATGAGGATGCCAATCCAGTGGATAAATGAATCCATTAATACACTAATTGAAGAATAGGCTATTAGGAATGAGGCCTAGCTAGTGGTCACTGAGGGAGTCCCTGTGAAGGACCTATCTTGTCATCTTGTCTCCTTCCCTTCCCCCCATCTTTAGGCTTCCTGACCACCATAAGGTGAGCAACCCTGGGTTGAGCAAACCACTATGCCCTCTCCGCCATAATTCTCTACCTCACCAGAGGACCCACAATGATGAGATCATGGGCTGAAACTTATGAAATAGTGAGTTAAAAAAAAAAAAAAAAACCCTTCCCCTTCAGTTGACTTTTTCTGGTATTTTGTTACAGGGGTAGAAAACTAACACACCAGAAATCATACTGAGCCTCTTCCACCATTCTACCATATCACCCTAGGGCTCTTTGGTTCTCTAATCCCTCATCACTAAACGTTTTCATTCACCCACCCAGGCTACATTGACTATGTGCTTTGCCTGGTGTCAAGTCCTTGCATGGAGCTCACCAAGATAAATGCATTAATCTGACCTTGATCATGTAAGCCTTCAATGTGAATGCATTCCAGCCATGATAAGGCTCTAATTATCTCTGGATGATTGTTTTGGAAGAAGTAAGACTAGCGGAGAATGTGTAGCTAAAATGCTTGTTACACACTTAGGATAGTCTCCTGTCTTAATGGTATGGAAAAGTATTTTAGTTTTATTTGTGTGGTCTTTTTTCCTCTAAGACATTATTTTAGTAAGGAGAGATATTTGGAGTTCTGAGCAGCCAACTTGACCATATAAATCTGAATACAACTCACGAGTATTTTGAGAACGTATAACTATCAGTGGCTGCCTTACCTAATTATTGACATTGTGCTTATTGATATCCATAGTGAGAATAAAGTTTTTCCAGCAAAGACTGATAATGAATTAATAGTTATCATTGTTGGCATTAACGATGACAATAATAGTGATAAGAGCTAACAGTTCGTGAGAAGAGAGGGTGTCTATGCAGGGCTTCAGAAAGTGAATTGTTGATACAATGTAGGTGCTGTACCAGAAAGGGTGACATTAGAGGCAGACTCATCAGTTATTGGCTACTATACCAGATCAAGAAAGAGGCAATGCAATCCTTGGGACAGAATGAAGATCAACAAACAAACAAACAAACAAAAAAACCAAAACACCAGAGGATACTTCAACCTACTGAATGGGAAAAGAAAGGGCCTGATTTTTAGCTGGTTTCTCAGTGTTTCTATCAGTTAGAATGGCAAATGTGAAGGCGATCTCTTGAAGAGGATGGTGCGTTTAGTCCCTAGCTGCTGTCGAGACACAACTATGAACATATTTTGACCTGATAAAGGGAAGATCAAATCAACATTTAGGTATGTACAGAGGTGAGTTTTCCATGACGAAGAGTATGCAAGCACATGCTTGCATAACCACCTGTCAAGTTTGCAAAAGAGGTGATTATTGCAGTGTGTTAGAAGCCAGAGTAAACAACCTTTAAAATTTCTTCCAGCTTTGAGATTCCAGGGAGCTGTAATAGAAAAAAAAAAGGCCATTTATTTCATACACTATTGATACCTTCTAGCAGGTTTTAAATACCACAATGACATATATTAAGAGATAAACACAAGTAGAAAAGGGGAGTTAAGTGAATAACTTTTATGCATATATCGATAGCTGTCATTTTTATATGAGTCTGTTATATCCAGAATTCAGCTTTTGACATAGTTGAAAATGTCGGCGACTCTGACACAGCCAGCTCTATCTGCCTGTGTGCAAATATGTGGTTATGTGTGCATAAATAAAAAGAAAAGGACTGAGATTTTCAGCTAAATGATTACTATTTTCTATTTAGGGCAATATCTATTCTATTACTGCAAAGCAGTCATTTATAAATCTTTTACAGCCAACGATTCTGAGGAGAGTTAAATATCAATCTAAGTATAACATCAGTATGTAAACAGATTGATGAATTGCTAGATTGCTAGCATATAAACCATATGGAACTGCAAATAATGCTCTGAGGAGCTAGGGATAATTTTAGCTTTTCATGAAAGCCAAGGATGAGATGGAATGACACTATTACTTGATTAAACTTTCCAATACTGTTCTGATTTTACCTATATGGGGTAATTAGCATTTCGAACACTAAAAATATAACTTGATAGATGGTTTCTTTCCTAACACAAGATTAAGGGATGCTTAGTGTGTTATTGCTGGAAAAGATAAGAGACAGTCAGGGGAGAGGTTGTTACCCACGAGGCTGCTGGCTTTGTGAAAGACTCTCTCAAATTTTGCATAGATGTGATTAAGTTTCCAAAGCCCTTGGCAGATCTCCAAAGGGGTCCACGACACAAATAAAGGTTAAGGACCTTTTACTGTTAAGTGCTAGGAATGAATCCAGGCTTCCTGTCACTCAACTCAGCTCTTAGCTTCACATACTAAATCCAGTGGTGATGTGATAAATTTTGCAGCTTTCTACAATCAAGGAAGAGTCTCTCTTACGCATTGTCTAAATAGATGCTTTGCCCTTTTGAGTTGCATATGGAACCCCACTATAAACACTGTGAGTGGAATCAAGTGAAGGGGCCTTAGGGAATCTTGTGACATATGTCAGGAACTTTAGGCATAATCTCTGCAGCCAGAGTGGAGTGAAGAATGAAGCAATGTTCAGCTGAAATTGAGTACTACAGGCAGCCAGTGTGGAAAATTGCTTCAGCCCTTGCTGAATTTGGGTTCTGAAAATCTGGCCTGAATAACCATAGAAGAGTCACTATTCTGGGGGTTCTCAGAGGGGGAGTTACAAGGCAGGCCATCCACAAGCTTTAAGGAGTAGCTCTCAGAGCCCCGGCACTGGGCCAAGCAGGCTGAAGGGCAATCTGATTGTGGCTGCCAAGTTCACACAGCACTTTCACCCAGGAACTTGATTCTGAGCACAATGGGGGTACAAAGCCCACAGTTTGCAGCTGGCATTTCAGGTCAGCTTCTAGGGACTGGAAGATTGATGAGATGAACAGGTGGCTGGTGCTTCTCTAGAGACACTCAGAGCAGCCCTGCTCAGAGGCCTAGGGAAAGGCAAGAGCTGCCCTTGCCAAGAACAGAGGGTCCCTGAGCACACCTAGGCTCAGGTGCCGCTGGGTTTGGAGCTGAGCCTGCCCATCAACAGCTTCCAAATTGCCCTGTTTTGTGTCTATAGATCTTTCCCGAGGTCAGAGGTCACACAGTGACTTGGGTGGGAATCACCCTTTTGATGCATTTTTTTAAATTGCATTTTGTTCTCTCTCCATGGTATTAAAAATGAAACAGGAGTGTTCTAACTTAATGTGTTGCTATTATAATTTTCCTCTGAGGGCTAGACTAAGTGTTTCTTATCATTGGATATGAGTCTTTAATTTAATGAGGTATATATTTCAGATAACTCTTCAACTTCCCAGGCTTCTTTTCCAACACGCTGAATTACTCAGGACATTAAAGAGGAAGTGTTTGGAATCACTATCTTGCTGGGATAGGTACTAAAGAAATATGTCTTCTGGAAATCAGTATATCTAAAATAAACACATATAACCTTCAGTAGTGCCTGGGAGGGCTTAATATCTGTTGAAGTTTTAGTGAAAGAAGTAATTTTGAACCAGCAAGACTGAATCAACTTTGGGTTGTCTGACAGTGATTACTGTTCTAAGAGAAAAATGGGTGGAGAGAAAAGAGAGAGAAGGAGGAAAATTGGAGGAAGAAGCGTAGAAGCAAGGGAAGAAAAAGAGAAAGAGGAGGAGGAGGAAGAAGAGGAGGAAAATTGGAAGGAGAGGAAGAGGAAGAAGAAGAGCAAGAGGAGAAAGAAGAAGAGAAGGAGAAAGGAGAGTGGGAGAAAGAAAAGAGGTTAGAGGAGAAAAAGAAAGACTGAGAGGAAGAGGAAAAGGAGTGGGAAAAGGAAGAGAAGGAAGAAGAAGAAGAAGGATAAGGAACAAGAGGAGCATCCATGACAGAAGACTCCATCCTGAACTGTAAGGTACTAAAACCCACCATACTTCCAAAAGGAAGCAGCACAGTGTCCTTGGTTACTTGTACAATGGAAGTATTGCATCACTGTCTGGGCCATGGTTAGCAGTGGCCCAGGTGAGTAGCTCTCCCCTTCTTTGGCAGAACAGAGTGAGTGTATTTGCTTTGCTGACTCCCGCAGCAGGTCCCTTTAGGTAAAGTCTCTTCTGAGGCTCTCTCTGATCTGCAAGGCTGCCCAGATCAGCTCTCCTGATCTACAGTTCTTCCCAATGAGGGCCCCTTGGGCAGGAAGAAGTTCTGCTTGGAGAATCTGCCCTTTGGGACACACTGCATGTCCCAGAGCAAAGGGACAACACTTTCTGATTTGAAAGTCCTCTGGGCCTTGCTTCCCTTTGAAATGGAACATTTATATTTTGAAATTGTCCATGAGCAGTTCTCTTAGTACTGACCTGCGAACACAGATACCAAGAAATTCTGGGGCCAGAGTGTCCAAATAACAAGGATAAAGACAAAATGTGGAATGATAATAAAAAAAAACCCTGTCATCTGTTGTTTGGGCTTTTTAATTCTCCTAGGCCTTTAGTTTAGGATAAAGAACCCAGGCATTTTGAAACTTGAAATGAAAGGAACTATATTTGAGTTTCCATCTTGCTATTTACCAAATGAACTTAGTGGGTTGGTCATGAACCTGAGCCTCCATTCCAAGAGCTCTAAAAGGTTAACATCTCCTATACAGGGTCTGTGAGAGGATTAACTGAAGTAATAAACACCTTGTAAGGGCTCCACAAGTGGTTATTCCCCTCCCCACCCCGCCTTCATTTTACAGATAAAGACACTGAAGTCCAAAAGGTTAACTAACTTGTCCAAAATAACACAGCTGATAAGTATTCTATTCTAGACTTTAGGTCTGAGCAAGTGGTCAAGAAATAAAGATTAATATAAGATTTATAGCATGTCCACTGTTATCCAATCTCCTTCAGAAATATGTTTTACTTTTTCATTTTTGTGCCAGTACTAGGACTTGAATTCAAGGCCTAGGCACTGCCCCTTAGCCTTTTTTTATTATTTACATTTTTATATTATAAAGGTGATGTACAGAAGGGTTACAGTTACGTAAGTCAGATAATGAATACATTTCTTTTTGAACAGTGTCACCTCTCAAGACTGGCTCTCTACCCCTTGAGCCACAGCTTCATGTCATGATTTCTGGTAGCTAATTGGAGATAAAAGACTCATGGACTTTCTTGCCTGGGCTGTCTTTGAACTGCGATTCTCAGATCTCCTCCTCTTCAGTAGCTAGGTGTGAGCCACTAGCCTTTTTGAATAAGAACTATGTGCTCTTAAATATCTTCATGAATTATTCTAGGCTTTTCTTTTGCCCATCAGATATGTTTGGCATTAGAAATGTTTCTCCTTAGTTATAAAAGTGATGGTCGACTTACCTGAGAACTACAGATAAAAACAAAAAATGGGTCCTTACTATAGGGCTATTCTCTCTAATCTTAACAAAAGCCCTACCAGTATGCATTTACTGAATTGAGCTATTTGCAGGACATTATGCTATAAGCACACTTTTCTTTTTCCTTTTTTCTTTTTTCTGTTATGGGGCTTGAACTCTGGGCCTGAGTGCTGTCCCTCAGCTCTTCAGCTCAGTGGTAGAGCACTCGCTCTACCACTTGAGCCACAGCACTACTTCTGGTTTTCTGGTGGTTTATTGGAGATAAGAGTTTCATGGCCTTTCCTGCCCTGGCTGGCTTTGAACCTCAATCCTCAGATCTCAGTATCCTGAGTAGCTAGCATTACAGGCATGAGCCACCGGTGCCCGGCTTGACCACACTTTCCTGATAGAAGGTCAGCAGGTCCTAGAACAGAAGACAGACATTTCATATGGCATTTGTGTGTTAAATTCTGGTGGGAAATAAACAAGCAGCGAGTTTAGGACAACAGGAATCCATGGGACCATCTAAGGAACACAAATAAAATTGCTCATAATGAAGGAGGTTCTAGACATTCGCCACAGCACCAGAGAAGGTTTAGTGTTGCAAAAAAGTGGTTAGGTTGTTGAATTAAGTTTTCCTATTGCAAGGAAATGATGTCAGATTCTGTTAAAAAGCAAGAGAACTCTGTATTTCATTTTTACTTCCAGGGCACACTTACTTCTATCATTGCACCATGCTTTTTGGACTTGATCCCCAGAGCTAGAGGGAATTAAACACATACCTATGAGCTTTATGGAGTGGAGCTGGAGCTTCTATGCCCTGCCAAGTGGCCAGTGAGTAAAGGATCAGGTGCAAACCATAAACTTTAGTTAGCACTGAATTCACTGTGTGGCACTCAGGGCTACTCAAGACCTCTCACACATATTTCTTTCTGAGAAGCCCAGCATGACTGTGTGAACTATTGTCCACTAGAGGAGTGCCCTCTGTCCAGTTACTGAAGCACTTTGAGTCCAGCTTTAGCATCTGTAGTAGGGAAATAATAGCCAGGTTAACTTGTTGGGGCTATTCGGAAGATCACCTCCATAGCATTTGAAACAGCACTGGAACAGGTAAATGCTCAATTAAAATGAGGTCAGTAACCTTTTAAGTGGTTGATGGAATCAGGATTTGAATTCTGGCTGCCTGGCTCAAGAGCCTGTGTCCCTGAATGCTATTTGAGTAAGTGAGCAAATAAAGACACATCCTGGATTCCTGGATTCCTATAAGCAATTATGAGTGGCAGATTGCAGTTCTTTACAATTCATCCATGTTTTTAACATTAGATGCAGGCTGAGCTACGTGTGTTAGCTTTCCATTACTATGAAAAAATACAAGACTCAATCAAATTATAAAGAAGAAAGGTTTCAACCTATGAGCGAATGGCTCCTTTGGGACTTTGGCAAGGCACTACATCATGATAGGGAGCAAACTTTACCTCCTGGCTGGAGTGAAAAAGAGGAAGAAGAATCTGGGGTGACCTCTTGTCCCCTTAAAGAAAATCTCATACTGGGTCTCACCTCTCAATGATTCCACCCCCTCCCAGTAGCATTAGCTAGACACACAAGCGAAGCAGGAAGTTGCTGTTTGCCCATGTGTCTCCACTTCCTCCTCATACCACACATGCTTTCCACGCTGCTGAAGTTGGCGGTGTCTGTGTGCAAGGTTCAAAGTACACCTCTGCTGGGAAATCAGTGTTTGTACAGATTAATGAGAAAGGTTTGCATTCTTTGGCCTGTGTCTGGAAAAAAAAATGAATGGAGAGAACATAGTAATAATGTACACAGATAAACAGTGCCTTTGAAGAGCGATCTCCAGTTTATAAAGCTCTTTCCATCCATTGTCTCATTACCTTACTGAAACAACCCTGTTATTTAGGCTGTTCACATGTGACTTGGGTTTGTCTAGGTTGTCAGGGTGAGCAAAACCCTCTAGCCCCAACTTGCACTAGGGTCTCCTAACTATGGATCCATAGTCCCCTCTCCCCGACAAATATTTGATTCTTTATTCTGAGGGAACTTTGTCCTTAAATTGCTTCATGACTTTTTAAGGGTAGCTTTAATTAGCTTGGGAAAGCTTGGTTAGAAACTTCCTGAAAGCAAAGGAATGGAACAAGATGAACTTAATTACATGTAGAGCCATGGAATTTGGTGATTCCTTCCCAACAGTTTATGAAAAGAGTAAAAATCATTCCTTTGGAATATTTGATCATCACAGTATCTTTATAGAGATATTTTTGAAGGATCTTCTAATTTCTTCTTCTTTGAAGGACTTTCTAATTCCTGATTAAAAAAAAATGGCAGAATGAAACATGCCATCAGGAAAGTTATTTTATTTCCCTCTAGTATTATAGTTTTCTTCTGCTGACATCTTATTTTAAAAAAGCATATTCCTGGTTTTCTTTCCCATCAGCCAATATTCTCTGGATCCTACTGACTCCATTTTACTTCATGTAAGAACCTCTTTCCTTCCTCTTTGATGCTATAGCAAGTTGATCTTTGGAGTATGTGGCATAATTACTTCCATGGCAATGGACTGAAGTTAGAAACAGGGCATTATGTGAACACAACAGGGTAAGCAGAGAGACCAGAGCTAAGAGCTCTCTCTCTGTCTCTGTCTCTGTCTCTATCTGTCTGTCTGTCTGTCCCCTTAAAAACAGCCAGATAGAGATAGAAAATTACTGATATTCTGAGTCACTTTCTTGATAAAAGTTTTGTTTCTGTCATTTTTAAAGTGCTGTGCCGCACTGGGAAAAATATCTCTCTACGATTTTAATTTTTAATTGTAGATAATTTTGTGTAAAGAAAACTCAGGAGTGTGGGGGTGGGGGGCGAGGGCTGTAGGGAATGGTCTAATGATATATATTTTGTTTGACTTTTGGCAAAGTGTCATTTGAAATGAGTGCTTACAAAAGTCAACGCACTTAAAAATATAAGGGGAAATTTGTATCCAAAGCCAAGGAGGAAATTGAGAACTAGAGATAGAGCCATAAGTCCATCCCTTTCCTTCTACACATCTATGTGGAAGAGCAGGAGCAGGAGTGAGGGAAGTGTGGTGTAGTGCCACCCAGTGGTGAGCTAGAGTAAGGCACATGACTACCATGATGCCTGGCTTATCTCGAAGATGGACAAAAATTTGGAACAAGACCCTAAATACTGCCAAAGCAATTGCTAGGGGAAGCCACATCCTAAAGCTTGTATGACTGACTCAAGGCCATATTTGAAGCCTTTTCATATTTACCCTTGGGCATAATTCTAATTCTAGTTTGTCCTCCCAAAACATGACTTTCAAATATATTAAAAATCAAGTAACTGTGGAGCTGGGAAAGTATCTCAGTGATAGAGTGCTATTCTTGCATGCACAAGGCCCTGGGTTCAATTCCTCAGCACCACATAAGCAGAAAAAGCCAGCAGTGGCACTGTGGCTCAAGTGGTAGAGTGCTAGTCTTGAGCTGAAGAGCTGAGGGACAGCGCCCAGGCCCAGAGTTCAGGCCCGATGACCGGACCAAAAAAAAAAAAAAAATTCAAGTCACTGGAGGAAAGTGAAGAGACCAGATATTTGATTCTAATGGCAACTAATGATATATATGGGATATTGATTTGTTTTTAAAGACAATAAAACAGATACAAAGGAAGTCAGTCATTGACTGGGTACATGGTACAGTTGGTGTTTGTGTTCAAGAGTTTATAAAGCCCCCCAAATTGTGTTCTATTTACTCTTCCTCCTGGCCTTCTCAAAGACAGAGAAAATAGTCCATCTGACCAGGGCAATGGTAGGAGACAGTAATGGAATCAGTTTCTAAACAACCAGTTTCTAAACATTCACAGTACTCTGAACCCATCAAATGTAGAGAGAAATGTCTGCAACACTTCCCAAAGAGGCCTAAGTACTGTACATAGACTTCTCGGTGCATGTGTCCTCCCAGGGAGGGCAAACACTGTCGTAGAGTTTGGGATCCATGTGTCATTTGGCCTTTGACTAGCTGGGAGAACTTGGTTATATTGTGGTTCACTTATCTCACTGAAAAAAATAAACATAATACTAAAGTCTACCTCACAGAGCTTGTTTGGAGGGTTACATTAGGTAATCGAACAACTTAATAGGCATTATATACCCGACAAGTGCCGTTTAGAACTTTAGTGCTCAAATCGGTTAAGACTTGAATCCTGATATTTTTATATTGCTCATATTTTTAAATTCATTTGTTCCTTGGGCACACATTTATTTAGCACATAGTATGAGAGAGCAGTGAGCAGACACTATGTAAAGCAAGATGGTGGCCACAACCCATTCCGTGCAGGAGCTGAGACATGCAAACAAAAGAGATAAGGCAGCATCAGAAGTTCATGGAGGAGTTTTCTGGGAACATGCCTTTCATGTATGGCTTCCTAGAGGTGAAAGTCAAAGTGAGCTTTGTGTGAAGAGAGCAGAAGCGGAGACAAAAATGGTGGCTTTGTGTGTTGGGTGGTAGAGTGTTCATGAAAGAAGAATCGGTGCTACAAAAGTAGTCACGACTGGCAGTGAAAAGGCCTTGAATATACAAAGAATTGCAAAGTGTGTTCCATGTTTTCAGTGTTCTTTAGTGCTGAATATTTCCTCCCCACACAACATCTTACAGACAGCCCCAGCATATAGAACAAATAAAAGAAACATTTTATTAAAAGACGTTTAATTTGTCAGTTCCAATTGATAATAGCTGCAGAAGCAATCAGTGAGAACCACAGAAGGTAATAATTAATGTATCAAGCTGTGGCTGTGCACAATAAACACAAATTCTGCAATACATGCAAATATATAATTTCTTATTATGTAACATTGAGGGTACTCTGATTCACCTTGCCCCAGAAGCTTTCAAAAGAATTCAGTTGGCAATCTCTGGACACTTTTGAACTGACCTGGATGTGTGAAAAAGAAGGAGTGAGACATTTGCACTTCACATTTAAATGATTGCTATGAGTATTTTATACTTTGTATCATAAATATAAAAATCAAGTAGGAAGCACCATAATCTTCCTATCCATGATACAGTGATCCATAACACAGCATTGAAATGTGACCTGACTGTTTGGCTGTGACAGGACCATTCACTGAGGTGACATAGCTGAATCTTGCCAGGCCTGAGTGATGGAGACATCCTAGTCCATTTGTGTCTCTATAACAAAATGTCTGAGACTGGGCAATTTATCAACACCAGGTGTTTGTTTTTTATGGATCTAGAGGCTGGTAAGTCCAAGGTAAAGGCTCAGAGAGGTGCAGTGTCTTGTGGTAGTTCCAGTCTCCATCTCCAAATGCTGTGTCTTTACAGGCTAAGAGGTGGAAAGACAAAAAGGGTCAAGGAAATTTCCTCCAGACATTTTATAAGGTTGTTAAAGCTATTTATTGGAGAAGAGCCCTTATTTATCTCCTAAAAGCTTGACTGCTTAATACTATCACATTAGTTTTTATGTTCCGAAATGGATTTTGAAGGGAAGATCAACCTCCAACTCACAGCACAAGGCCAAGTGTGTACTCTGGGTGACCAAAGGCATTTTTACAT
Organism: Dipodomys spectabilis; assembly: GCF_019054845.1. Lineage (NCBI taxonomy): Eukaryota > Metazoa > Chordata > Mammalia > Rodentia > Heteromyidae > Dipodomys > Dipodomys spectabilis. Next base: position 41,692,907 of record NW_024870772.1, on the reverse strand, counting down.
TGGGCAGGTGGCATGAAATAGGTTGCTAGCATGTCAACAAATGGCAGAGGGCTTTTTAAAAATGGTTATTGCTATTATTTTTTATTATTACTATAAATTTAAGTAAAAAAAGTCAGTAAACACCTGGGTATGAAATTATGTATGGACCTGGACAGCTAACACCATGTTTTACTTATTTCTCTCCATCTAGTTTCCTGGTTCTCTATGTCAGGACCTGTATCACATAGCAGGTTCTCTACCAATGTTTGTTTAAGTGAGCTGAGGTGTGGGAGAGAACACTGATAGAAGATATGGAGCTGGGCATTTATGGAGTGTATGAATGGTATCTAAGGCCTCTGCAGCTCTTAGTTAGTCCTAGTCCCTGTAGGAAGTGTGTGGAGTAAGAAGAGGAATTCACAACAAAATCACCAGAGGCAAGGATCATGAAAGATCTTTGGTGCTATTAAGTGCTATTCTAGGTATATCATGAGGATTCCTTGCTGGTCTCACTTACCTTTTAGACCTACTGCTTCCCTTTCACATAGTTTAACAGCCTATAAATGGTAACCAGAAAAGAATATGCTCACATAATTTAGGGAAGCCTTTCAAGAATCTGTGTATGCAAGTACAAACTCTTCCCGGGTGCTATAAAGCCATGAAGATGGAAGATGTTTAGACCGGAGTGCCGTTAGAATACTCTTCTATTCCTCAGTATCACATAGATTTTGATCTTAAAATCTTAGATCTTAAACTTTTAGTCATTTTTCTCTATCAACACCATGATGGTGACTCATCAAATCTCCTGGGATGACCTCTCTCTGGAAGAATTGGTTGGACTCTAGAGGATTATTGGGTCTGGGAATCAATTTGGCCTCTACTGAAGGCATGTATTTTTTTTTAACTAAATCAGATGTCCCAATGGAAACTTTCCCATCTGGGGAATGTGTCATAACTCATAATTGAAACATTATTGGGTGTTTAGGACTTCCTTTCTTTCTCAGCCCACAGATTCGAATCCGCACACACCAACTGAAATTTCTGAATACAAACGGAAGGAGGAAACCCTCTTACCCTCTTTTCCAGCTGCAATAATAGGAGATTAAAAAAAAAACAGGCAGAAATCATCTACTCTGAGCTGCTTCATTGGACAATAATTTTTGCCCTACTAACTTCTGGAGACTGGCTGCTGTTTATGGTTCTCAACATCCCAACACTTTGTGTTCCTGGCAAGTCCTGGGTGACTAGTCAAAATGAGGTACTCCTCCCAGCCTGCTAATTCGATTGCTCACCCACAGCCAAGCAATAAGGCATCTTCCATGGGTGGAGCGACAGGGGTCATGCCCTCCTAGGAAGCAAGTCAACCTTGGAAGTGGTTTACGAGAAGAGAAGCATTTCCTGGTGCCTTAATACTTGGGCACCTTTTTGCTTCTCTGTTAGTCTTAATGAAATTATAAAATAGAGATAAAGAGGAATGGAATCAAGTGCCTGCAATTTCATGTCTGAAAGAAAAAAGTAAAAGCAGGAAGTGGGAGTAGGAAACAGTAGTGGGAAAGTATGACAGAGAAAATAGCTTTTAAACATATAACTGATGGAGCTGGAGGCATGTCTCAGCTGACAGAGTCCCTGCCTAACAAGTGTGAGGCCTTTAGTTCGAACCTCAGTACTGCTAAAGGAATAAATAAATAGATGACTGTAATTTTCTACTCCCTCCCTCCCTCCCTCCCTCCCTCCCTCCCTCCCTCCCTCCCTTCCTCCCTTCCTTCCTTCCTTCCTTCCTTCCTTCCTTCCTTCCTTCCTTCCTTCCTTCCTTCCTTCCTTCCTTCCTTCCTTCCTCTTATCTAATTTAGATGTCTATATTCTTAACTTTAGAAAAAAAGGGAAAAAACAGAGTTGGCTGGACATTTAAAGGCAGGCTTACTTTAAGATAAGCAAATACCCACATAATTTAATCTTGAGAAACTTTTACTGGGGCTATTGCCAAAGACATGTGACTTTTAAGCCCTGACCCGTTTGAGCAAGACTCTTAGGTCCTGCTTGCCAACTTTGCCTCTAATCCTGCTACCTGCTCCTCTTCCAGCGGTATTTTTTTAAGCTCATATTTGCAGACGTCACCCATGGTGTGTGTTTCCATCCATTCCTCTTAAAACATGTGTGTCCAGAGGTTCAGCAAGCTTTGTTCCTGGTTGGCTCCTCTGAATTTCCCCCAGGCCAAGGGGGGGCCCTCTTTCCTTCCCCAACACGGGAAATCTCCTTTTCCTCTAGAAAGTTCCACAAGGAGGAAAGGGGCCTCCCCAGTGTGCCCTGACACAGAAACACTAGGGCAAAAGGACATCTCCCTGACCACTCTGCTCATGAGGCTTCATGAAGCCTCAATTGGATCAGGCAGTGTGTATGGTCAGGATCAAACGCTGCCCAATTTAATTCAATTACTCTTCCCCGTGAGAGCAACTAGGGCTATTAGAGTGAAAGTACCTCTGCGAAGCAGGCAGGCTCCCAGCCAGCGACCTGCCAGTGTGTTGCTAAGCTGTGAGGGGGCCGCCGTGGTGCTGATGACAAGGGCTGGAGGGCAGTGGGCATGAGCCAAGCGCTCCTGCTGCTGCTCCCAGCTCTCAGACCTATGGCAAACCTCTGGCTACAATGTCCCAGAGGGAACTTTAAAACAGTAACCCCTGCTTGGCAGCCAGATGTGTTACGAAACCCAGAGTGGAGGTGTGTAGCAGCCGGTATAGCTGTCATGATCATTAGGAATATTTTCCCAAATCCTGAGGAGAAAGAGGCAAAGCAAGAGTCGTGACAGCGGCCAGCAGAGGACAAGCAGCTGTGTTCTCATCAGGAATTAATTTTTTTTCTTACGGCTTGGTAGTCTCCATGACAAATCTGACAACTGAGAAGATTGTGTGTAGCCCTTTCAACTTTTTTTTTCCAACTTATCATCTCCTAATTGCTAGTGACGTCACTCTATTTAATAATAATCAAACCCTCCATTATTTATTCAGTATGGTTGTTGGCTAGGCACTATTCATGCTATTTGCAGATCAGTATCTTTTAACCTCTCAGGTACCCTGTGAGTGCTAGGTTCTGCTGCCTCCATGCATAACTGAGAAAAAGGAGACTTAGAATCATCCAAAGACCTGCCAAGCCAGGTGTCAGTGGCTCACACCTATAATCCTAGCTACTCAACAGGCTGAGATCTGAGGATCACGGCTCAAAGCCAGCCCTGGCAGGCAACTCCATGAAGCTCATCTTCAATAAAGCACTCAGAAAACCAGAAGTGGTGCTGTGGCTCAAGTGGTAGAGCACTAGCCTTGAGCTGAGGAGTTGAGGGATAGTGCCCAAGCCCAGAATTCAAGCCCCATGAGCGACAAAAATAAAAATAAAAAATATATAATAAAAAAGTGACCTGCCAAGCTCACATAGCTGGTGAGTGAAGAAATAGGACCCAAAATTATATCTGTCACTCACAAAGCCCTTCTTCCTCCCCATGGCCAAACTTCTGTGGCCTATTTTCTCAACTCTTCTTTGCCTTTAGAGGCTGGTCCTCATGTCACTGGACAGTCAGACTCCCGAAGTCTCCAAATCCCACTGCATTCCAGAACCTGTGTCCACATGAAATCATACCATTATTTCTTCACCAGGGTAGTGGTTAAATACATAGAACTCTAAGTTCAAGTCCTATCTCTGGCACTTCCCAGGGCCATGATTGATAGGGAGACCTTGTGTATCTGTTCTGTTATGGGAAAATGGACAAATCATTTCATCACAGGGTTGTTAGAAGGACAAGCACAGCTAGCATATTCAAAGTGCTTGAGATGGTACCCAGGACATGTGAAAATGTGAAAATTATGGTCTGTTTTATTTTTGGTCACTGCTCTTTTAAAAGCCAATGCAGTCATCTGTAAAGTGTCATGTAGATTGGAGAAAGATACCAAATGCCTTATATATAATGGCACAGTACTGGAATATAACCTACACATATTCTATGCTTAAATCATCTCTATGTGATTTGTAATGCTGAATACGATGTGAGCGTTGTGCTGATAGTTGTTCTCTTGTATGATGTAGGGGAACAACAAAGAGAAAAGTCTACATATCTTTACTACCCCCTCCCAATCCCCAAATATTTTCAATCCACAATTGGTTAAATCTGTGGAAGTGGAGCCTAGGGATATAGAAGGCTATCATGAAAAAAAAATGGAGGTGAAGGAAAGCAAGCTGAGGTACTTCCGGAAGTAGGCTGGCCCACATTCGTGGAGTGCACAATGATCAGGATAATGCTGGCTTCCTGGCCAGCATCATCGGTCATCAGTCCAGCTCCCAGGAGATGCAAGGCCATTTGGGATCCTGAAAACTCATAAGCAAATTCCTTTGGGGGTTAAATGAGATATAGCTTTAACTCAGATTCTGCCTTTTTCCACTTGGGAATACAGATAACCGGGGGATTGCTTCCTCTCCTCCTCCACAGGCCACTTTGTGCAGCTATTCCACATTTCCTCAGACCGATTTCCTCTTCCCTGGGAGGTGGAGGATGCTGGGAGTCTTCTATGACTCAACCCTTATACAAACAGGCACAGGTGTGTGTCTCTTGGAGCAGACTTGAGTGTCCATTGCCAGGTATCTTTCACACGTGTCTCTGGTTTCCCCACATGCTTCTTTTAGAAGTGTTTCTCAGTCTGGAAAACTCTAGGAACCCACTAGAAGCTCCCCAAGGCTTGACCACACTCATCCAGCTTATCATGGTGACTGCTCTGTGAAGCCAGTACAGTGTCTCCAGCATGATGAAATGCAGGGTGAATGCTTTTGCTCATTGTCAATGGCTGGTTCTTACACGCGAGTATCTGTTAAGGACATAGTGCTTTCTTTCAGGTACCATAAATCTAAGCTATTATGTTTACCAGTGCCTTTTAAGCAGCATCAGTGCAGGCTCTCAACTCTGTAGTGATCCTGACACGAGTGATGCTAGAGCTAAGCATCAAGTTCCTGTGTGCCTTGCCCATCCTTACCTGGTAGGGCCCATAGTCCTCTTGAAGATAGAATGTCATTGACCATGGCTGGTGCTTGTGGTGGTTATTTGCGGTGTATTTCTGTGTTCTTTTGCTTTAGTTTCCCAGTAGAGAGCACAGACCACTCTAACAGAAGCTAGATCTCTTACCAAAAGGTCTAACTTTGATAGGTTTTGATAGGGCTTTATAAAGAGGAGATTCTTCTGTGTTTGTGTGTATGGTTTGGCGGGGAGAAGTTTGAGGGCTTGAACTCTGGGTTTGGGCGCTGTCTTTAGGCTTCTTTGCTCAAGGCTAGCACTCTACCACTTGAGCCACAAGTCCACTTCCAATTCTTTGAGTGTGTATGTGTTTGTGTGTGTGCTTAATTGGAGTTTAGAGTCTCATAGACTTTCCTGTCCTGGCCGGCTTCTAGCAGTGATCCTCAGATCTCAGCCTCTCAGTAGCTGGGGTTACAGGTATGAGCCACTGGTGTCCAGCAATGGAGTTTTGATTCATGCAATAATTGTCTTATGAGATAGGGAATGGTTTATGGAACTCAGTAAAAATGGAATCTTTATGTTTGAGAAATAGCTCTAACCAATGGAATGAGACTGAACAGAAAAGTGAAAGCTTGGCTTCTCTTCCTTCACTTCCTTCACTTCGATTTAGTTCTTGTGCTTCTTAGCCTCAGTTTCCCCCTTTGCTATTGGAATTGCAATGAATTATTGCTCCAACTCACTGGGGGGTGGGGGGGTCCTGCAAATGAGTTGGGTCTTGCCTGTGTCCTAAGCTTTTCAGTCACCAGTTCCTATCAGCTGAAGTTAGAATTGCTGGTTGTAGACAAGGAAAAGATATGCTTTCAGCTCCTGGAGGAGCCTCAGCTCAGAACTGTAACTGGAGAATTTGCCAAGCCATGGACATACCTAGCTCCTGAGAGAAACTATGGGAAACCTGGGGAGAAAATGGTAGCCTCAAACCCTTTCAGGTAACCGTTTCGTTGTTACCACAAAGAGAGGTTACTTTGATTTCCACACCAGCTGAGCACCTGAATAATTATATTTGAAGCAACACAGAACATAAGACAGATTCATTTAGCATCCAGGGAGCCAATTGCACCCAGGCCTGCCCAAACTGGCCTTTCTCATTGCAGGGTGTGGGAGAACACAGGGTTTTGTGGGTCCCCCAGGGGCCTGCCAGGCCCTGAGCTGTTGCTCAGCTGTGGGAGGTGAGCCAAGTTCTCAGGTCTACTAATGAGTGGTATGGTGTGTGGCAAGGATCTAGCCTGTGAGTGAGTGTGACTAATTGTGAATCTTTTCAATAACGCTGACAATTCATTCTTTTTTTCCCCCCTTTCCTCTACCCGCTCTTTTTGCTGGAGCTGGCTGAAATAGGAGCAAATTAGCCTCATTCTGGAAAAGGCAGAGCCTGATAAAAGACCCCCTGAAAAGCTTCCAGTGCTCTGTGCCTGAATGTTTTGCAGTCAGTGTAATTATCTGACTGGGGTGTGTTGACAGGGTATTTTTTTTTGTGTGTGTGGTGGTGGTGGCTTTTTCCTTCATTCTGTAGCAGGCAGTGTCTGAAGATAGTGCCTTGTTACTGTTCCATTGGGCTATTGAGCACATTTACATTTGACAACAGGAAAGGCAATCAAATTATTATTCTGTGTGTGCCCCAGTACAATCTGACCACCCTCCCATTTCCTGTTCAAAGGGTGTGTTTCATCAAATGCTGTTTCCTGCCCCTCTCCATGGAAATGCGGTAGACCTTAAATGCCCTGGACTCCTTAATTGGGGCAGATGCTGAGGAGGGAAAGGATTACTCAGGCTCCTCTGTCTCCCTGTCACTCACTTTCCTGTTTGATAAGTTCACAGTGCTTCTAACACCAAAGCAGAACTGAGTGTTCTGTCACAGGGAAGGTGTGTGCTGTGTACCTGTGTGCTGTTCTTGTGCCTTTCAGGGAAAGTTTGTAGTGGTTGAAAGATTTTTCAGCCAGATTTTGTTGGCTTGGACTAAAGTTTTAGAAAGGAATCAATTATCTAATGATGTAGTGACTTTTTAATCATGGACCAGATCCCTTAGAATGATCCAAATGCAACTTGTTTCCCTTCCTTCCTTCCTTCCTTCCTTCCTTCCTTCCTTCCTTCCTTCCTTCCTTCCTTCCTTCCTTCCTTCCTTCCTTCCTTCCTTCCTTCCTTCCACCTCCTTCCCTCCTTCCCTCCCTCCCCCCCTCTTTTTTTACATATATTTTATTTATTTTTATTGTGAAAATACTGTACAGAGGGGTTACAATTACATGGGCAAGATAATGAGTACATTTCTTATCAAGCATTGTAGCCTCCTCCTTTGTTTCCCCTTCCCATCCTCCCCCCGCCCCCCTACCCAATCCTCCTCGCTCTCTCCCCCCCACCAAAGTTGTAAAGTTCAATTTCGACATAACGACTTGCACATCTCATTGTTGCAATGGGTCCACCTGTATCCCTATTTAAACGATTTGTTTTTCCCCATCCCCTCCACAAGTTATACCGATATCAAATACAGTGAAAGCAGGGGTTATACTGTGGGGGAGGGACATACAAAGCAACAAAGAAATAATCTTATAAATGTGTTAGAAACAATAGCAAGAAAGAAAAAAAAACATTTGAATACATATCTTAGGGTTCATTTCCCTAACATCACCTTATCTGACCTTTTCAGCTTGTCTCAGACATATACTAGATATTGCAAATAAGGGAAACCATGGGACCTATGTTTCCTTGGGCCTGGCTTACTTCACTTAATATTATTTTTTTCAAGCCTTTCCTAACAAATGGGATAATGTCATTCTTTCTGATGGAGGCATAGAATTCCATTGTGTATATATACCACATTTTCTTGATCCATTCAGCTACTGAGGGGCATCTGGGTTGGTTCCATATCTTAGCTATAGTAAATAGTGCTGCAATAAACATAGTTGTGCTGGTAGCTTTAGTGTGGTCTTGTTTGTGAACATCTGGGTAAATGCCCAAAAGTGGGATTGCTGGGTCCTAGGGGAGCTCTATGTGGAGTCTTTTGAGGAACCTCCATACTACTTTGCAAAGTGGTTGAACAAGTTTACACTCCCACCAACAATGCAGTAAGTTTCCCTTTCTCTCTCTCTCTTTCTTTCTTTCTTTCTTTCTTTCTTTCTTTCTTTCTTTCTTTCTTTCTTTCTTTCTTTCTTTCTTTCTTTCTTTCTTTCTTTCTTTCATTCTTTCTTTCTTTCTTTCATTCTTTCTTTCTTTCTTCCTTCCTTCCTTCCTTCCTTCCTTTCTTCCTTTCTCTTTCTTTCCTCCCTCCCTCCCTCCCTCATTCCCTCCCTCCCTCCCTCCTTCCCTCCCTCCCTCCCTCCCTTCCTTGCTTCCTTCCTTCCTTCCTTCCTTCCTTCCTTCCTTCCTTCCTTCCTTCCTTCCTTCTTTCCTTTCTTCTTTCCCTGCTTGTTTTGTGGTAGTATTAGGGCTTAAACTTAGGGCCTCAAGCTCTCACTTGGCTTTTTGCTTATGGCTGGTGGTCTACCACTTGAGCCACATCTCTGCTTCTGACCTTTTGATGGTTTATTGGAGATATGAGTCTCATGCATGCTTTTGCTTGGGATTGTTTTCAATTCTGATCTTCAGATCTTAGACCCTTGAGTAGATAACTGCTCTGGACAAATGCAATTTCTTAATTACCTAGTCAAAGCATTTACATTTTGAGGGACAAGAAGGAGATACACTCCAACAGTTGGGAGTATAGAACTTTCTAGTTCTCTAAAATGAATACACCACCTAACTCAAACTGCTTTTCTTCCTTTAATACTTAGGCTTATTTCTTCATTTGTTTGGATTTTTGGGACTACCATTAATATGTAGAGAGAGCCTAAATGGTAATTAAAAGTATCAAAGCTATATTTTTCAAATTAAAAATTAGGCCATATGTTCCAACATGTGTCAGAATATTTGTAGGAATGATAAATTGAAGTATTAAATTAGTTTTCTTTGAACTTCCTGACTATAGGACTCCATTCCATTTCTGGAGTATCTTGTTTTTGAAGGCGTCATAGATTATGGTTTTTGGGTGTCTGCGATCAGAGCTGGCTGTCACCTATGCCTTGTATGATGAGGTGTAAAAAAATCCCCAGATACTTCACATAAAGATTTATAGTTTTAGCTTCTCATTAGAACTCAATTTTAAGAGTCTGGCAACATTGATTACATAGACTAGCCTGATACTACTTTTGAGTCTTAATTTGTGCCTTTCTCCGGCTACTTTGCCATATTCTTCAGCATTCCCAAATGCTTCATATCTAGTGTCCTTCACCAATTTCTGTTCTTTTCAGACTCTAGGTATTTGGATTGTGCTCATTTAGTCTTGCAGTCCACTGGTGAGCAAGACTTTTGAGTATCAGAGAAGGTATATGGATTCTTAAGTCTTGTCTAATCAGGGCCTATTTGTGGGGATTGTTCCTTATTGCAAAATTGGTCATGGAATGACAATCTATCTCTGAGGTGCTGGACTTTTAGTACCTATGATATGTTCCACCTTTGCTTTCTTGATTGAAGAAGATTCCCAAAGAGGTAGTCATTGATGGATGATCTGGAACATTTTATGTTGATGTGAAATGTGTATTCATTCCACTTGAAACTAATCCTGTAACCATGGTAACTGTTTACAGAAGAGTAGATGGCTGGGTCAGCAAATGACAATTGGTCATATGAAACTGATTTGCTTCTAGATAATGTATTACTTGATTGGTTATACTCGTTCAGTAGGGGGGACAAGAAGCAACGTTCTGAGCACTTTGAGATTGTCTTTACAGTCCCTTAAATCTTCAGTTTGCCTGAGAACAGTACTATGAACTTGTCTCTGTTGTTGTGCTCTAAAAACCTAACAATATGTATAACTTAAAAATTTAATTAGATTGTGTTGGGAAATGAAAAATGGAGGAATACATGTTAAAGGAGATATCCAGTAGTGTGTGAAAAATCCTGGTTCATTTAAGACTGGTCATTGAGCAGGCGAGTCAGCTTGAAAGTTCATTCATTCAATCATCCATTCATTTATTCAGCTGAAACTTATTAAGTCCCCACTCTAGGTTGAATGGAATGAAGTTGGAAGTTTCTCTTGGTTCTACCTGAAGCATGCTAGTTATACCAGGCACTGAGGACATTCAAGGGAAAGAAGAAAACAGTACAACTGTGCAAATAGCTTTATGAAAGGTCACTAGTATTGTGACCTCTGTGACTCTACAGAAGGTGGTGGGTGTATCAATCCAAAGAACAAATCTTTGGGCTGGGAAGGTGGCTCAGTGGTAGAGCGCTTGCCTTGCATGCCTGAGGTCCTGGGATCGATTCCTCAGCACCACATAAGCAAAAAGCCGGAAGTGGCGCTGTGGCTCAAGTGGTAGAGTGCTAGCCTTGAGCTGAAGAGCTGAGGGACAGCGCCCCGGCCCAGAGTTCAGGCCTCACGACCGGACCAAAAAAAAAAAGAAACCAAAGAACAAATCTTTGAAGGAAAGCTCTAATGACAAGAAGTAGTTAGGAATATCATTGCAAGTGAGGATAGGTGTATCATTGGGAAAATGTGGAAGAGCAAAAGTGTGAAGAGCAAGAATAAATGCGCAGAGTGGTGTGGCCTCATGGAGTATCCAGTGATGAAGATACAAGGTCAAGGCTAAGCTATGGGCTTGAGCCATGCAGAACATATCATGTTAGAATAGAGGAGACATGGAGGTGAAGCTGAGTGTTATAAGCCAAGACAGATACAGGTGCCAATGACTTGATTTGGTCAAGAGCCTAAAAAGGCAGGTCTCATGTTTAAGGATATTTTGAAAGAAACTCAGAGATTATTCAAGGTGGAAAGTTCATTAGAGGTCCTTCATGATGGTCATTTTAATCCCCTATACTGTTATAGAATAGTGCCATGACCTAAATTGTTTTGATAATTATCGTATCAGCTAACATATATCAAGGGTTATTAGAGTGCTGCCTTAGGGGTTTAGATTTATCTCATGTTGCTCTCCCATAAGCTTGTGAAGTAGGTATCAATGCAGTCTATTTCAGAAGAGAGGACTGAAGCACAGAGAGGTTAAGAACTACTACGCCCACTGTTGTAGGACAGGTTAAGTTTTGGAGAGAGGAAGATCCACACAGAGGCAATGTGAGCACAATATTTCTCTAATTGTGCAGTAGCATTCCCAGCAAGGACGTCTTCTCACTCTTCGTACACAGTCCTTCTAGAGACCCACAGATGGCTCAGCTTGACTTGACTGCAGTTGTGTTGAGTCATAACCATAAACATTGTCCCAGAATAACCCGAGCTGGTTTTCCCTGCATGGATTTCCAGTAAACTATAACATACCAAGCCATGAGAGTGGTATGTGAGGCTTTACAACTGGACCCAGGCTGTATGGATCAGCCTGACTCTTTGACACTAGCTTCAAGTATAATCTGAATGAAGACATTTTGGTCCTGACCCACCAACATACCCTTTTTTATTTTTTATTTGTTTCTTAAATTTGTTTTTTGTCTGAGCCAGGTACTGATGATTCACACCTATAATCCTAACTATGCAGGAAGCTAAGATCTGAGGATTATGGTTCGAAGCCAGCCTGGGAAAGAAAGTCTGTGAGACTGTTATCACCAATAAATTGCTCAGAAAAAGCTAGAAGTGGTGCTGTAGCCCAAGTGGTAGCGTACTAGCACAAAGAGGCTGAGAAACAGTGCCCAGGCCCTATGTTCAAGCTCCAGGACTGGCAAAACAAAACAAAACAAAACGCCAAAGCATTTTTTTGGGGGCGGGGGTCTAGGTCCTAGAACTTGAACTCAGGGTCTGAGCGTTGTCCTTCAGTTTTGTTTTGTTTTTTCTTTTCCTTTCAAGGCTAGTGCTCTATGACTTGAGCTACAACTCCACTTCTGGCTTTTTGGGTAATAAAAAATTTGGAGATAAGAGTCTCATGCAGTTTTCTTCCTGCCTGGGCTGGCTTCAAACCTCGAGCCTCAGATCTTAGCCTACTGAGTAGCTAGGATTACAGGCATGAGCCCTCAGCACCTGGTTTACCCTTCTTTCAACCCAAGAGTCCATCTGGCCTTCCTGCTTCATCAAAGCCCACAATTCCATCATTAGGTCCCCAGGAAGTTGTACTCTGTGCCTTCTGGATCTGCCTGGTTTCTTTCTTCTGTCATAGAGTGCCTTGGGCAGGTCCTCATCCATGAGGACTGAATTGTTTTGGAAAATGAAGCAACTTGGTTTCAGTCCCCAAGTCACAGTTTTCAGACTTGATCACTCTGTACTGAAGTGTCCAGGAGCATACCCATACATGCATTTTCACCAGAGCTCATATCACATGCACGCATGGAAATGGTCTTGCCCCATTCTGAATCCTGAAACTAAGTTCCTGAGAATGCAACAAGAAAGCACCAATGTGAGGTAGTAAGTTTCTCAAGTAAGTTTCCTATTAATGGAATGGAACTAGGATATTGCCATGACCTAAATTCCAGGAACATTACATAAAGGAGCCTGCTACTGTTTGCATGGTGGTTGATTCTCCTTGGAAGAACAGAAAAGGTAGTTACTTAGTGGTATAACCTCAGGAAACAAGGGAAGGGGTCAGGAAGGAAGGAGAGAGGGAAAGGGAAAGAGAAAAGAAAGATAAAATGAGAGAGAGAGAGAGAGAGAGAGAGAGAGAGAGAGAGAGAGAGAGAGAGAGAGAGAGACAGAGAGAATTGCAAGCTAGGTCTCTTAAAGCCCTTTCATTAATACAAGCCTTTGGCTTCCTGCATGTTCCCAGGTTCTTTGATGTAGCCCTTGGTTCTGTCTTTTCCAGGAAAAGCCCAGAATCTTCTATTTCAAACTCTCCTTCCTCCTGACGTCAGGAGAGTACTGGAAACCAGATCTTGAAGTGGAGTTGTGACTCAGGGAGACCTGGGGTGAAGAAGAGGTAGCATTGTGCAGGGGCAGTGGAGGGAGAGTACCTCAGGGGTCCTGGGAGTCCTCCACCTCACTCCTCACCTTCCTCGTCAGCCTCCACTCTGACTGAGCTTAGTTCTATGCAGTCGTCTCTCCTTGGTGAGAAGAAATTCAATATTCTATCTTGGGTTGGCTGATGATTTGCTATCAGAAAATATGAAAGAGTAAAGGTAGGAGGAGCAAAGTGACCAATTCAAGGACAGAATCTTCTTTGCAGAAAGAAATGTTGGCCCTGAAAGTGAAATGGATAAGACTACATGATGCCCTGTAGCCTGACGAATTCAGCGTTGGCAATTGTGGTGATGGCCACCAATGCCCTTCCCTAACACACACACACACACACACACACACACACACACACACACACACACACACACACACACACCCACACTAGATCTCATTGGCTTGTTACTAAGTTTAGTAGTTTTCTGAAAGGTCATTCTAAGTTAAATCAAACATAACACAGTGGTTCAAAGATCTAGGCTCAGCTATACTGTGTCTCACCACTCCTTTGTGGCAGTCAGAGGACAGAGATGAAAGAGAGCTTGAGAGGTCACAAGACAATCTCTATAGGCCAGGCCTATGGGACACATAGCATCATGCGACTGCTTCCCAGGACTAGTCAGCTTGCCCCCACAGAGACACAAGGCGGTCATAACTAACAGTGTGGAAGAGAAGCAAGGCAAAGCCGATAACTTTGCTTTACTTGTGGGCTTCTAAAAAAGTGCTTCAAAGGATGATTTCAGGTTCTCTACATCACCACCCTGTCCCTCTTTTCCCAATGGTCACTAACACATGCCATGTAGTTCACAGCAAGACTCTCAGATTTATCCTATATGTCAAACAACTGAGAAGGAAACTCATGATTTTAAACTCTGAGATACATTCCATGTATCAGAAATCCCAGCTGCTATAATTTTGAAACATCTTCTATTAGACACCCATATGTAGGTTGTTTTACCTGCTATAAGGATTAGCATTTTTATGGCAAATTGAGTTTTGCAAGTATGATATGACAGACACTTTATGATAAGACAGACACTTTGGTTTATGCATATTATAGAAATATTACAAAGATGGCTAACCATGTACCTCTGTTTTTAAGAAACATGAAATAATAAAAACCCATTGTATTGTTGGGTGAGTTGGCATACGCCTGTAACCCAGCTACTACTATAGATGTGAACATAAGAGAGGAACAAAGTTTCTAAAGTTGGTCCAGGCAAAGACACAAGACCAGAATAAAGCAAAAAGGGTTTGCCTAGCAAGTGCCAGGCCCTGAGTTCAACTTCTATCACTGACAATAAGAATTTTATAAATCTATTTATATTTATTGAATCTCCACATGATTTCTTTTATATCTTAAGATATTGTCTTGGTAACTTGCTCAGTCATCCTTGTTTAGCAGAAGATGAACTAGCCAGGCATAGAAGAGAGGGAGAGGGAACAATCCATTGAGCTCCGATTCTGTTATCTCCTGGTTACTGAGAGGAGGGAGTTTTTAGGAGAGCACTAATTCTTCAATGTGCTAAAAGGTGTAGATGACCTTTCTTTGTGTCATCCTTCTTGAGCATGTCAGGTGGCTACACAGAAAATCCATGTGAGTGGGAGAAGAAGGAATGTGACTATTGCAATCCAGTTAAACACATTTATCTTGAAATGAGAGTCAACTACATCCCTGTCAACCTACCTGCATACCTGTACAAGAATACGTGTCTATGCAGGTACACATTCTGCTATTGTTCCTGCCAAGTAAGTTTTATTTTCATCTATCATCCACTTCTTCATGTCAGAGATTGTTTCTTCTATTACTTTTACCCTCATCCCTACTCCTCAAGTATATATACAGCCTTCCAGTCTCTCAGCTGACTGGTGCTGCTCATGAGCCACTGGTAGACCTTTCAGCCCTCACTGATACCATAGTGACTTGTTGCTGATGCTTGGTTATCACCTGTGTGTCATGAAACAGCAATGCAACTGCATGTGTCAGCAAACAGAAGGCAATCTGTCCTTGGGTCCTGTCTTCATGTTGATGGAGTTGACCTTTCAGTTGACCTCCATTACATGGCCTCAGAGCAACTTAGGAGTCAAAATACCCATAATGCAGCTCAGATTGGGGAATATATGTTTGACAGGTTTTTTTTTGCTTTGTAACTTTTGTTTTAGAATTTCATTTTCAATCACAAACCCCAAGCATAACTTTGTTTTTCTGGAGACTGTGTTGCCTACCTAAAAGTCTCTGCTTCCTGGTTTTCTTACTAACATACTCTCATTCTTTGCCCAGGTACAAAGCACCCAGCCAATGTTTCTGTTCTTGAAGAGTCCCTTACAGCTGGAGAGGGACCTTTGCATAGGCTCTAGTGATTAATATGCAAGCTAAAGTATTCTATAGTCTGGTCAGAAAAAATCCAGTTAAGATAACTGGAATAGTAGTATACACTCCCTTAGCTTTCTCTCAGTTGCTACCTGAAACATAAGCCTTCTCAAATCACTTACCTACTGTATTATTTAGGTCTTACATATTATTGTTCATTCTTTGAAAAAAATATCTTTAACTTACGCTCCTCTTCAGTGAAAATGTATCAAAAGCAACTTAACAGCAGAAACTACTTTTTTCAAGCAATGGTGTCTGTGTATTAATCTTTAAACAATACAAGTATTTACATAGCATTCATGCTGTATTAGATACTATAAAACATATACAGATGATTGAAATGGAGGATGCTGTGTATAGGTTAAATACAAGCACTATGCTCTTTCATATAAGGGACTTGGTTATCTGCAGATTTGGATATTCCAGAGGGGCTCTTGGAACCAGTCCCCTGAAGATGTCCAGGGATAATGGCACCTGAAATTTGATGGATGTCCTCGTGCCACCTAACACAAAAGAAGACTTGGTGTCTTCCCCTCTTCCAGGCCTTTCTTCTTATACTTCACTATTTTTGACCAACGAATAAGTGAGTTCATTGCCTGAGCAGAATTAGGTCAGACCCGAGCTGAATAGCAAACTGACAGAGGGAGTTTGGCGCCAGCTTTGATTAAATGAGAAGTGAAAAGAAAGCCTCACTCTGAATCCAAATATGGGAATTTGGAAGGGAAAAGGCTAATATTAGATTGCTGAAGAATTAGTTCAAGAAAGATAGAATTATTACCGGGAATCAGGGAGTTTCCATCCAGCTCCATACTTTACTATATTTTTAAAAAGTCACATCCTTGTATTGATAGGTACTTAAAAGACTGGTGTTGTTAAGTAGAAATTGCTACTTTTATGTGGAAAGTTTTGTGTGTGTGTGTGTGTGTGTGTGTGTGTGTGTGTGGTGGAGCTTGAACTCTGGGCCTGGGCGCTGTCCCTCAGCTCATCAGCTCAAGGTGAGCGCTCTACCTCTTGAGCCACAGTGCCACTTCCTATGGAAAGTTTTAGGAAACTATGTTATTGCTCTTCAGATAGCACATCATGCACTATTATTACAAGGCTAGTTGTCTTTTCCCCCCTTAATTCTTTATTACTATTAAAGTACACATACATAGGAGTCTATGAGTACAATGCATCTTGATCAATGTCATTCCTTTCACCATTCTCCTCCATCTCCCCCAACCCTACCCACCCCCTCAAATTACCTGGTTCCATTGTCACATAGGCACATTGAATATGATGACTGTATTTGCTCATCCTTCCTCTCTCCATTTATCTGTCCCCTCCCCTTGACCTCATTCCCCCTCTGACAGAAGCTCTTGCAGCTTTCTAGTATTCGTTTTGTTAAACCTTAAGTTCATGGTTCAGAGGGATTATACCAGTGGTATTCCTCCCTTGCATCTACCATATTTTATCAGTCTGTTCTTGTGGGTATGCAAACACAGGGCTAGTTCTTAAGAGTTTTAATATTGCCCCACCTCTCTGTCACAAAGGGAGCAGCTTCTGACACTCCGGTTTCCATATAGAAATGACAATCTCATTAATGATGCTAAATTTATATTGTAAAGATGTTATCACCACTCTCACACCAACTGCTTATGTTAAAAAATTACTAATTGGTTTTAGCAAATGCCTTATAAAAAGGTGGCTAATTTTAACTATTTTCCTCCTCCCTGTTTTAGAACAATAACAAAAAAAAAAAATAGAGTGATTCAGAGAAAGCAATCTGTTACCTGGAGAAATTCAAGATTTTTTTTTAAGATCTTTGATTAGAAGTTTAAAAGAAAGGATGGTTCAGGTAACAAAGAGAATTGAACTAGTATCAAAAGCTGGTGTCCTTCTCCCAAAGTGTAATGATAAAAATATCGATTTCAATGGCTTTAATTGTGTTTCTAATTTACTTTTGGGATACCTGACCAAAATGCTGTGTGGACATCCACTGCACTGTCTCATGTCATAATTCTAGATCTTTCCTTCTCAGATACCTATTTTTTTAATTTCAGTCAGGTCTCTGATCTTGTTACCCCACACTTGCTATCTTTACAGCCTTGCCACCCCTAATTCTACAGTCTCCCCGCTTAGACAATGCATCCCAAGATGGCGTCTCTTGAACAACTCTCTTCTCCATAACCTAATCTTCCCTGCCTGTCTTAACCCCTTGCCTATTCTGACACTTTCTGGAAAAAATATAACCCCAGAATCCATCAGCTAAGATTAAGAATGCTGTATTCTTAATCAGAACTGATATGTATTGCTAGGGGGAAGAATGTTCTGTGCATTCTTCCAGCACAAACTCATGGCTTCCAATGTCAGTTCCTCTCTCAAAATGTTCCCAAATCCTACTTATTTCTCCAAAACTTCCATTGCTCATGGTGACAGGGGACAAGTTGGTCCCTGACTGTGCCCAGCGGCAGCCTGGCTCTGCCTCCTGGTGTTGCACAGATTTGGTGCTTGCCAGGCTCACAGGACCTTCTCTTTGCTGAGACAATGTTACCACAAAGAAGAGCTGTGGAGCTAGGTCCTGGTGCTGCCACGCATTGGTTGTGTAAATCTGGCAAGTTTCTTCATGTTGTGAGACTCCATTCTTCACTATATAATGCATATAAAAAGGATGAAAATAATTAAGTAATGATTAAGTGATAATCCATTAATTAAATGAAAAGAAGTAAGCAGCATGGCTGTAATTTTAAAATTCTAGTCTGACAATCTCCATCATTTAATTATAGTTGTTATTAAATATTAAGTTCAATTGGTGATCTAGGGGGCTCACGATTTCTTTTCTATTTGTTTCACAAAGTGTACATTCATTTGTATTTTCTCCTTGTCTCCTTTTGAATTATTTAAGTATTTTTATTACCATATGTTGTTTTCCTAGTATCAGTAGGAGTATATTGTCTTCTGTGTCAGAGTCCCATAATAAACTGTAGCCTTAGAATTTGTGGAAGATAGTGGACCAGGATAAAATTCTTGATTTGGAGAGCAAACTATCATACCTTTGTTTATTGAGCACCTACTATAGACCACATTCAGTTCAAGGATCTGGCAGAGAACAAAACAGGTTAATCATCAGCCTTCATGCAGTTTGTAGTCTGAAAGAAAATGGACAGAAACTCTGAGGTCCAAGAGTACTGGATTAAGAGACTTGTGGTATCCTAAATAACTGTGCAACCTTAGACAGGTGCCCATGCATGCTTTCTTCAGTCTCTGAAGATACTTTCTTTGGAGCGTTCTTTAGAAGACTGGAGATAATACCTAGGAAGTTCCAGCACAGTCAGCATACAGGAGAGTGGTAAATGGTGCTATGATTATTTTTTAATTATATCCATCAAATCATGTGATACTTTTGCCACATACTGGTACTACTGGATATATGTCAATTGAAGACAATTTGGTATCATTTTTCTCTCTGTTTCTTTCTCTCTTCCCCTTCCTTCCTTCCTTCCTTCCTTCCTTCCTTCCTTCCTTCCTTCCTTCCTTCCTTCCTTCCTTCCTTCCTTCCTTCCTTCCTTCCTTCCTTCCTTCCTTCCTTCCTTTCCTTTCCTACAGCATAAGTATTAAGTATTTGTATTTTCTTCCCTCTTAGTTTCCCTTTTATGAGCATGATTTACCCCATAGTACACACATTTACAATAATGACAGGATCTGGAATAATAATAACCACATGTAACATATGGTGACATTTGCCATCTTCCTTTTAAAGGCAGATGTTCAAAATTATATTACTCTCAGTGATTATAGTTAACTACTCAGTTTAATGCTCATGCATAAAGGATAGGTTGGGAAATCAGGGCTATGACTTTAATATTATCTGCAGATGTATCTACCTGGAATTGCATAATGAATGAACGTGAAATAGCTTTTTAAGTCCTTTGACTCATGACAACCACGTTTTGGGTTGGAACCGAAAGAAATTCAAACTCTTTCTAATTATTTTCATGTCCGAGTTATTGCTGGCACTTCTACCCATTATTTGATTTCACGTCATTGTACTGGGTCTCAGGGTGTTCAATAAAATATGTGTTGGATTGGCCCCCGGAGACAGGATGACCTCACTTGGAAAGTAGGGCTGATTATATTTGTAGGAAAGATCATTACCTATGATTTTGGAACCCCACTGTGCATAAAAGAATCACCTGTGAGGAAGCACAAAAGGAGAAGAGGTATGTCTGGGGAAAGGGGGTGGGCCTATATGTGATTTCTCAGCTGTTTCCTAAGGCTGATTCACAGGCTGGTTGTGAATAATGTCTTCATCGAAAGAGGGGTGCTCATGAAAATCTTTAATTTCCTACGCTAATGCTCACAAATGAAATCCGAAGTGGGACTATTTCTTCTTTCATCATCTTAGCCAGGCCCACAGTTTGACCTTAGTGACACTCAATTTTATAGTAAATATTAGTTGAGGATTGAATTTTAAGAGAATGATTTTTTCATTGTGAAAATACCATACAGAGGGGTTACAATTACATGGGCAAGATAATGAGTACATTTCTTATAGTTTAAAAATCAAAATTAGTCCATGATTTGATGCTGGTAACTCGCATTTGTAATCCTAGCTACTGAGGAGGCTGAGATCTTCAGGAGCATAATTCAAAGCCATCTTGAGCAGAAGAGTCTGCAAAACTCCATCTCCAAAATGTAACTAGGAAAAAGTTGGGCTGGAGGCATAGTAGAATACCAGCTGAGCAATTTTGAGCCCTTGAGTTCAAATCCTGGTACTGGAACATATTATTATATTCATTGAAGACTTAAAGAGGACTAACCAATCTACTTGGTCTAGGATGAAGAGAGATAGATGAACTATCAAACGTCTCTAAGTCCAAGAGAAACATCTAAACAAAAAGTGATCATAAAATTCTGAAAACATCAGAGGCATCAGGGAAGAAAGGTATCAGGGAAAAATTAAGTGAGAAATATTTCAGTTCAATGTGAATGTCCATGGAGGAGTGACATTTAAGTAGATTTTGAAAACTTGGTTGGAATTAACTGAGTAGAAAGTAGAGGGACTGTGCACCTAAAGGCATGAGCTGGGACTTGGCCATTGAGTAATGGCTTATTCAGGATGAGCAGAGCAGTAGAAATAAGCTCAGACAGCTGGGAAGGTCCTTGCATGTTTGCTAAGGAGTTGAGATAGTTTTGTCTAGGGAAGAAAAGAACCCTCTGATGCTTTAAAATGGAATGGTATGATCAGCTCTGTGTTTTGGAATTGTAACTCTCACTGTATCACTAAAGCAAGCTGTAACATGACCTTTGCTGGGCTCAGCTCCTTGCATGTAGAGTCCACTATGAGATCTCCTTGTCCACCCCCCTCCTTGGTTTGGATCTCCCATCCCATTGTATACCATGTCCTGATGCAGATGGAAAGTGCTCTGGTCTATTCATCTCTGTTTATCTCAGCTTGACACATTCGTTCTTCGAGGAAATCTTTGGCATCTTCACCTACCTCCCAAATGAGCTGAGTGCAGGGGATAGGTGCACTTCAATAACCCTGATTGATCACTCCTGTCAGAGGTCTGATCAGGCGATAACAAAGCTGTCCATCTGACTCCGCAGACTATAAACTTTAACTCAAAGACTGTCATGTTCTCCATTTTGAGCACAAGTTCTTCTCCACAGGGACACAGCCTCATTACATTGATAAGGTGTAACCCTAGCGCATGCCTGAAACTACCCTACAAATGCAACACTTTTTCCACAGGTGTACCTATGCTAACATTTGTGAATTAAATACTGTATTAAATTAAATACTGTAACCATTACCAATAATGAATCAGAACATTTATAATAATATAGTGTCATAAAAGTTATGTGATAGCAATTTCTCTTAAAATATTCTTTTGTCTATTCTTGAACCAAGGAACTCTGTGATGGTATTTTTTTGGTATCTGAATTGCACTCTGGGGCCAAGGTTAAGTAAAATGTGGGTTGCTTGGGCATATTGTGATACTGTAGCAGTTGTTCTTGTAAGAGAGATGGCTTCTAAGTGACAAATGGGTGGGTACTAATTGCAGTGCATGGGTCCATGGGGCTGGCTATCATTCTAATTTCAGGAAGGATGAGCAGGGCTGTACAAGGTTTCATCACACATAGTTTAAAACTTATGGATTATGTATCTCTGATATTTTCTATACAGCATCTTTACCACAAGTAACCAAAACCACAGAAATCAAAACCCCAGCTGGTACCTGCCTCCACTCTTCTCTGGTTCATAAGTACACACTATGTTTTCCTCTGAATTGTCTCATTAAGAAACAAGAAAGAACAAGTTCTCAGTTAGGTTCTGACTCAAGTTAGATCCTGGACTCTAGTCCTGTTTCGTTCAATTACCATGTAATTGTAGGGGATTTGCCTCCTCTCTTTGTTTTATTGTTTCCCACATGAGGCCAATAGTAGTCTGAATTAATATGATGGCTGTGAGTGGTGAATGGAATAGCACAAGGAAAGGATTTGTTTCAACACTTGGTACTTAGGGAAATTCCTACCACATATATACAACACAGAAATTAACACACACACACACACACACACACACACACACACACACACACAGGGCAGAGTCACCTATGGAGAGGAAGGATGGGAGGGCAGACTCCATGTGCTAAGGAAAAGAGAGACTTCTTTTTCATGCCACCAATGAATATCCCAGGATTGTGTCTTGAAATCCATACAGAAATATCTTCTTTCAAAAATATTTCTTGTGGGGCTGGGAAGCTGGCTCAGTGGTAGAGCGCTTGCCTTGCATGCCTGAGGTCCTGGGTTCAATTCCTCAGCACCACATAAGCAAAAAGAAAAAAGCTGGAAGTGGTGCTGTGGCTCAAGTGGTAGAGCACTAGCCTTGAGCTGAAGAGCTGAGAAACAGTGCACAGGCCCAGAGTTCAGGCCCCATGACTGGACCCCCCCCCCCCAAAAAAAAATATTTCTTGTGTACTCTGAAACATAGAAATAATATAGATGAGAATGAAATAAAAAGTGGAAATTCTGTATCTTTTAAATTGTGCATACTCCTTTCTGGATATATATACATACGGATATATATCCATATGTGTATATATATATACACACACACAGAGATAGATGTAGATTAATCTCTATCATCTATCTGTCTATCCACCCACCCATTTGGCCATGAGAAGGAACTGGGCTTGCTCAGCTCAGTCTTCTTGGTCCTATGAGTGTGATAAACAACCACCCTGCTTCCCAAGAAAACCTGCCACTGTCTCAAGATGGCTGCGTGTGGAAGAGCAAATAGCCTTCTGGGACAAAGTAACAACAAGGCTGTAGTTCTAAGACATTTCCTCTGGTGAGTTTATCAATAATAACAGTAATACTCTAAGCCAGGTGCCATGGCGCATGCCTGTAATCCTAGGTACTCAGGAGGCTGTGATATTAGAGTCACAGTTCCAAGCCAGCCTGAGGAAGAAAGTCTTTGAGACCCTATTGCCAGTTAACCACCAAACAAGCTGGCAGTAGGGTTGTGGCTCAAGTGGTAGAGCGTTAGCTGTGATCATAAAACCTTAGAAACAGCACGCAGGCCCTAAGTTCAAGCAGTAGGATTGATACTAAAAAAACCCAATCAAAAACCCGACAAAAGTAATACTCTAAGTTTCTCTTCTTTGCTTCTAAATTTACTCTCAGTTCTTTACCAGTTTTGAAAAGTGAGAAAGCAGCATTGAAACTTCCAGCAAATAGGTAGTATCACTTCTTCATCTGTAAGAGTAGATAACTGCAATATTGAAAAGAATAGTATACATAAAGTGTTTAAAATCATGCTTGCAAATAATGAACATTTAGTATATTTAAATATTTAAAATTGTTACTGTGCTAAATGTCCAACATGTTGTATAACATGTACAAGAGCTCTCTGAGGTGGGTGCTGTGACTTTTATGATGTCACAAATGAGGAAGCAGAAATTTTGGATAGACCCCCCCTCACCCCCCTGCCACATACACCCACTGTATAAGGTTGCAACTACAAGCAAGTGGTAACAAGTGGATGAAACAAGAAAAGGAAAAGGACTTTATGGCAGAATTATTGATATGACCATAGAAGAAATTGAAAGTGCCAGTCCTATGATAATCTACCAGGGACATTAATTCCTCTGAAAGTATCAGTAAGTTTGTTATGATAGGTAAAAGGTTCTAGTTTGCAAGAGTTAAATTCAAAGTTATAGTATTTCTTCTCTAGAGTTTGGATCTTGAATATCTCCCAAAGTTCTATGTGTTCTTCTGTGAGGTGCTGTTAAAGGGTGGTGGAACTTTTAAGAGGTTGGGCCTAGTGGGACCTGTTTAGGTCTTTGGGGACAGGTGGGTGTTGCCCTTGAAGAGGAATATAGGACTCTGTTCATTCTTTGTTCTGTTTGCTCTCTGGCCATAGGATGAACAGTTTTGCTCTATCATGTATTCCTGCCATGATATACTGCCTGGCCAAAGGATTGGATTTAAATATCCAGTTGTAAAAAGTAGAAAGATATGGGTCATTTTGAACAGTGCCATTTAAATCTGTGCATTTCCAACTCCATTTTGCTTCGTGTTTCATCTCATTGCATTCACTTTGACCTTTTGTCTTGGTACTCTGCGAATCCACACCTTCTATCTTTTCAGCATTAATAGCCTTGCAATCAGACGGATCTTGCAAGCTTTTCCTAATCATTCCTGAAAAGGAAGGACAAAGAGAGGTAATTTTTAGAATGAGTATATGAGACCTGAAACAAATCTTGGACCCACGCTTGGTAGAGAAAACATATTTCTTCAGACAAAAACATGCAGCCCCTGAAGCAGATTTGGATCTTGCTGATATTCACAGATGTGTTGGAAAGCTGTGGGTTTTTACAACCTGAATCAGGGCCAGGAATTAGAGGCGGGGGCGGAGGGGGGGGGGGTGGCAAGTTCTGCTTCTTATATTTTCATGAGAAAAAAAATGTGGCAATGGACTTTTGAAACTATGTTCATCTCTGAAACCAAAAAAATGATAGAATGCTGAAAATGGGTAATGCATAGAATTTCAAACTACTGAATAAATCAAGACAAGCTGTCTAAATATCTGGAGTTGATGCATTAATAATAATCAAAATATGTGAGCAATATTGGAAATGCTCTAAAAATTAAGTATGTTTATACTGACATGAAGTTGGGTTTTTAGCGATGGATTTGTTTTATCTTTGCACAAGTATATAAAGTTATTCACAGGGAGCTCCATTTTCCCAGGGGCAATTAGGACTAAATACAGCACATCAGCTCATAGAGGGTTCTTATATAATGCCCACATTTCACCTTGAATATCTTGAATAAAGCAGCTGTAAAACCACAAACACTCAAACCAGCTTTTCTTTCTGGCTTATTTGTCTCCTTCCCCACCCTCAGGAATAAGTACAGCACTTTCAGAAGTATCCTTAGCTCTTCTGAATTGCCACTTCCTTGTATCTGAGGGCTCCAGGTGGCTTTCAGTATTGATGCAATTTGCTCAAATCTGCCTCTCTGTTTTCGAGGATTAACTAAGGAACCTGGGAGGTAAAATCTGCTCATGATTTTAATGTTTGCTATATTTTCTTTACAAGGGGACATTCAGTTAGGCCACCCAGGGTTTCTGTTTTATAAGAACGTACCTTCTCAACAAGGACTGCTTATGAAGCTTGTTCTGACAGCTCTAAAATTAACATAATAAAAAATCATCTGAATTGTCAATCTATAATTCCAGTTCAACAATGATAAACAATAAGTAGTAATTGTGTGGGAGGTAAAATAAATTGTGCTTTTTATACTCTTGTATTTGTAACTACTAAGTCTTAGACTTCAGAGACACACACACACATACACATACATACAGGGGTGTTTTCAGAAACCATAAGAACTATGAAATCTACTCAGACTTCACATCAGTAAAAATCTTTGTGTGTCTATTCTAAGTTTTACTTTTGGGGATTTACCTTATTTTCAGAACCATAGTTTGAAATTTTATCTTTAAAATGTTCAGAGATGTATCATTGGTAAATTATACATGAAGATATACTTACAGAATTTTCTAAATTTATAGTTGCTTTAAATGGTATCAAATTCAAAAGTGTTTGGACCTCCAAATGGAAAAAGGGAATACTGGTGCTTTAAAAAACTATCCTTCTTGCTGGGTGCCAGTGGCTCATGCCTGTGATCCTAGCTACTCAGGAGGCTGAGATCTGAGGATCACAGTTCAAAGCCAGTCCAGGCAGGAAAGTCCGTGAGACACTTATCTCCAATAAACCACTAGAAAACAAGAAGTAAAGCTGTGGCTCAAGTGGTAGAGTGCTAGCCTTGAGCTGAAGAGTGCAGGGACAGCCACCAAGTCCAGAGTTCAAGCCCCATGACCTACAAAAACAAAACAAAACAAAAACTGTCATTCTCTTTGTACTGTGACATGTACATACATTATGGAAAACTTAGAGAATTCGTGATAGCAAAAAGGAAGAGTTATGTCTGGTGCTATCATTTAGAAATTGAAACTGTCACACCATTTTATTTCATGTGCTCTTCTTCCACATTTGTAGTGCCCACATGAACTAACATTACCAATTCTTTATAGTCAGATATAAGCTGTAGGTGCCTAATGTGGTGTCACACACCTGTGGTCCCAGTTACCCAAGAGGAAGAGATTGTAGATTCCAAGTTCAAGGTAAACCTGGGCAAAAGTTAACAAGATCTTACCTCAAAAACAAGCCAGGTGTGTGGTGGTGAACACTTGTGGTTTCAACTGCCAGGGTGGGAGGCAGAGGGAGGAGGATCATGGTCTAAAACCAGCTAGGCAAGAATTGTTAGAATCTAATTGAGAAACTAAAAGTGAATGGATTAGAGGCATGGTTCAAGTGATAGTCAACTTGCCTAGCAAATGCAAGGACACAAGTTCAACTTTCATAAAAAAGAAGAAGAAGGGGCTGGGGAGGTGGCTCAGTGGTAGAGCACTTGCCTTGCATGCATGAGACCCTGGGTTTGATTCCTCAGCACCACATAAGCAGAAAAAGCCAGAAATGGCACTGTGGCTCAAGTGGTAGAGTGCTAGCCTTGAGCTGAAGAGCTGAACAGTGCCCAGGCCCAGAGTTCAGGCGCCATGACTGACTACTATATATATATACATATATATACATATATATATATACATATATATATATATATATATATATATATATATATATTTCCCAGTTTTGCCAAAAAGATGTAAAATGGCAATGGCATTTGCTGTTTGCAACTGACTTTGTGTAAGAATGAAATTTAGCTAAAAAGAAATGTAAGAGTTGGAGGCAGCACAGAAACTTTTTTATTTTTAAGTAAACTTTATGTATTTAGTTGTTCTATGTAGGTACAATTGCAAATATGTATCATGTATAATGTGATGTTTCCAAGTTAATTTTTATTATGAAAAGGTGTAAATATGGCTAATAAAGTATATATTACCTCACAGAGTTGCTCATTTTTGTGGTGAGGACATTTATCACTCTCATAGCATTTTCCAAGAACACACTGTACTCTCATTAACTGTATTCACTATGCTGTACAATAGAGCAATTGAACTCATCTTACCTGTAATTTTGGTACTCTTTGAACAATGTCTGCCCAAGCCTTTCACCTCACTTGGTCCCTCATAATTACAATTCTGCTCTCTATTCCACTGGGCTCAACTCTCATGCAAGTGACATCAAGCTGTAATTGCCTGTCTGTACTTGGCACATTTTACTTCACATTATGTCCTCTGTATCATCCATATGGCACATGTTAGAATTCCATTCTTTCTTTATGACTGAATAGTATTCCATTGTATGCATGCATGTCTCTGTGTGTATATATTTTATATAATAAAGACACGCATATGCATGTGCATACATTTCTATATACATGTATATTTGCACATACATATATTCTTTTCCATTCAGGTGTTGTTGATGGATGACTAGGTTGATTCTGAATAGGGCTCTGTGACTTCAGATATCCCTTTCACATGGTAACTCCAATTCCTTTACTTACATACCCAACTGTGGAATTGCTAGGGGATAAGGTAGTCCTATCTTGTGCATTTTTTTCTTTCCTTTTTGTTTGGGGGTCTTGATAGCACTGGGGGTGGAAACTTAAGCCTTATGCATGCTATGTGAGTTCTCTACCACTGAAATTCACCCTCACTATTTCCATGCCCACATATCACAATGCACCAGTTTCGAGCTGTTTTTCTATTTGGAAATCATGTACATAACCACCTAGCGAATGTACTGTCTAGAAGCATGTCTGAGAAGCACCCAAGTGTTCCTTCTAGGGGGGCTCCTAGAAAATTATGTTAAAGTGCATATCTTAAAACAAAACAAGACAACAACCTCAAAACAATCATAGTTCTTGCTATGAGGCATCTCATAGCAAGTGTAAGGTTATCAGAAGAGGAAATAAATTCAGAAACTTCAGTCGGTGCCTCCAGCTATTGGGATAGAGGGAGACACTTTTCTTTTTTAACTTGGGCTCTATATTCTACGTCTTCAAAAATTATTATGAGTATACATTTCTTAGAATAAAGAAAATAGTTTCAAAAGAAGTATACAATACAACCTTTAAAAATAGGTAGCTTCAACTTTAGGTTCATGTGTTTTGCACAGACTGAGCTCACTGAATCTGTGACAGAAATTCTAGGCTGCAGACCTGACTCCAGAGGTTTCCCACGTCCCATCTACACTCATCCTAGTATGCCACATAAAGACCATCCATGTGGAAGGACAGAGAGAGGGAATTTACTACGAGGAGTAGATACACTCCATGAAGAGGTGAAGCAAGCCCTCCAGCCCATTTTTGGGGGTACAGAATGAACTTTAGGTTTAAACAAGGGATGGATAGGGACAAAGGGTAAAAGACATGCATAATTATTAATCAATCTTGGGCAAGTATGCCCAGGTTGATCATTATCTGAAGAAGTGACCACTGTCCTCACTTAAGGGGAGCAATCTGGTCACCATAAGGAAGTCACTGTTGCCTGGCAGATTCTTTACTGTGCATTTCCGTTAGAGTGATTGCATATTCCTGGTGCTCTTAGATTCCAAGGTGGCTGCAACTGTGTGTGTGTGTGTGTGTGTGTGTGTGTGTGTGTGTGTGTGTGTGTGTGTGTGTGAAAGAGAGAGAAAAAAACAGAAAGGCAGAGAGAGACAGAGAAAGGCAGAGAGAGAAAGACAGAGACAGACAGAGAGGCAGAGATTCAGAGATTCAGAGAAAAGGACACAGATACAAATAGAATCAGAAATGCCAAACTTTTCTCTTGCTTTCATTACTGTGAGATATTCACAATCCCAAACAAGGATTCGATGCTTTTCAATAAAAGGGTTTGATCACTTATAACAAATCTTGCTAGTGCCAGGGCTTGAACTCAAGGCCTCATGCTCAGCTTTCTTGTTCACTGCTGCCACTTAAAATCCATCTCTAGGCTGGGTGCCGGTGGCTTACACCTGTAATCCTAGCTGCTCAGGAGGCTGACATATGAGAATCGCGGTTCAAAGCCAGCCCAAACAGAAAAGTCCGTGAGACTTTTATCTCTAATAAAACACCAGAAAACTGGAAGTTGCTCAAGTAGTAGAGCGCTAGCCTTGAATTGAAGAGCTGAGTGACAGCGCCCAGGCCCAGAGTTTAAGCCCCATGACTGAGAAAAAAAAATCCACTTTTAGTTTGGCTTATTGAAGGAGATGCTGTTCAGGTGGTTTCAAACTGTGAACCTCAAAGTTCAGCCCCCTGAAGATAGGATTATAGATGTGAGCCATTAGCACTTGGCTTCCTGTTAACCAAACTTTCAAGAAAGCAACCTTGGTAAATTGTGTAACACTAAAACTTCCTTACAGTTTCTATGTAACATCTACTAACTGTAACATGATGGCCTGTAAAACAGAAATGTAGACATCAATGAGTTCAGTTTCTTTCAAAAGGTACTAAGTAGTGGAGGGTAGAAGAAACAACATGGCTGACATAATCTAACTTTCCTCCATATATCAGCTTGCTTTTGGTCCTTTCATACGAAACCACCTAATGTTCCAACGCTAAATATTTTTTTAAAGAATGGTATGGAATACTATTACCAAATATGAGTATTACTAATGGAAAGTTCCAGAGGAATCACTGTTGTTTGAATTGTATTGAATGAAACCCTCATTTCCCCCCATTCTCCGGCCCAGGTAAAATGACAGGGGATCCCATTGAAGCATTTTGTTTATTCCTTGTTTTCTTGTTACCACACTGCTTATTAGAAGGAGACCAGTAAGAGCTTTTGAATGGAAGGCAATTTGATAGAATTGGCTGGCAAATAAATAGAGCCTGTGTGGTGGACTTGGCTTTTGACATTAACCTATCAGGTGCCCAATCTCTGTAATTATGGAATAGTAATTCATAATTCTCCAAACCGCTGCATTTGGCAGGTAAATGCCAGTAATTTTTATTTTTACAACACAGCCTCAGACTGTAATAAGCCAGAACGAGCCACATGCAGGTTTAATCAGGTAACAAAGCACAGCAAATACTTAACCTGAAATAAGCGAGTCTGGCGCCTGAAGTGTGAAGCTTTGGAAGTTCCCCTTAGGGGCCGTTATGTTCTCTGATCTGTACCTTTTCAAGCTTCTGCTCACAACTTTAAGAGAGGCAAAAAAAAATCTCACCCAAACTTAGCATCATATTCATAACAAGTCACTCTCAAGGAGACTTCTGGGAGCTAAAGATACAAACACACGCATGTGTGTTTGTATGCCCAGGTTGATCATCACGGACGAATTCTGGAGAAGTTACAGAGTGTGTGCACAGAGGCATAAATGCACACACACAAACCTGCATACATAGCTGCACACACACACACACACACATATACACCTGCAGATGTATTATGTATGAAAATACAAAGGAATAGGGACTTGAATAATGGTCCTTGTCCTGTCTTCATGTCATTTGGCCCCAATGACCAAAGGAAAAGGCAAAAACAGGTATTTTTGTCTTAGAAAAGTTCATGCAAATTTGACTTCCATCTATGGCGCTTCCAAGAGCTGTTGTACTGTCCAGAAATAAGCTGTCAAGTTACTCCACTTAGAAAATCAAGTGGCTGAGAGAATTTCAGTGCCTTTCAAACATTTTAATTGAAGTTTCAGAAATTCTGAGTAAGAATACTGACACCTAAGATTTGTGAAATATGGCCCATCCAAGGAGCTCTGGAGAAAATGCTTCCAAATTTGAGCCACAAGCTGTGAGCCACTCCGCTCCCCTTACTCATCTTGAACTCTTCTTGTAAATAAATTGTAAATAAGACTTCCTGGATCTCACGCTTGTAATCCTAGCTACTCAAGAGGCTGAGATATGAGGGTTGCAGTGTGAAGCCAGCCCAGGCAGGAAATTCCATGAGGCTCTTATCTCTAATAAACTACCCTCCCCCTACCCCCCAAAAAGCTGGAAATAGTGCTGTAGCTCAAGTGGTAGAGCTCTAGCCTTGGGCAAAAGAAGCTCAGGGTCAATGGACCCTGAGTTCAAACCCCAGGACAGGCGGACGCATACACACACACAAACATAGAAACACACATATATACATAGACTTCCTTGAATCGCAGGGCCTAACAATGGAAAGTGTAACCAGCATTTGAACCAGTGATGTGACCAGGTCATCAAAATAGAACACTTGAGGTCAGGAGCGTCTGTGCCCACAGCCGGACCTCTGCAGCTCCTAGAGGTAGCAAGGCCCTCTTGAGTCCTTTGCATCCTCATGAATGAAAGCATCACTTACTAGTGGCTTATTATAAGACATCAGGTGAGCACGTGATATAGAATCATTTCAATGCAAATAAATGGGTAGAATAGAAATGATTGAAAGTCCCTTCTTTGATTATGTTATATGACAGATTCATTGGTTATTTTCCATTTTTTTATTCTATTGATTGCTGCGGGAATCAAGTAGCTGTATTCTTGGTGCCGTTCAGATGTTCAAGTCAGATATGAAGAAAAAAATTATGCATACTTTCCCATCTCCTCTTTTATGGAGACTAAAAGTCACACTAGCAAAGGCACTAGTGGCTCATGCCTATCATCCTTAGCTACTTTTGAGGCTCAGATCTTAGGATCTCAGTTTGAAGCCAGCTTGGGCAGATAGTCCATGAGACTCATAGTTCCAAGTAACCACAACAAAGGCAGAAGTAGAGCTGTGGTTCAAATGGTAGCCTGCCAGCCTTGAGCAAATAAAGCTTAGGGATCACACCCAGGCCCTGAATTCAAGTCCCAGGACCAGCACACAGATACAGAAAAAAAGTCACACCAATAACAAAGTTCAAGTCAAGGGCCCAATTCAGTGTGTTTTTGAACTTCGTAATGAGAACAAGCTCAGATCCAGAGTCAAGACAAGAATGCTCTCTGGATCTCTTTCTGAGATATAAGGTATCACTGAGATTACCATTCCTAATTCAGGAATTTAAGCCAACAAACCCTGTCACAGTCTAGAGAATTGGAAGAGGAGAATGAAAATGAGGTCACCTTACTTCTGAAGTAAACCAGGATAGTCCACTAAGGAGCTAGAACCATTTCCTCAACACATATTTAATGAGTTCCCGCAATGTGCCCTATGTTCCTTCACCTGAGAAGTTCAAATGTCAGCCTAGCCCACCTGCCAATGAAGCATGCCCCAGGGCCCATGAGGCAAATGGTGTCCACTAGGAACTTCCTCATAATGTATTGGGTTTCCTGCTCCACCTTCCATCATTTAGCAAGATTTTGAAAAAGGAAAACCAACCTTTGATGATACAACATTTTCCTCTGATGTTGACCATCCCAATATAATCCTTCAAAATACACCACAGCTTATGGAGGAAGTGCACAAGCAGGGAAAGAAGAAACAGAAAGGGAAAAACAGTAATAAAAAGTGAGATGGAAAAAAGTTACAAATTGCACCCAAACGGAATGTCTCAGTCAGGGGAAAAGCTTCATATTCTTTTTTTTTTTTTTTAAAGATAACATGTTCTGAAATACTTAGACTTTATTCCTAAGGACTGGTATTTTATCTTAACCTTTCAGAAAAGACCACCTGAGCTACTCTTTCCATGGCATCTCAATTGATAAAACGAGAGAAACTCATTTGCCAAGAATATACACTTGTTTGCATATTGTTCTCTCTGTGATGCATTGCCATTAATGAAGATCCAATACTTACCTTTCAGCTGCCTGTTCCTTATTGGAGAAAGAATTGAAATCTGATAAAAAAAAAACTGATATAAAAACAAATCAAAGTGTTCTACATTTTTTTTATCCATTTGACTTCAGACCTTTACACTTTCAGTCTTTGTGCATTCTATAGTATGGTTTATTGGTGTATTATTTATGCAATAATTCTTTTTTATGTGTCTGACACGTGCCATTGCTTGTCATTCAAGCATAAAGAAAGGACATTTCCTTTATTTCAAGGAATTTGTGGACCCTTGAGGGAGTTATAAACCAGAGTTCATGATATCAAGTAATTTAGTAAAAGTTTTAGTAAAAAGCATATCCAAGTTGAGTATTGGTGGCTCATGCCTATGATCCTAGGTAATCAGAATTGCTGAATTCTGAAGATCATTGTTTGAAGCTGGCCTGGAGAGTCAAATCTGAGAGGTTTTTTTTCTCCAACTAATTAGCAAAAAGCTACAAGTGCAGGTGTGGCTCAAGTGGTAGAGTATTAGCCTTGAGCAAAAGCAGTTAAGGGACAGCAGGAGACCTTGAGTTCCAGCCCCAGTACCAGCACACACACGCACACACACACACACACACACACACACACACACACACACACACACACACACACACACACGACATATTTGGGAGACATGGAGTGGGTGGCACCATATTCCAGGGGAACAGCAGTAGCAAAAACTGTCATGAAAATACTCTTTCCATAAAAATTCCTGTGATGAAAATTATAAAGAATAATAATCCAAATGCACATATTAGAATTCCTTTTTCAGGATGAACTGTAATAGAAACTTTCTATTGGTGAAACTATAGATACTTAAAAAAACAGCACAGTGATTTATTTTCTATGAATGGGTGCAAATTCCTTTTTCCTTCTTAATGATAAAAGAATAAAATACCAACTATTTACATTTACACAAAATTACTTCTGTTCAAAATAGCATCTATCAAGCTGAGTACCCATTGCTCATGCTTGTAATCCTAGCTACTTGGGAGGCTGAGATCTGAGTATTGGAGGTTCAAAGCCTACTCAGGCAGAAAAGTCCCTGAGACTCTAATCTCCAATAAACTACTCAGAAAAATCGGGAAGCAGTTCTATGGCTCAGGTAGTAGATTGCTAACCTTGAGCTCAAAGAAGCTCAGGTACTACACCCAAGCCCTGAGTTAAGCCTCAGAACTAGCAAAAATGAATAAATAAACAAAAATGTCATCTTTCAGTTACCAGGAGTATGTGTTGAATAGGTTGGACAGTTCACTTGAGTTTTAGTTACATTCTACATTGCTTATGTTTTCTAAGGAACCCTTTACTTGTTAGATTAGATTTCAAGTACTTTTCTTATCTGATCTTGTACGAAAGGAAAAATGTGGAGTAGACTATGTTGTACAGGATAAGAGTGGTGGAGGATAGTCAGAGGGAATACTATTAAAGTATATTGTATGCATTTCTGGAATTATCACAACAACACGTCTAACTCTGTAATTAATAAGTGCTGATGAAAATGTGGGAAAAGGTACTGTTAGGCTAAATATACTTTTAAAAATGGTTCTTGGTTTTGCTTTGGTATGTTTGGCTCTTGGCGATGGAAACCAGGGTTTCACATACGTGAGGCCCATGACTTCCCACTGAGCTGCATCCCAGCCCTGTAACAGTGTTTTTACTTTTTGTTTTTGTCTTTGTTTTTGCTGGTCCTGGGGCCTGGACCCAGGGCCTGGACGCTGTCTCTGAGATCTTTTTTTCTCAAGTGCTTTATCACTTGAGCCACAGCATCACCTCCATTTCTGGCTTTTTCTGAGTACTGGAGATGAGTCTCATGAACTTTTCTGCTTGGGCTGGCTTGGAACCACAATTCTCAGATCTCAGCCTCCTGAGTAGATAGGATTACAGGTGTGAACCACCAGCACCTTTCTGTAAAAATTGGCTCTGAATCAAACAAACTTTCTTATTTATGATATACTATTGATAATAGCTGGACTAAACAGCTCACAGGTATCAATAATTTCTGAGGAGCCTCTTGGAGCACCATCCACAATAGGCCACAACAGAACCAAGATGCCTGGATAGTAAGTGAAACACTTGTTACTGCTTAATGCAGGAGTATGGTGACATTTCTAGAGCATACACAGTTCTAGGTCCTCTTCTCAAAAGAATGCCATCTTTCTGTTGCTGGTTCCATGACACACCACCTGCCATTCAGCTATCTGCACACTGTGGGTGAGCAGGAGACTGGAGAGGCCATGGGGAAGTTCCCCTTAAATTCTACTGAAAAGTAGCTAACATTATTTTCATCTTCCTCCTAACCTGGTGTCTTTGGTAGAAAAGCAGAAACAGTGATAAGCTCTGACAAGAACAGTGGAGTTTTTCAGGATCCATTTGGGTCGCTCCTTGCCTTTGAGAAGCCGCAGGAGAGCACAGAATTTCTGACAAAGATCTTTTGTGGTCATGGAGTCACTCATAGAGAAGAAACTAATAGACTAATTGCTAGAGTTTGTTATAAGTTAAATTGTGTGTGTGTGTGTGTGTGTGTGTGTGTGTGTGTGTGTGTGTGTGTGTTAGGGCTTGAACTCAGGGTCTAGTTGCTATTCCTTAGCCTTTTCATACAAGGCTGGTACATCATTCATTGCTTGAGCCACAGCTTCTTTTCTGGCTTTTTTAGTGGTTAATTGAAGATAAGAGTCTCACAGACTTTTCTGCTAGGGTTGGTTTTGAACATCAATCCTCAGATCTCAGCCTCCTGAGTAGCTAGGATTACAGGCCTGAGCCATGAGTACTCAGCTTCTGATGCTTTGGTTTTGTGGTTCATTCACTCACATTTAGGAAAGTCAGTCATTGTGTAAGGCAAATAGAACGGGTCACAGAAAAGCAAACCAGAATCTCTGTTCCAAAATGCTTTTACTATAAGGATAAAGCCACTTGGTCTGTCACAAAACCTTGAAGAAATCTTTAAGGTGAGGGAGTCTAACACCCATATTTTGTTTTTAACAGTCTTTTGTTTAGGCTGGCCTTGGACTCACAAACTTCCTGTCTCAGCTCATTCAGTTCTAGGAGTACAGATGCACATGCCACCATGTCTGGTTAACCCTCACATTTTAAACACAAGGAAACTGATGTTCTAAGAAGCTAGTAATTTGTTCAAGGACACATACATAGCTGGTGTGAGGGCCATTATTCACATATCTAGTTATTTAACTATCTCTTAAAAGCAGAAAACTAAACCATATTTCATACACAACACACACACACACACACACACACACGCACACACATACACACAAATATACTGGATATATGAAAGAGAAAGTGGAGGGTGGAGGGAGAGGAGAGAGACAGAGAGATCGTCTTTGGTGATATGAGCAAATACCACAAAGGAAAAGATGACCACTTCTAGGTCTAGAACTACTTGTGAGTAAATTCTGTTTCACTTCCCATCATAATCAGCTTCCAGTTGAACAAATCTTGATGAGTGAATAAGGTTTCACTTTCAACCTCAGGCTGACAGCAATGGTCATGAATCACCCAGATTTCCCTGTGAACAGCCCTAAACTGACTTCTCACACCTTCAGGGAAGGCTGGATGGTGTTGCTTCTGTCTCAATTCCAAGTTCTTCTGGCCCATTTGAGAGCAGAGATTCGACATCCACATTGAATGCCCTGACACAGAGCTATCATGACAGTTAGGGGAGCCACAGTTGAACCCCTATGGGGACAAATTTGCTACATGGTTGTGTAGGATTCAAAACTCAGTTTAGCTGTGTACTTGTTTGAGGATGGTCCTTTTTTTTTCTTTACCTCTTTGGTCATTGGGCTTGAACTCTGGGCCTGGGCACTGTCCCTGAGCTCTTCAGCTCAAGGCTTGCACTCTGCCACTTGAACCACAGCACCACTTTCGGTTTTCTAGTGGTTAATTGGGGATAAGAGTCTCACAGACTTTCCTGTCTGGGCTGGCTTTGAACCACAATCCTCAGATCTCAGCTTCCTAGGTAACTAGAATTGAAGGTGTGAGCCACCAGTGCCCAGTGTGGTCATTTTTTTATACTCTAACAAAAACAAAAACTCTACTAGTTGGGCACAGGTGGCTCACACCTGAAAATCCTAGCCACTCAAGAGACAGAGATTTTATGGTTGCATCTCAAACTCAGCCTTTGGAGGAACGTCTGTGAGGCTTTTATCTCCTTAACTACCAAAAATCCTGAAGAGCTGTGGCTCAAGTGATAAAGCACCAGCCTTGAGCAAAAAATGCTGAAGGATAGTACCGCCTCTGAGTTCAAGCCCTAGTATCAGCACCAAAAACAAAACAAAACAAAGCTAAACAAATTAACTCTGTTAATGTCTGAGTCCTGATTGCCTATTTCGAGTTTCTGCTCGGTTACATGTTAGAGCAACTTGTCAAAATGGGGTCATTATTTACAAACAAGAAAGCCCAAGAATAAGCAGAAAGTGGTTTTTGTTTCCTAAAAGAATTAAAAACATTTTTAACATTTAAAAAATCTTAAGAATTCTTTTATGTCAACAACATTGACAGTTTTTCCAAGACAGGCAACAAAAGGAATATGATTTCAGGCATGAGGAACATTTGGTTCCAAGAAACAGAGAATTTAATCCAGCTAGTACATGCTAAAGAGTAAAATTAGTTGAAGGGATGTGAGGTTATCTCTTGGAATCAAAGGGCAGGAAGAGGAGTCAGGGTGTACTCAGGGTGCATGAAGTCCTTGAATGAAGATGGAGTAGAGTCTGGAGCCAAGATAACACCTCCCTTTGGAAGTCACTGCATAGAGCCATCATTTCTCTAACTTTGCATACTGGCTGTACTTATTTCTCTGGAACAATGTCAGCAACATTCGATCTAAACCTATCTATATGACTTCCCAGTCAATCAAAACAGGCTCTAATGTCCCCTGTAAGTTTACAAGAGAGATACTAATAGGTATTGATTAGTTTCACTTCAACTCTCTCTCTTTACTTTGTTCAGGTAGCTTCCCAGGAGTTCAATGTCATGTTGAATAATCTGTTTGGTGAGGCTCAGTTCTGGGGGATTGAGGGAAGGGAGGCCCTTCTTAGAAAAGGAGGTTTAAAGGAGACAAGTCCTCTTTGAAGCAGCCTCCAACAGCTGGCATTCTAGGAAGGAGCTCACATTGGGTCATAAGCCTTGCAGAATTTATCCTTTCAACATCTTCAATTTAGTAGAATGAGTGAAACTTTCTCACAGATAGGAAAATGAAGAGCTGTCAGTAAATTGTCTACTTCAGATTGAAACCTGACTTTCGGGCCCCTCAGTTAAGGTTTTGCAAGGTTCTTGTACTGTGAAGGCTGTCTGGCTGCTTGTGGTTGGTCTGTGGCCTTTAAAAAGGAGGAATGACGTTTGCCAGATGGTTGACAGTGAAACTGGGCAGAAAATCGAATGAATTTGTGGTTCATTTCATATCATTTCACAAATAAACCATCCAGGCCCCAAAGTGCAGGCTGGCTAGCCAGGGAATGGCCTGGTCCCCCTTGAGAATGTAGTCCTTCCACATCAAACAGCGGTGGTTCAGCTCAGTCTGGATGAGCCTGCCATTTTTTTTTCCATCAATAAAAAAGACTTGTTAAAATTAATGCTGAAATAATTTTCCATCATCCAGAAAGTATGCACTTCGCTCATCTGAAAAATAGAACTCACTTGCCAGTTTCTAAGTTGAAATTCGTGTAGACTGCCCAGAACAACATTGACTCAGTATTCCTTTCAGCATGAAGCTCTGGTAATGTTTCCCCTTTTAGTTTTCTTCTTCTGTATCCTTCTTATCATCTTTTGCTCAAAGCTGCATGCGTGAACGTAATGTGCATATATGCACACTACACATATGCAGCCATGCTATGTGTCTGTCAAGGAATTAGTAAAATCAAGGTATTTTGGACTGAAGAAGAATTAGGACTTAGGTGCTCCATGTCAGGGTCTAATAAGGCAAAGAGTTGACTCACGAGTCCCTTCTTGCCCGTCAGTGATTCCTTGTCTGAATATCATCACACAGGTAGATTTCTGTGCCATTTGTTTACTGTAGGAAGTGTTTGGCAACACAGTCAGGTTAGATTTCAATCTAAAATTGTACAGTGCACTTCTGGAAGAAAAGAAACATTAGTTCTAATGGGATTAATATAAAGGCACTCCAAGAATACAACATAGGAGAAGACTCTGATAAACGATAGGGTATTCTGAAGCCAGGATCCAAGTTCTCTTTTTCATTTTTTTTGTGACAGGAAACATTTGTGGAGTGATCTTCATGAGCATTATCACACATGTAGAAGTAAAACCATGGTCTCCAGGTATGGAGTCATTGCCTTAGATCAGAGCTTTCTCCAGCTGTTGCTACTCATAACTGAGGTTTCTTCCTTTGCCCTACTATCCCTACTGTTCTCCTCGGTCAACTCCATTCACAACCAACTTCATACCAGGGGAGGCAGATACAGCTCTGGCATATATACCAGAAACATTGATAAGAAGGGTACTAGAAATAGCCACGGGAAGATTTATGGACCTTCTATATGTTTTTCAAGTGCAAAGGCTATGACAGCCACTATCAAATTTAATTCTCACTCAGCTCCACCTACAATATAAGAAGTTAACATCACAGGTGTTGATAGAAGACATCAGACTCATGAATTAGAGACAAAGGACTTTATTAATCCCAGCAGTAGCAGTAATCCAAACATCAGTGTTTTCTTGTGTGGATTTCCCAAGCCCCAATTCCCCTACATGGACACACACACACACACACACACACACACACACACACACACACACACACACACACACACACACACACACACACACACACACACACACAGAGTCTAGGAGATTCCATGCATATACACTGGCTTAATTTCCAGGATGACTATGAGCTCTGCCTAATTCTAAACTCTCAGCTTGAAACTAATACATTGAATTTTCATTTGACCATAATATAATATTTTGCATAGAGTACTTAAGACCCTTCTTAGGGCCCTGTTTTAAAGATGTCAGAGGGAGAGAAAACTTTAATGGGAACTCTTTGAAGACTGATCTCTCTCATGAGTGCCAGCTTTGACCTCTATATTTGCCAGAGACCACAGAACAGCTGACATATCAAGGCTCAGATGAAATGCTTGGCATGGACTGTGAGGGAGAAAGCCAGATGAGGACTGGCAAACTGTAAACTGGAACTGACAAAAATGATCTCTCCTGGTGTATTATCATTATTATTGTTGTTGTATTTTTCTATCTGCCATTTCTAGCAAAAACAACTATGCTAAAGAGAAAAAGTAAATCCCAGATAATGCAAATTAAAACCAGAATGACTTGTGAATATTACTTTTCTTTAGATTCATATGAGGAAAATTGTAGACCATAGAATCATAAAAATCTTTAAGTTGAAAATTATTTTAAATGTCACTTTGTTCCAATGCCTTATTTTAGAGGCAGAGAAACACAAGAAAGATGTATCTTAACTGACTTTATTTCATGAAAATTTTATTGCTATGAAAATATTAATAATACCACTACGTAATAGTGAAACCTAATAACTGTAAGGTAACCTTATTAAAAGAGACTGCTCAATAACAGCATACTCAGATGGGACTACTTTATTTGATTTTGATTTTTCACAAATACCTGTTGAGGCCTATTATGTGTTTGGCACAGAACAAGGAGCTATGATTTTATTAATTTGGTGAGCACATACATTTTTTTCTAAGAAAATATGGTGGATAACCACAAGCTTTAAAACATACAGGCAGTGGAGATATTTTAAAAGTATTAAGGTTGGGGACATAGCTCAAGAGTCACTCAGAACACTTGCTTAGCCTACACAAGGCTCAGAAATCAATCCCCAGTATGGAAAAAAATTTTTGGTCGTTTTGCAATTTTACCTAAAATCTCTCCTTATTTACATGAAAGATCATATAGATGCACATAACTTAAATCTCTTCCTGGTATATGTCAATGTAAGTGTTAAAAGAGTCTCAGATTTTATCCTCTTTGCAAGCTAAGGTGATTCCTGAATTAGAGATTGATGGTCTATTTGGGTCTCAATTCAGGAAATTGACAAGACATACTTCTGGTGCGTCTGGGAGAGTGTTTGCAGAGATGATTGGCATGTCAGTCAGCAAACCCAGTGAGATGCGAGCATCGATGGGAGCAGCACCACTCCAGGGGCTGGGGCTGGATGGAATCAAAAGCAGAAAGAGGAGCAAGTTCTCATGTGTGCACACTTAACTCTTCTTCTACAAGTGTAGTTTTTGTTGCTCCTGTCACCTTGGATTTCAGACACCAGGTTCTTTGGACTTCGAATGTGAACTTGGAACCAAGACTCTTCCGGGGGGCTTCGAAGTCTTCAGCCTTGGGATTGAGGTTGGGCCGTTTGTTCCTCTTGTTCTGAGGCTTCTAGCTTCTTGGATTGGGCAGTTGCTTGTCTCCCTGGCTCTTCAATGTGTTGATAACCATTGTGGGGCCATTCAGCTTCTGATAATATAAACCAATTTGATTTTATATTTCTTCTGTCCGTTTGGTTCCTTTGGACAACCCTGACTGATACACAGAACAAGGCTTTGATTTCTCCCAGCGGTAGTCACAGTCATATTAGTTCCCAAGTCTCAGTACCACATGGAGACACAAAGAGAGCCTGCACACGCAGGGGCTTGTATCACAGAGGAAGAGCTTCAAATATAAGGAACCTAAGTTGTAAGCAATGGCCAATAAGTCTGTCTACTATCTCCAGAAGGAGATAATGCTTTTATCATACTTGGTAATACGCACACCTATTTTTTTTTTCTTTTACTCTTGATGCTTTTTCAAAGATAGGATGGGAAATCTGGGCTTCTTTAAACCACTGCTGTTTTAAAAATCTTTTCAGTTAGATGCTCAGAAGAGTACCTTTGCAAAACATTGGTTGTTAATGTTGAAATCAAGACAAATATCGTCATCACCTGCTTCTCTTGCTCCCCCATTTCTCACTTGGATTTTCCGAAGAGCTTCCTGCTTGGTGTCTCATATTTGAGTCTAAGCACAAAAGCTAAGGGAATTTGTAATCTTTTAGTACATATTAATTGTACAATATGAGGGGTTTCATAGTGATAATTCCATCCGTGAGTATGTTACACTTTGATCACATTTACTAATATGCCTTCTTCTCTCAAAATTCCTCCCCTATGGTCCTTCAAAATGTAACTTTGTTTTTAGATAGAAGCCTTACTCATTGAAAACAAGGTTATTAACATGGGTCCCTCATCCAATTTGCCTCGTGCCTATGTGAAAACAGGAAACTTTAAGACATTTAGATACATGAAACTATTTGATCATGGAGACAGCTGTCTCTGAAGCATTGAGGGAGGCCTGGGACAGATCTTTTCATCACAGGTCTCAGAGGGAAGAAATTCTGCCAGCACTGTGATCCAAGAAACTAGCCCTGAGATACTAGTTCTAGAGAATGCTTCTGATAGCCGGCTCTTGGTACTTCATTACCTCATCCTTAATGAGCAGTGTGTCTTCTCCTCTCCTCACAGTGTTAGCGAGGCTCTGTTAGGGATTGTCAGACCTTTCACACTTGGGACCCTGATGTTTCTGAACTATTTTGTATTTCCAGCTCATTGGGCCCCAGCCCCTGAGGCTTTTCTTTAATTCCTTGAATATACTAGTTTCAATCCTCCTGCTTGAGCCCTTTTTAAGATTCTCTTTTGCAGGATACATTTTCCTTCTTGAGCCTTCTACAACTCTCTGCCTTGTTGCAGATGGAGGGTTGGGGTGGTGGGAGGATGTATCTTTATCTACCTACATTTCAGGTGTTTTTGTCACCTTAAAACTTAGCACTAATACCTTGCTTAATCTTTTACTTATTTGTTTTGCTTATTATCTAATTCTTCCTTACAAAAATGCAAGCCACATGAAATTAAAAAAAATACATGTCCATTTAGGAGAAAATTTTTTTTTAATTTTTTTAAATTTTATTTTATTTTATTTGAGAATATACTGTACAGAGGGGTTACTATTACACGGGCAGGATAATGCATACATTTCTTTTTTTTTTAATTTAATTTAATTTTATTTGTGAACATACTGTACAGAGGAGTTACAGTTACATGGGCAGGATAATGCGTACATTTCTTACCAAGCATTGCAGCCCCCTCCTTTGTTTACCCTTCACATCCCTTCCCAGCCTCCCCCCTCCCCCCCTAATCCCAATCCTTCTCCTTCCCCCCTTCTCCCCCCTTGCCCCCCCCCCCACCGCACCAACGTTGTAAAGCTCGTTTTGGACATGACAACTTGTACTTCTTATTGTTGCAACAGGTCCACCTGTATCCTTAAACAACTGGTTTTTCCCCATCTCCTCCACAAGTTATACTGACATCAAATATAGTGAAAGCAGGGGTTATACTGTGGGGGAGGGACATACAAAGCAACAAAGAGATAATCTTATAAATGTGTTAGAAACACATGCATGAAAGAAAAAAAAACATTAAAATACACATCTAAGGGTTCATTTTCCTGACATCACATTATCTGACCTTTTCCGCTTGACTCATACATATACTAGATATTACAAATAAGGGAAACCATGGGACCTACGTTTCTTTGGGCCTGGCTTACTTCACTTAATATAATTTTTTCCAAGTTTTTCCATTTCCTAACAAATGGGGCAATGTCATTCTTTCTGATGGAGGCATAGAATTCCATTGTGTATATATACCACATTTTCTTGATCCATTCATCTACTGAGGGGCATCTGGGTTGGTTCCATATCTTAGCTATGGTAAATAATGCTGCAATAAGCATAGTTGTGCTGGTAGCTTTAGTGTGGTCTTGTTTGTAAACATTAGGGTAAATGCCCAAAAGTGGGATTGCTGGGTCATAGGGGAGTTCTATGTGAAGTCTTTTGAGGAACCTCCATACTGCTTTCCAAAGTGGTTGAACAAGTTTACATTCCCACCAGCAATGAAGTAAGGTTCCTTTCTGTCCACATCCCCTCCAGCATCTGTTGTTGTTAGAGTTCATGATTTTTGCCGTTCTAACTGGAGTGAGGTGATATCTCAATGTTGTTTTGATTTGCATTCCTTTTATGGCTAGGGATGTTGAACATTTCTTCATGTGTCTATTGGCCATCCTTCTTTCCTCTTCAGAAAAGTTTCTCTTTAAGTCTTTCGCCCACTTATTTATTGGGCAGTTGTTTCTTTGAGGATTTGTTGTTGGGGGGTTTAATTTTTTGAGTTCCAAGTATATTTTAGATATGAGACCCTTGTCCGTTGTATG